>NC_052959.1:19528723-22114978 GCF_013358895.1 Oreochromis aureus
CTCGAAGCAGTCTGACCGTTCTCTGATCTCTGGCATCAACAAGGCATTTTCACTCAGACAACTACTGCTTACTGGATATTTTCTCATTTTTAAACAATTCTCTGTAAACTCTAGAAAGGGTTGTGTGGGAAAATCCCAGGAGATCAGCAGTCACTGTTTCAATGTTCAAAGTCACTTAAATCATTTTTTTCTCTATTCTGATGCTCAGTTTGAACTTCATCGGGTGGTCTTGACCATGTCTACATGGCTAAGTGCTTTGAGTTTTGCCGTGTGATTGACTGATTAGATATTTATGTTAGATTGAGCAGTAGCCAGTAAGTGTATATACACACAGTTAACAGTTTTATAGCAGATTTATCCAACTTCACCTCTTTTCAGTCCAACAATCTTTCAGGCAGAAACCTTGCATAACATAACAAATTGAATATTAAATGTTTTACACTTCTAACTATAACGGTCCCCAGAGTACACCTAAAGCTTCCTTACTTCCTTTGAATCCTATTATACATAATACTTAGACGGCTATAGCGAAATAGTCTGAACAGCTAAAAAAACATTATTTACACCTCCTTCTAGTCAAATTCTTTTATGTTTTTTGTTTTCTTACAGAATATCAGATATTCTGTAAGCATTCTGCTAATTGATGCTTAGTGGTTAGTTAAACATTTATAATGACCCAGTTGATGGCCCCTGTTTCCAAATGAAAACCTCTTTAATAGAGCAGCAGAAACTTACTGGCCTGTTTGAGAAGCAGCTGGTGGCTGAAAGCAACTTTCATCCAGGAGTGAATCTCCGCTTCTGCTGGCATAAAATGATGAATGCTGTAAAGCAGCGGTCCCCAACCCCCGGGCCTGCCGGTACCGGTCCGTGAGTCGTTTGGTACCGGGCCGCGAGTGTCGAGGTTCGGGTGTGAAATTTATGGTTTTCAGGGTTTTTATCATAAATATTTATTGTTTTTATCGTTAACTCAGTTTCCCTGTGTCTTTTCTCGTATGTTATGAATAAATTATCCTTTTTTTGGTGTCGGTACTGGTTTTATTTTGTTGTATTTATCCGCGACACCTTAAAGGCCGGTCCGTGAAAATATTGTCGGACATAAACCGGTCCGTGGCGCAAAAAAGATTACAGACAAGCATTTTAATACAATCAAAACCTTGCAAAAATCAAAACTGGAGCTATGTTGTCTCAGTCCTCCTACTGATAATAAATCAAAATTGCCTTTTTTTCAGCTGCTGTATGCTAGGTTAGCATATATAGGGAACCCATGGATAGCTAACCAGCTAACGGCAGCGTTTAAAAAACAGGTTTTTTCGCGCATTAGCTTGTGTTGTGGTTTTGTTTGTAAGCTTTTAGCCGGTGTGACAAAGTGGAAATCCTTGTCAGGGCAATTCTACAAGCGTCATGTCCAACAAGGGACAACTCTCCCCAGCAGAAATCTATGCGTTATAAGAGTAAGTACCTATCATACATACAATACTATGCAAAAGTCTTGAGTCACCGATCACTTTGGTAAGAAAATAAGGAATATGTGCAGCGATTTATTGAAACGTGCACAAACATACATGAAAATACAACGTTTAAAGTTAATATTTATTCTTCAGCAAAGCCTTTAAGTAGTCTTCATGAATATTTCTCCAGGCTTCTTGAAGCACATCCAGAGCTCTTCTTTGGATCTTGGCTGCCTTTTGTTCTGTTCTGCACCAGTCCACCATAGTATTTTCATGCAACCTTTGAATAACACAAAGTTAGCATGCTTCAGTTTGTTTTGCAGAATATTTTATGATATGAAAAAAACCCCTATAACTTCACACCATGTATCCGTTCAAGAAATGAACTGTTCAAAATGAGGACATTAAATGTAAGCTTTAACTTTGGTAAATGGCCTGTATTTGTATAGCGCTTTACTAGTCCCTAAGGACCCCAAAGCAGTGTTGCCAACTCCTCAGTAAGGAAAATCGCTATTGGTTGTCCTAAAAGTCGCTAGAAGTCGCTAAATGACGTCATCACCTAATTTGCATAATTGGTCATGCTAATATAATTGTAACCTATGTTGTTGGAGAGAGAAATAACATCGTGGAAGAGACATAAAGTGAGTAAAAAACGTCCTAAATGCATTTAGAGTTTATTTAGAACTACAAATTAAATTTCTTTTAGCAATTATTGTTTTTTTTAATGTCACAATTCCAACCCTGCTCCTTTACCCGGGCTTGGAACCGGCAAAAGTGACCCGAAATAGGCACTCTGGTGGAGTTACTTTGTGTGTGTGTGTTTATAAGTAGTTTTAAACCTTGTGATCCACAAAACAGCATAAGAGTAAAAGAGTAAAAGAAGAACTGACTGTGTTACAGCACCCGCTGCTTGTTGAGAGTAAAAGGGATACGTGCTTTCACGTCTTTTTTTAGCGACTTTTTTAAGAAAAAAAGTCGCTAGGGGGTCTGAAAACTCGCTAAATATAGCGACAAAGTCGCTAAGTTGGCAACACTGCCCCAAAGCGCTTCACACATTCAGTCATCCACCCATTCACACACACATTCACACACTGGTGATGGCAAGCTACATTGTAGCCACAGCCGCCCTGGGGCGCACTGACAGAGGCAGAACTTTCCAGTTTATTAAATGTAGCTGAGCGATCCTTACTTTTAAAATGATCTCCTTCCTCTCCTCCGTCTTTCTTGCATCTTTCTCTGAGGTGTGATGTTGTGTCACATTAACTTCTCTCCCTGGGAACTAAAGTAGCTGTGCATTTAGGTATGCAGCAGACAACTGCACACAGACTGTCTGTGTATTTGCTGATATTTGTTGAGCTTTTCAGTTGCTGAAAAAACATTACTCCCTTTATGCTCGCTCCTCATCTGTTGCTAAACAGATGCTGGAACATCTGGATGTCCCGCTGACATACCAAAAACTGACTGTCTCCCTAAAAATGAAATTGTTATTGTAAATGTGTCTGTCATTAATGATATGAAGTATGAAGGAAACAGAACAATTCTCATACGAGGTAGAAGTTGCAATGAGATTTTGACAAAGTGAATTCTTTACGTCCTTTATTTATTTAGGTAAAAAGTTTCGCTGAAATTAAAAATGTCTTAGAAATCAATATAATATGATGGAATTGTTGTATAAAAATATTTTAATTGACATAAAAGACTTGATTTTGTTGTTTACACACACATGCCTTTTGTACTTCCTGTTGACTGAGTGATGCATAGACCATATACATTAATGGGACTGTCTATGTGTTTCCTCCATTAAGGTCAGTTGGGTTTGATGTGTGATGTAACTTCCCTCAAATGCAAGAGCAGTCAGAAGTACTCAAGTAAATCAAAGATGCCTGATATTCTGCTTAACGAATTACGCATTTGTGCTTCGTTACTTCCCACCTCCGATGATAATAACTAAAAGACAAAACCTGGGCATCGTGTTTAGGTCATCTTTGCCGTTGTTCCACGCATTTTCTCACACTGCGTCATGTGGTCACACTGAAGATACCGTTGGTATCTGACAAGAGCTCCATCATCGCCTTGATTCGCCGCTGTTATCACGTCGGGTTAATCGTGCTTCGTGGATAATATCAGTCCAGACCTCGGGCTGGAGCGACGTCTGCCTGGATGCAGCATCTTGAATCTACAAGGCTGCGTTCTAGCAGATCTGTAAACACTTGGCTTAGTGGAGCCTACGAGGCTAAGCTGCTGACCGGCGTCTATCAAAACAAAGCGCACACACTCTGGCCAGGGTTCGTCTTAATGTCAGTAAGAATAATGGCAGGGGTCAAACTGGAGGACAGCTCCTTTTGAAGTTCAGAATCTGGTTTGTAAACAGAATCAAATTCTCTTTTTAAGGCAGCGTCTATGCTCCCAAAGTAATGTACCAACGATTTAATAGCCACAGGTGTGCCATTCTGGGGTTTTTGATACATATATTTATATTATGGTTATACAACTTTAGTTTTGATAACATTCTTGTGAAATAACTGGCGATGTGGACGTGACTTTGACACTGAAGGGAAGTCGGGCCAATCGAGAACTGAGCCAATGGTAATTCAGATCAGCCGTGTCTTTCTTAGTCTCTTTTGTTGGAGCACACAGTTCAAGTCACAATAAGCGACTTAACTGTACGTGCCACAGATCGCCCTGATATGGCCCTTTTTGTGTCCAACAGGCGACCCAGTGGTGGTCAGGGCTGAAGCTGAATGTGTTTGTTAGAAAGAGCAGAAGGGCCCCGCGCTAATTCACTTGTGCATTCAAAACCAATCTGTTGCTGCGAAGTAAAAGGGACGGTCTCGCTTTTGCTTTTCGACCAAGCTGCGAGTTTTTCCGCCAACGGGGACGCAGACCAGCCTGAGATATTATACTCCCACCATGGGCAAACATGCAAACACAGCGAGCCACTGCTCCGCGTGGTACAGTACACACCGTTAGAGAGGGCACAAAGGAAGGTGCATGATTGGTGTGTTTGACAGCGATCTGATAAAACCATAATTGGAGCATGTAGAATGCATATGTTTTTCAGTCAAACAAAAGCCCCGGTCACGCCATAGAAACTGCCTCTCAATGTTTTCATTGTCTGGCAACTGACTCAAGTGAAGGAGAGGGCGACAGAAACCTTCAAGTCAGTCTGAGAGTGTGTTTAATGTGTGCGGAAGGGGAGCGGCGTGTACGTGCGTTTATCTGCATGTGTGTTTAAGTGTGAGAGGCCGAGACGAAGTGAGGCCGTACGGTCACAGAAGGACAAGCGCCGTGCAAAGTCGGCTATGTCTGGTGGAGCTCCAGACCCTTTTGAGAGAAGCTTATCAGATCATAAAAGAGCTTATTTGTTCTACTCGCTGAAAAGCTGCAGACACTTTTTGCACACATTTTCTCCTGGAAAGGAGTGTATTTACAGAAAGGTCGAGGCCGATGTTCGACACTTCCTACCTGGACGGTTACTATGAGACATCGGTGGTAGTTCTTTGCGACATCCACGTGCTTACCCAAATGACAAAATCTAAAATCCCAGATCTGAAAGTTTTTGAGTGAATGCTTTTTGTATGACCACTGTAGGAAGTGGTTTTGGTGAAACTAAAAGACAGATTTCTGTACAGGATGGAAGGACAGATCCCTCAAAAGGTTACAGGATAGACTTTAACTGATACTAAATGTGACCTTTTCTGTGACCTGACCTGTCTAAATTGTATAGATGTACATAACTAGGCTGTATAAACTTTATACACACAGTCGTTCATTCACTGAATTTGTGATGTAAAGAAGAGTATCTCAGTTTTCTTTCTTTCTTTGGCTCCATAGAGTCACAGTTGCTCCTTTTTGCACGTTTTCAGAAGCCATGTCTCATTTTAAACCTCGGTCATGATGTGTTTAACCCTATAAAGAATGGAGAAGGAAATAATTACCAAAAAATATCTTCTTCTTTTTTTAATGTCTTCAAAAAAAAAAAAAAAAAACCCAGATATTAAATGTTAATTGCCTATATGAGTTTAAATATGCATCATATTTGCTGCCAACAGCAATTTTTGCAATTTTTTTTTTAGTAAAAAATGATCACAAAAATGTATCAAATATGATAAACTTGGCGTTAAAGGGTTAAAGCACAAGCAACCAAGACAAAGCCTTCAAAAATAGGTTGCACAAGTTTGAGTAAGTTGCGGTTCTTGAAGTAAGATATGGGTTTCTTGCAAATGGCAATAAATAAATAAGGAAGGCTTGAGAAAAATCTGGTGACTCATTACTCTTTTATGGCTTTTTCACGCACTGGAGTCCCTTCTTATAGTCTAACACTCTCAAACACCTGGTCAACTTCTTAAAAACTTATTTTGAGGTATAACACAGATATATATGACATAAATTCTGCAGGTTTTCAGTGATTTTAAGAATCTGTAACTAAGGCGCCATCAGAAGGAAGAGGTAATATGTCTTTTCATTAACTGTCAAATCACCCTGGGTGATTTGTGCCATTTGTCGTGTGATACGGGTGAAGCAGAGATAGCATGTGTTCTAGTCAAGGGTCCCACTAAGCCATGCCGGAGAGAAGCAACATGCACAACACCGAGACCCAGAAACTTACAGATAAACTAATTCCGCCGTTATTATTCTTAACAAAACCTGTGAAAAAGACTGTGCCCTCCTTCCTTCGATATCCCATCTGTCTCCCACTTGTGAGTTCAACAATTGGTGATTGTTTTATTTCCACCACACACTCCTCTGCTATCTTTCTAACAAGCAGCTGAGATTTTGTAGACCTTGAAGCCTGAGTGGGATAGCAAGATCTCCCAGCTGCTACAATGCAGGGCCATGCCCGAGTATCCGATCTATCCAAACTCCCTCAAGCCATCCTGCCACCTCCACCTCCTTGCTTCCAGGCTGCCTCTGCTTTGCTATCAGCGACGCTGCCTTGGCCAAGGCTGTTTTCTCTCAGGCTGGGGCTCCAAACAGCTGATTCAGGGAAAGTAAGAAAATGTACTGGAGACCTGACCTTCTCTCCTGAGACAAAACACACAGAGAGGGACTGGCTCCACAGGATGGAGACGCTAGCATGGAAACAATAACATAGCCTCAGAATCTACGCAAGAGATGAGGCTCTGTTTTCCAGAGACAGAGGTGCAGAGGCGTCTGTGAGCGAAGCTGCGTCCACTTTCGTTCTTCTTTCACTGCAAGTTTTACAAACATTTGCAAACGAGCCGAATGCTCGTCAGACTGAATAATAGTATCAGTGAACATTTGTTAATTTTAACAACATCTTAGCTTGTCTGACCCAAAGTGAACAAAACCTAATGCTAATGCTCAATAACTGGCATTTTGCATCTCGTCTGTTTAACATATACACAGAACCAGAATTTCTTAATAATCCCAACCCTCCAGTCTCTTGTCTTACCTAAGCTAATTGGCAACTAGCTGAATATTTGTACTGGACACATTACACAATTAAACAGACTTCAGTGATTTATTTTGATTTAAACCCTATATTAAAATTTTAAAAAAGATTTTATATTTTAATTATTATTCTAAACAAAAAACATCACATTTAAATGTTTTTTTAAAAGAAGGTTTTTGTAGTATTGATACTGTTATTATTTTAATAATAATATTACTGATATTAGTTATACTGAAAAGAATAAATCAGTCTGGGTTACTTAAAACAGATCAGTCACATTGCATTTACCATAAAACTGCAAACAAAATGAGACACAATATCATAAAAGCCTTAAAAGATTAATATATAACCATGTTTTCTGTAAGAGAGTGGACGGTGCTGGAAATCACTGCATGAATACAAATAAAGCACAAAAAATAAATCTAATTTTTGACTGACTGAGGAGAAGTAGACAACTATCCTGAGGTTTGACAAATCGAAACGGGAGGATTTTTTTTTCTTTCTTTCTCTCTTTCTTTTTTTTTTTTTGATAGGCCCACATACTCTGGGCTAAATCATGACCATAAGGTGTGTTATCAGCACAGAGCCCGATGTGTAATGGTATGTGGGTGTAGTAGCGGATGAAGGCATGAACCCAGTTAACCACATTTGGCACATTATCTGTGATAAAGCAGGCCTCAGACTCTTGAGTGGCTGAGCTCTTCTGTGAAGCAAGAATGGAAAAATATTTACCTTTCAAAACTTCATTAGCCGCACCTTTAAAAAAAAAGAAACATATTGACGTTATCTAATTTATAATGACTTTCTTTTTCTTTTAGTAAAACAGTTTCTCACTTTCAGATTTTAATGTTTTTGTGCTATTTTCAGTTCAATAAAGGGTCTAAAGTCGCAAGCAAGGTTGTCAAAGTGGTTGTATTTAGTGTTAGATGGCCATATTGTCTCATCTGGCTACTGGTGAGAAACACAGCTGCCAAACTGTCAAATAGCCTCACAACATCTTAGATTACCCGTTTCCTTTGACGTGAGCCCAAAATTGATCACGGCTTTGCTCAGAGCTTCCACAGAAGAGTCCCGCTGTGAGTCAGACTCATTGTTGAAGAGTTATTAGACAGACTGACGGTTTCACGGGAATTAAAGATGAAAACAACAAAGAATGAGTAACGATTTTTTCCATTTTGGCCTGATTGCTCACTTTAGGGATTCACTTTTTCCTGGGGTGGGTCTGCTTCCAAATTCAGCCTCAAAAATGAGCAAGCTAATATTTTAATTACACAGAACAAAATACTGATATTTTTCTTCCACTTAATCCTGCATGTGACAGAGTGATTTCGCCTGATATGTCAAAACCCCATTTGAATTTCAGCTGTGGTATTACGATACCAGACCAAACCCTTTATCTTCATTTCACTGCTGTATATGCATCATGATGGCTCGGGGAGGAAAATAGATAAGAGAAGTACAAGTGATAAAAAACAGCTTGTAATATAATAACACGATACAGTCGATACACGATTGGAGCCAAAGTTAGGAGAATAGGTCAAACGAACCCTGAAGCCTATGTCAGGCTGATATGACATCACCACGCTGATTTGATAAATAGAAATTCTTGGAGACGCAAATAATAAGAGATAAATATAACCTCAATCCTTCTCAAATCACAGACAGTTCACTCATTTCCACTGGAGCAATTTTATGCTTGTTTTTCTTTTCTTTTTTAACACCGAGCGGCACAGAGCCAAGACCATAAATATGCAGACAACAGGCTCACGTCTTATCCATCAGGGGCGTATCCGTCACTCATTCATCACATGACAGGCAGGGAGCGTGATGGTGCAGGATTGTTAACAGCCATCAATCCCCTCCAGAAAATCCACTCCACACAAACACACCCAAGCGTGCACACACACATTAGTGCACACACACTCGGGCAGGTGAGCAGGGCGTTCCGTTGTGGGCGAGCCAAGGAAGCAAGGACGGTACATGTCCAAAATGACAAAGGTTGCTTTTACACCTGTCATGACCCGTTTAATCATCTACCACTTCAAACAGGAGAGTCTGGCATTCACGGCCTCCCAGCAGCCTTTGCTCCAGCGGCTCTGGACAAGCTGCCATTCTGTGGAGGACAGGGAGAAAAAGACCGGCGCAGGTATAAAACTTAACTGTGTCTTCCATAAAATAAGAGCAAATACGTCAGTGTTTATAGGCGCTGGGAACTGGAGGTAAATATAGAAAACAGGTTTAGCACGGCGTGTGAGCGGGAATACATTTATATGAGGAAAAAAATGATCTAGATTTTAAGGATGGAGCTACAAGTTAAGACAGCGTGAACTCACAACGCCTCTCATGTATGTCATTGTTATTGTGCTATTGTTGTGGGGAAGGTGGACATTTGTTGTTTTTCCATATGCTGCACTGCTTTTGGATATACTGGATAATATATTACATTTTTCTCATTTAATATAATAAAAAAAGATTCTTTGGAATAATTGTTAACAATTCAATTTTCCCATTTTGGATTTCATGCACAAATAATTAATTAAACCAGACTTCAAATCTGATTTTTATGCAAACAGAATTGCTGTTAATATTTTATGTTTCATAATGACAGCTGCAATGCATTTAAAATGTAAAAATAATGGTAATAATCAGTGCCTAAAGCTGAACTTTGAATATCTGTCAGTGTTAAATCACTTTTATAAGTTGCTCTTTATGATAATTTTTTTAGTGCACCTTATTCTGGTATTTATTGCACACACAGAATCATGGTCATAGTATATATATGTGTGTGTGTGTGTGTGTGTAATGTGTATGAATGAAATAAAATCAATCAATTAATCATTAAACCACAAAATCCAAAGTGTATTTTTATATTGCCATGCCAGGAAACATGTCTATTTAATTAATGCATTCTATTTTAATTTCTAAGGTATTCTTTTTTAAATTGGAAATGTTTGGCGTCTTGTGTGCAGATCCAGTTCAGTCTGCATATGTTTCGCTTTCTAAGATAAATCTTTGTGTTGTAAAGGGGACACGTAGCATAAACGTTATAGCGAGTTAAGTCGTTAAAAGCCCAGATACTTAAATACAGTAACGCAGGATTGTCACCAAAGCTGTGGTGCAAATATGTGCAGGATAGCTGCTTTATTGACAGTTTGACAAAATAAAAATACATTTAATCCAAACAACACCCCACAGATTAAATACTCGATATTAATCTTTCGTCGTTATTAAAAGCCAATTATACAGGATTTGATTGAAAACAGACTTTGTGTGTGAAATGCAAAGATAAAAACATAGCGAGAAAAAAGGAAAGAAAAAAAAGCAACCGTGGGGGTGATTAAGATGATGAATTGCGTCTCCTTCCTGCGTGTTTTACATGTAGCTGCAGTCGCTTCTCATTAATCATAATCGAGACATCAAAGGTGTTTTCGGACGTGGGGCGTGTTGGTGTCCACAGTGCCTTTTATTGCCCTGCCGTGTAAGAGAAATCAGAGCTGCCCTTTCTACACAGTCACAGTCAAACCAACGACCAAGCAGGACATTTTTAAAGAAGTAGATAATTTAAAAAAAGTGAGTAATAGTCTCAAAGTTGCCCACGCCACCTTGTGATGCCCCTAACTGTCCCTTTCGTGCGTAATTCGTTCTCCTGCTCCTCGTTATCTCCATAACATCACATAATCAGGAGAAAGCTGCAACGAGCACTCGAGGGCTGGAGATAATCATTATCAAGTCGGTACATAAGGCTCAGACACCTGAAGAGGGTCAACCATTAAAGCCTCAGCGATGAGCTAATAATAATAATAATAATAATAATAATGATAATAATATTGCCACTTTTAATTATTTTCTAACGAAATAGTATTTATTAAATATTTTAAATATATTTTGACAATATCATTCCAATACATAAATGAATTATTTCGTTCACTATTTATCGTTTTCATATATTATTATTATTATTATTATTATTATTATTATTATTATTATTATTATTATTATTATTATCAACCAGTTGCAGGCTATCTGGTTGAATTATGTGTGATGGAGATGGTCAGCGCGCAGGCCGGAGCTGACAGTCAGTGGCTGGCCTGCAGTGTTTGGCTGTGCTGGATAAACGTGGAGACAGGGCGGCGTCCTGCCACTTCTTCTCACAGGCTCCGTGTGTCAGAGCAGCCCACGCTGACATTACTGCGAAAACACCTCATTTATCAACTGGAGGCTTCGCAGCCAGTGAGCCAGAAGCCGCAAAGAAAAAAAAGGAGGGAGGGTATGGTGGGGTGATGGTGGAATAGGGGGGCAACAAAGAAAAAAAAAAGAAGAAAAAAACAGCAACAACAGGATTTTGTATTCTCTCACCTTCCTGACAACTGCTGGCTGAGGTGATGGGATGGGAGACGGCAGTGCATTTTGGTGCGGTTACTCCCTCTGATAAAAATCACCTCTCGGAGCTGAGAGGGAGCGAAGACTCGACGCCTAACATTCACAATATCGCCTTAAGCGTGAATTTCTATCAGTAGAAGTTCTGTGGAAATCAGATAGACAACATGAATTAGCATACCCACTACACAAATAGACACGGATTGCCACGCAACTCGGGCTATGTGGGAGGGGGAACACCCCCCCCCCCCCCCCACACACACACACACACACACACTACATTATTTCCCTCTGAAGCTATGCGAGGAGAAGGATCCAGCAGCAGGAATCATCACTCCAGTATTAAAATAAAAGCGGCAGGAACACCTGCTGGAGAGCAGCTGCACGATTGCGCCCACGGGTATTAAATTAGCATTGAAAATAACTCTGCAGTAATAATATTCGTGACTGTCTGACAATAATAGTGTTTGTGCGAGATGTAGACAGAGGAGGAACAATAGGAGGCCTGGCAGTGGCACGCGTTGAACAGAAGTCCAGCCGAAGGCCCTTAGCTGTTAACTCCGTGCTGTGGTAGTCTAATTGGCACTGATAGGGATAATTAATAACATATTAGCAATTTTTGGGGACGATATTAGTAAATCAGAAGTGCAGCTGTGCCTTCCGCTGCTATAAAACATGAGTAACCGATACAGATGGTGTTACAGTATGAATCATATATTGCGGTGAGTTGATTTTTCCCTCAGTTTTGTCTGCTGTGCAGCTGCAGAAGCAATGAACATGGATGCAGCTCAGTGCCTATTATCAGCGTGATGGATGCAGGGTGAATATGAGAAGAATATCAGAGTATATACTCTCGGACTTATACCGTATACCTGCGGGAGTTGGAAGTATAATTAATGGACTGTTGGAGGTAATCCGATCAACTGTCCAGACAAAAAAAACAAAACAAAACGGAACAATACCCGCTGAAAGGCTGTGAGTGTGACCTGCAAATGAGTTAATGATTCAATTGACACCTCCCCACTTTTGATCACTTCACTCGTCTCAATGTATATTCGGGCTGAACGAATCATCGCGTTTCAAAGAGGAGCTACACACACCTTTAACGCTCAATGAGAGCCGTCTGACTTAAACTAATTAAGAGGGGATTTATTGATCACTGGAATGATGACAGAGAATAAACAAAGGGGTGGGGGGGAGTAATCAGGACTTTGAATTCAGATGAAACCAGAAAAAAGAAGTAGGCCCAAGGCACGTTTCACACACGGATATATATATATATTTGATCAATCATTCATTAGGCTGTTATTTTAATAAAAGGCAAAAAAGAAGTCTTATTAGAGATTCTCATTAAAAGTTGTCCAGACGAAACATTTTATTACACTAATACTCCAAGTCAAAAATAAATATTCAGGTCTTCCACTTATGGACAGACTGCAGTGGAAAATCCCAGCTTTTAAACTCTGGATTAACGATTATAAATATAATAATTTTAAAATTTCCAAAGTATCGAAAGTTAAAAGCGTGCTCCTTGCAGACGTGATTACTGCCCTGCGTAAACATGGGAGTAGCACTTTCCTGTTCAGGGTGACGGGTAAGTTAATTTTAACTGCATTTTTTGGCAGTTTAATTTAATAAAGAGCTCGTTATTAAATTAAAGCGCTAGCTGTCATATAAATGTCACCATTTCCCATAAAACAGGAATAGCCTATGAAAGAGCTGGATATTAAAGAGTAGTCCAGTGAAATTAAAAGTATCTCAAAGACGCTTGTTTCTATTTGTTTCAGCTGCTGTAGGCTCATCAGCAGATTTGGGGATCAACTGTAAATAGATCAAGAGAGACAAACAACAACTTAATTAAAAAAAAAAACAACCCAGAGTTGATATTGGGGAAAAAAGCATCGTTTACATTTCTATTGATTATTCCTGAGGACTCATGGGGCTGTTATCAAAAAGAAACAGCTGAGGGGGGGTGGAGCGTATTCATTTGTAACCGAAAGCATAACTGTCGAATAATGAAAACTGATCGTATCAACGCATTAATCCAACTTTCAGACCTGATCAAGTGAAGTGTCTTTTCTTCCCCCCCTCTCCCTCTCTCTCTCTCTGTTTTTCAGCGTGATTGATTGGAGGAGTTCATAGGCTGGCACCCCCATCGCGTCTCCAGCCGCTCACGCTCCACATGATTGGTCCGCCTCCTGCGGCCGCAGCCACCAGAGGCGCCTCCTCTCATAAACCTCCTCTAACTGCGGTAAACTTTCCCATTACTTCCAAGAGAAGCAGAGGCTCACTGTTAGGAAGTTTGCTTGCGACCTATATGGCACACTTGTAGCAGGTAAGTCTTCTTCTTCGTCTTTTTAAACTTTTCTTCTCCCACTTTTGCGGCGCGCACAGCTGCTTTAAACATCTGGCCGTGTCGTGGCGAGCGCAGCGAGACCTAACTCATAATTTCGGGGTATTGTTTTATCGCTCCAGCCTGCCTTTCGGTCCTTATCTGTTTTGACTCTTATCAAACGGTTATCTCTTTTGCTGTGAAGACATATTGCGTTTTTGTTTCCTATCTCTTTATGTGTGCGTCTACTTGCGTGTGTGCGTGTGGAGGGGAGGACAGGGATTTGACACGGATGGATCCAGTGCCTCTTAAGAGCGCTTCATGAGAGCATGGCAGTCACTGTGGACTGGGTTTTTATTGGAGTTCGAGATGATACTGACTCAGTAATAATTAACCGGAGCTTTCGTAGTTTATTACCCTATTCTCTATTGTGAAAAATGTAGTTCATCCAAAGTTGAATGCTGGTCTGTACACCAGGTGTCCGTTTGCGTTTTCCCCATTTTTCAGAAACCTGCCGACTTTCTGTCAGGATGTTTTGTGGATATATTTTCAATTCACTTATCCTTAACCTCGCAAAAAGGATAATTTCCTCTGGTTTCCTAACGGTTCCGACTCTTTTTGTTACAGGGTAGACCACTCCCTGGCCATTTTTATTTACCCCTACGGTGTATGGAAAGTGCTCCTGGATGGAACTGGGTGAAAACAGCTGGTCCATGGTCAAGCGAGAAGTGTCCAGCAGCCCAGGGTCACCGGCTGAGCAGAACTACCTGCCCGGTGACAGCAGGAGGGACGGCACCACCTCGGATGAGCTGAGGACACCTCCGAACGAGCTTGACGCGCTGGGGCACCGTCGCTCCGACAGCAGATCCCTGCACTCCTACCTTCACTTCGGACACCATAACAACACCCTGACCACTACCGAGGATATCCCGCTGTTTACGGATTTAGACCAGGGGAGCAAACTCGTCCTCTCCACCGGAGCACACAAGACAAGCTTGCTGGTGGACCCGGCCGACATGTACCAAACACTGGCCATTGCGGCCCAGAGCCAGACTGGATATGATTCAAGTTCTGGTGGTTATATGCACTCCAACCCTAACTCCCCGGTGTATGTCCCTAGCTCGCGGGTGGGCACCATGATCCCCAGCCTGTCTTATCTGCCGGCCAACGTGTCTGCTCAGCCCGGCCACGCCGTCTCCAGCCACTCGGTGTGGTCACAGTCCACCCCAGAGAGCCCTTCGTACAGCACCGGGAGCCCGCACGCCTCCAGTCGTTTCCACTACCCTCCAAGCCCGCCCATCAATAACGGGACCCCCAGGGACACGGGCTACAGTAACACACTGAATATGAGCAGCAGAGACCAGTACAGCCTTTCTCGTCCCCTCAGCGGGACCTACCCGAGCCCATACTCCCCGTACGTTGCACCCCAGCTACCCTCGCCTTGGCCCGGGGCACCTTTTGATAACACGATGCTCCACACCTTGCAAAGCAGGAGTGCGCCCTTGATTCGAGGACCAAATGGAGGTAAGAAAAATCAAACGAAAACAAAGTAGAGGGAGGCACAGAGATGGAATAGTTTTCCTTCTCACTGTGTGGGACGGAAAGAAAAAAGGTATTTTAATCACGCGCGCAACCTTGAAGTGTCTGGAGTGAAGGCACCAAGCGCCTGCGCGTTTTTGTAGCAGAAACCTGTTCCCTCATCGAGGCCTGACCTCAAAATGTTGAATAAAAATATGTTTCATACACTGCCAAAAATGAATTTATGATAGTGTGTGTGTGTGTGTGTGTGTGTGTGTGTGTGTGTGTGTGTGTGTGTGTGCAAGAAACAGGCGCAAATGACTGCCCAGAAATATGCAAAATAAATCATTTACATGAAGAAAAATCCACCGAGGCTTTTAAAACAACATTGCCACAACAGTATAAATTTATTAAAAATGTGAATTTTGTTAAACATTATCGCTTTAATCAATTTATAATCCATGAACAGATCATTTTACTCGCCGTATCTATCCGCTTGCTTTCTTTGACATAAAGTCCCAGAAGCAGAATCGCTTATGAAATAATGACCAGCAACAATGTGTAATCCTCACAAACCCGCTCCCTGTTCTGATTCCAGCATTTCTCTTCAGTTTCAGATATTCTGGACGACATGGGGGAGAGCAGAGAGTGCGTGAACTGCGGCTCCATCTCCACGCCGCTGTGGAGGCGCGATGGCACGGGCCACTTTCTCTGTAACGCCTGCGGCCTCTATAGCAAAATGAATGGCCTGAGCCGGCCATTAATTAAACCACCGAAAAGGACGGTAAGGAGACAGGAGGATGGGGGGTGGGGGCCACTTAAATCAACCAATTTCCTGCCTAATTGTTTCAAACAATTGCTGGAGGTCACTGTCGTTGTCACGATTCGGCCTCTAGATGAAGTTTTCCATGATACAGCCCCCAGTTCAAACCTGATTGTAATCAAGGAAAATTTATTTACGCAAGATCACGTGATTTCTATAAAATGGGGAAAATAAATAAATAAATAAAGCATGCATTTCACATTTCAATCAAGGAGTTGTGCTTTGCGAGATAAAACAATAGTATTAGCTTAGCGAGTGTTTTAAATTCATCAGTCAAGCACAATCATTTAGTTGTTTCATAAGAAAAAAATGTTACTCACTAAATTAACATTAAATCAATCCACACGTGGCTCCACTCCCAGCTACTGTCGGGTAAGCTAATCTAAAAAGGCGTCAGTGGGTCCAGATTTTCTATGGTGCCATTACGCACAGTTTTTACAAGGAAGTGAAATGGCACGTAGGACCTATCTGCGAATTAACAACCTGTAATAAATAAATGAATTTTTAAAAAAAGTCCGTGCGTAAATGCCAATTAAATTGGGAGTCTAACAGGGTGTGGATTATTGTTGGAAAGTCAGGTATGAATGCCCGATTTAATTAAATTAGTGGAGTGTGTGCTGCTTTATTTTCCTGGATACCCACGTTTAATTATAATGACTGATGTTATGTTTTGCTTGCCTCAACAGTCAACGTCCAGAAGAATCGGCCTTTCCTGCGCCAACTGTCAAACCAGTACCACCACTCTGTGGCGCAGAAACGCGGAGGGAGAGCCGGTGTGTAACGCGTGCGGCCTCTACACAAAATTACACGGAGTAAGTTCACTGCGATTTGAATTTCCCCTCCTCTAATTCAGTTTTAATTTAAAAAATTGACGCATTATTGATTTTAAAAAATCATTTCTTATTTAATTTTTTAAAAATAATCGCATCTTACAGGTACCCCGGCCGCTCGCCATGAAAAAAGAGGGAATCCAGACGAGAAAAAGAAAACCGAAAACTTTGAATAAAGCAAAGGGATCCTCTGGTGAGTAGCTGAACAATATTTCTGCTGTACGAAGGGATATATATCACATATTTATCGCTTTTAAAATAACGTAACGACAACATTTTTTTTTTTTATGTTTCCAGGAAGTAGCAACTCTGTCTCCATGACTCCTACATCCACCTCTTCATCCAATTCTGAAGACTGCTCGAAAACCAGCTCTCCCTCTGGACAAGTGTCAGGGGTAAAACAGATTTTTAATTGCTTTTAAATTTTACAAATAATAGTTTAAAATAAAAATAATAATTATTAAAACAATGAAATATATATATGTGTGTGTGTGTGTTAAATAGGAATTTCTACACTTGAAATTACTATAAAAAGCCAGATTTTTCACCCATTTTCATCAGTGAATATTTTGTAAAATACAAACTATGATAAAGAGATCACATGCAGGCTGACTGATGCTCTGTGGTTATGACTGCTGCTAACTAATATGTCACTGTGATATTACACTAATATGAGTGTCACATTGATCATGCTCCTTTTTTCCCCAACATTGCAATGCAAATGCCATTTCAGTCTTCAATGATAATAATTTAAAAAAAGGATTTACACAATCTAAAGGTTTTACTGACATTTTATACAATAAACTCACATTTTTTGCTAACAGAGAGTTTTCTGGTTGCAGATCAGTTCATCTGTGCTGTCCAGCTCTGGGGAGGGAGCAGGCTCGGGCTCGGCCGTCAAGTATCCGGGACAGGACGGCCTGTACAGCAGCGTGGGCTTGACCCAGTCATCGGACGTGGCTTCAGTGAGAGGCGAACCCTGGTGCCCCATGGCCTTAGCCTGAACATTTTAAACTTCTGGGCGGACAGAAATCCCCGGCCCCTTGTGTCTGGATGCTGTGTATTGTGGAAGTATTTGGGTGCAGTGTTGGTTTCCTTCCCTCTCAGCTGATGCAAGAAGAGTCGGACGAGAGGGGTAAAGAAGTTTGAGATGACCTTAAGTCAGACTAGAAGCTTGAATCAAGCATGGAGTATCTGCGATTGGGTTCCAGATTGATGTCAGGGTGTTTTTTTTGTTTTGTTTTTTGCCTTAAAATACAACAACATCAACAACAAAAGGGAAACGCCAGGCCAAATGATCAATTAGGTGGCCTGCTATGGATGGTTGCTGGACCTGCACTCGGTATCTCTCCCATCCGTGGCACACAGAACCAAATCTGGGTTCCTTAAAGAAAGCCATCTTGTACATAACGGATTTCTCTTTGAAGATGTTGATTGGATATCAGTGCTTCACACAAGCGCTGAACTCTTTGTGGACGTTTTTTGATTTTTTTGTTTTTTCCAAAACTGGAATCATGCCATAAGTGCCGAGACAACTTACATGAATCAAAAGAAAGAAAAATATTTATGAATCTTCCATAGTTGAAAAACATGTCTATGATTGTTAATAAAGATATCAATATAGAGTAGAAGTTAAACCATTCTGATGTCTTCTTTTCTATTCTCTGTCTCTCGATAAGCGGTAGTACAGTAGTGTTGAATGTGCACGTTTTCCACTGAAAGCTCTTACTTACTGTATTTGACTGAAACTAGTTTGGTTTAAACAGGGTATAAATGACTATATCACATCGTGTTGTGTTTAATCGTTTAAAAAAAAGAGAGAAAAAGATGCAAAAACAATCAACTTCTTGAGACTTAATTTTGGCATGAAAACACTGTCGGCCGACGGGCAGCATTACGGTACTACTTCTACAAAATCTCGCACATGTAAAGCAGTTGGATGGCTTGTTTGAACAAAGAATGCCCAGAATAGCTGTAGGACCCTCTGACCTTTATGTTCTTAGACATAAACTGCAAACGAAGGCTGCTGGCCGCGCTACCTGACTCACTATAAACTGTATACCCTTCATAATAATAACATGTGCTGTTGCATCATATTTCAGCCAAAATTAGACCAAAGTGTAGAGTGAGGTCACCTCTGAACAAATCCGTGCTCACTGTGATGACTGTGATGAATCGCTGTAATGATTAAAAGGAGAATTGTTAATGTAACATGTTCTTATGAAGCGCAACCTCACAGGTCATGCCAAATCATGAATTTGAGAAGCCTTTTTGATTTTTCATTTTGTTGCATGACCTAAGCAAGTGGTGTGGGAGCTTCAAGAGCTATTTCAGGCTTTAAAAAAAAAAACAACCCTCCTCCCACCCCCACCCGAAGAGACTGAAACCTGAAGGCTGATAAGTTACATGTAAATGTTAGCACAAAGAGTTATTTTTTTCTTTGCTTTTGTTCACAACTTGCTTCATCCTAAAAAAGAGCATGTCATTCACGCAACCGGACTTATTTATTTTTCTGAAATAACATGTTTTCTTGTTGTTTTACTATTTTTTTTTTTTGAACATTATGAGAAATTATTTAAATTCAGTCCAATAAATTGTTCTGGTGATGCAAATAAATCTGCAGTTTGTTTTTAAAAGAAGAGCAAAACGCGTCAGTGTTTTGAAATTACGGAAAGAACCACCTTCTGCATATTTTTGTATGAGTCATTCCCATCTATACTTTAACTCCCCGTTTCTCCTTGGCTGAACAGATACCAGAGGGCTTTATTTTCTCAGATGTTTTCACAACTGGGAGGAAAGAAGAAGACATCACGGCCAGCTAATGCAAGACAAGAATTTCGCCTAAAAGTTGCACAGCAAGACTTACCCAGCTTTTTTTTTCTGGCTGATTTCACCAAACCACACCTTTATCCTTTCTGGTAACGTTTTCACTCGAGACTTTTCCTTTTCTTCGGGCCCCTGTGGGCTTAAAGAACAATCCACTTTCCTGTGTCCTCTTGAACCAGCAGCTCAAAGTACCTGTCACAATGTTTACTGTACTTAAGAGAATATGGCCTGTGAGTAATTCCACATGAAAAGATTTTAGAGATGGTTAGGATTTATGCCTGAGCTTAGCGTTATCTGTCTGCTCTTTGACATATTGATTCAGCTAAGTTTATTGAGTGTGGAGGAATGCGCGGCACTGCGTAACAGACAAATCCACAGGTTTCAGGTGAACGGTTATTGCACCTATTTTTCTTATTTGACTTTTGACATCGGATCGGAATGACACTTTTTTCACTATTTCCTTCATATCCATCACAATATTTGCTTTTCCTTTTTTTCTTTAAATTTTACTTGTGTGTTCAAACTGAATGGAAAAGCATGGCTTGTGATGATTTGCTGCTGAGTGTTATATAAAACCCAATTTGTCCACCGAGACCACCGGGCATTAAGTCCTTGAGCTTCCAACGAGATAAATTACAAAAGCACCTTTAGATATGTAAATGCAAACTACTGTTGAGCTCAAAACACAGGCAAATATTTATGGGTATCTGAATTTATGAGGAGGTCCTAGCTTGGCACTGTATCCATGGTGCTACGAGGGAGGAAATATAAACACGGCAGCGCAGAAATCCTCCCTGCGCTCCCATCTGGATTGCTATCCGCACAGCCGAGGGTCACATTCATGCTAGAGTTGCCACCTGAGAGGGCTGGAAAGCTGCGATGCTTGTCACACAGTTGCAGGTTTGAAATAAGAGTTTGAATTTGTTGCAAATAAGTGATCACACGCTGCAAGGAAGGGTGAGACAGACAAACAGAAAAGACAGAATACAGATCATGATGGCTGTCCAGGGTTGAAAGTCCTCCCTAAGTAAACAAGACAGGCTAACAGCAGCAGACTGCAGGGCCCCGGGCTGTTTGGCCATGGGACAGCAGCACAGTATGGAGCAGTGGCTCCCTCAGGAGATACCCGTTGATCTTTCCATGCTGCCTTTCAAAGGAGAGCACCGCTCAACGCTGCCTCCGGAAGAGATGGGATCTCTGACTCAGCCCTTTTGGGTTTCCTCGACAGACACTGTGGAATACTCTGGTAGAGTAAACACTTAAAAACATTAAAGCTGTGCTGGTTGCGGAGTCTTTTAGATTTGGACTTGCATCAAAAAGTCTCTCAAATGGAAGGAGCGTTTGTGTCCATCACCCTTTTATTGTTCTGTGTTGTTATTGTTATCATGTGATTTAAAAGGGTTCAGAGAAAGCCAAACTGTGCTTTCAAAACCGTGTACACACGGCCTTCTAGGTTGGCAAACACAACCAATCATAAAGGTACCGCCTCCTGCCCTGTCGTAAACTCTTCGAGTCATATTCACAGGAAGTTTGTTACACACGAGGGGGAAGGTTCAGTGCAAAATAATAGGAAACAATGATAAACAGTATCTATAAAAAATAAATCTGCAGTGTAGTGATTACATCATATAGCTATGTATAGTCAGTGTTATTTATTACAGAAAGGCTGGGAGTGTGTTCAGGGAAGGCAGGGCGATGAGAGGTGAATGACATTTGTGGCAGAGAAGAGTGAAAATCAGAGGGCTGAGCACATGTCCTTGGCCTGACTCTGACTGTGTACGATTGTGTGTTTGTGTGTGTACTGTAAGGAATGCAAGGAAGCCGTCAGGAATTGGACTTAATGGGAGGAGATGTGATAGAAAGCTGAACATGAAATGAACATTGGTCCGATGATTCATCAATAACCTGAAAGCCTTTGACCCTAAAGTGAGTCAGGTGCTACACGTGTCACCTGGGAATGAGCTCAGATGTTGTTTTTAATCCCTTATTTACCTTTCAAAATTAAAGAAATTACTTCAGATAACAAGTTTATGTTGAAATGGATGTTCTAACTGCTATTTACAAGGAATATCTTTATGGGAGATGTCGCAAATCAGTGGGAAGTACAGTTTTATTGGATAATTTGATCAAATTTGATATGATTTCTCTCTTTACTCCAAGTTACATGACACAGAGCAGTAAAGATAAATCGTTAGCCAATGAAGAAATACAGCTGTTTCATTATTTTATGTGAAAAACATCAACATAAAATCCAACATGTGCCTTTATAACAAACTGCGATCTTATGAGATTTGTAATCTGACATTTACAGTGTTTATCCATCCATCCATCCATTTTCTAGAGCCTGTACTCGCCTCTCTTTTTCTCTTTCGCTCTCACAACCGAATGTTTGAGGCAGATGGATGCCCCTCCCTGAGCCTGGTTCTGCCAGAGGTTATTTCCTGTTAAAGGGGAGTTCCTTCTTCCCACAGTTGCCAAGTTTTTGCTCACAGGGGGTCATCTGATTATTGGGATTTTTTTCTCTATTATAGGGGCTTTACTGCCTTGAAGCAGCTGTGAGTTGGTATTAAATAAATAAAGAAGGTGGGCTACATCCTAGACAGACTGCCATTCTATTATATCAGTGAGAGACAGACAACCATTTACAGTCATATTCACATTTGCCAAGTAACCTAACACACGTCTTTGGTGTCGGAGAGGAAGCTGGAGGACCCGAAAGGACACGTGGAGAACATGAAAATTCCACTCAGAGAGGACCCAGCCGAACCTTTCTTGCTGTTAGGTATAGTGTGAACGTGTTGCCCAGAATTTTTACCTTCATACTATATTCCTGAATGTAGCCAAAATATTATGACAGCCATTTAGATAACCCTTGCTACGAGCATGCACATGATCTCTGTGTTTATACCTCTCTTTGAGCTAAATGCTAAGATTAGCAAGCACCCGGTCTCAAAGGGGGGTGCTGGGGACAAAAAAACAGAACATTCCTTTCCTTTCCTCTCCATCCCGGCCACTTTTGATCGTTTGCTGACAGATGTGATAGAGACAGTAACTATTTTTATTATTTATTTGTTTATTTGTGGATATGGGTTGTATTAAAATACATCTCTGTAAGCTTTAGTAAAGTCAAAGCACCGGTGGCCACTTCATGGCTGTTTTGATTTCAGGCACGACGCAGCAGCAGCCACCTGACAGCAGTCCTCAGTCGCCACTTCTTATAGACTCGTGTAAGTTTCTGATTTGATAAAGCCAAGTTCCTAACTTCTGCTGTAGCTTACTATTTAAAAACCTCAAGGATGCCAGATAAAGAATGTCACCTTGTAAATTCTTAATGGCCCATGTGTTGGCAGAGCGTTTTATGGGCTAAATCAGTCTCTCTGTAAGAACAATTAAAAGACTTGTTTCACTTTATTTCAGACATAACTAATATATATATATATATATATATATATATATATATATATATATATATATATATATATATATATATATATATATATATATTTTTTCCCCTTTACAAACAGATATAATAAATACAAGCTCTTTCTCTCCATTCATCATGATAAGTTTGTGACCACCATGCAGGTCAGAAAAGAGGTCAGTAACCTTTACTAAGTATTGGTTTTATTGTGAGGTGATAGACTATTAAGTATGAATTAGCCTATCAAAATTAATAATATGTGTAAATATTTGCATTTTAAATAATAATTAAATAAAAAAGAAAGAAAGAAACATTTTTTTATATAATTTTGATTTAAGTCAAGACGATTTCAAGCCTACAGGTAAGCCAGCAGCACAAATCTGTCCACAAACTGTTAAATTATTGATGCTCTATTTTTCTCCACAGCTTTTATTTATTTATTTATTTTTTGGATTTGAGAGACTTGACACCAAACTGTCATGTGTAAACCTCCGTCCACCCAAGAGGTTAAGGTGATGCAGGATATAACATGCATATTAAAACAAGACACACAAAATGTGAAAATGTGTAGAAATGTTTAATAATCACACACAGAAATGTGAAATATAAATCAAAATTACAAAAAGAACAAAACATCGTTCATTTCTATGGTCAAATCCAATTTTATGTCAAAGCCACAGGGAATCAGTGGCGATGGGGAAAATGAGCCACATGTGGCTGCAGGTTCAAGACTCCTGCTCCGGGTGAATTCCACAGTGGACAATGAGATAAATTAGAAATGAGGAAGCTCATTGTAGTTAACCTCTGTGTTAACCTTGTTTAGCGCTGCCATGCTCACTGACATTTGCAGACAGAGGGCAACAGTAAAATGTAAACACACCAACTCTGTCAAGTGATTTTCTAGCTTTAGGAACCACTCGGAGCGCTCTGTACCACACACGCCACATTCCCCCATTCGCACGCACTTTGTTGCAGTGATTTTCACTGCAGACAGACAGCACACTGTTTATCATAAACACCCAACAAAACATTAGGGAAAATTGCAGGGGAAGCAGGTGTCACTGTTATACTAACTAATTTTTTTTTTCCAGGGACTTGGTCATAAATTAAACATAAGGTAAATGATAATTTTGAAGCTGAATTTGATAAACAGGTACCACCCAGGCAGGAGGGATTTATCCTCGGGAGGCAGGAATGTCCTGTCAAATGTGAAATGACAGTCCAGTTGTTCACTACAAATCAAAAGTGTCAACCTCAGATCATCTCCAAAGTCGAGCTCTCGAACTGAGAAGTACATTTTGACTGGCTTCCCCTTCATGACACAAGTTTTTGAGTGACTAAGTAATGATACGAGCAATTTTACAGAGTGGGGAAATATTTTTCTACTTCAACATGTCTGGTACTGCTGGAACAGTAAATAAAGCTCCACTCTGATATGCAAACATTTCAGACAAATAAAACGATGCTGGGATTAATACCCCGGCTGCCAGCGAGAAAGCTGCTCACATTTTGTGTTTGTTCAGTCTGTTGTTCCTCCTAAAGGTGAAGGCTGCTGGGAAGTTTCTGTTATGAATACTTTACCACTTATTCGCACACAAGCATGAGGTCATTGCAAGGTTGACAAATTCTATTCGAACCCATCTGACTTTTAGTCAGACAAAACTTTGTTAGTATTATTATTAGATTTGTTATTTGTGTTGCATTGTAAGGTATGACAAAATTGAGATGGAGCTTTTAAATTACTAGGTAAAAACCCTGTTTTTTAGACCTCCATTGATCAGACAGTCCTTTATGAACAAGCACTTGGAAACAGTGGAGAGGAAAAACTCCCTTTTTAACAGGAAAAGACCTCCCACAGAACCATGGACTATATATACAAAATGAAATTCATTCTAAATGGTAAAATATGCTCTAATATTATAAACTATATACAATAAAGGGAAAAGACTTTAGCTACAGCTTTATTAGTATTTTATATTATAGTGGAGGAATTTTGGGCCCCTCGTATTCACAATGTTGCTTCAGTTCATTGAAGTTTGTGAGCATTTGTTTATGCACAGCTCCCTTAAGGCCTGCCACAACATTTCAATCAGCTTGAGGTCTGACCTTGGATCTGACTGGGCCATTGCAACACCTTGATTCCTTCCTCTTTTACTCATCATATTGTGGATTTGCTCCTGTGCATGGGATCATTGTCCTAATCATTGCATCTACTAATTTGGGCCAAGCTTTAGCTGTCAGACAGGTGGCTTTATGTTGTTGGTATACAGAGCAGTTCACGATCGACTCAGTGGCTGCAAGGTGCCCAGATGCTGTGGCTGCAAAACAAGCCCGAATCATCACCCATCCCTCCACCACCATGTCTAATAGTTGGTATGAGGTGTTTGTACTGAAATGACATGTTTGGTTATCACCAAATGTGGTGCTGTGCATTATGGCAAAACATCGAAACTGTGGTGTCATCTGTCCAAATTACATCACTGGAGAACTCTTGTGGTTTGGTCAGATGTAAATTAACAAACTTAAGCTGTGGTTTAGCAGCACGGTGGCACGGTGGTTAGCACTGTTGCCGCACAGCAAGAAGGTCCTGAGTTCAATTCCACCATCAGGCCGGGGTCTTTCTGTGTGGAGTTTGCATGTTCTCCCCGTGTTTGCGTGGGTTCCCTCCGGGTACTCTGGCTTCCTCCCACCGTCCAAAGACATGCAATTTGTGGGGATAGGTTAATTGGATAATTCAAATTGCCACTAGGTGTGAATGTGAGTGCGAATGGTTGTCTGTCCCTGTGTGTTGGCCCTGTGACAGACTGGCGACCTGTCCAGGGTGTACCCTGCCTCTCGCCCTATGACAGCTGGGATAGGCTCCAGCGCCCCCCGCGACCCTGAAAAGGATAAGCGGAAGCGAATGGATGGATGGATGGATGGAAGCTGTGGTTTAATGTTTTTTTTGTTTTGTTTTTTTCAGAGAGAAGAGACTTTCTCCCAGCAGACCTTCCAAACAAAGACACCTGTTCAGTGTTTTCATAACTGTACTGTCAGGAACTCTAACATTTCACATGCTATGTGAGGCCTGTAGAGTCTGAGATGTAGCTCCTTTTAAAAAAAAATCAGATTCTCTGAGCGTTGCACAGTCTGATCTTGGGGTAAATTTGCTTGCTCATCCACTCCCGGGGAAACATTGTGTACTGTGTTAACATGCGATTTTAGCAGTTTGCTCCAGACCAGCAAATTGACAAAACTTCTGTTTTTATAGAGGTCCTCACACTTTTGGATGATCAATTACTCAAGTGCATTTTATTAGGAGCACCTGGCTGCTGGTTACCCTCTTAACTCCTGTGGGAGCATTAAGGGTGTATATAATTTTCCACAGTCCTGTGGTATGACATTACACACAAATGGTGACTAACAGCAAAAGAATCGAGTTTTATCTTTCACTCCCACTCAAATTACTATTATTGTGACAAATCACATCATATTCATCTTAAGATTTATGTTCAAAAGCTTTTGAGTACAAAAAAGGCTGATATTTTTGGTGTTGCTTTCATTGTGGGCTCATCTATTGGCTACCAACCAGTTTAATTATTATTATTTTTTTAGTAAAGACCATCTAAAGTCATGCTAGTGGCAGTGTGCTAAATATATCCAGAGCAATACACACTTCTCCAAAAATGCTCTGTTGATGTGGGTTATAATAATAATGTATTATTATTATAGTGCATAGAAACAAAAACATTTCACAGGGGGTCTCCTGCAATTACATTTTTTGACACAAAGAACTTAGTTCCTTCAGATATCAGTGTCATTGGTTAAGTACTGTCAGATAAGGAGGGTCTGCCTGCACCAATCACGTTAGCTAAAGCAACACAAACACATTATTTTCTGTTAGAAATGAAGTAAGCTATATAATAGCTTACAATACTAGGAAGGTCAAGCTGTTTCTTACATGTGAACTTCGCTATGAGTTCAAGTTCCACCTGTCTCTCTTTTGTTTTTTGAAACCCAAACTTCTCTTTTAACGGAGCCATCCCACAAGCTAACCGCTCTCGCGCTCAGCATGAGCTAGAAGCACGTGCACCCGGACCAAACCAAATCATGAAATAAGCAGGGGGGAGGTGGACTGGATTTTATTCTTTGTTGTCAAAAAACAAACAAAACTAATGATAGGAAACAGAAAGATTTATAAGTACCTTGTGAAGAAAAATTATTCAATGCTGACAGGTTAATATTTTTTTTTTGGAAAAAAGACCAGTTGACAGCTCCACTCTTTTCTAGGGCTCCTGTCAGTCATGCCCCCCCAATGGCGCCCCTATTAACATCTCTTTGGGTTATTGGCTGTTGGCTTTCTGTTAGCTCGCTATCACCATTGGAATTTTTGTGGCCTGGGTAGCTTGCACCTTTTGTGCAAGAATTTTTTTTTTTTTTTCCATATCGCCACTCCTCAAAAGTTATAGACCTTTCAACCAGTCTCCTCCTCCATACACACAAACTGAAATCAGCTGATTGCAGGGCAAGTGTTGAGGAAGAAAAAAAAAAGCCCACAAATGAGAACATTTGAAACGCACCTAACAATAAAACTTATATTACTGCATTACGGAAAAATATAGTGAAATTGGGTGTGAATACATCTAACCCTGCTTACCCTGCAGTCAAAGACTGCATATAAAAGTAACAGCCACATGAAGGAAGACATTTTCTTAGTTTATTATTTTGCCTGTCTGGGTTTGTGATTAATTTCCTGTGTTTATCAGCTGGTAATGTCATTAAAAAGTGTTACCTGAAAAGAGTAGCAGAAAGGGGCTTTTCAGGACTCTGTGGAGCCATGTTCCTGGTCCTCCTCTAGCCTTGTTGCTTTTCACTTTTTGTGTATATTTGCAGGGACAAAGCAAAGTATGTGATGCCTGTGACAAGCGTGGCAAACTTTGCATATCAAATCAGTTCCTCTTTTGAAACAATGCAAGGGCAGTTTTGTTGGGGTAGAGCTCTCTTAGTGTCTCATGGAAAAGTTATTTCACTAGCAAGCCCTCTGCCTAAAGGGGTCCGGGCTTTGAAACGCTTCCACTAAATCATGTAACTTGTGTAAGTATTTTCTGCTGCTGTGATCCAAAGGAGTACACTGAGATTCTTGGGAGTTCAGTGCAAGGTTACAGCTATCTCTCTCCTTCTTACTAGCCCAACAGTCAGCCTTGTGTCCAAGGCGCTTTGAATTAAGTTCAGTGCTCTTGTGTATGGGAACTCGAGCTCGCCGCCAAATGCAATACTTCCCCGAGTATTTCTGTCAGAACCCAGGCCTTTAAAAACAAAACACGGTGAAATCACAGCAGGCCTGTTTTAATCAATTAAACATATGTCAACAAGCAATATGCTAATCATTGACTCCACTGGGAGACCAAATTCTCTCCTGCTGAAGTATGACCAGAAGTCAGTTGGGATTTTCATGGGACACTTGGACCAACGAGGGTTTTTTTTTAAATGACTGAGTATTGTGAAAAATAATGGGATTTTTCTTTCTTTTTTTTTGTTTTTTGTGACTTTGCCATTGTTTGTTCTTTATTTTCACCAGAAAAGTTATAATGAGTCAGACATGGTGATTTCCATGCTCCATACAATTTTATATTTGTTATACATGTGTCTGTGTGTCTCTGTTTGGCTTGGATATACAGCAGGGGGAAATCAAGCCTTCCTGGCTGGTAGCAGTTGTTTAGCTTAACGTCTCCAGTCTTCCAGAGAGTCACAGCTTTAGTCACCCGGGTCACCGTAAGGCTATGAATTTTTTGATGGGATTTTACCAACTGATTCTCAAGAATTCAAAGCAGAATCTCATAGTTTAGCACCCACACTCTCTCAGAATGAGCTATGCTTGTGTAAACACGGCTCGGCTCACAGGAGTCTGGAAACGTTATAAATTTTCATCTGCAGCTCAAGATATCAGAGCCACATCATGAGGAAATGACAGGATGCTGCAGCCTGACAGAGGAGACCAGTGAGGTTTCCTCTCATGTCTGCAGATTGGCTGTTTATCTGCTGAGACTTCTTGTGAACGCTCCTGATAACCAAATGAGCATTTAAAGTGAATAACTAGCTGACACATGGCAGGCTCCCAAACAGAAAATACACAAGCTCATTAAAATCTCATGCTCTGGTGAGAATAATCCAAAAAAACACCCAAGTATGTGCAAAATAATATTAATAGAATGTAACAAATTAATTTACTTGCTAGTTTGGAAGCATACTCTTTGATTTGTTAAAATGTCCATGTTCGAGTAGCTTCATTCAAACATCAGTGGTAGCTATTTCAGAACTTTAAGAATTTCAGTTATTATCACTTTAGTATTTTAAGTCATCAGTTATTGAGGTTTTGTGGACATACCACTAAACATGTGAAGTTAAGCGTGTGCGTAATGTTGCTTGAGACGTCTCAATACCGCTAACCCTAACCCGCTCTAAGCTAACATTTATGAGGAAATATGTGTACAAATGTGAACTCTTCCATAAAATATCACCACGAATCCCCATTGCAGTCCACGGGAGACTCTCCAGAGACACTTGATTCTGTTTACACAGCAAGTACAATATCCCTGATAGGGTTAGCCGAGCTAGCACAAAGCTAAAGTAGCAAAATCCAGAGGTGGAGATACCAAAACCTGCAGTACCTTGAGCTGCCACTTGAGGCTGGCATGAGAAATGTGTCAACCTGTATAAACTCTCATTTTAAATACTGAAAATTAGACAAAAATTCAAGACACTGAACTGGACTTCTCAGCCAGCATTATGATGTTGGTGCTTTTTAGAGCATTTTTATAGGACACAAGTGTGATTAATAACTAAAAGACCATCTGAGAAGTCTGTGATTCACTTGTAGGGTCTGTAGAAGCACGTTGCCAGCTGACCTTCTGACTCCAAAAATCTAACAGGATAAATCTCAGGAGGCTTCAAAACAGCCAGTTCACAAAACAATGGGTGATGGCACAGTGGTTAGAGCTGCCTTTTGTATACAATCTGTGGAGCATATCTACTAGTGTAATTACTGCTTGTTATCTTAGACTGGAAGTGAGTCTGATAGTGGTTTTTATGGGTTTTTATGTGTTACGGGAGATATGTTTAGAATATTTTGTAACTCTGCTTGAAATAAACTATTTTTCTTTCTGCTTCAATAGCATCAAAATCCTGTTATAGACTGGCAATGTGTCCAGGATGTACCCAGCTTCCCTGAACTGAGTAAGTGGTTAACAGAATGGATGGATCAGCTGGTAGAAATACAAGTCATATGCAATAAACTAAAAGTGATGTATGTGCATAAATGTATGGAGCTTTTGTAAGAAGCTGTAGATTTATTGTCCTATTTTTATTGTAATAATAATACAAACCCTAAGCTACAGTCCCAAACACAGGCACAAGTCCTTGTCCTATTGAGAACACACACATAGAATCTTATTTTTAGCATTTCAGTGCTGACAGAAAGTTGAAAACAAACCCAAAGACCTCACACAGAAGATGCTGTGGCCACAGTGGCGATAGAAAGAGGTTTAAACAGAGACTTCAGTGCTACAAGTCTGACTGCTCATCACTGTTTTTATTGCCTGCTGAAGATCAAGCTTGGAGTCAGCACACACTCAATTTTAACATGACTGTGGGTCACATGCATGCTCTGTGTTAGCAGAGTTTATGTCACGGGCACAACTGGCATTCTTCTTCCATTAAATAAAAAAATAAAATAAAAGTACTGTGCACATCTCCACTCCTGAAAAGCTGCAGATGGCTTTATTATTTTTCTCATCCCGCAACAGGAACTGAAGTCAGCTGATTGCAAGAGAAGTGCAGGAAAAGGGCACTTTTGATGATTTTTTTTCTATCCGTCCATTGTGCACATAATTGAACAAGTCGAGGAACGACATCATTATTTAGTAACTGTAATGTGATTACTGAATTACAAAAAAGCTATATTACTCTGAACCCTACCCTGCTTCCCACTGTGCTCTGCTCTTAAACTGGGCCAAACCCCCGTTGTTGTTTTCTTTAAACAAAAAAACATACATTCCTTTCTAAAAATCTTTCCTTGCATGGTAGTTTGCTGCTGTCAGTGTATGTGTGTGTGTGGGTGGGTGGGTGTGCAAAACCTTGAATGAAAGGGGCTTCTTTGTGTTAAAGCGCTATAGGTTATAAATACATCCACTGCCTGGCGTTATTGCTCGGCTCTTGTCTTCGCTTTTTTTTGTGTTTCAGTCATTTCTTAAGAGATTTACCCCAAAATAAAGAATAACAACTCTCAGTTGGTGTTCAACCCCCCCAACGGATCCTATTTGTTGCTTATTTTGGTGTGCACAAAGTCATCACAACTGATACACAGTGACACAAAAATTAACCTCAAACTGTGGTTTCTTTTTAAAGTATGCCAACAGTTTGACTGTAGTATGAACCCAGTGGCTCAGTTCAACAACAGAGCTGCTTCCTTGTGCGCCCCTGACCAGGCAGACCCTTTGGCTGAGGCAACCAATTAATTATAGACGTGACTTTAAAACTTCCTGTTTTTCCCTCTTTAATTAAGCCAATCTGCCCTGCTGCTCTAAAGAGAGGAAATGCCTCAAAATAGTTCCTAATTTCAGCACATTCAATTATTTTGCGCCCAGTACAGATTGCATCTGTCGTGTTAATGTACGGATCAACAGTGTTTGATCAGAGGGAAATTATGTCTGTCATTTCTTCCTGCTTTACCTCCACGTAATGTGGGAATTGTGGGGAGAGCTGGTGCCCGGGCTGGGCACAGCTAAAGCACAATTTAGCTACTACGTGCCTTCAGTCAGACCCATCCAACATCAATCTCTGACAGAGATGTTTATTATTACACTCATGTAAGTCCCTTATTCTGAGGGAAGAGAAAAAAAATCCCTGATTTATGCTTCCACTGTTACCCTTTCCTGTCCTCATTTATGAAAACAAAATTCCTGAAAATGAATTCCTGCAGTATTTAAAACTAAGCAGTTATGAGGTCAAGTTTTCACTTACACTGCACAATTCAACCGGCTGGCCTCGATCCATGCACAGATATACATACTGTGCTCCCCTGTACGACTTTACTACTGCCAGAAGATTCTGCAACAGCAGCACACACTTCAAATCTCTCTCTCCTTCACTCTCTGTCTGCCCTTGTTTTTCATTTACACTAAATCTCCAGCGAGTGTTTTAGAGCAGAAAGCCTGCCGGTGTTTTTCAGCGTTGTGCTCGTTTCAACTTTGAACCTGAAACTCCAGGCCTCACCCTCTGTGTTCACGAGGAAACAGGAAAAAGGTGGGGAAAGTGAAGACGTACGTGGACGCGAATGCAGGGCCGGAACATTTCTAATGGGGGAATATACATGAAGTATTTAATCAGAAACAGCCCTGGCTGGGCTTTCATACCAGTTGGAAGTGACTCATTCTTTGTTAAGCCAAAGCAGGTAAAAACTTTCTGTTGTGTCATATCAGTGACATTACGGGAGAAAAATAAAAAAACACGACTGCTTTCAGTTCCACACAATGACGGTGAAGAAGCCATTAAACTTTGGTTGCCTGAGCAAAATGGTTAGAAGGTTCAACAAACCTTGAACCTTATTGTTTGGGTGCTGAGGTGACGAGTGCTATGCAATGTGACACAGATAAAAGGTGTTATCTTCACACCGTTCCCAGGTGACTGTACTCTTTCTCAGTCTGAGGACTGAAACTGACTTAGATCCAATTTATTAATTTAAACAGAGGAAAAAAAGGCCTGATGATTTATAACTTTATTACTTTAAAACTGCTGTGAGTCAAAAAGTTAATAGTAGTCAGTATTAGAACGGTCAGAGGCACCGAGGTCAGTGAGAAATTATTGTTTTTAAGTTAAGCATATTGGTTAACTTAAAAACAATACTGTTTTTAAGTTAACCCCCCCCCCCGCCCCCATTTTTTAAATATTATGCTGTTTTCAAGGAGCCAGACTTTCTTGTAAATTTTTAAGTGGTCTTGCGCAATAGTTCTCCAGGCCTTCTGAAGGTCTTTGGATCTTTGGACACTGGCTGCTTTTTCACTCATTTTCAGTCCAGTCATTAAACCTGACCCTTTTCATAGGAAATTTTCTTTTGTTTACTAAGTCATTGAACACTGATCTATGAACCATTGAAGCATAAAAAACTCATCTAACTTAAGGGATGAACCACTGTTACACATCACAGACAACAAAGAACCAATTTTAAACTGTATCTTTAGTCACTTTGTTACAAATGGCCTGTTAAACATTCTGTAGTAAAAGAAAAATACCAAAGATAACAAAGTCTGACAGGCATCAGATAGTATTTTTGCATCAGCAAAGAGATTACAGTGGCAAAAAATTCAGAGGAAACTAGACAAGTGGAGAACAAAAAGACAAAGTGGCAGGCCTAAACAACTACCAACAGCAAAATGAGCAGTATCTGAAAGTCATTTCCTAAAGAAATAGAAACACACTCCACAACAAGCTGACGCAAGGCCTGAGAGATGCATCTGGCCCTTCAGCTGATTCATCTATTGTTCACTGAAGCCTCATCAGAAATGGTCACAGTGGCTGTCAAGAAGCTATTTCATTAATCAAAGGAAACAGGAACAGAAGACTGAGTTTCCTAAATTACACAACTACTGGACAGAAAATCAGTGAGAACAGGTTTTATGAAACATCAATGCAAATTTAAAATTTCTGGTTCTAATCATCATGAATCCAGAAAAGTACCGTCACATTTTGATTCACCTTGCAATACCATCTGGAAAGTTTCTGATTGGCAATGGCTTCATTTTTTACCACGAGAATGATCCCAAACACACTGATAATGCAGTAAAAGCATACCTGCATAGAAAGGCACACAGTGGTTCACCAGCCTGGACCTAAACATACAAGCAGTGTGAGAAAAGAACAAAAGGCAGAGCTTTGAATGTCCTTCAAGAAACCCGGAGAACTCCTGAAGACTACTTAAAGAAATCACAAGAGGACTTGCAGGCTGTGTTGAACACTAGAGGTGGTCATACCAAATATTGACTTTGACTTTTATTGACAATATTGATGTTGACTTTTAAACTCTTTTTTTTGCCTTACATACTGTATTTCCCCCTGTGTTTGCATGTTTCAATAAATCGCTGCATCGATTTCCCATTTTCCCATCAAAACATAAAGCATGAGGGGTGGCTCAAGACTTTAGCACAGTACTGTACATACACAGTCCTTCCTGTCTTCCAGTGGTTCATTGTGTTCTTAACCCTCTGAGGTCTAAGTCATGATCAGCGATGACCCTAATCTTAAACTTGTTAAATTTGCTGTCCCAAGTATTGGCAGTTAAAGTACAAAAAATAATCTGACACAATAACTGACACACATCAAAATTATTATTTTTTTTAATTCCAATAAAGTTCTTTTTTACTTGTCTCGAAAACATCGAGTTAGGCTTTGGAGCTGTCACCAGTGAGAATTTAGACCTCAGAAGGTTAATATAAATGCATCATATTAAAAGAGAAAAAGATACAATCATGTCGCCATAGTTACATACTGTTGCAATGATTAAAGAAGTGATACATGAAAAAAATTAAGTAATTAAGGCTGTTCTACGCAAGACACTGCTAATAAAAAGACACTGGTATATACTACTCCCTCAACAGAAAATACAACCAGGCTTTAACCCGAGTAGAGAGAAACGGGAGGCCCTAGTGCACCACTGGATACCAGTTCAAGAACATCAGAGTCTCTAGCTTGAGATGCATTACAAGCTGTCAACTGGTAATAGTTTCGTATCTCCAAAACACTAGTCTGAGTGTATTCTCTGAAGCTCCTGTATACTTAGTTTATACCCAAAGTTGCAGAATTTTAGTTGTTCTGGTAATAAAGAAAATGTGAGATGTAGAAAAAATAGCAATACACTAAAGTCTTTCATCCGTCAAGTGTTTTGGAGGAGGACATTTGATGCTGCGCTGTGCTTTGGAAGTGATGAATTGGGAATTTTGTACAAAATTAAAGGGAACTTGATAAAAGGAGGCTATTGCTCTATTTGGCAACACTATGCCATACTCCATATGTATGTTTAACTGAAGTGGATTTCCTCCTACAGCCGGGCAATGACACAAAGCACAGCTCCAAACTACTCAAGAACTATTTCAAAAAGAAGCAGTCACAGGATATTCTCTGTATAACGAAGTGGCCAGCATACTTGCTGGATATCCGCTAATGAGCTGTTGTGAGAACAGTCTGAGTGGGGGGCAAGTAGGAAGAGTCCAACAAACACTTCTGGAGAAAGTTCTTCACATTATCCCAATTAACAGCTAGGGTGGAAAAAAGGCCCGTGATTCATACCATCCTACAAATCTTTATGCAAAAATATATTTTTTCTAACTTAACTATGTTTTTATTACATCTACAGGCCATCTTATTCGGTTGTAGGTCTTTTGGGGGAATGTTAATCCCTTTGGTGGTGTGCAATTTGTGTGCGATAAATCCTGGCGGGTGATGCGTGTCACCCAGAAGAACATTGTGACAACAGTTGTCAATGGATTAAATGTGGTGGATGAAAGAACATAATTATTTTTTAGTTTTTAGTTTTTAGTATATATACTATACTATAAAAGTAAAAACACAAGTGGATAATTTTAAATTTCATTGTCATTAGTTTACATGTATTTACATTCATAGTTATGTGGAACAGAAAGTTGTGAAAACCTAAATACACCCCATGTTTCAATAACTTAGTATTGTTTTCTGTGTGATGTCATCAATCTCTTACATTATTATATTTTCTTTTTGTATTTTTATTCAGTTCTTAATTTTAAGCACATCACTTGCTGTTTTAAAGCACTTTATAAGTTGGCTTGGCTTAACATTCAACCTTCTAACTGAGGCCTGCAGAACCTGAGTTGCAGCTCTTGGGTTGTTTGTCTGACCTTGGGATGAATTTGCTGTGAAATCCAGTCCTGGGAAGAATGCAGCATTGTGTTAACACATACCTGAATTTTCCAGACCTGCGCATTTTGCAAAACTTATGCTTTTATAGAGCTGCTCACACTGATAATGTGATGATCAATTAATCATTTGATTAGCAGCCTCTGGCTGCTACTTAAACTCTTAATTCCTATGGAAGCAGTAAGGCTGTACTTAGTTTTTGACAAGACTGCATAGAGTCCTGTGAAAATGTTTTTTTACATGGCTGTATAAGAGCAGATGAGACAAACGCTTTGGCTAAATCAGTGAGCTGGTGGTATGACATCATCAGAGAGGAAACCCAAGCAGGCCTAATAGCCGTCCTGCTAGAGGCCCCTCAGTAAACAGGGTGGTTATCACACCACTAACATTTATTTAACCTCTCTGCAGAAGGTGTTCTCTTAGAGGGAGTGCAGGGAAAAGGAGCTGTTCCCGAATCTCTTCGGCTGACCTGTTGCCAACATTAACCAACAACCTAAACCCTCAGAAGTACACAGGAAAGCTGATGGAGATGCATATATTGGTATAATGTAGAAACACATAGTTGCTGTCTTCTCTCAAACATTAAGTGTTTTAGACTGTTCTTAAGATGCCGCCGCCCCCGACTCCCTTGGAACTCCTCTAGTCTCGAGCTCCCACATCATCGAGTTCTCCCAAGTTTGGCTTTCTCTCTGGGACACATGACTGAAAACATGACTTCAACAGAAAGAAAGGCTGTAAGGTCAAGAAATGAAAGGATGAGAGGATGAAAGGATGAGGGGAATGCTTCTATCCTTGGATACCTCACAACCCCAACACTCCCCAGCTCCATTCTTTACCCATTTGTAGCGAGACAGCGCTAGCAGTTCTCTCCCACACATCTCGACATCCCAGCGCCAGGTCCTGTGTTTTCTTAATTCATTACTTAAAGGAAAGAAATGTAGCCCATACCAAAATAAATATAGCCCTTTTGGATCAGACTATGTGTCATAGCGATAGCTCCTCAAAAGAGGCTGTTGTTTTAACCGGAGGAGGATGGAACTCTTTGGCTCTGCAGAGTGTCTGTCACTCTGCTCTCTGTCTCTATCACACAGCGCAGACCAGCAGCTCACACTCTTATCACATGATTTAGACCTAAATACATTAATTTAAAGTGGATTGCCTACAGCCACAACACTCAGGCTTGAAACCAGATTCACTGGCTGCAGATTGGGAGTTGTTTTGGTTGAACAAGAGCGCGATTCCTTGGGTTTTAGGGGCCATTTTTGTATCTTCTATAAAACCTTTAAGTCATGTTGGCTCTACATTTCTGAGATTGGTTATGTTGGTTATATCCACAGGTATCACGCCAAGAAGACACAAGGCAAACACAAGACCTGTAGTTGCTATAACTTATTCTGACCTGCCACTTATCCCACATGGTAATATGACTCTTGAGGGTTTACAGTGTTTACAGTAGAAGTTTTTAAAGTTTTCTCTGGTGAATTATCAGAAATAGACAAAAGCTTGTTTCTGTTACTCGCAGTCACAGTCAAATATAATTGTACAGGTTTGCTATAGCTATCCCATCATACTGATGTTAAATGTTCGTTATAGAAAAAAAATCGTGCTGAATGAAAAAAACTGCTTAGATTGGGACACTTTAAGTGCCTGAAACTGTTTTTAAACAGCCATGAAAATGTTATGTGTCTTACTCCTATGCTTAAGAACTAATGAGGGTACAAAAAGGCTGGAAAAATTATAGAAATTTAAAAATACAAAATTTTGTCTTAACCCTGTGCGCTTCAAATGTCTAGAACTTGGCAAATCCTGAGCCAACTCTTGTTTCAATGAAGTAGGAAGTAGGTACATCGATTTACTGAAACATGTGCAAACATGAATCCAATTCAGTTTTATTTATATAGCGCCAAATCACAACAACAGGTGTCTCAAGGTGCTTTATATTGTAAGATAAAGATCCTACAATAATAGAGAGAAAACCAAACGACCAATCAAACAACCTGCTTTGAGCAAGCACTTGGCGACAGTGGGAAGGAAAAACTCCCCTAAATTTAATAAATAAATAGAAGTACAATTCTAATAAGCTTGAAAGTCAATAGTTAATATTTTCAATATTTACTTGAAATGCACCTTTACTCTTCATCACAGTCTGAACTCTACCAGGCAAACGTTTTTGTCATTTCTTTAAGCAGTTTTCAGGAATATGTCTCCAGACTTCTTAAAGAACATCAACAACTCTTTTTAAGACCTGCTACTTCTTCTTATCCACTTTCCTAAAAATGTTTAGAACATACTGAAGATATGCTATGCTTTCAGCTAATAGGTCTTTGGGAATCACCGTGGTGGCACAAAAATACCATTTTATGTCTGTCTGTGTCATGTTTGGCCATTTTCATATATTCAGCTGAAGAAATTAAAACAAGTTATGTTTTTGTGAGTGGTTGGTAGTAAAAATGTGCTTAAAGGTAGGATTTAAAAGCTCCTTGCCAAGTTGTCTGTTATGTTTACACACAATGCTAATTCATCAGGTCAGTGTTAAGTGGTTTAACAAACAAATTAAAAACATTCCTCTGAAAAGGGTCAGGTTTAACGACTGGACTGAAAATGAGTGAAAAAGCAGATGATGCCCAAAGAAAACCTTTGAAAGACCTTCAAAAAGTCTGGAGAACTGTTGCTCAAGAACACTTAAAAAAAATAGTGCCTACTTGGAGACAAGATATAAAGAAATTAGGGTGGCTTCAGATTTTTGCATGGCTTTATTAAATATTAAGTTAACATGTTACAATCCTTTCAATTTAGTATTGCAGTGTTAGCTACGTAAAAACTCTTAAACTTGATTTAAATGTTGATACATTGCATTATTTCCTTAGTTGCTTTTTAAAGTTAGTTACATTTTTTAACTTTCATAATTTTAGTGTCAATGTGTTAATACTTAGAATATTGAGATTTCTAGGAACTGCACTTGAACAATAAAAAGGTCCATTGTACTATCATCACTAATTATTATCTAAATGCTAAATTTCTGTTTTAAAATTATGGAACATTAACAAAAATAATTAATAATGGGACTTTTTCCTCCTATTTACAGTTGCTTTCTATTTATTCCCGGGAAATCCAAGCACTTGTCATTAGGAGTCTGTAGATGTTCACTGAGTTTTCTCTTCGGGTGAGGTCTGTTAAATGGCCAATTGAATGCTCTGTCAAGCAGAACCTTCCAGTGACCCTTAAACACACGCACACACGCACGCACACACACACACACAAACATTTACCGCGCTGGCACGGTGCAGCACAATCCTTAGCTAGAACATCAATAGTTTGTTTATAATTAGCCCTGGCACCTCTTGACTACTTAGAGAGAGTGATTGTTTTTGAAAATGGCCCCTGGGGTCCTGTTGACTGATTGGCCTGAGGTGGTTTGGGGGAATAAGGAGGGAGAACTGAGGGTCCGCAGAAGCAGAGGAGAGGCTGTTGCTGGCCCACTATTGTAGACTGCATTCCTCTCAAGCTTCTCTGGACCCTTGTCTGACAGCCACTCCGATAATATCCCAGTCAGAGTCGCAGGGGCGTCGTGTCTGAGCCCTGTTATGAATCACTCAATTAGTGCATCGAGGAGAGGAGGAGGGCTCTGAAAGGTCTTTGTTCTCCAAGGCCAACAAGAGCAACACATAGCAATATACAAACAGCGGGCACTTAATTAATAGCAGCAGTGTTTATGCAGAGAACTGCAAGGTGTAAATACAGTTTGTGTGGTCTTGTGGCAACCTCTCTGTTGGTGGGAAGAGGTGTGAGACTGTTTGCGTGTCTTTGTGCTCACTCTCTTGTTGTTTATGGAGAGCAACAGCATCGGGACACCACTCAGTTTCAGTCACCTGCTAAGTACGGCTATCACCTCAGTATCTAAAAGGGTTTGCACCTGTATCTGCAGGACAGGAATACATTTTTATAAAACATAAAGAACAAACACGGTGGAAATAATATCTCAAATTGAGATATTGCATGAGATCCGTACACACAATGGTGGCTCAAATTTGGACCAGGAGCTTTGATCTGTAGTTGTGATGTATGCTTAAAAGTACTAGTTTTAATTTACATTATGGTATGACATGATATTCAATATGCTAGTTCAACTAAACTTGATCAACTTTAAAACCTGAATTAGTCCGCTGATAAAGAAAAAGAAACATTTTGGCTGTTCTATCTTTTAAGGTGAATCTTTGAGCAGCTCTCCAACACTTCAACTCGAACTTCAATTTCATTGTAAGGCATTGGATAAAGTTAAATTGAGCTAAACTGGATGTGTAGAGGTGATAGTGAGAGATCATTGTGTTGGAGGAGGTTTTCAGTGTGTGCATGATGGTATGCACCACAGTTAAGGTCATTTGTGCTGAATGTTTTCCAGCATCCTCACTCTCCTGACCTGATGGGAACCCCCCACTTGTGAATACTTTGAACTTCTTGATTCAGGACTGCTGTTTGATGAGTTTGTTTCTCCTGTGTGCCCAAGTTTGAAGTGAGGAGCTGAAAGGTCTTTCACATAGTGATATAAAAAGAGAAGCCTGAGGTGCCCCACAAGCTGATGTTGAAGAGGAGATTGGCTAAACCGTTCAATTAAGCAGAGTTGCTACACTTGCTGACTGGTTGCTTGAGATTGTTGTCTGTTGTTGTTGCTCTGGTTCCTAGAACTTTGCTGCAGTTGCCCGTAGTTTGCATAGAAGATAAACAAAACAAGCAACCTTTATTTGTCACATACACAATCATACAGAGTACAACATGCAGTGAAATGTTTGTGTCCAAGCTGCACCATTACAAGGCTTGGTTTTAGCATTGGGGGGTCTAACCAGGACCCTTACTGGATACTGGGTGTAAGAGGCGTGCGCTGCCCGGGAATCAAACCCAGGTCGCAAGAATGGGAATCTTGTATGATACCACTAGTTGCTTGAAGATGTTTCACCTCTCATCCGAGAAGCTTCTTCAGTTCAGCTGCAGAGCAATAAACATTCAAAGACCCAAAGTGCACTCAACTAGAATGATTCTTTATAATCCAGGTCTTCCAAACTGGACCTTCAGAACTTGATCTGACAGACTGTATATGGTATGCATTAGGAACAAAATTGAAAGCTAATGTAACAACAGACAGACCGACAACACATTACAACAAACCAAAGACTAAGAAATCAAAACATTAAGCTGTGTGAACCATGGAGGAAAATAATGTTAACAAAAACATGTTTCATGTCATTACACATGGGTCTGTTTTGTATTTTCACCTTCACAGGCAATTTATATTAGTATTGGATATGTTTTACAGATTTTATGTGTGCATATTAAACTGTGGAGAAGACAGCTATTGCAAATTAGCCAATTACAAGAACAGTGTCTTAAAATCTGCGCCTACCCCAGACACACAGCTTACTCAGCCAGTTCTTTGATGAATGTGTCTTGTCCGCTTTATCACATAATGACCAGCGGCAGTGTTTGTTGGCTCGTTTTTCATCAGGCACATTGGGACGATTTGGTTTTAAAGGCAGCAGTTTCATTTCAGCGGAGGAGCAAGAGTGAAGCTTCAATAGTAAAATCTTAGGCTGTTCTGTCAACCTGCAACTGACCCCTCACCTCTGGCTGACCCGTCACCTGCAGACTACCTCTGTGGCTGGCCTTTGATGGTGTATTTACTCTTATGTACAGTAGGGGTTAATCACACACCTTGAGAGAGCAACGTGGAATTCCATACAATGGATCCTCTGGCTCGTGTTGTTTTATGGCTCAGAGTAGGATTAGAGATTAAAAGGCAGCCAGTGTTTGAGGTAAACAGCAGAGAACAATATTTTACCCACTTCAGGTTTAGTCAGCGGATGTTGGTGTCAGTCAGTTTTCTTTCTACTATTTAGTTTTGAGTAAAAGGTTTCGAGGACTGTGAGCATGCAGTTTGTTCTCACCATGTTTTTATTTTTAAGCTGTAATTTGTGAAGCTGCATGTAGAATAGTGGCAAAATAGAGCGATCCCACTTTCTTTATGCTTGTTATAATGACATATGAACATGTGCAGATTATTGGTGTACTAATTGACTGATGTTTGCCTCTGATGTGTTGAATTAGGCTTAAATTAAGAAAGAAAAGTCAGTAAAATATTTAAATAAGGAATAACCTTGGCCTAATCACTTGGCATTCTCCTAATTATTATCAACACATGTATTTCAAAGCATATGCTTTAGCATCACCAAACATGTTTGGTAGCCTGAAATTAAATAAAGATGTTTTTCAGTAGAAACTGAACAAAGTTCATCCATTAACTACAGCAAATATGCCACATCTGTCATGCTAATGTTTCTGTCATTCTCAGAAGAGCCAAGGGAAAAAACAATTTGAACATCATTGATCTTCTAATCTGGGAAGTAACCCAACGTTTTTGTAATATTCATTAAATCTTTTAGCTTGGAAAACCTTGCCCGTGCTGAAAGACAAAGTCTTAAGACCAGAAAACATATTCCCGTGATTGCCGAGCACAGTACAAAGAAATGGCATGTTAACTGCAACAAGAGCCTCCCTGAGGACCATGGTAATACACATGCTAATTAAAGCTGATGTGCATGACTTATGGCATAACCAATTCTCATGAAAAAGCATTTTGTATTAATTTTCGTGGCACAGAAAACAAACAGGAAGAAGTTATCTGCGACACACTCCTGGTAGACAGTGAGAGTGTATTACCTAACACTAAACAAACACAGTTAATCAGTGCTTTTCTCAATTTGTAACTTCAGTGATATTAATCTCACTAAGGCAGCAACATGCAAGCAGAATTCAAATTTACTTTAACTACAGTTCTTTTGTAAACAACACTGAATGTCGAAGAAGAAAAATAACCGCCATCACCCACAACTGGCTGCCCCTCCCAGAGGTTTCTTCCTGTTAAAAGGAAGTTTTTCCTTTCCACTGTCACCAATTGGTTGTGTAAAGAGGGGTCGTTTGATTGTTGGGTTTTCTCAGTATTACCATTTTGATGAGTGTTTTCTGTGTGGAGTCTGCATTTTCTCACCATGTCTGTGTGGGGTTTCTCTGGGTACTATGCCGTGTTCAAACAGTACTAAGGCATGCAGTTAGTGGGGTTAGGTTAACTGGTGATTCTAAATGGGCCGTAGGTGTCTCTTTGTGGTAGCCCTGTGACAGATTGGCAACCTGTTCAGAGTGTAACCTGTTTCTTGAAGCAGTGTGGGATCATCTTGATAGAGAACAGAACAAAAGGCAGTCACCATCCAAAGAAGACCTTTTAATGTTCTCCAAGAAGTCTGGAGAACTATTCCTGAAGACTACTAAAAGAAATGACAAGAAAGCTGCCTAAGAGAGTTCAGAGAAATTTGAAATTTCTGGTTGAAATCATTGTCAGTATTAAGAAACTTATAACAGTGGAGGCTCTGTCATGGTTTGGGGCCTATTTCAGCCAGTGTTGTTGGAGATCTTGTCAAATTTGATGGAATTATGAATACAGAAAAGTACAGTCAGATTTTGATCCACCATGCAATGCCACGTGGAAAGCATATGATTTGCAACAGTGCGGTTTTTCAGCATGCCAATGATCTCAAACACATCGCCAATGCAGTAAAAGCCTACCTGGACAGAAAAAACACAAAATGGAACACCATTAGTCATAGACTGGCCTCCCCAGTGCCGGGACCGGAACATTACTAAAGGGATCATATTGATAGAGAACAGAACAAAAGGCAGTCAACATCCAAAGAAGAGCTTTGAATGTCCTGCAAGCAGCCTGGAAAACTACTCCTGAAGACTACTTAGAGAAATTACCGAAAGATTTGCCTGGGAGTTCAGGCTGTGTTGAAGAAGAAAGGTGGCCATACCAAACATTGACTTTCAAGCTTGTAAGAATGGTACTAACTCCATAAGTTACTGTATTTCACTTCCTGTTTGCACATTTTTTTAATAGATTAGTGCACTTATTTCCCATTTTGGAAAATAGGCTGGTACTTTTATGTAACTGTTCTAATGTTAAATGAGCACTCAAAGCCTCGTTCACACAGAGATTCATAAAAGCATGTTTCCTCTGTGCCTAATCAAACATTCACACACATTTACAACCTTTGGCATGCAGGACACTGGAATCTTTTCTTTGTTAGCTCTACCTGCTAAGCCACATCTGTTAGGTTAAGGCTGTGTGCAGACAGGAAGAGGACCCAAAGTGCAGACTACGGAGACAGACGTGAACTCAAAACAGCTTTAATGCTGAACCCAAAAGTGTAACAAAACTAAGAATACAAAATACACTTACGTAGACAAAACACACAGCAAGTTAAGGGTAGATCGCGACAAGGACTGATGAAAACACAGGGCTTAAATACATAGAGGGAGCAATCAGGGAATGGACAACAGGAGGGAAACACAGCTGGGGCAAATCAGAACTAACGAGACAAGGAAAGCAAAACCAGATACACAAATATGAAACACGGACTTTCAAAGTAAAACAGGAAACATAACACAGAGACGCGAACTTAACAAGGGGATACAGCTGACAGGGGAGACAGAGCAACTAGAGAAGACAGAGACATAAACCATAAGACAGAACTCAAAGAAACCAAAGACTAGAAATTATAATATAATAAACCCAAAAACCCTGGGTCAACGACCCAGGCATCCTAACAGTACCCCCCCCCCCCTAAAGGGCTGGCTCCCAGACAGCCCAAACCGCAACAAAAAACAACCCAACCAGGGTGGGCGGTGGGGGAAACAGGATGGAGGGCTCGAAACAAACCAAACAAGGAGCAAGAAACAAAAAAGCGCAAACACCGGAGCCCGGAAAGCAACACAACAAAATACAGGTTCACGACAGGCACAGGCGACCAGGAAAAACAGTTCAAACAAAAAGTTCAGGGGGCCGTCCATGACGGCAACGACGTCCAGTCATTGGCCTGGAAAGTGGCCGGACAGGACGTGCAGGGCGAGCAGGCCGGACAGGACGTGCAGGGCGAGCAGGCCGGACAGGACGTGCAGGGCGAGCAGGCCGGACAGGACGGGCAGGGCGAGCAGGCCGGACAGGACGGGCAGGGCGAGCAGGCCGGACAGGACGGGCAGGGCGAGCAGGCCGGACAGGACGGGCAGGGCGAGCAGGCCGGACAGGACGGGCAGGCCGGAAGGGCGAGGACGTGCAAACGGAGGCGTGGAAGGAGGCCGGCACTGTCGAGGCGCAGGCGCGGAAGCCGGAGATGGTGGCGCTGCAGGCGACGCCGATGAAGCGGGAGCTGGACCAGGCGACGCTGAAGCCTCGGAGGCCGCAGCCGGCGAGGACGAAGCCTCGGAGGCCGCAGCCGGCGAGGACGAAGCCTCGGAGGCCGCAGCCGGCGAGGACGAAGCCTCGGAGGCCGCAGCCGGCGAGGACGAAGCCTCGGAGGCCGCAGCCGGCGAGGACGAAGCCTCGGAGGCCGCAGCCGGCGAGGACGAAGACTCGGAGGCCGCAGCCGGCGAGGACGAAGGTGGCGCTGCAGGCGACGGCGTGGGAGCCGGAGATGGTGGCACTGCAGGCGACACTGAAGCTGATGATGAGGCTGCTGCAGGCGACGCTGAAGCTGGACCAGACGACGGCGGAGCTGAAGCTGGACCAGACAATGGCGGAGCTGAAGCTGCCGCTGCTGCAGGCGGCGTGGGTGAAGCTGCCGCAGGCGGGGATGCTGCAAGCGACGATGTGGGCGCTGCAGGTGGCGATGTAGGTGGTGGCTGAACGGTCTCCCCGGAACCGTCAGTAGAGATGAGGATGTGTTGGCTGGGTCCTCCAAGACCCCCAGCTGACGAGGCAGGAGGCTGGACGGGCTCCTCGGACCCTCCAGCGGGAACAGACGGCTGGACGGGCTCCTCGGACCCTCCAGCGGGAACAGACGGCTGGACGGGCTCCTCGGACCCTCCAGCGGGAACAGACGGCTGGAGCGGTTCCTCGGACCCTCCAGCGGGAACAGACGGCTGGACGGGCCCCTCGGACCCTCCAGCAGAGACAGGTGGCTGTGGCTGGACGGGCCCCTCGGACCCTCCAGCGGAGACAAACAAAGGCTGGTGCGGTTCTCCAGAACCCCCAGCGGGAACAGAAGGCTGGACGGGCCCCTCAGACCCTCCAGCGGAGACCAACAAAGGCTGGTGCGGTTCTCCAGAACCCCCAGCGGGAACAGAAGGCTGGATGGGCCCCTCGGACCCTCCAGCGGAGACGGACAAAGGCTGGTGCGGTTATCCAGAACCCCCAGCGGGAACAGAAGGCTGGACGGGCCCCTCGGACCCTCCAGCGGAAACAGGTAGCTGGACAGGTGACGGAGGAGAGGAGTGGCGGTGGCGAGGGCGCCGTTTCCTTCGGGATGAGGAAACCGGAACTGGTGGAGAAACAGACACCACCTCCTCATCCTCTGACCACATAGCTGCCAGGAAAGAGGCTGGTGAACGGACAGGCGAACAAGGTCCCAGCTGGCGTGTGGAAGGAGAGGAAGTCCGTGGCAGCGTAGAGGCAGGTGGGGAGTGTGTGTCTGGCCGAGGCAGCGATGGGGGAGATTTAGAGAGTGAGAGAGCAAGCTCACTAGCCCTGACTTGCTCTCTCCAGGCAGTAATGGTGCTATCCAACTTAGTGTCCTTAGCAAACTGAGAAAGCTGAGGGTTATGCCGAATGATGGCATCTACTGCACTTAGCCCGACTGCCATAGTCCGTAAATCCTGTGACTCGGCAATGCGGTCGAGCAGACTCACCATCCGCTCCATCTCAGCGTAGTACTCCGAGGGTCCATGTTCTGGTCGCGATCTTCTGTTAGGTTAAGGCTGTGTGCAGACAGGAAGAGGACCCAAAGTGCAGACTACGGAGACAGACGTGAACTCAAAACAGCTTTAATGCTGAACCCAAAAGTGTAACAAAACTAAGAATACAAAATACACTTACGTAGACAAAACACACAGCAAGTTAAGGGTAGATCGCGACAAGGACTGATGAAAACACAGGGCTTAAATACATAGAGGGAGCAATCAGGGAATGGACAACAGGAGGGAAACACAGCTGGGGCAAATCAGAACTAACGAGACAAGGAAAGCAAAACCAGATACACAAATATGAAACACGGACTTTCAAAGTAAAACAGGAAACATAACACAGAGATGCGAACTTAACAAGGGGATACAGCTGACAGGGGAGACAGAGCAACTAGAGAAGACAGAGACATAAACCATAAGACAGAACTCAAAGAAACCAAAGACTAGAAATTATAAATAATATAATAAACCCAAAAACCCTGGGTCAACGACCCAGGCATCCTAACAACATCTGCCACAATTAGTGTAGCTTTAGTCTTAGAAAAAAACAAAACAAAACAACTAAACATGTTACCTTCCAGGGTACTGCTGATGCAAACTAGTAACAAGTAGCAATATTTATGTTAATATTGTATATGATCAGTAAATAATAATAATAATAAACAAACTGCTGGGTCAGTGGTTGTTGATGAGAAAGCTGGCAAGCTTGGTGTATGGAGTTTGCATGTTTTCGCTGTGCTTGTTTTACCCTGACTGTCCACAGTCCAAACACACGTATGTTTGGTTAATCAGTGATTTTAAATTGCCTGTACTTGTGAATGTGATTATGAATGGTATGAATGGTATGAATACCCCCGTGTTAGCCCTGTGGTAGACTGATGACCTGCGCAGGCTGTACCCTGCCTTGTGCCACCTTGACAGCTGGGCTCTGGCCCACTGATCCCTGGATGAACTGGATAAGCACTTAAGGAAATGGATGAATAGTTTAACTTTTTCATGGATATTAAAAATTGCCTTTCTTTTTGCAAACAGGGTGCGAAGTACTTCAGTACTTAGTTACTTTCCACCACTGAGCTCTAGCAGGGCTCTCTGAACCCATAGACTGAATCTAATGGCCATGCAACCAACACTGATATAAAATATAATACACTTTAGTTTTGACCCTGACATGAGATGATACATTTAATACACACCCACTATGACATAAAAACACACTACGCTACTGCGCCTAGGGACAGAAGCATACTGATGACTAAGAAAATCACCATGTAAGCGTTGGAGAGTGAATCATGTTATGGCAATATTTACTCTGGATCACAGCCTCTCAAATAATAAGCAATGAAACAGGAAATTCATGGGAAAATAGAAGGGAGTGTGACTGCTTGCATTACTTCTGTTGTAAAGTTATTATTTTCAGCCACAACAATAGATAAGCAACTTCACTGACTCTGTTACCTCCACATGTTGCTGTCAATATCTAAATCTGCCTGCATGATACATGATACAATGAGTATGATGCTGGCATTCGTTTTGACGCTGGCAAAAGTAGCTTTTAATCACAATGATGTACTTTAAAATGATCTTTTTACACAGTCAGGTTAAATGTTGCTGTAAATATAAGAGTTTTAGATCCACAGAGTGACCATTCAAAACATAACCAGAACACATCTGCTGGCTGCATGACTTTTCTCCCTCATAAGAGTTAGTGACTCACCTTTGTTGACCTTGGATGTTTTAAGCATTCTGGGAGCAGACTATTTTATTTTACTTGACACAGTCATAGTGACAGATTACAATAGGGTCATATGTGAGTGACTACATTTTAAACCATAACCAATCCTAGCTTGCTGCCTTTTACAGCTTGTGTGACTCACATACAGTGAGGTGATTGAGAAAGAGATGTCCGGAACTAATTTCAGTGCTCCACCTGCCAGTGCCAAGAGTTCATTTTACCATAGGTTTAACAACACTCACGCCATTTGTTTCCACATTTGAAATACTTAAGACTAGAGTATTAGTCATGACTTTTTAAAAGCCAGATGTTCACATTTATACATTTAAATGAGAGGGTTACTGCTAAGTTATCAGCTAACACTAGCAAGCCTGGTTGCATCCATAGAAGCAAAAAGCTGCTAATTTTTGGCAAGTAACATACAAATATTTAAGTTCCACTCACCAAAACAAACACCAAGTTCTTCGATAGCCTGTACTATTTGCCAGATAATTTCATTAAAATACTCCAAAACACAGTCAAACGTCCAGTTCAGAAAGTGGATATAGCAAAGGTAACACCTAGCCTAGCAGAGACAACCATCACCTACAGCAGCCTGTGTGGACATGACTCTTCATTAGGCAGGACTACACACCCAATGTTAGGCTTTAACAAAACCTAAAAAGGTAAGGTTTTCTAAAGAAAACATAATAACACCCATATGTTTGGATGAATAGGAAAATTATGGCTATAAAAACCAAACCTATAGAAATGTTATTTTCGTGGTTGAGACTGGGTATTTTAACATGCAACAGGATGGGGATTGAGATAATTGTGGAACTGGCCTCAAGTGACCAAGAGAACTATTTTCAGAGCCACAATGTTGGTTGCAATTTTCAGCCTCAGAGGGTGCTGCCTAGTTTTCTTACATATGTATTAAGGTTTTACCACGTGTAACTATCTGACATTACTGTGTTCGCATTTTGGACATGTGGCAATGTTGAAGCGAAACTAAGGCTAAGCTATCGTTGGACTAGCGTATAGCTAGCATATAATCTGTTGCTAGCAAAGATGTAACAATACTGTAAATATTAACTGGAAAACTTTGAGGTGCTGTACGTAGATACTGTTAACAGTTTGTTTTAGCTTAGATGCATTTTATACTAAGCTAACATAACTTGTTAATGGCTCCAGATTTACTCAGAAGAGTCTTTCTGCCCTACTGATGTGCACCTGTTGGAAAAGTCTTAGCGCCATGTAGCGCTTCCTTTTTCATATTTTTTTGACTCCAGATTTATATTAGACATATTTAAAGTAACAGTGAAGACTTAGAAAGAAATATGTCAAGTTTTCCCTTAAAATACATTTATTCAGTCACAAACTTATGCAATTTTGTTTTGCATTTGCAGGTGTTAGGTAAAGACCAGTGAATTGTTATTCAATAATTTTCCCAGAAAAACTACAGAGCAAGAAGAGGACTCATATTAAAAGTTATGAAGCATCTGGTTTTAAAGGAAATTTTCTGATGAGATTTCCTAGAAAAGGTGTCAGTAGGAGTCTGACTCTGCCTGTTAACAGACCTGGTTGCTCTTTGCACAATGTCTTCATCCCTCCCTCAGAGTGGAATCTGATGACAAACTAGGTTTAACCTCCCAGCCATGAGGCGCTGGGTTTAGCTTCATATTGCTTTGTGTGGAGGAGTTGCTTGTCTAGTGAAGAGATGAATTCTAGTGGTGGTTTATGATTCAGAGAAGAAGGAAGTGTAGAAGTATTTTCCTTTCAGCATACTGTGATTTGACGCACAACAATCCTTAGTTGAACTGCAATAGAGAACGTGATGTCAGTCCATTCTTTGCAGCTAAAACAGCTTCAACTCTTCTGGCAAGGTTTTCTACAAGGTTTAGGAGTGTGTTTGTGGGAATTTTTGACCATTCTTCCAGAAGCGAATTTGCATGAATATGGTAGCTATTTCAGTACAGTAAACTCACTGTTTCCTGTTGAGTGACACCCAGTGTGGTCTTCTGCTGCTGTAGCCCATCCTCTTCAAGGTTCAACATGTTGTGTGTTCAGAGATGTTCGTCTACATACCTTGGTTGCCTCCCTGTCAGTCTGCCCATTCTCCTCAGCCCTTTGACATCAATAAGGGATTCAGAGAACTACAGCTCGCTGGATATTTTCTCTTTTTCAGCCGGTTCTCTGTAAACCCTAGAGATGAATGAATAGGAAAATCCTTTTTCCTATTCCCGTTTATGAAATACTCAGACCAGTCTGTATTGCAGAATAATAAGGTTAGATGATCTCTACTGCCATTTTTATGTGAGTTAATTTTCCTTATTTAAATATAATTTGTGCATTTAGTTGTTAGTGTTCCACTTGGGGAAGCAGGAGGAGAAGATGGCCATGGGACAAGTGCATTCAGAGTACCCCTGCGGTTTGAAGTGCCGTTCTTTGTGTCCCTGGCCTTCAGGTGGTATGTTCTGTTAGTTCACTTTAAACACCTAGATAGGTTGAACTGTTATATATTATGTCATGATGTCTGGATTTATTTAAGTTTTTTTTTACACAATTTATTGTCTCTTTAGATTGTTTTCCATTGTATGTTTATGAGCTCTATTGTTAATTTTACCAGGACTATTTTTGGTTGCAAAGTTTTACATTAGTATTAGTTTAGCAAATCTTTGATTTCAGTTGCTGGAACTGAGGTCTGCATGGTAAAACCTTCCTTTATACAAATGCCAATAACGGAAAGAGAAAAAGTTCTACGTCTACATTTACTGGGAAAACAGAAACAACACATGATTGAGACTGCTACACCCGTCTGGCACTAACAACTATTCAACAATCAAAGTCACTTAAATCATCTTTCTTCCCCATTCTGATGCTCAGTTTGAACTTCAGCAGATCATCTTGACAAATACCTAAATGCACTGCTGCCGTGTGATAGGCTCATTAGATATTTGCAATAAGGATCAGTTGAACAGGTATACCTAATGAAGTGGACGCTAAGTGTAGATTAAAATTGTCGTCCCTGTTTGTGAAATGCTGAGGTATGACTGTCAACTACTGTTTGAACTTCCCTTAACATGCAAACTGCTGTAATAGTGCAGTATGCATGATTTCTGTTTAGAGAGCTCTGGACACTCATTTGCTGGCAAGATCTAAATGACATTGGCCAGCACACACTGGTTTAAATATAGTCACAGCAGGAGGAGATAAAAACTAGTGAAAGCTCAATTATCTGTACTTCAAAGCAGCCAAATTGTCAATACTTCCGCATAGCATTTCAAGTTGTGCCAGTTCTTTCATCTCACACATGGTCCTTGAGAAGCAGGCACTTAGATGGAGCCAGGAAGTCATTGGTACTAGTTGGCATTCTGGGATGTGGAAAAACAGACAGAACACTGTATACGATATAGAAACAACCATCCTTGTAGGAACACTTATGTGGCCAAACTTTCTTTCTGTACCTTGTGATTTAAAGGTGCAGTTTGTCCTAACTTTACTTTCAGTTATCACTGACTCCCTGAGTCAGTGTCTGCAGACAGGAAGAAATCCTGTTATAAACTACATTAGAACTGTTGGGGGGAGAAAAAACCCTGACTATACAAAAACGTAAGCAACTTTCTCTCACAGTCACCACTTGGTGCCACCAGCTATGCTTTCACATGACAAATCATTCACATTTCCAGCCAGCCTAGGTGCTTCCTACAAAACCATTCCAGGGACAAAAGAAACCGAAAAGTGCTGATGTAGCATGAAGGATGGTGTTTTCATAAGTGGTTCGACGTCTCTGTCACAAAGCCTGCCACACAACACCATCCATTATCTTTCTCTGGGACAGGGGAAGTTGTCTTGGGGACCTATTGTGTGTCTGGTGGAGTTTTGACTGTGTTTAATTGAGTTGGTGACACTTGTACTGTGCTTGGGTATGGGTGTTGGGAGACCAAGGCTGCAGCCTTGGATCCCAGGGGAAAGTTGTGGCTCCAGGGGGGCCTGTCCTTCCCTCTGCCCCATCCTGGGCTGCCTGGGGAAATCAGGCGTGGAGACAGTAGGATAGGGGTGGAGGGGTGGGGAGCAGCATGGAAACATATGAACAGAGGAGGTGCTGGGCCGGCTCTTGCCCTCTCACTGACAGGATCTGGTCAATGTCCTGCCGCCGAGGGTCGCGGCCTAGCTTACGCACACAAACTTATCTCCAGTGCATCTGCCGGGCCGCCTGCGCAGTCAGGCTGTCTCCATTGCGGGCCACGAGCGTTTTCCTGCTAGGGGGTGAGAGCAGCATGGTTGGAGGATAGAAGAAGGAAAGAAGAGGGGTGGGAGGGGGTGGGGGTGATGGGTAGGAGGAGGAGGGAAGGATAAAGCAGGGAAGGAGAGGGGGGCTCAATGTGAAACTGCCCCTTCCAGAGGCCTGCCAAGTCGCTGAGCTATATGGAAAACACGAGCCGCCTCCAGGGTAACAGGACCACTTCTGAATTTCTACAAACAAAAATAGCTCTGATGTCTGGCTACGACCTCTCTGTTTTCTGGCCCTCGTCGCTCTCTGTGCGTCTGTCACTTTTGAATTCCCACACGAAGACCAAGCTCATGTTCGAATCTAAACAGCCCTCGAGAACAACTTCATTTACTGTTGATGAGAGAGAGGGGGGGAAAAACACAGAAATTTAATAATTGTGTGGAGCCAAGCGTATTTATCATTCCTTCTCTTCTCTCGAATGGAAATGACCTCTTGGTGACCAAATCGTGTAGACCTCAATTGAGGTCCCTTTGGTGAGCCATTTCATCATTTAAACAGCATGAGTTCCAATTCTCATGACCTAATGCATTGTAGAATGCCTGAAATCTGCTGCTTGTGTTTTCTCTTCTCTCCCTCAACCCTTTCTCATCAACAGAAAAAGGGATAGCAGGACAAAGAAGTCGGCAGTTCTGATTTACTGGGACAAAGTGACACGAAATTAACATCCCCAAACAAAACTGACCTGCAGATGCTACATGTAAATTATACAAAATACCACTTAGCCACCACCAAAACCCCCAATTGTTTACATCTTTTATTCTACTCTGAGACTTATTTTTGTAATTTGTCCTTCGTTTCTTTTGGGTATGATAATATTGTGCTTGGCAACAACGGTGCAATGGAGCTCAGAATTAAAACAATCACAGTCACACACCTGCATGTTTTTAACAACACTTATAGGAGAACAGATTATCAAAACCTTTTTACCCGAGGCAAAACTGAAAGTGAAAACAGGAGCACCTGTAGGTACGTACAGGAAAACTGTACTACAGGTCATTCACCTGTGATTTATCTTTGAAGTAAGCTTGATTACTCTCGACTCTTTGATTCAAACACTGTTTTCTATACTAGGTGGACAATTCTGTAACATCACCAGACCAATATAAAGAAAGTTAAAAGGTTCAGAGTGTTGTTGTTATCATTCGGAATCACAACTTAAAGGTCCTACACGATTTTAAAAAGCTACTTTAACTTTGACATGTCCCCGGATTGTGTTTTTCAAGTTCCAGCTCAAATACCGTACAATACCCATGGTATCCTGGCCCATAATGGCTATAATGCCGGCACCTTTTCTGCTGGAACATATACGGCTGAACTCCAATGAACGCTGTACATCTTTCACCCAAATTTAACTGAGACACTTAGAGTGAGAGTTAGCAGAAGCAGCTTCGGAGCGCGATTAAAAATGAATTAAATGACAGACAGCAAAGCGACTGCTAGGTTGGAATTTAAGGGCACAGTTTCCCAGAAAACATTTCAGCGCTGAATAACCGTTGGCTGACCGTCCATTTCAGACATCTAGTCCTGGTTGAAAAATAGTTTCAAACTTAAAGTTGTGTGGATGTCGCCGACATTACCTCACCGTCTGTTCAATGTCCTTCTTTATTGTTGGCTGGACATCCATCCTGGACCTTTTAGCAAGTAGAAGTTTGTGCAAATAAATTTTGTATATTATCCATTTAAAACTACAGAAGACAAAATAAAAAGTCTACATCATTGGAAGACAAAGAAATTCAGAATTAAACAAGTCTATAGAGCTAAACACTCGACACACTGAACTCACTGGACCACAGGCTGACATGGGAACTGAAAAAGGGCGGATGTTATGAGATGTAACAGTACACATGGGCTCAGTGGACACTATATCAGGTACACCTTACTTGTACAAGGTTGTCCTTCGGAACTGCCTTAATTCTTTGTGGCACAGATTCATCGAGGTGCTGAAAAAATGTCTCAATCTTAACATGACATCATCACACAGTTGGTGCAGATTTGTTGTCTGCGTATCCATGATTGGAAACTCCCGTTCCTCCACATCCCAAAGATGCTCTGTTTGGTTGAGATCTGGTGACTGTGGAGGCCATTTGAGTACAGACAACTCATTGTCATGTTCAAGAAATCAGTTCGAGATGAATTGAGCTTCGCGCTATGGTGTGTTATGTGATGGAAGCAGGCATTAAAAGATGGGTACACTGTGATCATAAAGGGATGGACATGGTCATCAGCATCACTCATGTTTAAATGTTGCTCAGCTGGTACTAAGGGGACCCACACACATTAAACCACCAGGCAATGTTTTCCCAATTTTGGTGAACCTCAGTTTCCTGTACCTACCAGACACCTGGTGTGATGTAATCAGCCATCTGCTTTAAGGTGATTGGCTGATGAGATATTTGTGATGATGACAAAGTCCATATAACAGACAATGAGGAAATAATATAATTTACATGCATACTGTATAAACATAAATGTGGTTTTTTCATCTTTAAAAACTGCTTTCAATCAAATAGATACTAGTATGTGCATTAATTGTTACAATATCATTAATATTTCCTGGTTTTTAAGAAATGGCCCAGCTGTATGCTGATTTAGCTCACTGGGTGAATGTTAGAAGGCTTGTGCAGAGGCCCAAGTTTGAATCTGCTCTAAGATGTCGATCCCTTGGGATTTCATCTAGCTTTCCTGTCCTAATGCAATAAAGGCTAAAAAGCCTCAAAAATATGTTAAAAAACGAAAGTCTAACTGGACCGTTACTGCATGTGGAAACAACGTCACCATCTGGCTGTCTAACCCTTTGACAGTGCACAACTGGGTCTGTTCCAGCTGGGGAGGAGCCTCGCCTGTTTTGACACCACAGCAGGGTCCAAGTCAAAGCATCATATTCATAAGAAACACTGGGGATATGTAGTTATGCTCAAAAACAATGACACGTTGAAATTTTCATGTCTTCTTTAAGCTGTAGAGCCAAGACCTCCAAACCTCTAATAAAAGAGAATTATCCTTTTATAGGCGCAGCTTTTTTATGCTTTCCTGGCTTTAAATTCTCTGTGTTCGGTGGGTCAGTTACCTTTAAGGATAAAGTTTGACATTTTGACTGCAAAACAGAGCATTGTTCTCCTCATACTAATCCTACAGTACCAAAGACCTGCAATAGATCCTCCACGTCCAGCATGACAGCACACCTGACGCTGACACACAGACACCTAAAACCCTTACTCGCACAACTGCCGTCATCTGCTCCTCATTGGGTGAACTGTTAAAGCAGGACCTTTAACACAAAGGTAAAACCCTCTGATGGGTGTTTACAAGGCAAAGTTTACCCATGTGACCTCCCGCGCTCGAACTGTTTGACAGTGAGTGAAGGAGGAAGGGAGCAGCAGGGCGAGGGCTTGATTATGGCGTAGTGCTCTTCAACCTTTAAACGCGCCTGATGTTGAGAAGCAAACATTGCTGCAGTAAAATGGAGGCGATGCGGGTTGCGCCACTGAAAAAGCAAGAGGGAACGAATTGCCTAAATGAGGAAGAGAATTTGGGGAACTTTTCAGCCTCACCGTGAAGTTAGGAGAGAATTTTGCAGGAAGAGAAATAAGAAGAAAAGGGAGGAGAAATTACCTCCTTAATGTACATTCTGTTCTGCTTTGGCTGTGATTCCCAAGGTTGCCTATCTAGTGTGTGCATGTGTTTGTGCTTGTGTTTGTGTGTGTGTGTGTGTGTGTGTGTGTGTGTGTGTGTGTGTGTGTGTGTGTGTGTGTGTCTCCGTGCCAGGCACAGAGTCTCCTCCACAGCGCTCACCCTGCCCTGCACTCTCCTCCTACTATGGGCGAGGCTTGGCGGCGCAGCACATAGCAGCACTGTTAGCTGTGAACCAGACATCGCCTTGCAAGCCGCCAGTCGAAACAGCTGAATGATGATAGTGCATAAAAGAAGTCAGCACGGGTCACATTTCTCCTCTACTGTATAATTATTATGGATTGGCTGCTCCAAAAGAACAAAAGAATTCAAATAAAAGTCTTCTTTCTCCTTCATCTCGCTCTTCCATTAACATCACCAGACACTCTCAGCCACTGATTTTATAAGTGAGACAAATATTCCCACGTGAAAGCAACTGCAAGGTATGCGAAGCTACATTCCTGAGGATGTTTTATCCTGATTTAAGGCCGTCTCGTTCACGTTCAGGCTCTCAGCTCGTTTGAAAACCTACACGTTAATATGAAAGGAGCCACGTCATCCAGTACTTGATTGTATCTCGCTACCAGTCCTCTTTGTCTCTCACCCACTTGAATTCCAAATGAATATAAATGAGTGTTTTCACTGTGGGACAGACCAAAAACAGCAAACTATGTGACCAAAAACACTAATACTCTTAAAAGGAGCAAGCTCGTGTAAAAGAAAAACAAAAGAAGGAAATTCTAGCCAAAAAAAAAAAGAGAGAGAGAAGTAGCTAAATTGTTTTTTCATGTCTGCATTCAGTACAAACTGCAGAACAGCTGGGGCACAAGAGTAAGTCGAGGAAGACCGTTAACATGAGAACAAGGCACAAATCCAGTAATTATGTTCATGCTGGAAACCACTTTCTACACATGCAGGTTTGTTTTTGGCATTTAATCTGTTAGATTAGCCAAACTGTCTCAGCCAAACAGTGAAACAGTGAAACCAGGCTGCATTCCTAGACCCAAAAACACTACAAAGTGACTAATAGGAAGGAGTGCAAAGGTCAAAGCAACAGGAACAAGTCACTGGACGTGACATGAATTTGTATAAAGGCGGTTCAGATTTTCACGTACATAGAGTCCAGCGTACCATTTAAAAGGGAAACAGGAAAAAATAATTGACCTTAATGTTCCCAAAAAGTGATTTCCTCATTACTGAGGAATCCTGAAAGATGCCAGGAACATGTCAGAAATATAAAGGAGGTTTTGAATAACCCTGCCTGACTTAAGGTCTGGCAGAAAGTATGCGCTAATGTGTTTACAGTGTTGCTGTACTACTAATGTATCAATCATCGCTGACAATCATGAGTATAAGCTAGGATACGTCTAACTGATTTTAAGCGTTCTCCTGGTTCTTAGTACGACATGAAGCTTGTATCGGTTTAAATCTCTCGGTTCAGGACCCAAGCTGACCCTCAGAGTTAGTCTTTGTTTGGCAGACGCCTTGGCCTCCTTTAATCTCGTGAAGAGATAAATCCTTTGATGGACCTGGCCTGACTCGGTTGAAAGTGCTGCCCAGCCATCTCCATAGATCAACGTAATACGGCATGTTTGATGTTGGGGGTGGGGGTTGTGTCACATGGGTGGGCCTTCTATGACAGAGACATCAATCCTGGGACACCACTGCACATCCAACTACCTCGTCACACCTTCTGCCAAATATATCCACCACCCCCCTTCCTAAACCCACCTTCTCCTCATTTGGTGTATCCAACCACAACCGACCCTGCCCTCTTGACCACAGAGCATTAACACTCAACCAGGATAAGCATATCTGCCTGTGTCAGGCACAGCTGTGCAGGCTGGGAGGCTGTAAGCTTTTGACACACAGACACACATTCCTAAATCAAAATGCACAGTGGCAACAAGATTTCAGGAAGTCACTGTCGGTGGAATTTCAAATAAGTAGTGTGGCACACAGCCCTCCTGATGAAACACAAGTTTCTGAGTGTTAGGTGTGTTGGTAAGAGAGAGGCACGCTAGCAGTTTACTCTTGTTTTCTAAGCTGACAGCTGGTTTCATATTTTCTATATGAGGTGTTGTATCTGTTCTAAGTGTTGGCAAAAACTTCCCAAAAGTCCAATATTCCTAATATTTATTTTCTTATAATCTTCAGTTTCTAGTCACTGAATCCTCAGGGATTTAATGAATATTAATTTAATGTTTTCCCCCCTTCTCTGTGTCACAAACTTATTTCCCATGATGCTCACTCTGGTGAAAGTGAATGGTCCCCGTGCCAGAGTACATCACTGAGCCGTATAAGTGTCATTCAAAAGCACGTGGTTAAACAGAGGTGAACTTCAGGGAGCTCTTTAGATTCCTCTGATAAGACCCCAGCCCATTAAGACCGGCCATCCCCGTTTGAGAGCTCTGTGCTGGCCTCACACACTTGCTCTTATCTAAATCCTTCATCAGCACACACCTAATCTGATCACAGTTGTTAATGTTGATAGATTTCTCTCTCGGGAATAACTCAGTGTCAGAAAAATCAAAACCTTTTTTTTGTAAATCCCTGAATAAAGACTTAATGCTCTGCTTTTTTTTCTTCTTTCTGTCATGCATTCCTCTGTGTGTGTGTGTGTGTGTGTGTGTGTGTGTGTGTGTGTCTGTGTGTGTGTGTGTTTGAATGAGTGTTTGTGTGATGTATCAATGTCAAATGTGTGTTCCAGCAAGGCCAGCTAAGGCAAGCAGTGACATTAGCACCCCTGAAATAGCTTGACAGGCATTTTAATTGCTTTACCCTGCAATGGCTCAATATTTTGCTGGCATAGAAATAAAACAAAAACCAAAAAGGCTAACCTTTCCCTGGTGTAAATTACCAGGAACTCAAGTGCACGTCATGGCAACAACTTTCTCCCACTGAGAGCGAAATTCCATGATTTTAATAGTACAGTAAATTTATGGACGATTCAACTTTATTTTCCCATTGTTGTGGCTGATCTTTACCCATTTCCTTCCACATTCTGCCCTCTCACCTTCATCTCATTTTTCTTTCAGACCTCTCCTTTCTCCTAATTATTGCTGTGCTGCACAGTAATATATCCATTACGAGTTGACTGTATTGTGTTTATACCTCTTTGGGCAAGGAAAATGTATGATGCATGCTTGCATGTTTTTCTTTAATCATTGTGCAAGTAATAGCAGAGTCATGTGCGCAAAGCCTCACAATGAGGTGCTGAAGTACTTCATGGGTAGGAAATTTCACACAAACACAGGAAGCTCACTGTTTCTCACCAAGGGCAGGAGTCTTTGCTGTGGCGCTGCAGGGACTGATGGACTGCTCAGATTAACAGGGGGCCAAAGAACCTGCAGTTCCTACTCTTCATTGTTGCCAGACTGTCTACAGAAAGACATCGCTGCATAGATCTATAGGGTATAGTGTTCTAAAAAAAGAGCTTAATGTTAAATTTAGATAGTATGTATACATATATATGGATCTCAATGTTGGGAACCCGGTCAAAAAGTAAAATTAGTAATATCTATATAACTATAATATATTATGGCCCTCTCTGAGCCTGGTTCTACCAGAGGTTTCATCCTGTTAAAAGGGAGTTTTTCCTTCCCACCATCACCAAGTGCTTGCTAACAGGAAGCTGTCTGATTGTTGGGTTTCACTGTATTACTGGGTCTTTACCTTACAGTATGAAGGATCTTAATGCAGCTGTTCTTGTGGTTTGGTGCTGTATAAATAAAATGAAACTTAACTGAATTGAATCAGTCTTTAAATCTGTATAGTTTTAAATATCATTAACATAACCTTAAGGATAAGTTCAAAATCGTCACTGCCATTATTATATTAACCTAGTTATGATATATCTAAAATAAAAAAAAAACACTGCCAGGATTTTATTACTAATGTCATTATATACATGTGGCGACAAGTGTCATAAACATCAGTTAGTACAAGTTAATATAAACTCTTGGCATTGCAGAGCATTCAGTCGAAAACATGCAACACAGTGCAACAGAGACCTCTAGTGGTAACAAAACGTTATGCTACTTGCAATCTTTTAAAAGCAGAACGACCAGTAGGCCCATTTTGTCTTTTTTATAACATCTGCTCTAAGTTGATTTAACAGGTTTTCTTCTGTAGGACAGACAGTATTATTTTCTTGTTTTCTTTTCATTACCATAATGATAATTTAACATTTTGGCTTCAAGTGTGCATTTTCTCACAAGTTGCACACATTGTTAAACAGACGTCACAGAGGTCACAGTGTAGGAACAGGTGCAAATATACGAGTAAATAAAGGGATTGATGGCTAAACGAAAGTCGGTTGTTTTGGCTTTAGTGAGATGATATGGCTTGTTGTCACACTGTCAAGCCTTTCAGAGGTTCTTGAGTCTTTGTTAAAGTTATCGGTTACACCTATGTTTACCTACTGTGTAAAAAAAAAAAAATCATGTTAATTGCTTCTTTGACATCAGGTAGTCAAGTATGGTTTAAACTCCTGAACTGACCTAAATGAAAGCTTTCATTCGCCAAGAATGACAATTATAAAACTAGATAGATGCAGATATAATTTATTATACTGTTTTTCAAATTCTTTTGAATACGTTTACCAAAATAAACTAAACTATGGTTACTTTCTTTTGTTCTGTTTCCTGTTAAGATGATCCTCAGTAATGTTGATATCCAGGCTGTGGGGAGCCCAGTCCATGATTGATAGTGTTGCACTGCATGGTCTTCTATCCAGGTATGCATTTACCACACTGGCTGTGTGTTTGGGATTATTGCCATGTTAGAAGAAAATTAACCATTTGCCTTCCAGATGATATTGCAAGGTGGTTCAAAATCTGATGGCACTTTTCTGTGTTCATGATTTTATCAATTTTGGCAAGATCCCCAACAGCGCTGCCTGAATCATGGCAGAGCCTCCACATTGATTTACAGCTGGCAGTAGACACTCACCTCTGCACCTCTCTGCCGACGTCCTCCATACACACTGATGACAATTTGGGTTTAAATTGAATTCATGACTCTATAAGACCAGTTGCCAATGATTTTCACTCCAGCTATTGTGTAATCTGACATAGTTCAGCTTTTTTCCCTGTTCCCCTTAAGAATGGCTTCTTGACAGCAATCCTTCCTTTGAGACCATTTCTGATGAGGCTTCAGCAAACAGCTGAAGGGTAAGATATATTTATCCGGTCCTGTGTCAGGACTTTACAAATTTTTTCCTGTTTCTTAAGAACATGATGTTCAGGTACTGTTCATTTGTTTCTGTCCTCACTTGTCCAGTTTCCTCAGTTTTTAAGGACACAGTGAGCACTATGATGAGATATGCAAAGTTTTTGCCAATAGTTCTTTGTGAGTACTGTTTTTTTTTTCCTGTCAAGTTGTGCTACCTTTGTCCAGTCAATAACATTCATTTTGGATCCTTGAGGTAGTTCTTCATCAGGAATGATGTATCTTTTGAGTCACTGTCGCATTGAAAGACAAAGCGATTGTCTTTCAAGCCAGTCTTACTGCTGACTGCTCAAGGTTTTCTTTCAAAATCTTCACTTCCCTCTTTCTTCATGACTCCTTCTGCCTTGACAAGATTTTGGTGCATACTCTGTTCATCGTTTTCAGTGGGAGAAACGTTTCATCACTCATCCAAGTGAATTCTTCAGTCTCAGCTGACTGCAGGTTTCCCCAATCGTATAAACAGTACATTTGCATAATGACTGAAACTAGCACCACTGAAGGAACAATGGGCTGGAAGGTCAGTTCCTTGATCATTAATATGCAGATTTTCATGACCATGGATCAACAACCACTGATCAATGGCCATGGGTACCATTCACAGAGAGTTGGGGAAAGCCTGCAATCACAGCATTGTAAAATGGCAAAAGATGTACCCTTAGGCTCCCTCCTCAATTCAGAGATGATCTTTCCCTTTTCATGTAAATGTCCTCCTTGACTCCGCGCTCAAACCAGCTTTTCTCCCTGTTTATAAGATTGGGGAAACCTGCAGTCAGCTGAGACTGAAGAAGTCACTTGGATGAGTGACAAAACGTTTCTCCCACTGACAACGCTACGTCCACATGAACAGAATCAACTTGATTGACAATATTCCCAGTTCCAGACACACTGAAGCATTCCCACAGCATAATGGTGTTGTTTGGGTTGTGCTCCTCTCCCTTCTTTCTCTAAACATAGGTAGCACACTCAAAAAAATAACTACTTGAATGAACATAAAAAAAATAATGGAAAGGATTTCCACGTGATTAAATTCCTTTATCTTAGTATTATTCAATTCTCTTCCAATTTATTTACCGCAGTTGAGTCCAACTTAATTTAAGTGAGTTGACCCAACCCATGCAAATTACATCCAACAAAAATGCATAATGTTAATAATAAGACATTTATTAATGCAGAAATCCTTTCCATGATTATTTTAAGTTCCTTTAAAGACAGTTTTTTTGGGGGGGGGCAGCGTTCAACAAAGTCTAGAGTCTGGTTAACATAAAGCTTGAATGGATTTATAACAACGTTCACATAGTTGTCACTCTATCCATCTTCATCACGGTTGCGAGGGGGGGGGGGGCTGGACTCTCTCCCAGATGTCATAGGGTGAGAGGTGTGAACACCCTGGACAGGTTCCCAGTCTATTGCAGGGCTAGCACAGAGAGACAGACAACCATTTGCACTCATATTTACACTTATGGGTAATTTAGAGTTACCAATTAACCTAACCTCACTAACTGCATGTCTCTGGACTGTGGGAGGAAGCCGTAGTACCAGGAGAGAACCCAGGCAGACATGCAGAGAACATGCAAACTCCACACAGAAAGTGCACCACCAAGCTGTCAATCCATACTTTAAAAAAAGTAGGAAAGCTATGATGACAAAGCTTGTTACAGAATTTTCTTTATATTTTTGTCTTTGACAGGTTAAACCACAATAAATACTAATAGCATACATGTGTGCGTGTGCTTTTCTGCCTCTTATAACCCCATTGATTTTCCTGTGGTTTGAAATCTCATCTTGTGAAGGCAACTAACCACTATTGCATCATGTCATTTCCACAAGAATAAATTAAGTTGTTAAATTTCATGCAGATCATAAAAGATTTAATTACGTTCACCATAGAAACATTAAAATATTTTGTTCAAATTACAAGTTAGAGTCTTGTAAATGTAACAACCACTCAATGTCTTTTTTTCTCAGTGCATCTCTGTGGCCAGAGACAACCAAAGCGCTGACCAAAGAACGAGCTTCCAGTGTGAGTAATCTTTCCTCAGGTTGTTTTTAGCGTACCTCAGTTTTCTTTCCAGAGTCTTTGAAATCTTTCGCTTCCTGCCTCTGACAGGCTCGTTCTGCACTGTGTTGCTCTCTTTGAATTTCTTGATGATGCTTCTCACTCCAGTTCATGACACAGGAAATGCTGTGATAACTTTGTATATCAATTACTCTACTCAAGTCTAAACTAATTTCTTTTGTTTTTGGCATGATACTTTCTCAAGCTCAAATCCTTCTATATTATGTGCAAACTTTTAACTGGATTTTACAAGCTTTGACCATTACAGTCTTAAAGCACACCGTTTCACAACAGTGGTTTATGCTATGGCTCCATAAAGAGGTCAGTTTTTTAGGTGGCTAATGACCCTGGTAATTTTTCATTGTTCTGAAATAATTCTGTTATTGTGTGCAAATACAAAGAATTTACACTTTCTAATGAAAACTAATATGTTTAGAAATGCTTTGTTGATAGGGGAACATATTTTCACTACTTCTAGGAGTGTAAATTGATTTCCAGGTTCTGAACATTTATTTCTAAGGAATTTAATTGAGTACAAATAATAATAAAAAAAAAAAAAAAGATCTTGGTGTTTTACTCTTAGGCCTGCCCTCTAGAGAGTTGCATCTACCCACAGCACATTACAGACATCCGGAGAAGCTTCTTTTAATTGGCAGAAAGTTGGTTTTACACAACTGAATCAAAGCTTCTCTGCCAAGTGCTAGCATTTGGTACCGGGGAATTTTTAATTTATCCACATGAAAAACTACATGCAACTATAAAAGGAAATGATGAGCTGTTTTTCAGGGTCTAGTCACTTTTTATAGTATCTACCTTCAGGCCTGAGAAATTGCTTCTAGAAGAGAAGAACTATGGTGAATAATACCAGAGGTATTTTCTCGTCTGCCTTCACAAACATATGAACTTAACTGATATCCCATTCCTTATCCATAGAGTTTAATATGATGCCAGCCCACTCTGAAGCTGTAACAGCTTCTAGGACATCTTTCCGAAAGCTTTACGAGTGTGTTTAAGCGAGTTTTGGACCATTCTTTCAGAAGCACATTTGTAAGGTGAGACACTGATGTTGGATGGGAAGGCCTGGCTTGCAGTGTCCGCTCTAATTTATCCCAAAGGTGTTCTGATGGGTGGAGGTCAGGACTCTGTGCAGGCCAGTTAAGTTCTGGCCACATCTTTATGGACCTTGCTTTGTGCACTGGTGTGTGGTCATGCTGGAACAGGAAGGGGTCATCCCCAAACTGTTTCCTACAATGTTGGGATCATGAAATTATCCAAAATGTGAAAAGTTCCCTTCACTGGAACTAAGGGGCAGAGACCAGCTACTGAAAAACATAGAAATTTCACAAATGTTTGTAGAAGCAGTCTGCACACCTAGGTGCTTGGTTTTATGACTGAACATGCTCCAAATTTCCCTTTTTAGCTCTAGACTAAAATATGCTGGTTGCTGCGAGCACCCGTCAAAAAACTCCACTAGATGGCATATTTAATTGGGTTATGGCCAAAAAAAGCATACCCAGTACATGACAAGCGGACAGATGGCGCTATCGCTTCAGATATGCTGACTCATACGGTGCACGAAACCGATGGATTTTATCAAAACAAACAGAGCCAGGCCCCCACTCTATCAGCGCACACCGATCCCCGCACATAACACATATCTGCACTAAATGTGCAGACATTTAGAAAGCCCAAACAGGGCTTTCTAAATGTCTGCGTAAAATTACAAATGCACAAAGAAGGATAAAAAAAAAAAAGGTTTTCACCCTGCAGGAGTGTGAAGGCTGCAAAAACAAAACAGCAGGAAGAAAAAGTTTATTGAAGATGTTACGAACATCTCGGAGTTTATGTAATTTTGGCACGCACTATCAGAGAAGTGGAGGCTTCAGCAGTCAGGAAAAAGAAAAAAAAACACACATGTATTCCCGACAGCTCATTGGTCCAAATTTTCCCTGTGCTGCCACAATACTGCGCACACGTGACCTCGCTGTTTTCACCCAGTTTAACGCGTGTACTTAAAAAGACGGGCACCACCGTTCACCAACACAAGCACGACCATCCCTTCAGCACTCATGCCCGCGAGGTGAGACCGCTGCTGAGGGTGGGACTCGGACACCTGGAAGTGGACCATGGCGGCTGCCACGAGCAGCAACACATCCACAGCCACGCTTCAGATAAAGCACTCCAGTCTCGAGCATACGCGGAAACGCATCGACCCGAGGAGGAGGCAAGCGGCGCTGTCCTTTCTCAGCAACATTTCTCTGGATGGACGGCCCGTGCAGGACGATGCGGGCAGTCAGAGCGAAGGGGAAACCCCGCTGGAAGCTCGGACTAGACAGAGCCTGGTTTCTACGGAGCCCTCGGCGTACGGAGCCGCTGCTGCTGCGGCGGCCGCGGCGGCTGCAGCGGCGGCGGCCACCACCACAGCCACCCAGGCGCTCGCTTTAGCAAACCAGGCTCTCCACGCCAGCAGCAGGGCCAGTTTTGGGACGGGTCCCACTGCTCCCCCCGCCGGTACAGACGCGGAGGGCGACGCTTTTGTGCCCTCGACGTTCAGCTCGCCTTTCTCCGCGGTCCCAGCCTCGACTAGAGGGAGGCTGCAGACGTACACTCAGGGAATCCTACCTGCGACCTACTCCAGGCAAGTCTCCCAGAACTACTGCCCGGAGGGCGGACAGATAGAGCAGCAGAGGTCAAGGTAACTGTGTACACAACGGTTTTACTTCACTGTCTGAGCGCACAACGACCAAAGTTCACTTCTGCACTGCAGGATCTCCATAGTCCTCTCATTAAACTGCACACGAAGGGCATCTTGCAGGCAAACCTTTCTTTTTCACTTCTCTCACCAGCAGAATAGAATAGCCCTTTATTGGCATTGTACATGTACAATGTGGGTGCTCCACAGCAACTGTGCAGGAATGAAATATTAATAGTAGACAGCAGGAATATATACACAATCAAGAGACATATATACAAAAATAGGAGAAAGGCACACATTAGAGAACGAGTTGCAAAGTGCTTGCACACTCACTGTGTGTTGCATATCTGTTAGTATTTCTACAGCACCATGGCACTTTCCAAAATCAGTTTTATTGGATATGTTGTTCCAGCAAGTTCTTAAGGAAATGTTAAGGATGATTAGCTTTCCAGACTTCAGACTTTCCTACATCAGTTGTTATTTATTATGTTATGATTTAGAAATGGGGTGTCAAACATAAGGCCCCAGGGGCCATATTCAGCCAGGCAAGGACTCCAATTCGGTGTTGTAAATGACTTGTTGGCCCATGATCTTTGAAACATTTGTCAAACTTATCTCTCGTCAATGATATTGAGCAATTTTAGGCCAGAAAGAACATTTCTGTTAGGGGGTTGAAGCTGCAGTCACTTTCTTGCGAAGTTACTTTTATACATCCTTTTATTTATGAATGGAAAACAATCAGCGACACTAAGAATGTCTTTTTCAAAAGAGATGCAGTAGAAGTTGCAACAAATATCATGTAACAGTTATATAAAGATATTTTAAGTCACCAAAAAAGGACTGGATTCATCATAAGGTACAACACAGGTTATGTTCAATAACGCAGAGTCATAAAGATGCTTGCAAAACAGGTCAGTTCTTTATCTCATATATAACCCCTTCAGAAATCCTGTTGACTGCAGACTGATTATCAATATAAACAGAGGTGTTAGACATGAGAACACATAGAAACATTGGAAATCACTTTTTGGGGCACCGGCCCCACTGCATGGGTCTTGAAAATATGAAGGAGGTTTTTTCTTAAGTTAAGCATCCCTGATTTAGTAGTTTCTCATTGTTGTGTGACAAAAACGGGGGGGGGGCATCCAAATAAATCAACTCTTGGCAATTTTCTTGCAGGTTTCTTATCATCAGCTGTTTTCAAAAGATACTTGCAGGTCTGAGAAATCAGTCTTTCTTGGCCGTAACACCAACACAGCGTGAGGAAAAAGTTCAGCTGTATGCTTTACTCCATGCAGGTGCCTGCAGGCTTATGACTCACTGATATGCACAGGGGATGGGGGTGGGGGGCAGATAGTTTTGATCACAAGTCCAACAAACCGTGGAGCTGTGCACCCTTGTTTTCCCCCCGAGGAGAAAATCCAGCATCGCATCTTATTCAGTCTGTTTGTCTTTCTTATATAAATGTTCTCCGGCTCTTTGTCAAATTGTCCTCAGCTTATTTTTAGTGAGTGTCTTGACAAAACTTGGCACACACCTGCTGACTACTTCATTTCTGTGTGACGTAAACATCCTGTAACTCTACACCGCTGTCCAGCTCCGCATGCAACAGGGGCTTGTTGTTTCACATGAGTGTCTTTTTATTTGCCTTCTTTGTCTACTTTATTTTCACACAAGGGGGAGAGTTTGGAGGTCTCCACCTCGAAGAGGGACGACTGTCGGTGCGGGTCATCTTGTGGTTCTCTCACTGTCAGAACCTGCCATCGGATCTTCTCCGTTCAGAGCCCCCTCGTCTTTTATCCAAATCCTCGCCTCCTTCTGAAGGCCGTGCCAGACTTCTCAGGAAGTTCTGCTTCACAGTGAAACGCTCATGAGCCTAGTTCCCTTTCTTGACCTCACTGAAATTGATTTGTCAAATCAGGTTGTTTGGAATGTCCTAATCTGTACTAATCTTTTTTTCTTTTTTTTTTGCTATATATTTACATAGAGGGGGAAAAAATGCACGACTGACATCATTACATCACTAACACGTTTTAACTGGCTTACAAGAGGCAGCATTATTGAACCAAACAAAATATCTACTAATCAGAGTTGCTGTAATAAAAAATGAAGTGATATTGGTTCATATGTTGTGCAGTATTCACTAGTACGAAAACTTCATTTACCTATAGAACATGCAGATCTCGGTTAAGTTGATCAGGGTGTCATCACATAGTTTGTCCAGCAGAGGGCTTCAGCTCCTGTTTACTCTATGCTGTCTGTAGCACAGGTAGCAGAGTAGCATTAGAGCTCATCAATCAGTAGAAAGGGGAATCATCCCCCATGCCACGATATGATATTATCACAGTATTTCACTCTCAATACGATATTATTGCGATTTTTAACTTTTTCCAATAAGCTAGCCGATTTAATGTATTGCAGGAGATTAGCCTTCTTCTTAAAGTATAGTAGCATCACCAGAGTATTTACACACACAATATCGCTATGCAAAATAGCGCCATACTATGCTGTATTGTTGCCCCATCCCAGTAGAGAAGCAGCGTCTTCACAGTAAGCTGCAGATTAATTTGTGAAATTCATTGCTGATATCATATTTTTATTTTTTCACCTTTAAAACATTGGTATCCAGTATTGGTCGGGCTCCAGATCATTAGAAGCCAAACTTTTCAAATGTTAATCATTACACATCTCAAAGATTACGATAAGCTTTTGCTTTTAAATGCTGGTTTTAAATACTTGGAAGTCAGCTTGTACAAACCTGCCAGCTTTTCATATTTTGTGCTAATAAGCTCAGTACCAGAGAAATACTGAGTTTCAGCCACAGTGTTGCACATGTTGGATCCAGTTTGTGCTTTGCCATGTGATGTACCAGCGACCAGTCTGTGTTTTTTACCCCGCCTCTGCTGGGAGAGACTCCATCCCCCAAAGATCCTCAGCTGAATAAGCGGTTAAGAAAATGGATTTGATGCTTCTTATTCTGCTTAGCAAATACAGTCAGAATTTGTAAAGCCTGACTTTACCCCCTGTTTTTGATATCCGCTCGAAGGACGCCCACATAAAATGAATTCTGATGTCGAGATATATGCAACCTGCTGATTGAGCACGGCCATATTCCACCAGCGTGCGGACAGACGAGCACTCTGCACAGTGCCTGGTCTGTTTTCTGAGGGCAGCTGGTGGAAACGTGTACAGAGGTCCCTCGCCGGGAGAGGCAGGATGCCCAAGCTTTCTGAGAAGCAGCTCTGGCTCTCAGCTCTGTATTTTCTGTCCTCCACTTCCTCTCCCAGGGGAATCGGAGACACACTCTCCCCTCAGACTTTTTGGCCTTCAATCCTGCTTTCGTTGAGGAAGCCGAAGAGTCTCTGATGTGCCGCCAAAATAGACTTTCTGAGCCCAAAGCTGCTTTAGACAATATCATCATCAGAATCTAATGCGTGGAAACGATAGCTAATTTCATATTCCACTCCTCAGCGTTCATCCATCAAGAATCAGCCAAGAGCTGTGCTTTAAATATATAATAGCGAGTACCATCTGGTGCTGTCGGCCTGAGGTGTAGAGCAATGTTCATTATATTGTTTCCCCTGTAAAACACGGGCAGGTTGAGTCTTATCACGTCCTGCGTGGGTTATATTCCCATCACTATTAGATTACCCAGAAACATGTACTTTAAAGTATTTTAACAGGACCTTTTTTTTTTTTTTTTTTTTTTTGCATGTGGAAACAAAACTGTGGCTGGAAAACAAGCAGCACAAGCCACCGTAATGGCTCTCTGGAGTCTTGTGTGTTCGGGTCACATACTTCTGGTTATGGGGCTGATTGTTGTTCGCTGAGGTCATGGTTGGCATAATCTCAGGATTATATAAGAATGCCTCATTTTCCTTCCCTGAATCTTTCGGCGTCTGAGTCGTGGATAAAAGGAAAGCTAATAAAAGCCCCCAAAATTAACCAGGATCAGCCTGTGTGTGAAACGTGTTTTGAAAGTTATTTTGATGTAATTATTGTATTATTATTATAATTTTTTTTTCTTATTTCCTTTTTGCCTGTTCATTCCTCGCGTTTGTTGGTACATCCCGTTTGTACTCATTGTACTTTTGAACCTTTCCGGACCAGACAGGCTGAACTCCCCAGACTGCTATTTTTTTTTTTTATCACCGTAATCACATTTCCCCTTTTCCTGACTATATTTGTGTGAATAAGCCCACAACATTACATGTATTTTTCACTCAACGACTCAGCAGGAAAATGGAAGACTGTGTCCTATGGCAAGCTGCCAACAGGTCGTACGTGTGAAACCGTTTAATCTCCACATCTAAACAGTCCACTTGAGTTTTATGGCTTCATTGCTTAGCAGGATTATCAATAGCATTCAAAAACATTTTTTTTATTATATTGCAGCAGCATGGTGTGCATTTGTAGTGAAAATAATTTAACAGTGTGCCTGACTTCATTCATGAAAAGGTGCTTAAATAAAATCACTTCCCAGGCAACAGTGGCAGGAGTTGTTTTCAGGGACTCTGCTGTTGATTTACACAGACGCTTGTCTGAACCTTCTCACTGGGCCTAGTTAATGCCAGACTGGATGGAAACGGATTGCTCTAACCCTCCTTGGCAGGGTCTGAAGTGAATGAGCGGCCTGTCCCGTGTTATTGTTTCCAGGATTTGCACCAGCCTGGAAAACATCTTTTGCATTAAAAGCACGTCCTGCTGCTGATGTTCATGGAGAGCGGCTCAGTCGAAGTTCAGTTCAGTCGTGAAGTTATGAACTGGCAATGTGCCCTTCAGCTAACAAAATTACTTCTTTTTTTCCTGGTATCAATTCAGAGATTTAGACCGGAAAATGATAAAATTCCATGAAGAATGGAGCAAAAAGACTGCAGTAGACATTATTTTTCATTTAGCACACTCTTTGCAGAGTTTTAAGGGGGGAGGGGGGGTTCTTCCTGTTATAGTCCTACATGCATATGGAGCAGTTGGTAACTTGATTGATAAAATTTGGAAAGAAATGTAGCTCAGAAACTTTCAAGATAATGAAATGAAGCCGGTAACTTGCAGAGTTGTAGGCTTCTAATGCAATTCATTCACTGCAGCACCACATGGTCATAAAGAGAGACTACCAAGACTGTGAGTTTGAAAGCTTGCCTGATTTATCTAACAAAGAAACAAACTCTATCCGTCCCAGTATTATATTAGCTTCAGCTCAAATTTACATTGTCTTGGTGGAATGTGGATTCTATCTTCTCTCTTTTCATGCACGTGGAAGAACAGTTACAGTAAAGAATAACTTTTTCAGTGGATACATTAGCAATACATGAGGTTAAATTTGAAAAGTGAGTAAAACCTGTTTAAATATTCATTTTGTGACCTTTTTTAAATTTTTTCCTTCATGCGGGCTGTTCTGCAGGCGTTAAAAACAACATGGAAATACCCTTAACACGGGTCTTATTGCTGGAAAACACTGGTTTATTTACACAACCAGGATACACTAGTAGTAGTGGAGGGCTTTTGGAGTCTGGTGTGCGGTTTCTGAGTTGCTAAAATGCTGCAGCTGCAAACAAAGCGGATAAAAGTGGTGAGCAAACCAAAATGGTAATTTGCCGGCCATAATGTCAAAACAAGGAGCTGGAAAAGCCTAAAGTGCTCTGCAACGCTGAAGAGGACTGTACTGTTAATTGATAATTCTCCATTAAAACTATCAACCTGTTTTGAATCGCTAAGAGCTTCATGCAGCATAAAGTAGTTTAATGAATGAAGCGATGCTCAGTAGAGAAGCCTTTACTTTCCTGGGCATCTGCACTCATAGATCCCAAATCACCAAGCCAGTCCATCCCTCAGGGTTATCACTGAAGGAGGATGATGTAAGACTGGCCATAAATCACATGTCACCACTCGTTTGACCCTCACGAAGAGGTCAGGCCAGACCCTTTTATTATGGCCCTTTCAACTCACGCAAACAGGAGACAGAGTTTGTGTCAGCTGCCCACAGGTCTGATCGTTCTTATCATTTAGACTCCGATTTTACTGCTCATGCCTTGTATGAAGGCTTGATGTTTTCCCCTTCAGTTTATGATCATTAGGCCCATTATATTGCGTGCAGAAGGTTAGTCAGTACAAAGGCCTTAAGCTTTTTTTGTCTGCTCCAGTGGCCTGGCTTCTCATGTAAACACTCAGCTCACCCAATCTCCTCTAGTATACACTGTTCACTCAGCCCGTGTTGGATCCTCGAGGACGGAGTCATTTTTTGTTCATTTGTCTGCACGCTCTGTCACTTATTAACCAGCCGCTTTACTTTACACTCTACCGTCTCTCCCTTTGGCCAGCTGAAACGCTCGGTGAGGGGCAAGTGTGTCCGGTTGGACGTATTCGGTTTGTCTTGATGCTGCAGCGCCTTGCAGCACTACAGCACGTCTTGATTTATGAGGAGAATTGGATGCTGCACGATTACAGGCTTTTTCCTGGCTCAGAATGGGCATTTGGGGGGGCCGTGCCTATGCACATAACCATTATCTGTCCTTGTACAGTAAAGTCAAAGTGTGTGCAAGCTCTGTTTGACAGAAATGTTTGCATTTTTATGCTAATTAAGACAGTTTGCTCAAGCGATCCAAACCCCAATTAGACGGACAGCTTGCAAATTTCTCTCTGCAGGAAAAAGCCTGCGTTGTATACAGTAGTATGTATATTTACCCTCTTTCTTGATAATGCGAAAGCGGCACTGTTACAGATTTGTCTCCTACGTCATGACAGATAACTCGCTGGGAAAATATGAGCTTTTTCTTATCTGACCTCTAATACGTTAATTTCCACTACTTTAAATGTAGACACTTTTTTTTTTTTGTTTTTTTTTTGAAGGACGACTAATTGGAGCCGGATCGTGTTGTTATTGTGGTGCTAAACGTGCAATTATAACCTAATTTTGGCACGGCTCAGACCTTCTTAGCTGTCACATGTGGGTTTGTTCTGAAACTGGCAGTTGATCATATAAAAGCGGTCCAGCAGAATTAGACTGTTGAGTCGAGCAACTTAAGTGTGAAATAAAGGCCATCTGTGACAAAATGTGTTACACAAAGTGCTCGCAGAGCCAGCTCGTTATCCTCTTAGCAGCTCTGATCCTGGAAAATTCGCTGTGATCCACGCAAGCCTGAGTGGGGGGCGATCGTTGACCACACAGGGGGCACAGTGGCGTTCGCTGACGACAGTTATAAGTCAGCCGTCCAAAACCGGTGTTTGCAAATTAATCTCAGAATTTATAGAAAGGGGTTATAATTGGAAACCACAGTTTAACCTTTGTTCCAGGCCACTGCTGACCACACATATTGTTTTTAAACCTGGGTGTTAAACATTCAACCTTTTTGAGTACAGACTAAAAATATAACATTGACACAGTGGAAAGAGTTATTCAAAGCAAAAGGTAGTTCCTCTTAAAGCTGACTGTTGAACTTGTAAAGTGTTGGTGTGATGTTGATATTTCTTCATATCCCGTAACATGTAACTTCCCCTCTATGTTCCCCCCCAGACGAAGGCTCATCTCTCAGCGCTCGTCGCTTGAAACTCTAGAGGACATTGAAGAAAATGCTCCTCTACGCAGGTAAACGCTTTACATGTTCACACTGCTACTACAGTCATGTGGAAAGGGGGGAAAAAAACACCTTCTTTCATTAAGGTTTTACATATCTGAACCTGTTTAAAAACAAAATCGTCACACATTCATTTAATGAAAACAAATTCAAAATACAGAAGCATAGTGTGAAAAACTACGTGCACGGCAGCTTCAGGTAGAAACTTTAGCAGCAATATCTTGATGTAATATTTTTCTGTATGACTTTATCAGTCTCTACAAAATTGTAGAGGAAGTTTAGTCGATTTCAACGCTGACTCAGTTCATTGTTGTTTGCAGGCATTCATTTATGCGCAGGTCCCTCCACCGCATTTTAATCAGGTTGAGGTCTGGTCTTTGACTGGGCCATTGCAACGTCTTTATTCTTTTCTTTTTTTTACCTCAGTGGTTGCAAGTTATCCAGATCCTCTAATTGCAAAAACCACTCAAATCATCACCCCTCTGCCAAACAGCTCAGCTTTGGTCTCGTCTGTCCAAAGGACATTGTTCCAGAAGTCTTCAGCTTTGCAAGAAGGCATTGAGTTAACACACACCCGAGTGCCCCAGACATGCAAATTGCCAAAATGCCTGCTTTTATAGAGGTCCTCACATTTACTCATGATTAATAAAACAAGTATATTTGATTATAACACAACCTGGATGCTGCTTTCCCTCTTAATTCTTATGGCACTTAGGTTTTCCCACACTGCTTCTGCATATTGGTTAGATTTCCTTAACTAAACAAGGACATGATGTGTTTCTGAGGCTGTGTGTAGCCATTTTTAAGGCCTGGTATGTAGAGGTAGGCAGATCAATCTAAATATCGATTGGTATCAGTATCAATGCTGGTATTGGCTTGATGCTAGCACGATAAGATTGATACTTTGTTTCTATCCTCTAAGTTTAGTATGTAGCTCACTGAATTTTGTTCAATAATTTGCTTTTTTGGAAATGGAAAAAATGCAGAAACTTCTGAACTTTTTGTGTTGATCAGATTGTTTGGAGACACACTTTTACATCCCTGGTCTCCAAAAACCTCGCTTCAAATACATGAAAAACTGAAGTTAATAAAAAGTAAAAATCACAGAGATTTAGGCATCCATTAAAATATGTTCAGAATTTGCAAATTGATGGTGATCATCTCAGAAATCATGACACGCTGCTATCGCCTACATAAGGTACTTTTGTAGGTAAAAAGTATCTATATCGGTGTTGGTATCGGCAGTACTGGCTCTGTATTTACCTGGTATGAGTTCGATACCAACATTTATGCGGTAGTATTACTGGTAAGGATTATATGATTTCTTTTTAAAAAATATGTAAAACCTTAAAACTAAGGTTTGAAAGGTTTGCTTTCTTTTTACCATTCCTGTGTATTTCTGTCTCAACGCGAGTTGCTTAGCACAGTGTAGTGCGCCCCACTTTGGGAACTGTCTGTTTCTAAGTTTTTTGTTTGTTTTGCATTTCAGATGTCGAACCCTATCGGGTTCACCCCGACCAAAGAGCTTCAAGAAGGTCCACTTCGTAAAGAACATGAGGCAACACGATATGCGCAATGGAAGGTATGAAGCCAAACATCGCCTCCCCGCAGTCGATACAAGTCCTCACTGAATAATGGAGGCTGCCCCAGTCAATGAACTGCAGTTTGGATGTTTCTCACATTACAAGCCACATCGCAGACGAGCAGGCCAGGCCCCGGCCACAGTTTCAGCTTATAGATGGATGCAACTGCCAATCCTGCATGTGCAGAAGAATCTGATGAATTTTGATGTCAATCTTTATTTGATCACTGTCACAAATTCTGTAATCGCGCCACAGATCACTCGCTACTAAATTGTAAGATGCTGTAGCATGAATGCAGCACGCAAATCTTTAAATGCAAACAAATTTTGGCAGAAATGTTCTGATGTTGAAGTCGAGGTCAACGTATCTAGGGAGCGTTTCTGTGTAACACTGACGGGGTGACTCTTATTATCACTGCCACTTCGTTTGGATTTAGACGATAGTTCAGTTAGCTTTTATTTATCGGTGATTTGTGTGGCACAATCGTGCTCTGGTGATTTTCAATTGTCTCAAAGTGCAGCTCTATGAGTTAGTCTTCACTTCTTTTATCCAACATTTGGTTGATATGGAGATGGTAGTACAGCATCTTATGTTTAGGCATCAGTGTACCATCTCTGAAATGATTATCCAGTTTTCAGCTGATGTTTAAAGACCCAGCTTTTTGAGACCCTCGTGTGGAGTTTGTTTCCTGATGCTGATTTTTAGTAGTAAGGTTCACCACGTGTCTGCGAGCCCGAGTTAGGAAGCTGGAATTATGAGGTTGTTGTAGTTAATGTCAGATCCGTTCTGCCCACTGTGCTGTTGACCTCAGGTCATCAGGAAGTGGACTCTGATTGGATGCCTTAGTCATTAAAAATAAGGTCTTGTAACAAATGCATCACTGTTACACACAAACTTAGTGTATGTGCCAAACTGCAAGAAAGACAAAATAACACATAAGAATGTTCAGTTCATCCTGTTACTGCAAACCCTTACCAAGTGTAACCTGTGGATCTTGTCCGATAGATGTTGATTAGCTTGTTTGCCATTTTTGTTTTCGTAGGATAGTCCTTATCAGTGGCAGAAGATCCTTCTATAGTGTATTTTCTGTCCTGCCCTATCGAGATTGTAGCCAAGCGGGGTATGTATCCTACGGCATGCCGAACGTCGTAACGTCCTCCAACCTGTGCTTCCTCTTTCCCTTTGTTTTCCTCATCCCTCTTGTTTTGGTGGATGCATTTTTATCTTAACATGTTAATAAAAATGTACAAAAAAAGTAGCCTAACCAAGGACTTTAAGGCTTAGATTGTCGCCTAATGCTTGTTGCTTGTGATACTTTTCCCGTGGTGGCTCTTGGCACTCATCCTTTGTTCAAGTCGACCCATTCTTGTCTGTTGCAGCTGTTGCTGGCTTCGCTATTCAGCATTTAATATTAACCTCTCCTGGTTATTAGAAATAGACGTTTTCGGTGTGTAGTCAACTGATTTTAATTATCCACTGTGCTGACAGACTAGGATTTCTATTGTCTGCACACTCACAGCATGTTATTAACCACTTCTTTTTTAACTGCCAGGGTTTACATGTCTTAGCACCATATATCTTATGTATAGATAATTTTTCCTGCTTTTCTTTTAAAGCAACATAAGCTCTGTGTTGGGGGGTTTAGCTGTTGTATGGCCTTGCTTCTGACGTGCCCCCCCCCCCCAAAAAAACGGTGTTTTATAGAGGAAGTGAAAGCGAAAGGGCGACAGATAAACACCAGAGAAAACAATGCACAGAAAGAAAAGCAACACACCACTGCTTAGTGAAGAGCGGGGAATTTCCTAAGCCAGCCAATCAGTGCAAGGTCAAGGGTTAATAAACCTCCCGGGGCTCTCTGATAAGCACGTTTCACTGCTTCTTCACGCTAATTGCCCGTTTCCAGCTCGACTTTGGCTGGGTCAGCCAAAACTGAAAAATATTTTATTAGACAACTTGTTACTTAAATTATTTATTTATTTTTAGAGTACATTCAGCAGACTGGTATGCCTTGCATCTTGAGTAATTTTGCAAATGTTAAATACATGGTTAAATCTGCAGCTCAAAGTCCAGCTCAGACTTTTGTAAACTAAGAAGGTGGAGTGCAGTAGGCTTCAGGTGGTTAAACCTCTGGCTGTGGGTCGTCACTGTCTTTTCATGGTCTAATTCTTTGAGTTCAAACACTTCCGTGCAGACTTTGCATGTTTCCTCTTTAGCAGCGCTGGATTCCGATGTTTCTCTGGCACGTTAAGGAACACTTCTGGCATCGGAGTGGAAAAAATTACATGGATCGAATGCGGGATGAATTTCCTCACAGGGATATTTGAAGTTTAAAAAAAAAAAAAGACTTTGGAATATAATTGGAAGCAGTCACCCTCAACTGTTCCTGTGAACTATAAAGTATTTGTAATGGGGTCAAAGTTGTTTAAGCTGTGGCTATTTTTACTTTCTTGACGCTGAATTTCGAAGCATGGGTGACAAGCACTTTGCAAGAATTTCACCAATACTAACATACAGATGTTTGGAGCCAGTGGTTCCTATTCGTGCATGCTACTGAGCAGCTTTTCCTATTGTTTCCTTTCATTTCTCTGTATTCTCAACCAAATGAAGCAAAACCTTTTTATTTTGTGGATGGCTTCATAGAAAAGCTCTCTCCCTAGAAAGCTTTCCATCTCTTCTTTTTTCCTCTTTCTTCTTTGATTTTCACTGTTCTGTAAGAGGTCCACTGCCTGGGGATCTCCGTGTCTACGATGCATCTGTCATCATCGTGTCCTGCCGTGCCTGTCTGCCAGATAACGCTGTTTTCATTAAAACAGATTGGCCCCACATGTCAACAAAACACTGGCATAGTCATGTGAGGACCCGCCGTGTGTTAATGCTTTGTGTATGAACGACATTTTAAAGAGAACGCAAGACAAAGCAAAGGAAAGATAAGGCAGCCGCAGAAAAACAAGACGGTGTTCAACCTCTACTTTCTGCCGCCGCTGTGAAATGTTGCAACAGTACAAATATTGAGATAAGGCTGAAGTTAATGTAACACAAATACAGGTGGAAATTTATCTGTCAGCAAACAGGCCACATTTTAATAGCTGTGGACTTTATTTCAACCCAAGGAAAAATGGGAAAACATGAATATCAGCTCCTGCTTAGAGCTTTTTAATTTTCTACCAATCTTTTAATCACAAATCACTGGGAAGAGTTAGCCTTCAGCTTACCGTCAGTGTTATCAGTTATTCTTTGTGGCAGACTGTAAATGAAGTGGACTGCAGGCATGTAATCTTCTCTGCCACTGTACACAATCTAAATTAGCTTTTACTGACAGCGACCTAAAAATATCGCATCAAGTTAAATCTTAGCAGTAAACAGTGTTTACTTTAATTATTGTATATTTGATTTGGGCCATGTGTCGGTCAAGCTCCACCGACACACTTCCCTCTTTGGCCATCTGTTTTCTGCTTCAGGAGAGCTTTTGACCTCCTACAAATCTCCCACAGCAGTATGGCATTTCAGGCAGCAGCTGAGTTTGAAGAGGCTTGCCTGCTAGAACGAAACCGTACTCTCCTCCGTCCTGCCTCCCAAGGGCGCACTTTATTACTGATTGCCCCGAGATGCACCCAAAGACACGAACGGTTACAGAAACTAGGCCAGCTGATGAGCTCAGATCGATGCAGGACCCAAATCTGTGAAATGGAGAGTGTGTAAGTGAAGAGGTGAGCTAGAACAGGCCTCTGAAAGATTGCTAAGGAAAAGGCGTTTAAAGAAGCTGCAGGAAAACTTTGTATCGTGAAAGATCTGTTTTAAAAAAAAAAGTCTTGTGCTCGTTAGGGATGCAAAGCTGGAAGGAGGGCGTCAGCGGCATCCTTCGGGAGGCGCCAGGGAGATGGTGATTGGGCTGGAGGGAGTGGAGTTGGGAGCAGATGGAAAGGTGAGAAACCAGCAAATATGTATATGTGTGGTGGATCAATATAGTTTACTGGGATAATTCACTGGATACAAAAAATATCTTTTAACAGGAAAGTAGATATCAAAACACATATCTATTTACTTTAGGAAATTAGACCCATCCACTGTGTTGCAAAACAATTTACTGCATACGACTGTTCAGAAGTCTTAAACCACCACTCATTTCTTTGTATCTTGTTTCCAAAAGTCAGACTTTGGTATAACTTTTAAAGCGGTCTTCATCAAAAGTTGGACAGGCTTCTGAAGGTCTTTTAAAGTTTGTCTTTAAAAGGTGGCTGTAGCTCAGGAGGTAGAGCTGGTCACCTACTGATTGGAAGGTCGGTGGTTCGATCCCTGGCTCCTCCAGTCTGCATGTCAAGTATCCTTGGGCAAGATACTAACCCCAACTTGCTCTCCGATGCATCCATCGGAGTATGAATGTGTATGAATGTCGTTAGAAAGCACTAAGTGTAGATAAAGTGCTTGTGAGAATGGGTGTGATTGGGTGAATGAGGCATGTTGTATAGAGCGCTTTGAGTACTCCGTGAGAGTAGAAAAGCGCTATATAAGAATCAGTCCATTTACCATTTACCATAAAAAGGCACCTAACTCGAGGGTGTCGTCGACAAATACCCAACAACTTTGCAAAGTCTCTTTAGGAACTTTGTTATGAGCGCCTTACTTTTTACAAAACATATAAATTGTTCTCATTTCTTTATTTGGATCTACAAGAAAGCCAAAGATAACACAGCTTGAAAGGTATAAAATAGTATTTTTACACCAACAAGGGGATTTCAAAAGAGCTACTAGCCAGAAACTCAAAGACAAGGCCTGAAGAAATGAGTAAAAATGCAATCTAGAGCTGCATCGGTCCCTTCAGTTGATCCATATACTATTTGCTAAAATTGTGTCAGTGAAAGTCTTTGCATCAAGCCATTTTTAGGGAAAGGAAACTGGGAGAAAGGGCCAAAATACACAGGAACAGGACTGAAGTCATCTGCAACAGGTCTTATGGTAATTAATCCATTTTTTGTTTGGTTGTTTGTTCAAATCATCGTCTTTATGTACAAAGGTCAGGACAGAGGTATAACAGTGAGTGTCTACAGCTGTCTGTAAAACATGGTGGAGGCTCTGTCATGGTTTGAGTCTGCATTTCAGCCAGTGGTGTTGGAGATCTTATCAAAACTGATGGAATTATGAATGCATGAAGTGCAGTCAGATGTTGATCCTGGCCTTCACAGAGTCAGAACCTCAACATTTTTGAAGCGGTGTGTGATCGTCTCAACAGAGATTGGTAGCCAACATCCAAAGAAGAGCTTTGAATGTCCTTCAAGAGGCCTGGAGAACTGTATATATGTTTTAGCAAACATTTCTCATTTTTCCAGCAAAATGTAAAGAAATGAGGGGTGGATCGAGACTTGTGCACATCATTGTACATACAGAAAGGCCAAAAATGGTTAAGGTTGGCTAAAAATGGCACATTAGCATCGTAATAGTTCAGAAGTGTTGTACTGTTGGTGGAACATTAGCTAGCAAACTAGCTTGTTAGTTGCTACAGAAGCTAGAATTTTATAAAGGTTTCTCCTCACACAAATTACTTCCATTTAAATATTAATGTTGGTTATAAACATTGTTTAGTTTTCATAAATGAGGAAAATGAAGTGAAAGGCTTTTATTTTTTGATGCTTAGCGAGCTGATTTTTTTGTAGAACCCTGTGCAATGAGCCTTTTTCTGGGCACTATTTTGCTGTCAGGGGAGTCCAAACGCCCCATGTGCAATTAAGCACATTAATAACAACTGCATTCCTTTTAGCCAAGTCAGTTCCAGTCTCTTGTTATTGTGTGTGATGTCTCATGGGTACGTTATACTGGGACACTGTTACTGCTAATAGTTATTTGTGGTCCTCTTGTGCTGGAAAACGGATCTGATAACATTAATAGGTCGAACGGGTTTAACATCAGAGCGAGCAAGTCTTTTTTTGGCTCTACTGAATAGACATAATAATTTGTATCTGTGTTTGCAGACTGTGTCGTACACCCAGTTCCTGTATCCTACTTATGTGCTGGGTGGCCGAAGAAACACAATCGACTCCACATCGTCCTTCTCTCAGTCTCGCAACGCAAGCCACCGCAGCCTCAGCTTGGCCCGAGCCAACAGCAACCAGAGCAGCTTAGACACAGGTTGGTTCATCCTGAATGTTTGCAGGCCTCACCTTTTCATCATTTACTACAGTTGGGTCCACATGTTTGGACAATGAGGGCTTGTTTTTTTGGGGGAGCAATTTTGTCTCTGTACACCACATCAGTTTATTTTAAATCAAGATGTGATTGAAGTACAAACATTAAGCTTTAATTCAAAGGGTTTAACAAAAGCCTTGCACATCTTTCAGAGGCACAAAATTAATTGGACAGCTCACTGACGAGCATTTCTTGGCCAGGTGAGACCCTGTTATTCACGACAAACTGATTAGATAAAACGTTTGGAGCTGAATCAAAGTACTGAACTTGCATTTGGTAGCTGTTCACTTTCAATATGCAACTCTCAATATAAGGTCCAAAGATATGTCAGTCAAAGAGAGAGAGAGGCCATAATTAGGCTAAAAAGAGAGAGAGAGCAAAAATCTGGCTCATTGTTAAAAAGAAGCGTTTCACCGGCCAGATCAGCAACAGCTACACATAAAAACAGGAAGCATCTAAACAAACCTAAAAGAGCTTGCACAGTTCAAAAGAAAAATCTTGAACGCAAGATTTCCTCATATCAGAATAATGTACAGAATAATAATAATATTTGAATAAAGTGAAAAGAAACGGTCTGTGATTCAACGCATAACACATTACCTGCTAAATGTGCTACAGGAGGTGTTGTGTTGTGGGCTTGTATGGTTGCCAGTGCAACTGGACCACTAGTGTTTGTTTATGATGTGAGCGCTGATAGCAGCAGCAGCAGCAGCAGCAGCAGGCTGGATTGTGACGTGGCCTGGGCTATACTCTCTGCTCAGATTCAGCCAAACGCTGCAGAACTGATGAGACGACGCTTCTCACTACAAGTGGATAAGGATCAGTCAGCCACCTGATTGTTTGAGCCTCTGAAAGTGGAGGACTACGAATAAAAATGGCTGTTAATTCCTAAACAGTTATAACTTTATTTTATTTGCTTTGTTTATATGTAGAAAAACAATCAGTTGGAGCAAATTTGCCTCTTTTAATAATTTAAGTTACTTTAATTCAAGTCATTTCTTCACTTTGTATGGCAACTATTTCTCCCAGTCTTGTATTCTTCTTCCATTTTCAGTCTGTATGTGAGTTTTTCAACCATAATCACCCGCTGTCTATAGCTCAGTGTAATTCCTAAACATTTAAAGCCAATTTTTTTGGTAAACTCCTTGAATTAAAGTCCACATTTCAGTCACATCATGATTATTTGATCTTAAAATGCTCTGTGTTGGTGTACAAATACAAAAATAGTCTCACCGTCCGAGCACTTTTGGCCCTAACTGTATATTTTTATTGAAAAAAGAAATGCATGAAATTCTAAATCTGGCTCAACCTTCATTGTTGTCTGTGTGGAAATTGCAGGGAATGATTTCGGGGACTTTCGCGAGTACGACCCTAATCTGCTGGACGACCCACAGTGGCCTTGTGGTAAACACAAGAGAGTCCTCATCTTCCCCTCCTACATGGTGAGAAAATACTAATCTAATACATCACAATCACAACAGCAGCAGAAACTGCTGCCTCATAGCCTCTTGAGAGCAGAAAGGAATGGTTGTTTTTATCCGCAGCTTCATTTGCTTTGAGATGTTTTGTTAAAATGTTCAGAAATATCTCACTGGTATTTTTTATTTAATTTTTTTTTATCATTCTGGGCTTCTGTGCTCAGTTTTCCCACCACAACAGAGAACAATAAAACCGGAAATATTTGTCTAAGGGTTCCTTCACCAAAAATAAAAATAAAAAAATCCTCAGTTTTATCTGCTTATTAAGTCTTTATCAGCAAGGTCACTGGATGAGACGCTCTCCCAGTATTTTGGGCCTGAAAGGATGCAGATACTTTATCTCTGTGTAGTTGGCAGTAGCTATTAAAGAGCTACTGTGGCTCTCCCTCAACACTAATCATTCTTTTTACTTTTCCGGAAAAGCGCGGATGTTTTATTGTGGTTTGAAAAGGGGGGAAAAAAACAAAACAGCCGGATTCCCTCCTCATTCTTTCCGGGGTTCAGTTTTCTCTGTGGAGACTGGCAGAATGCACAACGAGTACTGACATAGTTGAAATGTTAGTCAAGGCCAGGCTTTTTTTTGTCCTCTCTTCCTCCAATTACTCTTGACAACAATAGCTATTGTGTTTACTACCGCAATGGAAGCAGTGAATTCTCAGCACTTCAGGAATTGGACACAGGCTGCTTGGGAGACCTGACTCTCTAGCTTTCAGGTTCAAACAGGGGATAAAATTATCTGTTGAAAGTCTTCTTTGTATTTCTGGCGACGTTGCATAGTAAATGGGTTACACCCAAGGAAGGTTCCCTTTTGTTACACTTAACATTGCTTCAATCAGCTCTAAAACCACAAATTCACCATCCCAGAGCAACAAAAAACAATTTTTTTTATGGACCTTTAATCCTGGGATTAATAGACAGGCCTCGACAGGGATCGAACTCCTAGCCCAAACTCGCACCCACACATTAAGCTCTCCCAGTGTGACTCAGTGCTTGTTATGGCATGCTTTGAGTATGATCTGCTTAAGGATTGTTTAACAGACATTAGAAAGACAATAGAAAGGCAAATAAGAAAATCTATAAACTATATAAAACTGAAAACTAAGATTTAATGCTAAAATAAAGATGCAGAGAAACTGAAAATCCTGCTTTTAGCAGCAGAACCATCTGTGTGGGATTGACTGCTAAATAGTTTGTGGTCGTCATGATGAATTAAGATTTGGCCAAAGACATCAGTTTATCTTGTTACTGTCTTTTAATGCTACTTTTTGTGACACGGAGCAATTTTTAAAAAAAATTTACAGTCTTGGTTTTTTAAAAAAACAAAAAAAAAACAACCCAAACAAACCACACGCTCTTTCACGGTTTCTATGGTTTTATGTGTCAGGACGTAATAAAATAATTAATCTGGTCTCTACTAGATTCTAAAATCATTTCATATGCAACCTCAGACGAACAACATATTATATAATGTCATTATTTATTTAACGAAGGCAAAGTCAAAATGCAGAAGCAGTGTGTGAAAAATTAAATACACCCTCACTGCTTCCATAGGAATTAAGAGGGAAAGCAGCAGCCAGGTGCTGCTACTCTAATGCACTTGACGGCTGATTCTCAGCAGGTGTAAACACCTACAAAAGCTAAAGTTTTGGCAGTTTGCTGGCCTGGAGCATTTAGGTGTGTGCTAACACAATGCTGATGAGGAAAGTCGCCAGCAATGGTCTTAGAGAAGCCTTTCCAAATAATTTGAAGTGCTACAGTGAGAAAGATTACTCATTAAGTGTAAAACGTTCAGGACAGCTGCCAATCTTCCAGCGAGTGGATGTCCCAGCAAATTCACCCCAAGGTCAGAGCGTGCGTTGCTCAGAAAAACTGCAAAAAATCCAAAAGCTACAGCTCAGACTCTACAGGCGTTGGTTAAGGTGTTAAATGTTAAAGTTACTGACAGTACAATTAGAAAAAGATTGAACAAGTTTAGCTTGTTTAGAAGACTTACCAGTCATGCCAGGAGAGGACGGACGAGACATCATTGGAAATTCTTGTGGTTGTTGTTTTCTTTATTTGTTATACTGTGGTGCTGTGCATTGTGGCCATACTGCCAACTGTCTGGCACAGTGGTGGCGGGGTGATGATTTGGGCTGTAGGACAAATTGGGTCATGCAACAGGACAGTGATGCCAAGCACAGCAGCAAATCTACAACAGCATGAGTAAAACTGAAAACAAAGTATTGCAACCACTCAAAGTCCAGACCTCAATCCAACCGAAATACTGCCGCAGGACCTTGAGAGAGCTGCGCATAAACGAAAGGCCACAATCCTCAATGAACTGCAGCAACACCATAAAGACGAGTGGGCCAAAGGTCCTTCACAACTTTCCAGAGAGACTGAAAGCAGTTACTTCAAGTTATTGCTGCTCTGCAACTACACCTTTTCTTCAAATAAATATTGACACAGTATAATGTATCATGTGTGGTTGTTTTTCTGAGGTTGTATTTATCTAATTGTAAGGATGGAATTATTTTTTTTATTATGTCCTGATACATGAAACGTTGGAATTGAAAGAATGTGGACTGTAGACTGAAATACAGTCAGACTTCATCTTTCAAAGGAATTTGTTCACATTAGAAAAGATAAAATATCACCAGTGATAGAGGTGACAGCAGTGATGTGTTAGAAATAGTTACTCGATTGAAAGTGTGGTCATTTTGACACCACCTCTGGTTTTCCTCTCCAGACTACGGTCATTGAATACGTGAAACCCTCTGACCTCAAAAAGGACATGAATGAAACCTTCAAGGAAAAATTCCCACACATAAAGCTGACACTCAGCAAAATAAGGAGGTAAAAAAAAACACGACACAAAATATATTCACCTTAACAGAAGCTCTTTTGTTTTCTTTACCAACTTCTTTCTCTTCATTTTTCCTTCCTTGTTCTTTTTTTTAACTCTCTGCAGCTTGAAAAGGGAGATAAGAAAACTGGCTCAGGATGAGTGTGGCTTTGAGGAACCGACGGTGGCCATGGCTTTCGTCTACTTTGAAAAACTCGTTCTTCAAGGCAAACTAAACAAGCAGAACCGTAAACTCTGCGCTGGAGCTTGTGTCCTGCTGGCAGCCAAGATCGGGGGTGATCTGAAGAAACAGGAGGTCAAACTTCTTATAGATGTAAGCTTCCTCATGCACACGTCCAACCCCAATGTTTAATTACAGTACAAGAGATTAAAGGGTCAGTTCACTCAAATCAAAAGCTGAGGGATTTCTTTCCGAACATTTGAGCATCATTTTTCACTGCTCTCAGTGACAGAGTCCACTGGGCTGGGTGTGGGTAGCAGATGAGGCAAAATCGATCCCTCAGGGTTCAAGTATAACTTTAAACAGGCTACACAACATAACATAATGAAATAAAATCATCTGTAATAAGCGGTCTACAAGAAAGTGTTTCCAAAACTTACTAATGTTTAATTGACCTGAAAAAAATAGTGAGAACAGGGCCTGAAGCTCGAATCTCATAAATAGGAGAGCTTTTTGTTTTTCCCCCCCTACAGAGTAACACATTGCTAGTCTCAATGCTTTAACAACTGCTTTGTTTAACTGGGAATCCAAGGGAATTAGTGTTGAACCCTTAACCTCTGGTTGGGTGTGGTAAGATATGTGCTGAGTTGCACCTGGCAACCTGGTACCTGGATGCACACCCCACCCAGTTTCCCAGGGTCCTAAAGTCCACCTCACATTACCACATCGGCATAGTAAAAACAAACCTTTTAAATGTTTTTAGTTTTCAATGTGTTTAAGCTCAAAAAAAGTGCAGTTTCAGGTTTTCAATTTCAAGTGAATAAAAGAAGTGGATCGTATGATTATGAGTGAAGGAAATATTTAATATATAAAGTAGAGATGGACCGATCCGATATTACGTATCGGTATCGGTCCGATACTGACCTAAATTACTGGATCGGATATCGGCGAGAAATAAAAAAATGTAATCCGATCCATTAAATATCAAAAAAACACCTCACAAAACTTGCGACATGGTGTAACTCGGCTCATAACCGTAGCACTTCGGAGCAGTATGTGTCACGTGATAGAGCGGCTGTGTGTATTTGTAGCCTCCCTACCAAACCAGCATTTCATCTCGAGGAAGTTATCCCAGAGAGAAGTAAAGCAAGTGTGTAAGTTCATCTCTGAATGTTTGTAAAGCGTTCCCATGTTAAGCTTAACAACCGATATATGGAGCGACTGACTCTCTCTCTCCCTCACCTTCCTGCTGCTACTTCAATCGTGAAACTGCTTAATGATCAGCTGATCGGCTTTTCTGTCGCGAGTCTGTCTCTCTTCTTTGTTTTTGGTCCACTTTGCACCAGAAAGAGGAAACCAGCGGCGGAACAACAGCAGCACGTTTAAGCTTGATAAGCTGTTGTTAGAATTTATTTAATATTACTTTCTACACCAGGGCGTTTTCACGCAGCTGACGGCTGGTAACTGTGCAGGGGCGGATCTAGCAAAGTTTAGCCAGGGGGCTGATAGGGCATTAACAGGAAAAAGGGGCACAAAGACATACTTTTCTTTCTTATTCTCATTTAAAATGCCTAGCTTTTAATAAATAATTATCTGAATCTTACACCCAAAGTTTTAATCTGATGTAAAATGTATAGAAGTCCATTACTGTATATAGTAACTGTTAAGTCTAATATACCCTAGTAAGCTATAGTACTTTTTTCTTTGAGAAGGTACCATCTGTGAATTCTGCAATTCTGTTGAAGAAAGATGTTGAATCTATTTAATTATTCTTGAAAAATAATTTATTTCTGTGCATTTTTTTTTCGCCCTGCATCAAATTAAAGTTGATTACATCGATTAAGCATCATGACGTGGAGGGTGGTTCCCTATTTTTTTTTTGCTGGGAGTTTGCAACCCTATTAGTTAGGTTGCTTAATATTTCTGCTAAGTACTCTTTAAAATACCAGAATAGGGAGGATTAAGTTTATTAGATTGATCAGTGTTCCTGAACTATGAAATATTTTGGGTGCAGTGTATTTTTTACATACAGGTATAACAGAATAGCTTTAGTGTTATTGTTTATTTAAACTTGAGTATGAACTTATACAAAATGCAGCAAGATATTAAAAAAACAGTTTTATTGATTAAAAAACACACTATATCGGATTCATATCGGTATCGGCAGATATCCAAATTTATGATATCGGTATCGGTATCGGACATAAAAAAGTGGTATCGTGCCATCTCTAATATAAAGCCCTGTTAGAGTAGCAAATGCTCCTCTTTTGTGACCATTTGTTGGCTTCTTGCACACGGTGACTAAATATAAAGCCGTCACTTTCACACTTCTGAGCCAAGTGTGCTGTGAGCAGTGCAGGGCCAGGTGTTACGACATCCAGGGTTAAAAATAAATAAATAAAAATGAGAAGGTGCAGATTATGAGTCGAGAAACTTTTCTTTTTTTTTTCCTTTCACACTGACTTGCTTTATTTTTCTGCCAGAAACTGGAGGAAAGGTTCCGGGTGAACCGCAGAGAGCTGATAGCCTTCGAGTTCCCCGTGTTGGTGGCGCTGGAGTTTAATCTGCACCTGCCAGAGCACGAGATCATGCCCCACTACAGACGCCTCCTGCAGACCTCCTAGCATTGGTGATCCATCAGGAGGACGACCGCCAGGTTCTCCTTCTGATCTCCCGGCTCTCCACAGTTACCACAGTATCCATCCTCTATCTTCTCTCCTCGTCTTTGTTTGATCACTTCAAGGTACCTCTGGCTGTTGGCGAGCCGCAGCCACTGATCACTACAGACAGTCCGCTTCTTCCCCTCGTTGGACCAACATCAGCCAAAGGGACACGTGTTTTTAAGCAAACTTTCCTCCACTGTTTGACTTCTGCATTCGGCATCACTACATGGACTGAAAGAAAGGGGTTCAACCGTCTGCAAGCAAGCTGGTTTTTCTAGTTTGCATCTCTCACATCGCATCCTTCATCATTTTGTATTCTTAGTCCTCATGTTGACACGAGGCTCTTTTTAAAAAAACAACTGAATCTGATAGTGATCTTTGTCAGTTAAAACAATCAGTGATTGTAACAATTTGATCCTTTCTTTAATCTTTTTGTAACCTTTTTATGATTGGTTGCCTCATGAGCTGCATACAGTTTAAACAGAAGCCTTTTTAAGAGGCTGGTTTTGTGGCTGGACTGTTATTCCTCAGCGTGAATCATCTTTTCATTAAAAGTGCACTTTTTTTTAAAAAAAGACACTGGGCTTGAGAACTAACCCTGAAGTTGCCCCTGCTGAAAAGTATGCGGTCTTCGTAAGCACCGTACAGAAGCTGGAACGGACCGTTCAATTTTTATTTTCTCTCTTATGGTTTATTCACAATTTTCCAACCACAGTCTGCATGAAAAGTAGTGATTCTTTGTACGCAGGTACCTGCAGAGAAGTTTTGACTTCCTATTTTTCACTGAAGTGTTCCATTCATTTTTCTACCAGTCAGACGCTTGCTACAGACCGTCTTTTATCAGAGTTGAATTTTCTGTGCTCTATGTTAGAGTGTATCGCTAGCACGTTTACAGTGCTTTAACAGATGCTTGTTCCGAGGACACGCCATTGACCAGTGATCAGGATCAGCAGGATGCTCGGGTGCCGAGAGGACATGCCAGTAACTATAAGTGTGTTTGAGCCCGTACAGGCTGCAGAGATGCATCTCTTTAGCTGACCCTGACCTCTGACCTCTCTCTGATCTCTGCAGAGGGGGAAAAAAAATCCAGGCAAAATCTCACGTGGGATCTAGTCATAGATCAAACATTTAACTTGAATCATCATTTGATTTGAAATCTACGATGTTTTTTATTAAAAAACAAAAAAGTACTGAACATCTCGACCGGTGCGACCACTTAAAGGTGATTCATTCCATTTTTCTGGCATGTCACTTTCACACCTTAATCTTTTTGTTTCCTACCTTGCACTTGTCTCGCACACTACCACAGAGTGTTCCACTGAATCAGAAGCTGAGGCGACAGAGAAAGATAGTATTTGATGCTGCTCAGAGCATTATGAGCTGAAATGATCACGAGACTAAACCAAACCACATTTGATTGTCTTGATTCAAAGTTGGGTGAAAATGCTGAGCTTATTTTTGTTTGCAAGCCCAAAGACGTTGCTGTAAGATGCACACTAAATGCTCCGCGAGGAAAGGCTCACGGGTGACTCGTGTTACCTGTGTGTGTTTGTAAATAAATTGCTTTGCTTGTCAATCAAAGATTTAGTTAGTGGTGTGTCTCTCTTTGTTTTCCAGTAAGATTAAAATTCTTTAGTCATCAAACCTAAGATTGTTCAGACATCTGATAACAGGTCTTTTTTTTAATTATAGAAAATTAATGCTTTATGAACAAATAACCTTATGAATGTTTCCAGCTAGAAATATTACATTCAACCATGCTAATAATTACACCTACTTAGCATGTTAGCATAGTGACCATAGTTGCAGCACCCCATTAGACCCCATTCATGTCTCGCCCTCTCTTTCCATTTGCCCCGTTTCGTAACTACTGCTTTAATTTAAAAATAAATAAATAAATCAAACAAAAACAAAACATCTAGCCACCTTATTGTAAATTTTTTTTACCATCATATAAACCTGATAAACCAGGTCCTCCCATGGTTTTCAGGCTCAGTGTACAATAATTTCATGCTTAACCAGTGCAAACCGTCCATTTGAAACCGACCTGAAAGCTTTCCCTTAGTGTTGCACTGATGCAGGATATAGTCTACAATAGGCCTGCATGCCAAGATACATTAATCATGTTGTGATGCAAGCTACACTTATTGCATACTTGACCTGAGCTCATGTCATAATACAGAAAGGGAAGAAAGTCGAACTGTAAGTATTGTTTTTATAACTGTACAGCACAATTGAGCTGGCAGGTAGCTCATCTTTTAGACTATGCATATTATTTTATTGATAAATAGTCTTGCTGCATACTTAAAGTTGGGTAATGTCAGTTTGACGTTCCGATATTATGGATTTATTTTGGCCACGTGTAATATTGCACAAAATCCAAAATAGCTCTGGAACAATCTGAGCTACTTGCACAGTGCCTGAACCAGTATCTCTCTTAAGTGCATGAAACCATGCTTCCCTTCAGTTGCTTTCACTGAAAATCTCTGCACTTGCTGCTCTGATGCAATCTGAGAGGTCGGTTTCTTATCAAGTGGGAACTGTCCTCTTCCTGACACGTCCAACGTAAACAAGGCCTGCAGTCACGCCAGTCTCGTGCTGCCATCAAAACAAACAGGTCAGGCCTGAGTGTGGGCACATGTCCTACATGGCTTAGTCCCCTCCATTGAGGGCCTAATTCCCCCCTCACCACCTCATAAAGGGATCTATTGACAGCCCTTCCTGAGCCCTGCTCACACATAAGTGACCCTCATTGTGAAAATATGTGTACCATCGTTTGGGGCAAGCTGCAGCCTATTGCCCTTCCCTTTAAAATAACAACATTTGGCTGAAACGGCATTTTGCCCCCTTTCCTGTCATGATACAGTGACTCAGGGCTTTTCCATCATGTACAGTTTGTAAACAAGGAAACGGTGGAAGCTAAGGATTGAGGCAAATTACTGTTGAGCAGCGGGTTCGGTGCTCTCTTTGTTCACATCTGCTTCATCTTTCAGTAACCACTGTGCTAGTTTTCTGAAGCTGCTGCATGGTCAGGAGGGGAAAACTCTGCAGGCAGACCTAAAAATCTGATCCTCTCCTCATGTTTGACGAGGCTACCTAATCTCTTTTGTTCCACCCCAAGAGTCTATTTCAGGGACAACTGAGCCCACTGTAACAAAAAACCAGTGACGCAAAGCAGGTCATTAAACGCTTCTTCCACTTATTTATTGATGGATCTTTAAGAGGACACACAGATCAACTTTTTAAGTAGGTTGAGTGGACGCTCCAGTGCGAGTTCAAGGACGAGGCTTTACGTTTGATCTTTGAAAGCAGATGCGATGGTGATAGATGACATTTCAGAATTTAAAATCTACCAGGATACACTGCAACTGACTTGTGTTAAAAACAGTCAGTATTAGCTAACAGATTATTTTCTAGAATAGTCCTGTTACCTAAGAAAAAAATAATATAGTTTCCAGCTGTTGATAATCCAGAGTCACCTTCATCCAGACAGCAGTCAGTGTCACAGTACAAATTATACAATGAGATTTTTTTTTTAATAATAAAATCATCCCCAGTGACTTTGTATGTGGGGGATTTACACAACATACTGTAACCTTTTCACAGAAATGAAATCTACCTCGACTGGATTTGCGATTAGGTGAGCCGGCACACGATGCACAACTCCAAGTCTACACTTTGCACAAAAAGTAGACTGTATTGTAAAGATGAAATATAACTGGTTATTAGAAAATATACACAACTAGAGCCATTTTTTTAAACCAACAATCATTGTTTAGCATGTTAAAAAGCTGACTGACTCGAAGAAACATCTTAAGATGCGACAAATTTCGATGTCCAAAATCTATCCAGGAAAAACAAAAAAAATGAACAAACAAAAAGACAAAAACAGAAGAAATTTCTTCAGAAACATGTTTATTGTAAGAGATGAAGAGAATTTCATGAGAACGGCTAAAAACACTTGAGACCTTTGAGGAAACAGTGCACACTGGCTCCAGACAGAGCAGAGCAGTCAAAGAACTCCTTTTGTTCAGATGTTTATCAGGATCCCCGACTCTCTAGTCTGACAAACAGACACCTCAAGGGTTAACTTAATGAAAAGTTATCAGAGCCAAGCTGTGCTGGTTTGTGCAGGGAATAGTAAATATGGAAGCTTTGGCTTTTATTGACAGTTTCCTGCATGCAACCTTCATCTGTTAGAAGCTTAAAAATGCTGATGAGTTGCAGAAAAACACCACCCTTTTTTATTGCTTCTTTAATCAGTAAAACAGCTTTAGTTGTGCCAACACAATAAGCTTACATTACAAATTATAAACAATGTGTCATGAATGACACTGTTAATCAATGATCAATTTAATGTAGCTAGATAAAAACAAATGTGCTTCTCTTTTTGAAAAAAAAACAACACAAAAACATGGGTAACCCAAACTTTTCAGCAGTAATAATAACTAGAATTTTATTGGGCTGCCGGTAAATTATGGATTACAATCACACTAGTAAATCAACTAATCTTTAGTTTCAATTCCAGACCACAATTTTCGATTTTCACTTTAGTTTCAGGTTTCGGGTTTCAGGAATAATCATGAGTCATCATCTATTTTGGGCGTTACTACCAAGCAAAATTTGTCTGTCTAGTATTTAAGAGATATTCTTGTATAGGAGTGCAGAGGAAATAATTTCACACCAACTGATTTTAGCCACACACAAAGGGTTGCAGCGAAATGTTTGCCATGCTTCCCGTTTTCTAAAATATCCTTACTGTGCACATCTGTCTCTGTCATAATGAAAGATGAGGACAGGTCAGAGTCCAGTGAGAGGCAAGCCTTGCACATCTTACATAATAGTACTCCGACAACCTGTCTGCCTGATTCAAAGAACACTCCCTGCTCTCACGGGGCAGTGGATAAATAAGTCATGAGCTGGAGGATTGTGTGACAACAGCGCTCGACAGACAGTCACAACAACACATGCTGGCAGGAAGAAGACAGCTCTAGGTTTGGCAACTGCTTTCAAATGGGATGCGACTGTGACTGATGGCCCCAAAGTGTTTGTGTTGATTTCCAAAAAGCTGCAAAACTTAGATGCCAAACAACCAGCTCCATTAAGACGTCTGTGTAGCTGTGAAATAGTGACATGCTGCAGAAAACTAATTCACTGACTAATTAAAAGCACTGCAGGACCGCTTCTCTGCAAACCATAAAAATTAGGTCACTTCCACTACATTACTGAGAGCGTGATGCAGACAGAGCTCAGTGCATGGATTCAGGCGCCACACAGTGGTCAGTCTGAGCAGCCTCGGCTACATTTACTGAGTGGGTTATGCTACATTAGTGTCTGCTACAGTTACAGTTCACAGCACTGAAAATAATGAAAAACAACAACAACAACAACAACAAAAAGCTACATCAGCAAGATTTATAGCATATACTTGGAAAACAACATGAAGTAGGCTCTGCAGTATTTTTAAAAGTACTATTTATTTTATTTTTAAAATATTTCAAAACTTAAAATTCCCAAAGGTTTGTTAAATTCAGTTTTCACAACAAAATTCATCATTATTAGATGCGATTAACTCTGTGTTAAAGCACAGCTCTATTAAAAGAAAACAAAAACACCATAAATTCATTATTAATGATTACATCAGCTGTGCAAAAGCATTCTTCACATCCAGTTTAAATTCCAAACAATATCACTGCATCACTAAAAAACAAACACAGAACAATAAATGGAAAGCAATGGGAGGTATCAATGTGTCAGCAGAGTATACCGTGGGTAAAAAAAAAAAAAAAAAAAGTTCACCTCCTCTGATGGAGAGACGCCGTCACCCGTATCAGACGTGCTGTGACCTGGGTGAAGCGAGCGAACAAGGTCCTGGAATGTAGTTATGATTTCAGAGTGCCCACAAATTAGTTGTTTTTGTTTTTAAAAGGACACCAGAAGGAATTCTAAGACAGTAATGCATAGTAACAAAACATTAATAGTTAAAATCAACTAAATAATAAAAGTAAAAGGTGAAGGGATGACTCTAGATGAGCACGAATAATAACTGTATTCTAATTCAGTCCCGCTTTTTCATGGCTGAATGTGAAGCCGCATCTCACCACCTTCTTGATGCAACACGTTGCACTGTAACTGTAAAATGTATCTAAACACTTCAATATAAAACCGTTCTAAGCACCATGGCTCCCTTTGCACCTGGCATCAACATGCATTCTGGCTGCATTTAAGTCCAACAATCCACATCTGCAGTCGCTTGAGGCACTAAAGATAAATAAGCAGGTTTGAAAGTAAAAAGCGATAACTACCAATGTGGAAGCAAACAATGCGGAATGCACATATATGGAATGTTTTGGTTGGGCTTTGTGTCACAGTGTTTCAACACTGATGGCGTTTACATCCACCAGATGCAGAAAATGTCATCTTTTTTTAACGCTGCTGCTAAGCATAGTGTGAGCTGCAGTTTCTGTATTGCTCTGTTAAACCCGATTAACCTTAGATAATGTTTACACGTAGCCCACTGGGGTTAAATCGCTGGATTTGGAAAATGTGATGGATCATTATTTGCTTGATGTGTTGTTTTGTGTGATGTGAAGCTGAAGTTATGATTCATGCTAATGCCAGATATCATAAGAGCCTGTGATGCCATTATCATCATTAGCTCTAATGTTGTATAATATCAAATAGTTATATAAAAGTCCTGCTTTCACAAAATCCATTTACATGTTTTCCTGCTATATACATTTATAATAAAAGTAACCAGTATCACCCTTTTTAGTTTTCTCAAATCAGAACCACACGCACCATTTGGAACTGACTGAGGGTTTGTCTGTAAAATGATGCCGGGGGCGGTGAATCTCCCACATTCAGACTGGCAAAGTGTCTGTTCTGTGGTATGTTGCTCAAGCTTCAAACTCTGAAGTCATACTTATCCTGTAGTGTGAGTAGGCGGAAGAGGAAGGAGCAGGATTGGTGGGATCCAAAGTCTTCTGAGGAAGTTCGGTAAGTATGTATTCGGGCAAGGCCTCTGGCGCTCCCATTCCCAAAGTGTATTCCTGAGTTAAATCCATGCATAGTAGTGGCAATGACGATGAGTGCGTCAGTGATCACAGAAATTGCTCGCGCTCACACCCACACACGTCGCTCACAGACAAATAGTTAGTTCATTGTTCAGTGGCTCAAGCAAGCTGCTAGTAGTTGAGTAGGCACTCCCTTTCTGTGCCAGACCAGCGCTTCTTAGCGGCAAACACCTTTGCTTTGTTCACTGATGGACCTGTGAAGAGTCAAACATGTCAGTATAAACAGTCTCTATATTGGTGCATTTGTTTCTTATATTTACCGCATTACTGACCTATATAGCTGAGCAGTACAGGGAGGAAGATGAGGCCGTGCGCCGCTCCCAGCAGCACTATGGCCAAGTACATCCTAAAATAGAAGACCTGGAAGATCTGCGACTTGGAAAGTGCCAGAATTAAGATGCCTCCAAATTTTGTTAATGTGATCCCACTGAAAACCTGCAGAAAGAGGAAAAAGTTACATGAGGCAGTGATAATTAAAAGTACACGTGACCCTTTCATCTAGCAGTTTTTATGCACTGCATTACCAAAGTGCCAAAATTATTCTTTAAACCAGGGGTAGGGAACTCCAGGCCTCGAGAGCCGGTGTTCGGCAGGTTTTAGACGTGTCCTTGAGCCAACACAGCTGATTTAAATGGCTAAATTAGCTCCTCAACATGTCTTAAAGTTCTCCAGAGGCCTTGTAATGAACTAATCATTTGATTCAGGTGTGGTGACCCAGGGTGAGATCTAAAACCTGCAGGACACCGGCTCTCGAGGACTAATGTTCCCTACCCCTGCTTTAAACCAAAAGAGATCATAATATGACGCCCTCTTGTGGATTTAATGAGAGGTGAAAAACTTACTGAGCTGCCCATGTGAGCTAGGGCCTCCTCAGCACGCTCCACTCTGTTGTTCTTCACGCTGATGGTGAAGGCTCGCACGATGTGACTGCAGAACTCCACCGAGATCCCACAGCTCTGCAACAGAGGACAGGAAACACCTCAGCACCACCAACATGAAAATTCTGTGTGAGGTTTTTATGTTGTTTATTTATTTATTTTTTTTAAACATATGAATACAACATATTAATTTGTGCAAACTTTAAGGGACACTGTTACATTGCAAAGACAAAATCCCTGACTGGAGGGCTGAATAATGTAAACACAGGCACAGTTCAAAGGGTACAGCGTGTGACCCAGATGCAAACAGGAACAGAACTTGACTACACCTAAATTTTGTTCTGTTATGAATCATATCAAGATTTCACCTATTCTACAGTAACAATTGGGGAAACAGTGGCTGGACGCAGCAGCACAATCAAGCAATAGGACAAAGTCAGTCTGCTATAAGTTTTTGATCGAGCGGGGTCAAGTTGGCAATTACATGCCAGCTCTGATAAATCAACAGAAATCTGTCAGATGCTGCAAATCTTTTGTCATGCACATACAGCACATTCCAGTCCAGCCAGAACATAATTCAGAAATTCCTCCACAAATCGTGATGGCAGTTCAACTGGAAAATGACATCACCCTTGGCTACCTTGCTTTTATATACACAACTATAACCAGAACACAGTCAAGCTGGCAGCCACCGGGATCACTGATTGCAAAAGATGTGTTGCCAATCTGTAGGCGTTTAACAATGAGAGAATTCTTTGCAAATCTGTCTCAGTGATTGCAGTCAGACTGCGATTGTTTGAAGACAGGTTGCCTCCCACCAGGCAATCTGTGCAAGTGACTCGAGTAGCTGCTGGAACTGCTTACAATGAGTTGCTGGATGTTAAAGATAAATAATAATAATAATAAAAACAGTGCAATCACTGGGCAACCACAGATTTTACTCCTATTTGAAAAGAAATTGGCATTTTTCTCCTACTGTGACTGAGCAATTAAAGGTTATCTTTAATAATATCACCAAAAAATGACACTTATATAAAACACTTAGCGCTCAATGAACCAGTATATTAGGATTACTTGTTACTGTAGTGTGAAAAGCATGCAATAGAAAAGAAAATCAACAAAATACAAAGCTTTTTGGTTTTCCACTGTATTAAAGGATATTTTGGTTAAATGATAGACTTTCACATGATTACAGTGTAAAACAGGCTCACTCTATCAAACCTAACCTGCGAGTCCAGTGAATTCAAGGTGCTCTTACCATAACCAGGTTCACAAGTGACACTGCATTGAGGCTGATGCCCCACAGCCACATGACACCGAACATGTTGACCAGAATCATCGCGATGGTAATGCTGACCAGGACGCCTGCCCACAGCTCGAAGCCCAGCAGCACTGTTGTCACCACAAATATGGCTGCCAGCGAGACGCACAGGTTCAGAATAGTGTCATTCATGATGGTGAGGTACTGCTCGTAAAACACGTAGAAGACGCTGCAAAGGAGGACAATACACATTAGTTAGCAATAAACTGTTATCTCAATAGATAAAGCAGTATCTGTTTAAAATCAACAAGGAACTGTCGCTTTATTACATTGCATTTTTAAACTAGTTACCAATCATCCTGTTCTGACAAACAGCAAATGTAATTTCATAATCATGAACAATTTTTCTGTTGATGCTTTTAAAAAAATAAAGTGAAATTGGCAGAGAACAGGAAACACTTCAACGTCAAACATCATCTGCATTTCCATGAATGTTAACCTTTTACTGCATTATTCCTGATTCTCCTAGATAATATTTTTATATTTTGAATTGACCCACTCTCTGAACTGAGGTGCGGTATCAGTTTTATTTAGCCCCCACTCCTGGTTTAATTAGTGCTTCCCATCTGTTAGTATTAGTACTGGTGCTGGTTTTTGTACTTTGTTAATGATATATACAATGACTTATTGCATTATTGTGAAGCACTTTGGTCTACCTTTGGTTTTAAATGTGCTATATAAATAAAATTGTATTGTATTGTAATGTTGTTTTCTTTGCCATGTGCTTATCTATGACCTACTTCCCCACCTCTGATAACCCTAAAGTTTCAGTTCAAAAAATTCAGCATACACCACCATAAACCATAAAACAGTGGCTGAAACTGAAAACTTCATTTGGAACAAACTTTAATATAGAACTATAAAATGATTTATATATGCGCAGCAAGTTGATACAATAGGTCTTACCTGTAGGCGAAAACTTTGTGGTCCACGGACTGACTGATATTTTTGGCCAGGATTCGAGCCATTTTCAGAGCCTCTGTATAATCTGAGGACTCCTTTAGGATGGTGTGGTAAGTCATGAAGTACGTGGCTCCTACCCCTGTGTTGTTGGGATACAGGTCAACTGCTGTGGCATAGGCTGCATGGCCACTAGAGGAATATGGGAAGAAGTGAAACATCATAATCCACAACAAAAGTGGTACACAGTGCTTTCAATAGAAGGAGGAGATGTTGACAGAGCTTTAAAATTACCCTTTTCCGCATTTGGGGTTGGGGTTGTCAGACAGAAACATGGGTAAAAAGTGCATGAAGTCTTCTCCTTCAGGCCTCTGTTTTCCACTGGGAGTCATCGGCCGACAGGATACACAGGACGAGTTTACCACTGGAAAAATACATTAATCAGTACATATACTTCTGCACATTTATTCTGACAAAAAACACAAGAACTGAAAACTACTAAAATAACAAGTGAATGTTTTGGAAAGTCTGATATACAACATAGAGGTGATTAACATACAATATATACAGATCACACTATCAGCATTATTACTAAGATTACCATTATCATCACCATGGATACAGATTCCTGCACCTGTTTTTTTTTTTTTTTTTGTTCTGAAAAATGTAATGCACCTTACTTTAACCGTTTGAGTTCCTATATTGCCTTGTTGCTTTGGCATGAATTTTATGTTTTAAAGCCATTGTTTCGTATGAAGAACTAAAAATAAAAACCTTTGGCCAGATTGGCCCATTGTAACAGCAGGGTTATGGGGTTATGAAACAAGAGTTCAAAGCACTGAATAAAACTTTACCGGAGGCATTGCAGAAGGCCCCGGTGGTGTTGTAGTACCGACAGCAGGTGGACTGAGGCTTCACCCAATCAAAGTAGTCATCGAGCCAGGAGGATGGTGTGCTGGCAATGCTTGTGCTACAAGCAGAGGAAAAAAATAAATAAATAGCTCTGGCATCACAACATCAGAGCAGACAGGTTTCATAACCTTTGCAGGATCTAGAGTTTTTAGCTATTGATATATTACTTTACACAATCACTTAAACAGTTTGATCAGGAGCTCATGTCAGCCTCATAGCTCAGACTTACTAGTTGCTAAGAAGTGAAGCTGTGTAGACCTGCTGCACCAGGGAGTTGTTGTTACACCCCACCCCTCCACAAACAGCATTCTGACCCTCTGGGCTACTGTAGTTGAGACCTTCCTCTACCACAAAGTAAACAGGTGCTCCGGTGTGGAGATACTCGCTCATGTTCTTGAAGTAGTCCAACACATACGAGTCCTAGAGAGAAAGAAACTGTCAGAGCTGCCCGCAGGAAAAAGGATGTGAGAGAAGATATCGTGCTTGTTCCATTACCACACACACACACACACACAAATAGCTGTGAGAAATTATGGCACATTACATGCATGATTTCCTGAATGACTAAGCAGCAAACTAACCCGAATACAAATTTCAACGTCACTGCTGAGTGTTGCTACAATCAACCTGTAGACAAACTTTTCCAAAAGTATCAAAATGGCTTAAATGGTGTACATAAAACTTACATCTGGCATGGATAATTTCTGGTCCAGTCCGATCTCAACTTTATTCACCACAGCAATACTGAAGGAGAGCATTCCCACAAACACTGCCACCTATAAATAACAATATGATCATGAATGCATGCTCATGACAAACAATTCTTCAAATCAAACCCAAAAACCTGTTTTTTAGCTTATTATCAAAAGGCAGGCGTGCATGACTGCATTGAGGTACTCACTATGACTGGTCGCACCCACTCCGTGAGGATGAATGGGGCGAAGACTTTCTTGAAAAACCGGAACAGGAAGCCATCTGTTTTGATTTCCTGGCCTTCTGGCAGCGTCATGCAGCAGAAGACATCAAGTCGATTCCTCTATTAGACACAGGCAACAAAGCATTTGATAAGTGCACGTTACCACTACTGACCTAGTCTGAAACTATGAAGAATATGCACTCAAACATTTGTTATTGAGATTCAAATACACTCCAAACTCCACTAGGAAATTTGAATAATAAGAAGAGACATCACTGCACCAAATTCATTTTAAATCTCCTCAAAATTAGATTAGAGTTTGCTGGGACTGAAACTTCCAGCTTAAATATTTGGCAAAACATCTCCATAAACCCTCAGTCTGTAAATCTGTAACTCTGTTCATATGATCGTCTCACCTCTTGCCTTTTAGCGTCCAGACCGAGCAAGCTGACAAAGCAACTGATCTGCAAAAGGAAATCAATAAAAACAGCCAAGCCAGCAAACATGGAGAACGTCCTGACTGCTGGCATGCTGGACAGCGCTCCTGGAAAAGAAAAAGAACAAGATTATTTTATCAGTATGTGACTCACCAGGGCACTATGACACATTTTGTGGCCATGGCAACAATTTGGACCAAAAAAAGCAAAACAAAAAAAAAAAAAAAATTATTCTAGCTTTTAATGGCTTTAATAAGTGTAATGGAAACAAGCACTATTAGAATCAAGATTCAGACAATCAGCATTACACAGCCTTGGCATACAGTCAGAAGAGAGAAATAAATAACACAGTTACTGCCAAGTGACTCAGTTGTTAGAGATCTGAAATAGTCCCATCAGTACAAACAGTGTTACAGAGCATTTATCATAAAATCACTGTTGTATGAACACTCAATGTCAGGGTAGTTATTAATGATAAAAAGAGCAGTTTGATCTGAGAGCCGTCTGTGTACTTGATGTGGTAATAAAGGAAAATTTAATAACCGATCTATTTTACCCAGGAAGAAGGCGACGGTCTCAGAGAAGGAGGACAGAAACAAGCTCGGGGCGATGTCTCCAAGAATACGACCGATCTGCTGGTGGAGTTCTTCCTGTGGCATCCGCTCATCCCTCTGTTCGAAAATACAAATGAAGAACCAATTTAGCACATGGAGCTGGTTTTATTTACAGCTCCATATTTCTATTCTTGGACTCACTAGAGTAGCTTAACATGACTCACCGTCTGAAATAATCCTTATTAATCTTACACTGGGCTTGAGCGCAGGCCCTCAGATCATCATCTGTCTAAAACATACCACCTTAGCTCCCCTTGTATTCAGACCACCCCATCTTTATTCTGATTGGTTGTCAGCCTGACTTTATGCATTTAAAAAAAAAAAAAAAAAAAAAATCTGTATAAACTATCTTAGTTTCAAAGCCTAGAAAGAAAATAAACAAAACCATAATAGAGAGACAGAAAAACTGGACAATAAAGCATAATTAATATTAATAAAAGGTCTAGATTAGCAACCACATTATATGGCGAACCACTTGTTAATTATGTGTCAGTTTAATCGACTGGATTGGAAGAGCTTACCTGGTATGTCTGTACTATGATAAAGATGTTGTCCACTCCAACAGCCAGCACAAGGAAGGGAATGACCTCAATCACAATGAGCGTGAGCGGGACACCACAGTAGCTGAAGATCCCCAGTGAGCAGGCCACAGAGCTCAGCACAATCAGGATACCTGCTATACCCAGGGAAATCTTAGAGTCCACCTGTAGGGGCAAAAATATAAAAGGCCCATCATGTGCACGCTTTATGCACGACTAGAAAGAAAGTTGCCAATCACGTTGATCCAGTTTAGCTAAATTAAAGTCATGTGTTAAATTCTAAGGTCACAAACAGGAAGGAGGAGTTACAAAGCATAATGTGTCAAACTACATCAGGCATGGATTATGTTCACTGATCATTAAAAGCACATGCACAGTGAAGAAAAAGAATTTAATTTTTACCAGCACTCTTCTAAAGCTGTGGATGTGACCCAGGGCCAGGGAGATGTAGATGAACATAATGCCATAGCTGAGGACCACAGTGCTGATGTCGCTGTTGCTCTCTCTGTTGATTTCATCTTCAATGCTCCTCTCTGCACTGAAAGCGATGGTCAGGTTGGGGTTGCTGAAGTTCTTCATAAATTTGATGAACCTGAAATGGAAGCGAAAAACCCAGATGTTAACGTACGAGCAGCATCTTGAGCTATTGTGAGCTTATTGATCATTTGTTGTCTCACTCGTTTTCCCAGGCCAGAGCTTTCTCCAATCTGACGGTGTCATTCAAATAGTTGTTGATGGGAAAGGTGATCACGAGCGCAGTGGCATTGTTGTAGTTTGTGTCTGTAGTGGGGAAAGAAGGAAAACAAAAAACAAGATGCATGAGCCACTTAAAATGCCTCTCATTTATCAATCAATCATAAGAATTACAATTATTGAACTGACAGTTATTGCTTAATGTTCCTTTTGCTGGGGGAAAAAAATGGCTTCTAAATTAGATCGTCACAGTTGGCTGAAGACAAAAATGGGAAGTTGTTCTTACTTTTGGTTTAGGCTTTATTTGGATGCAACATTTCAGATCTAGTAATGCGCCATATTCTTGCTACAAGTACTTAGTCATTTGTTTTTCAATTCCTAATTGTAGTGCAAGGTCAGTTCTAATCATGTTGCATTACATTATAATAAATGCCAGGGTTTATTCTGAATCAACACTACTGCAACTGCAACACAGCCCAACACGCCAAAATAAAACACAGACATCAATGCATATCTAATACGCCACTGATACAATCTTCTTCTTCGGCTTGCCACAGTGAATCATTTGCCTTCATCTCATCCTTTCTACCATCCTGCATACATGAATTTGTGTTCCTCCTCTTTTCCTCCTGCCTGGTAACTTCATCTCCACCATCTCTGCACATTTCAAAATCATCTAAACCTCGCCCTGATAACTTTGTCTCCAACCTGAGCTGTCCCTCTGAAGTTATTACAAATCCTATCCTTCCCTGGCAACTCCAACAAAATATTACAACATAAAATGAATAAAATTAAATAAACATAGGTATTAATGAATTATATAATCAATTGGAAGAGCAGACATACGTTCCTATTTTTGTCTTCATTTTCTTCGACAACAATCATGCACTCTAGTATTATTATTATGATTATTTTTTAATTTACCTATTTATAGAAATAACTTAATAACACTGAAATTTAGACACGTGTTATTTCCCCTGTTGAATTTTTCCTGCTTTTAACTTGCACAGAATTATTTTTCTTCTTTTTTCATTGTTTTTGATTTGTATGCATTTAATGGCACAAAAAAAAAAAAAAAAAAAAAAATCTATTCCATTATTTTTATTTCTAATTAAATTTTTGGCACTTTAGGCCCTCCATACACTGCTACAAATGGAAAGTTTATATGCAGAGTACAGCGAGTGATCAAAGACCAAAGTGTTTCTTTCAGTGTAGTAAAACTCAATAAAGGAATAATACGAGAAGCTGTAAACCAATTAACTACTGTAGGGAAGAAAAAACAACAATTCCCACAGTTCTGGGACAAACAGCAAGTGATTTGCACTTGAAATTGCTTTTCTATGAAACGTGTTGCATGCAAGTTAAATGTATAATTTCATTAAAAGAAAATTCAGAATTGGTGAATATGCAAGTTTTTTTTCCCCCAATGCAAGAGTTTAACTGCCAGCATGGCATTCAAACAACTTTTAACATACAAAGCTGTGTCAGTATAACCCCCATTTTCTGATTGAAGTTGTAAATGCTCCCAACTCACCAAATTAATTTAAAAAAAAAAAAAAAAAAAAAAAAAAAAAAGGGTTGTCTAGTGTCAAACCGAAGTCATGTGAATATACTTCACAACTCACCATCGTATCCCCCCAGTGCAAGCCAAGGGAAGACAGGGCCACCAAAGGTGCCTAAACAAGGGTCATGTAGCATAGTGGTGTCGTTGAGGGAAGCTGGGGCACTGCACAAGCAAAAAGTAAACAATTAGGTTAAAGACAACCGTCAGTAAGGGATTGCAGAAATCTGCATCAGATAAACATCGATTGCACATGACAGCGAATGAGGAAGTTGAGTGTACTATTTTAAGAAGACACTTTTTTCAGTGACCTCAGCTGCACAAAGGAGATTCTTGTTAACAGCAGGTGTCATTTTTAAACCATTTGTTTGCTTTTTTTAACTTTTAAAAACATTTCTTAGACATTTGACACAAATGTGACAGCAATTAAAACAAGCTGATAAGAGAAGTAAAGGCTAAATCTATCAATAAAACAGATACAAATACTTTTACCTGACACAGTAGAGGAAGTGGTCATGATAGTCAGCCCAGATATAAAATTCATCTCCCATATAGTGATCCAGTGCAGCGTGGCTGTTCTGGAAGTAGTTTAGGACACTAAGGATTGTACAGTTGTCATTGTACGGGGCCAGAGGAGCCAAGCAGATGTCCTTCAGGGTAACGGATTCTTGATTATATGAGGCTACGAGGCCTTCAATTTCAAGCTGCAGATCCAGGACCTGGTAAGTTGAAAGAAAATGGAAAAAGAAAGGAGAACCTTTTAACCACCGTATGAAAAATTTGCTTGCTTTTCACATGCAAAGCTTCTATTTTATCTAACAAAGGAAACAGTGACGTTGTTACAGAATTTACACACTGACAGCATTGTGACTCGGTGGTTAGCAATGTTGCTCAACAGCACAACAGTCTCTGGTTGAAAACCTGCGTGAGTCTGGATGTTCCGCCTGTGCCATTAATGTGGAATATGTTAGCCAAGGATACGCTCAAAACAGAGACACCATGGTGCTGTATTTATTTATTTCTTGATGATAAGAAAGTGACTTGTGTACATTGGGAGAGCATTAAATCATATTTAACCTCATTGAAATATCTGGATGGTTCGTTAATACCTTTTGTTTAAACTTCTATGTAGTTTATGTGTCAAAAATAGTCAAAGTAGACTGAACAGGCTTCCGAAATAAACCAGTCTGACTTCAACTCACCTGATGCAGGAGCTCTTTGTTCAGAACCGAACCGAATGGGATAGATGCTCCTCCTATATACGGATCGTAGGTCTCATTGAGCTTGAGTGGAGTAGTTATGATGAGCTGCACAGTTCTAAAGAAAGGTCCAAAGTGTTTGTCAAAGTAATCCTTCTCTTGACGAGCTTGGCTCTTGGGAGATGACCAGAGCTCAACAGGGTCAGTGGTGATGTGCATGTAAGCCAGGCCCCCAGCTGAGGCTCCCACCAGTACCAGGCAGCAGAAGAGAATGAGAAATGGATGCCTCACGCAGAAGGAACCCCAGGAGCTGAAGAGCATCCGCAGGCCATTCTCAAAACGCTCACCCAGCGTTTCACAGCATGATGCATTTACTGAAAGGTAGGAAATACCTAGAACTTAGTTTGGGCTGTGTGGTAATTACATCAAGACACATTTAGAGAAATAATGCAGTCTCAATGACATTTCATGGCTGTACCTTGATCAGGATCATCACCGTTAAGCGACAGTGGGTTATTACTGTCCAAAATGGGGCCATACTCAGATGTGATAGCTCTTTTCCTGCAAAGAAGGACAAACATACGATATCATCCAAATCTGTTTTCCACTCTGAAATATATTCAGCTACAGTATGTACTGTTTGACACAGGACCCAAAAGTATACAGTCAGAAAGATTTGTTATTTTAACTATTCAGTGAATTATAAGTTGCAGTTACAATTTCAATGTAAAGCACAGACTTATTAAATGCATTAATTTAAGGATATTCCAACCCTTTTTCCCAGGAGATCATGGGTTTGGTGCAAGCCCCCCCCCCTTTTTCTTTTTAAATTCGCTTGAACAATTAGTTTATGACCTTTTACCTGCTGAACTTCAGAGAGTGGCATTTGCATTTGGAAGTTCCGACTAAATGAATAAATAAATATGTAAATAAATATGAGAGAGAATATCAGGAGTGGGCTGAACGGTCTGGTAAACTTGTGGGAAAAATAAAAAAATGAATCACAAAACTTGGCAACATGAAAAGGCTCGAGTTCCAACACAAGGCAAAAGTGGTAGATGGTTGCAAGATCCTTTGAACAGTACTGATAATTTAAAAGAATCACGTCAACTCTTTAGACAGACAAACCCCAAATCAGCATGAGTGATGATGCATTTTCCCAGATGAAAACCAAACCACAAGCAGAAAAAACCAAAACAAAACAAAACTGACAACTGAAATCAGCTGGCAAAGCATCACAAACCTCTTCACACAGTCATCGCCTTTACCCATCATGCGTGTGCAGTCAACCCTCAAGGCCTATCTAGTACCAGAAAAACCCTGCTTAACCTCGAAGTGTGTCATCATACAAATCTCTCCACATCCAACTATACAGTGTGTGTTAGAAGCTAAAAAAGTCCATTACCTGTAACACCAAACTCCCAGAAGAACTCCAAAAAAGATGAGCAGGAAGGCCATGTAGGAGAGCCACATGATGACGGCCATGGCATCAATACCAAGGATGGTCCATGGAGGCGGGAGCGGTGGAGGTACGGGTTTCGGGCCGCAGGACTTGGTGCAGTCCTGACAGGAGCACGGACCTGAACCATCGTCCAGGCTTTCGTTACAGGCGTATGTATTGTTGTTCATGGGAGTGTAACCAGCCAACGGGACATCTAGAGTAAAGACATTGCACATCACAGGACAAAGAGGGACCAGACACTTAAAAATACTCAAGCTCAGAAAACTACTGCTTTAAAAACAAATTTTTAAAAAAAAGTACTTGAAAAATACTGACCTGTGAATACTGGCTCGATGGGAAAAGGGGCCTGTCCATTCTTGGTACTGAACATGTACTGGATCCAGTTAGTAGCATTACATTCTTTTGCAGTCTTGCCACACAGAAGAGATAAGGCCTTCACATTGCTAGATGGTGCCTGGACATCCTTGCATGCGTTGTACATGGCTGGCAGAAGTCAAATGACAGAATTTTAAAAACAAGGCAAAAAACCCAAAAAGGTGGCATATAAATAATTAAGTCAACTCCAAATTTAAATGTTATAATTATCAGTCACCAAAAATTAAACAATTACACAAGACTTTATATAGAACTGATAAAGCTCCCTACTGTTACAATACTGGGAATTCTGGCTAAAAACTCACCGTTAGAAAATGTTTGTCCAATATAGTATTGCACTGCCCTTACGTCTACGCCAGTAATATTGGTGACATTCATAAACTGACTCTGGTGGGGACTGCAAGTCAGCTCACAGAAGAGGTTCATGAGATTGTAGAAACACGCCGGGCACCTGCAGGCAGACGCACAGTCAGACAGAAACAAGGAAACAGATTTGCTGCTATAACTCAAAATAATAAAACAAGTTAAAGTGTAAAAGTCTGTAAAAGTTTCTTGGAGAAAACAAAAGTGTGCTGACATAAAATGAAATTCCTTTGGCCTTTGAGCGAGTCCACATCTAAACCAATTAACTGGAAAATGCAATGTTGACACTTGCAACATGTAAGACTGTCAGTATGCTGTGTGTGCCACTGCAGAGTTTATCATCAGAAATTCAAAAAGAAAAAGGGAACAACGATGCCAAGCAGGTCATGTGTTCTGGCAGTTTATTATATAACATCTCTGCATACCGAGACAGGAACTGAAGTGGCAGCTGGAGACTGCCTTTGAGGGTTCGCAACTGGTCAACGTTGCAGCAGAGACTTTTGTTTCCATAGTCGTACCCAGGACAGAGCTCCTTCATATACAAACACAAAGAGAATGATGACACTTTATAAGAGTATTTCTGTAAGAGGAAACCTGTGGGATGCTTTAGGTGTCAACAATTTGAGCAATAAGAGAAAACAAAACAAAACAAAACATTGAAGGGCTGTACGTACGGTGAGAAGCTGATAACCATCAGGTTGTAGTGGCATAGGTGGACCAGTGTAGTTGCAGTTGTACTTTTTTCCACCCACCGTCGACTCACCGCACTCACCGTACCACACACAGTGATGGGCCACAACATGATACTTGTAAAACAAGAAAATCAGAGGTCATTTATTTAGTGATTGTAGAGAAAGCAGCAGTGCAAGTTTATGGTCGTTTCAGCTGCACAGTCCAGTAAACAACATGTTTTTTGTTTTTTTTGTTTTTTGTTTTTTTAACTCATGTGACTCAGCTTCAATTTTCACCAAGTGAGGATATGGTCAAAACCAAGAGGGCAAAGAGAAAGCCCAGACACATTTAGTTTCTCTAAAGGCTGCAGCAGACCATATGACTTTGTAGACCGATGACCTGACTTCCTTTAGATACATTTCCGTCTCAAAGACTTTCAGAGTGAGTCTGCTTTGAGGGCTGCAGAGATTTATGAAAAGAAAAAAAGCGTGATTAAATGTAATTGCGAAAAGTTTTCAAGATTAAATATCAGCTCAGGATGTTGGAATGAGACTTAAAACAGTGCCAGCAGTTAGAAATGCTAGCACTTACACAGTGATTTTTTTATGATGCGTCTCACTCACTCTCAATCTCTTTTTTCTATAATGTCTAATATTCGCACACACTAACTTAAACTTGGGTTCAGCATTGTGCCCAGGCTGGGGCTAACTGGGGAATCGATCTACCTCCTGAGCCACAGCAGAAGTGGGTGGCCCTTACGAGCATTCAAATATGTGTGAAAAGAGACCACCGCTTAACAGAGTCACATTTATGTATTCTTGTATTTGTGTTTGAGAGTAATAAGAGTTCATCGGTACGTCACTGCAGATTCTCACTTCCCTTGCACAAACGCAAAGAGTGGCCACATTTCTCTCTCTCCGTTCCTCTCCTGTCATCCCTCCAAGAGGGTGAAGAACTGAAGTGAATAGAGGGAGGTTCCCTTGCTTTCACTCCTCCAACTTTTCCTCCAACAGACTGTGTGACTTTGATTGAAACTGCTTAAGGGGATTTAACAAATTTGGATGCAGACGACATTTAACAGAGTTAAATATCAGACCCGTCTCATTTCCTGTGTTTCTAGTATCTTGTGCTTTGTATGTCTGAAAATAGTCCCCTCACTTCTGCAAACATGTTTCCTTTTCATCTGGTATTTTAAAGAATACCCTTTGAAAAGCAGACAGACACATTTCTCAGTTTTTGTTTTCCAATCAGTCAACCATGGAGAGATACTCTTACATAAAGATTTAAAACTAAACATTTTTTTTCTGTTTATTCAGCATCAGTGCGCTCTCACATGCTTTTTTCGTTCCGATGAGTAACTTAGGGAAGTTGATTCACTTACTCCACAAACTTTTATGGGAAAGCCTGTCACACTTTGTCCTACTCGTGTCTTGTGGTGCAAAGATGACACTTGGCATTAGATTATCACTAAAAATTGAAAGTGCAGCCAGGGCTAGTGACCAAACTCTGCATCTATCGAAATTAAGTCTTGTTAATTCAGGGTAAAAAGCAAAACTCCGACTGGGAATATTCAGAGAAATTCACCTCAACTCAGGAGCCATGCACACTCAGAGGCTTTGCTAAAATACTTTCAGCTTCATCCACAGCAGCCACAAATCAATACTCTTTTACTGATTTTGACATTCCTGCTGCTTCTGTCAGGACATCTTATCCTAAAGAGGTAATGATTAATCATTCTGGTGTTTTAGCAGGATTTCAAAAAAAGTGCAGACAGTGGACTGACCCAATTACATCACGAGGAGGAGAGCAAACAATGCAGTGATAAGCATTATCTACATCTGATTAAATCACAGACAAGATTTTTTTTGTCTGCTTTGATCAAAAATCTCCTAAACTGATCTTAAATAATTTTATGGGTATTTCTTAAGGAGATGTAGTAATTTAAAAGTTTATCAATACATGCTGAAGTTGAAGCTGGCACACAAAACTGTGCTTTTTTTTATGTGAATTGATGTTAATCTCAAAATTAACCCCAGTAGTTTCAAGTCTCATGAGCTTCTGTATTCTCTCTTTGCACCATTTTCTTTTAACCAGCTCCGCGGTTACTACATCAGCTACATTACGTGTAGTTCAAATACCTGATACATCCAAATAGAAAGTGAATTTTTCACCACAGCTATTCTTTCCTACTACCTAGCTTTTAACTCGCAGGTTTTGATCACCGTTGACAGGCTTGAGATTTTAGCGACATTTATCATAGCTATGATGACACTTCGGGAGACATTAGTCAGCACACGAATCTGGTTTCGACATTCGCTGAACCTAGAACCTAGAACCTGTACACGCACCGCCAGTCTCATGTTTCTCCGCCACAAAGCAGCAGTATCAACCCCAGCTATATGCTCAAACCGACATTAAGCCAATTATCGGCTAATGCTGTCTTCAATATATACAAAATAGGGTGAGCACTTTTAATAGCTCGACTCAGCCTAAACCTGAGTTTCCCTCGACAACTGATAAACAAACACTAGCTACGCCTGAGCTGAGTCATTAAACAGTCACGAGAGCAGTGACGTTAAATCAAACTTACCGATCTAAAATAACCCTCGGCCAGGAATATAACGAGGAAGAGCAGACTTAAGAAGCTTCTCCCTGCCATGAGCCCCATCTCGGTGCCTGAAACGATCAAATTGAACTGAACGCTCAGGTAAACTTTGACATATCCTCACAACCGTCTTCTTCGTCTTCTTCCTCCCACTATTTATTTGGGGCGGAGATAAATATTTATCCGAGCGCTGCCCCCTAGCGACGAAGATGGCCCACTGCACCACGAAAAGGAACTTCCCCATTTAATTTAATAATCCCCATTACCTTTTTTTTTTATTGTCTTCACGTGAATTCACATGATTAAACTAGGGATTAGAGTGTGCTTGAGTCAGATAAATTTGGGTTGCAGTGATAGACATCTGCTTGCTACAGCTTACACCATAAAATATTTACCTTGTTTTAAGACAATAGAGAAATTTACCTTATTTAAATTATTTAACCTTAGCTTATAAGGGGAAACCATAAATACCATATAATATAATATAACATTTTTTTTTACATCTATGGAACATATCATACAGTAGTCAATCATCCGTATCAGTTTACCACTCACAGCCCTACCCTGACCTATGTCATAAATACAACCATTAAAAAAGTGACTGTACTTTATGTGAATATGTGTGCCAAGAGTTTGTTTGTTCCAAGATTTGTCCCAGGGTTGATGTGGCATTCCTTGGCCTTCCTTTTCCCAACTATTTTTAAACACTGCCAACCAGGAAGTGAGCATTTCTAGTATATTCTGATACCACAAACCACACGTGTTTTCAGCATTCCTTTGAAACACACAAGTTTGAATATTTTACCAAAACAGGGCAGAGTTCTGGCTCATGTGTCACCTGAACAGCTTTACTGTTATAATTATACATTCTGGAAATGTCCAAAGACAGGACAGAAACTTCAAGAAAGCAGAGGACATTTCCGCATTTCTCCTGAAGCCAAACGATTTAATTTACCTTTGATCCTGCTGTGATGTTACTGGCTCTCTGCAGTCACAAATCTAATTTAAATAATTCTTTCCTGCAGGCCGACATTTTAATTTCAAGTTTTTCTGCCCACAACCCAGCAGCCATTACCTTATCTCATGTCCTGGTACTGCAAGAAACCTTTTGTGTTTTTTGTAATGACTCTGTTTCCCTTCACATTCCTAGTTTTTGAGGTCCACCAAAAGTCGTCTGCTAGGACAGAAAAAAGTGCATAAGCGACATATAAACCTGTCATTTGTTCTGCCGAATAAATTGAATGTTTTAGTCTATGCACACAGCTAAAATTCAATCAAGAGCATATCTTGACATCCAGATCTCTTTAAAGCTGTGAGTGGAACACCTTAATGCATCGTTGTTTCACTAAAACAGAAACAGGAAAGCATTCAGGCTGTGCTGAAATAACAACAAACAGGAGACATGTCCATAGAAAATAAGATTTACTCATTTACACTTTTGAATGAAATAATCACAATTCAGGAATAAGTGCATATTCACATATGATATGACAAAACTGTGTACTGAGTATAAATTATAGGCGACTATGCCGGGTTATATTACAGCATACACACTGTTACCTGTACATGTACCTGTGTAAAATCTGCAAAGGTAGGTTTACAGGCTGCTACAAAACTATATTCCCTTAAAACTAGGAACAGATATTTGCAAGGTTTAATGCTGCTGCAGGACTAAAAAAGGCTTTAAAGCTAGGAACAGATTCATAGATGCATTGTCAACACTTTGTGCGAAACAACAAGGAACCAGCCAAAGGGGTTCTGGTGATAATAACAGACCACGGGCGTCAGAAACATTCATTTCTAAAATATGTCCCAGGGAAGTGCAACTACTGCTACAGTTCAAACAATTTACTCAAACGGCCTAAGACAGGTCAACCAGCATTTTAAACATGGTACAAACAAGACAAAAGTACTATATATCTAGATCACAACTGGTGCTGCTGAGTTTTTTCCCCAACTTGTCTATCTATGACGCCGTTTTTGCTTGTCAAAAAAAAACAAAAAAAACAGCTCTTGCTGAAAAGTACTCAGTCATGAGGGCTACAAATGACTTCCTTAATACTCAGACTTTAGTATGACACACTGATAAAAAACCTCAGACTATCTCGCTTTGTGGGTCTCCACAAATATGCTTCATGTTACAAGAACGCTGCCGATTCTGAGCTACAAAACACAGCAGGACGAATGGGAACATTTGCTGTATTTACCATCACAATCTCCACATAGTTATGACAGGGAAAAACAAGAAGCTCAGCTCTCTTGTTCTATGCCAGGTGATGCAACAGTCTTTTTTAATACATACAGAATTAATTTAGAACATAAAGATCACACATTAAAATGACAATTCACCAGAATTCCCCTTTATGCCGACTGTACATCCCCTACATTCCAAGGTATCTGACTCATCCTCCAGGAGGGGTGCCAAAGGAATTCAGGGGAATCTTTAAAAGAAACTCCCTTTAATCTTTTTGACTTCACCACAGAGACATGGCCTCTAACTAGCGAGTCTACAACGTATGTACCTCAAGTTGTGTTTTTGGGTTGACCTGCCCGCTTCGGCGTTCTTGAAATGTTACCGGAGGTGTTTACACGCTTTTAATAGCATTCCTCCACCAACACATTTGGATCACAAAATCTTTTGTGCATAGTATCTACACATTTCTACTTCTCACATTTTCAGAAGAGAGTTTCCCTTCCTGTCAGGAGGTACGTCACAAAGGTGGAGTCTATCTGTTCTCTTAAGGTCAGCTGAGACATGCGAAACAACTTTTGTCATTCTCATTGGTAGTTTGGAGGTGGTGTGAAAAATAAAAGTCTTTGGAATGAGACTGGTTTAACTTGAAGGCATGCCAACAATGCTGCTCAAACTGTCAGCTGACTCCATACGATAGGACAGAGTAGGGTGGTACCACTCAGCAATCCAGCCAAGATACTGAAGATAACGCCTTTCATTAAAGGAACAGAAAGTAGTCTCTTATTTCTTGTCACATTCCACCAAGTCAGTCCGGGCCCAGGTACTCTGCATTCTCCGCTGCCGGTATGTGTCCATTGGTGTGGGTCTTGAAGGTGGGAGTGAAATCCTGTTGGTAGTCGGGGTTGTCTATGCTTTGCTGAGGCAGGTATTTCTCAGTGCTGTGGACCGTGCCGTTTGACGTGAGCGGGAGGACGGCCGGGGACAGAATCTCATTGAGATATTCTGGTCCGGCGGCCCCGTTCTTAAAGTAGTTCAGGTACTCTGTCTCCGTATGGTCCGAGGAGATGGTGGGAAGAAGGGTGCGAGGTGGACCGGGATGCTGGTAGATAGGATTCACCACATCTGAGATGGGAGTCTGGTTTATGTAGCCTGCAAGAAAGACATTTACATTAACGAGGGCACCAGACAATTTCTCTTTCCATAGGAAAAAAGTAATGATCATAACAGGAGAGCCGCATGTTTTAGGGTATTTATTTATTTAGACCAACTGACTATTTAGACATGGCATGAGTGAAGGCTAAAAGATGAGTCATGACATGCAGTAGAGAGACCCCCGGTTTGATGCGCCATGAGCTGAAACCATCAGTGCAGATCTTTTCCCAAAGCTCCCAAATAATGCTGTAATCTTGACGTTGAGCTATTTGCATATATTAGAGCTATTTCTTATATTTTGTAACTTTATTGTATTATTTAATTTAGTTCAGTCTGTTACTGTCCTTATTATCTTGGAGCCACTGTAACCACATAATTTTCTTAGGGATTAATAAAGTATTCTGATTCTGAAGATGAAATGGTACAAATCTACAAATCTATGCAGAAAGGCTTTAATAAGACGCATTCTATCCAACAAAGAAAGTCTTCTTTTTCTTGTTTTTCTTCTTCTGCCTCTATCTCACCTTGTCACTATCATCCTCATCATCACTAACCCTCTCTCATTACATCCATGGCAGCTCCATCGCTCACATCCTTTGTCCAGTATATCCACTATCCCTCCTCTGCACATGTCCAAACCATCTCAGCCCTGCCTCTCTAGCTTTGTCTCCAACCCTGAGCCGTCCCCCTGATGCATTCGTTTCTAATCCTGTCCATTCTTTTCACTCCTGATGAAAACTCTGCATCAACTCTGCCACCTCCAGCACCAACTCCCTTTTTTTTTTTTGTCAGTGCCACCGTCTTAAGACCGTACATCATAGCAGGTCTCACCACCATCCTGTAAACCTTCTCTTTCACACTTCTATCCTTATCTCACAAATCACCCCTGACACTTGTCTCCACCCACTCCACCCTGCCAGTACTCTCTTGTGCACTGTCTGATCTGTGGATGGTCGACCCCAGGTATTTCAGCCCCCTTCGCTACTCTTCTTCTCACATCATCCCTGCTTCACCTGCCTCCCTCTCATCTCCAAAGAAACTGGTTTGGATAATCCGATTTGCTTTCATATTTTCAGGTGTTTCCTTAAATTTGATTATTTTACTGCATCTCTTTGAGTATTTTACACTCTTATTGCATCATTATATGCTAGATGGTTTTACAGGCTGAAGGATAATGAAAGTCACAAGTAGCCAAAAAGACAAGGGGACATGAAGAGGTGTGGCACGTCAAGGTTGATTAGCATTAAAGACACATATGAAAAAGCCTTACAACGTCTGACAAAAAGAAGGGGTCAAATCACAGTGCAGATGGTAATAATAGTTGCTCATAAATTCTAATGCCTGATTGCTAAGCATTTCTCATTTTAAGTCCCCCACTAGAGGTTCTTAGGCTAAAGATCTGAGTGGTAACGCTAATGTAACTAGTAAACAATAGATGGGTTACTGCATGTTCTGCTAACAGCATTACAAGAAGAGGGGAGCAGTACACTTGTTGGCCACTAGATGTCCCCGTTCCTCACTTAATCACACAAAGGACGCAGAGGCAAGCCATGCTGAGATTTCTCTTGAACTAAATTAAAAAGTAATGGCATTAAGTCGAAGGTGACTAACCTGGAGCGGGCTGGAAGGCCTCATCGAGAAATTTGTCTGTGGGGTCTGGAATATATCGCAGGGCCATGCTTCCATCTCTGCTCGGAAATCCGTTCTGTAACAAAGAGCGGAGGTTTTCAGGGTTGTGACACTCCCTGTGAAAATATTACAAAGAGGCCAGCACAAAGAGAAAAATCCTTTTCTTTACAGGTATAATAAGGGTTTAATGCATTCTCACCAGTAAGCCAGTTCTGCTGTGGCACGTCCCGATGCTGCTGTTGAGGCTCTGAAAAATAGGTACGGCAAACGTTTTGTTAATCATCAAATGATGATGCCACATCAAATGCGACACAGGAAATTGTGTTTTATGAAGCCATAACATAATTAGATAATCCTCTATAAACCATAAAGCATCCACTGAGTGAAGAGGAAGGTTTAACATTTTATTAAGCAGGCATAATGCACCGTACAAAGACAGCCTGCTTTGTTTAGTTTCTGGAAAATCATTTTTTTAATCTCTTGGTTTGGTTTATTTTAATTTTATTCTTATTTTTTTTTACTGCATGTTTCTTTTGGACACAGGGATGGCAAGTTCTCTCTGAACTGTGACATGAAAGTGTTTTTATGGTCCCCGAGAAGTTATAGCTGCCATTCTTAGTACAAGCTGATAGGGATCAAAATAAACGTTCGCCATGCAGGTTCATATGCATTCAGACAATCTGACAAGCTTTGCTGTGTCTAAGTCAAAGGGCTGTGAGCAGCATAAAACCATGAAAAATGGGAAAACAGGGAAAACAGGGTGACAGCTGTGGCAATGCAATTACTTTCAACAAGAAAAGGAAATTAAATACGCTGAAGCACTGACCATGTGGGAAAAAAAACGAAAGAAGGCCTTACTGGGCCATGTCCCAACAGTAATATTACAAAAACAGACCTATTCTGAAGTTTTATTGGAGAGAAATAAAAAACAACAAAGGAAAAAAAAAAAGGCGCCTGTAAAGGTAATCAAACCTGAAACCTCATATGGACTAACCAGGCTGTCAGTGGCCGGCAATAATCCCAGGTAAAAGAGCCAGACCTACGCATGGCCTTCACTGAACCTGCAGTAAAAGAGTTCTCCTTATTCCACCTTCATCAATCACAGGACAACTGGGAGGAAACGTGGGAGAGGCACTGATTAAGGAGGGCGAGTGGGTGGTAGTCACGACAGGCCAGGTAAACAGAAGCAGGGCCGCTGGGGTCAAAAACAGCCTTTTCCCACTTCAAGTCAGTAAAATTAGTTAAATTCTGTCTAAACAGCTCTGGTAGGCTGAGTTTAGCAGCTGCAACTCTGTTTCTCCTGACTGAAGGCAGGAGCAATTGTTTTCAACACAGTAAAAGAAAAAAATGACTGTTTATTTCCATCCAGACTCACAGGGTAATGATTTATGCGAAATCTCATTTCCCCAAAACACAGTTAACACAGCACAATTACATTTTCAAACAGTTGACTGCCTGTTGGTAAAGTGTTCACAGCTAAAGCTGTGTGAACCAAGAAGGTCAGTGTGAGTGAATCTGGTGTGGGTGTGTGTCTGTGGTAAATGCACCATTACATGGCTCATTAGGAGCCTTACAGCTCACAGCACAAAATACAGTGACAATATTTTGCATGTGGATCCCGTATTTGTGTAAAAATCTTTTAAAATTAGAAGTGAACGTGCTGAAACAGGTCAGCAGTTCAGCATTTGGCTTCAGCCTTGTGCTGATAGAGGGACAGCAAAATATTTATATAAGGAGAGGATAAATTGTAAGTATATAACGGCTCTTTCTGTGTCTATAGTCATAATTGCATCAATTTTGACAAGATCCATAACACCACTGCCTGAAATTCAGCCCCAAACATGACAGAGCCTCCAGAGTTTACTGAGGCTCACTCACTTTTCCTATTTCCCTTCATAAAAAATGGCAGTAGACACTGAAAAGCCAGATGCATCTCTCAGATCCTGGATTTTTCAGACACTGTTCATCTGCTGTAGACAAAATGTTTGAAGACACAATTTAAAATAAGTTTTCCTAAGTTGTCTGTTATGTGTAGACACCACTGCCTCATCCCCTGAGTTAGGTGCCTTTTTATGCTTGAATGACACATTATTAAGTATTAAGTGGCTTAAAAAACCAAAAAAACATTCCTTAGAAATGGATTAAAAATGAGTGAAAGAGCAGCAAATGAAAAACTTACTAAACCTTTCAGAAAGTCTGGAGAACTATTGCTCAAGATCACTTACAAAAGTACAAGACAGTCTGGCTCCTTGGAAGGAAAATGTGATGAAATGAAGGATTGCTCAAGACTTTTGCACAGTACTTTATTTCCTAGGATTCACAGCAGCTGTGACTTCAGGCGTTTGATTACTAGGCGCACACAGCACAGTCAGTTTGTGTGATGTTCACAAGAACAATAGAGTGGGTTTCTGGTGAACCGCGTCACCTTGTGGGTGTAACAAGGAGTAGTCAGTACTCAGTGTGACACCAACGCAAGTCCCCTCTCGTAATTACATCATTTTTGATTTCACTTTCACTTGAGCTGCACTAGTTAAGCAGGAGCACGGTCTCCAAGACTCAAACGTTTTGCATAATTTCTAATGATTTTTAGTTTTACTCTTACACGCCTGGCCTGACAAAGCAGAAAAGCTTCACGCCATTTCTTTTTTTTATTTCTAAAGTGTAATGATTGCATGATTTATGAGATTTGTCTAAAATCTAAATTACTGTAAACCACATGGACAGATTTGATTTTACATTTCCATAAAGGGGCTTACTGTTGAGTGAATCAGTGGGGTGCGGGAGGTACTCGGGCTGCTGAAGAAGCCACGCTGTGGCACCAGATATTCATCAGCGTCCACAGCATCCTCCATGTCCTCCCCGCTGATCAGGCTGCGGTAGAACTTAGTGTCTGAAGGACTCGGTAGGTGCATGCGGTCATCCCCCTAAAATCAAAGAGTTTACCCTTTTTGTTGTACGTAACAAATCACTGCAGCTCATCATCAGATATTCTGTATATTTAAGCAATTTTAAAGAAAGAAGTGTCTTAAAATTATACCTGGATGACAAGATAACGCGGTGGATCCCGAGCCATCTTTGTAAACTCAGCTATGAGTTCTCGGAAACGAGGCCGGCTGTCTGCATCAATCATCCAACCTGCGCACATGCATCAGCAGAGATCATCAGGGTGGGTCGACTCAGTGACATGAAACTTTAAATTTGTGAGTACATTAGCAGACATAATCTGTAAAATCAGCGGGTCAGCAGGAAGCAGAACTGGGAAAGACGGATGATAAAGACAAAACTAAACTCTTTAGAGCCTGAACTATGAAACAACTGCCATAAAATTTGAGTGTTTGTTGAACATTCTGACAAAAAAACAAACAAAAAAGAAATTAATTTGTATCATATTTGCTACATCACATCGATGATGTAGGAGTATATGATGGGTAGGGGAGCTCCAGGCCTAAAGGGCCGGTGTCCTGCAGGTTTAAGATATCACCCTGGGTCAACACACCGGAATCAAATTATTAGTTCATTACCAGGCCTCTGGAATTTCAAGACATGTTGAGGAGGTAATTTAGCAATTTAAATCAGCTGTGATGGATCAAGGATACGTCTAAAACCTGCAGGACACTGGCCCTTGAGGCCTGGAGTTCCCCACCCCTGCTGTAGGCTGTACAGGGATAACATAAAAAAACAACTGTTTGCTAAAGTGCATTATGTCTTAAAAACAATAAAACAAATGGTGATGTAACTAATTATTACTTTTTCCTTCCTGATTCATTTGCTGTTAACTGTCATGTGTAACTGTTTGTTCTATAAAACTGGAGGAAACAGAGAAAAAACACCCCTCAAAATAGACGACTAATTACTGCAGTTCTTACATAAAATAATAAATGTACACGGGTTTTGTACACGAGCTTACATTTCACCATGATCATGTAGACATCTATGGTGCAGATTGGTGGCTGAGGCAGGCGTTCTCCCTTCTCCAGTATCCCAGCTATTTCACTGGCTGGAATCCCATCGTATGGTTTGGTCCCAAATGTCATCAGCTCCCAAACTGTTACACCTACAGCACAGAGAGGAGGACAGATGGTAAATGTCAGTTTGATGAGCTGTCACTGACTTTGTTTTGCTCCCAATAAAAAAAAAAGGGAAGAAATGAGAGTGACAGGATGTACGCTTCTCAAGTATTGCACAGTATCAAAATAGCTATGTTGACAAATTGGCTCTGTATGCAGGAGTGGGAGTGAGCAGGATGCCTCTCTGTGTTGGAGGAACTGAAAAAGGGAAAAGGAGGAAAGGAAGCCCGTCACTTCTGCTAGGGCCTGCTGATGCTTTTGCCATACTGAGCGGAAGGCATGATCAAACCCTCGGGGAAAGAAGATTTGGAAGCTGGCCCACAAAAAAAAAGAGCTGTATTTGGTTTCTGTGTGTGTGTGTGTGTGTGTGTGTGTGTGTGTGTGTGTAAGCATCTGTGCATGCTCCTCTGTGTGTGTGTGTGTGTGTGTGTGTGTGTGTGTGTGTGTGTGTGTGTGTGTGTGTGTAAGCATCTGTGCATGCTCCTCTGTGTGTGTGTGTGTATGTGTGTGTGTGTAAGCATCTGTGCATGCTCCTCTGTGTGTGTGTGTGTGTGTGTGTGTAAGCATCTGTGCATGCTCCTCTGTGTGTGTGTGAGTGTGTGTGTGTGTAAGCATCTGTGCATGCTCCTCTGTGTGTGTGTGTGTGTGTGTGTGTGTGTGTGTGTGTGTGTGTGTGTGTGTGTGTGTGTGTGTGTAAGCATCTGTGCATGCTCCTCTGTGTGTGTGTGTGTGTGTGTGTGTGTGTGTGTGTGTGTGTATGTGTGTAAGCATCTGTGCATGCTCCTCTGTGTGTGTGTGTGTGTGTGTGTGTGTGTGTGTGTGTGTGTGTGTGTGTGTGTGTGTGTGTGTGTGCGCGCGTTCCTGGGCTGGTAGAACTGTTTATGTGGGTTGAGGCAGCAATCTCTTCTGATGTGAAATTGTCCATCCGAGACTGCCAGCATGTAGGTGTGTGCTACCTGTGTCCTAAAATCACAGATGCTAACAAGATGTTCTCCCTTTTCACTCCCTGTTTGATGAGCTTTATTGGCTCCAAAAACAACACGCTATCCGAAGTTTCAAAATGACTGCCCGCTCCCTGCCTCGCTTTCTGTTAAAACGCTTTATTTAGCGATGAATAAATATTGCTCCAGTGAGAATGTCACCAATGCTCAGGAGCACGGAGGGCCAGCTGTTTTACTTATCGGAAGTTACACAAGGATTCGGGCTCAATCTGGGACAGTGCAAGCGAGGTTTTCTTTTCTTGTGACTCACCATAACTCCATACGTCGCTCTGGTGCGTGTAAGTTCTGTTAAGGATCGACTCAAGAGCCATCCATTTTATTGGCACCTGTGGGAATAAACATTGTAGCGTGATTAAAAAGAATGCAAAACACTTGAAATAATGACAAGTTACCCACTAACATGTTTATAATGTATGGTGTGTATATCATTTTGCATATGCATGTATGGGATAAATTAAATGTGATACTACTGATAACAGTGAGTTTATTTTGTGGCATCATTTTGCATCAAGTATTTGCAGGGATGTTTTCAAAGACACCTTAAAACGCTGCAGCTCTTTATAATTCTCAAATTGATTAATGTCTCTGGCCAATTCATTAGAGTTTATGATGCAATTTTACTGCCACCTAATGGTGAGATATACAAAAGTCTCTTTATATTACTAAGGCAGACTTAAGGCATGCAAAGACTATCACACAAACCAGTTTTTCTGGCAGTTTTTCTGCATAAGTCAATGATATTTTTTTTATTGCACTACACAAAAGAGTGTCTGAAGTTCACTGATTCATCTGGATTTGTCCAGATGTTTTTTTTTAAAGACCTGTTTTTTTCCACACCTACACATTTGGTGTTGACAGGCAATACAGAGAGATATCTGGGTTGAATTTGTATTATATTATTTCTCCTAATTACACCTGATATAACATGCACTGCTCACCCTGTAGTTACAGGCACAAAAAACAAACAACACAGCATGTTTTTGAGTAAGGAATCCTTCAGTTTCCAAAGGAAACAAAAGACAAGAAACCCTTTGGATTTGTCATTTCTCTCTGAATGTAATTCACTGACAGAAGCTATTTATATACAGCACCACTTGCATGAGATACGATCTAGAACAAAACAAAGTACAAAAATATATCTTTTATGCAGTCGAGCTGAGTGATCTACAGGAAATGGTCTGTCAGTTGTCAACTGGCTATAAATTCATTAAACAAGATCATGTTCATATTTAGGCCCATTTGTGTGCAGCAACAACTCTATCCATCAGTTTTCTTCCACTTATCCAATTCAGGGTTGTGAGGGGGCTGGAGCGTACACTCTAGACAGGCCACCAGTCTAATGCAGGGCTAACACAGAGAAACAGGAAACCATTCACGCTCACATTCACTCTAAGGTCAATTTAGCATTGCCAATTAGCCCAAAGCCATCAGTGTCTTTGGACTGTGGGAGGAAGCCGAGTGGATTCTAAACCAGGGATCTCCTGCTGTGATGCAACAGTGGTCACAACAACTGACTACTAAATAAAAAAACAAAAACAAACCCCAACCAACCTTTCCTCCATCTGCATGGTACTCTTTCTCATCTGCCTTTAGCAGCTTGGCCAAACCAAAGTCAGTGATCTTGACATGTTGAGGAGTCTTCACCAGGACGTTTCTGGCTGCCAAGTCACGATGCACTAAGTGGCGCTCTTCCAGGTAGTTCATACCCTTTTATCAAACAAATAATCAAATACAGATTACATAAGAGCCGTGCTTTCACTGGCTCGCTGATATTGTTGGAAACGTGAAACGCTTGCTCAGACAAAGTGAAAAATGACATCTGTCACGACAGACTTGTCATGATAATCTGATTACTCAGATAAAAGAAACGGTATTTCTTGTCCGCCGCTCTGCAAATCTAAGTTTAAGCTTATGTTTTTAAATTGCACACCCACTAAGACTTAAACCCACAAAAGCATGCGGTTAATAATATTGTTATTGAAAATAAAAACAATAAAACCCCTAGATTTATATCTTCATTGGCTAATACAGAGCTATATGCATGTAAAACAACTCATGCAACAACAGGTCCAGCCTAATCAACAGATTACTCAACTGTAACGTGATACCTTTATGAACTTTCCCTCTTACCTTGGCTATCTGCACACACCAGTTGAGCAGGTACTGGGAGCCAATATTGTCCTTGTTCTCTTTGACATAATCCAACAGGCAGCCGTAAGGCATGAGCTGCGTTATGAGCTGCACCGTGGAGGTGAGACAGATGCCCAACAGACGACACACGTGGGGGTGCTCCACACTGGCCATCACATAAGCTTCCTGTAAGGTGATATAAATGATTTACATGATTTACAATTCAAAATTATATTTATTTCTCTTCTTTATGTATTAGCTATTTATGCAGCCCCTGAGCTCGTGTTTGCTTAGCGCCCTCTTCCTTTTAATGGACTTCTGCGAGGAAACCCGGTGATGGAAGCCATTTAGGAAATCCATGCCATGCTAGCATCGAATTTATGTAAGATAATTAAAAGAAAAAAATTAAAAAGAAAACACAAGATAAACCCATAGCCAAGTGTTTAGGACAGCCTGTCACCTGAGCTTTTAGATCACACACATACTTTTATGTGTGTTTACTTTCATTTTTTGCAAACTTTTTCTGTCATTTTGTAAGTAAGTAAGGGAAAGGTTCCCTTCAAGGTGCAAAAGCAAGAAAATACATTTTTAATTATTCAAAGGTCCTGTGACTTATTGGCTGGTAGAGATATCCTTGTGAATGATAAACAAGACATTTTTTGAGATACCCGGTATCAGGCAATAAGTTTCTCAGGAGCAGTAATACAGAACCAACAGCTGTGTATTTTATTGCTCGACAGTGGAAATTATCAAAAGAGACAAACTACTTTAAGAATTTAAAAAATGGGGATAAGGAAATCACTGCAAGCGGTAATTCAAACTGAACCTTATCTAGTTTCCTGTCATAAAAGCATAAATGCATGCAAAATATTTTCTACATGCCTAATACAATATCAGTACTCCTCAATAAATTCTCGGATTGGGGCTACGCAATTCAAGCAGCCTGATGAAAACAAGGTTTCCAAACACGTTCTACCTTACAATGAAAGACTGCCCTTAAGTCAAGAAGCTGAGAGGACATTTGTGTTCACCACAGCGAGTGGACGTGCAGTGACTGAGCAGCAGAACCACAAAATCACAGGATCTGAGATGCACATTTGTCTATGTGCATAATGCATTTAACACAGGCTGCTTTCTCGGCACTGCATCAGCACTGCATTCCTTTCCAGAACACCTCAGCCTTGGATTACACCAACGCCCACACGCTGCCTTCCCATGAATTAATCCCATTTCCAGCAGTCCCATAAGATGAATGCCATGTAAACAGACACGTTCTCCATTACAAGGAAAACAAGTGGCCATTAGCTAGATTACAGGACACATTAGTGGAAATTTGACAACCAGCAGCCAACAACTGTCCCTCCTTAAGGCCGATGTAGTTTTCAGTCAAAATATTGTGATAATTCCTTAAAAAATGTGCGTAACATTTGTAACTTTGAAAATGTATACTTTCATTTCCAGCCCTTAACAGAAGCAGGCAGGGAGGGAGTATTTCAAATGAGCTGTTGTGTTCAGCTCCAATTTAGTATTACAGTAAGCACAGAGGCCAAAAATGACCACATAAAATGAGTGAACCTACATCCAAGATCTCCTTGTTTGCTTTTGGGGACGTGGCCTCTCTCAAAACCTTGATGGCGACCGGGATTTTCACGTCCTCTCCCTCCGGGACCCACAGACCCTGCATGGACACAAGCATTTTATTTTATGTGCTGCAATTAGACCTGAATCATCAAGTGAGCGCACAAGCATATGCGTAAATGTTAGCATACACTGTGCAGTACAAGTACAAATATTGACATGCATGTGCAAGCCAAAGCTACACCTGCTCTCAAACATACAGTAAACAGTTCATTTGTATTCTGTTTGCAGTCCATTCTTTGCAAAACTGTCCACACTACGAAGGTCAAGCGTAAAACAGGCAGAAATACAAAGAAGAACATCGAGCTGACCTACAGTCTCTCCCTCTCTCTCTGGAGAGTTACGCTAACCTAAAACCGAACCCTAAAATAAATGGTTAACCTTGAGGAGACCAGTGTTTTGTCCCCACAGGGAAGGATAGTTTCCAGAATGTCACTGCATAAATGCATAAACCCAAATTAACACACAAGCACCGAAAGTGAGAGTGAAGTCACCCGTGCATGATCTGGCTTGTTAAAAATGTGGTTTTATAACAGAAAAATTGACAACAGATGTAGCAGATGAGTGAAAACGCTGACGGTGTGTTGGTTCTGGCTCTGAGAGAGACCCAGATTCAGTAAAGCTCAGCACTGGGGTTCAATTATAAGAAAAAAGAAACAACTCCAGGGTGCAGCCTTTTGTTTTGTTTTTTACCTTGTAAACAGTACCAAAAGCTCCTGATCCCAGCACCTTGATTTTCTTAAACTCGGGTTCCTTCAGGATCCGCAGCAGAGCCTGGTTCGGTGCCTCTCCACTTGGAGTGAGGGGTTCGACCAGCTAGAGAGAAGAAATCACAGTCTTGCATATTGTCTCAGCTGTAAATGAATGCTGACATTTCCTTTATCATCTTAATGTACTCCTCCAAGCGCGGTGACTCAGCTTACCTCTCTCTCTTGGAGCAGTCTACGCATGGTCCTCTTCCTCTTGATGTGGCGTCGGCGGAGCAACACAAAAACAGACAGGCCTGCGATGAGAGCGGCCAGCAGCCCACCAACAACACCAGCCGCGACCATGGAAAGACCAGGGGGCCTGAAAAACAGGAAGGGGGGGAGGTTGTCAAACAGAGTGCGTTTGTGAGTTTCAGCAGAAAGCAGAAATGTGATTACCACATTTACCTCAGGCAAAGTTAACTTATCCCTAAGAAGCGGTGATCTGTGTTGCTGTGTTTACTCACCCTTTACTGTGACAGCCTTCAAGACCAGGTCCAATGCACCTGTAAACAAATGAGTGCGAAGAGTCTAATGTAACTGACAAAATCAGCACAGAGGCATTGTTTTCCTATGAAAAACACAAAGCAACCAATCAAAAACCAATACTGTTGCCACGCTTACACTTTCCAGCGTACTTGATTTCATTTCTGCCACATAAAGCACCAAAATCGTCTGTAAAATGCCTACAAGACTAAATACTTTCAATCAATGCATCAGTCTCTGGGGTCAACCAGGGACTGTTTATTTCCACGCAGTCCAGTGGTTTATTTATGAAACTACTAAACCCAGTTGTGGAAACACATATCCTATTCTTCTTCGTAACAGTCACTGAGGCTCATTTACACAGCAGCTTTCGGTGGTTTAAAGGTATCTTAGACGACTTCCCAAGTTACTCATCGGGCTTAACACTGATCCTCTATCATTGTGAAAACTGCGTCTGCTTTTAGTTCTGCTGTTGCTATTATTTCTTTGTTCTCAAAAGCACTACAGACTTGCAAAAACAACGTACAGTCATCTAAAAAGGAAAGTTTTTCACAGGAATCTAATCCAGTCCTCTCAAGGAATTCAGCTAATCAAAAGCACTTTAACTGATCACCAGTAAGTGTGGGAATCTCTGGAGCATTCAGGTGTGTGTTAACAAAATGCCACAATCTTCCCAGGATTGTACACCAGCAAACTCACCCCAAGGTCAGAGAAACTGGAAAAAAATTCCACGAGCTACATCTCAGACTCCGTAGGCTTCAGTAAGCACATTAAATGAAAGTGAAGTTTATGATAGTACAATCAGAAAAAGACTAAGTATGGCTTGTTAGGAAAATACTTCTTCCTCTAAAAAAACTCCCCAAAAGACCTGCTGCGGGGCTCTCGAGGGGAGTCGACCTAGCTCACCCAATCGGTGAATTCTCCTCCTTGGTCTACTCTCAGGTATTCAGAAAATCTGGTACCGTATTTCTTTAGTTTTCTCCTTGTTTACCTTCTCATACTGTCTCTGATGGGTCTCCTATGAGGTTCAGAGGACTTGTGTACCTCACTCCCTACCAATTAGCCCATCTCTTTGCCATGAGGGCTCTGAAGCAATCAGGTGGTCTTCATCTTCCACCAGAATACGCTCAAAGACAGAAAAACCTTTATATAAAAAACTCATATGAGGCCTCTATTCTTGTGTTTAATAAGATTTACTATAAGACATGAGATAATTTTCCTTTGGTATAGCTGAGGTGTTATATATACTTATATATATAATGATTAACTGATGATTGTGGCATAAATGTGAATAATGCTTCTAGCTGAAGAAGGTCAAAGGTTAACGTGAATATACTCGTAAAATACTCAACACCTGGGGACCTTGCAGTTTTTTAGCTGACGATGAACTCCTCTGCATGTCAAAGTATTTTAGAGTCAAATGTGAGGACATCTGTCTGACAACTAAAGCTTGGCTGAAGCTCCAGTAGGACCCCAAGATCCCAAGCCCAGCAAACAAACAAAGAATCAAAGTGCTGCAATGACCCAGTCAAAGTCAAACTGAATAAAATGCTGGAACCTTAAGAGAAAATCTCAATGAACAATGAAAAGAAATATGAGTGACTGATAAAGTCAGACAGAAAACGGTTACTTCAAGTTATTGCTGCTTAAGGTGCCTATACAAGCCACAGCATCACAAGGTGTCCTTAGTTTTTCACAGAGAGCCTCCTCACATGACTGTAAACCTTCTAGGTCCAAAAAGCATTTAAAAGAAGAAGAAATGATGTCAAGCATAATCGGTTTGTTTTACATGGAAAAACACGCAAAACCACTCAAAAGTCCTACAGTCTTGAACAACAACACGTCTCTTGGGGTGTCTGATTTTAATCAGAAGTCTAAGAACCGCCTCAGCGGACGCTTCAAGCTCGGGGCACATTTCTACATCAGTGTTACAACAGACAAATGTTTCCAAAACAGAGAAAATGCTGTGCCTGTTCTCAGGTCAGCTGAGCAGTGCTTTTTACCCCTGAGTGCAGTTTTTGTGGCATAGCTGGCACACTTTCTGCTCATCTGCGTATTTCCACACTAGCGCGTCGTCCTCCCCCAGCACGCCTTGGGGACAGCGGGACACGCAGAACAGTCCATCTTTGAAGTTAGCACATTTAGTGCAGTTAGCAGACCCCTGAAAGTGGAAAAAAAAGAAGATAAAGATTCATTATGTTTACGACTCTACTGAGAGCAGTTATAAATATTTGGTAAACTACACTGTCTCATAGTAATAATTCCTCAAAGCAAATGTTTGGCAAATACGACCCGTGCAGTCAAGTTAGACGTTTCTTTTCTTTTCTTCTTTTTTTTTTAGTTCAGACTAGTGAAAAGACAATTCAATGCACTGATCACGCCTGAATAAAATAGCAGTAATTAAATACGTTCCCTAAATCTGCCTCCCACTCTCTCTTTGTCAGGTTGTGCTTCTGTTTTTGATAATTGGAGGGTGTATTTCCCAGTTATCAAAGTAAAATAAAAAGAAAACAACCAGATTGCACATTTTGTGGCTGCGCTGCATTACAGCCGATCAAAGCTGCTGCTGACTGACAAATCCGCAGAACTAAAGCGCCTGGATTGGATTTCATGCTGCACAAATGTTAATCTCTTCTAAGCAACGCTCACAGAACTGTTTAACACAACTGCAAAGTGTTTTGTTTTGTAATATTAGTTTAGCTGCTGATGGCAAACATACAGGCGCACTGCAGGTTGCGGTCCCGTTCATGGGCTGACACTCGGGGTGGCACTTGATGCAGGTTTTATTCACAGCTGTCTCACGTGGCTCTCTGCAAAAACAAGAAAGAAAAAAAAACAATAACAAAGCATGATATGCCTAGTTTGAAACTATTACATGTGTTTTATTTTTAATTTTTTTTTGAAGACAGGAGTTAAACTGTGAGCATATCGAGATTCTTTGTTTGACAGAGGTCTCCGAAGATAAACAGATGTGAGCGACTGTGTTGTTTCACCTCCAGTGTTTGTCTTAAATCCACTGGAGACTGAACTTCAAAATACTTCGGATCATATCTGCTTTTCTTTTTCTGTCAATTAATCCTCAGGCTCAACTAGCGTCAAAGTCTTGGAAATACAAAAATAGCCTCCAAAGGAGTGAACTGTACAGCATGGAGACCTGTTGTGTTTTTAGCTTGTTTGTTTTTCAAAGCTTATTAAAGGCAGTCAGAGAGATGCCTCCCTCACCCCTCCAGGATGTTGCAGGAGTCGACGCAGCTCCCGTCGCGCTTGTAGTCGCGGCACGAAATGCACATACTGGGGCCCGGACCCCAGCAGCCGTCCGCCGTGCACTTCCTGTCGCAAGTGTCGTTCCTCAGAGCTGAAACCCAAACACACAATCTCAGCGAGAACTCTTTCCCGCATAATTATCCAATTTTGAAATTAGACTCCTGTAATTAAATCTTGCTCGTGCAGCGCATAATCAAAAGTAACAACAACAGCAGAGATGGGACTGAAGCCAGTGTAAGACAAACAGAATTTACCGCAGGTGGCAGCATTGGCATTGCCCTCTATATTAACAGTTTGGTGTGGTGATTTGAAAAGCTTCTGCCAGTGCTTTGCATCGGTGTAACAGAGTTCAGAGTTCTTAGAGACAAACACATCTCCATCACTGATTTCTCTGAGGGACCTCAGGCCCAGGTGGGTGATATGGAGCCCAGACACAACCAAACTGCGGCTTCCGCTACCAAATGGGAAACGAGAACAAAATGAGAAGAAGAAAAAAAAAGAAAACATTTTGTGACAGGGTTGAATAACACTCATGTTGTGTAAAACTAATTTCTTCCTGGTGACACTGCGGTTCGAATCAACAGGGGGTCTTTACAATCAACATACCGTTTAGTTCTCCCCCGAACGATCTCCAGATTCTCAAAAGGACTCAGTGAGCTCATGGTATCTGGCCACGTTTGAATCCACAGGTACCCTGAAGCAACAAGGTTTGTTGACTGTAAAACTGTTTAGATGCACGCATTTCGATGCATGACTCAGCCCTTACGCAGTCTTACCAGTAATTTCTTTAACCGTCTTGAACACATTAAGCTGCTCAGGATCCATCTTTGGTGTTTTGGTGAATTTATCCCTAAAAATAAGAAATATAAACCGTACTGACTGCTGGTAAAGGTGATCGAGCACAAAGGTGCCAATGCTAGTCATACCCCAGACTTACCCATAAATCGATGTGTGGATGATGTCGATGTTTCCATTGATTTTGGTGCAGTTTTCAAAGGAGCCGATGTTTGTGGCATTAATAGACAGAGTGTGAACCAAGTCTCCTGTTCCAAGTCCATTACACACTAAAAAAATATAAAAAAAATACTAGTTAATAATAATAAAGTTAATCATAATAGTTTAATAATAGTTTCTCATAGATTTCAGTCCATATTAATGTGATAGCATCACACAGTTATTGCAGATTTGTCATTTCAGTACAGCGAACTCACGTTCAAGAAGCCAATTTCAGATAATTTGAGTTTTGTGATGTGAAATATTATCTTGCTAGATGCAACCATCAGAAGATGGGAACACTGTGGTCAAGGGGAATACATGGTCAGCGGCAGCATTAATTGCCTAGAGATCTGCAGCTAACTGGATATTTTCTCTGGAAATCCTGGAAAATCTCAGTGGATCAGCAGTTTCTGAAATACTCAGAGCAGCCCGTCTGGCACAATCAAAGTCACTAAAATCTTTCCCATTCTGATGCTCACTTCAGCAGGTCATCTTGAACATTTTAATAAGCCACACCTAATATACATAGGATGCATGACATGTCTTTGAAATCGAAATCTAATGCATGTGTCTAATATGCATTCATTATAAAGATTCAGGAATTATATACATCAGCACTTACAGTGTGGTAAACATGCTGCTGTCCCAACTTTTTGAAGTTGTTTGCATCAAGTTAAAAACAATAAAACATTTGTTTTCCTGCACTATTTTCAGTTAAAAAGGGTTAAATTATTTACAAATTACTGCATTCTGTCGTATTTACATTTTACAGCTTAACCTCTGTGGAAACAACGTGGTAAGAAACTGTTCTTAGCGTAGCTACAAACACAGTTTGTTTGTTGTACATGGTGAGGAATATTTGTCCAGATTGCACAGTAACAGCTTATCTTCCTACCTTTTGGACACAGCCCATCACACTTGGCGCACTTCCTGATTCCTCCTACCTCCACCTCATATGTGTTACCGTTGCACGTCCGCACACATGCACCGTAATCAGAAATAATATAATTACCTGGAAAAATATGGAAAATACAAGCTGATGATGATGATAATCTCATATTCATGTGCACTAGATGGATCTTCAATCATCTTAAAATCATATTAAAATATCTGGGGAAAAAACTTTTTTGCAGCAAATAATCTTTTATTAGTTATACAGCAGTTTAACTAGCAATGCTGCTGAAATGTTGCTGAACTGCAGAGCTCCTTCAGTGACAGACTGCTGCATCCTAGATGCATGAAGGAGCGTTTCCGCAGGTCCTTCCTCCCTGCAGCTCTCAGACTGTACAATCAAAACTGCTCCCAACAAACATAGATGTTTACATCAGCACTGTAACTTGCACTAACTTATCACCCGATTCACACTATATCCTGGGTTTGCCTCTTATCTGTATTTAATTTTATTTAATTTTAATAACTGTACAGTACTCTGCTTTTGGTAACTATTGTCCTTGATGTAAATATGTAAAAAAAACTGTGTATGTTTCTGTTCTGTGTCCTGTTTGTATATGTGTTTTTCTTGCTGTTAAAACCAAATTTCCCCTTGTGGGACAATTAATAATAATAATGATAATGGATTGGATTTATATAGCGCTTTTCAAGGCACCCAAAGCGCTTTACAATGCCATTATTCATTCACGCTCACATTCATACATAATTAACATAATTAACATAATTAAAAGATTATTCTATTCTATTCTCTATTCTAATGCATAATGATGACAGAATATAAACCCAGAAATACAGGGACAGACCTGTGCAAGTTAAAATTATAAAAAGCAGTTGTTGCATTAACACACTCTCAATCATTTGCTTTTCTTGTTTATACAGTTTAAAATTAAACTTGGACAAACTGTAACGACTGAATGTCTAACAACCCTGAAGGACAACCTGGGCAACTGTTCAGCATACCGCAATGTGGAACAAAAGTGTAATCATGCATGATGAGCTTCATACTGGCGATTGGGACCCATTATTTTACTTTTATTTATCTTGACTGTCGAGTCATAGCTACAATGCACGCATCAGTGTAGGCTAACGTAATATATCTGTCTAGCAGGATTAAAAGTTTAACTGAAATTGGCAAAAAAACTAAAACAAAAAAACAAAAAAATGATCCGGTTAAAGCCGGCCTTACGTGGGCAGCTTTTGACACAGGTGGCCCCGAAGCTGTACTTTCCATGCGGATTAGGAACCAGCTGGTGCAGGTTGGGGTCGTAACGATGAAGGCCTGGGCAGGAGTCCTTACACACCCCATTATCCTGGAAGTCCCGACAGGCCTGCAGCACAAACAAGCGTCATCTAGCACACGGGGACCAAAACAGAGCCCCGCACTAATGATAACACTGCATTCCTTTATCACAGCCTTGGCTTACTACTCATAGCTGCACAGAGAGGCAGAACAGACGCTGTTATTCAAGGCACTGCCAAGTGAAAGATCTAATCAGACGCTCCACATCTCATCTCTACTGAAACCAATAACAAACTTCTGATGATAAAAACAGATGTCTGAGAGTGAGAGCTTTATTCTGCTGGAAGGTCTTCTTCAAGAACTTACAGAGTAGCAGAATTATGTAGTGTACTGCTGCATTTAGGAACAGTTTTTTATTAGTTTTGGTGACTTTGTGTTTGTTTCGCTTTGACTGGGAGTCTTACACTCACCAGGTACACCTGTTCAGTTGCTCGTTAATGCAAATATCTAATCAACCAATCACGTGGCACTAATGGCTGCTCCTCTTAGCTAAAAACAGGAAAATTAGGGTACAGTTCAAACAGGTTCACCAAAATTGGACAAAAGAAGATTGGAAAAATGTTGCCTCAGAAAAAGTCTTGATTTCTGCGCCAACATTCAGATGGTAGAGTCAGAATTTGGGCATAAACCACATGTAAATATGGATCATTGTCATCGGTTAACAATGACAATGAGTTCACTGTACTGAGATGACAAATCCACAGTAACTGTGTGATGCTATCATGTCAGCATGAACCAAAATCTCTGAAGAAAGTTTCTAGTACCTTGTAAAATCAATGCCATGAATAATTAAGGTTTTCTGAAGGCAAAAGGGGATCCCACCTATATTAGCAAGGCATAACTAAAAAATTGGCTGGTGAACACAGGCCTTGGTCACATGTTTATACCATATCACACGGTAACATTAAGTGTCTTTGTCTCACCAGACAGTCTTCAGCTCTGGGTCCCGTGCACCCCGCGGCACAATGCTCATTGCAACAGTCGCTCGGTGAAGGTCCTTTGCACCTTCTAGAGCACTGCTGGGCACAGTTCAGCTTTGTCACTGGAGATGAGAGCAGCAGAAGTTGAGTGGAGTGTCCAAGCCCAGGAATGAATTTGTTCTGCTTTTGATTTTGATACCCAATGCACAGTGGTGATACACTGTGCATTACGGTACTTTTAACATGTTCAAATTATGAAAAATTGGAGGATTGTTTTACTTTGCTCTTGTTTGCAGTGAATAAGCAAACAATTGATAAAACAGAGCTTACAAGTCTGACAGTTTTGAGGACCAGGTGCCCAACATGAGCCATTGAAGCAGCTTGAGTCACATTTTCCACCTGTTGAAAAAGAAACATTGCAAAGCACCAACTTAAAAACCTTTTAACTCGAGACAAATTATATCTTTGTCTTCTGGTGTAAAGTAATACTTACAATTTTTGTTTTTGCTAGGAGTTGGATCAATGCTGATGTTTCCAACATTAACAATATCGGACCACTGGATTGTTTCCACATTGCACAGCTGGTTGTTCAAAAATTTTACTCCTCCTTTAAGAATTTCTGCAAAAAGAAAACTTCATATGAACTACTACGCACACGTTGGAGTATTTACATATTTTGTATAACACTGGCTGAGTGTCATATAAAACCTGATTATTTAGGGGTCAACCTACCTGTCAGGCTGGTCAGAAGAATCTGATCGGTGCCCTTATTTGTAGATTTGTCATAATTGGAAATCACAGAAAGAGCAAAACTTCCATCATAGAGAGAATGGCCTCGAATGATGCGCAGGTTCTCCAGAGGAATCCTGGATACTGTATTGAGGGCGATCAGGACATAGCCACCAACTTCTTTGATAGACTGGAAGAAAAAAAAAAAGAAACTTGGTTTTGAATTAAAAAAAGAAAAACCTTTGTATTTTCTGAACGACCTGCATTTATATACATTTACATTAATGTTTTGGTAAATGGTAAATGGCCTGTATTTGTATAGCGCTTTACTAGTCCCTAAGGACCCCAAAGCGCTTTACACGTCCAGTCATTCACCCACTCACACACACATTCACACACTGGTGATGGCAAGCTACATTGTAGCCACAGCCACCCTGGGGCGCACTGACAGAGGCGAGGCTGCCGGACACTGGCGCCACCGTGCCCTCTGACCACCACCAGTAGGCAACGGGTGAAGTGTCTTGCCCAAGGACACAACGACCGAGACTGTCCAAGCCGGGGCTCGAACCGGCAACCTTCCGATTATAAGGCTACTCCCAACTCTTGAGCCACGATCGCCCCCACCAGTTTCACAGTTTTTAAGAGAAAACTGTGACACTGGCAGACAAAGCCCTATTTTTATTGTGCTAGAGTCACATTCAGTTTGACTGATAGAGGTGTGTAAATTAATGTTCAGAAGCATGGGCACACCTACACATTTTACCTAAAGGACCTGCTTAGCCATCGAAAAATACCATGAAGCTCCCAGCACACAGGTTTTGTGCTGATGTTAATACCAGAGGATTTTTAAAGCTCAGCAGTTTTAAACCTCGTCTGGCAGAGTGTCGGTGACTTTTGCACACCGTGCTCCTCAGGTACCGGCGACCCCGGCCTCTAACTTGCCACTTTCAGGCTGAGTTTCACTTTCCAAAAACAGCACATAGAGTTGATGGTGGAATAAATTTCACAAACTGACTTGTTGCAATAGTGTAATCCTAAAATAGTACTAAAGTCAAATTTAGTCTTTCTTTCCCCATTCTTTCACAAATGTTTGTAAATGCAGACTGCATTGCTAGGCGTTCGATTTTATACACCTGTTGCAATGGGACTGAAAACACTTGGGTTCAAAGATTAAGAGGTGTGGCCCAAATACTTTTGTTCATACAGTGTATGTGATGGATGCTAAAAATAAGAAAATATAAATAAAAGCTATGAGATGTATGGTTAACTCCACATTGTCAACTCTAAATCTTATGAATTAAATCGGGTTTTCTGTCTAACTAGAATAAGACTCACAGTTGTTTGTATTTGCTAACCAGTCAAGTTTCAGTTTACATGTCCATGTCATCCCTTTATCATTGTAATTCTATTCTGTACTATTCTGGTGAAAAGCGGTCATCAATAGCATATGAATGCTTAAGTTATATAATGTGTTTCATGAAGTCAGGGTGACCTTTATTTTTGACATCTTTCTTGAGATATTTTATGTAAGTGATTCCTTCAATGCATACTTCACATATCGAATAGATAAGAAACAGACAGATGTGCTCACAAACCAAAAACATTGAATTGAATTGTAAAACTTTCAGCCAGACTACATTGCCTCAGGTCTACCTCGAAGGCTACAGACGGCCCACCAGTTCTACTAATAAAATGGATAGCACAGTATATACAGTATGTTGCTCAAGAGGTGATACACAGAGCCACAGTAACTCCTGGTGATCTTAATTAGCATACTGGGTCGGCTCAGAGATGGGCTTATCTGGACTGTGGACGCTGGGCAGGTGTAAAGTGATGAGAGAGAAAAGTAAGGATGAAAAAATAGGACTTTAAAAAGTGACATCATTTAAAACTCTTCCTTTTAATATCATGGAAACAAAGCCCTAAAACCACTGAATAATATCTGCTGACTGTATGCTTTTCTGTCTTTGTGTGTACAAGCCTGCATGAGAGTGTGTGTGCCCAGTGCTCAAAACACTACAAAACTTTAAGCAAAGCTCCATCCAGAGCATTATAAATACACTGAATCATCATACCTATTCACTCTCCACTGATTTTAATTATCTGAACTGAAGCGATGCAAGCGGCTACACATCCAGTACAAGAGGGTTGGACAACTTTTAATCACACTCTTTCTCTAATCTGCTATGTGCATGCTTATCCTCAACTCCTAACAAAGTGCAGCTTTTACCCGGAGGAAGGACAGGTCACGGTGATCCTCCATGTATGTGATCTCCAGGTTCTCCAACACTACGGTGCAGTTGCTGTAGGTCTTCACCATGTTCCTGTAGTGGTCCTCTTTAGTTCCCAGAAGGTTTAAACGATTGGTTACACCTTGGCACACTGCAGGAAAGGAGAATTCATCATTGTTTCATTTAAATGTTAAAAGATTCAGATTGTAAATACTGTGGAATTGCAGTGAAGAGTCACAAAAGTATTAAAACCAAGGCCCACAGTGCAATCAGTCAGAAACAGAAACATCCCCTGCTTACGCAACACCCTGGCTCCGTTTATGACTTTCTATGTGTGTGTGTGTGTGTGTGTGTGTGTGTGTGTGTGTGCGCGTGCGCGTGTGTGTGTGTGCGTGTGTGTCTGTGTTGGAGAATTTAGTCTGTGCAGTCATAACTTGGCATGCTTTCATGTGAAAATAACAGATCTGGGCTGCATCTACAACAAAATCAAATCTCAGTGACGAGTTAAGTTCTGGCCCGCGAGTCAAAGTCAGCTGCGTGTTTTTATGCTGGCAAAGGTCTCAATCTTTCCACTTGTATGAAGGCTGGTTAAAACAATCCCTGTGACCGGTACGTCCAGCTCATTGTGGTGTTCTCCAGAAAAGCTCTGATGCGTCACAAATTCCATGAGTGTTGTACGTTTTGGGGTTTTTTTATAGACGAGATTCACATGTCTACATCTCAAAATTAAAAGTCTAATTTCTAGTTTAACCATATTTGACTTAAGCGCAGGATTCGTGACATGACAAAATGATAATTTAGTGCTTAAACAATGTTGATAAATTAATGTTCTCTGAGTTTTCAGCGAACCAGAGAACAACAATGGGCTGATAAGTTTGCTTATTTAGTGTTACGTAATACAATGCGTGAATAAGGAAGGTAGTGCAACAAACAGGGAGGCTCTTTTTTTTGTTTTAATGAATGAATGAATGAATGAATGGATTTTATAATGAAAAAGGTATGTCTTTAAAGAACAGCTCATCTTCTCTTATGCGTGTTTAGGCCCCAAGCTGGTCAAACAGGTTCCGACTGGCAATGAAGAGAGAGCCAGCAGAGTTAATCACTGCAACAGCTATTTAGCACGCGTGCACACACACACACACACACACACACACACGCGCACGCGCACGCACGCACGCACGCACGCACGCACGCACACACACACACGCACACATACACGCACACACACACACACACACACACGCACACACACACACACACACACACATACACGCACACACACACAGTGTCTGCACGCATAATAAGCAAGTAATTGATTGAGATTTAAATTATGGGTTCACTTGAGCAATTAACTCTGAAAAACAAAATATTCCTCCTCTTGGTTATTAGAAATTGTGGTGCTGGCGTAATCCCTAAAGCACATTCCCAAACATGCCTGCTCTTGACTGCAAAAGAAAGCCAAGCAACTTGGTCCGATTTCTCAGACACACCTCACAACACATAACAGCTCATGCAGTTGTGCTAACCGAGGCACATGTGATTCACATCTCTGAGGGAAAAGAACAGGGTTTCTCAACTGGTATCAAAGGATAAAACTGCGTTTTTCAGTCGCACTGTGTGTTTTACTTATGATGTCGTGCTGGGTTCATACACACTAAGCGCAAAAGGAAGCTAATCAGTGAGAATTAGGCACAAACAGCTGTCAACCGCCCTCCCTCTTCTTCCTCCTCATTAGCTAGTCCCTGAGGGTTCTCCATGACATGAACCCTGCAGTCCAGCAGCCCAACACCCGAGTAACAGAGGCAGATGAGCAAAAGCAAGCTGACGGTTTTAATTAGACGAGCCATGTGAGTTATAATTAGCCCTCTAATTATTACTCAGATTGCGAAAACCAAACTGTAATAAACAAAAGGTTGTCGGGTTTTTGCAGCTGTGAATATTAATAAACTTGATTTGAACATCCTGAACGCCATTTTACAAACAGAGACAATCACTTAGAGTATATATACATGCATATCGCCCAGTTATATATATACAGCCTGCTCCCTATTTGAGTTATAATGAGCAGTGAAGGTGGAAAAAGACAGGTGAGGCTGATGGTTCAACAAACTTCCTCCAAGGGAAGATCAGACCTAGAGTGCCAAACAAGGAAGTAAAGCCAACAGCCAAATGGTCGAGAAAGCAGGCACACAGCCACAGTAAAAGTTCTCCTTGTCCACTTGGTGATTTCACAACTTTCTTGCAGGTGGTAAATGATCTGATATTCCATGACCATAAAAGAACTTCCAGGAGCAACAAAAGAAAAACAAATGAGGTCGGGCTGTGGGGACATAATTGTTAAGATTGCTCCATAATTGTGCTGGGAATAATGTGTGTTAGACTTTAACCTGGGAACCTTCTCCAAGTGAAAATGACTCATGTTGAATCACATTTACAATAAAAGTTTGCAGACGTGGTAAGCTACCTTCGCTCTGAAAGAGACAAACTGTAGCTAGTGAGGAAATGAACATGCAGACTGGAAATGACAGGAACCTGTTTAGTTGGTTTTTTTTGTCCATAAAAATTGATTCTGAAATGTAACCTACTGTCTGCAGCCTGCTATAATGCAAGGTTAAGGGTGGGGTTTCTTATGATGTAACTGATACTGTGACAAAGACTAATTGCAGATTGCTTCACTCGTTCCAGCTGTACTGTCGTCACAAAATGTCCAGGAGGTAGGTGCAGGGAGTGGCAGGTCTGCCTCTGTACGGCATGAGTGTGTGTGGGTGTGTGCACTAGCATATATGCAAGTGTGCAAAACTCTAAGCGGCACAAAACATTCCCTGGATTGAGCTGCGTTGATCAGCATCCAGTCAGAGAATGACAAAGGACCCGATAAACCCGATCATGAGTCATCTAAACTTGCAGAAACGTCGAGTCGCATGTTTTGATGTTTACTTGTGAACTAGTGCTGGAAGTCAAGGGTGTGCGGGCACATATCTGTTTCTCGAGGCTATGGCATCTGCACCACTACATAAAAAAGAAACCATTGTTTATTATTTGAGATAATTATCTTTTTATCTCATCAATAAACATTTACAAAGAGAATATAGAATAGAATAGAATAACTTTATTATCCCGATCAATGGAAAATTGTCTTTGGTTCACCATTCATACATACACACATACAAAACAACAATAAATAAACAGTATCGGTAATGACCAAAGTCCTTCCCCCAAAGGGGGGTGGGGGAGTAATCGGTTGTCTGTCTGTCTGTTTGTTCGCAGGTTAGCATCTACATTCTTTTAAGAGATGTTCAAATATCTTGTTCAAATTTATGTGTCTGTAGACACCAATAACAGCACAGGCTGATTTAATTTTGGTGAAAATTAGGTCAAGATCACGCCAAATGTGAAAGACTTTATATTACACACACTTTTTTATGTATTGGCTTCAAACTTCACAACGATGCTAGGTCTTTTGTACTTCTTCAATATAATGCCCTATGATGTCACAGCAACGCCATAAAGATTCACAAAAATCACACACAACATGAATATATCTTAAAATCTCACATTTTTCCAACTTCTGGAAGCCAAAAAATTTCTGCCAATTCTGCTTCAATCATATTGGTAAAGATAATAAAATACACCATTTTAATATGTAATACTTCAAGGTCATGGTCAAAGCTCAGACATCAGCGTGTTGTATACAAAAGGCCGATGTCAGCATGTTGTAATAAAAACATCATAAAACACCAGAGTTTTAGTAGGCTATGGCCCTTGCCCTTTAGGGGAAGTTGCGCTCTCTGGTTGCTCTTGTTTGCTGTGTTGCTGTAATAAATCAGTGTGCGCAAGCCGTCTTTAATCAAAATGCTATGCTAAAGTGCAATTATTGTTGTTATGCATGAATCTTTAACTTTACTGTTTTGGAAAAAAGCTGAAAATACAGCACACAAGTGATGGATTCCTGAACGTATATTTGTAGTTGAATGTTCTGTTCATTTATGACTTCTCAGAGGAGTCCTGTGTGCCAGCTCAAATATAGGTGACTTTGGTTTGTTATTTGCCTAATCAAGAACAACATCTTTTATATTTTTTCAACATTTTTTGATGACAGATTTAGAAAAGATTTCTGTTTTTTTTTTGTTTTTACGACAGGTGGTCTATTAAATTAGCCAAATGCGCTCCTCTTGAGATTTCAAGTCAATGTTCGAGGAGGCAAACTAGTAATCCTGGAAATTGGGCTGGAAATTGAGACTGAATTTTGTCTGTAAAGCATAAATATGAGCTAAATAAAAATGAAGTCAAGGCAGAGGTGCCAAAAACTGCAATTCCTCCCTTGGCCTCTTGAGGCTGGCTTCAGAAATGAGTCCATCTTCACAGGCCCAAGCATTAAAATGCCCAACTTTAAAGCACAAATAAACATGTTTTCTGCCTAGTGAAAACAAAGAAAAACATTTTGGGTTTTTATAACTAATTCCTGTCTCTATAAAAACTATAGTGGTGCTAGTTTTTATGACTCACCTGTCAAGTTAAAACTGAAAAGGAAAAATGTGTGTGTGTTGCTTCAAGTTTTACTATGAAGGCGAACGTCTCAGGTTTTGGATTGTGTCACACTTTTTCAAGTTCCACTAAGGCTCAATGACTAGTTCGCATGAGCAGATTGCTTGAAAACTACAGGCAACCTGCTAACAACCAAAGCAATCACAAGGAGGCTTTTCCTGCAACACCTTCAACCTCCAGCTACCATTAGCCAACCATTCGGGGAATACACATATTTCATTAGCAGCCGGTGGTTGCCGATTGGTTTCTAGGCCTCTATGACTAAGGACTCAAAGGAATGGGTCAATGTTTTGGCGAATGCACATTTGTTTTCTGATGTAGGGGTTACATTAGAACGTCAACACTCTCTATCCTGGTAAATACCGTTTGCTGAGCTCCAAGTCTTGGACTTTTCCTTTAAAAATCTTTAAAATGACACATGAACTAAAGGGCTGTTGGATGTTTGTGTTAGCATAAATATTCTTAGATTATATTCTTAGACTGACGTATATAATGTAAACCTTTTCTTTGATGGTTAGCAAAATCATAATTATTTATTCAGAAAATGGGTACAAATTGCAATGGGCCACAATACCACAGTCAAAACAGACAATATAGAGTAAACATTTGAGAGACACTAACCAAACAAGATGGGATTGAATGTACAATCTTACTCACCAAACCCAGACAAAAGGAAAAGTCAGTTGCACAAATTTACATTTGAGGTCTTATTTGCATGTTTGGATGAAACTTAGCTCCCCCCTTCCCTTTTAAGGTAATAACGAGTCCTCACGAAAATAAACCAAACTTCCCTGATATCCCTCTAATGGTTTCCTCCAACAAAGTTAGCCGCCATCTACAAAATTAAATCATAATGCTTTATACCTTTCTGCAGACAACAGAAATGGTCTTGCCGCTTTCTCTTCCTCTCACTCACTACCTGCGATTCAATTATGCTCTGTCCAGAGTCTCATAATTACATTACCTGAAAACGTATACATGATTAAAGGGAGGTAACGATGCTAAGTGACAGGACTCTCTCAAGTCAACAGCACGGTAAAATATCTTGCACAATTCAATCTCCAGTGTTCCGCCACTTTTATAACAAATCGATTCCAGGATTAATTCACCTATTTAGAAGTACATGTGTATTGTAAGAGGATGGTGATGGGAAGAGGAGAAGAAACCATACAATCTGCTTTAGTTGGCTTCAGTTTCAAAGTTGATTACTGGTGTTGTGGTGACTTGAGTTCCCAAAACCTTCAGATTTAAGGCAATTGTAATTTTCCCAAAGGCAAGTAAGTTAATGATGCAAAAAAGTCACTGAAGTACATTCAGTGACATTCAGAAGACACTACAAGTGTTCATATGTGCATTCAGTGGTGTTGCGCTTCATTCATATAAACATACTTTGTAGTTAGGACTTAAAAATTCCTGATATCCTGCTCTTTGCTGAGGGGAAATGCACTCTTCCTTTGCGTGGGAGTCACATCAATCCCTAAGAGAAAACATCTTTGGGCCTCAGAAAAAGGGGTCAGTGTGGACTCAGAGGATTCCCCCCCCTCCACACACACGCACACGGAGACACTCTCCCTCCCTATCCCCAGTGAATGCAAAAACACAAGGCCCTCTGACATCTCAGGAAGTTGCTTTTGCATGGGGTTAGTTGGCTACCCCGCAACGCTGAACCAGATGGTAGTTGATAGTCGTCTTTAGGGAGAGGAGGACACGAGGAATGATTTAAACTGAACTTCATGTACTATTTGAGAATAAGAAGTGACTGAAAGGAAATGACAGGGGAAAAAACTGAAACCAAAAAGAACAAAAAAAAAATGTCAGGACTGGTTTGTGGTTTAGCCAACAGAGAAGTAGATGTGGGACACCCGGCTGTGGGGTCAAACTGTGGAAAGAGGGTGTAAAGCCGAACACTTGACGTATGAGCATGGATGACCTTTCCCTTAAGACCAACAAAGGGGACAAAACATAGGGGTGGACAGCTGTAGAAGACCAGCAAATGAAGGGTCTTACTCAATACATCACATGTCCTCATAACAGTTCAGTCCCAGTGACTGCATTTGTTGGCCCCACTGCAGATGGAGCGCAGTCAGTGAAGTTTAGCCTGTTAAAAGCTCAGCAAAGTGACCAAATAAAGACCAAAAAGGCTCATGTTTACTCTCTGCTCCTGATGAGTCCTCTCTACCAGTCACTGAGACACTCCAGATACCTGTGGCTGGACCCATCATAATGTTTACTCTCCACCTCAGTGTGAGGAAACTGTGGATTTAGGTTCTGCACAAACACAGGAAAAAAGTATGTATACTCACTGCTGCATACTGTGATCAGCATTTTCAAGGCCTTGAGGCAGTACACAGTGCTGGAAAGGCTACATTACTTGGATAATCAACTGACCTTTGGCAGAAAGCAGTGAGCTCGATTTATAAACAAAAAGAAAAAACTACTACTTTTCCTTAATTTAGGCAACAGTAATCAATATTTCATATTAACAACAGGTCAGCTCACAGTATGTGAAAGGACAAACCTCGACAAAGAAATAACACCTGATTATGAAGTTACCTTGAGCTCCATGAAACTATCAGCTCATTGTTTTGGTTTTTCATCCCACAGCTTTACCGTTTTGGTCCAGCAGTTTATGTTATTGCACAATAATTCCACTGCACCAAACATGATTTCCCTTAGAAGTTAATAGAAACCAAAACAGAATGAAAGGGACAGTGGATGCCAAAGTTATGTTTGCCTAGTTGCTTGGAAAAAGAAAATCCTTAAAAAGCTTTGTTTGCTATCTACTGCTTGTGTTTGTTAAATACTCATCGTGTGATTATATGTGTCAGTTTTGTGTTTATAGCCTGCTGTGTTGCTGCTGAATGAAATGATGGGTTTCGGGGGGCACCATGGGCAGAAGTCTCAGACAAAGAGAAGGAGAAACTAGAGAAATAAAAGCAACTGTTTGCTGGAGGCAAGAGAGAACAAAACGTGTGTTGGTTTTCTTTAACTTTCAGTGAATCAAGTTCACCCAATCCTTAAAAAATAAATATGTTATTGTATGTGCCTATTGACTTACAAGAGGCCCATCTCACTGTCTTTTATCCTAGTTATTGTTTGAGCTCCCCCTGTGAATAATCAACATTTCTCTTCATAGTTAACAGAAGAGATAAACCTTCAGAAGGAAATTTGTGGGAAGAAAGTCGATTTTTCCAGAGTGAACTAAACAAAACTGTGCTCCTTCTACTCCGGAGCTGAAACACTTCCTGTATAAATGATGAGTATAAAAGGACAGCTGAAATAATTGAGGAATAGTTTTAATTAGGCAAGTCTCCTTCATAGCCTGTTGGAAAGTCCATTAGTGCTCAGTAAAGGCACCCATCAACTCCGCTGCTGTAACTCAAAACTCACCACTCCAGCCCCATTTACATTCCAATAATGCACCAACCATTCCCCTGAAATGTTCCAACATTTAACCCACTTCCTCTTTAACATCCAGACATTCTCCCCATTGAAGACCGTTCTAGCCAAGACAACTCCCAGCCCCCCACTTTTTCTCCATCTCTTTCTCCTTCCCTGTTAAAACCATACTACTCTTCAATCCCACAGGAAGCTGGAGAGGAAGACTGAGCGAGTGGGCGTCCAGGCCCCCCCCCCAAAAAAAAATCTTCCTTTCCAACAACCATCATTGAGCCATGCCTGGAAAAGAAGAAATGAGGGTGAGTGAGAGCGAGAAAGAAAACCAACAACCACTAGCAAAGTAGCCCACACACTTCACACATCGTTCCAGCAAGACAAAGCAGATGTGGATCGGGAAATCCCTGTTGGTTTAAGCATTCCCGGCCCAGTTCAACTGCCCCCAGGTTGGAGCACCTCAACACAGAGGACAGACAGATAACTCTCATCGACTGAAGTCCTCAGTTCATCCAAACAAAAGAGATAAACGCTCTTTGAGACACCCTTTCTGCTTAAGGACTTCTTATTTTTAGCCTGATAGCTGACAGGCTCATTTCTGTGTAGCTTTATCCACCGCTTCACAGCGCTGCCTGCCAACAACTCTGTTAGAGCCTTAGTCATGTCTCCAGCAATTCTGCCCCAGTGGAGTCTTCACAGAGAGTGACCCCATAAAAGGAATATTCTGTAAAAGCCCTGGGGTTTGTGTTAGTAAGCTTTGCTCTGTGGCTCATCCCTTACTCACAAATTCATCCTGCGTTTTACACATCAGCAGGCCCCAAGTCCACCGATGAGTAGTTTCTTCCTCATCCACACTGGCAGAGGGCAAGTGTCAGGGACAAACGGAGCTCAGGGAACAAGTTTGTACAGCTGAGGAACTCTCATAATTTTTCAGCGCTGTGAAAGGGTATTTAGTTGCGTGTTGTGCTGTACTTGCCAAAAGCATGACCGATTTAATTTGCACAGAAATGCTTTACAGTTTAGCTACGTCTTCCTGATGACACATCAAGCTAAAAATGCTTGAGATGCTATGGTGGGCCGCTGCCAAGCACATGGAGCCAGGGAGTGCTCTGTTAAAACCTTTGGAGTATTTTCATCTCCACAGTAGAAGCATGAATAGCAGGGACTGACAGAAAGTGTTGGTAGTTTTTCATCAAACACCTCTCCCCAAAGCCCACAGCTCAGCTTTCTTCCATTGTTAACGTGTGGGGCGTTCTCCTTTTCCTGACAAAAAAACAAAAAGCACCTCACACATGCAGCTCCAAAACAATGTCCAAAGCTTACTTGCTTAAGTTGATTATGACTGAGGAGGCCACCCCCTCACTAGAGACAGAGAAGGGCGTTTGCACAACCTCAGGGTTGGCTGCGTTGCGTCAGTCATCAAAGGCATGAGACTTGGCAGACTAGACTCTTTTCTCGCTATCAGCTACACTGCTGAACACAAGGACCCTGGCTCGGATGCACCGTGTATAAAACACACACTACAAACTCTAATGACTACACCAGAGGATGGACGATAAGTGTGCACACCGGGATAAAAACAAAAAAACAAAACAAAAAAACAGGCATGCGGCCTAAGCATGTCTTTTATACTGGCTAAAAATAAGTCAAAACTCAGTTCTGGCTATGCACAAGCCTAAATCCCCACTCTCCCAGGTGGAATTCCTTTAAAATAAACAAATAAAATTAGGGAAATTTCCTTTAGTGCAAATTTCTAGAGCAGGCATTGATAATTTGACATGACTGAAAGCTCAAGAGCGGCTACTAAATGGACCCTGAGGTTAAACTGACCTAACCTTTAAGCGAGAAGGTCTCTGAAGTGGCGGAAAAGGGAAATCTGAACGTCTCATCTACCATAATCAAAAGCCTCAGTCCAGTTCCTCAGTGAACCATGTAGTGAGATTGCTTTGTTCATTATATAAGCGTGATTTAAACAGCTCAGCAGATGTAATGATGCTTCCAACTCCAAATACATAATCCCATTTCAGATTTGTAATTTTCTTTTTAAAATTGACCAACAGTTGCCAAACATTTATTACTTTGATCATTTTATAGCTCAGAAGCATAAGGAATCAGTGGATTAAACAGTAACCAAAGTGGAAGCGCACCAAGCCTCAATAACAAAAAAAGGAAGAAAGGAAGAAAGAAAGAAAGACGACTTTCTAACATCAATACTGTCAGAAACTCAAGTGTTTAAAAGGAATCAAACTCCGGTGCTTGCTTACGTGTCCTCTGACCTGAAAACCCAATTTGGTTTTAAGTATTTTTAATCTTGTGTAAATCTTGGTGACTGATAATAAGAATAATACTAAAACAAGTGGATTGATATGACAAAAAAATAATAATCTCAGACTCCGACCTAATCAGCTCAGGAAGAGGTTGTTGATGAAGTGGATACAGTGCCAGTTCAGCGGACTAATCCTACTTCCTGGCACTGGTCCAGATTTGCACTCTCCATGGTGTATCAGCCCTACCCATCCTCCACCCAGCTGAAGTGGTTTGTTATGAAAATGAAAGTGGAGGTGTATATATTGACCATTTATCAGTAATGCTTTAAGAGTTATACGACTTGTGGGTATATACTTAAAATATGTGGGCTTGGCTAATGGTTTAGTTGGAAGTCTCGCAATGACAGGGTTGGGTTCAATCTTTTTTTTATTGAAGGAAACACTGCCAGTGAAGGAGTCCTTGTATTTTTTTTTTTTTTTTTTACAAGCCTCCAGCTTCAATTATGAAAACATGCAGTAATGAAGATGTTCCGCTCAAAGTCCCACCAGGAAATTAATTCTGAGCTCAACGAAACATTGGTGTTGTTGAAACCTACCAGGCAATTAGAAAAGGTACCTCACGAGGGGCGTCGAGTATATTACAGTTTAGTGCTGCTGGAGTAAAACAAATCAAGGCTCAACTCTGCAGAAGAGCACTGCCACAGCTACAATATCATGAACAATGCTGTCAGCTCATCTATAAATGGCTGCGATGAAATACGTTTTACGATGGTGATGAAATCGGCGAGAGGTGATGCTGGCTCGTAAAATGCTGGAACCAAAGCAAGAGAAGAGCTGAGCTGACATCTTCTTTTCCTCCTCTAACACACCCTGCCACAAAACTCTGCCAACAGCGTTATAACTGCTCGTAATTCAGGCAGAGGTTTGTCATAAGGAAAGACGGTTATTCACTTGTCAGAATTGTACTTTACTTGCTATCAGGAGATAACCTGGTGCTAATCACAGAGCTCTTTCAGTTTTAGAGACAACCCTGTAGGCATAAACATAAGCCTCATTTCTTTATATTTTGCTTCCAATGAGACGGCTTTACTTGTAGTTTTTTAAAGTGATTTTGGAAATACATAATTTGTTCTTTCAACACATCTCCCAAAAAAATGCCAACGATAGCGCAATTTGAGTTTGATACGCATAAAAATAATCTTTTAGCACCAACAAGTTGAATCCCAATTTCTCACCATGGTCAGCAGTGTGTCCTGAAAAGAATTTGAAGAAACTGGACAAGAACTAAACGATTAGTCCTAATGCATTCGGTGTCCAGTGGTTCTTCTTTTGATACGAATGATTAGCTGAAATTTGTGGTGCAGTGGTCCCTCATTTTTCACAGGAGTTACGTTCTGAAAATAACCCGTGAAAGGTGAAAACTGAAAAAAAAGCAAAAAGCATGCAAAATTGCACACAAAAAAATCCGCGAAACAGCGAGGCCACGAAACATGAACCGCGTTATGGCAAGGGACCACTGTATTCAACTATTGGATGTGCTGCTTTACAATCTATTACATTCAGTTATATCAGTACACCTGTCCCAGCTTTATTTGTATATGAATCTGAATGATTAGCTGTACTGATCATTAACACAGTAAAAACTATACTTAAACATCTGCGTGTTAGCATTGTAATATGTAATCATGTTCTCAGAAGCATCCTATTAAACACTGTGTGCCTTAGTGGAGCTTTTCATTTCTAAAAAAAACTCTTCTATCTAATTTGGATTTGGTGTCCTGATTCAATATCAGCTCAACTGATTCGGCTATCCACGTAGCAGCCTCATGAATTTGAGCTAACAGGCATGCCTTTCTTCTCCCTGTTGACACAGGGTTGTAAAGTCATGTCCACATGGCAAGTTAAGGTCAAGGAAGACAGATAAAGCAGTGTCAAAGAAGACAACAAAGTCTTGAATAAGGAGCCCTTTGTCCAGAGACTTGGGGTTTCTGAGGCTGACGTATTCATGTTTCCTTTTCTTTGGGTTTCTCAGTCAAGCGCGCGCTCCCATTACCTTATTTAGAAGGCAGCCACAAACAGACTACGAATGTTGTTTCATTTCGAGCTTTAAAATTTGCTTTAGGAGAGAATCCTTCCTGTTAGGGAAGCTCACCACAGCTGGCACCCAGTAAACTCAGATCAAGTCTTCAATGACAGGAAAAGGAGGTCTAGACTGGAATAAAAGAAATAAGTTAAGAGATTCTGAATGTCTGTAGATGTGAACATCACACATGACCACACAGTTTTCCTGTGTATATAGAATTTAAACTAAATTCATGAAGTCAACAAGCCTATTTTCTCTTAATACCGAAGTGTAAGCCGAGCTGAAAGACAGAGAAAAGGTTGAAACATCACTGAACCTGTTTTTCTTTTCCACACTGAAGACACAGTACATGCCAAATTCTTTGGACAAAACAAGACAAATCCCTTTTGTTTTCTATTTGACTAGAAATTACTCAACAGCACTACCTTTTCAGTCAATAAAAGGGAGTTGTATACTGTAAGTCTGTCTTGATTGACATGACATGCAAACTTGTAATGGAGCATGTAATGCCTTAATAACAGAGGAAACACTCTTTTTCATAGGTAATAAAAACTATGGACCAGACAAGCCTGATCAGGACTCCTTTGAAAGGCATCAGGATTTATGTTTGCTGAAAATTAAGCTGATAAAGTTTGATGTTCACTCTCAAACCAAGCTTTACACAGTCAGCTGCATGAAGTCAATTTAAATCAGTTGAAGCAGAACAATTTCACAGCAGTATCTGTCAGCACTGTTAGGAGTGAGCATGGAAAAAACAAAACCTTTCAGCAAAAAAATGGACCAAAGCCAATGCACGCCAATAAAAAAAAAATAGCATAATGCTTCTGGTTAAATGCTTTTGGGGACCTCTAACATCCTTTTTTAATCAGGAAGGGAAGCAGGAAAGCCCCTCTCTTTACAATCCGAAGGGGTGAACAATTAAACATCCTGGACCTTTAAAGCAATAGTTTTTTGACAAACACTGGGACTCATATACATAACCTGGACTAATTAACCATATTGTGCCACAAGCTCCAAACCTCTAACACAGTCTCACATTAGTGAGTCACACTCAGACCGCACAGGAAGAGGGTAAATGCTATTAGGGAAGCAAGTTTCTGAGATCGGTCACCACCCCTCACAAACAATGCTTTCTTCTGAAATATTCTGAGATGGACATTTATTTGTGAAGCTATTGTTCTCGACCCTGTAGGGGATTCCTCTTCTGGCCGGGATGCAGTTTGAAGCATCGCGCCTCATAATGACGTGGAGGTCAACAGAGGTGACGACACACCTGCAGGAGGTCTGCAGGATAATGCTGAGAGACTCTCATCTGCAATTTGGATGCTAAACTGAAGCGGCAGCAAACTAAAAAAAGAAGACGAGGCCTCTTTGATGAACAATTAAACGAGGACACGGATAACAAAGTCAAAGATCGGACTCCATCCTTCTGATGTTTGTTTGCATATCCAGACTTTCCTGCTTGTCTCTGCTGCTGCGATTCTTCCTTTGATCTGTGCACCACCCCTGTCCGTCCCATTGACATCTCAATGACATGAAGAACTATAGAGCTCCACACTGAATACAAATACACCAACCTATTTCTTTCTAAGGAAAAACATGTTTCAGAACAGGCTATGCAGCGTGGCAGAACCATGGCTTTCATTCAGGCTAAAAGCCTGCAGGATGGAAATATGTTCAGCGCCACTTTCCAGCTAAAGTCAGCTAACTGTTTCAGCAGTTTCACTGCAGCTTAACCCAAGTTTCATATTTACACATGAGGCACTCCTAGAAAAACATGATTATCAACACACTGTGAATTTCTAGTACATTATGAATCAGATGTGAGCTGCTGTATGGCATGTTTACCAAAGATAAAGTCATTTTTCAGCCAAACAAGGGCTTGAAGCATTACTCCAAAAGGAAAAAAAATGAAATCCGACACAAGTGTGACAATCCCACAACGCCCCCTTCCCCACCTACCTCCACAAAGCATTCTTTAAGACATACAAACGCAGTCATAAGAAAACTATTGGAGCTTTGGCCTCCTTTCCCTTTTGACACGACACTGCACTTGATGAGATGAGAGATAGCAGAAAGCCTTTTTTTCCAGCCCAACTCTGGGTCTCTTTCCACTGAATACTCCATGCACAGCCAGCGGATCATGGAAAGGCCATAAAGTGCTGCGGATGGCTTTGTTACCATGTTCGAACAACGGCCTCAGATCCGTTCAATAAGTAACCCACATATCTAGCCCCTTACTCCATGCTGGTTTCTCACTTAATGTATATAAACTACAGAATGGGTAGTATCTTTAGTTATTACTTACTGACTGAGAAAACAAAGTTTTTAAAGACTGCAATCCAGGCCACTTGAGGCTGGCTCCAAAAGCCAGACAACCACCATTGCCACTATAAACACATATCTCAATATGAACATTAATCTGCAGCCATGGTTGCAGGTTTTTTTGTTTTGTTTTTTTAGTATTGAAGCTGTCCTCCTTTTGTAGTCTGAATTCTTTTGACCAGTCATGTTTGAGCAAGCCTCGGTTGCCTTGAGGTAAACAGTCCATATGGTAAGGAGGGATGGCATTTGCACAAATGCTGTGAATATCCATTGGTTACTGTCTATAAACTATCGAGTCTTCAATGAACAAGATTCTGTTTGTGGTGTTGGTGGCTTTTGGAACATTTAATAGATAATATTGCCTAAAGTCTGCACGCTACACCCCAGAAAGTTGATTCTGCTCATCCAAGAAACTTCTTCTTTAGGCTTTCGAGGATTTCTGGGTTTATGCTTCACGGTAGTGGAACCAAATGCATAACATTTACAGATGTGCAATACTACTTGACTTGTAGGTCGACACAATAGATTTATTGTACTCAACTGTGTCTTTGCAGAATAAAAAATGAGGTAAAAAGAACAAAAGCTGCTTCACTTCTGGGCTTCCTCTTGATGACATGGATGTCTAGCCTCGGGTGCGTCTGCTACACAGCACAGATCTCAGTTGCTCGACAAAAGTATCAGTGCTGCCGGATAACCTGCTTTCTACAGAGGCACTATTGTCCCAGGGTGAAACCAAAATCCTGCACCTCTGCAGCAGTCTATGGCACTCAGACCTGGTGCAGTTCATCAAAGCAAGTAGAGAAGGCGGAAGAAGGAGGAAGAAATTATATTCCTGCTCCCATGGCCCAAACATTAAGAAAAAAAAAAAACATGATTTCTGTCAATGACTGCAGCAGATGTAAATCTGGGAAGGTCATCAGTGGACCTGCAAGAGATAGCAGCAGCCACAGCAGTACTAGGATCACTCACAACCCTAAAATGCATGCAAGATGTTCTAGGATTACACAAGATCATAAACTATATTTCACTACTAACATTCATCCAATCCCAGAAAAGAAATGGGTTTCTTAAAGTGATGAAAAAAAGAAAAGAAAAAAAACAGATGACTGATGGGGGAAGCTGGCTTGTTACACAGGGAAAAGCACTTACTCAGGATGCTGAAACGCACTGCAGGACTGAAATTTTGTCATGATTCAGCTTAACTTTTGCAGGTGTGCAAGCAGATGTAAATGCAGTCATTGAGGCAGACTTCCTCCAATCTTTCTATCGCTTTCTGTCAAGAACTTGATTAACTCGGGGGGGGGGGGAAAGCATATTGATATAAGCGGGTTACATTGTGCCAAAAGCAAGTAAGGGAGCCTCGCATTAGGGATTAAGGATTTAGCTCTTGACATGCTCCTGTGATTAGTTTCATCTTTCACTGGTTAACTCATGTGTCAGTAAGAGTGGCTCTTAGGAAGGTTTTACTGCATATTTCCGGCTTGGCATCATTCTACAACAAAAAGTAGAAGTGCTTAGAAATTTTTGAGTGCACAATAAAAGAAAATATATAATCATCGCCTCTGCAGTACAAAGCCGGTCACAAACAGTCACAAAGGAGTAATCATTCTAAAACCATTTAGCAACTGGGAAATAAATCATCCGTTATTACTTGTGGTCGGCTGCTGGGCGAAGCTGTGGGCATTACTCGCAATAACAAACTGATTATGCCAGTGTAAGGAACGAGGGGCTTTTCTATTATGCAGCAGGAACACAAGAGTGACAGGCGGGCGTCCTGAGGGAAAAGCTTCTGCATTATCAAATCTCAAATTAATTTCCAAAAGCCTTAATGGCCTGTCTATAGCACCCCTAGAACCAGGTGGGCTAAAAGGGCGAGCAAAGTGTAGAAATGTAATAAGCTAAATCATCACAGATGGCAACTTTGGCTGATTTAATTGCTTCTTTGGATTACCGGAGCTATGCCTCCAAAGTAAATATGAAGTTATAATTATAATAAATACAAAGTTAATCTGTAATGCTGCTTGAATCTTGCCAGCAACCACAAGTTTGATCTCAACTGTAACGCTGCTAAATCTGATTTAACAGAACTGAAACACGGCAGTTCTGCGTGTATTTTAGCTCTACCAGGTGGCCTCTTCAGTGAAACCTTTAAAAAAATGCAGCTGATTGTGTTTCCATGACAGAAACTCAGTCCCAGCTCAGAGACCTCCAGGGTGAAATAGGTCAAGTGATCTGTAAACTTAGATCAAATTTAAAAAAAAAGAAAAAAAGAGTCCAAACACAGAACAATATGCGAAAAAGTTTCCATGATCTCAAACAATTTCAAATTTTTCTAAACTTACATTTTTCTTTCTTTCTCTTTTTGCGTCTTCTAAGTGTAAACCACTGGCCAGATGTTCATTTGCTTCCCAGCAACACAAACACATTTTAATAGGTCAAACAGACACTGCTAAGTTAGACTGACTAGTCGAGCATCCCTGGAAAATGTGCATCTGCCGATCTTGTTTTTTTAAAGTCCAAGGATTACACTCTCCTTTATGTCCTAAGAAAACGACCCTACTTTTTCTTAAAGCTAATATAAACCTTCAAGCCCCTTTGGCTTATCTCACAAATGCAAATGTGAAAAATGTGTCTATGTCTGTCCAGGATGTACCCCACCTCTTGCCCTGTGACAGCCGGTATAGTCTCCAGAACAAGTGTGACCTTGGAGAAGAAAATGTACGAATATGACATCTCCATAAATATCACAATAAAAATATTGAGAGGGTGTGCCCGTCAAAATCTAAAACATCAGGAAAAGTAATTAAATACTAGAAGGTGTAACACAGAACTACCCGCCACCCCATTACTACTATAGTAATATCGTGTATATCCAGTCCTATTACAGTAAGTGTACTGGTATCAGCATGTCTTTATACATACACATGTAAATCTCCCCAGGCCAAGACTATAATCCAAGCATCCAATTCTTCATCCAATTCTTCTCGAGTTACTGGATAAACCTGCAGCACAGCGATGGCACGACCCCCCCAGCAACTCTTTCTTTAATCAATAACATGATTTCATTTACATGTTACTTGAGTTTATTATGATTGCACAACAGCCCAAATATCCAATAGTTTGTTATTTGGACTTTTGATTCCAAAGGAGCGTCATGGAGATTTATTTGCCATCTTGTTCAAATCAATTTGACTGCTATGGACACTGTGTGCTAGTTAAAACACAGCGTGGCACATAGAAACATCTGTCTCAGCCCCTGGCCAAAAACACACGAATCAACAACAACAACTTGAACTGTCAAAAACATATGTTGCAGCTCACATTTCACTGGAAATTCAAATGGGATCAGTTGTAAAAAATTAAAAAAAACCTAACAAAACGAAGAGTAATTAAACCTAATAGTACTGCACAGCGTATCTGTCATCACAGCTGCTCATCACTAATCTTCTCTGGTCTTAATAAAATTCCAAAATCCTTATTTACTGTGGGAGACTTGCTGCTGCATCAAATGTCCAGTTTGTTTAGAAGCCCAGAAATATTTAGGGACTCTGTCTTTTTGGCTCGCAAACACTTTTGATTTGTTATGGTTCTCTTGAAAGCGGCACTGGTCTCCACCCGTGGAAGCAGACAGGAGAGATGGGGCTTGCACGTGGGCCGGTGGCACTAGGAGTACATGCTTATCTGCTTAAAAAGGGGAACAACACTGTAATGAGTAATGATACATGATTCATGAGAATAGGAATTTAAATCCATTAGGGAGTAAAGTGATATGTTTGGTCACTTTCTCTCCTAACATCTGGCCTCTGTGGGTCCCGAGTAACTCAAACCAATGCGGAGTAAATAAAAAAAAAAATTAATATAATTTGTAAGTTTTTGAAAGTAGGCTGACAACTAATTTACTACTGATTTTCTAAATAACCCAAGGATACCGAAAATAAGGGGAGAAAAGTGAAGGAACAGTCATAACACTGCTATCTTAAAAATAATAAGACTACTTTGACCTTATTTTCAGGGCCAAAAGAACACTTAAACAAAACCCTACTTGATATCGTTTGCGCAAGTCGACTAAAGAGAATGTTCGAGCTGATCTAGGATCAGAAGTTTATCACGTCTGAAAGATGCTTAAAATACTAACAAACAAATGTGACCGCTGGTGTGAGATCTGGTGTGAGAAAGGATAAGAAATCCACATTCATGAAGTGTACTTCAGCATATGCCAGTAAGAGTTGGAAAGCTCACACAGTGCTGACACATTTCATGAACAGAAGAGATTAAAAGGCTGAAAATTCCCAAATCCACATCCGTTGCCTGCCTGCATGATCGTCAGAGTGGTGTAGATTTTCACGGTACGGTCAATGCCAGATTTTTTTGGGTGGGGAAAGATTTGCAAAATTAACTAAAAGGAAAAAATCACCTTTTTTCTCTCTTCTTTCTTTCTGTCCTTTAAAAAAAAAAAAAAACCCCAGTGTGTTCGTTTTCAGTGACTAACCTCTTCTGAGCCCCTCTGTAGCTTTAACCAGGTTACAGCCGGAGCAGCGAGACTGTGAGAAACTTTCTCCCCCCTCCTCCTATTCTGGATCAAGTTTCTCTGCGGCTTCGTGACCGGCCTGAGATTTCTCTGAGATTTTAAGTAAACGCTGGATACACAGACAGAGAAGAAAGCGAAAGCCTGCTTACCATTAAGACCCAGCCACGTACACCTCACATACCTTTATTTTCCGCCAGACCGCAGAAGCTCAGCCAAAGCAGAGAGGTGAGACTGATCCACTTGAGAAAACGGGCTGCCATCGTGTTATTTTGAAGCTCCCGGTGAGAAGGTGTCATTCCATGCCAACAAGCTGAGATATTCCGCTTTCCCAAAACTTAAAAACGTCGCCTTTCCCCTCTCTCTCTCCTCGTTGAGTAAAAAAGACTTTTCCTTCTGTGGGCAACTCAAACTTTGACAGCTCCACCTCCTCTCAGATATCTTCAGCAGTCCCAGCTCAGGCGGCGAGTGAGGACAAACTACTGGCTTGGTCTGACGTCACAACGAGGTAGGACAGATGCGCCTCTCGCGCAGGTACACGCCGGATGTACAAAGAACTGCACAAACCAAACAGGAAAAAACGAAAAAAAGGGGGGCAGCGGAGCGGGGGGGCAAGAAAGGAAGCATTTTCGGGAAAATGGACTGCGCTGTAGAAAAGTGGCCATAATGTGAGTTACAGCGTGCATTAACACAGGTACAAATAAAAAAATAGCTCAATAAACTTCCTTGAGCAAACAAAGGCAATAACAGTAGCTGAACAGAACAGAAACACCGGCTTTTATGGTCTGTTTCCTTAGTTTGGTGAAGAAAAAGACAAACAAGCAAAAGAGGAAGATGTCCCTCATAAAGCCACTAACAACCTGAAAGAGCCTCGCCGATACTCAATGAATGAAATATTAGCTATATTCTTTCATCAGCATGTTATTATTGCTATTTTTGAATTTTGTCGTAAATACGCAGATAAATAAATAAATAAACAAAAAGAAAAAAAAAATCCTTGTTAATTTTGTGCCAAAAACGATTGCCGATATTTAAATTGTGGTAAATGAGTTGTGAACCATATTTAGCCAGAGCATAGAAGCTGCAATCAGGTTTTTTTTGTTTTTGTTTGTTTGTTTGAAAGTGACTTTTATATATCCTTTATTTATCTGGGTAAAAAAAAGTGTAATTGACATTAAAAATGTCTTTATCAACAGACGAGACCAGTGGAAATTGAAGCAAATAAAACATCAGAGTACAATAATGCAGAGTCACGAAGACACTTGGAAAAGAGGTTATTTTTTAATTTTATATATAAGTCCCTAATAAATCTTCTTGACTATCTTCAACATTTTCCCTTACAAACAGAAAATAGAAACACTGGAAATCACTTTTTGGCACAACACAGCGTGCTGGACCGCATTTGCCTTCATAACCACCTTAATTGTTTGTGGCATAGATACAACAATCCACTGGAAACATTCCCCAAAGATTTTTGTCCATATTAAGCATCACACAATCACTGCAGATTTGTCGGCTGCATATCCGAATTTCCTGTTCTATCACATTCCAAAAGTCCTCTATTGGACTGGAATCTGGTAACTGGAGGCTGTATAAGTACAGAGAACTTATTGTTATGTTCAAGCAATCAGTTTGAAAAAATCTGAGCTGTCTGATGGTTGTAAGAAGCCATAAGAAGATGGACTTGGTCATCAGCAATCTTCAGGTAGGCTGTGGCTTTTGAAGGATGCTCAGTTGTGATAAGCCTCAGTTTCCTGTTCTTAGCTGACAGGTATGGCACCTGGTGTGGTCTTCTGCTGCTGTGTCGTGCATTCAGACATGCTCTTCTGCACACCTTGGTTGTAATAAGTGGTCATTTCAATTTTGCCTTCCACTCAGCTTGAAGCAGTCTGACCATTCTCCTCTGACCTGTGGCGTGAACAAGGCATATTTGTACAGAAAACTGCTGCTCAGACCAGCTCGGCTGATCTCAACACCTAAATCACATTTCTGCCTCAGTCTGACGCTCAGTTTGTACTTCAGCATGTTGTCTTGATCACGTGTTGCTGAGTTGCTGCCATGTGATTAGCAGATTAGATATTTGGATCAACAATCAGTTGAGCAGATTTATCTGATAAGGTGCCCAGTGAGTGCAATCATACTGAAAACTACAAAAATGTATAGCTGCACTAAAATCAGGCTGATATTTATTAGTTTATATAGTAATTTATGATATCTAATCAAAATCAAATACATATTCACTTTAAAAAACAAATAAATATTTTCTGCAATTGCAAATAAGGATAGTACAAAATGGTTAAACATTGACTGGTTTTCCTGTACTTCCTGCTGGTTAAGCCAATATTTACTGAAAGGTGGCGACATTCCTTGGCACGGTTTTCTAATGCGGCTTTAAAAGAGACTAGTTCTGTCTGTTTTTGGTGTGATTTAAATCCTTTGGTGTTTTTTTATGTAATAACACTGACCCAAGTGACTGCAACTAAACTATTGAGAGACAAATATGTACTCACAGCATTGTTTTACAGCTAACCGTCTCCTTACTGGTGGATTTTTGTCACTTTGCAGTAGACCTGGATCTATTTTAAGTAAACACCTAGGCAGAAAAAGCTAGTATGATGATGACTCATCCAGGATGCCGAGGTCTATAACTTTTAGAGGCCTCACTGAATGTGCCCATAAAAACAAGGCCAACAGTAAGTTTTGACATCCTGTTTTGATGTTATCCGTATTCATTTGTCGATTTAAGAAAGACGGTCGTCAGAATCAGTGTCAAGCAGGGGTTGAATGTACAAAATGTCTTGAGAGTGCTGACAGAGTGTCTGTCTTATGAGAGCTGAGCCTAATTGGACGTCAAGCTGCTCAGATGTGTTTGTTGTTGTACACATATCAGACTTTATGGGGACAGGAGTGATAGAAATCATTTTTCACACTGGTGTTTATTTCATTATCACAGCCTAATGGCACAGCAAAGCGTCTTTGCTCGTACTGTTGGAGGAAGGGGTTATTGTGTCTGGTGAAATTATAACCATTCTCCTCGAGGAGAAATTACCTAATGCAAGGCTAACGTTTCACTTGAGACGGCACAGTGAGCTTTTGTTCCCTGTGCTGTGGCCGTGGTGCAACTGTCAATTTGACTGTTCTTCGTACTGTGATTGCTAAAGAAAAAAAGTCAGTGGCCCTTGTTGTTTATGAGTATTTGATCCACAAGCAAAACCTGACTTAGTTCTTTGTTGAGAAACCTTCGTTGACAAGCACAGCAGGAAGACGTTTCTTATAGTTGGTCACCAGGTTTGCACACATCTCAGGGGATTTTGACCCGCTCGTCTTTGCAGAAACTCAGTAAACACTTTAGATTTCTTGGATGCTGCTTGATTGTGTTCTGTAGGACTGAGGTCTGGAGACTAGCTAGACCACTCCATGACAATAATGTGTTTTATCATTAGCCTCTGCTTTGTTGCCTTGGTGATTTTAAATCACTGCTACAAGATAGTAGAAGACCCATCCACCAACTTTTTTCAGTGTTCCGGCTGAAGGAAGGTTCTCATCCAAGATTTTAGAGTATATGCCCGTTGGCCCCTTACTGCGATGATGTCATCTTACCAGCCCCCCCCCTTTTTTTTTGTAACGGTATAAACAATGAAAGGTTTTGGATTGGCCAGTTGGTCATGATCGACTCTGGGCTGGACCAATTACAGCCAAGGTGGTCGGATGCAACCTCCCCCTTGGCCTGAAAGCGATCTTATCACAGACGGACAGAAAAAATTGGTGTTGAGGTGAAAAAGAACACAATTTGTCCCTTACTTCAGTTAGAATGAAAAAAAGACACAAAGCTGGAGTTATTCTGTGTCTTCACGTTGCTGCCTCTTCTTCTCTCATTCTCTCCCCCTCCCTCTTCTGTCGCTACTTCAATCACGAAACTGATCAATGATCAGCTGATTGGCTTTTCTGTCGAAAGTCTCATCTTTCTTGTTTGTTTATCGCCCACTTTGCGCCAGAACAAGGAAACCAGAGGATGTTGCGCTATAGAACAACAGCACTTTTAAGCTTGATACGCTGTTGTTAGAATTTATTTAATATTAATTTCTAGTATCAGCTAATGTTTGTTGGAGCCACAGCCGTAAAAGCTGCTGGTCATGATATCGGTTTGGATATGTGGTGAGAGGGAAACATGAAGATGAAACCAGGAGATGTCCTTACTGAATCAACAGAGCTGAACAGGTGATGGAGAAACAGGTTTACCTTTTAGGTGACATGAATGAGTTGAAGGGAAGTTATGAACTGTTTCTGAGAGACAAATAACACCAGGATCCTTTTTTACATAGCTGACAGCTGGTAACTGTGCAGGGGCGGGTCTAGCAAAGTTTTGCCAGGGGGCCAGGTAGGGCATTAACAGGGAAGGGAAAGGGGGGCACAAAGAAATACTTTTCTTTCTTATTCTCATTTAAAATGTCTCGCTTTTAATACATAATATTCTGAATCTTACAACCAGAGTGGTCATCTGATGTACATGTATAGAAATCATACATATATACCAACAAGACAGTGTACATCACTTTCACAACAGCGTTTGTTTTCATTTAAAGGGTTTATGGCTTTTCCTATAATACCTGGTGGGCCGGTCTCTAGCTAAAATGCCCAGGCTGATTCTTTGTCCCAGTCCAGCCCAGCCCTGGGTACTACCTAAAGTGCGTGGTTGTTGTCATAGCAACGCATCCTAGCTTCCAGTGAAGTAATTAATAAGCGACATGAACGCTGCAACAAAGGTGGTCGATAAAGACTATAACTGCTGCTCGGACTGTGCCTTTTCATCAGGCTCGGGGAATATGGCGTTTTTTGTAGCCAATTCCCTCGTTACCGGGTCTCAAAAATGGTGGTTTTAATTTTTGTGGCATGCAGTCTGACGATGCCACATTTTAGTACCTAGTTGGATCGCTTGGAACCTGGGGCAAGCAGGTACTAGAAAAGTACTAGGTACTGTGACCTAATGGCAAACCGTGCCGACTTGATCTGAGTAAGTACCAATGGAAAAGGAGCTTTTGGTGACTGTGGTCCCAACAGCTTTCAGATCTTTAGCAAGCTCCTCCTGTGTACTTTTGGGCTGATCCACCACCTTTCTCATGATCGTCCTCACCCCATGAGACAAGATCTCAAATGCAGTTCCAGACCGAACGTTGGGGGTATTGTAAACTAAGGAAACAAGATGAAGATATAAATTGGTACAAAGTTCATAAAGCGAGCCAGGGAGGTAAAATATTCCTGCTGTACTTTTAGTGAAATTACATTTCAGGCTCACTTCAAGGTCATTTATCACATTCAGATGCTCTGAAACTAAGGTTTGCCTCACACTCAGCCACAGTTGAGGCAGAGAGGAAAGAAAGAGAGAGAGAAATCACCTTGGCTTCTTTCCAGTGACCAATTTCTACACCAGTGGCCAATATTCTAATCATGAAATGTTTCACAGTCTGAAAGAAAGGCGTTGCAGTCGCCATCCACATTCTGCTCTGAGGCTCTGTGTGTCTTGGAGAGCTGACAAAGCAGAAACACTGAACAAACAAGAATAATGGCCAGAACCAGGAAATCAAAACAGAGTAAGATAAAGAAAGAGAGAGGCAAACGTGTTCAGAGGATGAGAGATGACAGCTACGGCTGGTAAAATAATTGCATGTGCTACCTTGTAATAGTCTCACATTTTCCATCTCTCATACTAAATAAGCGCCGCGTGTTGCGGTATTTGTTCCTCAAGTAAGATTATAGATTAGCAGTACGAGTTAATTAATCAAGCTCATATTCGCAGCTTGAGGTCTTTGAAGTGCAGTAAAAGTTGAGCAGTATAAATAATCCTCAACCTGTAAAAACATTTCTTTGACTAATGTTTATACAAGGACTCTTATTAAGTGGTTCAATGAGGCCGAACTGGTACAGTATGTGACCATGTTTTGATGGAGATTACCCTTTATCCCTAAGGTCTTATATCTGATAAGCATGACAGAGCCCAGGTGGACTGGCAACATCCCAAAATATATATAGTTTTAAAACAAGTGCAACAAAATAACAATCCCCACTGCTGCTGCTGCTGCTGTTATGTCACATGGCAGGGTTGAGACTGCGCTGAAGAAGCGAAGGACAGGACTAAAAATAAGTGATCATACAGGATCAGCTGTCACTCGAGCCGTAGCATCACTAGTTATGATCCAGAGAAGGAGGATGCAGATAATCAACACAAATTAAGCAGTTTAATGGCATAGCAGCAGTTTTTGATCTTCTACAAACTTTAGCAGGTTCCAGCTTCTCAGACGGGAAGTTTAATGCTTTCTTTTGCTCGTGTGATAGATTAACACAAAACAAACTATGTTTTGGCCTATTGTTTTAGTGGGGGAAAAAGTAATTTACAATGGGCTGTCAGAAATGATAAAGGACCCATTTACTGTGTTTTTACATTGTCCTCACAAAAGGATGCATTTTAATTAAGCTGGAATAAAACCCTGGGAAGGCTCTACTGTTTAGCATTTAAATGCGAGAGACCCTTTTTCCCTAAATTAGATAAGAGGCACAACAATAAGTAGAGCATTTATTTGAGAACTCATGATTATCTTTTTGTAGAAAGTATAATTGTACATTAGGTGCTTCTCCTGGAAAATGATGAGCAGAACCATCAAATTTTGTTTCAGCATCTTCATAATGCAGATTAATCTGCTTTGAGTATATAGCATTAACTCTTTGACTCCTTCCTGTGAATCTCACTGCTCTAGTTTGGACTGTCATGGTTGCCATATTCATGACATGTGAGATACTGCAAGGCTGAGATTAGATGTGAGTGAATCCCTAAAAGCTTTAATAATAGCATGCTAAATCCTGTCTGCAGTGGTATGGTTGAAAAGCCCCAGGCATTCACAGCAAACTGTCAGCCACCAATTAATTAGGTTTAATTAGAGAAGCCAGTGAGATTACCTTGTATCGCACCATCTGGCCCCCCTCAAGGCAATTCTCCTTAAGCTAAACTTAGTAAATAAAATAGTAAAGGCAAATATTTGATTTTAGGAATTGTTTGTTTTGTAATACCGAGTTCACATGCACACGTACAAACAAACACACACGCTTGCACAGGCTTGCGCATGCTCGTCTTATTGCATTATGGTTTACCTCTCCTGATGAGGCCCCTGGTCTTTGGCTCTGAGCCACGTTCAACTTGTCGGAGCATGTGGTCTCCATGACATCTCAGTGGGTTACACAGTAAACACCTCAAAGTAAATGAATGAACCTGTTTTAAACCAATGACCGTCCCTTTCTCAACTTCTCAACCGGTCACATCCTGTTTCAAAACATGGAACAGCTTGTTCACAGTTATGAGTAATGGCAATAATCTCCTGAAGGTTGTGTGTGCTCAGGCTTCACAGGTAATTTAGCTGTGTAGCTTTAGTATTGTGATGTGTGCAGCTAAGATGAAGAAGCCATACTGGTAGTAGCACTTTACAAAATATATAAGCGTGTGTAGTAAACGCATACACCAACAAAGTAATATACATATGTTATGATTAAAAGATCAGATTCACTAAGAATATATTCATTTTCGATGTTCTGAGTATATTTAATCCTACTCATATAAACATCTAAATATGCATAACAGTCATAATAAATGGGTATAGTCTAAGATGACATTTCCACTTATGTATGTGCTCCTTAATAGGCTTTCATTTCTCAGCATCACAGCTGGGTAGAGGGTTACTTTCCTAAATCTGGTGACACTGATCGCTTCCGTGCCATGCCCATGCCATCATATTTCCTCAAATCAGTCATTAAGTGTGCGTGACTACAGGAAAGTTTGAGTCATTCGTGAGTGATTGACTGGCTGCAGCAATGCACATTGCAGGTGATATTTAATCCAACCTTACATTGTGCGAGTGACAGATCAGAATCGCAGCCTAGATTTAATCAGCTCACATTTCTCTGCAGGTAGCCTCATTCTTTCCACTTAAACATCAGATTCAGACACTTTAAAAAACAAGAGTTCCTTTTGAAATTGTCCATAGCCCAGACAGAAGAGTGCAGGATAGGACACGCTGGGAGGCTTAAACGTTAACTAGGACACTCAGCTTTCCTTGATGTCTCCATATGATCTTTTTATTCAGTCCCTGAATTATTTTTCATGTCTGCTGGCAAATAAATCACACCTACCTCTCTCCTGGGTGCAAACTGTATGCAAGCATTAATAATAATAGTAATAATAAAATAATAATTTTTAAAAAAGTGTGATTTGACTTTTGTCATGAGCTCCTACTGCACTCCTTCCCACAGGCCTAGGCCCTTTCTGTGTGCCATATCAAATAAATGTCAGATTAATTTCTCGCATCATTAGTTTATATGGGGTGGATTCCGGTCTCAGTTTGTCCTGTCCTCAGTGTCCTGGCAAAAAAATAAAAAATCCAAAAAAGCAGCTGGTGGACTCTTTCCTCAACGAAACGCTGCCATCTGGTGGCTCGTTATGCTTCAGGCAGGTTTTTGGTGCCGTTAGAGCTAAAAATGTCGATCAGGTCTTCTATTCTGGGTCCTCAAGATTGAGGGCACATAGTGGGATAAGTGCAGGACCAATATTTAAAGATAAACGATCAGCATCCGTCCTGATACACTGTATTTGATGGTTATTCGTGGCACAGGACTATTTACCAGTTTGTTTAGCGCATAAATGCAGTTACCTACTGTAAACGTCAGATGTGCAGGCAGTGCTGAGAAATTGCGTTTTTATCTCGTATGCACTCTGTAGGGCAGCTCTTATTAAACCAGCGCTGCGCTGTGTGAGAAATCAAAGCGCAGGCGTCGAGTCGGGAGGGAGCCTATCTTGCGCAGGCTGGATACTGTACGTGGCCATTGATGCTGCTGGATAGATGTAGCCCCGATGTAAATAAGAATGGCGAGGGCAGCGGGTCTGACACGCCGAGTTATCGCTGCTTGACATCGGAACGTCACACCATCGGGATTTTATTTAAGAAGAAAGAAAGAAAAACGCGGGGTCCGGTTTTTTCATCTGAATTTGTCTTGATGGTTTTCATTTGACACAAAGCAGACGGGCGGCGTCTTCTAATAAACACGGGAAAAACGGGTCATTATGACCTTAGTATCCTCCAGTAAAAGAAAACCATCAGATTGTTTTTACGCGGCAGCATTCTGCTTGCATTTTTTTTGCTTTGGATTTCGTGTGCCGTGTCCGGAGAGGGGGATCATCAGTTCAGCGTTGAGGTAAGATAAATGGCCTCCTACCCCCCTACCACCACCACCTCCCCCCGACTCTGAGAATCATAAATGACCGTGCTCTCTCCTCCACATCGTCTGCCTCAGCGTGGAAAAATCAAAACAAAAAATCCCCCCAGAACATGTATGTTGAGTTACCCACGCTATCTGTGGGCACATGCGATAAAGCATTGAATGCAAGCTCCACTCGTTCATTTAAAATGCAGAAGGACGGGCTATCAGTATTGCAATGAATTAGTAAAAGGAAAGAGACAGAGATGTTTGTTTCACCTCGCTTCACCTCGCCTCACACAACCTCAGGTGAAGGTTTTAACACTTCTCCCTCTTCTCATTTTGCATGATGATGCAGTGATATCACCCTGAGGTGAGAATTAAAGTTTTGCCTATGTATTGTGTTTGTTTTGTAGTTGTGACGTGGGTATGAATGAGAAACATGAAGGGCTGTAGTTTGGAGTAGTTTAGCGCTGTTCTGCATTCCTTATTTTGGTTCTGTGATTTTCTGGCACCTGTCAGGAAGAGAACTGCTGAGTTCACTTCAATGCTTCGTGTTGTCTTGTGACGTAAAACTGAGATCCAAAGTTTTTTAGTCAGCAAACTTAAGTCACCTTCTCTTCTCTTCTCTCATCACTTTTTAAGCTGGATGCAAAAGCCACGCTGCGGAGTTCCGGACAAATTCAGAAGCGCTTCAAGGTCACGGAGGCGGAGATGCGCTCTGACGGGACAGAAGTGGCAGCGAACACACATAACCTACACATGATAGATGGCTGAGGCATGTTGTCATAGGGAGGTTAGGATTCAGATCTGCTAGTGTTAATTGCCTCACCTCTTCCCTGTCTCTCATCTCCTCCTCTTTCTTCCTTCTGTATCTGTAGCCAAGCTGTTTACCTCCAAGTTTTTATTAGCAGCGAGCCACAGACCAAATTCTAGTTAATTGAAACGATATTTTATTGCATACCATCACTATAAGAACACTGGAAAGGGCATGTCGTATTGTGTTGGTATGTATGCCAGTGAGTCCAAACCACAACTAAACCCATAAAGAAACAGACATGCAGTTGACAGGCGACACAAGAAAGGACAAATGAAAACACACAACTATTTATACTAGGACCACACTGAGGGGTTAACATGGTAAAACTAATAGCACTACATGAGTTACAACAGACTATCAAAATACAACAGGAAGTTACTCAAGAAACAGCAACAAGTACGTAATACGCTTAAGCTCGACACAGAAGGACACAAAGGACAGAAAGAGAGATTTTAGAAAATAAACCATAAGCAGAATACTAATGGGAACAAACAGGAATTGAAACAAAGCATTAGGCCACAAGATACTAAGGAATGTAAAAATCAAACAAATAAACTAAGAATAAAATAGAACATCAAATAATGAACAAGAATTAAAAGTCCCCCCCCCCCCCCCAAAAGGAGTCTGGCAACAAGACCCTCCACAATGGCAGGGCAAGCTTTACAGTAGTTATCTGTTTTTTACTGTAACAGGCGACAGTGAGGTTGTTTTCCTTTCTGTATGGTAGGAGAACGAGTGCAGGTGTAGCAGATTTCAAACGGTTGACTGCGTTGTGACGACAGACACAGACTGGCTGGAAACTGGATTTATTTCTAAAAGACAAAGTGCAGCAGCAAAATCAGTGTCACACAGCAACAGCAGGTCTCTCCTCATCCCAGTGTGGAGTCCATGGAGCTCTGGCTCACAATATATAAAAGAAAATACAATCTATCAAAACAATGGTGTGGTTTCCCTCAACAGCCACTTTAAAATCAAATGTTATAGTGGGGTAAAACAGAGAGAAATATGAAGCAAGGTTTAGTCAAAAATAAGCCACTAATAATAACTTGTAATATTTAAATCCCCACTAAGATGGATCAATTACACAATACATATTCAAACAACTGTAACTTTTCCCAACATGGCTGAAAATATTATTCAGTGTGCAGCCTCAGATCATGAACTCATACACATAAACCAAAACCTATACATATACACATACCTAAAAGACAAAGTGCAGCAGCAAAGTCAGTGTCACACAGCAACAGCAGGCCTCTGCTCATCCCTGTTTAGCACAAGTAAGGAACACATAAACGGATGGTGTAACAGATAAAAGGCAGTTCCAATTACTATTTTCCTCGTTCAAAGTAATCAAAAACACTTTGGGGGCCTTTAGCCATAAGAACTAATACTTAGTGAAGAAAAATACACCAAATTTAAACGTGTAATTTAATACAGGGAGAGGAGCTACAGAGAGTGTGCCTCACCAGTGTGGAGTCCATGCAGCTCTGGCTGGGAACCCACACACATGCAGCATGTTTACAAGTGGCGTCACACTGATTAATGCCCCACTTCAACAGTGACATGTGGAACCTTAGTTTTACAAAAATTAAATTTACACAATAAAAAAAATAAACTATATACAATACAGTTTTGAGAATGTTCACACTCAGTATATTATATCTCAGCTACACAGGTCCAGTGGAGCCGTCCCTCCACCCACCAGACAGACATGACATCTGTCACTCTGTGGGATCAGAGTGCCTCATGCTTTATTTATTCACTCATAGGGACTTAACTGTCTGTATGTGTGTGTATGTATTGGTGGGTTTGTGCATGTGAATGCCGAGCTTACTGCACAGCAGCCCTTTTTTGCTCCGCCTGAGGCATTTATGATCAAACTGAATTAAATGCAACAATAGCATCAATAAAACTCAACACAACAAGTCTCACTAGAGTTGCCTTCAGAGCATCAGCCTGCCGTTTATTGTATTATACTGTAGATAACACTGCATAGATTTTCCTGCTGCACACATTTTCTATAAACAAGGTGACATCTTCCAACCCTTGAAATTACATGAGCAGGAAAAAAAGCCTAAATGAAAAGAAAGAAAAACAACAACACAGATGAGTTGAATGAGTTGAAAGCCCATGGTGTTTATTTTTTTCAACTCATATTTAGTTATTTTCTTTGTCCCATTGCAATCTAACTTTGCCCGTGTATTTTAGGAGTATCGAGACAGCTGTCTGGTGGGGGAATGTAGCCAAAACCTACTTCTTCAAAGGAGACAGGTGCAGATTATTAGTCGTGCAAAGATTTGGACAGAACTGAAACTGCTCAGAGTAAAAACACCATGCACCATGGGGACATTTGAAGGATAAAATGTCTTTTAACATATTATAGTGGAATTTTTTATTTTGTATAAATAAAATCATTAAAACCAATAAAATCACTCTTATATTGATTAAATCACATCCACAGTGTGTCGTTTTTCCTCTCTCCCTTCCCTCACCCCAAGTCGGTCACAGCAGATGACTGTCCCTCCCTGAGCCTGGTTCTGCTGGAGGTTTATTCCTGTTAAAGGTCATCTGATTGTAGGGTCTTTACCTTACAAAATAAAGACTGTTGTTGTGATTCAGCGCTATATAAATAAAGTTGAATTCAACTGAACTATGTTTTAATTTATTGGGCAGATCCTAAAGATAAAACAAAGCATTTTTTGTGGTTTCCTCTTCCTCCACTGAGAAAAAAGGGGAAGGTTTTTGGCTATACTTGGTCTGAACACCTTCTGCAGCATTGATGGCCTGAAGTCTCCTACAAATGTCCGTCAAGCTTGGCACATCTTTTCTTTTGAAAAGATTATCTCCCATCCATCTTAGTAGAACAGTTTAAGCTCGGTCAGGATTGTCAGTGAGCTCCCATTTTCTAGTCTCTCCAGAAATGTTTTTTGGGGTCCAGATCTCTGTATGAACCACTTTTTGACTTCCCCCAAACTCTCTTAGCTATTTTCTGGGAACAGTGTTTAGGGATTTAAAATGGGAGCTTTTGCCTAAGTTGGACAGCTGAAACAGGGAGTCGGAGAACTGGCTGTGGGCTCACCAGGCCGGGAAAGACAGGCCAAACCCTCCACTGGGCGGACGAGCGCAGGCGGGCGCGGAGCGATCTCAGAGGAAGGGTCAGAATCCAACCGTCTGGCAGCAGGTGGGCACCTGCAGCCGGGGGCCCGGGCCGGCACCACAGGAGCATCCTGCAGAACATGTGCAGGCTTAAGTCAGCCCACTGAAACCACCTCCTGCCGGCCCCCAGGCAAAAATTCCCCAGAGATGCGGAGGGGTTGGGCAAGGACCAGTATGGCAGGAGAAACCCTGAAGTCCTCTTTAACCGTGCTGCGCGACCCCAACAAAACCCAAGGCAGACGGTCGACGCTCATCCCGTTAGCCTGCGGATGGTATCCCGTGGTGTGGTGGACCTTGACCCACGGGCCGTCATCCATGGCGGACCAAAGCTCCGACACGAACTGAGGGCCTCTGTCTGAGGTAATGTCAGCGGGGGGACCAAAACTCAAAATCCACGTGGACACAAATGCCCTGGCCACCACCTCCGCTGTCATGAAAATCAGGGGAACTGCCTCCGGCCACCTGGAGGTGCGATCCACCACAGTCAAAAGGTGTGTGAAACCCTGTGACTGTGGGAGCGGTCCCACCAAATTGAAATGCATATGGTCGAAATGCCTACCAGGGACGCGGAGAGATTTGAGGGGCACCTGAGTGTGCCTGTGGACCTTCGAACATTGGCACGGAATGCACGTGACAGCCCAACTCTTTACCACTTTCCGCAGGCCCGGCCAAACGAACTTGGCGCTGACCAGCTTGACCGAAGCCCATGTGCCCGGGTGAGAGAGAACATGGATGGAGTCGAAAACATGACGGCGCTGCGAAAAAATGCAGACCACCTCCCCACACCGGCGTGTCTTCCAGCACAAGGCCAGTCTTCGAGGACTGAAGGGGAGGACGTCTGGTGTTGGCGCTCTGCTCCCCAGCCATGGCGGCGTAGTCGACACTGATATACACGACACTGACATACACTAGGGAGACCAGTGCGCAGGACAGACAATCAGCGACCTGGTTGGACTTACCAAGGTTGCGAAGGTCAATGTCGCGTCGCAAGATGCAGAGCCAACAACTCTTTGTCGAAAACATTGTACTTGCGCTGAGCGTCTCGGAGCGTGCAACTGAAAAAGGCGAGGGGCAGCCAGATGCCGGAGACTCGCTGTTCCAATACGGCACCCACCGCTACACCTGACGCATCGGTGGTCAATGCAATTTCTGCTGATGGAAAAGGGTGGGCCAGCAGAGCAGTGTTGGCCAGCGCCGACTTCGCCGCAGAAAACGGACTGACGTGGTCTGGGGACCAGTCAACAGGGTCTTTAGCCGTTGTACCTTTTAAAGCAAGCGTAGAGCGGTTGAGCAGGCCAAACGCTGGAAAACCTGGCGCAGATGAGATTCGTGCTGGCCCGCCGAGCTGCTGGCCACCAATATATCGTCCAGTTAGACGAAAATGAAAGGCAGCCAGCGCAAAACAGAGTTCATAAGTTGCTGAATAGCCTGAGCGGCATCTTTCAACCCAAATGGCATGCACAGAAATTCGAACAAGCCAAAGGGGGTGATCATGGCGATTTTTGGAACATCCTCAGTGCATACCGGCACTTGGTGATACCCCCGCAGCAAAAATCGATTTTGGAAAAAATCAAGGTCCCGGTGAGATTTGCGAAAAAATCCTGGATGTGGGGAATTGGGTAAAGGTCGTTCTCTGTAACGTTATTTAAACACTGAAAATCCCCGCATGGTCGCCACTGCCCATCCGACTTGGGCACCAAGTGGGGAGGCTCAGGCACTGTTCGAGCGCTGCACAATGCTCAGGCGCTCCATGCCCGCAAACTCCTCTCGGGGGACGGACAGTTTCGCGGGGTCGAGGCGACACGCACACACGAACACTGGGGGCCCGACCGTGGGGATATAATGCTCAACTCCATGTTTCGCTGCCGCGCTGGAGAAATTGGGAGTTGACAGCGACGGAAACTCTAACAGCAAACGCTGAAACATGTCCCCGGAGGCAACTAAATTGGCCCGGATGAGGGGGTCGGCGGCCCGGGTAGTGAAAAGCCAAAAAACAGCCCGTGGGCACAAAGAAAATCGACGCCTAAGATAGGCAACGAGCTGGCATCAACAACAAAGTTCCACTGGTATTCCCAGCCGTGGAAACTAACAGTCACTAACCTTTCTCCAGAAGTAGCAATAGGAGAACCGTTAGCCGCAATCAGCCGCGGTCTGTGGCCTGCCGCTAAACTGTCCGCGGCGGTGGGCAGGATGAGGTTCTTCTGGGAGCCAGAGTCCACCAGAAAACAGCGCCCAGAGCATGAGTCTTCAATGAAGAGCAGCCTTTCCATATGGTCAGCAACTGCGGCCGCTATGGCGCAGGGGCAGCCTTGTTTCCCTGAGGCGGAAAAAGAGAAGGGTGGCAGGCAGCGACCCGCTCTGGCGCCAAAACACTGCTGGTAGAAACAAAATCCTTTCCCACGGTGCTACTGTGTAGCCATGTCTGCCGCCAGCGCCAGCCCGTCCGCTCCGGAGAAGGCAGGTGGGGGTGTTGCCGCCGGGTTTGCAGCCAGGCCGTGCACTCTGAACGTGCGGGAAGCGAGCAGGATGCGAGCCGCTTCTTGAGCCAGGGAGCGGTACTCACCGTTAGAAATGGGGAGTTGGCGAGGCCGGTCCTCACAGCAACAAGCAGTTGTCTGAGAAAGAGATGGATGAAAAGGAATCCCCCGTCATCCGAACCGAGCAAGTACAACATGTTCTCCATCAGTTCAAGAGCCGTGCCTCCGCCCAGGCCAGACAGGGAGAGAAGTTTCTCGGCTCCCTCGGCACCAGAGAGGGTGTATCGCCGCAGCAGTAGGTCCTTAAGGGCGACATATTTCCCGCGTGCGGACGGGTCCCGGAGGAGGGCCATCACACGGTGGGTGGCTAGCGGGTCGAGCGATGCCACCACATGATGAAATTTTGTGTTGTCAGCCGAGATGCCGTTGAGAGCAAACAGAGCCTCCACGTGGACAAACGATGATGAGGGGTTGTAGAGCCAGAAGTCCAGCGCCGCATAGCTGGCGCCTCCAGGGCGATCTCCATGGTTCGCCGCATGTTCAAGGTAGGGTCAACAATATGGAAGCATGGAACACACGACACAGGAGCTCTAGTTTTCCACTACAAATTTGTTTATTTATTTATTCACTTCCATACATTAAGTGAGCATTTCGCACCCAAACACAACAGAACCCCTCCTCCAAGTTTGGGTGTGAGTGGAGCCCTCTAGTGGGTCACCACACTAGGACCTCAATGACCTCAATGAACTGAAGCAACGTTGTAAAGAAATAAGAAATATGAGAGACTGATAAGTCACACAGAAAACGATTACTTCAAGTTATTGCTGCTGAAGGTGCCTCGACAAGCTACAGAATCACAAGGTGTTCTTAGTTTTTACCAGCAAGGCATTTCCCTCCTCACATGACCGTAAGCCTTCTAGGTCCAAACAGCATTTAAAAAAAGGACAAATTAAGTCAGGCATAATCGGTTTGTTTTAAATGGAAAAACACCAAAAACCACTCAAAAATCCTACAGTGTTGAATAAAAACATGTCTCTTGGGGTGTCTGATTTTAATCAGAGGACCAAGAACGCCTCAGTGGACGCTTCAAGCTCGGGACACGCAGAACAGTCCATCTTTAAAGTTGGCATATTTAGTGCAGTTAGCAGACCCCTGAAAGTTAAAAAGAAAAAAGAAAAATATAAACATTCATTGTGTTTACAACTCATTTGAGAGCAGTTATAAATGACTGGTAAACTACACTGTCTCATAGTAATAATTTCTCAAAGCAAATGTTTGGCAAATATGACCCGTGCAGTCAAGTTAGATGTTTTTCTTTTCTTCTCTTCTTCTTTTGTTTTTTTAGTTCAGGCCAGTAAAGAAAACAATTCAATGCACTGATCACGCCTGAATAAAATAGCGGTAATTAAATACGTTCCCCAAATCTGCCTCCTGCTCTCTCTTTGTCAGGTTGTGATAATTGGCTGGTTTATTTCCCAGTTATCCAAGTAAAAGAAAAAGAAAACAACCCGATTGCACATTTTGTGGCTGCGCTGCATTAGAGCCGATCAAGGCTGCTGCTGACTGACAAATCCGCAGAACTAAAGCGTCTGGATTGGATTTCACGCTGCGCAAATGTTAATCTCTTCTAAGCAACGCTCACAGAACTGTTTAACACAACTGCGAAGTGTTTTGTTTTGTAATATTAGTTTAGCTGCTGATGGCAAACATACAGGTGCACTGCAGGTTGCGGTCCCGTTCATGGGCTGACACTCGGGGTGGCACTTGATGCAGGTTTTATTCATAGCTGTCTCGCGCAGCTCTCTGCAAAAAAAAAAAAAAAAAAATAGACAATAACAAAGTATGACACAGCTTGTCTGAAACTATTACATGTGTTTTATTTTTAATTTTTTTTTGAGGACAGGAGTTAAACTGTAAGCACATCGAGATTCTTTGTTTGACAGAGGTCTCCGAAGATAAACAGATGTGAGCGACTGTGTTGTTTCACCTCCAGTGTTTGTCTTAAATCCACTGGAGACTGAATTTCAAATTACTTCGGATCATATCTGCTTTTCTTTTTCTGTCAATTAATCCCCAGGCTCGCCTAGCGTCAAAGTCTTGGAAATACAAAAATAGCCTCCGAAGGAGTGAACTGTACAGCATGCAGACCTGTTGTGTTTTTAGCTTGTTTGTTTTTCAAAGCTTAATAAAGGCAGTCAGAGAGATGCCTCCCTCACCCCTCCAGGATGTTGCAGGAGTCGACGCAGCTCCCGTCGCGCTTGTAGTCGTGTCACGAAATGCACATACTGGGGCCCGGACCCCAGCAGCCGTCCGCCGTGCACTTCCTGTCGCAAGTGTCGTTCCTCAGAGCTGAAACCCAAACACACAATCTCAGTGAGAGCTCTTTCCCGCATAATTATCCAATTTTGAAATTAGGCTCCTGTAATTAAATCTTGCTCATGCAGCGCATAATCAAAAGTAACAACAACGGTAGAGATGTGACTGAAGCCAGTGTGAGACAAACAGAATGTACCGCAGTTGGCAGCGTTGGCATTGCCCTTTACATAAACAGTTTGGTGTGGTGATTTGAAAAGCTTCTGCCAGTGCTTTGCATCGGTGTAACAGAGTTCAGAGTTCTTAGAGACAAACACATCTCCATCACTGATTTCTCTGAGGGACCTCAGGCCCAGGTGGGTGATATGGAGCCCAGCCACAACCAAACTGCGGCTTCCGCTACCAAATGGGAAACGAGAACAAAATGAGAAGAAGAAGGAAAAAAAAAACATTTTGTGACAGGGTTGAATAACACTCATGTTGTGTAAAACTAATTTCTTCCTGGTGACACTGCGGTTTGAATCAACAGGGGGTCTTTACAATGAACATACCGTTTAGTTCTCCCCCGAACGACCTCCAGATTCTCAAAAGGACTCAGTGAGCTCATGGTATCTGGCCACGTTTGAATCCACAGGTACCCTGAAGCAACAAGGTTTGTTGACTGTAAAACTGTTTAGATGCACGCATTTCGATGCATGACTCAGCCCTTACGCAGTCTTACCAGTAATTTCTTTAACCGTCTTGAACACATTAAGCTGCTCAGGATCCATCTTTGGTGTTTTGGTGAATTGATCCCTAAAAATGAGAAAATAAACCGTACTGACTGCTGGTAAAGGTGATCGAGCACAAAGGCAGCAATGCTAATCATACCTCAGACTTACCCATAAATCGATGTGATGATGATGTCGATGTTACCATTGATTATGGTGCAGTTTTCAAAGGAGCCGATGTTTGTGGCATTGATAGACAGAACGTGAGCCAATTCTCCTGTTCCAAGTCCATTACACACTAAAGAAATATTTTTAAAAAAATACTAGTTAATAACAATAGTTAATCATAATAGTTTAATAATAGTTTCTCATAGTTATTGCTGATTTGTCATTTCAGTACAGCGAACTCATGTTCAAGAATCCGTAAAATGCCGTAAAATGACTGAGTTTAATAAAAATGTTGTTCAGTTGTATTGTACTGCATCTGTGTTCCTCTGAATATAAAACCAAACAGAAATAGCTTAAGGATGAGTGACATGTCTTTGAAATTGAAATCTTATGTGCATTTAGTGCATGTGTCTAATGTGCATTCATTATAAAGATTCAACTTGGCAGGAGTTATATACATTTCCATCAGCACTTACAGTGTGGTAAACATGCTGCCGTCCCAACATTTTGAAGTTGTTTGCATCAAGTTAAAAACAATAAAAATAATCGGTTTGGACATTTGTTTGTTTTTCTGCACTATTTTCAGGGGTTAAATAATTTAAATTATTGCATTCTGTTGTATTTACATTTTACAACTTAACCTCTGTGAAAACGGTATTGTAAGAAATTGTCCTTAGCGTCTTATTCAAGTTTGACCACTACAAACACGTTTTATTTTTTGTACACGGTGAGAAATATTTGTCCAGATTGAACAGTAACAGCTTATCTTCCTACCTTTTGGACACAGCCCATCACACTTGGCGCACTTCCTGAGTCCTCCTACATCCACCTCATACGTGTTACCGCTGCACGTCCGCAAACATGCTCCGTAATCAGAAATAATATAATTACCTGGAAAAATATGCAAAATACAAGCTGCTGCTGATGATGATAATGATAATCTCATATTCATCGTGCACTGGATAGATATTAAATCGTCTTAAAATCATAAATAAAATATCTGGAAAAAAATCAAAAGAACTAAAAATTTAATTTAATTTTTTGCAGCAAATAATCTTTTATTAGTTATACAGCAGTTTAACTAGCGATGAATAATGATGATAGAATATAAACCCAGAAATACAGGGACAGACCTGTGCAAGTTAAAATTATAAAAAGCAGTTGTTGCATTAACACACTCTCACTCATTTGCTTTTCTTGTTTATACACTTTAAAATTAAACTTGGACAAACTGTAACGACTGAATGTCTAACAACCCTGAAGGACAACCTGGCCAACTGTTCAGCAAGTCAGCATGCCGCAATGTGGAACAAAAGGTTCATACTGGCGACTACTTTACTTTTATCTATCTTGACTGTCGAGTCATAGCTACAATGCACATTTAAATGTATGCTAACATAATATATCTGTCTAGGATTAAAAGTTTAACAGAAATAGGTGAAAAAACTAAAATAAAAAAAAAAAGATCTGGTTAAAGCCGGCCTTACGTGGGCAGCTTTTGACACAGGTGGCTCCGAAGCTGTACTTTCCATGCGGATTAGGAACCAGCTGGAACAGGTTGGGGTCGTAACGCAGAAGGCTTGGGCAGGAGTCCTTACACACCCCATTATCCTGGAAGTCCCGACAGGCCTGCAGCACAAACAAGTGTCATCTAGCACACTGGGACCAAAACAGAGCCCCGCACTAATGATAAAACTGCATTCCTTTATCACAGCCTTGGCTTAATACTCATAGCTGCACAGAGAGGCAGAACAGACGCTGCCAAGTGAAAGATCTAATCAGACGCTCCACATCTCATCTCTACTGAAACCAATAACAAACTTCTGATGATAAAAACTAATGACTGAGTGAGAGCTTTATTCTGTTGGAAGGTCTTCTTCAAGAACTTATGGAGTAGCAGAATTATGTAGTGTAGTGCTGCATTTAGGAACAGTTTTTTATTAGTTTTGGTGACTTTGTGTTGGTTTCTGTTTGACTGTGAGCCTTAGAAAATAGGCATATTCAGCCTGACCAACATGTTTTGAGGTCGATGTCTGTGGGAGACTACAGTGGTAACATTGCAAACAAATGCACTCACCGGGTTCACCTGTTCAAGTGCTCGTTATTTAGTACATTTAGACATGTAGACGTGGTCAGGGCGACTTGCTGAAGTTCGAAATGATGAAGAAATGTGAGTCACGAGACTTTTGGTTCTTGGTAAGAGACAGGCTGGTCTGAGTAAATTAGGTCCTGTTGATCTACTGGGATTTTCATACATAACAATCTCTAGAGTTTCAAGAGAATGGTCTCAAAATGAGAAAATACCCAGTGAGCAGCAATCATCAGTGCTTAAAAATACGAGATTAGAGGGCAGGCTAACTCAAATAACCACTTGTTACAACCAAGGTATGCAGAAGAGCATCTATGAACGCACAACACGTCGAATTTTGAAGCAGATGTGGTAGGGCAGCAGAAGACCATATCGGCTGAGGGCACAATTCAAACAAGGTTCACCAAAATCAAACAAAAGAAAAATGTTGCCTCAGAAAAAAGTCTTGATTTCTGCGCCAACATTCAGATGGTAGAGTCAGAATTTGGGCATAAACCACATGTAAATATGGATCATTGTCATCGGTTAACAATGACAATGAGTTCACTGTACTGAGATGACAAATCCACAGTAACTGTGTGATGCTATCATGTCAGCGTAAACCAAAATCTCAGAAGAAAGTTTCTAGTACCTTTTAAAATCAATGCCATGAATAATTAAGGTTTTCTGAAGGCAAAAGGGGATCTGACCTATATTAGCAAGGCATAACTAAAAAATTGGCTGGTAAACACAGGCCTTGGTCACATGTTTATACCATATCACACAGTAGTCAAAGTGTCTTTGTCTCACCAGACAGTCTTCAGCTCTGGGTCCCGTGCACCCCGCGGCACAATGCTCATTGCAACAGTCGCTCGGTGAAGGTCCTTTGCACCTTCTAGAGCACTGCTGGGCACAGTTCAGCTTTGTCACTGGAGATGAGAGCAGCAGAAGTTGAGTGGAGTGTCCAAGCCCAGGAATGAATTTGTTCTGCTTTTGATTTTGATGCCCTATCATCACCGTGCATTACAGTGCTTTAAACATGTTCAAATTAAAAAAAATTGGAGGATTGTGCGCACAGATTTGTTTTACTTTGCTGTTGTTTGCAGTGAATAAGCTAAGAATTGATAAAACAGAGCTTACAAGTCTGACAGTTTTGAGGACCAGGTGCCCAACATGAGCCATTGAAGCAGCTTGAGTCACATTTTCCACCTGTTGAAAAAGAAACATGGCAAAGCACCAACTTAAAAACCTTTTAACTCGCAACAAATTATATCTTTGTCTTCTGGTGTAAAGTAATACTTACAATTTTTGTTTTTGCTAGGAGTTGGATCAATGCTGATGGTGCCAACATTAACAATATCGGACCATTGGATTGTTTCCACATTGCACAGCTGGTTGTTCAAAAATTTTACTCCTCCTTTAAGAATTTCTGCAAAAAGAAAACTTCATATGAACTACTACGCACACGTTGGAGTATTTACATATTTTGTATAACACTGGCTGAGTGTCATATAAAACCTGATTATTTAGGGGTCAACCTACCTGTCAGGCTGGTCAGAAGAATCTGATCGGTGCCCTTATTTGTAGATTTATTATAATTGGAAATCACAAAAAGAGCAAAACGTCCATCATAGAGAGAATGGCCTCGAATGATGCGCAGGTTCTCCAGAGGAATCCTGGATACTGTATTGAGGGCGATCAGAACGTAACCACCAACTTCTTTGATAGACTGGAAGAAAAAAAAGAAAGACAAACTTAATTTTTGAATTAAAAAAAAACTTTTATTTTCTGTGATGTGAATTTAGATAAATTTACATTAATGTTTTAAGAGAAAACTGTGAAACTGATGGTCCATAACACTGGCAGACAAAGCCCTATTTTTAATTGTGCTAGACTCACATTCAGTTTGACTGATAGAGGTGTGTAAATTAATGTTCAGAAGCACGGGCACACCTACACATTACACCTAAATGAGCTGCTTAGCCATGGAAAAATACCATGAAGCTCCCAGCACACAGGATTTTATGCTGATATTAATACCAGAGGATGTTTAAATCTTCTCTGGCAGAGTGTTGGTGACTTTTGCACACCGTGCTCCTCAGGTATCGGCGACCTCGGCCTCTAACTTGCCACTTTCAGGCTGACTTGCAGTGATTCTTAAACACTTTCACTTTCCAATGACAGCACATAGAGTTGATGGTAGAATATCAAGGAGGGAAGAAACGTCACAAACTGAATTGTTGCAATAGTGGGATCCTAAAATAGTATCAAAGTCAAATTCAGTGTTTTCTTTAGAATGACCCATTCTTTCACAAATCTTTGTAAATGCAGACTGCATTGCTAGGCGTTCGATTTTATACGCCTGTTGCAATGGGACTGAAAACACTTGGGTTCAAAGATTAAGAGGTGTGGCCCAAATACTTTCGTTCATATAGTGTATGTGATGGATGCTATTTTTTACATCTTTCTTGAGATATTTCATGTAAGTGTATCCTTCGATGCATTCTTCATATATCAAATTTGTAAGAAACAGACAGATGTGCTCACAGGCCAAAAACATGTCGATAGCACTGAATCATAAAACTTTCAGCCAGACTATATTGCCTCAGGTCTACCTCTAAGGCTACAGACAGCCCACTAGTTCTACTAACAGAATTGTTAGCACATATGTACAGTATGTTGCTCAAGAGGTGATAGAGACAGAACCACAATAACTCCTGGTGATCTTAATTAATATACTGGGTCGTCTTATCTGGACTGTGGATGCTGGGCAGGTGTAAAGTGATGAGAGAGAAAAGTAAGGATGAAAAAAAAATAGGACATCATTTAAGATTCTTCCTCTCACAAAAAGTAATCTGCACTGAAATATCATCAATTCTATGCCTGTCTCTGTCATCCAGTACTGCACTGTGCATTTATATTTATATATTTATATTAAGTGTATAGTTAAATTATTGTATAGTTTGTATAATGAACTAAAGCACATGTGCAGTTTTATAGAGCTGTTTCTAATCTCGTTATAATATGTATAATGACAAAAAAGGGTTTCACTGCTTCAATCAGTGGAAACAAAGCTCGCTGAATAATATCTGCTGACTGTATGCTTTTCTGTCTATGTGTGTGCAAGCTTGCATGAGAGTGTGTGTGCCCAGTGTGCAAAACCCTACACAACCTTAAGCAAAGCTCCATCCAGAGCATTATAAATACACTGAATCATCATACCTATTCACTCTCCACTGATTTTAATTATCTGAACTGAAGCGATGCAAGCGGCTACACATCCAGTACAAGAGGGTTGGACAACTTTTAATTGCACTCTTTCTCTAATCTGCTATGTGCATACTTATTGTCAACTCCTAACAAAGTGCAGCTTTTACCCGGAGGAAGGACAGGTCATGGTGATCCTCCATGTATGTGATCTCCAGGTTCTCCAAGACTATGGTGCAGTTGCTGTAGGTCTTCACCATGTTCCTGTAGTGGTCCTCTTTAGTTCCCATACGGTTTAAACGATTGGTTACACATTGGCACACTGCAGGAAAAGATAATTCATTATTGTTTCATTTAAATGTTAAAAGATTCAGATTGTAAATACTGTGGAATTGCAGTGAAGAGTCACAAAAGTACTTAAACCAAGGCTCCGTTTATGACTTTCTGTGTGTGTGTGTATCTCTGTTGGAGAATTTAGTCTGTGCAGTCATAACTTGGCACGCTTTCATGTGAAAATAATGTGATCTGGGCTGCATCTACAACAAAATCTCAGTGACGAGTTAAGTTCTGGCCCGCGAGTCAAAGTCAGCTGCGTGTTTTTATGCTGGCAAAGGCTGGATAAAACAATCCCTCTGACCAGTAAGTCCAACACATTGTGGTATTCTCCAGAAAAGATCTGGTGTGTCACAAATTCCATGACAGGTGTAGGTTTCTTTTCATTTCCCTTATTTTCTTTCTTTTTTCTTTTTTTAAGAGAGGAGATTCACATGTCTACATATCAAAATTAAAAGTCTAATGTCTAGTTTAACCATATTTGACTCAAGCGCAGGATTCGTGACATGACAAAATAACAATTTAGTGCTTAAACAGTGCTGATAAATGAACGCTGTTTGAGTGTTCATTTCCTAGAGAACAGTAATGGGCTGATAAGTTTGCCTATTTAGTGTTATATAATACATATGCATGAATAAGGAAGGTAGTGCAACGAACAGGGAGGCTTTTTTTGCTTTCACGAATGAATGAATGAATGAATGGATTTTATAATGAAAAAGGTATGTCTTCAAAGAACAGCTCATCTTCTCTTATGCGTGTTTAGGCCCCAAGCTGGACAAACAGGTTCTGACTGGCAATGAAGAGAGAGCCAGCAGAGTTAATCACTGCAACAGCTATTTAGCACGCGCACACACACACACACACACACACGCACACACACACACAGTGTCTGCACGCATAATAAGCAAGTAATTGATTGAGATTAAAATTATGGGTTCACTTGAGCAATTAACTCTGAAAAACAAAATATTCCTCCTCTTGGTTATTAGAAATTGCGGTGCTGGCGTAATCCCTAAAGCACATTCCCAAACATACCTGCTCTTGACTGCAAAAGAAAGCCCAACAACTTGGTCCGATTTCTCAGACACACCTCACAACACATAACAGCTCATGCAGTTGTGCTAACCGAGGCACATGTGATTCACATCTCTGAGGGAAAAGAACAGGGTTTCTCAACTGGTATCAAAGGATAAAACTGCGTTTTTCAGTCGCACTGTGTGTTTTACTTATGATGTCGTGCTGGGTTCATACACACTAAGCGCAAAAGGAAGCTAATCAGTGAGAATTAGGCACAAACAGCTGTCAACCGCCCTCCCTCTTCTTCCTCCTCATTAGCTAGTCCCTGAGGGTTCTCCATGACATGAACCCTGCAGTCCAGCAGCCCAACACCCGAGTAACAGAGGCAGATGAGCAAAAGCAAGCTGACGGTTTTAATTAGAAGAGCCACGTGGGTTGTAATTAGCACTCCAATTATTACTCAGATTGCGAAAACCAAACTGTAATAAACAAAAGGTTGTCGGGTTTTTGCAGCTGTGACTATTAATAAACCTGATTTGAACATCCTGAACGCCATTTTGCAAACAGAGACAATCATTTAGAGTATATATGCATGCATATTTCCCAGTTATATATAAACAGCCTGCTCCCTTTTTGAGTTATAATGAGCAGTGAAGGTGGAAAAAGACAGGTGAGGCTGATGGTTCAACAAACTTCCTCCAAGGGAAGATCAGACCTTGAGTGCCAAACAAGGAAGAAAAGCAAACAGCCAATTGGTCGAGCAAGCAGGCACACAGCCACAGTAAAAGTTCTCCTTGTCCACTTGGTGATTTCACAACTTTCTTGCAGGTGATAAATGATCTGATATTCCATGACCACAGTGTTGGGAAGGTTACTTTTAAAATGTATTCCACTACAGATTATAGATAATTGGCAAACCTTCTGGAGGAAACCTGGTCTTGTTAGGAGAGACGGCATCCATCCCACTTTGGATGGAGCAGCTCTCATTTCTAGAAATATGGACCAATTTATTAAACTCCCCAAAATATGACTATCCAGAGTTGGGACCTGGAAGCAGAGTTGCAGTCTTACACGCCTCTCTGCAGCTTCTCTCCTCCTGCTACCCCCAAAAACCCATCTCCATTGAGACTGTGTCAGCTCCCAAAATGACAAAAACAAACCAAAACCAGCAACAAACAACTTAAACATAGAAAATCACGAAGAAAGAACAATACAGAATCCACATCTGAACCAAAGAGTAAAACAATGAAATGTGGATTATTAAATATTAGGTCTCTCTCCTCCAAGTCTCTGTTAGTACATGACTTAATAATTGATCAACAAATCGATTTACTCTGCCTTACAGAAACCTGGTTGCAGCAGGATGATTATGTTAGTTTAAATGAATCAACACCCCGAGTCATTCTAACTACCAGAAACCTCCAAGCACAGGCCGGTCGGGGCGGTGTGGCAGCAATTTTTCACACCAGCCTATTAATTAACCAAAGACCAAGACAGACTTTTAATTCATTTGAAAGCCTGATGCTTAACCTTGTCCACCCCAGCTGTAAAACTCAGAAACCAGTCTTACTTGTTATCATCTATCGTCCACCTGGGCCTTACACAGAGTTTCTCTCTGATTTCTCAGACTTTTATCTGATTTAGTGCTCAGCTCAGATAAAATAATTATTGTGGGTGATTTTAACATCCATGTAGATGCTAAAATGACAGCCTCAAAATCGCATTTAATCTGTTATTAGACTCAATTGGCTTCTCTCAAAATGTAAAAGAACCCACCCACCACTTTAATCACACTCTAGATCTCATTTTAACATATGGCATAGAAACTGAACATTTAACAGTTTCCTGAAAACCCTCTGCTGTCTGATCATTTCCTGATAACATTTACATTTACAATAATTGATTACACAGCAATGGAGAGTAGACTTTATCAAAGTAGATGTCTTTCTTAAAGTGCTGTAACTAAGTTTAAGAATATAATCCACCCACTGTTATCATCTTCAATGCCCTGTACCAACATAGAGCAGAGCAGCTATCTGAACGCTACTCCAACAGAGGTTGATTATCTTGTTAATAATTTTACCTTCTCACTACGTACGACTCTGGATACTGTAGCTCCTGTGAAAACTAAGGCCTCAAATCCAAAGTCCCTGACTCCGTGGTATAATTCTCAAACACGTAGCCTAAAGCAGATAACTCGTAAGCTGGAGAGGAAATGGCGTGTCACAAATTTAGAGGATCATCATTTAGCCTGGAGAAATAGTTTGCTGCTTTATAAGAAAGCCCTCCGCAAAGCCAGAACATCTTACTATTTGTCACTGATTGAAGAAAATAAGAACAACCCCAGGTTTCTCTTCAGCACACTGTAGCCAGGCTGACAAAAAGTCAGAGCTCTACTGAGCCAACCATCCCTTTAACGTTAACTAGTAATGACTTCATGAACTTCTTCACAAATAAAATTTTTATCATTAGAGAAAAAATTACCAATAATCATCCCACAGATGTAATATCGTCTACAGCTACTTTTAGTACCATCGATGTTAAGTTAGACTCTTTTTCTCCAATTGATCTTTCTGAGTTAACTTCAATAATTAATTCCTCCAAACCATCAACGTGTCTTTTAGACCCCATTCCTACAAAACTGCTCAAAGAAGTCCTGCCATTAATTAATTCTTCGATCTTAAGTATGATCAACCTATCTCTAATAATCGGCTATGTACCACAGGCCTTCAAGCTGGCTGTAGTTAAACCTTTACTCAAAAAGCCATCTCTAGACCCAGCTGTCTTAGCTAATTATAGGCCAATCTCCAACCTTCCTTTCATATCAAAAATCCTTGAAAGAGTAGTTGTCAAACAGCTAACAGATCATCTGCAGAGGAATGGCTTATTTGAAGAGTTTCAGTCAGGTTTCAGAGCTCATCACAGCACAGAAACAGCTTTAGTGAAGGTTACAAATGATCTTCTTATGGCCTCTGACAGTGGACTCATCTCTGTGCTTGTCCTGCTAGACCTTAGTGCTGCGTTTGATACTGTTGATCATAATATCCTATTAGAGCGATTAGAACATGCTGTAGGTATTACAGGTACTGCGCTGCAGTGGTTTGTATCATATCTATCTAATAGACTCCAATTTGTTCAAGTAAATGGAGAGTCCTCTTCACACACTAAGGTCAATTATGGTGTTCCACAGGGTTCAGTGCTAGGACCAATTCTATTTACATTATACATGCTTCCCCTAGGCAGCATCATTAGAAGACATAGCATAAATTTTCACTGCTATGCAGATGACACGCAGCTCTATCTATCCATGAAGCCAGGTAACACACACCAATTAGTTAAACTGCAGGAATGTCTTAAAGACATAAAGACCTGGATGGCCGCTAACTTTCTGCTTCTTAATTCAGATAAAACTGAGGTTATTGTACTCGGCCCTGAAAATCTTAGAAATATGGTATCTAACCAGATTCTTACTCTGGATGGCATTACCTTGGCCTCCAGTAACACTGTGAGGAACCTTGAGTCATTTTTGACCAGGACATGTCCTTTAACGCACATATTAAACAAATATGTAAGACTGCTTTCTTCCATTTGCGCAACATCTCTAAAATTAGAAATATCCTGTCTCAGAGTGATGCTGAAAAACTAGTTCATGCCTTCATTGCTTCCAGGCTGGACTACTGTAATTCTTTATTATCAGGATGTCCTAAAAACTCCCTGAAAAGTCTTCAACTAATCCAAAATGCTGCAGCAAGAGTACTGACAGGGACTAGGAAGAGAGAACATATTTCTCCTGTTTTGGCTTCCCTTCATTGGCTTCCTGTTAAATCCAGAATTGAATTCAAAATCCTGCTCCTCACATACAAGGTCTTAAATAATCAGGCCCCATCTTATCTTAATGACATTGTAGTACCATATCACCCTATTAGAGCACTTCGCTCTCGCTCTGCAGGCCTACTTGTTGTTCCTAGAGTATTTAAAAGTAGAATGGGAGGAAGAGCCTTCAGTTTTCAGGCCCCTCTTCTGTGGAACCAGCTTCCAGTTTGGATTCGGGAGACAGACACTATCTCTACTTTCAAGATTAGGCTTAAAACTTTCCTTTTTGCTAAAGCATATAGTTAGGGCTGGACCAGGTGACCCGGAATCCTCCCTTAGTTATGCTGCAATAGACGTGAGGCTGCCGGGGATTCCCATGATGCATTGAGTTTTTCCTTTCCAGCCACTCACTATGTGTTAATAGACCTCTCTGCATCGAATCATATCTGTTATTAATTTCTGTCTCTCTTCCACAGCATGTCTTTCATCCTGTTTTCCTTCTTCACCCCAACTGGTCGCAGCAGATGGCGCCCCTCCCTGAGCCTGGTTCTGCCGGAGGTTTCTTCCTGTTAAAAGGGAGTTTTTCCTTCCCACTGTCGCCAAAGTGCTTGCTCATAGGGGGTCATATGATATGATTGTTGGGGTTTTCTCTGTATTTATTATTGTGCGATCTATTGTACAATATAAAGCGCCTTGAGGCGACTTTTGTTGTGATTTGGCGCTATATAAATAAAATTGAATTGAATTGAAATTGAATTACAGGATACATGCCCCAAAATGTATTTTGTAACGTATTCTGTTAAGTTACTCAATGAGAGTAACGTATTCTACTTTGGATTACTTAATAATATTATCATGCATTTTACATCTACATGAATGTATTCCTGTATGATTATTCCGCGCGTATATAAAACAGATCCGCGGCTCTGAACTGTAGTAAAGGGACCTTTGGCTAATACATCGGTTTCCGTGTCGGGCTCGTCGCCGAAAACCAGCTTTACTTTGTTCTTCATGTCATTTATGTGGGCCGCAAGTAGAGGTGACATGTGCCGTGAGATTGAGACACAGGCATTAGAGCCTCATATTGCATGTTTTGTTTGGGTTTCCACTGGTGTGAAATAACTAGAAATAGAAAGGGCATAGCCTAACATCAGTGTTGCAGAGTGTTACAGGTAAAGCCCTAAAGAATGCAGCCTCATGGACAGTGTAGTCCGTGCTGCAGGGAGAATTCACTGCCATACCCGTTATGTGTCTGTGAGCATGAGGGAGGGAAAAGGAGAGTCGAACAGTAGAGTTGTCACCAAGCAGAAACGGGAGATGGAAGCATAAATATAATAATAACCACTGCAGCCAAAAAGAGTGTCTGACGAGCCCAGTTAGCCCAAGCTATTAAGACTCGACTGTACACTGTACATTGTGTTTTCCTCCGAAACAGTAACTTCCGTTGGAGCAGCCTTTCAACGCCTCTCTCTGTCTCTCACTAGCAAAGTTAACCCATGCAACAAAGTAAAGCTGGTTTTCGGCTACGAGCCCAACACAGAACCCGACGTATTAGCCAGAGGTCCCTTTACTACGGTTCGGAGCCGCGGACCAGTTTTATATACGTGCGGAATAGTTTTCTATACAAGATCGCTGCAAAAAGTGCAGCCTTACCTAATGTCCACCCTACTGTTACTCACTTTATATTAAGATTAAAAAATCTAGTTGGTAATATTAAAAAAATTACACAGCAATAGTACATTCATGTAGATGTAAAAAGCACGGTAATATTATTAAGTGATCCAAAGTATTCAGAATATGTTACCCTCATTGAGAAACTTAACGGAAACTTAACAGAATATGCACAAAATACATTTTGTAGTGGAATACATTTTAAAAGTAACCTTCCCAACACTGCCTAACATATGAAACAAAAAAAGAGGAATCCATTTATTTCAACAATGTAACTGTATTCTGAATACCACCTTTTAAAATGGTAACTGTAACGGAATACAGTTACTCATATTTTGTATTTTAAATACGTAACGCCGGTACATGTATTCCATTACTCCCCAACACTGCATGACCATAAATGGACTTCATAGAACAACAAAACAAAAAGAAATGAGGTTGGACTGTGGGGACATAATTAATTGAAATCTGAAAGATTGCTCCATAACTCTGCCGGGAATAATGTGTGTTACACTTTAACCTGAGAACTTTAGCCAATTAAAAGTTGCTCATGTTGAATCACATGTACAACAAAAGTTTGCAAAAGCGGTAAGCTACCTTCATTCTGAAAGCGACAAACTGTAGCTAGTGAGGAAATGAACATGGAGACTGAAAATGACTGGAACCTGTTTTGCTGCTTTTTTCTCTAGAAACCTTTGGTTCTGAAATGTAACCTACAGTCTGCAGCCTGCTATAATGCAAGGTTAAGGGTGGGCTTTCTTATGATGCAACTGATACTTTGACAAAGACTAATTGCAGATTGCTTCACTCATTCCAGCTGTACTGTCGTCACAAAATGTCCAGGAGGTAGGTGCAATAAGTGGCAGGTCTGCCTCTGTACAGCATGAGTGTGTGTGGATGTGTGCACTAGCATATATGCAAGTGTGGAACACTGTAAGCGGCACAAAACATTCCCTGGATTGAGCTCCATTGATCAGCATCCAGTCAGAGAATGACAAAGGACCCGATAAACCTGATCATGAGTCATCTAAACTTGCGGAAATGTGCAGTGACATATTGCTGTTTTGATGTTTACTTGGGAACTAGTATTTGAAGTCGAGGGTGTGCGGGCACATATCTGTTTCTTGAGGCTATGGCATCTGCACCACTACATAAAAAGGAAACTATTGTTTATTATTTGATATAATGATCTCATTATCACATCAATAAACATTTCCAAAGAGAATAAAGAACTGAATAACTTTATTATCCCAATCAATGGATAATTGTCTTTGGTTCACCATTCATACAACAACAACGTTGTTGTAAATATATATATATATATATATATATATATATATATATATATATATATATATATACTGTATACAATACCTAACAAATTTATTAGACCACAACCACCCAATGTAAAAGTTTATGTCGCAGTTGCCCTAAACAAACAGTATTGGTAATGACCAAAATCCTTCTCCGCCTAAAGGGGGAGGGGGCGAGTAATCGCTTGTCTTTCTGTCTGTTTGTTAGGAGTCTAGCATCTACAGCCTTTAAGACATTTTCAAATATCTTGTTCAAATGTATGTGTGTGTAAACACCAATAACAGCATGAGCTGATTTAATTTTGGTGAAAATGAGTTCAAGGTCAAGGTCATGGGCACGCCAAATGCGAAAAACTTTATATTACACACACTTTTTTTTATGTATCGGCTTCAAACTTCACAACACTATGCTAAGAATTTCACCATGAAAAAGAATCATTTAAAAAAAAGATTTTTCAGTTTATTCAAAACTTGGAATTTGAAAATGGATTTTGAAATGAAGGTTTTAAAAAGCATTTTGAAAATCAGTTTATTAAATTGGAATGAAAATGAATTTACAAATGCAGAATTTATTCTACAATTCATCATTTAAGCACAAACACAGTATTCGTGCCTCGCTGCAACCGCTTTGGTCACTAGCTGGCATTTGCATTCATTCTCCCTGAGTGGTAGTAAAACTGTGAAAATTGTGAAGACCGTTTGCCCTGCAACTTTTGAAATAGGTTGGCTGCGGCGGTAAAATATGTAAGTTTTACTGTGAAGGTAAATGTCTCTGATTCCGGATTGTGTCACACTTTTTCAAGTTCCACTAAGGCTCAATGAGTAGTTTGCATGAGCAGACAAGATGGCATCTTCCATGGAAACTACACTTAGTCTGCTAACAACCAAAGCAATCACAAAGAGGCATCACCTGCAACACTGTTAACTTCCACCTACCATAAGCCAACCACTTGGGGAATACACATTTTTCATTAGCAGCCTGTGGTTGCTGATTGGTTTCTAGGTCTGTATGACTGAGGACTCAAAGGAATGGGTCAACGTTTTGGCGAATGCACAATTGTTTTCTGATGTAGGGGTTACATTAGAATATCAGCACTCTCTATCCTGGTAAATTCTGAGCTCCAAATCTTGCACTTTTCTTTTAAAAATCTTTAAAATGACACATGAACTCGGGGCTGTGCGATATGACCAAAATATTATATCCTGATATAAGACATTTCTCATCCCGGCAAAGATATATATCACAAAAATTTTACATTTTCTGTAAATTTCGGGCCGTCGACTTGCGTGAAGTCTTTTCAGCTGGGCGTCTTGTACCTGGAGTTTTGTGTTTTGACCGATGCATGAAACTATATATTTAGATATAACTGGTAACTGCTGCCATTTTCTTTTTGAGTATTTATTACACAGCGTGCTCCTGGGAAAAGCCTGTTCTAACCTTTGAGTGTTTACCGTTTATTTTAAACTCCTGACGGCTCTTTTTTGCTTCTCATTCGTAAACTCTCTCCATACTCTGTCACGCGATTCTAGCGTAGGTGGTTGATGAGGTTTGCCGTGTTTGAGACTGGTGTGGGGACCGGTTTGTGGCATAATTTGCATAGCACAGTTTTTTGGTCTGTGTCAGACTTTTCATAACCAAACCATGCCCATGCTACATGCCTCGTTTAGAAATGGATTTGTTTTGAGTGGTCTTTCTGTTAGTCATCATTTCAGTGTATTTCGAAAAATCTCAACAGGCTCTTGAGCTTTATTGTGTAAGGTTTATGTGGAAAATAAACAAGTGGACAGCGGAGCCACACACTGGGTTTACGGTCATTGTTGCTAACAACAACGCGTAAAAACAGTGCTTGTCCGTCCATATGTGGTTATTTTAAATATAAGAGGAAGAGAGAACTTTAAGAAATTAATATAGCCACTACAGTGACCATCAAAACAATGAAAAAATATTGCCATAAGCAGTTTTTATCGTTTGTTTCGACACCATGAATAGCGTAATATGAAACGATAGATGTTTTCATATGGTCATCCGATATATATCATTATATCGAACAGCCCTACATGAACTAAAGGGCTGTGATATGTTTGAGTTTGCGTAAATATTCTTGGATTATATTCTTAGACTGACATACATAATGTAAACCTTTGATGGTTGGCGAAAGCATGATTATTTATTGAGAAAATGGGTACAAATTGCAACGGGCCACAATACCACAGTCACAGCAGACAATAGAGTAAACATTTGAGAGACATTAACCAAACAAGATGAGATCGAGTGTACAATCTTACTCACCAAACCCAGACAAAAGAAAAAGTCAGAACCAAACTTCCCCTGATATCGCTCTAATGCTTTCCTCCAACAAGGTGAGCCACCATCTACAAAATTAAATCATAATGCTTTATACCAGAGGTTCCCAAAGTGTGGGGCCCGGGGCGCGGTATGAAAAAAAAAAAAAAAAAAAAAAAAAGAGCGCTTGGACACTGGACAGGTTTTTGACGGGGCTCCCACATAAACGCGAAGCAGGAGATGAAGCATCGCCAAATATGTTTCCAAACCAACTTCCTTCCAAGCCAAAGACTAGAAAATATGTTGAAGCATATCTTCCCTTCGGCTTCACCTGCACAAGTGCCAAGGTAGGTCTCCCCTGCAGAATTAGTTTCCCTGCGTCGGGAGCAGCGCTGGGTTCTCCAAATCACGGACAAACGGTATCCCACAGTCTTGATTTTTAGTTCACAAACACTTATTGTAATAACTAACTACTCCTGACATTTTGGACATGTTAGCTCTTTATGCAGTAAAGTTACAGTGGGATACAAATAATATCAGGCTGATCCTGCCGTAATTTGTTCCCCCTGTTCAAATCACGGACAAACAGTATCCCACAGCTGTTTATGTGTTTAAACCTATTTTGCACAGAGAGGCATTTTTTGAAAAATGTATTGACAGCAATGTTGAATATTATTACACAGGAAAAAAAAACAACTACACGTAAAATAATTACACCATGACACCTCTGCCTTTCTAAATGGAGGGACAGTAACTGCGTGTAAAACCTGAAGATAGTCAGATTAACAGTATTTTGTCTCTATCTGCCATTCTGCAATTCATCTCATGTAAACAATAACGTGGTGCACAGCGTGACATGAAAAGAGGCACATACCTTTGACGTTGCGTGACGAACTCTGTAATCCTCATCCACACGTAAACGCAAAAAAGGAGTTTTAAATAATCTCCGTTTTCGGTGAATCGCAACGCCGTTTACGTGTTGACGAAAGACCCAAACGCATAGAAACAGCTGAGTTTTCAAAAATACCCGTGTAGGTGTGGACGTAGCGTAAAAGAGTTAGTAGTTTATTTTATTACTACCTGTCATTTATCGCCGTTTACTTGTATTTGCTTAATTGTTTACTAAATGTTTGAGGTGTGAAATAAACCGCAATGGAGTTTGAAAACAAAATATGGGTGTGTGTGTTTGGAGGATGCGTTTGTGCGGGGGGGGGCGAACATTTTTCTTGTAAAAAAGGGGGGCCTGGCAAAAAAAGTTTGGGAACCACTGCTTTATACCTTTCTGCAGACAACAGAAATGGTCTTGCCGCTTTCTCTTCTTCTCACTCACTACCTGCAATTCAATTATGCTCTGTCCAGAGTCTCATAATTACATTACCTGAAAACGTATACATGATTAAAGGGAGGTAACGATGCTAAGTGACAGGACTCTCTCAAGTCAGCGGCATTACGATAAAATATCCTGCACAATTCAATCTCCAGTGTTCCGCCACTTTTATAACAAATTGATGCCAAGATTAATTCACCTATTTAGAAGTACATGTGTGGGAGGGCAAGATGGCGTCGTAGCGTGAGCACCCGTCTTGCTGAGCTCCGGTGAGGTTCCCTGATTATCCGTCTAAAATACGTGTTCACCTGGTGAAACGTTACAAATGTGCGTGGGAGTAACTCTATAATGAGTCTGGACGACTATTTTTCTAAAATGCCTAACGCCAGCTCTAAGAAAAAGACAGCTCCGACTGTGCAAGCTAGCGACATTGTGGATCCTACTGCGGCTGAGCCTGAAGAAGCTAACGCCAGCCGAGGAAGCTGGGAGTGACATCAACCCGAACATTCTCGCGGCTTTGAGTAAGATGACCGACAGCATCACAACTTTGTTGGATGTTAAAGTTGATACCGTGCTGGCCGCAATCCGCGAACAGACATCCCGGATCCAGGCCCTGGCGACGCGGGTGGGTGATGCCGAGACACGAATCTCAGGCGTGGAAGACACGGCAGATGTACTGCAGGCAAAGGTGGCACAACTCGAAAAACAAGTAACTGACATGGCAGACCATATGGATGATTTAGAGAATCGCAGCCGCAGATGTAACCTTCGCTTGGTCGGGCTACCCGAGGGCACGGAGGGAAATGATGTTGTCGCTTTCATGGAGACATGGCTCCCCTCCTATCTCAATCTCACAACTAAAAATGGGAAGATCAAGCTAGACTGCGCTCACCGCTCTCTAGCACCGAAGCCGGGCACCAGCCAGCGCGCCAGACCCATCATCATGAAGCTTCACAACTTTGCTGATAAACAACGAGTGATGGCTGCAGCTCGGCGCCTGGCTGCACAGCCGAACCAGCCAACAGACCGGATCAAAGTTTCCTTCTTTAATGATTATTCGGCGGCGGTAGGCAAGAAACGCAAGGCTTTTGACGAGGTGAAGAGCTGCCTGAGGAAGAAGAATGTGGATTATGCGCTTCTATACCCCGCCACACTGAGGCTGTCTGCCAACGGCAAGGAGAAGAGATTTCACACACCGGAGGCAGCTGCGTCTTACGCGGAATCGCTGCCCTGAATCCCCGTAACCACCGGAGTGTTCCTTTTATTCACACTGTGCCTTATGAACCAGTGTGAGTATCTGCCGAATCTAGGCGTATGTGACTCTATCTCTTTTCGTCCCCGCTGCTTATAAGCAACCAGGTGAAATGTCCCACCTCATCGGGTCCCGGACAGACTGTGTTTTCGTCTATGAGTAGGCGTGAGTTAAGCGCGTGCAATGCCTTTCGGCTTCTCCGACAGGCAGGAGGAGATTGGTTTTTTCCTACACGTTTAGTAGGGCTGTTGCCAAATTACTTGTCAATGGAGAGTTGTACTGGTAGTCAGTATAAGCTTTTAATGATATAAGTTTGCATATGATAGAATACTGCATGATGACCTTTTGATGACTTAGACTGTTGTCCACTACAGGACTGTTTTATAAATTCTTTCTCACAGCTGAATGAGCTGTTATTATTTCACTCCTGCCAGGAAGAGGAAGAGCTGGACACTTTTATCTGCGCTCCCTAACAAGAAGAGAGGCTGCGTCCTTCTGAATCTCACAACACACACGCATACACCTAAACCACTCTTATCTTCACTCCCTACGCACTAACTTTCCTCTGCCTATGAATAGACGTATTCACTGTTGTATTATTTTTGCATATAAATAAAGACAAGTGCAAGAACACAGCGCTGATCACAGGGCCCCCACTCTGTTGTGAGCGTTCTGTGACCGCCCTTGCAAGTAAAGATCTACAGTGTGTGTCTCTTCACTCTTAGACTCTCAGCTGAAGAAGTGTCATTTAGAATAAATCTCTTGACATTTATTTTGGTCCTTCGAGCCGGATCAGAAACATCAGAACTGTTATCTGTGACTCTGTTCCAGGATCCAGCACTGATTCCTGACGCCGTGGGAAGCCAGCACCGAAGTCTGTGCACAGCCCTCTTAGACGAGGCCGAAAGCCCTGGACCGTGTGAATTCGGGTCCAGGCCGGTGTTTTTAGTCTGGTCCACGGCGGTGGGATTCAGTCTGACGATCCGAATCACCAGTGAGACGTCTGAGGGTGAGAGAAACACTATTTTGTAAAACGGCCACGAAGGTTTTAAGAAACGCGTAAAATGAAATGATAAAATAGGTTAAGTTCGCCAAAAGGCCAAAAGAACTAAGTTTAGACCAGTTTCAGAGGTAGCCGAAATGATCTCGTGACAAATTATTAAAGAAACGCATAAAATAGGTTAAGTTCGCCAAAAAGAACTAAGTTTAGACCAGTTTTAGAGGTAGCCGAAATTATCTCGTGACAAATTATTTAAGAAACGCGTAAAATAGGTTAAGTTCGCCAAAAGGCCAAAAGAACTAAGTTTAGACCAGTTTCAGAGGTAGCTGTTAAATACTTCGTGACAAATTAGCGCGCAAATGTCTATCTGTGTGTATGTGTGTATGTGTCTAGAAGTAAGTTGATTTTACAGCACAATACGCTGCTGAACTACTTCTATTTTATTTGTTTTCTTTGCTTGAGGCTCAAGTACTGGTGACAAATGAGAACGGTTGAGTTTTATCTCGTAAAACTGATACCGCTTCATTTTTTAGAAGTGAAGTAGAAGGGCGTATCAGTAACCACTCTGAAGTCAAGTGTGCCAGTGACAGCCCAGCAAAATCTTTGACAATGGGGAATAAACAAGCAAAATTAACACCTGATGAGGAATATTTAGAAAAACAACAAACCGGAGCAGGTAGAATAAGTGCAAATAGGTGGAGAAATCCACAAAAAGCTAAAAACCACAGCTGGGAAGGGAAATGCAATCCCTCAGCTGTTACCCAGCTGAAAGCTGTCCTGAAACAAGAAATTACATTAACAAAAGACCCAAAGAAGAAATTAAAACGTGAAGAAGAATATAAACTTTTCCAAGCATGGGAAACTGAAGCTGAAAGGAGAACTGAAAATGGGAAAAAGAAAGAGGAAAATAGAGATCTATTTGGGCGCACTTTCATTAAAGGATTACTGCCACCCATTAGGTCTCATGTAGAAAAGAATTGGGTAACGCAAGATACGGGCACAGCAGATGAGGCGTTTCAATATGCTAACCATGCACAGACAGTGGTGAAACGGAAAGAGAAGGTCTCAGTTTTTGCCCTCGATGCTGACACTGTTCTCACAGCTTTTAGTGCAGGCTACAGGGGAGGTTTCAGAGGCCAAAAGAGAGGGAGAGGAATGTTTAGTGGAGGAGCAAGAGGTAGAGACAGACCTAGATGCACACCAAACAATGGTTTTAACTCTACATGCTGGGAGTGTGGGAAAAGGGGACACCTTGCACGTGACTGTAAGACACAGAGACACACACCAAACAGTGACTTTAATACTGCATGCTGGAGGTGTGGAAAAGAGGGACATTTTGCACGTGACTGTAAGAAACAAAGAAGCAGTTCAGACTAGGAAGAACTTAATAATCCCTCGTCAAGTAAAAAATTAGAGATCCAAGTATAAGTTTAAAAAGGGCTGGAAACAGACCCAACTGAATACATATAAATGCAAGAGGAATAAAGTTAAATAAAACAACTGTAATGTATTCAAATTGATAAAAGCAAGGATAACAACCTGTAAACTGGTATGAACAATGAAACATAGTTAGGATGAAGACCATGCCCAGAATGAATAGAAAAATATAAATAAAATATTGTAAAATATTGTAATATACTATTGCTGTTATATAAAAAGATAATAACATTAATAATGAAATAATATTAATATGAAGAGGCACCTCAGTCAGCTATGATGTGAGGTGGATAATTGTTAGAAGTAATCTGCATCAAGCTTAAGGTTGCTCAAATTCAGTATAATGACATATGAAATGAAGAAAATAAAGAAAATATGTAAACTACTTAAGTGCATAGAGGCACTTGACCTGCTCGAAAACCTGTCATCCTAGATGAGACATTGCTGAAATATAGAGCACACCTATACTAACAACTAAAAACCCTCTATACAACAGCTAAAGCTACACAATTGAGAAGCTGAATTAAATACATGGTCACTGCTAAGCTGATGAGCAGGTTACACATTTTTAGAGCAGGAGCTGCATAAGAACACATCAGAGGGAGGAAACAGCTATTAAAGCTCAAACATGAAGCTGTCTGTGGGCTCAGTTTTTTTCCTCACGCTTCTGATTTGTCTTTGGCAGCAGCCTTTTTGCATCCTGACTCGTGTGTAAAGCGTTCAAGCCATCGGTAACTTGTTTTTTGTTTTGTTGGTTTGAAAAATGAATAAATTTGTGATCATACTTGTGGATCACAGTGGCACATAATGATTAGGCATATGATTTACTAATGCAGATGTAATAACTTTATTCTAAAATTCAAGGAGAACAAACAAGAACAACATCTTCAGTTGTGTATTGTTGTTGTTCTCTGTGCAGTGTGCTGAGTTTTGTTTTTGTTTCTTTTGTTTTTTGAAATGTTGCTTGAGTGATGAGTACTGTAACTTCTGTTCAGAGCCAGCTGAGAGCTGGGTTGTCTGTTTTGTTTTAGGTGACAAGCCAGAAAAGTTAAAACTTAGTTTCTTGTTTTGAAAAAAGAAAAAGGGAAAAAAGGGAGGTTTTGTGTTTCTCAGCCAAGAACAACTACAATTTAATTCTATGTTTTTGAGAAAGGAGAATTTAAAATAATAGTAATAATAATAATAAAACAAAGAGTGATGTTTTGTTTAAGTGGTGAAGACAGCCAATACTGCAAGATACCATTTAGTGCATGATCTGCGAGCAATAAATGAAATCATCTTATTTATCTTTAAATAAACTCCAATTATGGAGACCTGAAGTCACATGCTTAGGGCACACTCTCAGGTGAAGGCAGAAAGCTACTAAACAAAGAAAAGAAGCTATACAAAATGCGCCACAGCCACAAACTAAGCATTCATATTCTTTCTAACTCTTAGTGAGCCAGAGTTATGACCTTGGCTCCCTGTTTTTCTGCTTCCACCAAAGGTGGGGGTGACGCTCCCGTGGCATGTGCTCTGTTCTTTTTACTATCACAAAGAGGAAAAAAAAAGAGAGAGAGGCCCCTACTCTCTGAATACAATATTCTTTTCATAACTCGGCAGTATGAAATGTCATGAAACAGTGTAACTCACTCACAGTAAATCAGCAGTATAGGATAATACAAACCTATCTAATAAATCTAATGATTTTCACATTCTTTTAACTCAGAAGTATGATGTGGCCTACAGCAGTATCATGATTCACTCATTTTGATTATAGGTATAATGTAATATATAACAGCATAATAATCTCACAACTGCTACAAGCACATTTGCCTTTCTTAACACACGCGAGAGAAAGGCAACTGTTGAGAAAATGCTCTTTTGGGAGAGACAGTCCCAGAGGCCTTGCATGCAAGCTACTAATACACATACATGCAATGAAGAACAGCTTACACTACAGCACACACTATACATGCGCCTATATCCCTCATTAGTGTTAAAACAGGGAAAACTTAATAGTTTTGTTATCAAATGCTGAAGTTTATCCACTACTAACAAATAAACTCTCTGGGTTGCAGGACAACAACTTCAAAAAGAAAGAGACTGGTATGACCAACCAGTGATGAAACAACAAATTTAGTGGTTAAGAGTCAAATGGTGAGATGTTTTCTGCTGATTGAATCATACAAGTGATTAATGAAGGAAGGAAAATTCCTTTTTGTGCTTTTAAACGTGATCTTACAATTTTAATATCTACCTGTGTTGTCCTGTCAACTTGGTGGGTTATGAGTTGATTATATTGTGAGGAAAAACAAAAAAGGGGGAGAGAAGGCTGACACAGGGCCTGGCCCGGTGTTTCTCCCCTCTCTGAATAACACAGCCAATACAACATCATTTTCCTGTTCGTCTGTTTTTGTTTTGTTTTGTTTTTCTCTTAATGTTTAATTACAGGCTGCTTTGCCGGTCCTGAACGCCGAAGCTGACCTGGACTCCTGCTCTCCCCTCTACCATCTTTGACGTGACCCTGACCAAATGCTGCAGCAGCTAGACCCATAACAACAATCTAAAAATGTCAACAGTGCTACAGGAAAGCGATCTCATGCAGCAGAAACGGAGAGCGTTAAATCCAAGGCTCGTTTCACTACACGGGGGAGATTTACAGACAGCTTCAGCTGACAGAGCTGTGACGAGACGCCCATTAAGCCCGAATGAAAAGTAAGGCCGAGCAAAAGAATGCTGACCTTGATAACTCTGCATTAACACTGTACAGGACAGTGACGGACCAACACGGATGATCGGGCAGCAGAAGAAAGGGCGTGCCAGAGACAGGAGGAGCAACTGAGGTCAAAAGGCACCTCAGAATGGACAAAACACAGAAGAAGATGCAGGTTTCACCTGCGATGAGCATGGACACTGGAGAAAGGACTGCCCCAATTGGGGCCAAAACCAGGACAGACTGAACTTTGAGCAGCAGCAGCAATGGTCGCAACCGGACTGAAAAGGAGGAGGGCAGGACCCCAGGACACGCTTCAGGCCGTGGTTTACTCAAAACACCAGAACAGGAAGGTGATAAACACGCCAACATACACAAACATACACATCTACACACACTGACTCAAAATGAAGAGAAACACACACCTGAACAGACGTGCACTTGTTGATTGAGTGAGAAATGACACACACACACATCAGACAATGTACACTCATCAAACATGACTGATGCCCTGAACGCCTTGAGACAGATCCAGCAGGCCCAAAATCAGGACTATGTAAGTAATACAAGTGACTGCTAAAAAGACTACTACTCCCTTTTCACTGTGCAATACTTTTTGTTAAAAACCAACGGTGCAATAGACTTCAATACTTGAAATACTTGAAATACTTGAAATACTTGCAATTCCTTTGTATTCTTATTCTTATTTATTATATTTATCCCTTTTGTATACGCTTGTTTATATATGTCTCTGTATTTATATATATATAGTATTCTGCTCACATTCTGTAACTTCTGTCGGTGATCTTATCTTACTCATTGAAGTTACTTTTATTTTGTGTTTTTGTAACATGTATCCTGCCATGTCTAAAACTCATGATTAACCGTATAATTGTTTCCACTGTTGCTGCATACATAGCCGTGACAAATGATGATGATGACCCCGACCTGTTGGAACATGAAGACTTTATGTGATTAATGATGATGTGACAGAAAATGTACTACAAGATGTTACATACTGATATCTCACTTCAAAGTTATACTGACAACAGGAGGGAATGTCAATGGAGAGTTGTACTGGTAGTCAGTATAAGCTTTTAATGATATAAGTTTGCATATGATAGAATACTGCATGATGACCTTTTGATGACTTAGACTGTTGTCCACTACAGGACTGTTTTATAAATTCTTTCTCACAGCTGAATAAGCTGTTATTATTTCACTCCTGCCAGGAAGAGGAAGAGCTGGACACTTTTATCTGCGCTCCCTAACAAGAAGAGAGGCTGCGTCCTTCTGAATCTCACAACACACACGCATACACCTAAACCACTCTTATCTTCACTCCCTACGCACTAACTTTCCTCTGCCTATGAATAGACGTATTCACTGTTGTATTATTTTTGCATATAAATAAAGACAAGTGCAAGAACACAGCGCTGATCACAGGGCCCCCACTCTGTTGTGAGCGTTCTGTGACCGCCCTTGCAAGTAAAGATCTACAGTGTGTGTCTCTTCACTCTTAGACTCTCAGCTGAAGAAGTGTCATTTAGAATAAATCTCTTGACATTACTGTTCTTTGAATGTTCCATCACGCAGCTCTTTCTTGCTCTTTTTTCATTTTATTGTTTTATTTTTCATTTTACTGTTTTATTTTCAACCAGGGTGTGGTGAATCTTTTGGCTCAATATGCTTTGTATGATACATGAATAAGATTAACAATGAATAGGCTGCGAATATGCACCTGGAATGTACGAGGGGTTCACAGCCCTATTAAGAGGAGAAAGATATTTACTTGTCTAAAAAAGGACGGTATAGATGTTGCTATGTTACAAGAGACACATCTTGATAACAATGAGCACTTAAAGTTACAACAAGGATCATATGGACAAGTATTTTTTTCATCCTTCACTACAAGAAGCAGGGGAGTGGCAGTGTTGATTAGGAAAAATGTACCTTTTATAGTAACTGACTGTGTTAAAGATCTGAAGGGCCGCTACGTGATAGTCAAGGGAATTTTGCAAGGTCAAAATATTTTAATAATGAATGTTTATTTTCCACCTGTCCACCCAACCACCTTTCTTACCAAAATGTTTCTGGATTTAACCCCATTTCTTCCTAACTCTACCATTATTATTGGTGGTGATTTTAATTTAATATTAAATCCGCTTATGGACAAATTTCCACATAGCATTGCATCCCCCTCTCCTCAGGCCAAAATGCTTCACGCTTTATGCGACGAGTTTGGGCTTGTCGATGCTTGGAGATGTACTCACCCCTCCGATAAGCAATACACATTTTTCTCGGCTCTGCATAAGTCCCAAACTAGAATTGATTACTTCTTTCTGCCAAAAACTGACCTGTGTTCAGTCATATCATGCGACATAACCAGTATAATCATCTCAGATCACGCTAGAGTAATTATGGATCTTAATCTTAAAGCTGCGCCTCATAGGTCCCGTCACTGGAGGCTTAATACCATTATTCTTAAGGATGAAGAATTTACCTCTACCTTTTCCACCGAGCTTAAAGCATTTTTGAATATCAACACTCCGTCAGCTAGTAATGCCTCTGTTTTATGGGAAACTTGCAAAGCTTATGCGAGGGGGCTAATTATTTCGTATTCTGCAACAAAGAAGCGACAACGGATGGAGAAACAAAAATCTTTAGAGAGTGAATTGATGGATAAAGAAAAGACATACATTGCCTCCCCGTCACCACCATTGTGGCAAGAAATAACTGCACTTAGATCAGCGCTGAATTGCCTTCTTACCAGAGATGCAGAGAAGAAAATTAAATACACTAGGCAGAGGTTTTACGAGCATGGAGATAAGGCAGGTAAATGTCTGGCGTACTATGTTAAGAAGCGTGCAGAATCTAATACCATCGCAGCGGTATCTGATGAAGGAGGCCACAAGGTATATGAAAACAAACTGATAAATAACTGTGTTAAGAAGTTTTACAAAACCCTGTACTCTTCCCAACAAGTTCCAGAGGGGGAGCAGCTAATGCACAATTTCTTTACCCAATTCGACTTACCAAATCTATCAGAAGAACAGAAGACTGCCCTTAACAGCCCCATAACTAAGACTGAAGTGATCAAGGCTATTAAAACACTACAAAATGGAAAGTCACCAGGGCCTGACGGCTTCTGCTGTGAATTTTATAAACAGTTTCAAAATATTCTTGTAGATCCTCTTCTTGATATGTTCAACCACTCCTTTATTACAGGTGAATTCCCGCAGACACTGAAGGAGGCCAATATTTCCTTAATTCTAAAGAAAGGGAAGTGTCCTAATCTGTGCGGGTCCTACAGACCTATAGCCCTCTTAAATGTGGATAGGAAACTGCTTTCTAAAATCTTGGCCTCTCGCCTGGAAAACTTCTTACCTGTACTGATAAGGGAGGACCAGACAGGCTTTATAAAGGGTCGAAATTCAGCCACCAATGTTAGACGTTTATTGAACGCTATTGTGGCTTTTAAGCAAAAATCTATTAATGGCCTGGTGCTTTCTCTCGATGCAGAGAAGGCATTCGACCGAATTGAGTGGTCTTATTTATTATATACACTGGGCAAATTCGGCTTAGGGGAGAATTTTATAAAATGGGTCAAAGTTATCTACAATAGTCCACAGGCAGCAGTCCTGACCAATGGACTTAGGTCTGATTACTTCAACACTCATAGGGGAGTGATGCAGGGCTGCCCCTTGTCGCCCCTTCTATTCGCTCTGGCCATAGAGCCACTTGCCGAGGCCATAAGGGTGACGCCCACAATACGTAGTTTAGAGATTGGACAGCTGTGTCATAAAATAACCTTATATGCGGATGACGTTTTAATTCTCTTGACTAACCCTGAAACATCCGTACCTAGTCTCATTGAGGTGATTGACAGATTTAGCTGTTTCTCTGGCTATAAAATCAATCTGGCTAAATCAGAGGCCATGCCTCTTGGTACTCTTTCTACAATGCCAACTACTGTTCCTCCCTTTCCTTTTAAATGGTCTCCCAATGGATTTGTGTACTTGGGAATCTTTATTACCCCATCTTTCGATCAACTGTACAAAGCCAACTTTACACCCTTATTTGGCAAACTCAAACAAGACCTAGAGCGATGGGCGTCACTCCCTGTCTCCTGGCTAGGGCGCATTGCCCTGATCAAAATGAATGTGCTGCCTAGGCTACTGTACCCTATCCAAATGATCCCCGTCTTGTTCTCTAAAAGGGTACTGAAGGACATAAACGGTTGGCTCACCTCTTTCATCTGGAATAAGCATAGACCTAGGCTCAAGATGGCAGTATTACACCTGCCAAGCTCCATGGGCGGCTTGGATTTACCTAATATTAAAATGTATCAGCTTTCTGCCCATTTAAGATTTGTGAACGACTGGGTTAAGGGTAAAACTTCAATCTGGTCGGATATTGAGACGGCTCTGTCACAATGCAAACTAAGTGATTTATTATTTTGTAATGATTTTAAAGAAATTAAAGCCCTCTGTACAAATCCTGTAACAATCAACACCCTAAAAGCATGGCGACTTGTCCGCCGTCTTGAGGGAAGATCCAAAATAACATCAACCTTTACCCCAATAATAAATAACCCTGCTTTCCCTCCGGGTTCCTCAGACCCCGGCTTTCGACGATGGTCTGATAAGAATATTAAGTCTCTTGGTGATCTTTTCTCAGGTGATAAACTCATGTCATTTGAACAACTTACCAACAGTTACAAATTGCCAAAACAAGATTTCTTTCACTTTTTGCAATTAAGACATTATATCACTCACAGCACAACCCTTATTGAGCACCCTGAAATATCTGATGTTGAGAAAATTTTGTTTAAGCAACAGCTGAAAGTGTCTCTGAGTTCATTTTACCATGTACTTAACGGTTTGACTACCACTGATGCGCAGGGGGTCAGAGGTGTGTGGGAGAAGGAGCTGTCGGCAACCATAGACGAAGAAAAGTGGGATACCATTTGGTCTCTTGCAAAAAGGATTTCAATTTGTACTCGGACAAGAGCAATGCAATTTAAGATCTTACACAGATTACATATATCCCCTCACCGCAGGCACCTCTTCAACCGCTCTCTTTCCCCTATGTGTCTCAAGTGTAAAATTGATGTGGGGACTTTAACTCACTGCTTTTGGTCCTGTCACAAACTTCAAAGATACTGGGTTGAAATTACAGGTGAAATGGGGAGAATCTTCCACGCTGATATAGAGATGGACCCTATATCCCTGATTCTAGGTTTTCCAAGTGGCCACCTAAAAGCAGCAGCCAACAAAAGATTGTATAACATTCTAACATTTGCAGCCAGGAAAAATATCCTCTTGCAATGGGTCAGTGATAAGACTCCCACTGTCCGTGGCTGGCGCAAAATAATTTTTGAACTGATTCCTCTAGAATACCTCACCAACGTTATGCACCACAGTGTGGGTCAGTTCTACAGAGTGTGGCACCCTTTTTTGGACTATATCGGACCAGACCTTTCCGCCATCTTATTAAAAGGACTGTTGCGCACGTGATCACCACCCGGGCGCTGTAAGAATAACCTACCACCTCTTGTATTATGTTGTATTATGCCATATTTAAGAGCTGTTGTGTATGTTCTTTGTTTGTACTGTTTTGTTGTTTTGTGTCTGGTGTCGCAGACACTGCCTTGTAAAAAAAAGGAAGAACTGCAATAAAAACAATGACAAAAAAAAAAAAAAAAAAAAAAAAAAGGAAGTACATGTGTATTGTAAGAGGATGGTGATGGGAAGAGGAGAAGAAACCATACAATCTGCTTTAGTTGGCTTCAGTTTCAAAGTTGACGCTTACTGGTGTTGCGGTTATTTGAGTTCCCGAACCTTCAGAGGGAATTGTAAATTTCCCAAAGGCAAGTAAGTTAATGATGCAAAAAAGTCACTGAAGTACATTCAAGCTCCCATTTCCTTCTCTTATGTTTTCTGATTGGCTGAGATTGAGAAGGCACTACAAGTGGTCATATGTGCATTCAGTGGTGTTGCGTTTCATTCATATAAACATACTTTGTAGTTAGGAGTTAAAAATTCCTGATATCCTGCTCTTTGCTGAGGGGAAATGCACTCTTCCTTTGCGTGGGAGTCACATCAATCCCTAAGAGAAAACATCTTTGGGCCTCAGAAAAGAAAAAAGGGGTCAGTGTGGACTCAGAGGATACCCCAACACTGAACCAGATGGTAGCTGATCATCGTAGGGAGAGGAGGACACTAAGAATGATTTAAACTGAACTTCATGTACTATTTGAGAATAAAAAGTGACTGAAAGGAAATGACAGGGAAAAAAAACTAAAACCAAAAAGAACAAAAAATGTCAGGATTGATTTGTGACAGAGAAGTAAATGTGGGACACCCGGCTGTGGGGTCAAACTGTGGAAGAGGGTGTAAAGCCGAACACTTGACGTATAAGCCTGGATGACCTTTCCCTTAAGACAAAAAAGGGGACAAAACATAGGTGTGGACAGCTGTAGAAGACCAGCAAATGAAGGGTCTTACTCAATACATCACATGTCCTCATAACAATTCAGTCCCAGTGACTGCATTTGTTGGCTCCACTGCAGATGGACCGCAGTCAGTGAAGTTTAGCCTGTTAAAAGCTCAGCAAAGTGACCAAATAAAGACCAAAAAGGCTCATGTTTACTCTCTGCTCCTGATGAGTCCTCTCTACCAGTCACTGAGACACTCCAGATACCTGTGGCTGGACCCATCATAATGTTTACTCTCCACCTCAGTGTGAGGAAACTGTGGATTTAGGTTCTGCACAAACACAGGAAAAATTATGTATACTCACTGCTGCATACTGTGATCAGCATTTTTAAGACCTTAAGGCAGTACACAGTGCTGGAAAGGCTACATTACTTGGATAATCAACTGACCTTTGGGAGAAAGCAGTGAGCTCGATTTATAAACAAAAAAACCCAAAACAAACAAACTACTTTTACTTAATTTAGGCAACAATAATCAGATCACAGTGTGTGAAAGGACAAACCTCAACAAAGAACTAACACATGATGATGTTCCCTTCAGCCCCATGAAATTCTATCAGCTCATTGTTTTGGTTTCTCATCCCACAGCTTTACCGTTTTGGTTCAGCAGTTTAGGTTCAATCAATCAATCAATTTTCCTGTAGACTCCTGGTGGACCATAGGGCCGCAACAACACCACGCCAACGGACTCTGTTCTGGGCCGTTCTCTTCAGCTGGGTCCACGTCATTCCGGCAGCCTTCACTTCGCTCTCGACAGATCTTCTCCACGTCTGTTTGATTGATCAATTGATTGACTGATAATACTTTATTCATCCAGAGGGAAATTGGGTTAAGGCTGCCAGCCTTGCCAGCGCCATCTTATCTTTCCGACCATACATACATTACACAAACATCATATGGGGAAGACAGGTCAGACAGGTACAACAATGCAAAATGCACAACATGAGGAAAGACGAGGAGAAAAAAAGAACTCCCCCCAGACTGAGCTCCAACAGGGAGATCAGTTTGAGAACAGAAAAAAACACTTCAGCACATAGCACGTGAATCATCACATCTCACAACATAGAAGACATAAGCTTCGAAGGCGTTTGGAGGGGGTGGGGGGGTGAGTGTAGGTCTGTGTCAGTGTACATGCGTATGTGTGCATGTGATTGAGTGTTCTGTGTTCAACTGAGAGAAAGTGTCCCTTCACCCGGTTAAGGAAAAGTCAACAATCTTCGGTCGGCGCGGGTGACCTTTAATGAGGAGGGAGAGAGTCATAACAAAGTCTTATTCTCTAAGGGAAAACTGTTATTCCCATCAGTTTTTGCCTTGAGCATCCAGCTGGCGCCAGGGGGGCCGCATGAGATGAAGATGGTAGTTGTTTTGGTGCGAACAAACTGCATCCAATTTTACAGTTGGTCTAATGTCCGTCACTGGTCACCAGGTCTCTCAATTCCCGTTGTTCTTCTTCAAGATGTTATCCATATAGCAGAGCCATGAGCTTCTCCTAGATCTTATCCATATTGCGTTAAAAAAAAAATACAGTCTGAGTACTCACAGCCCTGCCCATCGTCTATCATGTCGGCCAGCCTTGTGGGATTTTGAACAGCTGTAGCTGCTTCTTGTTCTTCGATAAGCCAGGTCCGAGCCAGCTCCAATTATTCAGAACTCTGTTACCGTAGTTTCAAATTGGTAGATGTCATTCAATGTCCTCCATCGAGAGTGTTGCCAGACACACAACGCAACCGACCATCGAGTATCCGGCAGCAAACATCTCTGCAGGACAATCTGGCTCTCCCAAGCCCAGGAGGGTGTCAATTCCATTAAGGGACCAGTTGATCAAATCCATAATTCTTCTTTATGTTTTTAGAGAACAAGTCTGGGAGACTCTCTTAGGGTTCGAGAATAAGCAAGACTATACAAAAGACATGAGAAGCCAAGCAGGAAAGATAAGGGAGAAGGAGAGGAAGAAGGAGAAAGTGCGACCGCCTCAGTCAAGAGCCAAGAGAAAAGAAGTTTGGGTCTCCCCACTTTCCTTTTTCCTTGTGGGTTCCAGTCCAGTGGTTGCCTTGTGACGTTGTTGGATGGTTTTCGGATGTGTGTGGCCTATCCAGCCCCATTTTCTCTTCTTGATGTCTTGACTGACTGGGTTCTGGCTGGTTCTCTTCCACAGGTCTGTGTTCGAGATCTTCTCAGGCCATCTGATGTTAAGGATGTGTCGAAAGCACTTGTTGATGAAAATCTGTATCTTGCTGGTAATGGTGTTCGTCACCCGCCACGTCTCGGACCTATACAGGAGGACTGCTTTCACATTGGTGTTGAAGATGCGGATCTTGCTGCGCTGGGATAAGGGTTTGGAGTTCCAGATGGGTTGCAGGGAGTTGAATGCAAGCCCTGCTTTCTTGATCCGGCTCCTAACGTATTCACCTGCGCCGCTATCTCTGTTGACTATGCTTCCTAGGTAGACGAAGCGGTCGGTTTCCACCAAGTCTTTTCCCTGTAGCTGCAGTGGATGTTCTTGTCGGTTGTTCAGCCGCATCACCTCTGTTTTTCTGACGTTGATCTTCAGGCTGGCCTTTTCTGCCTCCTCAGCGAGCCGGGTAAACTTGGACTGTGCATGTTGCTGCTTGTGGGACAGAAGGCTGACGTTGTCTGCAAAATCCAGGTCCTCCAGCTGTTTGGTGAAGGTCCACTGGATACCGGTGTTGCTGCCCTCTGTGGTTCTTCTCATGATCCAGTTCATGACGATCAGGAAGACTGTCGGTGACAGCATGCAGCCTTGCCTCACTCCGGTTTTCACTGCGAAGGGGTTGATCCATTTTCCATTGTGGATGATCTGGCAGGATGAGTCTTCATAAAGCTGTTGGATGATGTTGATGAGCTTCTGCAGGATTCCGTAGTGCTGCATCAGTTTCCACATGGTCTCCCTGTCAATGCTGTTGAAGGCTTTTTCAAAGTCAACGAAGGTTGTGTACACTCCCATTCGATAGACTGCTCGATGATGATGATGCACAGAGTGGCGATGTGGTCTGTACATGATCTGTCTTGTCTAAATCCTGCCTGCTCTTATCTCAGTCTCTTGTCCTATGCCTCCTTCAGTCTCTCCAAGATGATTCTGGTCAAGACCTTGCTGGGGATGGACAGCAGCATAATTCCTCACCAGTTGCCGCACTGGGATAGGTCGCCTTTCTTGGGGAGCTTCACCAGGTACCCAAGCTTCCAGTTGGCAGGCACTTGCTCCTGTTCCCATATCTTCACTAGAAGCGGTTGTAGCATCTCCGCTGCTGCTGCCGCATCTGCCTTGAGAGCTTGTGGAGGGATGCCATCAGGCCCTGGTGCCTTTCCATTTTTCAAGGACTTGATGGCTTTGGTGATCTCTGCCTTGGTTAGTGGACTGGTGTTGATACAGAGGGGTTCTTCTGCTGGTGGTATGTCGGGAACTGTTTGCGGTGGTGGTCAATTCAGGGTCTCTTCAAAATGTTCCACCCATCTTCTTCTTTGTTCTTCGTCACTTGTGATGGCTTTCCCATTGTTGTCCTTGACTGGCTTACTTGGGTTTAAACTCTTCCTGACAAGGTCCGGGTGATATCATACACTCTCTTCTGTTTATTGCTTTATACATAATTTGTGTCATGAGAAAATGAACCAGATGTGTGAATTTTAGTATTTTTAATTTTAAGAATAGTGGATTTGTATCATCTCTGTAACCAGTTTTATGGATTATATTTATGGCCTTATTTTGTAATATAAAGATTGATGATAGCGAACATTTGTAAGTATTGCCCCAAACCTCTGCACAGTAATGCAAATACAGTGCAATCAGTGAACAGTAGAGAATGTGGAGTGATTTGTGATCCGGAATGTGTTTTACCTTACTCAAAATTGAAATACTTCTTGAAATTTTGTTATGTATATTATTTATATGCGACTTCCAGCTTAATTTATCATCTATTATCACACCAAGCGACTTGAGTTCGAGAACTCTTTCAATTTCCACACCATCTATATGTGTCATGGCTGTGTGCAGGCAGGCAGAGAGGAAGGACCCAAAACGCAGGACTCACGGAAGCGAAAGTAACTCAGAATGAACTGCTTTATTGCAGGCTGCTTACCAAACAGAAGACTAACTAAACTGGAAAATATAAACTAACAGGCAGGCAAAAACAGGTAACAGGACACACAGCAGAAACTGAGGGTGAGTAGACGTTGACGATGCGACAGAGAACAAAGGTAACACAGGGCTAATATACACACGGCAGTAATCAAGGAATGAGGCACAGAAGGGGAACACACCTGGGAGAAATCACAGCTGACGAGACAGGGGAATAGTAAACCGAACACACTGACACCAGACACAAACCTCCAAAGTAAAACAGGAAACAAGAAACAACTTACAAGGAGGCAGACAGACACTGCACTTAATCTAGAATAATAATCAATACTATAGAAATATACCAAAATATAAAGAACTGAAGAAGCTGGGTCAGAATGACCCAGAACCGTGACAGTACCCCCCTCAAGGGCTGGCTCCAGACAGCCCAACACGACAACAACAGAAGAAGAAACGTCACAAAACAGAAAACAACCCAACCAGGGCGGGCGGTGGGGGTCCCGGAAGGAGGGACAGAGTCCAAAAACAAACCAAAACCCAGGTGGTCAAAAAGCACAGACCTAACAAACAGTTCAGGGGGCCGACCCGGAGGCCGACCGCACAGGAGGCTAAACCAGTTCAGTTCCGGAGGCCGACCGTGTGAAAGGCAGCGGCAGCGGGGCAGGTCCGGAGGCCGGCCATGCAGTAGCCAGTGGCGCAGACACAGTTCTGGGGGCCGACCGTATGGACGGCAACGGTGTAGAAACAGTTCTGGGGGCCGACCGTGCTGGCGGCAACGGCAGCGAGGCAAACGAAGGCAGTCTGGAGGCCGGCCACGCGGAAGGCAGTGGCGGCGACGCCCAACCATCGGCCCGGAAGGGGGCCGTCCACGACGGCAAGGACGTCCAGTCATAGGCCTGGAAAGCGGCCGGACAGGACGAGCAGGACGGACAGGACGGACAGGAGAAGCTGAAGCCGAAGCAGAGGCTGGACCAGGCGAGGACGAAGCCGAAGCAGGTGCTGATGCTGGCGACGCTGGAGCTGGCGACGAGGAGGCTGCTGCTGCAGGCGACGCTGGAGCTGATGCTGAATCTGGGCCAGGCGAAGCTGGAGGCTGGACCAGACGAGAATGGCGCTGCAGGCGACGGCGTGGAAGCCGGAGACGGTGGCGCTGCAGGCGACGGCGTGGAAGCCGGAGACGGTGGTGCTGCAGGCGACGGCGTGGAAGCCGGAGACGGTGGCGCTGCAGGCGACGGCGTGGAAGCCGGAGACGGTGGCGCTGCAGATGAGGATGAGGCCGCAGCTGGACCAGGCGATGGCGAAGCAAACGATGAGGCTGGACCAGGCGAGGCTGAAGACTCGGAGGCTGGACCAGGCGGGGCTGAAGACTCGGAGGCTGGACCAGGCGGGGCTGAAGCTGATGCAGAGGCTGCGGCTGCTGCAGGCGTGGATGAAGCTGCGGCTGCTGCAGGCGACGCGGGCGAAGCTGAAGCTGGACCAGACGACGGCGTGGGTGAAGCTGGAGCTGGACCAGGCGACGGCGATGATGCTGATGAGGAGGCCGCTGCAGGTGGCATGAATGAGGCAGGTGGCTGGACGGGCTCCTCGGGCCCCCCAGCTGACGAGGCAGGTGGCTGGACGGGCTCCTCGGGCCCCCCAGCTGACGAGGCAGGTGGCTGGACGGGCTCCTCGGGCCCCCCAGCTGACGAGACAGGAGGCTGGACGGGCTCCTCGGGCCCTCCAGCGGAGACAGGAGGCTGGACGGGCTCCTCGGGCCCTCCAGCAGAGACAGTCACAAAACCAGCGGGCACAGGGGCCCCTGGCAGGAACAAAACAGAACCAGCAGGCACACGGGCCTCTGGCAGGGACAGAATGGAACCAGCAGGCACACGGGCCTCTGGCAGGCACAGAACAGAACCAGCAGGTGCGGGGACCTCTGGCAGGCACAAAACAGAACCAGCAGGCACACGGGCCTCTGGCAGGGACAGAACAGAACCAGCAGGCACATGGGCCTCTGGCAGGGACGGAACAGAACCAGCAGGCTCACGGGCCTCTGGCAGGGACGGAACAGAACCAGCAGGCTCACGGGCCTCTGGCGGGAACAGAACAGAACCAGCAGGCTCACGGGCCTCTGGCAAACACACAGCAGACTGCAGCTGCACGGAGCATTGATTCTGCTCAGGCAGTGACTGCCGCTTGCAGTCCTCAGCTGGCTTCTTTATGTCCAGGGGGCCAGAGTTAACTGAATGCTGATATTTAACCTCTGGGGAGGCCCTGGAAAGAGTAAAAGTCTCTGATTTAGCCAGGTCTTGAGGAGCAGCAAAAGTCGGTGTGGGGCTATCCTCCTCCTGAAACTGAGTGGGTGGAGATGGTGGCTGAGGAGCGGGCAGTGCTAATGGCTGAGGTGCTGGCAATACAAGAGAGTGCACTGAACTCGACTGAACAGACTGGAGAACAGGACGAGACTGAACTGACTGAAGAACAGGTTGTAGTGGTGGTTGTGGTAAAGGTGGAACTGGTGATTGAGAGAATGACTGAGCTACAGGGGACTGGGCTGCTACAGGCTGAAGTATCGGATGAGGAGAGGATGAAACTAGCGGTGGAGAAGATGGTTGAACAACAGGTAATGAGGACACTGGAGACTGACCGGATGATAAGGCTAGTGACTCTTCTGCTAACCGAGCTACTGACTGGGTTATGGATTGTAATAAGGTTTGTAGTAAGTCTAGCTGTGGTTGTGACTGTGCTATGGGTAATGAGGCTGAATGCGGTGGAGGTGGCGACTGGGCTTCGGGCCGGGCGGCTAACTGAGTTTCGGGCGGGCGGCTAACTGAGTTTCGGGCGGGCGGCTAACTGAGAGTTTCGGCCGGGCGGCTAACTGAACAGCCATAGCCCCAGGATAAATACCTCCAGTCTTAACTCTGGGTCCGAAGGAGCTTTAGGCGCACAGTCTTTTGACTCAACAGGAAAACGATCACTCTCAAAACGAATACTTTCATTTTCCCCAACAGGAGAAACACGAGTCCCAGAATTCATGAAGCCGGCGTTAGCGGCCTTGGGGAAACAGTGTGTTTATCCCTTGACACAGAAAGGCGAATGAAGCGAGACTTTGTCACTCACCCTAGGCGGTTGTTCGAAAAGAGTCCCAGGCTCCTGCTGGAGCGGTGAGTGCTGGCGGCGCGTTCGCCGCTTACTCGTAGAAGAGGGAGCAGCGCTGGCAGGATGCGACGAGGATGACTCGGCTGAGGCTGCTCCTGCTGTGATGTGGAAACGCTGGGTGAGTCGGGTGGCACGATAATAATCCCTAACATCTTATAGAATGCCTGAGCCGGCGTAAGCTGGTTGCTTGCGGGCTCGTAGTAATCCTCCCGGGACCGGCTAGGCGTTTTCTGCGAGACCGGGCGTCCGAGGGAGGAAGCAGATGAGCGGGCGAAGTGTAGGCTGCTAGCGAGGAAAGGCAGCACGGAGGCCCTCCAAGCGCTAGCCGGGTCCCGTCAAAACGGGAGCTGCGCTTCCACCGTGAGTCCGCTGGGTCCGTGTACTGGTCGCATCGTTCTGTCATGGCTGTGTGCAGGCAGGCAGAGAGGAAGGACCCAAAACGCAGGACTCACGGAGGCGAAAGTAACTCAGAATGAACTGCTTTATTGCAGGCTGCTTACCAAACAGAAGACTAACTAAACTGGAAAATATAAACTAACAGGCAGGCAAAAACAGGTAACAGGACACACAGCAGAAACTGAGGGTGAGTAGACGTTGACGATGCGACAGAGAACAAAGGTAACACAGGGCTAATATACACACGGCAGTAATCAAGGAATGAGGCACAGAAGGGAAACACACCTGGGAGAAATCACAGCTGACGAGACAGGGGAATAGTAAACCGAACACACTGACACCAGACACGAACCTCCAAAGTAAAACAGGAAACAAGAAACAACTTACAAGGAGGCAGACAGACACTGCACTTAATCTAGAATAATAATCAATCCTATAGAAATATACCAAAATATAAAGAACTGAAGAAGCTGGGTCAGAATGACCCAGAACCGTGACAATATGAATCTCAACTTGTGTGTTTCTTAGGGAATTCCCAAATAAGACTATTTTAGTTTTACTGAGATTTAGTGATAGTTCATTCCTGTCAAGCTATCTTTAATTTGCACATTTCTGATGTAATTGTATCCAGCAGCTCCTTTAAATTACCCAGAGCAAAAAATATTTGTGTCGTCTGCAAATAATACTAATTTTAATTTATCAGATGCCATACAAATATAGTTTATATAAATAATACATAACTTTGGAACCAGTATAGAGCCTTGTCAGGGCTCTAGAGTGCGACCAATTTGGTCGCAAATGCGACCAAATTTCTCAATAGTGCGACTAAAAAAAAATACTTGGTCGCACCGGCGCAACCAAGTAAAAAAAATACTTGGTCGCACCGTATTTTCTCGGGAGAAATCACAATAAAAAGTTTCCGCAACTCTGAAAGTCTCCGTGTGTTCAACAACAGACACACATTGTGCCCATGTCGTGTTCTAAACCAATCAGAGATAGTCAGAGGCCGGGACCTCTATGATTGGCCGTGATCCAGATATTCCTGCAGGCCTACGTATGTTTACGTTTGAAAGTGCGGGCAGATAGAGAAGGGTGAGTAGCCAGGTCCGATAGAAGTGTATGAAGTTGGTATTGAGAAAATATGAAAAGAACAATTGATAACGTTTTCGTTAAGTTAAGGCCTGATCAGTCCAAAATTCTGAGCCAGCGGTCTGACACGGAGCCGACAACCTCTCAGTTTTTGTCAAATACTGGTCCGGAGACGGCATCAAAAAATGAGCCACATACGATCGACTCCCAGCCGGAGCCCAGTGAAAGTAAAAGTGAAAAAATGTATAAATTTTGAATCGAGTGGCTTGACCAGTTTCCCTGGCTAAGATACAGCCAAGCTGACAATATGATGCACTGCATTTATTGTCGCGAGTGTGGAAAGACCATGGCCGGCAACACTGCATTTGTCACTGGTGCTAATACGTTTCGACTTGAAACGCTGAAAAAGCATACAGTATCGAGAAGACACATTATATGCCGCGATAAATGCACTGCCCAAATGTCCCTCTTCCCACTGCCTTTCAGCGGCAGGCAGGAGTAAACAGGTCATCGGAGAGATCAAGAAGGCCAAATTACAGGAGCTGGCCATCTGAGGGGCATGTGACTGCAATGGAGGACAGTCCATAAGATAACAAGTTGTTCAGATATTGAAATGTTCAGATTGAAGCCTTTGACACTTTTTAATTTAGATTTTTTTTTTTAATTTTATTTAATATATCTTGAGATGTTTTAAATTTCTTTAATGTTGAAATTTCAGCTCAGTGAAGCACTTTAAGCACAAGCATGTTTAAGTAATCTTTCTTGTAGAACTTTGCTACAAATAAAGAGCTTTGTGTTGAAAGGTTGTTAGTTAATCATTTACAAATCAATATTTACAAATCAAAAAAACGTGAACATGTAAAACTGCGGTGTTAAGCAATGTAGTTAAAAAATTTGGGTACGCCTAACTTTTGTGCTGGTACGCCTAACTTTTGTGCTGGTACGCCTAAAAATAAAATTAAGGCGCACCAGTGCAACCATGGCAAAAAGTTAGTCTAGAGCCCTGCTTGTGGAACACCACAAGCAATGTCCAAGCATGATGAGGAACAGACACCGAGCTTCACAAATTGTTTCCTGTCACTTAAATAAGTTTTCATCCAGTGCAGTACAACCCACCTGATCCCGTACTGTTCCAGTTTATTAATTAATATGTCATGATTGATTGTGTCGAATGCTTTGTTGAGATCCAGAAATAGTCCAGCTGCATACTGTTTTTGATCTATAGCATTTGTAATCTCCTCAGTTGATTTGATTAATGCCAGTGAAGTTGATCTTTTTGATCTGAATCCATATTGACTGTCAGAAAGTAATTTATATTTATCTAAGAATTTGTCTAGCTGTTTATTAAGCAGGTTTTCTAGGATTTTGGAGAAATGTGGTAGTAAAGAAACAGGCCTGTAATTTTTGAAGTGGTGTCTATCCACAGATTTATACAGCAGCAGAACTTTAGCTATTTTCATTTTGTTTGGAACTTTTCCAGTCTGAAATGATAAGTTGCAGATGTATGTTAGAGGTCCTATGATTCCTTCTTGACCTTCTTATTGTCAATATCATTACAATCAGTAGGTGTTTTAAATTTACACGTTTACAATGTCAATTTTTTTTTTTCCTCCACTACTGTGAGGAACATTGAGTTAGGGTTCCTATCAATCAGGCATTTACTACAGTCTGCTGATGGCAGTGACTCAGGAATTTCTTCTGCCAGATTTGGTCCAATATTTACAAAATAATTATTAAAGCTATTGATCACATCAGCAGTGTTTTTCACTATATTGCCATTGTCAATAAAATATTGAGGATAACTTTGTTGTCCAGAATTATTTTTAATGATGCTGTTTAAAATATCCCATATTTCCTTCATATTATGTTTATTGTTGATCAATGTTTTACTACAATATTCGTTTCTACATATCCATAAAATATTGGTCAGTTTATTTTTGTATTTTTTATATTTGTTTTCAGCATCTTTTGTTCTTTGTTTTAGGAATTCCCTATAGAGTGCATTTTTCTTTTTACATGCATTTTGTAAATCCTTAGTGATCAATGGTCTATCTGAATATTTGTGCTTTCTGTTGTATTTTTTATTATTGGACAGTTTTTATCATACAAATGGTAAAATGGTAAATGGCCTGTATTTATATAGCGCCTTTACTAGTCCCTAAGGACCCCAAAGCACTTTACATATCCAGTCATCCACCCATTCACACACACATTCACACATTCACACAAGTTGCTGAATATTCTTAAAAATGTGCCATATGCAATATCAATATCACTTTCTTTGTAAACATTATCCCAGTTCTGATGTAACAGACCATTCTTAAGTGCATTCACGATTTCTTCTGTCCTTACACATCTATATCTTAGTTGTTCCTCACGCTGATTTCTCTTGTAATTAGTGTCATAAACTGCAAAAACTGGTAGGTGATCACTGATTTCATTAATTAATAATCTGCTCACAATGTTGTTTTCCATATTATTAGTGAAAATATTGTCGATTAAAGTGGCACAATGAGGTGTAATTCTGCTAGGCGGGTTATTTTAGGATGTAAACTCAAACTGTACATAGTGTTTAGAAATTCTGTGGTCATTTTATGCTTTTTCGGATTCAACAAATCGACGTTAAAATCACCACATTTAAACATGACTTTTTGATTAGTTTCAGAGAATACTTCTCTATACTAGTTTCACCGGAATACTTCTTTCACTGGTTAACTTGTGTGTCAGTTAGAGTGGCTCTTAGGAAGGTTTTTACTGCATATTTCCAGCTTGGCATCATTCTATAACAAAAAGTAGAAGTGCTTAGAAGTTTTTGAGTGCCCAATAAAAGAAAATATATAATCATTGCCTTTGCAGTACAAAGCCGGTCACAACTGGGAAAGGGGATGGACCATATGGTAGTGCAATTCATCATGATCGGTGATTGGTCAAAAGTCTAAAGTGAAAGAAGAGGAAAGAGGCTTGTGATTGGTCAAAAATGTCAGGGCTCGCAAAATCGCTAGCCCGACGTCCCGGGGCTAGCGATATCTCCGGTCGGGCGACCAAAATCTATCTCAGCCCCGCCCATGATAGCCCCGGGACGTCGGGCTAGCGATTTTGCGAGCCCTGAATGTGCAATGCAGGGGACTTCTGTTTTTCATTCACTCTGTTGTATCCATCCATCCATCTTCTTCCGCTTTATCCAGGGTCGGGTCGCGGGGGCAGCAGCCTAAGCAGAGAAGCCCACCCTCCCTCTCCCCAGCCACCTCCTCTAGCTTATCCGGGGGAACACCAAGACGTTCCCAGGCCAGCCGAGAGATATAATCTCTCCAGCGTGTCCTGGGTCTGCCCCGGGGCCTCCTCCCGGTGGGACATGTCTGGAACACCTCACCCAGGAGGCGCCCAGGAGACATCCTTGTCAGATGCCCGAACCACCTCAGCTGGCTCCTTTCGATGTGGAGGAGCAGCGGCCCTAATCTGAGCCTCTCCCAGATGGCTGAACTTCTCACCCTATCTCTAAGGGAGAGGCCAGCCACCCTTCGGAGGAAGCGCATTTCTGCCGCTTGTATCCGCGATCTCGTTCTTTCAGTCACTACCCACAGCTCGTGGCCATAGGTGAGGGTAGGGACGTAGATCGACCGGTAAATTGAGAGCTTCACTTTTACACTCAGCTCTCTCTTCACCACGACGGACCGGTGCAGCGTCCGCATCACTGCGGCCGCAGCACCAATCCGTCTGTCGACCTCCGGCTCCCTTCTCCCATCACTCGCGAACAAGACCCCGAGATACTTGAACTCCTCCTCTTGGGGCAGGAACTCATCCCCGACCCGGAGTGGGCACTCCACCCTTTTCCGGCAGAGAAACATGGCCTCAGATTTGGAGGTGCTGATCCTCATTCCCGCTGCTTCACACTCGGCTGCGAAGCGTTCCAGTGCGAACTGGAGGCCATCACCCAATGAAGCCAACAGAACCACATCATCCGCGAAAAGCAGAGACGAGATTCTGAGGCCACCGAAGTGAAAGCCCTCCACCACTTGGCTGCACCTAGAAATCCTGTCCATAGAAATTATGAACAGAATCAGTGACAAAGGGCAGCCCTGGCGGAGCCCATCACCCACTGGGAACGAGTCCGACTTATTGCCGGCAATGCGAACCAAGCTCCTGCAACGGTTGTATAGGGATCGAATGGCCCGTAGCAATGGGCCAGACACCCCATACTCCCGCAGCACCTCCCACAGGACACCCCGAGGGACACGGTTGAATGCCTTCTCCAAGTCCACAAAACACATGTAGACTGGTTGGGCAAACTCCAATGCGCCCTCAAGTATCCTTGAGAGGACAAAGAGCTGGTCCAGTGTTCCGCGACCAGGACAAAAACCACATTGTTCCTCCTGTATCTGAGGTTCGACTAGCGGACGAACTCTCCTTTCCAGCACCCTGGCATAGACTTTCCCAGGGAGGCTGAGGAGTGTGATCCTCCTGTAGTTGGAACACTCCCTCCGGTCCCCCTTCTTAAAGATGGGGACCACCACCCCGGTCTGCCAGTCCAGGGCTACTGCCCCTGATCTCCACGCAACATTGTAGAGGCGTGTCAACCAGGACAGCCCTACAACGTCCAGAGCCTTCAGGAACTCGGGGCGGACCTCATCCACACCAGGGGCTCTGCCACCAAGGAGTTCTTTAACTGCCTCAGTGACCTCGCCCCCGGGAATTGGTGGGTCATCCCCCTCATCCCCAGACTTTCCTTCCTCCTCGGAAGACGTGTCAGTAGGATTAAGGAGGTCCTCGAAGTATTCCTTCCACCGCCCGACAATTTTCTTAGTCGAAGTCAGCAGCGCTCCGCCAGCATTATACTGTATTTTTTCTTTATCAGGTGATGTTTCCAGCTCCTTTATCCCAACTGATGCCTCAACTGCTGTCTGTGGTCTTCAGCATGATCACAGTGTGTTATTTATTTATTTATTTATTTTTTACTGGTTTACAATGACACGACAGTAAGCATTATCAGTGTGCATACAATAAAAGCATCTAGTTTTTACTCCAACATTGATGAGGATTTTCCTTTGGCTCTTTTGAACCAAAACAGGTTGGAAAATCCCCTGAAATTAATAGCAATTAAGAATAATAATAATGTATTGATCCCCGTGGGGAAATTCCTCTCTGCATTTAACCCATACGAGTAAAGGAACCGTCATAACACTGCTATCTTTAAAAATAATAAGACTACTTTGACCTTATTTTCAACCCTACTTCATATCGTTTGCGCAAGTCGATTAAAGAGAATGTTCAAGTTGATCTAGGATCAGATGTTTATCACATCTGAAGATGCTTAAAATACTAACAAATAAATGTGACAGCTGGTGTGAGATCTGGTGTGTGAGAAAAAGTAAGAAATCCATATTCGTGAAGTGTACATCAGCATATGCCAATCAGAGTTTTGTCATAAAACGGAGTATGGAAAGCTCACATGGTGCCCACACATTTCATAAACATGCGAGATTAAAAGCCTGAAAATTCACAAATCACTTCCAGTGCCTGCACGATCCTCAGAGTGGTGAAAATTTTCATTGTACAGTCAGTGCCAGATTTTTTTGGTGGGGAAAGATTTGCATTTGCACAATAAACTAAAAGGAAAAATCACTTTTTTCTCCTTTTGTCTTTCTTTCTTCTTCTTCTTTTCTTTAAATCAGTGTGTTCGTTTTCAGCGACTAACCTCTTCTGAGCCCCTCTGTAGCTTTAACCAGGTTACAGCTGGAGCAGCAAGACTCCACCCCCTATTCTGGATCTGGTTTCTCTGCGGCTTCGTGACCGGTGTTCCAGATTAACTGGCGTTGGTCAAACAGATGTGTGGGAGACTTGCTTTTCAGGAGCCACTACCGACAAACCAGCAAATAAATATTTCATCTGTGATATTTGTGAGGTTACGTCAAACACACTCCCTCAGTCCTGTTACTCTTTAACTATGGCGTTATTTTTGTGACACTATTCTGAGCGCACAAAAAACATTTTGGGAGCACGCAAAAATTTTTTTGCCAGTGCAAGTGTTGCATTTTGAGGAGAAATTTATTTTGAGCAAAGAAAAGCATGCAAAAAATGTATTTCAGTGTTTGCTATTATCCATATACACATACAATAGCAGTCCCTCTCGCTCAGCTTTAGCATTTGCTCTTGCTCAGATCTCTGTGGACCTGCTTGCAGTGTGTCGCGCTCTCAACATTTCTGCCCCTGCAAGTTCAACTCTTTCTGTACACCCTTGTATTTGTGCCACAAAACCAATCAGCTCGCGTGCTACTGTAGCCAAACCCAGGCAAATATCCCAGAATGCATTTCGTCCAAGACTCAAACGAGGCAGTGGCAGAAGAATGCAGCGTGGCGGAATTTGAAATATTACTCTTTCTGGATCACAAAATAAACTTTTAAGATATTTAGAGGCCAGAATGTTGCTGTGTAAACTTCAAATATCTGCTCGATTTATCAAGACATCATATTTGCAACATTTGCAAAAGTGCCCTAACGTTTTCGGAGATACCTGTCCACACAGTTGGACTGGCCATCGGCCCACCAGGCGAATGGGCCGATTTTTCGTTTTTATGTTTGTTTTTGTAATGGTATAAACGGTATAAATGGTATAAAAATGAAAGGTGGTGGATTGGAAATTAAAGTTCAGCTGGACTGTTTTATTTAATACTGAAGTCTTACTTGGAGAGCTGTCAGTCTATTTTGATTTTCACCCATCATATTATGAAAATGTTTCCTCCTGAATTTAATTTTTTTTAATGTTAGATTTAATTCAAAGTCAGCTGTTCAAATAAGAACAGAACATGTTACATCAGGGGATATAACGTGAAAACATCTTAACATAAATAAATAAATCTGGGTAAATTCCCAGCCGATTAAACATGCAACTATTTTGCTGGTAATAACTGAAATGAGTAAAGAAAATCAACAGCCTATTTATGCAAGATAATTCATAATTTTATTGGGGGAGTTATATTGGTTGAGTCTGATTACTGGGGGGGTCATAACCCCCCTAATCCTCTAGAAATTACGCCCCTGCCTCCGCCACTGCCTCGTTTGAGTTTTGGGCGAAATTCTGGGATTTTTGCCTGGGTTTGGCTACAGTAGCTCGCGAGCTGATTGGTTTTGTGGCACAAATATAACGGTGTACAGAAAGAGTTGAACGCGCAGGGGCAGAAATGTTGAGAGCGCGAGCGACACACTGCGAGCAGGTCCGCAGAGATCTGAGCAAGAGCAAATGCTAAAGCTGAGCGAGAGGGGCTGCTATTGTGTGTGTGTGTATATGGATAATAGCAAACACTGAAATACATTTTTTTGCACGCAGCAATGAATTTTGTTCGCTAAAATTGAGCTTTTCGTCGCTCAAATAAATTTCTCCTCAAATGCAACACTTGCACTGGCAAATTCTTTTTAGGTGCGCTCAAAATTTTTTAACGTGCGCTCAGAATAGTGGCACAAAAATAATGCCAAATTAAACAAGCTGCTCCTGAAAAGCAAGTCTACCACACATCTGTTTGACCAACGCCAGTTAATTCGCGACGCCAGTTAATCTGGAACACTGAGATTTCTCTGTGATTTGAAGTAAACACTGGACACGCAGACAGAGAAGAAAGCGAAAGCCTGCTTACAATTAAGACCCAACTACGTACACCTCACATACCTTTATTTTCCGCCAGACCGCAGAAGCTCAGGCACAGCAGAGAGATGAGACTGATCCACTTGAGAAAACGGGCTGCCATCGTGTTATTTTTAAGCTCCCGGTGAGGTGTCATTCCATGCCAACAAGCCGAGATATTCCGCTTTCCCAAAACTTAAAAACGTCGCCTTTCCCCTCTCTCTCTCCTCGTTGAGTAAAAAAGACTTTTCCTTCTGTGGGGAACTCAAACTTTGACAGCTCCTTCACCTGCTCGCTGATATCTTCAGCAGTCCCAGCTCAGGCGGCGAGTGAGGACAAACTACTGGCTTGATCTGACATCACCAGGAGGGAGGACAGATGCGCCTCTCGCGCTGCTCAGGTACACGCCGGATGTACAAACAACTGCACAAACCAAACAGGAAAAAAGGGGGGGGGAAAGGGAAAACAAAAGGCAGCATTTTGAGAAAATGGACTGCACTGTATAAAAGTGGCCATAATATGAGCCACAGCGTGTATTAACACAGGCACAGGTACAAATAAAAACGCTGAATAAACTTCCTTGAGCAAACAAAGGCAACAACAGTAGCTCAGTAGCTGAACAGAACAGAAACACCGGCTTTTATGGTCTGTATCCTTAGTTTGGTGAGGCAAAAGACAAGCAAAAGAGGAAGATGTCCCTCATAAAGTCACTGACAACCAGTGTTGGGTAAGTTACTTTAAATTAGTAACTTAGTTACATTACTAGTTACTTCTCTAAAAAAGTAACTCAGTTACTTCAAGTTACTCGTTACTTTCAAAGTAACTAGTTACTAGGGAAAGTAACTTTGGTTTTACTCAGAATTCTCTTGTTAAGGTGTTGCTTCTGTAACTGGATATCCAGCCAGACTGCCAGTCTTCTAGCTTGCTTACTTGCCACAAGTGCACTGTGCCACCTACCAACAGAAAGGAAAAATAATGTGCACATTTCCACGAGAGAAATCACGCCTGGACCGGACGTTGACCGCCGCCATGATTCTAGCCTGCTTTTTACATCTAACACAAAACTGCAGTCGTGGTGCTTTTGATTGTACTCAGAACTTGGAGATTCTGCCTTCTGAATAGGAAGATGTAGGTAACACCAGACTGCAGATGAGCTGCATACAGAGCTGGACTGGGACAAAAAAAAAAAAATCGTCCGGGCATTTTGACTAGAGACCGCCCACCATTATAGGAAAAATCATAAAGCCTTTGACAGTGATGTACACTGTTCTGATGGTATATATGTATCAATCTATCAATTGTTTGTTGTAAGACTCAGATAATTATTTTTTTTTTTTTTAAAAGCGAGACATTTTAAATGAGAATAATAAAGAAAAGTATTTCTTTGTGCCCCCCTTCCCTGTTAATGCCCTACCTGGCCCCTGGCAAAACTTTGCTAGACCCGCCCCTGCACAGTTACCAGCTGTCAGCTACATAGAAAAGGATCCTGGTGTTATTTGTCTCTCAGAAACAGTTCATACCTTCCCTTCAACTCATTCATGTCACCTAAAAGGTAAACCTGTTTCTCCATCACCTGTTCAGCTGTGATGATTCAGTAAGGACATCTCCTGGTTTCATCTTCATGTTTCCCTCTCACCAGATAACCAAACCGATATCATGACCAGCAGCTTTACAGCTGTGGCTCCAGCAAACATCAGCTGATACTAGAAATTAATATTAAATAAATTCTAACAACAGCTGATCAAGCTTAAATGTGCTGCTGTTGTTTAACGCGACATCCGCTGGTTTCCTCTTTCTGGCGCAAAGTGGGCGATAAATAAACAAGAGAGAAAAGCCGATCAGCTGATCATTGATCAGTTTCGTGATTGAAGTAGAAACCGGAGAGAATGAGAGAAGAAGAGGTAGCTGTGCAGCTTCAGCTTTGTGTCTTTTTCATTGTAACTGAAGTCCGGGACAAACTGTGTTCCTTTTCACCTCAGTACGAAACGTGTAATATTTTCTCTGAATACGAGACGATTCTGTTTTTTACGGGACGGTTGGCAACTCTAATAATTAACCGTATGAACAAAATAAAGTTCAACATCAGTAACATAGCACCCACCCAGCTGTATAGAAACTCCGTCATGCTAGCTAGCACGCAGTACGAAAATGTCAGCATAAGGAAAATAAACTCCACCTAAACTTGGTTTATATCTGACTGATAGACTGCAGGTCATAACTTCTTACCTTAAGTTCAGTTCACCTGACACGCGGACCGGCGGCCGCTTCGGGTCTCTCCTCTTGCCTCCCTTTTCCTTCATCCACCTGCTGGCTTCCACCACTTGCTAATGTTACTGAATCTGTGGAAGCTCCGCGATATCCACCACACGAAGTAACGAGTAACGAGCCTATCTAAATCCCAGTAACGAGTAACGCGTTCCTGGTTTTGGCATAATAACTAGTTACCGTGCTCGTTACCACAATAATAACGTAGTTACTGTAACGCGTTACTTAATAACGCGTTAGTCCCAACACTGCTGACAACCTGCAAGAGCCTCGCCGATACTCAATGAATGAAATATTAGCTGTTTTCTTTCATCAGCACATTATTATTGCTATTTTTGAATTGGTAAATGAGCAAAAGACGAAAATAAAAGAGCAAGAAAAAGAAAAAAATCCTTGCTAATTTTGTGCCAAAATTTATCATCTGTATTGTGGTAAATGAGTTCACTTGTGGGCCATATTTAGCCAAAGCATAGAACCTGCAATCAGTTTTTAGAAAAGTGACTTTTGGATATCCTTTATTTATTTAACTACAAAAAAGTGTAATTGACATTAAAAATGTCTTTATCAAGAGATGTGGTAAAGAGACCAGCGGAAATTAAAGCAAATAAAACAGAGTACAATAATGCAGAGTCATGAAGAAACTCGGAAAACAGGTTATGTTTTTAATTTTACATATAACTTCCTCATAAATCGTGTTGACTATTGTCAACATTTGCTATTTTGCCAAAATAGATAGAAATACTGGAAATCACTTTCTGGCACAACACCGCATTGGACCACTTTTGCCTTCAGAACCACAATCCACTGGAAACATTGCCCAAAGATTGTTGTCCATATTAAGCATCACACAGTCGCTGCAGATTTGTCAGCTGCACATCCAAATTTCCTGTTCTGTCTATTCCTAAGGTTCTCTATTGGACTGAAATGTGGTAACTGGAGGCTGTTTAAGTACAGAGAGCTTAATGTTATGTTCAAACAATCAGTTTGAGAAAATCTGAGCTGTCTGATGGTTGTAAGAAGCCATAAGAAGATGGACTTGGTCATCAACAATCCTCAGGTAGGCTGTGGCTTTTGAAGGATGCTCAGTTGTGATGGGCCTGTGTAAATTGTATCCACAGTTTCCTGTTCTTAGCTGACAGGTATGGCACCCGGTGTGGTTTTCTGCTGCTGTGTCGTGCATTCAGAGATGCTCTTCTGCATACCTTGGTTGTAATGGGTGGTTATTTTAGTTACTTTTGCCTTCCAGCCAGCTTCAAGCAGTCTGACCATTCTCCTCTGACCTGTGGCACGAACAAGGCATTTTAGTGCAGAAAACTGCTGCTCACTGGATTTTATTTCTCTTTTCCAGACCAGAAAAAGACCCTGGAGATGGCTGTGTGGGAAAATCCCAGCAGATCAGGAGTTTCTGAAATACTCAGACCAGCTCGGCTAATTTCAACACCTAAATAACATTTCTGCCCCAGTCTGACGCTCAGTTTGTACTTCAGCATGTTGTCTTGATCACGTGTTGCAGAGTTGCTGCCATGTGATTAGCAGATTAGATATTTGGACCAACAATCAGTTGAGCAGATTTACCTGATAAGGTGCCCAGTGAGTGCAATCATACTAAGATTTACAAAAATGTATAGCTGCACTAAAATCAGACTGATATTTATTAGCTTGTATAGTAATTTGTGATATCTAATCAAAATTAAATACATATTCACTTTAAAGAAACAAATATTTTCTGCAATTGCAAATAAGGATAGTACAAAATGGTTAAACATTGACTGGTTTTCCTGTACTTCCTGCTGGTTAAGCCAATATTTACTGAAAGGTGGCGACATTCCTTGGCACGGTTTTCTAATGCGGGTTTAAAAGAGACTAGTTCTGTCTGTTTTTGGTGTGATTTAAATCCTTTGGTGTTTTTTTATGTAATAACACTGACCCAAGTGACTGCAACTAAACTATTGAGAGACAAATATGTACTCACAGCATTGTTTTACAGCCAAACGTCTCCTTACTGGTGGATTTTTGTCACTTTGCAGTAGACCTGGATCTATTTTAAGTAAACACCTAGGCAGAAAAAGCTAGTATGATGATGACTCATCCAGGATGCCGAGGTCTATAACTTTTAGAGGCCTCACTGAATGTGCCCATAAAAACAAGGCCAACAGTACGTTTTGACATCCTGTTTTGATGTTATCCGTATTCATTTGTCGATGTAAGAAAGACGGTCGTCAGAATCAGTGTCAAGCAGGGGTTGAATGTACAAAATGTCTTGAGAGTGCTGACAGAGTGTCTGTCTTATGAGAGCTGAGCCTAATTGGACGTCAAGCTGCTCAGATGTGTTTGTTGTTGTACACATATCAGACTTTATGGGGACAGGAGTGATAGAAATCATTTTTCACACTGGTGTTTATTTCATTATCACAGCCTAATGGCACAGCAAAGCATCTTTGCTCGTACTGTTGGAGGAAGGGGTTATTGTGTCTGGTGAAATTATAACCATTCTCCTCGAGGAGAAATTACCTAATGCAAGGCTAACGTTTCACTTGAGACGGCACAGTGAGCTTTTGTTCCCTGTGCTATGGCCGTGGTGCAACTGTCAATTTGACTGTTCTTCGTACTGTGATTGCTAAAGAAAAAAAGTCAGTGGCCCTTGTTGTTTATGAGTATTTGATCCACAAGCAAAACCTGACTTAGTTCTTTGTTGAGAAACCTTCGTTGACAAGCACAGCAGGAAGACATTTCTTATAGTTGGTCACCAGGTTTGCACACATCTCAGGGGATTTTGACCCGCTCGTCTTTGCAGAAACTCAGTAAACACTTTAGGTTTCTTGGATGCTGCTTGATTGTGTTCTGTAGGACTGAGGTCTGGAGACTAGCTAGACCTCTCTATGACAATAATGTGTTTTATCATTAGCCTCTGCTTTGTTGCCTTGGTGATTTTAAATCACTGCTACAAGATAGTAGAAGACCCATCCACCAACTTGTTTCAGTGTTCTGGTTGAAGGAAGGTTCTCATCCAGGATTTTAGAGTATATGCCCGTTGGCCCCTTAATGCGATGATGTCATCTTACCAGGCCCCCCTTTTTTTGTAACGGTATAAACAATGAAAGGTTTTGGATTGGCCAGTTGGTCATGATCGACTCTGGGCTGGACCAATTACAGCCAAGGTGGTCGGATGTAACCTCACCCTTGGCCTGAAAGCGATCTTATCACAGACGGACAGAAAAAATTGGTGTTGAGGTGAAAAGGAACACAATTTGTCCCTTACTTCAGTTAGAATGAAAAAAAGACACAAAGCTGGAGTTATTCTGTGTCTTCACGTTGCTGCCTCTTCTTCTCTCATTCTCTCCCCTCCCTCTTCTGTCGCTACTTCAATCACGAAACTGATCAATGATCAGCTGATTGGCTTTTCTGTCGAAAGTCTCATCTTTCTTGTTTGTTTATCGCCCACTTTGCGCCAGAACAAGGAAACCAGAGGATGTTGCGCTATAGAACAACAGCACTTTTAAGCTTGATACGCTGTTGTTAGAATTTATTTAATATTAATTTCTAGTATCAGCTGATGTTTGTTGGAGCCACAGCCGTAAAAGCTGCTGGTCATGATATCGGTTTGGATATGTGGTGAGAGGAAACATGAAGATGAAACCAGGAGATGTCCTTACTGAATCAACAGAGCTGAACAGGTGATGGAGAAACAGGTTTACCTTTTAGGTGACATGAATGAGTTGAAGGAAGTTATGAACTGTTTCTGAGAGACAAATAACACCAGGATCCTTTTTTACATAGCTGACAGCTGGTAACTGTGCAGGGGCGGGTCTAGCAAAGTTTTGCCAGGGGGCCATGTAGGGCATTAACAGGGAAGGGAAAGGGGGGCACAAAGAAATACTTTTCTTTCTTATTCTCATTTAAAATGTCTCGCTTTTAATACATAATATTCTGAATCTTACAACCAGAGTGGTCATCTGATGTACATGTATAGAAATCATACATATATACCAACAAGACAGTGTACATCACTTTCACAACAGCGTTTGTTTTCATTTAAAGGGTTTATGGCTTTTCCTATAATACCTGGTGGGCGGTCTCTAGCTAAAATGCCCAGGCTGATTCTTTGTCCCAGTCCAGCCCAGCCCTGGGTACTACCTAAAGTGCGTGGTTGTTGTCATAGCAACGCATCCTAGCTTCCAGTGAAGTAATTAATAAGCGACATGAACGCTGCAACAAAGGTGGTCGATAAAGACTATAACTGCTGCTCGGACTGTGCCTTTTCATCAGGCTCGGGAATATGGCGTTTTTGTAGCCAATTCCCTCGTTACGGGTCTCAAAAATGGTGGTTTTAATTTTTGTGGCATGCAGTCTGACGATGCCACATTTTAGTACCTAGTTGGATCGCTTGGAACCTGGGGCAAGCAGGTACTAGAAAAGTACTAGGTACTATGACCTAATGGCAAACCGTGCCGACTTGATCTGAGTAAGTACCAATGGAAAAGGAGCTTTTGGTGACTGTGGTCCCAACAGCTTTCAGATCTTTAGCAAGCTCCTCCTGTGTACTTTTGGGCTGATCCACCACCTTTCTCATGATCGTCCTCACCCCATGAGACAAGATCTCAAATGCAGTTCCAGACCGAACGTTGGGGTATTGTAAACTAAGGAAACAAGATGAAGATATAAATTGGTACAAAGTTCATAAAAGCGAGCCAGGAGGTAAAATATTCCTGCTGTACTTTTAGTGAAATTACATTTCAGGCTCACTTCAAGGTCATTTATCACATTCAGATGCTCTGAAACTAAGGTTTGCCTCACACTCAGCCACAGTTGAGGCAGAGAGGAAAAAAGAGAGAGAGAAATCACCTTGGCTTCTTTCCAGTGACCAATTTCTACACCAGTGGCCAATATTCTAATCATGAAATGTTTCACAGTCTGAAAGAAAGGCGTTGCAGTCGCCATCCACATTCTGCTCTGAGGCTCTGTGTGTCTTGGAGAGCTGACAAAGCAGAAACACTGAACAAACAAGAATAATGGCCAGAACCAGGAAATCAAAACAGAGTAAGATAAAGAAAGAGAGAGGCAAACGTGTTCAGAGGATGAGAGATGACAGCTACGGCTGGTAAAATAATTGCATGTGCTACCTTGTAATAGTCTCACATTTTCCATCTCTCATACTAAATAAGCGCCGCGTGTTGCGGTATTTGTTCCTCAAGTAAGATTATAGATTAGCAGTACGAGTTAATTAATCAAGCTCATATTCGCAGCTTGAGGTCTTTGAAGTGCAGTAAAAGTTGAGCAGTATAAATAATCCTCAACCTGTAAAAACATTTCTTTGACTAATGTTTATACAAGGACTCTTATTAAGTGGTTCAATGAGGCCGAACTGGTACAGTATGTGACCATGTTTTTGATGGAGATTACCCCTTTATCCCTAAGGTCTTATATCTGATAAGCATGACAGAGCCCAGGTGGACTGGCAACATCCCAAAATATATATAGTTTTAAAACAAGTGCAACAAAATAACAATCCCCACTGCTGCTGCTGCTGCTGTTATGTCACATGGCAGGGTTGAGACTGCGCTGAAGAAGCGAAGGACAGGACTAAAAAATAAGTGATCATACAGGATCAGCTGTCACTCGGAGCCGTAGCATCACTAGTTATGATCCAGAGAAGGAGGATGCAGATAATCAACACAAATTAAGCAGTTTAATGGCATAGCAGCAGTTTTTGATCTTCTACAAACTTTAGCTGGTTCCAGCTTCTCAGACGGGAAGTTTAATGCTTTCTTTTGCTCGTGTGATAGATTAACACAAAACAAACTATGTTTTGGCCTATTGTTTTAGTGGGGGAAAAAGTAATTTACAATGGGCTGTCAGAAATGATAAAGGACCCATTTACTGTGTTTTTACATTGTCCTCACAAAAGGATGCATTTTAATTAAGCTGGAATAAAACCCTGGGAAGGCTCTACTGTTTAGCATTTAAATGCGAGAGACCCTTTTCCCTAAATTAGATAAGAGGCACAACAATAAGTAGAGCATTTATTTGAGAACTCATGATTATCTTTTTGTAGAAAGTATAATTGTACATTAGGTGCTTCTCCTGGAAAATGATGAGCAGAACCATCAAATTTTGTTTCAGCATCTTCATAATGCAGATTAATCTGCTTTGAGTATATAGCATTAACTCTTTGACTCCTTCCTGTGAATCTCACTGCTCTAGTTTGGACTGTCATGGTTGCCATATTCATGACATGTGAGATACTGCAAGGCTGAGATTAGATGTGAGTGAATCCCTAAAAGCTTTAATAATAGCATGCTAAATCCTGTCTGCAGTGGTATGGTTGAAAAGCCCCAGGCATTCACAGCAAACTGTCAGCCACCAATTAATTAGGTTTAATTAGAGAAGCCAGTGAGATTACCTTGTATCGCACCATCTGGCCCCCTCAAGGCAATTCTCCTTAAGCTAAACTTAGTAAATAAAATAGTAAAGGCAAATATTTGATTTTAGGAATTGTTTGTTTTGTAATACCGAGTTCACATGCACACGTACAAACAAACACACACGCTGCACACAGGCTTGCGCATGCTCGTCTTATTGCATTATGGTTTACCTCTCCTGATGAGGCCCCTGGTCTTTGGCTCTGAGCCACGTTCAACTTGTCGGAGCATGTGGTCTCCATGACATCTCAGTGGGTTACACAGTAAACACCTCAAAGTAAATGAATGAACCTGTTTTAAACCAATGACCGTCCCTTTCTCAACTTCTCAACCGGTCACATCCTGTTTCAAAACATGGAACAGCTTGTTCACAGTTATGAGTAATGGCAATAATCTCCTGAAGGTTGTGTGTGCTCAGGCTTCACAGGTAATTTAGCTGTGTAGCTTTAGTATTGTGATGTGTGCAGCTAAGATGAAGAAGCCATACTGGTAGTAGCACTTTACAAAATATATAAGCGTGTGTAGTAAACGCATACACCAACAAAGTAATATACATATGTTATGATTAAAAGATCAGATTCACTAAGAATATATTCATTTTCGATGTTCTGAGTATATTTAATCCTACTCATATAAACATCTAAATATGCATAACAGTCATAATAAATGGGTATAGTCTAAGATGACATTTCCACTTATGTATGTGCTCCTTAATAGGCTTTCATTTCTCAGCATCACAGCTGGGTAGAGGGTTACTTTCCTAAATCTGGTGACACTGATCGCTTCCGTGCCATGCCCATGCCATCATATTTCCTCAAATCAGTCATTAAGTGTGCGTGACTACAGGAAAGTTTGAGTCATTCGTGAGTGATTGACTGGCTGCAGCAATGCACATTGCAGGTGATATTTAATCCAACCTTACATTGTGCGAGTGACAGATCAGAATCGCAGCCTAGATTTAATCAGCTCACATTTCTCTGCAGGTAGCCTCATTCTTTCCACTTAAACATCAGATTCAGACACTTTAAAAAACAAGAGTTCCTTTTGAAATTGTCCATAGCCCAGACAGAAGAGTGCAGGATAGGACACGCTGGGAGGCTTAAACGTTAACTAGGACACTCAGCTTTCCTTGATGTCTCCATATGATCTTTTTATTCAGTCCCTGAATTATTTTTCATGTCTGCTGGCAAATAAATCACACCTACCTCTCTCCTGGGTGCAAACTGTATGCAAGCATTAATAATAATAGTAATAATAAAATAATAATTTTTAAAAAAGTGTGATTTGACTTTTGTCATGAGCTCCTACTGCACTCCTTCCCACAGGCCTAGGCCCTTTCTGTGTGCCATATCAAATAAATGTCAGATTAATTTGTGGGACTAATAAAGGTATATCAAATCAAATCAAATTTCTCGCATCATTAGTTTATATGGGGTTGATTCCAGTCTCAGTTTGTCCTGTTTTCAGTGTCCTCGCAAAAAATTAAAAAATTAAAAAGCAGCTGGTGGACTCTTTCCTCAACGAAACGCTGCCATCTGGTGGCTCGTTGTGCTTCAGGCAGGCTTTTGGTGCCGTTAGAGATAAAAATGTCGATCAGGTCTTCTATTCTGGGTCCTCAAGATTGAGGGCACATAGTGGGATAAGTGCAGGACCAATATTTAAAGATAAACGATCATGCAATTGATCAGCATCCGTCCTGATACACTGTATTTGATGGTTATTCGTGGCACAGGACTATTTACCAGTTTGTTTAGCGCATAAATGCAGTTACCTACTTTATCAGAGCGAAAATGCAAGGCTCACAGTTTAAAATCTGGCTTTGCGGCCTTTGTTTTTGGTATTTAAGATCAAAACATGCGGCTACGTGTGCGCTTCAAATTGCACAGAGCCGTCGCCTTTGCAATGTAAACGTCAGATGTGCAGGCAGTGCTGAGAAATTGCGTTTTTATCTCGTATGCACTCTGTAGGGCAGCTCTTATTAAACCAGCGCTGCGCTGTGTGAGAAATCAAAGCGCAGGCTTCGAGTCGGGAGGGAGCCTATCTTGCGCAGGCTGGATACTGTACATGGCCATTGATGCTGCTGGATAGATGTAGCCCCCGATGTAAATAAGAATGGCGAGGGCAGCGGGTCTGACACGCCGAGTTATCGCTGCTTGACATCGGAACGTCACACCATCGGGATTTTATTTAAGAAGAAAGAAAGAAAAACGCGGGGTCCGTTTTTTTCATCTGAATCTGTCTTGATGGTTTTCATTTGACACAAAGCAGACGGGCGGCGTCTTCTAATAAACACTTGGGAAAAACGGGTCATTATGACCTTAGTATCCTCCAGTAAAAGAAAACCATCAGATTGTTTTTACGCGGCAGCATTCTGCTTGCATTTTTTTGCTTTGGATTTCGTGTGCCGTGTCCGGAAAGGGGGTCATCAGTTCAGCGTTGAGGTAAGATAAATGGCCTCCTACCCCCCTAACCACCTCCCCCCGACTCTGAGAATCATAAATGACCGTGCTCTCTCCTCCACATCGTCTGCCTCAGCGTGGAAAAATCAAAACACCCCCCCCCCCCGAACATGTATGTTCAGTTACCCACGCTATCTGTGGGCACATGCGATAAAGGATTGAATGCAAGCGCCACTCGTTCATTTAAAATGCAGAAGGACGGGCTATCAGTATTGCAATGAATTAATAAAAGGAAAGAGACAGAGATGTTTGTTACACCTCGCTTCACCTCGCCTCACACAACCTCAGGTGAAGGTTTTAACACTTCTCCCTCTTATTTTGCATGATGATGCAGTGATATCACCCTGAGGTGAGAATTAAAGTTTTGCCTATGTATTGTGTTTGTTTTGTAGTTGTGACGTGGGTATGAATGAGAAACATGAAGGGCTGTAGTTTGGAGTAGTTTAGCGCTGTTCTGCATTCCTTATTTTGGTTCTGTGATTTTCTGGCACCTGTCAGGAAGAGAACTGCTGAGTTCCCTTCAATGCTTCGTGTTGTCTTGTGACGTACAACTGAGATCCAAAGTTTTTTAGTCAGCAAACTTAAGTCACCTTCTCTTCTCTCATCACTTTTTAAGCTGGATGCAAAAGCCACGCTGCGGAGTTCCGGACAAATTCAGAAGCGCTTCAAGGTCACGGAGGCGGAGATGCGCTCTGACGGGACAGAAGTGGCAGCGAACACACATAACCTACACATGATAGACGGCTGAGGCATGTTGTCATAGGGAGGTTAGGATTCAGATCTGCTAGTGTTAATTGCCTCACCTCTTCCCTGTCTCTCATCTCCTCCTCTTTCTTCCTTCTGTATCTGTAGCCAAGCTGTTTACCTCCAAGTTTTTATTAGCAGCGAGCCACAGACCAAATTCTAGTTAATTGAAACGATATTTTATTGCATACCATCACTATAAGAACACTGGAAAGGGCATGTCGTATTGTGTTGGTATGTATGCCAGTGAGTCCAAACCACAACTAAACCCATAGAGAAACAGACATGCAGTTGACAGGCGACACAAGAAAGGACAAATGAAAACACACAACTATTTATACTAGGACCACACTGACCACACTGAGGGGTTAACATGGTAAAACTAATAGCAGTACATGAGTTACAACAGACTATCAAAATACAACAGGAAGCTACTCAAGAAACGGCAACAAGACTGTAATACGCTTAAGCTTGACACAGAAGGACACAAAGGACAGAACGAGAGATTGTAGAAAAACTGACTGATGATTTATACAGGAAAATAATGACTATTAACAAGGTTGCCCAAACTTTTGCATCCCACTATAATTAGTTAGATTACTCGTTACTGAAAAAAGTAACGCCATTATTCCCATCACTGGATTTAATCAATATAAGAGTGACTCTATTGGTTTTAATGATTTTATTTATACAAAATAAAAATTTCTACTATAATAGAATATGTTAAAAGACATTTATCCTTTACTTGTCCCCATGGTGCATGGTGTTTTTACTCTGAGCAGTTTCAGTTCTGTCCAAATCTTTGCACGACTAATAATCTGCACAGACCTGTCTCCTTTGAAGAAGTAGGTTTTGGCGACATCCTCCCACCAGACAGCTGTCTCGATACTCTGTGTGGGCATGCTACTCCCGAACAGCGAGATGTCCTGAGGGTATGAAGGCTGGAGAGTTGTGTCCTTAAAGACCCAGAAACGGTTTCCTAAAATACACGGGCAAAGTTAGATTGCACTGGGACAAAGAAAATAACTAAATATGAGTTCAAAAAAGCACCACGGGCTTTCAGCTCATTCAACTCCTTTGTGTTGTTGTTTGTCTTTCTTTTCATTGAGGTTTTTTTTCCTGCTCATGTAATTTCAAGGGTCGGATGATGTCACCTTGTTTTAAGAATATGTGTGCAGCAGGAAAATCTATGCAGTGTTATCTACAGTATAATATAATAAACAGCAAGCTGATGCTCTGAAGGCAACTCTACTGAGACTTGTTGTGTTGAGTTTTATTGAAGCTATTGTTGCATTTAATTCAGTTTGATCATAAATGCCTCAGGCGGAGCAAAGAAGGCTGCTGTGCAGTAAGTAGCTTGACACTCACATGCACAAACCCACCAATACACACAAACACAAGTACACACACATACACACAGTTAAGTCCCTATGAGTGAATAAATAAAGCATGAGGCACTCTGATCCCACAGAGTGACAGATGTCATGTTAATCTGCCTGCTGGACGGACGGCTGATAACTACTGTAAAGCTTGCCCTGCCATTGTGGAGGGGAGGGGGACTTTTAATTCTTGTTCATTATTTGATGTTCTATTTTATTCTTAGTTTTTTTTGTTTGATTTTTACATTCCTTAGTATCTTGTGGATTAATGGTTTGTTTCAGTTCCTGTTTGTTCCCATTAGTATTCTGCTTATGGTTTATTTTCTACAATCTCTCGTTCTGTCCTTTGTGTCCTTCTGTGTCAAGCTTAAGCGTATTACATACTTGTTGCCGTTTCTTGAGTAGCTTCCTGTTTTATTTTGATAGTCTGTTGTCAGTTAAATATATCATATAGTAGACATACACAGTGATATTTGAGAAGTGAAATGAAGTTTATTGGATTTACAGAAAGTGTGCAATAATTGTTTAAACAAAATCAGACAGGTGCATAAATTTGGGCACTGTTGTCATTTAATTGATTCCAAAACCTTTAGAACTAATTATTGGAACTCAAATTGGCTTGGTAAGCTCAGTGACCCCTGACCTACATACACAGGTGAATCCAATAATGAGAAAGAGTATTTAAGGGGGTCAATTGTAAGTTTCCCTCCTCTTTTAATTTTCTCTGAAGAGCAGCAACACGGGGGTCTCAAAACAACTCTCAAATGACCCGAAGACAAAGATTGTTCACCATCATGGTTTAGGGGAAGGATACAGAAAGCTGTCTCAGAGATTTAAGCTGTCTGTTTCCACAGTTAGGAACATATTGAGAAAATGGAAGACCACAGGCTCAGTTCAAGTTAAGGCTCGAAGTGGCAGACCAAGAAAAATCTCGGATAGACAGAAGCGACGAATGGTGAGAACAGTCAGAGTCAACCCACAGACCAGCACCAAAGACCTACAACATGATCTTGCAGCAGATGGAGTCACTGTGCATCGTTCAACCATTCGGTGCACTTTACACAAGGAGATGCTGTATGTGAGAGTGATGCAGAGGAAGCCTTTTCTCCGCCCACAGCACAAACTGAGCCGCTTGAGGTATGCTAAAGCACATTTGGACAAGCCAGCTTCATTCTGGAATAAGGGCCTGTGGACTGAAGAAACTAAAATTGAGTTATTTGTAGGGGTGGGTTTTGATTATCGATTTATCAATTAAAATCGATTCTAGCTTGGATAACGTGATATCGATTCATTAAAATCCTGAATCGATTTTTAAATATACATTTATTTTGCCCTCAGGTTAAACCTCACAAAATTTCAAACACCAAACAGCTAAAACAGTAAATGAGAGCAGGTACACGGATTCTGCACAAAGATGTAAACACAAAGCGCAGACCGACAGATCAGAATCAGTAAGATGTCGCCTTTCTCACCCGCGCTTTGTCTTTACGTCTGTTTTGCGCTAGATTCTGAAGCTGTAGGTTTATCTCTCTCCAAACAATATTGAATGAACCAGCAGGAAAAGAAGATCCAAACTACGCTTCACATTTCGCTCAACATAAACATCGTCATGAATTCCCTCTTACTTTTCCTGTTTTGCTTCCACCACGATAAAATCACACTTCATGCGCAGCGCTCTCTCTCTCTTTACTTCAAGAACAGTTTCCTGTCTAAAAATCTGTTCTCGGCATTATTCGCTTGTTTATTACGCGCAAGTCTACCCTTGTTTACAGCGCTGTCGGACGCTGTTTTTTTTCCCTTTTACTTACTTCCGACAGGAAAGCCTCATTTGTGCCGTTCAATAGGCTACTGAACAAATTTAAACTTTTTAAAATTATGCAAAATTGCAAAACGCTTGGCTGCGTCTCTAATAAAACCTCTAACTTTGCTTCACTTCAGCAGCATCAGGTAATGTTCATATGTTGATTAATGGTTTTCTTTCAGTTTTGATCTACTGCAGAGTAAGGTCATCTGCTATAAAATCCCAGGCCAGAAAAATCTCCTTCATGTTTTTCTGTGTTTTATCCTCAGTTACTTTGACACAAAGGCATCTGCTGTGATGCTTACACCTTGGATACAGTCTCGCAAGTATCAGCTTTCTTTTTATAGACAAAAAAATATGGAAATGTACTGATGCGTGATATTGCGTGGTAATATTTCTGACTGTCTAAAGCAAAATTTCCCTCGAATCAAATCGTGGATCGAATCAATTAGGGACCTTGTGAATTGGAATCGATTTTAGAAATCAGCGACGATACCCAGCCCTAGTTATTTGGGCATAACAAGGGGCATTATGCATGGAGGAAAAAGAACACAGCATTCCAAGAAAAACACCTGCTACCTACAGTAAAATATGGTGGTGGTTCCATCATGCTGTGGGGCTGTGTGGCCAGTGCAGCGACTGGGAATCTTGTCAAAGTTGAGGGACACATGGATTCCACTCGTATCAGCAGATTCTGGAGACCAGTGTCCAGGAATCAGTGACAAAGCTGAAGCTGCGCCAGGACTGGATCTTTCAACAAGACAACGACCCGAAACACTGCTCAAAATCCACTAAGGCATTCATGCAGAGGAACAAGTACAACATTCAGGAATGGCCATCTCAGCCCCCAGACCTGAATATTATTGAAAACCTATGGTGTGAGTTAAAGAGAGCTGTCCATGCTCGGAAGCCATCAAACCTGAATGAACTAGAGATGTTTTTTAAAGAGGAATACTCCAAAATACCTTCAACCACAATCCAGACTCTCATTGGAACCTACAGGAAGCATTTAGAGGCTGTAATTTCTGCAAAAGGCAGATCTACTAAATATTGATTTCATTTCTTTTTTGTGGTGCCCAAATTTATCCACCTGCCTGATTTTGTTTAAACAATTATTGCACACTTTCTGTAAATCCAATAAACTTCATTTCACTCCTCAAATATCACTGTGTGCATCTCCTATATGATATATTTAACTGACATTTTTTTTTATTGTAACAACCGATTTATACAGGAAAATAATGACTATTAACAAGGTTGCCCAAACCTTCTCATCCCATTGTATTATTCCTATCGTTGCAACGCCGTTACCGTTACTAAAAAGGAAATGCAGTCTATGGAGCTTGGAAAGAAAAGCGTCTGGACTTCTTTAAGTTGCTTGAAGACGTTTCACCTCTCATCCGAGAAGCTTCTTCAGTTCTAAGGTCACATGGTGGAGAGTCCCAGATTTAAACCCCGTGGGAGTATTCCCCCCCCCCAGAGAGGGACAAAAGGACCCCCTGATGATCCTCTACCTAATCACATGAGCCAAGGTGTGAAAACGGGTGTGGGTCACAATCAGCCAGGGTTTCAGGTGAGCTCATTGTGAAACCTGGCCCCACCCTATCATGTGATTTCCTGAGGTCAGATGGCCCAGGGTGTGAGTGGGCGTTAAGGCGTCTGGGAAGGGATCTCAAAACTGGATTATAGATGGCAGACAGTTGGTGTCGTAAGCCACCGCCTCTGTTCAAAGATGGTCGCTCACAGTGGACATAAATGGCTTCTTTCACTCTTCTTTCAAACAATCTGTCCTCTGTCCAAAATGTGAACATTGGTATCCTCTAAAGAGTGACCTTTGTCCTTTAGATGCAGATGCTGAGTCTTGTCCCGTGGAGGTGGCTCTTCTATGTTGTGCCATGTGCTTGTGAAGTGGCTGTTTGGTCTCTCCAATGTAGAGCGCTGGGCGTTCCTCGCTACACTGTACAGCAAACACCACATTGTTAAGTTTGTGTTTTGGAGTTTTGTCTTTCGGGTGAACCAGTTTCTGTCTGAGTGTGTTGCTGGGTCTGAAATGCACTGGGATGTTGTGCTTGGAGAAAACTCTCCTAAATTTCTCTGATACACCGGCTACATAGGGGATGACAGATGACAGACAGATGACAAAGCAACAAGGTGATATATACCAGTTTTTAAATTGGGTTCATAGGCCACGTACAACCAGAGTCATGATAAACAATATATACGCGTGTGTGGGGTTTAAAAAAAAAAAAAAAAAAAAATTTCCCCTTCCCCTGAATAATTTCGCCACGTTTACTGTCTAAGGACAGCGCTAGCAAGCACTCTCTGCTTATGACCAAAAAAAACAAAAACCAAAACAAAAAACAGCCCGTTCGTTTTGGTGGAAAAAATTTACCATGTCAACCAATCAAAAGATGATATGGCAACATGACATTTGGTTGTTTAGGAAGAGGGGAAAGTTTTAGAAGTGACGGCGAGAGAGAAAGACGGCAGAAAAAGAGAGCGAGCGAGTTTTGAGATGTGAGAGATTTGTGACGTTTAGCGTGTTTGGAGTGTGTAGTTAATGTGTTGTCTTGTGTAGATAGTGTGTAGTGTTGTGGATTGTTTTGTGTTGTGTGTCAGAACAATGAGGCGACTGCTGTCTCCAGGTAAAAAAAAAAAAAAAAAACTAGGAGTGATACACCTGCTGCTGTCAGACCTGCAGGTATCAGGCTGTGATGTTCTACTTTATAGTGGACATAAATTATTGTTTTGGATTGGCACAAATAATTTCTGTGGCATCTTATTGAATGCAGAACAGCTGATTGTTATGTAAATAGTTTGAAGTGGCTATTTAAAAGGTAAAAGGTAAATGGCTGCAAATTACTTTGTTGTTTGCAAAACTTGTGCATAGGATTTTAAACTTGACAATTTATATTTGCATTTAAAGTTATAAAATATGATTCAATAAACATGTTTGTGGTTGTTACGGTAAAAAATATAACTTTTTTGTGGGGGGTTTTTGTCTGATTTTAAATCAATTGTGTTAATACAGTATGTCAAAATGAAAACATAACTGTAAATTCAGACACGTGAGGTTGTGCTGAAAAGAATGATACCAAACAAGGCAAAGTGAATAGTTTTTAAAGGTGAAATGTAGAGGAAACATCAAAAGTAGTCAAAAATGGGCAATTATAACCTGGACCACAGAGGGTTAAAGAAAAAAAAAAAAAGTTTAAGTAACGCAATAGTTACTTTAAGTAATTAATTACTTTTAGAATCTTGTAACTCAGTTACTTTTTTTGAAGAAGTAACTAGTAATTATAATTAATTACTTTTTCAAAGTAACTTGCCCAACTGATTAAATGACATCCACAGTGTCGTTTTTCCTGTCTCCCTTCCCTCACCCCAAGTCGGTCACAGCAGATGGCTGTCCCTCCCTGAGCCTGGTTCTGCTGGAGGTTTATTCCTGTTAAAGGGTTGTCCCTTCCCACTGTCGCCAAGTCCCTGCTCATAGGGGGTCGTCTGAATGTAGGGTCTTTACCTTACAATATAAAGACTGTTGTTGTGATTCAGCGCTATATAAATAAAGTTGAATTCAACTGAACTATATTTTAATTCATGGGGCAGATCCTAAAGACAAAACAAAGTGTCTTTTATGTTTTCCTCTTCCTCCACTGAGAAATAAGGGGAAGGTATTGGCTATATTTGGTCTGGACACCTTTTTGCAGCATTGATGGCTTCAAGTCTCCTACAAATGTCCGTCAAGCCTGGTGCCAGGAGTCTAGCGGTCCATCTAAACAAAAGGCTCTTATACTTGACCAGATACAGAGTAGGTGTCCTCCTATACCATAAATCAGTAGGAGCAGATATAACCTCTCTCCTGACCTTAAGTTGTGTGTGCATGCCGGAGTGCTCTAGGAGGCACACAGTCTCCACGGGCTACTAAGGATCAAACCTCTATCAATCTACAACTAATTATAAAACTCTAAGCATATATGAGTAGATATTTCTAAGCATAAATGACAATCAACAATACAAATCTAACATTTCCCCCCTGTTGACAGTTATGCTAGAAAAGTCCCCAGTTATGATCACCTCATGTCTGACAGTGTCAATGCAAACATTTTTATGCTCAGCATCTGTAAACGTACACAGTTTGATAAATGTATTAGCAGTTATCCTATTTCTCATTGATCTCATTCAATGGCAAACTGCATCCTACAAGTGAACAAATGAATTGTTAATAGTCAAAAGAGAAATTAACATTTTCAAAAACACTCCAGCTTGGTGGTACTCCTCTTCTAGGCATGTAAATCACATGTCTCTCTGCAGAGTGGTTTAAGTTCTGCAGGGCGTCATAAATGTCTCCTCCAGTTGTTCCCATCACTGTCCATAGGACCAGAGTCCAAATGTATGTAGAATAGACATTCAAACATACCAGGTGGTTTTGTTGTTTGTCAACATGGGTCTCAGCTATCGTGAAAGCTGCAGGCCTCGTCAGCACTCAAGTTTTATGGCCTCTGCCAACCCCCATCACCTCACTTCAGGCCTTCGTCCTGGGAGGGGGATACTTATAACTCCTCCACTGTCCATTCATCTCTGCAACCCCTCTGTGGAAAGGGTGTTGGATCCAGTTGTCTTGCTGCTGTTATGATCCCAGCTGTCTTCAGTGTGTTATCGTATGCACAGTACAGTGACACAGCATTAGGTGATGTTCATAGGAAACTGCTGTCATCACCACCTTCTGGTTCCTGTGCTTTTCACAGAATCACAATGTCATCCTTGGACTCCTTCTGCGCTGTCGATGGAGCGTGGCACGCTCCCCTCATCCTTCAGGTGCCCGTCTGTTGTCCATAATCTCCTCTGTTGGCCTCTGGAAAGCCCCCTTGGCACAGCTCTCATTCCAACGCAGCTTCATGGTCCTTGCTGTGGCTCCGGAGTCTGATCTCATGATGGGCCCCAAACAGCTCGACCGCTGACCTCAACCACTGCCTGGGCTGTCAGCTATGCCTGGAATGGTTCTTGTTTCTCACTGGGCCTCTGAAGAATTCTCAGGAGATCCCTTTCAGCAATACTCTGACTGCTGCATCTGTATTTCCTTGCTAGGAGGAAAAACTTCTACTTGGAAAGCATGTAAAGCATCATCAAACCACATTCTTTAGGGCCATCAAAGCCTCATCTGAACATGGATGCACCACTTGCATAGGTTCAATACCCGTAAATGAACTGTTAATCACACAAATCACTGCAAAAATCATAGAAATCATTGTTTAATGTTAATTCTGGACCCCTCCTCTTGACGCATGGACACTCCCATGAGTCAACTCATCAAACCTAGATTCCTGTCTTAAAGAAAAAGGTTAACTAGAGCATTTCCCAGGCAACATCAAGGTGTCTCCTCCTCTGGAGCAGCACCACCCCGGACCTATAACCCTACAATAAAAGATGTTAGTGTGTTTTGCATATTAGGTTTGCTTAAAACCTGGCTCTGCTAGGACCCTGCATACACACCATCATGGCCTGGAAAACAAGATCTGGAAGTGAAATCAAACTTCACACTCGTAAACAATTGTATCATAAGAGTAATAAAGCATTCAGCATCAGCAAGACAAGTATCATGTGCAGGTTTTCTCAAATCAGTAAACTACAATTATTACCATAATTCGCCCCAGACATGGATCATCCCATGTATTTGGTCAACATTAATGTATTCGGTGACTTCCCTTAAGCAAAGTCACTCCACTCATTTTATCACTAGGAGCTCAGTAGTGGCCAGCTAATGAGCCCCATATTCAACTATTCCATAAACACTGCATCTCTTATTTGCTTTCTCATGTCACTTGTCCGCTTCTGCTGAATCCTCTACATGCACTCTTAGAAAAACAAACATTAGCAACACACATGGACAATCCTGGTGGTCAGGCACAAGTTGACAGGTTCCAGAGGTGCTATAAAAGACCATAAAGTTAGCCATCCGCAGCTGTGAAAAGAAGTGACACTAGTTTCAACACAGGAAATGTCACACACTATATTCACTTCTCCCCTGTAATAGTCAACATTTTCCCAACAACACAGTGTAACAGCATCACCGACTCATAACCTGTAAACACAGTTTTCTTCACACATAAACCCAGAAATCCTGTAGTAGAAAGAACATTAACCAGCTGTCCTGGTATAAATCACATGGTCAAATCACATGAAGAACTATAATGCTGTAGAAAAGAAAATGCAAATGTTAGCGCTGCGCAGGTGTATACACACTTTGTCACAGTTACCTCTGTGAGCAACACAACGTAGTGAATAACACCCCTGGTAGATGCACAGACACAGAAAGTGGCATTTAAAAGGTTAAATCATCATGCAACCTCGAATGTTGCTGTCATCTTTCTGCTCCTGCAAAAAGAAACACATAGATTCATCCGCACCTTTGTCAGGTGGGGGTTAACTTCACACAGTCGTGTTACATCAGTAAAGTCTTGTCAGCTTTTGTCAGCTTTTACCAGTCAGTCAGTTTTATTTTCTCTCACTCATTCATTCATGCATTCATTCTTTCTTTCTTTGCTGATAGTGGAACCTATCGTCACATTTCGTTCCCACCCTCAGCAAAATTACGTCATTTCAAAAAGAAAAAGAACTTTAGATCGGATTATCTCGCTGAATCCTTTTTTGGGCAGGGACCTATTTTCTAATTGTCCCAGATAAGTGACTTTCTCCTGAGCCCATTTTAATGTGGAGAAACTCACTTGTAACAATTTTCTCGACGATGTGTCGTATGGCGCTTTTGTTCTAATAGTGCAGATCAGCTCAAACAGAGATCATCAAACAAAACTTTCAGTGCACTGTGAAAGTAACAAAATAAAAAGGCCTTGTTAAGTCATGACACACACTCCTCATCTCAGGAGGGTAAATCATACTTCGCAACAAAAGAAAAATCATCAGCTAGATAAACTCCAAACCATCCATCAGCCGCACAACACACAACATAACCCTAATGTCTTATTAGATATGAGTTTAATCCCCATGTCTGTGCTTCTCACTCATTTAAGTCACAGACCCATCTTATTCAGTTTTTCTCTTTCCCCGTCATCATAAAACATGTGACATGTCATGTACTTCACAAAAGACGTTTGTTCTTATGTATTCAGAGTTGTGTATCTGGGTGCAGGATTCACTCGCACATCAAAACAGGAAACTCAGCGTTTTAGAGTCTCCACTCTAACAAACTCCAACACTCACTTGTGTTAGAATTCAGTCACCTTTCATTAATCTAAGAACAATCAACTAATTTGCATATCAGCTATTAACCCACCAAGTTGACAGGACAACAGAAATGCATGTTCAAAATATTATCACAAAAACAGAATTTCCCTCATACAGTAAGTTACTTGTGCTGCATCAATCAAGCAGAAAGCATCTCCCAATTTACTATATTAACAACTAAATTTATTGTCTGATCACTGGTTGGTCAAACCAGAATCCTCTTTTTTCCCACAAAAATTAAACTGTTGCCCTACAACCTAGAGAGTTAATTGTCAGCATTGGATAAATTCAGCATTTGATAACAAGTGTCTGTTAAATTTACACTATTTTAACACTGATGAGAGATAACAAGCTGATTTTCATTGCATGTGTGTTCGTGTTCTTAGGCAGGTTTAATCAATGTCTGAGGAGCTGCATCTCCAGCAGGGCATATTCTTAAAGCTGCCTTTCCTACACACTCCTCTGCTATTATTTGATCATTTTATAACTGATGTGCTATGAGTCCACTGGTCTTTACATCACACGAAGTGACTTGGACAAGGCGATAAACAGACTCACATGCTTAAGATGCTGTCTAATCTTCATGAGCTCTCTTGTGTTTGTGTTAGTATGGTTAATGCATGTTCCGCTTGTGTGTGTGATTTTGTATATGTTTCTTTTTGCAGCGTTTCAGACTCCTTCACAATTTCCCACTTAAGCAGTCAGTTTTCTTTTTCCCAGGTTTGCTAACCCAAATTTTGATTTCCCACATTAAACAACAGCATTCCTCTGTGTTCTCACCTACTCACTCTGTTGTCCTCTCCCACTTCAACAGTCCAATAGCCGGCAGTTCTCCTTCAGCTTTGTCCTGTGTTCCACTGTCTCTTCTTGCCATTTTACTCCAAAAGTGGCAAATGTCAAACTCCAACAGTCTCCTCAGTTCTCCTCAAAAGTTCTTTTCACATACACAGTGAAGTTGCAGCTTGCTGGAAACACAGTGCCATTCATCCAATCAGTCAGGATGATGGGTTTGCTCTTCTTCTCCGATGCTGTTTGTCCCCACTGCTGCTGCTTGCTGGGACTCTTTGCTCAGGACTTTGCTGCTGTCTCTTTATCTGCCATGTTATTGCTCTTTGGAACTGCATTCCTTGTCTTCATGGAGGAGTGAGAGCTCGCTTGTGAGGTTGAGGGACACATGGCGCTGTAAATAAGTTAGCCAGAAACTTGACCTGAACATTTCCAATGATGTTAACCTATAACTTTCTTCCGACTGCTGCATGTGGAAAATTGATTCAGGTCTGCTTTTCACCTGAAAGTGACAAAACTAAGACTTTGTCATTATTATTATCACTGCTTAACCAACACACATCTTTCTCTGCTTTTTGATCTCTCCTTTCTTAAAAGCAGAAAATGAGATTGTAGTTGTTCTTGGCTGATAAACACAAAACCTTTTCCCTATGATTATTTTTCATCTACAATTTAAATTTTGTCTCTTTTTTACTCTTTTTTTTTTTCTTTACAATAACTGGTGACCTGCAGAATCATCGTTCTCACAATTGGAGGCAATTACTTTTACACACCGCATACACACACTGTGACGTCAGGCACATTCACACTCACTTTTTTCATCTGCGTAAATAAATCATATGGCTGATGATATGTGCCATGGTGATCCATAAGTATGATCACAAGTTTATTTAATTATTTTTCAACCCAACAAAACAAATAAACAAAAACATGTTTATGATGCTATGAACACTCTACACACACGAGTCAAGATACAGGAAAACTGCTGTGCATCTGAAAGACGAAGCTGAACTCACGGATACGCTACATACTCGAGTTATCATAGTTCTGTTTCCCTCTCTTTGAGTTCTCAGCCAGCTCCCGATCTGATAATGTGTAGCTTGCTCATCAGCTCAGAAGAGACCGCAACGCAACCTCACACAGTGGTTGCGTGCTTTGCCCCACAGTGGCAAAGACTTGCACTTTCATATTCAATTCAGCTTCTCCATCATGTAGTTTTAGCTGTGTCATACAGGGTTCAGCATATTAGTTGTTTTCATAGGTGTACTCTATATCTCAACAATGGCTCATATTAGGATGACAGTCTTTCAAACAGGTCAAGTGCCTCTATGTACTTCATTAGTTTAAATATTTACCTATTTTACTTTATCTCATATGTGATTGTACTGAATTTGAGCAACCCTAAGTTTAATGCAGATTACTTTTAACAATTATCCACCTCAATTAAATCTATGGTCTGGGACACAGGCTGCTGTTGATCAGGGCAAGCTAAAGAATAATCTAAACACGTGTGTGTATTGGCAGTGTTGACGGGTAGTCATTTATTACAGTTGGGGTTACTCAGGTTTGCGATTAGGGCACTCTCTGGCAAAGTGACCTATTTCCCCACACCTATGACACTTTTCAGCCCTTTGCTTTTGTCCACCCCTGGGTCTCCACCTATCTCAACTTCCTCTATTCTGTCCTCTTCCAGCCTGCCCCTGGAAAAAGGTCTCGTCTGCTAAGAAGGCAGCGACCGCAGAGCTTTGTGACTTCTTCTGTGTTTCCTTGATTACTTCTTGTGCATGGCGGGTCCAGTTCATACATTCGGTGGACCCGTCAGAGTTATGATGAACATTTTGTTTCCTGATGAAATCAGCAATGGGTGGGTGAAAGCCATTCACCAGAGCATATCTTAACTGCTGCTGATGTGGGCTGGCCTTCTCCGCACACTCTCCAAGGCTGCTGTGTTTTCTGAAAACTTCTAACATTTGACATTGTCCAGTAGCCAGTTTACCCTCAAAATCCCAGTTTTTATGAGAATATAAATATCTCGCGCTGCTGGGAGTGAATTCTTGCATGAATGTGTTGTCTCCCTGTGAGGCAGACTTACTTGCTCAAGAACCCATAATAACAACAACGGCTGGCGTCACAGACCACGTGCCTGACACAGACGTACATAACAACACAAAATAGGCCTATAACTTTCTCCAGCCTACGTGAAACCGCACAGCCGTACTCAATTAAGGAGCCGTCGCTCTCTCTCTTTTTTTTTTTTTAATAAGCCTGCGACTAACCGCACGGCTCAGGTCCGCGTGAAACCCGCGCGACCGTGCTCGCGTGAACCCGCGCAGCTACAGCGCTCTTCTTTGTACAGTACTTACTTGGTGTTGCTCTTGCATTAATCTCGAATCCCGTCAATCATCATCCAGCGAGGAGAAAAAACAGACAGCTAATCCACCGGCCCAATGACGAATTCTCACGTCTCGGGACTTCACTACAGGAACTTCTATAAGTCCTGGCTGACGTCTTTCGGCGTGTCTCTTTTTCCCCTCGGTGAATGTCAATTCTAGGGATCCGGCTCGAAGGACCAATTAATGATAGGTTTGTAGCTTAAACCTATTCGCTGGAACGTTGAAGACAATGTAATTACACAGCAAAAGCATTGAACACCAAGCAGAGCTCTTTATGATTCTCGTATACGAGGGAGACCAACTGGACAACCGCCGTTCCTTCGCTTGACCCCAGTTGTTCTCGTCTGCTCCCCGTAACACTGATCTTTTATTGAGGTCACATGAATATGCATAGGTTCATTAACATACGACGTATACATACACACAAAGAGTACCGTGTGTGTGGGGGGGTCAGAGTATGAACCTGTGAAGACTCCCCAAAGCTGGTGCCAGGAGTCTAGCGGTCCATCTAAACAAAAGGCTCTTATACTTAACCAGATACAGAGTAGGTGTCCTCCTATACCATAAATCAGTAAGAGCAGATATAACCTCTCTCCTGACCTTAAGTTGTGTGTGCATGCCGGAGTGCTCTAGGAGGCACACAGTCTCCACAGGCTACTAAGGATCAAACCTCTATCAATCTACAACTAATTATAAAACTCTAAGCATATATGAGTAGATATTTCTAAGCATAAATGACAATCAACAATACAAATCTAACAGATACAAACCTTATAAGATTTATATATATCTTTTCCAGCATGCTTTATTTCATTTCTGCCACATGAAGCACCAATCATCTGTAAAATCCCTTATTTATGAAACAACTAAACCCAGTTGTAGAAACACGCATCCTTTTCTTCTTCACTCAGTCACTGAGGCTCACTAACACAGCAGCTTTCAGTGGTTTAAAAGTATCTCAGACGACTTCCCAAGTTACTCATCGGGCTTAACACTGATCCTCTATCATTGTGAAAACTGCGTCTGCTTTTAGTTCTGCTGTTGCTATTATTTCTTTGTTCTCCAAAGTACTACAGACTTGCAAACACAACATACAGTTGTCTGGAAAAATAAAGTTTTTCACAGGAATCTAATGCAGCCCTCTAAAGAAATTCAGCTAATCAAAAGCACTTTAACTGATCACCAGTAAGTGTGAGAATCTCTGGAGCATCCAGGTGTGTGTTAACAAAATGCCACGATCTTCCCAGGATTGTACACCAGCAAACTCACCTCAAGGTCAGAGAAACTGGAAAAAACCCACAAGCTACATCTCAGACTCCGTAGGCCTTAGCTAGCATATTAAATGAAGTTGAAGTTCAGGACAGTACAATCAGAAAAAGACCGACTAGGTATGGCTTTTTTTTCTTTTCTTTTTTTTTTTTGGAAAAAAAAAAAAGCTCTCCTCTCTACACCCCTTGTGTTATAAGATGTATTATAGGACATGAGATACATTTCCTGAGGTGTATATATACACTTCTAAACACTTCGTGTCTTCCAGCACGAGGCCCGGAAAAATCGAAAATGTCACGTTGTAAGATGCAGAGCCAACAAGTCTCTGTCTAAACTATTGTACTTGCGCTCAGCGTCTCGTAGCATAAAACTGAAAAAGGCGAGGGGCTACCAGACGCCGGAGACTCGCTGTTCCAACACGGCACCCACCGCTACATCCAACGCGTCGGTGGTCAATGTGATCTCTGCTGATGGAAACGGGTGGGCCAGCAGAGCAGTGTTGGCCAGTGCCGACTTCGCTGCTGAAAACGCATGGACGCGGTCTGGGGACCAGTCAACAGGGTCTAGCCGTTTTACCTTTTTTAAAGCAAGCGTAGGTCGGTTGTAACAGGTGAGCGGCCCGGGGAGGGAAACGATTATAAAAATTCACCATCCCCAGGAACTGGACGCTATCCGGCAACGAGCGCGACTCTCCAATGAAAAGCAGCCTTTCCATATCGTCAGCGACTGCGGCCGCTACAGCGCGGTGGCAGCCTTGTTTCCCTGAGCCGGAAAAAGAGAAAGGTGGCAGGCAGCAACCCGCTCTGGTGCCAAAACACTGCTGGTAGAAACAAAATCCTTTCCCGCAGTGCCGCTGTGTAGCGGTTCCTGCCATCAGCACCAGCCCATCCGCTCTGGAGAAGGCAGGTGGGGGTGTTGCCGGTAGGTTCGCAGCCAGGCCGTGCACTCCGAACGTGCTGGAAGCCAGCAGGATGCGATCCGCTTCTTCAGCCAGGGAGCGGTACTCCTGCGCCGCTAGAAACGGGGAGTTGGCGAAGCCGGTCCTCACAGCGACAGGCAGTTGTCTGAGAAAGAGATGGATGAAAAGGAATTCCCGTCGTCCGAACCGAGCAAGGACAACATGTTCTCCACCAGTTCAAGAGCCGTGCCTCCGCCCAGGCCAGACAGGGAGAGAAGTTTCTTGGCTCGCTCCGCACCGGAGAGGGTGTATCGCCACAGATGTAGGTCATTATGGGCGACATATTTACCGTGCGCGGGCGGGTCCCGAAGGAGGGCCATCGCACGGCGGGTGGCTAGCGGGTTGAGCGATGCCACCACATGATGAAATTTGTCATCAGCTGAGATGCTGTGGAGAGCAAACAGAGCCTCCACGTGGACAAACAATGACGAGGGGTTGTGGAGCCAGAAGTCCAGCGCTACGGAAAACGTAGCCGCAGTATGAGGCAGAGGGCCGGCGGTAGCTGGTTCGTCCAGGGCGATCTCCATGGGTTGCCGCGTGTTCAAGGTAGGGTCACCAATATGGAAGCATGGAACACACGACACAGGAGCTCTAGTTTTCCACTACAAATTTATTTATTTATTTATTCACTTCCATACATTAAGTGAGCATTTCGCACCCAAACACAACAGAACCCCTCCTCCAAGTTTGGGTTTGAGTGGAGCCCTCTAGTGGATCGCCACACTAAGACCTTAAGAGAAAATCTCAATGAACTGAAGCAACATTGTAAAGAGAATTATGAGAGACTCATAAATCACACAGAAAACGAAAAGGTGCCTCAACAAGCTACAGAATCACGAGGTGTTCTTAGCTTTTATCAGCGAGCCTTGTCAACACTTCCCTCCTCACATGACCGTAAGCCTTCTAGGTCCAAAAAGCATTTAAAAGAAGAAGAAATTAAGGCATAATCACATCAGGCATAATCGGTTTGTTTTAAATGGAAAACACCCCAAACCACTCAAAAGTCCTGCAGTGTTGAATAACAACATGTCTCTTGGGGTGTCTGATTTTAATCAGAGGACCAAGAACTGCCTCAGTGGACGCTTCAAGCTCGGGACACGCAGAACAGTCCATCTTTGGAGTTAGCACATTTAGTGCAGTTAGCAGACCCCTGAAAGTAAAAAAAAAAAAAAAAAATTCATTATGTTTATGACTCTATTGAGAGCAGTTATAAATATTTGGTAAATTACACTGTCTCATAGTAATAATTTCTCAAAGCAAATGTTTGGCAAATACGACCCGTGCAGTCAAGATCTGTTTCTTTTCTTCTTCTTCTTCTTCTTCTTCTTCTTCTTCTTCTTCTTCTTCTTCTTCTTTTTTTTAATTTTTTTTTTAATTTTTTTTTTTTAGTTCAGGCCAGTAAAAAGACAATTCAATGTACTGATCACGCCTGAATAAAATAGCGGTAATTAAATACATTCCCGAAATCTGCCTCCCGCTCTCTTTCAGGTTGTGCTTCTGTTTTTGATAATTGGAGGGTGTATTTCCCAGTTATCAAAGTACAATAAAAATAAAACAACCAGATTGCACATTTTGTGGCTGCGCTGCATTACAGCCGATCAAAGCTGCTGCTGACTGACAAATCCACAGAACTAACGCGCCTGGATTGGATTTCACGCTGCACAAATGTTAATCTCTTCTAAGCAACGCTCACAGAACTGTTTAACACAACTGCGAAGTGTTTTGTTTTGTAATATTAGTTTAGCTGCTGATGGCAAACATACAGGCGCGCTGCAGGTTGCGGTCCCGTTCATGGGCTGACACTCGGGGTGGCACTTGATGCAGGTTTTATTCACAGCTGTCTCGCGCGGCTCTCTGCAAAAAATAAATAAATAGACAATAACAAAGTATGACACAACCTGTCTGAAACTGTTACATGTGGTTTTTTTTTTCAACTGTAAGCACGTCGAGATTCTTTGTTTGACAGAGGTCTCTGAAGATAAACAGATGTGAGCGACTGTGCTGTTTTACCTCCAGTGTTTGTCTTAAATCCACTGGAGACTGAACTTCAAAATGCTTCGGATCATATCTGCTTTGCTTTTTCTGTCAATTAATCCTCAGGCTCGTCTAGCATCAAAGTCTTGGAAATACAAAAATAGACTCTGAAGGAGTGAACTGTACAGCATGGAGACCTGTTGTGTTTTTAGCTTGTTTGTTTTTCAAAGCTTAATAAAGGCAGTCAGAGAGATGCCTCCCTCACCCCTCCAGGATGTTGCAGGAGTCGACACAGCTCCCGTCGCGCTTGTAGTCACGGCACGAAATGCACATCCTGGGGCCCGGACCCCAGCAGCCGTCCGCCGTGCACTTCTTGTCGCAAGTGTCGTTTCTCAGAGCTGAAACCCAAACACACAATCTCAGCGAGAACTCTTTCCCGCATAATTATCCAATTTTGAAATTAGGCTCCTGTAATTAAATATTGCTCGTGCAGCGCATAATCAAAATTAACAACAATAGCAGAGATGCGACTGAAGTCAGTGTGAGACAAACAGAATTTACCGCAGGTGGCAGCGTTGGCATTGCCCTTTACATAAACACTTTGGTGTGGTGATTTGAAAAGCTTCTGCCAGTGCTTTGCATCGGTGTAACAGAGTTCAGAGTTCTTAGAGACAAACACATCTCCATCACTGATTTCTCTGAGGGACCTCAGGCCCAGGTGTGTGATATGGAGCCCAGCCACAACCAAACTGCTGCTTCCGCTAACAAATAGGAAACGGGAACAAAATAAGAAGAAGAAAAAAAGAAAACATTTTGTGACAGGGTTGAATAACACTCATGTTGTGTAAAACTCATTTCTTCCTGGTGACACTGCGGTTTGAATCAACAGGGGGTCTTTACAAGGAACATACCGTTTAGTTCTCCCCCAAATGACCTCCAGATTCTCAAAAGGACTCAGTGAGCTCATGGTATCTGGCCACGTATCAATCCACAGGTACCCTGAAGCAACAAGGTTTGTTAACTGTAAAACCGTTTAGAGGCACGCATTTAGATGCATGACTCAGCCCTTACGCAGTCTTACCAGTAATTTCTTTAACCGTCTTAAACACATTAAGCTGCTCAGGATCCATCTTTGGTGTTTTAGTATATTCATCCCTGAAAATGAGAAAATAAACTGTACTCACTGCTGGTAAAGGTGATCGAGCACAAAGGCGCCAATGCTAATCATACCTCAGACTTACCCATAAATCGATGTGACGATGATGTCAATGTTACCATTGATTATGGTGCAGTTTTCAAAGGAGTTGATGTTTGTGGCATTGATAGACAGAACGTCAGCCAATTCTCCTGTTCCAATTCCATTACACACTAAAACATATTTAAAAAAAAAATACTAGTTAATAACAATAGTTAATCATAATAGTTTCTCATAGATCTTGGTCCATATTAATGTGATAGCATCACACAGTTATTGCCGATTTGTCATTTCAGTACAGCGAACTCACGTTCAAGAGTCTAATTTCAGATAATTTGAGTTTTGTGATGTGAAATATTATCTCGCTAGAAGCAACCATCACAAGATGGGTACATGGTGGTCATAAAGGGAAGACATTGTCAGCTGCAGCATTAATTGCCTAGAGCTCTGCAGCTAACTGGGTATTTTCTCTGTAGATCAGCAGTTTCTGATATACTCTGAGCAACCCGTCTGGCTGCAATAAACATGGTGCGATTAAAATCACTAAAATCTTTCCTGTTCTGATGCTCGCTTCAGCAGGTCATCTTGAACATTTTAACAAGTCGGTGTATAAAATCTGGCCGATGAGTTTTCACCAAAACAATACCATTTGCTTTTTCTTTTTTTTTCTTTTTTAAAAATCATCTCAGTTGTTTAAAATGCCGTAAAATGACTGAGTTTAATAAAAATGTTGTTCAGTTGTACTGTACTGCATCTGTGTTCTTCTGAATATAAAACCAAACAGAAATAGCTTAAGGATGAGTGACATGTCTTTGAAATTGAAATCTTATGTGCATTTAGTGCATGTGTCTAATGTGCATTCATTATAAAGATTCAACTTGGCAGGAGTTATATACATTTCCATTAGCACTTACAGTGTGGTAAACATGCTGCCGTCCCAACGTTTTGAAGTTGTTTGCATCAAGTTAAAAACAATAAAAATAATCGGTTTGGACATTTGTTTGTTTTTCTGCACTATTTTCAGGGGTTAAATAATTTTAATTATTGCATTCTGTCGTACTTACATTTTACAACTTAACCTCTGTGAAAACAACATTGTAAGAAATTGTCTTTAGTCTTATTCAAGTTTCACCACTACAAACACGTTTTATTTTTTGTACACTGTGAGAAATATTTGTCCAGATTGAACAGTAACAACTTATCGTCCTACCTTTTGGACACAGCCCATCACACTTGGCGCACTTCCTGACTCCTCCTACCTCCACCTCATACGTGTTACCGCTGCACATCCGCAAACATGCTCCGTAATCAGAAATAATATAATTACCTGAAAAAATATGCAAAATACAAGCTGCTGCTGATGATAATGATAATCTCATATTCATCGTGCACTGGATAGATATCAAATCGTCTTAAAATCATAAATAAAATATCTGGAAAAAAATCAAAAGAACTAAAAAAATTTTTGCAGCAAATAATCTTTTATTAGTTATACAGCAGTTTAACTAGCGATGAATAATGATGATAGAATATAAACACAGAAATACAGGGACAGACCTGTGCAAGTTAAAATGATAAAAAGCAGCATTAACACACTCTCACTCATTTGCTTTTCTTGTTTAGACAGTTTAAAATTAAACTTGGACAAACTGTAACGACTGAATGTCTAACAACCCTGAAGGACAACCTGGGCGACTGTTCAGCAAGTCAGCATGCCGCAATGTGGAACAAAAGGTTCATACTGGGGACTGGAACCCACTACTTTACTTTTATCTATCTTGACCAGGGGTCCCCAATCCCAGTCCACGAGGGCCGGTGTCCCTGCAGGTTTTAGATGTGTCCTTGATCCATCACAGCTGATTTAAATGGATAAATTACCTTCTCAACATGCCTTGAAGTTCTCCAGAGGCCTGGTAATGAACTAATCATGTGATTCAGGTGTCTTGACCCAGGGTGAGAACTAAAACCTGCAGGGACACCGGCCCTCGCGGACTGGGATTGGGGACCCCTGATCTTGACTGTCGAGAAGTAGCTACAATGCACGTTTAAATGTATGCTAACGTAATATATCTGTCTAGGATTAAAAGTTTAACAGAAATAGGCAAAAAAAAACTAAAATAAAAAAACAAAAATTTATCTAGTAAAAGCCGGCCTTACGTGGGCAGCTTTTGACACAGGTGGCTCCGAAGCTGTACTTTCCATGCGGATTAGGAACCAGCTGGTACAGGTTGGGGTCGTAACGCAGAAGGCTTGGGCAGGAGTCCTTACACACCCCATTATCCTGGAAGTCCCGACAGGCCTGCAGCACAAACAAGCGTCATCTAGCACACTGGGACCAAAACAGAGCCCCGCACTAATGATAACACTGCATTCCTTTATCACAGCCTTGGCTTAATACTCATAGCTGCACAGAGAGGCAGAACAGACGCTGTTATTCAAGGCACTGCCAAGTGAAAGATCTAATCAGACGTTCCACATCTCATCTCTACTGAAACCAATAACAAACTTCTGATGATAAAAACTAATGACTGAGTGAGAGCTTTATTCTGTTGGAAGGTCTTCTTCAAGAACTTATGGAGTAGCAGAATTACGTAGTGTAGTGTTACACTTAGGAACAGTTTTTTATTAGATTTCGTGACTTTGTGTTGGTTTCTGTTTGACTGTGAGCCTTAGAAAATAGGCATATTCAGCCTGACAAACATGTTTTGAGGTCGATGTCTGTGGGAGACCACAGTGGTAACATTGCAAACAAATGCACTCACCGGGTTCACCTGTTCAACTGCTCGTTATTTAGTACATTTAGACATGTAGACGTGGTCAGGGCGACTTGCTGAAGTTCGAAATGACGAAGAAATGTGAGTCAAGAGACAGGCTGGTATGAGACAGGCTGGTCTGAGTAAATTAGGTCCTGTTGATCTACTGGGATTTTCAAACATGACAATCTCTAGAGTTTCAAGAGAATGGTCTCAAAATTAGAAAATACCCAGTGAGCAGCAATCATCAGTGCTTAAAAATATGAGATTAGAGGCCAGGTTAACTCAAAAAACCACTTGTTACAACCAAGGTATGCAGAAGAGCATCTACAAACGCACAACACGTCGAATTTGAAGAAGATGTGGTAGGGCAGCAGAAGACCATATCGGCTGTTACTCCTATTAGCTAAAAACAGGAAAATGAGGGTACAATTCAAACAAGGTTCACCAAAATCGAACAAAAGAAAAATGTTGCCTCAGAAAAAGTCTTGATTTCTGCACCAACATTCAGATGGTAGAGTCAGAATTTGGGCACAAACCACATGTAAATATGGATCATTTTCATCGGTTAACAATGACAGTGAGTTCACTGTACTGAGATGACAGATCCACAGTAATTGTGTGATGCTATCATGTCAGCATGAACCAAAATCTCTTTAGAAAGTTTCTAGTACCTTGTAAAATCAATGCCATGAATAATTACGGTTGTCTGAAGGCAAAAGGGGATCCCGCCTATATTAGAAAGGCATTACTAAAACATTGGCTGGCAAACACAGGCCTCGGTCACATGTTTATACGATATCACACGGTAACATTAAAAGTGTCTTTGTCTCACCAGACAGTCTTCAGCTCTGGGTCCCGTGCACCCCGCGGCACAATTCTCATTGCAACAGTCGCTTGGTGAAGGTCCTTTGCACCTTCTAGAGCACTGCTGGGCACAGTTCAGCTTTGTCACTGGAGATGAGAGCAGCAGAAGTTGAGTGGAGTGTCCAAGCCCAGGAATGAATTTGTTCTGCTTTTGATTCTAATGCCCTATCACCACCGTGCAGTACAGTACTTTAAACATGTTCAAATTATGAAAAATTGGAGGATTGTTTTACTTTGCTGTTGTTTGCAGTGAATAAGCAAACACTTGATAAAACAGGGCTTACAAGTCTGACAGTTTTCAGGACCAGGTGCCCAACATGAGCCATTGAAGCAGCTCGAGTCACATTTTCTACCTGTTAAAAAAGAAACATTGCAAAGCACCAACTTAAAAACCTTTTAACTCGCAACAAATTATATCTTTGTCTTCTGGTGTAAAGTAATACTTACAATTTTTGTTTTTGCTAGGAGTTGGATCAATGCTGATGGTGCCAACATTAACAATATCGGACCATTGGATTGTTTCCACATTGCACAGCTGGTTGTTAAAAAATTTTACTCCTCCTTTAAGAATTTCTGCAAAAAGAAAACTTCATATTAACTACTACGTACACGTGCACATGTTGGAGTATTTACATATTTTGTAATAACACTGGCTGAGTGTCAAATAAAACCTGATTATTTAGGGGTCAACCTACCTGTCAGGCTGGTCAGAAGAAGCTGATCGGGGCCCTTATTTGCAGATTTGTTATAATTGAAAATCACAGAAAGAGCAAAACTTCCATCAAAGAGAGAATGGCCTCGAATGATGCGCAGGTTCTCCAGAGGAATCCTGGATACTGTATTGAGGGCGATCAGGACGTAGCCACCAACTTCTTTGATTGACTGGAAGAAAAAAAAAAAGACAAACTTGGTTTTGAATTAAAAAAAGAAAAACCTTTATTTTCTGAACGACCTGCATTTGTACATTTACATTAATGTTTTAAAAGAAAACTGTGAAACTGGTGGTCCATAACACTGGTAGACAAAGCCCTATTTTTATTGTGCTAGAGTCACATTCAGTTTGACTGATAGAGGTGTGTAAATTAATGTTCAGAAGCACAGGGACACCTGCACATTACACCTAAATGAGCTTGTCAGGGGTTGTGTGTGGAGGCGTGGAAGAAATGACCCAAACGCAGGACTCACGGTGCAGAAATGAGGGTTTATTGGAGCAGGTGAACGAACAAAGCAGGAACGATAGGACTGACTGGCTGACTGAAAGACTGAGTGGCTGGCTGAATAACCGAGCACTAACGGAAACGACAACATAACGTTAATGACACGACAAGGAACGAGTAGAAACAGAGGACTTAAATACACAGACTGATGAGGATGACAATGAGAGACCGGTGAGTACACAGCTGAACACAATCTGGCTAATGACACGAGACGAACTGACACAGGAAAAGCAGGAAGTGAGAACATGGGAGTGGCAAAATAAACTGAACATGAACAGAACTGAATCACTGGGTCACCGACCCAGGAACCCTGACAGTACCCCCCCCTTCAAAGGCCGGCACCCGACGGCCAAAAGAAAGAAAAACCAGAACAGGGCGGGCGGAGGGGGCCCAGGACAGAGGGACGGAGTCCAAAATAAAAACTGTTCAGGTGGCTGGCCACGTGGCCATGTGGCGGTGGCCACTGAGAAGGTCCGGTGGGGGGCCGCGAGGAAGACGGCGGCGGCCACTGAGAAGGTCCGGTGGGCGGCCGCGAGGAAGACGGCGGCGGCCACTGAGAAGGTCCGGTGGGCGGCCGCGAGGAAGACTGCGGCGACGTCCAGAACGTGGCTTGGGCGACGGCGTGGCAGCCGCAGGACCAGGCGAGGCTAACGCAGAGGCAGAAGCCGGACCGTGCGAAGCCGAGGCTGGACCAGGCGACGGCATGGAAGCCGGCGGTGACGGAGCAACAGCTTCGGAGGCTGGGCCAGTAGGCGCGGAGGCCTCTGGCTGGAGACAGGCTGGGCCAGTAGGCGCGGAGGCCTCTGGCTGGAGACAGGCTGGGCCAGTAGGCGCGGAGGCCTCTGGCTGGAGACAGGCTGGGCCAGTAGGCGCGGAGGCCTCTGGCTGGAGACAGGCCGGGCCAGCAGGTGCGGAAACCCCTGGCTGAGGAGCGGGAGAGCTCACAGCTGGCTCTGGATGCTGTGGCTGCAGGTCCGGGAACTGAACAGGATGGTGAATGAGTGACTGGACTACAGAAGGCTGGGCGACAGGCTGGAGGACAGGAGACTGGAGGACAGGAGACTGAGCTATAGAGGACTGGAGGACAGGAGGAGACTGAGCTACAGAGGACTGGAGGACAGGAGGAGACTGAGCTACAGGGGACTGGAGGACAGGAGGAGACTGAGCTACAGGGGACTGGAGGACAGGAGGAGACTGAGCTACAGGGGCCTGGAGGACAGGAGCAGACTGGACTACGGGGGCCTGGAGGACAGGAGCAGACTGGACTACGGGGGCCTGGAGGACAGGAGCAGACTGGACTACGGGGGCCTGGAGGACAGGAGCAGACTGGACTACGGGTGACTGGACAGGAACAGACTGGGGAGCAGGCGAGTGAACTGACTGAACTGGAAGCTGAACAGCAGGCAAGTGAACTGACTGAAGTGGAGGCTGAACAGCAGGCAAGTGAACTGACTGAAGTGGAGGCTGAACAGCAGGCAAGTGAACTGACTGAACTGGAAGCTGAACAGCAGGCAAGTGAACTGACTGGGCCGGAGGCTGAACAGCAGGTGAGGGAACTGACTGGGCTGGAGGCTGAACAGCAGGTGAGGGAACTGACCGGAGTGGGGATGCTAAGGGACGAACAGAGGTGGGTGAGGCTGACGACGGAGCTGAGGTTGGTGTGGCTAATGGCTGAGCTACAGACTGAGCTAGTGACGGAGATAAAGCTACAGCCTGGGCTAGTAAAGCTGGTGCCTGAGCAGGGGAAACCTCAGCTAGCCTAACCAGGGATAGTGCAAGGGCGTGAAAGGCTGGATCAGGAGGTGGCTGAAGTGGTGGACTGACAGGTGGAGAGGCTAACTCTTCTGAGCCTTTAGGGAGGTCAGGCTGAGTTCTGGCTGCCCTCAGCCTGGGCGCTGGGACAGGCACGGGAGGTGGCTGGACACCAGTCACCCCCACCCGAGAAACAGGAGCGGGTGTGGAGGTAGACTGGGTCGCAGCTGCCCTCCTCCTGGTAGCTGGCACTGGTGTGGGTGTGGAAATAGTGACTGGGTGTGTGATGCTGGCGGGTTTATCAGGGATTGTTCTGGTCTTTCTGCCACCACTATTTACAGTCTTTGGGGATGCAGAGCAGAAAAAATCTTCCCAGTCCACAGAATCCTCCAGGAGGGAAACATCCCATGAATCAGAGATGGGTTTATTAATGGTTTTGAGTGAAGAATCAAATGCGGGTGGAAAACAGTCACTTGAACTCACCACCGGGAATGGCTGGAAATAGTCCATTTTATGGCGGCGTGTGCGCCGCTTTCTCCGGGAAGAGGAAGTGGGCGGGGTACACATCCGAGCCTCTGGCGCGGGAGCCTCTGTTGAGCCGAGGTGGAAGGCGGAGCCGCTGTGCCGTGGCGAGGTTGAAGGTCCGGTGAATGAGGCAGATGGCGTGTGAGCGAGGAGCAGACCCGCGAGGGAGGGAGCTGCCGAAGCGCGGCACGAAACGCCCACTCTCCGCGGCAGATGCTCCGGTGCAGGTGGGGCAACAGGTGGGAGAACGCGGCGTCTCCGAGGCCCGCCCAGAGCCAGGCGAGTGCCCTCGAAGATGTGCTCTCGCTCCGCGAAGAGCCGCTGTTTCTCCTTGAGCTTCTCCGTCCAAATGGAGAGCGCTGCCTCCTGCCGCTCAAAAAGGTCCGAGTCCGCTGGGTCAAAAGCGGGTCGTGTCATTCTGTCAGGGGTTGTGTGTGGAGGCGTGGAAGAAATGACCCAAACGCAGGACTCACGGTGCAGAAATGAGGGTTTATTGGAGCGGGTGAACGAACAAAGCAGGAACGATAGGACTGACTGGCTGACTGAAAGACTGAGTGGCTGGCTGAATAACCGAGCACTAACGGAAACGACAACATAACGTTAATGACACGACAAGGAACGAGTAGAAACAGAGGACTTAAATACACAGACTGATGAGGATGACAATGAGAGACCGGTGAGTACACAGCTGAACACAATCTGGCTAATGACACGAGATGAGCTGACACAGGAAAAGCAGGAAGTGAGAACATGGGAGTGGCAAAATAAACTGAACATGAACAGAACTGAATCACTGGGTCACCGACCCAGGAACCCTGACAGAGCTGCTTAGCGATGGAAAAATACCATGAAGCTCCCAGCACACAGGATTTTATGCTGATATTAATACCAGAGGATGTTTAAACCTCCTCTGGCAGAGTGTTGGTGACTTTTGCACACCGTGCTCCTCAGGTATCGGCGTCCTCGGCCTCTAACTTGCCACTTTCAGGCTGACTTGCAGTGATTCTTAAACACTTTCACTTTCCAATGACAGCACATAGAGTTGATGGTGTAATATCAAGGAGGGAAGAAATGTCACAAACTGAATTGTTGCAATAGTGGGATCCTAAAATAGTATCAAAGTCAAATTCAGTGTTTTCTTTAGAATGACCCATTCTTTCACAAATCTTTGTAAATGCTAGTGATGGGATTTCCGGCTCTTTTTAGAGAACCGACTCTTTCGGCTCGGCTCACTAAAAAGAGCCGGCTCTTTCGGCTCCCAACCGGCTCTTCAGGCTGTTTTGTTGCTTTAATTAATTTATTATTAACAACAATATAAAATTATGCACAAAAGGAATTACTAATGTAAAAAAACGTGGTGTTATTTATATATATTTTTATATATAAATATATACGGTGGCCCCTAGCGACAAAGCATGTACAAACTCCAAAACACATTTCTAGCATTAACTGAACTTCCAAAACAGAGCTACTTAGATCACTTAAATTACACAATTGAAAGCATATGTGTATTGTTTGTGTATTTATACACAAGCACTCATATATATATTCAAATAATTTAAAAAAAATGTTCATTTACCTGTTACTACCACGCACCAAATCCGGTCGTTGGTACTTCCTGGCTTGTGTAGCCACTAGGTAACAAAAGCTCAACACTGCCTCTAGCATCCTGGAGCACTTCTGTTGTGTTTTGTACGTGTTTTGGAGTTTGTACGCGCTTCGGAGTTTGTACGTGTTTTGGAGTTTGTACGTGCTTTGTCTCTAGGAGCCACCGTAAATATACTTTTATTTATTCACTCCACATAAAATAAATAAATCATATAATACAAAAACCAACTATTTACATTTCAACTTTTAAATATTTAAATAGTCCTTTATCATCCGCAACTGAAAATAGTTCTAATGTGACGTTGTTGTCCCTGGCTCTCTTTCTCTCTCTTTCCCTCCGGTTCTGTTTCTGTGCTACTGCGAGTGTAACTACCCCCCCCCCCTTTTCCCAGCGCAAAGCACAAGGCTCGCGTGCGCAGTGAACCGGAAAAAAAAGTGCGAGAGAGAAAGAGGAAAAAAAAACAAAACAACAACCCACAGCTCCCAATAAGGAGCCGGCTTGCGTCGTTCATTTCAAAGAGTCGGCTCTAAGAGCCGTTTCATTCGCGTCCGGCACATCACTAGTAAATGTAGACTGCATTGCTAGGCGTTCGATTTTATACGCCTGTTGCAATGGCACTGAAAACACTTGGGTTCAAAGATTAAGAGGTGTGGCCCAAATACTTATCAGAATCAGAATCAGAATCAGAATACTTTATTGATCCCTTGGGGAAATTATTTTTCGTTACAGTGCTCCATTATAAACAAACATTAACAAAGACAGACAATACACTAAGAATAGCACAATATATACAGGCATATATATACATAAAAGTCACTTATTAATAAATAGTTGAAAAGAACATGTGCAAGAAGGGTGTAGCTGTTGCAGTAAACAGTGTGTTAAGTGGATGAGTTGTACAGGGAGATAGCCACAGGCAAGAATGATTTCCTGTGTCGTTCAGTGGTGCTTTTCGGTAATCTCACTCTCTCACTGAATGTGCTCCTGTGACTGACCAGCATGTCATGGACTGGAGGTGTTATCCAACATTGTCTGTATCTTGGACAACATCCGCCTCTCCGACACCACCTTGAGGGAGTCCAGCTCCATCCCCACAACATTACTGGCCTTACGAATCAGTTTATCGAGTCTGTTGGCATCTGCGACCCTCAGCCTGCTCCCCCAGCATGCAACAGCATAGAGGATCACACTGGCCACAACAGACTCGTAGAAAATCCTGAGCATTTTCTGGCAGATGTTGAAGGACCTCAGTCGCCTCAAAAAATAGAGACGACTCTGGCCCTTTCTGTAAAGTGCTGTGGTGTTTTTAGCCCAGTCCAGTTTATTGTCAATGTGTACTCCAAGGTATTTATAGTCCTCCACAATGTCAACACTGACCCCCTGGATTGAAACAAGGGTCAAGTGTTTCCTGGTCTTTCTGAAGTCCACTATCAATTCCTTGGTCTTTGCCACGTTGAGCTGCAGATGATTCTGCTCACACCACGTGACAAAGGAGTCAACCACAGCCCGGTACTCTGTCTCATCATCCCTGCTGATGCATCCAACCACCGCGGAGTCATCAGAAAACTTCTGAAGATGGCAGGTCTCTGTGCAGTGGCTGAAGTCTGTGGTGTAGAGGGTGAAGAGGAAGGGGGAGAGGACAGTCCCCTGTGGTGCCCCTATGTTGCTGATTACCTTGTCAGACACACACTGTGGGAGATGTACATATTGTGGTCTTCCTGTCAGGTAATCAACAATCCAGGACACCAGAGAAGCATCCACCTGGATCGCTGTTAACTTATCACCCAGGAGGGTCGGCCTGATGGTGTTGAAAGTAGAGATGGCACGATACCACTTTTTTATGTCCGATACCGATACAGATATCATAAATTTGGATATCTGCCGATACCGATATGAATCCGATATAGTGTGTTTTTTAATCAATAAAACTGTTTTTTTTTATATCTTGCTGCATTTTGTATAAGTTCATACTCAAGTTTAAATAAACAACAACACTAAAGCTATTCTGTTATACCTGTGTGTAAAAAATACACTGCACCCAAAATATTTCATAGTTCAGCAACACTGATCAATCTAATAAACTTAAACCTACTCCATCCTCCCTATTCTGGTATTTTAAAGAGTACTTAGCAGAAATATTAAGCAACCTAACTAATAGGGTTGCAAACTCCCAACAAAAAAATAGGAACCACCCCCACCCTCCACCTCATGATGCTTAATCGATGTAATCAACTTTAATTTGATGCAGGGTGGAAAAAATGCACAGAAACAAATTATTTTTCAAGAATAATTAAATAGATTCAAAATCTTTCTTCAACAGAATTGCAGAATTCAGAGACGGTACCTTCCCAAAGGAAAAAGTACTATAGCTTACTAGGGTATATAGACTTAAGAGTTACTATATATAGTAATGGACTTCTATACATTTTACATCAGATTAAAACTTTGGGTGTAAGATTCAGATAATTATTTATTAAAAGCTACATATTTTAAATGAGAATAAGAAAGAAAAGTATGTCTTTGTGCCCCCTTTTCCCTGTTCATTCCCTATCGGCCCCCCTGGCTGCACTTTGCTAGATCCGCCCCTGCACAGTTACCAGCCGTCAGCTACGTAGAAAAGGATCCTGGTCTACAAAGTAATATTAAATAAATTCTAACAACAGCTTATCAAGCTTAAACGTGCTGCTGTTGTTCCGCCGCTGGTTTCCTCTTTCTGGTGCAAAGTGGGCCAAAAACAAAGAAGAGAGATGGACTTGCGACAGAAAAGCCGATCAGCTGATCGTTAAGCAGTTTCACGATTGAAGTAGCAGCAGGAAGGTGAGGGAGAGAGAGAGGCAGTCGCTCCATATATCGGTTGTTAAGCTTAATGCGGGAATGCTTTACAAACATTCAGAGATGAACTTACACACTTGCTTTACTTCTCTCTGGGATAACTTCCTCGGAGATGAAATGCTGGTTTGGTAGCGAGGCTACAAATACACACAGCCGCTCTATCACATGAGCACACTGCTCCAACGTGCTACGGTTATGAGCCGAGTTACGCCGTGTTGCAAGTTTTGTGAGATGCTTTTTTTGATACTTAATGGATCGGATTACATTTTTTATTTTTCGCCGATATCCGATCCAGTAATTTAGGTCAGTATCGGACCGATACCGATACGTAATATTGGATCGGTCCATCTCTAGTTGAAAGCACTGGGAAAGTCAAAAAACATGACCCTCACAGTGCTCGCCGGCTGGTCCAGATGGGTGTAGACACGATTGAGCAGGTAGATGATGGCGTCCTCTGTTCCGAGACGAGGCTGATAAGCAAATTGAAGGGGATCCAGATGTGGTCTGACGATGGGTCGCAGCTGGTCCAGGATAAGCCTTTCCAGGGTCTTCATGATGTGGGAGGTCAGTGCCACGGGCCTGTAATCCTGGGGGCCACTGGGATGTAGCGTCTTTGGAATAGGGACGAGGCATGATGTCTTCCACATCACTGGTACCCTCTGCAGACTCAGACTCAGCATACACAGTTTATGAAAGACTCCACACAGCTGGGGGGCACAGGCCTTGAGGACATGGGGACTCACTCTGTCTGGTTCAGCAGACATGCCTGAGTGGAGTCTCCTCATTTGCATCTCAACCTGGTATTGAGTGAAGGTGATGGGTGGGGGAGGGGTGTCAGGAATCTCACAGGAGGCAACAGCGCCATGTGAAGAGAGAGGCTGGCACAGTGGTGTGCCTCTGGATTCCAGGCTGACTACAGGTGAGGTTTTGGGGGTGTGAGCAAACACTGTAGTGTCGAATCTATTGAAAAACAGATTCAACTCATTAGCTCTATTCTCACCTCCCTCAGCTCCCCTGCTGTCGGTTGGCCTGAATCCAGTGATGGTCTTCATGCCCCTCCACACCTCTCTCATGCTTTTCTGCTGGAGTTTCCACTCCAGCTTCCTCCTGTAGTTGTCTTTAGCCTCTCTGATCTTGTCCTTTAGTAACACCTGGACCTTCCTCACCTCCTCTTTATTGCCCCCTCTGAAAGCCCTCTTCTTGTCGTTGAGGAGAGCTTTGATGTCCTTAGTCACCCACGGCTTGTTATTTGGGTAACAATGAACAGTCTGAGCTGGAACAATGGAGTCGGTGCAGAAAGTTATGTAGTCTGGGATACACTCAGTAAGCCCATTGATGTCCTCGGCGTGAGGCTCACAGAGTGTTTCCCAGTCGGTCACCTTGAAACAGCCCTGTAGTTCCGCTAAGGCCTCCTCTGACCACCTCCTAATGCTCCTCGTGGTCACAGGCTCCCTCCTCACAATTGGCACATAGCGTGGGGTGAGGTGAATCAGGTTATGATCTGACCTACCAAGTGGGGGGAGGGAGGAGGAGCTGTATGCATCCTTGACATTAGCATACAGAAGGTCTAAAATTTTCTCTCCCCTGGTGGGACAGTCCACATATTGTCTGAATGTTGGTAGTGTATTGTCCAGTGATACATGGTTGAAGTCACCCGAGATCACAATAAAGGCACTCGGGTGCTGAGTCTGTAACCGGGCTATGGCAGAGTGGATAGTGTCACATGCAGCTGTGGGGTTAGCAGAGGGAGGAACATAAACAGCCACCAAGATGACATGAGAGCATTCCCTGGGTAAATAATGCGGCCTGAGTCCTACAGCACATAGTTCAATGTCCGGGCAACAAACCCTTTCTTTGATTGTTATGTTGGCAGGGTTACACCACCGGTTGTTAACTAAAACAGCAAGCCCACCTCCTTTCCGCTTACCGCTAGCGATGCTGTCCCTGTCCGTCCGAACAGTGTGGAAGCCTTCCACGGAAGCATTCTTGTCGGGAATGTCCTGGTGCATCCATGATTCAGTGAAACACATCAGGCTACACTCTCGGTATTCCCTCTGACTCCGTACCAGTGCTGAGAGCTCATTGATTTTATTCGATAAGGATCGCACATTTCCCATTACGTATATTAGTTTATACCTCCTCCTCGCTTCAAGCTTCCGCTGTCTCACCATCTCCTTCTTTCTTCTCTTCTGTCCTTGACCTCTGCATCCCCCATGTGTTTTTCTCCAAATTTCAGCTGGTACTTCTGCGGGTCTGGCCAGTGAGCCGGCCGGTATCAGGGCGATCAGCTGATCTCTGGAGTAAACAGTCCGTGCGTGTAGGAGATGTGCCGCGGTACCGTTCCTTGATGAAAGTAATAGTTCCACGGCCACCAGAAGAACAAAAACTCTCTCCACATGATTGAGTGAAAGATAATAAACAGATGAAAATACAAGTCAGAAAAAAAAAGAATACGTAAGAAAATAGAGCTAAACTAAGAGAAAAAGCAGGAGCGACTGTAACAGGCTGCACGCTGGTTGGCGCATGCGCACTACACATGTTCATATAGTGTATGTGATGAATGCTATTTTTGACATCTTTCTTGAGATATTTCATGCAAGTGATTCCTTCAATGCATTCTTCATATATTAAATTTGTAAGAAACAGACAGACGTGCTCACAAGCCAAAAACATGTCGATGGCACTGAATCATAAAACTTTCAGCCAGACTATATTGCCTCAGGTCTACCTCTAGGGCTACAGACAGCCCACCAGTTCTACTAATAGAATTGTTAGCAAATATGTACAGTATGTTGCTCAAGAGGTGACAGAGACAGAGCCACAATAACTCCTGGTGATCTTAATTAGTATACTGGGTCGACTTATCTGGACTGTGGACGATTAGGCAGGTGTAAACTGATGAGAGAGAAAAGTAAGGATGAAAAAAAATAGGACATCATTTAAGACTCTACCTCTCACAAAAAGTAATCTGCACTGAAATATCAACAATTCTCTGCCCGTCTCTGTCATTCAGTACTGCACTGTGTATTTATATTTATATTAAGTGTATAGTTAAATTATTGTATAGTTTTTATAATGAACTAAAGCACATGTGCAGTTTTATAGAGCTGTTTCTAATCTCGTTATAATATGTATAATGACAAAAAAGGGTTTCACTGCTTCAATCAGTGGAAACAAAGCTCGCTGAATAATATCTGCTGACTGTATGCTTTTCTGTCTTTGTGTGTACAAGCCTGCATGAGAGTGTGTGTGCCCAGTGTGCAAAACCCTACACAACCTTAAGCAAAGCTCCATCCACAGCATTATAAATACACTGAATCATCATACCTATTCACTCTCCACTGATTTTAATTATCTGAACTGAAGCGATGCAAGCGGCTACACATCGAGTACAAGAGGGTTGGACAACTTTTAATCGCACTCTTTCTCTAATCTGCTACGTGCATGCTTATCCTCAACTCCTAACAAAGTGCAGCTTTTACCCGGAGGAAGGACAGGTCACGGTGATCCTCCACGTGTGTGATCTCCAGGTTCTCCAAGACTATGGTGCAGTTGCTGTAGGTCTTCACCATGCTCCTGTAGTGGTCCTCTTTAGTTCCCATAAGGCTTAAATAATTGGTTGTACCTTGGCACACTGCAGGAAAGGAGAATTCATTATAGTTTCATTTAAATGTTAAAAAATTCAGATTGTAAATCATATGGAATTGCAGTGGAGAGTCACAAAAGTATTTAAACCAAGGCTCCGTTTATGACTTTGTGTGTGTGTGTGTGTGTGTGTGTCTCTGTTGGAGAATATAGTCTGTCCAGTCATAACTTGGCACGCTTTCACGTGAAAATAACAGATCTGGGCTGCATCTACAAAAAAAATCTCAAATCTCAGTGACGAGTTAAGTTCTGGCCCGCGAGTCGACGTCAGGTGCGTGTTTTTATGCTGGCAAAGGCTGGTTAAAACAATCCCTCTGACCAGTAAGTCCAACACATTGTGGTATTCTCCAGAAAAGCTCTGGTGTGTAACAAATTCCACGACAGTTGTAGGTTTCTTTTCGTTTCCCTTATTTTCTTTCTTTGTTCTTTTTTTAAGAGAGGAGACTCACATGTCTACATCTCAAAATTAAAAGTCTAATTTCTAGTTTAACCATATTTGACTCAAGCGCAGGATTCGTGACATGACAAAATAACAATTTAGTGCTTAAACCAGTGGTTCCCAAACTTTTTTTGCCAGTCCCCCCTTTTTTACAAGAAAAATGTTCGCCCCCCGCCCGCACAAACACATCCTCCAAACACACACACCCATATTTTGTTTACAAACTCCATTGCGGTTTATTTCACACCTCAAACATTTAGTAAACAATTAACCAAATACAAGTAAACAGCAATAAATTACAGGTAGTAATAAAATACACTACTAACTCTTTTAGGCTGCGTCCACACCTACACGGGTATTTTTTAAAACGCAGCTGTTTCTATGCCTTTTCGTCAACACGTAAACGGCGTTGCGATTCACCGAAAACGGAGATTATTTAAAACTCCTTTTTTGCGTTTACGTGTGGACGAGGATTACAGAGTTCGTCACGCAACGTCAAAGGTATGTGCCTCTTTTCACGTCACGCTGTGCGCCACGTTATTGTTTACATGAGATGAATTGCAGAATGGCAGATAGAGACAAAATATTGTTACTGTTAATCTGACTATCTTCAGGTTTTACACGCAGTTACTGTCTCTCCATTTAGAAAGGCAGAGGCGTCATGGTGTAATTATTAGTGTGAATGCTTGTAAAAGCATTCACAGTATTGTTCTTCTAATCTTTATTATTAGTGTGAATGCTTGTAAAAGCATTCACAGTATTGTTCTTCAAATCTTTATTAGTGTGAATGCTTGTAAAAGCATTCACAGTATTGTTCTTCTAATCTTTATTATTATATATTCCGTACGTTTTTTGGCATCTAACTCCTTCAAAACCGTTCAACTTAGAAAAACCATTCAAACACCGTTAGATTCCTCTTCTTTTGGACATGACTGCTTCTATTTTTTTCATTTATAACATTTATATTTTTAAAATTATTCAACTTTTTTCAACAAAAAATTTCCCATGTATTTCAATGGGGAGACCCTTCAAATTCTCATTCAACTTGCTCCTCTTCAAACTGTATCTACTTCCACATACATTGACATAGAGCCACCATTCAAACTTTAAAACGAAGACAAGACATTCAACTATTCAACTTGTATTTATCTTTTCAATATCTATTATACTTTTTCTTCAGTTTCAGTTTAAGTTTCATGATGTTTTTTCAGCCGTTTCAGAGTTTATAATGGGTGTGTATGGGACGGAATGTTGGGGCTAGAGTGAGACAGCTCAACTGCTAGAGTGAGAGGAGCAAAAAAATTAATCTTAAAATCTTTTTTAAAACTGCTGCTGTGTCCGCAGCGTTTGGTCTACAGGTATGATTTTACCCTCAAAACGTAGCCATCGGTGTCCTCTTTCATCCAATGTGTTTACTATTGTACTAGATGTTATGGTTCTTTCATAAATGTCACCAATGCACAGCCTCCTCCCTCCAACTCTTCCATAGACTCTAATGTTAAAATGGCTCAGAAGGTTCGTTTGAAAATCAGAAGAGCATGGTGTCTTTACACTGTCACCACGTCCATATAATAAACTCCACAGGCATGAAAACTGAGAATTCAGTAGACTAGACATTGCTGCCGATCACGGTGAAAGAATTTTGTCAATACGACCTATACTTTTCGTTTGGGAGCGATTTGTTTCGGGCTGACTTTTCTGTTCATTTTAAGCAGCAAAAGTGAGGTGCATGTCTGTGAGCGTGTGTATGGAGCCATTGGGTGCAGTCACTATAGCAACCAGGCTCACACCTGCCTGCCTAACAAGTTCTGTCTCTCACTGTGCCAAGATTAATCTTAAACACTTCTCTTTCAACTGCTGCTGTGTCCACAGTGTTTGCTCTACAGCCATCATTTTACCCTCAAAACATCGCCATCGTTGTTCTCTTTCCAGCACCGTGTCTTTCAAAGCTCAGAGATGTAAACCTTTTAAACTGTGTGGATCCAAGTGGAGGGATTACACATTAGTCATTCAGTGATTCAAAGAATATGAACTTTTAATATTCATTCAGATGTTTTCTGACTCTAATTTTTTTTTCTCATTTCTTAGGTTTTTCTAATTTACATTTAAAACATTTTTAAATATTTTCCAACTTCTTCTGTGTGGATGTCAGCTTCTAGCAGTTCGGCACTTTTGATTTCAGGTGAAAATTTCTGTATTTTCATCTCATTCAACAGTTTTAACTTAAAATTCAGCAATTAATTCATTTCAGTGCATACATTCAGATTCAAGCATTCACACTGCAGTTTCTTCAGAAAATGCACTTTCTAGTTATTATTATCTTAACAACATTCCGTACGTTTTTTGGCATCTAACTCCTTCAAAACCGCTGAACTTAGAAAAACCATTCAAACACCGTTAGATTCCTCTTCTTTTGGACATGACTGCTTCTACTTTTCTCATTTTTAACATTTATATTTTTAAAATTATTCAACTTTTTTCAACAAAAATTTCCCATGTATTTCAATGGGGAGACCCTTCAAATTCTCCTTCAACTTACTCCTCTTTAAACTGTATCTACTTCCACATACATTGACGTAGAGCCACCATTCAAACTTTAAAACGAAGACAAGACATTCAAGTATTCAACTTGTATTTATCTTTTCAATATCTATTATACTTTTTCTTCAGTTCCAGTTTAAGTTTCATGATGTTTTTTCAGCCGTTTCAGAGTTTATAATGGGTGTGTATGGGACGGAATGTTGGGGCTAGAGTGAGACAGCTCAACTGCCAGAGTGAGAGGAGCGAAAAAATTAATCTTAAAATATTTTTTAAAACTGCTGCTATGTCCGCAGCGTTTGGTCTACAGGTATGATTTTACCCTCAAAACGTAGCCATCGGTGTCCTCTTTCATCCAATGTGTTTACTATTGTACTAGGTGTTATGGTTCTTTCATAAATGTCACCAAAGCACAGCCTCCTCCCTCCAACTCCTCCATAGACTCTAATGTTAAAATGGCTCAGAAGGTTCGTTTGAAAATCAGAAGAGCATGCTGTTTTTACACTGTCACCACGTCCATATAATAAACTCCACAGGCATGAAAACTGAGAATTAGGTAGACTGGACATTGCTGCCGCTCACGGTGAAAGAATTTCGTCAATAGGACCTGTACTTTTCATTTGGGAGCGATTTGTTTCGAGCTGACTTTTCTGTTCATTTTAAGCAGCAAAAGTAAGGTGCATGTCTGTGTGCGTGTGTATGGAGCCATTGGGTGCAGTCACTATAGCAACCAGGCTCACACCTGCCTGCCTAACGAGCTCTCTCTCACTGTGCCAAGATTCATCTTAAACACTTCTCTTTCAACTGCTGCTGTGTCCACAGTGTTTGCTCTACAGCCATCATTTTACCCTCAAAACGTCGCCATCGTTGTTCTCTTTCCAGCACCGTGTCTTTCAAATCTCAGAGATGTAAACTTTTAAAATTGTGTGGATCCAAGTGGAGGGATCACATTTTAGTCATTCAGTGATTAAAGGAATATGAACTTTTAATATTCATTCATATGTTTTCTGACTCTAAATAGCACCAATAGCCCAACACTCTCAAGGAAACAAAAGACAACGCAGAAAATTTCACACCTTGCTTTCAAAAACCCACACCCCTCAGTCTGAACCCACACAACTCAGAGAAGAAAACACACCTGAAGACGGTCGGGAGAAATGGGTAAAGAACTTTTCAGACCGGAATCTCACTGAATCTGAAAAGAGGGTTTTAGCCAAAGGACTCAATTTCGCCATTTCTCCGCAACAGTTGCCCATAGTGGACCTCATCACAGCCACAGAAACCGCCATACGGATTAATAAATTATCACAGACAGAAGCAAAGCAAATCAGGATGAAAGTGTCAGCCACCCTCTCCAGTGCGAAAGTCCCTCCGTCTAACCTTACACTACAAGAAAAGAAGGCCGTCGCTTCCCTGAGCAAAGACCACAACATCACTATATTACCAGCGGATAAGGGAAGGTGCACCGTGGTCCTAAACACAACAGATTACCACACAAAGATCACTACTCTCCTCAGTGACAACAACACCACGAAGCTTTAAAGCGAGACCCCACAAGCAGCTACAAGAAGAAAGTTATAGCTTGCCTTCAAAACCTTGAAAAGGACAAAACCATTGACCGCATTACATATCACCGCCTTTATCTAGGGGATGCCATACCCTGCATTTATGGACTTCCTAAAATCCACAAGGAAGGGTCCCACTCAGACCCATAGTCAGTAGCATAAACTCAGCTACTTACAACATTGCGAAACACCTTGCTACCATCCTTGCACCTCTCGTGGGGAACAACCCACACCACATCAAGAACTCCACCGACTTCACCGACAAGGTCCAGAAACTTACCCTGGATCCAGATGAAACCATGGTGTCCTTTGATGTAGTCTCCCTCTTCACTTGCATACCCACCACGGAAGCAGTGGAGACTGTCAGAAAACAACTACAAGAAGACAGCTCCTTGGAAGACAGGACCAACTTCACACCCGATCAGATCTGCACACTGTTAGACCTCTGCCTTACCACAACATACTTCAAATACAACGAAGGCTTCTACAGACAAAACAAAACATGGCTGTGCCATGGGCTCCCCTGTGTCACCTATTGTAGCCAACCTTTACATGGAGGAAGTGGAAAGGAAGGCTCTTGGCTCTTTCAAAGGAAGAGCACCCAGCCACTGGTACAGATATGTAGATGACACCTGGGTCAAAATCATGACACAAGAAGTGGAATCCTTCACTGCGCACATTAACGCCGTGGATAAAAACATCAAGTTCACCAGGGAAGACACAAAGGATAACTGTTTGCCTTTCCTGGACTGCGCCGATGCACATTGAAGAGAATGGCAACCTCAACATCGAAGTTTACGGAAGCCCACACACACGGACCAGTACCTCCTCTTTGACTCCCATCACTCTCTGGAACACAAACTTGGAGTAATTAGGACCCTACACCACGGGCAGAACAGGTTCCCTCTAAGCCTGAGGGAAAAAGAAGGAACACACACATGTAAAGGAAGCACTCAAAACATGCGGTTATCCTAACTGGGCGTTCATAAAGTCAGCAAAGAGGCACAGAAAAGAAGATCAGACACCAGCGAGGGAGGATAAGAAAGACAGACGCAACAACGTTGTCATCCCCTATGTAGCCGGTGTATCAGAGAAACTCAGGAGAGTTTTCTCCAAGCACGACATCCCAGTGTACTTCAGACCCAGCAACACACTCAGACAGAAACTGGTTCACCCGAAAGACAAAACTCCAAAACACAGACTTAACAACGTGGTGTATGCTGTACAGTGCAGTGAGGAATGCCCAGACCTCTACATTGGAGAGACCAAACAGCCACTCCACAAGCGCATGGCACAACATAGAAGAGCCACCTCCACAGGACAAGACTCAGCAGTCCATCTGCATCTTAAGGATAAAGGTCACTCTTTCGAGGATGCCAATGTTCACATTTTGGACAGAGAGGACAGATGGTTTGAAAGAGGAGTGAAAGAGGCCATCTATGTCCACTGTGAGCGACCATCTTTGAACAGAGGTGGCGGTTTACGACACCAACTGTCTGCCATCTATAATCCAGTTTTGAGTTCCCTCCCAGACGCCTTAACGCCCACTCACATCCTGGGCCATCTGACCTCAGGAATTCACATGACAAGGTGCGGCCAGGTTTCACAATGAGCTCACCCGAAACCCTGGCTGATTAGGTACCACACCCGCTTTCACACCTTGGCTGAACTGAAGAAGCTTCTTGGATGAGAGGTGAAACGTCTTCAAGCAACTCAAAGAAGTCCAGACGCTTTTCTTTGCAAACTCCTTTGACTACGATGACCTGGATGACTGAGAACCTTCACAGACACGACTCTAAATAGTCTTTTCTTATTTCTTAGGTTTTTCTAGTTTACATTTAAAACATTTTCAGCTCTTTTCCAACTTCTGTGTGGATGTCAGCTTTTAGCAGTTCAGCACTTTTGTTTTCAGGTGCAAATTTCTGTATTTTTCATCTCATTCAACATTTTTAACTTAAAATTCAGCAATTAATTCATTTCAGTGCATACATTCAGATTCAAGCATTCCCACTGCAGTTTCTTCAGAAAATGCACTTTCTAGTTTTACGTGTAGTTGTTTTTTTTCCTGTGTAATAATATTCAACACTGCTGTCAATACATTTTTCAAAAAATGTCTCTCTGTGGAAAATGGGTTTAAACACATAAACAGCTGTGGGATACTGTTTGTCCGTGATTTGAACAGGGGGAACAAATTACGGAAGGATCAGCCTGATATTATTTGTATCCCGCTGTAACTTTACTGCATAAAGAGCTAACATGTCCAAAATATCAGGAGTAGTTAGTCATTACAAGAAGTGTTTGTGAACTAAAAATCAAGAATGTGGGATACTGTTTGTCCGTGATTTGGAGAACCCAGCGCGTGCTCCCGACGCAGGGAAACTAATTTTGCAGGGGAGACCTACCTTGGCACTTGTGCAGGTGAAGCCAAAGGGAAGATATGCTTTAACATATTTTCTAGTATTTGGCTTGGAAGGAAGTGATGCTTCATCTCCTGCTTTGGGTTTGTGTGGGAGCCCCGTCAAAAACTTGTCCATTATGCTAGCAGTGTCCAAGCGCTCTTTTTTTTTTTTTTTCTTTTCATACCGCACCCCCCCCTGCAATGGCTCTGCGCCCCCCCTAGGGGGCGGGCCCCACACTTTGGGAACCTCTGGCTTAAACAATGCTGATAAATGAACGCTGTTTGAGTGTTCAGTTCCTAGAGAACAGTAATGGGCTGATAAGTTTGCCTATTTAGTGTTATATAATACATATGCATGAATAAGGAAGGTAGTGCAACGAACAGGGAGGCTTTTTTTGGTTTCACGAATGAATGAATGAATGGATTTTATAATGAAAAAGGTATGTCTTTAAAGAACAGCTCATCTTCTCTTATGCGTGTTTAGGCCCCAAGCTGGTCAAACAGGTTCTGACTGGCAATGAAGAGAGAGCCAGCAGAGTTAATCACTGCAACAGCTATTTAGCACACGCGCGCGCACACACACACACACACACACACACACACACACACACACACACACACACACACACACACACACACACACACACAGTGTCTGCACGCATAATAAGCAAGTAATTGATTGAGATTAAAATTATGGGTTCACTTGAGCAATTAACTCTGAAAAACAAAATATTCCTCCTCTTGGTTATTAGAAATTGCGGTGCTGGCGTAATCCCTAAAGCACATTCCCAAACATGCCTGCTCTTGACTGCAAAAGAAAGCCAAGCAACTTGGTCCGATTTCTCAGACACACCTCACAACACATAACAGCTCATGCAGTTGTGCTAACCGAGGCACATGTGATTCACATCTCTGAGGGAAAAGAACAGGGTCTCTCAACTGGTATCAAAGGATAAAACTGCGTTTTTCAGTCGCACTGTGTGTTTTACTTATGATGTCGTGCTGGGTTCATACACACTAAACGCAAAAGGAAGCTAATCAGTGAGAATTAGGCACAAACAGCTGTCAACCGCCCTCCCTCTTCTTCCTCCTCATTAGCTAGTCCCTGAGGGTTCTCCATGACATGAACCCTGCAGTCCAGCAGCCCAACACCCGAGTAACAGAGGCAAAAGCAAGCTGACGGTTTTAATTAGAAGAGCCATGTGGGTTGTAATTAGCACTCCAATTATTACTCAGATTGCGAAAACCAAACTGTAATAAACAAAAGGTTGCCGGGTTTTTGCAGCTGTGACTATTAATAAACCTGATTTGAACATCCTGAACGCCATTTTACAAACAGAGACAATCACTTAGAGTATATATACATGCATATCGCCCAGTTATATATAAACAGCCTGCTCCCTTTTTGAGTTATAATGAGCAGTGAAGGTGGAAAAAGACAGGTGAGGCTGATGGTTCAACAAACTTCCTCCAAGGGAAGATCAGACCTTGAGTGCTAAACAAGGAAAAAAAGCAAACAGCCAATTGGTCGAGCAAGCAGGCACACAGCCACAGTAAAAGTTCTCCTTGTCCACTTGGTGATTCCACAACTTTCTTGCAGGTGGTAAACGATCTGATATTCCATGACCACAGTGTTGGGAAGGTTACTTTTAAAATGTATTCCACTACAGATTACAGGATACATGCCCCAAAATGTATTTTGTAACGTATTCTGTTAAGTTACTCAATGAGAGTAACGTATTCTGAATACTTTGGATTACTTAATAATATTATCATGCATTTTACATCTACATGAATGTATTCCTGTATGATTATTCCCCGCGTATATAAAACAGATCCGCGGCTCCAAACTGTAGTAAAGGGACCTTTGGCTAATACGTCGGTTTCCGTGTCGGGCTCGTCGCCGAAAAACAAGCTTTACTTTGTTCTTCATGTCATTTATGTGGGCCGCAAGTAGAGGTGACATGTGCCGTGAGATTGAGACACAGGCATTAGAGCCTCTTATTGCATGTTTTGTTTGGGTTTCCACTGGTGTGAAATAACTAGAAATAGAAAGGGCATAGCCTAACATCAGTGTTGCAGAGTGTTACAGGTAAACAGTGTTGGGAAGGTTACTTTTAAAATGTATTCCACTACAGAATACTGAATACATGCCCCAAAATGTATTCTGTAACGTATTCCGTTACGTTACTCAATGAGAGTAACGTATTCTGAATACTTATACTGGAATACTTAATATATTATCATGCTGTTTACAACTACATGAATGTCCTATTGCTGTGATTTATTACTGTTACTGAAGGTCCATGGCTCGAAACGTAGTAAAGGGACCTCTGGCTAATACGTCGGGTTCGTGTCGGGCTGGTAGGCGAAAACTAGCTTTACTTTGTTGTCTGGGTCAACTTTGCTTGCGGGAGACAGAGAGAGGCGTTGAAAGGCTTCTCCAACGGAACTTATTTTTTCCGGAGGAAAACACGAACACAGTGTACAGTTGAGTCTTAATAGCTTACTTACAAATGGGCTCCTCAGGCACTCTTCTTGGCTGCTGTGGTTATTATTATATTTTTACATGCTTCCAGCTCCCGTTTTTGCTCCGTGACAGCTCGGACTTTTCCTTTCTCTCCCTCCCTCGCTCACAGACACATAACGGGTATGGTAGTCCATTCTCCTGCAGCACGGACTACACTGCCCATCAGGCTACATGCTTTAGAGCTATGCCTGTAGCATTCTGCCTTTAGCTTAGCACAACAACAACAACAAAAAGCGCTCTCTCACCCAGGAAACACGCAGAGAGAGCGCGTCACCCTGTAACCATGGCAACCGTAACGCTGCCGCCTGGAACAACAGAACGTAGCTGTCAAACAAACCCAAACAATCCTGACCCGCGACAATATGAAACAGGGAAGTACCGCCGTGTATTCCATTTATTTCAACAAAGTAACTGTATTCTGAATACCACCTTTTTAAACGGTAACTGTAACGGAATACAGTTACTCATATTTTGTATTCTGAATACGTAACGGCGGTACATGTATTCCGTTACTCCCCAACACTGCAGGTAAAGCCCTAAAGAATGCAGCCTCATGGACAGTGTAGTCCGTGCTGCAGGGAGAATTCACTGCCATACCCGTTATGTGTCTGTGAGCATGAGGGAGGGAAAAGGAGAGTCGAACAGTAGAGTTGTCACCGAGCAGAAACGGGAGATGGAAGCATAAATATAATAATAACCACTGCAGCCAAAAAGGGTGTCTGACGAGCCCAGTTAGCCCAAGCTATTAAGACTCGACTGTACACTGTACATTGTGTTTTCCTCCGAAACAATGAGTTCTGTTGGAGCAGCCTTTCAACGCCTCTCTCTGTCTCTCACTAGCAAAGTTAACCCATGCAACAAAGTAAAGCTGGTTTTCGGCTACGAGCCCAACACAGAACCCGACGTATTAGCCAGAGGTCCCTTTACTACGGTTCGGAGTCCGCGGACCAGTTTTATATACGCAGTGAATAGTTTTCTATACGAGATCGCTGCAAAAAGTGCAGCCTTACCTAATGTCCACCCTACTGTTACTCACTTTATATTAAGATTAAAAAAATCTAGTTGGTAATATTAAAAAAATTACACAGCAATAGTACATTCATGTAGATGTAAAAAGCACGGTAATATTATTAAGTGATCCAAAGTATTCAGAATATGTTACCCTCATTGAGAAACTTAACGGAAACTTAACAGAATATGCACAAAATACATTTTGTAGTGGAATACATTTTAAAAGTAACCTTCCCAACACTGCCTAACATATGAAACAAAAAAAGAGGAATCCATTTATTTCAACAATGTAACTGTATTCTGAATACCACCTTTTAAAATGGTAACTGTAACGGAATACAGTTACTCATATTTTGTATTTTAAATACGTAACACCGGTACATGCATTCCGTTACTCCCCAACACTGCATGACCATAAATGGACTTCATAGAACAACAAAACAAAAAGAAATGAGGTTGGACTGTGGCGACATAATTAATTGAAATCTGAAAGATTGCTCCATAACTCTGCCGGGAATAATGTGTGTTACACTTTAACCTGAGAACTTTCTCCAATTACAAGTTGCTCATGTTGAATCACATGTACAACAAAAGTTTGCAAAAGCGGTAAGCTACCTTCATTCTGAAAGCGACAAACTGTAGCTAGTGAAGAAATGAACATGGAGACTGAAAATGACTGGAACCTGTTTAGCTGCTTTTTTCTCTAGAAACCTTTGGTTCTGAAATGTAACCTACTGTCTGCAGCCTGCTATAATGCAAGGTTAAGGGTTGGGTTTCTTACGATGCAACTGATACTTTGACAAAGACTAATTGCAGATTGCTTCACTCATTCCAGCTGTACTGTCGTCACAAAATGTCCAGGAGGTAGGTGCAAGAAGTGGCAGGTCTGCCTCTGTACGGCATGAGTGTGTGTGGGTGTGTGCACTAGCATATATGCAAGTGTGGAACACTGTAAGCGGCACAAAACATTCCCTGGATTGAGCTCCATTGATCAGCATCCAGTCAGAGAATGACAAAGGACCCGATAAACCTGATCATGAGTCATCTAAACTTGCGGAAATGTGCAGTGACATATTGCTGTTTTGATGTTTACTTGGGAACTAGTATTTGAAGTCGAGGGTGTGCGGGCACATATCTGTTTCTTGAGGCTATGGCATCTGCACCACTACATAAAAAGGAAACTATTGTTTATTAATGGATATAATTATCTCATTATCACATCAATAAACATTTCCAAAGAGAATAAAGAACTGAATAACTTTATTATCCCAATCAATGGATAATTGTCTTTGGTTCACCATTCATACAACAACAATGTTGTTGTAAATATATATACATATACTGTATACACAGTGTTGGGGAGTAACGGAATACATGTACCGCCGTTACGTATTCAGAATACAAAATATGAGTAACTGTATTCCGTTACAGTTACCGTTTAAAAAGGTGGTATTCAGAATACAGTTACTTTGTTGAAATAAATGGAATACATGGCGGTACTTCCCTGTTTCATATTGTCGCGGGTCAGACTGTTTGGGTTTGTTTGACAGCTACGTTCTGTTGTTCCAGGCGGCAGCGTTACGGTTGCCATGGTTACAGGGTGACGCGCTCTCTCTGCGTGTTTCCTGGGTGAGAGCGCTTTTTTGTTGTTGTTGTTGTGCTAAGCTAAAGGCAGAATGCTACAGGCATAGCTCTAAAGCATGTAGCCTGATGGGCAGTGTAGTCCGTGCTGCAGCGAGAATGGACTGCCATACCCGTTATGTGTCTGTGAGCGAGGGAGGGAGAGAAAGGAAAAGTCCGAGCTGTCACGGAGCAAAACGGGAGCTGGAAGCATGTAAATATAATAATAACCACTGCAGCCAAGAAGAGTGCCTGAGGAGCCCATTTGTAAGTAAGCTATTAAGACTCAACTGTACACTGTGTTCGTGTTTTCCTCCGGAAAAAATAAGTTCCGTTGGAGAAGCCTTTCAACGCCTTTCTCTGTCTCCCATAAGCAAAGTTGACCCAGACAACAAAGTAAAGCTAGTTTTCGGCTACCAGCCCGATCACGAACCCGAGCGTATTAGCCAGAGGTCCCTTTACTACGTTTGAGCCGCGGACCTTCAGTAACAGTAATAAATCACAGCAATAGGACATTCATGTAGTTGTAAACAGCATGATAATATATTAAGTATTCCAAAGTATTCAGAATACGTTACTCTCATTGAGTAACGTAACGGAATACGTTACAGAATACATTTTGGGGCATGTATTCAGTATTCTGTAGTGGAATACATTTTAAAAGTAACCTTCCCAACACTGTGTATACAATACCTAACAAATTTATTAGACCACAACTACCCAATGTAAAAGTTTATGTCGCAGTTGCCCTAAACAAACAGTATTGGTAATGACCAAAATCCTTCTCCACCTAAAGGGGAGGGGCGAAATAATCGCTTGTCTTTCTGTCTGTTTGTTAGGAGTCCAGCATCTACAGCCTTTAAGACATTTTCAAATATCTTGTTCAAATGTATGTGTGTGTAAACACCAATAACAGCGTGAGCTGATTTAATTTTGGTGAAAATGAGTTCAAGTTCAAGGTCATGGGCACGCCAAATGTGAAAAACTTTATATTACACACACTTTTTTTATGGATCGGCTTCAAACTTCACAACAATATGCTAAGAATTTCACCATGAAAAAGAATCATTTAAAAAAAAGATTTCAATTTAATAAACTGATTTTCAAAATCAAAATCAGTTTATTCAAAACTTGGAATTCGAAAATGGATTTTGAAATGAAGGTTTTAAAAAGCATTTTGAAAATCAGTTTATTAAATTGGAATGAAAATGAATTTACAAATGCAGAATTTATTCTACAATTCATTATTTAAGCACAAACACAGTATTCGTGCTGTACCAAAAGCCTCGCTGCAACCGCTTTGGTCACTAGCTGGCATTTGCATTCATTCTCCCTGAGTGGTAGTAAAACTGTGAAAATTGTGAAGACCGTTTGCCCTGCAACTTTTGAAATAGGTTGGCTGCGGCGGTAAAATATGTATGTTTTACTGTGAAGGTAAATGTCTCTGATTCCGGATTGTGTCACACTTTTTCAAGTTCCACTAAGGCTCAATGAGTAGTTTGCATGAGCAGACAAGATGGCATCTTCCATGGAAACTACACTTAGTCTGCTCACAACCAAAGCAATCACAAAGAGGCATCACCTGCAACACCGTCAACTTCCACCTACCATAAGCCAACCATTTGGGGAATACACATTTTTCATTAGCAGCCTGTGGTTGCTGATTGGTTTCTAGGCCTGTATGACTGAGGACTCAAAGGAATGGGTCAACGTTTTGGCGAATGCACAATTGTTTTCTGATGTAGGGGTTACATTAGAATATCAGCACTCTCTATCCTGGTAAATTCTGAGCTCCAAATCTTGCACTTTTCTTTTAAAAATCTTTAAAATGACACATGAACTCAGGGCTGTGCGATATGACCAAAATATTATATCCTGATATAAGACATTTCTCATCCCAACAAAGATATATATCACAAAAATTTTACATTTTCTGTAAATTCTGTAAATCTCGGGCCGTCGACTTGCGTGAAGTGTTTTCAGCTGGGCGTCTTGTACCTGGAGTTGAGTGTTTTGACCGATGCATGAAACTATATATTTAGATATAACTGGTAACTGCTGCCATTTTCTTTTTGAGTATTTATTACACAGCGTGCTCCTAGGAAAAGCCTGTTCTAACCTTTGAGTGTTTACCGTTTATTTTAAACTCCTGACGGCTCTTTTTTGCTTCTCATTCGTAAACTCTCTCCATACTCTGTCACGCGATTCTAGCGTAGGTGGTTGATGAGGTTTGCCGTGTTTGAGACTGGTGTGGGGACCGGTTTGTGGCATAATTTGCATAGCACAGTTTTTTGGTCCGTGTCAGACTTTTCATAACCAAACCATGTCCATGCTACATGCCTCGTTTAGAAATGGATTTGTTTTGAGTGGTCTTTCTGTTAGTCATCATTTCAGTGTATTTCGAAAAATCTCAACAGGCTCTTGAGCTTTATTGTGTAAGGTTTATGTGCAAAATAAACAAGTGGACAGCAGAGCCACACACTGGGTTTACGGTCATTGTTGCTAACAACAATGCGTAAAAACAGTGCTTGTCCGTCCATATGTGGTTATTTTAAATATAAGAGGAAGAGAGAACTTTAAGAAATTAATATAGCCACTACAGTGACCATCAAAACAATGAAAAAATATTGCCGTAAGCAGTTTTTATCGTTTGTTTCGACACCATGAATAGCGTAATATGAAACGATAGATGTTTTCATATGGTCATCCGATATATATCATTATATCGAACGGCCCTACATGAACTAAAGGGCTGTGATATGTTTGAGTTTGCGTGAATATTCTTGGATTATATTCTTAGACTGACATACATAATGTAAACCTTTGATGGTTGGCGAAAGCATGATTATTTATTGAGAAAATGGGTACAAATTACAACGGGCCACAATACCACAGTCACAGCAGACAATATAGAGTAAACATTTGAGAGACATTAACCAAACAAGATGAGATCGAGTGTACAATCTTACTCACCAAACCCAGACAAAAGAAAAAGTCAGAACCAAACTTTCCCTGATATCCCTCTAATGGTTTCCTCCAACAAAGTGAGCCGCCATCTACAAAATTAAATCATAATGCTTTATACCTTTCTGCAGACAACAGAAATGGTCTTGCCGCTTTCTCTTCTTCTCACTCACTACCTGCGATTCAATTATGCTCTGTCCAGAGTCTCATAATTACATTACCTGAAAACATATACATGATTAAAGGGAGGTAACAATGCTAAGTGACAGGACTCTCTCAAGTCAGCGGCATTACGATAAAATATCCTGCACAATTCAATCTCCAGTGTTCCGCCACTTTTATAACAAATCGATGCCAAGATTAATTCACCTATTCACCTAGTTCCCGAACCTTCAGAGGGAATTGTAAATTTCCCAAAGGCAAGTAAGTTAATGATGCAAAAAAGTCACTGAAGTACATTCAAGCTCCCATTTCCTTCTCTTATGTTTTCTGATTGGCTGAGATTGAGAAGGCACTACAAGTGGTCATATGTGCATTCAGTGGTGTTGCGTTTCATTCATATAAACATACTTTGTAGTTAGGAGTTAAAAATTCCTGATATCCTGCTCTTTGCTGAGGGGAAATGCACTCTTCCTTTGCGTGGGAGTCACATCAATCCCTAAGAGAAAACATCTTTGGGCCTCAGAAAAGAAAAAGGGGTCAGTGTGGACTCAGAGGATACCCCCAACACTGAACCAGATGGTAGCTGATCATCGTAGGGAGAGGAGGACACTAAGAATGATTTAAACTGAACTTCATGTACTATTTGAGAATAAAAAGTGACTGAAAGGAAATGACAGGGAAAAAAAACTGAAACCAAAAAGAAAAAAAAAAGTCAGGATTGATTTGTGACAGAGAAGTAAATGTGGGACACCCGGCTGTGGGGTCAAACTGTGGAAAGAGGGTGTAAAGCCGAACACTTGACGTATAAGCCTGGATGACCTTTCCCTAAAGACAAAAAAGGGGACAAAACATAGGTGTGGACAGCTGTAGAAGACCAGCAAATGAAGGGCCTTACTCATTACATCACATGTCCTCATAACAGTTCAGTCCCAGTGACTGCATTTGTTGGCTCCAGAGCAGATGGACCGCAGTCAGTGAAGTTTAGCCTGTTAAAAGCTCAGCAAAGTGACCAAATAAAGACCAAAAAGGCTCATGTTTACTCTCTGCTCCTGATGAGTCCTCTCTACCAGTCACTGAGACACTCTAGCTACCTGTGGCTGGACCCATCATAATGTTTACTCTCCACCTTAGTGTGAGGAAACTGTGGGTTTAGGTTCTGCACAAACAGGAAAAATTATGTATACTCACTGCTGCATACTGTGATCAGCATTTTTAAGACCTTAAGGCAGTACACAGTGCTGGAAAGGCTACATTACTTGGATAATCAACTGACCTTTGGGAGAAAGCAGTGAGCTCGAGTTATAAACGAAAAAAAAAACAAAACAAACAAACTACTTTTACTTAATTTAGGCAACAATAATCAATATTTTATATTAACAACAAGTCAGATCACAGTGTGTGAAAGGACAAACCTCAACAAATAACTAACACATGATGATGTTCCCTTCAGCCCCATGAAACTCTATCAGCTCATTGTTTTGGTTTCTCATCCCACAGCTTTACCGTTTTGGTTCAGCAGTTTAGGTTCAATCAATCAATCAATTTTCCTGTAGACTCCTGGTGGACCATAGGGCCGCAACAACACCACGCCAACGGACTCTGTTCTGGGCCGTTCTCTTCAGCTGGGTCCACGTCATTCCGGCGGCCTTCACTTCGCTCTCGACAGATCTTCTCCACGTCTGTTTGATTGATCGATTGATTGATTGATAATACTTTATTCATCCAGAGGGAAATTGGGTTAAGGCTGCCAGCCTTGCCAGCGCCATCTTCTCTTTCCCACCATACATACATCAATGCAAAATGCACAACATGAGGAAAGACGAGGAGAAAAAAAGAACTCCCCCCAGACTGAGCTCCAACAGGGAGATCAGTTTGAGAACAGAAAAAAAACACTTCAGCACATAGCACGTGAATCATCACATCTCACAACATAGAAGACATAAGCTTCGAAGGCGTTTGGAGGGGGTGGGGGGGGTGAGTGTAGGTCTGTGTCAGTGTACATGCGTATGTGTGCATGTGATTGAGTGTTCTGTGTTCAACTGAGAGAAAGTGTCCCTTCACCCGGTTAAGCAAAAGTCAACAATCTTCGGTCGGCGCGGGTGACCTTTAATGAGGAGGGAGAGAGTCATAACAAACAGTCTTATTCTCTAAGGGAAAACTGTTATTCCCATCAGTTTTTGCCTTGAGCATCCAGCTGGCGCCAGGGGGGCCGCATGAGATGAAGATGGTAGTTGTTTTGGTTAGTGCGAACAAACTGCATCCAATTTTACAGTTGGTCTAATGTCCGTCACTGGTCACCAGGTCTCTCAATTCCCGTTGTTCTTCTTCAAGATGTTATCCATATAGCAGAACCATGAGCTTCTCCTAGATCTTATCCATATTGCGTTAAAATTAAAAAATACAGTCTGAGTACTCACAGCCCTGCCCATCGTCTATCATGTCGGCCAGCCTTGTGGGATTTTGAACAGCTGTAACCCCTTCTTGTTCTTCGATAAGCCAGGTCCGAGCCAGCTCCAATTATTCAGAACTCTGTTACTGTAGTTTCAAATTGGTAGATGTCATTCAATGTCCTCCATCGAGAGTGTTGCCAGACACACAACGCAACCGACCATCGAGTATCCGGCAGCAAACATCTCTGCAGGACAATCTGGCTCTCCCAAGCCCAGGAGGGTGTCAATTCCATTAAGAGACCAGTTGATCAAATCCATAATTCTTCTTTATGTTTTTTAGAGAACAAGTCTGGGAGACTCTCTTAGGGTTCGAGAATAAGCGAGACTATACAAAAGACATGAGAAGCCAAGCAGGAAAGATAAGGGAGAAGGAGAGGAAGAAGGAGAAAGTGCGACCGCCTCCGTCAAGAGCCAAGAGAAAAGAAGTTTGGGTCTCCCCACTTTCCTTTTTCCTTGTGGGTTCCAGTCCAGTGGTTGCCTTGTGACGTTGTTGGATGGTTTTCGGATGTGTGTGGCCTATCCAGCCCCATTTTCTCTTCTTGATGTCTTGACCGACCGGGTTCTGGCTGGTTCTCTTCCACAGGTCTGTGTTTGAGATCTTCTCAGGCCATCTGATGTTAAGGATGTGTCGAAAGCACTTGTTGATGAAAATCTGTATCTTGCTGGTAATGGTGTTGGTCACCCGCCACGTCTCGGACCTATACAGGAGGACTGCTTTCACATTGGTGTTGAAGATGCGGAACTTGCTGCGCTGGGATAAGGGTTTGGAGTTCCAGATGGGTTGCAGGGAGTTGAATGCAAGCCCTGCTTTCTTGATCCGGCTCCTAACGTATTCATCTGCACCGCTATCTCTGTTGACTACGCTTCCTAGGCTTCCTAGGTAGACAAAGCGGTCGGTTTCCACCAAGTCTTTTCCCTGTAGCTGCAGTGGATGTTCTTGTTGGTTGTTCAGCCGCATCACCTCTGTTTTTCTGATGTTGATCTTCAGGCCGGCCTTTTCTGCCTCCTCAGCGAGCCGGGTAAACTTGGACTGTGCATGTTGCTGCTTGTGGGACAGAAGGCTGACGTTGTCTGCAAAATCCAGGTCCTCCAGCTGTTTGGTGAAGGTCCACTGGATACCGGTGTTGCTGCCCTCTGTGGTTCTTCTCATGATCCAGTTCATGACGATCAGGAAGACTGTCGGTGACAGCATGCAGCCTTGCCTCACTCCGGTTTTCACTGCGAAGGGGTTGGTCCATTTTCCATTGTGGATGATCTGGCAGGATGAGTCTTCATAAAGCTGTTGGATGATGTTGATGAGCTTCTGCGGGATTCCGTAGTGCTGCATCAGTTTCCACATGGTCTCCCTGTCAATGCTGTTGAAGGCTTTTTCAAAGTCAACGAAGGTTGTGTATACTCCCATTCGATAGACTGCTCGATGATGATGATGCACAGAGTGGCGATGTGGTCTGTACATGATCTGTCTTGTCTAAATCCTGCCTGCTCTTATCTCAGTCTCTTGTCCTATGCCTCCTTCAGTCTCTCCAAGATGATTCTGGTCAAGACCTTGCTGGGGATGGACAGCAGCATAATTCCTCACCAGTTGCCGCACTGGGATAGGTCGCCTTTCTTGGGGAGCTTCACCAGGTACCCAAGCTTCCAGTTGGCAGGCACTTGCTCCTGTTCCCATATCTTCACTAGAAGCGGTTGTAGCATCTCCGCTGCTGCTGCCGCATCTGCCTTGAGAGCTTGTGGAGGGATGCCATCAGGCCCTGGTGCCTTTCCATTTTTCAAGGACTTGATGGCTTTGGTGATCTCTGCCTTGGTTGGTGGACTGGTGTTGATACAGAGGGGTTCTTCTGCTGGTGGTATGTCGGGAACTGTTTGCGGTGGTGGTCAATTCAGGATCTCTTCAAAATGTTCCACCCATCTTCTTCTTTGTTCTTCGTCACTTGTGATGGCTTTCCCATTGTTGTCCTTGACTGGCTTACTTGGGTTTAAACTCTTCCTGACAAGGTCCGGGTGATATCATACACTCTCTTCATGATGTTCTGCTTGGCTGCTGTTTCTGCCTCTTCTGTCATACTGTACACAAATTGTCTTTTGTCCCGTCTGGCACTCTTCTTCACTTCTCGGGTCACCTCCCAATATTGTGCTCTGAGGTCTGTTTTCTCATGTTGATCTTGACACCTGTTAATTTTCTGCTTCACCTCCTTCCTCTTCTCTATCTTCACCCATGTCTCTTTTGTCATCCACTCTTTCTGCTCCCTCTCCTTCTTCCCCAGGATTTTGGTGCAAACGGCCTACCAGGTCTTCTGTATTTCTGTTTGATGATTTCTTTTGTCTCTTCGACCAGATCTCCCAGCGCCTCAAACCTGTTCCTGACTTCACTGTTAAACTCAGTTTAGGTTATTGCACAATAATTCCACTGCACCAAACATGACTTTGCTTAGAAGTTAATAGAAACCAAAACAGAATGAAAGGGACAGTGGATGCCAAAGTTATGTTTGCCTCGTTGCTTGAAAAAAAATGCTTTGTTTGCTATCTACTGCTTGTGTTTGTTAAATACTCATCGTGTGATTATATGCATCACTTTTGTGTTTATAGCCCGCTGTGTTGCTGTTGAATGAAATGATGGGTTTGGGGGAGCACCATGGTAAGAAGTCTCAGACAAAGAGATGGAGAAACTAGAGAAATAAAAGCAACTGTTTGCTGGAGGCAAGAGAGAGAAAAAAGTGTGTGTGTGTTTTTTTTATCTTTCAGTGAACCAAGTTCACCCAATCCTTAAAAAATAAATATGTTACTGTATGTGCCTATTGACTTACAAGAGGCCTACTTCACTGACTTTCATCCTAGTTATTGTTTGAGCTCTTCCTGTGAATAATCAACATTTCTCTTCATAGTCAACAATGTATTAATTACCCAGCTGTAATATCCATGGCAGAAGAGATAAATCTTCAGTGATGGAAGGCACATTGAAAAAAGCATAAATTTGAGGGAAGAAAGTCATTTTTCCAGAGTTAATTTAAAAAAAAAAACTGTGCTCCTTCTACTCCACAGCTGAAACACTTCCTGTATAAATGATGAGTATAAAAGAAGAGCTGAAATAATTGAGGAATTGTTTTAATTAGGCGAGTCTCCTTCATAGCCTGTTGGAAAGTCCATTAATGCTGAGTAAAGGCACCCATCAGCTCCACTGCTGTAACTCAAAACTCACCCATTTACATTCCAATAATGCACCAACCATTCCCCTGAAATGTTCCAACATTTAACCCACTTCCTCTTTAACATCCAGACATTCTCCCCTTTGAAGACCGTTCTAGCCAAAACAACTCCCAGCCCCCCACTTTTTCTCCTTCTCTTTCTCCTTCCCTGTTAAAATCATATTACTCTTCAATCCCACAGGAAGCTGGAGAGGAAGACTGAGCTAGTGGGCATCCAGCCCCCCCGCCCTTCCAAATCCTCCTTTCCAACAACCACCATTAAGCAATGCCTGGAAAAGAAGAAATGAGGGTGAGTGAGAGCGAGAAAGAAAACCAACAACCACTAGCAAAGTAGCCCACACACTTCACACATTGTTCCAGCAAGACAAAGCAGATGTGGATTGGAAATTCCTTGTTGGTTTAAGCATTCCCAGCCCAGTTCAACATCCCCTAGGTTGGAGCACCTCAACATAGAGGACAGACAATTAACTCCTGTTATCTGCTGATATCTCCTGCTGATTGGCTCTGACTACCCACGTCTCCTGACTCCAATAGAGCCTGTTTATCTGGTTCCATGGGGAGGACCAGCTGCACTCAAGACACGGCTGGGTTGGACTCTGCAGGGTCCAGCCAAAGTTCTTCTGCATCAAGCCTCCACTCCTCAGTGTCTACTCACAAGCATCCTGACTCCCTGTGCTGAACTTCTCAATAATGTGGCCAAGCTCTGGCAGATGGGTGTTCTCCCATACCAGAATGAGAAGGTGGCCACACGTTCAAAACAGGATGTTCTTGGTGTTCGCTCGCTTTGTGGTAGAGTATCACTTCCTGTTCCTGCTCAAACACAGTGGTGTTTCTGAGTAGCTTTTCTGCTTAGCAATTTAATTTAAATCTTTTGATACATCCCTTTTTCATAGTATAATCTTAACGTGCTTCATCTGAATCACCCTTTCTGTGTACTCACTACCTAATTTATAGCCAAAGTATTCACTCACTGTCTCTTTACTGTTTCGCTAGCTTAGCTCGTAGCCGACTCGTTAGTACCATGGCTACTTCACCTGTCCCTCCTGCACTTTCCTGCTCATTGTGTCAGATGTTTAGTTACTCCTCGGCCTCCTTTAGCAGTAATGATACCTGTAACAAATGTAGCATATTTGCAGCTCTGGAGGCCAGGATTACTGAATTGGAGACTCGGCTTCGCACCCTTCATTCACCCGTAGCTAGCCAGGCCCCTGTAGCTGGTGCAGCCGAAGATAGCGTAGGCCCCGCTAGCTGTTCCCCGGCAGACCCCAAGCAGCTGGGGAAAGAGGGCGGCTGGGTGACGGTGAGGAGGAAGCATAGTCTTAAACAGAAGCCCCAGGTACACCACCAACCTGTTCATGTGTCTAACCGCTGCTCACCGGTGGCTTTGAATTATGACAGTGGGCTTCCAATTACCCAGAACTCATCAGTCATATGCCACCTGGATCAGTCTCACAAACCAGTGAACTGTGGTTTTTCCCCGATGGGACTGATGTACCAGAGCGGACTCTGGAGCTGCAATGGCACTGCCAGTCTGACGAGCTCAGATATCAGATTCGAGCAGTTGGTGGAGCCCACCATGCGCAACATCTATCTGTCACGTTGTTACGTGCAGCCAGAGACAGACCTATCCCTTTGCAAGCAAAGCATCCACATCTTCTCCGATGCATCTGAGAAGGCATACAGAGCTGTGGCCTACCTTTGGACAGAAGATCATATGGGGGAATCCAGGTAGCCTTCCTAGCTGCCCGATCATGAGTTGCTCCCATCCGTCAACAGTCCATTCCTAGGTTGGAGCTCTGTGCTGCTCATGTGGCAGCCCAGCTTGCTGCCATTCTCAAGAGGGAACTCACCCTTCGTATCTCCAGCATCGTCTATTGGACCGACTCCACTACAGTCCTGAACTGGCTGCAGTCCCAATCCTGCTGCTACAAGGGCTTTGTGGGCTCTAGAGTCGCAGAAATTCAGGAGCTAACTGAAGAGGGCCTGTGGAGATATGTCAGATCAGGTGACAATCCTGCCGACGATATCACTCAGGGATTAATGCTCTGGCAGCTCACCACTTATCATCGGTGGCGCCGTGGCCTGCCTTTTCTCTGGCAGACTGCATTATATTGCCCAGAGGTCCCGAACCACGTTTCCCTTGATGATTCATCAGAACTGCGGAAGGAGAGCTTCTGTGGAAACATCACCAGAATATCTGATCCACATCTACCTGATGTTGGTTCTTTCAGTGGCTTCCAGGACTTACTGGAAGCTTACGTTCGAGCCGTCCATGGGGCGGCTCCTGACTTGACACCCACAGCAGAGGATTACAGGCAAGCAGAGCTCCTGTCTAATCAAGGATCAAAGGTGGCAGATCTGAACTCCAGGAGGCTTTCAACACTCTTGGTCCTGCTCTGAAATCACAGTTGGCCAGCCAGCAGATTAATTTTCATTTCAACCCTCCACAGGCTCCACACTTCGGTGGTTCCTGGGAACGGGAGATTTGTTCCATCAAGTCAGCGCTGCATACCATTCTTGGCTCGCAGCATGTCACTGAGGAAGTCTTTAGGACGATACTCAGCGAGGTAGAGAGCATCATCAACTAGAGCAGGGCGATATGGCCAAAAATATTTATCACGATATATATTTGAAAATTTGCGATAATGATATAACTGACGATATAATTGATGCGAAACAAAATACAACTCCACAACTTTACTAGCGCAAAAAAACACCATCCATTTATTTTCACTTAAACAAGCAGCTGTTTTTTTATGTGCATTAAAGCTATATAAAAACTTAACAGTGCAAATGCAAATTCCTTGCTAAAGGTTTAACCAAAAGGCATTTCCAGTAGAAATAGGCTGACATATCCTGAGCATAACCATGTATAATATCCACTGACGTTAAAAAGAGGTGCTTTGCAACATTATACTGCAGTGCGCCAAATAAAAAAGTCAAATACATATTTTTCGGACCATAAGGTGCACGGGGTTATAAGACACATTAAGCGAAACAAAGCAGTCAGATAAATCAAACTTTATTCAACTCATTCTTCTTGCTTCCTCCACTTCTGTACAATTGATTCATTAATGCTGTATTCTATCACAGCTGCTCTATTCCCATATTGTTGCAGTATATTAATGACTAACCTCGTATTGTGGATGGATTATCTCAGTTGTTCTCCTGACTGAAGTTTGGTCCGTTTACAGCATCCTGCCATGCGATTGCATTTGTCTCTAACCATCAGGAAACTTCTCGTTAACTTTTATTGAGTGGAAAAGTGTTTGCGTTCATCCTCCAGCTTCACTGTTTGTTATGCTAACATAGCTGTGTCGCTAGCGATCACGTAGCACATCATTATAAACCAGCTAGCCCAACTTCAGTAACCTTACAAACGTCACTGCTGTGTAGCTTTCTGTCCTCGTTTGTGTTGGAAGTGATAGCAGAGCTGTACGTTTGAATTTTTTCAGAAATCTCTCAGTCAGAATATGCTATATCATGCTTAGGTAACTAGCGAGCTAACTTCCGCTAGCTTCCTGCTAACTTCTAACTCCGTTAAATGTAATAAATTCTGTTTTCATGGGTGCCTGGATCTTAAACTTCATAGTTACACCTGGTAAAGCAGCAACGCTGATCATTTTATTAAAGATGAAAGAATTTAGACCGTTTTTAACTCTTAGTGATGCTGCAGTGTTTGTTTGACTTTGGGACCTGAAAAGGAGGGAGTTTAGGACCCAGATTACTCCCAGGTTTACGAGCACCTTAGTCCGACAAATACGGCAATAACGACGGCTACTTGCATGTTCTACAAAAAACTTTGCTTTGTTGTGTATCTGACGGACAAACACCAAACCAGTTCCACATCACTGAAGTGGCACCATTTTTACAAACTAATTCTGGTTCATCCGTTTCACTCAACAATCGGCCATGTGCGTATGAAAACAAAGGCACTGCGCATGCGCATTTGACCCATATTCTATCACGATATTTCATTTTCCTATCGTTGCCAAACATTATACCGGTATTACCGTAAACGGTATAATATGGCCCAGCCCTATCATCAACTCTAGGCATCAACTCTGCTAGGTTATGTCTCCTCAGAAGTAGCAGATGCTGATCCAATCACTCCCAACATGTTGTTGATGATCCCGGTATGCCACAGTCGTCTACCCAGAAACAGAACTCCTGAGCTGTTGTAGGTGGAGGCAGTGCCAAGCCTTGGCAGATCAATTCTGGATCCACTACATTCGGAATTATCTACCTTCACTCCAGACGCGGCACAAATGGCAACAGGAAAGGGATGAGTTGACTGTTGGCACTATCGTTCTCATTGTGGACCAGCAGCTCCCTCGTGCCCTATGGCCAGTTGGGAAGGTCATCCAAGTCATCCCTGGAGCAGATGGCAGGGTTTGGACTGCTCAGATACAGGTGGGAGACGAGGTATATAGACCAGCGGCCCCCAACCTTTTTTGCACCACGGACCGGTTTATGCCCGACAATATTTTCACGGACCGGCCTTTAAGGTGTCGCGGATAAATCCAACAAAATAAAACTAGTACCGGTACCGAAAAAAAGAAGATTTATTCATAACACACGTGAAAAGACCCAGGAAAACCGAGTTAACGATAAAAATGATAACAAAATAACGCTGAAAACTGATAAAAACCCTGAAAACCATACATTTCACACCTGAGCCTCAACTCTCGCGGCCCGGTACCAAAGGACTCACGGACCGGTACCGGTCCGAGGCCCGGGGGTTGGGGACCGCTGATATAGACGACCAGTGGCCCGACTCATAAGACTTCCAGCTCTTCCACTGGAGTCTACTGGCTGACCTTCATAAGTAAGGTGCACCTTTGCTTCGCAAATTTGGGGGCGGCTATACAAAAGGCCAGCCAGTCGGCGGTACTGATGAACGGAGCCACATCTGCCAAGTAAATATATCAGCATACAGCTGCCGATTAGCCAATCAGCGGTGAGGCAACCCATCCTCTTCACCAATCAGAAGATGCAATTCTACCTCATCATTACGCACACACTTCGATACAGAGAGTTCAGTAGGAGCTGCAGGTGGGGAGAGTCAGCAGAGGTTTACTCACCGTGTGGATTTCATTCCTTCTTATGCTGTTAGCGGTGTGCGTCCATGAGACTGTAAGTTTCTGTGTTTTGTCCTGTTTGTTATTTGCTGCGGACATTATCCTCCCTTGTTTAAATCCTTGGCGCACACTAAGAACAGTTTCTTCCCCTCTGCTGTTGGACTCATGAACAATAACCACATGACTGTTCCCACCACTAACACGTGACCCTACACTGTGTTCACTGCATCATTCCATGTTTGGCACTGATCACCACCTGCACTCATGTATATATCTATCTACTTAGCACTTTTAATTTTTATTTATTTTTATGTTTATTTAAGCGTTATATGACAGTATGTTTGCACTAAGTACCGCAGCAATTTCCTAATGTTGTAAACCTGCTCAACATTTGGCAATAAAACCCTTTTTGATTCTGATTCTGATTTGTTTACCGAATGTTACTGCCCTTTACTGCGAAGCAGCCTCTGCCATGCGGTCATTAAGGGACCGTCACTAATTTCTCATGTTGGCGCTTGTGTAAAGAGCCAACATTCACTCTGTTCACGTAATTATGTAAGACTTTTATGTTCTTTTCCAACAGAAACCACACCATCACTTCACCACAAGGCATATAGGATTTTACTACACTTTAAAATCCCCTCACTCACATTATGGATATGTAACTTGGATTCTTGTTCAATAAATGAGTGAACGACAGATACCTGAGTGGAAGTGGATTTGTGGATAAGCTATCTGTTCTTATCGGACAACCCTGTCGAGATTGTGGTTTCATAGAGTCAGCACCTTATCATCTTCATCATTCATAGTCAGGAGGTCAAGTCTGTCTCTCTTAAAGTGACATCCTCCATTACAACTCCCATTGACTGAAGTCCTCAGTTCATCCAAACAAAAGAGATAGACGCTCTTCGAAACACCCTTTCTGCTTAAGGACTTCTTATTTTTAGCCCGATAGCTGACAGGCTCATTTCTGTCTCATTTCTGTGTAGCTCTAGCCACTGCTTCACAGCACTACCTGCCAACAACTCTGTTAGAGCCTTAGTCATGTCTCCAGCAATTCTGCCCCAGTGGAGTCTTCACAGAGAGTGACCCCATAAAAGGAATATTCTGTAAAAGCCCTTGGGGTTTGTGTTAGTAAGCTTTGCTCTGTGGCTCATCCCTTACTCACAAATTCAGCCTGCGTTTTACACATCAGCAGGCCCCAAGTCCACCGATGAGTAGTTTCTTCCTCGTCCACACTGGCAGAGGGCAAGTGTCAGGGACAAACAGAGCTCAGGGAATAAGTTTGTACAGCTGAGGAACTCTCATAATTTTTCAGCTCTGTGAAAGGGTATTTCGTTGCGTGTTGTGCTGTACTTGCCAAAAGCATGACCGATTTAATTTGCACAGAAATGCTTTACAGTTTAGCTACGTCTTCCTGATGACACATCAAGCTAAAAATGCTTGAGATGCTATGGTGGGCCGCTGCCAAGCACATGGAGCCAGGGAGTGCTCTATTAAAACCTTTGGAGTATTTTCATCTCCACGATAGAAGCATGAATAGCAGGGACCCCAAAGGCCACAGCTCAGTTTTCTTCCATTGTTAACGTGTGGGGCATTCTCCTTTTCCTGACAAAAAAAAAAAAAAAGCACATCACACATGAGGCTCCAAAACAATGTCCAAAGCTTGCTTGCTTAAGATGACTATTACTGAGGAGGGCCGTTGTTACAAGGCCACCCCCTCACTACAGAGACAGAGAAGGACAACCTCAGGGTTGGCTGCGTTGCGTCAGTCATTAAAGGCATGAGACTTGGCAGACTAGACTCTTTTCTCGCTATCAGCTACACTGCTGAACACAAGGACCCTGGCTTGACAAACTCTAATGACTACACCAGAGGATGGACGATAAGTGTGCACGCCGGGATTAAAAAGAAAACAAAAAAACCCAACTTTCCAACATTAAACCAGCAGAGAAAAGGAAGAAAGAAATTTAGGCAACCATCTTCAATCCTTCCCCTATTAAGTCCCTTCGAACGGACAGGCATGTGGACTAACCATGTCTTTTATACTGGCTAAAAATAAGTCAAAACTCTGGCTTTGCACAAGCCTAAATCCCCACTCTCCCAGGTGGAATTCCTTTAAAATAAACAATAAAAATTAGGGAAATTTGCTTGAGTGCAAATTTCTAGAGCAGGCATAGATAATTTGACATGACTGAAAGCTCAAGAGCGGCTACTAAATGGACCTTGAGGTTAAACTGACCTAAACTTTAAGCGAGAAGGTCTCTGAAGTGGCGGAAAAAGGAAATCTGAACTGAATGTAATGATGCTTCCAACTCCAAATACAGAATCCCAGTTCTGATTTGTAACTTTCTTTTTTAAATTGACCAACATTTGCCAAACATTTGTTACTTTGATCATTTTATAGCTCAGAAGCATAAGGAATCAATGGATTAAACAGTAACCAAATGGAAAACGCACCAAGGCTCAATAACAAAAAAGAAAGAAAGAAAGAAAGAAAGAAAGAAAGAGAGCAAAGACGACTTTCTAACATTAATACTGTCAGTAACTCGAGAGTTTAAAAGGAATCAAATTTAGTTGCTTGCTTACATGTCCTCTGACCTGAAAACCCAATTACGTTTTAAGTATTATTAATCTTGTATATTTATTTCAATTTAATTTATTCACTTGTGTTGCCTTTGTTACCACAGACGGCTTTTCGGTAGAATTTTTCAAATCATTTGCCCCACAGCTCATACCTCTACTCCATTCGGTTCTATCTGAGTCATTCGCACAGGGCAAACTGCCAACTTCCTGGTACGATGCTTCCATAACTTTAATTGCGAAAAAGGGGAAAGATCCAACTGAGTGTGTGTCATAGAGGTCAATTTTGCTTTTGAATGTTGACTTTAAGATCCTAGCTTAAGCGCTGGCCCATAGGTTGGAAAGGGTCTTGCCAGCAGTCATATCTGAAGATCAGTCTGGCTTCGTTAAAGGACCCCACCCCTTTTTCAACATCCAACGCCTTCTTAATATTCTGCACAGGCCGTCCAACGACACTTCAGAATGTGTTCTTTCCCTTGATGCGGAAAAAGCATTTGACCGTGTAGAATGGAAGAATTTATTTGCTGTGCCTTAAAGATTTGGGTTCGGTCCCAATTTCATCTCATGGATCAAGTACCTATACTTGTCCCCTGTTGCGTCTGTTTGCACTAATAGCCAGAAATCAAAACCATTCCAACTTAAACAAGGCACACGACAGGGTTGCTGTTATTTGATCTAGCTATTGAACCCTCAGCAATGCTTTTTCAAAGCAGTAAACTTGTTCAGGGTATACAAAGAGGTCAAACTGAACACAAAGTCTCTCTCTATGCTGTCTATAGTGTCACTACTCACGCGTTTCAGTCAAGTCTCTGGTTATAAATTAAATCTGTCCAAGAGTGAACTTTGTCTATTAATTGAAGAAGTGTTTCAAATAGATTTGTCAGGTTTCCTCTTTAAAGTGGTCAAAGAGCAGTTCACCTACCTGGGTATTACAGTTACAAGAAAGTATAAACAACTTCTCAAAGCCTGATGTTTGTCTGTGTTAATGGGAATGTGAAGCTAAGTGATGTTGCAGCTAACTTCTGTGTGGTTCTTAAGGAAACAGTTAGTTAATATCATAATCCCTCCCAGGTTGTGGCTTTTGTTATTTTGTTGGGGTTGTTTTGTTTTTGTTTTTGTTTTCCTCTCTTTTTTTTCTGGGTTTTTTTTCGTTGCTTGTTTGTTTTCCTCTCTTTTTATTTACCAATGTTCTAACATGAGAAGTTCTGTTTTGTATTCAGTGGAAACAGTTTTTGTGTTTCCCTCTTCTTTTTTTTGTAAACTGTATCCACAATTACTCAATAAAAATATTTTGCATTAAAAAAAGTATTACTAATCTTGTGTAAAACTTGGAGACTGATAATAGGAATAATAATAAAACAAGTGGATTGATATGAGGAAAAAAATCTCAGACTCCTGCCTAATCACCTCAGGAAGAGGTTGTTGATGAAGTGGATACAGTGCCAGTTCAGTGGGCTAATCCTACTTCCTGGCACTGGTCCAGATTTGCACTCTATATGGTATATCAGCCCTACCCATTCTCCACCCAGCTACAGAACTATCAAGCTGAAGTGGTTTGTTATAAAAATGAAAGCGGGGGTGTATATATTGACCATTTATCAGTGATGCTTTAAGAGTTATATGACTTTTAGGTATATACTTAAATATCCCTTTTTTTTTTTTTTTTTTTGCTTTAACAAGCCTCTGACTTAATTATTATTATGAAAACATGCAGAAATGAAGATGTTCTGCTCAAAGTCCCACCAGGAAATTAATTCTGAGCTCAACGAAACATTGGTGCTGTTGAAACTTGCCAGGCAATTAGAAAAGGTACCTCACGAGGGGCGTTGAGTATATTACATTTTAGTGCTGCTGGAGTAAAACAAATCAAACTACAATATCATGAACAATGCTGTCAGCTCATCTACAAATGGCTGCGATGAAATACATTTTACGATGGTGATGAAATCAGCGAGAGGTGATGCTGGCTCGTAAAATGCTGGAACCAAAGCAAGAGAAGAGCTGAGCTGACATCTTTTCCTCCTCTAACACACCCTGCCACAAAACTCTGCCAACAGTGTTATAACTAGAGATGGCACGATACCACTTTTTTATGTCCGATACCGATACCGATATCATAAATTTGGATATCTGCCGATACCGATATGAATCCGATATAGTGTTTTTTAATCAATAAAACTGTTATTTTAATATCTTGTTGCATTTTGTATAAGTTCATACTCAAGTTTAAATAAACAACAACACTAAAGCTATTCTGTTATACCTGTATGTAAAAAATACACTGCGCCCAAAATATTTCATAGTTCAGCAACACTGATCAACAGTGTTGGTCAAGTTACTTGAAAAAAGTAATCAGTTACTAATTACTGATTACTTCCCCCAAAAAGTAATCCCGTTACTTTACTGATTACTTATTTTCAAAAGTAATCGATTACTTAGTTACTTAGTTACTTTTTAAAAACACGATTTACAACCTGAATAGGTGATAAAGCGATAGATCTTTCAGCCCAATTCTACTTTTTCTGCATAATTCATCATACAAAATGTAATCAAATGGAAAAGTCTCTTTTTAAAACTTGTTTTATTAGTTTTAATCTTTTAACTTTATGCATCAAGCAAAAATTAAATTATATGCAACATTCTCTGACTGGAAGAAATTTGTTTAACATTTAAACCTATTTTCTGCACATTCCAGCACATAAAATAAAATATTTTTTTGTGTTTACACTCACTCTTTCAAATAGATGCAAGTAAAACACAGCAGAAAATAAATAAAATCAAAGACTAGCGGTCCTGTTGCTCTATTTTCACCTGTAAAGCAGGACTGGGGTAGGCGGAGGAGGTTTACCCTGGTGCAGGTGTGCCGCAGCGGTCAGTGGAAGAATCCATGAGTTTCTCTGTGAATTTCACATTACGTCGTAGTACACTCGGTGCTTGCTTGGAAGTTTAGGGTTTTTTCGCTGTAAAAGAAGTTTTCTTCCACGCACAACGGACACTAATGTTTTTGTCACTTTTATGGAATCAAACTCAAAAATAAGGTCAGTACTTCCACGCTTTAAACGCTGCATGCTACACTCTGTCCCTTTTCGATATATTATGATCTGCAGACAGCTGTTGTCACTGACGTCGCACTCCGCCACGTCACTGTCATGAGACGTTCTCGCAAAAATCACGGTTTTAGTAACGCAGTAACGCAGCGTGCCCTACGTGAAAGTAACGGTAATCTAATTACCGTTTTGCAATAGTAATCCCTTACATTACTCGTTACTTGAAAAAAGTAATCAGATTACAGTAACGCGTTACAAGTAACGCGTTACTGCCCATCTCTGCTGATCAATCTAATGAACTTAAACCTACTCCATCCTCCCTATTCTGGTATTTTAAAGAGTACTTAGCAGAAATATTAAGCAACCTGACTAATAGGGTTGCAAACTCCCAGTAAAAGAAAATAGGGAACCACCCCCCACCCTCCACCTGATGATGCTTAATGATGTAATCAACTTTAATTTGATGCAGAATGAAAAAAAATACACAGAAATAAATTATTTTTCAAGAATAATTAAATAGATTCAACATCTTTCTTCAACAGAATTGCGGAATTCACAGATGGTACTTTCCCAAAGGAAAAAGTACTAGCTTACTAGGGTATATTAGACCTAACAGTTACTATATACAATAATGGACTTCGTAGAAGGAAAGATCTTCTTCAGTGTCTTGGCCCAAAGGCTATCTACCTTCCTGCAAAGGAACAACTATATTGACACATCAGTGCAGAAGGCCGGCATCCGGGGCTTTTCGGGATGTCTGGAGCATGCCAGCGTTGTCTGGCACCAGATTCAAACTGCCAAGAAAGAACGAAGAGACCTTCATGTGGTCTTTTTAGACCTTGCCAACGCCTTTGGGTCAGTTCCGCACGAGCTCTTGTGGATGACGTTCAACTATTTCACCGTACCAAACCACATCACAGGACTGGTCAAGACCTACTTTCAGGATTTACAGTTTTGTGTGACAGCTGAGAACACCACCACAGCCTGGCAGCACCTGGAAATTGGAGTAATGGCAGGCTGCACGATTTCCCCTCTGGCATTTATCATGGCAATGGAGTTGGTCATGCGGGCATCCCGGTGGGTAGTGGGAGGTGAGAGGCTCAAGAGTGGCCTTCGTCTTCCTCCCATTAGGGCCTACATGGATGACATGACCATCATTACAACAGCAAAACCATATGCTAGGCGATTGCTACAGAAGCTCCAGGAAAACATAGAATGGGCAAGAATGGAGTTTAAGCCAAGTAAATCTCGCAGCATCTCCATCATAAAAGGAAAACTGACAGCCGAGCAATTCTATATCAGTGAAGAACCAATTCCAACAGTCTTAGAGAAGCCCATAAAGAGCCTGGGATGGTGGTATAATGCAGACCTCAATGATACGTGGCAACTAGAACAACTAAGGCAGAACTTGCAACGAGGAGGAAGTGGACCCCAGCCACATCTGTGCTACAGGCGAAATCCGCTCTTCAGCATCGTGACGTGGTGGGTCACGTCCAACAGGATAGAGGAGGATTTGGTCTTGGCGCAGTAACACCTCGGTGGCAACAGGCATCTGTAACCGAATGTTGGGAAAATGGTATTGGAGGAGGTGCGACAACAGGAGGAATCAGCCAGACATGCCAGAGTCGTGGCACTGGCCAAGCAGGGTCGCTGGATGAATTGGGAGAGTGTGGAAAAGAGGGATGGAGTCTAATAGACTAAGTTTCATCATCCGAGCGACATACGATGTGCTACCTTCCCCAATAAATCTGCAGCTGTGGTTTGGAAAGGACCCATCCTGCCCCCTGTGTACAGTCCCAGCAACACTCAAGCACATCTTGGTTGGTTGTAGGACTAGACTTACTCAGGGCAAATACACATGGAGACACATGGTGTGTAGCCGAGAAAGTTGATTGCAGAAGAAAATCCATTAACGGTCAACCTTTCACGAACCAAGAGGAGCGTCAGTTTTCATCAACATTTGTCCGGGAAGGAGACAAGCCGAGGACAAGCCCCTCAAACCCAGACTAGGGCCCACTGAAGGCCGTTAGGGATTGGCAGATGCAAGTGGACTTGGATCAGAGGCTAATTTTTCCAACAGAGATCGTAAAAACTACTCTGCGACCAGACCTCGTCCTTTTGTCTAGCTCCCGAAAACTTGCGTATGTCATTGAGCTGACGGTACCATGGGAGGAAGCAATTGAGGAAGCATTTGAGCGTAAGAAGCTGCGGTATGCAAACTTGGCAGCTGAGGCAGAGGACAGAGGCTGGAAGATCAAGGTGCGCCCGGTGGAAGTGGGGTGCAGGGGCTTTTGTTGCCAGTACAACAGCAAAACTGCTTAGAGAGATTGGGATCAGAGGACAGGCGCAATGGCAGGCTATAAGAGAACTAGCTAACACTGCTGCGAGGACCAGTCACTGGCTATGGTTAAAAAGGGCTGACATCACTTGGGTAGCTAAGGCAGTCAGCTAACCACGAGAGAAAAGAAATATTCCGCTCTTCTCCCCTCTGCTCTTCTTCCCTTTTCTGAAAGGCAGTGGGGAGGTAGAGTGTACAGCCTGATCCGGCGGGGAGATGTGGGAAGCCAGATCGGGCGCCCCCCTTCCGGCTCTCCTCTCTGCTCTCTCCTATCTTGTCCCTTTTGTCTTAGTTCTCTCTATCACCTTTTCTATCCCTTTGAAGAAGTTAGGCTCCATAAATGCTAAAGAGGTAAGTATTATTTCTCAGTTGAAGTGAATAGATAGAAAATAAACTGTAGGAAACTAAACAGAAGAAAGAAGAAGAGAAATAACAATTTAACATAAACCAGTGACACACTCCAGGGCCTGAGCAACCCTGGCAGGGCCTCCTAGGATGGGGGTGTCAAGTGATAATGGCCGAAACACCTGATGAATCTAAGGTCCACTACTGATGATGTGTCCCAAATTTAAAATGATAATCTAGATCGATCTCTAATCCCTAAACCTAAGCAAGGAAGGAAAATGGCAGATTAGCCTGGGTAAAAGACCAAAAGTTGAGGCACACAACGATGTGTGCTGCTGGCAAAGTTTCTGGGTTGCCTTTCCTCATAACAGCCATCCCTCAAGAGTCTCTCCATCTAAAGCAATGCATTATCAGGGACTGTAACATCTAGTCCTTTTAACTGAATCAGTAAAAATTATACTTAAACATCTGCATGTTAGCATTGTAATATGTAATCATGTTCTCAGAAGCATCCAATTAAACACTGTGTGCCTTAGTGGAGCTTTTCATTTCTACAAAATTCCCTTACAAAAACAAAAAAACAACTCTTATATCTAACTTGGATTTGATGCCTTGATTTAATATCAGCTCAACTGATTCAGCTATCCACGCAGCCTCATGTATTTGAGCTAACAGGCATGCCTTTCTCCTCTCTGTTGACACAGGGTTGTAAAGTCATGTCCACATGGCAAGTTAAGGTCAAGGAAGACAGATAAAGCAGTGTCAAAGAAGACAACAAAGTCTTGAATAAGGAGCCCTTTGTCCAGAGACTTGGGGTTTCTGAGGCTGACGTATTCACGTTTCCTTTTCTTTGTGTGGGTTTCTCAGTCAAGCGCGCGCTCCCATTACCTTATTTAGAAGGCAGCCACAAACAGACTATGTATGTTGCTTCATTTCGAGCTTTAAAATTTGCTTTAGGAGAGAATCCTTCCTGTTAGGGAAGCTCACTACAGCTGGCACACAGTAAGCTCAGATCAAGTCTTCAAAGACACGAAAAGGTCTAGACTGAAATAAAAGAAATAAGTTAAGAGATTTTGAATGTCTGTAGATGTGACCACACAGTTTTTTTGTGTACATAGAATTCAAACTAAATTCATGAAGTCAACAAGCCTATTTTCTCTTAATGCCGAAGTGTAAGCCGAGCTGAACGACAGCGAAAAGGTTGAAACATCACTGAACCTGTTTTTCTTTTCCACACTGAAGACACAGTACATGCCAAATTTCGTTGGACCCCTTTTGTTTTCTATTTGACTAGAAATTACTCAACAGCACTACCTTTTCAGTCAATAAAAGGGAGTTGTATACTGTAAGTCTGTCTTGATTGACATGATATGCAAACTTGTAATGGAGCATGTAATGCCTTAATAACAGAGGAAACACTCTTTTTCATATGTAAATGGACTGGTTCTTATATAGCGCTTTTCTACTCTTCTGAGCACTCAAAGCGCTTTATACAACTTGTGCATTCACCCATTCACACCCATTCGCACAAGCACATTTTTCCTAGGTGCTTTCTAACTGACATTCACACACATTCATACTCCGATTGACGCATCGGAGAGCAATTTGGGGTTAGTATCTTGCCCAAGGATATTTGGCATGCAGACTAGGGGAAGCCAGGAATCGAACCACCAACCTTCCGATCAGTAGATGGCCTGCTCTACCACCTGAGCTACAGCCACCCCACCCAGGTGATACGGACCAGACAAGCCTGATCAGGACTCCTTTGAAAGGCATCCGCAGTTATGTTTTTCCAAAAATTAAGCTGATAAAGTTTGATGTTCACTCTCAAACCAAGCTTTACACAGTCAGCTGCATAAAAATTTAAATCAGTTGAAGCAGAACAATTTCACATCAGTATCTGTCAGCACTGTTAGGAGTGAGCATGGAAAAAACAAAACTTTTCAGCAAAAAAATGGACCAAAGGCAATGCACGCTTATAAAAAAAATAGCATAATGCTTCTGGTTAAATGCTTTTAGGGACCTCTAACATCCTTTTTTAATCAGGAAGAGAAGCAGGAAAGCCCCTCTCTTTACACTGCAAAGGGGTGAACAATTAAACATCCTGGACCTTTAATGCAATAGTTTTTTGACAAATGCTGGGACTCATATACATAACCTGGACTAATTAACCATATTGTGCTACAAGGTCCAAACTTCTAACACAGATTAGTGAGTCACGCTCAGACCGCACAGGAAGAGAGTAAATGCTATTAGGGAAGAAAGTTTCTGAGATCGGTCACCACCCCTCACAAACAATGCTTTCTTTTGAAATATTCTGAGATGGACATTTATTTGTTAAGCTATTGTTCTCGACCCTGTAGGGGATTCTTCTTCTGGCTGGAAGATAGAAGCAACGCGCCTCATAATGACGTGGAGGTCAACAGAGGTGACGACACACCTGCAGGAGGTCTGCAGGATAATGCTGAGAGACTCTCATCTGCAATTTGGATGCTAAACTGAAGCGGCAGCAAACTAAAAAAAGAAGACGAGGCCTCTTTGATGAACAATTAAACGAGGACACGGATAACAAAGTCAAAGATCGGACTCCATCCTTCTGATGTTTGTTTGCATATCCCGACTTTCCTGCTTGTCTCTGCTGCTGCGATTCTTCCTTTGATCTGTGCACAACCCCTGTCCGTCCCATTGACATCTCAATGACATGAAGAACTATAGAGCTCCACACTGAATACAAATACACTAACCTATTTCTTTCTAAGGAAAAACGTGTTTCAGAACAGGCTATGCAGCGTGGCAGAACCATGGCTTTCATTCAGGCTAAAAGCCTGCAGGATGGAAATATGTTCAGGGCCACTTTCCAGCTACCTCACCTTCCTCACCTACCTCAGCAAAGCATTCTTTAAGACATACAAACGCAGTCATAAGAAAACTATTGGAGCTTTGGCCTCCTTTCCCTTTTGACACGACACTGCACTTGATGAGATGAGAGATAGCAGAAAGCCTTTTTTTCCAGCCCAACTCTGGGTCTCTTTCCACTGAATACTCCATGCACAGCCAGCGGATCATGGAAAGGCCATAAAGTGCTGCGGATGGCTTTGTTACCATGTTTGAACAACGGCCTCAGATCCGTTCAATAAGTAACCCACATATCTAGCCCCTTACTCCATGCTGGTTTCTCACTTAATGTATATAAACTACAGAATGGGTAGTATTTTTAGTTATTACTTACTGACTGAGAAAACAAAGTTTTTAAAGACTGCAATCCAGGCCACTTGAGGCTGGCTCCAAAAGCCAGACAATCACCATTGCCACTATAAACACATATCTCAATATGAACATTAATCTGCAGCCATGGTTGCAGGTTTTTTTGTTTTGTTTTTTTAGTATTGAAGCTGTCCTCCTTTTGTAGTCTGAATTCTTTTGACCAGTCATGTTTGAGCAAGCCTCGGTTGCCTTGAGGTAAACAGTCCGTATGGTAAGGAGGGATGGCATTTGCACAAATGCTGTGATTATCCATTGGCTACTGTCTATAAACTGTCAATGAACAGAATTCTGTTTGTGGTTTTAGGCAATATTTGGATAATATTGCCTAAAGTCTGCACGCTACACCCCAGAAAGTTGATTCTGCTCATCTGGAGAAATGTTTCATCACTCATCCAAGAAACTTCTTTAGGCTTTCGAGGATTTCTGGGTTTACGCTTCACGGTAGTGGAACCAAATGCATAACATTTACAGAAGTGCAAAACTACTTGACTTGTAGGTCGACACAATAGATTTATTGTACTCAACTGTGTCTTGCAGAATAAAAAATGAGGTAAAAAGAACAAAAGCTGCTTCACCTCTGGGCTTCCTCTTGATGACATGGATGTCTAGCCTCGGGTACGTCTGCTACACAGCACAGATCTCAGTTGCTCGACAAAAGTATCAGTGCTGCCGGATAACCTGCTCTCTACAGAGGCACTATTGTCCCAGGATGAAACCAAAATCCTGCACCTCTGCAGCAGTCTATGGCACTCAGACCTGGTGCAGTTCATCAAAGCAAGTAGAGAAGGCGGAAGAAGGAGGAAGAAATTATATTCCTGCTCCCATGGCCCAAACATTAAAAAAACAAACCCCCCAAAAAACAAAAAAAGAAAACCATGATTTCTGTCAATGACTGCAGCAGATGTAAATCTGGAAAAGTCATCAGTGGACCTGTAAGAGATAGCAGCAGCCACAGCAGTACTAGGATCACTCAGAACACTAAAATGCATGCAAGATGCTCTAGGATTACACAAGATCATAAACTATATTTCACTACTAGCATTCATCCAGAATCCCAGAAAAGAAATGGGTTTCTTAAAGTGATGAAAAAAAGAAAACCGAAAATATAGATGACTGATGGGGGAAGCTGGCTTGTTACACACTCCCACTCAGGACCCAGTACTACTTATGCAGAGCAGCGTGATGAGCCGATGTAGCTCCGGTGTGTCGGCTTCTCCTGCAGCTGTGCGATATGTGTTTGTTTTCTCCCCAACAAATACAACAATGTCGACAGAACGTTTTGCACCGTCAAAGGCAACCGCGGGTGTTTTGGGTTCATTCTATAATACTGGACTTTCTTTTCTACGAAGGTTTGAACTTTGAGAGTGTTTAAACAAGAAAGTGTGAAAATGTTCATGCCTGTCTGAGAAAAAAAATGTATAAAGCGTGTAATGAGGGGTTTTACCGCCTTTAAAGTTGGCTACTCAAAAATTGGATCAATTTTCGGATCAGCAGAAAAAGAAAAAAAGACAAAAATTTAACTTGCCATTTACTTGTTTAAGTATTTTTTGTCTATTAAAAAACATTCAACTCAAGACTCATTCCATGCAATTATATAAAAACAAATTAAGGTGGAATACAGGGCAGTACAGGGCTTTGTACCTACCACTCCGCCTTGATCTAATGAGCGGTCATGGTCCCTTTTTTCTCGAGTCTGTTTGCTCATGCAAAATGAAATGTGATTAATATAGAATAAAAATGAATGATATTTAATCATGATTAATCAAAATTAATCCACACTAACCCTGTGATGAATCTGATTGTTTGACAGCACTAATATATATTATATATTACTGTATACTTACCTATTAGTATATAGGTTTTTTAAAAAGTTGTATTTCACAGGAGAGAACCTGTGCTAAAAGATTGAAGAAAACTATTCACATTCTCTTTAGTTTAAGCATATATTCTTTGTGTTTATTCTGCATTTACTTCACTATATTGCATAAATGTCAGTTAAAAGCTTAAATATAAAGTTGAAAAAATGTAATTGCAACCAGGCTATTGATCAAGTAATTGCGATTAATCGCGGTTAATTACAGAAAATTGTGAGATTAATTAGTTAATTTTTTTAAATCTATTGACAGCACTACTTTAAACTTTTCCTGCTTATACATGCCTGGAATGATCTTGTCACTGAAGTGGACTCGCAACGAGATATCATAGCGTGGCTCAAGCACGTTCATCATAGCATACATCCCTTGTTTTGCACAGCGGAATACGGCCTCCCGTCTGCAGCTAAACACCCAATAGCTTTTGTAATAGCTTTAGCCCAGTCGGATTGGGCAGCAAAGGGCTGCTTAAATACCGCAAACTCCTCTGCTGCTCCATTTGGACCGCTAGCGCTTGCTAACGCTTGACAGAATGACCACACGCACCATGCACTTTTTTTCTTCTTCTTCAAATCTTCGGGTCACGTGTGTGCCGAACCGTGGAGTGGGATCGGTTCGGATTACAGATCAACCGTGATCCGCTGCACCACTAATATATACTCATACCAACATTCAAAAATGTCCCGCAATTTCCCTTTAAATTTGGTGTACAGCTTCTCATGAACACCGGCATTTTATCTTCTAAACAGGATTCAGTTCATTTTACTTTAAAATAACTTTATTTAAAACTAACAATTTCTGCCTCAGTTTCACCATATCTAAATTATCAACAACCCCAAAAGTCCTAAAATGATCCTAGAACCCATCTCACATTACCTCTTAAATTCCCCCTTTATATTTGGACACACCAGTTGTGTCCAAATAAATAAAAACTCAAAAAACTCAAAATGCATCACCCGGGCTTAAGAAATTAAAGGAAAAAGGATAGTAATATCATCTCTCAGAACAGCTCAGCAATCCTCCTCTCTGCTCCGGCCCTGAAAACCTGTGCTTAAGGAATAAAATCAATTTAATCATCATATCAAATCTTCTCAAACTCCTTGCTCCATGCAGAAGTCTGGATCCTTGGAATTTCCTGGAAACAAAACCTGTACTTTACATTTCATACTCAACTCTCCCCCTTTATGATCCAATCTGTGTTATAACAAAAACTAAACTTAAAACAGAACAGTCATCAATCATGTGTTTCTTCAGTTAATGGTAACATGAGTTATATCAAAAAATGTTTCCCTTTTAGCATTTAGCATTTTATAATGTAATAACATAATCCAACCCCAGTAAATAAAACAAAATTCCTCCAAGCAAACATCAGCATCCCCAGAATCAAGTCTTCCACTCCTCCTGTTTGTCAACATTTTATTCATCCCCACCTTGGTCCAGTCACACACTCACTCACATGCATTAACATCAGGTTTTGCTGATAGTGTGGACTCCCTCGCAAATAATCAGAGTCTTCACTCTCAGCAACATGAGCTCATTCATTTGTTTTATTTTGTTTTCTCTTTTTAGAAAATAGTTCTTTCTGCTTTTGGACTGGATTGGCTCATGGCAATCCTTTTTAGACAGAGACTCAGCCTTCTCCTCTGCCCATTGAAATCTGGAAAAATCACCTCATATTTGTTTGTCCGGAAATTTTGTCAGCGCTGTCAGTTCACTTTCTTTCAGGCCTGCTTAGAGCAAAAATGAGAAAAAAAAAAAAAGAGAGCTGATTATTAGCTCATCAAAGTACAAAACAAAATCACCTGACAGGTTTTTTCTAAGTGCACTGTTACAAAAACTATGGGCCCTTTTAGACATGTCCATGTTTATCAAAACTCCCTCTATTAAAATGAAAAACAACAGCCCCAAAAAATCTGAAACAATCTTAAATTTCACCCATTCAACGCACTGAAAACCTTGTCAAAGCTGCACCGTTTTACACACAACCATGTCCCCTCTGACACTTCACCATACTTAGATTCAGCCTAAAATATAAACACGTTATAACAATGTGTCAACACTAAATTATAAATTTCTTGTCCAAATCTGCACCTCTGAACTGTCTACTTTGCTTCCTTTCCTCAAGGCCTCAATCACAGACACAGGAAGCTCCTCTGCGTCACTCACTCGAGCTAATTTGCATACTGAATCATATCTTCACAAGTAAACTTGGCAAGAGAAATACATGTTTAAAACTTATCACATTATTGAATTACTTTCATTTTCTTTCTATGCTAATCACTTACTTTGGTCAATCAGTGCAGGAGCACTCCTAAGTCACCCTTTTAAACTACTTTAATCACTTCTCTTTTGTTTTTGTTTTTCCATAACTCACTCCCTTGTCATACAGCTTCGTTTGAGTTATTCCACAACAACTCTATTTTATCCAAGTGTGTTTTAAGTGTATTTTCTTCAACATTCACACCATTTTAACACTCATGAAATTAGCAAGCTGATTTAATTACGTATGTTTGTGTTCTTAGTCAGGTTTTAATCACTATCTTATGCATTAATCTTCATGAGCTTATCTCTGTAAGGTTAGTGCATTTTCTGTTTGTATGTGTGATTTTTATAAATGTTTCTTTGTGATCTTTGTGATCTTGTAAATGTTTCTTTTGCAGTGCTTCAGACTCCTTTTGACAGGGTGTGTTTTCTCTCTCTGGCTCATCACTGGTCATTGTTAGTGGCATTTCCCCTTCGCCTGTGCCCAGCGGCTTTACCCGTTGAAGTCCCGTCTCCTCCAGTGACTCCAAGGTCACTCCGGGACTTAGGTTCAAGCAATCGTGACTGCGCCTTGCCTTAGGTTGTCCCAGGGTTTCGAGGTGGGATCTTACCCGTCATGGGCTGTCCAGCCTTCCATGCTCTCCTGTTACGGGGGCCAACTGGGCAAGGGTGTTATCAGGTCTAGGGGACACACTGGTTCTGGAAATTAAAGGAGTGTAAACTGCTTTCTTTATTTCATGTGTATTAACTTTCCAACAATAATTTCACATGTAACAGTTTGTGTACGTGCGTTTTCAATTCATTAATGTAATTGTTAGTTCATGTATTTATTTCTCTCGGTCTGTCTCTTTTCTAAAACCTGTAATTAATATAATTTTATTACTTTATTACTTTTCTTAAAACATGCATTCGCTTCATCTTCTTAGAATTTAACTCGTCTGTCTATTTCTCTGGGAGCTCCCCTGACATCATCAGTCACACACACACCTTCCTGTGACACACACAGCAGCACAGTATTTTCTGTTTCTCTTTCCTGTTTCTACAGATTAATCAAACCCTTGTTTTTTCATATTTACAGTCTACAAACCCTCTTTAGTTTTACTAAGTCTTGGTCTAAAAACAATACACCCTTATTTCATGCACACTTTTAAATATACTAAGTTTTTGCATTTGTCAGTTTTTGTGACATCATTCACACAATACTTTCATAATCATCTCACACACACTGCCTTTTCTCTCAAACTTCTACTTTTTCACTCATTCTACTATAAACCTCCCTAGTGTTATTATGACTTATTTACTATTTGGTACAAATCACACAGAGTCACTCAAATCAAATACTGACAGCATTCACACAGTTAAAATCACTCAAAATACGCTTTCCTAAGAGTATTTTACAGGCATGCTTTTCAAACTCAGAAGGAGCAAATGAAATAAGAACAATTGAAACCTCTAATCATTCTCACAGCACACACATAACTGGAAAAATGAAACACCACAGCCTTTATTTCTGAAGAGAGGTTACTACTGAAAGTAATATGTTAGTCTTAAGTATATACAATGCACTCCATATATATATATATAACTCAAAACTCAGTCAATTACTATACATCCACTACAGCAACTCAAAACTTTATTTATAACCCTCTAATAAACATAAATGGCGTCTTAAACACACGCATTCAACAATGTTTGCAGCAGTACTTGTGAAACCAACTGTGGTTTAAGCAGTTCACAGCTTCTTAATTTGCATTTTATTGCCTTCTAGGACATTCTAGTCTCTAATTCCTCTGTTTTCATGTTACAGCGTCTGTCACCAGCTCACTAGCTGTATTCAGACCTCCCGTTTGACACACACAAACACCACAAACACACACTCCCCTAAAACCCACAAAAACTATCCCTAAAACACACACAAGAACCCTTAAGAAACTTCATTCATTTATTTATTATTATTTTAAACCCTTAAGATGTTGTGCTGTGTTTCCTCTGTGCCCGCTGCAACCTATATTAACATAACGCCAAAATGTAAACAAGTCTGTCAAATCTAACTACTTATATATTATCGGACTAAAATAAACCCACTTACAATCTTCTACAGTCCTCCTCTGCCCAACAAAAGTCAAACGACTTACGCCTATATTTATCACTCAAAGTCAACAACAATACATTAGAACCACCAAATGTAACTGAGTATAGTATCCCAAACTGAAACAAAACCCATCTAAAAATCCTAAAACATCTTACTTGAACACACCAAAAGAGACATCACTTACAGACATATTTATTAATAAAATTATTTCAAAGTCAATTTCAGTTTTCAGACCCCAAATAACGGTCCTAAGTATCAACAGTTTATGTATCCTATCTCAAAACCCAGCAAAAAAGTCATACAGTCATGGCAAGAAATAAAACTTTACTTACAGTATTGTAATAAACAAAACCAGCGTCTTAAATACAGGCATTCAGCAATGTGTAACAGTCTCTATGAACTTCCTAAAACTCTAGGGACTTCGCAGCTACCTCATTTGCATTTTCACACACACACACACAGTCTAAAAATAATACCAGCCTGACTCACAGACTCCTCTCACACACAATTTTACACAGACGTCTTATAATTACAACTGCAGTATTAGGCCTGACATTTCAAAACCTACACAATTTCGACAAATTTAAATTAACGGTCCAACCGATAAACTCCCTGAGTTTTTTGTCATCAATTAACCAGTCTCGGCCCCGGACCGTGGTCACATATCTAATGCCCTAACACAATTTAAAAGCGTCAACCAACTCAACCCCTGCCGAGAAGCTCTATTTTGGGGCATTTCACATCCCAGGCTTCCCCGAAGTTTTAAGTTAAAGTTACACGCCCGAAACCCGGTTTCTACTGACCAAAAAAGTGCAAACCACCGCCCCGGACGGTAAACTGACCTAGTCAGTAGCTATTTTGGGCCGTCCCCTGTTGCCCACGATTGCCAATCGGACTATCCCTTCCCAAGGAAAATCCTGACCGTCGCCAGGAAATTTGGAGCGTCACCTCCGAACAATGCACTTCTCAGAATTCCCAGAATCCCGTACTACAAAAATTTAATTACTTTTGAAGACACCCCATAAAATTACACAAGCAATGTTATTGATGTCCAAGCCCGGCTTTATATTCAATTAAGACTTAACTGTCACAACTCTTCGCCAATAACCTATAACTCTAAATTCACTCTGCAGTCCAACTGCTTTAAATACACTTATTCTCTTTACTCTTTACTTATTTTCAACGTTTCATTATCTTTACTTCAACTTCAATTCTCATGAGATTTTCACCAAAATCAAAACAGACATTTACCAGTAATTTCAGTGAGTAGACTTTTAATTTTGTAATATCCAATTGGCACATTTTGGAAATAATTCAACAGGTAGTGCCTTACCTTTGAATAAGCCGGCTTATGTCCACTCACTTCGACCACTGACTCGTGTCTGCCCGTTCGAGTGCCTCGGACCCTCTCGGTCTCAACCTCCAACTCTCTCTCCTCAATCCCGGCCAATGCACCAAATGTTACGGGTCCGAAATTGAGGACGAGAGTAAAACAATGATGGTCCAAAAGAGGTCGATCAAACAATTGATTTTAATGAATACACGCAGCGTGGGGAGACGTACACTGGAAACCATCAGTTGTAAATCCCCACCCAAAAATACACTTCAGATTGCTTTTATAACATCAGGGTATCATGACGCCCCCTCATGCGTTTACAAGCACATAATTTGCATCTTAAGAACATTGTTTGCCTCTTCTACAGATAATGATCTATTCTAAGAGATAAATGCAGACACAGAAGTTCCCCTTTCTGGCATCCTCTTCCAAATATGGTGATGATCTCAGGCCTTTGAGGTCCCCATGGACTTGTCCTCCTCTTTGCGTCACCTGTTGCTAGGCAAACTCAAATGCAACAAGAAGCTGAATACATTCAGGCCTTTGCTCAGCTACTATTTTACTGTAACAATTTACTCAGCATATAAGATTTTAAGATTATAGATTTAACTCAATGATTTAAAGTGGTTATAACTGCACCTGTAATAAACATGTTAATATGTGATTATGATAACCCCTGTAATACAAATTATAACATAATGCCAGCAACTTCAATAAATGCTTGGATGAAATGATAATTAATGCAATGATAAAGATGATGGTTATGTAAAATAATCCCTGTAATTCCACACTGTACACCCACACACACATACAGTAAATACACATCGGCATTATGAAAATATTGGACAAGAAGACCCTATCAGAGCTCTACCTCCTCCCTGTACCCTACAAAAACCATACCCTTGAACCGCTTTTTAAACTGACTCATGCTTGGACATTGCTTAATTTCTTTACTTAGTCTGTTCCACAGCTTCACTCCACTAACAGAGATACAAAAACTTTTTAGTGTTGTACGGATACAAAGATGTTTTAAATATCATTCTCTTCGCAAATTGCATCCCGGTTCCCTTTTAGAAAACAATTTTAGAATATTGTTAGGAAGTAGGTTGTTTATTGCTTTATACATAATTTGTGTCATGAGAAAATGAACCAGATGTGTGAATTTTAGTATTTTTGATTTTAAGAATAGTGGATTTGTATGATCTCTGTAACCAGTTTTATGGATCATATTTATGGCCTTATTTTGTAATATAAAGATTGATGATAGCGAACATTTGTAAGTATTGCCCCAAACCTCTGCACAGTAATGCAAATACAGTGCAATCAGTGAACAGTAGAGAATGTGGAGTGATTTGTGGTCCACTTCTTGAAATTTTGTTATGTATATGATTTATATGCGACTTCCAGCTTAATTTATCATCTATTATCACACCAAGCGACTTGAGTTCGAGAACTCTTTCAATTTCCACACCATCTATATGAATCTCGACTTGTGTGTTTCTTAGGGAATTCCCAAATAAGACTATTTTAGTTTTACTGAGATTTAGTGATAGTTCATTCCTGTCAAGCTATCTTTAATTTGCACATTTCTGATGTAATTGTATCCAGCAGCTCCTTTAAATTACCCAGAGCAAAAAATATTTGTGTCATCTACAAATAATACTAATTTTAATTTATCAGATGCCATACAAATATAATTTATATAAATAATACATAACTTTGGAACCAGTATAGAGCCTTGTGGAACACCACAAGCAATGTCCAAGCATGATGAGGAATAGACACCGAGCTTCACAAATTGTTTCCTGTCACTTAAATAAGTTTTCATCCAGTGCAGTACAACCCACCTGATCCCGTACTGTTCCAGTTTATTAATTAATATGTCATGATTGATTGTGTCGAATGCTTTGTTGAGATCCAGAAATAGTCCAGCTGGATACTGTTTTTGATCTATAGCATTTGTAATCTCCTCAGTTGATTTGATTAATGCCAGTGAAGTTGATCTTTTTGATCTGAATCCATATTGACTGTCAGAAAGTAATTTATATTTATCTAAGAATTTGTCTAGCCATTTTTTAAACAGGTTTTCTAGGATTTTGGAGAAATGTGGTAGTAAAGAAACAGGCCTGTAATTTTTGAAGTGGTGTCTATCCACAGTTTTATACAGCAGTAGAACTTTAGCTATTTTCATTTTGTTTGGAACTTTTCCAGTCTGAAATGATAAGTTGCAGATGTATGTTAGAGGTCTTATGATTCCTTCTTGACTATCTTATGTCAATATCATTACAATCAGTAGGTGTTTTAAATTTACACGTTTACAATGTCAATTTTTTTTTTTCCTCCACTACTGTGAGGAACATTGAGTTAGGGTTCCTATCAATCAGGCATTCACTACAGTCTGCTGATGGCAGTGACTCAGGAATTTCTTCTGCCAGATTTGGTCCAATATTTACAAAATAATTATTAAAGCTATTGATCACATCAGCAGTGTTTTTCACTATATTGCCGTTGTCAATAAAATATTGAGGATAACTTTGTTGTCCAGAATTATTTTTAATGATGCTGTTTAAAATATCCCACATTTCCTTCATATTATGTTTATTGTTGATCAATGTTTTACTATAATACTCATTTCTACATATGCATAAAATATTGGTCAGTTTATTTTTGTATTTTTTATATTTATTTTCAGCATCTTTTGTTCTTTGTTTTAGGAATTCCCTATAGAGTGCATTTTTCTTTTTACATGCATTTTGTAAACCCTTAGTGATCAATGGTCTATCTGAATATTTGTGCTTTCTGTTGTATTTTTTATTATTGGACAGTTTTTATATTTATATTTATCATACAACTTGCTGAATATTCTTAAAAATGTGCCATATGCAATATCAATATCACTTTCTTTGTAAACATTATCCCAGTTCTGATGTAACAGACCATTCTTAAGTGCATTCACGGTTTCTTCTGTCCTTACACATCTATATCTTAGTTGTTCCTCACGCTGATTTCTCTTGTAATTAGTGTCAAAAAACTGCAAAAACTGGTAGGTGATCACTGATTTCATTAATTAATAATCTGCTCACAATGTTGTTTTCCATATTATTAGTGAAAATATTGTCGATTAAAGTGGCACAATGAGGTGTAATTCTGCTAGGTGGGTTATTTTAGGATGTAAACTCAAACTGTACATAGTGTTTAGAAATTCTGTGGTCATTTTATGCTTTTTCGGATTCAACAAGTCGACGTTAAAATCACCACATTTAAACATGACTTTTTGATTAGTTTCAGAGAATAATTCTCTATACTAGTTTCACTGGAATACTTCTTTCACTGGTTAACTTGTGTGTCAGTTAGAGTGGCTCTTAGGAAGGTTTTTACTGCATATTTCCAGCTTGGCATCATTCTATAACAAAAAGTAGAAGTGCTTAGAAGTTTTTGAGTGCCCAATAAAAGAAAATATATAATCATTGCCTTTGCAGTACAAAGCTGGTCACAACTGGGAAAGGGGATGGACCATATGGTAGTGCAATTCATCATGATCAGTGATTGGTCAAAAGTCTAAAGTGAAAGAAGAGGAAAGAAGAGGCTTGTGATTGGTCAAAAATGTCAGGGCTCGCAAAATCGCTAGCCCGACATCCCGGGGCTAGCGATATCTCCGGTCGGGCGACCAAAATCTATCTCAGCCCCGCTCGTCGGGCTATATGATAGCCCCGGGATGTCAGGCTAACGATTTTGCGAACCCTGAATGTGCAATGCAGGGGACTTCTGTTTTTCATTCACTCTGTTGTATCCATCCATCCATCTTCTTCCGCTTTATCCGGGGCCGGGTCGCGGGGGCAGGAGCCTAAGCAGAGAAGCCCACCCTCCCTCTCCCCAGCCACCTTCTCTAGCTTATCTGGGGGAACACCAAGGCGTTCCCAGGCCAGCGGAGAGATATAATCTCTCCAGCGTGTCCTGGGTCTGCCCCGGGGCCTCCTCCCGGTGGGACATGCCCGGAACACCTCACCCAGGAGGCGCCCAGGAGACATCCTTGTCAGATGCCCGAACCACCTCAGCTGGCTCCTTTCGATGTGGAGGAGCAGCGGCTCTAATCTGAGCCTCTCCCAGATGGCTGAACTTCTCACCCTATCTCTAAGGGAGAGGCCATCCACCCTTCGGAGGAAGCGCATTTCTGCCGCTTGTATCCGTGATCTCGTTCTTTCGGTCACTACCCACAGCTCGTGGCCATAGGTGAGGGTAGGGACGTAGATCGACCGGTAAATTGAGAGCTTCGCTTTTACACTCAGCTCTCTCTTCACCACGACGGACCGGTGCAGCGTCCGCATCACTGCGGCCGCAGCACCAATCCGTCTGTCGACCTCCGGCTCCCTTCGCCCATCACTCGCGAACAAGACCCCGAGATACTTGAACTCCTCCTCTTGGGGCAGGAACTCATCCCCGACCCGGAGTGGGCACTCCACCCTTTTCCGGCTGAGAACCATGGCCTCAGATTTGGAGGTGCTGATCCTCATTCCCGCTGCTTCACACTCGGCTGCGAACCGTTCCAGTGCGAGCTGGAGGCCATCACCTGATGAAGCCAACAGAACCACATCATCCGCGAAAACCAGAGACAAGATTCTGAGGCCACCGAAGTGAAAGCCCTCCACCACTTGGCTGCGCCTGGAAATCCTGTCCATAGAAATTATGAACAGAATCAGTGACAAAGGGCAGCCCTAGCGGAGCCCATCACCCACCGGGAACGAGTCCGACTTATTGCCGGCAATGCGAACCAAGCTCTTACAACGGTTGTATAGGGATCGAATGGCCCGTAGCAATGGGCCAGACACCCCATACTCCCGCAGCACCTCCCACAGGACACCCCGAGGGACACGGTTGAATGCCTTCTCTAAGTCCACAAAACACATGTAGACTGGTTGGGCAAACTCCAATGCGCCCTCAAGTATCCTTGAGAGGACAAAGAGCTGGTCCAGTGTTCCGCGACCAGGACAAAAACCACATTGTTCCTCCTGTATCTGAGGTTCGACTAGCAGACGAACTCTCCTTTCCAGCACCCTGGCATAGACTTTCCCAGGGAGGCTGAGGAGTGTGATCCTCCTGTAGTTGGAACACTCCCTCCGGTCCCCCTTCTTAAAGATGGGGACCACCACCCCGGTCTGCCAGTCCAGGGCTACTGCCCCTGATCTCCACGCAACATTGTAGAGGCGTGTCAACCAGGACAGCCCTACAACGTCCAGAGCCTTCAGGAACTCGGGGCGGACCTCATCCACACCAGGGGCTCTGCCACCAAGGAGTTCTTTAACTGCCTCAGTGACCTCGCCCCCGGGAATTGGCGGGTCATCCCCCTCATCCCCAGACTTTCCTTCCTCCTCGGAAGACGTGTCAGTAGGATTAAGGAGGTCCTCGAAGTATTCCTTCCAATGCCCGACAATTTTCTTAGTCGAAGTCAGCAGCGCTCCGCCAGCACTATACTGTATTTTTTCTTTATCAGGTGATGTTTCCAGCTCCTTTATCCCAACTGATGCCTCAACTGCTGTCTGTGGTCTTCAGCATGATCACAGTGTGTTATTTATTTATTTATTTATTTTTACTGGTTTACAATGACACGACAGTAAGCATTATCAGTGTGCATACAATAAAAGCATTTTTACTCCAACATTGATGAGGATTTTCCTTTGGCTCTTTTGAACCAAAACATGTTGGAAAATCCCCTGAAATTAATAACAATTAAGAATAATAATAATGTATTGATCCCCGTGGGGAAATTCCTCTCTGCATTTAACCCATACGAGTAAAGGAACCGTCATAACACTGCTATTTTTAAAAATAATAAGACTACTTTGACCTTATTTTCAACCCTACTTCATATCGTTTGCGCAAGTCGACTAAAGAGAATGTTCAAGTTGATCTAGCATCAGATGTTTATCACATCTGAAGATGCTTAAAATACTAACAAATAAATGTGACAGCTGGTGTGAGATCTGGTGTGTGAGAAAAAGTAAGAAATCCAAGTGTACATCAGCATATGCCAATCAGAGTTTTGTCATAAAACGGAGTATGGAAAGCTCACACGGTGCCCGCACATTTCATAAACATACGAGATTAAAAGCCTGAAAATTCACAAATCACTTCCAGTGCCTGCACGATCCTCAGAGTGGTGAAAATTTTCATTGTACGGTCAGTGCCAGATTTTTTTGGTGGGGAAAGATTTGCATTTGCACAATAAACTAAAAGGAAAAATCACTTTTTTCTCCTTTTGTCTTTCTTTCTCCTTCTTCTTCTTCTTCTTCTTCTTTTTAATCAGTGTGTTCGTTTTCAGCGACTAACCTCTTCTGAACCCCTGGGCGAAAAGCATTCTGGGATATTTGCCTGGGTTTGGCTACAGTAGCTCGCGAGCTGATTGGTTTTGTGGCACAAACGGTGTACAGAAAGAGTTGAACGCGCAGGGGCATAGTGATGGGATTAGAGCCGGCTCTCTAAAAAGAGCCGGCTCTTTCGGCTCCGAACCGGCTCTTCAGGTTGTTTTGTTGCTTTAATTAATTTATTATTACAATAATATAAAATTATGCACAAAAGGAATTATTAATGTAAAAAAAGTGGTTGTATTTATATATGTTTAGATATAAATATATACAGTGGCCCCTAGAGACACGTACAAACTCCAAAAAGCACGTACAAACTCTAAAACGCATTTCTAGCGTTAACTGAACTTCCAAAACAGAGCTACCTAGATCACTTAAATTACATAATTGAAAGCATATGTATATTGTTTGTGTATTTATACACAAGCACTCATATATATTCAAATAATTAAAAAAAAAAGAGTTCATTTACCTCTTACTACCACACACTGGTCGTTGGTACTTGCTGGCTTGTGTAGCCTCTAGGTAACAAAAGCTCAACACTGCGCCTAGCATTCTGGAGCACTTCTGTTGTCTTTTGTACATGTTTTGGAGTTTTACGTGCTTCTGAGGTTACGTCCACACGCACACGGGTATTTTTGAAAACAGAGATTTTCCGTTTCGTTTTTAAAAATAATCCCGTCCACATGTAAATGCAGAAATGAAGGAAGACGCTGCTAGGAGCATGCCAAAGCAACAGGTGCCGATATATTCCTAAACGTGTAGAAATGTTGGCCAACCAGAAGTCTAGAAGCCTCGGTGGGAAATAGTAAACAAAGATGGGGCATAGAAGGAGAACCGAGTCGTATGTGTGGAGGGACAGTAACTGTGTATATGTAAGCATTTAAACACTGCAGAGAGTACAATTAACAGTAACAGTATTGTAGAAATTCGTTTTCTCCGTTTTCCTCATCCACACGTAAATGCAAAAACGGAGTTTTAGAAAATATCCACCCTGACAGGCATTTTTTAGAAATCTCCGTTTTCAAAAATACCCGGGTACGTGTGGATGTAGGCTGAGTTTTTATGTGTTTTGGAGTTTTTATGTGCTTCTGAGTTTTTACGTGTTTTGCAGTATGTACGTGCTGCTTTGTCTCTAGGGGCCACCGTAAATATACTTTTATTTAGTCACTCCACATAAAATGTAATAAATAAATCATATAATACAAAAACCAACTAGTCACTGTTCAACTTTTAACTATTTAAATTTTCAGCTTTTCCTTTTAAATTGAAAATGAAACAACACAAAACACTGCAAACCACAACACAATTAAATATAAATTAAATTATGAAAAAGAAGATGCATATTCTCTGTCATATGGGCCTGCATGAATAAACTTTCTGAATCCTTTATCATCTGCAACTGAAAATAGTTGTGGATGATTACTATACCTTTTTAATGTTACGTTGTTGTCCCTGGCTCTGTTTCTGTCTCTCCCTCCCGCTCTGTTCCTGTGCTACTGCGACTGTAACTACCGCCCCTCCCCCCTCTGCCCAGCGCAAAGCACAAGGCTCGCGTGCGGAGTGAAGCAGAAAAAAAAGTGCGAGAGAGAGGGTGAGAGAAAGAAAAAAAAAACCCACGGCTCGCGATAAGGAGTCGGCTCGCGTCGTTCACTTCAAAGAACCGGCTCTAAGAGCCATTTCGTTCGCGAACGACCCATCACTATAGGGGCAGAAATGTTGAGAGCGCGAGCGACACACTGCGAGCAGGTCCGCAGAGATCTGAGCAAGAGCAAATGCTAAAGCTGAGCGAGAGGGACTGCTATTGTGTGTGTGTACATGGATAACAGCAAACACTGAAATACATTTTTTTGCACGCAGCAATGAATTTTGTTCGCTAAAATTGAGCTTTTCGTCGCTCAAAATAAATTTCTCCTCAAATGCAACACTTGTACTGGCAAATTCTTTTTAGGTGCGCTCAAAATCTTTTAACGTGCGCTCAGAATAGTGGCACAAAAATAATGCCATATTAAACAAGCTGCTCCTGAAAAGCAAGTCTCCCACACATCTGTTTGACCAACGCCAGTTAATCCGCGACGCCAGTTAATCTGGAACACTGAGATTTCTCTGTGATTTGAAGTAAACACTGGACACGCAGACAGAGAAGAAAGCGAAAGCCTGCTTACCATTAAGACCCAACTACGTACACCTCACATACCTTTATTTTCCGCCAGACCGCAGAAGCTCAGGCACAGCAGAGAGATGAGACTGATCCACTTGAGAAAACGGGCTGCCATCGTGTTATTTTTAAGCTCCCGGTGAGGTGTCATTCCATGCCAAAAAGCCGAGATATTCCGCTTTCCCAAAACTTAAAAACGTCGCCTTTCCCCTCTCTCTCTCCTCGTTGAGTAAAAAAGACTTTTCCTTCTGTGGGCAACTCAAACTTTGACAGCTCCTTCACCTGCTCGCAGATATCTTCAGCAGTCCCAGCTCAGGCGGCGAGTGAGGACAAACTACTGGCTTGATCTGACATCACCAGGAGGGAGGACAGATGCGCCTCTCGCGCTGCTCAGGTACACGCCGGATGTACAAACAACTGCACAAACCAAACAGGAAAAAATGGGGGAAAAAAGGGAAAACAAAAGGCAGCATTTTGAGAAAATGGACTGCACTGTATAAAAGTGGCCATAATATGAGCCACAGCGTGTATTAACACAGGTACAGGTACAAATAAAAACGCTGAATAAACTTCCTTGAGCAAACAAAGGCAACAACAGTAGCTCAGTAGCTGAACAGAACAGAAACACCGGCTTTTATGGTCTGTTTCCTTAGTTTGGTGAGGCAAAAGACAAGCAAAAGAGGAAGATGTCCCTCATAAAGTCACTGACAACCTGCAAGAGCCTCGCCGATACTCAATGAATGAAATATTAGCTGTTTTCTTTCATCAGCACATTATTATTGCTATTTTTGAATTGGTAAATAAACAAAAGACGAAAATAAAAGAGCAAGAAAAAGAAAAAAATCCTTGCTAATTTTGTGCCAAAATTTATCATCTGTATTGTGGTAAATGAGTTCACTTGTGGGCCATATTTAGCCAAAGCATAGAACCTGCAATCAGTTTTTAGAAAAGTGACTTTTGGATATCCTTTATTTATTTAACTACAAAAAAGTGTAATTGACATTAAAAATGTCTTTATCAAGAGATGTGGTAAAGAGACCAGCGGAAATTAAAGCAAATAAAACAGAGTACAATAATGCAGAGTCATGAAGAAACTCGGAAAACAGGTTATGTTTTTAATTTTACATATAACTTCCTCATAAATCGTGTTGACTATTGTCAACATTTGCTATTTTGCCAAAATAGATAGAAATACTGGAAATCACTTTCTGGCACAATACCGCATTGGACCACTTTTGCCTTCAGAACCACAAGCCACTGGAAACATTCCCCAAAGATTGTTGTCCATATTAAGCATCACACAGTCGCTGCAGATTTGTCAGCTGCACATCCAAATTTCCTGTTCTGTCTATTCCTAAGGTTCTCTATTGGACTGAAATGTGGTAACTGGAGGCTGTTTAAGTACAGAGAACTTAATGTTATGTTCAAACAATCAGTTTGAGAAAATCTGAGCTGTCTGATGGTTGTAAGAAGCCATAAGAAGATGGACTTGGTCAACAACAATCCTCAGGTAGGCTGTGGCTTTTGAAGGATGCTCAGTTGTGATGGGCCTGTGTAAATTGTATCCACAGTTTCCTGTTCTTAGCTGACAGGTATGGCACCCGGTGTGGTTTTCTGCTGCTGTGTCGTGCATTCAGAGATGCTCTTCTGCATACCTTGGTTGTAATGGGTGGTTATTTTAGTTACTTTTGCCTTCCAGCCAGCTTCAAGCAGTCTGACCATTCTCCTCTGACCTGTGGCATGAGCAAGGCATTTTAGTGCAGAAAACTGCTGCTCACTGGATTTTATTTCTCTTTTCCAGACCAGAAAAAGACCCTGGAGATGGCTGTGTGGGAAAATCCCAGCAGATCAGGAGTTTCTGAAATACTCAGACTAGCTCGGCTAATTTCAACACCTAAATAACATTTCTGCCCCAGTCTGACGCTCAGTTTGTACTTCAGCATGTTGTCTTGATCACGTGTTGCTGAGTTGCTGCCATGTGATTAGCAGATTAGATATTTGGACCAACCATCAGTTGAGCAGATTTACCTGATAAGGTGCCCAGTGAGTGCAATCATACTAAGATTTACAAAAATGTATAGCTGCACTAAAATCAGACTGATATTTATTAGCTTGTATAGTAATTTGTGATATCTAATCAAAATCAAATACATATTCACTTTAAAGAAACAAATAAATATTTTCTGCAATTGCAAATAAGGATAGTACAAAATGGTTAAACATTGACTGGTTTTCCTGTACTTCCTGCTGGTTAAGCCAATATTTACTGAAAGGTGGCGACATTCCTTGGCACGGTTTTCTAATGTAATCTCTAATCTCTAAAAGAGACTAGTTCTGTCTGTTTTTGGTGTGATTTCAATCCTTTGGTGTTTTTTTATGTAATAACACTGACCCAAGTGGCTGCAACTGGACTATAGAGAGACAAATATGTACTCACAGCATTGTTTTACAGCCAAACGTCTCCTTACTGGTGGATTTTTGTCACTTTGCAGTAGACCTGGATCTATTTTAAGTAAACACCTTGGCAGAAAAAGCTAGTATGATGATGACTCATCCAGGATGCCGAGGTCTATAACTTTTAGAGGCCTCACTGAATGTGCCCATAAAAACAAGGCCAACAGTAAGTTTTGACATCCTGTTTTGATGTTATCCGTATTCATTTGTCGATGTAAGAAAGACGGTCGTCAGAATCAGTGTCAAGCAGGGGTTGAATGTACAAAATGTCTTGAGAGTGCTGACAGAGTGTCTGTCTTATGAGAGCTGAGCCTAATTGGACGTCAAGCTGCTCAGATGTGTTTGTTGTTGTACACATATCAGACTTTATGGGGACAGGAGTGATAGAAATCATTTTTCACACTGGTGTTTATTTCATTATCACAGCCTAATGGCACAGCAAAGCGTCTTTGCTCATACTGTTGGAGGAAGGGGTTATTGTGTCTGGTGAAATTATAACCATTCTCCTCGAGGAGAAATTACCTAATGCAAGGCTAACGTTTCACTTGAGACGGCACAGTGAGCTTTTGTTCCCTGTGCTATGGCCGTGGTGCAACTGTCAATTTGACTGTTCTTCGTACTGTGATTGCTAAAGAAAAAAAGTCAGTGGCCCTTGTTGTTGATCCACAAGCAAAACATGACTTAGTTCTTTGTTGAGAAACCGTTGTTGGCAAGCACAGCAGGAAGACGTTTCTTATAGTTGGTCACCAGGTTTGCACACATCTCAGGGGATTTTGACCCGCTTGTCTTTGCAGAAACTCACTAAACCCTTTAGGTTTCTTGGATGCTGCTTGGCTGTTTTCTGTGTGTGTTTTATCTTTAGCCTCTCCTTTGTTGCCTTGATGGTTTTGAGTCACTACTAGAACATACCAGAAGACCCATTCACCACCTTTTTTCAGTGTTGTGGCTGAAGGAAGGAGGTTCTCATCCAGGATTTAAGAGTACATGGCCACATCCGTTGGCCATGTGATGAAGAAAAGCCCAAAATGTTTCCACTTCCATGTTTGACTCTGGGGATGGTCCTTTTTGGGTCATAGTCAGCATTTCTCTTTCTCCAAACACGGTGGGCCGAGTTCATGCCAAAGAGTTCAGTTTTGGTTTCATGTGCCCACAGAACTTTCTCCCACGCCTTCTCTGAATCATTTAAATGTTCACTGCAAACTTAAGATGGGAATATACAGGTGGCTTCTTGAGCAGGAGGACCCTGTAGGCGCTGCAGTGGTGTTTTTAGCGCCTTTTTCCATTAGTACCTACTCGGATCGACTTGCCACGGATCGTCACGACTCGAGTCGAGTGGACTGGTTTTTGACTACAATCTAGTACTACCAAATGTGTGTCGTTGTCATCATAGCAACGCATCCGAGTGTCCAGTGACGTAAGTAATAAGCGACATGAACACTACAACAAAGGTGGACGATAAAGACTATAACTGCTGCTCGGACTGTGGCTTTTCGTCAGGCTCGGGGAATATGGCGTTTTTTGTAGCCAATTCCCTTATTGCCAGGTTTCAAAAATGGCGGTTTTAATTTTAGTGAATTAGACGCTCTCATGACTCGTTGAGTGATCCTACGGACCAGCCAATCAGTGGCATGCAGTCTGACAACATCACATTTTAGTACCTACTCGGATCGCTTAGAACCCGGAGCGAGCTGGTACTAAAAAAGTACCTGGTACCAGGTACTGTGACCTAATGGAAAACCGTGGCAAACCGTGCCGAGTTGATCTGAGTAAGTACCAATGGAAAAGGTGCTTTTGGTGACTGTGGTCCCAACTGCTTTCAGATCTTTAGCAAGCTCCTCCTGTGTATTTTTGGGCTGATCCACCACCTTTCTCATGATCATCCTCACCCCATGAGATGGTAATTGATGGTCATTTTATATTTCTTCCATTTCGGAATAATCACATCAGTAGCATCACCTTCTCATCTACCTTCTTGCTGATGGTCTTGTAGTTCATTCCAGCCTTGTGCAGGTCTACAACCTTTTCCCTGACGTCCTTTGGCAGCTCTGTGATTTGTCCATGGTGATGGAGAGGTTGCAATAGAAGAAGCTGATGATGTTGGTGTGCTTTATACATGTAACGAGTTGAGCTCAGGAGTATCTGTGACTGACTGTAATCTGTGTGCCACATGGGTACGTAGCCAATGTGCGGGAGCCAAAATCCTTGCTGGGCTGTGTAATTTTTATGTGATTTGGTGTTTTTTTTCTGGATTTTTGGTTGATATGCTGTTTTTCTCCACGAAAATTAAACTGTCATAAAAAATTAGAGACTATTCATTACTTTGGAAGTGAGCAAATTTACAAATTCATCAGGAGCTCAAATGATTATTTCCCCCACTCTAAGTAACTGAGAGTATTGTAAAATAAGGAAAAAAGATGAAGATATAAATAGGTACAAAGTTCATAAAGCGAGCCAGGGAGGTAAAATATTCCTGCTGTACTTTTAGTGAAATTACATTTCAGGCTCACTTCAAGGTCATTTATCACATTCAGATGCTCTGAAACTAAGGTTTGCCTCACACTCAGCCACAGTTGAGGCAGAGAGGAAAGAAAGAGAGAGAGAAATCACCTTGGCTTCTTTCCAGTGACCAATTTCTACACCAGTGGCCAATATTTCAATCATGAAATGTTTCACAGTCTGAAAGAAAGGCGTTGCAGTCGCCATCCACATTCTGCTCTGAGGCTCTGTGTGTCTTGGAGAGCTGACAAAGCAGAAACACTGAACAAACAAGAATAATGGCCAGAACCAGGAAATCAAAACAGAGTAAGATAAAGAAAGAGAGAGGCAAACGTGTTCAGAGGATGAGAGATGACAGCTACGGCTGGTAAAATAATTGCATGTGCTACCTTGTAATAGTCTCACATTTTCCATCTCTCATACTAAGTAAGCGGCGCGTGTTGCGGTATTTGTTCCTCAAGTAAGATTATAGATTAGCAGTACGAGTTAATTAATCAAGCTCATATTTGCAGCTTGAGGTCTTTGAAGTGCAGTAAAAGTTGAGCAGTATAAATAATCCTCAACCTGTAAAAACATTTCTTTGACTAATGTTTATACAAGGACTCTTATTAAGTGGTTCAATGAGGCCGAACTGGTACAGTATGTGACCATGTTTTTGATGGAGATTACCCCTTTATCCCTAAGGTCTTATATCTGATAAGCATAACAGAGCCCAGGTGGACTGGCAACATCCCACAATATATATAGTATATATAGTTGAGACTGCGCTGAAGAAGCGAAGGACAGGACTAAAAAATAAGTGATCATACAGGATCAGCTGTCACTCGGAGCCGTAGCATCACTAGTTATGATCCAGAGAACGAAGGTGCAGATAATCAACACAAATTAAGCAGTTTAATGGCATAGCAGCAGTTTTTGATCTTCTACAAACTTTAGCTGGTTCCAGCTTCTCAGACGGGAAGTTTAATGCTTTCTTTTGCTCGTGTGATAGATTAACACAAAACAAACTATGTTTTGGCCTATTGTTTTAGTGGGGGAAAAAGTAATTTACAATGGGGCTGTCAGAAATGATAAAGGACCCATTTACTGTGTTTTTACATTGTCCTCACAAAAGGATGCATTTTAATTAAGCTGGAATAAAACCCTGGGAAGGCTCTACTGTTTAGCATTTAAATGTGAGAGACCTGTTTCCCCCCTAAATTAGATATAAGGCACAACAATAAGTAGAGCATTTATTTAAGAACTAGTGATTACCTTTTTGTAGAAAGTATAATTGTACATTAGGTGCTTCTCCTGGAAAATGATGAGCGGAACCATCAAATTTTGTTTCAGCATCTTCATAATGCAGATTAATCTGCTTTGAGTATATAGCATTAACTCTTTGACTCCTTCCTGTGAATCTCACTGCTCTAGTTTGGACTGTCATGGCTGCCATATTCATGACATGTGAGATACTGCAAGGCTGAGATTAGATGTGAGTGAATCCCTAAAAGCTTTAATGATAGCATGCTAAATCCTGTCTGCAGTGGTATGGTTGAAAAGCCCCAGGCATTCACAGCAAACTGTCAGCCACCAATTAATTAGGTTTAATTAGAGAAGCCAGTGAGATTACCTTGTATCGCACCATCTGGCCCCCCTCAAGGCAATTCTCCTTAAGCTAAACTTAGTAAATAAAATAGTAAAGGCAAATATTGTGGTCTCCATGACATCTCAGTGGGTTACACAGTAAACACCTCAAAGTAAATGAATGAACCTGTTTTAAACCAATGACCGTCCCTTTCTCAACTTCTCAACCGGTCACATCCTGTTTCAAAACATGGAACAGCTTGTTCACAGTTATGAGTAATGGCAATAATCTCCTGAAGGTTGTGTGTGCTCAGGCTTCACAGGTAATTTAGCTGTGTAGCTTTAGTATTGTGATGTGTGCAGCTAAGATGAAGAAGCCATACTGGTAGTAGCACTTTACAAAATATATAAGCGTGTGTAGTAAACGCATACACCAACAAAGTAATACACATATGTTAGAATGGAATAGAATAGAATAGAATAGAATAGAATAGAATAAAATTCAACTTTATTGTCATTGCACATGTAACAAGTACAAGGCAACGAAATGCAGTTTGCACCCATCCAGAAAGTGCTTTAGCAATAATATAGATATTTTACAAAAATGGGTCTATTATAGGTATGTTACAGTGTACACGGTATGAAGGTTTGTTATAAATATGCTATAACTATAAGTATGTACAGGCTATGAACAGGATATAAATATGAGAACTATACAGAAATATGAAATATGAACTATGTAAGTTATAAACAGTTGTAAAAAATTGTAGAACTATAATTATTCTTTTGTACAGATTGATTGTCTATACAGCATTTATAGTAGTGCAGTTTAGATCAGTGAGATATGTGGCTAATTTCTACAGTGGTTATATAAAGTGCTAGTGGTTGTGAGTGGTGGTTCAGTCCATGTTTGTTTTTGTCCACTGTGTGTGTGTTCAGTTATAGGTGCTTGTGGGTGTGTGTATGTTCAGTCCATGAGTTAAATGTGGGTCAGATGTCAGGAGGCAGAGTTCAGGAGTCTGACAGTCTGACATGGAGTCTTTTATTATTAAAAGATCAGATTCACTGAGAATATATTCATTTTCGATGTTCTGAGTATATTTAATCCTACTCATATAAACATCTAAATATGCATAACAGTCATAATAAATGGGTATAGTCTAAGATGACATTTCCACTTATGTATGTGCTCCTTAATAGGCTTTCATTTCTCAGCATCACAGCTGGGTAGAGGGTTACTTTCCTAAATCTGGTGACACTGATCGCTTCCGTGCCATGCCCATGCCATCATATTTCTTCAAATCAGTCACTAAGTGTGCGTGACTACAGGAAAGTTTGAGTCATTCGTGAGTGATTGACTGGCTGCAGCAATGCACATTGCAGGTGATGTTTAATCCAACCTTATATTGTGCGAGTGACAGATCAGAATTGCAGCCTCGATTTAATCAGCTCACATTTCTCTGCAGGTAGCCTCATTCTTTCCATTTGAACATCAGATTCAGACACTTTAAAAAACAAGAATTCCTTTTGAAATTGTCCATAGCCCAGACAGAAGAGTGCAGGATAGGACACGCTGGGAGGCTTAAACGTTAACTAGGACACTCAGCTTTCCTTGATGTCTCCATATGATCTTTTTATTCAGTCCCTGAATTATTTTTCATGTCTGCTGGCAAATAAATCACACCTACCTCTCTCCTGGGTGCAAACAGTGTGCAAACATTAATAATGATAGTAATAATAAAATATTAATTTTAAAAAATCTAAAGTGTGATTTGACTTTTGTCATGAGCTCCCACTGCACTCCTTCCCACAGGCCTAGGCCCTTTCTGTGTGCCATATCAAATAAATGTCAGATTAATTTGTGGGACTAATAAAGGTATATCAAATCAAATCAAATCAAATTTCTCGCCTCATTAGTTTATATGGGGTTGATTCCAGTCTCAGTTTGTCCTGTTTTCAGTGTCCTCGCAAAAAATTAAAAAATTAAAAAGCAGCTGGTGGACTCTTTCCTCAATGAAACGCTGCCATCTGGTGGCTCGTTATGCTTCAGGCAGGTTTTTGGTGCCGTTAGAGATAAAAATGTCGATCAGGTCTTCTATTCTGGGTCCTCAAGATTGAGGGCACATAGTGGGATAAGTGCAGGACCAATATTTAAAGATAAACGATCATGCAATTGATCAGCATCCGTCCTGATACACTGTATTTGACGGTTATTCGTGGCACAGGACTATTTATCAGTTTGTTTAGCGCATAAATGCAGTTACCTACTTTATCAGAGCGAAAATGCAAGGCTCACAGTTTAAAATCTGGCTTTGCGGCCTTTGTTTTTGGTATTTAAGATCAAAACATGCGGCTACGTGTGCGCTTCAAATTGCACAGAGCCGTCGCCTTTGCAATGTAAACGTGAGATGTGCAGGCAGTGCTGAGAAATTGCGTTTTTATCTCGTATGCACTCTGTAGGGCAGCTCTTATGATGCTGCCAAGCAGCGCTGCGCTGTGTGAGAAATCAAAGCGCAGGCGTCGAGTCGGGAGGGAGCCTATCTTGCGCAGGCTGGATACTGTACATGGCCATTGATGCTGCTGGATAGATGTAGCCCCCGATGTAAATAAGAATGGCGAGGGCAGCGGGTCTGACACGCCGAGTTATCGCTGCTTGACATCGGAACGTCACACCATCGGGATTTTATTTAAGAAGAAAGAAAGAAAAACGCGGGGTCCGTTTTTTTCATCTGAATCTGTCTTGACAGCTCGCCCGATGGTTTTCATTTGACACAAAGCAGACGGGCGGCTTCTCCTAATAAACACTTGGGAAAAACGGGTCATTATGACCTTAGTATCCTCCAGTAAAAGAAAACCATCGGATTGTTTTTACGCGGCAGCATTCTGCTTGCATTTTTTGCTTTGGATTTCGTGTGCCGTGTCCGGAGAGGGGAATCATCAGTTCAGCGTTGAGGTAAGATAAATGGCCTCCTACCCCCCTACCCCACCACCTCCCCCCGACTCTGAGAATCATAAATGACCGTGCTCTCTCCTCCACATCGTCTGCCTCAGCGTGGTAAAAACAAAACAAAAACAAAAAAAACAGAACATGTATGTTGAGTTACCCACGCTATCCGTGGGCACATGCGATAAAGCATAACATGGAGACACTGCAAGCCTATCAGGACAGCTCACGCACTGGAAAAAATATCCCTCATTTGTTGGGTGCAATGAAACAGAAGGATGCTCATTTCAGGTTATTACATTGCGGTTCATGAAGTGAGGTGATCCAGCCCACTGATCCAAAATGTGCACATATGAATGCACTGAGATCCGTCTATTTAAAGTACAATAAATCCAAAATGAAATGCCTCAGAGCTTCTGTTGAATTGCTGGAGAAGCTACTTTTTTGACAGGTCATCATGAAGTGAGATGTGCTCTGGCAGCATCACAGTGTTGGAGGAGATAAAACATCTACAGACACAAGTTGCATAATAGGATTTGCTTCTTTTTTTTCTACCTTATTAATTGATGTCATTTCCATCCTCACCACAGGCTCCCCTCCCACCACTCTGAAGAAATTAAATGCTGAAGCTGACAGTAACACACACACACCATTATTCAATTTAATGGCTCAATGAAATCTTGCCTGATATCTCTCTGAAATCTGTGCCTTTGAACAAACACAACTCATACAGGAAACACACCCACGGGAGAAACCGGGAAAAAAACAAGGGATAAAAAAGGCGTTTAGCAAAGCTGAGTAAGGGATAGAGGCAGAAGGGAAAGGGAGGGATGGGCAGAGGAGACAGTTAGTCATATTAGCTAACTGGAACATATCTCATTGGCTGTGTGGTGATAGGGAGGCACCTGGTTGGCGTGTGGACAGCTGTGGATAGTGTGGGTGCCAAGTGGCCCCTCACTTTCAGGACTGAACCTGCCGGTGCCCCCTGAATGATTCTAAGCTTCACCTCCGTTGTTTGCATCAAGTCACACTCCGGCTTTTTAGGGCAGGAGGAGGCAGGGCCACAGTCCTGCTCATGAACACTGACCGAGAGCCGCAAGACACGAACACTAAGGTCAGCAGCAGGGATTCAGCTGCTTTTTGCTTTAGCAGTGCTGTCCACAAAAACAACCCTTTAAACCCTAAGAAATGTGCTTGATAGACAATTTAACTAAATAACTGACTATAGATTTTTGTATATGTGTGTGTTTCTCAAAATTTTGATACTCTCAGGCATACTATGATGTTAAATATAGCACTGCTGCAGCTCATTCTGTTGTTTTGTTAATGTTCAGTAGTACTGTAGCCAAAGGTTAGTCACTGTCTCTTGTGAGATCCACAATGAATGATGCACCTTCATATTATCATTATACTCCCACTTTTAATGTATTGTATACATTACAAGAGCTTGGTGGATATGTGTGTTGTGTGATAAATCATAAGCCTTTTGTAATATGTGCAACACTTCAGTGTAATCTTTCTTGTTTTCCTCTCTCAGATCTGAGCTTTGGTCTTAAACCAAGACAAAATATGATGGCTCAAATCTTTCTCCTTCTTCACCCCTTGCAGGGATGGCTACAGAGGTATGGCTACCTTCCCCGCACAGAACCAGGCATGTCTGTCCTGCGATCTGCCCAAACCATGCACTCAGCCATTGCTGCCATGCAGCGTGTCTACGGTCTCAATGTCACAGGGACACTGGATGAGAAAACCAAGGAGTGAGTGTACACATGTGTGGTGGATGTACTTGCGCAAACACAAACAGCTGAGCAGCACATGCACTTCCACTAGGCCATTAATGTCATGTTAATGCATTATGCTCCACTCGTTCATTTAAAATGCAGAAGGACGGGCTATCAGTATTGCAATGAATTAGTAAAAGGAAAGAGACAGAGATGTTTGTTTCACCTCGCGTCACCTCGCCTCACACAACCTCAGGTGAAGGTTTTAACACTTCTCCCTCTTCTTATTTTGCATGATGATGCAGTGATATCACCCTGAGGTGAGAATTAAAGTTTTGCCTATGTATTGTGTTTGTTTTGTAGTTGTGACGTGGGTATGAATGAGAAACATGAAGGGCTGTAGTTTGGAGTAGTTTAGCGCTGTTCTGCATTCCTTATTTTGGTTCTGTGATTCTCTGGCACCTGTCAGGAAGAGAACTGCTGAGTTCACTTCAATGCTTCGTGTTGTCTTGTGACGCAAAACTGAGATCCAAAGTTTTTTAGTCAGCAAACTTAAGTCACCTTCTCTTCTCTTCTCTTCTCTTCTCTTCTCTTCTCTTCTCTTCTCTTCTCTTCTGTCATCACTTTTTAAGCTGGATGCAAAAGCCACGCTGCGGTGTTCCGGACAAATTCAGAAGTGCGTCAAGGTCACGGAGGCGGAGATACGCTCTGACGGGACAGAAGTGGCAGCGAACACACATAACCTACAGGTGACAGACGACGGAGGCATGTTGTCATAGGGAGGTTACGGATTCAGATCTGCTAGTGTTAATTTCCTCAGCTCTCCTCTGTCTCTCATCTCCTCCTCTTTAACCACCTGGGATCACATGCTCCATGTTGTCATAGAGACCGAGCAAGTACGTCACCCGTGTGTGGGGGGCTTGTGCACAAAAATACAGTGATAATCACACATCCAGAAACACATAAATTAACACATAAATTTGCCCATGTGTGCTGCGAGTATGTTTGCTCCACAGTGTATAAATAACTTGCTGGCGAAACGAAAAAAACAAAAAAGCAAAACAAGATCAGGCTGTTTTGTTTTGCTTTTTTTTCTCCTGTTTTTTGTTTTGCTCGATCATTTTCATAAAACAAAACGAGCCGTTTTAGCAGAGCCGCATGAAAATCGGAGGCTTTTCTCTCCCTGATATTAAATTGTTTGAAAATTCACAGTGTAAATTATCCATAATCTCAGCAGAAATATTTAAACACTCATCTTATCAGGCCCGATTAAGCCCACGCTTTTAATAGGTTCTGAGAAGAACCGATAAACGGGTCTCTGGCACAACTGCAAATTGACAGGTTTTTGCAGTAATAGACGATAACACTGTCAATTTATTCAAATCCTCCCTTCTTGCCTGAATTTGAATTGATGAGCCACCTCTCCTAATGGAATGTCAATCAGTGCTGAGCCAGTGCTGCCGCTGCTGACTGCACTTTATTCGTGAAAATGAGCGGGGGAGAGAGGAGAAGATTTCCCATTCCTCTCTGCCTGCCAGACACTGATAACGACTGCTGTGTTAAAAGTTCAGTTAAAAGCTGCCGGGCTTGAAATAGTTGTCAAGTGCAACTTTTTTTTAAGGATCTGCTTCTCATTCTGAAAAGCATGTGTGGGGGGGAGGGTGATCAGACAAATTACCAGGACAATGACGCAGGATGTGTTTTATTTTCCTCCCTGAAGTTTGGAATTATATGCGATTTGTGTCTTTATGTAAACTCGGACTTTGCAGAGTATTTTTAGAGCAAGTGCCTCCACCACCTCTTCAGCAACCTTTTCACTTGGTATGCTTGTTCGGCTTCCCGCAGCATAAAAAATGTTACCCCGAAGGTGGGCGCCCGGGAGACTCACGATGCCATCCGGCGGGCGTTTGACGTGTGGCAGGGTGTGACTCCCCTACGCTTCGAGGCCGTTCCGTACAGCGCCCTGGAGACTGGCAGGCGTGACGTGGACATCACTATCATCTTCGCTTCGGGTTTTCACGGTGACAGCTCACCCTTCGATGGGGAGGGAGGATTCCTCGCCCACGCCTATTTTCCGGGCCCAGGCATAGGAGGAGATACACACTTTGACTCCGATGAGCCTTGGACGCTTGGGAACCCCAACCATGATGGTGAGTGAAAGGGAAAGCTGGCATGAGGGATGAGACAATGTGACTAAGACCGTCAACAATGGAGCAAGCAAAGCACAAGAAAGGAGAAGCTACAGCAAGGATGGGGAGGGAGGTGGGCAGGGGGGATTTTAAGATAAAAAAAAGAAGGGTTTTAAATGCTGAATGTTGGCAGGAAGGTAAATAAACAAAAACTGCATGGAAGATGTGAAGAAAGCACAGAGAAATACAAAAAGAGATAGATGAGGACTGACTGAAGGAAAACCATCTAAATACAGATGGCTCGGCAGGAGGGCAATATGACAGAGATGGTATCACAGGGCATGAGTGTGAGGGATGCTTAACCAAAAAACTAAGAATGCAGAGATGTCTTTGATCCGCCCGTGCTCTGTAAAGACGCATCACCCCATCTGTCAGGATTTTGATGTTTTTTTGTGGTGTAATAAGCTCTTCACATGAGAGGATAGAAGGCCCTACTATTTTAAGACTGGTGCACGATTATTCAGTTTTATTGAATTTGATGTAGCCCACTGGTATTTGTACCATTACATAATTTAATATTAATGATATTAGGCTACTTTGCTAATATCCATATGCTATGTGCTTGTATTCTACGATCCGACTAATGCTGCTTGCCACCCATCAGCTCCTCTCCCTCTCTCCCCTTTCTTCTCATGCCCTAATGGTAACTGTCTCAGGCTCCCAAGTCGAATTCACGTTCACCCTTGTGCAGCATCCCATGGTTATCCATTTGGAGTGCTGGGGCTGATTTTGAAAAGCGCCCATCTCAGCTTATGTGTCTGGAAAGCTTTGCAACCTTTAATGGGCTTTCACAGCGGTGTTATTGTAAATGTTGCATGTTGACATGTGCGCTAATGGTAGCTCGGGCTTGTCTCCTGGGAGTCCTTATGGGACAATTTGGGTTAGGTGGAAGAGGCTGGTGGTGTTAGATAAATGGTGGTGGTGGTGGGGGTAACCTTTTAGCTGCTGGCTGAGGGTCAGTCGCTGGTCTGTGCAGCGCTCCTGGCAGAGGGGGATATCATGTTGTAAAGGGCAACAATCTCCTGGGGACAGCTTCAGTCACAAGCTGTACTTAAATGGTGTACTTCTCTCTAAATCAGGTTGACACTATGAGCTGAACGCTGGCCATATGTACCAACTGTGACATTTTTATCTTTTCATTTGTGGGTGTGTGTCTATGCGCGCTTGCATGCGATGTGACGTAGACTCACAATGTTTGTTTGTGCCAACATTCATATGGGTTCAGGTGCATTAAATGAGCGCTTCTTGCCCGATGCCCTGGGCAGCAACGTGAGTGTGTCCCTCCCCGCTCTCTGATGCTCTCATGTGGCTTATCTTCCTTTAAGTACTAAAAGAGAAAAAGTGCACCTGTTTCATATTTTACCTCCAGTTCGCTTTCCTTGTAACTTTTTGCACCACATTAGCTCAGTGGAGGTACAACTGGAGCAGATGGCAGTGAGTAATTATGATTTTTGCTGCTGATAAATTAACTATTATGCACTGAATGGTTAGTTTGTAAAAAAAAAAAAAGAAAAAAAAAGAAAAGAAAAACTGTGAAAGCTGCACCTGGAGAATGCAAAGCTTTGAAAATACTTTGTGATTTTTAATCAACAGCAATCCAAAAGTAGCAGGATTTTAAATAACAAAACAATAAAAAGAAGCAAATTCACACATTTAAAATCCTGTGAGTAGTACGTGTTTGGCATTTTGGGCTCGATAAATGGTTAAACAATTATTGGATTTGTTGAGTCTGCACAGAGCAGGTTACACATTGATGCTAGGTAATGATAAAAACTTTTTTTCAGACAGTATTTTTTTCTTTTTCGTGAATCTAGTTTGCAGGGTGTCTCTGCACTTTTCACTTGTTAAGCCTTTGCACTGCTGGTAGCTGCGGATGGAGACCTGTGTTTACAGGTTCACCTGGACTCAAGAGCAAACAGATTTGAATTTGGTGGAAAAGGTCGAGAATCAAGGTCACCATACCATTCACCGAGAGTGTCAATACTGTTAATATTTGCCTGATCTGTTTTATCATAATGTGTAATCTCTCTTTATTTTATTTTTTATGTTATTGAACTTTTGGATTCTAACTCATGTCATCCTCTTCCTCTCTCCAGGTAACGACCTATTCTTGGTTGCGGTTCATGAGCTGGGCCACGCCCTCGGTCTGGAGCATTCCAATGATCCCACTGCTATCATGGCTCCTTTCTATCAGTACATGGACACTGAGGACTTCAAACTACCTCACGATGACCTACAGGGCATCCAGAAAATCTACGGTAACTTACCACAAGTTAATTTCTCTTCAGAGCACGAGCTGAAAGTCTGAAAGAGCACGTAATCAAGACTCTTACGTCTTGTTTTGTTCCAACACTTCACTGAAGCTGTATAGCAAAACAACATAAATAGAGAAGCGCTGAAGCTTAGTCACTTGCTTATTCAAATGCTGCTGCGTCAGTCATATTGGGTTCGATGCCAGTAAGCAGCATTTGTCAGCTGTTAAAGAGGGCAGCCAATCTATGCTTTCAAAACAACGTGAGTCCACTAACACTCAGCCAAAAAAAGGATACATTTTCCGTGCCAAAATAAAAGGTGCAATGGCCAAAAAACTGTAAACTCACCGGACACCGACTTAAATCTTTCAGAAGTTTTGAAAAAGACGAATATAAAGGAATGCAGATAAAATACATTCTGTTTTTGTCTTTTTAGGTCCACCGGATAGAGCCCCACAGCCCACCCGGCCTCCACCCACAGTCCCACCTCCTCGCTTTCACCCTCCTTCCGACCCACGTAAACACGATCGCCATGCCAGACCCCATCGGCCTCCACTGAGTGCCAAACCCTCCAGCCCAAACTCCAAACCTAACATCTGTGATGGAGGCTTCAACACTCTGGCCATTCTCCGAAATGAGCTTTTTGTGTTCAAGGTAAAGTAGGTCATCACATCAGAGCATTCTGGGATGACAACAGTGGCGATGAAGAGTGGTGATGATTTGACCTTGTCCGTGTTTACAGGACCAGTGGTTCTGGAGGGTACGAGACAATTCGGTAGTTCCTGGCTACCCCATGCAGATAAGCTACTTCTGGAATGGCTTACCTCCCAAAATTGATGCCGTGTATGAAAACAGTGAAGGGAAATTTGTTTTTTTCAAAGGTACTAACAGCAGCCACTCTTTGTCTGTGTGTGTGTGTGTTTGTAGTTCAACTACTGGTATTTAATAGTGCAACCCCCTTTACATTAATTGGTCCTAAATGATGTGTTGATGGCATTAGAGCACCAAAAAGTCTAACGATGTTGCAGGAACAAAAAATAATGTAGGTTTCTAAACATGAATGTAAATATGATGGTGTATTTTGGTCAAGGTATGTAAAGAAAAAAACTAAACCATAAAGAGCAGGGGGGCCAATGTGTGATACTGGAAAAACAACCTCTAATAAATTTCTCACAATTTTACCATTTTAGAACGAGACATCAAATATTCTCTGAGATGATTAGGTCATTAATTTGAATAAAAAGAAGAATTAAGAAACTGTAAGAAAGTCAGAATCAGCCTCTGCACTCATCGCTACCGATGGCTGTTTATCATAGCTTCAGTGGCTGACCTAATCATATTATACTTTGCAATCAAAAGGGCCAGAATTACCAGAATTACCACAGTTTGATGATGCATTAGCATGAACTGAGCCTATTTAGACGAAAGCAAATTAGACGAAGTGACAGCTTTGGCGTGTGTGTGCCATTTCCTGTTTATTGGAGGCACCAGAGGTGTGATTGATTGGTTGATCCACACATGCCAAAATTGAAGCTATTGCTCCAATATGACAATAAATGTAAAAACAATGCTACGTTTAAAATTACATATGTTTTGGGGCAAGGAAATGCATTCATATTTGCCAGGCTTTACTAAAAGAATATTTTAGTGTAAAAAAAACACTGAATTATACAATATATCTTCTTTATCCTTAACTACAATATATGTAGCGAACAGTTTACCACTAAAAGTTAAACTAAAGAAATATTCCTACCAATAAAAAATGGACAAAATGCTTTTATTAAGTATCCCGGGTAGACACCGGCTACATATGCATACCTAATAATGTCTGTGATTTTAACCATGGGAATATAACGTGGGATAAAACAAACATGCCTGTATTTTTTGGTCATTTATGAGTTCTCAGGCATCCCGGAGCACACCTGGGTGAGAGTTAATCCATGGGTGTACTCCCATACAGAATGGAAAATTCAGAGACACTAGTAAAGCTGCTCCTGTCTGCCTCTTTCTCACACGCACATGCATAAAAGTCCAAATATGCTAATAGTCACTAACGGCCTACCTCTTTCCACATTTTAAAATACAACCCAACTATTTTTGTCATGTTTTTAAGCATTTAAATGTTAATATCCTTCCTTGTGTGTTTGTAGCCAAGCTGTTTACCTCCAAGTTTTTATTAGCAGCGAGCCACAGACCAAATTAGGCAGGAGAAACAATCCCATCACAATTTCTGCAGAAATTCCATATTCTGGTTAATTAAAACAATATTTTATTGCATACCATCACTTCACTAAAAAAAAGGGCATGTCGTGTTGTGTTGGTATGTATATGTGTGTGTAAAGACCTGATATTCAAAGAGCAGAGAAAATGTTTATTAGTCCAAAGATTAATCCAAGATGAAGGCCAGTGAGTCTAAACCAAAAACTAAACCCATAGAGAAACAGACATGCAGGTGGCAGGCGACACAACAGAGGACAAATGAAAACACACAACTATTTATACTAGGACCACACTGAGGGTTAACGTGGTAAAACTAATAGTACTACATGAGTGACAACAGACTATCAAAATAAAAGAGAAAGTTACTTAAGAAACAGCAACAAGACTGTAATACGCTTAAGCTTGACACAGAAGGACACAAAGGACAGAACGAGAGATTGTAGAAAATAAAGCATAAGCAGAATACTAATGGGAACAAACAGGACCTGAAACAAAGCATTAAGGCACAAAATACTAAGAAATGTGAAAATCAGGGGAGCAGGGCAAGCTTTACAGTACATATCTTTTTTTTTTTTTTACTGTAACAGGCTGGGTGACAGTGAGGTTGTTTTGCTTTCTGTCTGGTAGGAGAACGAGTGCAGGTCCAGTGGAGCCGTCCGTCCAGCAGGCAGATTAACATGACATCTGTCACTCTGTGGGATCAGAGTGCCTCATGCTTTATTTATTCACTCATAGGGACTTAACTGTGTGTATGTGTGTGTAGTTGTGTTTGTGTGTATTGGTGGGTTTGTGCATGTGAGTGTCAAGCTACTTACTGCACAGCAGCCTTCTTTGCTCCGCCTGAGGCATTTATGATCAAACTGAATTAAATGCAACAATAGCTTCAATAAAACTCAACACAACAAGTCTCAGTAGAGTTGCCTTCAGAGCATCAGCTTGCCGTTTATTATATTATACTGTAGATAACACTGCATAGATTTTCCTGCTGCACACATATTCTTAAAACAAGGTGACATCTTCCGACCCTTGAAATTACATGAGCAGGGGAAAAAAGCCTCAATGAAAAGAAAGAAAAACAACAACACAGATGAGCTGAATGAGCTGAAAACCCGTGGTGCTTTTTTTGAACTCATATTTAGTTATTTTCTTTGTCCCAGTGCAATCTAACTTTGCCCGTGTATTTTAGGAAACCGTTTCTGGGTCTTCAAGGACACAACTCTCCAGCCTTCGTACCCTCAGGACATCTCGCTGTTCGGGAGTAACATGCCCACACAGAGTATCGAGACAGCTGTCTGGTGGGAGGATGTCGCCAAAACCTACTTCTTCAAAGGAGACAGGTCTGTGCAGATTATTAGTCGTGCAAAGATTTGGACAAAACAGTAAAAACACCATGCACCATGGGGACATGTGAAGGATAAAATGTCTTTTAACATATTTTTATTATAGATAGAATATGATTATTAGATTATAGATCTATTATACACTCATATATTGATTACATCACATCCACAGTGTGCCCTTTGTCCCGTCTCCCTTCCCTCACCCCAAGCCGTTCACAGCAGATGGCTGTCCCTCCCTGAGCCTGGTTCTGCTGGAGGTTTATTCCTGTTAAAGAGAGTTTTTCCTTCCCGCTGTTGCCAAGTCCCTGCTCATAGGGGGTCGTCTGTTTGTTAGAGTTTTCTTTTTCTATTATTGTAGGGTCTTTACCTTACAATATAAAGACTGTTGTTGTGATTCAGCGCTATATAAATAAAGTTGAATTCAATTTAAATATGTTTTAACCTTTACGTTACGCAGCAGAGCCTAAAGACAAAACAAAGCATCTTTGTGCTTTCCTCTTCCTCCACTGCGATATAAGGGGAAGGTTTTTGGCTATGCTTGGTTTGGACACCTTTTGCAGCAGTGATGGCCTGAAGTCTCCTTTTTCTAGTCTCTCCAGAAATGCTGTTCTGGGTCCAGAACTCTTGTTGAGCCACTTCTGGACTTCCCCCAAACTCTCTTAGCTATTTTCTGGGAACAATGTTTAGCGATGGTGTCTTGTTAAAATATGAGCTTTTGCCCAAGCTGGACCACTTTGGAAAAGGTGTCCAGTCCCTGTTGCTGAAAAGCCTCCTGACAGCATCATGTTGCCACCGCTATGTTTGACTGTGCAGATGGGATTGTGGAGGTGGTGCTCAGTGGGCGGTTTCCAGCCTAAAAACATTTAGAATCATGGTGATATACTACAGTCTGTAAAATGTTGCTTCTTTGGAGTTGTTAAGGTACCTTTTGGCAAACGCCTGGTGGCCCTCATGAGGATTGGTTTGATTCATAGTAACCACTTGGTTCTTAGTTAGCAGATTACTGAGTTTGATCTGGTTGGCCAGATCAAGGAACCGCTGGGGGTTTGAGATTCCTTTGATTTGGGAACGATGGAGATTACTACCTTCTTTGATCTTAAAAGCTTTGCATCTGGACTGTATGTTATCCTGTGTATGGATTCATGCAGAGTATAATTGGGTAACTGCAGTTTGAATTGGATTGAAATCAAGGATTCATTCCAGGACACCAAATATGAGAATCTGTTGTTTATCTGAGCGTGTTGCAAGTCCTAAAGTTTGAGTTTATGCCAGAGTGACTCACATGTTAAGCTGTCAAGTTAAATCATATCCGAAGAGGTCATAGGACGCTGTAATGGGAGCTGACAAAATGCTTTGTCATGATACTATCATCTCAAACCACAAGTTGCCACATTTTGACAAACAAGACATTTTGTCTCGAGCGTGATTTTATCTCTCGCTCTCTCCCTGCGTGTGTGACAGGGAGGTGTTTGTTCTAATTCAAAGAAATGACACTTAGCAGCGAGATTTATGTGCGTGAGCACGAGTGTATGAGAAGCACATCAATCACAGCTACTTGTGAAACAGATCTATGTGGCAGATACACACAGAGCATGGATGATTGATTTACCACTTTCTGTGGTCATGTGGAATACTTGAAGTCTGTTGCTGATCGTTAAATAGTCACAAGGAAAAAAACGACATTTGATTGCGAGTTATAGATATGAGTTTGTGACAGTGAGCAGAAATCCAGTGCAGTGCTCTCGTCATCACAGGCCATAACGTCTTTGTTTTCCTGAAGGTAAATGCTGAACTACAATTATTGCTTTCTGGGCTTAGTGCGACATTTAAGCAGATCAACATGAAATGAAGGCCTGTTCTGTGTTGAACTGGTTGACCTACTGAGCAGTAGACCTATTTTCAGTGTTGCAGACATGTTGGTGAGTCCTGATTATCTCAAGCTAAACATAGACTTTGTCTCCCAAGTGCTTTTGTTCTATATTGCATAATTTATATCTTACACAAATAAACAGAGCTGTAGCATAAATTCAGGCAGACCATGATGTCAAGCTCAGCATAATCCTCTCTGTCAGCTGCTTTTGCAACCCACTGTTATCCCAACTTCTCCTTTTAATGTTGTGTCTGATTATTATGTCTTATCCACTGATCCACTGATGGCTGCTTGTATATGTGCATGATCCCGGCTCATGTGTGAAGTGTTTCAAAACATCAGTCGCCATCAGTATTAATATCTCCAATTAGCTAAAACGTCAGTGTCATTATTGAGGTCCTGGCCAGCAGTTCTTGACAAATCACTGCCACCCAACGCCTTTGTGAAGTCCCGATTAAGGGAGCTGTCGAGTAAAAGAAAAACTTGGCGACAGTTTTTAAAAAAATATTTAAGTGTGTTTTGAGCAAAGTAGTCCTAACTCTTTGTATGATATTAATGCCTGTGATGTTCAAGGCTACAGGGTTGTTCAAATGACAAATACATCTATTGTTTCCATTTTAAGTGACTAAGTGGTGGTAACACCAGTGTGCTAACATTTTTTAATACTTATTATGACTACTGCACTAACTAACAGGTGTCCCTGAACCTCCGTATTGACTGTTTTTTGATATATTTGCCTGTCCTGTTGTAGATACTGGAGGTACAATGAGGATATGAGAACCATGGACCCGGGTTACCCAAAACCCATCACCATCTGGAAGGGCATCCCTGACTCACCACAAGGGGCTTTTGTGGACAAGGCCAACGGTATGTTTGCATTACTGACTGTAAAATCTGTAAGAAATATTAATATGATACCAGACGCTTGTAAAAGGTATTAAAAACAAACACAAAAACAGGAAGTTGATAAGTTTGTGTGGCAATATCCAGCTTGTTTTTGACTAGTATATAGTACTATAAAGCAGTGCAACCAGCTGTGAAATACATTTAGAGTAAGTAATGTGTTTTGAGTGGGCGGCTGGGGCAGCTGAATAAGACATGTTGATTCCTGCTGGAGACCTTTGCAATCCATTACTTTGTTTTCCATCTGTCTCTACACTGTTTAACAAATTCAAAATATCCCCCAAAAGTCTTTAAAAGCCTGCCTATGTCCCTAAATCCCCAGGTTTCACCTACTTTTACAAAGGAAAAGAATACTGGAAATTCAACAACCAGCTGCTTCGCGTGGAGCCTAACTACCCGAGGTCCATTCTGAGGGACTTCATGGGCTGCGACAGCCTACCCACCGACCCCGATTGGGACTGGAGCCCCACGGTGGTAGAGGAGCGCCACTATGACAACGGTGACGCAGACGTTGTTATCAAACTAGACAGCGCTGGAGGTACGGAGAAAGCGGTGGCCATTGCTATCCCCTGCGTTCTGGCGCTGTGCATGATGGTCCTCCTCTACACTGTTTTCCAGTTCAGGAGGAAGAGCACGCAGCGACACATACTGTACTGCAAACGCTCCATGCAGGAGTGGGTCTGAGGGATTGTCGCTGCACTGTATAGAAAGGGTTGTAAAGCTCTGATAAAGGTCTAGTTATTGCTCCAAGCCCTGAGTACAGTAATTGGGAGCACTGTAAAGGGTACAGCACATGAGGTTTGCCATGTAGGCAGATTTCAGAACTGCTCGAACTCATAACATGCAAACTGCAAAGAAGTGAAACGATCAACAGAACTCAAAAGAAGACGGTGCTGGAGCCACACCTATGTCTAACTAATATGTATGTATCAGCTTTGACTTTTTCTGTATCTTGGAATGAACTCAATTAAGTGAGACAGAGTTAAGCTTGTGTAAGTGGGACCTTTGTCTATCCCCATCTCTGCACGCCACTTAAAAAGCCCCAAGCACTAACTTCAGTGGACAAATTAGATATAGGCTTCTACTTTGCTTTCATTTCTTAATTAAATTGCCCTGAGCTGTGCTTTCCTTAATTTAGGGTCCCCTGTAAAAGATTATTCATTGTGCTGCGGATTCACACACGAACCAAATATGACCTTTTTCTTCCAAAGAGGATTACTGCTTGATGTGAGTTTTTGATGGGATTTTTCTTTTTTCCTGCGTGGATCAAACTTCGTGGACCATACTCTGATTTTCTTTTGCCATGTCTATTCATATCCACCCGTCTGCTCGCTAATCTGTTGGGATAAGACGCAGCCGTTAGAGGTAGGAATTCAAGACTGTTGTGGAGTCTATCTCCAAAACAGGGGCCAAAAAAACCTCTCTGCAATATTCATGAGACTGCCTTAATCACACATTGCTTAAAGTTCCCTTTGCTCTCTTTCTCCTTTTCTCTGGTCCAGAGAGTTGAAGATGTTGAGTGAATTTCCTACTGCCCAGACATTAAAGCAGTATTTGAGGAGGTTTATTGTTCCTGAAATGTGCTAAGTTGTGCCTGGTGGGAAGTAGGCTATCAGCTTTCATTTACTCCATCACCTGAGGGTATGAGAGAGGAGGGCGTTTGTTGTACACTGTAAAAAACAAACAAACAATCAAAAAAGCGACAAATGTGCAGGTATTTTAATGCCGGTGCATTACCTGTTTTTGTTGTTGTTGCAGTTTTGTTTTTACAGAAGTTTCCATGAATGGTAAGTGGTAAAATTCAAAGGGTCATTAAAAAAAACATGAGTAAAATATAAATATGGAAAATTAATTCATTTTAAAACCGTACATTGTACTGCATTTCTACTATTTTTTTTTACAGTGTAGGTGTGAGGGAAAAGAGGGGTGGACACCCGCATTATAGATGTACTGTACTGTAGAATATTGAACAACCAACAACCTGCATCCTTTTTACCTGCCCAGTTTGGATAACAGTACTCCAAACAGTGTTAATCCATATATTTTAAAAAGCTTTACAAATCCATGTTTTTTTTGGTACAAGGTTTGTAAGTTTACATAATATTTCATATCGAACAAAATAACTTGATCCACCTGTTTTTTTTAAAAGAAACATATTTCTTAATAGAAGCAAATAATCTCCACTTACCACAAGCACAACATGTATCAGTGGCCAGTGCTGTTGCCCAGATTGCTCCATCGTCTCACTACTTTGTGCAACAAGGTTTTGATGCATAGCACTGCTGTAATCAAGAAAATATGTCTAAACATTCAGAGGAATTAAAAAGCAGAAATAAAGACACTAACTTTTTTTGATATTTGAAAAAACTCTTAACCAGGTTTGTCTGTGTTTTTAAAACTCAGGCTGTTTTATGCAATCTAACTCTTGACTAACCACTATACAAACACTATGTTACATTAACAATTTACTAATCCCAGTTTATAGAACTAATAAAAAATGGAATTAACAGGATTATTGGAAAAATAAAAACAGCTAAATTTAATCTAAAATATTTCTCATATACAGTATAATATGTGTCGTTTAATATATGCATAGTACATATATAAATATTATGAATTTAGGAAAACAAAACAACATAATAAGACAGGCTCTCTCTGAGGTGAGATGGAGCCAAACTGAGCAAAAGCTTTTCTGTCACCATATAATGTGTTTTAAATGCAATACAGCCTGGATCCTAATTAATATGTCGGTCTGCCATACATGTAACGACGGGGTTGTGCGGCGTATCATTTCTCAGAGTATGCCAGATGATCCGTCTCCATTCACGATGTGATTTCAGTTCTTTTTGCTACTCTTTTACTTGAAATGGTCCTCTGCACCAACTGTACAGGATATCTTACATAACCCTCCGCTGATATTGAGGCAATGCCATTTTATAACATATCAGATAGGGAATTTTAGATTTAAAATGTTCTTATCTTTGAATGATCTACTGAAAGGTACATGTATGGAGCTGTGATTGATGGGTTAAAACCTTTATTATACATAATTTGTAACAGATACAAATTAAATCTTAAATAAGGGCAATGCATGCCGTGGTTAAACTAAGATGTCATTCTTTCATAGCTGTTGCCCGTGGGTCATCCTCGTACCAGTCTTTCCCTCAGTATTTAAATGAAGTGGCTGATCAGACTTGCATTTTTTTTGCTCAAAGCATTGGCAGTCATGCTATATGATCCATGTAAAAATGGCTAGCTTCCTTCTCTGTCCTTGCTGTTCCAGTTTTCATGCAACAGTCAACAATAATGAAAGAAAATGTAAAGAAAGGAGCAGCTTTGCTTTCCCGAAGCAGTGCTAAATCGCTGTGCACATAGTCCCTGTTGATCCATGATCAGGTTGAAGCAAAAGCCTTTGGCTCAGTGTCGTGTATGATGTCTTATCAGTTTGTGTGTTTGTGGTGAGGATCTGATGGCTCCAGAGCGTGTGAAGTGAGGCAGGTCAGTACTGTATTTATTGCCGTATTTATTCCTGTGTGCTCAGAACCTCAACTCTTGCATTACATTGTACTGAGGGCAAGAAATTGTCAATAAAATGGGTTTGAAATGCAATATTTTTTCTAGTCTCACAGCTACTAAGTAATCCTTGTCCTTCTGTTACTGCCTCAGCAACAAACCATTTCGTTTGGTGTAAATGGTTTTCCGTCTTTGAGAGGGAGACCAAATGTTTAAAGGTTAAAAACTCTTCAGTGAACTTTGTCATGCATCAAGTGAACGAACCGTTGGACTTTTTTTTTTAGATATGTGAAAAGCAGAAGGTCACAGCGCGTCAACATGTCCTTGGTTGTCCCCAGACTCCTGAGTGCTTTTTTTAAAGTCTGCCTTGACACATGCTGCTAAGCATTAGGGCTAATTTAGAGTGTCATTAAAGGAAGTGGATGGGGCTGATTAGACAGCAGTCATTACACCAGAGAGGCAAGAGACGAGGAGCATTCTGCAGTCACTGCAGTCTAGATGTGATAGCCAGATACAGTACATGCGGTATATACTCCAAGGCACAGTGTATAAGAAGTAAACATTTGGCATAATATGTATATATATATATATATATAAGCCAGACTGTATACTGTTTCCTTCAGGCAGTTCTGTTTTTAATCCATCCATTTCATGGATAAAGAACATGCTGTGTGTTGTAAATAAAACAAGTGCATAATGAACGTGTCCTGTTATCACGCTCTCACACAAACATAACCCGTCTCCCCATTACAGCGACAGCATGCAAAGGCACATTTATATGCAGCATTAAAAGATAATTTATTTAAGAAACTGGGATTCATTTTTGCACAAGATACATTTAGCATGTCTGAAATGAACAGTGACAAAAGCAATCAAGAAGACTCAATGTTCCAAGCTTTTAGGCCTTGATTTTGAGAAGATTAAAAAAATCACATAGAAAATATTTATTCATATCGTAAGGCAACTATTATTAAATCACCGACGATGGCACATGCAGGATGAGGAAGCCTACTCAACATGTAGCCTTTTGTGTGGGACTCTCCACTTTCTTTCAGAGTTAGTGCGGAAAATGTTCTGGTTCAAATTTTCTAAATGTTAGAGTTAAATGTTAAAGAAGGTAGGTGCTTATTTTCTCTGAGTTTCAAGTGTGGAAATACCTTGTTTGTATCCATTTCCTGATTTTAGGAAGTGGACTGACCTGAGCTGCTGTACTGGGTTATGGTCTCACCACTGGTAAAGCTGAACAAGCTCCAGTGTTAGAATAGGTGGACAATGAAGGTATGATTTTCATAATAAAACATGTCTGTCTCTGATATATGCAGTAGTTTACAGTTTACATTGTAGCATTTGGGTCGTGTGATGGTTAGCATCATCACTTCAGAGGAAGAATTGATGGTTCAAATAAGAGTTTTTATAGTTTTGTGTTTTCTAATTAGTTTGTGCTTTTTATTATTTTAGTTTAATTTTCATTAGTTTCAGTGTTTAGTCATTTTAAGTATTATTGCATGGAGGTAAGATTTAGGAAAATCAGTACAGGTACCACAATAAAAACACAACTTTTGAAAGCAGTTGACGCACAGTGTTTTAGATATCAAGAGTCTCACTAAACATGTCGTAATAGCCTAATAAATACTGTGAATGCACCACCATGTCTATAGACTGAGAAAAACAAAAATAAAAAAAAAAAGTTTTATTAATATAAAACCAAATTACAACAACAATAGCCTCAATGCACTTTAGATTCTAAGGTAAACCCTACAATAATAGAGAGAAAACCCCAACGACCACATGACCCCTGACGAGAAACACTTGTCGATGTTAGGAGGAAAAACTCAATTTTATGGGGAAAAAACCTCCAGCAGAACCAGACTCAGGTAAGGGCAGCTGTCTGCCATGACCAACTGTGGGTGACGGGAATGAAGACAAGACAAAAAAATACTGTGGTAAAGAGAAAGAAATTAATCTTAACTACTGATTAAATGCAGAGAGGTGTATAAAAACATAGTGAGAGGAAAAAAGGTGAGTAAAGAAGAAACACTCAGTGCATCATGGGAATCCCCCAGCACCCTAAGCCTATAGCAGTGTAACTAAGGGAGAATTCAGGGTCACCTAATCCAGCCTTAACTATATGCTTTGTCAAAAAGAAAAGTTTTAAGTCTAATCTTAAAAGTCGAGAGGGTGCCTTTCTCCCGAATCCAAACTGGGACCTGGTTCCACAGAAGAGGGCCTGAAAGCTGAAGGGTCTACCTCCCATTCTACTTTTAAATATAGGAACCAAAAGTAAACCTGCAGTGCTCTACTCAGTGTTGCCAACTTAGCGACTTTGTCGCTATATTTAGCGAATTTTCAGACCCCCTAGCGACTTTTTTTCTATAAAAAGTCGCTAAAAAAAGACGTGAAAGCGCGTATCGCTTTTACTCTCAACAAGCAGCGGGTGCTGTAACGCAGTCAGTTCTTCTTTTAATCTTTTACTCTTATGCTGTTTTGTGGATCACAAGGTTTAAAACTACTTATAAACACACACAAACACAAAGTAACTCCACCAGAGTGCCTATTTCGGGTCACTTTTGCCGGTCCAAGCCCAGATAAAGGAGCAGGGTTGGAATTGTGACATTAAAAAAACAATAATTGCTAAAAGAAATTTAATTTGTAGTTCTAAATAAACTCTAAATGCATTTAGGACGTTTTTTACTCACTTTATGTCTCTTCCACGATGTTATTTCTCTCTCCAACAACATAGGTTACAATTACATTAGCGTGACCAATTATGCAAATTAGGTGATGACGTCATTTAGCGACTTCTAGCGACTTTTAGGACAGCCAATAGCGATTTTCCTTACTGAGGAGTTGGCAACACTGGCTCTACTGGGATAATCCGGTTGTTCAGTGATGACGTGACGAATCCTACTTCCGGGCCTAAAGTAGTCTGCGTTTAATATGGCTTTTGTGTTGTTAACATGTTTAATGTTTTGTATTTTCTTCTATTTAATCTCAAAAAGCTCCTAAAACAGTCAGTGATCACTGTTGACCTCCCTCGGCTTTTATTACTGCTAATCATTTATTTAAGCTCAGTTTTTAAAACTTTACGATGTAACTACAGCACAGCCCATGCAGCAGTATATGAATGACTAACCTCGTATTGAGGATGGATTATCTCACTTGTTCTCCTGGCTGAAGTTTAGTCCTTTTACAGCATCCTGCCATGCGATTACATTTGTTCCTGACCACCGAGAACACTCACGTTAACTTTTATCGAGTGGAAAAAAGTTAGCTTGTTTATGTTATGCTAACATAGCTGTGTCGCTAGCGGTCACGTAGCACATCATTATATACCAGCTAGCCAAACTTCAGTAACCCTACAAACGTCACTGCTGTTTAGTTTTCTGTCTTCATTTATGTTGGAAGTTATAGCAGAGCTGTACATTTGAATTTTTTTCCAAAACCCCGCAGTCAGGACATGCTATATTGTATTTAGATAGAAGCTAGCGAGCTAACTTCCTGCTAACTTCTAACGCCGTTAAATGTCATAAATTCCATTTTCATGGATGCCTGGATGTTAAACTCAATTGTTACACCTGGTAGAGCAGAACACTGATCATTTTATTAAAGATGAAAGACTTTAGACAGTTTTTCAACTCTCAGTAATGCCACAGTGATCTTTTGATATATGGACCTGCAGCGGAGTTTAGGCCCAGACACGGCCAGTGACGTCAGACTGAACAACCGGATAGAGTATGTGAGGTGTTTAAGATAAGATGCACAATATAGCTAATATCCTCTCTTTCCCTGTCACTACTCTCGCTGGGTCAACTGAAGAATTTTCAGGGAGCTTTTAAGGCAACCTGACAAAAATAAATGACAAAAGTCCAGCCTAGAATGCATGAGCTAGTTTTTCGGCATCACTCTGAATCAGGATGTTTCTAATTTTAGAGATACTGCGCAAACAGAAGAACGCAGCCCTAATTTAATATGCATTATGCTTTGAAGGACATATACTGGTAAAAAATTACTCTAAGATTCTTCACATTGTTATTAGAGGCCAGGGCAATGCCGTCCAGTAACACTGTGTAAGGCTAAGCATCTGGTTAGATACCATATTTCTAAGATTTTTAGGGTAGACTACAATTACCTCAGTTTTATCTAAATTTAGAAACAGGTCTTTATGTTTATGTTTTCAAAATATTCCAGTTTAAGTAACTGGTGTTCGTCTTCTGGCTTCACTGACAGATAGACCTGGGTATCATCTGCATAGCAATGAAAATGCATGCTATGCCTTCTAATAATAAAATGTAAGGGAAGCATGTAGTGTAAACAGAACTGGTCCTACCAAGGAACCCTGCAGAGCTCCATATGTAATTAACCTCTGTGCGTGGTAAAGACTCCCATCTGTCTATTAGACAAATGTGATTCAAACCACTGCACTACTTCTTTGCATGGCTCAATTATTGTCTCTTTTAAATCTCGACCTTACCAGCTGACATACAGAAATGAAAACACTTCACCATAGTTTGCTTCAATAGATAACTGAAAGGTTTAACCTTTAACAATAATAACATTCTTTTTTTTTTTTAAATAAAAAGTTCAAATTCCTGGTTAGAAATCCTCATTCAAGAATCCAGAAGTGATTTTCTTTTTCTAAAGGTTTGGCCAAAATAAAAAAAAGTCATATTTATTACTGAAAGACCCAGCTCATATTTGTGTATGTTGACTGTTGGAACACTAATGGCTTTGACATTAGAAATTGTACTTATTTTACTCGTATTAAACAGAGTTTAGAAGTGAGCATAGAAAAATTTTACCCTTTCAAAGCAGATGAAGAACCTCTGAACTGTAAAACTCAGTGAAGCTTATACGTGAAGGAAAATAATTGGCGACCAAAATACATAAACTTTTCCTGAATGTTTGACATTTACAGAGAACAGTAATTCCTGCCTATAGTCCAGACAGCAATTACAACACACAAGCTGCAAGATAGTACATTTTACACTTTTCACAACTATTTTGGGTGAATACTTCAAATTATTATAAATTATTATTAAATAAAATTAAATAATAACTATTATAAGTCCTCTTTTTCTTCTTTAAACCATATAGGAGTGTAACTAATGTTAAGACCTCAAATGTAGCACAGATCACAGAAGCTATGAAACAAGCCACTCCCTTCTATTGTGCAACCTTAGTTCCCTTTTATAACTGTGAAGTCCCCTAATCGCACCTTCTCCTATACCCCTCACTAAATTCTCAAACCGCCTAAACAGCCTCAATGGCCATTTCCTTCCCAACAGACAGACTTCCTCCCTGTACCTTGGGTGTGCTTGGAGGTGACCCTCTGGTCTTTGGACAGTTCCAGAGCCAGTTCTGTGGGACAGGGAACTTAGTCTGTCCAAGTGGAAGCCCATGGGTGCGGGCTCTGCCACCAGATGCTCACCTCTGCCAGAAGGTGCCCCACTTTCCAGTGGACGCTCTGCACATTTTTAAGCTGATTAATTAGCGCTCCCGAATTGCTCATAGTGTGCTGTAGGGGCACTGCAAGGACACACAAAACCCCTCTAACATAATAAGACAGCTGTGGAGGAAGTAAACATGTCAGCCCCGAATAAAACAAGCAGCCTTCAAGCAAATCAGCAAGACACAGTACCTCTCAAGGTTTTATTACATTTGGGCCTGTTCGCATCTGAGTATCGCTTACATCAGTGCTGCAGGTGTAATTCTTTAAAGAGAATAAACAAATATTGCATGACCTGGTTTCACTTTCTCTAGTGGGAGACTGTTTATGAGTTTGCATGTAAGTGTGAGTGCTGGTATTTGGAGATGTGTGTGGCTATAATAACCATGGCCTGTCATGGCTATGTTGTGTGAAATCACACAATTATTCGATTTCACAGTAGGACAGTAGTTACTGACAAATAACACGATTTCCCTTAGCGCTACATCTTGTGATTCAGCAGTCCAGGGAGACATGTTTATACTTGATACTGTATAACAAGTGATAGTTTATCCCATGCTCCGGCCCCACTATGATGCTGAACAAGAAGAAGGTGGATGAATGGATGCATGTATAGGCATTAAAGGTCATTAAAGGTCAAAATAAATTAATGGCAGGGCACTTGGCTGAGCAGGTAACCTGGGTTTGATTCCACACCACATCATTTCCTGATTTACCTTTTCTTTTAATTGCTTGTACGTACCAGTAAAATCATTAGTAGAGGAGCTATATAAAACTCAGCAGCATGTATCCTTTAGAAATCCTGTTTACTTGCATTTTAATTGCATGTTTTTTTGGCACAGTCTGTTTCTCTTGGACTCGCCAGACTTTATGAGGCTGGATACATTTACTCCAAGCACTACAACATACTGAGGGTTGAATTCTGCAGCCAAATTTCTACCACGTTGCTACGTAGCCTTCAGAGATGGTTATGGCTCTAATTTTGTTGATTACACTGAAGCTTTTATTAACACGTTGGTCTTAATAACAGTAACATGGCTGTGAGAGCTGTGTGTAACTGTTGAGCTTTAAAAAATTACGCCAGTCAGCTGCATGTCATTTTCCCTTATCAAAGATGTTTAAAACGTCTAATCAGAAAAAGCAATATTTGTGTCATTTGCTACACAAGGATGACAGAGCAGGGCCACCTTTCATTACAACACAGACCCAGTGCCTGTAAATCAGTTGAGACGGGATCTTTTTTTTGAACACACAGAACCTGACAACAAAGTCTTTCTTTTTAAATGCAACAGTGCAAAGTGAGTTTCACCTGAGCAATAGATCCTTTACACTTCTCATGCCTTACACATTCAGATTATCAAAGAAAAAAGGGAGCAAATACATTTATTTTTATGTGTAAAGCTAATTTTAGTAGCGTGTCATTGCCATGATAAATTTGCTCTTTCTGTTACAATACCATGGAAATGGGAAACTGCCCCGCCTCAGTAAAATAAAATGACAAAAATGTGTTCAAAATACTGAGGAAAACTTTAAGACGCAAAAGCCGCTCATGCACAAATTTTGCTGTTAATCTTGTTTGTTTTTAGGTCATGCCTAAAAATGCAAAGTGATGGCAGAAAGACATAAATCAGAGGAGGTGCCTGTAACTGCAAAACCACCCCACAAACGAACCTGTCTGTCTAAATGATGATGCATGGTTTCTCTGTTGATGTTGTAGTCATGTTAAAAAAAATAAAGAAACATTTTAAAAACACATCAGACCTCATTGAGAAAAGTAGGCATGTTGGATATCATTACAGACATAGATACTGGATAGCATGTTAGGAAAAACAATGTTAAAAAAAGGATATCTCTCTGTCTGAATTCCTGCCTGACAATGTTTGGGAATGAAACGACAGATGGTATCCCGGAGGATCTCCTTCCAGATCTGGACCAGGGCTCACTGGTGCAACGTAACAGCGTTGGACAGACTGAAACATAATGTCTCAGGGTGTTCTATTAGACTTAAGTCAGGCGAGTGTGGGGCCAGTCAATGGGATTAGTTCTTTCATCCTTCAGGAACTGCCTGCATACTCTCGCCACATACGGGCATAGTTGGGCACCAGCTGGAACCCAAGGCTTTCATCCTGGCAGTCAGGATGCTGTTGCTTAGTATGGATCCCTCCATGGATATGTCTCCAAGACCATCACATAACATAATGTCTGTCATGCCTGCTCTCATCTGTAAAAGCCATAGGGCACCAGTGGTGGTCCTGAAAATCTGCTACGGCAAATGCTAATTGGGCCTCACAATGCCAGGCAGTGAGCACAGGGCCCAACTAGAGGACATCAGGTCCTCAGGCCAACCTCATGAAGTCTGTATCTGTCTCCGGAAGAACTTATCCTGTTCCTCCTTGCACAATGGAGAAGATACCAGACCCGATACCAGATACAGACCAGACCAGATACAGCCTTGTGCAGCTCACCTAAAGGAACTCCATGTTTCAGGCGATGGTACATTTTGATGGAGGAGCTAGACGATGTGTGCAACCTCAGCAGGGTCCAGGTATCACCTCATGCTATATACTAGAAGTGACACTGAGCCTAGTCATATGAAAAATTAGTGAAAAAACAGTCGGAAAAGACAAAACTGTTCCTGTTTAGGAGGTTTTCTCATTGTTGCCCCTTTAGTGCACCTGCTCTTATGCCATTAACACCAAAGCAGCTGAAACAGATTAACAAATTCTTTGAGCTGAATATCTTTGTGTTTGGTTGGTGTTGGTTATATGTCAATTATTTCCTAAACAAATATTGGGAGAGGCACTTTAACAAACATAAATCATAATGAAGTTCGTAACATGTCTTAGTCAGTTTAGCCAGTGTGTCAGCAGTTGGAAGGTGAATGAGTGTTAGGCGCACAGTGTTATGTGTGAGGAAAACCTAAAATAACCAAACAAACAGCACAACGCTGAGTGAAGAGAGAAGAGATAGAGTTAAAAGTGGAGACAGCCAGCTTTTAGATGCCCAGGGAGACTGGCCAGGTGCTCCCAGTTGTAATAATTAACTCCCCCTACCAGGAAGCTGCAAGACAGCACAGAGGGGCAAACAGGGTAAAACACAGCAGGCCATGGTTAAGGCAGAAAGTCATCATGCTGGTACTGGTTAAACTAATAACAAACTACATTTTGACTTCAATAAAAGAGTGCACTTTATGTCCAATAGGTTAAAAAATTGCAGTACAGTGCAGTTTGTGGTTTCCTCTCAAATTTAATAAGCTACAGCTGATTACAAAAAGGGAAGCTGGGGTTTAACTCTGTCTTTACTCTATTTCCTTTGCATTTTCACTTCTTCGGTAAGGGTAGCCTTTCGCTGATCATAAAACAAAAGTATGAACCTTCATATCTTCAGACTAAAGGTGCAGACACTAATTAATTTGCCTCTATGATATGCGGATGCATACGAGTTCTTATCTACTCCACATTGGGCGTACTACATATGTGTTTCTCTCTCTCTCTCTCTCTCTCTCTCTCTCTCTCTCTCTCTCTCTCTCTCTCTCTCTCTCTGTATTGATCTGTTTATGTACTTGAATGAGTTTCCAAGCCCAGTCTACTTCTTATGGATTCAGCAGCATTCTTAATAACAGCCGAAGTTACAGCAACTTGCCCAACCTGCAGTCAGGTGAGAGTACAAGCCAGGATCTTTTTGAATAAACACATACTATTTGATTATCTGGAAGAAGCTGGAACATCCTAAATAATTCACTTTGATTCTAGCAAGTGAACTCACCTCTGCATTGGACTTCATGGCATTAACCAACGAATGGTTTTGCCTGGGATACAAACTTGCCACATGAAAAACCTGATAAACTACGGAGAAGAAATGACTTCGTCTAATTTTCTTTTGTTTATTTTCAATGAGGTTCTATAGGTTGAGCCTTAAGTACTTAAAAAAGCCAATCTCTTTACATCTTTACAAAAGCAGACTGTCACTGCCCTCTTCTGATCCTCACAGTGTGGACTAATGCAGGGTAGTATAACTGGGTTTTCACATTAGTCCCTGTAGACTGTGGTTTGACTTGGGCAAATGAGAATATCCTGATTAAATTTACTCTTAGGCCACGTTTAAGCAGCGGTGATGGCTGATTGTGCTGAGTGAGGACAGGAGAGGACATGATTTCATCATCCAGTTAAAGTGGAGCAGTACCCGTGAGGCTCTGACAGCCACTGCCTTACTTCTCTCAAACAGGACGTCTGAACGTGACATAATTTAATGGTGAGAGATTAAGTAGTCACATGACATAGCAACAAACATTTAGGATTAGTTGTAATTTACAGTCCTGTTTTTGTTTGTTTGTTTGTTTGTTTGTTTGTTTGTTTTTTCAGTTGAATTGCTCTACAGTCATGGTAAAAAGTTCTAAGGTTTTACATAATGAGGCATAAAAATAATCTGACCTTAAAATTTAAATACATCCTCAGAACACAGAGAAAACTAAATTACATCAATATTTACTCAACAAACATGAAGCCAGAATTCAGAAGCAGAGTGTCAAAAACTAAACATACCATTACAGCTTCCAATGGAGTTGAGAGGGTAAGTAACAGCCAGGACATCAGCAGCTTATATAAAAGCAGATGTTTTGGCATTTGGCTGGTCTGAAACATTCAGGAGAGTAACACAATGCCAAGGAGGAAAGACCTTAAGCAACTGTTTTTACCCAGCAATCTGGAAAGGGTCATAAGGTCATTTCCAACACATTTTGAAGTTCTTTATTATGCACTGAGAAAGATTATTCACATGTGGAAAACATTCCAGACTGCTGCCAATCTTCTTATGAGTGGACATCCCAGTAAATTCACCTCAAGGTCAGATAATGCAATGATCAGAGAAACTGTATAAAAAAAAACAAGTGGTGGCAGTGTTTCTATATGTCAGTCCTTTAAATCAAGTAAATATGACATAAAACATTATTATTTTAACCTTCTTCCTATACAGGGTCATCCTGCTTCTCTCGTATTCTCATATCCAGTGGCCCCAACTACCACAGCCTCTAAAACCTGCTGACAGGTGAGTGTCTTTTATAAAACAAGAATGACTTATCTGAATGTGCATACTGCTGCTCATATTTGCACACTGCTTTAATGCATACACACTTTATCTTTCAGACACACACTCACACACTGATAGAAGCATCAGAGGCAATTTGGAGTTCAGTACATTGCCCAAAGACACTTCAGCATGCCGACTGGGAAGCAGTGATTGAACTGCTGACCTTCTTAATAGACCTCCTGAGCCACAGAATCAACTAGGAACCATCATGAAAGCAAATATTAAAGTGTGGAAAAATAATTTCCATAAATATTGATTTGATTTTAGTAAGAAGCCTTATTTTCATATGATGAGATCATGGGCTTTGGTAATGTTGCAAAACAGTGTAAAAAAAAAAGTGCAACTTTTAAATCTGCGCTGATGTGAGATCTGGATCCGTAGCTATGCTCTGTAAACCTGACTCATTTTGTCAAATGTATGATGTTTAAGGTGTAACTTGTCATACCTCAGTATTTTCCTCCTGTTACCTCTCCTTAATGAAACAGTCTCCTTTCTACTGAGAACATTTCTGATGAGGCTTCAGTGTCCAGTTAGTTCAATTCAGTTTTATTTATCCAGTGCCAAATCACAACAACAGTCACCTCAAGGCACTTTATATTGTAAGGAAAACAATACAATAATACCAACAGAGAAAATCCCAACAATCATATGACCCCCTATTAGCAAGCACTTTGGTGACAGTGGGAAGGAAAAACGCCCTTTTAACAGGAAGAAACCTCCAGCAGTACCAGGCTCAGCGAGGGGCGGGGCCATCTGCTGCGACCAGTTGGGGAGAGAGAAGGAAGACAGGATAAAAGACATGCTGTGGGAGAGAGAAAGAGATTAATAGCAAGTATGATTTATTAGAGGGAGATCTATTAACACATAGTGAGTGAGAAAGGTGACTGAAGTGCTGGGAATCCCCCAGCACTCTACACCTACTGCAGCATAACTAAGGGAGGATTCAGGGTCAACTGGTCCAGCCCTAACTATATGCTTTAGCAAAAAGGAAAGTTAGTGTAATAGTGTCTGTCTCCTGAATCCAAACTGGAAGCTGGTTCCACAAAAGAGGGGCCTGAAAACTAAAGGCTCTCCCTCCCATTCTACTTTTAAATATTCTAGGAACAACAAGTAAGCCTGCAGTGCGAGAGCAAAGTGCTCTAATGGACCCTTCAGTTGGAATAACTGAAGGGACAGATACATCTCTGAGGTCCTGTGTCAGGTCTCTTCTGGATTTTTTCCTATTTCTTAAGCACATGACTTTCAAATAATGCTCAACCGCTGCAGAGTGGGGGTTTTTTTTTTCTCTTTTTTTGGCCTGCCACCTCTTTGTCTGCCATTTGTCCAGTTTCCTCAGTTTTTTAAGAACACACTGCACAGGAAGCCTCTTTAGGAATCACTGTGTTGATGCAAAAATACCATTTTATGTCTTTCAAACTTTCTTTGATATTTTTGTAGATTCAAATGTGTAGATAAAGAAATGATGTGATTTTGCATCAGGCAAAACAGCTGCTAACAAAGTGCTGATAGATACAATCTAAAATCCCTTCTTGTCTCTTTTGTCTCTTGGTTTATTCACTGGTTCATCTCTTGAGTCAGGACCCTTTGTTTTGTTTTGTTTTTTTTTACCATATAACGAAAATGCTCTGAAAATGGAATTAGTCCAGTCTACAAAATCACCTTGTTTCCTCAGCATCTCGTCATCTGGATTTCTGTCAGGTGGCTGTTATTGATATGTATAGGTAAACCACAGGTATGTAAATATACATACAATATACAACCATAACTTTCACTGGTTGCATATGTGGTTTCTCAGCCATATGTAGATGCAAATACATTTTGATGTATATAAAAATACAGTGTTTCTACACATCATATTTATCTTCTCTCTATTTAAACAAGCTGCACCACCTGTATTTATTCCCTTTTCTAAGTGATTAAGTATATCAGTTTGCCGACAGCACAAACAGACCAAACAGACCAAACAGCACTGTATAGTGGGGATGTACTAGTAATGATAATATCAGTAAAACATCAGATTTTATGCCCCTTAAACCACAATCTCAAACCAGTAAATCACCAGCAGGCCCAGGTATCCTCTGGGCTGAGAATTTGACTTTTCTGTTCCAGTTCAAGTCGATAGTGCTCATAAACATCGAACCTAAGTGAATTTTACTTCTTGTACATTTCTCGAGATCGTTATTTCAAAGTAGGGGAAAAAAGTTTTGTCAAAAGGTCAAAAGGAGTGGAACAAGGAGTATACTTTTACACATGGTTGGATTATAAACTGGGTAAATCAGGTTTATTCCACATAAAGGACCACCTGATCCCAGCCTGTTTTACAGCACTTTTAACTAACTGAAGAAAAAACTCGCACCGATTTTCTTTCCTGTCAAATTTCTACCTCATTGATCAGCTAATCATTTCAGCTTTAGAGTGCTAGATGGTTTCTGGTTGGCTGGATAAATGAAGACACTGATACTACAGTGAAGATCTACGAGCCTAACAACACATTACCTCCTCCTTAAAGCCTGATCTCGCCACAATAATACACCAATTGATAGACTAACTTCCTCCTGATTGTGTTCAGCCAGAAGGCAGAGGAGAAGTCTTCTGATAAGGAAAACAAATGAAACCGACCGTGACCAGTTGTTTTCCTACTGCTCAAGAATCTTGTGGCTTGCATGACAAAATGAGAGTGCTGCGCTCCTACGCTTTTATGTGAATAATCACTTTATAGTCGCTGTCGGGTGACCTCTCGTCGAACCCGTTCACAGTTTAGTGAAGTGAAGAGAAGATAAGTGATGAGAATATTACATGCTTTGACCAACTAAGATTGCTGTTCTGACTTTTGACCAGGCGGCTTTTTCAGGCCAGCACGCTTGATTTGATGCTTGATTGCTATCAGATTAACAGAAAAAACAAACAAAAAACAACGCCGCTGAGAAAAACACGTACGATGAAGCCAAGATTTGCAAAATCAAGCAAATGATAACAGTGTTTACAGAAATTCAACTAAGAGTAGTCAATAATTCTTAATAATTGTGAACCCTAACTCTGTGAGGCTAATAACTGAGCTGCTCTTGAAGAAAATCCAATAAATCTGCTCAGCATGACCCGAAGCCTGTGAGAGTCAGAGCACAGCATGCTGCAGGTGATGAACAAAAAAAAGGCTGTTAATGGTCTTGTGTTTGTTTTTTGTGCTTTTATTATTATTTATTTACAACATTTGAGGTTTTTAATATATTCAAAATGACCAACGCACTGAACTTTATATGCCTTAAATTAAAACTGAATGAAAATATAGAATAAAGGATTATTGTTTAGGGTTTGTTAGTAAGGTGTTTGTTTGCCACTTAAGGCAGTTAGTCTATTATTACCTCTTTTTATGAATGTAATAGAGGTCTTATGTTATCATGCTTCTGATTTGTGCTCCAAGTAAGTTCATGCTCACACATTTGAATTCTTATTTTTGGAACATTTGTCATCTTTCAGTGAGAAATAATAAGTTATAATATAGATGGATAAGCTGAAACTTTTTTTTAAATAAAATCACAGATATTTGCAGGAGCAAATGCAAAAATGAGCTGAGACAGATTACTCAAAACCAAACCATTCAGAGAAGAAGTTCCCTCGCGAATGCAGAAACAGTGGCTTTTATTTCAGTGAACCTCTTCTTATTGTTTGAAATATTGTCAGAAATTCCAGCTACGGTGACAGGTCACTTCAAATCTCCTGATTATTTGCAGGCAGAGACTCCAAATCCGAGGCAGAGCCACTCATTAGTGAACTCAATAAAGCCTGGAGCTTTGGTAAGTCCACTTCCTATCCAGATAGGAGACAAAAAGGTAAGACAGACAGTTACCGAACTCATTTACACATCATAGGTTTTTATTCTAACTGGATTTTCTTTGTGTGGAAGGTTTTCTTTGCGTATAAAAAACATTAGCGCTTAACATTAGAGTAAGAATGAATCCAGTCACAGTGTGTGAAAACTTGCCTCGTATTACATTGTGCAGATTGCAGTAATTAGTGCCGTTGTCAAACAGGCTGTACCAAAATGCAGACACAGATGAACCCTGATCAGTAATTAAAACAAGCATGTTTAGCACATTTTGCACCAGAGTTAAGTCAAAGATCATCTTGTGTTGATCAGGTGTTGATCAGGTGGAGGAAAACATCTTTTACCTCTACATGGCAGCCCAGGCTCATAGATGTGGAGATCATGGTGAAGTTAACGCTCTCGACCTGACCGAGTGCAGAAGTGTGGTTGGCCTGGATTAGGAATGGAGTCACAGGGCCCAGCTGGAATGGAAATTCAGTCGAATGTTTTGGGATTTTTTTTATATATAAATATTTATTTCACCCTACAAAAGGAACAAAATACTTTAGCAGTCTTCTCACTTTGTATGAACCCATGGCTTTAATCTGTGTCACAATGGCGAGGCTAACTTTATCACATGGGACTCCAAGTAACCTGGGCACAGAATAAAAAAAGAAAAAGTCTATCATGTAATCTATCTATCAATCACTGTTGGTTAAAAGAAGGAAATCTGAAGTCTGTCCTGTCATGGATAAATGAACTCTTACCAGATAATCTTGCAGAAGTCATGTGCTGCTACTGCAGATCTTCCTGTTGTGATGATGCACATTCCCATAAACAGACCACAACCAAAGCTTTCAGAGCCATGATGAAGTTTTTTTCTTTCTCCAGAAGCTGAACTGGGAGGATGTTTACCCAGTTGGTTTTTATATCGGAAATCACATGATAAGAAGCAACTTGAAGACCATCAACTTGTCATGTGGACCTGTGGTAAAAGGATTAGCATGATGCTTCATGCAAAATTCATGGCCTCTTTCATACAAATCGATTGGGATTTTTAGTAAGAAAGTACATATTCATGGAGTTTACAAACCTCTAATCAGTGTCCCATCCCAGTGCCTTCACTCACGTTTTTTTTCATTAACTGTGTGTGTTTATGTGTTTATACACCACTCTGTATTTAATCATTAGTCATTATTAATCTCAGGCTCTCTTCCACACTGTGTTTTGTCTTGTCTCCCTCCCATCACCCCCAACGTGTTGCAGCAGATAGCCACCCATCCCTGAGCCTGGATCTGTCAGAGGATTCTTCCTGTTGAAAGGGAGTCTTTCCTTCACACTGTCACCAAAGTGCTTCTTCATAGAGGGTCATATAATTGTTGGCATTTACTCTGTTTTCTCTGTATTGTTGTAGGGTCTTTACCTTACAATACAAACTGCCTTGAGGGAACTGTTGTTGTGACTTGATGCTATGTAAACAGAATTGAACTGAGTTGAAATTGAACTGAGCTCATCTCTTCATGTAACTTTGCAACAACCAAAAGGCTGTTTCCTCTGCCTGTTCTGCTTGCAGCAAATATTAGGGGTTTTTTGTGTGTATATTCATTACTTTGAAACCACTTTATGTTTTAAATAGTGCATTCACACTCCAAGGTGTAGTTTTACTCTGCAGAGCTTTTCATTCCCGTCACTGGTCTCGTTTAAAATTATTGCTTGTATTAATATTTTACACAATATTGTGTTTCAAGTTTAAATCTCTTTATCCCTAAAAGAAAACAAAACCCCTAAAATCCGTAAAAGCAGCATTATGTTGAATCTCCAGTCTGGACTCATATTTAATTGGATTCCAACAGAAACTTCTTGTTTTTTGAAACATGGACTCTCTCCGACCGTCTGTGTGGGCACACAGCCGTTTTTTTTAAAAACAGTCTGTCGTGTTTATCAGATTCGGGAAATTTAACATAACTTGGTACTATATTTCACTTCAGTTATCTCTTTTTTTGTTCTTTTTTGGCCCTCTGGCTGAAAAAGATCTCAAATTGAGCTCAAACATCTCCTGTTTCAAGTGTTCCTGCACGCAAAAGCGGATCGTTTCAAAAAAAAGAGTTTACTTTCTTGGCAAACAAAGAACTAAAAGCATGAACACAACCCTGAGGCATGCACATCTACCATAATACACTTAAATATAAAGTACACTGCGAGCCATGCTTTAACAAGCCCACATCAGACTGACCTCACTGATGCATCTGATGATGTAATGGATAAAAAGCCCTGCAGCTAGAGATCAAGATCTTGTGGAAAGCCTTCACAAATGAGTGGTGACTTTTACAGTGACTTATTAATGTGTAAGCTGTAGCTGACGCTCAACTGATACCCAGTGTTTCAGATGCTGTATAGTGAATCTTTATAGATGTACTTTCTCTTCTACTTTAGTTGGATTTATGTATTTCCTGCCATTAAATGTCCCCTTCTCTGTTTTCCAAACCAGGCATGAAGAAAGGCATAATGAGGATGTGTCTTTTAAATGATAGCGCCATTTAATGAATAAAACCTGAATGGAAGGTCAGTGTTCAGTCACATTTTCTTGTCTGTGGACCATCAAGAAACATGTGCCTCTGCCTGAATTTTGTAGCTACTTGAGGGCGAGTTTTGCAGTACATCACAGTTCATTGTCCTCATAATGCATTGTCTCACTTTTATTTCTTGACACTAATTTATTGATTCACAGAGCCTGAAGCACTGGTCAGCCTAACAAGCCTGAAAATGTGACACAGACCAGAAACAACAATCAGGCCACCACAGCTTTTATTGTCATTCACATCAGAGTTATTGACAGAAAGAACCACAGTCCCCCCTCAGGCAAGGGTACAGCTATGTGTATATTCAATTAAATCAGTGGACAACAGTGGGTATTTAAAACGATCAGAGCATTTAATCTTTTGCCTTTCACATAAAACTACAATTGACGTTCCCTTAATTTGCCTCCAGAGGGCGCCAGAGCACAACATTTGACCGATTTTCTGCTCCGCATACTTTAGGTTATGCGCAATCATATTTTGAATTTATATCTAAATTACAGTGAAAAAAAATGAGAAATTAAAATAAGATTAAGAATACGTTTCCATACACTATTCATAAGATAACCTTTATTAGTCCCACACGTGGGAAATTTGTTCATGGGCGCGAACACGGTGGTAAGTTTGGGCTTTTAGTGATTTTTTAAAAACTTTTTCCAGGATGGAATTATTGCACGGCAAGCATCTTTAATGACTTAAAAACAAAAACAAAGAAGAACTGGTGGCACAAATTTGAATTTATTTTGGATTTTCTTTAATCCACACCGCATAAAACTCACATTAATATTTTAATATGTGATGTTGAAGGTTCTACAGTCTTTCAACTCAACAAGATCTATTAACTTTTCATTAGTGATCATGATCAACTACAACTGATTGTTTCTCTTTGCCACCATAAAAAGAAATGGTTTGACAGCACTCACTGGAGTGACCAATACCCATAACAATTGGAAAGTCCAAGGAACTCGGTGAAAGCGTCACAAGGAGAACTGTAGATTTAAAGTTAGGAAGGTCTCTTTGAGCTATTTCTAAACAACTGCAGATTCCAGGATCATTAGTTCAAACAGTTTTACATAAGTAGAAGTGATTTGGATGTGTCATCACTTTGCCATGGTCTGGAAGAAGATCCAAACTGTCACCCTCAGATGAGCCGAAATTTGTTAGGATGTTCAGGAATAACAAAAGAACCACCAAGACTCAAGCCTGCCATGAACTAGAAACTGCTGGAACACCAGTGTCACTGTCCACAGTGAGGAGAGTTTTCATCATGGACTGAGAGGGTGCTGACCAAAAAAATAAAGCACTGCATGAAAACTGACACCTTCAAGTTCGACTGATATTTACAGCTGTCCACGTGGACAAGCCAAATGCCTTCTGGTGAAAAGTTTTCTGGCCAGCCAAGACAAAGATTGAGCTATTTGGTCACAATGACAACAGGTATGTAAATGGTAAATGGCCTGTATTTGTATAGCGCTTTACTTAGTCCCTAAGGACCCCAAAGCGCTTTACACTACATTCATTCACACACTGGTGATGGCAAGCTACATTGTAGCCACAGCCACCCTGGGGCGCACTGACAGAGGCGAGGCTGCCGGACACTGGCGCCACCGGGCCAGTGTCCGGCAGCAGTATCCATTACAAAACTGGTTTTGTAATGGATAAAGCAGCTAAACATGAAGCTGATGGAATTGCTTTTCCAAAACCCAGACTGCAATCCTATTGAAAATTTGTGGGTTATCCTTAAAATCTGCCTCATTGCCAGGAAACAAACTAATTTAAATTAGCTCTACCAATTCTGCCAAGGAGAGTTGCCAAATATCGAGCCACAGTTATACCTGAATTGTCTTGTCAAGTTGTAACTTGCTAAGGGACATTTGACCAAATATTAGTGGAGGTGTGTGTATAGTCTTGACCCTGTGTGGATTAGAGAAAATCCAAAACAAATTCAAACCAATTCATGTGATTAAAGATGTATGCTGTACAATCATTCCAAACCGGAAAAAGAACTGTCTGCACTCTACTTTTCAAATCTAAAGGTTCTGATCAGGACTGAACAACTGCCTAAGAAGAACATTATCTCCATAAAATCAAACTATATATATCTATTTTAAATGCTTGTTAAAGGCTGAGCTGGGCCTCGGGAACTATAAGTCCACATGAGAGATGGTTTTACTCATGCAAGAGAATCTCCCTCTGGTTATGACCCTCAGAAATATGTCATCCATGCAGATGAACGGGAGGTGACATCTTCTCTTGTAATGAGGAACCCTGCAGTGGTATGGTATGGGCTCATGAGTAACAGCACTGGACAAATCCTTATATTTTTGACTCACTACCTTTATTCTGTATTCCTGCTACTTTGTCTGATTATTTTATGTGCTTATGTAGTTGCTGTCACAGTGGCTGGCAGCATTGATTTTGTTTTTCAGCTTACTATAAGTAATATTGTTTGATTTTCTTTAAATATGTTTAAGTGCTTTTTTCTTGTAAGGTTTATTTTTGCATATTTCTGCGATTTGTTGTGTATTTTGGTCTCATTTTGAGTGCCTGTTTTGGGGAGTAAAACTGAGTCAAAATGTTTCTCCTTTATTGTTTAAGTTAAGAGTTTAAGTTATTGTTAAGAGTTTTTATTTCAGCTCATTCATTAAATGCTAATGAATGAACAACAGAGTAAACTAAGTAAAATAGAGACATAAAACGTGATAGAAATGGATAAAAAAGGGTGGGGTTTCCACAATTTTTAGTCCAAAGGACACAACTTCAACTTCAAGTGGAACAAGGATCTAGAGGTGATGAAATAAAAGCTGAACAATCCTGTTTGAACCACAGTTGGGAACAGTTGGGTTAGAGCAAGACAAAAAAAATAAACATCCATCCATCCATCCATCCATCCATCCTTTTCTGCTTATCCTTGTCAGGGTCGCGGCGGAGACCCTATCCCAGCTGTCTTAGGGCGAGAGGCAGGATACACCCTGGACAGGTTGCCAGTCTGCTGTGGGGCTTAAAAAATAAATAAATAAATAAAATAAACACAAAAAACCCACCACAGCCATATGGCCATTTATTCACTCTGAACATGAAAACTGAACCCAGTCCCATATGTTATCATTCTGATCTATGGAGTCATCTTGTTGACAAATGGATGCCACGGGCCCCTGCAACATGTGATTTAGCCAAACCATTTGCAGGGACGGGCAAGTGCTCACAGGGCAGTTCCCTGCACCAGCAGACCAAATGCTGCTGTGGAGACCATCTGCTGAGTGAAGAGCAAACAGAAAGAGTCACAGTCTGTCTCCCGAAGCCTGCATCATCTTCATATGTCCTCCCATTTGAAGTGGTTACGTGAATAAATCTGTTAAATTGCTCATGCTTTCAAAATAATCTGGTGTTAACATCTCATTAATCACCATCTATAAGAGGTTTATATAGTGTTTTAATAACAGTTAGTACACTTTTGATTAGTCCAGCTCACAAGCAGCTGGGATGAGCTTTAGTTAACCTGACCTGATCGGATAAAAGTTGGATGGATGTAAATAGAAGGTAGCTGCTTCAATACAAAAAATTACTATAAATTAATAAATAATCCAGATTCATGTATTTCTTTATTTTGTCCCGTCTCTCCCAGCTATATTTCAACAAACTTTATTGTTCTCTCTGTCATATGCCACAAGAAGCGTATTCTCGCGATGTCTCGCGATGATTGCCAAAGGCGTTCAGCTAATCTGTCAAAGCAGCTATCTGTACTCGGCTGAAGGAGGAGGTGGGCTGAAGTGAGCAGAAACAAGGTCAGCAGACTGTTTGTCTCACAGTTTACATACAGTGCATTCTAAAGCTCGGTGAAAGTTTAAACCCCCTAAATATACTACTGCAGGTCTGACTCCGCTGCACATTATCTAAAGAGAAGCAGTTTTACTTTGTTCCAGTAGAGCAACAACTTAACGCGTACAGTGCGGGTCTGAAGGGTTTTTTCATCGAGCATACAGTAGTGATGTGTCGGTCGCGAACGAAACGGCTCTTAGAGTCGACTCTTTGAAGTGAACGACTCACCCTCTCTCTCGCACTTTTTTCCGCTTCACTCCGCACGCGAGCCTTGTGCTTTGCGCTGGGAAGAGGGGGGAGGGGCGGTAGTTACAGTAGCACAGGAATAGAGCGGGAGGGAAAGAGAGAGAAAGAGAGCCAGGGACAACAACGTCACATTAGAAAGCTATAGTAATCATCCACAACTGTTTTCAGTTGTGGATGATAAAGGATTCAAAAAGTTTATTCATGCAGGCCCATATGACAGAGAATGTGCATCTTCTTTTTGTTTTCATATTTTAATTTATATTTAATTGTGTTGTGCTTTGCAGTGTTTTGTTGTTTCACTTTAAATTTGTTTAAAAGGAAAAAGCTGAAAATTTAAATAGTTAAAAGTTGAAATGTAAATAGTTGTTTTTTGTATTATAAGATTTATTTATTACATTTTATGTGGAGTGAATAAATAAAAGTATATTTACGGTTGCCGCTAGAGACAAAGCACGTACAAACTCCAAAACACGTACAAACTCCAAAGCACGTACAAACTCCAAAACACGTACAAACTCCAAAGCACGTACAAACTCCAAAACATGTACAAACTCCAAAACACGTACAAACTCCAAAGCACGTACAAACTCCAAAACACGTACAAACTCCAAAGCATGTACAAAACACAACAGAAGTGCTCCAGGATGCTAGGTGCAGTGTTGAGCTTTTGTTACCTAGTGGCTACACAAGCCAGGAAGTACCAACGACGGGATTTGGTGTGTGGTAGTAAAAGTTAAATGAACATTTTTTTGAATTATTTGAATATATATGAGTGCTTGTGTATAAATACACAAACAATACACATATACTTTCAATTGTGTAATTTAAGTGATCTAGGTAGCTCTATTTTGGAAGTTCAGTTAACGCTAGAAATGTGTTTTGGAGTTTGTACGTGCTTTGGAATTTGTACGTGCTTTTTGGAGTTTGTACGTGCTTTGTCTCTAGGGGCCACCGTATAGATTTATATATAAACATATGTAAATAAAACAACGTTGTTGTTTTTTTACATTAGTAATTACTTTTGTGCATAATTTTATATTGTTGTTAACAATAAATTAATTAAAGCAACAAAACAACCTAAAGAGCCGGTTGAGAGCCGAAAGAGCCAGTTCTCTAAAAGAGCCGGAAATCCCATCACTAGCATACAGCAAAGATTTGAGGAAGTAAATGCAACTTTTCAACGCGTGGCTCTGGACTTGTACTTGGCAGTCCAAAGGTCTCGCGCTGGTATGCACTGTAAAGTCAGCAGAGTGAGCGGATGCATTCTCTTTTTGCCAACACACACGCACTGTGCCTGATGTGTAACAGTGCTGCACAGCACGGCCGAAGCTTTACACGGGGACTATAAAACAAAGGATGGATGTTGTTATTTGGCTTCACTGATCGGTAACCAGGCTCAGCGGTCACGTGACGGCGACTGTCAAGCCTACAACAGGTCTTCCACGCGTGCGCATTCAGAGGGTGGAGTTGGTAACGGATGACCAGTGGCAAACATTGACAGGTCTACAGAAGCCCATTTGTTACTCAGTGCTGGTTTAAATCATGTTTTATGTAAAAGGTCGTGGGTAATCCTCTTATATACAGTCTATGAGTAATCCTAAATAAATGTGAGGAATTGAGTCAATAACAGAATCTTAAAGAAGCAGACCTGCTGCAGCCAAAGGCGGGAATGAAAGATGCCTGCTGTTTGTGTTCACAAGCTGAGCAACGTCAGTGACCCTCAGTTACCCTCAGAAATTTATAAGTTTGTTTACTTACAAAGAAATGAACAGTCTCTAATTTTAATGGTAGCTTCATTTTAATAGAGTGAGACAGAATGTCAACCAAATATCTACAAAAAAATCACATTGCATTAAAAATTATAAATTAATTTGGACGTCAGTGGACGGGGCCATGTACCGTAATATCTTTGACGAAAACCTCCTTTTCCCAGCAAGAACACTGAAGATGGGTCGTCCAGCATAAAAATGACCCAAAACATACCACCAAGCACATTGAGGTCATTGAGGGCAAACTCCTATTTCTTTGGAAGTGAGCAAACTTTCAAATTCAGCTGGGGATCAGATAATTGTTTCCCCCTGTGTAAATCATGGCTACCTCTGCAAGGCATTTCTACCTGGCAGACATGTACAGCATCGTCATATTGAGGTAAAAAATAGTTTGAGATTCTTTTAAATGAGTTGGTATTTTATGTTGAAAATGAGCCTCATGGGTGCAGACATGAAAGTGTAGGTAATGTCATTTTTAAAGAGGAGCAGCTCTGCTTTACAAACATAGGATTTCTCAATTACCTCGGCGATCATTCTCTAGAAACTGAAATATTTGTGTGAGAGGCCTCAGGACTGAGATTCAATAGATGTATAAAATAAATAAATAAATAAAAAATGATACTGTATGTCCTTTCAGGTTGTGGGAAATCTTGAACACTCCTCATAGCATCATGTCTGAGTTGAGCGGGAGGGTCCAGACCGTGCTGGGTTTAGTAGATCCAGACCAGCTTGGCCGTACTATGACCCATGAACACCTGACCATGAGCTTCGAGTGCTGCTTCTCGCCCCCTCCCCCAGGTGACGAGGCAGTGGCGGAGAATCCGTTTCAGATGCAGCACATGTTCTGGCTCAGGCAAAACCCGTACAGCTCCCACGAGAACCTGCTCCTGAAGCAGGAGACCGCCGCCGTGCGGGACGAGCTGCTGGCCTACAGGAGAGCCGGCGGGGGAACAATAGTGGAGAACACCACCACTGGAATCGAACGGGACCTTCCCACCCTCCGACAGCTGGCCAAGGACACCGGGGTCCATATCATTGCAGGTGCAGGGTACTACGTGGACTGCACCCACTCTGAGGCCACCAAAGGGATGAGTGTGGAGAAGGTGCGTCCCAGTTTGTGGTGGGGTTTGCAGCTCACACACCTTTGTTAGAAAGTTCTAAGCATCCCCCAGTGCTCTGTTCATGTCCCTGAGTTTGTGTTTGTGAATTTCCTGTTTTACTTTGAAGGTCTGTGTCTCTCGTGTCTAATTAGGTTCAGCTGTGCGTCCCTCCTGTGTGTCTTTTCCTGATTACCTTGTGTATTTATAGTGTGTGTCTACCTCTGCTCGTCGTCGGTTCGTCTGTGTATCTCCGTGTCTGTCTGCCCAACATCCTCAGTCCGTCTTTTTCCCCGTATACTATGGTTTCAGGTTTGGTTTCTAGTTTTCTCAATTAAGTGTATTTCTAAGTTACATTCTTGCCATCCCCGCTTCTGTTTCTCATCATTCACTGTAAATAAAACTCACTCGCATCACAAAAAAAGAAAAAAAAAGAAAAAAAAAAGAAAGTTCTAAGCATGCTAACTCAAATAGTGTGCCCTGTTTCAGTATTTTTTTTTCATGCCTTTTGATTGATTTGAATGGATTTCTGACAACGTTGTCTAGTCTTTTGGTAGCTACACCCGAGAATAACCCTGAGAATACCGTACTCAGCGATATTTAGACACACTATAACTATGCTTTGATCATCTCCTTCAATCCTTAGTAAAGGGAAAGAGGGAAATTAGAAAACGTATTCTCAATAAATGAGCACACGCCAGCTCCTCATTTCCTGACCTTCAGCTTACAGACATCATCATCAGTGAGGTCCTTCACGGCGCCGACGGCACAGACATCCGTTGCGGTGTGATCGGTGAGATCGGCACCAGCTGGCCCATCACGGTGAGCGAGACAAAGGTGCTGCGAGCCTCGGCGCACGCTCAGGCTCAGCTGGGCTGTCCTGTTATCATCCATCCTGGCAGGAATCACGCCGCTCCAGCTGAGATCGTTCGGATACTCCAGGAGGCTGGTGGTGACATCAGCAAAACTGTTATGTCTCACCTAGACAGGTGAGATGTCTCTAAAATAAAGTCATTAAGATACAGCGAAAATTAGGGTGCCCTTTTCCTGTTAGACACACAATTTCCTGTCACACGTGCTCTCTCTGACATTTAATTTGCTACTTTTTCATTTCAGTATCTTAATACATTTTAGTGATTTAGGAGATGGAAAGGGAAAAAGCCTGGACCTTAGTGTCCTTGGTCAGGCTCGTGAGACCGTGTTGCCAGTGACTGCTTGAAATGATGCTGTTTGCTCCATATTTGCTCATTTTTAGCTGCTGAAAGCTTTCTGGTTCTGAGTTACAGCTGGCCAAAAAGTCCTGAGACACCCCTCATTTCTTTAAATTTTGCTTCTCAGCAGCCAGACTTGTATTTTTTTAGGTATCCTTGAGCTCTCCAGACTTTCTGAAGGTCTTTCAAAGTTTTTCTTTGGCTGCTATTTCAGTAATTTTATACCTTTTATATTTATACCTGACCATATTTAGAGGAATGCTCTTTTAATTACTTAACACAGGCCCATCTAACTTAAGGGATGAATCAAAGTTGTATGTGTATAACATGCAACTTAGCAAAGATCCAGTTTTAAATTGTATCTTTAGGACCTGTTGCAAGCAGCCAAAAACACATCATTTGTTCCGACTTTTTTAGTTGAACCTATGAAAATGTCAAAGATAAAACAGTTTATTATTTTTACACAAACAAGGTTGGTCTTAACAAGGTTGCATCTGGCCCTTCTGTTCACTGAAGCCTCATCAGAAATGATTTCAGTGGAGGGGAGGATGTCAAGAAGCCTTTTCATTAGAGAAGGGAAACGGGGAGAAAGTGATTGAGGTATGCCAAATTACAGAAGAATAGGAATGAATATCAGTGGTAACAGGTTTCATGGATTGATAATTCAAATTTCAAAAAGCACCATCTTTTTTCTGATCCACCATGCATCACCATCTGGAAAGCATCTTTGCAACAGCTTCGTTTTTCCAAACAAAGCATCATAACCGTTAGCTTTATTTTGGCCTTTTTTAAAGGACAATATTGGATGAAGGTGAGCTGCTGGAGTTTGCTAAGTTGGGGAGTTACCTGGAGTATGATCTGTTTGGAACTGAGATGCTGAACTATCCGTACAACCTGGACGTGGACATGCCCAGTGACAGCCAGAGAGTGAAAGCGTGAGTAATGATTTCTTCTGTGTGTGCGTGTTGTTCACTATTTTGAAACCTCCAGGAATCAGTGTCCAGCCCAGCAATCCTTGTGTTTGGCGCTTGACTCCACCTTAAATCTTTTACTTTCACTATAAAGAAGAGCTCATCATGTAGTTGTTTTTTAAAGTAACGCTATATAGAAACACACATTTTCCATAACGTTAAAAGAGCTGAATAAGTTATGCTCATGTATATATGTTGTTCCTATATATGAATGAAGGCTAAAAGACCGAGGCCCCTCATTTTTCACCCCACTGTTTTCTCGTGTTCAGCCTGGCGTTTCTGGTGAAGGAGGGCTACGAGGACAAGATCGTGATCGCTCATGACATCCACACCAAGAACCGCCTGACCAAGTACGGCGGCCACGGCTACTCTCACATCCTGAAGAACATTGTGCCAAAGATGCTGACGAGGGGCATATTGCAGCACCAGGTGGACAAGATCCTTATCGACAATCCTAAATGCTGGTTGACCTTCAAATAATTAAAAAAATAGAGGCGCGAGAAGAGCGAATTCACCCGGCTATTATTCGTCTTCTGATGACGACTCGTAATGAATACTGATCACGATCCAGAGTCATGCATTAATGTGTTCTTAAGCTGATACAGCAACGAGCTTGCCACCGTTGTATGTAAATTTTTCTTTAATTTCACTGTTTTCAGCAAAGCAAAACGTCCATTATATTTCAAAGGAAAATAATTACAGGCTTTTGGATTTTTTAGAAGCTCTTTTAATGCAAAACATGTTCTCTTTTTTTAAATATTTGTGATTATACATGATTCACTTTGTAAGCAAATTAGTAAAGGAGGCCTTGCAGGGTCACGGTGCCTGTTATAGCACGAGAAAATCTTTTGCTCGTCAGTAGAAGTGTGATTACAATCCAAGATAAATATTTCCAGGTGCTCACAAACACGGTGCTAATTGATTTTTTCAATTTTTTTTTATTGTTATTTGCAATTTCAATGTCATAGCTGCTCTCTTTGTATTCGTAGGCGACACTTATGCAAACACGTTATATGGAAGGGAAATAATGAGCGCATTACTAATCAGTATGCTGCTCTGCTCTTGACACAATGTGGCTGTGTTAGATGAGTTGTCCTGTTGCCCCTCGGTGGGTGTCTGCGTGTCTATGGGAGGCTGACTGGCTGGCAGGCCCGGATGAAGGACATGTTCTCCTCTCATCTGGGAACAGGTGGCCTCGCAGGGTGACTTCGCCACATGATCAATGGCGCGATCGCCACAGCTGACTGTGCGGCGTGAACAACTATCTAACTTTGATTAATCTTCTGAGGAGGATTACAAAGTGAGCGTGAGGATTTAATACCGCACTACATTTTACATCTGAATTGACAGTCGACTCTGGAGGAGTTTAATAATCAGCAAGCAGATTGATGAGCGTTATATAACATATCTGTCAGCGGTGGCTGTCCAGTTTTGTGACTAACCACCAGACCACCATGTTGTCTCAACCAGATGCCATGTTGACACACGCAAGAAAAACGAGTTACACTGATGAATTCGTGCATCAGTACGAATGGCCCTTTACAGTTTTTTCTTTTGAAGTCTCTTAATGTTGCACAGTGTTAAAATGTCATTTTGATTAAACATGCATAACTACAGTTTTTCAACATTTTCATCCAAATTTCACCCACTGTGACTCTTTTTTTCCTTTAAATAAAGCACACAAATGGTTTAACAGCACTGTAAGCGGTCATGTCAATATATATATATATATATATCATATTTGCACCTATTGGTGAGTCATCACATTATAAACTTTCCATCTACAGTCACTGGGATATGTGTAACCACACGAGCTACCGTCTGCAAACTTAATTCATAAAGCAGGACATTTCATTCAGGGAGCACGAGCAACACTAATCAATGTGACAAGGGTACAAGTGGGTGCTGTACAGATTAAAACTGTTATTTTGGTTTTGTAATTACACTGTCAGCTCGTCGCTATTGCCCAGCAGTTTTCTGTTTTTGCATGACCTCCTCCACATCACTGCTGATTCTGTTTGAGTTATAGAAACGGTGAGCTCTGTCTCTAATAATCCAGCTGACATTGAACTGAGCACGAGCGGTGAAGCAAGCTATATGCAGAGAAGCTCTTTTTTCCTCCCAGTCCCTCTCTCTCTCTTTCTCGTCTCTTCTGCAGATCTGTCCGTGTTTCAATCAGCGTACAACATGAAGCCGGAGAAGGTGCTGTACTTGTTATTGTTGCCCCCGTGCGCCTTTCCGCCGTCAAGCTTGATATAAATCTCGTCCCCGGGTTCCAGGTGAAGAACCACGCTGTTGCTGGCGTAGTCGTAGTTCTGGTCGGCGTCTTGGGCGATGGCGCTGGCTCTCACCTGAAAGGCAAATGTGACAGTTTGTGAAACGGCTTCGTTTCGAAATCAGAACCGCGGACAGCTCCACGTCTTATCTTGATTTGAAGCTTTAAACATCCCTCACGTAACTTTCTTTGTTTCACAATACCCAGGAAGTGTCGCTCTATGTGCAACTTGTGCGTAAAAATCCCAAAAGGTCTACATTTTTTGCAAGCAAACTAATGTCATAAAAAAAAATCAAACAAACAAGCAAACAAAAGAAACTGTGTACTGTAAACAAGACTAAAAATAAAACAAATCTTTTCTTTTTTTTTCATAAAGCAATCGTGAGTTGTTCTACCTGGTTGTTTTTACAGAGGTCAGCCCACATGCTTGTTCCATCCCCGCCTCTCATCAGCACATGGTAAACAAAGAAGTAAATCCCCGGTATCGAACAGGTGAATTTTCCGCTAGAGGGATCATAGTGGTTTCCGAGGTTTGTAACAACATCGTCAAATTTCAGTATTTCATATCCCTCGTGCTGCTTCTTCAGTCCTGCATAAAAGGCTATCTTGGGGACGGTGTTGTAAGTGGCTGCACTGATGGCACCGTTTGGCCCGTTCGCTCCCGGTGCCCCCGGTGAACCCGGAGGGCCAGGTGGCCCCCTCTCCCCGGGCGGACCGGCGGGTCCAGGTGGCCCGGGTTCGCCCATCGGACCCCTGGGACCCATCCTCCCGACGCGTCCTGGCTCTCCTTGAGGACCCTGGATGAACGTGGGCAGCGACTGAACCAGGCGGTTGTCTTTGATCGGGTTGGTTGCCTTGGCTGTAGCCGTAGCCGCGGTCCCGTGGGAGTCGCACACCATTTGACAGGATCCGAGCATCTCATAGCGAGCAGGAGTTCCGGCGGAGTTCACCACCACCGGAATCAGAACCACCAACCCCAGCACCAGCGCGACGCCACAAACACCAGTTGCGATCATCTGCGCTCTTCGGATTCGCTGTGATCTCCCGGGTGGATGGTCTTCCAGCCTGCCTGCGGAGGATATGTTTGCTGGGGGAAGAATTTGACCTGCTCCTGCACAGCCCTGCAACTTCTGGAGACAAAATAGTCCTTTAAATATTTGTGCGCGAAAGTAACCATCCACAACTTTTTTAATGCCTCGCTTTAAGCGTCGAACTGGTTCATCCCCACTTTCTCAACGCGCGAGAGAGCATCAGAAGAATCGCTTGGAGGAAGACGGCAGTCTGCGTTATGCGGTGCAAAGTTTCTGCCTTCCACGATGCCAAAGGAGAGAGTGGACAAGAAATTAACCGTTACTCGATTCTGGGTTTGAAGAGTGGGAGGAGGGATGGATGGAAGTGATGGATGGGATACAATCGGTGCATTTCTTCAGTCAAAAGAGAGAAGGTGAACGACAGACAAACTGATGCAACTCTGAAGCACTGAAACGTGACTATTTTATTTTATGCAGTCGATTTTGAAATAAGGGAGCAACTTTACTTAAAAAAAATACAAACATTTAATGCAGAGGGCTTTGCATTACTTCCATTGATTATTGTAGCGTTACATCCCACAACATTTTATCAGCGCCTATTGGAACAGCTCTAAAGGTCCTCAGCATAATTAGGACCATTTAAGACAAAAAAGCTATACCCCTTTGACACCTGGTCACACCTCAGCGGCTCCCTGTGTCCAATTTATCATTTGGAAAAAATCCATACAGCCACTGATAGAAAGAGGAGAGTCACTAGGAGCTGGCAGTGAAGGATGACTTTGCACAGATATAGTCATGAAATGAATGCTGAGGCAATTCGATGGGAAATAGGCTGAAGTTACTTATTAATTACCAATGGGAATTTACCATTTCCATCCATTAGTTTAACAAAAATGTTGTAATATTGTCTTATTAACCCAATTCAAATGGCCCCAGCAGTCTCTCAGTGCCCCATGCAGATAAAAGTTAAGCACTTCTAAGGCTTCTGTGAGATTTGAGTGATGAAGGGCTAATTCCTGGTGAGGAGAGCAGATGATGATGTGCTCATGAATGCAGAGGATGTCACTTTGTCGATGGCACCTCGCTGCCAGGTGGGAAAGATGGATCGCAGAGGAAGAAAAAACACGGATGGTCCGGCTTGTTTTGGAGGAGGAAAACTTTGATTACAAATTTTATGGAAGTCAAAATGCAAAGTGTGTTTGTGGGATCGTTGAATCAAAAGTTGCCATAAGAAAGCTGCTGGCTGTGCTAAAAGTATATGCTGTTTAAATGGTGTAAAATTTCACAATGAAAACGGTGTTACTTTACAAACTTAGGTCATCAAACCCATCAACTAAAGAGTTCAAAGGTTATATATTTATGCTATGTGTTTATATAAAACCGCCTCAGATCAAGGGTTTCATAGAGTCCATCTGGCTTTTTACATATTCTCAAAGACTATTCAATAATTTGAAAGCAACAACCACAATGATAACTGCAGGTGTAAATGTAGTGCAGGGGTGGGCAATCTCAGTCCATGAGGGCCGGTGTCCCTGCACGTTTTAGATCTCACCTTGGGTCAACACACCTGAATCACATGATTAGTTCGTTACCAGGCCTCTGGAGAACTTCAGGACATGTTGAGGAGCTAATTTAGCCATTTAAATCAGCTGTGTTGGTTCAAGGACACATCTAAAACCTGCAGGGACACCGGCCCTTGTGGACTGAGATTGCCCACCCCTGATGTAGTGGGTCCTTACATGTCAGTGAAAAACTGCACCTCAGATCTCTATGTGTGAAAAACTACACATGTGTGAGCATTTTTGCAAGGATTTGTTGTTGGGTTTTTTTATAACAGATTTAGGGGGAATAATGGAAATGGAAATAAAACCTGCATACATTCACAATCAAAGAAAGCCGCATGTAGTGGCATTTAGGCCGGTGAATGTCTGGCTCTGAAGGGCATTCACAGTCAGTTTGAAAAGTGAGCGAGTTAATGTCCAGAATACCGGCTGGCATGTAGCTCGGCCATGAAGGCTCTCCACCTCTGTCTGTCTCAGGCCAGTGAACGATAAAGGGAAACCAGGTTTTAGATGTGGTTTAAATGATTCATTTAAAAATGAATCAGTTTCTTAGACTCACAATGCATCAAGGCCTCCTCTCTATGAAAGAGGGAGACTGGAAATCCTCCAACTGAGAAATAATCAACCAGCTAACAATGACGCATTTTTGAGATTCAAGATGAATCTCCTATCAGTATTCTGTTCTATAAATCGATTCTGGTCTATAGTTTTCTTTGCTCATATTGTCCTGAGATCACTCACAGAGCTGAACTACCTGAACAGAGTGTTGATAGGAAAAAGAAATATATGAAGCTTAGAATTTAATGGTATTCTTTATTTAAAGACCATAAAATATGACATCAGTTTTATGTTTGTTTTTGTTACTTTTTAAAGGAAAAATTCATTTCAAAGTTTGTTTCTTTTTTACTGCAGATTGCATTGCCATCATATATGGATAATAAGGATAACTAACTAATATCTAATAACTAATAATGATTAGTCAGAACAGCTTAGTATGGTATATGCTTGGTATAAGCTTAATATGTAATTTTCATTTGAATGTAATGTTAATAATGCAAACAAACAAACTCAGAAAATATCACAGTGGCTAGCCAAGATTAATTTAAAAAGTATATAAACCTACATTTATTGACATGATGCATTCAGAGTGTCCCATACTCTGCAAATCAAGTGAAAACTATTGACTGAAACAAGTTTTCAGGTAAGAAGTTAATGTAGCTGTTGTTAGGGACGCAGATCATCAGAGGTGAATCTTTTGAGAATTCGCTTAGTTGGAATTCCAGTTCCAGGCTGTTTTTTTTAATGGAAAACCCCACAGAGTGAATGTATACTCACTTGCCACTTCATTGGGTATAACATGTTAGTTTCAGGTTGGAACCCCACGCTGCCTTCAGAGCTGCTTTAATTCTTTGTGGTACAGATTCAACAAAAGGCTGAAAATATTCCTCAGAGATTTTGGTCCATCAAAAGATGGTACACCGTGGTCGTAAATGGATGGACATGGTCAGAGACGATACGAAACGATGCTCAGTTGGTACTAAGGTACCCAAAGTGAGTCAAAAAAATATCCCCCACACAGTTACACAACCATTATCAGCCTAAATTGTTGTTCCAAGGCATGATGGCGCCATGCTTTCATGTTGTTTATGCCAAATTCTGACCTTACCAACCAAATGGTGCAGCAAAACATGAGACTCATCAAACCAGGGAATGTTTTTCCAATCTTTTGTTGTCCAATTTTGGTGAGCCCGTGGTAATTATAGCTTCAGTGACCCGTTCTTAGCTGACGGGAGTGGCACACAGTGTGATCTTCAGAGATTCTCCTCTGCATACCTTCATTGTAATAAGTAGTTATTTAAGTTACTATTGCCTTCTAATCAGCTCAAACTATTCTGGCTATTCTCCTCTGACCTCTGACATCAACAAAGCATTTTCACCCCCTAAAACCCCCCAATGAGATTTTTGCAGTTGAACAGGTGTACCTGTGGCTGGTGACTATATATCATAACTTATTAGTTTACTAGGATTGCAAAAAAAAAGTGCTTATTAAACATGGAGTAAGTTAGACATAGAAATTTAGCGTTCATTTAAAGTCATGTTTCTGTCAACCTGGCTCAGGGGGTTGGGAAGCATATCTGCAACCGGAAGGTCGCCGGTTCGATCCCCGGGCTTTCTGTCCTGGTCGTTGTGTCCTGGGGCAAGACACTTTACCCTACCGCCTACTGGTGTTGGCCAGAGGGGCCGATGGCGCAATATGGCAGCCTCGCCTCTGTCAGTCTGCCCCAGGGCAGCTGTGGCTACAACAGTAGCTTGCCTCCACCAGTGTGTGAGAGTGAATGAATAGTGGCATTGTAAAGCGCTTTGGGTGCCTTGAAAAGCGCTATATGAAATCCAATCCATTATTATTATTAACCTAACAAGTGTGAACATCTTTAGTCTTTGCTTTGCTTCGGTTTGTGTCAACTCTTGGGAAAATAGCTTTTTAACAGCTAAATGTTCGACACCAGTTGCTAACTTCATCTGCCATTTGGTGCCAGCCAGGTGGTGTTCAGTGACTTTTAGAAGTACAACAGCTCGGTCTCATTTCCTATGATGAGACAAAAAGGTGTGCTGATTTTATGATGAGCCACTCTGATGGAGATGTAAAGAAATAGCATTAATCCCCACCTCTGCATTGCACTCATCATTTTACATCTTTAAGTTTTAGAAACCTTCATTGGAGACAACTTAAATTCACAGATGACCCACTGTTAGTGGGGCTGAACCAGCCCATGCCTTCAGGCTTCCGACTCAGTGACATCTGGTCTTATCGTCATCAGCATCACATTCGCCCACAATATGTGTTGGTTGCTTTGCGTGCTGATGTCATAATTTTCTTCTTCCATTAGTAGAACCATGGAAATAGATTTTTATGCGTTACTGTAAATCTGAACTAGAAGACATCTCATCTTCCTGGGTGAATGTAAAAATTTGATGTTACTAACCCTCTGGCCAAATTGGAGGGTCACATGTCACTGGTACACATATCAGTGGTATTTGATATTTTAGAGAGGCCATACAAGCCACAGGACTCTGGGCACCTTGCAGTCACATGAGCCTTTAAATACTCTGTATTCCAAAAAAGTCCAGAGTTAAATGTTAGTCCATTTATCAGAAAAGCTTTTCTCTAATTAAGTCATGCAACGGGACAATGATTCCAATGCATAGCGGCAAACATACAAAAGAATGGCTGAAAAGAAAAAATAAACTTGTAAAATGTCCAGCAGTGTTGGACATTTCACAGAAAAGCAGTAATGTAACATGTCACTAATTACACTTCTGTAATTATATCGCAGTTATAATCATATTGTGAATTGTGTTACAAAGGTTCTCAAGTTGTCTTCATGTGGGTGGATAAAATTTAAAAAAACAAATAAAAATACCTTTTTCTTTATGTGCATTTGTGCTACAATAAGCTGATTTCAGTTTATGGAAAATGGTGCAACGTCTATTTTGAGGATCTGCACAGACAGTATGCTCATGCTAAGCTAGCCAAGAGTGATGTTGAAGTTGACTGTATGATGACCCCAGCCCAGCAGCCAGAGCCTGAACCTCAACAGGCAACAGATGTATAAGCAGTCAGGCTGCAGCCTTCATTTCTACCTGTTCGTGTTTCTAAAGTAGAATCACTGTGGCGATCGCTTTAAAGTCTGTTTGTGCTGGTTTTCTTCTTGTCTTTGTGTTGTTGCCTTTCTGTTCATACCTAAGAACAAAAAGAAAAAAACCTGTGTGTCCTCATTAGAATAGGGATTTGTGTTGGTGTGTGGCGGGTGTCGCCTAAGGTTTGTATTGTTAACTGATAATTATGTGACAATGCATTTCAGGTCATTTTACAGCGTTTTTCTCCAAATGAGTAATTAAGTAACATACTGCAATACTTTTAAGAAAAGTAATGAGTAATGTACAAAATATTTCTCTTTTTTTTTCCCAAGTAATGACACCAACACTGAAGTCCAGACGTCAACCTCATTGAAATGCTGTGGTTGGATTTTGAGAGAGCAGTGCATAAACAAATGCTCACAAAGCTGAATAAAGTGAAGCAGAGTTATAAAGAAGAGGAGGCCAAAATCCCCCCACAGTGATCAGAGAGACTGATAAAGCCATACAGAAAACAACCCCTTCAAATTATTGCTACTGAGCTGAGTTTTTCAAAGGGCCGCACAGAAACCTATGAAAATTTTCTTTTTCACATGAATTCATGTGTTTTTACTTAAATATACAAAGAAGAACAAATCAAAGGACATTTCCAAGCTTTTGAAAATTTGATAAGCAGGTTGTAAAGGGTAGAGTGATAGGCTGAGAGGTTTGTTAAGAGTGTAACTAAAAAGTAATCTACTACATCGAGAACTAATCTTTAAGATTTCTTCTCCTTGAACTGTGCAGTAAGAAAAAAGTATGTATAAATGTAAAATTAACTGGGAATTTTTCTTCTCATTTACTGTTCTCAGTAGTATTTGTGACCCAGTAATGTGCTCACAAGTACTCATTAGAATAATGCCTTAATTGTCCAGCTACTAAAATTGCTACCTTTTTTCCAGTATGTTTTGTTATGTTATGTTTCACAATATCTAATTTAAGCAGCTGTAGGAGCTGTTGGCTATTTTACTGATTCAAAGAAACAAAATAATACCGTAGATCATAGGCTGTGTGAAAAGTTATTGTAAAGACTCTCTTTATGGTTGAATTGGGATCTATTTTTACTCTTATATCCTTTCATTTTATCAATTAGGCGTTGTTGCTGATAAGCCGTGGTTCTTAAGGGCACCGTGTGTGAGCTAAAATACATGAACATTTCTAAAAGAACACATTTTCTGTGGGATGGGTGCAAAGTGATAAATAGAATGGTATATAATTGATTAGTATATAAAACGCACATGCACAGTCACACATGCACCAACACAGTGGGACATACTGTGGCGGCTCTGAGTCAGTGAGCACTTGTTAGTGGTCAGGCTCTTTCCCTCCAGTTGGCACAAACCTCCAGTGACTCAGGGAGACTTGTCGACCAAGAGCCAGAGTGAACAGCAGTGTCAAAATTTACCAAAAGCTGTGGGAAGAAGGCACAACTTGTATTAAAAGCTTTTCACAGTATCATGAATCAGAGTCTAAATATTATGTTTTACTTCAAAAAAAAAAAAAAAGAAAGAAAAAGAGAGAAAGAGACAACTTGCATGTGTCCAAAGTTGACTTTAATGAATCTTTACTGGAGCAGTAGATCTCAGCAGCCCACCTCTGCAGCTGTACTGAGAGTTTCCTCTGGCGGTGAGGAGATCTGACAGGTTGTTTTGAGTCTCAGCTTCGGAGTTCATTTACAACCAGTCAGGCAGGAGTCCTCTGGGAATCTGATGATTTTTGACACCCGGACAAGCAGATGTTCAGAGGACATGAATAAAACATACAGCCCATCTGACCACAGATCGGCGGCTTTCCGAGTGTCTAATGAAATATGAGGCGTGATTTCAATTCAACAAGGAAAAAGGAAAAAAAAACTTTGTCAGATAAATGCGATGCCGCATGAAATATGTATGACCTTTAGGTAGCCTGACCTGATTGGCTAAGCAGGGTTCAATTGCGGTTATGACAATCAAAGCCGAGACAGGTTTGTCAAGGAATTTATGTGGTGAATGGGAGGGAAAGTGAATGGACCTCTCATAAGCAGCCAGGAATATAAAGAGAAATATTATGTGACCGCTGACGGCAGAGTGTTTATCAACTGATAAAACACCATGTGTGCTGGGTATCTGTGAGGAGATGCATGTACTTTTCACATGCTGCTCTTTCAGAATTTGGTTGTTTATTTTTCTTTCCACTGAAGGCCAGTAAAAAAAAAGAAAAAAAAAGGCTGGTCTCAACAGTTCAGCACCACGGGGGGGAAAGCAGCGTGCGTTACCACACAACCCACTCAAAGCTGGTCTTTTACTGTATTTAAGATGGAGAAGTAATCACAAATGTCCTGGGTGGGACTGGAGAGCAGGGCTTTTCATTCAAGTGAAAATCAGGGCGTGATTGGCTGCGATTGTTTTCTTTGATTTCTTTACTTCATTCCAGTTAACCAGGAAACAGCTGCATTTAAAGCCTTTTTGATATGTGTTCATGTCCTTGCTCCACTGTCCTTGCAGTATATTTCTTCATTAAAAGCTTAAAAAAAGCTCCTTGTTGAGCTCAGATAGTAACCTTGTGAGAGGTTTTTAAAAGAAGAAACTGAATTTAGATTTAACATGCAAAAGCATTAAGGAAGCTTATAATTCCTAAAAGTGAAAGACAAATAATTTTTTTTTTTTTTAAAGAACAACCTATTCAGAGCTTCAAGCACATTTTGGCTCCTGTGCAGAGAAAAACAAGTCCTGGATCAGAGTTCATAAATATGGAGTAGTATACACACATGTTGGAACTTCTTTCAGCTATAGATATTTTAGCACCTTCTACAGGACAGTTTCTAAACTGTATAAACATTTTACATGTAAATTACCAAGTTTCTTCATGTTTCTATAGAAGCGCATCGGAATTTAAGAGAATTATCTCAAAATTTTGAGTTACAGACTTAAACTTCAGAGAACGTGACTCAAGTTTGAGAACATAATATTGGCATAATAATAACATAATATTGAATTAAATTTTTTTTTTTTATTGGCTGAAGCAAGTTTCCATACGTCTCCCTGTAATCTGAGAAGATCAAAATGTGAAAAATCTCACTGAAATCCAAACTGCCCAGAAGAGAACAAACAGAAACGGGCTGAGTAAATATCTTTACGAGAAATCTCAGAAAACAAATGCATAAACAAAAATCCCCCCCTTCAGTGTTTCCCTAAATTTTAGAGAAAGAAAAAACAATATCTCAGTGATTTGAGAGTCGTTGAAAATCACCTTGTTTCAAACATTAAATCAGACATAAAGTATGTTAGTGGCTTTTGGTGCTGTCAACGGGTCATTGTTGTATTTTTATTTGTGTCAAACCAAGTGATCAAAGAGAGCCTGACGTAAGCCAATAATGAGGCTTTTTGTACACTAATTTAATCAAGGCACTGTACACTTTCCTTTGATACAAAGTTTTCTTAAATATTAAAAGTGCCCCCCAAAAATCTAAGAACACCTTTAATAACAGTGCTGCAAATTGTTTCTTATTTAATAGCATTAATGACTGGGGTACCATTTCTTGTAACTAATTTGCTAATCATGTTTCCTTCTCTGCGGCATCCTCCTGTCCTCCAGCAGCAGCACAAAGCTGCAGCCTGTTAGAGACTCAGTAAGAAGATACTTAGAAAAGTTATATGAATGCTTTGCTTTTTAACATTTTTTTTAGAAGTGCAACATAACTACTTAGTATAGATGACTCACTTGAGATTTAATGGCCTGATAATCAGGTGGAATTGTTATTTCATTCCACTTCACTGTTGGGGGAGGCAATCAGAGATCCAGGGATGAAGTCTGGAAGCTGAGAGGAGCTTTAGTTCAAAACACAGCAGTTCTTGCAGGTATTAAAAATATATTTAAATTTCTCTACAACATATAAGAACAAGCAAGCACAATATAAATCACAGAACATGACATATTATTTCATATCAGCCACACAGACCACCCATATGTACAAGGAAAGCATTGCTTGTTGCTTTAATTCTTTCTGGGAATGTAAGCAATGCAGGACAAAATCTGAGATGTATGTTATCAAGTTAGAAGCTCTTTGGTCTACACAACATAACATCAGTTATCTTCTTCTCTGTCATTCCTGAGCTGCGACATCTGATTTCCGAGGTAACTGGAGTGCAGCATTATATGCACTGACCCTTTTAAATAAACATAAACATGTAAGGAAGACAGTAGAGGAACAAGAAAAAAATATTTGAAAATGAAAAAAATGAACTTTAATGTAGTTTGTCAAAAGTGCATTCAGGTTTTTTATTGTTATGTTCATTTGCAAATTATTTAAGTTATTTATAAATCAGAATAAAACAGTGTATTCTTTACTCCACTAAAGGTGGTTTTTTACTTAAGAGCCTAAATGGTTTTAAGTAACAGATACTTGAGTTCTTCCTTCCCACTGTCGCCAAGTTCTTGCTCTTAGGGTATCATCCTATTGTTGGAGTTTCCCTCTGATATTTTGTAAGATTTACCTTACAGTATAAAGCACCTTAAGGCAACTCTTGTTGTGAATTGGCGCTATGTAAATAAATGTGACTGAATTTAAATGAAGTTATGTGGTGCCACTTTTAATAAATACCTGTGCCTATGGCACCTCTGATATCTGTATTGTGCACATGAATCTGAAAATCATATTCAGTGTTTTCTATTATATCTATTCTTTTATATTTGATTACACTGTATTTGATCAAATTAATTATATTGTGTATTATATATATTTTATGAACAACAGCTAACTTCCATGAGAAGTTACACAGAAGTTGCACACACTTGTGTGCTCACGATAAACTTAATGCATTGCAACCTGAAAAACAGATTTACAACAAAGGATTATGACTAAACCTAATCCCCCATGCAAAAAAAAAAGAAAAAAAAAAAGGTAGATTGATTTTCATCGAGATGTCAATCGATGCTCTGTTTTGCTGAAGGCATCAGAGGGCGGAGTGTCACATTTTCTGCCGATGAGATTGAGCGGCAGCGAGGGGCTTAGTGGCAAATACAATCGAGGAGTGTAAACATACCGAGGGCTACAAGAGGCCGATCAATGGCTCCAGTCTGGGATTGATTAATTACCCCAAGAAAGAGACTGAGGTGTGAGGGCACCAGAGAAACCTGATCAGAACAAGATTTATCACCCAATCTCGGTATCATCACTCCACCCCTCTTACTGTTTTCTCTTTTCATACTTTTCCCAATCTGGCCTTCTTAATTTACAGAGCTGAGTGTGTTTCGTAAAAGTCTGAATGGCTCTTTAATATTTTTGACCCCATTTACAACACGTTAAAAAAAATCAGTTAGAGTAAGGTTATAAAATGATAGATCTAAAGATATAAAACTGTTCTGAGATATTTTACAATGAACTTGCAATGGATGATCATGAATGGAGAGACCTTCTGATAACATCCAGAATAGTCAATGTTGTTATCAAAAATTCTACTTAAATCCTAATATCCTACTTACACCTTCATTTGGGTGCAAGATTAAAAGAAAACATCAAAATACACTTCTGGGAAATCTGACAGGTACACCATGATATGGTGACCTACTGAAGTTCACACTGAACATCAGAATCATGAAGAAAGGTGATTTAAGTGTCTTTGATAATGGCATCTTTGTTCGTACCAGACAGGCTGGTCTGAGCATTTCATAACCTGCTGATCTGCTGGGATTTTCACACATGACTATCTCTAGGGTTTACAGCGAATGGTCTGCAAAAGAGGAAACATCCCATGAGCAGCAGTTTATGGAGTGAAAAATGCCTTGTTGATGCCAGAGTTCAGAGGAGAATGGCCAGACTGCTTCGAGCAGCAACACTAACTCAAATAACCCGTCAGCTCTGCTTCAGCCAAAGTATGCAGAAGAGCATCCCGAGTGCACAAAAAGCCAAACATTGAAGCAGATGGGCTACAGCAGCAGAAGACCACACTTTTGTCAGCACGGGCTTGGCAAAATGACAAAAAAGCCCCAGCCTACCTCAGTATTATCGCTGACCACGTCCATGCCCTTATGAGCACCCTGTATTCATCTCAAACTGGTTTCTTGAACATGACAATGAGTTGCCTATATTCAGATGACCTCTACAGTCTCCAGATCTCAACCCAATAGAGCACCTTTAGGATGTGGTGTGTGATGCTGTCAAGTCAATATCAACCAGAATCACAGAGGAATGTTTCCATCACCTTGCTGAATCTGTGCCATGAATAAATAAGGCAGTTCTGTAGTACTGTTACAGTTTTTGAGTTCATGGTGACTCTGGCAGGGGGAAAGTGGCTCTTATATGAAAATGAAAGAACGTCTCTTTTTTTCAGCTGGACTAAAATTATGCTCACAGTCAGAAAACTAAGAAAGAAAACGGCAACGGAGCACCTGAATGTGGAAGCAGAAAATCTCCTTTCCTGATTACACCACACCTACTTGTAAGTCATTATGTTCAAAACAGTGATTGTAACAGCTAAGTTTAAGTTTAAACTTAAGTAGCAGCCACATACGTCTTCAAGGAAACAATGCAGTGGTTGATTGGGGATGAGGAGTGTTTGTTTCACTCATTTCCACCTCCCACAATGCATCGGTTTAATTTTCAGAACATTTTACTTTGAGTATGATGACAGCATAGGACAATAAAAGAACTGGACCAGAATAACTTTGTATTTTGGAGTATTTTACCTTCTTTGTTGACTTGTGACATAAACATCAAAATCTGTAAGGCTCCACAAAATAAGTGTGACTGCATAAAAAGAAATATAAGAATTCATATAGCTTACTTATCGTACCTGTCGCGGTCAAGCATCCATTTTTTTTTTTTTACCTCTGGAAATTAACAATAATAAATTTTATCCAAGTTATTTAAGGGTTTTCTAATAAGAAGACAAAAATTATAAGCAGCTCCTTTGCATTTGTACCAAACAGCTAAAGTCAGCAGCTACGCTATAGCCTGTAGCAGCTAAAGTGTGATTAATACCCACATACTGCATATAAAAACTGGACCTTTCCACAATGATATTAACTACTGATTTGTTAAGCTTTGTTTTGAAGCATAGATTTTAGCCTTATGAATTACTATCTTGTTTTTGTTGATTTTTTTAGACTCAGAATTGACCATATTTGTAGGAGGGCTGCCATCTAATGCTAACATACTTTGTTGGCTCTATGCTCATTCGGGTCTATGCTCCTTACCAAGGAGCATAGACTGTATGGGTGCACCACATAAAGATACCTACTAGTGCTAAGTAACATACAAATGATGAACTTACTTCAAAAACTTTTAAAAATATTCAGACAGGTGAGTTTTATAATAGTAATCAGTGCTGCTGCAGTTATAAAGAAAGTGGGGATCCATAGCTACAGAGGCCAAAACACTTTAGAGGCACCATCAGGTAGGTACTAGTGGAACTGCAGTTTTTGACATTTTCATTCCCTCAAGCTCAGATTTGTAATTAAGACGTTAGGTGGATGGATATTAGGGAAACTAATATTTGAAAATGTTTTGCATCTGTCTTGAAAAGTATTGCCTAAATGTTTCTGGTGCTCACAACAAATAGAAGGATTCATGTTTCCACAGAACTTTTCCAATTAAAGTGAAACTGTTCTTTTAAATTGCTGTTCCTTTATCATTAATATTATTGTTACTGAGTTATTAGTTATTATTAATCTCTGACTCTCCTCCAATCCATATCTTTTTTCCTGTCTTCCTTCCCTCACCAGAGAGTTCTTCCTGTGGGAAGGGAGTTTTTCCTTCCCACTGTTGCCAATTGCTTGCTTAAGCCGGTTGCTGGATTGTTTTTTCTCTCTATTATTTTAGGGTCTTCACCATGCAGTTTATACCTCCTTGAGGCAACAGTTGTTGTGATTTGACACTATACAAATAAAATGGAATTGTAAATTAAAAGTATCTTGTGTAAACGTACGAGATCACAAAGATATAACCAGCATTATGTTTTCATCCAGTTGAGGACATCAGCATTTACTTGGGCAAAGATAGATTCTGTCTTTGCTCAACATTGATGCCTTTCTTTCTGTCTCATCATATCTTTTGAGATCATGATGTGGCCCTCAGAACCTCTGTAGGGTAATGCAATGTAAACATGTTTATTTGTGCTCTAAGTTTTGGCATTTTTTCCCTGGCAGTTTGTGGAAATTTCTTGGAGTCAGCTTTAAGTGGACATTTAAAGAACTGCAGTTCTGTCACATCCATAATAGATTTTTTTTTTTTTTTTTTAGCTTGGACAGTTTCACTAAGGTATCATAATATAAATAATAATAAGCTTAATCCAATTAAAATAAAATAAGACAATAGCTGACTGCAACCCTTTCTCAGTTAAAACTCACATTTAAATCTTGTTTTGTTGTTTTTTTCCCAATAATTAAATGAACTAATTACAAATTAAGATACTTTCCATATGAGGTTCATATGAGATTTTATGTTGAGTCACTTTTCACAGCATTAATATTTTGACCAGACTGGTTATCATCAGTTTACACGAATACAGTATAATGAAGAAAATATCACTGTCTGTCCACAAACACAGCTGAGGCTCAGTAAGATCTTCCAGTCAGTCAAATAAATCTAGTATAAGACTGTACACAGTGAATAAAGACTGGTCGTTGTCAAAACCAGGACAGCCACATGACAGCCCTGATGTCTGATGCATGACTGTCCCTCTGTCGCCCTACATCCTCACCCGAACTAATGATGACCTTTGATTCCCAAAAGATGTCAGGAGACGGGAGAAAAACTGCAAACGCACCCAATTAATTTTGGGTGAAGAGGACTGGAACGTGTGAGTGCGTCAAGCAGCTGGAGTGAATAGTGAAGGGCTCCAGGAAAAGACAAAGCTCAGTATAATTAGGATTCAGGAGGCCCTTTGTCAAAGATAATTAAAGCTGACAGCCACTGTGGAGCAGAAGGGAAGAGAGCAGAAAACCCCTTCAAACTACAAGCTTCACTTTTAACACACACTCTACATGGTCTTTCACTCTTTCTGCCTCTCATACACACTTTGACACACACAAACCTGTATCACCATCCATCACCCCAACTTGCTCCGAAACTGCATGCTAGGCAATAAAATAGATGAAAGATTAAATAAGACAGTAAAAGTAGTTGTGGTATCTGCATGTACGTCCTCTTGAGCCAGAAACATCTGAACAACGTGATTAGAGGAGACAGCTTCAGGAGTGAGCAGACAGCTCACACTTCACCATCTCGACTTCAATCTTTATTGCTGAAATGGAATATTTCTACATTGCTTGTCTATTTAACTGTTCAGTTTTATTATTACAAGGACATCTTTCTATATTGCACTGGTTTGATTAAAGCTGCCACTCTGGCTATTGTGGCAAATTGAATACTTCTGTATTTCAAAGCTGCTCTGCTCAATATTTTTATATGAGCAATGGATCAAAATGACAGAAAGAGGTAGTTTGCACTGCTCTGTTTACTCCCTTGCACTACCTTGCGGTCACTCTATATGGAGCCTGTTCAGAATCCTACCTAATGCCACGGGGGAAATTTAGTAGCTAAGGATTAGAGAGACAAACTCCCTCTAATCATACTGAAATGAAACGTTTTCTCACTTTCAACCTATTGAGCATGGCATCTAGGCATCCTGCAATATCGCTTTAATCATAGTTTCTCTCCATTGGTTTTCTTTTTATGCTAGAGATTATTTTAATATTTTAGAGATGCTGTTCATCTTCAAGTGGAGCCTTTAAAAGTGCTACAAAGTCAAGACTGGCAAAAAACTGTTTTTTAGTGTCAGAGAAAACTGACACTACTTTTGCTCTAGGCTCAAAATGTGTGTATCAGCTGGCTTCACGGATACATAAAGAAGGGTATCAAGGGACGCATGTTTAATGTAAACAGAATTGGCCCTAGCACAGAACCCTGTGGAACTCCGTAATTAACCATTGTGTGTGGGCTCTCTCTCGGTACTCTGGATCCCCAAAGATATTCACGTTAGACTAATTCTTAATTGAGCATAAGTGTGATTTTGAGTGTGAATTGTCATCGTTTCTCTGGAATAGACTGATGACCTGTCCAGGGTGTGACTTGTGATAAGTATTAAACGAAGTGGTTGGAAGGACGTATTACGATTTATTATTTTCTTCCCAAAAATCTCTCCACATTTAAGTTCATGAGAGGACTATAGTGGAAGAAGCTGACAATTAAAAAGAAAAATCTGGCTTCTTTCAAACAATGTCTTCATCAAAGCCAACAGACATACACTTTTTAATCTGTAGGCATCTGAATGAGAGGAGTGACATCTAACTTCCCTACAGAAACTTATTATATTTTGTTCAAGGATTTCTGAAGTAAAACAGAAATTAACACATTTTTAAAACCACTAACACAAAACAAGCAAACAAAAAAAGATCTGTAGAGCAGCTCATCGAGACGTTCATGGTTTTTAAACCACGTCAGTACGACTTGTGGTTCTGACTCTATCAGCCGTTTCTCGTGGGTAGTGCTGAGCAAAACTTCACATAGATTTCACTGTCGGTCACATGGAATGGCATCGCCATGGTAACTTTGACTGGTTCACTGACACAGTGTCACTAACTGACAGTTGATTCATTTGAATATTGCTGTCTGATTGGTTTGTTTGACTCCAATCTCTCTCCGTGTGGTTTGACCTGTCATGCGCGTTCACATAAAATACTTTTTTCTCTCAGAGAAAATGATTATTCTGCCCTGCTTGAAATGAACGGTACACACTTTAGGTTTACACTGTTTAAACCTACTGATCCATCTGTCTCTGAGTATTGCAGGGAGAGCAGCTCCCAGGTCTTCTTGAAATAAAGATGGAAAAAAAAATGCTGCTGCTTGTGTTTCACATATCAGGACAAAAGGAATCCATTGAAATGACGCAGGGTCACAGCTGAAGATAACTCCACTGTCACAGATGTGCTAAGAAAAATCTTAAACAGCATAACAAAAGTTGACCTGTGACCTGCTGCTACCAGGTCATTCTTCTTCTTCTTCTCCATTCTCTTGCATGTTTCAGTCCTTTCCTTTTTGAAGATTCGGCCTCCTTGTTGTGTGTTTATTGGGGTTTAATACAACATAAAGTTGCGATCAAAAGTTTAACACCACTTGAAAAATGGCAAAAAATCATATTTTGCATGGTTGGACCTTAACAAATTAAGGCTGTCACTGGCGCCGACTGCAGCCCCATAAACATCAGACAGCATCTGAGACTGAAGAGTTTCAAAAACAAAAAATGCCTTCAAAGTTCTCGTCTGGGGAACAGGGGAACATTGGAGCTTCAGGAGCTTCTGGCCATGTCCAGATGCTGCATAGAGCATCCCTCATGACTGAGGCCCTCGCCTGTGTGGTAATGACTGGGTTTTTCAACAGGACAACGCTACAGTACACAATGCCCTCAGGGAGAATAACATCACGCTTTTAGACCATCCTGCGTGTTCCCCTGATCTGAATCTAACTGAGAACTTTTCAGGATGGATGACAAGGGAAGTTTACAAAAATGGACAACAATTACAGACAGTATATGCCCTCCGTGTGACCATCTTCACAACTTGGAGAAATGTTCCCACTCACCTCATGCAAATGCTTGCATCAAGCATGCCGCAACAAATTTTTGAAGTGATCAACAATAATGGTAGAGCTACTCATTACTGAGTTCATGTTTGGAACTTTGATTTCTGTTTTGGGGGGGTTTATGAGTTTTTTTTCAGAGGTGTTTTGATCAGCTGTAAAACAGCCTGTTTCAGTTTAAGCGTTGTTTTCAATAAATTGCATGTTCAAAAAAATGTTTTGTCCCACTCCCATTTCTTCTTGCTGCATGTTGAAGCTCACCTTGGAACCTTATTAAGATCCAACCATGCAAAATATGATTTTTTGCCATTTTTCAAGTGGTCTTAAACTTTTGATATGGACTGTATTATGAAGTTGAAGTAGTTAGGATAAGATTCCTCTCAGAATTCTTTTGTCCTATGGTTTGATCAAGTGACAGTGACATCACATGACCTTCTGACATCATACCTTTGAAAATGGCATGTCAGATCAGCTGTTCTGCTGTCAGTACACTTATCTGTGTTTGTGATTGGTCAGATGCTGCCAAAGGCTTTTTTGTGAATGTACGTGTAAATTTGGAGTTAACTCAGCGAGTTAATATTCAGCTTAAACTTTGTCCATAGTACAGTATAGTATGTGTTGTATTTTCAAAATAAAATCCCTCAGTTTCTTCTTGGGAGGCCAGTATATTTTAAAATTTGTACAAAAGGAATATTCAAAAGTGCTATCAGTTACACACACAGTTATTTATTTATGGCAACAGTATGCAATTTTCAAAATGAAAGCCCCAAGACAGTTATAGGAACTGAACATGATTCTTTAAACTTAAATAAAATGCTCCATTTACTTATTGGAAATCATCAATGAGCGAATTTAGTGAATTGTACTCTATATAGTAACTAGTTGCACATAACACAAATAACTTTTGCATATTTTAGCTTTTTTATTTTTTCAAACATTTTTTCTTACATCTTTCTGTTTTTATTTTCCTAACATATATCTAATTCACTGTCTTCCTAAAACTGACAATTTCAAAATAAAAGCTCCTTTCTAAAAACAAATAACATGATGCTGATATGTGTCTAATTTTCAAAATATAAGCCCTATGGTAAGTTATGGAAATGTACCATATTTTAGGTGTCAGATTTTAAAAGTGTGTTTGATTGTGAAATGTTTTGTTTCTTCAGCTTTCACACAGCCTTCTGAAATACCATTATGGAGGCGGAAGCAAGATGTGAAGTCCAGCTGACAACAGTATGTCTTCTCTTTCTAATAGTTTATATTCTGTGCTCCTAAACTGGTTACACTAACTGTTCCTCCCTTAGTCTAGCTCTGTTAAAAGTGAGTTCTTGCTCCTCACTGTTGCCAAGTGCCTGCTCTTAGGGGAATGTCTGACTGTTGAGGTTTTCTCGCTAACGTTGAATGTTATGAGATATGAAGAAGCTATAAAGCGCCTTGAGGCGACTGTTGTTGTGAATGGTGCTCTATACATAAAGCTGAACTGAAAGGTCTGCTAAAATTACACACAATGTACTGATTTCATAAGAACATATATTCCAGCAAAATCACAAAGCAGCAATGAGTAAGACTGAACTTTGGCCTTACACAGTATAATGAACACAGAAATGGCCGATGACTAACTCAGTGTAGGTTTGCGTTTGTCTCGAGGATGAAGACTGAGGTTAAAGAGGGTCAACAGAGTCAGACGAACAGATTTCAAGTAAAGATGATGCTACTTCTTCAGTTTGTGGCATGTGACATAAAATACTGTCAGTGAACAACAGAAGCATACTGAAGATCACTGCCATAGAATTCAAGGTAAAAGAAAAAGAAAAAGGAGGCTCTTGTTTTTAAACACTCCAAAATAATGACACAAAACATCAGAGCATTACATTTATTTTGACACTACCAAATTACTTACTACTGAACCATCATGCAAAAGCTTTTTCAGCATATTCTTCCAGTTGAGCAAAGCCTACAGAAGTGGAATATTTTGACCATTTTGTTTTACACATTCTCAGTTTGTAAGCAGCATCACTCTTTTCTTCAGTTTTCGGTTGCACCTTCTTTATAACTCAAGACACAGAATCAAGCCATTTAGCAAAATGAAAGTTACAGACCTAGAGTATATACATCTTTCAAAAACGACACAGATAATCGATCAAGCCATGTTGCACCAAAAAAAAGGAAAGGACACAGGTCTCTGATTTAATTTAATTTCATACCTCTTTTTTTTCCTTCTTTTTTTTTGGCACAAACAGCGCCTTAAGACAAAACTCTGCAAATGTCCAAATGTGACAGCTATAGAGGTTGGAGTGTGTCATCACAGAGACTACCAGAGCCACCGCAGAGAAGGCACTTAATAGTAACAGATAAAATTCTGGTCAGCTGATACTTTTTGTTGTGTTTGGCAAGGTCCTTCTTTTGTGAATGGAGCGGGAAAAATGCGGGAATTAAGAATACTGCTGGGTGAATCTCTGGTGGAACTCTTTGACTTTATTCAGGAGGATCTTCAGCTTGTCGGTCGGTGGCAAGATGGTCATTCTGGGCAAGAGGGGCAAAGAAAAGGAAGACACAAATTAATCCAGCAGATGACCCAGCTGAGAGTTCTTTGGACTTCAGAGAATCCCAGAAGAACTAATTTAGAGATTCTGACAAGGATTTAAGATGATATTTTTTAAAAATGATTAAAAAATAAATAAATGTTTTGAGCCACTTGTTCAAAGGCACTCTAAAACAACAGGACTGCACTATACATACTGTTTTAGACAAATGTGCCAGAATTCCTACTGAATAACTGAATATCTTAATTATCTGACTGTAAGTTGCACATTTGCTGTGTACCTGAAATGGTAGGTCCCATCCTTTTGGCCAAACCCGCTGCCAGGTACGAGGCAGATTCCAGTCTCCTCCAACATCTTCATGCAATAAAACATGTCCGGCTGCTGTCCCTTTTCCTGAGAGAGACAAAAGGAAATATTATATGTAAAAATCTGGATATTTTGGTGACACGGGGCTCTTTAACTAAAAGCTAGAAAACTGTGACAATATGTGCTTAATTAAGCTGGAGGGCAGATGAGAATTTGAAAAAGGTAGAGGTGAAATAAATCTGCATTAAATGTAATTTCCTCTCAAAACAAAAGATTTAGTAAAAAAAATTTTTAAGATATATTTAAGATATTTTAAATGTCTTCACTATGGTGGCCCTCAGGTACAAAATACAACTAAAAAGAAAACAGGATGTTTGAATTTTGAAAGAAAAAAATCCATATGATTTTAATTTAATTAGTGAACTTTAATTTATCTGATAGTGAACTGCTGATAAAAGATATATGACATAAAAAACAAAAAAAGAATGCTGTTTGTGCCTTTTGGACAAAATTTTTTCTTAAAAGATGTTTTTTGTGTTGTTGTTTTTTTTTATCTTAGGCCACAAGGCAAGTTAAAGAGGCTTAACAGCAGATCTGTGATAATACAGGTATGTGTGGGTTTTTGGGATAATTCTACTAGTTTGTGGTCAGTCACAGGAGCTGACCACATGTCAGTGGGTTAACGTAACGTTACCCTCTCTAAGGCTGATCAGATTCTCGGTGCTTTGATTCATCCGCTCTCTGTGAAATTCCTACAGAACAGTCGCCCGTGGGACAAAACTGAAATCCTGAGCCATTGGAAATCATTTGTCCTTCTAAGAAAACAAGGCGGCGCGTGGGCAATGAGCTGAGCTTCTTCAGCACGTTGCACATCCACCACCAGTCTGCATGTTGTATTTAATGGCCATTCCTAATGTGGCTTGTATGTAGTGTGACATGAGTGCAGTTAAGGCCGTGAAGGTCACAGAGAGAAATTTTTAAAACAATAATAGCAGGACTGCAAACATGAGCGATTGGAGATTAGAGTGTTCTGTAGAAATTCTTGCATAACTGCAACGTCTCTCTTCTTTTGTTGCCTCTGATCAATGTCATCACCCTGAAACAGAAATGGTGAATTATTTATAAAAGAAGGTTCAGGACTGACCGTGGCCTCTTTGACAGCCTTTTCAGGGATGGTTATGCGAGGAAAGGAGTACATAGCACCCTGCACAGGGTTGCAGCTGATGCCTTGGACCGTGTTGAGAACTTGCTCTGTAAGTTTGGCCTTTTCTGCTAAGGCACTTAATGTGGCTGTGCGTTCCTGGATGTGGGAAAGAGATATGGGGAGGGGGGCACAAAATTAGATCCAACATATATACATTTATGTTGCTGGGATTCACTTGATTGGATTTTTTTATCTGCATGTAACAATCTTCTGTGCTGTAACCTCAAAAAAAAGTTTCAAATTCAGCAGTGTTTATAAATGACCAGTTTCTGTAAAGGGTTTTGTCTTATCCCTGCTTGCTGAGGTGTACAATTTACATCACACTGAATGACCAGAAGTAAACAACATGGGCAGGATCATGCTGAGCTTAAAAGAGCTTTTGATTTGAAGCTTTGTTATAAGCAAACCATGAAATATCTTTTGTGTTCTTCTGGATGAACTACAGTGATACATGAAGGTAGGGCTGCAAAACAATGAAATGATTATGACTGAGCAATATTTAAAATGCAAAGTAAACAAAAATCAAGTGTTCCCTAAATCAGCTCCTGATGACGTGCTTGCACGAGCCAATCACAGCTGTTCCCTCCACCGCACGGCATGAATTTACCTGGATTAGTCTGGACGAGTGATGCTGCGTTAAAAAACAGATATAGAACAAAATGTCTGGCACAGCAGAAGGTGAAGGGCTTGTCCCTCAAAGCTGATCATTAGCCATTATTTGAAAATACTTCCAAAAAGAAATCATTTGCAAAGAGTGCCGTGTGTCTGTAACGAACAGCAATACAACTCACTTATTCAACCGCCTGAAAAGACACCGCAAAGTGCAGTAATGATGAATGCATGAAGGCCAAGAAAAGCAGTGTAGTGGTTTCTAACATCAGTCATCCAACATCAGCTCAGATGTTGATAAAAGCGAAGCTGTACAGCATGCCAGCGCAGCCATCCGGCTCACAAAAGCGCACTGAAACCACCAACGCAATCGCACTACAGCCGGCCAAAAATGTGCACCTAATAAACACGGTAAGAAATGGACATCTCAGGAAAGCAGAAAAAAGTGGAAGCTGTACCCTGTTGATTTTTTGTGTTCATGCAGCCCTACCTGACGGCACTAACAGGAAGTTTGTTACCTTTTTAGCAAAACCCTCACCTAACCCTCGATGCGCTGGATGTCTAGAGGTTAACGTATTCTGGTATGTTAACAAGTTGAGTAAAATCCATAATCAACAGTTTGTATTCAAAAGGACTTCAAACTAGTGACTGGGGCTGTAAGCCATCATTAGAAGAGAGTTTACTGATCATTGACAGATTTTTAGGCAACCACAGGGGTCACTGATTGCTAGCTGTGATAAAGAATGTAGGTTTATGATATTTAAGCTTCAGTGTCATCATTTTATTCATATACAGCCTATGATGGTAAACTGAGTACCTTGATAAAGCTGCCATAAGAAGGTTCCCCAGGCTGTGGAGGGTTAACCACCAGGTCCATTAGAGCCTGACCAGGAACAGGAGGGCATAGACGAACTGACAGCAGCTTGGTGAGCTGGTCCTTCACTTCATCGTCCATGTTGATGATTTCCATGTAGCCCCCACGAAAGCCACACCTACAAGGCAGATTATAATGTGAGAATTACAGCAAACACAAAACAAAACACAAAGAAAGAGAGAAACACAAGCTATATATTGCAGCCTTACTGTACTCTTGTCCAGCTAATAGTTGTAAAACCTCCCCTTCAAATAACTATTTTTTCACAGCTATTTTATCCCCAGCACAAATAAGAGGGAAAAAAACCCACTTACTCTCCCATGTAACACTTAGAGGTTGAGTGGAAAGACGCCAGTTCCACTGTTTCTGCGTACTCGGGCCCCATCTCAAACAGGACCTTCTTAAAGGAGTGGAACTGGCATCCCTCAGCATACACATTATCCTGGTACACCTGGGAGATGAGGACAATAGGATAGATATTAACAAGGTGAAGAAGATTATACATCAGACAGATGTCTTAAGACATTCAGAGAGATTACCTCATCAGCCATGAGAAAGAGACGTTCCTTTGCAGCGAATCGAATTACATCCTCAATGCACTGTCTGCTCTGAACCTGACCTGTAAAAATTAAGAAGCTCATGATAGGGCGGTGACTTTAGCTTTGCTGCCATCTAGTGGCTGTTCCAAAATACATGGAAATGTGTGTTGGGCCTGGTTAGGAGACAAGACAGTCTTTTCTTGTCTATTAGGATGTGTAAATATACATATATATATATATATACATATATATATATATATATATATATATATATATATATATATATATATATATATATATATATATATATATATATATATATATATATATATATACACATATATATATATATATATATATATGAATACAAAAAAGATGCAAATGTAATGCTAAAACAAATGATGCAATGAGTTTCAAAGACAGCCTTTTTATAAGAATTAAAATAATTTTCTTCTTTTTTTTAATTCTCTGTAATAACTACCGGTACTTGATCAATTGACTTTGACATATGCAATAATATGTTATGATAGTGATGGCTCCTAAATAAAGTGTCATAAAGAATTTACCTGTGGGGTTTCCAGGGTTGATGATGCATAAGGCTCGGGGGTTGCAGTACTGCCTGGCCTCATTCACAGCACGCTGCAGCTCAGTGATGTCCAGGCTCCAGCACTTTTCCTCATTAAGGAAATAGTCGATCTGCACAGCGCCCAGTTCGGCCAGTGCAGCTGAATACAGGGGATACTGAGGTATGGGTATCATAACACCAGTACGGGTCGTACCTTCGCCACACACCAGCAGCTTCAGCATTGTCTGAGGGACAGGTCAGAAAAGATTTGTGATGCTTCAGTTATAATGCTGACTGCACTATGAAAATTTCCTTTTTTTTAAATACTGGTGGTTGCCAGTGCAACTCTCATCCTCCTAGTAGATGCACCTTTGGTATCAATTTCAAAATCCTATGTTGCTTTGTTCTTTGTTGCATTTACAAGTTTTTCAAAAAACTTGACCTCTGACCTTTACGATCAAGTCACCGAGATTCAAATTAGTCTGAAACTTTTACAGATACCCCTATGGTATCAATTTCAAACTCCTATGTTACCTTGTTCTTGAATTCTTGCAAACCTACATCTGCACGTTGCCCACTGGCCCCACGGGGTGATGATGTTGTTTTCTAAAATAATTAGGTTATTGTGTGCAGATAGAAATAATTTAAGCTTTTTAAGGGAAACGAGGATGTTTAACAATGTTATGTTGAAAACCTCATGCTCTGTTAAAACAGCACTTAGAACATTTTTGACAAAAACTTTTATTTCATAAGGGAGGGGCTAATAATTTTGCCCTCATCTGCATGTGCGCATAATCAGATTTTCGAATTACGTAGTAGTTTGGCTGCATCTTGCTTAACCTGAATACAATATATAACAAATATATATACAGGTACGACAAAAATGCACAAGAAATCGGTTCTTTATGAGCATTTTATGAAATAAAAAATATTATGTTTGAGTAAAAACCCAGCCAACATTACTGCCAGATAGAAATGCTATCGTTTTAGGTCATTTCTCTTGGAGAACAAAACCGTTAAACAGCCCAGACAACCCATGAAAGGGGTCATGAGAAGGTAATACCCATCTAGCTAGCCAAAATGTTCATGCATCAGTGATCCAGTTTCAGCCCTTCTTTGATTGGCTGACATTCAATAGATCTGTTCTCACGCGTATTTATTTCCCTGCTAATTGTTGCATGTATAATGCATCCTTTAAAAGCAGGCTCACTGCTGAGGCTTTAATTTCACAAGCCTGTTTTTGTAGTTCAGTGTTCAAAATCAAAATCAAGCTACTTCCTTCACTGTTGCTACAAGACAAATGTTCATAATTAAAACTAAAATGGAGACATAAATCACAGTACCACAATGCCGTCGCTGGCTCCTGTGGTGAGATAAATGTTATCTGGGTCACAGGCCACACCGCCATCCCGTCGTTCAATGTAACGGGCCACGTCCTGACGCACAGAGTCTATGCCTTGACTGGCACTGTAGGCACCTGAAGGAGATTCATATGGAGACAATGCAAGCTGCTATAGTAACACAAGCTCTAGAATCACTGCAGTGGCTATATATCACTCAGTAGGTGTATAAAAGGACTAAGGGTGATAATTACTAAAAAAAAAAAAAACTAAACCTCATACACACCCATACTGTTCCCACCACAAGACTGCAGAATGCGGCATGCTCTACTTTTAGCATCCTCTGGGAATGTGCTGTCACTCAGCAGTTCAGGGTAGGAGCAGAGCGCCAGGACCTTTAAACAAAGAGATTGAGTAAGCATAAGGGTGTATTATCTGCATGCATTACTACATAAAACAGGCACACTGACAATGACTTATTTGAAGAGTCAGCGTTAGTGTGAAGTACATTAACAAACATGAAAAGAGTTGTTATATTTAGACAGAAGTCAAGGGAAGGGTTTAGGAGCAGACCTGTCGGAAGAAAGTGATTGGCTGCTGGCCCATAGCATGCGCGTCACCAATGTTGGCCTTAATGACCTCTGCAAAGGGCTTCTTCATTCCCTGCCAAACATAAACACAATTAGCAGCAGTGTAACTATACATTTTGTACACAACAACAACAACAACAACTTTGATACATCAAAAAGCTTTTAAAAATAGACAAAGACCATCAGCTGCACCTAAATAACTTTAACACTATGCCTGCACTCTTTTAAACACGTACATAACTGTTCCATACACACGGACCCCACACTGGTTTACTGGACATGAGACTTTATGCAGCTGCAAGTTATGCAGAAAAATTAAAAAGTTGATCATGTTTGCTTTAGGGATCCAGTAACATGTTGGCAGACACTAATATGATATGACATGATACGATATGATTGATAATCACCTATCAACAAATAGTATGATAATTACACATGGCAGTGACTTTAATTTGTATCTGTTGAGTCATATCAGTTTACTGCTAGCTAAATGTGGAAAGACAGTCAGAGAAAGAACTAAAATAGAAAAGAAGAAAACAGAAAACAATAAAGGTACAAGAGTCTGATATACGATTTTTAAGGACCGATACGATATGTGGAGAGTTAGAAATCTGATATTTCAGTATATCAGCTGATTCCTCCCTCCACCACAACAGGGAAGCTAGAGTGTCAAACATGCAACATCAACACTCATGGTTGAAAATTGTGTTTTTTGAGTCTCCTCTTCACTTTTTACATTTATTGGCTGTTCTAAATGTCAAATCAGCACTGGTTATCTGCAAAATAGTAATTGGCCCAGAAATTCACAATTTGTGCATCCCTTTGCTTTACTGAATGTCATGTCCCAGATATTATCCTGAACAAAAACACTGGGGAAAGTTTTAGCAGCTTTACAGCAAAATGCAAATTCTTTCTAATTTTTTTTCAGTCAGCAAGTTTTTGGGGGGAAGTTGGGGGGGTGTTGTCTGTTTGTTCAGTAATGCATCAACAAAGCCAAAGAAAGGCATGGCTGATAAGCAGCAAATGCTGATGTAAGTAAATAACGCTCCCCACCCCACCCCCTCAAAAAAGGAACAAAAAAACAAAACTCTTTTACATGAAAAGCATTCAAAAGATTCATCAAGTTCTCAAAAAGATATGTATTGTGCATCAGAGACAGTTAATAAAACAAAATACCTTTAGTCTCAAGGCTTATGATTAAATTCCACGAACCCGGTCATTTAAGTAAAATATAAACTCCAGATAAGACAGATAAGTATGCACAGCATTTGTGTAAGCTGTGTTTATTCAGGAGGAGACGCAGACCACTTGGAAAAGTAGTTTAGTGAGTCTGGAACAGGTTTGATGGAGGTCAAATGTGCAGACACAGTTTCTGCCTGAGCAAACCAGCTTATCACATCACTTCTATTAACCTTGTGAAACAAACAGACTAACATTACACAAAAAGCTTCCAATCTCTTTTGTGCAACCTTTAAAAATAAAAACAGCATGGATTACATGAAGCAACAGTAAGCTAAATGTTTGAAATAATTAGATAATTAATAATTATCTATATAAGAGCTATTTGTTTATGGTCTCCCAGGCAAATAATATAATACTCCAAGGTCTGAAAGATAATCTCCTGACCAGCTGAGACCCCTGACGGAGGATAAACAGCAATGCAGGGAAACACACAGAGACACATGCACGCAAACACATGCTGCTAACACCAGATGTTAAGACACAGTGTGACAGTGCAGAAAATCCACCAGTGAAACTTCACGCTGACACCCTGCAGAAATCCAAACAGCACATTTGATTTGTCCAGTCCAGTTCAGATTTTAGGAAACATGAGTCCCTCGCTCTCCCATTGGTCACACACAAGAGGCGTCTCTCGGGCTGAGCCAATAACATTACACAGTGTGCATAACACCCCTGGGTCAAAGACCCATCCATTCATGATGGTGATCTTTTAGAAAAAAAAAAAGGCTGACCTCTGCTCCTGGAATGGCCTGTGCTTTTTGTTCATCACTTATAAAACAGGACAAAAACAAACAAACAAACAAAAAACAATGCTGAAGGTCCAGCAGGAGAGGCAGTGTTTCTTTCTACTGCTGGGCTTTGCAACAGTTTCGATTTTGTAATGATGCAAAAAAGCAAAGAGTCTGTTATGAAAATTCACTTTGCACTCTTATGGGTCTGTTTCTTTGGTTTGTTCAGCTAATAGTGCTCCAGCATGTTCCCAATAGGCTCAACAGTCTCTTCCATGTGTCTCAAATACAAACCCATCACATATTATACAAAGGAAAACATTTGGGGTGTTTGCATATTCCTGTTCATTCTGGCAGAATTAAAATATCTGGCAGCTCATTCAAACAGCCCCATTCACTATCAGCTAGCCGCTCATTAAAACTAAACACACTAGCACACTGCATATGCATACTGGTACAGTAAGTTGGTGCAGTTTGTCTTGTTTCTGTGCTCTTTGAACAACACACAGTTTGTATGTGCTAAAAGGAACAAGGAAATACTTGTCCTCATCCAAAAAAGCAAACACAATTTACAGAATGGGGGAGCACAGCATGCCTTCTTGTGTGTGCACGTGCTTAATTCTCAGACAAAAGAGAGAATACCATTCCGACTCGTTTCCCAAAGTAATCTAAGACTAACCAAACCTGTTTGAAAAAGCAGGTGTCCACAAAAGAGGAAGGCGTGCTGCAGAAACTACGAACAATTCCAAGAATAATTGGCATAATTTCGTGAGTGCTTCAGAAAAAATGGAGAAGCTGAGAGTAAGCTGAACTGAGGTACATTTCTCCCTTCTGGCTGTGCAACAGTATGCAATTAGAGAACTAGTTTTAGTTAGCAGTAAAGTTTAGTAAAGTTTACCAACAGCTGTAAAAAGTTGTTTCACCTGTGAAAATTTTCCTTTACCTTTGAACTTAAACTGTGCTTCTATCAACTGAATCCAGCTGCAATTTTGTCTGCTTTTTAAGCACCTAAACATCAATTAGCGCCTGATATAACTGTTGTAGCTGAGAAGAAAATCCCATATGTAGAGAGAGTGCTCATCTCCGGATGAGCATCAGTCAAAGTAAACAGAACATAATACGTTTGGAGTAATTGAACCATCTGGGTAAAGGGCTACCACCGTCATTAGAGACCCTGTTGCCCGATGTTACCGGGCTCGCATACTCATCCCTTAACTAAGCAAACCACTCAAGAGAGGACAGTTTTCACACCAGACTGCACTCAGCACACTAACAGCTGGTTGCCACATCACCATAGACAGCGTGTGAGGAAGGGATTGAGTGAGCAGAGAGAGAGAGAAAGCAACAGGTTCTTATTTGGTGCCAATAAAGTGTAAAGAAACTTTCTATTATTTACGTAATTTCAATGTGGTTATATAAGAGCTGAGAGTTCATTTTCAGGAGAAGAGAGCAAATCTCTCTTAGTAATTCAATTCACCATAATGACAACAGTTTTTGCTGGAATGCAGAAAAACGTCTGTGGATTAGACTATGGACTTTCGCTGTAAGGTCAGTTTGTAGTTTTACATGAGCAGTCATCGTTTAGAAACAAGGAGTCAATAAGACCAGCTGAAAAACAAGTTAGAAATTAACCAGGTGCATCACAGAGAGACAAAAGGTAGCCATCTGACGGACTTTGATAACAGGGCGTGTAGAGGAGTTTACCAAATGTAAACAAAGACTTTTATTTGGCAACAGTAGTTTGTACGTAAATGTTAGAACACTAGTTAAGGGAAACCTGCTGATCTGCAATTCAAGCCCAGTAAAAGTACATACACTAACTTGCTGACACACTGAAACTCTTTCACTGAATCATATCTATCATTTTGTAGGACTTGAGAACAAAGTAACATTTAAAGTCCCATGAGATTAAAATGGGCATGGGAGGTGAGTGGCATTTGATTGGTTCACAGCTTTGGAATAACTTTCAAAGTAACACACACACAAAATACACTCATCTTACATGGCCACATCAGAAGTTAGTCTTTATTGTCAGGTGAGACACAAAGTAGTGTTCAAGTAGGACTCTAGGCGCCCTTGTACAAACCTCTGAGAGTTCCCTCTCTAGCTCCACGGCGCGCTGTACGATGGGTCCCCGCACGGCGTACTCCACCTTCTTCACCGTGGGGTTCATGGTGTCGATGGTCAGCACCTTGGCCCGGGACATGATCCCATTCTCGGACATTTTCTCTTTGGGAAGTCCACGCCGCGTCGCACTCAAACTCGATAGGGCTCTGCCAGGAGAAGAGGAGGATGACATAGGGGTACAAGTCAGTGAGCGGGTCCTGGGGTCGCCGCCGTGTCGCTGCGTTCCGCTTCTACCGGCTAACACCTCGTTCCGCCCGCGGCTTAAAAGCCGGACGTTTCTGGAGGAGAGCACCTGCATCCGAGCGGCTGACATGTTACCAGACTTTCAAAACAGCCGAGCGACTTTAAAAAACGCTTCTGCCGGGCACAGCGAGCTGTACCGCGCCGGTTGCTTCACCGGAGAGAGAGGAGTGAAATCAAAGTTGAACAAGAGGAGTGACCGCCGGGATCCTATAAACGACTCCGCGCGCACACAGTCGAACCTTTCGCACGCGCTGAAGTTAAAGGGAGGTTTTGACAAAAAGTTACTGCGTCAGAATCTGAGGGTGGTGACAAAATACAACTGTGTTATAATACACTACACAAAGTTTTCACTGGGACGTTTTTCTTAGGCGGTGCATATTTAACAACACGGCCGCCAGCGAGCGTACCCCTCCCCTTTTTGTGTAACCATCTATATCCCACCCGCTCTCCTCCGTTACCCGCCGCTCCGCGAGGCTGTCAATCAGCGTCGGTTCTCCGGTTACTCAGGCTAAACCGCTCCACGCCGGAAAATAAGCTAACCGGCTGCTGACTGTTAACTTCACCGCGCTTTTCTCTTTGTCCCGAGATGCCCACGCGGCCTGGGAGGAGACAGAAGCGCTCCTTTATGTGAACTAAATAGTTATCAAAGCCCCTCCTGCGTGGACTGCAGCTTTGTTAAACTTCCCCCACGTCCCCATCCCCGTGGATTAAAGCAAAAGAATGTGAGAAATCTCCATTTCCTTGTACCACGGGAATAATCCGAACCAGGCTGCAGTTTATGCAAAAATCTGCACAACACGTACACTGTTCCTGGATTAGAAGGAGGTATTACTGTTTCTCATGCTCAGCAGTGTTTCCAGGCCATTGGGAGTAAGGGTCAAACATAAGGAATAAGGTCTGGCCTGGTAACACTGGTACTTCAGAGTGGGGTGGTCTTTGTCTATGACTGTGTCTCCTGGCTCACAGCAACTTCTACTAAATGCAGAATGAGTATGGAGTGCAGTGCATCTGATGAGAAGCGAGGACTAGAAAGCACTTACATGCTACTGATCCTCAGTGATTTTCAGTAAAGCTGAGTCTTCACACTGAAACGTGAGAGTGCAATAGCGTTCCTCAATTTATCGCTGCAGTTGTAGAGAAATGCAAAAACACTGTCATTTATTCATCACCACCCACAGCTGTTATTACACCATCAAGTCCTGTAAAATAAATTTCTTGTAACGCAAAGACGTTCTCTCTTTTTTATTTTCCTTGCATGTAAGTTGTCTCACAGCTGTCTGGAAATGTGAAAAACGTTCTACACCTGCTACTAGCTGGATCATAATACATAAATACTTAAGTATATTTAATGAAACCATGCAAAGTTTTACCCTTATACTATGAACATTTTTATGGTTATGGGCTTTCGAAATGCTTAATTTTCTCAGCATTTTTTACTCTAATTACTTCTTAATGCTGGAAGACAGAAATGATCTTAAACACACATTTGAGCTCAAATAAAAAGTGCAGCCAGTCCTTGTTTCTGTGACTTTACATCATGGACAATAAAACTGGTGCAGTCTTGCTACCGAAACTACCCATTCTGCACACAAACAAGACTTGAGTGGATATAAAATTGGTCTGGTTGCAGTTTTTAAAACATAGATTAAATGTACTTTTCAGACTTTAAACTGTTACATAGCTCCTGTACTTGTGTCTCCTCTGCAACATTTGGGCCTCAGACATATACTTCGAGGGCCTGTAATTTAAAATGTTCATATTCATAGTGCAAGGCTTTATTAAATACACTAAAGTTACTGCAGAAAAATATCAGCTGATTCAGAGTGCTGAGGTGTAAACTTTCAGATTTGACCAACTTTATGACTTAGCTTTGGCTGACTTAAATAATACTGAAAACATTTTGTTTCATTTAGGAAGTGGTTTTGAGGTTGTACTTTCTGTTGTACAGCTGGATATACAATTGATCTGGTTGCAGTTTTTAAAACACAGTTTAAATGTACTTTTCAGACTTCAAAATTTCATGTAGCTAGTTCCTGTACTAGTGTCTCCTCAGCCACATTTGGGCCCCAGACATATACTTCGAGGGCTTGTAACTCAAAACGTTCACACTCTCAGTGCAAGGCTTTATTAAATATACTAAAGTTACTGCACAAAAATATCAGCTGATTCAAAGAGTGCCGAGGAGGAAACGTTCAGTTTTGACCACTTTGATTACTCAGCTTTGACTGACTTAAATAATACTGAAAACATTTAGTTTCATTTAGGAAGTGGTTTAGAGGTTGTACTTTTTGTTCTACAGCTGTTGAGTTTTGCAATGAATCTCTCAGCCAGTAGTGGGCAGACCCATCAACATGAGAAAACACGTGAATGACTGACTCAGTGACATCAAGACCCAGAGAAATTAACCAACTATATTTAGAAACAGATAATTTTACCTCCTCTGAGGTCAGACTATTCAAAATGTCAAAACAACAAAAACAGCAGGTAATTTTAAATCCAGTGTAACATCTTCACATTATTCTCCAATACATTTTAATACACATTGTTACAGTGCTGCCCTCTAATGTAATAACCAGCTTATAGAGAGGCAGGGCAGTTGTGCAACAGTGATGCAAAACAAAACTCAAAGCACTTTGGTGTGACATTTCAATGTGTTTTTATATTTTGCCAGCATTAGAGGCAGCATAGTAGAAACTGTAAGAGCTTGAGTAGTGTTTCATTGTTTCTACCATACATTTGCTTACCAGTGCACAGTTAATCGCTGTCTTTACAAAAGATAGTAGCTGATCTTTATGATTGTGTGTGAGCATATAATATGCTTGCATAAATCAGTAAAGAAAATGTAAATTCACATTAATGTTATAGCTATTCACCTGTGATTAAAAAAAAGGTGTTAAACAGGAAATTCAATTAAAACCCTGTGGCTGCTACTATATCAGACAGAGTCTGTGTAGCCAGTGTACGCAGCGCAAACGTGGGCACAGATGGTAAGATGAGCAGAAACAGCTGGTGCTGTGGTGTTTGAAGTCCATAGCTTTTGCATTCCTCTGTAACTAGATAACATTGTTGGGGCTGGTGGGAGAATCCAAGAGGAAAGTCTTCAGTGTTGCCTCTTTGAGCGTTTTCTTCTGTGGAGACAAATAAAGGCTCTTCCTGGGTGAAGTACCGTGATGTGCTGAAGATATAAAAGAGTTTCAGCAGCTCCCAGCAGCGGGCCTTGGAGAGTAATGGACCATCGTAATGGTAATTGGGAGTCCGTACACAGGAGACTGCACGACGTGTTTCGCGGTTGATGAGAAGAAGTGCCAGCACATCGGGGCGCAGGGATACAGACCCTGGTAGGTAGCGTTCTCCAACAGCCAGGCACTCTCTCAGGGTCTCGACCAAGGGAGACCAGAAACGACTCACTAGCCCAGTCTCAGCTCCATGTAGGGATGGGGTTGGACCGCACAGCACACATACGTCTGCTCTGGGCAGCAGCTGGAAGCGGAGAAGACGGTGGGCTACAGTGGGGCTGCCATGAGGAAGGAAAATTGGGTAATCACAAGAAGCCGATCCAGAGGCCGAGAGTGAGCGTATCAAAGCAGAAAGCAGGACAACTTCCTGCGGAGCGAGGCGCCACCACTTTTCAGTTGCCGTAGCAATTCGCCCATGAACAACGAGGCAACCAAACTCACTGTCTGCAGCCTGAGCAAAACCATCCACTGCCTCCTGAAAAAGAGCGGGGTTTGGGGGCACCAGTGAATCAGCACAATGTGTAAGGTTTCCCAGAATACCCTCCTGCTTGTCCTCCAGCAGCTCATCAATAAGACTGAAGCAGGACCTGAGTTCCCTTTTAAGCCTCTCAACATTCCGGACATTAACCAGCTCATCCAGCCCTAACACCAGCACCATGCAGCCCCACACATTCTCTAGGAGGCGTTGTAGACGGGCCTCCTCCTCTTTGCTGCTGCCCACTCCGCCATCTCCACCTCCACTCACAGCGATGAGCATCACACTGTCATGGAAAACTCTCCACACCACCTTCCCTCCACCTTGCGTCTCAGAGCAGGTCAACACTACCCCCTGACCACCTCCGAACATGTGAACACCATTTAGAGAGCCTATGACAGAGAAGGGCAGCTGTTTGGAGGCTCCTCTTGTGAAAAGAGGGACCCCGCTGCTGGCTGTGAGACAAAGAAGCTGTGTAGAGCCATCCTGGAGCATCATCGTGGCAGTAGTTGTGATTTAAGGTTATGCATACGCCCAACAATCTAGCTATTTAGCTGCACCAGATTACTGAGCCAGCTAACTAACGGGTTTAAATGAGCTGATTGTATAATGACAATGACCGAGTAAAGTTGCATCAGCTAGGGTGAGCCGTTAGCATCACGTAATCCATTTTCTTCCAGCTCACTGAACCGGCCACGAACAATGAGACAAGCTATGAAGCAGCAAATCTAGCTACTATACCCGAATATATTTTGCCGGCTAGCTTTGTCAGCTAACTGTACTTAATATGTCAGGTTAACAAAAGCAGTTACCGTCGTTTCCACAGTAACGCTGTCCCATGATTCATTCTTCACACTGGTGAGAGCGGTTTCATTCGGCTGGTCGAGCTGCAGTTACGACTTAACCGCTCTGATGTAACCGCTCAAGGAGATGGACATGGAGACCGACCTGGGTTCAGTGCCCGCGTACATGGAACGGCTATTCTCAACACGGGTGTGATTTCCGTACGTTCACATCTCGCGAGAGTTCAACCAACAGCTCACCCACAGTCGCGAGCTCGCGAGCAGATAAGATGCCCAGTTCATCATTTTCCCAGAACATTGTTACACAAAATGCTGTACCGTTTGTACAAATGCAAGCTGCAAATCAATTCAGAGCAATTCAGACTAAAGAGTGTCCTTCTGTATACAAATATAATAAAAATGTTTTATGTATAAAGACAATAAAGAATGTCAATTTTTTTGTATTGCTTTTGTTTGGGGTGGTCCTGGGATAGTAACCAGTTTTTAAATCAAAGATGAGATGTAATTTTATCATCAGTATATGCTGTAATTAAATAATATTAACTTTTAAAATAAAGAGGACTCCTGTTACTAACCCAATACAATGGAATTATATATATACATATATACATACATATATATATACACACACACACACACACACACACATATATACATATATATATATATATATATATATATATATATATATATATATATATATATATATATATATATATATATATATATATATATATATATATATATATACACATATATAAAAACCAACAAGAACCCCCAAAAAAAAAAAAAACCTGATGTGATTTAAAATGTCCGACTTTGGGAATGTTAAATAATGTACTATATATATACATATATATACATATATATATATATACACACATTAATATATATATGTTTATATTTTTAAGCCGGGTTTTTGCAAACAATGCATCTGGGACGTTTTTACGGAAGAGGATTAGGGCAATTGGGAAAAAAAGAGTGGGCATGTCTTTTTTTCTTTTCTTTTCTGGAATTCTGAGAAAAAAGTCAGAATTTAATCTCAGAATTTGGGGGGGGGGGCAAAGACATGCCTTTTTTCCCCCAGTGGCCCTAATCCTCTTCCATAGTTTTTCCACCTACTGTTCACAGAAGGAATGGTCTCGATAGAAGCGCAGCCATCATTGCCACTGTTACATTTTGTTCCACCATGTTAATACTATATGGGAACCATCCGATTGGTAACAACCTAATTTTTTATCAGGGATCTGCCAATACAGTAAAAGCATAGGTGGATAGAAAAATACAGTGGGCCACCGTCAGTCATGGATTGACCCCCCAGAGCCCAGGTCTCAACAATATCCAATCAGACAGAAGGCAGCAAACATCCAGACAGCTTTGATTCTCATTCAAGAAGCCAGGTGAACTATTCCTGAAGACTCCTTAAAGAAATTACTAGAAAGCTTGTCTCAGAGTTCAGGTGTTGAAGAGTCATCACACCAAATACTGATTTTCAAACTCTTTAGACGTGGACAAACAGTTTTTGCTTATAGATTATATTTCCATGTATGTTTCAATAATGTTCATACTGTATTTCCATGTGTGCTTATATAGATTTCAATAAATTGCTGGTCTCCTTTCCCATTTCCATATGTCCTCTCAAGTTCTTCCACATCCTGTATCATAAATGTAGTTGACTACATTAAGTTGACTCAGGTAACTGTGTTATTACTGTGCTTTTAGGTTTAACTGCTGCCTTTGATACAGCGGATCATAAAATTTTTATTTCTCATTTAGAGCAGTTGGTGGGTGTTAGCAGTACTGCACTGCAGTGGTTCAGATCTTATTTGGCAGAGGAAACTTTCTCTGTGAAACTTTGTGAGTTTGTATCCTCTGCTGCTTCTCTTCAATGTTGAGTCCCACAGGGTTCAGTTTGAGGCCTTCTTTTCTCCCTATACCTGCTAGCCCCACAGCTACATATACACCTACCTGCTCCCTTAGGTCCTCCAATCAGCAGCTCCTTAAGGTGCCAAAACTAGGCGTAAATTTAGAGGTGACCGTGCGTGTGCTGTAGCGGGTCCAAAGTTGTGGAATCATCTCCCCTTGCAGGTTAAGCAGACCTCTTCTCTTTCTGAGTTTAAAACTCAGAAAACATTTATTTGCTGAAGCCTTTAGCACTTTTTAAGAAGTTGACTGTTTTTTTCCCTAATTCTCTATTCTTAATGTTTGATTTGTTTATTTTCTGCTTACGCTATTTGTATATGTACAGCACTTTATGGACCCTGGTTTATTTTAAAGTGCTTTATAAATGGTGTGGCTGTAGCTCAGGTGGTAGAGCAGGTCATCTACTGATCGGAAGGTTGGTGGTTCGATTCCTGGCTTCCCCTAGTCTGCATGCCAAATATCCTTGGGCAAGATACTAAGATACTAACCCCAAATTGCTCTCCGATGCATCCATCGGCGTGTGAATGTTACTTAGAAAGCACCTAGAAAAATGTGCTTTTGTGAATGCACAAGTTGTGTAAAGCGCTTTGAGTGCTCAGAAGAGTAGAAAAGCGCTATATAAGAACCAGTCCATTTACCATAAATAAAGGTGGCAAGGTACAATAAGTTGAATACAGGAAACAAATCCTGTCAAATTTAATGTACAGTAAATGTACAATAAACTATGTATGCACATTTAAATATCACAGTTTGGAGTCCTGATCATGAGTTATGACACTTGTTCAAATACTTTGATTTAAGAACAAAAAAACGAAAAAAGCAGCACAAAAATCTTAAGTTGCTATAAATTTTACACTATACCCATTTTAATTTTGGCTCAAGAAACAGATCAAAGTACTTCTCCCATCACCAATTTCATGTATAATGCAGTATCTTTTGACCCAAACTCTTCCTTTGGTCTACTTCATGATTCATACACAAGCTGTTTCCATAACTGTTGCCTCTAAGGCTACATGAAATTTGACAATAATATGGAACTATATCAATTTCCTGAATTATGATTTTTTTAAACAAGAAAAGGATAATGGCAATAACTTGAGTAGTAAAGAATATTTTATTCATTAAATACAAAAAAGTTGAGAACAGTGATGACTAAAATAGAATAGAAAAGGCACAATAATTGAGTCAAAAATCACACTGTGCCGTGGAAAATAATACAGTCTCCTGTCTTCTACCTTATCTAAAAATAGGCAGTCTTCTTCCTGTTTTAAATCCATTGAGTTCTACTTTTGAGAATTCCCGTGGCAGTATAATGGCTTGGCATAAGGAGCAGGTGCTGAGGTCAATTTTTCCCTGTAGCATCAAAATGAAGGCCTACAGAACAAGAGAAAGGAAAAAAGAAAAGACAATCATTTTAAATGGTTAAACAGCTCAGGATGAGAAGATTTTATTCAGACTATTTTTATTGATTTACAATGCAACTGTATTTGTATAAACTGAAACAAGGTTTCACAGTATTAAAAAAAAGCAACTCTTTTAGTATCCACCGGCAGGTCACACAAGCGTTAGATCAATTTATTAGAAAATACTGTCAATGTTACTGTCAAGTCTCAGATGTTTTTCAATTCAAGAAAGAAATCTGAATACACAGTAAAGACGGCATGTGTAGCTCAGCAACAGAACATGTATGTGCATATTCAAAAGTGTGGCCGACTTACCAATGGACACAGTGGTTTCACAAGAAGGAGCAGACCTTCTGCGGCCTGAAAGGGTTGGTGCTAGATGACACACCAGTGAGCAGAGGGTCTTGGAGAGCATTCTGTATGCAAAACTGTTGTAGATCTGCAGCTGCCTGGGAAACCTGTTGAAGACAAGAAAAAGTACACAAGTCATTTAGAGCAGGTGCATCCCAATATTTTTGAATGACTGCTCAGTCACCTGTATGATGCTTTTTGCTTTTTGGAGCTGGGAAGAATGGATAATGGACTGGATGTTATATAGTGCTTTTCTACTCTACTTGAGCAATAGAAGTGCTTTATACAACATTGCTCATTCAGCCATTATTGGAAGGTTTAAGTGCTTTCTATCCAACATCGGGGTTAGCATCTTGTCCAAGAATGTTTGCCATACAGCCTGGAGGACCTAGGGGCTGAACCACCAATCTTCCGATTGACAGATGACCTGCTCTACCAGCCACCCCTGAAACTGTAGACCTGAACAGGGCTAATAATACTTCACTGCACAACTGTAAAGGAAACTGTGGGATGCACTTTTTAAGCCTGACCAATATCAGAGATGAAGCCTTGGTGTCCAATTTTGCTTGCGGCATAACTGGAAATGCAGGAACTCTTTTAAAATAGATGCTCTTCATTTACATGGGACTGTAAACAAGGCACATCTTCTAGATCCATGACTGAATCCAGTGTTTTAGGTTGTTTGAATGTTGTTATAGAGAGTATTTGGGAACATGTTCAGTGTTTGAATTTGCAGAAGCAGCCAATAAAAACTATCATTCTCATTCTCATCATTCATCAATTATGTGCTGATGTCAAGTTCAAATCTTATTGTTATATACAGCAGCAAGTACAAGTTGGTAGCCAGCATACTCCTTTGCCTTGTACATTTGATATAATCGACAAAATTCTACTTTGCAGTTGAAAACACACAACATGTTTATACAGTGTGCCACTAGATTAAAACCACAGCAATCTCTGGATGGAAAACACTATACACTGCGGGATATCGCAGGAATGCTGAGAGACCTTTTCACATTTTGGCTTATGTGAGGACACATAGATCAATAGTGGGTTAACGACTCACAGGAACCACCTCCAAATGGGACAGTCCCCACTAGGGGTTTATTACTTATGTAGTTTAAAGGTAAAGACCCTACAACATTAGAAGGAGACCCCAACAATCAGATGACTCCCTATGAGCAAGCACTTTGTGACTGCGGGACAGAAAAAAACAAAACAAAACAAAAAACCTTTTCACAGGAAGAAACCTCTGACAAAAACTAAACAAGTAAAACAAAACAAAACAAAACAAAACAAACAAAAAACCCTAGTGTGAGCAAAACGGTAACATAAAATGTGAATTCAGAAAGGACTGCCCACTACATTTAGTTTACAAAAATTAAAACAAAATAATGAATCTGTCTCATACATGGTGTTTGGCTGGTCTGCAAGTTTAAGAAATTTGCTAGCTAGTACATTACTTTGAATAATTATTTTGTCAAGTAAAAACATTAGCTACACTGGGGGGAAAAAGATATTCCTAAGCTACAGTTTTAACATTTGATCTTAAATCGCTTCGTTACATTCGTAACCAACTACAGCTAGTCGCGTTGTTTTATGATTACAAGCAGCGCGAAACTTCAACACTTCCCCCTCGGTACAAACAACGCCCTGCTTCACAGATACTCTCGGCCAAATTAGCATCACGGTGCTAGCATCTAGCAACAGCTAGCGCTATCCGCAGATTTTTCCGTTAATTGTCAGGAAAAAAAAAAGTCACTTTTACTTACCTTAACTCTGTTTATGCTCGCCTCGAAACGAAGCTGCTGTACCACCTTTTTCATGGTCACCAGGTTGGATGAACCCGACATTTTTATGCCTTTTCTGTGATTGAAATAAAACGCTGGGCGGAGGGAAACACGTCTCTGGTGGTTGCTGCTGAGACAAAAGCACAGATGACGATATCCGGATTCCGGTTGTTCATACGTTTAACTGCAACTCCCGATTCAATCCACCAGGGGGCGACAAATGAAAGGGAAACATTTCATTATATTAAAACAATCTTTATTTTTCTTACTTCTTGAGAGCAGATCTAATCGATCTAATGTTAATGCAATACATACTTCAAGTCATAATTTATACTTATAGATTATGTAAACATAAAAGGTAATTTCAGTACAATCAACAGGTAGAAAATAATTTCTGGCTACAACACCTGACACCTACAACACCTATCATTGCTTGGTACCCTTTCTTGAAATACAGCTTAAAATCTGAATTGTCAGTAAAGAAATGAGCTATGGCAGACTTAAAGTGCTTTCTTGTGTGATCAAGCTTTGGTGAATTGTCTGTGCACATCCATTGAAAAATGATTGTTCAGAGCTGATGGATTTCAGCCTCAGATATAAACTAAAGTTTGTTGCAGAGATAAAAAACAAAAAACGAAAAGAGGCACTTCTTTAAAGTTCTTTAACTGAGGCTGTTCTCATCTTCACCCATAGAGAAAATACTCAAGTCACTGCATCGACCTCTGTGTTTTGCCTTGACCCGATTATCTCCATCTTCAATGGTGTTACACTCTTGCCAGAGCCCTCGATTTGAATGTCTGGAGGAACTAAAAAGAGAAAAATATATACACTACGTAAGTCTTATCCTCACTGATTCATGCATCTCTTGTTAAGACATTCAAATGTAATATCCTGCAGAGCATTTCACTGCATGAATGAAATGCCATCCCTGAAAACAGTTATCTAGTAACTCACTAATACCTGCTTTCTGGTATTAAGCGGAGTGTCCGGTAAAGTTCAGGAGTTGATGGCACAGCACCACTTTGTGAAGATCTGGGAGTGGAGAACGTCGTGTAGGTAGATGATTTGGCCAGCTGAGCTTTCACTGAAGACATCCTGATCTCTGGCTCACTTCCTGCAATACAGACCATGTTTTAAGGACAACAGTTTTCTGGTAATGCATAAGGTGTTCATATCCAGTATTAGAAAATGATTATTTGTTAGTCTTTCTCTTACACCAAGTTTTTGTAGTTTTCACACTGATGTCCCCAAGCAGATGGTACTGAATAAACAAGACTAACTTGACGATGTGATATTGTGGAGCTGTGTAAAATGCACATAAAACTGTGCAATGATTTGGATAGCTCATAAACTGTATTCACAATAGAACATAGGAAACAGATCCAGTGTTTAAACTGAGAGGGTTCATTTTAAATTTGATGGGAGTGACACTTTTCATAGCTCAGACAGAGGCCATGACAGGTTGGAAAAGTAGGTGGTACTAAAGAACAGCTGGTGGAACATTTCGCAAGTAAATTGGTTAGTTAGTAACAGAAATATTATGGAGTGCATTTAAAAAAGAAAAAAAAAGAGAAAAAGTGCATCTTAGAGAGGTTGAGTTTCTAGGAAGGAAAGATGGAAATGGGTTCACAAAATTCAGAATAGTGTTCCTTAAAATAACACTGCAAAGACCATGAATATGTCATCATCTACAGTAAATGAGATTGAAAAGAGTGGAGGAATCTGGGGAAATCTGTGTGCTAGGGACACGACTGAAAACACTGGATGTCTGATCTTTGGGTTCTCAGGCAGCACTGCATGAAAATCAGATACGATTCTGTCATGGAAGTCACTGTACGGGCTCAGGAAAACTTCCAGAAATCTCTCAGTTTGCTGTGCCGCCCACAAATATAGGTGGAAGCTCCATCATGTAAAGAAGAGACCATATCTGCACATGATCCAGAAATGCTGACATCTTCTATGGATGAAAACGCTTTTAAATGGACTGTGGCAAAGTGGAAAACTGTTCTCTCGTAAGATTTTATGGACGATTGATAAAAAGAAGAGGGGATGCTACTCAGTGGTAAACATGGCCCTGTCCGAACTTTTGAGATGAGTTAATCCAATCCAATCCAATCCAACTTTATTTATATAGCACTTTTAAAAACAACAAAGTTGACCAAAGTGCTTTCCAAAACATGAGTAAAATAAACAATAAGATATACAATAAATAAGATTAAGAAAGTAAAAGATTAAGAATGACCAACAGCTGACTAAAAACTGACTACAAACTGACTCTGATAATACTCCTAAAAAGCCTTTGAAAAAAAAAAATGTGTTTTTAAAAATGATTTAAACCTTTCAAGTGTTGGGGCTGACCTAATATGGAGGGGCAGTTTGTTCCAAAGTTTGGGGCCACAACAGCGAAAGCTCGGTCCCCTCGGTGTTTCAGTCTCGACATGGGGACAGCAAGGAGTGACTGGTCAGATGATCTGAGAGACCTTTGTGGAGTGTATCGGTGTAGAAGGTCTGACAGGTAAGAAGGAGCCAGGCCATTTAAGACTTTAAAAGCAAGCAGTAAAATTTTAAAATGAATTCTAAAATGGACAGGCAACCAGTGTAAGGAGGCAAGAACAGGGGTAATGTGCTCACATTTACGTGTCCCTGTCAACAGGCGAGCAGCGGCATTCTGGACCATCTGCAAAGCGTGATAGTGAGGCCTGATCAATACCAATATAAAGTCCATTACAATAATCAAGTCGAGTAGTCACAAATGCGTGCAGAACTCTCTCCAAGTCACAAAAAGAAATAAAAGGTTTTACTTTAGAGAGCTGCCTCAACTGAAAAAAGCTTTTTCTCACCACTGTATTTACCTGTTTGTCCATTTTAAGAGCTGTGTCAAATTTTACTCCGAGGTTGGTGACAATTGATTTGACACACGATGCAAGAGGACCCAAGTCAGATGGAGGGACACCAGGTCCATTCGCCCAAATATAATGACTTCAGTCTTCTTTTCATTGAAGTTTAAAAATTCAGAGCCAGCCATGCTCTGATATCCTTAAGACATTCTAAAATAGGCCTGAAGGGGTTAAGGTCATTGTGTTTCAGCGGTAGATAAATTTGACAATCATCTGCATAAAAATGAAATGAAACTTTATGTTTTTAATAATATGGCCAAGGGAAGTAAATAAATACTAAAAGAAGGGGCCCAAGGATGGATCCTTGAGGTACACCACATGGGAGAAGGGCAGAAGATGAATGAAATTCACCAAGTGAAACGGAAAAACTTCTATCAGAGAGGTATGACCTAAACCACTCCAAGGCAGTGCCTCTAATTCCAACATGATGTTCTAGACGGTAAATCAAAATATTGTGATCTACTGTGTCAAAAGCTGCTGTAAGATCCAAAAGCACAAGTAAGACAGACTTCCCAGAGTCAGCAGTTAGTAAGATATCATTAAAGACTCTCAAAAGTGCAGTCTCTGTGCTGTGAAGTGCTTTAAAACCAGATTGAAATATCTCAAAATGTTTTGACTCTGTAAAAAAGTCTGCAGCTGTGAGCACACTTCTTTTTCTAAGATTTTAGAGACAAAAGGAAGCTTTGAAATAGGTCTAAAATTACTGAGCAAAGAGGCATCCAAGCCAGGGCGTTTCAGCAGAGGCTGGACCACTGCCTGCTTAAAATTGCAGGTACATGGCCTAAAGTCAGGCTGCTGTTTATAAGCCTTTGAATATAAGGTCCAATAGTGCCCCAAACTTCTTTAAAAAGCGAGGGGAAGGACATCACTGGGAGAGCCAGACTTGATTTGGGTGACAATTTTACCCAGTTTAGATAGAGACACAGGTTCAAAATGGCTAAAAATTGCTAAAGGCGTAAAAGTAACAGAAGGGTCATAAGAAGGGGTAAAATATGTGCTCTAATAGATAAAATCTTCTCCACAAAAAATTTAAAAAGCTTCACAAGTTTCAGCAGAAGCTTCTGTACAGTTGGATTGGGGAGGGTTAAGAACAGAGCTTAAAATACTAAATAAGACACGGGGCTTATGGCAGTTGTCACTAATAACACCTGCAAAATAGGCGGATTTCTGGTTCTTAACAATTTTCTGATATTTATGCCAGCTATCTCTTAAGATATCATAAGACACTTGTAGCTTGTCTTTTTCCCATTTGCGTTCTGCTTTTCTGCACTCTCTTGAGCAGCCCGAGTGATGTCGTTCAGCCATGGCTCAGACTTCAATTTAGGGCGCCTAACCTTCAGAGGAGCAACAGTATCCAGAATGATTTGACAAGTAGATAGAAATTTTGCAGTCAGCTCCTCAGTGTCGGCACAGGTTGAGAGCTCTGAGTCAACATTAAAGGCCTTATTAAAGGCGGTAGAAAACTGGATGGCACTTGATGGTTTAAACATGCGAGAAGCAGTAGGAGGGCTACAGGTAGTGATATTACAGGGAAGAGAAGTTTCAAACAATACAGGCATATGATCAGAAAAGATGGCATCATAAATTTGAAGATTATAAACAGGTAAACCATAAGACAAAACCAGATCCAGAGTGTGTCCATATTTATGAGTAGGACCAGTGACAGACTGCAAAACATTAAAAGCATCAAGTAGGTTTAAAAAGTCCTTTGCCAGTGGTTTAGTAGGACAACACACATGAATATTCATATCACCCAGGATTAAGACCTTGTCATACTTTGGCATTATTTCAGCCAAGAACTCAGAGAAGTCATTAACAAAGTTACTGTTATATTTTGGTGGACGGTAGATCACCGCACAAAGAACAGGATGACTGCTACCAAGCTCAAACATATTCAGTTCAAAACTGGAGAAAGTGACAGGTGACAGCTGGCGACAGTGAAAAGTAGATTTATAAACTGTGGCCACTCCTCCACCTCGGGCCCGTAGTCCTTGGTGAGTTAAAATACGAACAATTTGGCGGTAATAGTTCTGAGAAAGAGCTTAACTCACCGTCACTTAGCCAGGTTTCTGTCACACAGAGGAAATCCAGATTATGAGAGGTGAAGAAATCCTTCAATATGAACGTTTTATTTGCTAGCGACCTAGCGTTAACAAGGGCAAACCTGGTAGGGTCCGTCGGACCGGTGACAGCCATCCAGGGAACCTGTTTCAGATGCCGAAGATTCCGCGGATTCGCTCCACCGCGACGAAGACGAGGTAAGAGAAGGCGGGGATGCTGGATCTCTTCAGCCAAGCCGACAACAGGTACCAGCCAGGTGCCAATAGGTTCCAGGAAGCGACAGGAGACAAAACGCCGGTGCAAAGGTCTGAATTCAGTCAGAATGCATTGGGAAACTAATCTGTTACTGCCAGATGAAGGAGCCAAATAGGATTTCAGTTTCACGAGTAGCCCGCTGCGTTTTCCCCGACGTTTAAAGCGCTTCCTCTTATGAGATGGGGTAGGGGTGTAATCCAGGTGATGCGGTACTCCAGATAATAGTGGAGGTGGAAAAAAGTCCTGTCCATCAACGTTAGTCTTTCCCAAATTCTCTGTGGCAAGTCGAATATTTAACAGAGTTTCACGATCGTAGGTCAATAGAGAGTCAGCGTTGTTCATTAGAAGTGACAAAAACAATAAAAACACGCAGAGCAAAAGTGGATCCGACAGCCGTGGACGGCGAGCCATGCACACCGGCGCCATCTTACACGACAACAGAAGAAGCTGACCCAGCTTAATGGCATCGAATTCAAAATGAGTGAATATTTTTCTTACAATTGTCCATTTTAAAACGTTTGATGCTTTCTATGTTGTTGTTTCTACCCTGAATAAAAATCTGGAATTAAAAAAATAAATAAATAAATTCATTGCATTTACACAGCATCCCAACTTTTTCAGAATTGGGGTTGCAATTGTGCCCAAATTTAGCCATGTTAGTAAGTAAAACATTTAACCACTAAGAGGCTACGTCATTCAACCGCCCACTCCAGAAAGCACCTTAATTTAAATTGCACCAACTTACTAACTGACAAGGCACTGTGACCATCTGATGAGGAGCATCTCCTTCGGTCTGTAAAGGGAGTCATATTCAAAAACTGATTCTTGAGCCATGAAGCACGATCCTCTTCGAAGGCCTTTTTCTGTCGAAATGAAAAAAAGATTCCAAAGAAATAAATGCACCACCACCATCACAATGTGTGCTCAATTTAACTACGGGACCAAATCAGAAGCCTTCAGTACCTCTCGGCCCAGACGAATAGCAGCCTCGGTGAAGTTCTTTCTCTCCCTCTCGAAGTTTCTCTTTTGTTCTTCAAAGAGCTTCCATTCCTCTTTGAGACGCTCCTTCTCCTCCAGTGTGTAGCAGTCATTAAGAAGAGCGGCAGTCTCATCGTCAAACGAGGTGTTGAGTTGTTGCTGCAACAGCAGAAGTGGTTATTCCTTTGATACCGCATTATTTCTTAATGTTCCCAAATCATTTTTGATACTGATTAACAGGCCAGAAACATCCTCGTGGGGACATCCCATTGACATAATGCTTTCCCTAGGCCTTTACCCAAACCATCAAAAATGAATGCGTAACCCTAACCATAACCCAATTGTAACCCTGACAGTAAAACCACATTTTGAGATTTGAAAAAATGCCTTCAACCCCGTGGGAACCTGGATTTTGGTCCCCACAAAGATAGTAAGAACCCGTGCACACACACATCCTCCCCTTTGTTAACACACTGACTACCTCTCATCAGATGCTGACCTGAAGTAGCTGCTGTTGTGCATGAATGAACTCTTTGCACTGCTGGACTTCACACCTCATCCTCTCCATCTCATCCTCGTGGGTTTCCAGAGGTATCATCTCTTTATTAGACTCCAGCTGATTCTGCACTTGAGAGACTTGGCAAACAAAAACCAAATGGATAAGCTGATAATTCTGGTTTCTTTCCAGGCATGACACATTCAGCTACAAAGGAAAAGTTTTACAGATGAAAAATGTTAAAAGTTGTGCCATTGTGTCTACGCCGAAACTACCTTGGCTGTCTAATTTCTCCACATGGTTCCTCAGTTTCCTCCACTGCTGACGGATGCTGTTTGTTAGCTGCTCCCTGGCATGCTCACAGGACTGATCCAGAGTTTCTCTGCTGGTGTCTCCCATCTTCTCCTCCCCATCCGAATCATGATGCTGCAAAACAGCCAAAACAATATAGTGGGCTTAAAAGGAGGAAATCAGGAGATTTGAACTTCAGACATGTCATTTCTAATACTCTGGTAAACATTTATGGACCAGTTTTAGTGCCCTTTGCATTTTGAAAATATCTATATGCAAAAAACAAACAAAAGCAACAATTTAATATGGTAACAAGACTAAAGCATTGTACCACTTTCGCTTACAGGTATGATCTATTGGTGTCTTGGCTGAGTCCATTTGGCAAGGTTGCGTAAGACAACGTATTGGTTTGCTTGGCTAAATATTCAACTTCAACACCAAGTAACACCACAAGGTGGCGTCTCATTCTTTGTTGTTGCCCAGATACTCTCAGGGATTCTTGTCACTGCCGTATGTGCGTACGTATGTAGGTACGTATAAATTTTCGATGGCGATATTGTATCGATACAGTGACACCAAATATTGACATTTTAAATAAATGAAAATGCTATGAATAAGGGGGCTCATCTCACCTTATACGAGGTAACCTTTCTACAAACAGTTGCAGTCTGACTTGATTGACTGAAATCACTCTAGGAGAGACGGCATTTATTTGAAGGTTTCAAATAAATGCCGTCTAATTTATAAGTGCAGACTAACTGCTACCATGTTTTCATCAATTTGAATGAGACTTTGTCAGTGAGCACAACTCGAGGGGGTTCGACTCAACCAGCTGCCAATGGAAATGTAATAGTTAAATATGAATTTCTGTTAAATGTGACTTTCTATAGGCATCAATAGACGTGATATTTTTGATCATTTATCAGTTAGTTGCTGTATCATCAGGAACATATTGTATGTGATTACCAACTTGACCCTATCCAATTGCAGACTCATAGCAACATACAGCATAGTGTTTTAAAAAAACAAAACAAGAAAAAACAAAACAAAATCACAATAATATTGTGATAATATCGTATTGTGGGGTGTGGCGATTCCCACCTCTAATGATCTAAAGTAATGTACAACAAAGCCCTGAGCAGCTTTCTGGACTAACAAGCTATGCCAGAAGCAGTGACAACAAAGTACCTGCTTTTTGCAATTCTGAATGAATTTGAATTAAACCTACTGCTGAGGAAACAAGACCCAGCTCTTATACCCCCCTTGTTGGAGGCATAGGTACACCTGAGTTTTGTAACAGCAATAAAAGCCCTATTCTTCTTTTATGTTTTGGTTTATTGTCCAAAAAGCAAAGTCCAAAATGATTTAAACATAACCTGGTAATTTTAGTGCATGCTGTCTATGGGTAAAAAAACAAAAAAACAAAACAAAAAAAACCCAAAAAACAAAACAACCCAACACAAAACAATTTACTGGGTTAGTGATTAAACAATTTATAGTTTTATAGTAAGACTTTTATTCATAAAGTAGGCCTGTAAACGTTGTGAATAGATACCATCACATTCCTGTGACACCTTGCAAGGATAAATATTATAGCCAGTACCAAACTTTCAATCTAAAATATCCTCTGATATTTTTTCCCCTGACACGTTAATGTACATATGAAGTAGGGCTGTTCGATATAATGATATATATCGGATGACGATAGAAAAACGTCTATCGTTTCATTTTACGCTATCGTTTGTTTCGTGGTGTCGCAAAATAAACTGTTTACGGCAATATTTTTTCATTATTTTGATGGTCACTGTAGTGGCTATATTAATTTCCTAAAGTTCTCTCTTTCTCTTATATTTAATATAGCCACACTACAGACGGACAAGCGCTTGTTTTTATGCGTTGTCGTTAGCAACAACGACGGTAAAACCACCTCGTGTCCGCTTGTTTATTTTCCACATAAACCTTTCACAATAAAGCTCAAGATCCTGTTGAGACTTTTCAAAATAAACTGAATCACGTGAAAGATGCAGAGTATTTACGGATGAGAAGCAAAAAGAGCCGTCAGGTGCTAAAAATAAACCTTAGACTCAAACGTTAGAACAGGCTTTTCCCCGCAGCACGCTGTGTAATAAATACTCACAAAGAAAACGGCGGCTGTTACAACCTATGTCTAAAAATGTATCGTTTCATGCATCAGTTAAAATACTCGACTCCAGGTACGCGACGCCCAGCTGGAAACACTTCACGCAAGTCGAGCTGCCCGACATTCACAGAATTTACAGAAAATGTTACATTTTTGTGATTTATATCGTTATCGGACGATAGATGTCTTAATATCGGGATATGAGATTTTGGTCATATCGCACAGCCCTAATATGAAGTTCATGATTCGCCATCTGGATGGTTTCCTGCCCATAAGAGAACCATCAATCCTAGCTTTTCAAACCCATCTACCAGAAGTGTGGGTATGCGTGTGTGTGTGTGTGTGTGTGTGTCTCAAATACCTGCTCCTGGCTGTCATCAGCAGTGGCTCCTCTGCCAGAAGAACTGCATGGACTCAGGATATGAATCATCTCCTTCTTCATCTGCTGGAGGACTTTCTTCAGCTCAGCGTTCTCCAGCATCAAAGACTTCTGACTTGCCTCGTAGTCACTGAGCAAAGACTTGTACATCTCACCCTCGTGGCTGCAGAAATCAATGACAAATCAGTTTATGTAAATAATATTACACATTTTTCAATTTCCATGGTTAAAAGAATTTCACTATCAATATACCTGGCTGTCGCTTTTGCAGTCTTCCAGTGACCCCTTTTCCCATCTGACCGTCCCAAGCAATTCAGTACATCGATAGCTATTTGGGGAAAAAGAGAAAATCCAACAGAACTGACACAAAATTATGCAAATCATTTTTTGTTTAAATTAAGCACATTTACCTAGTTTCTTATCCTTTCTGTCAACCAGCAGCTGGCTGAGGCGCTCTTTGAGCTTTGCAGCTTCTCTCTCTTTTCTTTTGGCATCATGACTGTACTGAGAGGCACGGCTAGCAATGATACTCTGGAGCTTCTGGACCTGTCCAGAATAATTGATCATTTACAAGCTGTCAGGTTTGTGCATCGTGAAATAACTAGTATTAGTAAACACAACCACAGTGTGAGGAGTAGCTTTACCTCATCCTTTTCTGTTTTTAAGCAGCTCTGCAAAGTCTTAATTTTCAGTTGCAGCTGCCTCTCCATTTCATGCAGACCAGATTTCTCCCTTATGGACAGTTCCAACTGATCCTGGAAGGAAACACATGGTAGATCACTCTTAAAACTGTTATGTGCTGTCTGAAGAATTTTATAAATCAAATTAAATAATCTAATAAACTATAAATAAATAATCAAATACAATTCTATGTGAATCAAATGACCTTTATTTTTTCTAGCAGCATGTTTAGAGAACAAAAAAAAAAAAAAAAAAAAAAAAAAAAAAAAAAAAAAGGGGGGACTATGCATCGCAACCAGATACCATCAAAGTGACAGAAAGCACGTCAAGACCTCCCAGCACACAGCTCTAAAAGGTCTGTCTTTGTTTGACTGACAATGTTCAGTGGGGATATTCACAGTGTATACACACACTACCATGTTTTCATATCTCTAAGAGGTGACAAAATTTGACAATGCATTACTTCACCTTTACTCCAAGACATCTGTATGCAGACTATAGCCCGAAGAAATAAAATGTTGGCTCCACAGAGAAACGAAAGAGACACACTTTCTCTCTTGGAAGTACATTAAAAGAAAGATCAGCCGTTATACATGCCTTGAGTCTGGTATTGCTCGTCTGCATAAGCTCCATGGTGCTGGATTTCTTTAGCTGCTCTTTCTCAAGCGCTTCTACAGAGCTCATAGTTCGTCTGTGAATCTGTAGCAGCTCATAAATGGCATTCAGAGCCGGCACTGCATTCAGGCCAGTCCCCTCTGGTGAGGTGGCCTCAATATACGTAGAGCAGAGGCCCAGTGAGGCGAGCTCCTGTGGGCGGATGGAAATTAAAAGTATGTCCTTGTCTAGGGGTTATCTTTCTGGAGACAATAAAAAGTTTGTATATAAACCGAACACTTCAAGTAGTAATAATAACAATCAATAATGCTAATAATAATAATAATAATAATAATAATAATAATAATAATAATAATACTAACAACAACAACAACAACAACAACTATAATAATAATAATAATAATAATAATAAACCTAGGGCCTTCCATACCTGATTGATGTATGAAATGCACTGAAGAACGTTATCCTCTGTGCAAAAGGCACTTATTACACTGTAGGAGCTTTTGGCCAAGGGAAACAAGTACGATGACACAAAGTTGTTCTGTCTCGAGGGTGACATCGTAACATGTGATATGCTGGATATCTCACAGTTTTCTGTAAACAGAGAACAAAGAAAGGGAAAAATGTTGAAACTGTGGATACATTACATCTACTGCTCTCTTCCTCTACTGAGAGGCTTGAAATAGGTTGCAGATGAGAAATGAGAACAAAAATGTGGGTCATCTCTAGCAAAGCTAATGGGACTTGCTATTCTTGAAGCGCTCTATCAAATGCATCGTTTTAGCACACACACACACACACACACACACACACACACACACACACACACACACACACACACACACACACACACACACACACAAAGTTACCCATCGATGCCTCAGTTGTCCACCACTCTCCCATATCACCAACACATCAGGACACGAGGACACGAGGTCATAAGTTGTCACCAGGGAGATGGATTAAGCAGCCGGGGGTTGTGGATCAGAGGACAGCACTGGAACAGAGCGCTGCAACAGAGCATCAAGCCATGAGACAGACCAGCAACAGATAATCTGAGCCGAAGCTTCATCCACACAGGATTAACTGTCAGATGTGTGCCGGTTTGGAGGGGGATTCAAATGGGTTTTAGGAGGGTGCTCCTATTGGTTACTGGCATCCAAACTGCTGGGCTGTAAGATGATCTGAGCCTCAAACCAAAGGATTACAGAGATAAAAAATAAGAGAATCCATTACAGACAGTAAATCTGACAGACTCATTTGTTCTACTTGTTTGTTTTTTAACTTTAATCACTGACATGCTCGGTGAAACAGGCTGAACCACACACTAAACTACAGGGGCCACTCCCACAGCCTCGCCGCCGTGACTTGCATTCAGGTACAGGTTCATTGTGTTAATGAATAAAAGGAAAAAACGGCGCACTGTAAAAAGCTGGGGGGTGTTAAAACGGTTGGACGCAACCACCAATCATGGGAAATGCCTGCTGCCTCACAAGCCAACTCTTCCCAGTTTATCTAATGAAGCAGAGAGCTTACACAGCTTTTATCTAGAAATACACACACTGAGGAGGCGATAAAGTCAGACGTGCTTCGACGTGACACACTCGATGCTTAACGTCAGGAGCTGCTTAACGTACGTAATCGAGCAAACATGCTTGCTTACTTTGCTGTGTCGTTTGCTAGACCTCTACATAGCTATAGAGAAATACCTTAGAAGCTTAACGCTGCTTAGCATAAATAACGTTCACATCTGCCGTGTTTCTCCCCCGTGATATTAGTTAGCCAACAGGATAATAGCCATGCTAACATGACAACACAACAAAGATACTCACTCAAGGGCGTGAAACAGGTCAACTAAATCCCAGTTTAGCTCCGTGCTGGTGCTGGCACGGTTAATACACTCCTTCCCCGAAAACACCTCCAACTCTAGTGTAGACTCCGGTCAACATCCTGTCAACAGCGGCAATAAGTATGAAAACTCCCTACACAGCCCTGCAAATACCTCCACAGGTTAATGGACAGACTCTGGCTGCTGCGGCGTTTGTATTTTTTTTTTTTTGAAGTCTATTCCTCTGCTGTCGTCCAATCAAACTGCATCGTTATTGGTGGCACCGTTGTTAGGCAACCAGTATGAGGGCCGTGCATTGGGTGTACATTATGCAAATGAGAAATGCCGTCAGGTGCCACAGTCAGGTGTCATAAATGTCACTGCCGCGCCCCCTGTGGCTGTAGGAGGTATTACTACACATAAAGCCTGTTTTGACAGCTTTATTTATATAGAGCTGCCAAATTAATTGTCATTACACATAGACTCAGTGTGCTTGAAATAGAGGATAATGCCTCAAGACAATGAAAACAAGACAGTAAAACTTTACAAAAAAGTAAAATGCGAGTGACAGAGGTAATTCACTTCAGGTCAGCACTCAGCTCCTCCCAAAGAACAGGGCAACAGCTGATGTCCTGCAGGTCTGACTGGGTTAAACAAGTCTGAGATGTCCCGGAGGCCAAACCATTGAGAGCTTTATGAACTAACAGAAGGTTTAGTTCATAAAGGGGATTTTAAAGGAAATTCTGTGTTGAACCGAGAGCCAGTGTAGTGACTTCAATATGTTCAAATTTCTGTGTATGCATAAGGACTCTAACTGTTGCATTCTTGGCGAGCTGAAACTGTACAACTGATAAATTGGATAACTTCTTGATTTGACTATAAGGACCAATTTCCCTGAGCCAGTTTGAGAATTTTCTAACTTTTGATATGTGACAGAAAGCACTTCTGATAACCTTATTAATATAATTATCAAAACTAAGATCATTATCCAAAATAATGCAAAGATTCTCAACTTACTCACGAAAGAGATGATTAGTGTAAAAAAAAAATAAAAAAATCTGTCTCTGACTTTCTGGACCAACAACAAATATTTCTGTCTTGTCTCTGTTCAGCTCTGTTCAAAAGGTTTGTAGACATCCAGTAGTTAATGTCATCAGAGAAGCTTATTAGGTTGTGTACAGGGGTTAAATCATCAGAGGAACAAGGTAGGCACATTGGTGTATCATTTGCATAAGTATGATAGGATATATTATTATTCTTTATGGTAATACCAAGCAGGAGCATGTAAAGGTTAAAGAGTAATGGGCCAAGGACAGACCTTTGAGGAACTCCTGATGGAATGTTCATTTATGCAGATCTAAATCAAATAATTGAAACAAAAAAACCTCTAGCCTTTGAGTACAATACGATGAGACCCAATCAAGAATCGGACCTTTTAAATCAACTGGATCATAAAGTCTTTGAGTTAAAATGTCCTGATCACCAGTGTTGAAGGCAGCAGTGAGATCAAACAGAACTAAGATCTGCTGATCTTAAGGTCACTGATGACTTTATAAGAGCTGTTTCTGTGCTATGTTTGTGAGGAAAACGTCAGATTAAATTTACAATAGGTGCCACTGTTATGGCTAAAGGTGCACTGAAATATATCCAGAAGGGACATGACTGATTCTAAGTAGCTCTCAGTACTGAAATTCAAACTTTATTATCCAAATAAGGTGCTCAATTTCACATGTTGTGCAAAAGAAAAAATACAAGTATAGCAAAAATATACAAAGTAATTTATGCAGGTCATAGGATATGCTTCTGTATTGCTGACAAAAAAAAAAACTGTGCTCAGCACAAAATAGAGAGATGAAAAGCAATTACGTTTCAGGAAATTCACTTTCACTTTACTTTGCATTCAAGTTGTGAAGTTTATTTGAGAGTTGTATCTTTTAGCATGGTTTCCTCACAGTGAGAAGGTTCTGGGTTTGTACCCCCTGGTGGACTTTGCATGTTCTCCCTGTGTGGATTTCTTCCAAGTGCTCCAGTTTACTCCCACAGTCCAAAGATGTGCTTGTTTGGCTAATGGTGATTCTAAATTGGCCATATGTATTAATGTGAGTGTGAATGATTATTTTTCTCTCTGTGTTGACCCTGTGATGGACTAGCGACCTGTCCAGGGTGAACCCCACTGTTCAACCAATGTAGGAAGACTCCAAGTTGGATAAATGATTATGAAAATAGAAAGATGTTTAAATTTTCTCCTTAAGTGCTTGTATATAGAAGATTTCCAAGTTACATCATTGTTGTGTAGCCAGGAGGAAGTTCTTCTTAGTGTTTTTCCTCACTAATGTCTGAGACATCTGCCCTCCATGTTTGAATGCAACACTGGCAAGAAGAGAATATTGTTTGACATATTTATACGGCAATGATTGATATTGATGTTACATTGGTTTATAATGTGGCCATATTATATCAGCATGTCCTTAACATAGGAACTTTGCTAATTTACTAGTTCTAAAAAAGTCAAAACTCAAGTAAAAGTACATCTGTTTAAGTTGGAAGATATTCCATCACTATCACCCAATAGTGTTAACAAAGGCTCTATACAGACTCTCAGGACCCTGTGGGGCATTTTGCAGTCACATGAGGGCAACTCTTTGCTCACACTTGGCAAAATGATGACACTACACCCTGTTATCCAAAGCAGCCACGTGAAAACATGCAGCAGGTCGACTCGTCAGTAATCTGGTATCGTCCAGACTCGGGCTGATCTATGCACTCTGCAATGAAGGCCTGAAGCTGGGACACTGGCTCCTTGTCCTTCTGATGATGCTGGAAAAAGAACCATTATAAAAATAAATAAATAAATAAAATATGCTCAAATTCAACTATAAATTACATCCCTGCAAGATATCAAATATCAAGGTGACTCGGACTGACCTTGATGGTTTCGTACGTGTCATTGATAAGAGCAATGAACAGACTGAGCACCATGTAGATGAAGATCGAGATGAAGGAATAGAGGTAGAGTCTGCTGAAGAGCCACACCATGTAGGTTTTGTCTCTCATCCTCAGAAAGGTGGAAAACATATCATCACCATTGAGGAGAGAGAAGAGGCACTCTGTCACTTTAGCCAGTGTTCTGAACTGTAAAACAATGTTTTAATAATGATTAACATTCTGCCATCATGTTTCTGGAAATTATGTCGGAACAGATCACCCTAATGTTTGTACTGTAATATGAATTAAAGTGTTTATACTTTGTCGTGGTAAGGTCCAAGGACGATCCAGCCACAGAAACAGTACCCGAGGTAGATCATGGCTGCACAGACGCAGAATCGAAACACATTGGGCAATGCCGCCCTCAAGGTTAAGATTAAGATCTAAAACAAAAAAGGGGTGTTTCATTTCCTCTGGAAATGCATTTGCTCATTATTTGTTTAAAGTAATTTTTTATTAGGTACTTTTAGGAAAGTCTTACGTTGTATTTCTTGAAGAAACTCAGGTAACGAATCACACCAACCCAGACAAGCATCGTGGCTGTTCCCAGCAAGATACTGCAGACATCATAGTTTGTTAAGAACTGCAAAAGAAAAAAAAACTATTAGAGAATGATCAATTGGATAATCCTGCAACCCTTTACATACTGATTTCAGACCATTTAGAAAACTTTCACTGATTTCTAAAGTGAGAAAAAAAAGAAAACCTTTGTTTGTATTCCAATTTTCAGCACTGATCCAGTGATGGTCATTATGTCACTGACAATAATGAGCATGTACCAGCCATTCACAAACTCCATGCGGTCTGACCAGGACACAGTTTTATTGTAGTAGGCATGGAAAAAGATGTTGAACTCCTACATATGAGAAATTTATCAAACAAACAGACTGTCAAACAAGTCAGCTAATGAGATGTTACTACAGGCAGTAGTAACAGGCACATTTTAACATACTTAGTCTATTAGCTAATACTATAATGCAATACTATGAAAAAATCTTGAGCCACCCCTCGTCTTTTGTTTCCATTTTGAACAATAATTACAATAAATTTCTTTCTTTCTTTCCGAAGTGTTATGCCAAATTACAGAAGGACTGGAATCCTTTTGATAGACAGAAGAATAAAGGTGGTCATGCCATATATACGATATATATATATATATATATATATATATATATATATATATATATATATATATATATATATATATACTAATTGAATATATATATATTGTTTATTTTTTTTCTAATAAACCTCTGCACTTATGTCCCATTTTCCCAGCAAAATATAAAGAAATGAAAGGTGGCTCTAGAGTTTTTCACAAAATTATATGTGCTCTTCTTAAAAACTACATCATGTTACCAGTATGTAAAGCCCCTTGCCAAAAGTATAGAGAACATTACTTGATTGACCTCATCAGCTATAATTATGGCCTGCTTCGGGTGCTGTTTAGTGTCTTAACTGAGCCAGATGCTAAAAGTATTTCTGTGGTGATACTTACAAACTGGAGCTGGATGCCATGGATGACAGATCGTATGCAGAGGATGAGAGAGGCGAAACAGGCGAGGACGACCACAGAATCAAACGACAAGAGGAGATAATCGTTCTTCCCAGCTAGAATATTTGAGGTCAGGTGTTAATATTTTTGGGGCTCTGTCTCTATAAAACTGAGACATAACCTTTGTCATTTCTTGGATCATGCAGGTACAGTTGCAGTCAAAAGATTACGTACACTCAATATGGGCATGAATGTCATAGTAATTTGGGGGTTTTAGTTATTTCACTGAAATGTTTGTTTTCCAGGGTGGAATGATTGTACACCATACAACATTGGATTTACTTTGGATTTTCTCAAATCCACATAGGGTCAAAGTTAGACATAGCAGCTCAAACATGTACATACACCCCCACTAATATTTGTTTAAATGTCCTTCAGTGAGTTGCACCTCAACCAAATGCTTTTGTGAGCCATCAACAAGCTTCTTGTGTAATTCTGGCTGGATATTTGACCATATTTGCAGAATTGGTAGGGTTCATTTGAATTGGTTGGTTTCATGCCATGGGTCCAGCTTTCAAGCATAGTCCACAAATTTGAGAAATGTAATTCTCATTTATATTATCTATTCCAAAACCAGTTTGATGTGTTTGGGATCATTGTCCTTTTGAAACACCTAACTGTGTCCAAGTTTCAACCATCTACCTGTCGATTCGAGGTGAAGTTGAGGAATTTGGATTTGGATGTGCTTCTCCTTTATTATTATTCCACCCATTCTGTACAATGTACAATGTACAATGTACACGATTCTTGGGTTTGAAAGCCTCACCTTTCTTCCTCTAAACTTAGCCCTCACCACTGTGGTCAAATAGGTCAGTCTTTATCTTGTCTGAACATCTGAAGCTTTTCTCCAGAATGCATTTGGCTTTTCTTAAAGGTGTTGATTTGGGAACAGTGGCTTCTTTCTTGGTCAACCTCTCAGTACATGCTGATGTAAAACTCACTTCACTCTGGACAGTGACTCTGGCGTCCCAGCAGTTTCCATTTCATGGCAGGCTTGAGTGGTTCATGAACATCCTAACAAATTTCCTGTCATCTGAGGGTGACAGTTTGGGTCCTTCCAGACTATGGCAAAGTGGCAACTTTACCTACATACAGCTGTTTGAACTAATGATCCTGGAATCTGCACTCGTTTAGAAATGGCTCCAAAACAGCTTCATAACCTTTGTAAATCTATAATTCCTTGGACTTTTCCATTGTTCTGAGTATTAGTCAGTCCAATGAGGGCTGTCAAACCAATCCTTTTTATGCTCCAGTTTTAGTCAGCCATAGTCACAAAGAAGACGTTAACAGACTTTGGACTTGTTGAGTTGAAAGACACTGTTGAACCTTCTGCACCACTTATTATACTTTTGACCAAATCCAAAAAAAAAAACCTTTTGTATCCAATTCCCTTTTTAATCATTTGACCCTGAAAAAAGAACAGTTCAAAGAAATAATTAAAAGCGCGAAATGACCATGACATTCATGCCTGTGACTCTGAACACAGCTGTAGTATGAATAGTAGAAAAGTGTTACTGTGCCCCCTGCTGGCTTTAGACGCACTAACAGTTACAAATATTTTGCTTCCTGGTGTCTCTCAGTATCAATTCTACTCACATGTGCCTTCCACGTTCCAGTCACTGCATTCATAAATTCTAACATCATTTTCAATATCAACCTTTATCTTTCCGCTGTGTGCACGATTGTCAAAAATGATCTGTGTAAAAACAAAGGATGGTTCGTCACTGAGCTTGTAAAATCTCCTAAAAAATAATAGATTAATAGAAAATATATCTTTGAGATTGTGGCACTTTTCTGATAGTGTCACCAACCACTATGTGGAAATCATAACAGTCTGGTAGCTCGTGGTGCCGCACAGTCTGCAGATTGATGGTTTTCAGAGTTAGGTAGATGTTCACAGATAGCAGCCTGGACATACAAACATATATTAGCAGCCAACACTCTTATCATCGGACATGAAACCTGTATTTTTAGTTTAGTCACCTTCTGAAATCCAAAGAGAAGTTGGGATGTGTTGCCAGAGTGTTGTTGCTCAACGATTGCATAGGGTGTATGGAAATACAATCTGTGGTGGAGAAAATGTGTTCAGAAGTTATTTCAATTTGTATTATTTAGCAGAGCAACGATGAAGCACAAATCCCCGTGAAGAGTAGAACAAGCTTCCTCTTTTCATGTCACAAGTGCACAGTGTGATTATTTTCCATTCTTGCCATGAATCAGTTTCAATAAATATATCTTGCACAGAATATTAAGCATTGACCTAAACAGTGTTGCAGCTTCTTTATGTTTTTGTACCTTTATCAATATGCGGATCAATATCAAAGGTGTCGTTTTCAGGATCGATGGTGCTGTTTCTATAAAACACTTGACACAAAGTCAGAGGAGTGTAGTCGCCATTAATGAGCTCGTATGCAAGATTACCTACAGTCAGGTTTTGGAGATTGGTATACTGAAAAAACAGACAAAGAGAAAACAGAAAACATGTTTTAATGGTGTAAAATTAGAATTAAATAGAAGATGCCACATGATTAAACAAAGGTTTCAGTACCCTGTTGATAATGTAGTGAATGTGCTCATTCACATCTCTTTTGGTATAAAGGGAAAGGCTTCTGTGCCGGTGATCCTTGTATCCTTTGAGAAACAGATTCCTGAATGTCATCAAATTTTCATCCTTGAAAGTCACCATCATTTCGTTACTCAGTCCAAAAGACACCAACTGTTTGGAAACAGGGGGGAGAAAGACAGAAAGTCACGAAGGTAAAAAACAAGTAGCTCCTGACCTCTGTACACATTCACACTTAACTAAAGGATTACCTGGACAGTAGTGATTGCAATTTTTAATATTTGTATCATCAGTTTCCACGGTTTCCGACCCCTGGCTCTGTACTTCTCGCAGGGATTCATGAAGAAGTATTTGAGCCTCCGTCTGAAATCCTCCACCGTCTTTGTATCTAAGCTGCAGCGGCCGTTTCGCTGACTCTCCTCTGACCTGACAGCCAAAAGCTGCTCGGAGTCCTCCATTAGGCTGAAGACTGTTTTGTGACACCTGCATCAGAAATGTTTAATAGATAAAGAAAGCATCTGGCCATTCCAGTCATCCTGATGTTTATCTAACTGGTTCTCCAGCCTGTGTACACTGCTACTATTCTCTCCTTTATAGTTTAAGTGTTATACTTCAATACATACTAATTATGCAACACTAAGCCATAACACACTACAAAACCACAGCTGTGTGGTTAGCACACACTGGCCCATTTGAGCTCACTAGTGCTTCCTGCAACAGGGAGCATCAGTACCAGAGAAATGTACAGATTTGAGAGGTGTGTGAAAACAATTACTACACATATTTTTACTTAATAAATAAAAGATAGCTGCTTATACTGGATGTTATTATATAATTATATATATTTTTAAATCAGATGCTAACTACATGTGTTAAACTTCATTCTACATATAATTATGATAATAAATTAAATACCTGTTAGCGTTCGCCGAGCACCAGCGACCCAAAGTTCACCCAGTCTAACACTCAGGGCTTCTCAGCGGTGTATGAAAAAACAGGTGGTACAGTCACCACTGCAGCCGTCACCACAATGACTGTCATTCCTCGGCGCCACTTGTAGCTTTTCCAGTTTTTTCCAGAAGTAGAAAAAAAGGTACGTCTGCGCACCCAGAAGCTGACGACACATTTACACGTTGTAGGCCTGTCAATCACTTCATTTTGACCTCGACAGTTAATGCCCTATTTCAACAACAATTATCGGCACTCTAACACTTTGATTTTACATAATCGCTACAGGAACCACACAACCACACGGTGAAAAAAGGAAAAAAGAAACAAAAGCCCAGTCCATATATGAAAAACTTTTAGTTTTATTATTACATGACCAGTGAATAGAGAAAGAAATAGGATGTCACTGAAACTATGTTTACTAATTCAAGACTATTGTAGTGACAAAAACATGAAGCAAATTCTTGATGACTTAATGCACACACACAAAAAAACAACAACAGAAAAACATGAGCTGGAGTTCTGCTCCAAGACTGGCTCTTTATACGCACACACATGGATATATATATATATATATGTATGTATATATTCTCAAGTAGTCGTTCAAGTGTATACAACATAGAAACTGCATTCAGCCTTTACAGCTCATCAGAAAAATCGCACCTCCTGTCACAGAAGGGGAGTAGGAGAGGTTAGAGAGGGTGAGTCACATTTTCTTCACTCCTGACACATCACGTTGGAAATCTAACCGCGTTAGAAATGCATCTGATGCACGCGCAGATTTCCTCTTTCTTCTTTGATGGCACCTTTGTCTCATTTTAGTCATATTTTCCATTTTAAACTAGGCAATCTCCATACCCTAGGGTTTGGTTTGGTTTTTGCTTTATATGAAAACTAAGGCAACAAATTGCCACCATTTGAAAAACAAAAAAAACAATCTTTAAAAGTTATCCCAGCCTCACTGATGACAAAATGCCCCCATTTTCACTCTAAAAGGTAGCTAATATAGTGGTAGTATACAGTATATGCCCATGTGCAGCAATTTCTCACCAACCGCCTCATTGAAGGCACGAATAACACCGAAAAAGAGAGAGAGAGTGTTGTGGTTGTCTTTTTAACCGGTTGAGAACTGTCTTATTGAGATATGCTCCTAAAAGATACTCCTAGTTGAAGTTGGTGTGAGGGAGCGCGACCGGAGGGGCTGGAAGTTTGGATCGCCTCCGCTGGTGCACCCTGGCGCTCCAGCATCTATGCTGGAGGGGGACTCGACCATTACCTCGTCCGGCAGAGGAGGCGCCCCGGGGTCTCCGGGTTTCGGGAGGCTGGATGAAGTCGTGGATGGTGTGGCGATGCTGGCGCAAGCCACGGAGGAGTCTCCAGCTTTTTGCGAAGACAGCAGATCGAGTGAGGTGCCCACATCTGAGTTGGAAGGGCTTTTCTCGCTGTCCGGGTGAAAGAGCAAGGTGGAGTTGTTTGAAAATGTTGACGGGAGGTCGCTGGTTGAGGTTGGAGTGCTGAAAGTGGAGTCAGATGAGGAACTGGAAGCTCCTGCCGCTGAGTAATAGAAGAGGGGGAAAAAAAGGGGAACAGTTGTAAGTCATAAAGAACAACTGCATTAAGCACTTTTTTGCATTACACACACCCACACACACACACACTCAACTATTTTAGAAATTGACGTATTAACCTCTGAGGGACTCAATCTTCTCATTTTTGGCCTTCTGCACCTCGTCTGTGATTTTAGTGATGATAAAATTTTGCGAGCGCATCTCCCGGATCGACTCGATCAAGGCATCCAGGCCGCGGGGGTTCTCAGCCAGTATGTCCAGCAGCACGGCCGTCCTCTTGGTCTGCGTAGTCCTGCAGCTGATCTCTTCTGCGTCGTCTCGCGTCAGGATCCTGCGAGAGCGCAGGTAGTCCAGGTGGCGATCTGCTCTGATTTTATCGCAGAGGTAGTGCCGCAATCTGGTCAGCACCTGAAGAGCCACAGGAAGTCATTGAGGGTGGACAAAAAGAGGGCAAAGTGAGGTGTCAATGAACAGGAAACACACAGTCCAGGGTTCATCCCCCTTCCCCCATATCAAAGACTACAGCAGGCCTGGATCTGCTCTCTCTGTGGCACATACAAAGTAAGCTGGGTGTCCAGATGTGCCCTAAACGTCCATCCTATTGTCCTGCTGTTAAATCCTACAGAAAGTGGAAATGGTGAGGGCACAAAGAGGGTGTGGTGGGGGCATTTCCTCCTTTTAATAGGCCTATAGCGCTAAGCAAAGCATAAATATATATTTAGCAGTAAATCTATTTGCACATGGCTCCCCTTATCAGATTGATCTGCCATCTATTAGGAAGCCAGGGCGTGCCTGAAGTATAATACTCACGTCTTTCTTTATCTCTGCCATTTCATCTTCAGTGAGGTGAGGAGCATCCATCCCTCTCCCCCGCAAAGTGAAAATCCAGGTGGTAACGATTGAAAATTATTTTAATAATCTCGTAGTGGTGGATTAAAATACAACAGCGAATAAATTATAGAAGTTAAATAAGCTGACACCTTATTATTAATCGATAAAAGGTGGTCTATCGACTATCCATTCAACTTTTTTTTGTTTCAACAACGGAAAAAAAAATCCCCGGACTTCCTGATTGTGTCGAGGCTTAACTACGTCAACACACGGCAGAGACGTCAGTTTCCCACTCAGAGCTGGTTTAAACCGGTAACTGTGAATAAAAAAGTCCACGTTCACTTTAAGGTTTCTCCTGTTTTACCAGAACAACTCCAAACTGAGCAACTTTCTTCGCTTTGAGTTCTGATGTGCGACTTCTTGCGCTTCTGCACTTCCGACCATGGCCACGCGCGGCTCTCGATAACTCCACTAGGTGGCGCTGTTGGACCTTCTCACATACAAACACCACGTTTGGCAGGTTTTGCTATGCCCCGCAGTTTAGTCTATGACAGCATTCATTCAAAGAAAAGTAAGTGTTATAGGCCAGTGATGTCAAACATGTGGTCCAGGGCACAGAAGTGGCCCTCTTAAAAGCTCCCATACCGGACAGCTCTGTAAAGTGTCAAAACTGCAGTGAAGTTAGTGGGGATGAAAACATCTATAGTTTAAAGTATTATTAGATCTAAACTAGTTGCTTAGAAAATCACTATGGCCAGGTGTCCTCCCACTGTGATCTGTAAACTTTAATATAAAGATAATATTGATGAATGGGGAAAAACTGAGACATAGTTTTAAAATTGCAGTTATTTTTCTTTAGTGATCTCAGGGTTGCTTATTAAATGAGAAAAGAAAAATAATGGGAAATGTTACCACTTGTAATGGGTTTCAAAGAAGCAGGAGGGATAAGAGCTTTTTACTTTACTAGTTTACTCCATTTGTGGGCAATTAACTGAGCTGAGTTTGGCACCCCTGCTGTACTGTGTGGCTACTGCACAAGAGATTTCTGTAATTTACAAAGTAACTTAAGTACAGAGCGATTCTCAGCTAATTTCAATTTAGAATTTTAAGTTTTTCTTTTTTGTTGCTGATTTATTGCAATGACGCAAGTCTGAGGTGAAATGTAAGCTTTTTTAATGTGATGCAGGGCTTTTCAGTTGCTTCACAAAAACGCCTGTGCTTTACGATCTGTTTGCATGTTTTGTATGTGGAGTCACAATCTGCAAAGTAGCTGTCACCATCAGATAAATTTTCCTTGTGAAAAACAGCGTAGAAGTTAAATAGTGTTAGAAAATTCAGGCGCCTTAAACTTGAGTAAATAAAACATTTGAGGTTTGCCTGCCAGTTTCTTATGTGCACCTAAGACTAATTCGGTCTGAACAAGCTCAACAGCACCACAAACTAAACTATCTGAAACAGCGTCTGCAAAAATAATGATAATAATAAGGTTATTACTACTACACAAACAACTAAGGGTTTAATAAGTTAGTTGGCTGTGATGGAGCTGATTTTATGTAAACTGTTGATTTGCTGGTCTTGTTTGGAAAATCTGCACAGAAACTCGGAAAATCAGAGTTGTACATCAAGTAAATATATTTCTGTTACTGTCAGTCATGCAGCTGGACACATTTTAAAGTGTAGTACTGAGCTTTGAAATGCGATGATCACAATGTAAATTGTCAGCAGGCAGAGTCTGTATCATATATTAGGTCACAGAACAGTTTATATACAAATAAAACTGAAGGGTCATAGCATTAAAATCATCAGCAGTTCAGAGACAACACGGGGTCAAAGTTCACATATACAAAGTGAAGTGCTGCGCAGTAGAAGTGATCAGACACTTTGGTAAACATGAAGTCTATTACACAATGGCTGAATGCATACAGATTTTCACTTCCCCCTAATCACAGTATAGCACAAAGAGAGGAGGGGCGCTCCCCGAGGAGATTGTTATCAGGCTTGTTTTGTCATGCTCTGCAGTGTAGTACTGTATGTGCTGTGTGAAAAGACCATTAGCAAGCAGAAATGTATATGAACTGTAAATCAGATCGCAGGACTCACGCAGCGATAATGATTTAAAGCCCCCTCACAGCTGTCTGGCTGCTGTTTCATCGCAGCAGGAAAATGTCAGATGTTAAACAAAAATGGGGAATGAGCGTTAACAGAAACAGACAATGCGTGCCCACTTCTCCTCACCACAATTCCCTTCATTCATGCTGGACAGCAGAGCTCAGCAGCCTGGAAATAACCAGCTGTGCGTTTCAAATGAACCCAGTGTGCTGACTCCCGAGTGCCCTTCGCGCAGAGCCAGACACAAAAGAAAAGAAGGCATTTATAGAAATGATGTCACCAACGGGACTATCATTCATATCAGCACAAAACCCACTCTCACGTAACAGCCAAGACACCACCGTGACCTCGCATCCACTGTGGTTTTACAATATGCGTAAGTGAGGAGGTATTTGCGCTTTTCAGTCGAAGTACCATGCAAAATGACTTCTTTTATAGCTTTTTTTTCATACAGCCTATTATAACCTGCCCACCCACCTTACTCATTCGGGTGTATCCCATTAAGTATCAGGGATATGTAATTTTAACAGGGCGCTGCAGAGTACTGTGCAATGCACGTCCACCCATGGCTTGTATCAAGTATCTGTGGGAGGATAAAAGGTCTCTCTAACACAATAACTTTCAAGTAATTACATGTCGCTCTCATTAAGTAAATTGCAAGATATGAGAAAATGCACGCTTTATATACGCCTCTTTGCAAGAGGCGTATATAAAGCCCTCTTTAGTTTCATATCTGTCTGCTCTTGTCACCAGGTTAGAGACCCACTGGGTTCATATTCATTAAGCATCTCAGATATATAGTTAGGGCTGTTAATGACATATAAACAATAAGCAATAGTTTGAAATCTGTACCTTACTGGAAGTCAGTGCAGGGAGCTGAGAATCAGAGCACTCTGAACTAACTGTGACCGTCTAACAGTCTTTTTAGGGAGGACAATAAAAAGAGCATCGCATTAGGCAGCCCTGCAAGACATAAAGACATGAATAAGCTTCTCTGGATCTTGTAAAATGTAGTAAAAAGCCCAGGATGTTCCTTGAATTTGATCTTTCATTGAACTTTCTAATACGATTTTCTTCACATTTTCTTATTTATAATTTGTCTACTTTTAGTCTACTGATTTTATAAGGTCAGTGTTTTATTTTATCGATTGTTGTTTTTGCACATGATGTGAAAATGTGAGGTAGAGCAGAGGTTTCACTTACAGTGATCAGTTCAGCTTGTAATACGGCGTGGCACTTTTTATTATTTCTTTTTGAAAATATAAACTTTCAGTGGCTTCCAGAAACATTCATATCTAAAGTAGTATCATTCTGCTTTCCATATGCACTGAGTTGCTGCCATATTAGATTTTCAGCATCGCTGATATCTGCTCCAAAAAGTGATGACTACTCCTTTAAGCCAGGGATGTCAAACTCATTTTAACTCATCGAGGAGCAGATACAGCCAGCTTTGATCTTAAATGGGCCAGTCTCAGTGTATAGAAGCTTAATTTCCAATTAGAAAAGACCAGTTACTTTGGTGTAGCGTGAATGACCACGGCTGCAAAAATGAAGCTTATGAAAACACAGTTAAAAGTCTGAGATTCATGCCTTCCTTCATTTTTTCTAAAGCTGTCCAGTGGGCTGGACTGGAGTCTCCATGAGGCCAATTTTGGCCCCTGGGCCTAGTGTTTGACACCCTGGCTTTAAACTGTTGGGGTAACAGTGTTTTAGGATGTTAAGAAAGAGGAAAGATTCAATTTCTCACTTGTTTTATTTCACATTCATTTTCTGAACTGTGGGAAGAGGACATGCAATTTGCCCTCCACATCCGCCTCTGTTCTTCTTACCTAACATGTTTGTGCAGATTCTTGATATTATAATTTTGGAAGGAAATTTCCACACCAAGCCACAACAGTCAGCGATTTCCAGGCATCGGTAAACACACCAAGCTCCCGCTTGTTCGCTCTTCATCTGCTGGAGCTGGCGCTGACTCAGACCGGCCTTTGTAACCTTAGTTAGATAAGACAGAAGCTGTGCCAATCTGCTCTGCTCGGCCTCTTATTCTCACAGGTTATAATGAAAGGAAAGGTATTCTCTCCCTTATAAATGCCTTTGTTCTTTGATGTGGATGGAAGAAGATGCTTTTTATCCTGGCATCTATTTCAAAGAAGCCTGCAGTGCTCATCCTGAGAGGAATTTTGCTTCAGGCATTGCTTGGGTTTTCTTTTTATTCTTTTTTTTTTGTCTAGTATCTCATTCTGACTGCTCTGATTTAGACTAAACAGAGGATTACCAAGTTTCAAACGTTTCCAGGAGGCTCTCGTCTCTCATTATGAAATCTTAAAGTCAAACTCAAATCCATCCACACGCCCTTACAGGATGACTGAAGGGAAATTTAATCTGTAACACTAGCAAGGCTGGAAAATACAAACACTATTTCGCAGACAACGTGCAACAGTCTAAACAGAGCTTCAGCTCAGGGAGAAATTCAGTCAGTCATAGAAATATGTGGCTTTCCTTCAATATTTATGTCAGAACTTGCAGTGGCCTGGTGTTAAATCCCTTAAGGAGCCATGTTCACATGCATTTCAGCTGCCAGGTATACATATATATATATGTGGTCCAGCACCAGCTGGTAAAGTCTTGGTTAGGAGCAAAAGAGCTCCTTCATAACAGTGATAGAGACTGAATAGTGCAATCATTGTGTCACAAAACAGAATAAAATCAGTTCCCAGCAGTGCAATCAAAGAATTATCCATGCCATTGTTTTGCATGTTACGTAAGGTTTTATTTCTGGAGAATCTTAATGGTCGAAAAGTCAAAATATCTACTTTCTTTGGAAATGAGAAAGCATTACATGGTAAAACTGGAGAGAAAGCCCTGGCTGAGTGGAAGCTGCACAGGGGTGGTTCTTGGCACAGCGAGTGTGAGAGGAGGGAGCGAGAAACTTCTGCTTGGCTTATGGGAGGACATGTGGAGAAGCATTCCTCTCATAGCTTCGGGACACCTCTTTAGTCTACGTCAGATCTGCTTGAAGTGGATAAAAGGGGATGGGGACTCTCAAAGAGGGAGAACAAACAGCCGTCATCTCGCTGCCAGGTCTGCTGAGTGATATTAAGGAGGCTGGTTTTTCTTTTTCGCTCAGGAGAGATTGCTTCAGCTGGAGAAGATGTGGAAGGTCTTTGTTGTGGAGATCTTCTGCTTTACGCTGGTGAGGAAAAGGCGTCTGATGTCTGCTGTTATATTCTGTGGGTGAAAGTAATGTTGATTACAAAGGTGGGATGTTTGGTCTAACCTCAGGTGTCAGCCTCGTGCCCAAAGGATTGCCAGTGTCCCCTTGAAGTCCCAACATGTGCAGGCAGTATCAGTCTCATGCTGGACAGCTGTGGATGCTGTAAGGTTTGTGCCCGGCAGCTTTTTGAAGACTGCAGCAAGACACAGCCATGCGATCCTGCGAAGGGACTGGAGTGCAACTTTGGAGGGTTGGATAAGGGCGTCTGTCGAGGTACGCTGACTTCATTTCCCCTTTCTGATCTTTTTTGTTTTTCAACTGTCACCTTTTCCCTTTTCATCACATCAGCCTTTCCCTGCTTCTCTTTAACAGCCAAATTAAATGGGAGAACATGCGAGTACAACAGCAAGATTTACCAGAACGGGGAAACCTTCCATCCTAACTGCAAACACCAGTGCACTTGCATCGACGGTGCAGTCGGATGTGTCTCCCTCTGCCCACGTGAATTCTCGCTGCCCTTGTTGGGCTGTGCCAAACCAAGACGGGTCAAAGTACCGGGAGGGTGCTGCGAACAACTAGTCTGCCCTGAGAAAACAGAGGCACAGAGTGCTATGATAAAAAAGCACAGAAGAAAGTTCAGCAAAGTCAAAACCACTGAAGACGACCTCTTCAAAAAGAACGAGTTCACCTCTGTGTGGGGAGAATCAAAGTCTCTGCCTGGTGAGCAGTCTTGATTTTTATTGCATTTAAGTCTTGCTTGCTTTCATTATTTTAACCCACTTTTAACTGCAAAAAATATCTGCTTAAAAACATCTGCACAGCTTTCAGGAGTCATTCAGTGGACCACATGTTTGCCAGAGGAGTCCAGTGCATGCCTCAAACCACAGCCTGGTCACCCTGCTCCAAATCCTGCGGCTCTGGTGTGTCCACGAGGCTGACCAACCGCAACAAACAATGCAAACTGGTGAAAGAAACTCGGATCTGTGAAATCCGTCCCTGCAAACAGTTGACCTCGAAGGTACACCATATGCTGATGAACATATACAATGATTATTTCATTAGAGGCTGAGAACCAATGCATGTTAAGACTAAAGCCTAGATACATTCTCTCTTGCAGAAAGGTCAAAAATGCAGTCACAGAGGAAAAGCAAGCCATCCAGTTCACCTGTCATACGCAGGCTGTCGTAGCCTGAAGAAGTTGCAGCGCAGGTACTGCGGATCCTGCTCAGACGGACAATGCTGCAGGCCACACAGGACCCGGACAATGCCCATCCATTTTCGGTGCAAAAACGGAGAGACCTTCAGGAGGATGGTGATGGCGATCGAGTCGTGCAAGTGTAATCTCAACTGCTCCAACAACGCTAAAAAGACACCTGAGCTCTACAGACCTTTCAATGACATCCACAAACTGAAAATTTAACCGAAAGGCTTGATTTAAGCGCAAGAAGACTTTTGCTTCATATAATTGGAGCCTTGTGGTTTGCTTCTTTGTGAAGCTGCTTTTAAATGGTGAATGCTGCATTTTTTTAAATGAACTTTCAAATGTTTTTCCTGCTTATTCTTTGTACGTACTTAATAATATTTAAGCCTCTAATGACAAAACATGTTAAATCGCAGTGTGGAAAGTTGTGGCACCTGCTAAATGTGTCGTCACGCGGTAGCTGTTTCTTTTGATTCACTGCACTCCTGTTATTTAAAGGGATTTATGTTTCATACTTATTTTAATGCAAAGTTAATGTTAAGCATGGAAAACTGTACGTTTGGTTTACTGTCCTGTTCTCTGTACTCTGTTGTCAATGCGAAACAGAAATATGATTGAAGCCTGGACACACAGACTGTTAATCTCATGGTTAGCAGATTATAATCTCCAATAAATTCAAGGAAAACCAATTCAGTTCCCCACTATCTTACTTAAGAGTTTGTCTTGAGAAAAACTGGAAATCCTCAGGGGGTCTCAGCTGCAACGATTTTCAGTCTCTTTAGCATCTGGCTGACCTACTTCTGAGAGGACCTACATGTCACTGAATAGTTTTGGGAATGTCTGTAATGTAAACTTCTCAGCAGTTTGCCTGGTGCTGCACAGATGCTGGGCACAAGTTGCAGATTTTTGCTTTCTGGCAGTGGTATAGGCTTACACCGATAATCTAAACCCTCCACTGTGATTTACGATACGCAGAATAGAAGGCAAATGTGACTGAAATATGACTGATTGTCACGGCCGTAGCTGTTGTTGCTCTCGTGTCTTTAACTCTTCAGTATTTCTGTCAAAGGCGGGCTCTGCTGTGCCATCACTTGGCTCTGTCACAATCACTCTGTCTTTGCTGCTGATTAGAGAGATACTGGACCTGTGCAGCATTCACTAGATGCACCTGGTTAAGGTCTCATTGAAGACTGCTGTTTGTGATGCACACACTAAGATGTTTTCTGCTGATTCGGTCTTAAGGCTATGAGCAGATAATAAGGAGCAGTGATGATGTTTTTGAGGTGCTTGTGTATGCCTGGGGTTGGGCACACATTAGCCGTTTCTTTTGTTTAGCTACATTAGGGAAAAGGGTGTTGCTGCTCTGCACTTTGTTTTGGGCAGGGAGATATTTTCTTTTGAACTTTAATAATCTCTTGAACTCTATAAATCTTCTTTCTGTTTTTTTAATTTTCTTTGATTTGCCAACCCCTATTTATCCATGCAGTTTGCCTCTTTTGTAATTCATAAATCTTGCGTTTGACTGTCTGGTTGAATGGCACTTTCCACCACCCCTGAGCTGAGCTGGGATGTAACAACTAACCCAACCAACAGGTTTACGCAGAGCTGCAAGGGTTTATGCGTCAGTGAAGCCTCTGTTCGTTAGTGATAATTGGCTCTGCAGCACCAAAACCCTCAAGAAAAAACAGACAAATGGGCTATCAAAGTTGTTGATCCTAACGAGCACATAAGCACAGGGTGTGTCCGTCTCGGCGCTGAAATGCCGAAAGTCACATGTAAGCAGAAAGCAGCAGAAAAAAGCAAATTCCCAAAGTGATCGACAGAATTACGTAAACAGGCAAGACCACAAGAGCAAAGGAAAAAAAACAGAAGTACTGACGCACGCAGCCATGAAATCGTTCCATCCCCTGAAGGAGAGCACAATAGAGCTTTGTCTCTGAGAACTTGAGAGGAGGCCTGCTCACTCGAGGGAATACGTCCGATGCAGGAACACATCAGTCTTTCAGAGGTCTGGACTCACAGTAGTTTATTACCATAGATACAGCAGGGAAGCACAAGCAACAGTGAGAGAACAAAAAGACATAAACGCGGTACATTTATGGCTCAGTTTTTCGGTAAATCTCGGTAAGTCACGCTGCAGCTGATACCGGAGCTCTTGTGTTTGCCTCCAGGCCAGAGTAATATAAGATTTTATTAGACAAACCAACAACAGAGTTAGAAGTGGGTGGTTACATTTGCAACCTAAAGGCATGGACTTCACAGCTAATGGTTACACATAATCATTCTCAGTCCAGCTGAGATTCCCAATATAAAACACAACCAGTGCACACCACACCTTTGCTATGGCCACTACCAACAAACAAACAAACAAACAAACAAACAAACTCATGCCTGTTTCCAGCACCGGGAGGAAAACAGTGAAATTAAAAGTTTCTATGTAAAGATGCTGAATTTTGAATCAGCTTCACTAGTCAGAGCAGAAGATTTATCATGAGTGATGGACAAAGTCACAGCTGGAAATACTGATTCATTCTATCATTCTATCACAGGTAAACACAGCTGGGTCTAAATGTGACCAAACAAAAAGTCATTTGCAATTAAAATTAGATTTTTTTTTTTTTTTTTGTGAATCCAAAAGTTTTGCTTTCTGCTGAACTGACGATGGGAATGACGGCGTGGAAGCTTCCACAGTTATCAGTGTTATAAGATCAAGCCCGTGGAGAAGATGGAGCAGAAATTTGTTTCTAAATGTATGAACTGCTTATTGCTGATAGAAAGAATGTTATATTTGAATTGGGATTTATATTATTCTGGCAGCCTTTAGGAGCTAATTTATAATTTTGCGAATTATCAGATATCCCAACCCTGACAGAATGTGCAAGTTTGGGTGGCACCTATGGGAGGTACTACACACAGTGTACTGCTTCTTTAATATGGCAGAGTGCAGATAGCCATTACTGGCAGCTGGGAAACCCTTCCACCAGTGATGCACTGTGCCATGCATCACATTCGCATTTTTTCAGTTCACTCTGAATTCATTCAATTCATAAATTCACATTTTAATCAAAAATGTATCTGACTTACAATCAAACATTATTTGAGTGCAGTGCCTGCTGCTTTACTGGCACATGTAATTTATTGCATACGTGCACTGTTTGAATGCAATATAAAGACACAAAGGTTACTGAAAAGGATGTAAGCACCAATAAAATGCTTAGTTTTCAAGCACCACTTGCATTGGCCAACAACTGCTGTCATAATTTTGTTGGTGTTCAGCTGCAGGCTGTGGAAAAAAGTCGTTCAGCTGTAGCCACTTGCATAAGACAGATCAAGTACATACTGCATTGTGCCTAAAATAACCTGACTGCTAGTCCTTCTAGCAAATTCATTTTACCCTGCTGAAAAGTCCTTTTGTTTTGTTTTTTATAAATTAATCTATTAAAATTTATAAAATAATAGAAATTGAAAAGAGGTTTCCTACAGCCCAGTGTAGTCTTTGCTATCCTCCATTTACACTTGAAATGTGTAATATTTATGCAACAGTACTATTAGGTGTTACTCAACTCAGAGTTTGGCTAATCTTATGTAACAGTTATGCAACAAGCTCCTTGTCATAAGGGCAGAATAGCACCAAAACATCACAGTTCAAGATGTACAAACATTTGAAAACATTACTGTATTTTAAAAAAAACAGCAGATTCACTTGATCCCTGGAAATGCAGTTCAAAAATCTGAATGTAAAAGTAGAAACTGATCAGACCAATCAAATATCAGGCTTTAGTTACCCCCACGTTGCCCTTTTAAACAGACCCAATAAATATCAGAGTGCAGAACAAATCAGGATTTAAAATGCAAACCTCCATCATTTCAGAAAATAAGATGTTGATGTTTGCAGTCCTTCATCAAACATGGCCTTATAAGAGTTTTTGAGGAAATCGACATAATTCTGAATGCTTCGCTTGTGGCTCTCTGATTGGTCCAGGCTAAGCTGCAGGTCTTTCAGACGCACCTCATACTGCTTCTCTGCCTGCAGATTGAGAGACACAAACAGACAATATAGCTCAGCGCTGGCTTCCAAGAAAAGTTCAGTCTAATGTGAGCGCGTCTTCTCTATGGCCCTTACGTTGAGCTTGCTCTGGCGAAGAAGCCTCAGCTCGCTTTCCCTTCTGCTCTTCTCGGCTCCCAGCTCCAGGATTTTGGTTTGAAGAGCCTCTTCCCTGGAAACAGCCTCTTCTTTCACCTTAGTGACCTACACAAGGTGAAAATGTGAAATATCATTATGGGATGCGCCATTTTCTGCACGACAAATCTTTCTTTGACACCAAGCTGGAGTAACACGAGTTGTTTTACACAGATACATGCATATCTAGCTTTGCCTGTTTACTATGTATCTCCAGCTGGATTGCTTACGGCATGGCTTCAAACAAATCTCGACTGAACTGTTAGGTTGTAATGTCTTACTTGATGATCTGAGATAAGAATAGATGCTGAACTGTTGGACAGCACTCCAACAGCTAACCCGTACCTGTTGTCTGACGTCCGCTAAAGCTGCCTCCAGCTGTCGGCTGAGGGCCTGACACTCTGACGAGCGCTGATCCAGCTGCCGGTTGCTGTAGCTGAGAGCGTCCTCCTGAGCCGTGAGCCTCCGTACCAGCTCCAGGTTCTCTTGCTGCAGTTTGTCTGTGTCTCTACACACACACACACACACACACACACACACACACACACAGTAAGCATCAATTTCTATACTGATAATATGAGCAGGTGTTTAATATTTGGGGTCTTACTTTTGGATAGAAATCACTTTTTCTTGTAATTGTAAGTTGGCCTCATGAATGGACTCCCTCATCTCTGCAGATGATCTCAGCAGTTTGCTTTGACTCTCCATCTGCAAAACATAAAATTCAGAGTTGCCTCCACGGGGTACAAGTAAATGGTGCAGAAAACATTCAACCACATCACGTGCACAAACGCTACTTTAAAACAACAACTACCTCCACGATCTGCTGAACATTTATCAGACTCAAATCGAGCGGATTTGAGATTAAAAAAACTTGTGACGGAAACACGTGATCGTCTGGTTCTACCAGAGATCACACTGGTGAGCACAAAAGACTCGCTAGTGGGCTCAACCTAAACGTTGCACAGCAATCACAAACATCAACACTCACAGCACTATTAGAAACCACAATGCACCAGCGGTCACCTGAGGCTATACTGCCACCCAGTGGTCAAAAAATAGGAAAATGACTGCATTTTACATTCTTTGACCACAGCAGCTGGCTTTGCACACCTTAACCTGCAGTTGCCTAATGGATTCTGACTTTTCTGAGCATTTCCTCTCCGAGCGTTGCAGGTTCTCCTGGCACTCAAAGAGACTCTGCTCAGCTGCATTCAGTAACTCGGGGTAAGCGTTCAGTTCCTCCACGCGCCCCTGCAGCTCCTGCCTCACCTGGGCTCCAGAGGAGGAACGGCACAAAAAAAAGAGTTGGGTTTCGGGAAATGAAACACAGTAATATGCTTTAAAATTCAGCACACCTCCCCAAGAGATCCTCACAGATGTACATGATTCATTCAGCTGTGGTTATGCAGCTGAAAAAAGAAAACTAAGTGCACAATGACTGGCCATTAAACAGCAGGTGAAACAGAGCTGGACAGACTTGTAATGGGCTGTTAGAATTCGTTTTTAGCTTAACAGAAACTGTGCACATAACGTAAATAAAATAAAGCAAATTAAAGAGAAGGGCGGTGGTACCTTCTCAACTTCTGCCTCTTTTCCATCTCGTGTCTTTTCTGTCTCTCTTAAAAGATTTGTATATTTTATCTTTAGATCATGGAGCTCAGCTTGAAGTTGTGCAACCTGGAGGGGGGAAAAAAATACAGAACATTAACATGAAACCTGCTGTGCGCTTCCCTGTCATTAAAAACTAGTGTAATTCATTCAGTGGCTTCTACAGACCACGTTTTGTGTCTGTAAATAATAGGTTTGTTGTAATCCTGTTTGGAAACTACTTTATCCTAACTGCGTCAGGAAAAAAAAGACCTTCAAACATGAAAAGATATAAAATACTAAAAAAAACAAGAATTGAAAGGTTAATATTTGAAATTAATAGATGAGAAGTAAAAGGTTTGAAAGTTTTAAGAACATAAAACACTTTGTTGTGTGTCAGTGTTTATTCAGAAATGATCTTTTAGAGGATCAAATATGATGAAAGAGTGCCTTTTTTTTTCGACATTGCACATTTTTTGATGTTTGTTGACTCCAGAGTAAAGTAGTGGGTCTATAAAAATAACAGTCATTTACAAACATGATTAAAAGTTTCCCTGCATACACGTAGCAGAGAACAAGAGACAGTCTAGGTCTGATGGTTTCTCACTGCTGGAAAATAAAATACTCGGTTTGATTTTTGCGCCAGTCTGCGCCAGACTGGCGACCTGTCCAGGGTGTACCCCGCCTCTCGCCCTATGACAGCTGGGATAGGCTCCAGCGCCCCCCGCGACCCTGAAAAGGATAAGCGGAAGCGAATGGATGGATGGATGGATGTTTGATTTTTGAGGTTCTGCCTGCACACAAAATGAAGAGGGCAGCAAACCAGATGCTCAGTTCCTCGCTGTAAATTCACTGGACAGTCACCTGTACTAATCTTACATGCATCAGACATCTCACAGGCACGGCGCTGCGGCGCTGACCCACTGTCACTGGGTGATGTTTGGAATATTTCAGGGCTGCAGCACATGAGAAAGTAAATCAAAATCAAAATCAAAATCAAAATACCAACCTGATAACAGAACTGTTCAGCTTGATGGTTCTTCTCCTGTGAGACAATCTTCTCCTCTACGAGGGCAGACTCGCACTCAGCGAGCTGCTGCTCCAGCTGAGCTACAGATTCCTGGGATAGCAGAGAAATCCAAAGTTTTAGTAAAATAAGGTCCTGCTAACTCCTAAATATGGAAACTGCACTTCAAACTTCTTGCAACATGTCTGTGCTTTTTGCCTTTCACAGTAATGACTCTCACATACAAGCTGTTCAGTAACTTGTACCTTGAGTGTTGCATTATTTATGCCGAGTTCTCCGTTGTCTAAGCTGAGTTTTTCGAGCCTTTGCATCAGAGTTTCATTTGCTGCAGCCAGCTCGTCCTTCTCCTTCTGCACTCTCACTGTCAAGTCTGCAATTTGACTTTAATGGAAACAGACACTTACAGTTCATGCATCACCTGAATATTGATGTACTCAGAAATGAGAAATGGCTGGGAAGGAGAACCAACCAACCTTTTCAATAAGTCTATATGAGCAACGAGTTTGTCTTTCTCATCTGTCGTCTGCTCCTTCTGTCGTCTCCTCGAGTCTCTCTCTGAATGGGCTTTGGCCAGCTGAGCATCCTGTTTGCCAAACAAGACAAACAAAGTCCAAACAGGATCCTCATCTGCTTCTGAAGCCAAAATAATGAACCAATTTGACCTCGTACCTTTTCCCTCAGCTGTGCGTAGCATTTCTCAATAGCAGCTTCAAATCTCTCCGCTCTCAGTTTCTGAGCTCGGGTGGCTTTCTTCAGAGATTCTTTGTCCTGTGCTGCCTTCGCAGACAGAGAGGTGATAGACCCCTTCAGATCATCAGTCTCCAGCTTCTGCTCAGTTATGAGTCTCTCCAGAGCCTGCAAAGACCATGAACCCACAAGCTTGCAGTTTTAATTTATACATTAATAAAGCAGTTTAGTCTACAGCGCAGCTAGCTGATAAAGGTGTCTGTACCCGTAATTGTACAGTAAGGCGATTGTTTTCAGCTTCCTTGTTGCATAGCTGTCCCTGTAGGTGAGCACGCGTTGCCTCTGCTGACTTGGTCATGTGAACTGCACTCTTTATGTTCTCCTGTTGAAGCCAGCTTGAACATATAATTTCATGGGCAATGACTTAATTCATCTGCAAATGATCTCTGCTGTACTTACCTGCTCTTTTCTCCGCAGATCCATCAGCTCCCTGACCTTCTGTTCACTCTCACTCAAATCTTTCTTTAAATTCTGCGAGAAAAAACATGGACACCAATGCATATTATCACATCACCATATCTTCACTTTAGGGGTTGCTTTGTGCATTAAAATCGCTTTTGTAAAGTTAACACCTTTAGAGTATGTACTGTGACATCAGAACCAATGTGGCTGTGCTCTCACTAGTTTAATCACCAAAGGCTGCCCCTTTGCCCCAGCCCCTTCCTCCAGCTCATCTGGGGGAACAACAAGGCATTCTCAGGCTGAGAGATATAATCTCCAGCGTGTCAAGGGTCCACCCTAGGGCCTTCTCCTGGTAAGACATGCCTGAAACACCTCACTGAGGAGGCACCCAGATGCTCAAACCACTTCAAATCGTCAGTGATCCAGAGTCAGCGCTCCTACCTTTTCCAGCTGAGAATAATGGTCTCAGACCTGGAGGTGCTGATTCTCATCTCAGTTGCTTCACACTTGACTGCAAACCACACCAGTGCACAATGAATGATAGCCCAAGTTTATCAGTTTCTTTTATCAGTGCCAGCTTGTTTTGGCATTAATGCCAGTAGGACTAATGTCTTTCTTCTCTTGTTCCTACACCGTGTTCAAACTCAAAGGTATTAAAACAGTTGAGCTGATGCTGAAAACTATATTTCTACTTCTGTTCCCCACATAGAAAAATGTAATCAGTGAGGGAATCTATAAAGAATTTGACCGCAGGCGTAGACAATGGAATTTCAATAAATGAAATGTTATTAATAATCCATCTATCTAACCACTATAACTTATCCTTTATCACTTTCAGGGTTCGTACGCTTTTTTCAGGGTCAAATTCAAGCACTTTTTAAGCACTTTCAAGATCCGTTTTTAAGCTTTTCCAGTACCCCCCCGCCGCACCGCCCCGCCAAAAAAAAAAGAGAATGCATGTTTCAATTTGCATCACCTCAGTAAGACCATGTGAAAAGACACCTTAGCTCCCCTTTTGTTAGGACATAGAAAAACGCACCACACAAAAATACTGCAAAAGGAACGGTCACCTTATATACTTAGTGTATAAACTCAAAATGCACATTTCACTTAAAAATTAAGATGTGCAAATGTGAACAAATCAACTTGTTAGAGATATTCTTCTCCTGTTGAAAAAAGAAAAACGAAAAATAAAGAAATAAGTCTAGATATTGATGCTTCTTTCCTGTGTGACAAAAAAATAGGAGACAGATGTTTGTTTGTTTTTTAAGTTATTTCCCAATAAAACTATTTTATTGCTAACTACATTGCTGTCTGTATTATTCCTGAAGTCCTAAATGATCACCTTTAAAGTGTTTGTGCTAATAACATCAAGTCAGACAGGCATGGAGAACAGCACTGACTGTTTAAGTATTTTAATGTGTAGGATGGCGATAAACACATTTTGAATGAAAGCCGGGGAACCTTGGTAGCACAGAAACAAGTGGCTATTCTTTGTGACCATATGGATCACTCATATTACCATTATTTCACCCAAAGGCACCAAATTAATATGCCAAAAAGCTGCAGCAATACACACAAATATAAACAGTACTTGGTGACAACTTTGCTTCTAGCCTCTAACCCTCTGGGGTCCAGGGTATAATTGGCCGTTTTTGCCTACTTTTGATTTGGCCTCTATATTTCACCATTAAAAACTGTTTATCTTGCCAATCTGTTATTATCTCATTTTGACATAATGTGTCAGCACAATTTATCTAAATTCAGACAAAATTTAAAATACAAGTAGAAAGTGATATTTTGACTGTAAAACCACAAGCATGTTTAAGGAATCATTTTCATAACTTGAAATGCAAATAGAAATTGGACATTTTTAAAAAATATGAACAAGTTTTGCAAACAACAAAGTTACATGGTAGCATTTACCTAAAAATGCAGCCAAGGCTCAGACGTTTTTTAGATAACCATTCAAAACTATTTACAGAACAATCAGCTGTGCTGCATCAAATAAGAAGGCACACAAATTATTTATGCAACTCCAAAAAATAGTTTGTGTCCACTATAACACAGATGAGAACAGCACAGGGATAAACCTGCAGGTCTGACAGCAGGTGTGTCACTCAGCGTTTACACTGCAATCTGCCTTTGGTGGCTTTTTTGCAGCAACTGTAACATTCACTAGTAGAACTGACACACAAAACAAAACGACTACACACTAACTACACAAGACAACACACTAACTTGAGACTCCAAACACGATAAACGTCACAAATCTCTCACGTATCAAAACTCTCTCTCTCTTTATCGCTCTCTCTCCTTCCTCTCTTCCCAAACAACCAAATACCACATGTTGTCGTATCATTTTTGATTGGTCGACATGGTACATTTTTCCACCAATAGGCAAGGAGTGTTTTTTCTTTTTTCACTCACAAGCAAAGCGTGTTTGCTAGCGCTCTCCATAAAAAACGCCGTTTTTACCGTTTCTTCCGGAGTAAACGCCACTGTTTTATTCAGAATATACCCCCCAAAAAATCATCGGTTTTACGTGACCTATCAACACAATTTAAAAACTGGTATATAGTTTGAAGTCCGCACGTTCGACCCAAGTTGAAATGGAGACTGGGTCCGTCGACGCCAGAGGGTTAATCAGAATAAGAAAGCCTTAAGTTAGCTAGTTATGTATCGGGCTAATGTTTAAAGCTTTCACTTGAGTAAATTAACTCATATTACTCCTAAGTAATATTAGCTAAGTTCACAGCATATTCCGTAATAGCGCTGCCATACTGCATCACTCTCAGTGCATTTCAATCATTTCTCCAGCGAGTTTGATAGCTAGCAAAATAATAACCATAATTTTTTTTTAAAAAATAGCATGTGTAACGTACGCGTACTGGAAAATTATTTACTAGGACTTACCTATCATGCGACCAGAGAGCGCAAACTCCGCCATTGTTGTTTTCCATCATTAAAAACATTAAAAGCATTAAAACAGCAACCTACAGGTATGTTAGCGCACTCATCCCCGACTGTCCGAGGGAGGGCGGGGTCACATATTGAAACAGACGCAAGGCAGCCCAGGCGGGAAATTTTACTTTGCTTTTTGCAACTCATTTTATTTCTCTATCTGATAAGAAAACAATTCAATCAGATAGCTATTTATTGTGAATGAAATGCAGTTACATTTTCAAGCACTTTTAAGCACCACATCTGAAATTCAAGCACTTTCCAAACCTTGAAAAGAGGACATTAGAATTCAAGCACTTTCCAGGATTTCAAGCACCCGTACGAACCCTGCTTTGTTTCACTGACTAAATCTTCACAAGCTAATCACAAAGCTTAATCCCTTACACTTCCCTCTTTTGTGCCACTGCATAGGTGTAATAAAAAACTCACCTCATTTTCACTCTCAGCCTGCGTGATCTTCTTCAGCAGCGTGTCAATCTGCTGGTCTGCATCAATTCGATTAGCCTTTGTGGAATTATTTAAAGCAAGGACAGAAATAAACACATTTTCAGTATGTTTTTATTTGCGGTTTCATGTGCTGCTATGATTTCAAACTAAATACAGTTGACTTATACGGTGTAGTAGCAGTTTAACAAACCTCCGCCTCTTGGAGCTGTTTCAGTTTCTGTCGCACTGACTTATTAATTCGTCTAAAGTCCTCTAGCTTTTCCAGCAGAAGCCCACGCTGTCTTGCAATTCGGCGTTTATCTTTGGCAGACTGTCTTGAATCCTTAATTGACATTAAAAAAAAGAAAATTAGAGAAAATGCAGGACAGCAATTGCAAAAACATATGTTTAATGTAGGAAACCCTTTGGCTTTACACAAAGCTAGCTTTATCCAAAATTGCTGCAGACCTACAGCATACTCATCGTCCATGGCGTCTTTAAACGACACTAGCTGGATTGCTGCAGAATTGGCAGCTGCTTCTGCATCCATTAGCATTTTCAGGAAAGGATTCTTTTTATTGCCAAAATCTCTGAGACTAAAATAAAAAGGAAAGCAAGAAAACACTTTGAATCAGTAAAGCTGTGGCAGCTGGCGAGTGCATATTCAAATGCATCATCGTTGTAGGACCTCACCAGCTGATCTCACACTCTGGGGTTCCTGTATGGAGACTGCTGCGTGCCCTGGTCCTACCAACAGGCTCATGACTGCTGTCTAGGTCGCCACGACTCAGAGTGAAATCCTCCCTGGTACCGCTGAAACCAAGGGGGGGACTTCGAAGGTCATCCTCTGGAGACATGCCTCTTACTGTCAACAGATGTGCATATAATATGCTCAAACGATATGTGCAAATATACTATGCGCAAAAACCGGCTATGCATGGGAAATACAGTTACACAGGCAAACCTCCGAGTGGCATCCCTGGGTGAAACCAAGGAAAGCTTGTAGTCCTTCATATGACTACTGGACTGTGGGGTCACAATATCATGTGTGACAGTTTCTTTACCATCTATGATCTGGGGCAATGACTTGTCAGGAGGAAACTTACCATGGTGGACAAAATTTAAAAACCAAAACATTCGTTATTATAGTTAATAATATTTATACAAATAATAATAATAATAATCAGAAGAAATTTATTTTAGACATTTGTTGTAATACTTCTCAGTAATAGTTAGGTAATAGAACCACAACCTTCTATTTCTTTATAAAATTCTCTTAAGGTTCAGTTTAGCGGGTTTTTTTTAGAATGAAAAGAAGCGATATGCTGTAATTGATAATTTTCATTGATAAGAAAGCCTAACAATGTAACCCATAGGTAACAAACAAACTGGATGATAAACCGCTGTTTTGAGGGTATTTTCTGGCTGATTTAGAACACGGGTTAAAGGCGACCCTTTAACATAGGAGATAGTTACAGACAGCTAACACAAGAGGAAGGTTAAAAGTAAGTCCTGTTTGGACATGAGAAAGCCAGTCGCCAATGAAGCTACTTCTTAGCAACAGACAAGGTTAAGTGGCTGTTAAGCTTTAAGGAATTCTAAGCGTAGCAAGCACTTTAGTAATTATACCAAGTAATCGTCATTCAAGTCTAGCGTGTTTAATAACGCCTAAACCAAGTAACCACTTACAAAAGCATGCCTGAAAATTTAAACAACACTTACTCCTTCGCCTTGTACTTCTTGTAAATAACGCTCCTCCACACTGGGGAGTCGCCTCTTGGAAAGTCTCACTCGATTTGTTAGATGTGAGGCAGCGTAACGACGTCAACTTACTATCTTTCTGTTGATTCGTTCCCTAAGGGTTGAATGGGCGGGGCCAAATTTGATTAGACCCGTAAACAGCCAATGAACAAGAGAAAGCAGAGAGCCTGGTTGAAACCATAGAAACGGAAAAGAAGTTTACTGTCGCGATTGCTAGTACGCCATCCTCGGGAAGCATCGAAGATCATTTAAAAAGATATATATTATTAAGTAAAGCTAAAAATATAGTATGACATGGCTTAGATATGTACGCAGCTAAGTCTAGCTGATTTCCATTTACCTTGCTGTTGCGATACTGCCTCGCTATCCCGGAATTTTTTAAAGATAAGTTAGCTGAAAAGCTAATGCTAACCAGCGTCAGTTGAGTGGAAATGTTCAAAGCTAAAATACTCTTTGTTGGTCCCAATGAGGTGAGTAAATTCTCATTTGACTTTACACCGGTTGCTGTTTTACCTTTCAGATTCCAGCAGGTAGCGAAAAGCGTCAACAGTGAAATTTGCCTTGGCTAATATTACCAGAGGAAGCACTGGACTTAAGTATTCATACCCTTCACTGTTACATTTACGGTCTGAGTTTATTTGTCACTGCTCAACAAAGTAATGTACTATGCAAAAGTCTCGAGCCACCTATCATGTTTTTTTATATTTTGATAAGTAAATGGGTGCAGAGATTTATTGAAAAATGTGCAAACATAGATTGAAACACAGTATATTAAATTAAAAACTGAGTTTGTAACATTATAACAAGTTTGGAAGTCGATATTTGGTATGATCAACTTTATTCTTCAACGAAGTCTGAACTCTTTGAGACACGCTTTCATGTAATTTCTTTAAGTACCTTCAGGAATATTTCTCTACGGTTTTTGAAGGACATTCAAAACTCTTCTTTAGATGGTGGCCGATTTTTTTCTGTTCTGTTGAGAACTGGGCTCTGGAGAGCCCAATAAATGGCTGGTTGTGTTAAAAATGCGTGTTTTAAGCTTTACTATCTGTATATGTATTTGCTGCATGGGCAGTATGTTTGGGATCACTGTCACGCTGAAAAATGAAACTGCTGCCAATCAGAATCTTTCCTGATGATATTGCAAGGTGGACTAAAATCTGACAGTACTTTTCTGCATTAATAATTCCATCAGTGTTGACAAGATCTACACCACTGGTTGAAATGCAGTTCCAAACCATGACAGATCGAGATGGCTTTCCCCCCCCCCCACATATGGCTTTAACTGTTGCATTTCTCCTCTGACCTCCCCATAAATGCTGAGATGATCTGAAACCAAAAATTTTCAAATTTGGATTAATCACTCCAGAAAACCTGTTGCCACTGATTTTTAGTCCAATTCTTGTGTAATTTGGCATACCACAGCCTTTTCTCCGTTTCCTTTCATTAATGAAATGGCATTTTTTTGACAGCCACCCTTCCACTGAGACCATTTCTAATGAGGCTTCAGTGAACAGTCGATCAATTGAAGGGCCACATACATCTCTCAGTTTTTTCCCTATATCTTAAGGACATGACTTTTAGTTACTGTTCAACTACTGCAGACAGGTTTTATCTGCTTCAACTTGTCGAGGTTCCTGAAACTTTCTTAGAACACCATGCTGGTACATGCCAAGTTTTCTGCTAATAACTGATGTGTAATCCCCTTGCTGGTAGAAAATACTATTTTGCGCCTGGCAATTTGAGTCATATTTTACATTATTGGCATTTTCAACTAAAACATCCATCCATCTCTCTCTTCCACTTACCCTTATCAAGGTCACGGAGGGGTCTGGAACCTATCCCAGCTGCCACAGGGCTGGGTACACCCTGTCAGTTTATAACAGGGGTTCAACTAAAACAATGGGACCAAAATTATATGTTTGTAACAGGCTACTAATAACAAAGTGCCTAGAGATACAATTTAAGACAGGTTTGTTGCTAAGTTGTCTGTTCTGTGTAGACACAACACTGGTTTATCCCTTGAGTTAAAAGGTGAAAAGGCAGGCAAAACTTTGAAAGAGCTTCAGAAAGCCTGGAGAACTATTGCTCGAGACCAGTTTAAAAAAATTCTGGCTCCTTGGAAGGACAAAAAGTAGCTCACGACTTTTGCACCATATTGTATAAACATTAAAAAATAAAATAAATATCAAAACTTACTGTACTTGTTTATATTAATTGAGGGGTGTGTATTGGTTTTCATGTGCTTATACTTACAAGAATGCTCATTTTGTGCCACCAAGGAAATTATGGAGGTTCAGGATGCTATGAGAGGAAGTGTGGTACTGGATGAGGAAGTCAGGAGTAGGGTGAGGGTGATGTATGAGGACAGGTTGAGTTTAGAGACTACATTCTTTTACGTCACTGACACAAGACAGACGCCAATTATCAGCGCCGGAGAAGCGCCCGAGAAGACATCGTGAACGCTTCCTGGCCATCCAGTGTAGATGTCAGTGAAACTGTTGGGAAGACAACGTTGGAGAAACGTGAAAATTTTATTTGTACTGTATAATCTGCAGATTCTGACAGGAATCTGCAACTATCCTTTGAAGCACCGCTCCTCTCTAAAACAGCAATAAGGATAATTATTAGGTTATTTACATTATTATGTAAATAACAAAATAACTTAAAGCAAAAATTGGGAAACGTAAACTCCGAAGTCTTTATATTAAGGGCCATCAGTCAAACAATATTGTTTGCTCTGGGTCTAAACAGGGCGCGTTGTGTGTGACGTCTTCTTTTGCGAATGCGGGTCGCTTTGAGGGTTCACACTAGAGCGCGTTTGCTGTCGCATTTTATTTGTAGTGTGAACAAGCATACAAAAAAATCGGATTTGATCAAAAAATCGGAATTGAGCATTAAGACCTGCAGTGTGAACGTAGTGTAAGTTGGTGAGGCAAGGATGATGTGTTTTGGACATGTACAGAGGATGCTAAGAATGAAGCTAGAAGGCATGAGAAAATAAGGAAGACCACTGAAGAGGTTCATGGATGTGGTGAAGGAGGACACAAAGAGGGCTGAGTTGGCTGATGTGGCAACCCCTAAAGGGAGCAGGTGAAAGGAGAAGAAGGGACATATTCTACTTTTTACTTTTTTATGTAACACTAGTAGTTAACTTTAAGGTTAATATTTACTTAAAACATGAGAGTGCAAACTTCCACAAGGCAGTTCACTCATGAATAACTTGAGCTTGCAGGTCATTTTCTTTCTCTTGACAGTACTTGGATGCAAACTATAGTGTGATATTTAGAGTCCCCATATACCAGTATCATTTACTAAATGTTGCCAATACAAATAATGGCATTAAGAAGCATAGTTAGCTCTATATAGCATTACTATCACTTTGACCTTCAGTTCAATTTATTGACCTTTTAGAAGAGGTCAGAGGTCAAATGTGACATTTCAAATCTTTGTATTGTACATTCTATATGTTGACAATGCACAGAATACTTATAAGAATCACTGTTTCTAAGTTATAACACTTTTTGTCAATTTTCAACCAGTAAATCATTAAGTTGACCCCAAAGACCTTGGTGGATACAAGTCAAATTTTAATAGCTTGTTAACATGGCCCCACTGTACACCCCTACAAAGTTTTACCAGAATTCATTCAAAACTTTTCAAACTATCGTGCTTACAGACAGAAAGAATGTCATGCATGTAAATGCTACCAAAAACATGACTTCCTTGCCGGAGGTAATAATTCCCGTCTGTCAGGCTGGGTAATGTGCTACTATTTTGCCATTGTACTTAAAGCCATCTGCTTTTCTGTTTTTCAGAGTGGGAAAACAGTTCTTGCAAATTTTCTCTCAGACACAACAGAAAATGTGGGCGGTGAATACAGACCTACTCAAGGAGTCAGGTACAAATCCTATGTGAGCTTTACTGCTTTCAACATCACTATTAAGCCACTCTGAGTGTCACTTCAGTGTAAAAATCAGTCATCGCAATAAGATTAAACCAATATCACAGCCTTCCTTGAGAGATATCAGTCTTTCTGTGTAAAAATACAAAGTGCAACTACTTTCTGTTGTTTCAAGGATACTGGAATTTGAATCGCAGCCTGAGGGCAGCAGTGACAAGTCATGCGAGGTTGAACTTTGGGACTGTTCAGGGGATTTCAAGTAAGTGGAGGCACAGACGTTATCCTTACCTTTATGTGATAATTAAGAAAAGTGTTCTTACTTTCGTTGTAATATGATGGTAGTAAAATGTATTCTCATACAGATTTGAGTCATGCTGGCCTGCAATCATGAAGGACTCCAGCGGTGTGGTGATCATTTTCAACCCTGATGTTCCAAGTCACCTCAAAGAAATAGAGATGTGGCATTCAATGTTCATCTCCTCTCAAGGTGTGCAGGACAGCCAGTGTCTGCTCATAGCTCACCACAAGCCCGGCAGTGGAGTGGAAGACAGACGGCTGCCTTTAGGTAACTTGTGCTGCAGTCCTCTGAAAGTCACGAGAATCATTATCTCTGGGCTAATGTAGTCACATTTTCTCATGCAGCGTCACATCTAAGCAGACTGCTACTCATTCACTCCAACCTGGAAGAAGAGCCAGAGGATGTGAGGCAAGCTTTCTGCAGATACCTGGGAAACGTCGTGAACGCGATGTCGGAGAGTCGAGAGCGAGAGGAGATGTCCATCATTACGTAGCAGTAGCATCTATAAATTATGCGGCCTGAATGAAGATATGTTTTTTTTTGTTGCCATCTCCAGTACTACTACATTTTCACTCTAAATTAAACGTGTATGCAAACTTTAATATTCTCTACATTAGGTGTAGAACATATTCAGTGTTGGTTTCTTGCATTTTGTAAATCTTTTATGAATAAAATACGACTCAGTTCTCTCTTGAAATTAATACTCAAGACACAAAATCTACTCCTGTATACAAACATATGTTTATTTGGAAGAATTTGGTGCTGGCTGTTGAGAATGTAATGACTGGAAAAGCAAGATGAGGAAGAAAAGTTCATTTTTCAGACATCATATCCAACAATGCCTCCTTTGCCAATACACTCTCCGATGTAGAACCACATCAGCACCTCAGTGGTCACCAGTCCATTCCTTATGGCATCCTGCAAGGAAATAACAAGTTGTCACTCAAGAAAACTCCTTAAATGTTTCTAGAATAACACACTCAGTAACAGTTCCTGCACGAGGCCTGATAATGTAACACAAACAGGTTTTGTAAATAATTGTTGACATTTTATTCAGCTGGTGTTACTGCACTTGTGATGATTCCCTATATTTTACTTTCACACGTTCTGTAAATGTTTGTGTGAGTGAGAGACCCACAATGTTTACTTTGAGACAGTGAAACAGACTTTGTAAAGAATAAAGGATAGTAATAACTATCACATGTGCTTCTTTACACAAAACATTAATAAAGATGTTAGTCAGTTAGTGTTTTAAGTTTTCCAACTCAAAAGCACAATATCCACTGAGTGACCAATGTATCAAGGGTCAATGTTGGGCCATCAAATAAAAAAGAGAGGCAAAAAAACCCCCACCTCACCATCACAGATTTGCATGAAAAGGGCAAAGTTAAATGGGATGTCAGGTCCCTACAGTGTTATATTAAATGTTATTTTAAAATAATAATAGATGAAGGTAGGGTTTTTTAAAACCTAATATATTGTTTTCCCCATTACATAACCTACCTACTTGAATTGCCCTCAAATGTTAGGGCAATATCTTGTGCCATGGCTATATGAATATGGACTCTCACAAGTTTGGCTGAAGTTAACATAGAATGATGCTTAAAGTCCCAAAATTAGGTGCGAGGCGTTTGATGAACTCATCTGGAATGACCCTTAAGCAAAATTCACAAACTACTGGTAAATATTCAAAATAGGTACTTTCTGGTGCCCAATATAAAATCTAATCACTCAGGGCCCTGAACTCCCACAGCAACATGGAAGCACACATCTGTCAAACTATTTGTTCATTACAAATTACAGGCTGGCCATTCCTTCAAGGTCTACTTTCTGTACAGCAAAGTTAATCTAGAAGGTCAACAGAGGTTAATCGACTCAGTTCAAACTTACTTTCACTGTAGTTTGTCCCAGGCGTCCCGTCTGATAGCTCCTGATCAGACCTTTTGCAGCTTCTATTGCTTTGGGGATCTCAGCTGGGCTCGGTGGGACCAGCTCCACTCGAGCGTAGTGCCAGAAGGTCGCTAGCCGGGGTTTGGAGTATGTAAGAGCGGCTGAAAGTCACACACAGACCACGTAAGCCAAGGCGCAGTAAAGCCAGCAAATTCAAACGCAACACGGTTATTTCGCCTCTCACGAAACACTCTATAAAGTACAAATACAACTTTCACAAACTTATAAAGATTTGGTGCATGGTTTGATGTTTTGACGCCAGAGGTCACGGTGCAGCTGTACAGCTGCTACAAACTGTAAGCAACGCGACATTGCCCCTGCTACACGGTTCACGGTAACAACCTTACTTCATGTTTTAGTACAAAAATAAGAGCGAGAAAACTTACCGCCGACTAATGCAGGAACTTTATTCACAACTTTCTTAACTGCCTGCGCCATGATGAGGACTTCCCAGGAGGTCACCAGAAGAAGAAAGCAATCTTCCGGGTCGTCGATTTTCAAAATAAAATGAGATGTGCACGTTGGCAAGTTAAAGTTGAGAGCAATTACTGAAATATTAATGGAAGCTTGTTTCCGCCACCAACAAAAATATTTTTTTTGCCATCCATAAGTGAAAATTTTCGGTTAATATCTCAAAATATTTGACTTAATAACGCAAAAATTCATCTTATTTTCTCAGAAGTTGGAAAAAGAAAGAAAAAAACGGCACCCGTAAGTTAAAATTTGGGGTAAATTTTGGGTAGCTCAGATTTTGAAGTGACTCAGTAATAACTCTAAATTTCCAGTCAGTAACTTGAAGATTTGACTTCAATTCAGCTTAGTTTCAGGTTTTCCAGGGTGAGTTTTCTTGTTTGAAGTTAGTTTTTATTTATATTTTTAGTTTCAGCAGCCTGCCATTTTTATTAGTTTCAAGGAACATGTTTCTTGTCTTTTTTTCTTCTCCTTTTAATTATCAGGCTATTGTTTGGAGCACATTATGAGGGGCAATATTTAGGAAACCCAAACAGGTATTACAATACAAGCACAAGACTTTGTGAGGGCAGTTGACCTCAGAAACTCTCCTAATTGGCAAGGTTGTCAGGTTGTGCTGCTGATTTATTTTTATTTATTTATTTTTTACCAAACTGACAAAGCATAAAATCATCGACAGTTCCTCTATGTTTGGTTTTATTTCGTTTTTTAATTCACCAAATTCTTATTCAATTTTTATTGTCTTAAAAAACTGCTAAAAACGAATCTTTTTACGCTTGCATTTGGTTAGCTCTTTTTTTATACTCTGGTATTTTCTTTTGAAGCACTTTGTGATGTTTATCTTGAAAGGTGCTATAGAGATAAAAATGTGCTTACCTTTTTAAAAATTATTTTTACATCAATTGACTAAAAGGTTTTATCCCACTATGAAAAAGACAAAACTTGTACCTTGTACAGTAGTCCGTGTGTGTGGGTGTAGTTTTCTTTTTTTTTTAGTATTACATGCATGACTGAATCATTACTCACTGTCCTCTGACTCACCCGACAGGCCACGTTAAATAAAACAACTGGAGCAGCACCAAAGTACAAACAAGAAAGGAGGCCAGAGCTGCATTTCCCAGGTGAACGCCCAACTCCCGGTACTATTTGTTTAATTCACTGTTATAAAGCTTTACCCAATTCACTGCATGTTTTCACACGCAAGAACATAAATGATTTGTGGAGCTGGAAGGATTTCTCACATTTGAGATGGCCGTAAAACAAATTGAAAAGTTCAGTGATAACTTTCTGCAGGTTTCTCATCCCATTTTCTGAATCCCTGCAGTGTGCAATTCAAAAAGTGGAGGTACATGCGGTCAATTTGGCAGGAACTTCAACTAGATTTTTAAACAGTAAATCACTAGAGGGTGCTCTATAATATCTTATAACCCCTGAAAGGCTTTAGGGAGAAACGCACACCTTGTTAAAGTCTTTTGCATGTATGTTCTTATATTTTGATGTTGTCAAATGGTTCTCAAATAATGGTGGACCCATCCGATACAAACTCGTGTTTCCTAGACAAACACAGTTACAACCCCCAGTGTTTTATTTTGAAAGTAGCTAAAACTACCAATGCAAAACACCAAACTTGTCATCTCAGATTACAGGGAAATATAATCGAAGTAAAACAGGTTTCAGAAAGCAGAAAGAATTTTCCATTTCACGTTGACACTTTAGATTACATTCACTGTAAGTGTGACAGCTCCTCAAAGCATTTATGAACAAGCAAAGGAAGATTGCAAACAGGCATGTGATGGCGTGGAAAAACATTGAACTCTGAGGCTATTTTAGAGTAACTTTGAGTATAATGGGAAACTGTGGAAAAAGTGTAATTTACTTTAATGCACAACTCAAACTGCTTCCTGAGTAAGATATTTTTACAATTTTTCCTTGATGACCTTCAAGATTTAGATGAGAGAAATGCCTTCTTAAGAAAAGCTTGGTCTATAGTTGCTGACTGAGAACACCCTCTTTATTCTGATTTAGAACCAGTTCCCTCTCAATGACATCTAGGATGCCTCTGGTTGATAAAAAATAAATAATTTAAAATAAAGGGAGGGAAATAAGGGATCATTTGTGTTTTTATTTATTTATACACTCCAACCTTCACACAGCTTGGCTCTTTCTCCCTGTTTCCACTCATTACGCTTACTTCCTGGCATCTTAGTAAAGGCAGAGGCTTTAATTTTCTAATGTAACTCTTTGCAAGAAATCAGAAGTATGAATTTTCCTCACTGGGAATATCAGCATTAGTAAAAGACCAAAAAAAATAAATGAATAAAGTGAATAAATAAATAATGTAAGGAGGGGGCATGTGCTCCGGATATGACTAAGAGCATAGAAGAGTGAGGTGTTCTACACAGTGATCCAGAAGGATACTTGCTGTGAGTCATAGAAATAGATGGAGACAGACAGAAAGACAAAGGCAGATGTGTACAGAAGCTGCAGTGACGACGTAAATCTTGCCTTTCATGGTATAAAATGGCCCATACATGCAGTTGAGATTAAAACGAATGACATCACTACCTCTGCTTTGGTTGTTGGCACGAATGCGCATTTGGAGATAGATCAGCAGTGCGGGCAGTAATCAGTCGTAGCCCTGCAGTCTACGAAGACAGATAGGGACCTCATCCAGTTCTGTGTGCTGGTCTGCAGGGAAGTGTGCTGCTGATTGCCAGCACTGAGGTGATGAAGTCATTTGTTTTAATCCCATATGCAGCTACATTTTTTTGAGTCCTTAAAATTAGCATCTTTATCCTAATCATTCTTTTTCTCCCCTTCTTTGCTGCCTGTTAGCGTTTCCTCTCGCCATCTGGTCCTCTTTAGAGTTTCCGCTGTTGATAATCCATCAGAAACAGTGCAGTTCACAACTTGCAGAAAATTTGATGTCAGATGAATTCTGATTAGATTTTGCTTCCCTCCCAACTTGCAGATTTTATCTGTGACAGTCTGTGCTCAAGCTCCAAAAGAAGATTATTGTATGTGTATATTTACAAAATGGATAAAGCAATAAAAACTGAAAATGAGGAAAAGTGAAAAAAGTCAGATGAAGGTGATAGTTGGAACAATTGTATCAGGTGTTAGACAAACTGTGCTTGGCACATCTGTTATGATAAAATTCCCAGAGTTGGTCCTTCAGTGGAAGAATATGAATGAATCAGTTTGAGTCTGGTTTCCACCACAAGCCTGAGAGCTGCTATACCCACCATTTTTATGATGAAATGGCTCAAATTGATTTGCATTTTTATTTATTTATTTATTTGTTCTCTCTCACAGTGTTGTTTCAGCCAATACACGTAGCTGTTTTCAAGAAAAATCTGAAAAATCCCCTGATAAAATCCTCTGTGCACTAATCAGAACACACACAACATTAGCAAGATCAAAAGTCAAATATCTAATGATGATATGGGGAATTTTAGAATTAAATATATCAGGTGATCAGAAACTTAATAAAGTATATTTGTGATCTACATGTTTACCACCAAGTTTGCTCTATGAACCTGGTGGCATATAATCTGTTGGTGCTTGTTACACTGCTCCTAATGATCACAAAATTCAACGAGATGCTGAACACAATTTATTCCCCTTCATGCAGCTAATCGTCTTTTACCTGAGAGCCACCAGCTCAAACAGATTGGTGATAAAAAACATCAGCAAACAGCAGATCGCCCATGCTAATGTCAGCAAATGAACTGTGTTCTGTAACAACACTGTGACATTGTGAACTCTTGCTGGAGTCTAGTAGCGTAAAGGGACCAATTATAGCACAACTCCCTGCACCTCGCTTGGCTTGGATAGTTGAGCGCATTAACAGCAGTACTGTGATCATTATACCAGACCACAGAGGTATTAAGAGTTATGAACCTCTCCACATAGGTCTTGATTCACAGATTGATCTTTTTTTTCTCAGTCTCTGGGAAGCTCAGCTGTGCACAAGGACCTCAGAGTTAAGTCATTCCTCTTTCATGATGAAGAGTGCCAGGTGATGTGATGGTTTGGTGAAGACAGTTGTAATTATATATTTAATCCCACCCACACCCCATCAGAGGTACAGAGATTCTGGTAAGACAGTAAGGAGACAGATGAGACTGCAAATGAGTCTGAAAAATAGGCTGATGGATCAGTGGAGGACGGCGATTTGTTATGTGGAGGAGACTTGCTTAAAGGTGGCAAATAAGCTTCACAGTTCTTAACTTGCAAGCTTGCTTGAATAATGAAACACATTGTTCGGGAGATGTATTCGTATCCTTGCAGCAAAGCATTCGTCTTTTTCTAACAGTGCAGTGTAACAAGTAAACAGATGGTAGCTGATATGTAGCTTTATGTGTTTTGGCTCTCTCGCATCAAGAATTGTGCTTTTAAATAAAGACAGGAGGGAGACAAGAAAATAAGAAATGCATCAACAGACTATTTGGATCTTCTGAGAGTTTTGACCAAGAAAATACAGCTTTGTAAATATAAAATATACCTCTGTGCAGCAGTCATGAGCTGCCCCTCATTTCTTTATATGTTGCTTCCAAGGATAAAGACTTTGTTGTCATTTTAAAAAGTGGTCTAGAGCAATAGTTCTCCAGGCTTTCTGGAGGTCTTTCAAAGTTTTTATTTGGACACTGGCTGCTTTTTCTATCAATCACTCAAGCATAAAAACTGCCTAACTCAAGAGATGGAGCAATGTTGTGTCTACACACAACACACAACTTAATAAAGAAACAATTTAATTTTTGTATTTAGGCACTTTGTTGCGAGCAGTCTGTTGCGAAAAAAGAGAGTTCCCATTTCTATTGTTGAAATTGACAAAAAATGAAAAGAGAACACAATTTGAGAGGCATCTCAAATTCAAATTGTATGTTTGCATCAACAAGGTTCTTCCTGAAAGATATACGAGCTGATAACTTGTATATTTTGGTATAGTGTGCAGTGTGTCCTCAAACACTTATGAACAAGAAATGTACCATCAGATGTTGATCCTCCATGCAACACCATGTAGATAGCTTAATATTTCATCATGACAATGATCCCAAACACACACAGTGGAACACTGCTGGTCATTGATTGTGTGCACATAATAAATTACATAGCACATGCACACTCTTCTGTCACTGTCTTTGAAGAGTTTGGAAACACTTTCTCTTTCTAGTCTTGGGCCAACATTGTAAATCAAATGCACCCTATGATGAAATTGTTTTATATTAATCTGTCAGCATTACAATAAAATGGCTACGATTTGGCTTTGCGAAAAATGTCTGTGCATGAGAAAATAATAAAATAAAATAAATCACTGATGATGAGACCCGAGAGACCAAACGGCAGTTTCCAGTCTTTCTTATCCAGATCTGAAGGTGAGGCAACATGCATGTGTCACAACTTTTAAGATTCGGCTACTTGCAAACATTATACATTATTCTAAAATGTAAATTAAAGAGAGATTGTTTTAAAACAGAGGGGAAGAACCAAGATGCATTACAGAGCACAGATGTAGGGACAGGACTTCCTGCTAGCGATCTACAAGTAGCAGCAGAGCTGGAAGTGTTGCAGGCAAGCCCAAAGAGATGAGCTTGAAGGGAAGATCAGCGAGATTAAAATGAGGTAGATCTATTTTTTATTTGTAATTGTTTCAGTGTGACACATGTAGTGCTTGGGTTTGTGCTGCCTTCTCTGCTACTAATACTAGGTCATAGAAACTGTGGGCCCCGAAATATGCAGTTGCTTGTAGATGCTTTCACCCTCTTTAAAAAAAGACTTATTCTTTGGTAATAACTGCTTCAAATCACAAAATAAGTACATTTTGTGCAAACACGGCATTTGGGAATTGATACCGTGACTCCGGTTCAGTCACTCCCTCTGTGGTCCCATGCCAGTAAGCTATGAATTATGAGTATCTGTTTCTCTTTTATGGCTCTCCTGCTGATCTGCTTAAGCATGATGTCGTGGCGTCTGTCTGCCTGCTTATTTATGTTGTCAACTGTGCAGTATGTGCACTGCTATTAATGGTGATATTTTTTTCCTTTTCCTTTTGACTACTGCAATAATGTGTTTTCATGTTGCTGATTGATGCTGGTGAAATATAATTCCTCATGTTGGGTATTTTGCCTGTGATAGTTTCGCAGTACATATTTCTCTTTGTGGTGGCGACCAGGCCTGCTGTCGAGGGTAAAGCACGACGGGATCACACGGGCTCAGTGTTTAGCAGTGCTGGCTCACAGCAAGAGGGTGCTGGATTCAAACTCAGGCAGGGTGTCTTGATTGATTTTGGGGATGTTCCTAACAGTACACTCCCTGAAGTCAATAACAATGACTCAGTCAGATAATCCACTTCCAGCCTGTAGGTATTTTCATCGTCATTAGAAATGAGGACAATGATTGTGGTGTTATCAGCAAACTTAGCTGTGGAGCTCAAGGTGCAGATGGGGAAACTGTCATAGGTAAACAGTATGTGGAGCTTTGAGCTCAACACACAGCGCTGTGGGATACTGTGTTTGGATGAGAGTGCAGGAGGTGTGCTTTCTAACTCTGATGTGTTGCGGTTGACTCGTCACCAAGTCCATGAGCTATGAACATAAGGGTTCAACTTTCTGACCACTTTGTAAACAATGACTATATTTGTTAAAATCCCAAGTTTTAAACCCCTCCTCATTTAACTACACCGGCATACATCTTATCATGTTCCTTGTCAATCTTTTGGACACACCAAGGAGTCTATATAACACCACCCTTTTGACCTGGTAGGCCTTTAACCTCCTTACAACCAGACTGAGAACAAAACACTCTGCTTAACCTTGTAACTGATTAAGAGATTCCCTCACTTTAATGTATGGTTGTGTTACACAAAATCGCTGTACTGTTAATTTTAAAGAAATGGAAATGCTAAGATGGTGGATCCATTAGTGACGTAAGGTGATGTTATCCTAATGTACTGAAACCTTTCAGTAGCATGGCGGCACTGTGATTTGATTTGTTCCTTAATTGTAATTTTTTTCTTCTTATTTGAATGTGTAGAAAAAAATCATCCATCCAACCATCTATTAATTCACCCATTCACCCTCCATCTGTTAAATCTACCAATTGATCGTCACAATAAACTTTTTGGTAAAAAAATCTACAAATATAAGTGTGTAAGTACAACGTGTTGTAGATATTAAGGTTAGATACAGGGTGAGGTTTGCATCATGATTGCATGTAGTGTAAATCTTCATGTAGGCCGGAGTAATTGTGTCACGGGGGACTTTTTGGCTTTAAAAAAGGTTTTTCTGTTTTGTGAACTTAGTCTCATTCTTAAGTCTCAGGAAAGATGGTAGCGTGAACTGCTGTGACTCAGCTTGAGCAGTTTGGAGAAAAAGTTGAAGACACAAGACTGACATGGCTTAGACATGTACAAAAGAGGGCGAGTGGGTATACTGGAGAAAGGATCTTGAAGATGGGCATGCCAGGTAGGAGGAAAAGAGGAAGACCACAGAGGAGGTTCAGAGATGTAGTGAAGGACATGCTGGAGGTGACCTCTAAAGAGAGCAGCTGAAAGAAGAAGCTTTTGTCAAGAAAACTGTCCAGCAGCTCAGGTTCAGTTAAGTGTGGAAAATATTGTTATCAAAACACAATTAAACAAAAGTTTCTCCAATCTGCAGAACTCCAACAAGATTTACGGTAATTTGAATGAGTCTGTGTTCCAGCAACTCAAAGAGACGTTTATTTTGCTTCATCTTTTGATCACTTTGCTCAAAACGTGGACCAATGGAGTGAAATCTTCTGTGTGGAGAGCACAAATGGTTACAGTAGCTTCCCCACTTCTATCCCGATGGCTTTCCTGGTTGAAATTCCACCTTTTGCATGTATACTTTTTTTCTTTTTATTATATCATTATATAATAAATAAGTACATTTACTAAATTAAAAATGAAATAAGCATAAGTACATAAAATGGCTGGCTAATGTTGTACAGATCCTCTGTTGTGTTGCCAAAGCAGCTCTGACCGATGAGCATGGGGACTTGACTTTTGGGAGTGTCTTGCTGGATCAGGATTTTCCAGGAGCAGCAGCACAAGATGATGAAAGTTGGGGAATTTGGAGATTGGAGAATTAATGTAGCTGATCTGTTCTTGCACTGCAGTGGAGAGAGGCATTGCCATAGGGGTCTGCAAGATTGAGTCTTTCTATGTCAGAGTAGCATTTAGATGATGCCAGGATCCTAGATCTCCCTGCAGACACTGTATTGTAATGAAATAATCAGTGTTCTTCATGACACCAGTCAGTGGTTTTAATCATGTGGGTGATCAGTAATTCTACCACCAAGTAATTCTATGTTCAGTTTCCAGCTTCACACAACACTTTCACATCTATACTGTGGAAGTTGGACAGAGTGGTATGTTAAAGTTGATTTTGTCTCACAGCCTGTATCATAACCAACTTCAGATGTGTGCTGAGACGGAACAATTTCAACATTCACACTGACAACCTTTATCTGTTGGAGTAAACATCTTTTCTTCCCCTGTCAGTATAAACCATTTTCGTTCCACGCCGCCACCGCAGTAATGTCAGTGGAGCTTAAATCTGCTTGTATAGCAGTTATGTGCACACACTATTTTGACGATAGAAGCTAAACATGAACTTTAATTCAAAGATGCAGACTCTACCAAGTAAACATCCACAGGTCAAAGCAGATTTCAGCTAACAGAGCGAGAAAGCAAAACTTCACATACACAAACACAGGTCAGAGATTCAGTCTCTGTGAAGTCTACTTTTCACACTGGAGCCAATTACGGAACCTTAAATTTCCTCAGCCAGCATTTTATTTTCCTCATTTCTCTTCTCGTCTGACTCACAAGATAAAGTATTTAAAAATGTGCAAAACACACAGAACTGCTTATTTCTTAAATCTGAGTAATTTCAAATGATCTATTTTAAGTTTCTCCATTCTCACACAATAAACTGAAGGCCTCCGTCTTGTGACAGATGATTTAGTTAACGATTTATATCTAAATGGAAAGACTGCTTCAGGATAGCCCATGTCTCCCAAACTTTCTCCGGATTCCAATTTGTTAAATCTAAAAACAGCATGTTATATGTTTCCTTTCTATTTGTGGCCTCACATGTGAAATAGCCTCTGAAAGGCAGGATTAAAGTGTCCAGCCTGGTGATGTATGAGCCGATTTTAATTACTGAAATGTGAGACCTCGTTCTGGGTTTGGGGTTTGGGGCTGTCACAAACAAGCGTGACACACACGTTCAGATGATTCATTTTCATATTGAATGCAGACGGTACAGAACATACATGCACATTTACACACGCACACAGCTGTTGCTGTGGTTTCTCCCAGATAGGGAAGATGATCCATTGTCACGCAATCTGGCTTCTTCTTCAGTATAAAGTTACAGCTGTGTTTTCTCTAACACAGAAGAAATACAGGAGGGCACACTGATGGTGCATTAATCGTGTGACGCTGCAAATTCACTGGAAAAATTAGGCCTGATGTGTACATGACTAGTGTGAATGTTCTTCTTTTAGCGCTGTTTGAGCCTATGGGAGTGTGTACACCTGTGTAAAATTAAACATTATGTAAGAGTTTGTGTGGATAAGGTTGTGTATAAAAGTGCCTGTGTTAATGTGGGCTCTTGTGTGCAGATACAACAGGCCAGATGTCAAACAGAAACAGGTACCTGACTCATGGCTGCAGAATCCAGACAGGGGAAAAGAATGACGATGAGAAGCTAAAAATCCCTCATATCACCTCCTCTGTGTGCCTTTTGTACTTAAGGTACAACACCAGAAACGTCAGCACTTCAAAATATCCTTCTAGGCTACAGCATATTGGTAAAATATCTTGTTCTAAGAAAGACGACAAAGTACAGGATTTAAGGGAAGGGGAGCAATCTCTAGCAGAGTTTTACTGTCCATCACTGCTCACACGGTGATTGATTTATAAATAATAAACCAACCAGTGGTTTGGTTTTTTTTTTTCAAAGCTACTTCGCTGTTCTGCTTCATTTCATGTTATTTCTCTAACTGTTTGTTTAGAGAAAGAAAATACATGTTTACAGCAAGAAATGAAAGAACGTAGACATGATAGCAAAATATATGATATATTATATATTTCTTCTTTTTGCAAGTGCACGAACAAACTTTGGAAAACACAGTCTGACAGTGAACTCAGGATTCACATTACTGTCATCAGTAATGTGGAGAAACTGTTGGAGAAGCGGTACTTTGTTACTGAGAGGCAGCAGCAGTCAAACAGAAAAAAACCTCTCTGGCGTTTACCACTTTTCAGAGTGCCACAATAAAGCAATTGTTCAACCAGAAAAAACAAATTTTAAGAAAAGTTACTGTAAATTCTGCATTAACACACTGGCACCTGGATGCCAGTAATCTACAATAAACACTGTTAAGAGTAACTTTACTTTGAACACCTCTTTTTTTAGGGAAAAAAAAATCTGCTATAATTGAATTTACTTGTAAGTGCGATGACATAAATTCAGTGACATAACATAAATTGTTTTAACTGGAATTCCCAGTATTTTCATGTAATTTGTATTTACAGTAAAGTTGCTGTATTTTTGATTTACAGTAGTTTGGTAAAGTTGAGCAACTTTTCGTAGAATTGCACGGGACTATTATGCTTGACATTTTTGTTCTAGTGATGGGATGATGTAACATCCACTGATGCAAGCTGCCACTTTGAGGTTGTTTCAACCAGTCATGCACTTCTCCCTTTTAGTAGCCTGGTGTATTGTGCTGCTGTCACTGCAGATAGGTTGAAAATATGACTGCATGATTGTGTTGGTTTTTTACCACCATTTTATTGATACAGAACATACAGAATAAATGATATACAGAAGCTCAGAGATTCACAGATTATACAGACGAAAATGTTGCAACAGTATGAAAAATGAGACTTTCTCAAAAAAAAAAAACCCTAAAAGAAAAAACCTCCTTGCTTCCCATTTTGACTTCTTCTACAGCAGCGTTGAAGTGGAGGTTTTGTCTGAGTGACAACCTTCTTCAATAGAATACTGCAGCAGGTACTCGTGTCTGAACTGCTGGTATTAATGGTACATAGTGATAAGACAGGTATATTGGGTCCCTTAATCTAAAAGTAGTTTTTCATTTCTGGTTTCACAACTGGTCAGCAAGTAATTGGCAAACGTTTGCATGAAAGATTTACTTTGAAGGCGAATGTTCTCTGTTTCCTTTTCACAATTTCAGCAAGTAGTTGGTGAGCGCAGGCAAGCCGGCGTCTTCCATACAAACTACAGGTAACCATGGCAACCTGCTACCAACCAGAGCCACCACGAGGAGGTTTTTTGGTGCAACACTGTTTACCTCTTTGTGACCAGTTTCACCTAGCACTGCCAGCAACCTCCTGTAATCACTTATAAACTAGTTAGGAAATTTCCCTGAAACCAGCAAAATGTACTTATATCAAAAGTAACAACAGTATTACCTATTCTGCCAGACGCTCTGCCACAGCCTGACCTGGGTTTAATCTTTATTATCGCATTAGCTGTATTTAACAGGTTTAATAAAATAAGTAGAAAGTACTCTTTTTACTTTTTTTGTGAGAAGGTTGTAATTTTTAAGTACTTCTTTGCTAATGTAGCCAACTTGCAACTGTCTGTTTCACAGATTTATGAGCAAAAAGGAGCTAATTGAAGGCAAGTCAAATAGTTGTTGAAATACACGGCTTGGCTTAAATCGCATCCAAAGGAATTTTCCTGGGACCTTAAGAAGTGTTGAATACAGCTGGAAAAACTCTGCTCCTGTGATTTTTTAGTAATACCAAACCAACAGAAGCAGATTTCCTCCATCACGAGCTTTACACTGCGAGAGTTAAATTAAGAGAGGATGTGTGGGTCTGTGCTTCCTCTGCTCTCATTAACAGATGATTGCACTCTGGCTTTTTCTTGGAGAATGGCCTTGATGAGCATTTGTGGGAAAAGTCTAATGGACTTTTAGATCAGGAAAGAAAAAAAATCCCACAACTACTGTTGGAGGCAAGCCAGCTCTAATGCTACATGTGTAGTACAGTATATAGGAAACGCTAATTGCACATGTAGATTGCTGCCGTGTGCTGTTGTAATTAGACAGTTGGTTCAGACTGCAGCTCGATGATTCGATGTTTCTAGAGGGCCTAACTCCGGTTCCTGCTGAACTGAGCCAGTGCTTGTTAACATCTAACTGTTATCAGCTCAGTAGGCACAGGAGATTGAGCCCAGGCACCTGCACCACCCTGCTTTCACCACAAGGGGAAGCAAACAACAGGTATACAGGTAGGGAAACACAAAAACAGACAGATAAAATAAAAAAAAAGAGGCTTTAAAAAGTCGATTTAAAGCAAAACCTCCTGAAGATTACAGAAGAGTATTTCCTCGTGTGTATGTCTTATGTTATATCTTGCCATGTATTATTTGAAACTTGTGCCTCTATGTCACTAAAAAGGACATTTAAAGGGCTCAGTAGAAGCCACATTTAGTTCTACAAACAGTATTAAAATTCATTGAACACTTAGGATTTTAATAAGAAAGAAATTTGCATGTAAGCTTTAAACAGCGAGGAAAAGACATAGAGTTAGGGACTATTTTTTTATTGCTTTGTGAACCAAAAATCAAAAAACATTTTCACTATCTCAGTCCTGAGTAAACTACTACTACTACTGAACAACTGAACTACAGACCGTGCCAAAAGTGATGTCACAACTGCTGCCTTGCGCCACATTTTTAGCTGTGCACCTCTTGATTTTTGTAGGCTGAGGGCCGTGGGAGCAATGCAATTTCAAATTCCTGTGTCTGATCTGTACACATGGTACATATAAAGCTGACTTTGACTTGACTTGACTTTGACTCGGTTAGTCTTTACCACCATTTCAATTATATATATTAATACAGCCTAAGATCAGAAAGTGCCAGATTATCCAGGGGGTGGCCAGTGGTGTGTCTGCAAGAGGGCATAGGGTGCCATGACTGCCCCCCACCAATGCCACAGAAGTAGAGTACTAATCTTACAAAACTCAACATCACTGGATGAAAGGAGGAATAGGACCAGTACAAGTGTACTGAGTACATTTAGTATAGTACAGATTTAACATGCATGCACTTAATTGAAGTATTTCAATGTTATTCTGTTTTCGTTTTTTTCCACTATATTTGGTACCCTTTACTTTAAAGCTTTATTATTTTGCAGATAAGTTGCATTCTCAGATTATGTTACCAAGGTATATAAGTATTTAAAATAATCAAACAGCTTGAAAATTAAAGATACATATAAACTTAAATGGGTGAATAATACATTATCACTTTTCCCATTATAAATTCAATATTCAATACCAATATTATTTGGACGTCTCCAATCCCAGCACTGATGTTAAGCTTCTATATCTATTGTTCAAAAGTACACTGCACATTAACCTCCTAAGACCCGAACTCTTCCACGGCATGCATTTTTAATTTCTCTTTGATATTTGGACATATTGGGACCTGGTGAATGTAAAAACAAAGAATTACCAAATTTTTTTTTTTTTTACCTGATTTTTGTGTCTAAGAAAAATGAGAGCCACATATGAGGATATTCGTTAAAAATTTCGATAGAACAGTAGCAGTATAATGTCCTCGGAGGTTAAAAGACATTAAAATATTAAAATACATAAAAACAGAGTCAGATTGAAGACATATTTTATTATTCTTAACGACATTAACATTGTTCAAATTCCCGTAGCTCTTTTTTTAAACCGTGTGGCGATTGGTTGAGCAAGAACGATAGAGATAGCTGCTGTAAACACAGGATAACCCCAGTGAGAGTGCCGTGATGCTTCTACAGTGTTCGGCACTGAGAAACATTTAAAAACCATCTCAAATCTCCAGATTTAAACAAAGAACAGTGTTAGTAGCACTGTGTAATCAACATACAAGTTCACAGAAGTGTTTACTTGAAACATGAATACACACATGCACGGACACACAGAGATACACACAAAATCAGTACCTTGCTTTCATGACCACCCAGACAGTAAATGAGCCCAGGGTTCACAATTACGCCGCTACTTGTTTTCCCGATGGGACATTTCCTGTACTTCCTTCCTGTATGAGTAAGACTTACCCGTCCCTCCCTCCTGCCTACATCTAACCCATCTTTCTTTTTTCATAAGCCTTATCTTTGTCCTCTCAGAGAGCGCACAAAAGAGCGCTGCATAACATACATAACAGATGGTAAAATGTAGACAGCAAGAGAAGAAGGGAAGTGCAGTGCAGAAACCCTTTGAGTCGCTCCATCTGATAAACTGTAAAAGAGAAGCTTGTTATTTTCATGTTAATGGTTTGGTAGGAAATAACTGTGCTCTCTGCTACAGCAGGTCAGTTACACAACCAATATAGGATGTGCCTCATGCACCCTCAAGCACTCTCAGCAGTGAGAGCAGGACGTTAAACGCCCAAAATCAATTATATATTTAATTATACATGATATAATGCTAGCAGAACATAATTTTTAATAAAAAAACAAACAACCAAACAAACCCTTGATTACTTGTTGATATCTTACATCTGTTACGGCAGAGGGAGCGAAAGGCTGGAAAGGTTTGAGAGGAGCGGAACTTAGCCACTGTGAACACAGGATTTCACTGAACTGTTCACGGAGCGAGCTAAGTCCTTCACCTCCACCAAACTAATGCTGGAGCCATCTGGAGGACACTGCATCTACATTTTGTAATGCAGGGCCCGAGCAAGAGTACACATAGATCGCTTTTTAAGGGAAAGGTTTAACATTTCTGGAGATCTGAATATGACTTTAATATCTAGATAGTGAATGCTAAGCTCTCGCAAGCAGCTGTTTAGCTTAGCAGCTAGCCTTGCTTTGTCCAAAGACAAATTCTCGTAACTTTGTAACTGACACATACAAATGAACACATGCAAAACTGCAAAGTATGAAAAACTTATTGTTCAGTAATTAAAGGCTCAGTAAATTAGTTAGGGGCCAAATGTTAGCCTGGGCCACATATACCATTGACCACAAAACGTTTTTTCTCCTTGCACTTTAATGAGCTTTATAGGCGCTCTTATGTAGGTTTTTACCTCTAAAATGAACCAGGCTAACCATGCTTTCACCTTAGTTAACTGTGCTAACCCTAACCATAATTCTACCCTACACTTTGAGGGAGTGGCATCAACCACTGGTAGCAAATGGTGCGATGTCAAACCGAAACAAAGGCCCTAATCCCAAATATCCGCTGAGATTATCTCAAATTTAGCACTAAATGTGGTTTAGAACATTTTTTGTATGAATTACTTTACATAGTTTAACAGCATCTCATCAAATGGCACCTTTAAAACATAAGATTAATTCATTTTTTTCGATCCGAGAGGATGCGTCAAAGTATTTAGAGCAACGAGCTGTGCTAACATTGATGTTGCCGAGCAGCCGTCAGGCGTAGGAGACGTGGGTTTCAGCTGTAGCTGGTTGGAAATCCCTGGCAATGTGATTTATATTACATCACAACCAAATCACTCTGCCAGGAATCCCTCCAGCAAAACCAACCATTCAGTATCCTGTTTGTGAAGAAGCTGAGGAGGAGGAGGGTACAATAAAAAAAAAGAAAGAAAAAAGATGTAAGTCATGGTGGAGAAGAGAAGGTTGCAGGCGAGGCCAGAGAGAAAAAGGAAAAAAGGGCACAGACTGCAGGTGTCTATCTGAGTACACATCAGCACGGCAGAGTAGATTTACCCCTTCATCACTATGTCATTATGGGACACACACTTTTAAATGGTAACACATGCACACCCACATGTCATGCTTGTGTTGCGTGTGTGTGTGTGTGTGTGTGTGTGTGTGGAGGGGGGGTGGTCGATAGAGTTTTCTTTCACTGACGCACCTGGACAAACAGATCTGCATTTTAAATCTATAGGCTTCGGGTTATTGTAGGAACTCGAACAGGTGGGTCACGGAGTGTGTGCAAGTGTGTTTGGAGCTGAGCAGGACTGTGCTGATTGTATTGCTACACTCTTACATACAGCAATCACGCAAGCCTACAGAATAGCCACATTATGCTTCTGGCATACCATGCATGTTACAAATTATAAACACTGGATTTCTGTTAGGTTTGGAGTATGCAGGATGAAAACAGCAAGCCCTCCAGAGTGAAGAAAAGGACTTGGCTTTGATTAGGGCTAGCTACACGACTATGAAGAGACTGGAAACAAACAGCAGGAACACAACACGCTATAAAAGTGAATATACAGGCATACGAACACAGAGTAATCATTTTTCCATAAAACCTAGCCAATTCCAAAATAAAACAGTATCTGCTCATTTGCCACACCAGACGAGATGTTTCACCCATGAAAGTATTTTATTTTGAAACTTGTCATTTCCAAATCTATGCCGATGGCCCGTTTTAGTTATTGTAGCACTTGTGAATCGTTAAAGCTAGTCTACCTCTGATTGAAACATCCCAGATAAGGTGTCTGTCAACATGCTGACACTTTAAACCATCATTATTCTCCTTTAATGACATTATTATGTTACCATAACTACTTTTTACACGAGCACTAAGTAGTCATTCTACATTTTTATATACTCAGTACTTTTGGGACAGACCACACCCATCAGAAAAATCCATAACGTGTTGTGCAACTTTGCCGTTCTCTCTCACAATGCGATTGTTTGCTTTTGACTGACAAGATTCCTGCATCTGTCTCTACAAATGTCCTGCAACACTAACAGCGCTGCTGAGTGAGCTGGAGAAGAAAAGCTGGAAGGAAAATGTACATTTTTTTGCATTACAAAATTGTTGATTATAAGGAAGATTATCTATGCAATTAGGCAACTTTTCTCGGAAACATGAAAAACTTTCCTGGTTGCCTGTATTCTTGATTAAGTATTAAAATTAAAATAAGAGCCTTTTCTCCAGGTACCGGAGAATATAAGAAGGCAGAAAATGTGACCTGACTACTGAGAAAACTGCTTCCTGATTTTGCATCCAAGAAACAGGAGTAAATGGGGCGCATGTGGCTGGCTTTTCCAAATATTTATCTCAACACAGTGTTTGATAGAAGAGGAAATATGAATAACCAACCCAGAGTAAACAACAGCCTTCCTGTCTGTTCGAAACTGATATTCTCAGTTAAATGTTTCTGCGCCTGCTGGCCATAATTTCTGGAACTGTTAATACAAACGTGTTAAAAAAATGAGTTTTCTGTTAAAATGTGTAGAGCCCGGATCTGTGTGAACGCAGGTATAACACACCAGAATGAGCACATTGGCCTACAAATTTGAACAATCTTTAAGTGCTAAAGCTGGTGCACTCAATATTTCTATATTTTCAATACAAAATACAATAGCTGCTCAATGTGACAATGTTTTACAACAATTTGTATCAACTAATTGTGCGCGATTGCACAGCTTCATGGAGAGGTTTTGTGTTTTTCAGAGCCATCAATTTTCAGCCAAAAGTCAAATGAATACATGAAAAATACAAAAAAAAAGGGATCTAAAAACTCCTGTATACTAATTTAATCACTAGCAGTTACCATTTTCCATGCAACACACAGGCTCCATGGTGTCAAAGTCAAAACCCCTGTTTCAGTTCTAGGAGGAGACACAAACTCGACCTCGGGGGGGGTCACAAGCCTGGATAAATGGGAGCGTTGTATCAGGAAGGGCATCTGTGCCAAATCAAAACATGTGGATGCATCTGTTGTGGTGACCCCTTGGGAAATAAGAGGACAGCATTTAGCTGCCTCAGCAGTTGATGGCGACCAAAACAGAGCTAACAGGGGCTGCTTGGCAAATAATTGCTAAGGCTGCATGGACGAGAAAGGTGACCAGAGATCATAAGGCAGGAATCCGACGACTTCAAGTGACTACACGAAGCTGGTGGACATTGAAGACGTGAACCTGAGATTACAGTGAATAAGGTGACCTGGTAGTAAATACATTAGAGGGTTACCTAGGCAACCGGCACATGAAATGTCCGCAAGCGACCAGCTTAACAGCTTTTCACTGAGGTGATAATAAGTCACCATTTTCCTGAAAGCTTTTTTCTAGTTGTTTAATTGCTTTATGTTTGTGCTAATAGTTGTCTTATTTTGGATCTCTACTCTGTCTCAAACTTTTGCGTCCCCTGTTGTGTGTGTCTGGATTCACAGCTCGCTGACAGTAACAGCCCCGAGCTAGTCTGTTCCTGGGCTCAGCTTTGACAGTCAGTCGCGGTAACTCGATAGCTCGGTGCTGTCTGCCTTTCTCCATCCCCATTTCCATCTCCCTCACACGCTCTCCAGCTGTCAGACACCAGCCTATAGATGTATATATCCAGACAGTGATGTGCACTAATGCAGAGCCGCTGAATTAAAGATGGCAGGAGTGACAAACCCACACATAGGGGCTGTTATGGGAGACCCTATGTGAGGGTTTTATCAGATTTTGTTTGGGAGCACCAAATAAGCAGAAACCGACACTGCTAAAGTTAGACACAGGATGTGAAGCATAAAAAAAAAAGAAAAGATTAAAATTAACCCTGATTTGTACTTCAAAGAGGTTCATCACATGTCTCCAAAGACAAGCTCACATGACAACATGGAAACAGAGTCTAACATTTCAACCAGTATAAAACTTGTTCACTCCTTGCCTGTGGCTGCCCCTGGGCTATGGGTGTTTGACAGCTAAATGAGCAACAATTGGCCTGGCCGAGCTCCAGACCGCCTGAGCTACTCAATAACAGTTGGAGGAACGTACATGACTAATGCCCTCCACTCAGACTTCACACTCCTTTTTTTTTTTTTGTTCTTTCCCATTTTCCACAGTTCCATCTTTCACAACTGAGACTGCACTGGCAAACGCTGCTCATTGCAACACATTTGACTGTTTTTTTCTAAATGAAAATCACAGAAGACGTGACGATAAATGAATGAGGTTAACAGTCACGTGCAGGTCTTCGCTGTAGGTATATAATACTGAGAGGTGCTCCTGATTTTTGACCAGTCAAGAGTGGAAATGGCGTCACGGATTGGAGGAAGACATCTCGTGACAATTAAAATCACTTTTTGAGCCGCTGCACTAAACGTTTTTCTTTCCACTTAGAGTGCTCATAACAGCACGCTGCTTGCAGCCAGGCTCAAAGCTCATCTGCCGAGCTGCCTTTGCAGAACATAAGTACTGAAGCGCTATATCCACAAGTGCCGGCATGTTCTTTAGAATGACAGGAATAAAGTTTGCAGAAAATTGCTTTTTCTCACCCTCCTTTTATCTGGTGGAAAAGTATGCTTGAAAAACAGAGTGCTGCTATGGCTATGCTGAAAGCGCATCAATTTCCTGGCTGCCACCTCAATCTGGGGATGCATTAACCAAACACTCAACACATAGATGGACCTCATATATGGGAGCCTCGCTGACTGCTCAACAATCTCTGCTCCTCTCACCTTACCTTCGCTCTCTGGAGAGCTACTAGCCAGAGCCGTTCCTCTTGTGATTACCCCGTGATTTTTAACAGCCTCAGCTGTGCTGTATTTTGGCTAGACACTTTTTTTCTGGGAGCAGGCCAAGGGCACACATGATTGGTTGGGGTCTGTCTGGGGCTTGTGCATGGTTGATTTATCCCAGTTTGACCTGAAGCGTTCAGTATCCTGCGCCAAAGAAAAAAATAACAGCAGCTGCCGGACACTTAGATCATCAGTTTCTGGCACTTTAGTCATAATGTTCAAAGGTTCAAAGCCATTCACTTGTCAACATCTTAAGGTGGCTTAATTCCAGTGCCACAAGTGCCCATGTGGACAAAGTGGGCATTGCGTTTTTTGCAAATCTATAGGAGGGGTTTCCTGAGCCTGCAGTGCAGTTGGCTTTACGCTCGTGATGGCGCGAAGAGAGGCGGGAGAGGGATAGAGTGGCAGAACAGAACAAAGGGAGGCTGAGACAGAAAAGAGAGAAAAGAGGAGACATGACGTGTGTGTAGACAGCAAGAACTTTAACAAGACTAAATAGCTCCAGAGATTGAGGGGTTTAACTTCAGATGTCCTTTAGCTGCCTTTTCACAGCAGATTTGTTGGACTTGTGATACTCAGAGCCAGGAGCCCACACACAGCTCAAAATAACCTAAAGTAGTGCTGTTTGGAGCGATATTTATGTATTATATAGAGAAAAGGTCAGATTGAACTCTGACTTTAAAGGCTCTCTTATATGACATTCAGTGGTTCCACTTTATTTTTGCTTGACATTTTCATATGAATAGCCTAAAGCTATTTTCAATAATCTACCTATTTCTTTTAGCCAATCACTCCACCCTTTATGGACTACTTTTATCTGTCTTTGTCAAACCAACAACTTTGTGGCAATTATAGAATTCAGTAGAATAAAATACCTAGACATGTCCTTTGATCTTTGCAGGCGGGGAAAAAGTTTTTCTTCCCTGTGCTTATTAGTAGTAATTTAGCTCAAAAGATGAGAGCAACCGGGACATAATTATTTTATAATTGAATGCATGTTCAACAGCTCCTCTGGTAGTCATCTGAAGATTTTCACGTCCGAATATAACCTGAATATGTTTTTTCCACATAGAAGTCTGAATTGTCTACACATGTGTAAAAAAAATAAAAAAATAATAAGAAAACAAAATCTGCAAAATAAGGATAATTACAAGTCATAAGATGGTTTACATTTGCCTGTAAAATAAATCAACACAAAATAATTAGGTTGAGGTTTGGCCACAGCAGCCAAATCACTTCTGCAGAAATGCCGTGCCCACTAAATCTCTTACAGACCAACGTCGCAGAAAATCCGGAGGCTAAAAAGCCCTTAAAGAGTGCTTAACTTTATTTACCTCCCAAGATGCCAGCAGGGCAGTGCAAGGTTTTGGAGCCCTCTGTGGATTTGAGGCCTCAGAGGGACCTCCAAGTTACCAAATTACTGCTCTGGGCACTTGGAACTAAACAGAACCTTTAACTTGTGAAGACCTGCGATACTGCAGAATAAAGCATGTACAGGAATACTTAGTTTCTTCTGTGACTGCAAGCTTAAAGGTGCAGAGGCAGCAGTTATTGTTAGTATTGATTTAATCTGTGTTTATTTTTCAAACAATAAAATAATGAATGAATGATGAATGCATCCTTAAATAATTAAATTACAATCTTTATACATTATCAAATTGCCCTGGCTGTTTAGAAGCTGATAATTTGTAGACTGACAATGACTGAGATTTTTTCCGTTCTCTTTTTCCTTCTCGTCTTCTTCTTTTTTTATTAATGTTCTTATTCGTTTCTATTAATATTCACATGAGTGCAAGCAGATGAAAGACTTAAAAGTCCGTCAGCGATTTTACTTGATTCCAGTCACTGTTAAACTTGAAAAGGACCAAAACGTTTGTTTTACTCTTTTAGATTTTTGCATCAATAATTTAGTTTATAGTTTTAACCGTTTGAACAAAACAATACATTTTAATTAATAAACAATGCCAGATGCTTAATTGCTGTGAGGTGAAGCTATGTTCAGGCCCATCTTCACAAACTAGAACTTAAACATGTTGTTAGGCGTCGTCGGTAGTTGTGCGTTCACTCTGTTACGACGTGTTAATTGATGAGAAGATTAAAACCTCTCGAAAGCTCTGACCTTAAAACAATCCTGACAGAAATCCACACTGCCAAAGACAAAATGAATTCTTCAGAAGGTGATGTCTGCAGTCAACCTGCAGCAAACCTGCAGTTCGCTTTGAAGAAACCTCACAAGACCATCCTCGAGCCAAGCAGCAGCATCAATCATAGTTTCCCACACATAAACGAAGGTATAGGGAGTTTATGGGCCTTGGAAAAATGCAATAAAAGAGGCTTTCTGTGAATGCAGCCATCTGTGGAACTTTTAAAAGAACTTCCTGTAAACAAGACTGAGGAGAACAAATCCCCTCACGCTCTTCCAACGCTGCCTCGTATTAGCCTTTCATCTTTGTTTTCCTCCATTTTTTTCCTTGCTATTCTACACTTTCAGTCTCCGATCTCTGACTTCCAACTTTCTTTCTGTCTGCCACTTCATCCAGTCTGTGTCAAAACAGCTCTGTAGTCTCCCTCCCTCCCCTTCTTCTAAAGCACCCTGTCGAGCTTCTTTTTCCTCACATATGTTAAATCCTGGATGATCTTTTAGCTTTATAACAGCATGTTCCCAAATTTGGGGAATTTATTATGGATTTTACAATAAAATCCAAAATTCAGACCGTGGCATTTCTTTTAATGCAGAACTTGACCTGGTTTTCATCAAACTTTCTTTTTTTCCTCTTTTTTGGTCATTTTCAGATGTTTTGTCTAATGGTGACTCTGTTTCTAACAGTAGCCAGTGTTTATAAACAACACGGTCGGTAAATACTAAAATAAACAGCTTCATTTGAGGGTGTTTTCCAGGCTTCCACTGTGCACGTGAAATATCAGACCAATAAAATTCAATCAGCGAGGCCTGGACACTGTCACAGCGCACTCTGCTCTGATGTGTGTTTTATTCGATCCGGTGCTGATGTAAAGCAGTTTTATGGCAGTGCTGCAGTTTGAGCGTTTTCCTGTAATTTTCTCTGCTTCTTGCAAATTAAAATATCATCAAATTGTTTTTGTGTGCTGCTGCAGCAGCAGACGTTTTTGGATGTTTAAAAGTATCTGCTTTAATAAGTTTCAGCTGCAGTTATGAGGCCGATGCATCACCACTGGTGTAAAAACAAGTAAAAAGTACACTTCATACTTTTAGAAATAAGCATGTGTGAAATATTATGCAAATTAAAAGTGAAATGACTCCAAAAACAGCTGCAGATGCTTAAAGTACTGACTTATTTCGTATTTTCATGTCAACAGCAGTTTGTCACGGTGACATGCTACTGCTCTTAGCAGCGCTTTGTTCAGTGGTCCCGCTTTTTTTCTTTTTTCTTAATGAGAAGTTAAACTAACTCTGGACAATTTCAACACCTCCCCCTGACTCAGACTGAGGCAGGTGTTTTTCTTCGCTTTTTTTTCTGCTCCAGTCAGAGTTTGATATGTTTTGCCATAGTTTTCTGGACAATATCAGTTAGATTTTACTGCTCGCTGAGGAAACCCAGACAGACTGGTAAAGCCACTCGAGTACGCAGTGAGTTGCGGCCTGTGAGTGTGTGTGTGTGTGTGTGTGTGTGTGTGTAACTGCAAAGTGATGTAAGGTGGAAAAGCCCAGCTACTTCCTCTGTCTGTGCCAACTTTTAACGTATGGAGAGAAGGAAGGAAGAGAGACTGAGAAGAGCGAGGAAGAAAAAGAAAAGAGTGAAGAGAAGCCACATGGCCTGAGCTTTATGTTCTCTTTGTTATACGTTCGTCACCACATTCAGAGTGATTCAGATCACCTTTGGAAAATCTTGTTGACTCGTTATCAGTTATACAATTAAACATGGAACAGTCAAAACAGTGAAGGAAATCCCGATGAAAAGTGATTTGTAGCTTTGGAGCAATGAGTTGGTTTAGTGAGGAGAGCTGAGACAGGCTGAAGAAATGATGAATTGAGAATCCATTAATTCGCATATTTGTAAACATAATGGAAACTTCACCAAAAAAACCCTCAATGTAAACAAATATGTTTAGCAGCTTATAAAAGGGAAAACAGCTGAATAGCCGACCATTTACACACAAGTGTAAGCGAGTGAGTAATATTAACCTTCTAATCTTCAGCCAACAGAACGGGCCTCACTTTTACGCTTACTCACCTTAACTTTAACCCCTCGTCTGAATCTGAACAATCTGCAAATTATCCTAATAAAATACATAAATAAAAAACTTTTATGAAATTTAAATTTACAGTTTTGTACTGTTCTTGCAACACGTTTTATAAGTTTGCCGCCTCACTAATCCTTCTACCGCCCCGTCTCTTTTTATCACTTTCCTCACAGACAGGCCTGACCTGACCTTTCTGAAGAAATGAGCAACCACAAGACAAAATAACTAAATAATTCTTTGAACATGCACTTGTTTAAAGGGGTTCCCAGGAAATAAAGAAACAAATAAATAAGCCAATCAAATCTAAATTTTCCAATTTTAAAACCTTGGTTGTAAAACTTTTATAACTGAGCATCTCAGTCGCATGTGGCAGTCTTGCAAGTGCTGCAATTCCACTGTGGATGTTGTTTTTCTTTCTTTTTAAAAAGTAATGCATTTTCATCATCAAGGGCCCCTCGGCTCCCTCACCTCTTTCATTTTCACCTTTGTATGCGTTGCCACATACAAACTTCACTCAGCTCCAAAACTTTAGAGAAGCAAGCAAGATTTGTTCTCATACTCACACACGTCTTTGAGAGGAGACAGATAAAAGCGAGCCCCTGAAGCCTCAACACGCTCAGAGCGAAGAGATCCAAAAGTCAGAGAGCTCAGAGAGCGCGGCACAAAGTCAACACAGGTCACAGCAGCGTGCGTACTTGTTGCTCACAAAAGCCTCCGAGCTCAAGTCCGAGCTCAAACTGTGCTCCAAGCGGTTGCTTTGCTCCACCTCCTTAAAACTCCTCTTTAAGTTGAAGGGTGTGGACTGACTCAGAGCTATGACTACAGAGAGTCCACATCATTCACACAAGTTTGCCTCTTTAAAACCACACCCAGCAAGAGAGAGAGAGAGAGGGAAGGAGAGAGAGGGAGGGAGAGAGGGAGTCACCCAGCAGAAAGGGAAACACTGAAGTTTTCCTTAAATAACAACAGAGGAGGAGTGAGGAAACTTCTGGTTTCAGGGTCACCCATAGCCTTTAAATAACCAGGCAGTAGGATCTGTTATGAAAAGTAAATTATGACACAGAGCAGCGATCATTTGAGGATGTTTATGTTATTCTGGAGAAGCTCTGTGCTTTTTAAGATGGCGGTAGGCGTACGGTGGGCCCTGACGTTAAACTTTAGATTAACTAGATAAAAGAGACTTGTTTTTTGTGTGTGTGTGTGTGTGTGTGTGTGTGTGTTCAGGCCTCCCCACGCTCCCCCCTGTGAGTGTGCATCCGGCTGCGTAGCGTGTACATTTGCAAACACGTGCATACGTTCATGTGTGTTTGAGTAGGCACGGCTGCAGCCTATAGTTAAGGCCTGCCTGTGCCTTCTTGTTGATGGCTAACAGCTGCCACCGCTTTCCTGTCTGAGTGGGTATACAATCCATGCTATGATGTAGTAATCATACAGTATGCCTACATCTGTTTGGCGTTAACCAAACACGTGTGATCCCAGAGCAATTCTTCTGCCCCTCCGTTTATTTGATCTCACTTTATTATAACAGAAGGCCCGTTGGTGGCTCCTTTCATCCAAAGGCTTTTTACAGCGCCGTGAATGGTGAGCGTGGCGCGGCAGGAATCAAACTCCTGTTTCTGGCGATGTCTGTGCCACGTTCTGCCTTTTGTCTCACATCGCAGTCAGTTTCACAGCGTACCTGAAATAAACAGTGCTGTCAACAAGCACTACGCATTTTCCTTTTTAGGACAGGGCATTCACGTTTACACAAAAGACCACAGCTGAACATGTTTCCCAGTGCCTTAAAACTTCTCTCCCCTCTCTGTGTGTCCCATTTGTCGATGAATAGAATTTTTGGCACTCTAGCTCACATTTACGGCAACAGGACAGTGCATGTGGGATCCATTTAAAATAAAACACAGTTCTCGTGTCGCTATTTGCACCAGTGTGTGTTTTTAATCATTTTAGGACAACGCAGAGCTCTGTGACCAACACAATATCAGGATTTGACTACACGCTGACAGCACTAGCAAGTCGGCTCAGTTCATTGTTGGTTTTGTTCTTTTCTTTTTTATTTTGTGGGATTTGTTGACACTGAAAGATTCATATTCAATTCAGTTTTTTGTTTTAGTAACTGAGACATTTCTCCAACTCTAAAATCTCACTACGCCAAATGTTCTGTTGTTGGCTGCAAAGGCGAACACATGAGGCTTCGTGCTCTCCCAGCAGTGGATTTCATTTAATTTTCATGAACACAAGGAATATGCTTCAAATTAGCACACGAAAGGAGCATACTCTGAAATTCTAAACACTTTAAGACTGATTTCGAACAAATAAACAAAGACTAGATGTGGTTTGTTGTCTTTTCATGTTTTTGTCTTTTATGGTACATTGCAGCCCAAAACGCAAGTCAGTTTTATTTATATAGCGCCAAATCAATATTGTAAGGTAAAAACCCTGCAAGAATAGAGAGAAAACCCCAACAATCAGACAAGCCCCTTGGAGCAAGCACTTGGTGAGAGTGGGAAGGAAAAACTCACTTTTAACAGAAAGAAATCTCCAGCAGAGCCAGGCTCAGGGATTGGGCATGATGGGAAGAAGACAGGATAACAGGATAACCCAGATGGCTCTTTCAGCTCTGACGGTACACAAGCTGGAAAGAGTGCTTCCCCACCAATGGAACAAGACCAGAATACAACAAGCTAGCAGCCAATTAAATTCAATTTGTGCAGACTTATGTTGGCAATTTGTCTGCATTTAAAAATATTTGTAAACCTTTAAGAGTGACCGCAGTCAGTCTAAGTCAGACTACAGTTGTTTGCAGAAAGGTTGCCTGCTATCAGGCAACAGTCTGTAACACCCTAAAGCTCTGAGCAACTATTTAGCCATCACAATTTACAACAGGTTGCAGAATATGAAAAACATTCAATACAATCACCAGGCAGCCACCATTTTTTTTATGTAATGCAAGTTTGGTCAGGATGATGGTGGTGGTACATTTTTAAAATTTATTTAATAAAATATCAGTATTTGGTGTCCCTGAATTGATAAGATATTGAGATACTTTGCTGTATCCCTCCTGAGTACAGCCCACAGTGTTGGGTGTGCTCCGATCCATTGTAAAGAAAAACGTCATGAGTCAATAACTTGTTATTTACTTTTTCAGATGTAGCATTACACACTGCTGACATGGTGAACTGGAGTCTCGCTCAATCCCAGCATGGACAATGCTGCTATTATCCTTTAAAAAAAACAAAAAAAAAACGTATTACATCTACAAGTGCAATCAAAAGAAATACTCTAAAATGTATTGTTTGTACTGGAAAAAGAAAAACGGAGCAAATGAGGAAGACTCAAGGCTGGTGACTTTGTAGCTACAATGTGAAAACAACTCCAACAACTTTGTAAAAGTTTTCATCATTGTTCACAAATCAGCCGTTTCAGAAATAATTGTTCATGAAAATGTTCATTAAAATCAGAGGTGACGTTTGGACAGTAGCCAAGCAGGGCAATGTTTGTCCATCAGTTTCTATTTATGGCCAAATATTATGTTGCTAGGTAACAGCCAGCTCTATCAGAGTTATCAAATTAGCATTAGCAGCTCAGTGAGCGGCAGAAACGTATATGTCTGATGTCATCTGTTCCCTTCTGCAGCCTCAAAGAGAAACACAAAGAAATGTTCCAGGGGAAGATGCAGAAGCTACTGTTGGAACTGACTAACATCAGTGACACAAAAACCACACAAACGCCAGTAAATGGTGTTTATTTGTCTGGCCATTGTAATTTACTGTGACTAAATGGATGCTGAAATATTGACAAATCCTTTCCAAGGATCCATAAAACGAGCTATCTCACAAAGGAGTGCTCTAGACACAAACTATAAAAAGTCTTACTTGGTCTGGCAGGTTGCCTGAAAGGCGAGTGAAAACAAAGGCCACCTACACACAGACTATCAGTGACAAGAGAAAGACGGCCAGACAGGCAATCCCACCAGGAACACTTTCACCTGAGCCGCAGACAAAAGCAGTTGCTGGGAGAAAAGCGCGTGAGTGGAGCGGAGAGATTTATTTCTTCTTTCATTTTCATTCAGTAAAACTCACAGTTTTACTGGGTTGCATCTTTCTCTGCAGTTTTGCCTTACAAATATAGTGTTTTGAGAAAGTTGCAAACACTGTATTTGTGTGTGTGTGTGTGTGTATGTGTGTGTGTGCTCATGTTTCCCTGTACATGTATGAATGAGTCATCCCAGGGTGACCCCACCCTATGTGGGCGGTTGATTTGGCGGGCTGGGAGTATTTGGCCTCCGTCAGTCTGCCTGTCCCAGAACTGCTCATAACTGGGTTCTTTGTTTCAAATGTCACTCCTCTCAAAGGAAGGGAAGGCATCCACTCGCGCTCTTTTTTTGTTGTTTTGTACTGCCCGACCCACATAATATTACTGCCTGGAACTGGCTGGTAACATATCCTAAAAATCCAACCAATAGTTCTTTTTTTTCCAGCTTGATTTTAAACAAAGGAGACTCTGAACTTGCATTGGGGTCTTATTTATCTTCAAAGAGTTCACAGTTTTGGGACCAAGTCTGTGTGTTCTTTGGGGAAAATAAAAGGCTGGCTCATGACTATGAAGAGTGCAGTATAAGTGAGGAGTGAAAGGATTTAGTATCCTTTCCTGCGTTACTTCTTGGGCACAAAAAACTGTGCTTTTGTGGCAGCGTTTGAAGTTGTTTTGAAACAAATTTTAGCTTAGCTAACTTGTGCCAAAGCGAAACACAAGCTGATGAGAACTGATTGCTTTCTTTACTCCAAATGGGCAAACACCTTAATGTCATTTCACAGTAGATTAGAAGTTATTGCATCACCTTATCCAGTATTCAAGGTTTCACAAATTCACTAACTATTCTATTATGTCTGACAACAGTTTTACATTATATTGGCCATGTTCTTGCAAACTGCCTGGAGGAGTGGGAGTAGATTTTCATTGCCTAAATTAAGGTTAAACGTTAACACATTTGGGTGTTTTTATGCAGGCCTTCCTTTTTCAGTATCTCCTCTGACAAGCTCGACTTCAGCATTAGGAGAAATACAGCATCTTTACATCAAAGAGACAGAAAATTTCCACCGTTAATATTCAATATCCTTCTTTGCAACACATCCATAAAAGCTCTGCTTTATATGGTTCACCAAAGATGAAAAATTTAAAGATCATGATAAATCATGTAATTCTTTCAGGGGTGACTGCACCGCAAGGAAGTTGTGTAAGCAGTATTCATTTTTTTTGTTTCTTTTTTTGGTGAATCATTATTTCTTCTTACCCTGGTAGCTCTTGCTTTTGGTCCCAGTCCAAGCCATCAGAAAACCACAGATTCAGAGGAAATGAGTGGCTCTAAATCCCATAAAAGGTCAACAGGGTTGAAGCTGCTGAACATTCATCACTTTACATCTTTTCGTCACATGACATAAATAGATATATATATATATGTATGTATATATATATATATATATATATATATATATATATATATATATATATATATATATATATATATATATATATATATATATAGTTTATATAGTTTATATAGTTTATTATTTATTTATTTTTTAGGAGAAGGCTGTCAGGCTGTTCAAAAAGCAATGCAGAATTAAAGGATGAAAGCAAGTTGGAAGAAAACCGAGAGGTAGTTCAGTCTAGTGCTGAATGTTAGTGAGGTAAAAAACAAAAAAACCTGCTGCCTGCTGTATGATTGACAGACAGTCGCACTTCAGCTGGAGCCCAACAGGAGTCCCAGGGCTTCAGAGCTGACCAAGACATGCTCTCTTTTTTCTTTTCGCATCACAAGTAAAACATGAGATTGATTTGGGCTGAAAAACAAATGACAGACTAAATTTGCGCAATTATATCCTCACACGTGCCAAAATTTCTTGCCAAACTGCCGTTTAGAGTAGTGAGTCATTTTTCACCCTTTATCCAGCAAATCACTGATCAGACCTAAACGATGCTACAGCAGCCCTGCCATGAACCTGCCTTTTAAACTGTAAAACAGTCATTTTACACTAATTTTAATCACTACTAGGTCTGAATGGGCGAGTGAATGTGAGTGCGATTGGTTTTCTCTGTCTATGTGTTAGCCCTGTGACAGACTGGCGACCTGTCCAGGGTGTACCCCGCCTATCGCCCTAAGACAGCTGGGATAGGCTCCAGCGCCCCCTGCAACCCTGAAAGGATAAGCAGATGGATGGATATATTTTTTCATTACAAATCTCAAAATCTCAAACAGTTCTCTTTTTTCTTTACTCCTAACTTTTCTAGTCGTAAAGTAAAAAGCTCATATGGCAACATGACATTTATACACGGTGTTAAAATGTGACAAAGCTCATAATTAAATTTAAAGGTTACTGTAACGTTTGATAATATAGCTGTGGATTGCTTTTGTTTTGTTTGTGTGGTAGAGGTTATTGCAAACAGCTCAATAATCACTTGGTATCAGCAAAGTGTTTGCAAAGGGCAGCAGAAGTTGAGGTAATTTACAACAATAAGATGTTTTCATTGCAGCGAGTCAACAGGCATTTTGTGTGAGGGGTCCTAAAAGCTTTGGCTCGATGCTAATTGCAGCAAACTAGCAGAAGCCAGAGCAACACAGAAATATACATTGATTTGTCTCTAATTATGTCATCTAATGAACATTCTGATAAACTTAGAATAAATTCATTCATTCATAAGAGCAACAACAGCTAGTGTTGGCTAGCAGCAGCTAAGAGCAGCAAAAACAGCAAGCTTCAAAGTAAACATCATACTGACAGCCTGTAATAACTACTAGCTATGAACTGTAGCTAGAATAATGCATTTAAATTGTGAGGAGTAAGATGAGAACTCAGTTGATTGCAATTTTACACAAAGTTACATTTAACTGAGTAGGTATGACGTAGAGAGAGGTTAAAGCACATTTAGGTGTATCTGCCCTTTTATACTTTGATACTTCACTGATACTAAACATGATTAAGCATTTAAAGAAATGCCCTGCCATAATACATAGCAACACCTCAGCATATGTTCGAATCATCGTCTTATATATTAATCTGTGTCATATTTCTTCAACTGTAAAGTATCTTTTTCACATTTAAGCAAAGCTGGTAAGTTTCTTGATCCTCTGAATTTATTGGGAGGCATTTTGTTAACGACATACACCGGCTTTGTGTTATAACGAGAAAACAGAGACGCTGTTATAAGTAGCATACTTCTTGGATTAAAATGGTTACCAGTCGTGGCTTGAAAATATGTCGTAATAACGTAAAAACTGTCTAGTTAAAAAATATTGTTAGCGAGAAATCCCAGTTGGCTTGTTTCGATAATCCATTTAGGATTAAAATGGATAGTTCACATGAAATTTTGAAATAAGGGTACCTCTATCAAAAGGATTAAACAATCCAACCCACTAGCACCTACGCACACCTTCACACTAGAGGTCCTTGTATATTAAGGTGGGGCAGATTTTAGCTGTTAAGAGTCCAAATTTCTCAAAGAGGCAATCACAGAGTACAATAGGAAAAAAAATGCAGCAGGACAGGCGCGGCCTGCATTACATGAATAATGATTTAATGTTTAAACAATCTATTTTTAGAACGCATAGGTAATATAAGTTCATAATGTTGCACAAGGATGTAAAAATGTTTTATGTTGTGGACCATACCACTGAATCTTCTGAATCTGTCTTACAAAGTATGAGAGATGCCACGAGTTTAATCACTACATTTAGACTGATCTCACTGACCACATTATCATCAACAATAAAGGCCCAAGAAAAAATAGCTGCCATAAAGGCTTGAATAATGATTTATTATACAGTAATACACTAAACATACACAAAGCTATTGTTTCGAGTGGACTTGTTTTCTATGACTTGAGTTAACTTGAATTGACTGCCAAGCACCGCCCTAAATGTAGCTGCATGCATGCCATATCATGCCTTTAAATTAAAACTGAACAACTGAAGTTAGCATCAGGTCAGGGCGGAGTCCTGTCACACTGACTTGTTAATGAAGCGTGCGTTAACCCTTGATTTCCTGAAAAAATTTGGCATCAAATCAAATCGTGCTACAGTAAACAGCAGAATAATTAGTTACAGTCATCGGTTGATTAACTTGTGTTTATATTTTCTTCACAATGTAACCAGTTTTTGTATTATATGTACAGAAAAATTACTGGTTACTGGTAACTAACCAAAGGTTCTACACATTATTATTTTACATAAACCTTAAATACTAAATACTTTTGCACCACAAAGGCAAGGAAATGTACTGCTGTGTAATTGTATAGTTTACTATACTGCAACACAGAAATGTTTCAGTTCAGCCCCAAGTGCCTCATGCAAAGAAGCAATTTTTGGTGTGTTGATTAGTCAAATAAGTTCTTACAGAGTAAGAAGATAAAGAGAGAGGCATTGTCAGATGAATAAAAAGCTGCTGCGGGAGTAGTGTGGCTCCAGTTCACTCTGGTCCTGGTTATGAATCTGTGCTGCTCATTGTCTGACATCCTCTTCTTTGAAGTTTCATCTAAACGCTGAGGGTAAAGACCAGAGTTGCTGGCTTGCACGGAGATCACGTGTGCGGCAATGGAAATCTTAATTTCCATTTGATGGTGCTTTTAAACATCTATCCTACAACAATCATCATTTTAAATAAAAAAACATGTTTGCTGTCTTCTTCCAGTTATCAGCTTTTGCACATCTGTGCATTCGTAAGGCTAATTGGCAAACTTGTCTCACTTTATGACCCTACAAGGTTTCGCTACGTCCACATTAGAGAGACTGAAACAATGTGTATATGGAAATCCTCAAAGGACTCCATAAACAACCCTGCTGGATATATAAAGGTCAGTAAATCATCCAAATCTGGCCTGCGAAACATATTGAAATTCTGGGAGCATGCTCACAGAAAAAAAAAAATATGCATGATTTTATTTTATCTGTGTTCGAGTGCCAGGAAACACTAAATTTACACAGTTTGTGAACTGAAAAGGCAGGAAGGTCAAATGAAGAAGGTACAACTTAAAGGCGACGTGGCAAAATAGAAACAATGTGCAAATCAGAATTTAGCCAACGAAATTATCTTTGTCACCTCAATTAGATTATGTCTGAAAAAAATATGAAACACTCAGCATTGCAGCAGTTGAGTGTATGAATGTAAACAGTCTGGAGAAAGTCATTCATATTGACCAGCAGACCGTAAAACCATAAGGTTCAAGTTTCCTTTAGTTTCTCTGTGTGTAATTGTCTGGACAGCTAGTAGCTGGAAGTTCTGGCGTCTTCTGATATTTGAGAAAAAAAACATTTCCCAAATGCAAAAATAAATAACGATAAAAGTAATTTACTGGGAAAATGTGGTGGCAGTTGTGTGGCTGCAGACTTAAAAAGTGGCGATTGTGATCAATAAACCCGTGCTGCACACACATGTTGTTTATTTTCAGATTTATAATAAATTGCTGCTTGAATAGGAGCAAGGCACTGGACTGATTTTGACATTTTGGACACTTCATTATTTTTGAGTGATTACTGGGCGATTAACAGATGAAATGTTGCATAACTATAATTTTCACATGTATCAAATGTGACAGCCTATGAGCGTCTTTGCAGAAAGATCTGGATGCTACTTGTTTCTATTTAATGTGGGTTTTTTCAGTTCACAGAGATTAAAAAAATACATTTGCACATACAATAATTACAGTCACTGGACACCTAATTAGGTACACCTCTTCAACTGCTACTTAATGCAACTGTCTAATCAGTCAACCACATGTTAACAACTCAGTGCAATTAGGCATGAAGACATGCTCTTGCTGAAATAAAACCTGAGCATCAAAATGGAAAAGTGATGTGATTTAAGTGACCTCAGCTGTTTTACAGGCTGGTCTGAGTATTTTAGAAACTGCTGATCTATAGCCATCTCTAGAGTTTGTAGAGGATATCTTAAAAGAGAAAGTGAGCAGCAGTTTTCTCTCTAGAAAATAGCTTTTGATGTCCGTGGTCAGAAGAGAATGGCCAGACTAGGCAAGAGTAACTCAAATAATCACTCATTGCCATCAAAGTATGAAGAAGAGCATATCTGAATGCACAACACCTTAAACACTGAAGCAGAAGACAACAACAGGTGCTCGTTCTGTTACCTAAGAAGAGAAAATTGGGGCAACAATTCCCACTGGTTCACTAAAAATGAAAACAATTGGAAAAACTGGTTGGTTTGTGCTGCGACATTTGGATAATTGGGTCAAAATTTGCCATATACAACATGAAACCACGGATCAATCCTACCTTGTATCAGTGGCTGGTGGTGTAATGGTGTGGAGGATATTTTCTTGGCACACAATGAGGCCTATTAGTACCGACTCAGCTTTGTTTAAACACCACAGCCTACCTGAATGTTGTTGCTAATCATAGCCAACCCTTTAAAACCACAGAGTAGCCATTTTCTCTCTGCTGCTTTCAGCAGGATAGTACACCATGTCACAAATCATCTTAACCTCATCTCTTGAACGTGGCAATGAGCTCACCGTACTCAAATGGCCTCAACAATAACCGAATCTCAATCCAACAGAGCACCCCTGGGATGTGGTAGAATGAGAGATTTGCATTATGGATGTGCAGCTGACAAATCTGCATCAGCTGTGTGATGCTATCATATGAGCATGAACCAAAATCTCTGAGGAAAGTTTCCAGCACCTTGTTGAATCTATGCCACACAGATTTAAGACAGCGCTGAAGTTAAAAGGTGAGCCAACCCCGCATGGGCAAGGTGTAATTAATGAAGTGTCGGGTTTGTGTATGTAGCACCGTATAAAGTCATATGGAGTCACAGCCCTTCATAGTAAGAGGCAGCTTGAGCTCTTATACTAGACTAGAATAAAATATTGTCATTCATTGTCATTCAGAACATACACCAGTGCACATGGGAACAAAGTTTCAGTGCATTTATTTGCCATCAGACTGGAATAATGAATAAATCCAAATCTAAAGGTATATAAAAAAGGAATCTAGGATATATTTACATGTAAGAATATAAGAGAAATTTGTCAATATGCAATATTATTAAAAAAAAACTGTACAGAATAATACGAAGGGGTGGGGGTGCAGTTTTTATATGCACAAGGCGTATCATGTCATTTACAAGAAGACTCAGTGCTCTCTCTGTGCTGCTCCTTCAGGCAGTATAATTGAAGTGACTGGGTATGCTTACTGTATATGTGGTCCTAATAAATCGAAACAAGCGGAGAAAGCCCCTGCCATGCTACAGTAAACAGTGCTTTTTTAAGTAGAGATAGGAATTTAAAACAAAGCCAAGTGACTCAGTCAGGCAAGTTTAAACAATATGCTGATGACTCTCTGCAATCAATCTGCTCTAACTGACCTCGACCACACCCCACACCTACCGAGGCCGATGTCTTTCACCATGTCCTCCAGTACAGAGGAGAATGTGGTGGAAAATGTAAACACCATGAGTCACATCAGGGCTCACGTCTAGCTGTAAAGCATTGCACAAACAGGCAGCAGTGTTATGGGTCACAGACTCACAAATTGGAACCACCTACCCATGGTTTTTATTTATAGTACCCTCATTGTAAGTCTTGTTACTCGGTGATGGATGAGTATCAGGTTACTAATTTAAAGGTGACTAGTTCTGTAAAAATCTAAAAAATGAGGCGTTAAATGTAACTAGGGCAAATAAGGTCTGAAATATGGCACTTTTACTGGCAGTGTCCCTTGTATTTGTATATTTGAGAAGTAACTTCCAACAGTGCGTCTGTATGCAGAATAAGACAGCTTATTTCTGTAAATATCCTCATAACATACAACTTCATGATTAAAATAAACCAAACTGCAGCTTTTAATAACATCTTAAAGATTCATGTTCTAATTACTCCTTCTATCCACGATAAAGTGCGATCGTGTGTCAGCCTTTGGAGAGATGGATTTGTAATTGCCTTTCTGAGTACCATGATCCATTACTTCCCTGTTTTGATTAATAACAAATGATGGATTACTCTGAAGGCACATCCATATTTTTAATAATCTCCTTCCTTTGTGTGTCTTCTCCAGATGTAAAATCTTGGATTTTAATACAGTAATATCCATGGCTGAGCCATTTAGCCTTTGAGAGATATATCTTTTTGGCGTTGTGTATTACTCACTGCAAAGTTCTTGGTTTCTCTGTTTTTTAAATGATGCATCCTGATAAAAAGGGAGAGAGTTTTGTTTTATTATTTTACAAGTGCAAGTGTAATCTTTCTTTGGCAGGATGAACTGTTCTGTGTAGCCCAGACATGTAGGATTACAGAGTTGTACAAGTTTCTTCTTTGTTGGTTATGGTGAACTCTACTTATTCTGACAGGAGCAAATATTAGATCAGGGGCAAATAATAAGAAACCTCTGTGTGAATGAAACCACTTCTTTCCCAGAGGGGAGTAGTGATGAAGACAGATTTTCTAAAGTTGGATAAAGAAAAAAAAAAAGGCTCAGGGAGCAACTTTCATATTACTGCATGGCTCCCCTTCATAGATTCCTGCATCAATAATAGCAATGTTGGCCTGTTGATAGAGCACAGGGATGGTTCCCAGAGGGCAATTTATAACTGCTAGGATGTTGATGGGGGTGTAATAAAATTAGTTTGAATGTCCTTAGAGCAGGGATATTAAACTAATTTTGCAGTGTAGGCCACATATGGCCTACTTTGATCTTAAGTGTCTTCAGACATTTAACTAAATATTTAATCCCTGACATATCCTAAAGAAAGAAGAAGTGCAATTTACATCACAGTTTTCTACATGATAAATGTGTAAAATACCAGAAAAGGTTCTGGTAGCTCATTGGCTAGACTGTCCTGTGTTTATAATAAAGTTATAGTAAGGTTATAATAAGGCTCTTTTTCTAAAGTTGATACTGGAAAACAGCAATTTTTCTGTCATTTAATTGTTGATTACGTAACTATTTGGTGTAGTGGGAATGGCAGTGGGGAGTTCTTTATCGATAGAAATACTTAAATACACGTTCGAAACCTATGCACATATTTACCAAAACCTTACACTTGGCAAGATCTTTGCCGGGCCTTTTCCGGGCACTGTTCTTGAGGTGATGACGTAACCAGCGCGCTCCTGCAGAGGCGCTGCATGCGTCAGCATGGCTTGTCATTTATAAGTAAATTTTGCGTTACTACAACATAAAGAAGAATTTCATGACGCAGTTCAGCTGTGAAGGTTCAAAACACAAAAAAGTGTAAATAGTTCTGATAACTCAGGGCCATTACTGTGACGCAAAAAGTGCTGGTTATTTGTTCTCTAAATAGTATTAAAATGTTAGCTAATGTAGGCTAGATTGTTAGAGCTAATTAATTTTAGCTTTCTAAACTATAGGTCCACTGGTATATCCTTAAGAGCTTGTGTGCTATTAGTTTCCTATTCTGTTCAAACTGGGCTTCATTTGCCGTGTACCTACCAACAAATTCTGTGAAGAGCAGAGAAAACTTTACTTTGGGGCAAAGTAAAGTTTTTTAACCACATTTCACTTGTGATTGTAAAAATAATTATGATAATGCATCGAGAAACATAAAATGGCTTTCAAAAGGGGAAACTTGCTTCTAGAAGGACTTCTTTGTTAAATAACTGGTTAGATGACCTGAAACAGTTACCCACCATCCACCTGCAAGTACATAAAATAACTCATTTACATTAAATTAATACATTTAAATTTAATGTTGTTGTAATGTTTTACTATATTATATACTTTCTTTTTCATTTTTACAAAGTAACTAACTTAGATAAAGTTAGCAAATTTACATTTATATTGAATGTTGTGAAATGGTGTTGAATATAGAAGTGATGAATACTCAGGTAACAGAGACAGTAATATAGAATAATTATGTTTCTCTTGTGTAATGAGCTGAAATGGCATCAGATATATTAAGTAATACAAAATACTTCCAATGGCTGAGACACAGCTTGCATTATGTATATTAATAAAGGGCATGGATTTTATAATGATCTGGATTTAAAAATTATTAAAAATAAACAAATATTAAAATTTTAATACACAAACATTTCTTTAACAGATAATATTCATAATTTCTGGTACAAGGAACTGCAGTGCAAGCACCAGCACACGGAGAAGAAAAATGAAGCGCTCCAGAGAAATGCACAACTGCTGAAAGATGAGGAACAACCGGAAGAGACGCAAAGCAAAAACATTGAAATTTGAAAACGAGAAACAAGAACTGGAAAAAATATGCATAGAAATGCAGAGTAAAATCCAAGCACTGCTGAGCAAAAAAAACCCCCCAAAACTATTTGCAAGGATTGTATAACAAAGCACAATAAACAAACATCGAAATGCAAGAGGAGAAGTGACAACAGGAGAAAAAGCATAATGACATCCAGTGTACGCTACACAAACTGCAGAGGAGACATCAAGAGTTACTGGACATCCATAACAAAGTACAAGAAACAAACAACGGTATGCAGGAAAAGAAAGTTCAAGAAGAAAAATATAAAGAAATGCAAGAGAAAAATGAAGAACTGCAACAAAAGCATGAAGAAAATCAAGAAAAATTAGAAGAACTGCAGAAAAGGTGTAAGAAACTTGAGGTGCAGCATGGAGAGCTTTTCAATGAGGTGACAAGCCTCATAGCGCAGAACAAAGATCTGCAGGAACTGTGCCTGAAAAATAAGAAAAATCACTTGAGGTTTTGCTGGAAGAAGGACTCAGTAAATTCACTGTGCTTCAAATTTTATGTTGTTTAGAAACATTAATGATGGATACGGATCAATAACTTAAACTGAGCTTTATTTAATTGGATTCCTGTTTTGAGTTCTTTATTATTCTAAACCTGACCAGTCCTGTGTTTTGGTTCATGTTTTCATTATTATCTTAGTGTGTTGAGTTTAAGAATATTTACTTTTCATGGAGTTGTATATGCCTTTTTATATGATTTACTATTACATTCTAGTGTTAGCTGCTAATTCCCTAGGAATGTACCTCTGTTCCTTTCCTGTTTTGTTCTGATCACTAGTTTCCTCGTGTCTCATTTTGGGTTTTTACTAACCATCTGATGGACTGTCTTGATTGTTTTCACCTTTGTCTTGTTCCCCCAACTTTGCATTATCCCTAGTCAGGCTTCTGTGTGTATAAATAGCCCAGTTTTCCCTGTGTCCTCTGGCAGGATGTTTGTTTCTCTACCTTGTCTGTACTCTGTGCTCCTCTTGGTTATTCTTGATGGGCAGAGTGAGGCTGAAATTTTTTAACTCAGTTTAGCCAGAAATTTACAGAGATTTCAAAACAATCGGACATCCATCTCCACAGAGGCACCTACTGGAGACTTTTGTTATTATTATATTTAAAAAAAACGATTCCGTTAAATAATAACACAGAAGATTGTTGCACAATTGGAATCAAGGCTAATTATTAGGCAAGATTATCAATAAATAATAATTGATAATCAACACATGTTTTGGAGAAATCGTCACACACCAAAGCAAGAACATTTTTTGAGAGTGTTAGACAACAGGCTGTGACTGTAAGGCTGTTTCAGCAAATACTTTACCTACTGTTTCACTTTCTTAGTAATTCAGTGTAATGGAGAAATAGAGAACAGTCTGCAATGTTTATTGTGATAACTACATTTGTTTTGTAGATTTAATTGTCACGTACTTTGCAGTTAGGCTAAATGTAAACAACAGGGATTTCTGTGAAAGATTTATCATCTACAGAGGAAAGTGTGAATGACTGTAGTTAATTATGCTTACGGAGAATGAAGATGAATAAGAGAAAATCACATTAATAATGTCTACATTTGTTGTAGTTCAGTTGTTTTGGGCCCAAGTCAGTTTCTTATGTCCTGAGACTTGCCAAAAACTTGTTCAAACTTATTGCGAATATACATAAATATTTTTTGCTAAGCTCTAAAAGTGTGGATATACAGCACATTGTTCCTGCAAATAAACTAGTGGACCATGTGCCCTTGAAGCAAATGCATTTGTGAGGTATCTTTTGACCTCTACAGTGGTATCAGCGGTTGCATTGTATGTACTACACTCACCTGGCAGTAAAAAGTTCCTACAAACAGTCTGAGTCCTCCGCTATCGCTGCTTCTGCCACTCCTGCTGTTGATGATGATGATGATGACTTTTACTGGGAGTTTGTGGTGACATTAGATTTGTTCTACACATCATCAATCAAACTTAAAAGCAGCAGGTAAGCCACCAGTAGAAACTGCACTGAAACACATCAAAAACCTCAATTAGCCGTGGTCACGTGAGGTGGGTGACATGAACCACACTCCGCAGCAGCATTTCAAAACATCTGCACTTCATAAGCTTGACACAGTGTTGACACATTAGTATGAAGTAGCCCTACCAATTATATATGGTGTTTGCTTTTTGGGCTTTTCCTCATCTCCTAACTCCTGCATCAACGTCAATACATTGTCTTGCTTTTTGTTAATACGTCTGCTTCCTGTTCCTGCTGCCATCCACGAACTGTGACGTTTACTTTATTTTCCTGCCAAATACCTGCCAAACTATTGTTTTAAGCCTCGTAATGACCTAACAAAGAATAAATGACTGTTCAAGTTCATTTAAAATGGCATAAACTTTGTAAACCCCTGAGAACGCTCAACTTCAAAAAGCAGGGTTTCTTCAATGGGCTCTAAGAGCAGATGGTTAAACTTCCACAGTTTGGTAGATCTTGAATTTTAAATAATTTCCTGGCAGCACACCAAATATATTAGGATCCCTGCAGGAAAGTAAAGTCTGTGCCAGTTCTCAAGTTTTACTAATGTAAAATATGGCTGGTGAAATCTGCTTTAGCTGAAACGTTTTCACCTCTGCCAAAATCTTAAAAACCAGAATAAAATTATAGGCTCAAAAGTAAACATTGAAAAAAAGTTTGTGCTTTAAATGTGTGTTTCTATTGACGGTTTAATTCCTAAGGTGAATTTCTGAGAAATTTTGTAGCCGCTGGAAAATCACTTGAGTCACACCTGAATCCTTTGTATTACAGCTGGAAATAGACACACACACGCATGCACACAAGCACACAGAGCGGGGTTGGTCGCATGAGCCATGTGCTTGTAGATATCTGTTGGCATCTGGCTCTTATTTCCTTTCTTCATGTCACAGGCCCAAAAGCTTTGAGCATGAGTCACAGGCCTCAGACCTCCGGGACATCCAGGCTCGCCTCTAAAGAGACAATACATGATCGCTGGAAATGTCACAAGCGTTTTGCAGAAATACAATAAATGAGTCAGACACAATCTTTAAAAAATGAATCTTTTTACACCACAGGGAGCACGCTTTTCCACACCAGACAACCGTTTACTAGATTAAACACATTTAGCTCATTACAGTGAGCTACTACTATTTCAGCATTAGGTTTACGTCTTGTGATTAATTAGGTGAACGATTTAAAAGACACATACTCAGTCATGGCTTTTTTTACTTCTCCTGTCAGGATTGTAGTTTTTTGTTTTGTTTTGTTTTTCTAAGTCCACCACAGCCCTCGTGTGTGTTTTTGTTTCATGGTTCGTGGGATGTGCCGTTATTGCACAAGATGTTGGCGCAGACGTGCTTGGGAAAATATACACGCATACATTTTTAATGAAATGAAAATAAGAGACACTCACATGTCACAAACTGCATGACTTAAACCATGAGGGCTTTCTCCTGAACAACACAAAACTGGGTGTAATTTTCCAATGAATGAAGATATCTGATACGTTAGCAGCGTGCTGTTTTTATCTTTAAAACTGTTAATAATTTCTCTCTTAGCACTTATTCAGACTTTATGGATCATAGAAATTGTTTTGATTTATCTAAGCCTGTTTTTTTTCTAGTGTTTTGGACTCTCTGTGATTAGTGGTGGAAGTGTGGGAACAACACTGGGGCCAGAGGCCATGCTTTGTTCTCTTTCTGCTGTGCTCTGGTCCATTTTGGCCCTTAGGGGACATTTTGAGGAAGGTGGGCCATAACAACGATTCACTGACTCACCAGTTGCACAGACCGCTTGGCAATTTCCACAGTGTATTCAAATGTGCGTCACAGCACTTGAAACACGGCGGTGGAATATACAATAATCAGACGCAGGCAATGTGCCAGCTTGGGTGCTGGCAGGCATACAGGATGTCTCAGTCCTCTGCATTTTACTGCTGTGCGCCTGGTTTGCCCTCTGCTCTTATCTCATCCAGGGCTGGATATGGAGGAAATGTAGCAGACCTCTACTTCCCAACCTGACAGCTGCTCCATGTGCTCTGTCTGTCTGAGAAACTGTCAGGGGTGAATCCTTTACATAGATGACGCAGTAAAAAGAACAAAAAATGCAATTTTTGTACTTATTCCCACCAAATATTCACCAAAACCCTCAATATGATCAGAAGCAGCCATGAACCCATCGCTTAAATTAGTACTGCTGTGTACAGTGGATGTCTCATATTTTTATTCTTGTATTTTACACCACAACAGGCATATATTAAAAACACAGGGATCACTGTGTTTGATCTGAATGAATCTGCACCAGTTTTCATAGATTTGTGTGTTTTCAGTAAAAGCTAATATGCTGAGTGCCACAGACAACACACGAGGCAGGAAGCTGTGAAGTATTTAAAGCACAGCGCTCTATGGATGCAGGTCTAGGTCCAGAATAAAAGTATAAAATAACACAGAAATCACAGTAAAACACAAGTACAGAGGTTTTATCGGGTAAAGCTACAATATCACAGATGAATTGCTTATGCCTAATTATGTAGTTAAATGATTTTATCTGGTGGGTTTCTTGTTTAGGTGAAGTGTGATCCCTGTAAGCTGATCATACAGCGTAACACCCTTTGTCGGTAAAGTAACCGAATAAGATGGAATTAAAGCAGTGGAATGCTTTTCTTCATTCAGGGTGTTTTGTTCATCACTGTTATTACTGTATATGTTGTATTTTTCCCGCAATGCAAGACACATGTTCAGACTAGCAAATGAGATTTATTTTGAAAGTAAATTGAATTTTCTGAAATGCCTTTTATGGCTTGCACCAAAGACTTGGGTGGGGGGGTTATAGCACCTCCCACAAGACCCGGTTAAAATTATTCATAATAATAAAACATAAATGCACTCAAGTAATGTACATTGAGTAACATCGCATACCTCCTACTCATCCAAATCGACATATATGAATGCATTACTGCTGTGTGTGCCATACAAAAGAATATTAAAGGAATATTTTGTGATTCTAACATGAAAGAAAAGAGCATGCTGTAATAATAGAGTTAATACATAATAATACATGCAGTAAATATACTGGATTTGCTTTTTATAGCTGAATGCACTGTATGACTAAAGTTTGTTAAATCTAATAAAAGTTTAAATAAAGTCTGTTTTTTTTTTTCTCCCACAGTGCGGGTCAGACATCACAGTAACCCGCCTCCTTCTGCTTCTGGTCTTCTCTGGTACAAATGCACAGTTGTCCAGTCAGCCAGCTGGTCATGACTGTCAGCAGGACCTCGGCTCAGGCTGCGGATGGAGGCCAGATGGTGAGGCTCTCACACACACACACACACACACACACACACACACACACACACACACACACACAGATGCGTGAGTAGTACATCCTCCTCTGAATAACGAAGGACTCGTAGCTACCTCAGTCGACCTCGCTACATGCTGCTTTCATTTCAAAGGCAGAGCGAGAGCTCAGAGGGAGAAATATGAACTGTGCTTCAGAAGCGAGGTCAGCGAACTGCAGAACTCTGTTAAAAATTACAGACAAATCAAAACAATGGTAATACACTCATGAGTCAGTCACCGAGTTTCTTATTGGCTGCAGTAGTAATACAACATGGCATGTTTGGACAATGCAGGTTGGTTCAAGACCATTAAAACTGTTAAACATTTTTTCCCCCTGGTTTAAGAATTTTTCATGGAGGCGAAAAAAGGTGTGAAGACGTAAATGGTAAATGGTAAATGGACTGATTCTTATATAGCGCTTTTCTACTCTCACGGAGTACTCAAAGCGCTGTATACAACATGCCTCATTCACCCAATCACACCCATTCTCACAAGCACTTTATCTATACGTAGTGCTTACTAAGTACATTCGCACACATTCATACTCCGATGGACGCATCGGAGAGCAAGTTGGGGTTAGTATCTTGCCCAAGGATACTTGACATGCAGACTGGAGGAGCCAGGGATCGAACCACCAACCTTCCGATCAGTAGGTGACCTGCTCTACCTCCTGAGCTACAGCCACCCACAAAACAGGTTTTGCCATGACCGGGATTTGAACCTGGCCGCTCTTATTTCAAGGTAGCTGCTCATCTCACTGAACCAAACTCTTTCTCTCGCACGCTGACGTGCGTGTGAATGTGTGTAAAGCCCACATAAATTGTCACTTTAAGCTTTTGCTGTACTCAAATAAAATTGTCTTTGTCCCGTACCCCTGCTTTGTTGTGTGTGTGATCAACTAAACATTGATTTTTATATAGAAAACTTTCTATCCTTCAAAAATATAATCAAAAATATTCGTAAATCCAGGGTTTCAACTTCTAAATTCTTTTAGTAAGACTGTTTCTGTAGAAAAGAAAATCTTTCAGATTAGATTAAAAATATTTTACGGAATGAACTAATAGTTTACATACCTGTGAATGCCACACTATTAAAATAAAAGCATGCAGTACGAAGTGGATATGTCTCTCATCAGTTTGTTTTGTTAAATAGTTTTCAGCGCTGAATTTGTGGACCTAGAATATATGCTGTAAGCAAAATAACAACTTACATCATGACTCATTTAGCCGTTTTCAGGCTTTAGCTTCAAAGGGTTAAAGACACTTGCGTAAAAAAGAAAAGAAAGATGAAGAGCAACACAACAAACAATAAGCAGACGTTTTAATCAGAACGGACATCTGTTATTCCCAACAAGCCGTGAGTCATGTTTGCCTGAACTCTGCTATTATCAACTCATATTTACTGTCATTACTCACGTTAATGAAAGGTTTGGGCGGGCCCTTTTCACTGCAGTGTTTGACCAGCTGAACTGTGCAGTTTGTTCTACGACAAGAACCGTAACCTCAGAGAGGCGACGCGGGCAGAAGTGAGAAACAAAGCCAACTGATTTGTGGTGCAGGATGATTACTTCATGATTACTTGATTAACTTGGTTTTTATTTGTTTTTTTTCTCACAGGAAATTCATAGAAAAATGTCTTTTGTAGCAGGTGTCACTTCCTGTATGCATTCAACATACCAATTTTTTTCTGTTTTGAAGTAAAATTTTCTTCAATCTCATTTATTTATTTTGATTTATTTGTGTTTTACATGTATGGTGACCCCCCAAAATCACTTATATTTATAATTTTTTCCTATTTATCAACAACTCCATATTTCTTCTTAAACCCACACTAAAGATCTTCACCTTTTCATTCTTTTAAGAAAGTCCGTCTTTTAAGCGCAGCACTGTTTATGTGCAGTGAATAAATGCGCTCCATATGCTGAGTGCATGCAACGTACAGACACTGCAGCACGAGAAAGAGAGGCCAGTTTTCGCAGCTTACCCCGTGAGGTCTTTTCAGTCGCTATTTATGTCAGCGGACATCGCTTCAGGAAACAAATGTCCAAGCTGTGCTGGCAAAAAAAAGGAAAAGAAAAATCAGTTAATTACTTTCTTTTTTTTAACAAACTTAAACCCCACATGGTTTAATTCATCTAGCAGTTAGTTTTGCGCTCCTATTCAAAGGCTGTTTATCTCAGAAACAGATTTTTTTCCCTACATTTGGACGCTCGCTAGCAGAGACGACTCTGGTCTGGACGGTAGTGCCTCTGGTGAAGTGGACTGGCAGACAGCCAGCGCTCAACTGAAACCATGTGGGGATGCTTGAACACTGGTAGTCAAAAACATCTCAGCTACTATGCTCTTCTTACACCCTTCACCTTAACTTCAGCTTGATACTTGTAAAGTGCTTTCTTGTAAGCCTTGCTTTATTTTTCTTCTCACGCCTTGCCTAAAGTAAAATATCTACAGCATCACTGGGTTGTTGTTGGTCACGGTCGTCTTAAATGGAGACTAGATTTATCTTTCGAAAGATTGAAAAACAAGATGCGTTTACAGCTACCTTATTTTGTTTTGCAATTCAAAATTATTTCATCTTCGTGCTGGTTTCTCCTGTTTTAAGCTTAAATGTGAAACTCAATGAATGCTGCATGTGGTGTGTTTGTCTGGCGACCTAAATAAGTCAGCGTCACAACCAGCCCATGAGTTTCCCCTCAAGGCCTTTTTACTCTTTTGAAATGTCAGTCTTTAAGATATTCTATTCTATCCTACAAATTAATACCCAATACAGCAAACATTAGCCAGCACCAGTATTTTAAATTGACTAAATAATAAACATTGAAACTCTCAACCGTTCTGATATCCTTGCCCCAGCTGCACTCAGTTTTAATAAATCTTGTGTTTTCTTAAAATACACAAAGAGCATATAATGAATTGGTGTATTCTTGGGGGGCTATTTTTATCTGTAGAATAATACACATTTGTTCACTTAAGAGTGTCCATGGTAGGAGAACAGTGTGGTTGTGTTGGGGAGAAAAATATAAATAACCAAAGTGTCCTTCTGATAAATGTGAATGAAAGTAGTGTTTCCTACTTCTCATCCATCTGAGAGTGTTTTAGTATCCTCTGTGGATGTGCACTGGATGAACTCCCAAAACCTTTCCAGAATTAAAATGAAATCCATCTCCTCTCCCCGTTTTCTGGAAAAGGATCTACTATTAAAGGCTTTACTTGTAGGGACCACCATCCATGCTCGTCATCCTGACAGACTCTGTTATTCTAGGCAACTGCACCGCCTGATGCGTCTCCAAGTCCCGCAAGCAGTCTCATTCTAACTGCATCTCTGTGATTCGCCGCCACAAACCGTTCCCTCTGACTTAATCTGTCCGTTTTCTGCCGCCCTCCTTCTGGCCTCACGGGCCCCGCCTCTTTCAGCTCATTTACCCATGAGTCATCGCTGTGGTTTGGACTGGGGATCAAGAGAGTGCAGATGGATGAATACGTCTCAAAACAGAAATGGAGTTAAACCCGCAGGGTTAAGGGAAACCTGGATGCAAATCGTTATAAAATTTCTCGCCTTAATTATGCACTGAAGTTGCCCTCTAGCCATCGCTAATATGGTGGCGAGGAGAACGTTAAAAAAAAAAAAAAGTAAATAAAATACAGAATGCCAGTTTTGGATGTGAAGAGTACCTGATTTGCATTCGCCCAAGACGTGAAACTCAACACTGACAAAAAGGTGAATTAAAGATTGCGTTCCAGCTCAGGGCTGAGAGGAGTTTGATTTCAAAGAAAGAGGGAAAACACACACACAATCCTTATCACGTGTGATAAAACAAAGGAAAATTCTGGTTTATGACAACTGGGTATAGTCATATTTAACTATATATACTCATTGTGTTAATAATAAAGTAAGAAAGGGGTAAGACAGATAAGCAAAGAAAGCTCTGAGCAGGTACTGCACATGCCGACTTACAATACCTACTCGAGTTTCTGCTCCTGAGCAATTAAGGATTAAACCAACATAAATGTTCTCATGTTAAAAAATTGCATATTAAAAAAAAGCCTCCCAGCCTCCCTAAACATCTGGCCTCTCGTGTTTCGTGTATTAGATTTCTTAGCAGTGTTTCCAGAACCACGTATTTCTTGCTCACAGTAGTTTGTTAAATTAGCTTTATGTGATAAACACAAGGTTCACATAATAAGAGGGTATATTTTTATTTATTTTATTTTGTATTTTTTATCGATTTATCATTTTTTTATTTAATAAAAGGGCTATTTCCAATATAAACATATTCAGGTGTGCTTTATGCATTCAATGACAGTCCTGCACCTCGTTATAATTGAGATTTTGAGATTATGATTTTACTTTTAAGTTTCATTCTCAGAGTTTTATCAGTTTTATACGTTTGTATTTAGTTTTTGTATTTTTAATATCTTTAATTTTATCTTTGTGTGTGTTTGGAGGATGATTTGGGGAGTTAATTTCACAGTGCTGAGTAAAAAACCCCCCAAAAAACTGACGGTAAAGTTGAATTAATTAGCAGCACGAGTTCAGAGGTCATTCACGTGATCATAGATAAAGCCAGCATTACAGTTATTACTTGAAAATAACTGCAAGTGTGAAACTTTGATAACTGCTAAACCAGCTGTAAACGTCTCTCGCTTGTTCCTCCTTGAACAATGAATTATTATAAATAAAACATTTCAGTAGCACTTACTCACGTCTGCACAATCTTGTTTAAATAATATGACAAACTTAACAACTTTTTTTTATTATTCCTAAATGATCCAACCATTAACCTTTTGGCAGCGGACAGCAGTGAGCCAACAGCACCTGGAACCAATCTCACTGTGTGAATGGCAGTTTTTGCATTGTGTTGAGCTACAGCTACTTGTTGTTAAGGGTTTTTTTTTTTTTTTTCTATACGTAAGAAAAACACACACCTATACATATTCATGCTGGGTGCTTGTATCGCTGTGGCCTCTGTGATGCACCAGGTACACGAGTGTTTGGGAGGTCTGCTCATCCCGATGCCGACGCACCGTGGCGTCTTGGCAGCCACATTTACAGGCCTCGTGCTTCACGTTTTGTTGAGCTGTACAGAGTTGAGGGTGAATTTAAAAGTTGGGTTTACAAGCCACGAGAGGCAAAAATCCATCTCATTATGTGTTTAAGCATTACACTGGCTTTGTTTGCTTCTTGCTTCACTGTAATCTCCATCTCCACCCTGGGCGACTTCAGAAAATAAGCTGTCAGGGATTAGTCACGATTTCTGCAGCTCTCTATGACTTTCATCAGCTCGGACAGACTTTTACTCATTTTACACTAACAAGGTTTCCCTCCTGGAGATGTTCATTTATTTTTCTATAATTGGGTGTACTTTTCAGGGTTCTTCATTCATTTCCATCTAATTGGGTGTTTTTTTCATGAACAGACTTGACAAACTAAGTGAATCAAATGAGCCTCCACCTTAGAGTCCCATGTTAAAATATTTAATCCTTATCTGAAGCTAGCGAAGCTGCTGGTGTTTAACGTAAGCCAGATCGCAGTTAATCACTGCTTGAGTCAGCCCTCATTACAAGGCAAAAGGGGAGAGATGCAGCAGGCCCGAGCCCCAGATTGCAGCCCTGTCGTCTACGTATACTTGATGTGGGAACATTGGTACTGACAGGGACATATATTGTTACTGCTGAAATTGCTATGTTGCACAGACTACCTTTGTTTTCGCGATGTTTTCTTTCATTTAGAAAACACAAAAACCTTTGAGGAAAGAGCCCAGTAATAACCTGCATGCACATGGTTACTGTTTTTCACTTTTATGACCCGTTTTCTACATTTTTTTTAACCTCCCCCTGTAAAAACTAACAAAAACACAACTCTGTGATGCCAGATGACACTATTACTTGGCTATGTACAAGCTGGCTTGTTGCAGTGGAATTGTCTTACCTGTGCACATATGCGTCTTCACCGTGAGGCCATAATTTCCTTGTTACTTTGCTTTTTAGTGGCAAATCCAAGACTCTGTGTGGTGCAAATGATGCCTTATGGATGCAGCCATGCACGGCTTAATTTCGCTTCACACACGATTGTTTCTCTCATTTGTAATTTAGCTGTTGTTTGAAATTGTGTTTGTGGGTGTTGAGCTGTGCTTTGTTTGCTGGTAGCACAAAGACAGGAACAAAGAAAGGTAGCATTTGCATTGTGTTTGACTCTACGTGGATTGCTGTTTGGGAATAATGGTTCAGATCCTCCCAAAAGTTTTTTTCTTAAAGAAATTTGTCTTGTTTTATTTTTATTTGGAAAGAAGAGGATTGGCATTTTGGGACTCTGAACTAGTTTATATGAAAAAAACAGATACTCACATGCTTATCAGATCATTTTGAAGCTAGGTGTGGGTTTACTGGTGTGATTTTTACACATTTTTCAGATAAAACCACAACTGAAGACCTTTGAGGAGGTTCGTAGGTTTATTTTTGTGCATGAAAGAGAGTTTTTTCTTCCCACTCTTGCCAAAGCGCTTGCTCAGTAAGGGTCATAAGTTTGTTGGCGCGCTCTCTGTTTCTTTTTGTGTTATTGTACAATATAAAGAGCGTGAGGCAACTGTTGCTGTGATTTGGCACTATATAAATAAAATTGAACTGAAATTTAATTTAACATTTGGTCAGACTGACTCCTTCATGTTAACTTTGGGGCTAAGCCTAAGGCAGATTGTCACGACACTTGAGTCTTTCAACTGGAAGTCAAACTTTGTGCTGATTTAAAAATGCTAAACAACAGTAGAGCATATTTTGCAAGTTTTGTCCACCACAGCTGTCAGTGAAAAGAGTCAAATTGTTTGCTCGTGCAGCATGAGAAATGTCTATTTTAATTGTCCACACCCTTTTTACCCTCAGTTTTTCTCCCTCCATGGAAAAGAGGGAAGTGTGCCATCCGGTTACTGGAAGAGTCAGCCGACCATGTGGAAAGTCTGCTTCACACGGGCATTCTTTCATAGCGTGTAGCTTGCGCTCGCTCTGTAGCATGTGTTTGAATGTAGGCGTGTGTGCGCAGAGGGAAACCTTTCTTCGCAGAGTCATTATTTTGACTCTGCTCTGGGCCTGATTTCCTTCACTTGTGGCTCATCTAAAGAACAATCACATCAGTAAATGATGATTTATAAATTTAATAAGGTTTTAAGACTGGATTATGTTGACTGCAAGAGAGGAGTCGAACCATGAAGCACCAAAGCAGCTTACAGTGTTAACCCAAACTTGGCAATTGGGAACTTAAAACTAATAAAGGCTGTGTGGTGGGGAAAACCCCAGGTCTCCTGCTAGTAGTGTAATTTAAATAAATAAATAAATGTAACATTAGAATTATCCACTTACCTAATGTCCCAAGGGGAAAACGCAAGCAGAGTCAAAGGCGGATTATGTTTTATAAAGCCTGTTAAATTTGCACAAATACAAAGCATTTTTTTGATTTATTCCTGTTTCATTTGCAGTTTGTGTCTAAATATTTCAAAACACCTTTAGTGTTAGCCTATCTGATAGTGTAATGAATCAAAAAATAACTCCCCCACACTCATTTTGCTACTTTACTACAGCATTTTGGTCTACGTGACCGGGAAAGTAGGCACGTAGACCAAAATTACAAATGCTGTGTTTTAATAAAATAGAAGCTGGATCAGTTATCTTTCTTATAGGACCACCACAGTGAGCTGCAAAGTCCCAGTTATATAAGAAACCTGCAGTTTGGTTGGTATTGACCTATACAATAATAACAATAATTCTCTCTATATATGTATATCTGTCTAAATAATTACTTAAATGAGCCTTTAGGACAAATATTAGACCAAAAATGAAACGACAAAGCAAGCATTCATTGATATTTAACCATTTTTCAATGTAGTTCTTCTGAAATTGTACGCTGAGGGGTAAACATCTCAAATGTAAAGGGTTCAGTTGTAACTGTCATTTGCATTAGAAAGGAGCTAAAAGATGCTGACAGATGGGTGAGTGGTACAAGACGAACAACAAATAATAATTTGGATGTTTCTGCTACATGTGTATAATTTGAAAGAGGCAAAAATGTCAGATAATGACAGGCTTCTATTTGATCGTCATTAACATTTAGCACAAATCAGCATGTCTTTCAAGGTCAGTGGTTTCAACACGCTCACACTGATGACACTCACGGTTTACAGTTTGACTGTAAGAGGAGCGCCGCAGTGAATAACAGCGTACCCTTGGGAGAATCTGTTCGTACTGATCTCAAACGGCGCCGAGGGGGTTTATATTCAAATGTTAATGCCTGCTGATGAAAGGAAAGTGTATGATGTTGGAAAAATGTTCGACCATGAGAAACGTGAGAGGCAGATTGAAATGGCTGTGTTCAGTTTATCACTGTGTAACTTTAAATAGACGTATGCTTCACGGAAAGAAAACCGTGATAAAATAAAGCAATATGAAGTGTGGGTGGAGATGCTCTTAATTTGAAAATACAAATTTGTGAAACGTGAGCACCACCTAGTCTTGTTTTATAACTGTTAGTAAATATAGCGTATAGCATATGCATTCAACACCTCCGTTCATCTATTCAATGAAATATGCTAGCCTGGAGGTGAAACGTGGACAGGGTGGTGCAGTGCTTCAAAGAGAAGCGAGGCTGCTGCTATAAAGCAAAAGCAGCAAAAATAATTTTCAACCATCCGTGCATCCATTTTCATCCACTTATCCTACTCAGGGTCATGGTGGGGCTGCATGCTACTCCAGCTATAACAGGGCGAGAGGCCGGGCAGGTTGCCGCAACGTTCACGAGATTCATGACTAACAAATTTAAAAAGTAGTGTCTGAGGTGGGAGCCAAAAAAAAGGCACAGGGGTTGGAAAAAGACAAATACATGTGGGCTGCAGTAACTAAGGATGTATATGCTGCGTCCTCTGACACAGGATCTGTGACACAGGTTTACAAAAAACAGGACGGCCTGATCTATCAGCCAAAGATGAGAGACGCACTGCAATTACTGAACAAAGATCCATAGAGTAATGACATCCACAAGAGATGAAAGGGCATCAATTTTATACTTATATTAAATATATATGGCAGTGCAGTGGTAATGGCTTCTTAATGAATGTAGCTTTATTAAGCTTTTTGTAGTTTTTGAAGAGAGCTGGGCCTTTATCTTCATCTTACCTCCATGATTTAAGTACAGAAAAAAAACTAAACAGAAAACATGATGAATGATGATTTGCATGTAAAATGTTTGTACAGAGAGTTTAAATACAAGCTTGTGCATTTCCACTGTTCGTGAATGTGTTTATTAACATTTAATTCTTTCCTAACCAGCATGCTTTTGTTTCAGGCTTTGTGAACATCCTTCTGTTAACGATTACAGAGTAAATTCGGCCCAGCTCTGAATTTCATCTACCCACTGATTCCACTGTCTCCACAATGTAAGCTGGAAAACAATTTCCTAATATATAAATGTGATTTTTCAAATTTTGTTAAATAATGTCAGAGTTGTTTTTGTTCAGTGAAAAGTTGTAGTTTTATCCAGCTACTTTGAAGCCAGTGTAGCCTACAAATGTGGATCATCTGTTTAAAGGCAGTCAAGCTAACAGGATGCTCGATCCATGTTATGCCTCTGCACACGTAAATCCAAGTTCAGGTTTCATCATTGTCATATACATGTAACAATGACTCATCAGTACCGGCAATGCAATTCTTAGGTTCATAGCCCCCGCAATGTTGCATGTAGTCAAGCAAATATTGCATATAACATAACACTTTAAAAGATATAAACTATACAAATAAAGGAAAACATATTAATAAAAAGAGCAGAATAAATAAAAACAGGTTACTAAAAATACTGTAGCGGCTGTAGTGCAGACGTAATGGTGTAATGGTGTATAATGATTGTGCAAAGCAGTTCAGGATTAGCATAAAAAGCAGCTGATTTGGGTGTTTTTGTGAAGTTAAGACAGCAAATTCTCAGAAACACAGCGAATACTTTCTGATGTATAGCGCTAACTGTAGTTTGAGTATGTTAAAAATAAAAAAGATATTATTGCTGTTTTATAATTGTTAAGGCTAGCTATATAATCTGATCTGTAAATTTGTCTAAAAGTGTGTTAATTAGCACTTAGCTCATTAACATTTACAGTTTCTCTCTGCATTTTTTACACACAAAAGCAAAGTGCATGCAAAAATATGGCAGTAAATGTACAAAAGTTTATATTTATTTATTACTTTGAACAGTGTAAATCGTCTCTTTACATCCACACCGTGCCGATATCGTTCCCCTTAACAGCTTAACATTTACAGATGTGTCCCCTTTTTGTCAGAACTGAATCCACCGGGGGTTTGTTAGGTTTTATTTGTAATGTATTTTTTACAGAAGAGAAATATTAACGTTAACACTTAACTATCGCACACAACGCACGTGTTCCCACAGAGCACAGACATGTTGTAATACTTGAATTTGTGTGTGTGTGTGAAATGAAACCGGTTGAGTGACTGGTGGGTGTGTAAGGGTGTGACCCCGGTGACTCAGCCACCAGCAATGTTCTTCTTCAAGGTGAATGAGTCACAACCTTCCTCTGCTGGGAGATGCCTCTTTCCAACGGATATTTGCTCCTTCGACAAATATCTGCCTTAAAACCGAAGCCATAAAACTTCAGAGCTCACACGAGACATTTTGAAATATTATTTCTGTCCATCTATCGTTAATTAGCAGTTGCGAAACATTTCTGTGGCTGAATTCATTTGCATTTTTATACATAGCTAAAAGTTCATAACAGTTCATGCAAAATGAAACGGCAGCAATCGATAAACTGGGGTGACCTTTTGCTCGAGAGTCCAACAAAAGCTCCAGAATCACTTAAATTCACCAGCATTTTAACATGTGCGTCATGATTTGTCCTTTTTTATCATGCAAATATATTCTCTGCAACTTGGATAAGCCTTCCTTTCTCCATTTAAACAAAGGGGAACACCCACTTTAGATTTGTTTACAGCTGAATTTCCTACCTCACAGAAAACTTATCAGTACCCCGACTCTTTTTGTGTTTCTTTTGTGAGAAATTAACACTTTGGCTCTCCACGTCTCCTTTTCCTCTAAAGTTCACCCATGGTATTTTCATCGGTATTTTCTTGCCCTTAACAGCTCACGCATTTGTCTTCTTGTGTCAGGAAGTGCAATTATTGCTCCTAACTGTAAATATTTTCAGTGATATGAAAGCGGTTGAAGAGTTTTCATGTGTTCTCAATAAGGAGAGAGATGAGACCTTTGGAAGTTCCTCATTTGAAACAGGTATTCAGCTCGAAATTAACTTTCCGGAAAAGTGACATCAGTATAATTTTGCTGTTTAACAGCGTTATATCCGGTGAAAATACCAAAAATTCTATTTGCATTTGTTTGCAACCAAACCTCCATTTAGAGCAGGATGTATGTTTCAACACGTCGATCTGCTGTTGCTGCAACGGCTAAATGAGCCACTTGTTGAGAGTCCCACAATGCTGCTCTGAGAAAAGCAGGAAGAGAGCAGACAAAGAGCAGCATGGAGCAGACCTGGTTTTCTAAATGTGGGGGGCGGGGGGCTGTTATTTGGCAAGAGGTCACACAGGAGGTTAGTATGATCGATGAGCTGATGGCTTCTTTTTGTCTCTAATGGTTTGAAGGAAGGAGGGGACACCGAGGATGAGAGGAGATACAGCGGGACAGATTGTGGACAGATTGAAAGAAAACAAGTTCATGAAGTCTTCATAGGGTTTGAACTCTCCTCACTTTTTGTGATGCTGTAGAAACGTTAACTGCACGATGCACCGATAACTGCAGCCGTCGTCTTCGTTTATGGCTACACTGAATCACCTTCGACTCCTAGCTAGCGTTACCTTTTAGCATTGCAGCTTCTAAGTGGTTAGCGAGAGCGCAGTTTTCAGCTAGCCCAGTGATTTTTTTTTATGGGCCCTGAACGCTCCCTGTTGTTTTTGTCATCTAGAAAGAACCCAGTCTTTCTACATGTTTCGCAAATGTGACTGGTCCATTTGTGATGATTAAAGATGACCACACTGGTACACTCACGGCAACAAGCAGTCATGTAACCACATCAGTCAGTAAGTTACTGTAAGCTGGATTTCTAACGTAGTGAGTGCTCACAGTTTACACAGGAATATCGGGAATGAATAAGAATTACGTATTACAGATATAAGTATTGCATCCAGTATATAATGATGAAGAATGAAGGTTAAAAGGACAAAAAAAAAAAGTATGAAAAGAGTTACAATCGAAGCATTTTCAGGTCAAAGAGGGACAAACTTCTGGTCTTCAGCTGCCGCACATGTTAAACCATCTCTCCGAATACTTGGTGATCTGGATTGCGTGCGACTGCTAGATGCGCAGGCATTTAAATCTGTGATCAAAGTTCTTTTAACGGGGTTTTTGACAGCGCTTCTTATAAAACTTGCCTTTTATTGGCACCTGAAAAGAATGGAAGGTACAGCCACAGTGAGATAATGATGGCTCCTGTGTCTTTGACTGAACAGGCCTATGGCATGCAAATATTATTGGAACGGGAATTAAGCGTTGAAAAGGGATTTCATACCTAGTGAAGTGTAATTGTGACCTTTAACTTATGGAATTCATGAAGTCATTTCATTTTAAAACACAGTGAAAGTTCATAAGCACAACTTAGGCACTCAGATTTTCACATTATTTGCAGTTAATGCTGACCTGAACTTCCATTTAGATGTATTTAACTTTCTTTATTTCCACCAGCTCATATTTGATCAGTGTAAAAGATTAAAAAAAATACCCCCATTTCATCCTGATCGGGTTATGCCATCCCACTGCCCTTTTGTTTATGTTGTGGCGGACTTCAGAGCAAAAAAGGTCGAGTGTTTATATGCTGACTGGGTGTTTACGCTCTCCCACACGTTCTTATCTGAACAGCGGTCTGTTGAAATCAGTTAAATGTGGAGCTCATGTTTGTTGTGTAAACTCTTCTGTTTTTTTTTTTTACATACAGTCACATTATACATTTCATATTTATGCCCCTCCTGCTATGTTAGCTTTAGTCAATTAAAGTGATTTGTGCCCGGACTTCAAAGTATTTTTTATTTGACAGCATGTTTTGTTGATTCATGATACAATAAACTGTTAATATAACAGCAAACATTCAGAGCTGAAGATACTTTATAGTGCATTTCATTTCTTTCAAATGGAAAATCTCCAAATAACAAAAGTCATTTGGGGTCACTCGCTGAGAAATGACGCCTCGGTGACTGTATGCGAGCTGCAGAGTACAAACAGAACGGCACTTTTTACTGCAAACCAAACGTTAAGCTCACACTCGCGCCGTTCACGTATCTTTGTGTGAGCGGTGTAACGTCTGTATTTTGGATGGCGGCCGTATGCCTGGATTTATTAGAAGATGGCAGGGGCTGTTTAAAGGGTCAGCCTTACCAAATTGCTAACAGTCTCACTATAAGCACATTTACTTTATATACCCACGGGTGAAGGAAATGAAATTTGAAAGCACTCACTGATATGACCTCTGCTGCCGCTCCAGAGAAAAATGAAATTATGTTTTGTGAAGTGTTTGCAAATGTTTTTCATTTTTAAGATTTTCAAACGCAGCAGCAAAGCGCTGCTTGTAAGAATGCGCTCACTTGATATCACTTATGTAATAATATTTTCCAAATATAATTTTGTGACCGACATCTTAGCTGGTTAGATATATTTCAAATCCAGATGTTTTCATGTAATATTTTTTAATATTTATTTTAAACATTATATACATTGATGTTTAGGCATTTCTGAAGCAAATCCAGATGAAGACGCTTCCTCTTACAGCAGGTCTATGAAAAACGGGACCTTCATTTGAATGGTGAGGCCGGCACAATGAAAACAGGGTTACAGTATCTATGGCGGTTGATCTATTGTGTGCACTGCGTTTTTAATACACTGCATTATAATCACGTTGAACATGCCCCAGGTGACTTGGCTCAGATAACCTAACCCCTCTAAGTGCATGCAATGAAAAAGGAAAAACATTGCTATCATTACTTTCTCTATTAACACTGTTAAATATGCAGAGACACCATGTTTCAGAATAAAATGCCTGGCTGGGCTTGCTGCACCAAGAAGACCATTTGGTTGTGTCTTACACCACCCTGAGGTGAACCGTTTAAATTAGTGTGTGTGTGTGTGGTCACTCTGTGGAATTTGAGTGCACCACAGAAAATCTTTGTTTCCAGGTTACGTATCTCAAAATCTTGACTTTTACTGACTCAAACTTCAGAGTATGTCAAAATTTTAAGATTCCCAGCTCAGAATTTTGACTTGCGGATATATTTTTTCACAGTGATGGAAACAAGCTTGGATAAAAAAGACCCGTATCTGCTTCTTTCAGCTTCTTATTTCAGTAACTCTAAGGGTACAAGCCCTTTCATAACTGTTTGTATTCTATAAATTAAAATTATATATAATCATGTATAAGTATTATTATTATTGACACACTGATAAATGCTTTATAATAATGCACTGAGCTTATAATATTTAGTCACAGGATTATCTCTACCTGCAGCTATAATAGAATTAGTACATAATGTAGTGTAGTTGTGTAATTACTGTTGTGTAATTCATGAGTCACCGTTAAGTTAAAATATATATTTTTCAAACTTTTCACAATTGTACTTACATTTTTCCCTAAAATCCCCTAAAATCTTTTAAGTATGTATTTATTTTTTGCAAATTTGCCCACTACTTTAATTGTTCTTATTAAAGCATAATAATTCCATTTATGTAATTCTGTATGTTTAAAATTTAGAATTTAAAATGTATACTCTAGTTTTCAGTTTCATGCATTGTATAGGAAATATGTTAAACAGTTAGACTCCCTATAAAAACATGCGTTAAATGATTGACTATACCTTTAAATATCTCTTCTTAAATCTGACATCATGGCATCATGGTCTTAAAATACCACTCTTGCCACTGGCACTCCTCTACAACCCAGTCATTTCTTTTAGCCTCTTAACTGCCAAATAGAAGAAAAAAAAATCTTCATTTCTGCCTCCTCAAATTCATTATTACTTGAAAGTCGACACCTCAGCCGGGGCACACCGAGAACAACGTGTTCGACACGTCTTTTGATGTAAAATACACCCAGTGTATCAAATTAATGGCAACTAAACAAATGAAGCAGTTTACAAAGACCACCCTGATGAATTACACAAAACGGGACATACCTGCAAATGAACAGTTACAACTCGCAAACACAAATGAGCTGTGACAGAAAGCTCGAGGAGAGAGCACAACGCTGGATGAACCCAGATAGTGTGAAGTACTTTCTCTTTCTCTCACTTTTTTTTCTGTTTTCTTTTTTCAATCGCACACGTTTGGCTCTCCACAGAGATTTACGGACATGCTGCATTTCCTCCTCACATACTTTAATCTTAGGTATCACCACTAAGCGCCTAACAAAGCCAATGCCAACCCTAACCTTCACCTGATTTTAACCTTAGGCCTAGGTTAACCCTTGGACAGGCTTGTAAAGTGGTGTGCGTGTGTGTGTGAGACGACTGGCTCTGCTCTGATGTCAAACTGGTTCTCACGCAGATAGTTGTACAGGTATATGTGCACCTACACACACTCGTCTGATCTGAGCTCAGACAGGCGTGTTTGCACTAGACAGAGTGGCTGCATCTTAAGTGTGTCTTGGCACCATCACTAATCATACCTGCCCCGCTCCAGGTGGCTGGGCACCTCCTACAAACTCACACACACACACATATATACGCACACACCGTATCACAGTATGGTTACCTGTCTCATTCAAGGGCAACCAGGAGGGATTTACGAGGGATTTTGTGGGTGTGAGCTGATTGTTAATAAAGATGTAACTGTCACAGTATTATTTTCTCTTTTGTCTCATCAGCGTGATTTATCCATGCAGCATTGTTCTGTTTGTGCATGTTTGCTTAAGAATATATTCTGAACTTGTGAACGTAATGGAAGTCATGACCAGTGGATTCTTTCTCAGCTCCACCTTCGCGCCAGCGTGATGTGAATGCTACACCCTTCTGGGTCAGGATGGACAAGCAGTGTAGACAGCAAGTTAAACCTTCACAGCCAACACAAAATATCACCACTTAGCATTCAGGGTGTCAGATGACAGAGACAAATGGGGGCAAGAAATCTTTTTATTTAAACGCAAGTAACAAAGTGACTGAAATATGAATAAGATGGCTCAATATTTTTAGTTTTAGAGATTCACAAACTAATTTTTAACCACTGAAAAACAAACACTAAAAAACACAGTTTTTTAGTACAAAAAGTACAAAAATCTGATACTGATAACATGCTATTATTCCCTGTGTAAATAAAGAAATACGCTATTCCTTTTTTTTCTAACTAACTATAATTGACAGCATATACAAACAATAATATATTTCCTTTAATGCAAATTCTTTATATTCATGATAAAATCAAACTTTCTTTAAAAAAGTAGTGAGTTACAGAATCTTCGTTCATTCATAAAGTGATCTGTTACTGAAAAGAGATACAAATAATGAGCCCTAAATGAATTGCTTTACACCCACCTTTACTTTCCACTTAGGTAGTTTACCTCACCAAACAAAGGAGCTGCAACACATTAATATAACTAAACAAGTGTACTTGTATCAATATCCAGCATATTTCGAAATTCACCACATAATAGGAGATTAATCCTTTTCTCTTTTTCACTTGTTGCTCATACCGAGGCTGCTGGCTTGTGGCTGGGTCTGGGCTCTGGATAGCTTTAGCTGCTTCCTTGTTAGCTACTTCAAACTGGGCACGTTCAGTTGAGTAAAGGTCATTAAAGTGTCTAATTACGTTTGTTGTACAGAATTTGTGGGGAACTTTGGAGAACTTTGTTTCTTCCTCATTCACAGTGAGGATTTTGGCTGAACAAAAGATTGGTAGCATTCTCAAAGTCAAGAGTGTCATTTAAAAACCAGAAAATCCCACCACTCAATCATAAATCTAAAAATCTCAAAATACAAGAGAGAGTGATGTATTTACTTGTATTTTAAAAAAAACATAAACAACACAGGCTGTTGGTTATAAATTGCTACCCAGTCATGTGCAACGTGTTGAAGACGATGTGTAACCCATCTGCCACTGGGAAACAAACTTCACTACAAGATATGTAAAGCTAGTTCAAAGTAATGAGTAATATCAGAAACTAAATATGTATAAAGATGTAACTGTAAGCAATTTCAAGCTGAATTTCTGTTGAATTGCTGTGGCTCACTTCCTCCCACCAGGGGACCCCAGCCCACTATTATGCAACTATTTGTGCAGGCATGACATGGACTGGCTCATACTCTGTTACATGTGAGACTTAATGGCTAATCATCGTCCTAGACAGAGTATGCAGAAAATCAGCCAATTCCAGTCCCTTGCTTGTCGATCAGTGCATCTCTACTACACCAGTGTTACCCTAAATTACCAACAATTGGTCAGTGCAAACAAGGAATTCAAGCTAAGACTGACGTAAACTTTTATATTAATACAGCATGGGGCTGCTGCCCTTTTCTTGAAATCCACGCAATCAGCCAGAAGGCAAATCACTGAGGCATTAAGGACATCTTCTGCTCTGAATACAAAGAAACAAGAGTAGCTGCAATGTTATACATATTTATGGCATACAGAGGACTTCAGACAAAAAGACATCAAAACTGCCTGGAGAAGCTCATCTTCCTTAAGGTTATTCGAGTCGTTCTCAGAGGCTTCCTGAATCCAAACCTTGGCCCTAAATGACCAAACTGGGAAACAATGTCATGACTACTATCGATAATCCACAGTTTTGATAACTGTATTTTTTTGCACTGAAGGAGCAAATATGTGGAAACTCGAGCAAATAAACTCCAAAGTAATGAGCCTAGATACTATTAGAAGTAGTGAGGTCTGCCACAGGCTGCGATTTCTTAAAAACAGAAAAATGTAATGTTGAAATGTGTGCAGTTTGGTGAGCGGCTTCCCACACCTGCATCATTTTAACCATATATGTATATTGTGCTTGGCAGGCCTGTCATGCTATAAAGATTTTACGAAATTTTATTTCAGCAGGGCGAAAAACTTTAATGGAGACATAGTTTCTCTGACTAATTAGTAATTATTAGAAGTCACATACTCTTAGAATAACACTGCGGAAAATATGCAGCAGTAAAGTTTCAGCTCACTATTTAATTACTTGCACCCACTCTACCATTTAATTGCATATACAGCAGCGAGTCGACGGTCTGTAGTTCCTGTAATCAAATTGACTTTTCCCCTCTACATGCTGTTGTGTGTGTGCTATAACAGGGTAACGGGGTCAGCGGGGGGCAAACAACATTCGTTTTCAGCTCAAATAAGCAAGGCAAATCAATACAGTTCACTCACACCTCTGCACTGCACTGCTGGGCCTATACGTCACACAAACAGACAAAACACACACACATATTTTTTTTTTGTTTATGTGCTCGTTGCTCCATTTATTTTTAGACCAGAGGCAGGATATTTAGTTTCATTAAACATTCCAGCCTCCTTGATTTCCTTTTCCCCTCCTTTTTCCTAGTGTTCCTCCAGCCCCCTCACCAATCTCTCTCCCACACACACACACACACACACACACACACACACACACACACACACACACACACACACACACATACACATACAGTAAGTCCCAGGGGCAAGTTGGTGGTGCTGGTGTTGGTATGGCTTCCTGCTAGTGTTGTGACGTGAGGCACTTGTGCTCACTGGTAGAAAGGCCTCTTTGTATACAGCCGTCTGCCTCGGCGCTCTTTCCACCACTGACAATTATTTTCCCCTCCAACCTTCAGCTGACTGCTTGGTGTGTTGAGTCACCGTCATCATTCGACTTCATATATGAGCAAGAAAGACTGAAAAAGACATAAAGAAAGAAGGAGAGCTGCGGGCTTAGATTTCAGCAGCTGTAACGTTCACAACTTTAAGTGTGACGACGACTCCAGGGACTCACAAACTGAGCAGCCTCAGACATTTTGGGCTTATGTGTTGTATTTATTTTGCAGTGTCCAGGCTGCTGAGAGTTATATGACTTTCTTTTTCAATATATCTTTTATTTTAGATGAATCACAACACCATCTCTGCATGAGAATGAAAATCTTGAGTATATAGGACCCAAATTTAAATCTCTCATTTGTGTCCAGTTGCTCCATTACACATCCCAGGCCCCGTCTCACGCCCCCCACCCACTGGATGATCTGATGTGGTTCTTGGGGCCAGAGCAGAAGCAGTGGTGTCAACAGTCATACATGTTTTTCTGCTGCAATTCAAGTGAAACACTATTTTTCTGTCTTCACAAACACACTCGATACATGCTCAACAGTTTTCTTCCAAAGAGCGTGAAGCACTGCCAAGAAACCATACCACGGGTCATTAGCCATCTGTCAGACATCCTTTTTTCTCAGTTTTTCTCACAGTGATTTGCTGCTTTGCTACCAAACGTCTTTCCTCAAGTGAGTCTGACTCTCTGTCTCCCTCTTCAGGAATGACAGGTTTCTCTCAGGAGATCATCGCACTGATAATTGCGTCACGCCCCTCTTGGCTCAGTGGTATCTCTGACAGATTCTGCCTTAAATATTTTTGCTGCCTGTTGGTTTAAATTTACAGCTGCATTCCCATCATGTACCGCAGAGGTGAGGACCTCCAATGATGGAAAAACTCCCCAGCTTTTTGAACGAGCTTAAATATGGCACCGCCACACTCATCCTGGTGGCAGGGAAGAGACTCGAGATCAGTGGTCCTAATAAGATACGCCTCTCTCCAAATTCCCGCTGCGAGAAAGGCTCTGACCTACCTGATGCTTAACTCGATGCAGCCCATAAATTTGAGCGATTGCTATTGATTTTGACTTATCTCCGTAATAAGATCCAAGCAGTAATTTGTCATGCAGGACCACGTTTGGTCTCACGCTGCAAGAAAAATATTGCAGAGAGAATGCACTTCACTGTGCCTCTCTGCATCCACTATAGGTAAACAGAGACCCCTTATGAAAATAATTCATAATATAAAACTTAAAAGAAGCCTTGAAGAGACATATTTGTTTAACCTAAGTGAGCCCTGAAACCTATGAGGGATGTCACAGGTAATGAGTGCTTGAGCATGAGTAGTATAACCAATAACACACTTTTTATAAAGGACTACTTGGTACATAAATAAGAAGTCTCTGGTGCTCTCTTTGAGCTAAGTGAAGGTCATCTTATCATATCTCGAAACACTTTTGGGCGCTGAGACTGACTCAGTAATAATAAATCCAAGGGCACATTTGATAAAAGTGTTGCTATTACTACAAAAGAGCTGCACTGCTTGTTTTTAAACAGAAACCTGACTTAATTTTCAAGTTTCAGCTTTCTAATCAGGTCATCAGAATGACTTTTGGAAAAAAAAAAAAATCTTTTTCCTCAAACTAGACACCCTAGACACACGGCATGTTTTAATATGAGCCTCAAACTTTTCATTTAAGCATATAAACATTATGAGTTACTAAATCGCTGTAATGTAACAGAGTTCAACAGGATTAAAAGAGTTGAACTAGCACTTTTATTTTTTTTTTTTGTAATAATTTGAAGAATGTGTCTGATTGCTCCCCATATCATATATCTTGATGTGGTCTCTCCTGTCATGTTATACTTTCCTTTAGACCTTAGCCAAATGTATTTTTTAATGGATTTTCCACACATAAAACCAGACCGTCACATTCAGTCACACCAAATCATGTCTATAAGAAAAAAACTATGAAAATGCTGCATCATCAAATGGCAAAGTAAACGGGAGGAAATCATTGGTTGCTTTTGTCGCTATACTTTAAGGAGGGAAGACATAGGGGGAAAATACTTGTTTGGAAGAAGTTTCTTCTTAACAGCTGAATCGATCTGTCGGCTTTCATTCTTCTACAGATCTTATACTGTGTTGTCAAGATAGCGGAAGTCAGGCACAAATGGGAGTTTGAAAATTTGATTGATTGTCTGTGTCTTCCCTTGTGGGTAGTGAATTACCTCTGTTCACAAAATGAGCCCTCAGAAGTCATTTAGGCATCAATACGACTCCACTTAGCAGGCAGCATAGCAGGAAAATAATGGCCGTGTCAGTTTGACATTAACATAATCTTTATGCTCTACAACATTTGCGGTTTAATGTGAAGTGGTGAGGCTACAAACAGGTTGGTAAATAGAAACTCACGAGCCTCTCGTGGCTTTTCCTCACTGTTGGGGTAACGTGTTCCAATTCAGAAATTAATTTCCTCTGGGAGCTGAACGTTGAGCCAGGTGATATTATTAATCATGTAGTACCGTCTGTGTTATATTGAAAGGTTGGTCAACAGCTTAACACTTTTACAGGCTGGATAATGTTACAGATCAACTTTATGTTTTTGTTTACTTGCTTGAAAAGCTGCTGCCAAATGAAGCGCTTTAACACAAGTGAGGTTTCTAAGTTGAAGGAAAGCACACAAAAACCTAACAGGAGCTATTTGTCAGTTGCAGACATGGTCAGACTGCTAGGCAGGCAAATGGCGGGCAGCAGGGATGCTGGTCAATAATTTACTTTTTAGGTTTTGGGCTGTTGAATGTTCAATGTTGAACTTGAATATTTACTTTTCAATACCAAATGTTATGTGGACGACCTAAATTAAGACATCTATTCAGTCACCCACGCTGTATCACCTTGGGTTCTAGCATTAGAAAGATAGGCTGTCATTTGCAAGTTATATTTAAAAAAATGCATTTTTAATGCAGGTTAAGTAGTTTTTAGCGCATTAATACAAGTGAAAAATGTATAGGCTTTTCAGACTATATGACCGCTACCCCTTGTTGGTGAAATCATACTAATAAAAACAGTGATTGGAGAAAGCGTGACAACCAAAATTATTGCCGTCTTGTTGCCTTTAAAATTGTTGCTTTGAAGTTGGGGACCAGGTCTGCAATCACTTGCAGTCAGTCGATGTCTTCAAAGAGATTTTGGAGCATCGCAACAACAATAAAATAGCAACAGTAAGTGTCAGGGGTGGGAGTTGGACCCAAGTGCAGGACTCAGAAAAAAGAGAGGTAAACTATAAAGCAGCTTTATTGTTGAAACTTTAACTAAATACAAAATAATGCAGGTAACAAAACAATGTAAACAAAAACTACAAGTCTAGAGGGAAAACATACTGCAAGGTAAGACACGACCATAAAGGAGAACACAACAAAGGATAACGGGAGACTGAGAAGATATGTAGCACAGACAGGTTGAAGAGAGAACAGGCAACAGGTGGGTTGCAGGACTTGACTTAATACAACCTTTTAAGTCGAGTCCCCTAATGCAAAGATATGCATTACAGTGCTCATGGGTGCACACAGACTCAAACTGATTGCATATTGGCAAGCTCTAGTATAGTTAAGCATGGAATAAGTGACCTTGAATCCTCCCTTCGTTATGCTGCAATAGGTGTAGGCTGCTGGGGTCTTCCCATGATGCCCTGAGTGTTTCTTCTTCACTCACCTTTTTCACTCACTGTGTTTATGCACCTCTCTGCATTTAACCATTGGTTGTTATTAATCTCTTCCTCTCTTCCATAGCATGTACTTGTCCTGTCTTCCTCTCCTCACTCCCAACAGGTTGTGGCAGATGGTCGCCCCTTCCTGAGCCTGGTTCTGCAGGAGGTTTCTTCCTGTGTAAATGGAGTTTTTCCTTCCCGCTGTCACCAAAGGGCTTACTCATACAGGGTCATATGATTGTTGGGGTTTTCAACATTTTAGAGTCTTTACCTTATAATATAAAGTGTCTTGAAACAACTGCTGTTGTGATTTGGTGCTGTATAATTAAAACTGAATTGAATTAAACTGATGCTGCACTGATATTGACAAATGTCTTGCTATGCTGCCTTTTTCTAATTTAAAATGGTGTAGTGCACAAGTCACAGAGGTAATCTAAAATAGTCACAGAGGTAATCTAAAATAGTGTTGTCTGAAGTCTAGGTATGTGTTCAGATATGCTGTAAGAGAATCCAGCAGGGTGAGTGCATGAGAGTGCATAAGATTTGTCCTAGAAGAACATATACAGTACATACATGTCGTGTGACCTCTGTGTTCCAGCTTTAGACCTTTTCAGTGAATCGTGCCTCCCACATTCTGATTGCATGCTGTTTCGTTCAACCTTTGTTGAGATTCATCTGAAAATAAGATGACTAAAAGCCACCTGTCAGTTAACCTATTGCCAAATGGACCAAGGTCATCATGACCAGCTGCAATGATACACAGAAGGCAGATCTGTTAGTGGCTGTTCTTACATTTTTGTTGCATCTGAAAAGCAACAATAAACTGTTCTTCTGTGAACTTTTCCATTAGGACTGACCTCTGTTGTCTGTACTGGAAAGCTATAAACTAACCAGACGCTACCGCTCCTGTGACATTTCAATCTCTGACATTTGAAGATAACGATTTTCTTTATTATATTCTTCAGACCATCCTGCGGTCAACAGTTAATGGTCAGGTGATGAGCAAATTTGGAGCCCTTCTCTCACCACAGCAGCAGTGATTCCTCTTCACATTTTGGGGGCCTTAAAGTCTATCCAGGTTATTTATAGGAAGCAGAAATACCTGTACCAAATTTTATGACAATCCATCCAGGGGTAACTGAGATATTTCTGAGAGGATTCAATGTGGTGGTTTTAAGAATCTGCCAGTGCATTGTCAGGACAAAACAACTTTATGACCTGATTATTTCTGAGTCATTTACAGGTAGTGGTAGACTGCACATCAGGAGCACTGGTGGCCTGATAGTTATTTTCACCCTGCTGTGAACTGTCAGCTTGTTCAGTGACATTGTAGCAAGCAGTATTGAGTTGACAGACCTTTCAGACCTCTCAGGGGTGACGGATGTGTGGAGACTGTTTGCTCTTCTGTGTGCATAACAGACTTCCAAAGAAGCCACTTTGCAGCCTCTTTCTCTTTCACTCTCTCTGGGTAAGACAGTCAACATGCACCCACTATATAGATAGATGATCAATAAAACAAGAAAAAGTACATTTGGAGGAGAAATGCACCAGTCAGAGACCAGGCCAGTCCATTTATGGTTATAGAGTCTCTTCACCCCTGTAAACTTATATGTTAATTTGCTAATGAAACATGAATTTCACTAAGCATTACTGATCAACTGATATAGCATTAATATTATGAAAAGGAATTCTTTAGGTTAGGATGATTCTGTAGTGAATATCTGACAACCAGTGTTGAGTTTGTCGGGTGACAAAGAAATGCTTCACTGTAGTCACATGACATTTATCAGTAACACAGTAATGTAACACATTACTGTACTGAATTCAGTTGTAGTTACAGTTATGTCATTACTTGCGTCACAAAGGTTCTTCAGTTATCTGAATGCCAAGCAGATTGGTGTTAACATTAGTTTTATTTTGACTGCATAAAAGGACAAGAACATGACGGTAAAGTGCAAACTGCATCCAGGACAGAAACAACTGCATTATAATGCTTACAGAACCTCCACTCTTTAACAAATACCTACATGCTAATGTAAAACTGACCCGAGCCCAGCAGTCAAAGCCTGAACTCCAACAGGTAACACCAGCAGTGATGTGACGCTCGCCCTAAAATCTCTTTGTGCTTGTTTGTTGCTGTCTTTGTGTTCACATGTGAACACTAAAAGATAGATCATATTTGTAGCTTCATTAGGATGGAGATTTGTGTTACCATGTGGAAACGTATTCAAGGGTTCATATTCTTAACTGGTAATTATGTGACAATATGTTTCAGGCCATTTTATGGAGTAACAAGAAAGTAATGTAACAATAACGTAACAAATAAATAATAAGTAAAAACGTAACGTACTGCATTGCATTTAAGAAAGGTAATAATCAATGTGATAGATTCCTTTTTTGAGAAACGACCCTAACACTGCTGATAACTGTAAAGAAGCCATAGGGTTAGGTTATAAAATTGAGTGGCCTGGGATGATATCAAATTCCCAACCTAAGTTATTGTTTCAGTCTGGCCTGGGCTAACCATGCCGGAAGATCAAATCGTTTTTAAAAGGGAGATGTGATCTTATAAACTGAAAATATGTTAAATATGTATATATATTAAAGATTTAATGTGTCTTCAATACTTAAGAGGCAAAAAAACCCCAAAAACCTTTGTCAGCATTTATTTTTTTTCTTGCTTGTCCTCTAATCTTACCTGCAGGTAATTATTTTACTAATTTTGCTAATTTACTCACAACACAAGCCAATAACCTGTTCTTCATTTGTTTAATGACCAAAGAAAACAATGTTTCCAGAAGCTGTCCGGTACAACTGTTGACCTTCTATCTTCTAAAATTATACAGACACTACAGCAACATCTCTACAGTATAGAGCAATGCATGGCTGGCACCAACAAAATGATTAGATTCAATGTTTTATTTACATTACTACCTCTGTTCAAAAGTTAGAATTAATCTCACTGCAGGCAGGATTCTTCAAAACCCTGAGAAATTCTGAAATCATTTGTTTGTTTCACTACAATCATTTCTTTAAACAAAGCAGCTTACAGGTACATCTAAAGCTGAACATATTTCATTGCACAAAACAGTTCAAGCTGAACCCAAGCAGAATATATTTTTCAAACCAGACAGACATAAAAAGTAACAATCTCATGAGAATGTGTGCAAAACATTGCTGCGCAAAGGAAAGAATTAAAATAATAATACCATGAAAAGTTTTCCATCATTTAACCTCAGACAAACTACAGAAAAAATTTAAAATACAGGTCTTTACGCTTCTTTTTATATAGGATGGCTCAGTGTCTTCTGTCTCTACATAATCCAAGATTTCACGATGATTTCATGATGTTGGAGCTCTGTGGGCTCTGTGCTGCAGGATTTCTCGTTTTTTCTTGTCAGTGAAGAGCTTTCATGCCTCGGCCTGCATGTTTGAAGCCGTCAAGGCTGCACAGTGAATTACATCATGGTGTGGTATAAGTAATGAAAATTTTATTCATGACTTTTGCCTTAATGGATATATACATTCATGTGGAGGATTATTAAAGAGCAATATGCAGCCATTAGGCAGAACTCGAACATGTTAAGACATGTTTTAGAGCAGTGCTCATGGAAATCAAATGCCTCACAATGCACTCCATGCCATACCCCTTTTTCTGTTCTAATTAGTGGGTGACACTAAGTGACACTTTCTTTAGTTGGCTGCTTTTTGTACAATTTGAATTGCAAATGGAGGACTAATTACTTGCCGCTAAAACAGTGCAGCTCAAATTGTTTCAACAAAACTCAAAGTGCTTTTTTTAGCACGAGTACAAACACTTTGACACACGGCTGCAAGATGCATGTTCTGCTGTGTTCTACTCTATTCTTGCAAGCATGTAATTAGCATCTACTAATGACCAGTATAATGTAAGGTTACATTATCTATAGCTGCATTAAGGTGGACATACTGCAGTTCAACCTGTGTTAGAAAAATGTTCCTGCATGTTTTTTCCCTAATTAATGAGAACTCTCGATCAGCCATTGATGATTAATAAAAACACTACGATTTTCATTTCAAGACACTTTGATGTGATTCAAAGGCAGCCTGGGCGAGAAGTTCTGCATTATGTATAATTCGAATGAAAATTGCATAAACAGATTTTCTGTGGGTCACAATGGGAGTCCTGATTTTGAATGTCACTGTGTGGGATGTGCAGAAGAACTGCATCCAGACAGTGAAGCGCTGACAGCAGCTTTATAGATTTATTAACTATGATAGGCTGCATTTCTACAGCTGCTCCCTCATCAGCTTCTTCTTCAGAATGCGCTCTCACAATGGAGCAGGCCATATGGGTCGTCTCCGCCGCTGGGAATTCAGTCTGTCTGACAAGATCGTGCAAGGGTGTTTTTTTCTGAGAAGATGTAACAACTGATACCACTAACGAAAAAAGCAAAACAAAAACTAGATGCAGTGGGCGAAATGTGGATGCATGCTTGTATTTGCCTGTGTACATGCGTGCATGTTTCTATAGTGTTTGTGAATGCACATTTGAGTAAGGTGTGAATGTTTGTGCATGAGACACAAAAGCAAAGTAAACACTGTCTACGCTTCACTGACTATAACCCCCGGCTTAGCCATCACACCACTCATCATACTGCCAGCAACGGAAACGTCCATTCAGCTAGATTTTGTTTTTTTTTAAACAAACAAAATAGCACAGCTTTAACTTCTGTTGCCTCAAGAAACCATCTGATTCCCTTGTATTTTAACTTATAATACCATGGATGTATGTAGTAACCTGTAGTGAAGTATATAAAATTGATGAATCTTTGTGTTGGTCATGTGGATCCTGATCCATCACACACAAAAATTAACAGAAGTGAGATAAACTCGTAATTTTTAAACAAACAATTTGATATTTGAGGAGTTTTGCATATTTGCTGTCTTCCTTAGAGATTGATAAGAACCTCAACACGGCTGTATGATAAGAGAGCTGGTGAAAGCTGACAAATTTGGCATTACAGTGGTCAGCGTACCGGTATGAGGCATTCATGGCTGTTTGTTTAAACAGTGTTGTCAAATGTGTAATAACAAGTATACCTCGCTACGCAAAATTCGTGAGTCACCCCTCATTTCTTTATATTTTGCTTCCAAGGATTCGAGCATGAAAAAGCCAACTAACTCACTATTGTGTCAACACATAACAGATATTTTAGTAAAGAATCCATTTAAAATTTCTATATATGGGAACTTTGCTACTACCTGTAGCAAAAACAGATCAATTGTTCTCATTTCTTTAGTTGAATCTATGACGAATGCTAAAGATAACACAGGTTCACAGGCATAAAATAGTCTTTTTTGCACCAACAAGGTAATTTCCAAAGAACTATTAGCTGAAAACTTGCCATATCTTGCAATGGTGTTTGGTGTGTTCTGAAAACTGAGAGTTAGGGCAGAGAAGAAAATAAAAAATTGCAGACCTGAAAAAAAGTAGAGTCCTATCATGTCCTAAGAAATGACCTGACAGAGGACATTAAAGAGATGCATCTGACCCTTAAGTTGACCCATCTACTGTTCACTGAAGCCTCATTAGAAATGGTCTAAGTGGAAGGGAAGCTGTCAAGTAACCATTACCAAAGTGTGTCTACAACCGTCTGTAAAACATTGCGGAGACTTTCTCTTGGTGTGGTGCTACATTTCAGTCAGGGGTGTTGGGGATCTTGTCAAAATTGATGCAATTATGAACAAAGAAAAGTATTATCAGATATTAATCCGCTATAAAGTAACACCTGACTGAAAACAGCTTCATTTTTTCATCTTTACAATGATCCCAAACATGCTGCCAGTCCATTCAAAGCACACTTCGATAGAAAAACACACAATGAAACACCATCAGTCATGGATTGGCCTCCCAGAGCCTGGACATCAACACTATTGAAACAGTATGAGATCATTTTGACAGAAAATGGAACAAAAGGCAGCGAACATCCAAAGAAGTGCTTTGAATGTCCTGTGAGAAGCCAGGAGAACTATTCCTGAAGACTACTTAAAGAAATTATAAGAACGCTTGCCTCAGAGAGCTCAAGCTGTGGTCATACCAAATATTGGCTTTAATTTTGTTAGAATTGTCCAAACTTATTTCCATGTATTTTTCAATAATTCTCTGCAACTATTTCCGAATTTCCTATCAAAATATAAAGAAATGAGCTAGTCTATAAAATAGAAAACTACAGTCAGGGGGTCAAATTATGTAGCATTAACACTGAGACTGAAATCAGACCATCGGCGCCTTTTAAACAAGAAATTAACATGTGGTACTTAAAATCAATTCAAAATTTGAAAACAGCACTCTGGTCATTCAGGAGTTATGTTCTCTAAGGATTTTCTAGTGAACACTCACTGGTTTAAACATCAAGACATATGTAACCTCAGAGGATTTAGGGATATTCTTTTTTGTTTGACTTTAATCACCTTGAGCTTCATGGTAACAAAACAGGAGATTGCATTTTCACCTTGACATGAACAAAGAAACTCAATAAAATGTCAAACTGTACCTTTTGAACATTTACACAGTGTCACAGTGTTCGCTGTTCCTCGGAGTGACGCATACACGAAGTGCTAAATTATTCTCTTTTTCTCCAACGAAGACGCAAATGTCAACCACATAAAAACTAGCAAAAAAAAAAAAAAAAACAAGCCAACTGACATTTAGTCAAGAGCGTTAAATTCAAATCTACATTCAGTGTTGTTTCATTTCCAAAACATCATATTCGCATATGATATCTATAATCATTACTGTCCTCAGTCCAGTTTATTCTAGTGCTGCAGACCTCATCAGATCAAACAGGGATTAAATGCCCTGCCTGCAGCTTTCAGGCCAAACGCTCCTCTTTTGTCATCTGATGTGTTCGGCTTTGTGTTATTCAGACCTGGTGTTTGGCAGACATGTGCCAGCATTGCCAGCCTTGGCAGTTGGAACAAGTAAAATACTGTGCCAAATACTGTTAGTGCCCATCTGTTTTATGTGTCTGAGTTTCCCCACATCATTTCATTAATTAGTTATATTCACTGATATAAATACATCCCGGCTGCCAAACAGTGTCTCTTTCAGATCAGTTGCTCTTTGAGGACTTTTACACAATGAACTCATGACTTTTATTCATCACTAGTGTTATTTTTTTCAGGGTTCTCATTAGAAAACTGTCCCTATCCTTCTTATGTTAAATGATCGGGATCAGTTCACCGCGTTATTATTGTTGCCTTCCTCCGCAGCAACAAACTTAATCTCAGCATTGGCAGTCCTTGAAGCCATGCTGCTGTCTCTGACCTTGTGCTTGAACAGGAAGGGAAAAGTTTTCCTGAAAGACTTTTGGAAACTAGCTCCCATGAAGCCATAAACTATGGGGTTGACAGAGGAGTTGGCGTAGGACATGCAGTTGGCCCACGTCTTGATCTTGTATGTGGCGTAGTTAGGCTGGTAGTTAGGATAGAAAGACTGGAAGAGGACAAAGATCTGGATGGGCCCCCAGCAGATGGCAAAGAGAAGCACAATCACTACCACCATCTTGGAAACTTTGCTCCGGATGCTGATTGTTCTCTCAGACAGGAGATTCACCTGAAGAGACAAAAGAAGGAACCCTCTTTGTAATGTTTTTGACAATATTTAGAATATGTAACAATGTTACCAGAGTGATAACAGTCAATCAAAGTTATCAAAAGAAAGAACTAAAGGACACAGAAACGCTCCTTTGGGTAGCTACAGAAACTCTTATTAGAGTAAGTAAGAATGTAACTTCCTCAGGACCTAGAATAACCATCAGTGGTTGCCAGGTGATTGCGCTTTTTTTCACTTGGTGACTCGGTGAGTAAGTGAGGTTGAGCAACACAAAGTTCTGGGCAACCACTACCCTGAGGTTTGTTCCTGTTAAAAGGGAGTTTGTCATTCCTACTGTCACCAAGTACTTGCTCACAGGGGATCAGATAAAATTAAACTGAATCATTGTAACTGGAGACTCAACTCATCCGGTTGCCAGTTTGTTGTATCCTGGTAATACTCAGTTCATTTTGAAGATAAAACTCTGACCTGCAGCAACTACATCACTGTTTCTGTGGACATTTCTTAATTTCTGTTTCAAATCTGTGACGTTCTGGCTGGACACTGAATATAAGCAGTGAATGAGATTTTCTCTTTATGGTGATTTTCTGTGTACATAGACTGCATCAGATCCACAGGTTAGCGGTTTTCACCGATTTCACAGAGTTAATTGGTGTATTATCGCAGATAGATTGCATGTAATCAGTAGCGGTTTTAGATACGGGCGACACGGGCGGTTGCCCGGGGCGGCATCGTGGTGGGGGGCGGCATCAGGGCATCGGCAAAAAAAAATAAAAAATTGCTCGTACTCATGCTGCCCCGACATCATGCCAGCGCATATTGGGGATGGCATAGGCACCGATCGGTTTTCTATCGCCCAATTGCTGGGAGTAAGGGCGCCCTCCGTTTGCGGGGTACGCCTGCTGCTTGCGGCACAGGGAGGAGAGGGCGGGGCGGCGGGGGGTTCTCTGGCTGGCTGGAGCAGCATCTAATAACCAACTCGCAAAATAAAAACAAAGCAACAACACAAAAACACCAGACATTATGATACAGACTTATAATTTGCACCGATGTTTTTCTATATTTCCCTCGGGATGAATAAAGCATAATCAATCAATCAATCAATACACGAAAAGTGAGCGCGAGAGCCCTCGGCCTGCTCGCTGCTGAAGTCAAAGTAAACTTTATTGTTATCTCCGCTACATACAGTCCAGTATAGAGAGAGACGAGACGACGAGGCTCCAGTTACAGCAGTGCAAGTAAACGAACAATAAATATTTAAAAAAATAAATATACACTTTAGGACCAGGAGTAAAGGGATCAATAACAATTTAAAATGTATATTTTATATTTTGTTGATTTAAAGTCTCACACACAACCCGTTTTTAAAGTTTAAAAAAAGAGAAATGAAGAGGAGTGTAGCGACTTCCACAGTCGCTAGAGGCCGGGGGACTGAGCCTGCCTATTTGCCTGACGCGCTGTGAACTTTACGCAATAATGCGAGAGGTGGAATTGCTTGCTTGTTTATTAAAGTGCTTGAAAAGTTTACAGAGCAATGTGATCGGCTCGCGATTCAAACTCTTAAAACATCACAGGCTCTAATGCAACAAGGGGAAACTCGTTGTGTTGCGGTCAACAAAAAATACAGCTACCCAGCCCTGCTCTGTCAAAATCAAACCAGTGAAAGACAGACTGACAACGCCCTCTTAATGTCACCGCTACCACCCACGTGACTCCCGTTACACATCACCATAGCAACCAAACAAATGAAAACCCAGTGATCATTAAAATTCAATACATTTAATTATGGCTCCTACAAGGAGAAACGAGCAAAAGATACAGGTAAGCAGATGTGTCATTGGATAATGGCAGGTCATGTATCCTAAAACATTAAGAATCAGAATACTTTCTTAATTATGTGGGTTACAGTTCCTCCAAGAAGAAATGGTAAAAATAGTTACAGTAACAGACTAAACTCCAAACAATATATACAATAATATAATATTAATATAATAGTAATTAGTCAGTGTCAATTGTTGATTTGTCCTGTTCTCATTGTATGACGAATTATGATGTCTGTTTAGTAGCCGTTTGCATACTATATTTTCTCTGTCTTCATATGTGTGTGTGTGGGGGGGGGCGCCAGAGGGAGTGTTCGCCCAGGGCGCCAAATAGGCTAGGACCGCCACTGCATGTAATTGCCAGCTTGACCCCTTTAGTGTCTTAGCAAGTCGATTCTATCTTGTTGTGGTTTTATTTCATGTATTCATGCACCAAAGTTGCTTTAGAGACAGCAACTGACTAAGAGTGGTTGCAGACCTCTGTCATGCTGGGTCACCAACCACTACTTTTCCTAGTGTGACTGTATTAAAGGCTATATTTCCCCTTGAAGTTGTGAATACTTTGCAACCTTGTTATCCATTGATATTAGGGGATATTTGTTTGCTCTCTCTTTCCTATATTGGTGGAAATTATTGATCAGGGCATTAGTGCATAAAAAATCACTCCCACACTGAGCGAGAATATTTGGCTACAAGCTGCAGATGTACTTGTTTGTGCTCATAATTGTTTTCTACCTTATCCTGTCACACTTTTGATATAACACCTGTAGTGATGAACATTACTCCCATTCTGTTCACAGCAGGTCTATCTGCTCATGTTCCCAAAATGTAGTGAAGTGTAAGATCTCTTTGTGTTGACACAAAGGCAATAATTTGTCTTCCTGTAACACTCATGTGCAGAAGTTGCCAGTTATAATGCAGTTGCTCTTTTTTATGAATAGCTTCCACATTGAAAAAGGAAGCCACAATAAAAAATTATAAAATAAAGAGTTGACTGCAGCCACTTTAAAGGAGTTTTAAAGCACATTTTCAAAGACGGGGACATGAAGAGAAGAGAAGAGAAGAGAAGAGAAGAGATTTTAAACTTTTAATTGGCTGAAAATTAGCAGCAGCTGGTGACAGTAATATCTCTGTGCATTAGTGGCTGTGCACTTGTGAAGCCCAGGCCGATATAACGCCTGCCCTTACCTGATAATTATTGTCTACAGGTTCTACAGTGGGCTGGCCAACCCTCTTAACCATCAGAGTGTAGCAGAAAGAGATAGTGAGCACAGGCAGCAGGTAGGCAGCAATGAACTGGTACAGGATGAAAGCCCTCTCATGCGTCTTAGAGGGAAATCTCTCCATGCAGTATTGCCTCGGGCCGTACCAGTAGCCCTCCTCTATACGCTGGTACATTAAAATTGGTGTAGAGAGGATGAAAGAACCTGAAGAGGAGAAACATGGTTAGGTGAAATGATGGCATTTTAAATTTTATACATATACGCAACTATTTTTAATGAGTCAGTCGATAATGACACGACGTACCGATCCAAATGCAAATGCTGACAATCATGGCTACTTTGGGGGTTCGGTGCCGAAGAGATTTCAGGGGGTAGACTGTCACGTAACAGCGGTCTCCACTCATAGCAGTCAGGGTGATGCAGGTGGCTTGCACCGTCACCTAACAAAGGAAGACGATGCTCATTTCACTTACATGTAAATTCAAAGTGCTTAACGTAAATGACAAAAACATGAAAAGATAATAGAATAAAAGATAGATTATGAAGCTGTCTTATTCAGATTAGTTTGTGTGAGCAAAAACTGTAGTTTTGGAGAAGAAAAGTGATCATGCAGAGATTATTTTTTATTATTTTATGAAATAATCAAATATTACTCAGAGGATGGGATAATCGGGGGTCACCTGACCATGAAACAGCTTGTGAGTCAAATTTCCAAATAATTTTGACCCACTGAAAATGGGGGCTATGTATACAAAGGGATGTAATTCTTAAACTGTTAATACTTTTGTTAAATCCCTTGAATGAAAGCTGAAAGTCTGCACTTCAGCTGTGGTGTACAGATGTGAAATTACAAAATGTGTCACTGTCCAAATAATAATGGACGTGATTCTAGGTACATAAGCTATTGTGCTTTAGGAAAGGAGAAGAAATATTATTTATGACTCTCGGATGTTTAACAGTACAACTGTGAACCAAGAAAATTGAAAAGCAGAAATATATTTAATAAAGTCTATTTAGCTTGACTAACAAAAATAATAGCTTTAGACAGCTGAGTCCTCACTCTGCTCCATCTGTGCTGTATAATGTTACATCACCCACAAGAAAGAAGAAAAACAACTAAACAGTGAGTAAGCATACAAAGGGAAAACAGGCTAGCAAACAAAAAATGGGGAAAATGACCAAAAAATAAATTAAAATGTAATCTTTGTAGTCTACTTTCATAAAAGATATCCAGGCAGTGGTGGTGTCTCAAAGAAAGATGCCATGGTCTGATTGGTCTAACAGAATAGGAGGGGAAGAAATTGGCTTTACACTGGATCCATTGACCAAACAGAGGTATTAAAATGCAAATGCACCTGAAATATATTTATTTTAAACAGTCAAACATACAAATTGCCATGGCCTCCAGGATCTCTAGGATGTTGTTGTTGTTTTTTGCTGTTTCACCATTTCTCGCCAGGGCGGAGTCGGACTATGCTCCCCACCTCTGTCCTCGCCTACTCAGCTCTACTCACCTGTCACCCATCTGCTGTAATCACTCACCTGCCAATCATCACGGATTATTACCCTGTGGAGTCTGCTCCCTTGCTGAATCGTTGTGCTGACTTGTGTCAGTGTAGACCCGGCTTGGCTAGTGAGTTCCTTGTGTTTCCTAATGCGTCTCCCTAATCTGTTCTTCTTGTGCAGACTTCTCTATCCCTACCTGTTTCTCCTGCCCTGTGGACCCTGAGTGGGTGTGAGTGAGTGTGAGTGAACTTTCTTGGATTGGATTTGGAGTTTTTGTGACTCGTGGACTGTGTGAAGAGGAGTGTGAAGGTTTCCCTGCCCTGGACATTCTCCCCCTAGATTCCCTGGAGCCCCCTTTCCCTGCTGCTGTATATATTTCACCTGGTGTGCATCTGTAAATAAACCCCTTTCACTTTTCACCAGTTTTGAGTCCTGCACCCAACTAACTTTGACACAAATGTGTTTCTTACAAGAGCTCTTACAGTGTGCTGCCAAGCTATTAGAGGAAGCGCTTTTCTTATAGTGTCTTGCAAGCTTGTTTTTGTTTTTTTGTTTTTTGCTTTATATTTTAATCGCTGCTCTCTAGAAAGCAGACGTTCAAGCAGCTTTTTTGTCCTTTATTTCAGACTCCCTCTCCAGTTTTTACTAATGAGCTTGCATGCTTTTAAGCTGCAGATCATTCAGGATGGTAAAGAGCGAGGGATAGAACCGGAGAGGACGCGTACAGAGGAAGTGCAGAGGTGGCAGCATTTGTGATGAGTGTTTTTCATTAGCATATGAAGCAATCATCCAATTTCATTTTTAATGGAGTTCAACGATGCTTGATTCAATTAAACTTGAGCTAATCAGAAGAATTGTAATTGAAGACCAAATATAGAATTTTACTCGCACATTAAAGTTTGACAAACTTTTCCATCTTACACAAAATTAAAAATGACTGCATTTAATCATTACTTATTATTAACCTCTGGCTCTCATCCACAGTGTGCCTTTTATCCTGTCTTCCTCCTCTCACTAACAACCGGTTGCAGCAGATGGCTGCACCTCCCTCAGCCTGGTCCTGTCAGAGGTTTCTTCCTGTTAAAAGGGAGTTTTTCCCTCCCACTGTTACCAAGTGCTTGCTCACAGGGGGGCGTTAGCGTTTAACTTTTCGGGGGGGGGGGGTTCTCTATATAATTGAAGGTTCTTACAGTATAAAGCACATTGAGAAATTAAGTGAACTGAATTGAATCAATATTTCCACTAGGACTTACAGTTGTAGTGTTCTAGAGTAAAAACAAAAGGCCTCAAACAGATGCTTTTCTTGTTTTATATGCAACTGTGCATTGATGTTCAATGGAGCAGGATGACACAGAAAGCAAGCCAAACACTTTCTACCGTCTTTGTTCCTTTTGGATACATCACCTCTGTGGGTCTTAGTGGGTTGTATGTAGGCAAACTAATCCACTTTTGTTTTGAAATATGTGGAGCAGGGTGAAAAATGAGGGGTCTGGAGTTCCCTCTATGCTCTTTTACAATTAGGATCTAATTTTGTCCCTCTTTTGTCTCTGTGTCTGCCTCTTTCTCTCGCCACCTCTCATCTGCGACATTGAAGCCAGCACACATTACCCTCCAGAGGTTTCGAGCATCAGGACTACAGGATTTCAAAAGACATGATGAGAGAGAGAGAAAGGGGTCATCATGAGTTCAGTGTTGAGGCGGCTGAGGAAATGGATACCATTTTTCCTATGTTTTTTTTTTTTTTTTAAGATGTCTGGTATATTAGTAGCACATCAGTTCAATTCATAATTTCTATTCTACTGTAGTTTTATTTCTTTTTAATGACGGAAGAAAATGAGGGAGGAATAAATAATAAGAATGTCTTTTCTTTAAGCTTCCTAATCTTTTTTATTTATTCAGTCTAAACATGGTAATTAAAATCATAGGGCTACACGGGGGATATTCTCCTGACATTCAGCCATAAACTTCAGATAACGCTGTTTACATCAGTGTCTTAAAGTATTTGAGATCTGCAGCCTTATATTTATATATAAGATACATTTAAAGGGACAGCTTACTTTTATTCACCTGAAAAAAATCATCAATACCAGTCCTTTTTGTGATTTTAGCTTCTCAAATATCCATCTGTCCATCAGCTGGGGCCTGTGCAAAATAGAAATAGACCAAGAGGCAGTTCCACGCCCTTGAGAGCTCACCAGTTCATCTCAGGGTTCTCATAGAGACAAGCACACACTCTCATATCCACACCTCAGTCAGTGTAGAAACACCCAGAACTTAATGTGCATGCCTTTGGACTGTGGGAGGAAACCACATTAACCAGAGGGAAACCCCTGCAGACACATGGAGAATCCCACAGAGAAACGCCCAGCCAACAAGGAGGTTTGAACCCAAGCGGTGCTAACCACTGCACCGCTGTACCTCCCAACAACAGTTTTCAGTATTTTTTTAATCTTCTCCAGATTTAAAACACATAAAACGTCTGAAGATCACATACAGCTTGGAATTATTCAAGAAAATAACAGGCAAAATGTTGACTAAAGTCTGTCTGTGAAGTCTGTGAAGAGCTAAAAGTTGCCTGCAGAGATCTTTGATTTAACGTAATCAATTCTCCTCTCAGACTAATCTTCAGCTTGGTAATAACTGGACACGAAAATACATCCGCTAATTAGACTGGAAAGATGAAGGAGCAGTATCCCACCCTACTAATGTAATCTTGCTTCCTTAATTTAGTTTCAAACAGCACAACAGGGCAGAACCCTCTGATGAAGCGTGATGGTATTTTTACACAAACCTTCTCCTAAGTGGGCAATAACACGAAGTAACTAACAGGTGCTTTACAATACTTGCTAAAGAGACAATGTGATTATTAATATGCATGCTTAAAAAAGCAGCTAGTTAATGGGTAAACACGTGCATCTTAATATAAAGTGTTACCACAATATTTACCTACAGCTCAATAATTATCCAAAATGCACCAGCAGCAGCTTTTTGTTAAAAACAGGAGCTTAAATCAAATTACTGTAAGAACAGAACAAAAAGAAATTCATGAATCCAATTATTCTTTTGATCCTTTACCATTATTAAAATTATTATATAGTTTTTTAGTCAACTCTCTTTAAACACTGTTTTTTCTTTGGGCTGTTCCAAAATACACACAGTAGTAAAAGAGAAACTGTCTGTCCTTGAAATTTCTCACATCAAGGATAAGATCAGACTGATACCAAATGTTCTCTCTCAGAATTGAAGGAAGGAGTAAAAGGCAGCAATCACTGTCTTTGATTCATTTGATGGGGAAAAAAAGTCTTCCAAGAACACAAGTAAAAGAAGCAAAAGTAAGAGATGACATGCAGCTCCTCGCTTTTAAAGAAACGGCGTGTGTCCCTGAGCCGTTTACATCTTTAGCCGACTCGGTGCAGGTTAAATTAAAAATCTGTCAAATAGTCAAACATCAGCCAGTTATCCGTGCACGTATTAAACACATACACCTGTCTTTTTCTCATAGCTGGAGATCAGAGTGGAAGGGTCATTTTCAGGAAGGGCTTTTGTCACATGAGGTTCAAAAGTGGAGACTGCTGAGCTTTAGGTTGCTTAGATAAGCCCATTTTGCTTATTTGATGCCTAATCACCCCAACTTATCTGAAGCCTGGGTTGATGAGTAAGCGCTTAAATATAAAAGACTAATTAAACTGCAAAGCACACTCACCGGCCACTTCATTAGTTACACCTTGCATGTACTGGGTTGTACTGGTATGTACCCTTTTTGGTGTGGGTCTTGACATCTTGGCATCTCACAGTTCTAATACATGATGGGATTCATTTCGCCACATCCCAAAAGCCATTGTCATCATGTGCAAGAAAGCAGGTGGAGATGATTTGGGTACTTTGGTCTCAGGTTTAAATCCACCACCCACAGTCCAAAGACATGTGGTTAGTGGGTTTGGGTTAATTTGTGGTTTGGAATTGGTGAATGTAAGTGTGAATGGTCGTCTGTAACTCCATCTTAGCCTTTTGTGAGACTTGTGGCCTGTCCAGTGTGTACCCTGCCTATCACCTTATGGCAGCTGGGATCGGCTCCAGGCTCCTGGATTAGATAAGCGAAAGAAAATGAATGGCTGGTTGGATGGAATTGGTATTGAGCAGTAATCCTATAAAGCCCTTAGACATTCCCTGCTATTCTACAATATAACTGTACTATCTGACAAGCAGTAGTTGGGTAATCTGTCATCACAATCCTTTAACAGAGGCTGGATGTAAACACAGCAGGAATGCGTCACCCACTGTTTCCCTTCGGCTGTTTTTTTTTTTTATTGAACTGTGGAAATTTTAACACACTAATAACGCTAACGGCTCTTATTTCTTGGAGAAATTTGAGAGATTGAGGCAAAGAGAGCGGTCACTTCTCTTATCTCGTTACAGTCATTAAAAAACCTAATTACCTTTCTCCCGTGAATGCAATAATAAATGATGGTAGGCTAGCTTAATAGAAGCTGACTTGAAGGTTTCGGATGAGAAAATGGTTGTCTGATAAGAGAGGAAAACGAGACAGACAGTCTTGTTTGACAGACACCTTCTGCTTTCAGAATAAAAAGCTTGGACTTAGTCATCATTTGGCCAAAGACACGCTCACAGACCATGTACCCTGATTGTTCACATCCATTAATCAAATCATGCCTACTTTTTTCTTGACGTTTTTTTGAGGCCGACATCTAAGAATGTGAAAGTGTTTCTTTTTTAAGTTTGACAGAACGTCCCCTGCATGTCGAATGAGATGAAATTTAGTCAAATCGCCCCACGAAATAGAAAACTAAATACATTTGCTGCATACTTTATCAGCCTTTGATATTGAACATAAAAAAAATATTGGGGAAAGTGATTTTGCTTCTAATGACAAAGTGCTTATTAACTGAACAGGAGCTGTGGGTCTCTCTGAGTGATTGTATCTGGTTCGCGGTTGACCTTGTCATTAGAGTAGTCAGAGAACTGGTTATTAGTGCAAGGCTGAGTGTAATTAAAGCGTAGCCACTTAAGATCTGACTACACGTCTGCTCGTTGTCAGACACTATGCATTTAAGCTTGTTTTTAACATCTTTTCTCTTTTCTGAATAAGCCGGGTGATGCTAATGTACATGTACCTTGGACAGCCTCCCCTCGTGATGCACTTGTACAAGGAAAGAAAACAAACATGGCACATTCAAAAATTTCCACAAAAAAGGGAAACATTATCTTAAACTGGCCATTATTCCTCTTCAGTCATCTCTTTGTGTAGCTCTGCATCACTCACTGTGCTCCAGCTGTTTTTAGATCCTAACCCCTGTAGCTCTTCAATATAAGTCCTGTGGACCTGATACACTTCATTTAACTCAACTTCTATTCTAGCCCTACTTTCCTACATCTCTCAGTTTGTTGATTTGTGCTGGATATACACCGATCAGGCAGAACATTATGATTACCTGCCAAAATAGCCTTGGCTAATCAAAGCAGGGATTCCAATAGAGCCCTGAAGGTGCGTTGTGGTATCTGGGATCAAGATGTTAGTAACAGATCCTTTAAGTCCTGTAAGCTGAGAGGTGGGGGCTCCATGGATCAGATTTGTTTGTCCAGGTGGTACATATCAAAGTAACATCCACATAGATGGCAGGACCCAAAGTTTCCCAGTAGATCATTACATAAAGCATCACACTGCCTCCACTGGCTGCTTCCCATAGTGCATCCTGGTGTCAGGTGTTCCCCAGATAAGCGATGGACATGCAGCCGGCCATCCACATGATGTAAAACAAAACGTGATTCATCAGACCAGGTCACCTTCTTCCGTTGCTCCGTGGTCCAGTTCTGATGCTCACGTGCTCATTTTTGGCACTTTTGGCAGTGGATGGGGATCCGTTTGGGCACCCTGACTGGTCTTTGGCTGAGCCCCATACGCAGCCAACTGCAATGCACTGACATTGTTCTATCAGAGCCAGCATCATCTTTTACAGCAATCTGAGCTGCAGTAGCATCTGTTCGATCGAACCACACGGGTCAGCCTTCTCTCCCCACGTGCATCAGTGAGTCTTTGCTGCCCTGTCACTGGTTCACCACTGCTCCTTCCTTTACCACATTTGATAGATGCTGACCACTGCAGACCAGGAACACCCCACAAGAGCTGCAGTTTTTGAAGATGCTCTAACCCAGACGTCTAGCCATCATAATTTGGCCCTTGTCAGACTCAATGTTTAAAATCCTCGTTCCCATTTTTCCTGCCTCTAACATTCTTCCTGCTTCAGTGTATCATGTGTTAGTGTATCAAGTTAGATATTTCCCTCGGGGGAGGCTTTTGTGCAAACTAGAATTAAAAGAGAACAATTATCAACTGCCTGGAAATATGATTCCAAACAAAAAGTATTTCTGTCTAGTGAGTGCAAAACTAGACACTTGATATGTTAATGGTGTTTGTAGCTATTTGCACTTCTACTAAGTGGCAGAATAGTTTAGTAATATTCTCCAACACTGAATTCACAGGTTGTTTTCACACAGTTTTCATTAGTGACTATGTGTCAATAACAGATGAGTTCAAAGCTGAATCTGACTGATTTGGCACCATCTTATTATTAGCCAACAAAGTCTGACGGATGACACTTTCAAGTTAAGGATTGTTGTGCTATTCCATCTACGTTTCCAAATGTAGAGTACCACTTTTACAGTGCAGCTGAAGCCATGACAGGTAGCTTTTGTCGTACTGTCTACAGGCCATTTTCCTTTTTGTTTCTTTAGGTGGTTTGTCTGCTGCACAGGCTTTTAGTTGTGGGTTGTTCCATGCATGAAAGGTGAAAATGGCTTTTTACCCAGTTTGCAGCTCCTCACCGTCAGTCAGGGCCTTTGATAATTCCAACAAACGGCAGCTGTGCAAACCTATTTTATTATGACACTCTGAATATTTGTTATCCTTTTTTTGGCTTCTCACTAATCAAACAAAACAACTGAGAGGCATTATTGATTTAAGTGGCTGAAATCTGATTTAGATATTATGTTCCCTTAAAGGGTCCCACGAAAAATTATGTTTTTTTCATTGGCACGCGGTGTTCAGTAGCCCCTTTAAATCTTGATTAATGTCTGGCTCTATGGAAGCATCGTATCACGTAACATTTTCATCTCCTCACTTAACAGAAGATTCTGTTATTCTCTTTTGTGTCTCCTCCTTCTTGTGACTGATGCTGATTACTGTTATTATTCTCTGTCAGCTGTGTATGACACATCTTGACACGTTTGACTTTTAAAGCTGCAGAGTTCGACCTACTTTCATTGTCATTTTTGAAGAAACTATATAAAGGCAACAATGGCTTATTTTGGATTAGCTTTCTTGAGAACTGTAATTTTATGAGGATGAACTGTGACCACCTTCACAGGATTATATAGATTGATTTTTCTGTGACAACGCCGAGCTGGCTCACTGTTCTCATGGGAGTGGGAGTGTTAAAGCCCTGAGTGCTGTTACTGTGAGAAAAGTTAAAGAATCCAAGATCATTTTAAGGGAAGTGTTGAAAATATAATATTCACATGAAAGCACATTTCTGAGCTGAGAAACAGAATAGTTGAAGTGGTTCAAAAGATATTACCTGCTGCAGAAAGGCGACAAATTTGCACATGAAGTTGCCAAAGATCCATCCAGGGAGGGGGTAAAGGGTGGCGGTGAAGGGGACGCAGCACACCAAGAAGATGATGTCAGTGGCAGCCAGGTTTGCTGCACAGGGAGAAAAGATAAGGCTGTATTTGATGAATGTTGTACAGTCTGCAGAACAGTGTTTAACTGAAAACGCTTGGAGGCAGTGGCATGGATTCTTCAACAATCCTGGAAAAAGCGAAGGACTTCTAACTATCATCCCACCTTTCTTCTTTTGCATAACAAGTCTTTTTAAACTGTCTGTGGCAAAATTGATATAGAGGCATGCAGTCCTGTTTGCAGTAACACGAACTACTGGAACCAACAGCAGCATTGTAAAGTTTAGTGCAATCTAATGCAAGTTTGCAGTCTCGCAGGCGTGTACAGTCATGGCCATCCAAAAAGGAAAAGTTTTCACAGTCCTGTAAACATTCTGATAAAACTGAGTACATCCTTACTGCTTGCATAGGAATTAAGAGGATAAGCAGCAACCAGGTGCTGCTATTCAACACTCACTTGATTAAGTGATCATCAGGACGTGTGACAACCTCTATAAAAGCTGAAGTTTTCACAGTGTGCCAATCTGAAGCATTCAGGCTGTGTTGCCAGGAGTGGGCACCACAACAAATTCACCCCAAGGTCAGATCATGTTAGAAAACCCAAGAACTACATCTTGAACTCAGTTAGCATTTTAAATGTTCAAGTCCACACAATGCAATTAGACAAATACTGACTAGATTCAAGTTGTTTTGAAGGCTTGCCAGATGACGTCTTCTCTACAAAAAGAACAAGGCAGCACAGCTTTTTTTTCCTTTTTTCTTTTTTGCAGAGTTGTATCTGAAGAAACTACAAGACTTCTGGAATAACATCCTTTGGACAGACGACACCAAAGATGCACATGGCCACATCTGGCAAGACCCAAAACGCAGCATCAGCACAAATACCTTATTCCAATTGTGAAGGATGGTGATTATATTGGCTTGTTTTGCAGCTGCGGGACCTCGGTACCTTGCAGTCATTGAGTCAGTCATGAACTCCTCTGTATGCCAAAGTATTCTTGAGTCAAACACAAAGCCACCTGTCTGACAGCTAAAGCTTGGCTAAAATTTGGTCGTGCAACAAGACTGATCACCATGAAATCATGAAATGCTGTGGAGGGGCTTTAAGAGAGCTGTACATGCAAACCTCAATGAATTGAAATAACGTTGCAAACATGAGTGAGCTAAAATTCCTCCACAATCATGTGAGAGATTTATAAAGAAAATTAATACTTTAATTTATTGCTACTAAAGGTGGTTCCACAGGTTGGGGTTTTGCTGTATTGAGTCATTTAAAAAAATGTTAATTCTTGAACACTAGATCAGCTTAGCAAGTTTTCATAATCCAAAATAATCTTTATGCTGCACCGTGATGCAGCACACAAATTTATTTACTTTCTGACATAAATCAGAATTTCTGGCTCATATAACAAACATATGCACTGACCTTAAAACACATGCCAGAAACAGGAAAATGCATAAAACTTCCAATTTAAAGGTAAGAAATATAAAACTGGCACATTTTTTCCGGTACTGATAGTCTGCTTCAGAAGGAAAATGTATTTACATGATGATGCCTTTAGAAAATCAAGACTCAAGCTGTTGCTTGACTGCCGGCAGGTCGTACAGTACACCTACACACACACACACCAAGCAGAAGTTAGAGCATAAACCTTTATAGCCCGCTTCTGGTGTTGTCTTCATTTATTCATCATTCCAATATGCCACACACTACTTCCTTTTGTTTTAGTTGATCTAATCATGGTGTAGCTACTGGACCATTATGTCGAGAGGATAGGCAGATGGTGCAGGCCCTAATGAAATGTTGCTGAATATTAAGCTGTTTCCATGCTGCGGTCTTGAGGTATATTATCCGACATGAAATTCTTGTCATATCCACAATGCACTGTGCAAAGAGAGACGCAAATCATTTCTGCAGTAAATCGCCAAACTGCAACATTTACACAACAAATGAGCTCATTTCTGTGAATGCCTGTGACAAGCCATTTTTGAAATTATACTTTGTTTGTTTGTTCTGTGTGCTCATCCAGTAAATCAATCACCTTTGCATTTCTCTTCAAGCGACAGTAGACATCAGCTCTAGCAGACGTGCTGACTTAAACAGTAAAAAAATAATCACACAGGTTGCAAGTCTCTCTGCTTTAAGGACCAGATGAGGTAGCAGATCGGAGCATGATTGGAACACTCTTATGATTTATGTTACTTTATTTGACACATTGAAAATCTGTGCAACTCTCAATATAAAATATTTATGCATGTGTCCATTGTGCCTGTCTGGCTCGTCTACAAAGGAGCATATCATTAGTGTCCCCTCACTGTAAAAGCTCCACACTTCCTCAGTCCCAGTGGAGGTTTTCTTTCACAGGCATTTCTGTGATTTGTTTCATTTGCCACACAGTACCAAGCACTTACAGTGGGGGGAAAGAGTAATTTGAGCCCCTGCTGAATGTGTAAGTTTGTTGACTTACAAAGAAATGAACATTCTCTGATTTCTAATTGTCTCTCTCATTTTAATGGACAGACACAGAATGACAGAATGATTTGCATGTTATTAAGTGAAATAAGTATTTGAACCCCTAAAAAGCGGTCAGAATTGTGGATCCCACTGATTGGCTGTGTACCACATCAATCAACCAATTAAAGATATATTCCCAATCCCAACTCATCCCAACCTCCTTCCCTCAGCCAGAACACTGAAGATGGGTTTTCCAGCATTTAAAAAAGGCAATCAAGGCAACAAAGGGGTGACTAAAGAAGAAGCACATAAAGATGATGGAGTGGCCTATCCCGTCTCCAGACAGTCTCCAGAACTCAGCCCTGCAGAAAATATGTGGAGGGCGCTGAAGCTTCCAGTTGTCATGTGTTGGCCAAGACAGCTAAAGGATTTAGAGAGTTTTTGTAAACTGGTGACCAAATACAAGAAAGGTCTTACTGCTGTGGTTGTCAACGAGGGTTTCCCACCGAGTACAAAATCATGTTCTTCTCGGGGATCAAATACTTATCTCACTAAGTGGCATGAAAATGAATGTATAACTTTTATGTAATGTGTGTTTTTCTTGAATTTTGGTTGATATTCTATGTCTTTTGAAAATGAAGCTACCATAAAATTGGAGACGGTTCATTTTAAAGTTACACCTTCGGCAGAGGCTGAATTATTTCCCCCAGTCTATCTTACTTTATATGACATTTAAAATAAAATATTTACACTCATGTCCTTTGGGATAATCTGCTTGCCTGTCTGCCTCGTCCACTTCGAGTGCATCATTTGTGTCCCCCAGCTGTAAAGCTCCACACTTCCTCAGTCCCAGTGGAGCTTTTCTTTCACAGGCATTTCTGTATGACTTGTTTCATTCTCCACACAGTACCAAGTACTTACCCACTCACACACCCTCACCACTAATGATATCGAATGCCACTGACTTTGTCTGCTTCATGATTAATTCGTGTTTTTGCAAAACAAGTACTTATATTTTGACTTTTTCCTCCATCTCACTCAACTTGTCATGTCACTTCTGAGCTGTTTCAGGCAAAGTTAACTGTTACAATTGTGACAAAGCACAATTAAACACTTAGCATTACATAAATCATGTGGTTTAAATGTCCACCGAAGCTTTGACTACACTGGAGACAGCAAACACGTAGTAAGAAATCTTTTTTCTTTGATTCCTTTCATATCATGAATCCCCTGAGCATTATCTGCTAAGAAGAAAACCTTTTGCAAACACGCACAGAAAAGGGAAGCAGATTTTAAGCTACGAGGTCTACTGAACCATGAAAACTGCTTGCTTGCAGAAATTAATAATTCCAACCTGTATGCAATGAGGATCCCAAAGCACCTCCAACAGATCATTATTATACCCCTTTAATTAGATTTTCTTCTCATAATGTGGATGGTCTTAGAAATAATCTGCACTCAGTTGGGACTCAGGACATGTCTGAACACCTGCACCTTCCATTAACGTGTGTTTGTCTCATTTGTTTTCATAAGTACAGTTAATGCTGGCTTTAGTGTGAGTGCAAATGCCTGCTTGGCTGAGTTGACGAACCAGCAAAAAGAAATTTCACCAGTCAAATCGCAGACTAAGCAATAATAATGATGTACTTGTGAAGAAGGTGATTCAAATGAAGGGTTAACTTCACAAAAGAGCAGAGGTATTGTAGCCGATAAAAACATCAGCAGCGTTGTTTAATTAAACATCCTTATCGACAGACTTAATCTGGTGTATGGCTTAAGCAGAAAACCATGCATATGTGGTTATCTTTGAAATCTTGCCCTGACTTGATTTTCTTGCTGGTCATGTAGGGGCATTGCAGTCTGGGACATTTAAGCATCCAAGCCCCTGGTTTCGTCTTTCTTCTCAGCCATATTCACTGCAGTAGTGTCTCATTTCCCAAACTGCACATCCTCAACTCCTCTCCTTGGGCGGTAGTCCCTCCCATCAGAGCTGAGAGTGGAGAAGGCGAGTCAACAGGCCTCGGAGCGATCACGTTCAAGCAACCTCAAGTAAATAAGACATCTGACACACTGTAACACACACTGGAAAGGTTTGATCATATTAAATAACAGAAACAACACAAACAATGCCTCCTCTCTCCTTTGTCCACCGTATTCTTTATTTTAGGACTTAAAGCATCATTCAGCATGGCGTTTTGTGTTTGACTTCCGGGTCACAGGCAGGAGGACAGAGGAAAGTTTTGTTGTGTGATTGTGTCCCCTGCTCTCTCCCTGACTCAGATACCACCCCTTGTGTCCTGTGGAGCCAGTGTACAGCTGTCTCCACTTGGCAGTCAGCACTGGCTACTGCACTGAAGAGAGGACTTGGCTAGCCCAGTGCTGGACCAGCTTGGCAGTGTTATATCAGTGAGTGGTTCTGTTGTGTCTCTTGTTGAAAGGAGAGTGTACTTTACATTTAATGATCACACTTGGCTTTTTCCAACTTTCCAGATTTGCCGCTGACTTTCTTTTGTTTCAGTCTTTTGGCACAGCGGATTTGCCATCTCTTTAATTTGAATGTTTTAACAACATTCCCCTCGTTTCCCTCCCAGACCCCCAGCCCTTTTTTGTGGAACGCAGCATCCGCTGAATACTACCTGTTGCCATGACCTCGTCCTTCATAATGTTTGGTTAATGGTAGATGGGAACACACCTACCTCCTTTTGCCAGCATTTTTAAAATTTCAAATTTACATTTAAAGGTAGATTTCAGTTTTAAGTTGATGTCTCTCGAGGATAGATATTTTTGCTGTTAAATGAAACACACTGAAGTAAAAATATAATTCATGATTTGCTCTTTTGTATTGATGAATTTAATATCATGAATCCTTGGAGCTTTATTTGCAAATAACCTCTGCACATAGCCACAAATAACTGATGTATATTTCAAACCATGAACCACTGAGTGAGATAAATATTTACCGGTGCAGATAAATTTTAGATTCCATGTTGCACTGGTCCCAAAACAGCAGATAATTATTTTTAAAAAATGTTTAATTTGCTCTTGAGCAAAGAAAGACATTTGCATTAAGTTAAAGGACACGTTTGAGCACCTGTCTTTGTCGTTAATAGTTAAAGTGAAATCTTTAATCAGCACATACATTTTCCAATGAGCTGTGCACTCAAACTGTCAAATGGATATTCAGGGAAATTGCACTTAGCTTTCTTGTGATCCCCATTTGAGCATGCAATGAAATTTTACAGGATAAACAAAAGAGATGTTTAATAACATAGCTGATGGTTATCTACCTCCTGTCCATGTGATTCACATCTCCTGTGCTTGAATCATTATCTTCTTCTAGTCTTTGTCCATTCACCAGAAATCATAAATACAAACTTGCACATGGAAGTTTTTGCTTACCTATGTAGAAGTTGGTTGCTGTCCTCATCTGTCTGTGTTTTGAAATGACATAAATGACCAGAGAGTTGCCCACCAGTCCGACCAGCATGATGAGAGAGAAGAACAGAGGGACCAGCCAGGCATCCGTGAAGAAAGGATGCTTGTCTCCTTCCTCCTCCTCATCGTCCTCGTGTCTTCCTAGAGAGAAGTTTGTTCCGGATCCGTTGATCCAGACCTGCTCGGTGGAGTTCCACAGCTCCTCGGAGGAGTACATCGTGACAGGAGAGGGGGAATAATTGTGACGGACGCGAGCGGGTAAGTGAGCAGGTTGTATGAGGTCTAGAGCCAATTTGAAGAGAGAGAGTGTGCAGTATGCAGTCCTCTCTGCCCTCAGGCAAAGAAAATGAGAGAAAAGCAAATAATAAGGAGGGAAAAAGTCTGGCAGGAAGACTGCATGAGAGAAAAGTTCAGCAGTGAGAGGTCTATGGGGTGGCAGATTGTAGGAAAAACACCAGATAAGAGATGAGGCAAAATTGAAGTGAATAGCAAGCAGTTTAATCAAAGTGAAAAGGGTAGCAAGGTAAATTAAAAGGTGGAGGGATGTAATTCAGGAGAGAAGGGGGTCAGGCAAGATGGAAAAAGACTTCTTAAGCTGCTCAAGTGTCGGGACCCAAAGTAGGATCATAGTGAGAGAGAAATTATGTGAACAGGTCACAAAACAATAGGAGGTGAGCAGGAGTGGATAAAGGGCTTCTTTTCTTTGAAGCAGGTTGGATGAAAACTGCCACTGCCAACACTGCTGAGCTTTAAAGCTTGCTGTTTTTCTGACTCGAGAGATAAGCGCCCGTCTCGATAGCCCTGGGAAATTATTAACAACCGAGGTTATGCTGACAGGCAGACGGATGTCTTCTCCAAGCTTGGTCATCAAATACTCAGAAGCAAACCCAGTGTACTTGCAACTCCCTTTTCTTTTCTTTGAGTTGGTTTTCAGCTGATTTGTCCCCACTGTTCCACTTCTTTGTAGTAAGGTCCACAATTCAATCCATCACCTAACCTTCCATCCAGGGATTTTCCTTTAGAGGAAAGGATAGTAACTTGACTAAAAGATAGAATACAGGCTAGTAAATGAGTTGATATTTGCTCTCTAACCTTGACAAAACTGTGTCTGACAAAATGGTTTGTTTTTTAAAAAAGAACTGGGAACAAACAAAAAACAAACCTCATGCATCATCTGCTGTGCATCCTCTAAGCAGAGCTGAGTTGAATAGAAATCACGCTTCGCGGAGACGGCAGCGAGCAGAGTGAAAGAGGTGCTTGCAGCTTTATAGTATGAGCAAGAACGCACAGACGCAGTGGGAAGAGGAGATACACACGCACACACACACTGAATCCGTGTCAGTGTGTTTTTGTGTGGGTTTCTACATGACTTTGGGATAAATAGCTGATGTCAGGGTCTCCTAGCAACGTTATCCCTAAATCTTTTAGTAACAATTGCCAAAAACACCCTCCAACTGATTTCACCGTGCTCCACGGGGAGTTACAATAAGATAGCATTTTAAAATACCTTTACAGAGGCAGAGCTCTGACAGGAAACACCAAGAATATCACTGTTTGGTTAAAATTACCAGCAAATATCAAAGAAGCCGTTTCTAAAGATATTGATGTTAAATTTCCTAACCATGTGTTCTCTCTGAGGACCATCTATGGACAAAATCCCTTTTATTCCACACCAGAAAAATAAATTATCATCAGAAAAGATGAATCTGCAAATAATTTACAGATTTTCCCTCTCACTTAGCTACAATCTGGTTATCCAAAGGTTTATTTTCAAATGTAAAACTGGGTCTTAAAACGTCATATTTGATATGAAAACCTTTTTTAATGTTAAATCCTAATGCAAGCAGTGTGACAACCAGTGATAACACTGTACAAATTGCAAAGCTAATGAATCCTCCAAAGAAAACACACCACTGATCATGCCAGCAGGACTGCTGCCCAGTACAAATGGACAATTTACAAATCTACATTATGCACACACTACTAGCCCAGCATGCACTGCCAGATGCAGGTGCTGCTGTCTGAAGCCCAGGAAACCCAACCATGCCAGGCTTGAAAAATGCTAACACGTACCTGGAGAAATAGAGAGGCACACAGGAGGCTTGTCACCCTACGGGGGAAAAGTATGATTCACCTCATATCTGGGAGCACTATACACACTATAAATTGTTGTTTCCACAGTTTCTGATAAATTGAGTCAGAATGAACAGAAATGGTCTCATTGAGATTATTCTGAATCCCCCTGGATTTCTTGTTACAATCCAATTGAATAAAAAACTATTCTCTAGTCTTCTTCACACAACTGGCATTGCTCATTTTGGAAAGGCTTCAGTGGTAGCTGTCAGTCTCCTGAGGAGTCTTGGTGGTGGTCTCTGGCTCACCCTTAATGTCTCAGTGAAATGCAGTATGATCTGCTACCAGTGTGAACAAAGTGTAAATTATTTAAGGGAAGAAGTTTGAATACTTTAGGGAGATGAAGAAAGTAGGCGGAAGTACTGAGAGACTATGCAAAAGGGGTTGAGAAAAAGATTTGATTGGCAAGACTGGAAAGGATGTGCTGCAGGTTATACAGATGGTGATGTATCATCAAGTGAAGAGAGTGTGCTGAGAAGATGAAGGGAGTACTTTGTGGAGCTGAATGAAGAAAATGTGCAAAAATGGGGTTATGGATGGAGGACAGTTAGTGAATTAGGAAGTGCAGAAGTGCAGAAGAAGTGAGGGCAGATGTGAAAACAATACAGAGTGGAAAGGCAGTTTGTCCACATGACAAACCTGTGAAGGTGTGGAGATGTCTAGGAGAGAGGACACAGTCCTAGAGAGTGAGGATGCTTGAGGAATGAAGAAGAAGCTTACTGAACAATAGCAGAGCTGCACCAACTACTGAGGGATAAAGCCGAAAAGCCATTACATGAAGATATGGGAAAGTTAAGAAAGACAGGTGACATTCAGGGAGCAGCAGTTTGGCTGGATAGCCAGACAATAGCTGAATAGTGTTGCCCACACACACACACACACACACACACACACACACACACACACACACACACACACACACACACACGCACGCACGCACGCACGCACGCACGCACACACACACACACACACACACAATCAGACAGGAGAGAGAACAAGAAAGCAAATTAGTGTAGAGACAGATGGAAAGGCAGGTTGACACAGAAGGACATGGGGTCCATGACAGAAACAGGGAGGGAAGAAACAATAACCTGCCAGCATGTGAGTGTAATGACACCACAATTACAGCGACCACTTGAACACGCAGCATCAGCCTCTCAGGGATGCAGCTTCTCCAGCCAGCTGTGTCCACATCTACAACCTACTGGCCATCTTAGAGTGAGGCAGCAGAGAGCTACACTACTATGCTAACCTCCTGGCCAGGTGTTCATTGTGTTTTTGTTAAACATGTTGTAAAGTGACACCTTTTCGATGCTTTGTCATCTGACAGCTTAACAGGGAACCTGAAGCTCAGAGAGCACAATTGGAGTTCTAGGAAAAATACAACAAGTACAGTAACATAAAATCTAGATTCCCCTCTTTCCCTGATAATAAACAGTGAAATTCATCTTTCAGTGCTGCTTTGAGTACAAATACAGGCAGACTTTTATTTTTTTTAAAAAGAGTCTTCTGAGCAGCCATTTGGTGTGTTTGTCTAATTCATGCATAACTAGGGCCAGGTTAATCAATGCTTGTCATCATTTATAAAAGATTTCAGGCTGTAATTGCAGTTTCAGACATGAAGAACTGCAAAACTGCAGAGGAGTTACAGTACATCAGTGAAAAATAATAGATCTTTGGGTGTCAGTTATCTTTTAATGACCCCTGTTAGCCTTTTTCTTCATTTTGTTTTTCTTCTATGACCTCCAAAGGCTGTTAATGATTCACGTATCAGTGTAATTACACAAACTTCCGAAGCAAGTCTGAAAGGAGCATGAATGATCTAATGAGTAGGAGTTTGAGCATTATTCTTGAATTGTGTGTCCTCTAAATCTGAGTTTATCCAGAGTAACTCAAAGCTCCTGCTGCTTTGTCTCCATCAGAAGCTGCTGTGACCGCCTGAGGAGAAGCCTTGCTGGTGCTGATGACTAACGATTCATGCTAGTAAGAACAATACCACAATCCCAGCGCTGGTGCGCCTAAATGCAGCTATTTTTAATGTCGTTAGTTACATAAGGGGACACTTTGGAAAGTAACTTTCAAATCGTTTAGAAATCGCTTTAGAAAGTGACTGATGTCCTACTTCTGAACATTTCATTTGGGCCTCAGTAAATAATTACAGTGAATTATTACTTGAAACCATCTCATTTCAAGCATTGTTATTACATGAAAACAAAAACAATGATGCACCAGAGTAGCAGTAAGCTGCAGCGATAAAGGGACCAGACAACCACAGGTGAAGTGGAGCCTCTTGTCAGATCAGGTGGGTGTTTCGTATAGTGTTCAACAACTGCTCACCAATAATTACTTGTACAGCGTAAAAGAGGAAAACAATAAAACAGATTTGATTTTATTTATTTCAATGTTGACTAATGGTGATATTGTAACAATAAATCACTGGAGCGTGAGTCACCCTCAGGGTCTTGAATTGCGTAGAGGAGCCTCTGAAAGCAAGACACAAGTTAAATTGGCCTGCTCAAATCCAGTTCTTAAGAAATGTAATTTCCTGAGACCCTGTGGTCGATAAATAAAGGATATTGAAACTGTTTACAGAATATTAGCAATATTAAACTGAATGCCATGCACAACAAAACATGCCTTACGGCTGATTAAATAAAAATGTTGCATTATGAAAAAACAAAAGGTTGTCTGCATTTTTTGTCTATATCTCCACTGTATGTGTCTGATTATGATGTTTACTTCATCATCATCATCATTATTTATAAAGCACTTTAAAAACAACCACAGCTGACACAAAGTGCTGTACATTAGATCTAAATGATACAATTACATAAGATATAAATAAAAGCCAAATAAAAGAAGAAAAAAAGTAAAATAAGTAATTAATTAATTAATAGATAGATAGATAGATAGATAGATAGATAGATAGATAGATAGATAGATAGATAGATAGATAGATAGATAGATAGATAGATAGATAGATAGATAGATAGATAGATAGATAGATAGATAGATAGATAGATAGATAGATAGATAGATAGATGTAAAAATAGCAGAAGGTGGCCACATGTCCCTTTGAGTTTTCAAATTCATTTGAAATTGCTGATGTATAACTCCAGTAGGACGAATATAGGATCCCGTTTCAAATAGACATCTAATATTTCCTCAGGTTTGCAGGATTATTTGCTAGGATAGAATTTTGATCCAATATCACAACAATAATCAGTCAAACAAGAAGATCCTGCACACAAATCCACACGCTGCTAGAAACATGGAATGTGGACATTACATCTTGCAGATGTTAAAACAAACAAACAAACAAACAAACAAACAAAGGCACTTCATGAAAATGTATTGCTTTTTTAGTATATTCACAAAAATTAGACCCGTGCATAAAAAGCAATGAGAACCACCTCTGTGAGTAGTATGCGAAATCTGTATTATTTAACTGTCAGATATTAATGACTGCTACAGGACATAAAAGGTCTCTAAATTATTTAAAATTATCATTCAAAAGGGAAAATCATCTGTAAGTGGTGTGGTTTTAAATAAATGGCTTGTTCCAGCAATCTCTGACAAGCCCAACCTGCTGTCACATGACAATCACATCATATGCAGTGAAATTTTTTTTAATAGTTAAAAGAATATTTGAAGCTAAATATAACTAAGTTTTAAAAAAAAGCCAGTGGTTGACGTCTCCTCCATGACTCCTGCTTAATTCAGTTGAGTCTAATTGGTTAGTGCCTGCTGTGTGGGGAGTGAGGACGTACATGCAGGCACAGGGGCTTGCGTCATCAGCACTTTGACTAATCTCTATGAGCAGATACCTGCAGACAGCCTTTGGCTGAAGCACTGCAGTGGGTGGCTAGATACAATATGTATTGTAACTATCACTCAAACAGTTCTTCATGGCCAAAGTGAAAGTTTCAAATATTCACAATGACATTCTTCTTTGGACAAATGTCACTTTGGGACCAACAAAACTGTCAAAATGAGTGCAGACACATGGCACCATGTACATTACATATTCAGTGTCCACCAGGAAGCACAGATGAAAATGTCTGTCCGTATGTTGGCCACAATCCATTTAAAAAGCCTCATTGGTCAGACTCCATTAACCGGCACTCTAATAGCTGGAGTTTATTTTATCTCCGCATGATTTCCAGATGGATAATTTAACAATTTTCTTTTTAAAGTGCTTCATTCTTACCTATTTTCCTTAACTCGTGGCTAAACATTGGCACTATGGTTTTGCTGTGGTGGCTCTGAGCTGTGCTTGCTTTGGGGCAGTATCTACACTGTTTGACATTCCAAGGGCTGAGAAATTGAACTTTAGGATCCATCAATAGAAGACGACGGGGAAGAAATGGAAAGCGAAGAGAGTAAACTGAGACAGTGGGGAAGAGGGAGTGAGACAAGGGGAGAATAAAAGAGCAGAGAGAAGTGAGGGGAGTGAGAGAGGTGAGAGGAGACTGAGGAGAATAAGACAGACAAGCAGTGGAGGTGCACAGGAGGAAGGTGGCTGACTTTTAATGGTTTCCTGCAGGATTGTTTTTTGAGCTGAGAAACACCAGCAGCCTGCTGATAAAGGTCCGAGAACAAATAACACAATGTACAGAGAACAAAATGTGCACTAAGAAGTCTTTTCCATAAGGCTATAAATTAATGCCACTGCATGCATTTGTATTTAGCTTTCAGCTGTCTTGTATGTTTCTGTAACTTCATCCAGAACATGAGTGAAAGGAAAACCAATTCAATTAACTAAAACATGAACTATTGATGGACCTTTAATCAAAGCTGCACTAATCAATAGTTTTACATTAAAAATAGATCAGAGAATAATTATCCTCTGTATTCTGCTCATGTATTTAGCACCTAAAATGCTGCTTACTTGTCTCCACAACAGAGTGAACGGTGCAAATAAATTCTTATAATGCATCATGTTTCAGCATAAGACAAATTAGGCACATAGTTGCACATCTGTAAATAATAAAGAGTAATAGGATGCTGACAGATGTAGATCTGCTGCTGCACTGAGTATTGCCTATCTGCTGTGTTGCTGTCTTGCGTGATTGTCAGCCAGTGTGGAATAATGGAGCTCGATGACTATGGTCTCATAATGGCTGCTGTGTTTATGTATTTTTTTAGGTCTATGAATAAAATACACAGGTATGCAATCATCACATAACAAAATAAGAGACTCTGAGCGACAGTTGTGGTAACATACGCTGACTGTGTCCTTCTGACCGTGACGGGAGAGAGGAGAAGACACTTTGTCACACTTAAAATTTGTAATCATTCAGAAGGACCACCACCTGCCAAGTGCTGCGCACATCCCCCTAGTGCCACCACAACACATCTGAACACTGGGGTCTCCTGTGGTGTCTCACAAAGTGTCGTTAGCAGGGGAGGGGCCTCCACAGATTGGGTTCGGGGACTCTGTGGTATTTTCTCCTCTTTTCTCTGTCTCTCTTTACTTTCCTCATTCACAGCTGGAGTTGTGGGCTGGTGTTTCCTCGTTGGCTCGCCTGTGGGTGGAGCATCTCTTTCCCAGGCTCTCTCGTCTGCACTTTCTCTGGTAACTCATCCGCTCATGATATTTAAAGGCTGATGTTCTCCACCAGCTTGTTGTTGTCGTTATGCTGGTAGTTAGGCCTCCCATACGTCCTGCTAGTTTTTATGTTTCTGAAACTCTGCTTTCTCACCTGTTCTTCAGTTTCCCACCCAAAACCAAAGGGACAAACCGCAGTTTTCTTCAGATCAATGTTACCCTGTGTGGTTTTACGGACACCCAGCCGGTCGCCGCTACTACACAGGAAAATGCTTACCTGTAACTCACCTGTGTGCCAACTCTCCACCAGATCCCTCTCTCTCTGCCTCTCTGGAATCTCACCTGCCTACCAGATCACCTACCCAAGGTGCAAACAAGCAAGGTCTCAAAGTCAAATCACCGCTAAATCTTATCATACCCACTTCAGCTCCTGCTAACATCTCTTCTTCTCTCCGGCAGAAGCTCCTGCTGAGAAACCTCCCTCTATGTCACCTTCCTTTTCTCAATAAAGTTGTTCTTATTTCATAATAAAAAACTGTAACACTGCTGTCAGTCTCCTGAATGCAGCTTATGCTTAAACATGCTGCTGTGCTGTGTTCCTTCAGATAAGTAGTTTTCGTCTGTGTGGGAGGGTGCAGTGTCCTGTCTGGGGGAGTTTGCTGCTATCAGGCAGCCCCATTACCTTTGAGCTTTGTCTTCAAGAATTCAGTAGGTGGTGCCTGTGCATAACTTTCAGTGAGTGCCAGAATGAAAGTATGCCAGCAGTTTGAAAAGCCGAATTGTGTAGAACGAAAAAAATTCAACACAGCCAAGCTCTTATTGAGTTAGCTGGCATGAAAAAACCTAAAATACCAGTCAGAGATGTCGGGTATCACCTTGGTAGTTATGAACTTCGTTTGTTAGGCTGAGCTTTCTGCTTCCAGCTCTGTGAGTTGTTTCTTAAAAGTGGATGTTTTATGAATCACATGACCAGAGATGGGCAGTAACGCGTTACTTGTAACGCGTTACTGTAATCTGATTACTTTTTTCAAGTAACGAGTAATGTAAGGGATTACTATTGCAAAAACGGTAATTAGATTACCGTTACTTTTCGTAGGAACGCTGCGTTACTGCGTTACTAAAACCGTGATTTTTTTGAGAAGCGTCTCATGACAGTGGCGTGAGCGAGTGCGACGTTCGTGACAACAGCTGTCTGCAGATCATAATATATCGAGTGCGGGACAGAGTGTAGCATGCAGCGTTTAAAGCGTGGAAGTACTGACCTTATTTTGAGTTTGAGTCCATAAAAGTGACAAAACATTAGTGTCCGTTGTGCGTGGGAAGAAAACTTCTTTTACAGCGAAAAAACCCTAAACTTCCAAGCAAGCGCCGAGTGTACTACGACGTAATGTGAAATTCACAGAGAAACTCGCGGATTCTTCCACTGACCGCTGCAGCACACCTGCACCAGGGTAAACCTCCTCCGCCTACCCCAGTCCTGCTTTACAGGTGAAAATAGAGCAACAGGACCGCTAGTCTTTGATTTTATTTATTTTCTGCTGTGTTTTACTTGCATCTATTTGAAAGAGTGAGTGTAAACACAAAAAATATTTTATGTGCTGGAATGTGCAGAAAATAGGTTTAAATGTTAAACAAATTTCTTCCAGTCAGAGAATGTTGCATATAATTTAATTTTGCTTGATGCATAAAGTTAAAAGATTAAAACTAATAAAACAAGTTTTAAAAGAGACTTTTCCATTTGATTACATTTTGTATGATGGATTATGCAGAAAAAGTAGAATTGGGCTGAAAAATCTATCGCTTTATCACCTATTCAGGTTGTAAATCGTGTTTTTAAAAAGTAACTAAGTAACTAAGTAACTAAGTAATTGATTACTTTTGAAAATAAGTAATCAGTAAAGTAACGGGATTACTTTTTGGGGGAAGTAATCAGTAATTAGTAACTGATTACTTTTTTCAAGTAACTTGACCAACACTGCACATGACTCTTCTACTGCACACAATGTTCTCCATGCATCCCCCCTACTCCAATCAGACAAACGATCACGTGATGATGATTAAATGGTGATAAAAATCTATAAAAATATAAAAACATAAGTATAAAATTCAACACTGCAGCAACAAAGATCCTATTAATCCTGAAGAAAATTGATAACCCTGGGATTTAGCACAGAAAGCAAATTATTAGAATAGTCAGTTATTTTAAGGCTGTTGTTTCTAACATGAGTCCTGCTTATTACAGCTCTGAAACTTTAAACTGGATGTATTTAAATGTTAAAGGTTACTGTTCAGCTGTTTACAGAAAGAGATACAGAAAATGTCTTAGTTTTTTGCCAGATGAAATTAAAATTAATTTTATTGACTAAATAGGCATGAATAGGTAACCTTGAATATATCAAACATAAATGTGGTGCTTCCAGATGATTTTAAACCAAAACTCTAAATATAACCTTCTCCCAGCCAGGTCATGTGTTCAGCAAAAGTTATAATGGTGATTTAGTCAGGTAAAAGGAAAGCCACTTTTATCTCACAAAACCCTGACTTTAAGGTCAACTTAGCTAAGCCCGTAATGTTGGCTGGTAGTACGCCCCTCTGATGTATGTAATTCACTTCATATGTCAGTGGTTAAAATTATTTATTTATTCCAAGATTTTTAAGTCCTGCAGCCGAAATTTAAAGCTAGAGACCTGCTGTTGGCTCAGACTGGCCGTGCCTCCCTAAAGTGTCTTTACATTAGCACTCATAAATAGTAAGTTGTCTTTAGTACATAAGTACATACATACATGAGGCTGGCCTTCACACTAAGCCTATTAAAACTTCTACATAGTTTAATGACTGTATATTTCCTGGTTTTGCTGTTGTTATGTTAACAAACTCCTTCCACGGATAACTGAAAGCCCAAACAAAATCACCTCTGTGTTAATTCCTAGCGCTGGACTGTGTAATGCAAGCAAGTAAATAACATATCCAAGGCAGCTTTCAGTTATCTGCTTTTTCTTAGCCTGACACTGGCAGTCAGGATAATTGGTCACATGAAGCTAGTTGCTAAGTTGCTAAGTGGTCCCAGTCTAGCTATGAGTGCATTCACATGCCACAGGAAGCATCTGATCAATCAGAAACATGGATAAGTCTACTAGCAGCAGAGCGGCTGGTTTCACAAATGAAGATAAAACTGTAATTTTACCCCAAAATATGATGAGGTTACAGAAATAACACAGACTGAAGCCAACACAGCTGCTGCCAATGAATCAGCAGTATGTCTGTGACAGGAAATACACTGCACAGTAGGCTTGTATAGTGTTAAAGGCGCTGTGTAAATGTGCATGCACTTTAAACATGTTGGTCATTAACACTGGCAAAGAGCTGATTAAGATTTTCCTATTTGAGGACAAAAAAGAAAACAGGCAAAATGATGAAACAAGACAACAATTTAGCACACTTTTTCACTTGTCTGAGGAGTTTTATTTGGAGGGAAAACTGAAACTGTGCACAGTGGCCTCTCACCCACCCACTTTCTGTGAAAAGCAGCAGAAAGTGCTTTTTCAGTTTCTCATTTCAGGACTCCATGGGATTTACGGCACTCTTAACAGCTGACACTGCCTATTCACGGTCCCATAGGAAGTGCCACTGTGTTGGAAAATGGTGATTGTAGGGGTCCATTGCTCGAGAGGGCCTGCAATTTTCCCAGTAGAAGCTCAGAGGGATCAAAAATCCAAGTAACAAGCAAGGGAGAAGATATATTAATGCAAATGAATGCAAATGTAACTACTTAAAATATATATATTATATATCCAGATACAGCCGAAAACCTCACCGCCTTGTTAAAGAGTAAGTGGGGAAAAATAGTGAGCTAGCACAAAAAGAAGAGCGAGGCACCAGGGTGTTGACCAGGTGGTAACACGGCTCTGTCAGGTTTGTACTCTGGCTGCCTTCGCTCAGCAATGATCAGTTAGTAGAAGGTCCCAATTATTGGGTCACACTCCATCAAATGTGCTTATCAGTAGGTGGAACAGGCTTGGAAATGCCCCCATCTCTGGAAAGGTGTGAAGGGGAGCAGTTCTGATGGGATGTACGGGCCCTTTGTGTCTGGTAATTCTGAAACTTTCTGAAAATGCTGATCAGGTATGCAAAGCTATTTCACACATGATTAGCTGTACAGAAATGAGGGACGGAGCCAGGGTTTGAATTTCTCTTTATAGCTCTTTTTTCCTCCTTTTGAAACAACTGTTTATGTCTTGTTTGTGTGATCAGTCGAGGACGACACTACGAATGCCTTTCACGAGTGACAATCTGAAAATGTGCCTCGTTTTCTCCACATTTAAGCAGTGTTTCATCTCCACCTTCAAGTGTAGCTGTTCAGAATTTTGCTTTTGGTTTCTGACTTTACAACCAATTCCTGATTTTTTGCACTTAAATCAAATATTAAATTGCACTCTCGACTTCGCTGCCACATACTCAGAAACAGATATAACCCATTTTTTTCGTAGGTTTTCTTCATCCACAGTAAACACGAGACACTATTCATGGATATTTATATTTATAAAGGTATAAAATATGGATTTAGTGTAATTGCTGTGGTCAACCATGTGTGTATTGACCTTGTACCCAACACACTGTTTCTGACTTTAAATAAAGGAGGTCCTCTGATAGTGTGCGAGAGAGTGAAAGAGTTTAAATTTTAAATTGCGATAGACAGTATAGAGTTTGTAGTTGAACCTCAGATTCAGGAGGAATAATATAGATTTCCTTTTTTTTTGTGGAACACTAGATCACCTGTTTATAGTCTAGAGCAGGGGTGTTAAAAGTAAAGGCCGGTGGCCAGAACAAGTCCGGCAAGGAAAGTGCTTTGGGAAGAAAATGAGGGCATACATTTTGGACTTTTAACTGTATTTTCATAGATTTTACAGGTTTTCCTGCTGATAAGGACCTCAACCATGACCATTTATATTACACCAAAATAATAGATGAACAAAAGTTCAAGAAGAAGAATATATTCTTCAATATCTTCTACAAAATCTCTGGGTTTTTTGTTGTTGTGTTTTTACAATGGGTCCACAGTAAATTCTTTCTTTTCTTTTTTATTTAAAAAAAGGATATTTTCTGTGAATAACTGAAAAGTTCTGTTTTATAAATACAGGACAGTATTGCAAATGAGCTACCACAGCTTTTTTTTTAAGATTACACATTCTCAGATTCTCACATGCTGTATGTGCCCCACAAGGTAAAACTAGTTTGACATCCTGCTCTGGATATTCATGGGTACATCGCAATTTGTTTGACAAGTCCCTGTTTGTTTTTAAGATCTTGATAAGGCATTCAGGTTTCCTGTGGTGAGTGCTTCGGGAGTATAGGGTATTGGGCTTGTTGCTTTGGGCTATTCGGTCCCTGTAAAACCATAGTGAGATCTTGGCCGGATGTTGGTAAGTCAGACTGACAGTGAGCCCAGAAAGTATTCACAAAGGCTCTGAATATAACGTATATCCTTTTTAAAATGAATTTATTTTAATGCATTGAATTAAAATATTTAATAAACTTTAATTACTTTTGGAATAATACTGTAACACAACAAAGTGTGGAAGTAGTGAAGCACTGTGAATACTTTCCAAATGAACTGTTTATCCAATCGGTGTCGGGCTCTGCCAGGACTGCTTTTTGTCAGAGATTCTGTTCGTAATTTTTCTGGACAGAATTTCTAGATGCAGCCAAGAGGTGGAGGGCGTCACATTTGGTGAGCTCAAGATTTCGTCTCTGCTTTTAGCCGATGATGTGGTTCCGTCGGCTTCATCAACCAACAACCGCCAGCTTGCATTAAGACAGTTTGCAGCCAAGTGTGAAGCAACAAGTCTGAGGCCATGGCTCTCGGTCAGAAAAGGCTGGAGCGCCACTTCAGATTGGGAATGTTTGGATGCAGAAATGTGTGAATGATGTTAAACGTAACAAGCAGATACAGCACCAACTGTTCAGTTCAATTTAAATTAAAACCGACATTTCTTTTTCTTAAACACACAGAATGAGCAGAAATTATGATTCCTAAAAAAACATTCAATTCATTTCAATGTATTTCACTGAGTACCAGTTATTTAATTCTTGCAGTATCTGTGTGATCAAGCATAAAAAGCATTGTGTTACATCCTCCAGTGCTCTTTACTCCTGGTTGTGCGAGTTTTAATGATTATTCTCAGAGCTTTATGTCCTTCAGTTATTTTTAGCACTTCACAGAACATGTTAAGTGTAAGGTGCAGATCTTTACATGAGAGATATGTATGTGCACTAAGAAACTATTTATAATGAAGGAAGCACAGATGTGTTTCTTTGTACAGTCATTCCAACACCAGCAGATTATTTTGCCATGTGGTACAGGTACATAACACTGCGTGAGGGTGGTGTGTTTCTGCAGTTCTACACAGTGTACGTGCTCTTCTTGGGACCTACAGTGTTTTAAACAAAAAACTTTCCTCAGCTCTATATATAGTGATAGGACCCTAGGGGCATGGCTTCTGTCTTTGTTGATCACACACACACACACGTAGGTAATCAACAGGACTAAGCACTAGTGAAAGGCATGATAAATGACAGAAACATGTATGCAGCTACATAATCAACCTGTCTCTGTATAAAACAATTCATCATAAGAATTATAATCTGTAAGAGTACGAACAGAGCAGATGACAGAGTCTAAACTGAAGAGTCTGCTCTACGGTCTGCAGTGGTTGAAACTGTCTACCTTTGTTTATTCTCTTCGTGTTAGTACTCACAAAGGAATGATTCAGTGCCATTCAGACTAAACACAAAGACCTCAATACTTGCATCTCATCGGCCAAGCATAAATAACTGTGTGCTTAATACGCTGCTAACAAAAGGGCTTGTTTGGTTGTCAAACTGCATCTGAAAACATTTCATCCCACACTTTTCCAGCCCTGGAAATAACAGGAGTGTCTGGCAATTTTTAGAGTCTTTCAAAAATCTGACAACAATGACATTTGTCATTTGTCATGTATTAAATTATCATCTAGGTTAAAATGAGAAAGTAGTCATCTTAAATGCCCAGCCCATTTTTTATTTGTTACATTTCAGATTTTGCTCCTTAATCCGGTTAATAAAGGAATATCAGCCTTGATCACTCCAGCTGATTCAGATTAATCATGAGCAGTAAGTGCGTCTATCCAACATAACCGCCTCATATTTCTGCTGCAGACAAGGAGTAAAAATACAAAACAGCAACACTGCAAGTGTTCCGCCTTTGTGAGACGCCTTTGTGGTTACTTGATGTTAAAACACATTTGACATTTTTTAGTTTATGGTCTCAATCACTAGTTACAAGTTACAGTTTATTCATTAGAGCATGGTACATTTACATCCCATTTAAAGTAAATAGTAATAATCAGCTCTTTAAACCAGCTGTAAGAGCAGTCAGTTTTTACTTTAGAATTCAAAATCTTTTAGCAAGGAATGAAATTATTTAACCGTGCCATGGTATATTTAAGAAAAGCTCAAACTTGCTTTAAACAACTGGCTTACTGATATGCCTGTAATTCTGAAAATGATCATTTAAACTGTATGAACGTTCTGTAATGTTTGGCCTTTCCACTTAACACAACTAATTGGAGGCTTTTAATCCTCGTAAGGCAATTTGTGCTCAGGGATGCACATTAATTATATAGTGAGCCTGATTCGGATTCATTATGTAGCTGATTATCCTGATAAAATATGGTGAAAAATGGCACAAAGACACTCTTGATGAGTTTACACATCCTTGAAATGTAAAGTCAGTCAATTGTGGGCCAGCAATTCTTCTTCTTTATAGAAGAAGTTAATGATTGCGGTAAGTAACCAGCGCAGCAGTGCATCTGTCCCCAGGCAGTCATCACAAGCGTAAAGGAAGACTCCCATTGACGCCCATTGAATCAATCATGACTGATGGAGTACTTCACGGCATCACTGCCTGCTGAAACCAACAGTCACAAAAGTGCAGGAAGAAGACAAAACTGACAATAGAGGCTGCCGAGTCTTCTCGTGTTTCTTGCAATTAAGGTTTGTCCCTTTTGTCTGAACTTTCACAGCAGATTCATTATCTGCTTTTATTCGTGTATCTCTGCAGACACTCGTTTTTTAATGGCAGCACTTTTTAAAAAGCATTTTTAAAACAAGCACATTGACATCAACTAGGCAGATGGCAGGCAGGTGATGGCACAGAATATACACAAATTAATACTAGGATGATAGGATGCAGTTTTACAAGTACTTGAATAGCACTTTTTGAAAAACACGCGATGATCCAAAAGATTACCCATTCAACAAGAATACATTTACACGGAACATTTAAGCTTTAACATCCCAGACAGATCAATACCGCCAAGTCCTTTGTGCCTGCTGTTCTATAACACCAGCACTCAGATTGATGATATATATCGAACAAGTGTCCAAGCCTCAGGGAGCCCATAATTGATTACCCTTTCAAAATATTTATAAATGATACATGATATGCAGTTCGTTACAGTATTTATTTATAATGGTGACTTGGTGGTTGATTATACCATCAAATGTGTGGAACAAGTTTATGATTAAACACAGGTGAGCACAATTTCATTTGTCAACATTTACAACTAGAGTTTCTCCAATTAGGTGTCAAAGACCGCAGCTAGCAAAGAATCAAAGCAACTTCTTCTCAGTTTAGTTCAGTTTAGTTTTATTTATAAAGTACAAAATAACAGTTGCCTCAATGCACAACTGTTGTGAATTGCTGCACTGTAGGAACAATCAGAAAGAGATTTTTAATAAGCAAAAAACCTTTAAAAAATTAAAAATATTGACCTAAAGACTGATTTAAAACAAAATTGCATTAAGGACAATGTGTCAATTTGGAGCTTGTTTTTGATGATATAAGATATTTTTACAATTATAATTCTTAATGTTAGGCATAAAAGTCATACCAAAAACAACAAAACAACACGATGATTCAATAGCTCAGAACCACATTTTACAGTGTAGTTGTGACTTTTCTTAACAACATCAGTTCAGTTCATTTGCCTTGTTGTTGTTGTTTTTTGTTTTTGCATTTCTTTGTCCACAGCTTTCTTAAGGACTGGATCATTGCAGCACTATGATTCCTTTCCTTTTCAGCCATTCTGTTATAGATTTGCTGCTGTGCTTGGAATCATTGTCATATTGTATGAGTTGGTGTGGGCCAAGCTTTAGCCATTGCACATATAGCCTCACATTTGACTCTAGAATACTTTGGAAAAAAGAGGATTTAATGGTGGTCACAATGACTGCAAGGTGCCCACGTCCTGAAGTTGCAAAACGAGCCCAAATCATCATCATCCACCACAGTGCTGAGGTGTTTTCCCTGATATGCTGTGTTTGGCTTTCTCCAAACATAGTGCTGTGCATTCTGGTCAAACATCTTCACTTTGGTCTCATGTCCAAAGTACTTTGGTCTAGAAGTATTTTGGTTTGTTGAGATGTAACTTCCTATCCTAAGCCATGCTGCCACAGTCTTTTAGAGTGAGTAAGTAAGTAAAGTTTATTTATATAGCACATTTCACAGACATGTGTCACAAAGTGCTGTACAAGAAAGGTAAGAAAACACAATATAGTCATAAATACGTCATAAAAACCCTGGTCTAACTAAAAGCTTTTTGAAATAAAAATGTCTTTAGCTGCTTTTTGAAGGTCTCCACCGAGTCCAGACACCGTAGAAATAGAGGAAGTGCATTCCACAGTCTGGGTGCAACAGTCCCCTCGAGTTCTAAAACGAGTGTTGGGGACCACTAAAAGGTTTTGATTTGGAGAGATGGGGCTTTCTCATGAAGCTTGAGCTTTAACGTTTAATATACTGAAGGGTGTACAGTCTGAGATGTAGCTCTTGGGTGTGAGCTACATAGATACTGTCTTAACCATAAGACAGTTTCTATGAAAGTCAATACTAATCATTCTGCCTGAACATATTTTTATGGTTTACTTATTTTACAAAAGGCAAGAAGAGAAAGAAAACCGAACAAGAACCATTTTGACAGGTTTTAACTTGGTTATGACTCACTGGTTGGACGCGTTATAGAGAGGAGTGAAATCATATCACACTTGACACTGAAACTGTCTTTCCTGAATGGAGAAAGTGTGACTGGCCAACAGAAATGTACCTGGATGCTGAAATACACCGTGATGGTTCACTGGCACACAGTCCAAGACAAAACAAGGTTTTCAACATACTTAAATTGAAAAAGTTTTGTATTTACCTCAGCCGAGCGAAGGAATGGACAAACAAAAGGCCCGATTTGAACAGAATAATTCATTCCAACTTACATGAGCACAGCTGATAAACCATTAAGTAATGTAAAAACATGTTTTTTTCAGCCTATTATTGAGACTCTGTGTACTTTTCTAAAGATGGTTAATTTGTGTGGCTGGGAGAACATGGATGCATTATTAGGTCTGCAGAGGAGAACTGCATCTGCAGCATCCACAGACAGAATTACACAGAACTGTAATTCATGTGCACACAGTCGGGATGAAAGCTTACATCCTGATTAGAGCCTAATTAAACCTAACTAGCAATACTGTGTACCTTATATCCCCAACAGTTGGTTTGTATTAAATATTAATATCATAGCTCATTACTCAGTCTTTTTTTCTAAATCTGGATTCTGTAAGATCTTTATAAATGTACAAACTGTAAAAGGCAAAACACATCCCAGAGAATAACAAGGTATTAGTGTGCATGTAAACATCCTCAGTGGAGCTTAGTTAATGGAGCTTGATGATTTTGAATGGAACATTATGCTTTCTGTCCTATCTCTTTTATTAACCCTTGGTGTTTGTTATCATCTTAAGAAGGCCCGTTTGTATTTAGAGTGTGTCTGTGTGACGGAAACGAAGTGGGATAAAAGACAGAGACTGGATAAGAGATCATTATGCGAACATAACGTGCTTTCTCCAATATCAAATGCATCACTCGGGACTGCTTAGTTGTGCAGTGGTCGCTGTGATTTGCTTTTTTATTGTTTCGAGCAGCTTTACCACCTGAAAGAAAAACATAAAGGAAGAAAGATCTTAAACTAATAAAAAAAGATATGTTTTGTACCACTTAACCACAGTTCTGGGGGTCTTAAAAGTAAGATTTAGATAATATCAAGATGATGGTTATTTAACCTGATACATGTGTGCACTCTGTAGGATTGGTTTGGTTTTTATACATATATATATTTATAGCGTGTACATAATCTGCTTCCATGGCAAAACTGGAGTCGGTTAACTTATATTTGACAGGCATGTGGAAACAACCCAACACAAATAGGCCTTTTGGTTATGGCTGTTTTACAGAATACTTAGGTCTGTGTAAACACATTTATAGACACAAAGGAGCTGGGGCCACTGATAGGGAGATTTGTGCTTTGAATTGGCTTCAGCCATTTAAGCCAATAAAGTAATGCCTTTCTGGTTGCATGTGTAAACGTTATTGCTGATAGGGTCAGTTATGAAATAACAGGAGGTTCTGTTTTCATGATCTGTTTTCAATCAGGAGGTGGGGGGTGGGGGGATCAGACTGTTGTCCAATAGGTTTGTATTGTGGAGGAAAATCATTGGTGGGGGTTGGCTGGGCCCTTTCTGTACTGACTTTTCAACTTCCTTGCATTAGTTTTCTCCAGGGACTCCTTCCCACAGTCCAAAGGCATGCTTGGTAAGTTAATTGGTGGTGCTAAATTGCCCTTAAGTGTGGATAAGAGAGGGAATAGTTCTTTCTTTCTCTGGGTTGTATGGGCTCCAAGCCCACCCACGCCCACCTGGTGACCAGGAATTGGATAAGTTGTTGGTTGAAACGGATGGTTAAACCAAGCCGTTACACAGTGTGTTCAGATGCTACAGAGGAAACTTAACCATGTCACACATATTGTTGAGTCGTTGTGCATCTTATTTTAAATTCATGGAAAGCAGCAGAAGGCTTAAATCTAGAAAAGGCTAAAACACACACGCACACACTCCTTTTGCACTCTGGCTAACCCACTGCATCACCATATTTTACTTCCTATGCAGATTCTCACACAGTTTGTCGTCTGAAAAGACCTGTGATTAGCCAGTCTCGCTTGATTTTCTAAAGCCTCAAAGCAGAGCCTAGAGGAGGTGCAAGCACCCGGTTCCATCTCAGACCCTTTAGAATATGCTGAAAGGTTATTAAAGGTTTTTTTGTTGTTGTTCACTGACTTTAAAAATATGATGCTAAAGTCCAGCTTTCATCTTCTGCTGTAGTAGCTTCCACATCTCGGTAAAAAGACTCTCCACAAGATTTTGAATCTGGGAATACCGATTTCTTTTTTGCTACTCAGTGAAAAGAGCAGTGGTGAGGTTGATGATAATGGTTAGACTGACAAGTGTAGTCTAAGTGAGGTTAGACTGATACGTTTAATGGGAACAGGGTGTGTAAACAGGCGGTTGTTTTCATTAAAGCTGGTCGTCTCAGCTTTAAGTGTCAGTGTGAAATACTTAGGGAGATTAATCAGCAGAAATTGGATAATATATTCATAATTCTTTGTTTTAATGTATAATTATCTGGAAATTACTGTGTACTGGTGCAGTGGGTAGTACTGTTGCCTGACCTGGGATCTTTCTGTGTGTACTTTGCATGTTCTCCCCGTGTCTGTGTGGGTTTTCTCTGGTACTCCAGCTTTTTTCCACATACCAAAGACGTGCATGTTAGCTTAGTTGTTGATTCTAAATTGGCCATAAATGTGCATCTGAGTGAGGCTGGTTTTCTGGTCCTTTGTGTTAGCCTGCTGGTAGACCGCTGACCTGTCTGTGATGTAGACACCTCTCGCCCTATTATAGCTGAGATAGACTACGGATGGATGAATGGACGATGGATGTTCCTTTTTGACTTTAGAGGAAGCTCTTTATACCTTCAGTGGTAGGAGGTCCACCACCACGCTGCCATTTTTTTCCTACAGTCAGTATAACAGATGAACTTTGCCAACTTCACCCACTGGATGTTACAGTGAAACCACATGCTCACTATATAAGGACAGTCATAGATGAGCATGACCAAATTCTGATGAATCCTCTTTCTGAAAATGAGGATATTTTACCAAATGGACCATCCAGTATAACCTGAAATTTTTAATCAAGCCCACATAGTCATGAGGAAAGTGTTCAATGACGTGAGGGAGCTGAGGACCATTTTCACAGGTGTTGCCCGATACTGGCTATTTAAAGGAATGCAGATTTGATGTACTTCTACACTGACTTCACTTTTCAGAAACTTAAACCATCTTTTAAACTGTCTATGGTTTCATTACAAAGTTCTTACCATTCCCCAGAATGAACAAAATGTTTAAAATATGCTTCTACTTACCACTCAAGTACCAATTTTCAAAAATCTCTTCTGCTAAAATGCCAAAAAGTATATAAAGTCACAGCGAAGATGATCTTTAAATTTTTTGGATTTCAAATCTCATCACTTCCTCACTGACCAAAAATCCTAACACACAACCCCTTTGACGATAGTTATGGCTGGTCTAGAAGAATAAAAATTGATCCTGCAAGCTCATTTGTAATTAGTCCAGTGTAATGTGTTAAGGACCATTTGTCCATCTGGCAATGATCAACCAGTCTGAGTTGTGCTGAGAGATCTGCAATCATTTTTAAACTGTATATTTCAGATGGGTTGTTTTCAAGTTTTTGGGACATTTACATCATCGGTATGATGGGGGTTTTTTTCTTGAAAAACCTGAGGTATGCAATCAGACACATGCCGTGCTACTGTGCCACATGTTTATTTGTCAGGAAGATCAATAAATGATCCAGTTAAAAAAAAAAATCTGAGCCTGAGAGACGTCTGTTTTGTCTGATTTCATGAAGGTAGACCTTGCTTACAAAACATTCTACATTTCTACAGAAGAAGCAGAAATTCAGTGTAAAGAAAAGAAAACAGTGGCAACATGTCAAATGAACAATTTTTGTCATCTTTGTTTCCTCAGCATTGAGAATACAGTAAATGTTTCCCCATAAGACATCTGAGTCTTCTGGAATGAATCATAAATATAGCAGTGTGTTTAGGTGGTAGGTTCCAGTAACCAAATACACTTTTAGACACAGATCAAGCTGATAAACACATTTTCAGGGTTTCAAATTAATGAAAATGTCTTAGAAATGTGTCCTTCTACTTGCATGGAATACAGCTGCCAAGAAGATTTTCTCCTTTGTTATATTTGAATAAAACTTTAATAGATTTCATTCTTGGATGGCCGCTGTATTATTCCTAACCAGCTTCATTCTCTTATTAAAAGGCTGTACTGTTGCAATCCAGCAATGCTTCACAATGAGTCAAGAAATTACTACAAAAACCGGTGAATGCGACTAACATGCGTTAGTTAAACGAGGTCTTACATGTTGCAGGTAAATTCTTTTTCTTGCATTAAAATTCTAACATGGAGCAAAGGTCTTGCTATTTAATTTGTGTCCAGGGTAATTTTAGCACTACATTTTAGAATTTAAAACAGTAACGGGAATCAAAACACTACTCTGCTGGAGTTGAACAGTGCTTCAGGTCCAATAAACCAACTAACCACTGAAAAAGAAGAAGAAGAAAAAAAGAACGAAGGCCAAAATGACCCTGAAGGGTCTAACAAGCAAAATGAGACCGCTGTGTGTTAACAGAAGACCTCTGAGTCAGATTTAAACTCAGCACATGTGTCGAGATGGTCAATTCCACAGGCTCGCTACTGAAACTGAGCAGTTCAATAATATTTACGCAGTCTCGTCTCATTCCAGCATACAAACTAATGGCATCGATTTTTCATCACATTTCCAACTGCCTTCATTTTTAGTTATTAAATTAAATGTTAATAAAAAAGTATCTTTTTGGTGCCTCAATTAAACATCCCTCCTTTTTGTTCCTTTAATCTCTTCAGAAAATGCAAAAAGATTTTATTTCTCTCTATTCTGCAAACTCAAGGATGTTCAATCTGTGTTGAAGTACATGAGGAAACTCGTACTCCCTAAGTGAACAGACGTGTCTGAAACCAGAAGTTAGCGGCTCGTGTGGTGGCACAGCAGAGAAGTGTTTGCTCTGGATAATTAATAAACAGTATGGTGTAACAGCGACAGCATTAAAGACAGCTACAAGTGATTTATCAACAGCAGCAGCTTGATGAAAGACACAGATTAATCTAAAACAAAATTAATTTTTAATACCACTTGGATATGTTCGTGCTGAGGAAAGAAATTAGAAACCTCTAGACAAGTAAAATATTAAAATTTAAGTATTCATAAGAGCTCCTACCAGTAATAATATGTAATAATACATTGTGACTCCAATTTACATGAGATATATTCCAGTGAGCTCAATTTTTACATGTTAGTATCTGTATCTAAGTCACCCAAAGTTACAGTATCATGCAGTCCTGGGGAAAAGTTCTAAGGTTTTATATATCAGGATATAAAAATTACCCAGACCTAACGGGTGGGTAAATACAACCTCAGACAAATAATAACACACGACATATTACACTGTGTCCTTTATTTAACAAAATCTAGGCCAAAATGTAGACGCAGTGCACCCCATGATTGGTTGCTTGTAGAACTACATTTAGCGGGAATTGCTTCAAGTAACTGATTTCTGTATGATTCACATCATTGTGGAGGAATCTTGGCCCATTCCTCTTTACAATGTTGCTTTAGCTCATTAAAGTATACGGGCATTTGTTTATCCACAGGTCCCTACACAAGTCAGGTTACGGTCTGGACTTTGAAATACTTTGATTCTTTTCTTTTTCAACCATTCTGTTGTAGATTTGCGGGATCATTGTCGGTGTTGCGTGACCCAGTTTTGGCCAAGCTTTAGTCTTGGTATACAGAGGAGTTGATGGTCTACTCTACTCAATGACTGCAAGGTGCCCCAGTCCTTCAAATCATCACCCCTCCACCACCATGCTTGTGTCCTTTGTCTGTCCAGAGGTCATTGTTCAGATTCTTTCCTTATCCTGGAAATGCTTCCAAACCAGCCATACTTGTCCAGTTTTTTTTGTATATAAACTTTCATGAACTTTAACATTTAAAACACCAACTGAGGTTGTAGAGTCTGAGATGTAGCTCTTGGGTTTTTTGCAGTTTCTCTGAGCATTGCACAGTCTGACATTTGGGTGAATTTGCTGGGAAATCAACTCCAGGGAATATTGGCAAATGTTTTGAATGTTTTCCACTTGTGAATAATCTGTACCTCTGTAGAATTATGGGCTTCACATTGTTTGGAAATGGCTCTATAACCCTTCACAAATTGATCGGCAGCAACAATAACTTCTCTAAGCTCACTGCTGAAGTCATTTTTGTCTTTGGAACTGGACACACACCTGAATGCTCTCAATCAGCAAACTGCCAAAACATCTGTTTTATAGAGGTGCTCACACCTGCTGATAATTAGTTAATCAAGTGCATATGATCAGCAGCACCTGGCTGCTACTTTCCCTCTTAATTTCTATAGAAACAATGAGTCTGGGCTTAGTTTTGCACAAACTGCTTCACATTTTGCCTTATTTTTTGATAAATAAACAATGACACAGTGTAATGTGTTGTATTTATCCAGGTAAATACAATCTGTTAATCACCAGATTTTTATTATGTTCTGTAAAACATCAGAACTGAGAAAATGTATATCTTTTTTCTTTTTTTTTTTTACCATGCCTGGATCCTGGATGTATATGTCAGATATATTAAATGCACAGAAAACAGATACACATTATATGTGAAAGCACTGTGTCGTTAAAGTTCTTTTTTGCTTATAGGAGTCAGCTATGAAAATCTGCAGCATAAGTCCATTTGAGCTGAAAGACTCCATTCCCCTCGCTTCCCTGTTTGTTATTGCTGTACGTCGCTATGTCAACCAGCCTAACGAAAAGAAAGGGGCTAGTAATGTGACGTCTCTGTCTAGTAAAGGGGGCGTGTTCAAATGAAGCCCTATCGAGGCCGGTTATCAGAACATCACGTGACCAAAGATCTCTGAAATGACGTCGCTGAGTTATGTGATTCGAGCTGTGGAAAAGACGCTGGAATTAGATTTTAGCGTGACTTTTTTGTAATTTATTTATTGTTTTATATTCCTTTGTGCACTTTGGGAGGCCGGCATAAATAAATGACTCTCAGAACCTCTTCTGACTACGCCCGCCTTTGTTTGTGAGCAGTTTATGACAACTTTTGTTTAAGTCTGACTCAAGTGGAGGGCCGGTTACTGAGGCAAATATGTGTCTGTTTCTGAAAGTTCAGCGCTTATATACTTACTGGTAAACTTTATAAGCCCTAAATATCGTTCAGAAAAGTCACGTGAGCTACACTAATCTCAGAATTTGCCTCTCGTCTCATCTCCTATTTGTAAAGTTTCTATGTGGGGGAGGTTTTCTGTCTATTTATTTTTTTGCTACCATCATATTATTCCTAACTAGTTATTGTGTTTTGTTGTTTTTGTTGTTGATCCTACCAGGCTTTCATTTAAAAAAAAAAAAAAAAAAACTTTGGCTTGTTATATTTAGAATTTAGCAAACTGGAATATTTATTAAGTAAATATTAAATTTATGTAGGAGCTGGTGCTGGTCTCCCTGTCTCATTTATTATTCATAGAAAGGGTCTGTTTTGTTTTTTTGTTTTTTCTTGCTTGTCCTTGTCAGAATGAACAAAGTTAACACCACCTTATTTTTAATCGACACTACTCAGACTCTCATTACACTAATATGATCAAAGTGAATAGGCAGGATTGGATATGTTTTAATTGCGGTTGTATTTCCCAAACACTGTAAAACACATTAGTTTGTGGTTACACTGTGGCTTTTTCCACAGTATTATTCTATTTCAAGTGTTGTTGGTTGGTTTGCATTTTAGAGCCTGAAATGTCTGATTCAGTAGCACTGATTTCCAGAGATGTGAATTGTATTCCAATGAGACACATGCACTTTTATGCCATTTAGTTAAAGTTCAAGACTGTTGAGACAAAAAATGAACAGGACAAGAGAACCTGGCAGATAGGGAGTAAAACCTTGCGCAAAATACAAAGTGCTATTTTTGATGCCATATTTAATGCATGAACATGTACAGTACATGTTTTGGCAGTTTGCTGGTCTGGAGGGTTCAGGTGTGCATAGATACAATGTCACATTCTTCCTAGTAGTGGGTGTATCAGCAAATTCACCCCAAGGTCAGATTGTGCAATGCTCAAAGAAACTGCAAAAAATGACAGTACAATTCAAAAAAACACTGAACACGTTTGGCTTGTTTGGAAGGGTTTCCAGGAGAAAGTCTCATTTCTCAAAAAAGAAAACAAAACAAAACACAGCACTGCTTAGGTTTGCAAGGTTGTATCTGAACAAACCATAAGACTTCTGGAACAATGTCCTTCAGACAGAGAAGTGCAGCTTTCGTGCTAACAGTAACACTTTTGGAGAAAAGCGAACACGGTGGTGGAGGCGTGATGATTTGGGTTTGTTTTGCAGCCACAGGACCTGGACACCTTGCAGTTGACCATTAACTCCTCTGTACACTGAAGTATTCTAGAAACAAATGTGAGGTCATCAGGCCTTACATTTGTCCGAAAGCTTGGACGAAACTGGGGTATGCAACAGGATAATATTCTTAGAATATGTATAATAGAATAGCTGAAAAATAAAATAATTAAGGTGTTTTAATGGCCCACTGAACCTGACTGAAATCCTGAGGCAGAGCTGTGCATGAGCATATGCAAATTTAAATGTGGTACAGAAGAGTGGACAAAAATTCCTCCACAACCATGTGACAGAGTGATGGAGTCATGCAGGAAGCAATTGTTTCAAGTTATTGCTGCTAAAGGTCATTGAACAGGTTACCAAGTCACGGGGTATATTAAGTTTTTCACAGGACATCACAGAGTCCAGTAAAACCTTTATGTCACATGACTTAGAGTACTTAATTTCTACATTTTTGGCTTAGCTGTTGTTAAAAAACAACGATAGAGTGTAACATATTTCACAGTTGATCTGAGGTTGTATTTACCATGGTTTAAGGCTTCTTAACGACCAGATGATCTTTATTATGTTATATTTAAGTGAATAATAACATTATTTGTCTGTGGAGGTTTTCAGTCATCCAGGTCATTGTAGTCTAAGGAGCTTGAAAAGAAAAGCATCTAGACTTCTTTAAGTTTCCTTGAAGATGTTTAACCTCTCATCTGAGAAGCTTCTTCAGTTCGTTATTCTTTCTTTCTTTCTTTCTTTCTTTCTTTATTCTCAGTTTTCATTCATCTGAGGTTGTATTTAATTTATTTTAAGACTTACTAAGACTTACCAAAGTATTTTTTTCATTTTATCCTGATATGTAAAACCTTACAAGTGAAGGAGGCTGTACTTTCTGTAAGTAATTAGTTAATAGTCCACACATGCTAAAATCATGGTCAGGAGTTGGAGGGGGTGAAAATCATTTTGTTTGGACTACTTTAAAGGAGAAATCATGATAACATGTCAGAAACTGCACAAAATGTAAGCAATTATAAAGTCCGGGCATTTTTAGCAATTTGTTTTTCCACTTCACAGGATTTTTGTTGGATAAGAACAAAACATCCCGGGGTTATGTTAAAAACGTGTTCAACAGCTGTAAATAAACATAGAGTGAACTTTAGTATTCCCAGTTTCAACAGCTAGTACTAAACCTTCTCTCTAGAAAATGATGCTTCTTGCATGCTCAATGCTACCATATAAGTAGATTTCTGGGAGAAATAGGAGTTGTTGTTTTTTCCCTCATAACTTTCATGGCAGACACTGTTAGAAGAGGCTTTTTATCTTTCAATGATTACAAAGCAGTCTCTTAAGCAGCATTAAAGTAAAACATTTATAGATCTTAAATGAGGAGAAATGCAGAATGAGGCTTTATTTTCTGCTGAAAAGAAATGTTTTAGAGATGTTCACAGATTCAAAAAGTAATGCATTCCACTTTATTATAATCAATCCAGGGAACAAAACCAGACAATTGAAGTTCAAAAGCCTCATTTCAGGGGAAATGCAGTGGTAGCTTGACAGTTAAACACAATGGTGATGATACAAAAGAGAGGAAACAGTTACAGGTTGTAGCTGCCTCCCCTGTATACTTGGAAAGCTGGTGTAATTAAGTTGGCTTCAGGGTCTCTGGCCCTCATTAAAACCCTTTCAGATATGTGATAGAACGGCTTTTATTGGTGACTGACTTTTTTGGTCTCAGGGATGAAATCTGCCACAGACTGTCCAGAATTATAAAAAACAGGATGGAGACAACATCCTCAGAGGTGATACGCACTGTCTGGAAGCCCATGCGGAAATTAATGAAAAGGGAGAATCAGACTTCTGAATTGCTTTTGGCTCCGAGCTGTCAGTCACATGGAAAACTGGTTTATGGGGGGGTTCTTCTTTTCATGTTGCTGAGAGACATGTTTGACATGACACACTTTATGTTATCACACATGCAAATGTCATTTTGTTATCAATGGGGTAGCTTCCCAAATCTTAGCTATAGGCCTGCTTTGATGGAGTTTGTCATAAAAGCACACTTGATGTGCAGTTCATGCATCTGCATTTTAATGAGGATGAGTCTAGAAGAGTAACAGATAAAGAACTGGTGGCTCATCACTAAAAAGAAGTTCGACATTAATTCAAAAACTCCACATAGAGATATAACTGTGCTTCAATATTGCATTTTGATAGTTTTTTGAAGATGTATAGCTCAATAAAAAAAAGTATACAGATCAGTGAAAATAAAAGAAACAATTCAAGAAAAATAACTTTTATACATAATGAGTAACCCAGTGTCATGGCATTTTCATTTGATGCAAGGTTGGTTTTTTCTAAATTTCACAGTAGTTGAAAAAAACAAACAAAAAAAGGATTACTAGGATTAACTTCAAAACTTCAAAACTTTCATTTAAGGCTTTGGTGATATATGCTTCATACGTTCTTGTATACTATTGTATTTCAGCCGAATCACACAGGAAATCTTTTATACAGTTCTAAAAGGATGAGCAGACATACCTCAACAAATAAACCTGGAGAAGTCTGGTGTATATTGAGAGTACACTGAGAGCATCAAAGCACAGTGTCTAGCTTTTTCAAAGAATGTAAGAATTAGTAATCTGTGGCAGAACACTTGCAACAAGGCAGATAGTCCTTGCAAATGGAAATGTGTTTTATTTTATATACATATGCACAATACTGTATACAATTCTAATAAGTTTGAAGGTCAGTATTTGGTATGACCATCTCTCCCCTCTGGGTAGGCCAGTCCATGACTGATAGTGTTTCATTGTGTGGTTTTCTATCGAGGTATGTTTTTACTGCATTTGAAGTACGTTTAGGATCACTGCATTGCTGAACACTGAAAGTACTGACAATTTTATTTTTCAGATGTTACTACATAGTGGATGTGATGGTTCCTTTCTGCATTTATAATTCCATCCAAGTCTGAAACATCTTCTTTTGTCCCCCAATTGTTTAGCTCCCTCAATTTTTGCCATGCTAATATATACCAAGTTTTCAGCCAATAGATCTTTGGCTTTATATATATAGTTTTATATATATTGCCAATATTTATAAAACTGTGTTATATTTTGCATTTTTTGTAGATTCAACCTAAGAAATGTTGTGCTTTTGCAACAGGCTGCTAGAAGCAATGTGCTTGAATATACAACTGTTAAATCTGTTCTTTGCTAAGTATCATGTGTGAATGAAACACCAGTTGGAGTTAAGTGCCATTTTCATGCTTGAATTATTTACAGGTTGTTGTTAAGTAGCTTAGCAAACAAATGAAGTTTCAAACAGGCAATGAAGTGTCTTAGTGTTGTGTTTCACTACCGTGTGCTATGGGAACAGCTTTCCTGCCCCCTGGCCTTGATTTGACATCTTAATAGAATTAGAATAGAATAGAATAGAGTAGAATAGAATAGAATAGAATAGCCCTTTATTGTCATTGCACATGTCACAGGTACAGGGCAACGAAATGCAGTTTGCATCCATCCAGAAGTGCTTTAGCCATGATATAGATATATTACAATATATATTAGCAATAATATAGATATGTAAGTATATTACAGAAATGGGTCTATTATGGTATGTTATAATGTACACGGTATGAAGTATGTTATGAATATGCTATAACTATAAGTATGTACAGGCTGTAGTGAGTACAAGCTATGTACAAGCTATGAACAGGATATAAATATGAAAAAAACTATACAGAATATGAAATAAAAAAACTATACAGAAATATGAGATATACAGTTATACAGAAATGTGAACTATGCAAGTTATAAACAGTTGTAGGATTAAAAATTATTGTATGTACAGAATGATTATTTACACAGAACTATACAGCAGTGCAGTTAAGATAAGTGAGATATGTGGATAATTTCTAAAGAGGCTATATAAAGTGCTAGTGGTTGTGGGTGTGTGTATGTTCAGTCCATGAGTTTAACGTGGGTCAGATGTCAGGAGGCAGAGTTCAGGAGTCTGACAGCTGTGGGGAAGAAGCTGTTCCGGTACCTGGTGGTCTTAGTCCGGAGGCTCCTGTAGCGCCTCCCAGAGGGCAGGACGGTGAAGAGTCTATGTGATGGGTGACTGGGGTCTTTGATGATTTTCCCAGCCCTTTTCAGACACCGCTTCCTGTAGATGTCCTTTATGGCAGGAAGTGGTGCTCGGCGATGCGCTGGGCAGTTTTCACGACCCTCTGCAACGCCTTCCGTCCGAGGCAGAGCAGTTCCCGCACCAGACTGTTATACAGTTGGTCAGGATGCTCTCGATGGTGCAGCGATACAAGTTCACCAGGATGTCTGAGGACAGGTGGTTTTTCCTCAGCGTCCTCAAGAAGAAGAGGCGCTGGTGAGCCTTCTTGACCAGCTTGGAGCAGTTGGTCGTCCAGATGAGATCTCGGAGATGTGGACTCCCAGGAACTTGAAGCTGTTCACACACTCCACAGCCGCCCCTTAATGTGGATGGGTGGATGTGGGTCAGCATTCCTCCTGTAGTCCACGATGAGCTCCTTAGTCTTCTTGGTGTTAAGCAGCAGGTTGTTTGTGTCGCACCACTCAGCCAGACGATCCACCTCCTCCCTGTAGGCGGTCTCATCGTTGTCACTGATGAGGCCAATCACCGTGGTGTCATCTGCAAACTTAATGATGGTGTTGGAACCATCAGCAGGTCTGCAGTCGTGGGTGAAGAGGGAGTAGAGGAAAGGGCTCATCACACAGCCTTGTGGTACACCGGTGTTCATTGTGATTGTAGATGAGCAGCGGTTATCCAGCCGGACATGTTGGGGCGGTTGGTCAGGAAGTCCAGTAACCATTTGCAGATGAGGGAACTGATGCCCAGGTCTGTCAGTTTCCTGATGAGTTGTGAGGGTGGATTGTATTGAATGCTGAACTGAAGTCTATAAACAGCATTCTGGCGTAGGTGTTGTTGTTGTCCAGGTGTGAGAGGACAGAGTGCAGTGCGATGGAGACTGCATCCTCTGTGCTCCTGTTCTGGCGGTATGCGAATTGGTGGGGTCCAGGGTGGGGGAGACAGGATTTGAAGTGTGACCAGCTAAGACCAGCTGCTCTAAGCACTTAGTGATGATGGGGTGAGTGCTACTGGGCGGTAGTCATTGAGGCTAGATGGGTTGGAGTTTTTGGGTACCGGGACGATGGAGGTGGATTTGAAGCAGGCCGGTACCACAGCGTGGAGCCAAGGACAGACTGAATATGTCTGTGAGCACTCCTGCAAGCTCCCCAGAACATGCTCTGAGAACACGCCTGGGATGCCATCAGGACCTGCAGCCTTGTGGACATTGATCCTGCTCAGCACCGCTCCTACATCGGTGGGGGGAGAGAGTCAGAGGTTGGTGGTCTGGCGTCATGTCTGTTTTGGTTGTGGTTGTGGGGTTCCTCGCTCAAAACGAGCATAAAAGTTGTTGAGCTCGTTGAGGAAGGAGACATCAGAGGATGTGGGGAGGGTTTGGTGGTCCTGTAGTCTGTAATGGTCTGGAGTCCTTGCCACATGCGTCAGGGGTTTGAGTTGGAGAAGTGTTCTTCTACCTTCTTTTGTAATGGTGTTTGGCTTTTTGATGCCCTTCTTTAGATTAGCCCTGGCTGTACTGTAGGCGTGTGCATCTCCTGACCTAAAGGCGGTGTTGCGGGCCTTCAGGAGGAGACGAACATCCTGGTTCATCCAAGGCTTCTGGTTGGGGTACATGGTGATCCGTTTCTGGGTGGTGACACTGTCTGTGGTTTCGAGATGTAATCCAGTACAGATGAGGCGTACTGGTCCAGGTCTGTGTGGGTGAACATATTCCAGTCTGTGTTTTTAAATCTGTCCTGAGCACTGCGTCTGTCCCCTCTGGCCACACTTTAATTGTCCTCACAGCAAGTTTCACACGTTGGATGAGTGGTGAATACCTAGGTGTGAGGAACAGGGAGAGATGGTCCGATTGTCCAGCCAAGTTGGAATAAACATGGTCTAAAGTCTTGTCTCCTCTGGTGTGGCAGGAGACATGTTGGTGGAATCTGGGGAGGACTGTCTTTAAGTTGGTGTGGTTGAAGTCGCCAGCAACAATAAAAGCAGCCTCGGGGTGTTTATTCTGGTGTTTGTTAATGGCTGCAGAAAGTTCTTTCATGGCCAACCTAGCATTAGCGTCAGGGGGGATATACACTGCAGTGAGTATGATAGAAGTGAGTTCTCTGGGGAGATAATAAGGTCTGCATTTGACCATTAAAAACTCCGCATTGGTGAGCAGTGACTCTCAGTAGTAGTGGAGTTCATGCACCAAGCATTGTTAATATAAATGCACAAACCTCTAAGTACTGTAAGAGGAAAAATATGTAACATTTATCCAAAACACAACTGCTCAACATGTTGGTCCCAAATCTCCCATAATTGTTCAGATGGTATCAGGTGATTACAAAGACCATAACATTTCCTTCACAACATTTTTGCACTTAAAATAATACAGTGTACCTCGTGGTCTAAGGATGAGGTTATTGTCCTGCACAAGTCCTATCAAGATAACTATATTTAATTATAGGATAAAGATGCTCAGTCAAATAGACTTAGTATTGATTGGGTTTTTCCTTTATAAATAGTGTACACCGCAGTCTTGTTGCCTTTGTGGCATATATATTTCAACAGGGACATCTATCGGCCACTGTGCGCGCTGCAGTTAACACTCCAGTTTTGTATGCTATCTTCGAGGATATTTATACCTCTTTTGGCTTGTTTGGCTGTTGTTTTGTTTTGTTTATACTCTAGATCCAAGTCTATATTTGTGTAAATTACGGTGGAATAATTACCGAGTAAATTAAACACAAAGAGTGCTTTAAACGCTTGTTGCAAGACGGCAGTGGGTAAAGTAAAAACATAAGCGAACGCAGCCCTCCCTCCCTTCCTTCCTGGGTCACATGCTTGTCGAGCCGGATCAGCTGACATCACCCAGCTTCTCTTTTTGATTCTCTTCTTCCTCCATCGACTGATAGCGCTTCGTAAAACTGCATTATATCGCTACCTGGGCTGTACTGGCATCAGATTTGAAATTTGGGCCAAGTATATCTTGCTAATCCAGCAGGTTAACCCGGTGGGTAGATGCTACTAGAGTGGATGATGAACGGACACGCCATTCTTTACACGGGGGTCACTTTGGCCTTCTGGAGCACCATACTAATCGTTGGTAAGGTTTTATTTTACAGGAAAATGCCTAATAATAGCAAACTGAATGAATGAAAATATATATTTCATGTAATTTGCAGTAATGGTTGTGTACTTAATTGTTGTCTCTTCGTGACATTGTGATTTTTTTGATATGTTTGATAGCTGTACTTCAGGACCTGTCTAAATACTGGGGTACTTGCGGCTCTGGTCGATAGGTTAGTTAGCACATGGAAAATTGATTTACTAATACATGATAAGAGGAATATATGAAAACCCAATTCGCTGTTGAATAAATTAAAAAATCGCTGTGTGCTCACATAACATAAACAACACGGTTTAAGTTAGCATCTGGCTAGCATGCTGTTAGCTAAGGGTAGTTAGCTTACAGCGTTCTCTCATAGCAGAAATTTTCAGAGGTTTTAACATTGGATGCTAGTGACTGTATTTTATTTTGATTAGTGTCACACCTTGTATGATTTGGAAATATTTTAACATGCTAGGATCGCTTTTCTTATAGTAGTTTGAAGTCGTCTGTTTGCGCCGTGCTAAGGTTAGCCGTCTAGGTGTTTGTGTGTCCAGCTGACTGTGCTGAGTAGGAACTACAGCGGTTTTCACGTGAGTGTGAGTGAGTGGTCACACCGAAGCTGCAGCTTCTTTTAGAACATAAGTGTGACTGTGTTTCACGCAACCTGCAAAATACACGATTACTCACGCAGAAATACACACGCGTGGACTAAATGGCTCATTTTTAAAGTGTTACCGTGTTTTCCACAAATATGCTTTAAAATGACCGTCACTGTTTCCACAGGGATCTGCTACACTATATTTGACCTGGGATTCCGCTTTGATGTGGCATGGTAAGTATTCTTTGCACACAGCTGCTGTCTGCAGGTAAAGATTCATATCTACTCTAAACTCATTAGTATCAGAGGGATAAAGTTAACGTGCCACACCATTATTCTATAGGAAAGAGTTGTTGAAGGTAGGTTAAGAAGAGACGTGATGATCAGTTAGTAGTAGTATGACTTAATGCTGAGAAAGAGCTGTACAGATGTTTGCTTTGTGACTGTTGATGGTCAGAATGAGGTTCACTGTGTCATAGTGGATCTCGAGAAAGCATATGATGGGATGCCAAGAGAGGAACTGTGTACTGCATGAGGAAGTCAGGGTGGTGTAGAACATGTTTTAGGACAACTAGACAGTGGTGAGGTGTGTCTGGTAGGAGTGACAGATGGCTAAGGTGGGATCAGGGATCCGCTCTGAGATCCTTCTTGTTTGCAGTGACAGATGAGGTCAGACAGGAGTCTCTGTCGACTAGAATACATATGAGTGAATGAGAGGGAAATGGGTGTAACACTGAAGAGGTAACAAAGGTCGATGAGTTTAAATACCTGGGATCAACCATACAATGCAATGGAGTGTACACAAGAGAGATGATTAAGAGAATGCAGAAAGGATGAAGCAGGCGGGCAGGAGTGTCAGAGGTGATCTGTGACAGAAGGATAGCAGCACAAATGAAAGGGAAGATTTACAAGATGGTAGTAAGACCTTTTTTAAAAAAGACAGGTGGCAGAGTAGAAGATGTTAAGATTTTCATTGGGAGTGACCAGAATGGACATGATTAGAAATGAGTACATCAGAGGAAAAGCTCAGGTCAAGCAGTTTGGAGATGAAGTTAGAGAGGCAAGGCTGAGATGGTTTGAAAAAGGGGAAAATGGGGGATATATTGGACAAAGGATGTTGACTATGGAGCTGCCAGGCAGGAGGAAAAGAGGAAGACTGCAGAGAAGATTTCATGGATGGAGACATGCAGAGGGCTGGTGTAACAGATGAGGATCCTAGGGATAGGGTGAAATAGAGGCAGGTGATCCACCTAAATTGGGCAACTGAAAGAATTAATAAAGTGATGATTTTTGACCTTGTTTGACATCTAGTCTGTTGTTTTAGTTATATTTTTTTAAGTGGTTCCACCAGGAAAAATATAATATTGACGTTCTGGCCAATTAAAGTTATAAAACAGCACTGACTTTTCCCACATTGCATCATTTTAAGTGTACAGAGACGTGCCTTACAACATAAGCTAGTGTACGTTGCCTGTTTCCTCTTTGACAGATTCAGGGCCCGCCTTTTCCCTTTTTGCAGAGTGATAGTGAGGCACCAATCCGTTTCACTTGGCTGATCAGACATTTTCAAAGATACTTTCACTTCCAACATATAAAAATTAACAGTGATTGTGTCACTTTGTTTTCAAACTTACTTTTACTATAGGTATAATGCTAACCAATGGCTCCCTTAAAATCTGTTTTAAAGTACAAAAACAATACTCATAATGCGTTCAGTACATTTATGCTGTAAGTGAGCCATGGAGACATTTTTTTGAGGTCTGTCTGTACTTTCCCCAAACAAATTTGGGATGTGAAAGAAACACCCGTGCATGAAGTGGTTTCCATCTACTACTTGAAGAGGGCATAGCTTGGATTTATCCACTACAGTTATTTATTTTAACAGAGTGTTGAGAAAAAGGTTCGACGTTAAAACAGAGCGTACGTCGTGTTTTTAAAAGGTATTGCAAACAATGATGTTGTTATAAAATTGAGCCTGAGTGAGCTTTACTTCTTTACTCACAGGTTCCTGACAGAGACTTCTCCTTTCATGTGGGCCAATCTGGGCATTGGTTTGGCCATCTCGTTGTCTGTGGTGGGAGCTGCCTGGTAAGTAAGACTTCTTTAAGTACATACTACTGTCCATAGCTGGCTATGTTTGATTAGAAAACATGAGAATAAGTTTACACAAAATGCTAAACTCTACTGTCAGTTGTCTTGTTTCAACATAAGAGGAGTAAAAGGAAAAATGTGCTGTTCCCTAAAACCTTTGACCTTACTTTTTAAAACAACAGGTGTAAATGTAGAACTGTAAAGTCTTAAACTGTTTGAAAGGGAAAATAGATGTTTCTTGTTTTGTTTTTGTTTTTTTTAGGATATTGTGTTCAGAGTTTGTGAAATAATAAACTGCAGAAATTACACATAAAATGCTCTAAAAAGACTGATGTTTATAAAGGGCTTGTAGCCTCTTCTAGTCTCACTTATGCATTTTAAAACCACATTCACCCACTTAGACCACACTTTATTTTATGGACTTTATGCACCTATATATTTCACACACTAATAACGATCCGTTTTTTCGGGGCAGTTTGGGGTTCGTTATCTTAAAGAAGAATTCAAAATGTAGACTAGAGGACTCGGGAATCGAACCACAGATCTTCTGAGAACTCTAACTGAATTCCTTTGATATAGATTCAGCTGCAGGGAAAGGCCAGCTACAGCCAGTGGTCTGTGGGAAAAACCGCCACCTGTCGATCCACAGGTTGCTGGATTACAAAATAATTCCTGTGTTTGCTTAATAATTTTGATTTGCACACTGAATAACTTATCTCTTCTGCATGAGATTGTCCTACACATTCCTATCATTTGAAATTAATGAGAAATACATCGTCTTATTTGTTTCCACACACATTACCTACAAGTCTCTGGGCTGGCTGCTTATTTTGGATCAGTGTTCAGAAGATTTATTTTCATTTAATTGCCTACCTTGAGCTCCTTTTTATTGTTTAGTATTTTATCCCATTAAGTGCATTAGATGAAAAATGTGCTGCCACTGTGTGTTGAAACGGATCCTTTTTACCTTGTTTTTGCATCATTACAAGTCTTGAGTGCATTGAAAACCATTTGGATCACAGAAGATGTGTATTTATACTACGTGTAAATGGGTCGTTTTAGAGTGAAGCTGAATAATGGTAGTCATTTAACTCGTGCTTTGTTTTTATGCTTCTCCTGTTTCCATTTATATCGATTGTTGACTTTTCTGTAACATTAAAATGTTTTTGTAAGTGATGTTGTTTTTCTTTCCGTTTGTTTTCCCAGGGGGATCTACGTCACTGGCTCTAGCATTATTGGTGGTGGTGTCAAGGCTCCACGAATCAAAACCAAAAATTTGGTCAGGTAAGCCCCGTCAAAGAGAGCACTTGTCTGTTTTGTTCCCGTCAACAGCTATACGTGGCTAAGAAGGGCATTCAGTGAATTATGGTTCCATCTAGCACCAGTAACATCAGTTTATTACTGCAGGTCCAAAGCAGTGTTTTGCAGAGACGGTGACCCTTGCTTATTCTGTTTCTCCCTCTAGCATTATCTTCTGTGAAGCTGTTGCAATCTATGGAATCATCATGGCTATTGTCATCAGCAATATGGCCGAGGTAAGGAACAAGTTTTTGATGATTGAGGAAGCCTTTTTTAAAAACTCATAAATAATGCAAGGAAGGCTGCACAGAGGAGAGCGTAGCCTTGAAATTAAGCTGCAGTTGTAAGAGACAAAAACAAGTGAAATGTCATTGTAGAGCCTGGAATAAGGATTCTGAAATGATTTATTTCGTCTTACAGAACTTCAGTGGAACGACTCCTGAGACTATTGGGGCACGAAACTACCAAGCTGGTAAGAAAAGAGACTCCTGACTGAAATAGGAAATTCCCACTTGTAATTCTAGGGTTTTAAAAATAAATAATAATAACAATAATAGAATTTCAGCCCTGTTTATACATAGCCCCCCATTTTCAGAGGCTCAAAATTAACTGGACTGACAAGCAGTCAGTGCCCAGGTGAGGCCTGTGCTCTTTTAATTTCATGAAGGACAAAAGATCCAGAGTCGATTTCAAGTGTTGACCTTGTATTTGGTAGCTGTTTACTGGAGATCTCAATATTCTGTTCAAAGAGAATCTATGCAAGCGAGGGTGTCATCATTAGGCTGAAAACAACCCCAAGCCAAAATAAACATGTCATAGACGGAAAATTTTAGTGGCCAATTCTACAGTCTGGTTGATTCTTAAAAATGGTAAATGGACTGGTTCTTATATAGCGCTTTTCTACTCTATCTGAGCACTCAAAGCACTTTTACACAACTTGTTCATTCACCCAATCACACCAGCACTTTTTCTAAGCACTTCCTGTCTAACATTCACACATCCAATCATACTCTGATGGATGCATCTGAGAGCAGCATGGGGTTAGTATCTTGCCCAAGGATATTTGGCATGCAGGCTGGAGCAGACTGGGATTGAACCTTCCGGTTAGTAGGTGACCTGCTCCTGAGTTACAGCACTGAGCCCAATGCACTGACCAGCTCAGCAAAGGTCAGGAAGGTCTCACAAGAAGTGGATGATCACAGAATTATTTCCATGTTTAAGATAAACAGTGTACCGGTGTTACAGTCTACAATCCAGACATACCTTTATGAATATACAGAGGGTTTACAACAAGATGCAGGAACAGGAAGGTCAGAAAACAACTAAAAGAGTCTGCACAGTTGTGGGGGAAAATATTCGTTGTACAGATTAAACTAAGATGAAGGCCTATCAGATGAATGTGGTGGTGTGAAACTGCTCATGATCTGAAGCATATCACATTATCTGTCAAACAGTGTTATCAGTGTTATTGCATGGCCACGGGTAACTAATACTTATTGATGATGTGACTGCTGATAGAAGAAGCAGGATGAATTGTGAAGTGCACAGGGTTATACCCTCTTCTCAGATTCAGCCAAATACTTCAAAAGTGATCGAACAGGGCTTCAAAGTGCAAACGGATAATGACCCAAAGCAAACTGCAAAAGCACCCCAAGAGTTTATCAAAGAAAAGAAATGAGATATTCTTCAGTAGCACATGCTTGAGTTATTCAGTACAAAACTGGATGCAGAGACCCACAAACGAGCAGCAACTAAAGGTGGCTTCTCAGTTCTAGCCTTAATGAGGTTTCCTGCAACGGACTTTTATCAAAATATTAAAAACCATCCTTACATTTAAAATGATAAAATGACAAAACTGTTAAAGTGGTAAAAAATGTGTTAAACCTGTGAATGAAAACTGAAAGTCTGTACTTTAATGACATATTGGTTGCTTGATTTGCTTGAAGTCCACTGTGGGGATGCACAGATTTGAAATTACTAAAACCTTTGGACCTATACTGTTGACAACAGTAAAGAAAAAATGTTTGTTGCATTCACTACATAAATGTTTAGTTTTTATATCCATGTTTTGAATAGTTTTACAAAATTTAACAGATACAGAAACTTAAATATGTTGACTAACTGTGAAGATGCTTCACAATAAACTCTTACAGACTTATTTCAGAATCAAACAGGGAGCATGAATCTCGTAGACGACTCCATTGTGAGTTACTCAGGTTGAACTGTGACTCATTTTGTTTTCTGTCCTATTAGGTTACTCCATGTTTGGAGCTGGTCTGACTGTGGGCTTTTCCAACCTCTTCTGTGGCATCTGTGTTGGCATCGTGGGCAGCGGAGCCGCTTTGGCAGATGCCCAGAACGCCAGCCTCTTCGTGAAGATCCTCATTGTGGAAATCTTTGGAAGCGCCATCGGCCTGTTTGGTGTCATTGTAGCTATTCTGCAGGTAAGTACGGTTTTTTGAAAGCCTTTACACTTCATCTTTTGCCCCACAGGAGGAAAATGGGCACATAGCACAAACTGAAGTTTTTAATTTCACTTTAGTTATGATTTTAGGTGAGAAACTGTCAATCATCACAATCTTATCATAAAGCTTTATCGGTTTTAGCCTCACTCTAATCTGAGCAAGGCTAAAACAGTTTTTTCTACAGGGTTCGTACGGGTGCTTGAAATCCTTGAAAGTGCTTGAATTCTGATGTCCTCTTTTCAAGGTTGTGAAAGTGCTTGAATTTCAGATGTGGTGCTTAAAAGTGCTTGAAAATGTAACTTATCAGATAGAGAAATAAAATGAGTCACAAAAAGCAAAAGCAATTTTCCCTCGCCTGGGCTGCCTTGCGTCTGTTTTAATATGTGACCCGCCTCCCTCGGACAGTTGGGGATGAGTGCGCTAACATACCTGTAGGTTGCTGTTTTAATGCTTTTAATGTTTTTAATGATGGAAAACAACAATGGCGGAGTTTGCGCTCTCTGGTCGCATGATAGGTGAGTCCTAGTAAATAATTTTCCAGTACGCGACGCGTACGTTACACATGCTATTTAAAAAAAAAAAAAAGATTATTATTTTGCTAGCTGTCAAACTCGCTGGAGACATGATTGAAATGCACTGAGTGTGATGCAGTATGGCAGCGCTATTATGGAATATACTGTGAACTTAGCTAACATTACTTAGCAGTAATATGAGTTAATTTACTGAAGTGAAAGCTTTAAACATTAGCCCGATACATAACTAGCTAACTTAAGGCTTTCTGATTAACCCTCTGGGGTCGACGGACCCAGAGTCTCCATTTCAACTTGGGTCAAATGTGCGGACTTCAAACTATATACCAGTTTTTTTAAATTGTGTTGATAGGTCACGTAAAACCAATGTTTTTTGTTTTTTGTTTTGTTTTGTTTTGGGGGGGGGGGGGTCTGAATACAACAGTGGCGTTTACTCCAGGAAGAAACGGTAAAAACTGTTTTTTATGGAGAGCGCTAGCAAACACGCTTTGCTTGTGAGTGAAAAAAGAAAAACACTCCTTCCCTATTGGTGGGAAAATGTACCATGTCGACCAATCAAAAAATGACACGGCAACATGTGGTATTTGGTTGTTGGGAAGAGAGGAAGAGAGAGAGCGATAAAAGAGAGAGTTTTGATACGAGATTTGTGATGTTTGTCGTGTTTGGAGTCTCAAATTAGTGTGTTGTCTTGTGTAGTTAGTGTGTGTAGTGTAGTAGTTTTGTTTTGTGTGTCAGTTCTACTAGTGAACGTCACAGTTGCTGCAAAAAAGCCACCAAAGGCAGGTTGCAGTGTAAACGCTGAGTGACACACCTGCTGTCAAACCTGCAGGTTTATCCCTGTGCTGTTCTCATCTGTCTTATAGTGACACAAACTATGTTTTGGAGTTGCATAAATAATTTGTGTGCCTTCTTATTTGATGCAGAGCACCTGATTGTTCTGTAAATAGTTTTAAATGGTTATATGAAAAAACGTCTGAGCCTTGGCTGCATTTTTAGGTAAATAGTACCATATAACTTTGTTGTTTGCAAAACTTGTTCATATTTTTAAAAAATGTCCAATTTCTATTACTAAGTTGTGAAAATGATTCCTTAAACATGCTTGTGGTTTTTACAGTCAAAAATATCACTTTCTACTTGTATTTTAAATTTTGTCTGAATTTAGATCAATTGTACTGACACATTATGTCAAAATGAGATAATACAGATTGGCAAGATAAACAGTTTTAAAGGTGAAATATAGAGGCCAAATCAAAAGTAGTCGAAAACGGCCAATTATACCCTGGACACCTGAGGGTTAACGGCTAAAGGCAAAGTTGTCACCAAGTACTGTTTATATTTGTGTGTATTGCTGCAGCTTTTTTGAGTATTAACTTGGTACCTTTGGGTGAAATAATGGTAATATGAGTGATCCATATGGTCACAAAGAATAGCCACTTGTTTCTGTGCTACCAAAGTTCCCCGGCTTTCATTCAAAATATGTTTATCGCCACCGACACATTAAACTACTTAAACAGTCAGTCCTGTTCTCCATGCCTGACTGACTTGATGTTATTAGCACAAACACTTTAAAGGTGATCATTTAGGACTTCAGCAATAATACACACAGCAATGTAGTTAGCAATAAAACAGTTTTATTGGGAAATAACTTAAAAATTAAGATGTGCAAATGTGAACAAATCAACTTGTTAGAGATATTCTTCTCCTGTTGAAAAAAACCCAAAAATAAAGAAGTCTAGATATTGATGTTTCTTTCCTGTGTGCCAAAAAAAATAGGAGACAGATGTTTGTTTGTTTTTTAAGTGAAATGTGCTTTTTGAGTTTATACACTAAGTATAAAAGGTGACCGTTCCTTTTGCAGTATTTTTGTGTGGTGCTTTTTTCTGAGTCCTAACAAAAGGGGAGCTAAGGTGTCTTTTCACATGGTCTTACTGAGGTGATGCGAATTGAAACATGCATTCTTTTTTGGGGGACGGGTAGCGGGGGTGCTGGAAAAGCTTAAAAACGGATCTTGAAAGTGCTTAAAAGGTGCTTGAATTTGACCCTGAAAAAAGCGTACGAACCCTGTTTCTAAATATGTGATATAATTTCACGTTTTTTAACATTTATTTCAGTTTACAATTTTTTTTGCAAACTTTAAGTTTTTAGTTTAGTTTTGGTTAGTTATAACAATCTTTCCACAACATAGTTGTTTAGACAAAGGCCCAGATTTTGTTGCAGAGACTTAAAAATTCTAACTCGTTACAGTAAACGTTTATAAAAACTGCTTTTTGTTTCTCCTCAGACGTCGAAAGTAAAGATGGGTGACTAGAAGGTGCATTCAAACGCTGAGAAGACAGAGACACTGCTGAAACAAAACAAAAAAAGATGGATTATTGTGTAAATACATCGTAAATTATTTAAATGTCTCTATTTGCCTGGTATTTTTTTTTTTTTTAACTACCATTCATACAAGAGTTAGTGCTGCTCTTAATTCTTAACGGAAGAATGAAAGTTAAAGAAAACAGCATATTTTGCATTTTATACCTTTTTTTTTTTCTTTTCTTTTTTTTTTCCTGTAAATCAATATACAACATAAATGAGTGAACTCTGATGATTTAGCCTGATGAACAGTAGAAGTAAACGGGGCAGTCTGAAGAGCGGCTGCATGGACAGATTGACTCTGCAGGAGAGGTTTACATCGATAACTCTGTTTAATTTGCATCATTTTTATCTGACCGCTCTCGTTGAATGGTAGCTAAAAATTAGACTGGAGTATTTGAAAATATTTGTGTGTGTGTTTTTGTGTGTGTGTGTGTGTGTGTGCGCGTGCAGGACATGTGATCTTTTTTTCCTGTGAAGCATGAGGATGTTTGTCATTGTGTTTGTAGCCTGGTCTGTCAGATCTGTTTCTTTTTGTTTTTAATCTGTTCTTTGCTGATAGGCTGATGGTCCTAACGCACACAGCAGCCATAATACTGTATTTATCAGGCTTCCTATTGTGAAAGTAATGGGAAATATGTGAAGTCTAAAAATTGATTACTTAACTGAAATAATCACTAAGGTTAGGTTGGCTCAGTGGGAGGTCAAATATGGTAAAATCACATACAGATTTCCTGCAGTCTTTAAAAATGTCTTTAAAAAAAGAGTCTTGCAGTCGATCCTTTCCTGTAGTTAGGATGTAGGATATAGTGTTTGCTTGAAGTAAAACAAAAGAAGTCTTTTAAGAGACCATTTGTTTAAAATGTTGTGCACTAACAAGGAAACGCACACACAACCCCCCCCAATAATACGCTTCCATAAAAATAAAAAAATCCAATTGATATCCTGGGTTTTTTATTTTATGGTATTACTGTCATTTAGTAAGGGTCCCAAACTCTGACTCTGTTGTATTTGTTGCTTCATGATAATAAAACATCCAAATTTTACACCCAAATTTTCGTCCACATAGCTTCATATGACCTTTTCATTGAAACTTTTCTTTTGAATGTTAGTTTTGTCTTGTGTGAAAATGTCAACTCTTCTCATTTATGTTCAACATTCCTTAAAGTTTCAATCATTTATTTTTTAAATCTCAGTTGTCTGTGGGTAGATGTTGAAAAGCAGCCTTTTGGATGGTGTAACTGATTATTTTCTAAGCTACCAGTAAAATAAAAGTGAGTTTAGCCTAAAATGAGAAAATGCTGTAATGGTGGTGTGTGTGTAAACATAGCATAGAAACGTCTTATGTTTTTGATCATCATTCCACAGAGCTGACAGACCATGGGTTTTTTGTGAATTGTGTCCTGTTTTTGGTTTTTGTTTCTTTTGTTTCTTGAAATTTTCCCTCCACATACTCAAGAGTTTAAACACTGAAGTAAGTCTGGCCTCACAAAGGTGTCGGAGCAGTGAGATGGTGTTTGTGCTCATAAATGATAATAATCAGATGTGACTCCAAGATGCCTTTGGAGAACCAGGCTGTGTACCAAATCCCGGGCTTTCAGTGACTGTAGATGGTACTGTGTGTACATTATGTTGATGTGATGGTGACTTGGAAAATAACTCAGTTTTCAAAATTGTGTATAATAAAAACAGAATCTGATTTTTGTTTCTGCCTTCATAAATGTCCTTGAGGAAAATAAAATGATTCAATCGAGATCTCTGTTTTTTTCTGTGTGTTTGTCTTCATTAAATGTGAGTGTATTGTCACCCAGGCCAATAAAAAGGCTGCTTTACTCTTTGCAGTTTGCAGTTGTTTCCACTAGATGGCCCTGAAATCCACAACATCTGCGTTGATTAAACAGCTGCTGAAAACTTTCTTGACAAAATAGTTTTTTGTCCTGTTAACCTCTCAGCAAATCGTTAATATTCATCTTGTTTGTGCAGTTTAAGTCTTATGTTTTCATCGCAATGAAAGCCTTATAATCGTCGCGTAATATACTGTAATATTTTAAACCCACAAGCGCCTTACAATCAGTTTGCTGACCTCTAAAATGTGCCCATCAAAGCTGATTTTGAAAACAAAAACAAAAACTGGATCCAATAATCTTCTCGCTGGTCTTCCTCTGTTCCTGAGATCTTCATCATCAACATCTTTTGTCCAATATATCCAATATCCCTCCCCTGCACATGTCCAAACCATCTCAGCTTTGCCTCTTAAAAAATGTCACCAAAGTGAAAAATAAAATACGATTACAAGTATGTAGTAACATTTTAAATAGACCATGTGGTCAATTAAAGTCTTTGAACACCACAATCTAAGTGTCAAAAAGAAGTAAAAAATAGAAAACAACAACAAAACAACCTATTAAACTTTGGATCTTTAGAGTTAAAGATAATCTTGTAAAAGGTCTCTATTAGGCTAAACACACGTGGGGCGGAGTTAGCCTGTTTGTAATTGTCTAACCTTTAGCAACATTTAATTTTGTTGTATTTATACGGTAATACCGAACTTGTAGAAAATGGGTTTAAAACAATTTTTAAAGGGTTTTAACAAAATTGTTGTTGTTATTATTTTACTTTATTTTTTGTGGTATATAACTGTCTCTCTGTAAATTTAAATTTAAATTTAGACCTTATCACTTTTTTTAACTTAACTTGCATTGGGTATCGTTCAAAAAATCTTACAATTATTATTTTGCTCATGACTGCAGTGTAATAATAATAATAATTATAATAATAATGATAATAATAATAATAATAGCTGGCAAAAGCTGAAAAGAGAAAAAAAGCGAAGGAAAAGCCGGAGCGCTCAGGCTTCCGTAGGCAGCAGGAGCGAAAGGACCTGCTTGCTGCCACATCCCGAGAGCATCCTTTCTCTGCTTTCTTAACATCATCATCAAAACACAGCGGGATGACGGGAAATCACGAGCAGAGCATCTCTCTTCTTCCCGGTTTGCGGTAGAATATCGTCAGCGCTTGCGTTAGCGTTTGACTAGCGTAATGCTACAACATGAAGCTTTTTCCCTGATGAAGAGCAGACATAATAGCCAGTCTGTGGGAAAACAGTGTAGTTATCCCGAGCAGAGTCGAGCTGAGCTGAGCTTCTAGCTTTTTGTGTTTTCTTTTTCCAAACAGATTTTTCAAACTAAACGCTTATTGAGAGTTTTTTTTTATTTTAATTTTTTTTTATTATTTTTTTCTCTCTCCCTTGGATGATGTGAACAGTTAGTAGTGCTCCAGCAGAGAAGATGCACAGATACAAGTATCCGCCTGACAACATCAAGGTAGGTGCTCCATCTGCTTTCTGGGATGCATTGTTTCATAAAGCATCGTTCACACGCTTTTTCCTTTGTTGCCATTTGCACACTTAATTCCGCATAATTCCTGCAGCTTTTCAGCATTTCACTGAGTTTGTGGGTATTGTGGAAATATTCTCGCAATGCAATGCCCCTTACCCCTCTTTTGTTATCATGCACATTCCCACAAACCAGAAGCATCTTTACACCCGCCATACTAGGCTTCACTGAGCCTCCCATCACTGATCTTCTACAGTAAATGAACCATCTCAGCGTACAGCATTTCTGTTTAGTTGGATGGGCTCCGGAGCTCTAAAAATCCACTCTGAAAGTGCAATTTTTTGCAGAATTGCCGGTGCTGTTATAATAATATCTCGTGCACTGGTAGCGTTACACTAGGGGAATGTGAGTGAGGAAGAGGAGGAGGGGGTGTCTCCATAGCCTAACTAGGCGTTTTACACAGAAGCACTGGACCTAGATTGTAATCCAGTCTGACATCTCTCTCATGTATGACACGGTGTCTCTTTAGTGCTGCTGTTACAGACCCTATACTAGCCAATGAAGTACAAGTACCAGAACTGCAGTACTTGTACTTTTTAGTAGTTTGGTGCTGTATATTTAGGCTTTAGAAGTACTTATTTTTAAATCATGTTCAGTTTAGTCTACAAGTGACACATGTGCTTGACTTCAAGGCTATTTTGTTCCTGGATAAACAACATGTTAAAATGCCGGAACAAAGTTAGATTTATCCACCAAGATTTCTTCACACCTGAAGAAATCTTTATGTTTACATAATAAACATAAAGTCTACTGAGTAAATAATACACAAATGATTTATGTGTTACATTTTAAAAGAAAGCTTGCTTTTGGTCACGTCATGCAGGCAGTTTCCCTGAAGCTTTTTTGGCGGAGCACTTGTATAGAGTAGAATTACCCCTTTAAGCGGTAGTTTATCACTGTTTTGTGAAAGCATCTTTTGACACTCGGTGCGAGCCTGTGACTTTACTCAAAGCTTATCTGATGGCAGAGAGGGGACTGTGGCACTGGGACGTTTAATTACACTGGACAGGGTTTTCTATGTCTCCACCCTCAGGATATGAAGATGTAAACAGCAGAGTAGTTATTTAGAAAATGTCAGAGATGAATCAAGAGGGCCGGCTTCTTTTTACTACTACAATATGAATATGAAGTATGCATTCATACAACTGGTTATTTTTTTGGTAGCAGGCATCTCTACTGCACGCGCTGACACACACTAACACACACACAGACACACACACACACACCTACCTTACTCAGCAATGGGATAGCATTTCCTGTCTGACCTGTCCCATGGTGTGTCAGAAAGAACAAAGCGACCGCGTCCAACATGAGGTTGCTTTTTTTTCTTGAAACGTCTGAAAAGCAAGAACATTTTGAGCCACTGTTTTACCAGGTTGATAAGTTAAAGTGAATTAATTTATCATTCACAAACATAGGTAACGTACACATAATAATAAGCAGATTACTTTCTCAAACAACTGACAAAAAAATAGCCTGATATCTAGAAAAATCAACCCTTTGCACTCTTGAGTTTCTTTATCCTGGCACACACAAAAGAGGAGGGAGGACTAAATCGTACCTGTATGTGTGTTGAATCAGCAGAAACTATATTAAGTGAGAAAATAAGCAATAACAATTATTTGCAAGCATCACTGCCTGAGAGCGTCACTGCGTATATTCTACTGTATGCTGAGCTGTTACCTGCTGCTTGATTTTTGTGTTTTCCTTTTTATGTAAATAGACTTTTCTTTGATAAACTGATGCAGAAAAAGTTGCAAATTGATGCATAAAATTCACCTCAGCTCAGGAAATGAAGTGTGTGATGCTCAGACATCCCCACTTTTGTCAGCACCAGTTATTCATCATTAGTGGCTGAATAAGTCAGCTGAATAGGCAAAATGGAATTAAGTCATAGCATTTGCTTGATATTTTATACTTTCTGAAACCTTTTTTATGGTTTTACTACCTCTTTAGAGTTTTTTTTACAGGTGTAAAAACTATTAACGGGAACATTAAAAAGATAGATTTTCAATTGTTTGAATTGCCAGGTCACAGATTTCGACCAAATCTGTTCAACCTAAACAGGTGACATGGTGTCGACAGGTGAATGGATTTTCTTGTGTATCTGTTTCCTGAGTCCAGAGTAACATTTGCTTTCAGACTCTTGCTTGATTTCTTATGTATATTTGATATATAAAAGGCATTTTTCTTTTCAGTCAAGAGCCTCTTGTTAGCCTCGCTGGCTGCGGCATGTTGCATCACTGTTACAGTGTTTGGATCAGCCTTGCGTAAACACTCCGAGTTTTTCTATTTTTTTTTATTTTTTAATGTCCTGTCCTGCGTAAAGGAATTTGCGTCTGTTTCCAGGAATGGACAATAAGCAGGTTACGCTGCCACAGATAAACTTAATCCTTAATGTCTCTTACAAAAACTCTACAGAATGAAGCAGTGAAGAGCGGGCAGCTTGTTTCACGTTGGTAACCTCTGGTTCACTCATTATCTTCACCTTTCCGATTCTAGCTGCCTTAACAGCGACTGCTACTGATTCATTCTTCTGATCGCTCTTTCATGTTGGGATTTGTTGTCATGGGAACTAATCAGGCCATTCCAGAGTTGCCGAAGGGGGGAATTCAGAGTGTGTGTGTGTGTGTGTGTGTGTGTGTGAGTGTCATTTGTGGTCTATTTTTTTTTCTTTTTTCTTTAGGGAGTAAAGTAAAGGTTAAGTTATCATCTTTAATTTATTATTAAGTATTATCTTCCGTTATATTCAGCCTGTGAGGACAGCACTGTTTGCACGAGTGTCCCTGCGGACTGAGAGGGTGTTAAGCTCATTAAATCACAGTGTCCTCAGTCTCAAATATGATCGCTGACCATAATTTTTTTTTGCACAGTTTCTTGCATCTCTTGCCATTTAATATAAGGCACAAATTGCCCCGCATAACCATGGGGGGACAGTGCTGCTGTTTCACTGAACACTTTGACCCTTTAGGGAGGTGCTTGGCTGGTTGCTCGGCAACCTAACAAAAATGCTCTGGAACAAACAATAATACTGCAATTAGAGATTAGCAAAGAAACGTTTGTGCAGATTAAAGAAAGCCCAAATAACTCTCAAATATATATTTATATTTTTGATGATTTTGAATATTTATTGAAGTATTTTTCTAAATGATCTTCCGAAGTATTATTTCCAGCTGAACTGTCTCTTTCTCTTCTATCACAACGAGTTTCAGTGTGCTGAGCTGCACTACCCGCGCTGTTTATTCCATTTCAATCAAACTCCTGATTGTTTTTACCCTTGGTGCGATTTGTTTGGACAGATATGAACATGCTAATCAGATTTGGGTGTGGACCAAAACAATTGCATCAAGACCCTTTGGAAGAGGTGGTCTTGGTCCAGTTCCCAATAAAGCGGTTCTTTTACAGTGAGAATATAATCTCAAATCCGACCCAACTAATAGGTGCAGCAGTTAGCCTGCTGCATACAGTTTTCCCTAAAGTATATCCCAGATAAATCCAAATGTTTGCAATAACTTTTCTATTCTCCAGACTAGTCTAAAATTCCTTCTTCCTGTATTTACTTTTGTTCCTCATCTGGGCAATAAGCAAAGTGAATGTTCTTACGTTGTTTTTAGTGATACATTTTGGTTTGCTATGGGTTTTCTTGGAGTTTTGTCTGTGCAAAGATAATAAAGGTGTATGTGTGAAACTCTCCAACTATGGAGACATAGTTCTGGACTCTTTGACTCTTTACTTTTTGGTTTTAGACCTAAAGAAGCTTCTCGGATGAGAGGTGATCTTCAAAAAAAACGTAAAGAAGTTCAGATGCCATGCATGACAGAAAGCATACTGTATGATGCATTGTGTGCAGTTCTCACTGCGCTACACCTCCTCTCTGTCTTTTTTTCAACATTTGTCTTATTATCTCGGGTTGAATAGTCTGTTGTTTTGCTGTTGTAAAGATGATAACTGAAAAAGTTGAAATTGTGTAAGATTGCACTGTTCAGTTTTGTACTTGCACTTTGCATTTGACTGTATGACATATGAAAGTCTTATTTTTGAGGACTACGTGTCTGGTTGTCCTGATGGACTATGGTCTCTGGAGATTAACTACGGTGAGAGTGCTTTTAGTTCAGTTTGGCTTCCATTATTGTATTGATTTTAAATGGTCATTGTTATCAGATTTGTGTTTAATTTCATTTGCTTGGCTATAGTTTCTTGTTACACAGACAAGTACGCCTGGAGAGTTGGCCTCTTACCTCAGCTCTCTGTAATGAATGCACGTATGGGGAGCATGCATCATTTCAAAACGAGAAAAAAAAAAAAGACCAGAATGGTGCTTCTTCCTTCTGCTGCCTTGATTTTAAAATAGAACTTACTTTAATTGTAATTTTGCAGAGATGCTAGATTGTCTCTTCTCTTTCCTGCATAACTTTCTGCGTTGCTGGTTGTTTGTGTGTTTGAAAGAGTGTGCTGTATATGTGTCGGATATAGTAATGACTGACATGGAGACAGGTGAGCCATTTTCAATTTTAGGAAAAGAAACTAAATACTTAAAAAGAACAGCAGACTAAAAGTAGAAAAAAGTCAAACGGAGCCAAAAAGGGCAAATGTTATGATTCCATGTCTTTTTTAGCTATTCACCTGATATTCTTCCACTTATGGTCACTAGTTATGGGACTCCAAACCAGTCATTACCCAAAAGCTCAAAGTGTAGCAAGAAAATACCCCCTCGCCACTGTCCCACCACAAGGATTGACCTGTGCTTTCATGTTGCCGCCATCCAAATGTTGCAGCAGAGATTGAGACTCATCAAACCTGGCAACATTTTCACTCTTCTGTTGTTCAATTTTGATGAGCCAGTGGGAATTACAGTCTCAGTTTCCTGTTGTTAACTGGCAGGACTGGCATGGTGTGGTCTTTTCTGCTGTAGCCAATCTGCTTCAAGGTACAATGTGTTGTGTGTTCAAAGATGCTTTTCCCCAGCACACATGCCACGTGGCCCACAGTGAGCAGCCCACAGAATCCTCTCTCGGGGGCCCAGATAGACAAAACTGCTCTGGACATGATTGGGGTAGCCTATATGGGTAAGTCCATATTGGGGTTGCCCAAAGGAACTCCATGTAGGTAAAAGGGTAAAAGGAAAGATTCTTATATAGAACTTTTATACTCTACTTGAACACTCAAAGTAATTTATATAACATGTGTCACACTCACACAAGCAGTATCGTGCTTTCTGTCTACCATTGAAACTCCAGTGAACACATTAGGAGCAACTCAGGGTTCAGTATCTTGCCCAGGGATACTTTGGCATGCAGACTGGAACAGCTAGGGCTCAAACTGCCAACTTTCCAATTGGTAGATGACCTGCTCTATCTCCCCTTCCCACACGGCCCAACAGCTTACCCACAAATGCCCAATCTAGACCCCAATGGGCATTTTTACTTGCTCTCCATATCTTGGTCATAAAATATGGTTATTTATGTTACTGTTGCCTTTCTGTCAGCTCAAAGGAGTCTGTCCATTCAGTGTCAACAAGGCATTTTCACCCAGAGAACTGCTGTTATCTGGATATTTTCTATTTTCCGGATTATTCTTTGTAAACTCTGGATATGGCTCTGTGGGACAATCCCAGTAGATCAGACCAGCTCAGACCAGCCCGTCTGGCACTTACAACCATGCCGCGTTCAAAGTCACTTAAATCACCTTTGTTCCCCCTTCTGATACTCAGTTTGAACTTAAGCAAGTCGTCTTGACCATGTCTACATACCTAATGCGTTGAGTTGCTGCCATGTGATCGGCTGATTAGAGATTTACATGAACAAGCTGATGAGCAGGTGTTTCTTACAAAGTGGCCACCGACTGGCTGTAACGATACTCCATAGTGTTTGAAGAACAACTGTGTTATCCAGTAACTAACAACAGATTTCCTTTCACTTAGTTTCTTAGGTTTATCCTTTCCTTCTGTTCAGTGTGACTACAGACTCTGTTGTTTGTACATGTTGTTTTCTTTTGCACTTAAAAAGAATAAACGCCGCTTTTCAAATTGTTTACAAAATCCAAACACCCAAGGACACAGGTTGATTGGAAAGTGGTGGCCTTAAGCCAAAAGTCCCACTAATGTTTTAAGCCAAAAAGACACTCATTTAAGTAAACTGTCTTTAAACCCCCCCTCACCAAATCCTCATCTCACTCCTTCTGCCCACAATCCCTCTCGCAGTGAAGCTTTCCTTCCGCTGAAGCACTTCATTTATTTCTTTGCTCTGTTGCCAAATGAGCAGCTGGATCAGACAGTGAGGGGGGGAAGAAAACAGAGAAAGAGGATGGAGAGGGAGAGAGAGGGAGAGAAAGAGAGGGAGATGATGATGTTTCCAATGTTGTCTATGCATTGTAACTACAGACGGGGCTTTGTTGTATTTGCATAATGCGGGTGCAGCCCTGCCTGCTGAGAAACAGTGAAAAGCAGCATCAAATACTTTTTCCCACTGTGATATCTCATTGATTTCTCTGTTGCTTGTCAATTTCATCTGGAAAAACAAATTTACGAATATATGAGCGGGAGTGGACCTTTAAAACAAAGCGGCGCGCTTGTTCTTCGATGGGAGACAGCAGGAAGAGGAGCAGAGAGGCAATGTGATATCAGACTTTTAAACAGTTCAGCCTCCTTGAGATCAGAGACAGCTGAGAGGCAATTTAATATCCGCATGGGCAGAGCTGAGAAGAGGAAGTTTTAGACAAGAGAACACTAGAGTTTTGTTCTGATTTGGTCGGCTTTTATTCCCCTCTGTTCAACCTCGTCCCACTCAGCTTCTTTCATCTTCTTCTCTCTTTTTTTTATATATTTACCCGGATCTGTTTGTTCTATTATGTTTTTGTTGTAGCCGGGGTGCAATTTATTTTACGCTCCAAGTAAAAGTAAAAATCTCATTGTCACAATATTAAAATAGCTGATACTGATCCATCGTTCTCTATTCCATAATCTCAAATTGGTAATTCTATATTAGGCAGTAAGGATGCTTTAGAGTCATGTTACTTAGAGGTTCTGTCAATAGCTTTATTTATTTATTTATTCATTTATTGAGGTGAAATTTAAAAGAGTAGATAATCATCCCTCCATTTATGGACTTTATTCCATCTCTCCTAGGAGAAAAGCCGGGATACACCTGGATAGGTCCTCCAGGGACCGCCTGTCTGCCTGCAGGGAGCTCTGTTGTCAGATGGAGGCAGTGTATGTGGTACAGCCGGTCTTTGGGCCACTCTTACTCGTGTTGTTGTTGATCTGTTAGCCACCAGCTGAGAAAAGCAAAGTTATAACGTACAAAGTGCAGAAGTAAAACTGAGTGTCAAAAACAATGAAAAGTACCCACTGCAATCACTCTCTGTGTTTTTCATACTTGATTTTTTCGTCTTTAAAGTTTTTTTGCAGTTCTCCCGTTGCTGGTGAACTCTGCTATCGCTATCGCTATTCCTGTGAGGCGACAGTGCTAACCACTCTACCCTTTGCCACCAGGCTAAATGTAATTTTTGTTCCACCATTAGAAAAAAATAATATATGAGGCAAGGATGTGAGAACTGGACAGTCTTATGATTAAATTTAATTAATGGATGCTTAACGTTTAGCCAAAGAAGTGGCCTTGCTCTGGGTACCTCCCTGGTTGGTGTTGGGTGGCAGGTGAGATTAAGGTAATGCCTATCACAAAACACAATGCGTGGCCCAAACAACTGAGAAAAACTCTATAGTTCACGGGAAACACAACCCGGGTGGGGTTGCTACATGCTACATGCAATAATTTTAAAGTGTGCCGAAGTACAAGCAAGAATTTATTCACGCAGATGTAACATGGAAATAAATCAAGGGAGATTTGATTTATTGTGAATCTCATGATCTTAATTTAATCATAATAAGATAAATAAATAAGATAAAAATGTCCTTGACATCCATCTGTGGAACCATAATTCAGTCATTTGTTCCACTAGTTAGTTTTGTTCCACAGATTTGGATTTGGTGTTTTTTAGTGAAATTATTAGTTGGATTGCGATTAAATTAGGTAAAGACAGTGCAGTCACCTTCTTAGGATGATTTGCATTTATTTTCACGATCCCAATTATTTATTTATTTTTATTCAGCACCTCTTAGTGTTTCATATTGATCGTAAATTTAGCTGTAAATTTCTGGCTTTCCTCTCAGCCTCAGCTGTGTGAAAACCTGCTAAATTAAGATGGTGAACATGGTGAACTTTTATTTAACCTATTAGGATTGTCATTGTGAGCACATTAGCCTGCTGATGTTGCCATTTAGCTCACAGCATGACAGCTTCTACAGCCTTACACAGCCACTAGTGTAGTTGTATTATGGAGAGCTGGATACTGTATGCCAAAGATAAGGCCAATACTTTTGTACCTTCTGTGTTTATTTTGGAGTTGAGTGGCCTACTGCAGCCTCCCACTGGATTTCACTCAGTGTGTAGACTAGGCACAGGGGAGGTTATTAAAAAAAGCCATAACACAAGATTAAAAGCTGATGTTGTTTATAGTTATAGGTGTGCTTCACAAGTTTCACAAACTAAATATTTTTTCTTTTTATGTTTTTATTACATAGGTAAAATATATGTTGGGCTGCAGGGGATTTTTTGTTGTTGTCGTTATTGTTTTGTATACCTCGAGTTGCTACAAAGAAAGACTGATAAAGTTTTAGACTGGAAAGTTTTAGAGATAGTTGATACTAGAGGGTAAATAATGAGATAGCTAATATAGTGCAGAAGTCTTGAGACACTCCTCTTTTCTTTATATTTTGCTACCAAGGAGCAAGCTTTCTTGTTTTGTTTTGGGTTTTTTCTGCCTTTTTTGAAGTGGTCTTGAGGAATATTTCTCCAGGCTTTCTGAAGGTCTATCAAGGTTTTTCAAGTGTTGTGTCTATACACAACAGAAAACTTAGCAAAGAACCATTTTTACATTATAAACATACATTATATACATTATACATATACATTATATTTTACACAATTCTTGAGTCGAGAAAGATGATACAGTCTGACAGGGATACAAAAGGGTTTTTAGACCAACAAGGTGATACCCAACAATGTATTAGCCAAACCCGCAGCACATTTCAGCTTTATGTGTCTTTAAAAATTTGAGGAAACTAGACAAGTGGAAGACAAAAGAAGAAGTGCTGAGACTAAAAGGCTATCTATTACATACAGCAGGTGAACAGTTTTTGAAAGTCTTGTCTGTAAGAAATGGGAAAAAAAGAATCAAACAAAGACCTGATGCAGGACCTGAGAGATGCATCTGACCCTTCAGTTGATCCATCAAGAAGCCATTCTTAAGGAAGGGAAATACAAAAGGCTGAGTTATGCCAAATTACACAAGAACTCAACTGAAAATCTTGGCAACATGTCTGATTGAGTAATAAATCTAAAAATTAGAAATATTTGGTCTGAATCACTATCAATATGTATGGAGAGAGTTACTGTGAGGATCTACATTAAAACATGGTGGAGCCTCTGTTTGATTTAAGGCAGCATTTCAGCCTGTGGTGTTAGGGATGTTGTCAAAATTATTGGAATTACAAAGACAACAAAGTACCATCAGATCCCAAACACAATGTAGTGAAAGTATACCTGGATAAAAAAACACCCAGTAAAACACTATTAGTCTTGGACTGGCCTCCCCATAGCCCAGACCTCAATATTATTGAAGTACTGTGGAATCATCCTGACAAACAACAGAACAAAGGGCAGCCATCATCCAAATAAGAGCTTTGAATGTCCTTCATGAAGCTTGGAGAACTTTTCCTGAAGACTACTTAAAAAAATGACGGGAAATCTTGCTTTAGAGAGGCAAACTTTCAGCGTTTTAGCTGTTTTGAAGAATAAAGGTGAATAAGACGGACTTCTCAGGTGACTGTACAAACTTTTTTCTTTATATACTGGATTTCCATTTATGTCAGCATGTTGCTTGAATAAGTCTGTGCACCAATTTCCTATTTTTCTAGTAAAATAAAAAAATGAGGGATGATTTTTGCATAGTGCTGTATTTTTATTCATTTTAAAGTGTACGATGAAAACATTTAGTAAATGAGATGCTGATAGTGAGAGAAAGGCCAAGATCCAACAGTATCGCTATCAGTCCTTGTTTCAGTTCTATTATTTCCACTATTCATCCGACCCTTAATCTCTGTCACTCTCTCGAAGCTCTAAAACTTCACTCCTCGAATTTCTTAGTGCGTGTTGTAATCGCAGGTAAAAATAGAGGCCTACATATCTGCAACAATAAACATCTGTCAAAGTGACACACAACACTGTATAAGTCATGAAGAAGTGCCTTTATAAACCTAGCTCAGGCTAGACACTGTTGTCAGTCCTACCTTCAGGCAGGAGAACTTCGTGATTGTATGACAGCTTGTACATTAATAATGTAATTCACATTTGAGCCTGGACTTATCACAACCATAAGGTGGGTCAACTGTAGAGTTCTCATGTGACATTGTTCTGCTGCAGGCAGAGAAATATTCTCTTTACCTTTTATTTTCTATTAAATACACCGTTTCAATGAAAAGATCATAAACATACAGATACAGTGTTTTCATTTTGTGAATGACTTGATTTAATTAACGGCTGAGTAGTTGCAGCACTTTACTTCAGGGTTAGCAGTATATTTATGAATTGATGATTATGATTTTCCTGTAGCTTCATCTTTGACTATTTAATATGCTACATGTCAAATAACAGGCTTCCTGAGAACAAACAAGATGACACCTGATGTGTAATGACATTGTAATTACACCTCGTGTTTTTTAGAAAATTAACAAAAAGTATAAGAAAAGTGTATTATTATCATTATTCTGGTCATTTGTGAGCAGTTTGTGTTTTTTTCAAGAGTAATGTTACTATGCTGATGAAGAAGTTAATGATGCGCTGATTGTGGATGTACTTTTTCACTAATGATTCACTTTGGATTCGCCTACCTTTAGATTGTTTTCTTTTTGTTATACCACTCATGAGGGACGTAGTATGTGAGATGAACTCTGTGAACTTAAACTGAATGAACTTTGCTGATGAACACCGAAAGGTCATTGCTGTGTTGACGTGGAGTGGCTGATTCACCCATGATGTTTTGTCATTTCCCATCATGACAGTGAGGTTGAAGCTCAGTCACTGAGCTTACGTGCTCTCAGACAAACTGGGTTTGACTGGCTGCTTGATCCTTTGATAAAACTGAAAGTGACCTTTAACGTGTGCACATGTCGGTTGTTTCACTAATGATGCTCAAAAATCAGGGGTTTGAAATGGACAAAATTACATAAACAAGAACCGTAAACAAAAAGGCTGAAATGAAGTGAGAAGTTGGAATGTACCACTCCTTGTTTTAGTTTCTCATAAAGTCCCAGATTAAGGCTGGATTATGGTTCTGCCAGCTACTAGAACTAGAACTAGAAACAGCAGCAGCCTACCTTAACAACTCTGTCTGACCAGCATTGAAATACAAAATTTAAAAAAATAAAACAAAACTCCCCCAAAACCTAGTTCTCTTCTTTTGTTTTTTTGCACTTTCGAACAACATCTTAAAATATGTCACATATACTTTATATTTACTGTGTGATCATCACACAATGTAACATTGGTGTTGCTCTTAATGTTATTTTGGTATTTTCCTATCTACATTTAAAAAAGATCAGATTTTTTCGGTCATTTTTATTATGATATTTAAAATTCAGGTTTCAGGTACCTTTCTGGGTATTGGTATTGACTTTGAAATTCTATTATTCTCACAATCTTATATCTCAGTATATATTTTTATGAGCACATCAGTCTGCCATAATCTTAATACAGTATTTGCATTTTAAATATGCAGGTGTACAGCTAGTGTTTTGGTTTTTTTTTAAACTGCTGCAACAGTCATTTACCACATCTGGAAAACATAAAGTATGACTGTCACTGTCTGTCACTTGGTGTTCGCTCGCTTTGTGGTATAGTATCACTTCCTGTTCCTGCTCAAACACAGTGGTGTTTCTGAGTAGCTTTTCTGCTTAGCAATTTAATTTAAATCTTTTGATACATCCCTTTTTCATAGTATAATCTTAACGTGCTTCATCTGAATCACCCTTTCTGTGTACTCACTACCTAATTTATAGCCAAAGTATTCACTCACTGTCTCTTTACTGTTTCGCTAGCTTAGCTTAGCTCGTAGCCGACTCGTTAGCACCATGGCTACTTCACCTGTCCCTCCTGCACTTTCCTGCTCATTGTGTCAGATGTTTAGTTACTCCTCGGCCTCCTTTAGCAGTAATGATACCTGTAATAAATGTAGCATATTTGCAGCTCTGGAGGCCAGGATTACTGAATTGGAGACTCGGCCGCACCCTTCATTCACCCGTAGCTAGCCAGGCCCCTGTAGCTGGTGCAGCCGAAGATAGCGTGAGGCCCGCTAGCTGTTCCCCGGCAGACCCCAAGCAGCTGGGGAAAGAGGGCGGCTGGGTGACGGTGAGGAGGAAGCATAGTCTTAAACTGAAGCCCCAGGTACACCACCAACCTGTTCATGTGTCTCAACTTTTTCCCCACTCGGCGACACATCCGCCGGGGTCAAACTCTGGTAATTGGTGATTCTGTTCTCAGACATGTGAAGCTAGAGACACCGGCAACCATAGTCAATTGTCTTCCAGGGGCCAGAGCAGGCGACATTGAAGGAAATTTAAAACTGCTGGCTAAGGGTAAACGTAAATACAGTAAGATCATAATTCACGTCGGCAGTAATGACACCCGGTTACGCCAATCGGAGGTCACTAAAATCAATATTGAATCGGTGTGTAACTTTGCCAAAACAATGTCGGACTCTGTAGTTTCTCTGGTCCCTCCCCAATCAGACCAGGAGTGACATGTTTAGCCGCATGTTCTCCTTAAATTGCTGGCTGTCTGAGTGGTGTCCCAGAAACGATGTGGGCTTCATAGATAATTGGCAAACCTTCTGGAGGAAACCTGGTCTTGTTAGGAGAGGCGGCATCCATCCCACTTTGGATGGAGCAGCTCTCATTTCTAGAAATATGGACAAATTTATTAAACCCCCAAAATATGACTATCCAGAGTTGGGACCAGGAAGCAGAGTTGCAGTCTTACACGCCTCTCTGCAGCTTCTCTCCTCCTGCTACCCCCAAAACCCATCTCCATTGAGACTGTGTCAGCTCCCAAAAAGACAAAAAAAAACAAACCAAAACCAGCAATAAACAACTTAAACACAAAAATCACAAAGAAAGAACAATACAGTATCCACATCTGAACCAAAGAGTAAAACAGTGAAATGTGGATTATTAAATATTAGGTCTCTCTCCTCCAAGTCTCTGTTAGTACATGACTTAATAATTGATCAACAAATCGATTTACTCTGCCTTACAGAAACCTGGTTGCAGCAGGATGAGTATGTTAGTTTAAATGAATCAACACCCCGAGTCATTCTAACTACCAGAAACCTCGAAGCACAGGCCGAGGGGGCGGTGTGGCAGCAATTTTTCACACCAGCCTATTAATTAACGAAAGACCAAGACAGACTTTTAATTCATTTGAAAGCCTGATGCTTAGCCTCGTCCACCCCAGCTGTAAAACTCAGAAACCAGTCTTACTTGTTATCATCTATCGTCCACCTGGGCCTTACACAGAGTTTCTCTCTGATTTCTCAGACTTTTTATCTGATTTAGTGCTCAGCTCAGATAAAATAATTATTGTGGGTGATTTTAACATCCATGTAGATGCTAAAATGACAGCCTCAACATCGCATTTAATCTGTTATTAGACTCAATTGGCTTCTCTCAAAATGTAAAAGAACCCACCCACCACTTTAATCACACTCTAGATCTTGTTTTAACATATGGCATAGAAACTGAACATTTAACAGTGTTTCCTGAAAACCCTCTGCTGTCTGATCATTTCCTGATAACATTTACATTTACAATAATTGATTACACAGCAGTGGAGAGTAGACTTTATCAAAGTAGATGTCTTTCTGAAAGCGCTGTAACTAAGTTTAAGAATATAATCCACCCACTGTTATCTTCTTCAGTGCCCTGTACCAACATAGAGCAGAGCAGCTACCTGAACGCTACTCCAACAGAGGTTGATTATCTTGTTAATAATTTTACCTCCTCACTACGCACGACTCTGGATACTGTAGCTCCTGTGAAAACTAAGGCCTCAAATCCAAAGTCCCTGACTCCGTGGTATAATTCTCAAACACGTAGCCTAAAGCAGATAACTCGTAAGCTGGAGAGGAAATGGCGTGTCACAAATTTAGAGGATCATCATTTAGCCTGGAGAAATAGTTTGCTGCTTTATAAGAAAGCCCTCCGCAAAGCCAGAACATCTTACTATTCGTCACTGATTGAAGAAAATAAGAACAACCCTAGGTTTCTCTTCAGCACTGTAGCCAGGCTGACAAAAAGTCAGAGCTCTACTGAGCCAACAATCCCTTTAACATTAACTAGTAATGACTTCATGAACTTCTTCACAAATAAAATTTTTATCATTAGAGAAAAAATTACCAATAATCATCCCACAGATGTAATATTATCTACAGCTACTTTTAGTACCATCAATGTTAAGTTAGACTCTTTTTCTCCAATTGATCTTTCTGAGTTAACTTCAATAATTACTTCCTCCAAACCATCAACGTGTCTTTTAGACCCCATTCCTACAAAACTGCTCAAAGAAGTCCTGCCATTAATTAATTCTTCGATCTTAAATATGATCAACCTATCTCTAATAATCGGCTATGTACCACAGGCCTTCAAGGTGGCTGTAGTTAAACCTTTACTTAAAAAGCCATCTCTAGACCCAGCTGTCTTAGCTAATTATAGGCCAATCTCCAACCTTCCTTTCATATCAAAAATCCTTGAAAGAGTAGTTGTCAAACAGCTAACAGATCATCTGCAGAGGAATGGCTTATTTGAAGAGTTTCAGTCAGGTTTCAGAGCTCAGCACAGCACAGAAACAGCTTTAGTGAAGGTTACAAATGATCTTCTTATGGCCTCTGACAGTGGACTCATCTCTGTGCTTGTCCTGCTAGACCTCAGTGCTGCGTTTGATACTGTTGATCATAATATCCTATTAGAGCGATTAGAACATGCTGTAGGTATTACAGGTACTGCACTGCAGTGGTTTGTATCATATCTATCTAATAGACTCCAATTTGTACATGTAAATGGAGAGTCCTCTTCAGACACTAAGGTCAATTATGGTGTTCCACAGGGTTCAGTGCTAGGACCAATTCTATTTACATTATACATGCTTCCCTAGGCAGCATCATTAGAAGACATAGCATAAATTTTCACTGCTATGCAGATGACACGCAGCTCTATCTATCCATGAAGCCAGGTAACACACACCAATTAGTTAAACTGCAGGAATGTCTTAAAGACATAAAGACCTGGATGGCCGCTAACTTTCTGCTTCTTAATTCAGATAAAACTGAGGTTATTGTACTCGGCCCTGAAAATCTGAGAAATATGGTATCTAAGCAGATTCTTACTCTGGATGGCATTACCTTGGCCTCCAGTAACACTGTGAGAAACCTTGAGTCATTTTTGACCAGGACATGTCCTTCAACGCACATATTAAACAAATATGTAAGACTGCTTTCTTCCATTTGCGCAACATCTCTAAAATTAGAAATATCCTGTCTCAGAGTGATGCTGAAAAACTAGTTCATGCATTTATTACTTCCAGGCTGGACTACTGTAATTCACTATTATCAGGAAGTCCTAAAACTCGCTGAAAAGCCTTCAGCTAATCCAAAATGCTGCAGCAAGAGTACTGACAGGGACTAGAAAGAGAGAGCATATTTCTCCTGTTTTGGCTTCCTTCATTGGCTTCCTGTTAAATCCAGAATTGAATTCAAAATCCTGCTCCTCACATACAAGGTCTTAAATAATCAGGCCCCATCTTATCTTAATGACCTTGTAGTACCATATCACCCTATTAGAGCACTTCGCTCTCGCTCTGCAGGCCTACTTGTTGTTCCTAGAGTATTTAAAAGTAGAATGGGAGGCAGAGCCTTCAGTTTTCAGGCCCCTCTTCTGTGGAACCAACTTCCAGTTTGGATTCGGGAGACAGACACTATCTCTACTTTCAAGATTAGGCTTAAAACTTTCCTTTTGCTAAAGCATATAGTTAGGGCTGGACCAGGTGACCCTGAATCCTCCCTTAGTTATGCTGCAATAGACGTGAGGCTGCCGGGATTCCCATGATGCATTGAGTTTTCCTTCCAGTCACCTTTCTCACTCACTATGTGCTAATAGACCTCTCTGCATCGAATCATATCTGTTATTAATCTCTGTCTCTCTTCCACAGCATGTCTTTCATCCTGTTTTCCTTCTTTCACCCCAACCGGTCGCAGCAGATGGCCGCCCCTCCCTGAGCCTGGTTCTGCCGGAGGTTTCTTCCTGTTAAAAGGGAGTTTTTCCTTCCCACTGTCGCCAAAGTGCTTGCTCATAGGGGGCCATATGATTGTTGGGTTTTTCTCTGTATTTATTATTGTGCTATCTACTGTACAATATAAAGCGCCTTGAGGCGACTTTTGTTGTGATTTGGCGCTATATAAATAAAATTGAATTGAATTGAATTGAACTTTATTTTAAAACGTTGGTTAGCACAAAGACTATAAACAGGTGGAAACAGCTAACCAGGCTCAGAATAAGTCAAATAATAAATAAATCACCATATTCCTACCAGGACCTCTAAAGCTTACAGACTATTACGATTTGTGTGTTAATCCTTACAAAAAAGAATGTAAAACACGTTAGTGTTACAGGGGATTATGGGTTTGTGTGTTTCTTAAAGTCAAGAATATTTAAGTACTAATTACATAAATCAATTTATAAAATAGCCATACATCCATAGATCATAAATATGGACAAGGTGTTTGTAGGAGAACCTACAGTTTGTGAGTATTCTAAATAATATAATGCGATCAAAGAGAAATAGCTATACCACTGGAACTAGGATTGTACATGTAAACTCAATCAGTGAGAATTTGTTGTTTTTCTTTGACTTCCTTTAATGATAACGGAAGAAAGTGGAAGTCAGGTATTTAGATCTCTGAAATATTTTACCTTAAGTTCAGTTTTTTGGGGGTTATTATTATGCATGTATTTCATGATCAGACAATTTTAAAATATTGCAGCAAGCTATTTTCTTAACTCTGTGCAATATGTTGTATTGTTGCCATCATACCCTGCGTCTTAGGGACGTGACCCAGATCCTTCACAATGACAGTGTGTTCTCTGTCGCTCTATTTCCACCATCTACCCCTCCCCCCTCTCTCTCCCTTTTTTTTTATATCATTCACTGGTTTTAGATTTCATCACGGGGATCAAATTTTCAGCAAAGACACAGCTACTCTGTGGTTTTCTTTGAAAATTGAATTATAGTTTTGAAAAAGCCTTTTTGGTTGACTTTAGATGTGGTGCAATACCTCTGACTGGATTCCAAATCTGTAATTTCGTCAGATATGCACCTTTAAGTGACCTCCTTTTGTGTGGTGTGAATGAAAGATTTAGCTCCTTTTCCTAATACATGAGACTCACACTGTACAGGCTGCTTGTGCCAAGCCATAGATAACTTCTGTCTGTCTCACTGTGTGCTGGTTGGTTTGTGGGAGATGAACTTGCCTACAGCAAGATGTGTTGGTGCCACGAGAGACCTCTGAGGCTCTATACTATTAAGTGTAGCATGGCTAATTCATTTTTGATAAGACTGAGAGGGCTGACTTGTAGGTTAAAACTCAAGAGGCTGGAGGCTCAAGAGGCAGAAGCGATGGAGGGTGGAAGAAGAAAAGAGAGAGAGACACTCGGACTGTGATCTTCATCCAGCTTTCATCCTGCCTTTACACTCAAACTTCACACTTAAACTTAGGCTTATTTACCTTTGAGCGTCTTTGTTTTGAGTCGCAGTCAATATATGAAGAAATATAACAGCCCCGAGTTTTTATGACCACTTGGGGGCAGCAGAAGCAAACTGTGAGGTCAATAATTACATATTTAGGTTGACATGGTGAATTTGTTAGTAAATGGTTTCTTATTCACCCACTTTCTGGAGCATTTTCAGGTAATCTGATGAATGAGCTCTAGCTCTTTTTGTGCTCTGCCTAGCTCAGTAAAACACCTTGTGCATTAGTTAATAAAGCTGTTTGCCAGCTTTTGTGAGTCCACGGTGGTTTTATTAAAAACACTTAAAAAACAGCAGCCTTCTGCAGTTGAAAATGTGAGAAGTGTCGGTGCAGTGGGGAAAACCAGAACAGTGAAGTTATGGCCTAGAAAACGATGACTTTAAATTTGTTATTAGAGAAAATGCCAGATGTTAAGGTTAGAGATCAGTTAACTAAGTTTAGAACTTCAGACTAAAAACAGTGCAAAAACCTAGCCTTGTACTATGAGTACCAAGTAACCTGATATACTGTATTGGTGTCTGTAAAAAACAACCCCCAAATCTTCTGGTTCTAAGCAGGAAGTAGGTTTTTCCTGGCTTGGTTTTCATTTGATTCATGACTTTATGAATATCTTGCTGGACGTGTGTGTATCCGCTTGTATGTCTGTCTTTGTAAGAACCAGTGTGAACTTCAAATATTGGGAGTGAGGGTGTTTTGGGCCGTACAGAACTTTGTTTTTGTTTTAGGGTTAAGATTTGGTTTTAAGTTTAAAAGTAATGTATTTATGATGGGGTGAGAAGGTGAGTCATGCATTATATCAATAGGTTTTCTAGTACAAACTGTAAATGTGTTTATGGATGTGTGCAGTGGTGAAAAAGCTCTCTGCTGGGAAAAGAAAGTCTTATTCTTTGTTGCATTAAATCAGCTATGTACCGATGAGGCCTTCAAGCTGAAAGTAGTTGAATCGTTACTTAAAAAGCCATCACTTGCCCCTGTCTTAGCTAATTATAGGCCAATCTCCAACTTCCTTTGTTCATGTAAATGGAGAGTCCTCTTTACACACTAAGGGTAGTTATGGAGTTCCACAGGGTTCTGTGTTAGTACCACTTCTGTGCACATTGTACACGCCTCCCTTAGCCAGTGTCATTAGAAGACATAGCATACATTTTCACTGCTATGCAGATGATACCCAACTTTATCTATCCAGATAACACACATCAATTATTTAAACTGTAGGGCTGTCTTACAGACATGACCTCTAATTTTCTCCTTCTGAATTCAGATAAAACGGAGGTTATTGTACTCGGCCTTCAAAATCTTAGAAATGTGCTATGTAACCAGATTCTTGCTCTAGATGGCATTACCTAGGCCTCTAGTAACACAGTGAGGAATCTTGCAGTTATTTTGGACCAGTTTACGTCTTTCAATATGCATATTAAACAAATATGTAGGGCTGCTTTTTTTCCATTTGCACGGTATCTCTAAAATTAGTAGCATCCTGTTCTGCAGAAAAACTTGTTCATGCATTTAGTACTTCTAGGCTGGACTAATGTAATTTGTTAATATCAGGATGTCCTAAAAACTTCCTGAAAAACCTATAGTTGATCTAAAATTCTAGTGCAAGATTACAGGCAGGGACTAGAGAAAGAGAGCATGTGTCTTCTATATTGGCTTCTCTTCATTGGCTCCCTGTTAAATCCAGAATCAAATTTAAAATCCTTCTCATCAAATACAAGATCTTGAATAATAAGGCCCCATCTTATCCTAAAGCCCTCAGAGTACTGTATCACTGCAATAGAGCACTTCTCTCTCAGACTACAGGATTACTTGTGATTCGTAGATTGTTTAAAAGTAGGATTGGAGGCACAGCCGTCAGCTTCCAGGCCCCTCTTCTGTGCAACCAGCTCCCAGTTTGGATTGTTGCTATGACTTGGCGCTATATAAATAAGACTGAATTGAACAGATAATTAAAAAAATAACTATAGCCACTTTGATGACAAAGAAAATGTTTTTATGAGGCAACAGTGAGAGTCCTCTATCTGTTGTCTGCCTCATCAGTTGGTTAAGATGAGTATATAAAATAAACTAAACAAGGCATACAGCCTGAGGGCTGCACTGAGAACATCTGCTAAAGAGCTGGAGACTCATGATGCTGGGAGCGAGTGTGTATGCGCTTGTATGTCTGTGTGTGTATGTCTTTGTGAGGACCAGTGTGAACTTCAAATATCGGGAGTGAGGACTTTTTGGGCAGTACAACCTTTTTTGTGTGTTTTAAGTTTAAGACTTAGTTTTTGGTTTAAAGTAAAGTATTTATGATGAGGAGGTGGGTCATGCATTATATCAATAAGTTTTCCAGTACAAACTCTAAATGTGTTTATGGATGTGTGTAGTGGTGAAAAAGCTCTCTGCTGGGAAAAGAAAGTTTTATTCTTTGTTGCATTAAACCCTGTTAGAAATGATCAATGGTGATTGGACTGACGGGAAGATCAAGGCGTGTATACAATACGATCTCATATCCTTAATTTATTTGATATGTTCAGCTCAATTATGGCAAATGGATAGAAGTACAGGATGTGGAGAAGAACTGTTTCAGATGGTTTACAGTACTGTGCAAAACTCTCGATGACACCCCTCATATCTTTATATTTTTATTGTAGGAGCCAGACTTTTTTATCGTGTTTAAAATGTTTTGTCTTTGTTGTTGTTTGTTTTTGTTGGGTTTTTTTTCAAATTTGAAGCCACTTCACACTGACCTTTTGAATTATTCATGCAATAAAAGGCACCTCTCTAGGGATGAATCAGTGTTGTGTCTACACATAACATACATCTTACCAAACAGCCCATTTTAATTTGTATCTTTAGGCACTTTGTTACTAGCAGCCTGTTACAAAAACACATTTTTTCCCTATGTATTTGAAAATGGAAGAAAATACCAAAAGTAATTCTTGATACATCTCAGCATTGTGTGTCCCAATAAACTATCTGCAGTAGATGAACAGTGAAGAGTGAAAGTTGGGCCATCTACTGTTCACCAAAGCCTCATCAGAAACGGTCTCAGTTGAACGGTGGCTGTCAGGAAGTCATTCATAAGGAAGGGAAACCAGGAGAAAGGGCCAAGCAATGCCAAATTACATAAGAACTGGACTGAAAATCAGAGTCAACAGGTCAAATGGAATAATGAAACCAGATGCTTGAAATCATCACAAATATATACAGAGGACGTCAGGAGAGAGGTACAACAGCGAGTGTCTACAGCCATCTATAAAGCATGGTGGAGGCTCTGTCATGATTTTGGGCTTTGGGCCCTTCAGACAGTGGTGTTGGAGATCTTGTCAAAATTGATGGAACTGTGAAGGCAGAAAGTTATCATGAAAGTTTTGCCCACCGTGAAGTGTCTGATTTGCAACTGCTTCATTTGCCTATCATGACTACAGAAAATACAGAATTCTAAATAAGTAGTGATGTTTTATTATAATAAAAATAATCATTATGGCCACTTTGATGACAAAGAAAATCTTTGCATGTGACAAAAATGGCAGTCCTCTATCTGTTGTCTGCCTCATCAGTTGGTTGAGTATATAAAATAAACTAAACAAGGCATACAGCCTGAGGCTTTAGCAGATGTTCTCAGCCTGCACTGAGAACATCTGCTAAAGAGCTTGAGACTCATGATGCTGGACGTGTGTGTATCCGCTTGTATGTCTGTCTTTGTAAGAACCAGTGTGAACTTCAAATATTGGGAGTGAGGGTGTTTTGGGCCGTACAGTTGTTTTAGGGTTAAGACTTGGTTTTAGGTTTAAAAGTAAAGTATTTATGATGGGGTGAGAAGGTGGGTCATGCATTATATCAATAGGTTTTCTAGTACAAACTGTAAATGTGTTTATGGATGTGTGCAGTGGTGAAAAAGCTCTCTGCTGGGAAAAGAAAGTCTTATTCTTTGTTGCATTAAACTCTGTTAGAAATGATCAATGGTGATTGGACTGACGGGAAGATCAAGGCGTGTATACAATACGATCTCATATCCTTAATTTATTTGATATGTTCAGCTCAATTATGGCAAATGGATAGAAGTACAGGATGTGGAGAAGAACAATTTATTATTATAGCTTGTTTTCAGTTTTGAAGGACCTTTTGAAAGCCTGAAGAGTTATCACTTTTGCACTACAAAAAATTGCAAGTCTCTCTCCTTGAAAGCAAAACATCAAGAAATAATGGGTAACTCGGTACTTTATCTGCCCCTGGTGGACAGCTTTTACTTACCCTAATATTTCACTCGCCATCTTTCTATCCTTCTTGAAACTTCCATATGTTTCAGCAAGTTGAACTTGTGTCCATCCTGATGTACCCTCAAGTTTGACTCTCACTGTAGCTCAGCGTTGAATACAAATTAAAATGTTCTTTTTCAAATAGTTTTTTTCCCCACGCTATCTAACAGTGAAGGTAATTCCATGTTGGATTGTGTGTTACTGCTGCACCTCTGAAACGCATCTGGTAGGAACACAGCTTGAAGCAATTAGAGGTGTGAGGAAGGCTGAGAGAACAGGTAGAAGTTGTTGCAGTGACAACAGCGATTGCATGTGTATGAAGAAGAGAACATCCAGGGGTTTTTATTATGATTATACAAAAATCATGTTGTGGTAAATTATATAAAATCACCACAATCGGGTTGTACTAGTAAAAAGTAATCTCAGTGTTGTGTTTAAATAATCCTTTTTTATGATGGGGTGTTGTGTTTGCTATGCTTTTTTTATCTTTTATTTTTATTTAAATTGCAACATTGACTCTTTAGTTTTATTTCATAAATATTTTAAACAGTGGATTTTGATTTTCATTTGTTAACATGTCACAGAAAATTTGACATTTTGTTAATTTTTGGTAACCTACACTTACACCTGACACTGACATGCAAAGCGTAGTTAGAAAATAAGCCGTGTTAACTGCTCACTCTTGCACACACGGCCCTGTGCTGTGAGAGCACTCGGGTGAAGGACAACGAAAATGTCACTTCTCACATTTTCGAATGAAATAATTGATGTTTGAAAATAACATTCCTTTTGTCTTTTTGTGGGGAACGTGATGCATGGCTGCATTCTGGAATAACCGACAAGTCAGGATGCTTAGTTTGAAAGTGGCACGGCACAGTGAAGACAATCTGCTAAAAAGGAACAGACAAACTATCGTGTGAGTCAAAGGAAGAATTTAGATATCCTCTCATTTACACTCAAACCACTCAAACTGACATTTATCAAATCTAAACCCTGCTCTGGGACTAAGTTTGGAAAATCATCACATTTTAAATTCCCTCTGCACTTACTTTTGACCCTTCGTTCCTGAATATGGTGTAACTGAGTCTAACTTCAAACCACAAATTTCCCATCGGAGGTGACCAGTGGTTAACGGCGGAGAATAAAAAGCAGGTCTTTCCTCCAAACTTTGAATTGGTGGTTTATTGTGGCTCTCAACGTTTGGATAAAGACATTCATCTGAAACTGTGCAACAGTGATGTGATGTTTTGTTTTGAGTTATCTCTTCGCATTAAAAGCCCCCTGTTCAGTCAGAGACCATCTCTCCTTCCAGCATATGCTTGGCCTCTACTTGATGAATTATGTACCCTCACAAATTACCAGTCTTGCCACCCGTCTGGCAGCCAATTAAAATTTTAAGATACAGATGTTGTCGACATTCTGCTAGCTTTAGTTGGCACTTCATCTAAATGTGCTTTTTGATATGTGTGTGTAGTGAGTGTGTAACATTTGAAAGAGGAATCCATTACGTTAATGTGACAGAACCGGAAAATTAAAGAAGTTTAGTATCTTGAAATTCCTTTAAAGGCTGCCAACGTTAGTGTAGCCACACAGAAAGTTTTAACCTCGTCTCGTACCCATCGATACATTTTCTTCTGCTCATCCGTGTCACTGGGGCAATAGTCTAAGCAGAGCTGCCCACACCTCCCTCTCCCCAGCCACCTCTCCCTGCAGCCAAGAGACATGTTTTCCCCAGCAAGTCGGTTTGTGCCAGCATCTCCTCCAAGTTGGATATGCCTGAAACACCTCACCTAGAATGCATCCTAGTCAGATGCCCATGCCAATCAGGTCCTTTCGATGTGGAGGGATAGCGACACTACTCTGAACCCCTCCTGAGTGACCTAGCTCCTCACCCTATCTCTCGACACCCACCGTTTCTGTCTGCAGTCTCTTTTTTTTGGTCACTTCCCAGAGCTGAAGCCCATAGATGAGCGAGGAACGTAGATCGACCAGTTAATCAACAGTTTTGCTTTCACACTCAGCTCTCTCTTTACTACAATAGACAGGTGTCTGATATATTACAACTTAATGGCTTGACTGCCACAATCCCTGATTCATGCATATTTACTTATTTCTCTCTTTATCTTTCATTCATGTTCTTGAGTCTAACCCCGCAGCGTTTCTGTGCTAAGATGACATACATTTCCAGTTACTTCATGGGTACACATGCAGTTTGCTCTCCAGTGTGTGCCTTTCTTTTGTTTTGTATATATTCCTCTTGACTGTACACACCTCTTCTGTTTGTTATTTATTCCTGATGTCTTAACCATTTATATTTTTCTTTACTCATGCACAGTTGCCGTGGACCACCCATAATTCCGTAGTACATGTACAATGACAATAAAGGGCTATTCTATTCTATTCTATTCTAGGCATTACTCTGGGCTATAAATGTGTACATGAATAGGTCTCTTGCAATGGCAGGCACCAAAGTGCAATAGCTAAGCTCTACAGTATTATTTAAATGTAAATTTCAGTGTTGCATGTGAAAAGATTAACAGCTGAGCATTATAATTCAGAAATTAAAACTATATATATAGTTTATAGTATAGTTTTTTCTTTTTTTAATGACTACCCACCACTGAGTTTCACATATGCATATACATGCTTGTTTTGTATACTTGCATATGTGTCCACGGAAGTGCCAGCACAAAAATATCAGCTTCAAATTATTTACCCGTTTTAAACTGTGTGGATAGGCCAAGTAAAACCAGACTTGTGATAATTAATTTACAACAGGCTTTTTGTGAATACTTTCTTTGAGTCAGGTTTCTTCTGATTCACTGCTCCTCACAAACTTAAGGTTGGAATGGAAGGTGGGGCTACTGCTCATCTGCCTGAGATGAACATATTACTCAGGTACTTCTTTAAAGAAAGGTCAGTTGAGAGAAACGTTAGCAAACAAATATGCTGATGTCTAAATGATTTAGCACCCATGAACTTTATTTTGTACCCCACGTGAGAGAAAAAGCACTCATGTGTACATTATTTACATTGATCTTTGATAAATGCTGTACAACCCGTCATCCAGAAGAAAACAGAATCTCAATCCTGGCTCCCCAAATCATACAGGTCGAAAACAAAAAGAAAACCTGTGTGAAACTGAACACTGTAGTGTACTTGTGCATACACTGTCCTTGTTATTTGAAATTTTGGACATGTATAACACAAGCATCTAACATTGTGTCAGTATATGTATATATAACATAAGCTGAAGGAAGGTAGTAGTCTGATTGGCTGCGTATACTGTATATCTAATGAAAAGCGAGTTCTGCTTTATTGTCCCCCAGTAGTTGTGGTATACCGCTCTACTGATTGATACCATAACATAGAATTCAATTTCTGTTATGAATAGGCCCTTTGGAAATGGCTGCTGTGCCTTCTGTTACTGTTGCTGCTGTTGCTGACAAGGCTTTTCAAAATACAGTTTCTAAATTGCACAATAAAGTGTTACTACCCAGGTGAAACAAGAATTCTGAGGTCTTTATATTCTGATACCAAATCATTCTTCAAACAATGAAGAATGATGCTAAACAATTTTTAGCATTGAGATCTAATTTGGAACTGCATAAAGTTTGCTGAAAAGTATTAAAGGTTGTTGGAGCTGATATCTGGCGAGGCATAGTGTTAAAAGGGTAGCGTTGTACCAGTGGTCTGTATGTACGTCCATTAATCCATTTTAAATGACAACGTTCAAAGTTCAAAGAAAGAGAGCACGTTGTACTTGCTTTATTTAAATAACTACCACCTGACCACTTACTCCAATCATAATCATGTAGTTGTACAGTACATTACAAGATGCTATTATCATTGGTACTTATCCATCCATCCATCCATTTATTTTCTTAATCACTTGTACAATTCACGCTTGCAGATAGCTGACATTAGCTGAGATATGTTTCAACCCAAACAGGTTGCCAGGTTACCATATGTGTAAAACAGAGAGACAGTCATTCACACTCACATTCACAGCGACTGCCTATTTAGAATTACTAATTAACCTAACAAGCATGGCTTTGGACTGTTGGAGGAAGCATTTAAATCCCATACCTAATGCATATGATTTAGCCTGTAATTACACCAGTGAGTGGATATTGTGTTGTTTTTGGAATTAAAAAAAAGACTCAGGAATGTATTTGCTTTATGAGCCAGAGACAACTTATGGTACTAACATCTCTATTAACATTTTAGCAACGTCACAGCAGAGGTGTTGGAAGTTTGCCTTTCTTGAACGCATCTCTTAATCCAATAAGCTTACTGTAGCTACACCCTCTTTCAGAGATGCAGTATCATAATTAATCCACAACCCATTTAACAGTGAGTTGTACTTTTTGCAGCTTCACATAGAGATTAGTGAACCTGCTAATCTCCAGTAAGAGACAAACTGTAATAAAAACTAGCCACATTGGGCCAAACCTCAGAGAAACTAGAAGCCATAAGGCAGAACACTGGGTCCATGACTGGCCTACAAAAGTGCATTGACCGATCACGTGGTCATTTATCATTTTCACCTGTCCTAATCATTGTTTTCATTTCCAATCTCTTTGACCGTCTGTGGCCCATCCCCTCTTTGATTTCATTATAGCAGAATTGGTGATCTTCATGTTCCCCTCCTCCTCATCTGCAGTATCTTTCTCAGCCTTGAAACTTAACAGAGATGGAAACAAGCAGTTATATTCCACTTCACATATTTTAACAGCATTTCTCTGTGGGTTCCTTGGCAGACGTGATATGATCAGGGACTGTTATGAAATTTATTGCTGCTGTTAAAAAGGGAGTTTCAGGGATCCTTGAATAAACTACACAAACTACATAAAAGATCTATGTCTCTACCTTTATCTGTCTCTTCTCTCTCTGCCTGCTGCATCGCCATACTCTGAGATTTATGAGTTTTAGAGATGTAATTAATTAATTCCTGGACATCTTATTCCTCCCTAGTTTACATTTACATATTAAATTGAAGGTGAGCACTTTGTCTGCCATCTATGCAATCTCTGCTCCCAGAGAGAGAGATAGATAATAAGGGCTGAGTGGGAGAGACAAGCGCTAAAAAGAGGCCGAAAGACACACATTTCCTCTTTTGTTTCGCTCTGCTGACCTTTTTCAAAACAAACTTATACTTCTTTAAAGAAAAGTCAGTTGAGCGAAATGTTAGCAAATAAATAAGCCGATGTCTTGATGGATTTAGCACCCATGGACTTTGTTTTGTACCCCACAAGAGAGCAACAGCAGTGATGTGTACGCTATCTACATTGATCTTTGATAAATGCTGTGCAGCCGGTCATCCAAGGGAAAACTGAATCTCAGTCCTGTCTCCCGATTTATTTCTTTTGTTTTGCTGCTGATGATTTTCAGTAGCGCTACACTTGACTCTCAAATGCTTTAATACCTGCTCGACACCAGTGGCAACCTTTTTGTCCCTGGGCTCTGCAGCTGAAGCAGAAAATGGGGCAAAAACTCTTCAGTCTGTCTGACTGATTATCTGTCTGACTGCCTGACTGCATGTTTGAAAAATTTACCCCGATACATTACGTGCCGGCCTGTTTAGCCACTGAAGAGCAGCACGACTGGGAACTAAATCCTAGCTCGCACAAGCATTATGGTGTGACTGACATGCAGTGTCCGGGTCCTTCGGTCAGCAGAAATCCATCTCATTAACTGGCAAGTTGCGCACACTCACACATTCGCAGACACATCATTCACACACGCACCCTCGAGGCTCGGTCTTGGCAGTTTTAACACTGCTGCCCACAGACAAAAGGCAGCCAGCTTTCGGACAGGCCACGACTATCAGCTCAGTCACCCAACATGTGTTGAAATTTATTACATTTTGCCTCAAGAGTCAGCATCAGAACGCAGAGTAAAGCAGATGGTACAGCATCGTACCCAAAAGCCTGGAAACTTTGTCAGTTGGACAGGTCATTATTTGAAAATTTCTGGCTGTAAAAGTTTTTCTTGTAGAAAGTTAGAGATCTTTCTTTTTCTTCCATTTTATAGAAAGAGAAAACAGTAGAATTCAAAAGAATACAAACATAAAACTCAACAAAATTGGATCCTGTTTTAAAGCCAATCTCAGGATGCAATATATTCCTACTGCTGAATTCAGCAGACCATTTAAGGGGGCCACAAAGGACAAAACAAGTTAGGTATAGTTTTTAAAACATAGTGGGGTTTAGTCAATGCTATAATAAAATAGTATGTATAAAATTGTACATCTTTTGCCTTACAAAGCTCTAAATATCCTATGGAAGTGTGGGAGGAGTGAATAACATACAGCTACCTAACTGCTAAAATACACACTTAAAAATGATTCTTGGCCCTCGTAAACATGAACCGATAATTTGAGTAAAATGTTACTTAAATATATCAAATCAAAAGCTTATTTATCCAAATATTTAATCAGTAAAATATACTTGGTATAAGCTTACCAATCAAATATATTACATTTGATTCCATTTAATGTAACATTTTAATTTGTACTTACGTAAAAAAAGGTTTTTTTTTTACATGTCATCAAAGTACTGTTTAGGGAAACATAAACATTTATGGGAGTGCAGACTTGTCTTTTTGGATTGAAGCCTTTTTCCAGGAAAGGGTTTTCCTCTTAAGGTCTTTATACACAAGTCATATCATTCAGAGAAACCATTTTGCCTTCCCTGCCTGCCGCCGCATGGATTTTTTACTAGCCATGTGTGCATTCGTCACAGCGTGAAGTGCTCCAACCTCAGCTGAAGTTTGACTGGACAAATTACTGAGTGCTGCACTGTGCTCTGCTTAGTGCAAGCCATTGGAAATAATGGCTTTCAGAGCACAGCAGTGCCTTTGTCATTTCCTGTCTGAAAGCCTCATTAGACTTGAAAGGATTAGTTGCTCAATCAAGAGAAACTCAGTCAGATATGCTGATAATTAATAATTCAAGTAGTTTCGCTTGTAAAAAATGACAACTCATTTGCAAACTGAGAACTTTAGATGTTTTTTTTTATTATTTAATGTTAAGTTAATGGCCCTGAGTTATTGTTCAGCCGAAAGAGAATTTCCAAAAGCCATCTTGTGCCTTTGGAAATCACTGTGGTCATTTTTTATTAGAATCATTTGATGACATTTCAATGACCAGTTAGTCACCTTGAATGAAATTGCCGGATTTAAGTTCTGATTTAAACCAATATGCATCTGAGTAAGTAATGTTTTTAATGCCACATGTAAGTTTTACACAGGTTTCTACACTTACTGGAAACTAGTAGGAACACCAGTTCTGGTTTGGACTCCCTATTGCCAGTGCAAAATGTAAGCATCAGCCCATCTGCTTTAATGTTTGATGTGTTGTGTGTTCAGAGATGTTCTTCTGCACGGTTGTAACAATTATTTGAGGTATTCTTTGCTTCCTATCAGCTCAAAGCAGTCTTGCCATTCTCTCTGCACCCTTGTATCAACAAGGCATTTTTGCCAAGAGAACTACCAGTCACTGGATATATTCTCTTTTTATTCTCATTTTTCAAGATGTCTATCTACCAAAGTGGTACCTGAGTGTATATGTTGTGTTGGATTGGATTTTAAAAACTGACATGGTCGCCTGGATTTATTTTGTAATTTTGGCTCTGAAATGACAAAGTAATTCTCATCTTTCAGGAACCATTTGAAATTTCTCTCTAGCCCAAAATGGTTGAGGAGCTGGTAATGTGAAGTGCACATGGTTTCTGTGTCCAGTCAGCAGTGTGCTGTGAATGCTTTGTGCTACAGTAATGCTTATCTTCTCTTCTTTACAAAACCTTTTTGTCTTTAGCACAGATGCTAACATAGTTACGGCCATTTAAAGAGCACTTGTAAAACGAGCCCGCCGGACAGATAATTAAAAAAAAACAAAATTCCCATTTCTTTAAGTGACGTCTTCACTTAAAGATGGTCTTGCTTTCGCTTGTATTTGAAGACAGAGTTGTTAGGACAACAATAATTTTTCCAGGTATGCAAAACCTCCTCTGATTGTCTAGTGTGCCTGTCTTTTTAACCTGTAGAGAAACTATGAGCTGATATTCACTCAGAATACCAGCATTCATAAACAGATATCTATTACTGCCTCTGTGTTTCCCTCGAATTCTTTTTCTTTTCATCAGAAAGTCTCGTGCCTTTCAGGGTTTTTATCATCATCTTCAACCTCATCTCCTCCTTTTCTCTCATTGATTGGAAAAGCTATAAACCTTCAGTACGATTCGCCTGTGGGAATGCTCTAAGTGCTCCCTCTCTCTCTCTCTCTCTCCTTTTGCTCGCATGTTCATTGCATTGTGTATTCCCACTTGCCTTCTCATTCTATCATAAATGCTTTTTAAATCACTTGACTGGAAAATTGACTTGGCATGTCAATTTGGCTGAACCGCCCCAGTCAAGGCTCGGTGTTTGTTTGCGCCTGTAGATGCTTTTATTGTTGATTCTGTTTTTGCCAAATCCTCATGTGTACTTCTTTCTCTGGAGAGAGAGAACTCCTAAATTTATTTCACTGCTATTAAACCAGGCATTTCAAATACGAACAAGGTCACAGAATACTGCAAATGCCAGTGGAAGATCGATGATGCCCAGTTTGATTTTATGCAGCGAAAAGTCACTGCACGGAGTCGAAATGCACAGCTTCAATTAATAACACTTCACCTGTTCCTGTTTAAATAAGAAGCCAAAATATTAATGTTATTTAACAGCACAAAGCCATTATTTTAATGAAAAAAAAAGATTTATTAGTGTAATTAAAACAAACTTAAGATGATTTGGCTTCTTCCTAAAGTATCTCTTTCTTATCTAACTTCTATCTTCCAGGTTGCTGAGGCTTTCCACATTTAACGCTGTGAGACTAAAGAGGACCGTGTTCACCATCCAACAGACATGTGAGAAGAGATCAACCCAACAGACATGTCAGCTGACGCTTTACACGTTTCTTCTTTACACTGATGAACGTCTGTGCCATCACTGGTATCGGCACTTATTTAGAGGTTTGCAGCACTAGCTACTGAAGTGGACTGCCTTTTAATTCTGGCATCAGCCATAGTTTGATATTTTGATGATGGCCAACTAAACCCTTTACCACATTTCCATATGAGTATGTTCACAAAGCCACCTTATTTTATAGTGTAAATTGATCTTATCCATGCTTTTCACCAGGATCAAGGAGTGCTGTGATAAATAGAAACTATAGCATTTAGTCCTTTTTGTCATGCAGGGAATCTCAGGACATGCCAGAAACAAGCTGGCAGATCACATTTTGGGAAAAGCAGGCGTAGGTGATGGTGTACCTTGCCCCTTCTCATCAGTAATCCCATGACCCCTGCTGAAGTCAGATAGTTGAGTATGAACTAACCACATGTCCTCATCAGAGATCTAACAGTAGCCTGATTTTACCCACATGTCCGTCGGGATGAGCGCATGCCCCTAACCTGGCCACGTCAGCGTTGTCGTGGCTGGCCGTCGCAGGACGGTCGTCTTCCTCTGCCATGACCCGGCTGATGTTGGGCCGGACTCTGGAGCGCATCTGTAAAGGCGTGCTGCTGCTCTGCCTGCTCCATTTCCTCATCATGATGATCCTGTACTTCGATGTGTACTCGCAGCGCTTCGACCTCTTCAGTCGCTTTAACAATGGCCGCAACGGATCCAGGAGCAATGTTAGTGGGGCAGGGAGCGGACATCATTATTACTATTACAACCTCTCCAGGCCCAACACCACATTAGCCAGCTACCTGGCCACAGGCGAGCAGCTGGTGCCAAGTGTGCAGCCGGAGAACACTCAGACACCGTCTCCCAAACCACTGCCACCGTGTCCTGAAAACCCGCCTGGCCTTGGTGAGTAATAATGTCCCAGACTTCTCCTCTGCTTCCCTCGCTTTTTTCCAATTCTTTTGTAGTTACAATAACATAATGAGTTGTTTTCACACACACACACACACACACACACACACACACACACACACACACACACACACACACACACACACACACACACACACACACACATGTGTTTGAGAAAGAAGGAAAAATGTGAATTGATAGACAGAGCGAGAGAGACCCTTAATATGTTTTCACAGTTTTTCTGTGTAGTCGCTCCTCACATGTGCATTATGTACAACACGTAGATTTTTTGTCTTTATTGTCAAGCTGTTGGTGGTGACTTTAAATATGGTGGAGCTACCCGGGAGAAATTTCACAGTTGCCTTTAACAGAAATGTGGCATTTAAAACAACATTCCTGTCTGTATATCGTGTTTGTCTGTGACACTTCCTCTTGGGAGACGAAACCATGGGATCTGACGCAGCGGTCTGCCGATTCTGCTTTATCTGGTCTGTCTTTGTCATGTAGCCAGCAAGCTAACTGTAGATAGACAGGATTCTGCATATATCAGGGGATGTCTTGTGAAAACAGCGATGACACGAACAGATGTGAAGCAGACGTCTGTGTGCATCTCTGTTTGATCTGACTTTTAATGCAAAATGAATCTTTTGAAGATGTGAATTTTTTGGCTGAGAACAAGAAAGATTTAATGATCATATTTTCTAGGAGAAGCTTTTCCCTTGTAACTCCTGCTTTTACTATAATATGTGTGGACTAGCATTTAGCCTTTGTTATGCTTGCACTGTACTCTTTAGTTCCTATTACAACTCACTTTAGCTCAAGTCAGATCTAAGTTACAGTGTACACAAGTTTGAGGTTTAATTTTCTGCTTTTACAGTTCTTTCTCATTTAGCTTTTTCTGATAATACATAGTTTATTTATTTATTCTTCATCCAGTTTGCTTGCACTGTATACTGAGTAATTGTATAACTAAACCAGGAGGATTTGCACATCATTCATTAGAGTAATGTTAGATGCAGATGTAGTTAGATTAGCCTTCGATCGGAGCTTAAAGCTGTGTAGGTTCTACTTTATATTCTGTAAATAAATGCATCTCCAATTAGCAAAAGAGCAAGTGTAACCATAATTTTGTTTTTCTGGGTCAGCCTGCAACATAAAATGGATTTAATGTCAACAATTTACAATGTGGTATTTCAACCTTATAGACTCACAGTGGAGCTATTAACGGAGATTCATGCAGTGAGACACGTGAGCTGACTTCTGCACAAACACACAGCAGCACAGATGAAAGCGGAGGGTGCAGGTATGGGTAGGTGCAGGATCAGTTTTAAAAGAGTCCTGCATTTTTTTAGTTGTTTAGTGTTCTTAGTGTTATAATAGAAATGTTAATATAATATATAAAGTAGTAATGTTTCTTGTAAGGCAAATGTGTTAGAAAGAGAATGTGGGCTCATTACCCTGAAACTTAAAAAAATGGGAAGTCTCTATCTTAACATTATTTTAACCCCATTTACTCAACCTAGTTAGTTAGCAGCTTTGGTTTCTTATGGCTCAGTCACAGTAGAGTTAAAACAGAGGGGCAGGCTCCTTGCGAGAACAAATTACTGTTTGCCTGGTGGTTGCATTAAATGTTTCTGCTGTCAAATACTAAATGCAAGTACTTGTAGTGATTGCACAAGTGGTGGGAGGTAACCAGTCACATAACAACTGTGGTCTGGTGACTGGTCGGACTGTCTGCAGTCATTTTCAGACAGGTTGTCTAAGGTTTGCAAATGTATTTCTATAAATATCAACAGGTTGCCAGCACTTTGCAGTTGATCTGAATCAGTGTGAACCGATGTGCACAACCTGTCTGCGATCTGTCCCTTTGCGATAGAGGACTCGACTGAACTTGTTGCCAGCTATCTGTCATTTTGTAGTTGAATCTCTATGAAATGGGAATTTCTGTGTATGTACATAGCAAGTGGTTTGCTACAGCCACAGACTTGTAATTTGTGCTGATTTTTCATGGTTAATTGCTACCTTGATGCCGTTTAAATGCAAACTGATAGCAGACTGACTCTATCTTATTTCCATTTTATCGCCACGTTGCCACACTAAAGTCAGTTTAAGGATGCCATACTCATTATCTCCATTTTTAAAGCAGTTAATTCAAAGCTAACATGAGACCTTCATTGAAAACATGGTTACAGTAATTTTTGTCATGTTGAGATCATAAACCGCTGTTTTCTCTAGTGTAACTGCAGAATTATCCATCTAAGAAAAACAGAATTTAAAAGTTAAAAAAAGAAAACTGAAACTCAGTGAAGAGATCGTCTGATGGGAAGACGGCTTCTTGGTTCCCAACCTTCTGACTTGCATATCAGTGAATTCAGTTTAGAGCCAGTATGTTTTTTAGGAGACTGGCCGGGTTGCCCTGTGAATGCACCGTGGGACTGTAAACAGTGTGGACTTCGTAAGACTTCCCATCGTCAGCAAAAAGATTTTAAGACACACATGCACACACACGGAAGCAGTAACGCTTAGACGAATAACTTTGGGAATAGGTGGAAAATTTTCGATATGTATGTAAAACAAGCTGCACAAAGGGCACCTTCACTTGCTTACACACACATATCATCATTATGTATCCACCCAACAAATCTGAGGTCGATAGAGTCACACTAAGCCTGGGGTTCACTAAATCCATAATTACATAGTGGCCACACACTTACTTCACACCCACATGCAGACACACACACACACCCTTTCTGTCATGAATACTTACTGATAAATAGAGCTCAGGAAGGAACTCCGACTGTCATTATTTCACATTAGCTAAAGAAGGCTTGACCTGCAATCTGAGTGCTGCTTATCTCAGCATCGTTCAATTCATCCTAATGAGTCAAAACAAAAACTGCTATTAGGCTCAGCTCTGTTTGAATATTTACTTTAAAGTCCCTTTCCTGTCAAAAAGACTAAGGACTATTTGTTGTGCTGGTTGTTGGATGTTTGTTCTTCACTATCCAGTTTCATACGGCAACGTTTCTTTAAAATCATCATCATCAGAAAGAAAACTTTCATTGTGCTGAAAGTCAGTCTCAGTTTAAGTGCGTTAATGTGTCTTTTTTGTGGTTTCTTTTCTTTCTTTGCATATTTGTTACACTTACTTGTTTTTGATCGTCAGCCTCTATCCTCTATCATTCTCTGTATTATTGTTGGGTCTTCACCTTACAATATAAAGGGCCTTGAGGCAACTGTTGTTGGGATTTGGTGCTATATAAATTAGATTTAATTGAAATCAACCACATTTTAAGTTTAAATATAAGTTTAAAAAAGCTATGATCTGAAATACATCACTGTGACAAATATTCAAAAAAGAGAAATCAGGAAGTGGGTCAACACTTTTTTGCAGCACTCTGTTCATACAGTAAAAACAGACTTTTCCAGCAGTTTTTAAGTTTTTATATGAGAATCTTCTTTTCTTCATAGTTCAGTGAGGGAGAAAGAGTAGGTGGACTTTTTAAATATTTACCCTGAAATGAAAATGTGTTATTTGATATTACTCTTTTAAACTTGCTGTCTTTCATGTGGTTTAAGTTAAGCCTGCAGTTCAGAGAAAGGTAAAAAAAGTTTACTTTTCGTTCTAAACTTTGAATGGAAGCAGTTGGTTTCCACTTTATGCAAACTCTTTATTTTTAATTCTGTTTGTAATCGATGTTTGTCTTTATCAGGTGTATATTTATTATAATTACGAGTTAAGCATTGAGAGTTTTAGACTGTGCACATAGTCACAACGCAAAAATTAACACTGAACAATGACTAAATGTATAGAGACAGTTTAATTAGTGAATTATGTCACTTTTAATTAGTGCTGGATCGCACCCTTTTCTTCCAGGAAACATTGGCGGTGATAGTTTGGATTATTTTGTCCTCCATTTCAAAGTATTGCCCTAAATCCCGAGTTGCTGCAGCCACACAATCCTGAAAATGAAGTTAATATACAACATTGTATATTTATATTTCTTTTGTTAAAAAACCTCAAAATATCTTCAGGTGAAATAAAAAAACACGTCTCTTTTTCTTTCCCACCTGTTCCATTTGTAAATGAGCTTAGTAAACTTAATCCCTCGTGAACAGTGGGGGGTGGGGGAGTGAACATCTTTCTCTTTTTTTCACTGATTGCTTTTCTCATTTGATAATGAGGTTTGTAACGTGCTTTGAAATTGGGAGTGAGAGATAAAGCTGTCAGGCTGATTTGTCTGAAGCTGAGGTTTGCTGATTCCATTATTTGGCCTGGAATTGGCTGTCACTGACACTGGATTTGGCATTCATACCAGGCACAGGTGTACTCTTGTAGCTTATCTCTGCCTTTTCTCAGTGATGAAGTGGCTGCCTTGGGGCTGTAATGAGCAGGAAGGCATAGAAAGACTGAGTGAGTCTGTTTTTCAGTCACAGGTGCACAGAAAGCGTGAGAGTGATCTAATGGATGGCGGTATGATGGTTTGTATGAAGTACGACAGAAAGAGAGGCGGGATGGACTGAAGGAAGGAACAGCAGGTGGAGAGGTGAGGGGGTGTAGAGCGAGAAAGGGAGATGTTGGACAGTGGTATACACAAACACACACACACACACACACACACACACACACACACACACACACACACACACACACACACACAAACTCACATAGAAAGTGAGTGAAAGGGGGGAGAAACAAACAAGCAAGTCCTTGGCTGTCCCACAACACCAGCTGACAGGTGCTGCCTGTATGAGTGGCTAGCATCCACAGTTTATATCCTGAATGTGTGCATTTCTGTTTGTGGCTGTGTGTTTGTGTTTATTAGGGTTTAGCTGACTTGTGGATTTGCAAACCACCAGTTCCTTATGAAAATTCTTATATAGATATTAAGAAAATGCAGATTAAGGAGTTCACGTTTGTCACTTAAATGCAATTTCTCTGTAAAAATGAAGAAAAAATATGTGGATATAATATGAAAATCAAAACACTGTTTTTTAGTTCACATGTAATGTTTTTGGTTTTGAGTATAAGTGAGAGTTGATGGTGAGCTCACTTTGATTCTTGTCTGTATTATTTTAGGATCTTTACGTTACCTTAAAGCACCTTGAGATGACTGTTGTGATTTGGCACAAAAAACAAGTCAGTCAGGTTTTTGTACAACATGTACGCTACTTGGCCCACTGATGCCTGGTCTGTTATTTGAGCCTGTTGCTATGTGGTAACTATGCAATTTGATAACATCATGTTATGCACATGGCATGTTGCCGTCAGGATATTAAAGTGACACTATCTCACTATACGTGTTACAGGTGACTAAATCCTAAAGTCTGGTAATTGGCGAGAATTTCAATAGACTGAAATATGACATCTGACAAATTAGTAGGAGTTAACCTGAAACTTGGAGGCTGTATGTAAGTGATGGTTGTGTAAATGAGGATGAATCTATTTACACTAAATGCATTTTTTAAATTTGTAATTATGATGTTTTTTATAATAACAAAATTTAATAATAAATTAATCTTTTTATTTATATTTAAGATAGCTTTATGGTCTTGTGCTGTATTTAGTTTTCTATTTTTACTGCTTTTCAATGCTCTTCTCTTCTTATTTATCTCAGTTTCGCCACTGATCTTTTTCTGCTGCTTCTTGATTATTTGATGAGAGACTAGCCTCAGATTAAAAATAGGTGTCTTTTCGCTGCATATTGATATGCACTGTCACGTTTTTAGTTTTGATTTGTGGGTTTTAAATTCCATATGCATTTTTCTTTGTGCACAAGTTAAGTTCAGACAAGTTCATGTATGTGAATTCTCCTCACGTCCCTGCATTTATTCCTGCTATTACTCATGATGTCCCACGTACAAGACATGAGGATGCTTGAGCACACACCCAGACCACACACACATGCACTGAGAGCTCAGTGGGAGGTTAAAAGCTATTTCCCAGGCCTTGTTTTATTTGGATGCTCCATTGGGTTTTTTCAATCAAATGTAATTAGCAGGAATTAGCCATCTACTTCTGCATCGTGCAGAACTGCAGTTGATCCAAAACAGGATGCACCTGAGTTGCAGTTGTCCACCAAGACATAAATACTAAAGTCACTAAAATCTGCACTGTTAGCATCATAAACGTACAAATACAGACATTTCACTATGTCTTCCTGGAGGTAGGTGATTTAGTATTGAATGGCATGCCAGAATTGTAGTGGTATTGCCTAGCAACGGGTTTCTGGATATTGGTCAGACCATTAAGAACGGTGGATCAAGGACATTGGTACCAATACTTGCTACGTTTAATCAGTGTATGTGAGTGTAATTAATAGTTCTTTCATTTTCTTCCACAGTTTTCTTAGTTTCTCCTCATTTTTGTTCTATTTTAATGGTTTAGGTTATGTCATTAAGTTTTAATGTTTGTTTTTGTTCTTATTTATGCATTATGTTGTCAAAAGACCTGTTCTTTCTTCTTTAAATGCTTTGTGTTTCTCTACATTGTAATTTCCACATCTGTCTGATGCTACTTTTTTCAGTTTTTACTTGTCACATGACTAAAAAACCTATTTAAAAATTGAGAAAATATATTACTTTGTTAAGAATTTTTATACTTCTTTGTCCTGGATGTTGCCAGACAGCAGGAAAAGAGAAAGACCCCAGAGATGAGTCATGGATGTAGCTAAGGAAGACAAGCAGAGGGTTGGTGTGACAGAAGAGGGATAGTGTGAGATTAAGGCAGGTGGTCCACTGTGGCAACTGCTAAAGGGAGCAGCTGAAAGAGAAGACGTAGGTTAGCTCATTTACCTCATCTTAGTGTCTACAAGTACAGGGGGTTGCTCTATTTGATTTGCAAGTTAGTGCAAAAAAAGCTGTGAATCACTGAGCTGCTTAATGTAAAAAGACTAATGTAAAAGTGTTAAATATAAGCAGAAATCCTATCTTGGACAATTGTATTTGATTCATTTAGTTGCTGTCCGAAGGCTGGGACAAGGATTGTCTAACTGAGACCTTTTCTTTATATATTCTGCATCTGAATAGGATGATTCTTTGATGCATCGTAGCTGAAGAGTTTTGGGCATATCCTACATAGAGGAGGCTGTGGGACAGACATACTGGAGAGATTCTCAGCTGACTTGGGAATGCCTTGGTCTCTGGATGATTTGGAGGAGAGGCTGGGGAGAGGATAGTTAGTGCATATCTGCTTAGACTGCTGCCCCAGCAACCTGGATAAGAGCGGATGGATGGATGCATTACTAACATTAACATATAACCCTCTGAAGTTCTTTGTTCAATTTACCCCATCAAAATGAAATAAATGTAAAATGTTTTCCATTTGCTTTGTAAATAACAATTATTAAACAGCCTCAGGAAAGAACATGTTATTGCCTATTATATTCATACTGATTCATTTTTGAATGGTGAGATGTGATCTGTACAACAAAAGGCTGGATCAGTAGATCTGCTAATGACTAGAGATGGACCGATCCGATATTAGGTATTGGTATCGGTCCGATACTGACCTAAATTACTGGATCGGATATCGGCGAGAAATAAAAAATGTAATCCGATCCATTAAATATCAAAAAAAACACCTCACAAAACTTGCGACACGGCGTAACTCGGCTCATAACCGTAGCACGTCGGAGCAGTGTGCGTCATGTGATAGAGCGGCTGTGTGTATTTGTAGCCTCGCTAGCAATCCAGCATTTCATCTCCGAGGAAGTTATCCCAGAGAGAAGTAAAGCAAGTGTGTAAGTTCATCTCTGAATGTTTGTAAAGCATTCCCACGTTAAGCTTAACAACCGATATATGGAGCGACTGCCTCTCTCTCTCCCTCACCTTCCTGCTGCTACTTCAGTCGTGAAACTGATCAATGATCAGCTGATCGGCTTTTCTGTCTCGAGTCCGTCTCTCTTCTTTGTTTTTGGCCCACTTTGCACCAGAAAGAGGAAACCAGCGGCGGAACAACAGCAGCACGTTTAAGCTTGATAAGCTGTTGTTAGAATTTATTTAATATTACTTTCTACACCAGGATCCTTTTCTACGTAGCTGACGGCTGGTAACTGTGCAGGGGCGGATCTAGCAAAGTTAGCCAGGGGCCGATAGGGCATTAACAGGAAAAGGGGCACAAAGACATACTTTTCTTTCTTATTCTCATTTGTCTAGCTTTTAATAAATAATTATCTGAATCTTACACCCAAAGTTTTAATCTGATGTAAAATGTATAGAAGTCCATTACTGTATATAGTAACTGTTAAGTCTAATATACCCTAGTAAGCTATAGTACTTTTTCCTTTGGGAAGGTACCTTCTGTGCAGTCTGCAACTCTGTTGAAGAAAGATGTTGAATCTATTTCATTATTCTTGAAAAATAATTTGTTTCTGTGCATTTTTTTTCACCCTGCATCAAATTAAAGTTGATTACATCAATTAAGCATCATGAGGTGGAGGGTGGGGGGGTGGTTCCCCATTTTTTTTTTGCTGGGAGTTTGCAACCCTATTAGTTAGGTTGCTTAATATTTCTGCTAAGTACTCTTTAGAATACCAGAATAGGGAGGATGGAGTAGGTTTAAGTTTATTAGATTGATCAGTATTGCTGAACTATGAAATATTTTGGGTGCAGTGTATTTTTTACATGCAGGTATAACAGAATAGCTTTAGTGTTGTTGTTTATTTAAACTTGAGTATGAACTTATACAAAATGCAGCAAGATATTAAAAAGTTTTATTGATTAAAAAACACACTATATCGGATTCATATCGGTATCGGCAGATATCCAAATTTATGATATCGGTATCGGTATCGGACATAAAAAAGTGGTATCGTGCCATCTCTACTAATGACACAGAAAAATGCAGAAATTGAAGATTTTTCCATTCAAATTCTTGAGCACCAACCCAAACATCAAGTTAAAAATTCAATTGAGACACCATATTAATTTGTGAAAAAAAGTTAGGGTTAGGTAACCCACATCAGACCTCTGCTGTGGTCATAGGAATGCCACCACCTTTGTACCGAGTGTCTGCTCCCTCTACAGAAGAGAGATTCAGGAGATCCTTGGAGTATTCCTTCCACTGGCCAACTATATCACACTGAGGTCAACAGCCCACTATGCCCACGACTCTTTACTCTGCTCTGCAGTACAGCTACAGACACTCTACAGAGAACATGGCTTAAATGAGATGGAATTGTATATGTCATTTGAAACACTGATTAGATGAATTCTGGTTACATCCAGCGGAGAGTGCTTATATGTGTTTGTATGCATGAAATAAAACAGATATAAAATATAGATAGAAGCTTATAAGCACTATTGAACATGCAAAAATGCACAATCAAGCATATTTATAATAACTGACAAGCTCAAACTGTTTGCAGAAACAAATACATTTGTACATTATGCAGACCCCCTTTCCCACTTCTGAACCACAAATGCTTATTTTATTCATAGCCAGCGAGTAATTTCAGCAGAATGACATGTCCCTTGTAACTTTGACTTATGTATGTCCACTGTGGGGAAAGCCCATCAGGCAGGCTTGAATAATTTTTCACCCTCCCTCATTTTTTTAAAGCCAGGTTTGAATCCAGGGAGGTCCTTATGCCCTTACCTTCCTGCTGCTCAGTGAACAGTGGGTTTGTAGCACAGCATGTTTTATTACCTTTCTCCTACATTTTTAATGGAGGGTTTAAATAGAAATGCTTAGGTTTAGAACAATGCCCTGTGTTAGCACAGTCAGTGGAGCTCTGGAAACATACATTATGTTTTTTAAGTAAACCTTGCAGGGAGACAAAATTCTTTTATACTAGACAATTTGATCTGACCTGTGAGGCAAATAAAAGATATGAAAGAACCCATGAAATGAATAATTCTCCACACGTCATCATCCTTTGGATTAAAAGGAAGAGGAAATAATAGACTCAAAGTTCCTTCTGATTGGTCGTTCTTGGCTGTTCACATGTTTATGTTAAGGTGACTGTAACATCATGTTTGGATGAGTCATAGAGACTACACAGAAAAGAACTGTAGATGGTGAATGTGACACTTTAGAAGATTTTTGTTTTTTTCTTAAGTAAAACCAATGTGCAGTGTTTGTGGGGATGAAGTTGCAGTGAAATCATGGGATGATTAGGATTCTGTAGATGCTGATATATGTACTGATTTTGTTTATTGATTAGAGGTTACCAGTCCAGCTTTTTCCCTTTCTTATCTGGATTTGACCTGCAGTACACAATCATTCCTTAATGTCTGTTCAATTTCAGACGTAAGGCCGTTATACACCAAAAGCATTGGGTAAAACCAACACATTATCCTGAATTTTCCAAGTTTGAGCTTGATGTGTACCCTATAAAAAACCAATTGAGTTGTGTTATTGCAAAAAATTTGTCCTCGTTTAATGCACTGTGAAAAAAATGGAGTTTACATCAAGCAATAATGAACTGGTGTCTGATTTTACTAAACCAAAAAAGGAAGAAACAGAGATTCTGAGTCCATCCCATTCAAGAGAAAACAGCAGCAAGGAGAATTTTATGGTTTGATCCAGGAGTTGAAGGTGTATCATGATTGCTTTCGTGCATATTTTAAAATGCCAGTTGGGCAGTTTAAGATCTTGTTGGAAGAACTGGGACCATATCTGAAGAAGCAGAGAAACCATTTCAGAGAGCCAATTGTGAGCCGTTCTGTGACACAACAACAATCAAATGTTCCGCCATGTTGGACGCTTTAATTGTGCTCCGCTACAATCTGAAAAAATAAATCTCGTAAATTCGTCCTGCATAAATATGGATTCAGTGTGAACAGCTGCATTAATAGGAGAAAAAGGGGAGTCAGAAAAAAGATTTTTAACAAATGTAATATTTGCATAGATTTTACACATCTGGTGTGTAAAGGCCTTTATTGTGATGCTGGCGATTGGATAACTTGTTTTAAGCTTTAAAAATTTAGAGTTAACAGCCATGTGGTGTTCCTCTGCTTTTCCCTGTCATTTCTCCTTATTAAGGGATTGATAATGTTATGACGTTGCTACACTGAACACTTCTAGATTTATTTTTGTAACACTAGCAAGAGTTGCCTCGAGGTTAAGACTGTTTCTTGTGGTCGTTGGGTTGTTTTTCTTTTTTCCTCTGGTCTGTTCCATCAGCATTGGATCTGTAAGGTTGCACAGAAGCCCGTGCACCACCTGCTTTCGTACGGTGGTCTAAAAAGCTGCAGAATTTTATAACATTTTTCTTGTATTTTTCTTGAGTCACATGATTCGTTGCTTTTGGATGGTTTGTTGAATTTTTATGCAGCAAGAGATTCTGATAGGGAAATTATTTTTGTTTGTTTCTCTGTAGCCTGCAGTGAACTATCAGACAGACAAACAAAGGTGAGGGTTTCCAAAGACTTAGTTTCGCTCAAACTTGACTCACTCAAAGCTGGAAAATCATCACTAAGAAACATTATCATCATCATCATCATTAACATCTGAAAATAAGACACTGTGTCACAGAGGAGCAATTCCAGTCATCATAATACAGAGTTTAGTGTCTACTAATTAAGCTATTATAGCCCTCAGTGGATTTTATAAAAAAATGAAATGGGCTGTAAAAAAAAAAAAAGTTGTTAGTGCGTGGGTGTTTTTTGTTTTATTTTTTGTTTTCCTTTTCGTAAAAGTTATTCTATCAAAAATAGGAAACAAGGAAACAGTGGAAGAAAATAATGCGATGGTTGATGATGTGTGAAAGGGCTGCAAGGCATTGTTGGTATTGATTTTCTTTTCTGTAAATGGCATTTTTCTCAAAGACAATGAATGACTTCAGTCTCATGTCAGGGTGGATGGTTGCGTTTGGATAAAGATGGAAAAGGTTTTTAAATCTATTGATACCAATTCAGTTCAATTTTATTTATATTGCACCAAATCACAACAACAACAGCTGCCTCAAGGCACTTTAAGATAAAGACCCTACAGTAAAGAAACCGAAACAATCAAATGACCCCCTTGAACAAGCACTTGGCAACAGTGGGAAGGAAAAACTCCCTTTTAACAGGAAGAAACTTCTGGCAGGAATCTTTCAAAATGCGGATCACATCTGGATAATAGGGTGAAGAGTTTAGATATATGCAGGGTCCTTCTAAAACTAAGTCTTGTAACTCTGCATCCATCTTGTTAACAGCTTTGGGCAAGCCATATCTGTAATGTCAGTGGTCAGAGGGACTCTTACATGTACAGAATTAAGAGTCAGGAAAAGTTTGGCAATCTTGCCAAAGAGATATGGGTTAAAAAGACCTAAGTTATACTACTACTCAAGATGTGCACAATTTCAGGACATAAAAGCTTCATTCAGGATCATTCTACAGTGACATTTCATTCACAACGCCCTTTATGGAAACAATAATCCAAAAAAAGTACACTTGCCTTCACCTTCAGTATAATAACAAGTAGAAATGCCTTTAAAACATATGAATTTGAACTTCATCAGTGTGCATGTATCAGTGCAACTGACTAGGTCATATGTTTCTTGGTTTGGCTGCTGATTGGCTCTTTGGAGACAGGTTCTTTCATCAAAGAGTTTAATTTCTATTCAGTATTTTATGAGAGCCTCATCCCTCTCTTATAGTATCGCTAGTACAACGTGTTTTGGTTCAAACATATATACATGTTACCATCAAATGATCCTTCATAAACTGTGTGTTATAAGCTCTTTCACATACAAGAGAGGTTTCTCACTGAGCATACACAGACGGTCATCTATCTGGTCTGCTTCGCTGTCACAACAACAGAGAGGTTAATATGATTAAAACCCATTATTTGGTTGTCTGATCCACACCAGAGTGCAACAGGTGACAAATTGAACTGGAAAATTCACTGGAATTTATATTCCACCAAACCAGGTGTTAAGCTTTGATCATCAAAACCACACTGAGGAACCTTAGTGGGGTTTTTTATTTTTCATGGTAAAAGTTTTTGACACATTTAAAACAACCTCTGCAAACAAAGTTCAATATATTTATCCTCGAACTCTCTTAAAATTTTTACTCTTCTTTGTTTACTCATTTGCAGTTGCCAATTCTAATTACATTGTGCTGCCTCTTATTGATAAAAAATGGCAGGAAGTAGTTAATGCCAAGCGCATTTTCATGCGGCTTTGTGTTTACTTAAACCGTTGAACCTTTTAAAACCTGAAAATAAGATTAGAGAACAACCTCGAGGTTGTCTTGTGTTTCCTCGCCTATCGCTGTGTTCATTAGGGAAGGAAATAACATCAGTCGAGTGAGAAAGGAAAACTGCCTGTTTTCCTCAGTGGTTTCAATCAAGCCAATAAACAAGGCTGGTCTCTTCAGAAACATATTGCTATGCACTCCCACACAGCCAGGAAGCTAACGCAGCCATGGCCGTGGAGGCAAAGGGCTCTTGACAACATAATGACTGCCATAACTTCATTAAAATGGCCCTGCTTCCGTTCCTCTGTGCCATTCATGTTTTTTCCACAGGACCGTTGTGCTGCGTGTGTGACTTTCATCCGCATGTGGATGCATAATTTATTTTCACTAGCCAGTTCTGTCTCTTCATCAGTCTAACTCCGTATTTATTCTTGACTTCCCTATTTTCCCATCATTATTTTTCTGTCACTGTCCTGTTTTTCTGATTTAAAACATGAGATGATTTTTGAGCTTTTACACAGTAAAATGCAAGCTGAGACTCACCTGCTTTGAACGGTGTAACAATAAGAGCTTGACTGTCTCAGCAGGCTCATCACCGGCAAAGATCTTTTTAATTAACAGAGGGCAGAATCACAGTTGGTGCTTTACCTACATGCAAGAATCAGACCAGGAAACGTGATGTGTAGCGAGAGAACTACACCGGTGGATTAGTCACCTCGTGCTTGAACTGCCGGTTTCAGGTAAGTGTCTATTGACAGGGATGAATAGCTAAAGGACAATAAATGCTTTTATGATGAGAGATTCTAGACTGCACAAATAACACCTGTGGTTTACACTGATTTCCATTACACCGCTGTGACCAGTGACTGTAGGTGCACAAATAAGCTTCATCATATTTATATTTAATCTGATTTATTCTAATCTGATGTTAAATTCCTTGATGGGTTGGCAACACCATATCTTGGTTATGTCCCTTCCAGGACACTGAGATCTGCTGACCTCTGTGTTCCAAAGACGAGACTAAACTGTGGAATGAGTTGTTTTTCTCGTGGTTTCCACTTTGCACATTTGTAAACTATGCCTTAAAACTAATTTTTATTCTTTGTCTTTCAACCAAGAGTGAGACTTGTAGGAATTCAGGCTATCTGTAAGGATAATTTTATCAATGCACATGGGCATGTGTCTTTTAATTTAAAATGTAACCCACTTTTTTATATACAGAACTTTTTAAATGTGCTTTATAAATAAAATTGGATAAATTAATTCAAAGAATGAATTCAAATAATTACCGAGGAGAAAATAAATGTGCATTATGTAATTGTTTAAACCATACAGTATATCAAGCAAAACAATCTCCATGGAAATATTTGTTTAGGTTGTAGAAAGTTGCACGTTTTCACAGTTTTATCACATTTTCTAGAACGAACACTATAAGATAAACATTAAATGACTGTTAAAATTATTTTACACCAAACTGCAAAAGCCAGCAATAAAAACGCGCAGAAACAAAATCGAATGTGCAGTAGAAAGCCGCAGATTATTTTTCAGTGTGCTTGTCAACAGGCGGATCTGTTTTGCGTCTGTGTATGTTTATACTAAATGTGCTGTTGCAGCCGTACGTCTGTCTTTGTGCTCTCACATTATACTGTATGCTGCATGTGTTTGTAGTGTTGACATGGCAATGAAATGCCTCCTCTCATCTCAGTTCTCCCAGTTCAGAATGACTATTAAGGTATGTGTGCTCTAACAAGCAAGCTCTCCAAGTGATAAATGACAAAACACGCTGCCTCCACACTGCTGTCATCTGGTAAAACACTGTCGGTTATTCTCTGTCACACACAATCACAAACACACTCGAGCTCACTGCTCACCTTCTCTCTCTCAATATCTCACTCAATTATTTCTTTCTCACCTGCCTCATTTTGCTTTTCTCCCTCAGATGTTGGACTGTTTCTATCACTCACATGTCTACACTGTAAGAAAAAGTCCTAATATAAAAGTATTTTACTGTGTATTTTACAGTTTTGTTCTGTTCTTCTAGAATATCATTAAATTTACATAAATAGACAGTGATTTCACATTTCAAATGTAAATTAACGTAAAATCACTGTAATGTAATAAAACATAATTTTCTTGTTTTTTAAATGTATTTGTGTGTACATATGCATATTTAGATTGTTAAAATACATTCACAAATGTATCATGATTTCACAAATATGTGTCCGTTATTTGAAAGATTGAACTGTTAAATTCAAATGTAATGCTATGGAAAAATATATGAAATGATTCTCATAAACTTTTTTAGCATCAAATAATTATTATTATTGTTGCTATTTAGGGCGATCGTGGCTCAAGAGTTGGCAGTTCGCCTTGTAATCAGAAGGTTGCCGGTTCGAGCCCCGGCTCAGACACTCTCGGTTGTTGTGTCCTTGGTCAAGACGCTTCACCTACCGCCTACTGGTGATGGCCAGAGGGGCCGATGGTGCGATATGGCAGCCTCGCCTCTGTCAGTCTGTCCCAGGGCATGCAATCCATTATTATGTAAACCAACTGTTAACTGTATATTTCTGTACATTTAAGTATTATTATTCATATTGCCACATTCATTGACCTTGTTTATAGGTAATTTCATTGTTTAATCACATTAAAATGTTCCTAATTTAATGTTTAAAAGCACTTGAAAAAGGCAAAATCCCATGTAAAATTAGGGCAACAAACTGTATTGTCATTACTGAAAATAACCGTGTTTTTATGAGAAAGTTATTTTCTGTTATTTTCTGGTATTATTTTGGCGCCACAGCTGCTGGAATATTACTGTTTTTCTAGGATTTTTTTTTTTTAACAGTGTACAAAAACAGCAAAATAAAGTAAATAAAGAAGATGAAACAAAAAGTAATATGAATATGGTCCTTCAGAAGAAAACAAATTATTAAGGGAACAAATAAATAAAACATAACAGTATTTAACATGAAGAATAAAAAACAGATCTACAGTGACAATAGGTTGGAGGTGCATCGCAGTGACAGTTTGGGGTCAGGTGAAGTCAATGAATAAACTGCAGAAAATGTCATTTCTTATTTTTAAAATAAATATTAGTCAACCCAATCTAAGCATGGAAACCACCTGCATACTTGGTGAACAACAGTTTACCGCTGATAGATGGTGGTGACTGTTTTGATTGGCTGCCAGGCTCAATGCAGTGGTCTGGGTTTGAGTCCAACCCCCGGCTCTTTCACCCCTATAATCTTCACTGCCCTATAAAGTAAAGGCAACAATGGCCAAAAGATAATGTTTCAAAAAAAATAAAAATAGCAGCCTTCTTCCAACTAGGAGAATTTAATGAATGAATTAATTAATTCTTTAAACATTCAGAGACCTATTGCAAATAGTTGTGTTGACCAACTGGTCACCCAGAGGTTAAATATGCAAAACCTCCAACCTCTGGGCAACCAAAGCAGTTGTTCAGATCACTTGATGGGAGCCAGACAATCACAGTTAGACCTGCACTGACTGCAGTCACTCTCAGACAGATTGGCGAAGGTTTGCAAATAGTTGCCATCTAATTTATGAACGCAGATAGATTTACATGTGCTAACAATCTGAGTCAGTCTTTGCCAACCACTGCAATTCACCTGTAATTTTTCTCTTTGCAATAGGGCACTTGACCTAATTGGTAGCACACTGGTGGTATTCTGGTTGTGTAGCACTAAGGTTGCTGAGAGTCTGTGGCATTTTTCTGTAAAATCCTTCAGCAATTATGTCACTACTTGTGGAGGAATGTGTGAATTTCTGTGTCAAATCAATGATGTTCTGACTACAAATTTCTGTATAGAATCAATTTCTGTGTATTTTGATGACAACCGATTTGTGACAGTTTATCGAAGATAAACTGAGTCAGTCTTATTGCCGTATCATCGCTGTGGTGCATTAAAGTTTTTTCGATATAGACAGCTGACCACAAATGGTAGTAGACCTGTTCCCCTAATAGACCTGTCTCATAGTGTGACTGCAGTAGGAATCTTTTGCTATGGATTTAGATTCAGTTCAGTTTTATTTATATATCGCCAAATCACAACAGTTGCCTAAAGGCGCTTAATTTGGGGTACGTTTTGATTGGCCTTTGCTATAGAGAATGGCAGTTTGCCTTCAAAGCTTTACACCAAGCAGTCATTCAGCAGAAAAGCTTTCTTTTGTTTTAAATATCTTTTTCAGTTTTCTGTTACAGCTTGGGTTGATTAAGGTGATAAACTACTAAAACTGATTTAAAAAAGATCAAGGTTTCAGTAAAAACAGTTTTCAACAGCATTAACAACGTTATAGAGCACCTGTCTGGCAGAAAGCTCTGAACACACACTCTTCATGTATTTAAACCTATAATACCACCGAGTGTCCTTCACTCCAACAGGAAACCTTCCTTGAGATGTTGAGAGTTAAAAGAATATTTTACCTGTAAAAATCAAGCAAAGATGATAAAGACGCTTATTGAACCCTGGATACCAGAATACTGAAATCACACCACAAATGACAGTTTTGTTTTTTTCTTTTTGTCAGCAGACTTAAAAAATATTTACCATAGAGAACAAGCAGGTCTTAGATTTCATTTTGTTGTGGTTGGCTCATCGCTTTGTAGCTGACAGTTAATTGCTAGTAGTCATTGCAGACTCTTGTTGTGTAAGCATCTGTCTTTTATATTTTGAGCCAGCATCATTCTTTGATTACACTGGACGTTTTTCAATGGCTTGCTGCAAAGCTAAGATTGGATTAACTTGTTATGTGCCCACTTTGCTTTGTCAACAGTTGTTTGGCCCGTCATCAGAACAAGTTGGCAAATTTCTTTGGCTTTTGCATGGTACTACCCATGGTGACCTCATGGCTAGTACCTTACTGAGCGAGTCTTTTGAATCTAAGTTGCATAAGAGCAATTTAAGAGCCTAACAGTCAGAATCAGTCAAAATGGTCTAGTGGACTTAAAGATGTTTACAGCAGGTCAAGCTGGAGTGAGTTGTTGATCAGACCTTCTTCTCCACATTTCCAAACAATCTTTTCATGTTTTTTCCTCTCTATGTTCAACTTTCGGTAGGAATTGGTCAATGCTGAGCCCTCAGCAACCCTTACCATGACCCTTGAAGTGTTCAGCATTGGAGCTTGCCTATCGTCAATGACTTGGAACTTTTATGAGAGGTTTTTTTTTTTTTTTTTTGACAAACAGGTTTTGTTTCAGTTGCACTTTCATGGTCACATTCAAGTATGTGATGCTCTTAATTCATGAAGGTTTGAAGTAGAAAAATAAGATAGCAAATAGGACCTGAGAAAAATGACTTTTACCAGAAACCAACAGTATTGCTGTGTATTGTCATGAGTCTTTTTTTGTTTTGTTTTTTATAAAGAATTTCTGACTGGCTAATATAATATATTCTTGTATATTCAATCAGATAGATAATCCGATTTTTGTGTTTTTACTTTTTCCTTGTGTTCGTTTCGGTTTTGTTAATGCGTGTCTTGGTTGTTGGTGTCTTTTTACTGTTATTTCTCTGCTGTTATTATTATTATCATTATTTTAGTTTATCCTTTGATTTTTCTTTCTCAAGGCCACCCTAAAACACAAAGCTTTCTGTACACCCTCACTATGAAATTTGTAGAAGCTATTATTTCTGGTGAAAATATAGTTTCCCTTTGAGTCCACTGAGTATTAATGGTTCTAGTGAGGGAAATGTAGGCCAACTAAACTCATTACTAATGATTTACGTGTTCTATTGTGAGATGTCTTCCTTAGTCTATGCCTGAGTGTTCTCCTTTAAACATTTGTAAATGTGGGACTATGTTCACAGCTGTAATACTTGTTCTTGTGCATATGTGTGTCCACTAACAGTGGATCGAAGGGAGAGATTATAGGGATTTTAAATGCAAACTGCTTCTCTGATTGGTCGCGGAGAATAATAAAGGGACCAATCTTTCATCATTGAGTAATGACTATCCCACAGTACCAAGAACGGCGTGTATGTTTGGGTGCCTGCAGATTTCTCTGGCTGTGTATCCTAAAGTGCAAAGATTCAAAGAACATGTTGGATTTGAGTGAATCACAGATGCACAGACCTGCAAGGTTAGCTTTTGAGATTCTTAAAATGTCCTGTGAGTTAGATACAGTTTAAAGCCGTTTATTTAGACTTTTAAAAGTGTTACCGGTTCATTTTTTGATGAGGTGTATGTATCAGTGCTACATTTGCATGAATCCAAGGACTCACAGTTTGACAGCAGTATGTTTTATTACTATAAAACTAAATTACCTGACATTTAGTTGTCTTGATTAGTATACAAAGTTGGTGATAATATAACAAGAGGTTTTTAAGTTGATCTTGATCCTGACTTCATTAATTAGACCACTAATCCGAGGTGAAAGCAAACACCAGGAAACTAAGAGCCATGTAAGCAATTAGTTATGAAGCTGAAAAATTCAAGCAATAATTTCCAGTCATCAGTGCTAAAATCTGTTTAGAGTTTAAATTAAATGTGCAACTAATTTGTTTTCTCCTTTTATAGACAGGTCTGTTCTGTTTCCCTTCTTCCGCCAGGATCTGATAATACCTCCCAAAATCTGTAAAAGCTCTCATTAAGCTGAGTGGGTGGTGGGAGACAATTGATTTATGTTGTTGTTGTTAACAACAGCTGATGACTCGGTTCAGAAAAACTTGACATCACTTGTTTGTCACCCAACAGCTACAATATGCATCAAATCATTTGTGTAGGTGATGATTTACTGTATGCTCAGTCTAGATGCACAGAATTTTCACACATGAACAGACTAAAGGTTAAATAAATAAAAGGTTTTTACCTCGAGTAGTTGGATGGATCACAAGGCCCATCTGGTGGAGAGTTGACTGCTTTGGTCCATTTCTTGAATTAATGCAAAGATTTGCTTTGAAATGTTGTTCAGACATTTATGCCACATGTTTGTGTTTTTAATGCCTCGATAACTTTCTGATTTAAAGGGATAAAATTTGGTACAGAAAGACCAAAATTTCCATGTGCAATACTTTATATATGAAAGTTATAGTTAGCAAATGATTGCATTAAATTAAGCCTATTTGAGTGGTCATAATCCAAAAAAAGAAGAATTCTGACACAAATACCACTGAATTTTTTTTAACATAACATTTGATACTACAAAGATCTAATCAGACTAATTCAATAAGAAACTGCTAGTGGAGCAAACTCGTGCAGGTTATACTTTAACATGCGGACAGGTCGTTACGGTACCTTACTAACATCATAAGCAGCACCCAGCTCTTAATCTAAGCCTTTGCACTTTTTCATACCATTTTGACACTAATAAGTAGGTACACAGATGTTACTAATGACATTAGTAAATGTTCTGCTGCATTTAGGCACAGGCCTTCAATTAATGTGATTGGTAACATCTGTGTTTACATGCTGTTTCACATCAAAATGTCCCTTGTGAAAAGTGACAGATTCAGCTGTCAAGGATATTTTGATGATGTTAATATGAAGTTAACAACTGATACTTGCTCACCTTGAATTCAGGATGCCTCTCTTTAGGACTTTTGATGTGTTTATGTGTTTTTCATTTAGCTTTCGCTGTCTGTAACTTATTTCTCACTCGTCCTTGAGCATTAAAACTATGTGTTCAGTTTCCCGTAGCGCAAAGTGGATGTGTTGGTTCACCTGCAGTTGCCACTGCCGTTCCTCCTGTTGTTGTTATTGTGCAGGATCTTTTCAGTATCTACTGCATCGCAGCTACATCTGAGAGAAAAATACTTATTTTGAGAATTTTAGATATAAATTTGGTACTTAAGTGATGTATTTTATGCCAATTATTGGGGGTGTGATAATGCTGCGGTTTACGCTGAACTCAAAACACTTAAGTAAATGTCAACTCTATTAGTAAAACTCTAGTCTCATTAGTGAAACTATGTAGAGTAAACTGATTATAATGTTAGAAGGCCTTTGACATGGAGATATACAGTACACGCCATTGTATGACAGAATATATGTAATATGCATAAAACTGTAAAATAAGGCTTAAAGTACTGCAGAAAAAAGAATCTCACACATTTATGCCCTGAACTTTTTTTTGATTAGGATGATATTAAAGAGGCTGCCAGAACACCAGCAGGAAAGAAACAGCACTTTGAAAAATCAAAACTTGTGTTCAGATCAATCACGGCACATCACGATGCTGAATCCCCTGAGCTCTCATGCTGTTACAGTGAGAGAGGATGAATACAGTGTGTGGGCTGACTTTTTGTCATATTCGCCACTCTGCTAGGTTAGTTTTTAATGTGTCTAAGTAGGTGGATCTCAGGATATTAAACAAGGGACTATCAGTGCCTTAAAAGATCATTCATTCACAGTGCTTTGTGCATATATTAATTAGCGGTGCAGAGGTTGCCGTTTCAGCCGCTTAGCAATGGAAATCTCTCAGTGTAACAACTGATTAGTGCCTTGAAATGATTCATAAAGCAAATGCTTGTGGGAAAATTACACCGACTGAACAGAAAAGGATTTATCAATATTTCTACCTGTAGGTCTATAATATGAAATAATTATAAGCCTGAGAAGCAGTACCACAAAAGACTCAAGACCTTTAATTAGAGGAGCAAGGTCAGAGAGCAGTTGATATAATATATGTGTAGGGGTATGCAGATTGATTCAGTGCAGTTTGGCTGTATCAATTCAGAGAAGCAGTTCTGCTACAGATTTTTGTTTTTCATTTTTTATCACTGAACATTCAATTAGTCTCTTGTAATGTAAGAAATTTTAGAACAATTGACAGCTGATGATAGCAGGAAATTAACTGACCTTATTAGTCTACAGGGCTGATGTTTATAAAGTCTTTATGCTGATGTTAGAGCTGGTTGGTATTGCCTTGAGTTTCATTAATTAGCCCACTAATCAGAGATGAGAGTAATCACTGGCATCAAGCAAACAGCCCACTATAATTTATGTGAAAGTGGATGGAGATATCCCAACCAATTCGCTGTTAATCCCTGAGAGTCAACATTTAAATATTTAGTCATAGAAATGATTATGTTTACCATTAACCCAAGAGCTGATTTCTTTTCCTTCTCAGTCCAAAGCAGTATGCACTCCTCCATTTCATAACTTGAGATGGTGGGCATTGACACTAACGATACTCAGGTAGGCTGTGGCGTTTCAACACTGGTCAGTTGAATAAGGAGAGCTCATTAGACGGAACTGAACATGATTTATGGATGTACATAATTTGGTACTTTAGCCGGTTAGAGTCCGATGGCCCGCCTTGGTGGAACGGAATCACAGCAGTGATCTGGAGTCTAGATGCTGGTGGTGGAGATGAAGATGGAGGCTTGAATGGAGCCAGCCAGTGAGAGGCAGTGATGGGGAGGAAGTGGGTTGCACAAAGGCTTCTGCAAGGGAGAATGACAGATGTGCAGTGAAATTTAAAGTACGCGGGGTGAATGCAGATTGGAATGAAGAAGGCTGGCAGAAAGATGACTGGACTAGACCACTGATGTCACGATCAGCTTGACAGCGTGGAAAAGTGGAACTGATGTGAATCTTAGGCTACGTACACGGGTATTTTTTGAAAACTCAGATTTTTCTATGCGTTTGCACCTTTCACAAACTCCTGCCAGGGGGGAGATTTTCGAAAACTCCATTTTTGCCTTTACGTGTGGACGCAGCGTCATAGGTGTGCGCCTTTTTTGACGTCACACTGTGCGCCACGTTATTGTTTCGGTGAAATGAATTTCTACAATGGCAGACTTAGACAAAATACTGTTACTGTTAATTTTACTCTCTGCAGTGTTTAACTGCTTACACACACAGTTACTGTCCCTCCACACATAGGACTCAGTTCTACTTCTATGCGCCATCTTTGTTTACTCTTTCCCACCCAGGCTTCGAGACTTCTGATTGGCCAACATTTCTACACGGTTAGGAATATATCGCCACCTGTTGCTTTGGCATGTTCCTGGCAGTGTTTTCCTTTGTGACGTGGACGGGATTATTTTTTAAAATGAAAACGGAAAATCTCAGTTTTCAAAATACCCGTGTACGTGTGGACGTAGCCTTACATTTAGCCGGCAACACCTGGGAAGCGGACAGATGTGAGACCATAGACTTCACTTGATACGAAGGGTTACAACATTACCACCAGTAGCATGCTGAGCTTTTGATAAAAGGCAAGATGGTTTATGTCAAACAACATGAACAGGCATGTGGTCTGCTGTTCAGACGTAAGCTATCCACCAGAGCTAAAATACATCTTGGAATGATGAACACAAATTGTCATCCAAGGCACAAACTTGCAAAAACAAGCTTTTAGGACAAGTTAAACAAGACTGAGTAACTTTATTTAACACAGCCTCAACTTTCTGAGGCAGCTTTCTGCTAACAACAAAGTACCTTCATATACAGTTAAACATTGATTCTTTGCTAAGTTGTCTGTTATGTGTAGTTTGATTCCTCAGACTGAAATCGAGTGAAAAAGCATCCAATAAATAAAAAAAAGAAAACTTTGAAAAACCTTCAGAAAACCTGGAAAACTATTGCTCAAGATCACTTTTAAAAAATAAAATAAAGTCGGGATCCTTGGAAGAAAAATATAGAGAAATAAAGGCTGGCTCAAGATTTTTGCACAGGACTGTAAATACTTACTTTGTATTCGTTTATTTTGACAGCATCCGAGTATAAAAGATGGCTGAAGCTTCTGGGTCTGTAAAATGAAGTCTCTTACTCGTGATTGCAAAAATATTTCCGGTGCTATAAAGGTCTGCCGTTGTAAACACCATTGAGTTAATGGTGTCACTCACTCATTTCAGGTACTGAATAAAAATTTAAGTCCATTTTGTAAATCTTGGTCATATTAAGTGTCAGAAAGGAGGATTATCTGGGATATCATTGGCTAATGACTGGTGGTTAACAAGTTGTTAGCAAATGAGCATGCAGTTTTACAGCCAGAACACCAAAATAGCAATGCCCATGAATGCTAAACTAGAATATGTTAAAACTATCAGTTACAGTATTTTAAATTATATGTCTTAATATTGACTGTCAAAAAAATGAATGTATTTATTTTCTCGGTACTGGATGTAATTTCTGTGTACAAAAGTTATAACATTCATAAAAGTACATGATGGGGGCAGGAAAAATAAAATTAGTATCTGTTACAATACAGCGCAGGTTAAAATTGATTTAATGTGACACCGATTCAAAGACTGATTTTAACTGGTTGATTCAACAGAGCTTTCCAAATGGAGTGAGTGAAAATCCTACATGTGGCGACTTTGACAAACTTAACATTTGTCTACAGTTTTTGTGTGCTCACAAATTGTTAATTGTTCATGTTATTTAATTCTGATTCACCCCTTTTAGCACATAAAGTCACCCCTCCACCGAACAGAGAGCAATAATGGAAACAAATCTGCGACAGGGTTAAAGATCATTGGCACAAAATGACCTTTAATTAATCCTGTGGCTTGTGGGATGGACACAGCAATTGAAGAAAGATTAGCACACGACAGAGGTGTTAAAGGAGGAAGAACTAGTTATATTATTATTATTATTATTATTATATATATGTAATGTTGGTTGCAGAAAACAGACAAAATGTTACATTTCTTTGGATGTGCTAATAATGTAATTTATCTGTGGTAAACTTTGTTATCTAAATAACTGAAACAACGAGATTAGTATTCATAAAATTTTCTAACAGTTTATTAATTCATTCAACAAGACTGACACTTACACTTACACACTTACACAAAGTACATAATAGTTGATATAACAAGGCAACATGTTGTTACTCTGAGGTATTTGATTGATGCTTCGGAAACTAACATAAATTTTGTTGGATTTGGTAAAGCTCAATATTTGTACACAACGAATGATTAATAAATTAAAGCTACATAATTGAATGAAATTTAACTGATGCATGTATGTCACGTTCATAGAACTTAATCAACAGACGTTAAGCAAACTTTAGTTTTTAGATGGAAATATGGTGGCATGATAAAATTACATTACAATTTAATTCAATAAACCTTAGACGTGGTTTTGTGGGAAAATCTCAGTAGAGCTTCTGAAAATCCTCATAATAATAATAATAACTGTGCTGTGAAAGTGTACCCAGGTAGCCAGTGGGTGCATGTACTGTTAATATAGATTCCAATCTTCTATATGCCATCTCTGCATATATTTAATTATTTGTTTTATTCATGTGTTGTAATGACTTCTTTAATATGGCATGCTGTAATTTTCTATTTTCCTCTTTCACGTCATTCTTGTCTTGTACATAATGGAAAACCGCTTCACATCCCACCCCATTATGTATAAGTGTGAACCCCCAGCACATGAATAGTTAAGACGCTGCCAAGCCCAGCAATACAAAAAAATTACCATTACAATTTAATTATGCATGCCAGAGTTAGAAGTGTGCACAGATGAATGGCTGTGGTGGAACATCATGACTAACGGATTAGCATTGTCAGAGATTTGATGTGGATTAGTTAAAAGGATTATTACTAGTTGCGCAGCACCGGCGGACTACGAATAAGGGGTTTGGATATTTTTGGAATTTGAATGAATGGCATGAGCACTTGCTGCCGTACCACTGAGGAAAATGATCTAAAGAATTCACATATGAATAGAAATGTCACCTCGTCCTACTTAATTCTATTTCTGTTGTGCTGCATGTGGTGTCATTGTCTTACCACCACCTACTGCAGACACTGTAGCTCCTTTAAATTTATACCCAACACATCCATGAGATCTTTTATCAAACATTGCAGTTCTACAACAATGACAGTTACACAGTGGTGATTTAAAAGTCTCATCCTAAATGATGTCAGTTTTAATTAAATGCACTTTAATGCCTCATGTTATTTGAAATAAGCCCAGCAAGATAGAATTAATTTGTCTAATGACTTTTAGAATATATACATAGATTTTATATTTGCACAATAAATGTTGAAAATTTATTTCATCAAATATCTACAATCTGGGACTAAAGGGGACTATTAGAATTACGCTTTTTATGGCTCAGTGCATGGAGACGTGAAGTTCAAACAGCATCATAATGGGGAAGAAAGAGGATTTATGTGACTTTCAACGTTGCATGGTTGTTGGAATGTTCCAAAGAAGATCCAGTACCCAGCTGTTGGCAGTTCTCTGGGAAATCACTGCATCAAGCTGATTGGAAGGTAGCAGTAATTCGAATAACCATGATTATACAAGTTTCTTGGCACACTGCACCCTTTACTACCAATTGAGCATTGTTTACCGCCCCCAACATGTCCGGCTGGATAACCGCTGCTCATCTACAATCACAATGAACACCGGTGTACCACAAGGCTGTGTGATGAGCCCTTTCCTCTACTCCCTCTTCACCCACGACTGCAGACCTGCTGATGGTTCCAACACCATCATTAAGTTTGCAGATGACACCACGGTGATTGGCCTCATCAGTGACAACGATGAGACCGCCTACAGGGAGGAGGTGGATCGTCTGGCTGAGTGATGCGACACAAACAACCTGCTGCTTAACACCGAGAAGACTAAGGAGCTCATCGTGGACTACAGGAGGAATGCTGACCCACATCCACCCATCCACATTAAGGGGACGGCTGTGGAGCGTGTGAACAGCTTCAAGTTCCTGGGAGTCCACATCTCCGAGGATCTCATCTGGACGACCAACTGCTCCAAGCTTGTCAAGAAGGCTCACCAGCGCCTCTTCTTCTTGAGGACTCTGAGGAAGAACCACCTGTCCTCAGACATCCTGGTGAACTTGTATCGCTGCACCATCGAGAGCATCCTGACCAACTGTATAACAGTCTGGTACGGAACTGCTCTGCCTCGGACCGGAAGGCGTTGCAGAGGGTCGTGAAAACTGCCCAGCGCATCGCCGAGCACCACTTCCTGCCATAAAGGACATCTACAGGAAGCGGTGTCTGAAAAGGGCTGGGAAAATCATCAAAGACCCCAGTCACCCATCACATGGACTCTTCACCCTCCTGCCCTCTGGGAGGCGCTACAGGAGCCTCCGGACTAAGACCACCAGGTACCGGAACAGCTTCTTCCCCACAGCTGTCAGACTCCTGAACTCTGCCTCCTGACATCTGACCCACGTTAAACTCATGGACTGAACATGCACACACCCACAACCACTAGCACTTTATATAGCCTCTGTAGAAATTATCCACATATCTCACTTATCTTAACTGCACTGCTGTATAGTTCTGTGTAAATAATCATTCTGTACATACAATAATTTTTAATCCTACAACTGTTCATAACTTGCATAGTTCACATTTCTGTATAACTGTATATCTCATATTTCTGTATAGTTTTTTATTTCATATTCTGTATAGTTTTTTTCATATTTATATCCTGTTCATAGCTTGTACATAGCTTGTACTCACTACAGCCTGTACATACTTATAGTTATAGCATATTTATAACATAGCATATTGGGCGATCGTGGCTCAAGAGTTGGGAGTTCGCCTTGTAATCGGAAGGTTGCCGGTTCGAGCCCTGGCTTGGACAGTCTTGGTCGTTGTGTCCTTGGGCAAGACACTTCACCCGTTGCCTACTGGTGGTGGTCAGAGGGCCCAGTGGCGCCAGTGTCCGGCAGCCTCGCCTCTGTCAGTGCGCCCCAGGGTGGCTGTGGCTACAACGTAGCTTGCCATCACCAGTGTGTGAATGTGTGTGTGAATGGGTGAATGACTGGATATGTAAAGCGCTTTGGGGTCCTTAGGGACTAGTAAAGCGCTATATAAATACAGGCCATTTACCATTTATTTATTTACCATAACATACTTCATACTGTGTACATTATAACATACCATAATAGACCCATTTCTGTAATATACTTACATGTCTATATTATTGCTAATATATATTGTAATATATCTATATCATGGCTAAAGCACTTCTGGATGGATGCAAACTGCATTTCGTTGCCCTGTACCTGTGACATGTGCAATGTCAATAAAGTTGAATTCTGTTCTATTCTATTTAAATACTATAATCTAACCATTTTCTGATGGGTACTTCCAGCAGTATAACGCATCATGGCACTAAGCTCAAATCATCTCAAACTTGAACATGATAGTGAGTTCAGTGTCCCCCACATCTCAATTCAAGCCGACAAATCTGCAGTAACTGTGTGATGCTATCATGTCAATATGGACGAAAATCTCTGAGAAATCTTTCCAGCAGCTTGTTGAATTTCTTGCCATAAAGGAAAAAACAGGGGTCCAAACCAGTCCTAGCAGGATATACCAGTCAGTATATTTTTGCACTATATTTGGATAGTTTGTGGCTGTAATGTGTGCACAGTTCTGGGCTTTCCATGCTGGTTTTCGATCCTAACTGCATATGATGTATGAGATAAGATAATTTATCATATCATTTGACTATTTGTGTTTCATGTTAGGTGTAAGGAAGAATAAAGGCCTCTCAGGTTAATAATCACCATAGACCAATAGGGGTTTTCAGAGGAACAGACAGAACAAATGAGCGTGGGGAGCACGAAACGAGCGAGGAAAAACGAAAAGATAAGTAGTGGAAGGTTGGGGGAGAGAGATGAGCTGATGATGAACAGATTAAAGTCAAATAAAGGAGGTGGTGTGGAGGAAAAAGAGGTGGGGGGATTCTGAGAAGAAAGGGAGGGTGGATTGAAGAAGAGTTTAGTATGCTAGAGGCAACAGCAGTGTGGAGTCTGCGGAGAAGCCACATCCTCTTTGGGATGAATAGATCCATTTAGAGGGTCAGGAGGACACACACACATACGCAGATAAGACGCTAAGTGGATATTTGTTCCAATTGATAACTACTGTGGGTTCATATTCACAACCAGGCTCTTTTCCCTCTTTAATGAGCAGCTGTATTACATAGAAAAAAGAATGAGAGTGTACACGAGACTCCCCTGTGTCAAAAAACTTTTAATTGGACCATTTCGTGGTGAGATTGTCAATTTAAAAAGTACGCATAAAATTTTGAGTTAAGAAAATTTATCTGGCAGCATGCCCACATAGCTTAATCTTCTTTTTCATCTGTTTTTAATATAAAAGATTCCATGTTACTTTTTTCTGTTTGGAATATTTTGCTTTCAGTCCTGTGATGCCATTTGATGATTCATCTTAATAGAGCTGGCTAATGCATCCGCTAACACCTCTATTCAGGCTATTAGGTGACTCACACAATGCCATGGCAAGGGGAAAGAGGCTAAAAGATGATTTATTTAACATGGCACTGCAAATATTTGGACAGCAACGCCATTGTTTGATGTGTCATCTTCCATATGCTTTGAAGGTTTGAAGTTTACTCAGCAGGTCAAACAGACGTCTGGCAGAATAGTTGGATAGCAGTCGAAGTTGTTGTATGAGCCAAAGATGGGAGAAAGCTGGTAATTGAGTAACTTTGAACATCTGCAGAGGAAATGCTGTTTGAGTAAATGTTCAGGATCATTTTGCAGGTTATGTTTGGGTTTCTTTTGGATTCCTGATTCTTTTCAACATGATAGCGCAAAGCAAAAAAAATCAGTCCATCCATCCTCGCTCTTCTGCTTATCCTTCTCAGGGTTGGGAGGGGACTGGAGCCTATCCCAGCTGTCTTAGGGCAAGAGGCAGGGTACACCCTGGACAGGTCGCCAGTCTGTCGCAGTGCTAACACATAGAGACAGACATTCACGGCCGGTGTCCTGCAGGTTTTAGATGTGTCCTTGATCCAACACAGCTGATGCAAATGGCTAAATGTCTTGAAGAATACGCTTGCTGTGCAGTTAATTCTGTTAATTGCTTACATTACCCAACATGCCTGTGGTCCAGTTTTGGTTTGTATAATTCTATAATAATGATTATCTGTCGGTTAATACATTTTTTTAATCTTTGTTTAGAATACATCAACATACTTGGAGCTGTTTTTGGTTCTGGTTGATTGGTTTCATTGAGGCAGTGTTGGGTATGACTGTTTTGGGGGGGGTTGTCCATGAAGAACATAAAGAAACTCACTTGTAAGCTTCAGAATTAGTTCAGTATACTGCATTCTCAAGCCAGTGAGAATGCACACAAAATGGCAAAGCATGAGTGCACAGCTTTGGTGTCATCATTGCCACCATGTCGTGATTGACTGGAGTTTACAGAAGCAATGCTATTGGGATGCGAGATGCTGACATGCATGTCAAACGTGTTGTTGCGGACCTGCATGCTTATAAGAGCGCAACCTCTGATCTAATTGGTCTTGGTAAAAATCTGACTGGACAGAGGTACTATTTGGTCCTCCAACCTGTAATTGTGCCATTCTTGTGCCAGCATCTTTCCCTGCAGCTGTTTCAGCAGGACTGTGCCCACTGCCAGAGTAGTAGAGCATATCCAGAGACTTCCTTGGTCAGGGTTGACTTGTTCATCAGAAGCAGCCACACCCAATCATCTCTGCACAGCTGCAGGCTGCAATCACCCATAAATGGAGAGCTTTTCCTCCATGAACAGAATACTTGCACAATTCTTGTGCAGATGAGTGATTGCTTACATTGCATCCAGAGGAAGGCATATCCTATACTAATTATCTTGTATATGCATACATTATAGTACTGGTTTAAAAATATATGTAAAACACAAACTTACATTTGTTTTTTGATTAGAATATTTTATATGTTATTTAACACTAATTACCATATATCTATGTGTAGACATATCAGGTTCAGCTTGCTTCCTGATTACATTTAAAATTCTTGAGGGATGAAGCTCTCCAACTTTTAGTTATGGTTTGAGAATATTTAGACTTTTCAGACAATCTTATAACGTTAAAAGCCTCCTGTGATTTTCACTGGTCCATTTCTGTCTTTTGAAAAGCTTTGCTAGCTCCTGTCATACTGCAAAGATTCTACTTGTATGCTGACCCGAGGGAATCAGCTTTCATAGCTGAGAGGAATGAGAGAAAAGCATGCTATTAAATGTGCCCCCAGTTTGTGCAGATATAGGCCCATTTTCCATTTCAGAGCTCATAATGCCCAACCCCAAGGTGCTTATGTCATTAAGCTTTAATTGTAGTTGACAGGCCATACTTGATACACACAACCGTCAAGAAAATTCAGGTTTGTCTTATAAACCGATTTGTGAGAGAGTTACATCAATATTAAAACAATACGTAAATAAATGAAACATCAAATCTGATAACAAGTTATCAGTCTGTTCTTTTTTTATTTATCCAAAACAAACCAAAAAAAACGTGCAGTTATTTAAGCAGGAAATAATCACCTCACTGTTGAATTTTACAGACTCAAAGTACTTGTTGGTGCTCGTTTTCTCTCAAGGTACTTTGTTCACAAGCATATTTAAGAGCTACAGGTGCTGACCAAAGTGCCGTGCATCTCAAAGGTAATAATAATTACATGTAAAAATAAACCAATAAGTGTCCTGAAAATATTAAATAAAACCACAAGTGAAAAATAATAATAATAATGCCCACTCTGTCTGGTTTTAACCTCTAAAAATACATTTTAAAAATAGCAGCTGTGAGGTCCTGATGTGAAGATGTAGGCTGGTCCACAATTTGGAATACAGTTATTTAAAAACAAATGAGTAACAAAATCAACTCTAAAACTGTCATGCAGTATGGATGATAATTGGATTTTCTTGCTTTTACTAGGTCAGGAGCCAGAGCCAGCATTATTTTGAAGCAGATGCTGTTGAATAAAGACTTCTACATGAGCCCAGATCAGAGTAATGAATAGCAATTTCAATCTTTGAAGCAAAGAACTGGTTTCACCTTTAGAAGTACATTAAGTTGAAGAAAGCTAACTTTGACTACAGTCTGTCATCGTCATGATAGCATCACAGAGTTGCTGCACATCCATGATACCAACCTCCCATTACACCACACCCACAGGTACAGGTAGAGATCTGGTGACTGTGGAGGTCATTTCAGTACAGTGGACTCACTGTCATGTTCAAGAAACCAGTTTGAAGTGATCTGAGCTTTGTGACATGGTGAATTAGCCATCAGAAGATGGATACACTGCAGTCATAAAAGGATGGACATGGACAGCAACAATACTCAGGTACAATACTCAGCTTAAAGTGTTGCTAGAAAATATTCACATACTATTACATCACCACCAGCAACTTGAACAAGTGATGCAGCACGATGGATCCATTCTGTCGTGTAGTTTGTGCAGAAATCGAGAGTCATCAGACCAGGCAACATTTTTCCAATCTTCTATTGCTTAATTTTGATGAGCCAAATAACAACTGTGGCCTCGACTTCCTGTTTGTAACTGACAGGACTGAGAGCCGGTGTGATCGCCGCTGCTGTAGCCAATCTGCTTCAAGGTTCAAAGGGATGCTTGTTCAGATGCTCTTCCCCAGCAAACACGCCCCACTGGGATCCATTCTACAGAAATCCCTCTTGGGTGCCCAAAAGGGCAAAACTGCTGTTGGCCCTGTATGGACAAATGCAATGGGGATGTTGGATAAGTGTGGGTTTGCCCTGCCCGCACAGCCCCACAGTTCACCCACAGCTCCCCAATGTTGGCCCACATTGGAATATTTTCTGGGTCTGCATACTTTGGTAGAAACATGAGGTTATCTATGTTACTGTTGCCTCTCTGTCAGCTCAAATGAGTCTGTCCATTTTCCTCTGACCCCTGGTGTCAACAAGGCATTTTCACCCAGAGAACTCCTGCTTACTGGATATTTTCTCTTTTTCTGGCCATTATCTGTAAACCTTAGAAATGCCTGTTTGGGAAATCCCAGTAGATCAGCAGTTACTCAGACCAGCCCATCTGGAACCCATGATGTCACATTCAAAGTCACTTAAATCACGAAATCTTGATTTGAACTTCAGAAGGTCACCTTAACCTTATCTACATACTGCACCTGAATGAACTGAGTTGCTTCTTTGTAACTGTACTATAAAATGTATATATGTACTATACTAATAACATGGCCTGTGAGAGTAGATTTGCATAGTTGGTGAATAAAGTATGTTCTTTTTCTAAAAGGTAGTGTAATGTGTTTGAAGACTTAGAAATTGTGGCCCTCTAGAGGATCCTGCATGTCTGTATAATAATCAGTCAAATGGAACAGTGCTAGTGTAAGGGAGGTAATGATAATAAATGGTTACTGTTTGTAGTGGTGATAAAGATGACAAAGAAGGAGTTACATAAAGTTAATGACACGTTTTATTCCTCATTTGAATGATGCAGTACCCTCAAAAATACATGTTTTCAGCTAAATGTGTTTTTCTTCGTGGCTCTTCTGTCAACAACATTCAAATATATTTGGAGAGCCTGAAATTCCACCAAGAAATAAATTATTAAAATCTAGCAAAAATTCTTGCTTTTTTTGTACTTGAACACAACCAATAAACACCACTTTCCTCTTGATATCTCAGCTTATTTGTCAAGTTCCTTTCCAGCCTTTTTATGTTGGACTGTATCTTTATGAGGATTTGGATTGGGATATGACTCCCCAGGGGTGCTGAATTACTGTTAGACAGCATTGCCTACATGATTAGCTGAAGGAGTGTACGGCTGTGTGATTCATCAAACCTGTTTCCATCCCCCATGTTGCTGCCTGAGTGCCTGAAAGGAAGGCAAGTAACGCTTCATCTGCTCTGGATGAAATCACAATTCATTAATGAAATGACAGGAGACACAAACGTTTCATCATTTCAGATCCACAACGGAGAAGATCTACCTCCCCAAAAAATTCAAACATGAAGATACCAGATCTTTTTTTCTTTTTTTTAGATTTTTGACTGTCTCAAAAATAGCAATTAAAAGATGACTTCTGTACCTGTAATCAGTATCTGTTCTAGTTTGATGAATCAAGAAGAAATTAACGTATAAGGTACAAAGCTGATGCAACAAAGTTTGGTGCCTACAGATGTATTATGTCAATTTATTGTCTTTTTTAATATATTTACTAAAAGTGTGACCATGTAGGGTTTTTGTTGTGAGGTTTGTTGTTGTCTTTTTTGTTGAAATGCTACAGTTGCCTTGTGTGGATTTCTCTTATAGTAGGCAATAAAGCAATCGCACAATACTTTACAAACAATACAACAGAATATCACATGCTGCTGCACACTTCTGACAATATGGATGTTGGGATGTCATTTTTAAAATCACTATATTTTGGAATTCATATTATCTATAATTCTGTGTGAAGTAGGAAGTCAAGAAAAATCTCTATATGGTGAATTAAAGAGAGACTAAGAGTTTTGACAGCCCGATAGGAAAGCAGTCACCACAAATTAAGTGTATCCAGGGTTAAGAGCCAATTTCTAAATGTAACCATATACTAACTCCAGGACACCAAATCCTGTGAATAAAATAAAATGTAAGCTAGCCATAATCAAAGAATGTAACACTCCTGCTGATCATGTGTTTCTACCCAGCGTGAACGGCTCTTTTCAATTCGCCTCAATGATGTTTTGAATGTCGAACTTCAATCAAACTTATGCAAGCTGCTGTAACTGGAGTGTATAGCAATTCTAATTAAGTAGTTTATTATGGCTGCTCCATCTTTTGGCATTCTTCCTTGAAAATATTTAAAACTGACCTGTACCACGCTGTCTGCTCTGATCTTCACTGCATATCAAGCATTTTGTCACCAGCAGTCGCTGTCTGTGGTATGTGTGCCTTTATGTTCAGCTTTATATAAGAGCACAGCCAATTCTTCCTCTGGAGATAGCCTCATTACCCACTCTGCCAATCATGCAAAGACACACATACAGGGATACAGCGCATACTGTAGCTGCAGACATGCTGTCATGCTTGGCATGCGCACAAAAACAGGCTCATGCATGTAAACACGCTTGCTTTTACAGATGCGCAGTTTGCATTTGGATCATCTTAATGGCGTAGGCACACACAGACACGCCATTGTCAGTCGACCTCAATTTAGCAAAGAGGTATTTTGGAGCTGTTCACTTTCCACATAATAGCTGAAGTCCTGAGACCCAACTTCCACTTTTACCCTCTTACCTTGGCTGCTCCCAGGGTCCCTTCTGTGTGTGTGTGTGTGTGTGTGTGTGTGTGTGTGTGTGTGAAAGTGTCAGCTAGACACACTGAGATCCAATTACAACTCCTCAGTCTCTCTTCAGTTACCTGTGAGAAGTTCATATAGGCCATTCTTTCTTTCCCCAAGACAAATGCACAAACACACACACACGTGCTCTCACACACAGACAGTGAAAAATCAATGCACTGAACAATCCAGATAGTTCCCCTGAGCTCTTGTAGGCTTCAGGTTCAGGTAGTTGTTATTTAAAAGTTTGGTCTCTTGTTAATAAAAGCTTTGCATGTTTGTGCTTTCCTTTATTTATTTCCTTATTTTCCCACCAGCTGAGATTTTTCTGCATTTAGTCTTAACCCTGAAGCATAACCAAAGAAACAAGCATTACCCCCTCATGACTTCAGGACTATATATATTCTTCTCGCAGGTAGAAGCTAAAGGAGCATTTAAACATTAGTGCTGTTGTTATGCTGCACTGTTGCATAATCTTGAAGTAACACACATAGAAGCTTGATGTTTTACTAAGCCTAATCTGAAAGTATATTGCTAGTTTTCTGCTTAAATTGAAGAACAGGTTTAATTTTCCTAATAACCCAGAATTCATTGCAAACATTCAGCCTCCTCTGATACCATGTGACCCCCCCATTTTCACACATGGGCAACAGAATATAAGATGCACATTAGCTGGCCACAGTAAAACTCCCTGAGCGATGCTGCTGCACACCAGTGTGGCAGCTCAGACTGTATCATCCTCATTACTGATGCTGGTTTATAATGCCCTGCCACGTACTTCTTTTTCATTACAGCATCTTTCAGATCTGCTGGCTCATACAGCTTTGCTTTGTCTCTGGCATAAAGTGGTAAATTTTCACATATTCTACTTTATTAGTTACTTTATCGACCTTTAAAGTCCAGCGCTTGTTTCAGCCTGTCTGTGGTTTAACTGTTTTTCCTTGTCTTATTCTATGACAGTAAATTTAAAATCAACCTCTTTGTGGACTAAAAAGTTACTCCAAAGTAGAATCCCCCCCAAAAACAGCATTTTCTCCAGTGGCCACTTGAAGTTGACTCAAAAAGAGAGTCAGCGCATATTGAGTCCTATGTTAAAACGGCCAGTTTCATGGAAGAAATAAACATGTTTATATCTGGTACAATAATGTTCTTTATAGCTAATTTCCTTCTACATAGCAGGCATTATTTTTAAATAATGCTTTGCAGTTCACACGTTTAATAAACTAGTACATGCCCATGCTACAGTGCCTAAATACAGTAGATATGATTGCGTAATTTGATGTAATGTAATCTTGATAGTTTAAACATCGCAATTTGGAAATATCAAAAGTTAGTATATTCTATGTTTGATAAATTAGATGTTCCTGATGTTAAATTAAAATTATATTGTGCTTTTATAGGATGACATGAGTCAGGAGTCAGCCCCTGTTAGAGTGCCTAAATTTATTTATAAAATTAATTTATTAATTTATAAAAGAATTTTAGCCTATTGGTATGTGGTTGCTAGTCAACATGATGACATCATAATATATCATGCATAATTTATGGTTTGTGAATATAAATTAGACTTTACTGTCATTAAATAATAGATGTTATAGGTGCATACATGGTATAAATGGGTCACCTTTGCCCATGGGTAGGTGGTTGCTAAGCAACATGGTGCATTAAAATATTTGATATAGATAAGAACCTTCACAGGCTCATTAGGGGTCTCTCTGATCTGAGCAGCAGGTGGAAATAGACACCTATGTATCTCCACTGTATTTATGCCTTTGACAACATTTTTTTATGCAATTACTTTACATTAAAAATATTGTTTTTTATTTATGTTAGCACTAATTAGCAGTTATCTATGTCTGTGTGCATTGTACCACTACTGTCTATGGATGCAGCTTGCTAATCAAGTTCCAATAATTAGCTCAAAACATAGTGTGCCACCCTGTTGTCCAAATAAATCACTTCTGACTCAAATCAAAATACTCAAGGCTTCAAAACAGGAGTGCATAGTAATAGGATGGAGTGGTAATCGTCTGTCAAGCTTACAATGTACTTTTTTAAATATAACTAAAAACAACTGTATAAATGAAATAGTTAAAAAGTTAAATTAGTGTAAATTAGTGTGTAAGACACCTGGACAAATTATTCTCATTGATATGAAACAAACATTCTGTTAATGTAAGTAACATTTCTTCAACTTCTCCTGCAACTATCAGTTTAAACTAACTAAAGATCATCATGAACTAATCAATACAGCAGCACCAGTTCCAACAACATATGCTCTCATCTCATCTCATCCCATCTGATCTCCTAACAAGGGAAATTAAAACTCTGTTTGCCCTTCATGCTCCAGTTTGGAAAGACGATCTGCATTAGGTGCATTTCATCATAATGACATCATCTGACCGTGCTTTGTATGAATGTGTCAGAGTAAATTAGAGCTCACATAACTAAGCAGTCATCTCAGAGATAAAATCAAAAGTTGAGGCAGTTTAATGCGCCGTATTCCTGAAATCTCTGATCTGTCAGAGCTTGTAGCTGCCATGTAGACAGTTTTTTTTTTATAGGACCTTATCTCTTTCTGTTTAAGACACCTGATACTCATGCAAATTATCTCAGCTGTATCTTGTACTTTAAAATATATGTTGTATCTCATGTCATCAAGTTTCAAGCCATTGTCAGCTGTTAGGGCGTAGCTAGATGGAGCGACTGCATCCAAACTATCTCTTAAACTGCTTAAGTTTTCTGTACCCCTGCCAACAAAATTCACTTTCCCTCCTGCTGGGCCTCGAGCCTTGTTTTTTTTTAATTTTCTGAAGCCTTCATGTTCCCTGTGGATGATCAGCCACTGTTGTTTGACAGTTGCCTCTGACATGTGCAACATTGTTTAATCTGAAATTAGCCCATAACATGCTGGCAGCTGGGGGTGGCGGTTGTTGTTGTCATATTAAAATTTTTACCACCATGAGCAGAGCAGTTCAGACAGCAGGTCCGGCTGGTCTGGCATTTGAGTTGATGAGAAGTGATAAAGCTTAATGAGTGCAATTTGGAAATAGCTTTCCAAAGCCTTCGATGGTAGCTAAAATGTAATATTGAAATTGGATTTGTTTAGAATTTAAAGTTTTAGAAATGGGCAAACATTTGTTCAGTGATAAGCACCAATATGTGCAGAGGACCTGCATCTCCTTTTGGGAGTCAGCCTACGGGTTCAGTGAAAGGAAAAAAATTATCTGCTGTATCAGTAACTGCGCTGTTTCTAGGAAAATGAGCCTGAATAACAAAGAAAATGAATAACTGGTCACTTTATTATCACTGCTGGAAAAATAGTCAAACAACTTCTTAGACATTAGGATGATAAGTTCTGATTACTTTCTTCCTACACTGAAAAAAGGCCATGTTGGATTTACTTGATTCAATAGTGGACATCGGTTGCACACAAATGTTTTGCTTTGGCAGAAACTTAAACAATTGAGTTCAATCAACACAACTTTTTCATATTCAATAAACCTGTGAATTTTGTGTTCATAAAACGCGATTGAAACATGTTTAGATGAAGTAAGTTGAGCTCTTGGAATATTTTAATCCTTCACAATTTTGTCATTTTATTTCAACACTATTCAATAACTTTTACCCCAATACTACTTGGTCACTTTAATACTACATGTTCTCTTCATATTATATAATGTTCAACAAAGTCTAGAGTCTGGTTACCATAAAAATTGAATGGATCTAAACAACTACCATCCTCCTATCTTTATCCTGGTTGCAGGGGGGGCTGGGAAATAACCCTGAAGTGATAGGTTACAAGGCAGGGTACACCCTGGACAACTCATAAGTCTATCACAAACAACCATTTGCAGTTACATTGACAGGTAATTTAGAATCACCAATTAACCTAACCTAACTCTAACAACTGCATGACTTTTAACTGTGGGAAGAAACCAGAATACCCAGAAAGAAACCAGTGCAAACTAGCCAGACTGTGGATTTGAACCCAGGATCTTCTTACTGTGAAGCAACAGCACTAACCACCATGCCAACAATCCAGAGTTAACAAAAGCAGGAAAGCTATGATTTCAAGGCTTGATGCAGAATTTTTTTGTACGTTTTTGTCCTTGACAGGTTAAACCACAATAAATAGTGATAGCATACACGTGGTGTGTGTGTAGTTGTCTGCCTCTTATAACTCCAGTGATTTTCCTGCAGTTTGACATCTCGTGCGATCTTGTGAATTTCATGAGTTCAGCAACTAACCACTCTGACTAGATTGTATCATGTCATCTCAACAAGAACAAGTTGTTGGATTTCATACAGATCCTTCATGATTTAATTACGTTTATAGAAACATGATATTATTGTGTTTAAATTACAAGTTAGACTTTTTTAATGTAACAACCACCCAATTTGCTCGATTTGACTGAGATGGATGCCTTCCTGAAACCACGATCCAAAGCGTACGAGACTGAAAGTTATTGACTTACTTCACTCGAACATGATATGAACAATTTAATCTAGCCTCTCTGCATATCATGTAGTTTCTACACTATATAGTTACACTTAACTTTAAAGCATGAGGCAATTGTGTTAAATACACGCAAGTTGCTTACATAAATCCAAGAGCTGGCCAATCCCTTTTTTTCAGTGTATTACTAGTTTAACTTGTTTTGTTGAATCAATTGTGTCAAACCTCTAAATATTCATTTTATTGTTATGCATGAAAAAGTAAAGCCATCAAGGTTTATATTTGACGAGCTAAAAAAGCTCATGTTTTAAATTTGAATGACATATGAATTTAAAAAATGGCAATGAATGGGTTATTTAAATGAATTTCATATAAATTAGTATATGTCACTCAACTAATTGCTTTGAATTATGTTATGCATTTTCCTCCCATTAATTAGCATCTATGCCCATGTGTGTTGCATTCACAGTCCCCAAACAGACTGCTTTAATTAAAAATAAATAAATCAATCAATATATATATATATATATATATATATATATATATATATATATATATATGTACATAAAATTGGTTAATCAGCTAATTGCTTCCACAGCAATTCCCATAAAACTATATACACAGACAGGTTGCCTTTACAAATTCAGAAGCAAAAAAGAGTAAGACTGTCTTATTGCTGTCACTTTATGTAGGTTAGATATGCACAATGTTGTGTGAAAACTTTGTATTCATTGGAAGTATTTCCATCTTTCCAATAAACATGAGCCTCACATGTTTTTAGGCCATGTCTGCACCGCACTGCCATCTCCTCCTAAAGGAGGACTTAATGTGTCAAGTAATTTGACTGTTTGCATGATGCAAAAAATAAAAACGAAATCCAAAAAAGCAATGTAAAAAAGCACAAAAAAGCACAAAGGCTGAATATGACATTTTTATATTATATTATATCAAAGATTTGCAATTGCACCGTTCGAAAAACTTTGGAAACCCAGACTATCGAGAGGGGTGGTCATTTGAAGCTCTCCACATCATCGCAGGCAAAGCTCAGGCTGCCAGGCTGATTAAGGCCTCATTTAAATATAAATGCTATATACTGGACATCTGTTAAAGCCAGTACATTTAAAGGATTTGTTGGCACCCTCCAGGCACCCTGTTAAAACCGTCTCTTTTGATGAGCCCTTTAAAATTCAGCTGAGTTGTGGATAAAATGAGTCTTTGTATGAGTGTGTGTTAGTGTGGGTCAGAGGAATAAAAGGGTGAACTAGCTTTCGAAACAAACCGTAACATTTGATAGACCTGCAGTTTCTGTTATTATTATTTGTTCTGTTTTTACATCTCTGTTTTGTTTAATGGTTATTTTTCATTTTTGAAACCAGTAAAGACTACAAAATTTTTTTTTTTTTTGTAGTCTAAAATGTTAGACCACTAGCGCTTTTCTTGATAAACGATGTAATGCTTCTTAATGACAGTGAATTCAATAATAAAAACAATAACTGACAGACAAAGATAAAACTCCCATATTGAGATGTTGTCTTTTTTATGATCTGTTTTATTCAAACATTCAGCTCATCGACTGACGTGTTTGTGTTAGAGAGTAGAGAGGAGATCTGAAACGACACACACAGATGATATGCCGGGCCTTGTGACATTATTATGATCTTCTTATACATTTCATCCAGCTTTAGGTAATTAAACTTAATCTTTTTTATTCATCCTGTCTGGCTGCCCTATCAATTCTTACATTTATGCAGTAAGAAAAACAACAACAAAAATATGGGCTGAACCTAAAGATACAATTCTTTATTAAAAAGTCATTTTAAATCACTGAGAGGTTGCTGGTGGGCTGTTTATTTTTAATGTCACCATGTATTTTGTTAACTGGACATGCACAGACTGAAGTGTTAATATTGAGTAACCTACTAATATTATGGCGACATTAGCATAAGCATTCATATCATTTAAACTAGTGTAAACATTCTAGCCTATGGAACATAACTGATTTCACAATGGTCATAGTAGCTGTCTTAAAAAAAAGTAGAAATTAAAGTAAATAAATAAAAGGCAACATATATTTAAAAAATAGCAAAGCAAAGCATCTCCATCCTCGACACTTATTTCCTTTTTTTATCAATGAGCTAGACTGGAGCTATCAGGGCACTAGTTGCCATCATCCCATGTCAGGGATATAAATACCCACGAAAATACCATAGCATCTATTAGGTAGAGCAAAAAACTGTATTTTTAAGTAATGCTGTCCTTCTGGCAACTTATCGTCATATTTTTTTGTCAGGGTTCTGGGTCTTTGTGACCCAGCATTTTGAGTTCTTGTATTTTTATATTATGGTTTATGTTCTGAGTCCTTGGTTGTACTGTTTTGATTATTGTCCCTTCCCTAGGTTTCAGTTATGGCTGTCAAGGGTTTAGTTCTTAGGTTTTGTGTGATGGCTTCCCTGTGTTCCGTGTTGTGTCTACTGTGCCTTTCTCTCCCATGTTTCAGGTCCCTATGCTCTGTCTCCCCAGTCTGTTAAGTTTACATGTCTAGAGTTCAGTCGGTGTGTTTCCTGTTTTACTTTGAAGGTACGGGTCTCATGTCATTGTTTCTAGTTTTGCTTCCCTTGTCTCGTCCAATCTAATTACTCTCAGCTGTGCTCTCCTTCTGTGTCTCATTTCCCTCGTTATCCCTCAGTGTATTTAAGTCCTGTGTTTCTCTTTGTTAGTGTCGTGTCCTTCTGTCACAAAACGGCTGTGTGCAGGCAGGAAAAGGACCCAAACAAAAAGCTCACCGAGACAAACGTGAACTCCAAAACACTGCTTTATTGCAGGTGTGGAGGTAAAACAAAGAACAAAACTAAACTGGGAAACTAATAATAACACACTCATAGAAGACGCAGGGAGAATAAAACACAGCTATGAGGGAGGACGCGAAAGTTAGGAGTGGCAGAAAAGTATGTGAGGGTGGTGCAGGACATCAGCGATCTGCTCTCAGCCCTCTATTGTTTCCCTGGTGATGGACAGGTTGACTGATGAGGTCAGGCAGGAGTGCCTGTGGATTATGATGTTTGCAGACGACACTGTGATTTTACGTAAGAGTGTTGAGCAAGCAAAGACAGTACCGTAAGTATCAGTACAAGTATTTAAACAAATATCTAATCCAATCATTTTAATATCGATGTCAGTATCAACATTTTTTGACAGCCTTAGTAAGAATAGACTACAACACTCGTAGGCCTATCCTGCCCCCTTCTGTTCTGGAAGAATTGCAGCTAATGTACTGTAAGTATATGTTCTGGTGACATTCCTACTCTGCTTCTGTGTAAGATTGTAACTTTATCTGTAATGTGAGTATATTCCCTTTCCCATATTGCTGCTTACAGGGTTTGACTACGCACAACAAGCATTCAACGCGATATAAAAATTTCAGGGATCCTTTTGTGGTGTAAAAAAGTGTAGGAATTTGCTTGTATATTGTCTGTTGAGAATAAAATAATGGCAAGCTGGAATCCTTTTCAGCTTTCTTTTTTAGTTTTGGTAAATATGAAAGATTAAAAAGAACATTTAAGAAGCATTAAAATTTCATAATTCCAATGGTAAGACTTCTCTATATACTAAATTAGCCCCAAAAAGATGATATTCATCAAAATATACATCCAAAAAACTTTTGTTTTTATTATGTGCTTGAGAGCTTTGTCACTTTTGCTAAAAATGACTAATGTTGGCTTTCTTGGGGCTCAACATATTGGCTTAATAGTAGCATTGTTTAGGCGCACTTTTTGCTTCCTTTTAATATGCTGCAGAACAAAGGCAAAGTCCAAATGAAAGGGCTTACAGTGCTGCAGGGTTGACGTCTCTGTGTCTTTGAGATATTCCCAATTTATGTTGCATATATTTGGCAGCATTTTAAAAGGCACCATATTTTCCCCACTATTGTCATGGTGTTCAATGCTTTTCACATATGGCCAGGTCTACATTGTTCTGCAGTGTGGGCAGGCAGCAGAAGCTTAAGTGATGATTTGTCACCTCGTCCTACGTCTCATTGTGCTCTATATCTCTCTCTATTGACAGAGGGGCTGGCAGATTTAGCTTCACACATAATTTAAACCTGACAAACAGCATGTTGTAATTCTTGAGGTTTTTTTCATCTTGGCTGTAGATTCACCTGCATACATGTTATTATTTATTATTTTTCAATCATTTTAGGGTTAATATTGCAGTATTAAAGCAGATGTTTGTGTTCTAATCTCTAAATAAAAATGCTGTGGGATGAGAAATATTCTCCACTTAAGCATGTGGAAACCATCCTATCACTGCAAAATGCACTGAGCACTAAAGGATACTGGATCTAAAGGATTTTTTTTTTCCCAAAAGCTGTTTTTCAGGCTATTGAGAGAAGATCCAGTGTGGTATATTACCATGGTACCTGTATTTAGGTCACTGCTTTGAACTGTAAAATACCTCTCTTTCCCTCTGTTTCACTCCTGTGCACGCATATACTGCACATATGTACAGCATACATACAGATTCACATGTGTTGTTTCATGCCATGGGGGGATAGACTCTGTGGAGGCCTCCCTGAGCGGTAGCTCCAGTAATCAGTAGCAACAGCAGCAGCAGGCAGGATGAAACTGTTTAAGAGTCTTAACCACAGTTCCAAACCAGTGACTGTATATACAGAATATATATTCATAATCTGCAGCACCATCCCTCTTCTTGTCTTGCATTTTGTGACACAAACCATGAGCAGCATCCATTCACCTGTAAAATAAAAGTTGCACTATTGGAAATTTGTTGATTTCAGAAGTTTCACTGCTGTTCCATGGACAAGTTGGACACTTGCAAGCTACAGGTGAGTGTGGCAGTCTGGTGGCAACCACAGAAATCACTCACTAAGTGGTTGGGGAACACACATCTTTTTTTCCCCGTTACTGAAGTCTTAGTTGACTGATCAGTGAATGTAAGCTGTCGGTGCAGCATAATCACACTGTCTCACAGCTGCACCAGCTGACACTCATTATCGCATACAGTAGATGGAAAACGTGATTCTTCATAAATCAATCAAGACAGACCATCCTGCTGCTGTAGTTACTAGTTGGAGTCCAAACATATTTAAAAATAGTCAAAGAACAGTTCTAGACAATAGTACTGCTTATCAGCACTTATTGTAGGATGAAACATTAACTTCTTCCCTGCTTTTTGAAATTCATAGCTTCAGTAAGAGTGATTGAGCTAGAGTTGAGTGTGACAAACAGAGCAGGGAATCCAAAAAGTGTGGAGACATGTACCACAATGTTGGGGTTTGGCTTCTCTGTATGTTTTATGATTTTGCATTAGGATGAAACACAGAGGATAAGAAGGCTACTGAGTTAGCAGTTTATTTACACATTAAAAAGGTGCCACGGGGCCAAAACTAATAACAGATGCTACTGAGTTATAACTGAGCTAAATATACTGAATTGAATAGATGATATTTAGTTGAGGATGGAATGAGACTGGGGCTCTGGACTTTTGGGCTTGGGACTTGTCGACACGCGAGCCAAAAATGTCTAGTTTGGAAATAATTCTCGTTTCCTCTGCTCCAGTTAGGCAGAGATACTGGATGAGCCTTGTAGCATTTGGACTGGGACTTAGCCATCTGTGTGTGCAGCACTGTTGTTACTGTGCCATGACTCCTCTGCCTGAGTCTGCATATTGTCTGCTCTGGTGTATTGTGTTCTGGTGCTCTGTGTTGCCTCATGTATCTTTTCTACAATCCGGTAAATACAAAGCTTTAAGTTCAAACTGAGTTGTGAATAATTAAAATCAAATAATAAAAGAGCTTAATTCAAACAAACATCCAAAGAACTGAAGCAGACCTGCAAAAATCAGTCATGTAGTTGATCGAAAGAACATAAACCCAGTAATAATTTGTTAATTAAAAAGTGATAAACGTTTATTTGGTTTCCGCTTGGCAAATGTCACTCTGTGCTGCAGTTATTTGCCAAGTATTTGTGGCTTTTTCAGCAAAAAGTAAAAGCCCAAAGCAGGATAAGAGATGCTGGTCAACAACGGGTTTGTTGATAAAGGTGAAAGAAGGTGGATTTGCAGGCTGACTAAGCCGTGCTTTGCAGTGAATGCAAAAAGTGGAGCGGAGATGGAGCAGGTGGTCAAGCAATAGAGTCAGACTGACAGTTGGAGGTTGGAAGTGAACTTGACAGAAGAAGAGTGGGCAGGCACACTGATGAAGTCGAGCAACCGGGAAGGCCGGGAAAACTTTGACACTGAGAGAATCAAGTTAACACATGGAGAATAAATCATCCAAGTCCCTTCAGACGCTGCAAAGCAAAATTTTGTTTTGGGACTGTACACAAAACATTGACTTGATTTGGGTGAGACAAAGCAGTCGAAAACGTTTCTGTTTTTTTTTTTATCTTGAGACCATCGAGAGCAATAATAATGTCAGGGTTCCTATAAGATGAATTCACACAGTTAAGAAAATAAATACCATCTTGTGCACTGTGGCTGTTTAGACAGTCCATTTATGATCTCTCAGCAGTTAACTTATACTCAAGATAAAATACTCAAAAAGACTAATGTGCAAAAATGGTTTTCATCATGAAGTGAAAAGTGTTTCCGTGCTCGCTGTGAACTGCGACTTCCTGCTTGTTGACACCCTGCTATTACATAAGGATGATTATCTGTCATTTTAAGTAATCCTAGCGAGTATCGATATCATAAGCTCCTTAAAAGGCTACAAACTGTGTCCACCGCTGAGACGAAGCATATAAATTGTGAACTGTGTGCTCAGCTGTATTTATTCTTCAAAATACAGGAAATTTTCCCCATTTTACTTGGAAGGTAATGAGGCTGAGCTTTTATTCATGGACCGACAAACTCAGATTTTCATTTATAACAGTCTACAACATGAATTGAACAGAGGGAGAGAGAAAAATCTCAGAGGATTGGCTGTAATATTTTAATAAAACTTAACCACCAAAGTGTGATTCTGCTAATGTTGAACTGTCGAAAGAGAGGGAAAATTAAGCAGCAGCATAACTACTCGAATATTGTTTTTCTTTTTTTTTCTGTTTTGAGTGAAGCAGCATATCAAATATGAACACCAGTGACAGTGTGGTGGATGTGATCCTTGCAGTTGGGCCATGTAATCCCACAGAGAGACTTTCACTGAGATAAAACTGTCACTTCTGCCAGTCTCTTTGGCAGAAGGAATCCAGCTGGACGAAGCTCTGAAATGTAATTTAGCTACTTGCACACAAAAAAAGTTATTAAATTGTGGAGTCAAGAAGCCGTGATGGCATATGGAGGCTAGCAGTTAATTTGAAGGACTGCTGTAGTTTTTCAAGGTTAATTAATTGTATTTCACATCATAAAAAGAACGCATGATAATCTGGCATATATGATCACACCAACACTGCGTGGTTGCAAAATGATGATGCCAACAGTACACAGTTCTTCTTTTCTTATTATCATTACTAATAACCATGAGTCCATCCATCGATCTATTTTCTTAATCACTTATTCAACCTGGATCTAAAGCCCATCTCAGCTGTCACTGGGTGACCAACACAATGTTATTATTATTATTATTAGTAGTAGTAGTAGCAGTAGCAGTAGTAGTAGTAGTAGCAGTAGTAATAGTAATGCATTGCAAAGGTGTTGTGTGCCCAACCTCTGAATTGCAAGGTGGTTGCACAGGTTGCCTGGTGGGAAGCAACCTGTCTCCAAAGAATCACAGTCTGACTCAGTCAGCAGTTGATTTGCCATCACACTGCAATCAGTCCGACTCTGTGCCGATAAGCACAACTCATCTGCGATGTATCTCTACAGTAGGGAACTCGTCTGAACTGGTTTCCAACTGATTGGATTTTGGTTAAATTCATATATTAAAGAAAGGCTGTGGAGTGTTTATATCATTTTGCCATCCTGCAGTTATTATGTGACTATTTGGATTTCTGTTTCAAATCAATTAGTTTTTGATTAGATTTTTGGTTAGTGTGAATTTCTGTGTACGCTGATGGCAACAGAAAGCAACAAATCAATGATTTATCAAGTGATCGCCATGTTATCACAAACAGACTGGATGCAATTGTCAGCTTAACCCCTTCAATCACCAACTGATTGCAGAGTGATTGCAGAGTGCTTCTGTCTTTTTGCTGTTTAATGGCTGTCCTGATGCACCAAAGTCCTTTTATGAACCGCAACTGACTGCAAGAGTTTGTAGACCTGGTCACCGTTTTCAAAAGCAACCATTTCAAAGGCAACAAGATTACAAGCTCATCGCTCACATTTGCAATAATTTGGTTTTGTCACGGTCTCCACTGTTTTCACTAGTGTGTCTGTAGCATTAGCTGTCTTACCTCTAACTGCTCACAAATCAGGATATCCTGGGGTTAGCAGTAGATGACCACAACTAACTAAAAAATTAAAGCAGATTTAATTGACTAATTTAGTTTGTGGGTATTTAAGGTGTTCAGATTTTGAGTAGTCGTTCATTTATACTTTAAATCTTGTCATTTGCTCGCTTGTCTTTTATGTAACGCTTCTTGTAATTTTTACCCTCTCCAATCCCCTTTTACTTTATTTTCTTGCTTGCCGGTCTCATTTTCCTTCCATCTGTCCATCAATCCATCCGTCCATCATTTGCAATGCAGTCAGTGTCTGCCACATAGCTTATCAAGTCTCGCAGAGCTCGGGCTATGCTAATGTGGAGCTTGTGCTGACATAAACAGTCTGTGTTCCCTGTTTGCATGGCTTAGCAGACAAAGAGTGATGCCCCTTTACCAACCTCGGCACATGTCTGGCATCTGTTTTCCTCCAACCTACAGCTCTGGTTTAGCTTTTCACATGAGTGGTTACATTTCCAGTCCATATGCAAATGTTTCTCCACTAACTGTTTATAAAGTGAAGAAAGCCTCGCAGCTTTAACAAGTTCACTTCTGTGTCTAAATCTGTTTAGCTTTCCTTCAACAAGACCCTGCTATTTCCTATTTGTTTGGACTCGGCATTAGCCACAGTGACCCCTGTTTACAATGAAGTCAAGCTGTCAAAAAGCTTTATGCGACACCAGACGCACTACTAAAACAAACAGCAATATCCTTTTGCTGCAAGATTTTACTGAATGATGTATTCTAGCAGCGGCACATAGCAGCCGGGCCTTTGAATATCAGCCACAGAACACCTGCATCAGCAAATATGTAGCAATACATCACATTCAGATTTTCCTTCTTGCTGATATTACTTTCATGGAGCTGCCTGGGATATTTTACACAACAATAGAAACTTGTTTCTTTCATAATGCAGATGACTGGCTATCTGAATCAAATAACAAGCAATACAGGTATAAAAAACAGACTAATATATATGTGTGTATGTGTACATCTTTTCTTAAATCCTTTCTGATTTTCAAATTTTTGCCTCGTGTTTCTACTTTTCATATTTTTTCAGTTCATGGAGTGCTGGCTGTCCATGAATTAATGATTTTTTCAAAATAAGGCTACAATGTATTCAGCAAGTTTCACATGAACATTTTATTGCATGTGTTGTATGCATTCAAAGAAAGTACAAGAAACAATATTAATAATTCATCCAAATCATGAGAAGGGAAGAAGAAGAAGAAACAAAAGGAGCAAAGTCTCTGATAAACAAACCCTCTCACTGTGTGTCTGAAAGGAGTTTTTGTGCTAACAAGAGGGGCCCGAGACCTGCAGGCTTTGTATTCAGTGAGCGGAGCAACTGTAGCTCAAAGCACAGAGGGCAGAAAGATCAGATTGCCACGAGATGTGCTCCTCTCTTATCCTCTCCTCTTCTTTTATTTCTCACTTTCTCCCATTTCTTCTCCTCACTCTGCCTTCTGTCGCTCTTATCCTATCCGCAGCACAATGATGATAAATATTTCAGACATGGCTGTCCAAATATATTCACACTGATTTCCTGCTTGATAAAGTTTTGGTCATATTTTTAATACAAAAAGCTGTGCAGAGAAAAATCGTTCGTGAAGCACATTTCACAGAGTAAATTAAGGCCCCACTGTCAATTGTGGCACTGTCAGTTACAAATGGGAGAAAGTTAAAACTTTAAAACTGCTCTAATTAATTGTGCTGTCAGTAATTATTTTTTTTATAGATTATTTAGCAGAAAAAAGGGATATCGTACTTATAAAAATAAATGGATTAGTATGTAATTATGTCTTCCAACAAATTAAGAGGCTTTCATGAACATAAACACAATTAAAACATTAAAAATATATAGGTGTGGGTTTTAATGTTGTTTTAATGTGGAACAACCTCCTTTCACATTTTTCTTACGTTGCTAGAGACTGGCCACATACATAAAATAAAGGAAGAGGAGAGAAGTTGTAGGCATTCACGTGCCATGGTGGGACATTTACATTTGTATCTTTATCTTAAGACTGAAGATATGAAGCACCATTAGAATCTGTAAACAATAACAGGAGCTGGTTATAAGCTAATGTTAGCTCAGCAAATGCTAGGCTCAAGTATCCTAAAAATCACACTCTTACCTTTGATAAATAAATAATAAATAAAAATTACATTTTTACATTATATGCGAGTTTATTCATGAAGTTTTAGAGTCTAACAAAGCTACATTCACTTCAAAGACAGTAACAGCGGCTATCGTCCACTAGCAGTGCCTAACAGCAAGTAACTGTGGCTAACGGAGGCTAACAGGGGTAAAAATAAGTTTTACCAACAGAAAAGTTAAGCATAACCTCAGTGTTTCTATCATTGATCAGAAATGACCTGAATCATTGATCCCTATCACACTTCTTTCACAAAGTTTTTACAGCCTCTTCCACAGTGAAAAGACGCTAACATTTCTCACTCATCATGGACAGCTGAGGTAAACAGTGGACTGACAGCCTTCCACAGACAGGGAAAAACGGATATGGTCCAAACGGTAGCAGAAACATGGCGGCAGGCCGCGACCTTTATAGGGTAAAGTTTAAATGTAATGTTTTTGATCTCATTTAGCTGAATAAAATGTATTTGTCCTACAGCGGCCACTGTAGCTAGGATTATGCACTTTGGAGGATATTGGATATTGTTCATTAACAGTAAATCTAGTACATATCAAATGTAGTTCAGGTATTTAGCATCCAACCCTGCTCTGCGATGCATTTTAGAGTCTTTCAGCTCATTGTTTTGGTTTTTGCATTTTACTGTCATGATGCATTTCTATAGCTATCAACGGTGCCATTTCTAGTAACTGGTTTCAACTAAATTCCTCTGATAAACGGTCGACTATAGACCTGCTTACTATCAAACTGCGAGCAAAATTCAGCACTAGTTGGAAAAGTTCCAGATATTTCCCTCAGGAGGATGTGGAGACAAAAACAGATTTTAATGGAGAGTGAGTATTATATTGCACCACAGCTTCTGATGAATGCTAATGGTGCTCCATGTCTATTAGAAGAAAAAAAGAACTAATTATGCAGCCCCCAAGTGGCCAAAAGTGCAGATTGTGCTGCATCAATTGTAGATATGTTTCCATCTAAAAGAGCTCTTTTAAATTATTCATAAAAGGAAAAAAATTGCCAGTAAACTCTCATCATCTTGGAAATTATTCACAGTGTATATTACATGATACAAATAGATCTTAAAAGGAAGTGATAGAGAACTGTTTCTGTTACTGATGTATTTTGTTTCCTATTGATTATTGGGGCATTAAAAAAACTCTTTCATGTTTATGTTTAGGAAACTTTGGTTATGGGGTGGGTCTCAGTCGTGTAAATTTATCAAATGAAACGCAGAGTGAAAGCTGTGACTGTTCCCTAACTAACCCTAAACTTGTACAACATGTTGGATACCAGACCCAGCGTCCTCCCCCCACCATCACTACTGTGCGTATGAGAATGGACAGTGATTGTAACAAATGCTGCCAATGATCAGAATCCAAGCAGCAATTAAACCTCATCCAAATTGCGTTTGGCAAAGCAAATTACTGGAATCTAAACAGATTTGTAGGAAGCCAACGAGTATGTGTAGTGCTATTACGATTTCTCAAGAGGAAACAACAAGATTAAAATATTACACTGCATTAAAGGAGTGGCAGCAAGCTCTTCTGTTACTTTGGGATGTCACTGCTGCTTCAGAAGACATTTAGGGGTTTGGGAGTACATGGAGAGACAGAAGAGGTCGATTCAGTCCACAGAAGGAGAGAACGGGTACTTTTTCTTTTCAAAATAAAAGGTGATTTGATTGAATTTTTCCACATTTTCTACACTTTTTATTGCATGTTTGTATATGGGATTATGTTGGTGCCTAAAGTCTCACTCCACATTAATGTACATTTCAACATAGTATGCACGAATCACAGGTTCTTTCGAAAGGTGGCATCACACCAACATGGTGGCAGCAGAAAACGCACTCAGGTTTCCAGAGGAGAGAATAAAGCCAGTGGAGAGCAGATAGAAATATCAGATTACTTGGAGAGAGCTCCTCTCCTCTTTGTTTCCCTCTACCTCTGAATGGCTGGAGATGAAATAGCATGTTGAGCAGAGAGGAGAGTGCAGCTGCTGATGGAGAGGAAACAAAAGGAACCTTCTGTCCTTCCTCTCTCCCACTCCACCTCTTCCATGCCAAATGGGTCTCTCTCTCAGTCGCTGGGTCGCCGTCTGCCCCACCTCCTCCCTCTTTCCTGTCCATTCATTTTTATCAATCTTGTGTTATCGCTTTCTTTCCCTCTCTTCCACTTTTCTCAGCTCTGTACTTCTCCTTCTCTCACTCCCCTACAGCTTTCTCACAATCCCTCTCTTCTTTCAGGACGGTCAGAGCACTCTGTTGAAATCGGATCTGTCACTGTGTCTTTGGAGACTGATAGAGTCTGGTTGCCAGGGGTTTCAGCCCAGCAGAAGAGCAAAACTGCAGTTACATCAGTTAAAAGCTCTTATTTGAGCCACAGCCAAAGTCCGAGCGTGTGCGTGCGGTCGTGTAGGCAGTTATTTTGTGAATGTGGCTTTGAGAGACTTTCTGCCTGTCTGTGGATCTGCTTACATCCTGGTATAATAATTATTTCTATAGATCTTAACTTTCTCAGCTGATTTGAGTGCAGAATGTCTGGCCTGGTCCACAAAGGGACTGCTGCTGGAAAGTAAATGAATCCATGTTTCTGTGTGATGTGGTTATCTTTTCTGAGCTGCACTTTATGAGCGTCATTGCCCTTTAGTGGAAGTGGCTGCTACAGGCGGACTAAGAGAACCGCTGCCCAGCCAGGAGACACGTTAGGCAGACTATAGAGTGAAGATGCCCTCTGAGCTAGCATATCAACTTATCTCTACAGTTCCTTGGTGAAATCACACACAAACACAAGTTCACTCAAACTGTGTACATAGTAAATGTGTTTTGCCACTAGTTGCATTTTTTTCCCTGCCAAAAACTTTATTTACCATTTTATATGATTGCTCATATATCCAGCTCATATACTCAGTTATCACTGTTCCAACTGCAGGAGAGTAGTAAATGAGGGGAAGGCTGCTAGGCCTCTGTTACAATACAAATTAGGCTCCATGAATTTGAAGATGAACATCCTGAGCCACCCCTCATTTCTATAATAGTTTGCTATGAAAATGGGAAATGGGTGGAGAAATGTATTCAAACATGTCAAAACATGCATGGAAATACAGCTTGAAAATCAATATTTGGTGCCACCACCTTTATTCTTCAACACAGCCTAAACACTCTTAGGCAGCTTTTTTGTAATTTCTTGATGCAGTCTTCAGGAATAGTTCTCCAGGCTTCTTGAAGGACAATCAAAGCTCTTCTTTGGATGTTGGCTGCCTTTTGTTTCATTATCTGTCACGATGATCCCACACTGCTTCAGTAACGTTGAGTCCTAGGATCTGGGGAGGCCCATCCATGACTGATGTGTGCTTTTCTATCCAGGTTTGCTTTTAAATTGGCAGTGTGTTTGGGATCATTGTCATGCTGAAAAGCTGTTCCCAATCAGATGCTTTCCATGTGGACCAAAATCTGACTGTACTTTTCTGTGTTTATAATTCCATGAATTTTGATGAGATCTCCAACTCCACTGCCTGAAATGCAGCTCCAAACCATGACAGAGCCTCCACCATGTTTTACAGATGAATGTAGACACTCTCTGTTGTGCCAGTCTCATGTACATACTGATGATGAATTGAACCCAAAAATTGATAAATTGGATTTGTGAGTCCATAAGATCGGTTGTCAATGATTTTCATTTCAGTTCTGTTATAATTTAGCACACCACAGCCTTTTCTCCTTTGTTCATTTCAGTAAATTTAAAGTGTGTAAAAACTCACTGCTAAATGTCAGTAGATGACTCATTGCAGTCACGAGATGCTGAGATGGACATCTTGGTTGCTGGGCAAGGACTGGACTGAAAATGAGTGAAAAACCAGTCACAATCTGAAGAGAAACTTTGAAAGGCCTTCAAAAAACCTGAAGACCACTTTAAAAAACGTACAACAATGTCTGGCTCTTTGGAAGAGAAATATGAATAAATGAGGGCTGTACCGCACTTAATCTGTTCAGTATCGCACATGCACACGTAGAGTCACTAGTTGCTGGGATGATTTTATTATGAAGCTGAAAAAAATTTATGAAAGGTAACTTTTATCCTATTCTAACAAAGGTGAGCGTTCATATTCAGAGCCTACTCTAATGCGAGAGGATAAAAACTATCAGGTAATTAGGTTAGACGCTTTTGCACGCCACTGTATACATCAACTCTTTTTATTTGATTTTTTTCATTCTCGTCATCTAAGAATAAAAAAAGCCGCAAACATTGCATGCAATACAGAAAATAATTTACAGCTAATATCTTACGTACAGTACAAAAGCACTGTGGAGTGAAATATTATGTCATCATGCTCATGATGATCAAATATTAAGTTTTAGTTTGATTTCAATGAAAACTTAAAAATAATTCAAAACAACTAGTTCCTCACTATTGGAAAATATTAAAATCTGAATTTTTATACGTTTATATGGTTTTTTTGTATTGCTGTAACTTCATGATAGTCCTATTAGCTCAGACTGCAGTGATTTCGTGATTGTATTTTCTTCTGTCGAATCAGTGTTTGCTGTGCAGGGCACAACGTACAAGAACAGGAGGTGAAAATAGCTCATTTGTTATGAGGGCTATGATATATTGCTATTGAGCGGTTCACTCGTGCGTGTGTGTGTGTGTGTGCGTTCTTGTGAGTATATATCTGTAATTGAATTGGCTTAGGTGTGTGTTTCTTCAGAAATGAAAGGAATGACACGTTGTCTCTTCTCATTCCTACAGATAGATGATATATATCATCATCGGCTGCAGACATGTTTATACAGACACACAAGCTGTGATTTGTGTGTGTGTGTTTGGTGCTGTAAATGTTGATACTTTGTGTTATTTTGCTGTGAACATCATATGCCTCTGTACAAGATTATAGCTGTAGCTGATGATGAATATAAATTGGACCGTGCCTGTTCCAATCTTTGTTATTTGCTGGCATGTAAAATCATTCAGGTTTAATAATTGTGACTGATATTTGTGCGCTCTCCAAGGCAGACGTGGGTATATAAACACCTTTAAACTTCTCTCTCCTTGAGTTTTCCCTGTAAGCTGTGCCAGCATGTTGCCCAGGTTTTTTCCTGCACATAAAATTGCAACCTGCTGTTTGTTTTGGTACATGACCCTGAACTCAATCAGTGAATTGTCTGTGTATTTTTACGGTCATAACTAATGCTCATTATAAGTTAGCACTTCACCCTCTTGGTCGTGAAGGTTAAAGCTAAAGCTGGAGCGTCAAAATTCAGAGGGTCATGTCATGGTGGCTGTATTGATCTTTTATATTGTCTGACATTTTAAGTAACTCTCATTTTTAACACTTTAACTAACAGTGGTTTGTTTTTTTGTTATTAACTTTGAAACAGCATTTTTACAAATTAGTTAGGCTGCAGTCACACAAGCTTAGGGGCCGGTCGACACCCCAAGCAACCTCTGGTCATTAGAGAATAACATGTATTCCCCAACATGTTGCAACTTTTCAAACGTGTTGGTTGCAAGGCACAACTTTTACTTTGAAGGCAAATGTTTCCAGGGAACTGGGATTTATGCTTCGGTGGGAAATCTATGCTGCAGCTATGTCATAACTACAAAACCTACAGTGTAACTTCACATGCGCCTTTCAAGAAATGTAACTACACATGTTGGCCAATGACATTAGTTGCAGATGGCAACTAACTGGCAACTGTGGCAATCTGCTTGTGACCAAAGCAATCACTAGGAGGCTTTTGGTGCTGCACCTCATACCTCTTTGTGATTGATTTTACCAAGCAACTCCCAGCCACCTCCAGCAACAACTGGCCTGCTGATCAAGGAAAACACATTTTTCCCTAGTGACCCGCGGTTGCCAGGGTGTCTCTGTCTCTAGGCCTGTTTGACTGGGGCCACGACAACCTATTGCTTGAGTTTATATACTCCAATGCATGTGCTGCAGACATTTCTGCAGAGACTGTAAGTAATAAGGAAAATACTGTAATAAATAATAAAATGTAATAAAAGCCTCTATTAACTTAGTCATAGTTTGGGTTTTTGGGGGGTTGCCTTAAAATTTCATGGCCAAGAAAATGAGTTTTGGTTGAGGGAACATTTTCACAAGGTTTTATATTAATAAAAGTCGAGTATAAATGCTGAAGGACTACAAACAATCGAAACAGGTTCTAAGGGCAGCTGCTGAGCTCTGGTTTACATTGCTGGTAAAACATAAATAATTAACGTGCACAGGTATGCTGCAGGTGATCTTTGTTGAATAGGAGAAATTTACCATGTTTTATCCTAGAAGTCAGGGTTATAAGAGGAGAGAGGAAAGCAGCATAGACCCCAGGTGTGGGAAAAGTCTGCACTAGCCTGTCAGGGCCTCCGGCTGGGTAAACACCACCAGGTGGAGAGATTGAAAGCATTACCTTCTCCCTTTCACTCTGTCTCGGTTTTTCTAACGGCCTGCATTTTCCTTCATACCTCAGGGTGTTTTCAGCCACCCTCTGTCAACTCTCGGTTTTCCTCTCTGTCTTATGTGCACCTCCACTGTTTTATTTCCTGTTGTGAGTTGGGGCCATGTACTCTTTAAATGGCTCATTTAAACTCATTAGCCTCTTTGCTCCATATCCATTATAAAGGATACCCATTACTTATTAAAATCTTTTTCTTTAAGTCAAAATAGCTCTTATTAGGCAGAAAGGCCTTAATCTGATTTCCACAGTAATTTAAAAACAGTCACTGTATGGCTTTTAGTGAATCTGTTATTCTATTTTAGGCTGCCAGTGTTTGAACAGATTAAGGCTGCTTTTAAACGAAGAATATTTGATCTTACTATTATACTATATGTAGAGCCCCTTAGATTGTGAATAAATGTTTGTATAGGCATAAATGTACTGTAGAACAGGTCAACTAACAAATCAAACATATGAAGCAATCCATATTTTGGTTCAGAAGACATAGCTGATGAGTTCTGCCTATACCTCTGCAACATTTAGCACTAGCCACCATCCACCACAATATTGCAGACAGATCAGAAAATTCACAGGTGAGCAAATCCAGACATATCATACACATTGTTTAAAGCCAGTAAGCTTTTTGCAGAGCAAGCAAAAACTAGGGCCAAGAAATTTTTTTTTTCCTCCCACAAGACAGTGGGAACCAGTTTAATATATCTGCTTCCTAAACAATCCCTGAAAGCAGGGAAATATTAATAATAATAATGCCACCCTGCAGCTTTAAAGCAGCTTTTCTAGACTCAAAAAGGATATGGAGTTAGGAAGCTTTCTCCGGCAGGCCACATGCTCCTTGTGAGCAGCAAGGAGCTTATAGGAAGTTGAGTCATGCAGAAATTCAGAAAATACTGTATAAGTAATAATGCTAATTATAATAATAAAAATGACACTCTAAAAATCTTGTTCTTACACAGAAAACTCAATTTTCTACTTCAACTATTTTCTGGGGGAATTCATGCATGACTTCCTGTGGCTCCTAATTATGGTGATGCACTCCGGAGTAAACGAGGGTCTGACTTATCAAGCTGCTTTGATTCATTGTGCTGCTGCGGCTGATGTAGCTGGGACCGTAAGGACAAGCACAGATGACTTCCATGGTAGTTTTTCACTGCTTGTTTCACTAATTGAGGCAACTTTAAAAAAAGGAAAAAAGAAGCCATATGGTGCAAAAACACAGTAGCTGTTCTGTTCTTTTCTTGATGCTGCAAGTCATTTAAATTTAAACATATAGCTCACACTTCACCCCTCCATTCATTAAGTTATTTTACAGCTAATGTAATTACAATAGAGTGTAATTCAGGAAATAATGAGCCACAGCAAAACCACTTTTAGAGGTCAAATTAAGTTTTCCTTTTTTCAGTGATGTGATAATTCAATGAAAAATAAATATACTTCTGTAGGTTTTATTGCAGTTTTTTAAGAGGATACCACCAGACTTTAAGATATAAATAACTTCATATGAAAACTGTGTTTGTGTAAAATGAAAACTGATTTTCATCTTCATTCTTTTTTCCTGCCTTGATTCAATAGAAACAGTAGGAAGTTAATAGAAAATTATTCTTTTTATTAATATTATTATTTGTAGTAGTATTAGTATCATTATTTGGATGATTAACAATTATGTCCAGAGTTTGATGATATTGATGTGGTGGAAATAATTTAGTTATAAACTATTAATTAATAGTAATAATCTGCAGATTCATGTCTTATTTGGTGCCTTGAATTTGGTGATTCTTTAGCGTTGCGGTCCCCAACCTTTTTTGCGCCACGGACCGGTTTATGTCCGACAATATTTTCACAGACCGGCCTTTAAGGTGTCGCGGGTAAATACAATAAAATAAAACCAATACCGGTACCACAAAAAAGAAGATTTATTCATAACACATGGGAAAAGACCCAGGGAAACCGGGTTAAGGCAAAAAACGATAAAAAAAAATAACAATAAAAACCCTGAAAAACATAAATTTCACACCCGAGCCTCGACTCTCGTGGCCTGGGGGTTGGGGACTGCTGCTTTAGAGTGAACATTGGTTTAATTTTCAAAAACAAGTTTCAAACTTTTTGACAAAATTTTGAGATAATAACTCAAATTTTCTACTTAGCTCTGGCTGGAAATTTACTTTTTTTTCAGTGGCAGCAAGCTTCCATACAAGGCTGTTTACACACTGACCACTCACCGAGGATTAGAAACAGGAGGGAACGAGACTCAGGTGAAAGCAATCAAGCAATCAGACTAACAGAATCAGACAATCAGTAATAACAGAAAGTAATAGCAGAAATTAAATACTAACATCATAATACCACCAGTCATTCCAAAAAACCTCAAACACTACAATTAAACTAAACTTAACCTAAACCGAACCCAAATTCAGACATATTGATTAAACATTCAAAGCTGTAATAGTTACGTAGAATGATTTTCTTTCTCAAATTTTAAATGTAAATATTTCATGATTATTCTTAAATATTCTTATGAGCCCTCCAACTGTTTGCCCATCTGCCACCTTGCTCTTTTCAGATCGGCATGACTTTTTGATTGATGTCTGTGCGCATTTTAGTGTGTACGTGTGTGGTATGTGATTTGAGTCCAAACACAGTTGGACGTATGTGGATGGCCTTTAATGGTGATGGACAGAAAAAAAAGAAATTCCAGGGAGAAAAGAAGGAAAGAAGATTAAAGCTGAGGAAGATCAAGACAGACGTGAACACGGGGACACTGATACTCTCAGATGGGTTTAAGTGTGTCTGTCTGTAGGTGTCTGCGTGTGTTTCCGCACACATACATACAAACGCACACATCCGTGCAAGAAGTGTCAAAGCGTGGCCTTCAGAAGTGTCAAATGTCACATTCGGCTCAGCTAGAAATATTTACTTGACACGACCTGCTCCATGAAAAAGAGATTTACTTCTTTCTCTGTTTAAAGTACTGCTAAAAATACTAGCAGCTCTCTGTGCATTTGCTGGTATTTGGGAAACACAGTTGATCTAGTAAGACTGACACCTGTTAGGATTTTCACAGCTGAGCCAAAAGGGGTTTTTTTGGGTTTTTTTTTTAATTAATTTAGTGAGTATGAGTATGTCCTCAGTTGAAAACACTTCCTTTGTGTCTCTGAACTTCTTTATATATGTGTTGGATATATTTTTTTCAAAATAGTCCTACGTGTGGGAGAATTATGGTGTGGATGTAGTTACAGATTATAATTTACACTGTGTCCAGGACGTTATTAGTGTTGGATCTCAAGGAACTAGAGGCACAGCCAGATTGTTATTGAAGTGTTCAAATCATAAACACTATACATGCAACTCTTAGTTACGTTAGCTTGCAAATGCTGTGTATACTGTTACTATGGTGATGGACTGTAGATGACTGCAGCTGTCTTTTCACATGAGCCTGCATCTATTAGAGTGAATTTTGTTAACATGCTATTGAATAAAAGCTTCTTCTAAAGTGCCAATCACGAGATTTTGGCCTGGGCTGATCTTTTGACTCCCGTTGTTACCGTGGTAGCAGTACATCTGGCTTAATATTACAGGTCACGACTTCTCTGGGCAGCAACGCAACCTCTTGTTGTTTTTAATAAAGAAGTCATGCAATAATTGGCTCTTTTCCAGCATTCTGTGAGCAACTGTGATCTTTTCATGCTGCACACGGCATGAGTCCACAAACAGCAGGGCACAGTGAAAGCAGTTGGTCACCTCCCTGTGAAGCTGGAGGTGTGCAGCCTGTCACCTGCAGCGCTTCATCTAACAGCTCGCTCTGGCTGCTCCTTCTTGTTTCATTTCTCTGTATTTCAAATGAAATAATAAATGCAGCTTTGATTAACAGTAGCAGGGAACGCTTAGCTCACTGACAAAGACACTGCGTTTCTTGTCATTAGTTTGTAATCAGAGTCATCTCTTCCGTCGCCAATTAAATGTTTTAATTCATAAAACTGCAGCACAAGAAAGTGTTCTGTTTGCTGATAATAGATTTTGTATGATCAATCGCTGATTGGATTGTATCCTCCACTAGAGTGCCTGGTAATGTTGAGAGGAAGATTTCAAATTAAAACTCGTGGATTTAAAAATACACAACCTCTTGAATTGAAGCGAAGGAACAAGCACTTGACAGGAAATCATTATTGCAAGAAGAGGTATTTCATATTTGACATCATGTTCATCAAAACATGTAGACTAAATCGATGGTAGTTTCTACGCTACTAGTTCATCTTCAAGGTCAACCAAGGATAAACATTATACCACCTAAATGATCTTCTTCCTGTGTTTGTTCTCAATACTCACAAAGTCCTTGCAACTAGGAGCCTGTCATGGTGTGGTTTTTATGTTTATTTTTGGTTGTTTTGTTATATCATTTCTATGTATTTCTTTATTTTACTCCAATAACTTTAATAGTTTATTTCTTCTAGTTATTTGTGTTTGTACAGATATTTGATCCTTTAGTTTATTCCAGCCTCATTTGTGTCTTCTTGTGTTTTGGCTTTCGTCTCTATGTGAGTCCCATTTAGCTATTTCCTGTTTAATTTGGTCATTCCTGTTTCTTGTGCCTTGCTATTAATTTAATTTCCTTTGTTACGTTCTTAAAGCTAATTCTTTTAATTAGTTTCAGCTGTGTTTTGATACCCTGGTGTTTCCATGCTCCCTGATTACCTCCTGTGTGTATTTAAGGCCTCGGTTTCCTCCTGTTCCTTGTTGTGAGTCATACTGGGTTCCTGTCTGTCCTCCCTTCTGTGTGCTCTGTGGAATTTATGGTGTTTTTTGCTGCCTTTTGGATTACCTGCATCACCTCAATAAGGGTTTGTTTATGAAGTCTGCATTTGGGTCTGCAACCCTTGACAGGACGAGCAATTTAAATGAATAAAATGGCCTTCCTTTGATTGTAGAATCCTTACAGGGGCTTAGTCTTACTCCTGCCTGCAATATAATAAAGTGTCATCTTTCTCTGTGTGAAGAAATCAACATTTGAGAGCTTGTGAAAAGTTTTTGTGCAAGATATTTTATAGCCTTGGAAAGAGAAGACACTCTGGTCCTTTTTTTAGTCTTTTTGGCTTAAAGTTTGCAGGACAGTGTAGCTCGTCATCTATGTTAGTTTGGCAGCTACTATTAACATAGACATAAGGAACTTATAACTGAGTTAGGGGACAGAGGATGTCGTATTGACAGGTTAGTTAGTTCAAATAAGTTCCTGTGTTAACAAAGCAGGATGCTGCAGAGGTCTCCTCTTTAAACTTTTTGACTCAGTGCTGTGTTTAAATGGAATGACTGGTGCAGTGGTTAACACATTTGCTTAACTGTGAAAAATCCCTGATTTAAGACCAGGAGGAGAGACAAATCCCTGCATCACAAAAGGTGTCTGGGATAAAAGTCTGCCAAATCAAACATGGCTGTTCATCTACTGTGAACCTACTGTGAGCTGAGAGAATGCTTGCATAGAAAGGGATAGATACTGTATGTTTTCCACATCATTAAACATGCAGATACTCTCTAAAAAAATAAAGTGATGATTTTGATGTGATCTCAGTGTTTTCAGTTAGATTTTAGAAAAAGTTGCTTTTAGCTGCTACACGTTATTTCACACCTCAGCTTTGACTTAAACTCAATACTCAATAATTATATATTTTGCCATTTTATTTTATTCCTGGATGATGTGTCCTGGCATCAGGAACAGTTGTGTCTGCGTTGTAATTCTCTGGCAGCCTGATTCGAGCTCCCTGCACCGTTTCATGTCTGTCCCAACGACCACTCCAAACACAGTGCTCTGACAGTTTCATGGCCTTGAAGTCATCATGACTTTGGCTCTGGTTGTTTCGGGATACTCATTCTTGTTAGTAGTGTTGTGCATGGCTGTGTGTGTGTGTCGAGGTCAGCACATGTGCCAACTAGCACGTCAGTGTGCCAGCTGGACAGTGGCAGTGGGACCTGTAGTTGTACTGCCAAAAACACACACATATGCTTATACAAGGGACACATGCTGGCGTGCCACTCTTAATTCATCTGCCAGTCATGCAGATTTGATATCGAGCAATAGGGAGAATAAGCCAAATTGTGCCAAAACAACATTTGGGGAAAAGTAACACAAGAACACTTAGGTTTCTGTGATTGGTAGTGAACATTTTCACTGTGCCTGCGTTCCCTTGATTACTTGAAATAGGTTAATTCCAGATTAACAGGATAATGATAATCAAGTTACATTTGTATAATTGTCTGTCTAGAACAAGAGTTGAATGATTATAAACACATTGCTTTGTCTTTTCTTCTGATAGAGGAAGACTTACAGTTTTCAGGAGTTCCAGGAAACCTCAGACGGGTGAGCAAGTTCAGCCTAGCTAGCTAGCTTTCTTTGAATTAGCTAACTGTCAAAACCTAAAACACCATTCAAAGACTACGGGGATCAATATAGTGGTTACTAACATCAAAATTACTGTTTTGACTAAAGTAACCCCGATATTAAATGGGATAAAAAGAAACATTCCTCCCATATGTGCTTCATACATCACATTTTTATTTTACACGAAGTGTTTATGCAAGGATTCTTTCTCCCTTATTATTCAGACAGATATTACTTGCCACTAATTAAAGGATCATTCTGTTAGCAAGAGCAGTCCAAGTCTACATCCCTCCGCCAAGGCTGAAAATTCCCTCCATACCAAGCACAAACTGAGATTCTGGATCCTGGGTACGGATTACTTTGTGATATTTTTGTGAGAACATCAAATCTCACAAATTTTTATTTCAATTAGGATTTAATATATTTATTTGTTAGTAGTGAATATGTGGAACATAATGTCTTGCTAAGAAAAAAGAATGCGTGGCTCCGACTTGAAAGGTTAATCACGTCTAATTTGCACCAAACCCCCACCTCTGGTCACATTTTCATGCTAATCCATCTGCAACTTTTTGATTAATCCTGCTAGCAAACAAACAAACAGAGAAATGAAAGCAATCACATGACCTCCGTGTTAATTAAAGGCTGTTGTGATGAATCAAAGAGGCAACAACAGGGTTTCTGTATCAATTGTAGCGCACTAGTCTCTGTGTTATAATGTAAATGGCTCTTGATATTTGGTGTATGACAGCCTGTGACACAGAGGAAATTACAAAAGCAACAACTACAGTAGCAGAACTGCAGTGCAGTCTGTGGAGTGGTGTTGCTTAGCATCTGGCTCACAGGCTTACACGATCTGTCACTCCCCATCACTTTGTGTTTCCTGTGTTATTACTGTTTTCATCTTCTTTCTTTTTTTTTGTCTGTGTTTGTTCTCCAACTGCCGTCCTTCAGCATCTGAACCTGTATCGCTCATCTTTCTGTGCTTTTATTTTCTTACCTCTATTCTTTCTTATGATCTTTTTGTTTGTCTCTTTTCTCCCCCCCTGCCAGGAAACGTTGTTGTGTTACATGCATCCTCCATCTGTTTCATGCACCCTACTTTCAGCTTCTTCCGTCTCAGAGCAAAAACAGTCAGTGAACATACTGTGCGCGTGGATTTGAGCCATTAAGTGTTTTTATTTTTGTTTTTGCTTTTTTACTTTGCTTGTTTGGGTGATGATCTGCAGCTCTGCTGCTGATAATTAGGACTTTACACTGATAAAAGTATTGTTACGAGATGTAAGAAACAGCACTACAAAAAAACCCCAACCTTTTGTACAATCAGTACTTGTATCTGCAGCTTTTCACACTGTAATTACTTTCATCAGCCTGCTTAAAATTCACGCTCATTAATGAAATCTCTTGTTAAGGCTCGTTTGCTTACACATTGTTTTTCTTGCATCACACCAGACGGTAAATAAAGAAAACATTTCCTGATGAGGAAAAAAAATCTCCCAGTTCACGGCTGCTAACACGTCTGAACATGAGAGCAAAACAAATGCAAAGGAAGATGCTTCTGGCGGCGTTTTTGTTTTTGATTATACTTCATGACAAGTTTTAGTAGAATTGTGAGAACAGATAAAATAAAGGATGCGTGTAAAATAACTTACACATATCCAAACTTCTTAAACAGCCACATTCAGTCCTGCTTATTATTCAGCAAGCTCTCACTTTTTATCATGATACTGCTGAAGGTGTTTTGGGGTCCTAACTGGTTTATTGATAATGTTCTCAGTGTTTGTCCTTAGATAATATCGCACGTCTTCTCTATGATACAGCATTTCTCAAACTGTAAGCAGGCTTCTCTGGAGCCACTGGGGTTTGAGCAGCCAATGGCTAAAATGTTGAGTAAAGCTAAGCAGAATAAATTTGATTTATGTTGAAATAACAGCAAACAAAAGCTTCTGTTGCCATCCTGGTGGTCTTTATTGCACCAGATTTCAGCTTACCTGTTTAATTTCTAATGATTGCTAGAAGAAAAGTGGAGGGTTTTTTTGCTTTCTGACGCTGCTTTTATGCTCATTGCTTACACCCTGCCCTGCACGGCAGACATGATACCACATCTGCTGGCATGTAATGCCACTTTGGTATCACTTGGCCAGTCATGCAACCCTCGATTTTTGTACCACTGCCGCCACACCTGGGTTGAAGACAGTGTATGATCGTGTTGGTTTTTACGGCTGTGTTAAAGATATATCAGCTCAGAGATTCACAGATTATACAGCGGGAGATGTTGCAACAGTTTGAAAACTTGAAATTTTGTGGAAAAAACTTTGAAGAAAACACAGAAAACACAAAGAAAATACTTTCCAGTTCTGACTTCTTCTCTACTTATATCAGCGCTGATCTGGCACTTGGATCTCACGTGTAGTTGGACGGGTCTAAGATTTGGCAGCTACGCAGATGTCTGCACAGTCACCCCACAGTTTACTGTCTGTTGGTGGAATTTGCTTCACTCAGACCCGAGTCAATCCTGACTAACCCGCAAAAACTATCATCCCTGTTTAGCTTGTGGCCTTATGTTGGATTTATACTCGTATAGTAAATCTACTCCATAGGTGCGCCGTAACCCCAAACACTTCTCAAAACCTACACCGTAACTTTTCCTGAAGCGTATGTCATAATTTATGCCCTAACCTGACATGCACTTGCCTACAGATGTAAACACATGTGTTGATGCAGCCCAGATGGATCTAAATGCTGGCTTTGGTCCTAATTTAAGCTCCATGCTGGAATTTGCGACCGACTTTTTCCTTTTGCTTCGTTGTGCGCAGGTTTGAGACTTTGAAGCACTCATCAACCAAACAAAGAGAACATTTACAGCACGCCTGTTTCTGAAATCACTGCATTTTTTATGTCCCTCTAATGGCTACATTATATTATATATTCTGTAGGAAAGTATTAACAGTATTTCCTGGCATTTTTGAAGCACGTTATTTTTTTTGGTTTCAAGACAGCAGTTCATTTCCCTGCAAAAGATAAGCTCAATTTTTTTTTCTCTCTCTCTGTCTGTCAAGGTCGCTTGGAAATTATTTCGTCTTGAAAATTCTGTCTCTTGTGGTCTGACACATGCTGTTTGAAAGACAGCGGCAGAACATCAACCTTTTTTTAATCCAAAACAGTCCAGTTTCACATTATCCTTTGCTTGAGATTCATGTTTTCCTTTTTGTCTGGTGGATTTCATTTTCCAGCAACATGACTTGCGACAACAAGGCTATCAGTTTGTGAATGCTGTAGCTTTCTCTTCATCCTTTTGTGCTTGTTGTTGGTGCGGTGTAAATACACCACGGTTAACCCTTTATCTCGTCTGTTTGGGTGCACGCTGGGTGTTCTACATAGATACACACCCACACGACCAGATAATGTGTTTCTTGCATGTCGAGGAGATTCTCAGATACCTGTAATCCTCTGATCCAATAAATTTACCCGAACATGCAGACACAGAAACACGGGCGGGATTTCACAGCTGAGCATAGCCTTTGCCATCGATGATTTTCACAATCCACAGTAATGAGTCTTGGAAGAGGGTGTAAAATCACTAACACAAGGACAAAGTGTGCTGAAGATAAACAAAATGAACGCTATGTTAGCAGAAGTAGGTACCTGACGTGAAGACTTGACTCTTTCCCCTTTTCTCTCCTCCACACCCATTTGTACCTCGTACTCTTTTCTCTCTTTCATCAAAATAGAAAGAATCGCAATTATGGCCTGCGCTCGGTGGAGGCACTTGTAAATGATTCAAAGAAAAGCGATTGAGAGAGTGGACAGGCTAATAAGATTCAGAGAGCTGAAAGTCTCTATTGTCACAGAGTGTGTCAGTGGGAAGCAGGAGGGAGAGGAACAACCTCTTCCTCCAGCTTTCGCTCTCCTTTCTGTCCTTTTTTCTTCTCATTTATTCACTTTCTCTAACTTTCATTTCCCTCCCCTTCCTGAGGCCAAAGAGCCAAACTCAATTATAAACTCAGAACTGCTCTCAGAAATCTGACCCTGGCGCTGCTTCAGTTGTCACTTAAGTAACACAAAGGCACAGAAACTCTCAGAACAGGGCTGCTGATTAACAGGCAGCCTGTCGTACAGTTTTGCATGGTCAGATGGCCCGACCAGTGACTCTGTGAGGACAAACCAATTCACAGCCTTATTGACACGAACTCATTCTTTAAGAGAAAGACAAAGAAAGCTACTGAGTCAGTGCGCAAGGGTATCAAACTGCTTTTATTCACTTTATTAGCCTTTTGCAATCAGCTACATAAGAGTAAACACAGGATTAAACAAGTTAATTGGTTTTCATTGATAATTTATTTGTCAGATCCATGAAAATCTGTTATATTTTGCATGTTTTGTTTTCCTACAAGAGCCCAGTCACACAAGCTAGCGATGCTCAGTAACCTGGCGGGGGAAAAAATGTGTATTTCTCTTCTTATATCTTTATATCTGATGGATATTTATTCAATTTTTGGGTCTTATATAAATGATTGATGTTTCCACCATGTCATACAAACCATTAAACTGTAATCATTCACATTTTGGTCATGGCCATTTTGGTCTTCTTTTTGCTTGTTTTGTTTTTTGGCAAACTGTCCATTGCAAAGAAGCGCAGCCTTGCAATGATCTGTTTTATTCTAAAGAAGGTCAGAATTTACAAAATGTGCATCATATTGTATCCTGTAAGATAAAATGAGCAATTGAGACCATAAAGTCAGTTTTCTCATACCCTTCTATACAATCAGACTTCTTTTTTAAACCACAGTTGTTAAAGGTATTTCTGCATTTTTTTTTATACACAGTCTAGATAGACCAGATAATAAGAGAACTCTGTTAGTATTCTAACTAATATTATAGGTATCATAGACATGCAACCTTTACACCGTATGTAGCAACACTGGGGTCTGTACGGGGTCTTGGCAGAGCTAGATTAAACTGATCTGTTTCATCTTAGGGCCCACGGATCCTAGGTTCAGTGGAGGGGGAATAGGAGCAACAATGGCAGGAAGGGAGGAAGAGAAAGGGAGTGCTGTGGCTAATATTTCATTGGTCTGTAAGCTTTGATGTGTGAGTTATGTGGTGAGAAGGGCGGTCAACAACATATTATAGAGAGGAGAGGAGCAGAAGCTCGGAGTACGGACAATCTGTGAATGGATGCCACGTCACACAAAGCCCTCAGAACCAACAAAACACCTGAGTGCTCCCATTTTTACCCTGTTTCTGTTTTCTCACCCTGTGTGTGTGTGTGTGTGTGTGTGTGTGTGTGTGTGTGTGTGTGTGTGTGTGTGTGTGTGTGTGTGTGTGTGTGTGTGTGTGTGTGTGTGTGTGTGTGTGTGTGTACTTACACTGCATCCAGCCTCAGGTGTGCTCCCAGTTTATTGTGTTGTTACATGTCCTGCTAATCTAATAGCTCTGCCGTTTGTTTCATTACGGTTGTGAGGGGAAAATTTGGTTGTCATATAGAGTGTGTGTGTGTGTGTGTGTGTGTGTGTGTGTGTGTGTGTGTGTGTGTGTGTGTGTGTGTGTTATGTGTATATATCTGCAGACAAAGCAGTTCTGCATCCCCCAAAGTGCAGCAGGTGTCCCAGATAGAGTGATCAAAGAGTGTGATTATAATGTATTACTGTAATATCGTCACTTAGATAAGCATGTTAGGGGTCTGTGGCTGTTGCGTGTGTATCTGTGTGTTAGATAATTCCACTGCTATCATTGTACAACACATTACTGTCTGTTGAAGTCTATTTTATACGCAAACCTGCACATTTCTGCATCACACATGCACAAACACAAAAATGCTCTCTTTCTATTATTTGTGTGTTCTGTGCCGGCTCGACACAGTCTGTATATCTTTAAAAGTTTTCCTCTACCTATGTCACCATGCTTTTTCAAGATTACTGAATTGTACCTGTACATTTTCACCATGTGGTAATGACAATGGAAATTTATTTTATTTTCTGATTATGTTTTTAAGCTCTTTCGATATCATGCTTTATAAATCTCTGAGACAAATCACCCCTCAAATATCCAGATCTAAATGCTGCAGATACCGTTCTGTGCATTTTAGCAGTAAATCAAAGACAATGTGCATTAATTAGACTGCTTTTGTTGACCCTTGCAAGCCACTTTGGACCCCAGCTTCTAATCCATCATCAGTGTCTTGTTTGTTGTCATTCATTACCTACTGTGTGCTGTTTTGGTGGTCTTGATATTGCTCTTAGAGCCAAACCACCAACTTTAAATTGCTACACATGAAATCCTTTTAACAAGTGGTTGTGACCAAGAGGTTCTACACAATGCTCATATATACAATATACATGCAATAGCCACATTGTCAAGTATACCTGTTCAATTGTTCATTAACACAAATACCTTATCTAATCAGCCCATCACGTGCTGCCATGTGCATTTAGATATGGTAAAAACAACCTGCTGAAATTCAAACTGGGCATCAGAATAACAAAGAAAGGGAACTTTGAACGTGGCGTGGTTATTGGTGCCAGATGGGCTGTTCTGAGCACTTCAGAAACTGCTGATCTACTGGGATTCTCCTGCACGTCCATCTCATGAGTTTACAGAGAATGGTTTGAAGAAGAGAAAATGTCCAGTAAGCAGCAGTTCTCTGGGTAGAAATGCCTTGTTGATGCCAGAGGCCAGAGGAAAATGGAAATACTGCTTTAAGTGATGGGACGGCAACAGTAACTCAAATAACCACGTGTTACAAGCAAAGTATGGAGAAGACCATATCTGCTTCACATGAGCTCACCGAAATTGGACAACAGAAGATTGAGAAATATTGCCTGGGCTGATGAGTCTTGATTTCTGCTACGACGTTCAGATTGTGTGGCGTAAACCGCATAAAAGCATCGATCTATTCTGTCATGTATTAACAGCTCAGGATGACGGTGTAATGGTACGAGCACCTTAATAGCAGTCGAGTATAGTTTGCAACAATCCTCAGGTAGGCTGTGGTGTTTAGACCGAGATGTACCTAATAAAATGTCCAGTGAATGTATACATCCCAGTGTTTAAACAGTTCATATTTGGAAATGTAAAGAAGGTGAAGTTGAAATTGTAGCAGTATCAGTTTGAGTCACACTTGGACCAGCTGTGCTGCAATGATGTTAATATATATTTATTGGGGGGATTTTTTCCCATAAACCCCAGCTTCTATCCTCAAGAGGAACAACTAAAACCTTGCCCAATGTTTTCTTGTGTTTTCAGAAAACCTAATACACAGTATACTATGTTATGCTACATCCAGTAAGCTCCCCGTTTTGTTTTAGCTGTCTGAAAACTAAGTTTGGGGAAAAAAAAAAATCAGAGAGAGAAGATGAAAACACCATGTTCCACTTTCTGTCTCATTAGTGTGAGAGAGGGAAGGAGGAAGAAAAGACCCGAGTGTGGAGGGGATGGAGGGCGATGGGTAGAAGTGGTCAGGGGCTGCTGGGACTGTTTGCATTCAGCTCTTGTGGTGTGATAAAGAGGTGTGTTATGGACACGTAACCTTGTTTCCATTGATTACACTCCTCACCTGCACGGTGTTGATTGGAGCAGACCTCTCAACACGGAGCTCATGCATCAATGTTAAGCCCATTATCGTCTAGTGGGCTTCTCTGAGCCACACCTCTCTTTCCTGTGCTCTGTGATGCTGCGAATACTGTCTGTTCATACTCACATAATACAACACAAGACACACCTTGGCCACCAAAAGTATGTTGACAGTAGATTGTATATTTACTGTGCAGTAAACATACTTTCAGATGGGAATCATACAGTCCATGTACACTGATGCATAATCACTGGTGTAGCTGTAATTATCTAAATGTTTGAGAAGTTCCAGTCTAGCAAAACTTTGTGTTGTACTGTCGTTTCTCATCACTTACCTGCTCTGCTTTAAGCACTCAACACACCAATGCACTCCACCAAACACAGTCGAATCCCTCTCACATGTACGTTTTTGATGAGTTAATTTTTGTAACTGTCTGAAACTGACAGTCCAACGTTCACAGTGATTAAGCAGGAGGCAAGACGCTCCCGGTAAAACACCTTAAATGGGTTTTGCGGCGAGACTGTAAAGTGTGCACCCGCATTTCGTCTTAATCCTTTTGTTACGACCCGGCTCATAGCCGCAACATAAAAGAAGATGGATACCGGATTGTGGGTGAGAAGAGGCTTTATCTTAAAATGGACAACCAGGTTAGCTAAAAATGGCTGGTGCCACTAAGGCAAAAACAACAAAAGAGAGGGACAAAATGGTGAACGGAGAACTAAACTACACTGGGAAAACTAAACTACTGACCCTGAACAGAAACACAAACCTGAACACGAATAACAGCGAGCAGAAAACAGATGACGGTTGGGCAGCAGGGAAACACACGGATGAGACACGGTGGATACACAGACGGACCAGCCAGAGAAAAAAAAAAAAAAAAAGACAGAGGACGCGACTTAAATACACACAGGGAGATTGCACACAGGTGGGGAACACAGCTGGGAATAATCAACAAGACGAGACAGAGGTAAAACTGAACACACTCACATGAGACGCAGACCTTCACAATAAAACAGGAAACGAGAACAAATCCTTAAACATAACATAAAACAAAACACTGACAACATTAAATCGTAACACTTTCTAAGAGGACAGACCTTTTCCGTGGCCTTCAAGCGTAGCCGCTTTTAAAACATGGTTTCAAACGGTTTCTGGAAATTCCCTTAATTTTTTTCTTGTAGTGTTGTCGAGGAAAAGATGGATGGATTTTAGATAAATTCAAAGCTTAAAAAGGTAAATGGTTTCGTAATAAACAACCATCTGAATAGTACAGGTGGGATGATGTAGTCTAAAATTATGTCGTGGTGATGTAGGAAAAAAATAAAATCAACAGCAATGTTTTATTGGTGATTACAGTTTGAAGGCAGCAGCATTTATACGTGTAAGTAAATGAAGGACGTTTTCCATCCTTCTTGTCATCGATGACAGACTACCTAATTCAAAGTGTGAAGTCATTGCCACAAGGTGCCAGCAGCAGTATTATAGTGCAAAAGCGACACAGCAAGTCATATATAAGCACAATAGTATTAGTTTCAATGGGAACTGTAACTCTTTAACGCCTAAATTATAAAATAATTGCCAGAAAATTCAATTTTGGGGGGGAAATGGGGTCTTTATTGAACCTTCTGCTATTTCTGTGAATAATTAAATATGAATTTGCATATATGAGTTTTAATTTGTATCAGATTTGGTAAATCTGGCACTTTATTGCTTAAAAATGTATTGTGCGACTTATTTAGGTTTTTCAGTGGGAAAATATCAGATGATGTAAAAGTCTCAAAGTAGATAACATAACCGCTTAACATTTCAGTAACTTAAACTTGTAACTTCTCAGCAGGTGCACAACATTGTCACATAATAAAATTAACATTTTTCAGTCTGGGTCGAGCTTTTTAACCTGTTGTTTACGGTTCTGTTTTTCTGCAGTCGCACATCATCATGCTGCTCGTGTCTCATCATCTGTCCTCGTGTCCTGGTTGTACTCAATGGTGGGTTTTTTTGCCTCAAGTGGTGAAACAAGTTTGTTTTTTCCACCATTGGAAAAATATGCACTAAAACTGTTCCCTGTAGTTTGTTGGAGGTTGGTTTATTTTGTGTACTAAATTCTCATCTGAGAATCACTTGCGGCTCTTTCTCTCTGAGACGTCTGCTTGTCTCCTTATACGAGCTAGGGAACGTGGGAACTTAAACACATGGTGCCACAATATCAGGTAACAATTTACTCCAGATTTATCGTGTACGAAATGATATGCCACGGCCCTGCTGAAGTTTTTTTTGTGTTAACTGTGAGAACAGGTTAAAATACTTCATGTTAATGGTAGACTGTAAGCTTTTCATGCCAAAAATCTGAAAGAACAAGTCAGAAATATAGAGATTATTTAAACAAACATAAGAAGTGCATTTTTTCGTGTATTATTTTCTTCTGCAGACTGAAACACATTTGATATTGTTGAAAACATTCATGGCTGCTCGCTGTGCTTCTCTCCTCTGTAGTGCAGTGACAATGTTCACCGTAATACAGATAATGAAGAACGAGTCACCGACTGTCCTTTTTTTATTTAAAGATTTCAGTCACGTATACATAAACTGCATTAAGATACATAAGCAGGGCTTGTTTTTGTTGCCTTAAATGATAAAAATCATGTAATACTTTTATTTAATACTACTTAATATTTTGGGTGAATCAAATGATGCGTGATGATTTGAGCTAATGAGTTCCCGGCCACTGAAGAAAGACATGCACTAATGAGTGACATTTTGCAGTTTGGGGAATGAGTGCTGAGAGTCTGGTTTGTTAAAATGAGGTCCGTGGTTGCGGGGCTTTGGTCGGAGCCCAAACAGCGAAGCTTGCTCGGGTGTTTTAATGATGGTGGTTCTCAGAGCAAGGGGCTGGATTTCTCATCCAGGCCAGAGATTTAAAGCATATCTTTCTTTTAATTTGGTCTCATGCACATAAACACACTTGCACACTGATAGTATTTGACTCATCAGTACTCAAAGGATTGATTTGCAGAGATATAACATACTGTATGATGTGGGTTTATCACTAAGCTGCATAATTACTTTCCATGTGTTTACACATCTGACTTCAAAGTCTTTGTTTGTTTTTTTTTAGGAGTATGGGTTTTCCAAAGCCTGTGCATCTTATTAAATGCTGCATTATGCAAAAAATATCCCTTGAAATCGTTATTTCTGCACACATCACTTTGATACACGTATAGTGTTGCTTTGAAGCTAAAAGTGTTTGCTCCGTGTCCCTCATTCCCTCTCTTGTTTTCTTTTCCCCCTATCATGTCTTTTTTCTTTCACTTCTTTCACGCCCTGTCTAGTCTGTTACCCAACTCATCCCACTAATGCTTTTCTCTTCACTTTCTCTTTCTCTTTTCTTTTCCTCAGTGGGGCGTTTGTTGATCGAGTTCAGTTCCCAGATGACGATGGAACGAGTGCAGAAAGAAAATCCCAATGTGACCGAAGGAGGCCGATACACGCCTCCAGACTGTCGGCCCAGATGGAAGGTCTGTAGATGCATCGCTATTTGTATTTCACTACATTTGAATAAACTATATTTCACATTGTAAATATATTCTAGCAGAAGTCAGTTTCTCCCAGTATAAAAATAAAAGATGAGATTTAGTGCCTGATAAAGTGCCTGAGACTTAGACGAAGTCACAGTGATGAGGTACTAAAACAAAAATGTTGAAATAGACAAAATTATGAAAAGCTAACACAATACAACATACCCAATTAAAAATAGTACAGATTGTTATTTTATTTTTTTATGAGGCGTTGGCTGAGAGTTCATAGTTTGCATTGAAGGCGGAGAATTGTCTGGAACCTCACTGAGCGATACTGAAACTTGAATAAGTGTGATGCAAGACAGAAATAGAGAATGTTCTCCTTCAAATTAAAAATCACGTTTTAGCGCCGTAACAAATGCGTTTTAAATGGTGCAACTTTTATTTTGAAGGTGAAAGTTCTTCGTTTGGGCTCAGTGAGTGTTTGTAGAGGAGTTGACAACCTTGTTGCAAACTACAGGCAACCGCAGCAGTTTGTTTTTTGGGTTTTTTTGGTGCCCCAATTTCTATGCAAACCTATATTTACCCTTAGCAACCAACTGGTGAGTGAATACACATTTTCCCAAGTAACCAGTGGTTACCAGGGGATCACCATCTGGTCTCCAGGTCTGCATGACTTAGTCCATACTATAGCCAGGCTTTCTTTGCGTTACCTTGTTAAATAAAACGTTAAACCGCAGTCTGAGATAACTGCTTTCATATTGGGTGTTATCAACTTTCTCTGTTAACTCAGGTTTTCTGCTTCAGGGTCTCTGTGAGCGCACATAAAATGAGGTGCTTGATGCTTTCAAAAAGAATGGGTGATACATTTTATTTCATAGCATTTATAGATTTTCTGACAGCCAAGGTAACACTGGTCAAAACTAACCTTTCAAACTTTAAAGTTAATATCTTTATTTTACCATCTGTTTGTTCCTAATGTGATAGTTGTATGTTACAGATTTGAACCTTTAAACATTACAGGCTACAGACTCACCTTTTCTTTACTGATTTAACTTTGATTGATCAGCTCTCTTTTACTGGCGTTTTTCTGGATTTAAATTAACAAAGACAAAAGAAACATTGCTATATTGGTTTGGAGGGCAGCTTTTTTGAGAACTTCCTAATTTCAGCATTTTCAGTGTTTGACTTTCTCCTCTGCATGACACCTCTTTGAGTTCCTGGGCAATTTCGGTGCTCAACTATACAGAAACCAAGGTTAGCTTTCTGCCAATCTTCATCTGAACACAAAATTACCATGAACTCACAGAGGAGATTACGGTTCAACCTTGGACACCTGAAAATGACTCGCTTCAAGTTCAGAGACACGGCCCCTTAATTTGTCTCAAATATGTGATGCCATTGAGCTCTGCTTACTTGGCGTGCTTTATTCATTATGGATAAGAAGCAGCTTTATGTTCACTGTGACATTAACAGGAGCTACGGAAATGACAATTCACTTGTGTAAGAGATTTAGTTGGTGTGTGTTTGTGGTTATTCCGTTTGATTCAGTATATATTGTGTCACATTACAAGAACAGTGACCTCAAGGTGCTCAAGGAAAACTTCCATTTGAACAGGAAGAAACCTCCAACAGAACCAGGTTCTGGTAGTGGCAGTGGTTATGTCTGGGATATAATCTATAATAAATCTACACATTCAGTAATGAGGTAATGAGCTGAAACTGTCCCTGTTGTGTAGGTGGCCATCATCATCCCGTTTCGTCACAGAGAGAATCACCTAAAGTACTGGCTCCACTACCTCCACCCTATTCTCAGACGCCAGAAGATTGATTACGGCATCTACATCATCAACCAGGTAGGATGTGACCTGGTGGCTTCTTGGTGTAGTGGTTAAGAAATTTGCCTTTCACATGAAGGATTTCTGGTTTGAGACTGTGAGGAAATACAAACCTCAGGAGGTCACAAGCCAGGATAAATGTGAGAGTGGGCATCTGGCCATATCAAACATGCAGATCTGTGACCTCCTGGGAAGCAGCTGAACAGACCTCCCGTTTATTTTTAACTGACCAGCAGTTGCATATTTAAGAGTCTGCAGCTTCATGTAAGTTTGAGAGAGAAACAGAAGAGACAATGGAAGAAAATTGACGCTGATGATCTGAAACTGAAAGACAATGATTTGTTTTCCATGTGAGTAATTTATCAGACTATTAATGAAAATAAATAAAGGTGGGGTTATTTTTTGTATGTTTAAGTTTCGGCTTAGGTCAACAGAAAAACAGGCTATGGACCGACCTTGCTATTGCCAATAAGTTGCTGACTTCTTTGTGTTTCTCACTCTGTTTTCATTTTCATAAATGAGTAATGAAGTGCAGCTCTTCATTTTCTGATTATGTATTCCTAAATTTATTTTAAAGGAGGAATTAATTATTTGTTATTTATAGCTGTGGGATGTCTATAAATCACTTGTTCAAACTCTAAACTGTTCATTCTAAGCATGCCAGCAGTTTTGCTTGATAAATTATATTAATGCTTAATTAGTTATTATTATTGATCCGTGGACTGATTATTCACAATACTGCACTGTGAGCAAAAGTCACAATCTTGAATTTGTGGTCATATTCCTGGTTAAGTTCTGGTGTGAGCGAAAAAAACAATGTTTTTAACTCTTTCCCCTCGATTGGGGATGACTCTTCTGAACTGAGTGGTTTCTTTCTTATTTCATTGCTTCTCATTAGGTGTTAAAGTAAACATATCACAAATATTTTGGTGGGGTTAGGTTAATTGATATTTCTGAATTTCCCATAGGTATGAATGGTTATGCGTCTCTGTGTGTTAGCCCTGCGATGGGCTGCGACCTGTCCATGGTACCCCACCTCTCACCCTGTGGTAGCTGCGATAGGCTCCAGCCAATGGTTAAGCAGAGGAGAATGCTCCGAGAGCCTGACCTGTAAAACTCAAAATACACCATGACAAGAGCAACGAAGTACATCTGTCTTGTATTAAGCTGTAAAAAATAATTGGAACACAACATTAAGTTTTTTAATCTATTAATACAGTCAAATTCATTACTGCATGCAACCGAGAACAAGTCATCTTCCAGTCCCTAACGGCTGCTTTCCCCCCTCTTACATCCCAAACTTCTTCATCGACTGTCTTTAACCCAAATAACAGCCCATCTCCAGAGCAACATATTTACTTTCACTCAGTTCAGAAGATGGATTTTTAAGTAATATTGCGAGAGTGTGTGACTCTGTGGCGAGAGTAACTCTTCTTCCACATTATGGATAATGAGCTCTCTTTTCTGCCCTTTTGCTCCCTGTGGGCCTTGTGCAACGCCTTAATCACTTCCCCTGTGGAACAGGCCTTTGGTTTCGCCTGCCCTGCTGCGCTCTGCTCTTGATGTGGCTATGTTCCAGTGTCTTACTCCTTTGCTCTCGTCCTCTCTCTCTCTCTCTCTCTCTCTCTCTCTCTCCCTTACAATTATGCGCACAAACACACACACGTAAACACACATATTCTATCTGAACGGTTTTTAATCTTTCTTATATCAAAAGTAAAGCTGTTAGTGAGGGTAAGAGCTGTTAGAGTGGGTGCAACATCTGAAGCATTTTTAACCTAACCTCCTCCTTTCCTTCCAGCCCATCTCTCATTGGCATTTCCATCACAAGACTGTAAATACTTTGACTTCACCTTCAGTTTTATCTCCGGGCGATGTTGCAGGCACAGAAGTCTTATGTCATGCAGTTTCTGTCTATCTTTTGACTTGTGATTGTTACACGAATCTCCTTTTTTATGTTTTGTTTAACTGAAAAGTTGGACTTTTTTGAAAAAGCGAACATGTCATGAATAATAATAATGACGACGACAATGAAAGTTTCAGTGTTGCTAGTGAATCTAGCTTCCCAAGTTTGGTCTGAAACATAATCATGCTCCTTTTTTTTCCTCTCTATTATCTCAAAACCTCTGTTGATGCTGCCGTACAGTGACCCACAGTGCTGAAGAATTAAGCCAATGCATAAGGGCCAAAGTCTGCAGTTAATCAGAAGCAAGTTTAGCTCCTACAGCATAAAGCTTTATAGCAAAAACAAACACATTTACTGCCTAGTAGATAAAATCGTTTTGTTCTGTAATTTCCACTTTTGTAACACTTCCACATATTTAGAATGAAACTTATGAGTTTAAACTAATGCAAGTTTAAACATGTGTGAATTATCATTATCCCCTCCCATTGCTGGGCTTCACCTAGACTAATTAAATCACTGGACTTGTCAGGTTGTCCAGTGATGTGGTTTATTTGGGACTAATTTATAAGTATGTTTGTCAATTCAGTTCAATTCAATTCAATTCAGTTTTATTTATATAGCACCAAATCAGAACAACAGTCGCCTCAAGATGAGGTGAAGTAAATACCCTAGAGTAATACAGAGAAAACCCAAACAATCAGGTGACCCCCGTTAGCAAACACTTGATGACGGTGGGGAAGAAAAGCCTGATTTTAACAGGAAGAAGCCTCTGGCAGAACCAGGCTCAGGCTTTTATCTATTAACCAGTAACTTAGTACTTCATCCACTGGTTACTTAAAGCTAAAGTTATAAAAACTGAACCTTCAAAATGAAGTCCAGTAACCAACCAACCAACCAGTCAACAGGTGATTTCATGTTTATGTCCATCTTTAATATACAGTCTATGATTCTATCTGGTCTAATATTTTGACTGACAGCTGATCAGCTGATTCATTTTTTTAAAAACTCGACCTCTGATTAAAATAAGAGCTCCCAATCTTCATTCTTGAGGCTTCCACAATGTTTGTCTGAACAATTCAATTGGTAACGTTGTTTCTTCCAACTATTATGTGTTTCTGTTAAAGAGGTCAGTCAGGACACATGAGTGCTCTGATTGCTGGAACACCTCTAAGAAAGTCACAAGAAAAGATGCTAAAACGAGGCAGAGATGAGGAACAAGCAGGCAGATTGAGTGGAAGCGAATCAAAGCGACAGAGGTGGGACTCTGATGACAAGAAGCCCTGATGTATCTGACACGGTGGGCGATTAAACCTTTACACCCGGCGTCACTTTCCAAAAGGATAGTGGAGAGCACTTTGCTATCATGCTCGCTCAAGTGTTGAAAGAGTGAAAATCTGTAACCTTTTAACACGGAGTTAAAAGGTTGGAGTGGGGGTGTTGCACTGGTGTGTGTGTGTCAGGGATGGAGGTCGTGCTGTGATAATTTCCACCCTCCGGGCTCATCTTGGCTAACAGAAAATGGCTGTCATGTCCTTCGAGTCAAAACAGGCTTTTTGTGGAAAGAAGGCCATGTTTGGTGATTAAAAGTATGTGTCACTCACACGCACATTCAGCACTGTGCAAAACACCCCTCATTTCTTTGTGTTTTGCTAGGAAAATGGGAAATAGATGCACTGATTTCTTGAAACATCTGCAAAAATAGATGGACATGCAATATATGAGGCAAAAATTTTGTTTGTACACTTTTAACAAGATCTGAAAATCAATATTTGCTGTGACCACCTTTATTCTTCTACACAATGCGTCCTTTTTTTTTTTTTAAGTCATCTGACTTCTGATCTCAGGCTTCACTAAATCTTCAATAATGTGCTCTGAGGAGGCCAATACATGACTTATATAGTTTCATTATTATTGTAGAGCACTGTCATGTTGAAAAGTGAAGCTCTAGATAATCAGATGCCTTTCAGATACTGTCGCATGGTGGATGAATATCTGATAGCACTTTTATGCATTTACAATTATAGAATTATGACATCGGATACATATCCCCAACACTGCTGGTAAAAATCGCATAAGAGTCGTGCAATCACTCAATCAAAAAAAGATTGATACTCGCTGGCTTTCTTTGAGCACCATATCCAGGCTTTTACTGTGAAGAACTTTTGTCAACTGAGGTTATTTTAAATGTGCTACACAAATACATTGTTACTTTATTTGGTTCATCTCTCGGGTTAGGTGCTTTTTTATGCTTGAATAATTCATAATAATCAATAATCCACATCAGTGTTAAGTGGCTCAATAAACACTCCTCATAAAACGATCTATTACAAGGGCAGGACTGAAAGTGAGTGAAAAGGCAGCCAATGTCCAAAGAAAACTGTGAAAGACCGAAGAAAGCATGAATTATTGCAAAAGATCACTTTTAAAAAATTACAAGAAAAGCAGGCTTCTTGGTAGCAAAATATACAGAAATGAGGGGTGACTCAAGACTTTTGCACAGTGCTGAATATGAATCTTAGTCCTTCAAACAGATATTATATAACCTCTTTATTTTATTAAAGGTCAGCTAACAGATAAGCACTGGAAATACAACCCTTTACAATCACCAAGTCTATTTCACATCAGTGGGAAACAGGAAGGCTGTGTTGTCTGGTGTGATTTTCACCTACAGAGTTTAAGCATCAAATTTGGCCCAAGCATCCTCACAAACATCATCAGCATATATGCTCACCTGCCTGTTTTTAAGCACACAGAGCAGTCTAGTGCAAGAGTCCTGCAACAAATCTTACTTTCACAGATGTCATAATTTCGTGTTTTTGTTGAAACTGCAGCACCACAAGCCACAGGACTGAGTGAACCAGCAGCTAATGAATGATAGATGTATTCTCAGATCAGATCGTATTTTGTACATTATTGTTCATCATTTAAATAAACTTTTCAAGCTTTTGAATGTTGTTGGCCTAAGAAAATCTGTTATGTCCTTCATTGCGCTTCATTTACACAAAGGAATTTTGATCTTTTGGAATTAAATTAGTCCATTTATCGTCGCATATCTACTCCAATAATAACCATTTATCTGTAACTTTGCAGTCCTCTCTGCTGACTGGAAACATTTTTTTAACCCACCAGATTCTATATGTTTAGAATATTTCACTACAAAACACATTTCAACCTCCTGCCACCTCATAGCGGTGACCAGGTAGGAGTGCTGTGCAAGAGCAATGATTTATCCATAAGAGCAAAAGTCAGAGGTCATTTAACTTTTCATAAACTTAAGAGTGGTTTCCCTGCTTGCTGCACCATGTCACTGCCCTCAACTGAAAATTTTTAAGCAGCTATCATCTCGCTCTGAAAAGCGGTGGTGCAGCTGGTGAGGTACAGTGAGTAGGCGTTGCAGAGGGATCATGCGGAAAGTGATATAGCAACCTTGCTGTTCTGCCCTGCTGCTCTGTGTCCTCTCTGCCTGCCGAGGACCGGGGCCAATGTTTGTTTGTTGGCCATCAGCTCATCGCGTAAAACTGGAGGAAAGCCCAGAGAGAAGCAGAGAGCGGGACAGAACAAAAAGAAAAGAGGGTGAGAAAGAGGGTGAGCGACAGAAGTGATGAAGGAGGAAGAGCCATCTGCTGTTAGGACTTTTTGTAAGAGCTTAAGGTCACTTGAAAACTGGACATATTTATGTATTTCTATGAGGAATAATCCTGCATTAAAATCACACCGAAGCAAAAATACAAATTCTAAGCAAAATCACTATTAAAACCAAAAGCACTTATCCTGCAGAACAAATGACCTCTGTGACTGTGTGACGTTATTCAGCTGTTAATACTAATGCACCAAGCAATATTTTATTGTTGATGTCAAGTTAGCTTTAGTAAGAGTTATGTATAATCTAGTGGTTCTCAACTGTGGCGTCAGGCTTCCTCCTAAAGGTCGTGAAATAAATATGTCAGATTTAAAATTTGTACTTAAGAGGAAAAGGAAATGTTCTGCTACACAAGACTGTCTTTGGACTTTTTTCTGTTCTTATGTTACTAACATAAGAGTAATTTTATATAGATTTAGTTTTTTCTAACAAAGCTTCAGGTAGCCAGCTGAGATGAACCACGTGAGGCTCCAGAGCCTCAGGTTTGCAACCCCTGACCTTGACATTTGATTAGCAGCTCGAACTTTAGCAAGACATTACATTTTCATAGCTCACCTTGTTATGAATGTAAAACTGTATGCCAAATGGACTACACCTTTCAAATAAATGTAAAGCAAATAGAGTAAAAATGAAGAGGTAGAGTAGAATAAAATAGAAATAAAGAAAGTTCAAATAGAGATATTCCCACTGTTTGTTGTTTGCATTCACGTCTTCACCTCAGCTCCAGCAGTGTCCGTCTCTGAGTGGACACCAAAGGATCAGGAAGGATTAAACGGTGTGTATTCCTGTTTGTATTTGTTTGGACTTTAAAGTGAAGGTCACATTAAGGCAGACTAGACGGTTCGTTGGTCTGGGAGCAGCCAGACAGGCAGTGAGTGTGGGTTTATAGTGGCTGGTACGTTTCACCGGGTGACATTTGTTTTTTTTGTTTTTGTGCTTTCATTTCATTAAATTTCAAGAGAGCAAAAACTCGTATCCATCTATGCTCGCTGGTAAATTTGCCCATAATCATCAGTCGCTTTCCTTTTTGTCTTCACTTTTGTTTTGAGAGTCCTGAGTTTTCTCGACTTTGACTCTGCCAAGTCACACGTAGAAGAGGACACAGTATCCAGTCAGTAGTATGGTAAAAATTAAAGATGACATACATCGATTATAGCTGCAGCTAATTTTCATTATTAATAAGGTGACATTTTTTGGGCTGTAAAATGTCAGAGAATAATGAACAACATCCCTCACTTCCCTATTCATTCAAGAAGGACTGAACCAGTTTCATCCATCAAAGTGTAAAGACCTCTAATCATATCAGAGGATGATGTGGAAAAAAATGTACTAATTTTAATATAAAAAGTGCAATATCTGCTTAACTGCATCAAGCGATACAGTGGACAACAGATAAAAATGCTTTTAAAGTTTAAACAAATATGTTTCTTTCTTTGCTCCCCGCCATATGAAAAATGCTAGCTCATTTTGGTGCCTGCAACATGCATCAACATCAACATGTCAAAGTTTGGATCGGGCAACAAGACGCTGAAAAAGTAAGCAGTAATAAAAAGAAACTGCTGGAAGAACATTTTGCATTTGATTTTTTTTCTCAGTTCCCGGATTCATACAGACTATAAGAGGATGTCTATGTAGCAATAAGGTCCTCAGGTGCCACTGCATTATAAACAAGCATGGCTCTGTCATGGAAATCACTGCACAGGCTCAGGAACACTTTTAGAAATCACTGTGTGAACATGGTATACCGTGCCATCTACAGATGCAGGTTGAAGCTCTGTTGTTCAAATAAGAAACCACATGTGAACATGATCCAGAAATGGTGCCATCTTATCTGGGTCTATGCTCTTTTAAAATATATTGAAACAAAGTCGAAAACTGTTCTGAGGTTGGATGAATCAAAATTTCAGGGTTTTTTTGGAAAACATGGACGCCCCGGACCACAGAGGAGAAGGGCCATCCAGACTTTTATCAGTGCTCAGTTCAAAAGCCTGCAGTAATGTACCTCCATCATATGGAGGTACATTAGTGTCGATTGAACTAGTGGCTCATCTGGACATCTAAAAAGATTTACACAGTTTTTGGAGCAGCATTGCACCCATCCAGATGATGTCTTTTTCTAAAAGTGATGCATATTTCAGCCAAACAACGATGAACTGCAAACTCCAGCTATTAGTAGAAGAGTTCAGGTGCTGAACTGCCCTGCCTGCAGTCCAGACCTTTCAATATCTGAAAACACTTGGAGCATCACAAAAGAAAATGGTACAATTTTCTATATATTTTCTATGTTCAATTGTGAATAAAATATAGGTGCATGAAATTTGCAGTTTTTGTCTTTATTTACATTTTACACAGCAGGCTAACTTTTTTAAGACTGTGGTTGTATTTAGTTGTTCTTTTCTTTATATACTTGGAAGGGGCGCAGTTGAGTGAGATATTTGGACATAAGGGCTTATAGTCTTGATCTTATAAAGTTGTTGTTTGCTTGGGCTTTGCATGCATGGTTAATGCACTTCAGTGCTTCTCTGCTATCCGAACTGTAAATGTAAAAAATAGAAGGAAAATGAAGAAAAGGGAAATATGTGCAGCTGACCATGGAATAGGATATTGATCTTATAAAAACAACTGTGTTCCTTTTCCTCCTCCACCTTGCCCTCCTGCAACTTTATGTTCCGGTGTTTGCTGGAGCGCTGTTGCTCTTTTGAACTGCACTAATGTTCTCGTTCGCTCCTGTACCCTTAGACCCCATTAAGTCCCAGGTGCAAAGTGCTTGATGCGATAGCACTTGCCTGCGCTTTGATAAATTATAGATTTAGCTGCAAGGTTCTTCTCTTCTGTCCTGAAGTTTTCAGAGAGCTAGTTGTCAAACATAAAAGTAGCAAAATGTACCATGTCTACATGACTTTAGGTCTAGAGATCCACCTAAAGTGGATCGTAGTGAGACGCATAAAAAAAAAAAATCGAATCCAGAAAAATATCAAATAAAGAGAAATAACCCAAAAGCTTTTTCACGTTTGCTTTCAGACCGTCACTGTCTGTAAAATTAGTTGATCACTGGCTTGGTTTTTAAGATTTCATCAAAGTAATTCAGTTACAAGCACATCGAGTATCACTGAGTATGAAGACATCTGATAAATCTTCGAAATCTAAACTAATGTCGCAGCCCGAACAAGTAAAGACTCAACGTGACATTTCCCAAAGTAATCATATTTTAAAAATCGCCTATTTTCATTAACCTTTTCTTATAGTTACTAGGTAGTTATTTATAATCACCAGGTAATGAGTCATGATTTATTTTCTTTTGCGCATGCAGTGTTCTTCTTTAGAAATAAGATAGAATTATTCAAATTATGCCACCATTGCAGATTTTAATGTTTTGTAGAACAAAAATGTTTTTTGGGGGGTTTTTTTTTAGCCTTTTTGTGGAAAACTTAAACCATCCGAGCTTCTACAAAAGAAAACGTCTCAGTCTTAGTTCCCCCAATTTCTTTATAATTTGCCAAACTGTGCGGTCATAAAAGGAACAGCTGCTACTATTTTGCAGGTGTTCCTTTCTCCAATTTTAATTGTTTTTACATTCAAATCATGTGATGTTCATTGAAACAAATTTTTCTGAAGGTCTATGTTGCACCTGCCTGTGTGTTTACTTAATGCGCACAGACATAATTTGAAGCCTGGTGCAACCATGAATTCAAATTTTTGCATTTTAGTGATGCATAATTAAATGTGTGGGTCCCATCACATCAGTTTCTGCTTGAATCAAGGAAGCATTAACACCAAGCTGTGGAGACAGAAGTAAAACATCAAGCTAAAGAATAATGTCATCTTCACTGTGCAGTACAGTTGTGAGGCTTTTATTTTGCTTCTGGAGTTTTGTTTCACTTTTACACTCCGTTGCAAGTTCAAGCCATTTTTATTGTCCCAAATGGCCAATGTGAGCTGCAGCAGGTGTATAAAATAAACAGTGTTTCTCGTAGACACTGGAGTAAACAGTACAAGAAGTACAAATACCAAAGGAAGAGACTTGAACCTAGTTTTAGTATATACAACCACCTTTCTGGAATTACAGACAAAAGTACATGCTGATACACACGATCGATATGATTCATATGTCGCCATCATTTGAAGAGTTAGTAGGAAATGCAACGTACCCTGGAGTCATCAGAAATCCTCCCCCCGGTGATCCAGCTGTGATTTATCAGAACAAAGCTTTTCTTAAGGGAGTCTTTTTTTTCTCCCCAAGGAGTTCCAGCTTGGTCTGAAATTCTACCTGAACAGGCCACCTTAAGGCCACCAGGGTTTTGGAACATATTGTTACCATATATTCCTTACTGGAAAAAAATCCCAACTACCAAAGCAGAAGTTAGCGTTGCAGATTAGATTGCTAGTAAGGTGGCTTGGGCACGCAAGTTTGTGAATGCAGTAACTCAAGAACAAGGCAACATAGGAGCTTGGGTCTACTGGGAGGCTTAAAGCAGGGGTCTCGAACTCCAGGCCTCGAGAGCTGGTGTCCTGCAGGTTTTAGATCTCACCCTGGGTCAGCACATGTGAATCAAATGATTAGTTCATTACCAGGCCTCTGGAGACATGCTGAGGAGGTCATTTAGCCATTTAAATCAGCTGTGTTGGATCAAGGACACATCTAAAGCCTGCAGGACACCAGCCCTCTAGGCCTGGAGTTTGAGATCCCTGCCTTAAAGGTATTCTTTTGGATGAGAGGTGAAGAACCTGAAAAAGAAGTCCAGCTCCCTTCAAGTCAAGATGCCTTATACTGAAAATACGTGACTTGTCAGCAGCTTTTAGAAAGCTATTCGGCTGCTAGTAGGTTATTTCAATTAATTATATGCCTTTAAGACTACTATTGAACATCTTGCCAAGGCTGTTCACTGATTTCTCTTAAAATATGTGTCAGTTTAGCGAATTGCTAAAGAAAGAATCACTGCAACACAAAATGCATTTTAAGCTTTAATCAGTGAAATGTCAGCCAAGCTGAATACAGTTATACAAATAAAAGTGGTAACATTCTTACAGTGAGTTATTTGAAGCAAAACTACTGACACACCTGAAGAGGAGAGTTTGATCTCTTCCTGGTATTCTGACTTCTTGGCAGCAAATCAGAAGTTGCATGTCTGTGCAGGGAGCTGGATCTGGTGACCAAGTTTGAAGACTTGATTAACATTTAACATGACTTGATTAACATGGTAATTAGTATGTTCAAGCTGTTGCCCAGGATTGGTGTCTCCAGTTGCCTTTTCTGCTGCTGTGCCTGACTGGACCGGCATCTCAGTCTTTGCTCCAATCAAGCTGCGCCAACAATTGCACCATCTGCTTACTTGGGCCGGCTGTGATTTATTGTGCCTGCTGATGTGCATTGTGGTTGTGGTTGTTTTGGTCACTGTTTTCTAGGTTAGATTTTACCTTTTTACTTGCTGCTGTGGTTACGTTGCAGTAAGTTTTTACTGATGCCTTCTTGTTTTTGCTTAACACATTCGCTGCACCTTGACGCTGGGCAGGGGATTCATTTTTTACCACTTGGGTTTAAAGGTGCTACTCACTAAAGATTATTGGTGTGGTTAGTTGGGTAAGATAGAGGAGGATTTTTTATTTTTAAGACATCAGGCAGGAAGTACAATATAATATAAAAAATTTTTATTTCCTCATTTTAAATAGCACTCATTGTCTGTTAGTTCTTTTATTGTTTATAAAGACTTGTCATTTACTGAGAAATTATAATTTTGGCTTTACCTCCTTCTGCCTGGTCATTAATGTTATTTCCCTTCCCCTCTAAGCAGCTGGGGTCATAACAAAGCTCAGCAGCAGTTCTACGTTATAGAAACACACAGGTGTACGTTAACAGAAAGACAGAGAGGACAAAACACTGTAAAGTTGTTTGGGTTTTTTGTTTGTTACTGTTTGATTTTTTTTTAACAGTAAAGATGATATCTAAGAGGTATTTGGCAACAAAGCCATGTGAAGCAAAAAAGTACGTTATCAAATGCACTAAAGTTTCAACTTCTAGTAGCATGCCATGCACCTGGGTGCTACTTTATCTGCTTTATCTGTTTCTACCTTCATTTGAATTAGAGAATGTAGCGGTATAGAGGCTAGCCCAGATGTGGTGTCAGGAAATCAGTGTCAGACCTAAATCAGCTACTTTTTTAAAGTCAGATAAACAACAGAGATGCTTACAGGCTTTTGGTTTCCTCATATAAACTTTATGCGTGACTGGTTGTGTTGACTCTCTTTTAAAATCATGTTGCTGATGTTTGTTAGTCTTTGAAAGCCTGAAATCACCTCTTTCTTTTCTTTTTTCACCTCCACTCAGGGCTAAAGTATTTTGATGTTTGAATAGTGGGCCTTCACTGTTCACACGTTCCACTGCAGATATCAGACACACAGCCAAACTTCATAACCTTGCTACTCAGAGAGCTGAGAACAGCTGTATGAAACCTTCTAACTGCTTTGACAGGGCCTCGTTAAAACGGCCCGAAAATGTCACTCTGGTTCAGACCCATTCGGTGCTCTGCTGTTTCCCCAACAGCGCTTACCTCAGTCTCTCGCTGAAACCGTCCGGAGTTTGACTTCATTTCCCTGCAGCACACAGAGCTGACAGAAAAGGCCAGATAAATAAAAGTTTTTATTTTTTCCTTCTTGCTCACAAAGGTTGTGGGAGAGGATTAATAATGCACCTTTAGTAGTGGAGAGGCCTTGGATCAGGTGGTAGAGCGCGTTGTCCACTAATCACTGGCTTCGAGGGTCTCTGACCCCTCCAGCTGCCACAGTGTCCTGGGGCAAGACTCCAAACCCATAGCTTGCCTCATTGGCTGCAGTGAGTGTATGTTAATAAATACATGTCTTACATATTTATTAAAAAATGCAGTTTAAAAATAATTATATTCACCAGTTGTTCATATCCATTTCATACAATATTACTTGTCCTGTTATTTCTGTTGGTATGTTCAGATATTCCACCAGATTAGCCATACTCTTCAGAACGTCGGTTGGTCTTATTAAGCGTTGGTCTTATCAAGAAGATCAAACTGTCAGCATTTGTAAATAAATGCAGTTCTGGTGATTGTTATGACCACTAACCGTCAGGTAGATCCATCATTTTAAAGGCAAATCAAATGCAAAGCCACAGCACAACTATTTTTAACATTATAGGGCATAACTATTAGTTTTTATGGTATTCTTTAGAATAACACAATCACTTTGATTACATCTGGGAGACTGATGAGGTAAACAGAAACACTACTTCACTGCTGTTTGATTAAACCGCCTGTTCGATTGGCCAGGACAGAGCGTTGCAAGACATCGCATTGTGTTGTGAAGTCAAACAAGGTTCTCCTGTGCAGATGATATCGCTGCTTTTTTGTGACTTGAATGAGTTTACTGCATTTATTTTATCTCTATTTAAACAAGGCCACATATTTAAAGCTGCACTTTGCTTCATTCTGTCTTTAATTATTGATAATTAAATATTGCATTAATTATCCCGTTCAGACAGTTGACTCTTTTTTTCCCACGGAGCACACATCAAATGATTGTCCAGTATTGTGTTTTATATGCGCTACTGTGACAAAGTGGCTAGGACAGAAATCATTTTGCCATTTGTCACTTGCATATATTGTTATTTTGTGTTCTGTCATCCTATAGTCCATCATAATGCTTTAATGTAAACATAGCACATGTAACCTTGGCTCTACATACTATCCCGGGTCTGTTTGTAGTAGCATTGGTTATATTCATTTCATCTGTGCAAATTACTTAAAGCTGAATGTCACTTCATCACTAATTCATTCAATTTTTCATTTGTTTATGTAGTTTGGTTATACTTACCATTGGGTGTTCCTTTGAGCAGGTCCTATGTGTAAACCAGGTATGTGGAAAGGGCCGCCCCAGTACTTCCTGATTTTATAGGATATGATGTCACTGGTCATGTCAATTGGGTGTAGCCAAATGAAGGGGTGTTTCTTTTGTGTAAAATTGTTTATTTAATTTAAAATAACCTCATTAGTCAGATTAAGTAAAGAGACTGACTTTTCAAACTGTTTAGTTGGGTGAATGAGTTTGTTAAGTGGAAAAGTGATTTTGTTCCTGTTTCTTTGTCTAGACTGTGTTATGTAGTCTACCCTGTTTTCCCAATGGTAGGGGTTAATGAGATCCAGGTGTGAGTGCAATTCTGTATAAAGCAGGTGAGATTTTGACTGAGAGGTTCTTATGTTTGTGATGCAAATTGTTGAAGGCGACGCCAGAAAATAAAGAAGACTTAAAAGAAACTTGAACCGGCCGCAGATGCTGTCTTTCTATCATTTTACATGCTGCTCATGTTATGCTACTTCACAGCTACATAATAACTTCATTTTTGTGCAGGCCATTTCTGCAAAGGATTTAAATAATGCCGCTACTGTCGAGGAAACACGAATAACAATCTGATTTCACTCAGGAAATCAGTGTTAATGTAGTATGGATATGACCCACATGCAAATCTCGGGTAAGTGACCTCAGATAGAAAGATACCTTTCAGTGAGAGCTACTTCAGTAATAACTATCATAATAACCCACAGGTTTTTAATATTCTGCAACCTTCTTGTCTCTTAATGCATTTTATGACAAAGGCAGGCATACCTATTTATTTATCTCTCTGTCTCCTCTCTTTGTTTCCTCCTGCCCTGCCGCTGCACTTCATCTTTTGAGCCTACTACTCGCATAAACACGGAGACGAGTTGTAATAATGTCAGCAGTATTAGAGATCACCGGCGGGGATAAGACCATTGTGTAAAACATACTGTGGTGAGCTATGAAGCACAAAAACTAGACAAGGGAGGAAAAAATACTGTTAGTAATAATTGCTTAGAAAATTGCTTCAAAGTGCTTCCCATTCATTCGTGTTTCCATCTAATGGCTGTGCAGAGATCAGTGAGACATCCTGTAACTTGGACTTGTCTGTGGTATGAGAGGGCCACTTTGTTTCTTCTCTCTCCTTCTAGACAAACCTTTATCATTAGTTTGTGCGCGCGTGCGCGTGTGCGTGCGCGTGTGCGTGTGCGTGCGTGCGTGCGTGCGTATTCCCACTTCTCAAGCACATCAAGTTCTGCAAACAGCGTCTCATTTGCGTGACAGGGTTGCTTGTGCTCCAGCATGCCAGATGAGGCTTATAAGGACACAACAGTTTGCATTAGTTGATGAAAAGCTGCTAATGCACATAATTATTGCACATTAATGTACCGCTTTTGCTTTATTATGCAATGTTTGATCATCAGATCTTAATCGTGATGCTGCAAAACTGAGTTTATTACCTGAAAACGGCAGAACTAAGCAAAACTAATCTGTTACAACAAAGATGTTACTGCTTGTAGTTTACATGGAAGACGTGTCTGCAGACTGACTACTGAGCGGTAGTGAAACTTGACAAAATGCAATACATTTTCTCATAGTTTCGGTGCAGCACAGTAAACTGCACATCTTTGCAGTGAGTTTCACCTAAAGACTTCCAGCAACCAGTCACCAACCAGATGGGGAATCGCATTTATCCCTAGCTTCTGTGGCTATGACCTAATTTCTTCTACTGTACATGCACAGAATCTGTCTAGGTTAATATTTCAAAGGTTTTATAATCTTTTCAATCACATAAATTAAAGTTCTAGATTGTCGAGCTGCCTGTTGTAGCGACTCATTGTGGATAATGTAGCAGCTGAAAGTGGCTTCTGTCGAAGTCCTTATTTATCAAGAGAGAAAATGCCCTTCTTTTTAAAGAAACTGAGATAAGGGGCATAAATCTTAATAATTAATATAATAAATATTTTTATTATTATTTATGAATAAAAAGTACTCCAACTAGAAGCTTTCTGAAAGTGGGATTCTCTTGTCATTGCAGTCCCACTTAAGTTTGAAAACCTGCTAATAAGGGAATATTTTTGACTCTGTATTCAAACTGATTTATGTTCATATTTCTATACATTAGAGGGAACATTTACAACAGACCACTTGCCTCTTAATTTTAGTATTAATTCATACTTTTGTCTTTAAAGATAACATGAGGGTTACTTCGTAGCTCATCTCACTGATCCTGACAATGTTGCCAGGTGCAGTCATATCATGGAAAAACTTTGAAAAAAAGTAGTTGTGATCTGTTTCCAGGACCTGATAAACAGCCGAGGATGTCGGCTGTTAGTCGGGTGGTTGGCAGGTTGACTACTGTGTTAGAAGTGCCACCACTGAAGCACTTGGACAGCACAGGTCTTTCCTCTCCCACATCAGATTCCCATCTTTATCTGCTTAGTTAGGTTTTTGGTGACAAACACAACTTGTTTGTCATAGTTTGCTGTTGGGTTTTTCACACCTGAGCTCAGTTATGTTGATTGGGCAGTTATAGAAAGTGCTGTGCACACACCTCACAGATGGGCACTACAGGACACTGAGATGAATGTCAGTACAGCTTAACTGCACCATCATTGCTTATCAATGAAAAGCAGTCCTAAGCATTTTTCAATGAAAGAAAAAGAGGAAGGAAAATCGGCTATCAATCCCAACATGAGGCTGTTACACGCTCAGCATTTTAGCTTTCAGGAAAGAGCTGCTATTACTCCTAAAACAAGACCAAATTTGTAATAAATTCTCAGTTATTCTTGAGTAGTCTGCAGGTTTATTCAGGTTTAAACTCAAACGTAGAGGTGGAAGAGACACTTCCACCTCAATAATTCTTTATGTAAATCACAAATTACAACCAAGTTGTAGCTTGTGGCAGCAGCCTGTGCATTAGTCCCACCCTCCAGCAGCCATGCCTGTTCCACCTTCATCCCTGCGATCTGCTGAATGCTTCTGAAAAAAAACTTTGAGGCAGTAGTTTGACATCAAGGACGGTGTTTCCTGTGTTTGTGATGGATGTTAAAGCGGTCAGTAATGCAGCGATCGCATGATGGGCCACGGGATGTGGTGTGATAGCTGGTGTTACATCAGGCCATCTAAAACCGCCTCTCTGAGCCGACTGACCTTCAACTTGTTTATTTTTGCCTTTGTGCCAGCAGCCCAGCAGCAAGGAGAGGACGTCTGGGTAACAAGAAAGGCATTCGACATCTCGATGAGGAAACCCATTCGACCGAAGCGCCATGTTAAATCCACTAGGAGAAAAACAATCTCTGTCAATAGCAGCTAACACATCTTTGAAAATCATACGTATTGATTTGGCAAAATGAATCTGACATTGTTCTCCTCAAGGTCTCAGCAGGAGAAGCATGTTGTACTCTGAGGATCGGCACAGCAAAAGCTTCCTTCTGAAAAATTAAACAAGTGGAGGTTGGACTGTGTGCTGGGAAATGGAAGCAAGCTGTCAAGATATTTGATATGACCTTCGATCCCTGTTTTTTTTTTTTTTTCTGTTATTCTGCATTTCCTGTGAGCGTGTGTGTCGGTGGTATGGCTTTAGACAAAGAGAAATAAGATGGAAGAATGAAAAAATGAAATTAATTTAATATTCGAGAAAAAAAAAGTCTGAATATGTTCTTCGTTTTTCATCTTTTGTGCACAAAAAAAAATGGAGTAACTGAATTTTGTATGTAGTCTGTTGAGGAAAAGGGTTTGAACAGTTCCACAGTTACTCTGATATTCAAAAAAATAATCCTAATTTCAATGCATTCAAGGTTTTTAGGTGTTGAACTGATCTTTAATGAGCTCTTTCAGACATGATTTCAGAGTTAGATTAATTTTGCTGCTAAGCGGAGAAGATGCAGATCTGAACTGTATCCATTGCTCTTCAATCCTGGGAAATAATATCAGAAAAGACAAAGGAAGCATGTTATAAAATTAACAGTCTGATTCTTGCTTTTCAACTTCCATAGCATAAACTATACAAACATTTAAAATTGCTGTGAAAGGATTTGAGGTAGAAAGCAGGCAGGGTGCAAGCTCAGAAGTTTGCAGGAAAATTAAACTTGTTGAGTAGTCAGATGTTCTCAAAACAAGATAAGAAAGATCAACAAAGGAGATAAGATATAGAAAAACAACAATGTTTAAAGACAGCTGAAAGTTAGCTTTGACCTCATATTTAGCTCCGTCTCCATCCATCCATTCATTTTCTTAACTGCTTTTAAAATTTAGGGTTGCTGGAGCCTATCCCTGCCATCAGGGGGGCAAAAAGCAAAACTAGGTGATAAGGAGAGAGCAATGATCTGTGGCCAATACCTGCAAAACCATTCTCTTTATGGAGGTTGTCTTGTTGTTGCCTCTCCAGTGCACCTGTTGTCACTTTCAATTGCACCATAGCCGATGAAAGTGATTGATGGTTTATGTTTCTGAAAAGACAAAAATGTCCTTTCTTCAAAAGTAGTCTGGATTATATTCATAAATCCCCCAATATCCCCGTTTCCCATCCTGTGCTCCAGCTAGCGTGGCTCTAAGCTTATCCATGTATGGATGGTGGGATGTGATGTTAACGTGTGCAAACACCCATCACTTCAAAAACTCAGATGTAAGTGGGATTCTCCTGTCCATCCAATCCCACTCAAGCTTGAAAACATCCTAATAAGAAAAAAAAACAACTCTGCATTGGAACTCATTTGTATTCATATTTTTAATACTTAAAAATTAACAGACCTTATGGTGAAATAACATTGCATTAAAGAGGCTTGCACTTTAACCTTTCCGTTCCATTCAGTAATTATTGTGCTTATTAGCTCTGCAGTTGTGTCATCTTCTAAATACCAGTGGCGCTCTCCATTAGAGTTCAGTTCAGAAGCAGAAGGAAAGCTTTGCATTCGTTGCATCAGCTTCCAATACTTAGACCATTAATTAAATCTAATGATAGGTTGCCAGCCACCCACAAGCTGGTTGCTGACAGTTGTTGATAAAGACATTAAATTATGCAATAAATGTCTGTAGCTTTAAAGTGAGACATGTCCTTATGCTGAAACATTTTCATTCCCGTTTCTTTTTCACTTTTTTAGCAGATTTTTTTTTTTTACATCGATATTTGGCATAAACTGATAGTAGAACACCAACAAAAACAACTACAAGAGTGTAATCAATTGTGTAATCAAATTAATAGCAATAATTAGTAGCAAAAAAAGGTTAGAAGACAGAACGCAATAGAATAAAGTCAGATTATTAAAAAATAGTTTCAATGAGAATCTCAACACAAGGTCTCATTTAAAGGAGTCTACAGTGTCAGCTACACATAGAGACTATTCCAAAGTCTTGTTGCCACAGACTGAAAGCATCCTTCCATCTCTAGTCCTCAGTCTCATATGAGGAACAACCATTAGGATAAACGGGATAACTAGTGTGGAGCTAGTGTCCATTTAGTATTCTCTATGCAAGTATGAGAGTCTTAAAATAAGTCCTATAATTTACTGTGAAAAGATGTATGGGGCATAAGTTATGTGTAATGTGTGTTTAGTAGAATGCGTTCTGTATCACTAGGAGGTGTGAAAGAGATGATTGAGCTTGTAAAAGGAGCATTGCAGGAATCTGGGGTGAGTTCAGCTCAGGAAACTCAAAATGTAAAAATGTTTCAGAAAGTAAAGCAACAGGAATGTGAAATAGATTTTATATAAGAGTCAAAGACCATAAAAGAATCATATACTACACCGAGAGTGTGATTGCTGATGAGCAGAAAGAAGCAAGCCCTGGATTGATTCTTGGATTTATTTCAGGAGGAGCTGTTATGGTTGGCTTCAGTCTTGTAGAAATTAAAACTAACGTAATTCTTGGAGAGCCAGTCACTAATCTAGTGACCGGTGTGCAGCATATTGAGCTGGGAAAGCTTAAATGGCATGTATTGCTGAATGTCATCTGTATAAAAATGATCAATAATGCCACCTAAAAGAAAAATGTAGAAAGAAAATAATGATGAACTCAGGATTGATCCTTGTGGAACCCCTCCGATCAGTGAAGCAGTGATAGAAGGGAACATGCTCACCCAAAAACAGAGAAGGTGCTGTCAGATTAATAGGAAAACCAGTCTAACGCAGAGCCAGAGATACCAGCTAAAACCTTAATCCTGTTAACATGCTGTGGTCAGCGTTACCAAAGTACAATGAGTCCAGAACAATTCCCTGAATCAGATGCTATTAAAAGATCATTATAGACCTTTAAAAGAGCAGTCTCAGTGGAGCGCTGCTTTGGAAAGCCAGATTGAAAAGGGTCAGACATTTTTAATTTGAATAATAAGGATCTGAATGGACGTTCCACAACTTTTTTCCAATCATTTGCTAATAAATGGTAATTTTGAAGTAATTGCAAGTGGAACCTTTATCAAGATTAGATACTAGAGATATGACAAAATGGCAGCTGTAACATTGTACAGGTTCACTGTAAAAGCAAGGTGCTTTGCTGATAATTGAAACAGGAAATGGAGTCATTACTGGGGTAGAAATGGGAAGGCCAGGAACTTTCAGCTGGTTAGACTCTTCATGAACTCAGGCGACTAATCTGCATTTCCAGCCTCTGCAGCATAAAAGAGTATTTTAAAGAGAAGAACAGTGTGTTTCCACAGCCTTTAGTTGTTTTAACAAATGCATAATCAAAATGTTCCGTTGTGCTGTTTGGTTTTTAGTCATCTCACACTCTGCTGTTTTGGTCTTCCCACATTAACCAAAGTCAAGCAACAGGCTTTGGTTAGTGTTTGTTTTCTTTTCTCCTTATCATGGAACATAACTAATAGATAATTTTTTAATTGGTAACTGTAATGTGATTAGTAAATTCATGTGGAATAATGCTCTAGATTACTGTGTTTCAGACACATGTGCTCCCCTTCTTATAGTATTCATCGGCAGAAATGAAGAAAAATGTTTTTCTGCTTTACTGTGTGTTGCTCCAGCAGCCTGAATTACTCCAAAAAACGAGGTATTTCTACTACAGACTTCCCTCTGTGTGTTTATTCATTACCTGTTGAAGAAATTCATCATGTGTGTGCCCACAAAGGCAGCATAGCATGCTTTCTCGCTCATATTGCAAACGCCCCAGCACAATACTATAACAAATTAGACTCACACCTGGGCGTGGAGCAGAGCTAATGGGGAGTTAAATCAGGAAAAGCACCTTGACCATTTCTTTCACCTTGTAGCTCATAAAGACATGCTGCAGACTGAAATGTAATGTTCACAGTGACATGCGTGTACATACAGAGAATAAGCGCTGGGGTGCAGATTTGTGGGAAGGTGTCTATTTCAGCAACTTGCAGCAATTTAAGTCGGTTTGGCAGTTGCGAAGGGAGCGAGCATTCGAACCTGACTACTGTGTTTCACAGCCTGATGCGTCTCTGCTCTTCCTGCTGCCCTTTTTCTCCTGCGCTTTTCTGTACATTTCTTTCTGTACACTCTCCCTGTTCCTTGTCCTTCTTCACCTCATCTTTTCTCCTCGCTTTCACCACCTGGCAACTCCCAGAGAGACTGTGGTGGCTGCTGATGACTCAGGGGAATATGTGTGTGTGTGTGTCGGAGGAGGAGGTAATTCAGGGAATCATTGGCATTCTTCCTCATCCTCCCGCATGATGGATCACCCAGCTGGGGAGAGACCTCATAGAGCCCGAATAGCTACAGAACAGTACTATCGGTCCATAAAATGAGCATTTTAATAAACTAAAAGAAAATATTTGGAGTTAACATACAAAAAATATCAGCAATGTTTGTATGTACTCTTAATTTAAGATGCAGAATACATTACTATGCAAATTGCTTGACTTTCTCATCATTTTTTAAAGTGCTCTTGAGCAGTAGTTCTTCATGCTAGCTGAATCTCTTTGGACATTGCCTGCTTTTCACTCACTAATTATCACCCTCATTGTTTGTTTGTTTGTTTGTTTGTTTTTCAGCCAGGTTCGTCAAAGTAGTATTTTTGCACTACTGGACAAGTGGAGGACAAAAATAAATAAGTACCAGGCCTGCAAAAGTATCGGCAGATAATGAACACTGAGAATGAAGACTGAGGTGTTATGAAGTAATGAATCCGAATTTTTAATTTTTGGTTCAAATCATCATCCTTGTGTACGGAGAAATGTACAACAGTGAGTGTCTACAGTAAAACATGGCGGATGCTCTGTCGTATTTCTGTGGTGTTGGAGATATTTTTAGAATTGAACATAGAAAATACGGTGAGATTTTGGACCACATCTGGCTTCATTTTTAGGCAGGACAGTCAGTTTACAGGCAGATGTGGAGGTGTAACTAAAACAGGTGGATGTCCTGAGTGCAGAACTTTCTAAACCCACAGTTCATCAAAGTTTCATGGTTCCTCATGGAGATGTTTTTTTCCTGTTTAATACAGCCGACAGCAGGTAATGATTTAAGTGCAGGGCTTTCAAAAGATGACGTGAGCAATAATGGAAGATGACAGTGAAACAGAAATAAAACATTTATCTATTATATATACCATTATTCTTCCTGGAGATAGAAAATCCTCTCTTGACCCCAGCTGCCACAATAATCACACACTGCAATCATTTATTGAAAAACTAAATTTACTCAAAAGTTTATATTTAATTACAGACAAATCTGACCAAACCGATATGAAATATTAAAAAAAACACGTAAAAGACTTGAAATGAGATTAATAATATTTTTTTTTAAAACTGAGAAAGCTGCAGAGGACATTATATTGACAGATGTTATTTTACTTTTAGCTTATTATTCACAACTTACAGTACGTCACGAGTGCAAGTTAAATTTTTTTTAAGAACTTAATGAGATTTTTCATCCCTCTTAGTTTAAAGATTGTCTGCGTTTTCCCTTCAGGAGTGAACGCCAATGTTTAAAAATCCACACTTACCGATTAAATTAGGAGGAAAGATTATGACTGATGAGCTTACAAGAAACTAATCCTATGCGCCATTCAGAGGATATACAAAGTTTAACAATGCAAGTTTCATTCCTCTGAGTTTTTTCTCCTTTTCCTTTTTTGTTTTTCTTCTAATCCAATCAGAAGATTTACTTGCTTTTTAGAGAATAAAATCATATAGCGCCTGTGAGGAACGTTTTATATCGCGCATCATTTCGGTGCTCTCAGAAAAACAAGATAAACGATGCCCAAAGCAAAACTTCAAATTGGATTAATGCTTATTTGCTTCCACTTTATATGCACGCAAAACTATTGGAAAGTTTAAAAGAGAAATGTTTAGCTTACCGCCTGATAACTATTTATCCATGAACGCTTATGTTTCTGCCTTTCTCAGCCCACATGTTTCTGTTTTATTTTTATTTTTTGAGTCATATGTGATTAAGACACATTTCAAGTTAAGCTGAGATAAAGACATTTCATATGGCCTTACAGCACTTTCTTTCCCCCCGAGCTCCCGCTGCCACGTACTGTGCAATCCTCTGAAAGATCCTAATTTGTGGTAAATATGCACTGGGGAGAAGGAGGTCACAGGCCACGTTAGCCCGCTCAGTGGGAGATTTCTTTCTCCATCCCTTTTTATTATTTTTCCCTCATCATGTGCACGACCTTTAAAACGTAGCAAAAATGAAGGGCAGCTTCTGTTGGGGGTTTAATTATAAACAGGCCCAAGGTCACATCCTATCACTGAGGGCCTTTGCATATTATTCAAGGATTTGAGGCCAGTGGTGTCTGGGCAAAGCGATACTGCGAGTGGATAAATAACGACACATCGTAGTACAACAGTGAGAGAGAAAAAAGAGGATTGCTTTTTATCTTAGGTGCTTTAAATCAGGCCAGTAGAGTAAATAGGCTGTCCGGTCTAGTGGTTTGGTTTCAAGCTTGTGTACAGTATCCAAATTTAAAAAATTCTCTCAGTGAGGCTAAAAAAGAAGGTTCTACTACTAGGATTAAATAATTTAATCCTCTTATGATCAAACCAATTCTGACTCTGTGACTCCAAAACAAAGATATTAAATCAAATCCATTAATCCACTGCAAACAAACTTGGTGATTAAAAATCTCAGGTTCAAAAGTCACTCTGACTCTGGTTGGATCCTCTGGAGGCTGCTATTTTTAATTTCATGGTTAAAGTAAATTGAATTGTTTAGTAGATGTTTCTGGAGCTATAAAACACTTTGCACCTTCTGCCACAGTAATATTTTAACAACGAATCTGTGACGCTGGAGGAAAGGAATATGTAACCATTTATTTAATGGTTATAAATGATACAAAATGTGAATTATTCAATGCTTAAAATGAGTTTCTTCTAATTTCAGAACCTCATTCAACAACAGATGGTAAGCTTGGTTGACCAATTCAGGTTGAGATCTTAATTAAAAATGATCTTAAAAGGATATTAAATATATTGTTGACCTTACATGACTAACTTGGCTGTGAAGTCATCAGGTCAGGTGCTGATTTGTTCTGATCTCTCAGTGGAGGACTGACCCTTCAGTCTAGGCTCTAAAATCATAAACTAGCGGGACTGCAGTACAAGTATTTGTTTACGCTCAAACAAGCATGCAACCTTATAGTTCTTGGTTACCTTCACCAAGGAGCTTGTGTTTTTAGTAGCATTTGCATGTCATTCTGTCTGTACACACGATAGCTCAAAATGTTTTGAATTAATCCTGTTAAAACTTTGTAGGGGCGACGGGTGGGGTCATGTTAGCAATCCATTCAAATTGCCTTTAAGGTCAGCTTAATGATTTATTTGTTGAAAATGGACAAAAACCTTATAACTTAGAAACTATGATTCATACAAGTGCTGTCTGTGGTGGCTTTCATAGAAAGCACCATATAAAGATTTAAAATATCATGTCACATTTGACCTCTGACCTCTGCTTAGAGGTCAATACACTGAACTGAGGGTCAAAGTGATAAAAATTCTATATAGAGCTTTTTAAAACCTAGGTTTCTGACTGCCAGTGTTCGTGCTGACAACATATACAGTAGGTATATGTGATGTGATGGAGTGACACAGGGAATTCAAAAATATCATGTTACTTTGGACCTCTGACCTCTTCTTTAAGGTCATTTGGTCGAAGTGTCATAAAATGTCTTTTATATTTTAAAACTATGGATAAAAGTATCCAGCTGTTTTTGTATTTGGTAACATTTAGAAAATAAGGCTGGTATATGAAGTGTCTAAATATCAAATTATATCACACTTGACCTCTGACCTCACTTTTACATTTCATATATTCTGTTGCCCATTCCCAAAAAGTTGATTCTGTTCATCTTTAAAACCTTTAACGGATCAGCACCACCGTACATATCTGAGCTGCTGTCGCCATATGTTCCCCTTAAGCTGAGGTCCATGGACCAGCTGCTCCTGGCATTCACGAAAAAGCCATCATATTATAGCCATAATATACTAATATGTGGAATGATCCCCCTGTCCGTGTTAGGATTTTCCCTCTCACTACCTGTTTTTAAAATATCTCTTAAAACTAATTTTTTATTCCTTGGTTTTTAACTCAGGATGAGATTGGCATGCTCTTACCTTCTGTTCATTATTGTGTTTTGTCATCGTCTTATTGGTTTGCTATGTGGTGTTTCTGTTTATCAAGCAATTTATCAAATGCTTATTTCTAATTAAAGAAAAAAAAAAGTGCCTTATAAATAAAATTGGATTGGAATCAGATTGAATGGGACCAAATTGTATTTGACACGTAACCCTATTAAATATCTGTCATTATCAATGACAATAAAAGTGAAAAATCGCGTTGTTGTGAAAATTTAAAAACACTGTTGGTTTAATTTCTTCTCCACAATGAGTGTCAGAAAACCTTTTCAGGGCGAATTGATGTCTATATAAACAATAAGTTTACAATGATTTACTCTGTCATCAGGTATATTCTTATTCCTGCTGCTGAAAAACTACAAAATGTTCGAGCTCTTAAGGCTTTTATTGTTTGTGGTTTGTCCAGATTTTCCATTTTTAGTCTTCAGCAGCGTCCCAACCTGCTGCATCTGAGCTTTCTGTCTCCAAATGTCGTGGAAACAGTGGCAGATTGAACTCAGAAACCACTGTGATTTATTTCATGCTAAAAAGCTGAGTCTCAAATCGACTTTGACTGATAATCAAATAGGAGTGCATCATTTTGACTATATTAAATAATCTTTTCAGTTTTGCAAACTCTCCTGAGCAGAGATTGTTTCTCCTGCTACGTATTCTGAGAAAATACCTTCAAATGCTTAAAACTATGTTCTTTTCCTTAGTTTTTTCCATCTGTTTGGTATTCTCGTTTTCATTTATGATCTCCAACTGCATGGGATTAATTAGGCTCTGAATGGATCGAATTCACTCCCCACATTTTCGAACATATTGAGACACAAGCAGGCAGATGGTCGCAAACTTATTTCTCCTGGCATTCTGATCATATTCCAAGACTCCAACCCTACTGGGACCAGTGCTCTAATTTTCTACATCAAGTTTAATAACACAAGCTTCTTCAACGTCCACTTACAAGGTGTGAAACGGCCTGGAAAACACTGGAGCGGCTGACCTTAATGACAAGCTTGTGAATTATTAATTGAATCACATTTGGTGCATTTACATATCAAACTGCAGCGCATAGGAATGTATAGCTGATTTTATGAGGACAAAAAAAATAAGGTTGGCTCATGATTTCCGGTCGGGAGCTTGTTATTGTAGATTGATTCAAAAGTGGGTGTCCAAACCAGTTTATTTAATAAGTTCCAGTTTATCTTTCCCCAAACTGTGCTAAATATTCGTAAAAGCAGCATGTGAAACGTCTGCCTCTCTCTCATCATTGCAGGAAATTTGGACCACATTTTTTAAAGTCCAGTACCCACGGGGGATGGTGACATTTATCTTAAAATAACCTTTCGTCAAACGGCCTTCAGTATCTCACGGCACTGGCTCAGTCCTATTTGGCTTATCATATAGACAGGGTATAATGAGGACAGCAGATAGGCGCGCGCTTAAGGAGGCGCCTTAAAAAGCCACAAAGATCCAGTGGCATTGAATGAGCTGCTCTCAGTTTGTAACGAGGTGGAACCAGGTTTGTTTAAGGATAAAGGCTGGTTGGTGTGTGCCTCGCTTCCTTTTTCTTTAGAAAAATTACAGATTTTCATGTGGTAGCAGAGAAAAGCTTTTTTGGTGACATTTCAAACTGAATTTGTAATATTCTTTCAGGTAATTTGTAACATTTTCACGGTTTTACCAGCTAATTCTTAGCGCCGCTCTATGATTTTCCTCTCAGCGTGTATTTTAAGTCAAATTTTCTGTGCAAGTAGCTGCAGAATGACTGTTTTCAAATACCCAGGTCTGCTGTAAATGCTGTACTGCTCATTCACTCGTCAACACTCTCTCCTTTACTGTTTCCTGTTTTATTCATTTTTCCTTTTCCCCAATATTTTTCTTTCTTCCTCTAGCTAAACTTTTTTTTTTTTTACCCCTCACCACAGTCTTCATTATTGGGTTGGTAAACTGATGTTGATACCTGGAGTTCAAAGTCCAACCGTGACACTTGACTGAACAATCCTTTAGGACATTTCGGCACCCTAATGCAACTGTCGTCTCATAGCTGAAACACAAAACATCAGAGTGCAGTGGAGCTTGTGTGCAGCTCGTTGCCGAGCGCTCCTCAAACTAATCGAATCACAATGGGGTACTCCCTTTGAAGGAGCACGTCAGTCCAAGAGAGATATATGCCCAGCCTAGCCGCTGTGCAGTATGGAGCATCTGTTTGAGGTGGTTTATGGTTCAGCTGACTTATTTGAAACTAGAGACTCTAGCAGGTTGATTGTCCATACAAGAGAGAAGGTGAAGCTCACACCCTGACCGACAGTACCCTACTGCAGTCTGCAGACATGAATTTCTAGTGTAATATTCCAGTGCATATTTCATACACTTCTTGGTATATATTTATCTGTAACAAAACGGCCCTGCTAGGGCCGTAACAGCTGGTAAAGAAAAACTGCACTGTGATGTCTTCCTTAAACTAAATTTAATTCTTTGACCTAATTTATCATTATTTTGTTATACAATCAGCTGTTCCAGCATAGGCATAGAGACAGACACTCTCTGGGAAACAGTTATCTTGTTTATCAATTCTTTTCATAACACTCATGGACAAAATTTCAAGGTAAAGCCAGGGGACAGGTCAGGTTCAGTGTTCCTGTTGGCTTCATCAAGCAGTAATCTCCATCTTGCAGTGGAGCACTTTGCAGCCGAACGAGAAGTAGCTGGGACGAGAATTAGCACCTTGGCGTCCGAAACCATGGTTCTCATCTGGAAAAGAGTGGGATTGAGTTACTCCCTCAAGTGGAGGAGTTTAAATGGGTATTGAAGTATTTAAGTATCGCTCTCTTCATGAGTGGAAAAACAGGGTGGAAGATGGACAGATGTTTGCAGTGACATGGATGCTGTAGCAGTAAAAAGAGAGCCACAGGAAGACGAAGCTGTTGTTTTATTGGGCCAGCTACATTCCTATCCTCACCTGTTGTCACAACACACTGGACTGGGTAGTGGCTGAAAGTACCCCTAGCCGGTTCTGCCGGAGGGTTCTTCCTGTTATAAGAGTTTTTTTTCTTCCCACTGTCGTCAAGTGCTTGCTGATAGGGGTGTCGTCTGATTTTTGAGGTTTTCTTTGTATTATTGTAGTCTTTGCCATACAATATATAAAGGACATTTTCGTTGTGATTTGGCTCTATATAAATAATGTTGAATTGAGAAGTATAGGATTGTCAAGATGGGCTTACTCCAAGGGGTGTGTGCACTCAACCGTTCATGAGACGCTCAGAGTAGAACTGCTCCCCCTAGACATCAAAAGGAGACAGTTGAGGTGGTTAGGGCATCTAACTAGGACGCCTTCTAATTGAGGTGTTTCAGGAAGGAAACCCAGGGATAGACCAATGATATGCTGGAGAGAATGTCTCGGCTCGCTTGGAAAATGCCTCTGTTAGAGCTGGAGGAGGCTGGAGGCTGACTGAGAGGCATCTTTGCTTAGACTGCTTTTGCAACCCAGATATGGGGTTGAATATGGATAGGTGGATGGCTTGGAGATAATCATTAATGACTGGAGTTAATCCATGCAGACAATCTGCATTATATAATAATACTAATACTACTACTACTAATAATAATGATATGACAAATAAAATCAAAATTGTCAGCACAGAACCAACTCTCTTTTCTCAAACTCGATTTATGTGTGGTTTCTTCCTGTCCAGTCTTAGTGTTAAGTTGCTGTCATAGCATGTCGTCGCCTCACAGACGTCCCTGAAAAAAAGTCTTAACAGTTGCTGGCTCCACCCCCTGCGTACATCCGTAAACATCTGCCTCCCTACATGAAAGCGTCCTTCACCAATATTCTGTGATCAGTTGAACTAAATGATCTTATGAACCTCCTGATTAAAGAAACATTTGCATTTCACACCATATGCATACAGTAATCCATCCCTCTGCATCTGCAGCTCTTTGATCATGTGCCAATCATAAAAGTTGATTTCCATCATCTGCATCATTACATCGCTGCTCTCTAACTCAGCAGATGAAGTGAGCTGATTACATAAAGAGGCAATAAAAACCACAGATTTCTCTGAGTATTTTTTTCCACTCTCTTCTAAGCATGTGTTTGTACTGTAGTGGGGTATTTTGATGTGAGAAGCAAGAGTCTGCTTAGTTATTAAGCACTTGAAGGTTCTTCAAAGCAAGCTGAGTGGTGCTAAATGTCTTTATTTTAAAAAAACACTGAGAGAACTTGAGAATCACAATACTTAACGACATGAATGTGGTGAAAAAGCCAGTGTAGTTGCACAATGATGTTTTACGTGCATAAATGGACAACTGGTTGTTGTTTCCTATCAATCAAAGAAAGTAAAATTCAAATCAAAGTTATATCCACCCAGAGTACATGCTTTATTCTCGACTCAGAAGTGAAATATAACAGTTTCTTTTTTCAAAACTCTGTATTTATTAATAGTTGTTTCTGATTAAACATTTAGTATTTGTGTGACAACAACACTAGTTGAACAAATCCCCCAAGTAGCATCTTCAGTTTAATTGCAAAAGCTATTACCAAAGAGAACTCTTTTTATTTGGTTTAGATTTACCACTTTATGGTGGGCCCTTGCTGTTACTCTATGATGATAAAAATCTGCTCTTCTTATTTTTTCCCTGCATCATTACCTTTAATACACATAAGCACACACTCCCTTCCAGACACACATACCATTCCTGCTGTGCAGTAAGCTGGCTGGCCAAATTCTGGGCTTGTGTGCCCCATGGGGCTCTATCCTCGCAATGCTTAGTCTGAAAACGGTACCTCTGCTCAGCGCTCAGCTATGACAAGGCCAAACCACGGGCATATCACTTTATTGGATGATGGAAGAACATGCTTTCATCTAGTTATGAGTCAAAGGTTAGTGCCTGTGATTCAGTTAAAAATAAATCTTCTCCCTCTGACTGCTTTCTTGTTGTGACCTGTCTTGGTATTTTCTGTAATAACCTACAGCTGGATGCATATTTGTTAAAAGGGCAGCCATTCATTTGAACAGAACAGCATTTTGTATAGCACAGCGCACACAACCGTTGATCCTAAAGTAGTGTATCCTCCGAACAGAATGTAAACAACGAGCTTTTATAGTGGTTTCCAGTGATTGCAGTGTTCAGCTTCAGTAACTTGTTGTAGTAACGGTTGAGGAAGAGGTTGAGCATGCAGCACCTTCAACCTCTGGGTGAACACTTTCGATCACAAGGTGATTTCACAGGATGCCTGATGGAAACTGTTGGGAAATCAGTTTTACCCCGGTTCTTTTTTATTCCTCGGGCCTCCAGAGATGGCACCGGACCCAGTAGTCATTTTTACAAAACCTTTATTCATCTTTATTCATCTTCATTTAAGCATGCACTTCTAGAAGGGAAGACGAGGCCGGTGTCCCTCTGCAACAATCTTCACCTCTTTGTTAGTTACACCCAGCTTTATAGCAGCGACCCCATCATAAATCCCCCACAATGTGCTGCAAACTCTGTGTCTGTGTCTATGTGCACGAGCACGTGAGTGCCTGTGTGTGCGCGTACCCGCGTGTCTATGTGAGTGCACGTGAGTGAGTGTGCATGTGGATGTGTGAGTGTATCAGTTAAAACACTGTGGGTATGTGTCTCTTCCTAGGGGTCATAAAAAACCCCTCTCCCTTCCAGACCACAGTTATCAAGTTAAATGTTGAGACCCCCACACAGGTATCCTCTGGGGAATTTCCACTCAGCATTAACTCCTCTTTGTCTTACTTTCACAGTTCAACTGGGGAGGGTCTCCTAAGATCTACTCCTAAGTTCATGACACAGTCAGACCTTTATTTATATCCAGGGCAGTGTCAGTGTCTCTACCATAATTCTACATTCTATCTTAACACATTTCTAAACTCTAAAACAAACTAAACATTCCTACATGTCTAAACTCTAAAATAAGCTAAACATTTCTACAGAAGTAACCTGTCACTAAACAATTGTATTCTGCCTCGAACTAACCAACTGTCGTCATGACAGAATAGCCAAGGTGTGCAAATTATTTATAAAGGGGAGAAGACACAAACCTGACATCAGGGGGTCAGTCCCAAGCCGAAGTTGCATTAGGAAGGGAAGCTGGCTGTTCCTAAGGGGTCGACCGATTGGGAAATAATGGAGCAGCTGAAAGTACTCTATCTGCAAAACTAATGACACTGTCTCAGACTGAAATGATGAACATAGCTCACCATCTGATGCACAAACCTGAAAGTAGTTCTAAGTAGAGCTTCACAGAGCTTCTACTAGGATTGTTTGGTGTTACAGGTCCTAGTTTTAGCATCTGCCATTTGGTGTAAATTGTAACCCTAACCCTTTTGCAGCTAATTTTGCTAATATAACATGAAATGTCTTTGTTTCTAAAGAAAAGCATTGTAAGGTGATTGAAACTCTCACAGCCTTGTTATTAATTCATGTCACATTGCAACATTTTCTGCCACTTTTGACCGAGTTAAAATGAAAGAATATAAGACTATAACATGGACAAAATTAAATGCTGTATAAAAGTAATTTTCACAAAATATATTTGAAAAAAACTGAGCAATAAATGGCTTTACTCGTGGTGAAAGGTTAAAAAATGAAATCATATAATGCAACAATCAAACACATACAGAACTTAGTAGCTCCTTTGGGTCACATACAAGCAAAGAAGGTACGGATAGATGTACACAACTCACACCAATCTAAATATTCAGCAGACGTTATCCTGCATATAAAGCTTTATCATCCAACATGCATGCTCCACATCAGCTAAACACTCATCTAGCTATAGAGGCATAGAGGTATGAAACCCTTTGGCCTTCTGCAGACATCAAGCTAACGTATTAGACATAATTCACTTGGATGAAATTCAGCTGAGGGCTGTAAAATTTATCTATAATGATACAGTGCTTTTAGACCTCTCATTCCCAAAGCAGCCATGTTGTTGACCCCAGCTATACATGGCTGTGAATAATATAGGGCAGCCTTAACGTCTCAATAGATCACGCTGCATATCTCTGCAGACTACATCCACCGCACATTTGTTTTAAGAGTCTGATTTATGTTTCTTTGCTCCGTGAGGACCTTATCTCCATCCAGTGGAATACTGATAATAGGTAAAGCAAATGGCACCTTAATCACTTGAAGTAAAAAAAAGGAAAGAAATGGGGGAGAGGGGGGCGTCATGGTGATGCAAACAGCTGGTATGTCTTAAACTATTTTAATTAGAGCACATTTATGACAAGTCATGTTACCGAAAGACTGATATTACTCGGGCTCTTTTTGCATCCCTCCTTTCATACCACTAATTAATAAATCCTCATTGGACATGTATTGGCTCTGATTAGGTCTTCATACACCCTCACACTTACAGCTTATGGAAGCTTAATTTATTTGTCTATAAGTACTAAGACTTTCACTGGCTTCAAAAAGTAAAAATGATACTGTATATGAACATATGGACTTCTTATTTATTTAAAATGTTGGCTGGCAAAATTTGGAAGGAAGCAGTGCCAAACAGTTTTATTTTTTTTTTAAGATTGAAAGATGAGAGGATGTGAAAAACCCACACTATAAAAAAATTCAAATGTCTGCTGCCCAATTAGTGACCCTTTGAACAAAATAATTAACGAGGTATCTTCATCATCCATAATTATTAACAGTTTAGCTGCTGACACAGGACAGGCAGGCTAAATGAATCTCTCTGATACTAGATCATCTGTTTCTGCTGTGTGTGTGTCAGGATTTCTTCACATTGGCGATTCCTTCAGGAAACATGATTTCTCACTGCTGGCCCACCTTTCACGCTGACAGCATTAACAGTAAGTTTTCATGCCACTGAATCCTGAAGAGCTTCAAAGTTTGAGTCTAAGAGTGAGACTAAAGCTCTAATATTAGACTGACAAACATGAAGATGCTTCACAGGGTTTTCACTGACTGGTTGGCTTTTCGTTATAAAAATTACCGCAGAGGTTTGAGACGAATCCTGAGAGGAGCCCCACGGCAAACGTGCTCTTGAACAGGGTGCTTCAGGAAATGCGATCTCCCGTAAATGGTAAATGGACCAATTCTTATATAGCGCTTTTCTACTTGAGCACTCAAAGCACTTTATCATTCACTCAAGCACTTTTTTCTAGTGATTTCTAACTAAAATTCACACTCTGATGACTGCATCAGAGAACAACTTGAGTTGTTGGATTCAGAATATTACCTGAGGATGCTTTGGCATGGAGACTGGAGCAGCCAGGGATCGAAGTACCAGGCTTCAGATCAGTAGATGACGTGCTCTGCCTCATAAGCTACAGTCACCCCGAAAGCATGCAGGTTTAGTCAGTAAAGAAAACAGCTGATCACAAATACCAAGCCTCACTAAACCCAATCCTTCAGTTCTATTCAGCCTTTTAACATCTTGTTTAAATTTGATCTAAAGGCTGATTTGTCTGACTACAAAGAAAAATGAAACATTATAAACCCATAATCTTAACATTTGTTAAGCTAAAACTGTTTGCTAATACTTCTATGCACACACAGCAGAAACAGACCAGCATTGTGATATTTTGATATTAAATAATATATCAGGTTACGCAGCCATCGAGAAGGGTCGGTAACCTCATGGCAACAGATCGCTAGAGAAAAAATGTTTATTCCCAAGTGGTGTTGAAACTGTGCCTTTTGAAGTGCTGGTTGCAGCACTAAGGCGCAGAGTTGTTACAGTTTTGTATTCTGCAATTAGTTTCTATTTTTATTTCGTGCTGACGTCTTTCTCTTTAGTTTCCAGAATGGAGCTGCTTATTTTATTATTGGAAAATGTTTCATTTTTATTCAGTTCATCATTAGTTCAGCGTTAGCTTTGGTCGTTTTAAGTATCATAGTATTTACAGGAAAGGTGTTTTTAGCAAAAACAGTATAGCTATTAGAATATAAACACAGAAAGTAGAAACACAGGTTTGTAAATATCCAAAGTCTAAATAAAAATGTTCACTACAGTCAGTTTAGTTATAGTTAAGTGTATTATCCTCAGTAAGGCAGAACTTTGAAGGTAAACTGTTTCACTACCCCTCAGCAAACAGTTTGGGAATGATTGCAGACAAGCTGGTGTCTTCCATGCAAACTCTGGGCAACCACACCAATCTGCTGCCAACCAAAGCAATCACAATTAGGTTTTTGGGGCAGCGTCTGATTTGCAGCCAATTTCTTCCAGTAACAGCCTGCAACCTGTCTGACATACATATTTAGTGACCACAGGTTGACTGGGGGTGAGTCACCCATAAAAAATTTTTAATATAATGAGAATTGTTTATGCTATATAATGTAATACTGTTTACTTTCATAGTTGCTCTCTTTCCATCTACAGTCTGAGAGTGCTAACATAATGAAGTGTGAGATTGCTCATACACTGTCAACCACACCTCAGATGTTGGCTCTTAAACCAAAACAATTGAGGCTAAAATAGAGTTCCATCAAAGTCAGCCACATCGCCTCATACATACTGTAATCCACCTGTAGCATCTCTGAAACCTTGAACCTTTTTTGTCATTTGAAACTCAGCTGAGAATTGTGTCGAAACGCGCAGTGAAGCGGGAGGAAATCTGTTGATTTTCGACGCAGCACGTTTTAAAGAAACTCTCTTTTTCACGCTTTCCTACTTTCATTCACCAGAAACAATTCCAAGAAGAGAATCATTACACCATTATTAGCTCGTCTTATGACTGCGTGTCTTTGTCTATTCACTCACTGAGCAATGCTTCCGGATTCTTCCGGTGAGATTGGAGATTGACTCATTCCTTATTTGCTTGAGTAAAAACTCGGGCTGAGCAATATCTCAAAGTGATGGGGAAAGAAGAGAAGGCTCAGTCATTATTAGGGTGAGGCAGATGGCGTCCCATATTGGTCCTGATGGGAAATGGGGAAGGATGAGTCATCTCGAGCTGTAGGTTTGCATGTAATCCAGCCTCTGTGTGTTTGTGTCGTACCTGGAAGAGCTGTATAGATTTAGCCGCGACTGATCAGGAGAATAGAGATATGATGAAACATCAGAGCAAGAAAAAAGTTTCTAATTTGCTGAAAGGTTACAGAAATTTGACCTGAGATTTTAAGCATACAGATTAAATTAGTATACATGTCTCTCAGTTAAATTCATTCGAATATGACAAGATCACCCCTCTAACAGGTACTCGTCTCATATGGTGGCATTTCACTGGAGTTTTGTAACTAAAGGTGTCGTTGGAGTTTTTTGGTTTTTTTCTGTGGAAGCGAGCAGATTTTTCAGTCTTCATCCTGCTCTGCACAAGTCACCTGCTTAGGTATGAAAAGACCTTTGATTGCCTGTAGGCTGTCATCACAGGCAAAACCTCAAAATAGAGAACATGCAGGAGTATTATAGTCCTTTCAGACAACTTGAAATGCCTGAAATTCTAATGATGCCCAACAAAATGTTTCCTGTCACTTCTAATCATTAGCAGCATAAATTGTCGTAACACACTGTGTGGTAGGCAAGACTAGACCAAATGCAGGACTCAGCATTAAAGCTGGTCTTTAGTTTAGACCTCTGAGTTTACAGGACATAAAGCAAACTAAAGCAGGAACTCAGGAATATTAAATCAGGTGACAGGGAAAAGTCCAAACAGATGGATCACACAGCGAGAGGGGATAAGATGACAATGACATGACAAAGAAGTAAGAAAACTGAGGGCTCAGTTATACACAAGGAAATTAGGGAGATTAAACACATCGGGGAACACAGATGAACTAAGTCTGTCTAACGAGACAGGCGAAGGAAAACTGAACACGATGCACACAGAACAAGTGGCTGTCACAATAAAACAGGAAATCCCTAACGCTGAGACACGGACACAGTGACACGACAGAGGCAAGAGAGAGACAGAGTGAAAGAGGGAAACTGTTTCAGGGAAACACAAAATACTGTCACGGTCAAACCCGACACCGTGACAAAAATGACCCCACCGAGACCGTCTGGAGGAGATGATCTCGGTCAAGTTTCAAATAAACTCTAGCACGGTTTGTTTTTGGTGAAAATGTCATGTGATTTCAATCTAATCCAACTAGCAGGGCCTTGCTGCTTTTAAAACATGTTTTCGAGTCACGCACTTCTTTTCGTTATTTGACATTTGAATGGGTTTTATTTATATTTAATGTATCTTCATCCTTTAGTTCTAGTTTACACTACTTTATATCAGCAGTGGTTGTTTTAAAGTGCTTTATAAATAAAGATAGTGTGGTATTGTAAGTCTGAGCTAAAAGGCTTGCAGTAGCAAGGTTTGCTTTACATTCTGGGATATGACTCAGTATTATAGACATAGAGTACACAAACTGAAGCAGCTAGCCATAAGATGGATGGAAATCTTTCATTTTATCTACTAGCCCAGAAAACACCAGCTTCTTCCTGTGTTTATGTTTGTTGCTCCTGCTCCAGACCCATCTGGCCACGAAGCGCAATGAACATTTGTACTGATGCATTTTGGTTTCCAGAACCACGAACGGATTCAGACCAGAGTAAATGAACTATAGGTGCAAAAATGCACTGAGAGGCCGTAGAGAGTGCAAATATTGATAAAATATTTGTGTACGATGCAATGCACAAGATACCAAGTACTTTCAAGTGTTATTTACCTCTTTTTGATAAATTTTTACCAATGCTTCTAACGCTCTCATCAAGCTTGTGTGTAGTGAAAGTGGTACCTGCTGCACTGTGGATATTATGTTCCCTGCAGTAAAGGTGTTTTGGAGGAAAATAGTTTCCAGCTGAATGTGTACTAAGTGCCCTTGATGCTGGAGAGCCCAGATGTAATGAGGAGCTCTAGGGCTTTAATGCCCAAGAGAGAAAGGTGCTTCTGGAAAGCACACCTCTTTTATTTTGGGGATTTTTTTTTTGTTTTGCTTTGTTTTTTTTTACAGCATCACAGGGTGTTAGAATCAGAGTCCCATATGTCTGTGAGAGCAGGTCTGACACAGCAGGTCAAAGCTACAAGTCACAGCAAGCATCTGTCCGTATTTGTCAAAATGTCAGGTGGGTTTGATTCTCATCCCTTCACCTCCCTGCCACTCTCCTTTCGCTTGCCAGTCCCACATGTCAGGTGGTAACTCCTGAGTATAGGATCTGTTTATGTGTGTTTCTTGTTACTAGACCATCACAGTGTTTTTTACTCACAACCAAAGCCCCATATGTTTACAAGAGCAGGTCCATATGGCACAGTTGTCTTAGTGAGGACAAGTTTGAGGTTTAGTCCATCAGAGTGAGGACATTTCGATGTGTTAGTGTGTCCATGCATGCGTGTGTGCATTTTCTGCACGAGTCTGCTTTTTCTCTGAGTGACACATGTCAGCCAACCCCTACAGGGCAGCTCTAACCTTTGCTGTCATTTCTCTTGGCAGCTACTCTGTTATTATCATCATCATATTTTTCTTTTCTCTTCCTCTCCCGCTCCCTTTATTTCATCATTTCTTCTCTCTGTCAGACTTCCTCTCTCTTTCTTACCCTCGTCCTCTTTGGCTTAATCCGTCATGTTGATGAATCTGGTTCAGTGCCAGTCATTCTTTGGTCTGCTCACTCACTTATACTGTCATCGCAGGGCACTGCTAACTGTACTGTGGTTTGTCAATCACATGGTATTTTTATGTTTCACCATATTTCCGCCAAGCTAAATGTTGTCTGGTAATTTTCTTGGTGTCTCTGCAGGAAAACAAATCTAGCCTAAATTGAATTACAGCTTAGGTCTCACAGAGCCAGGCAATCCACAGAAAAATGTGCATTCCCCGACTAGCTGGCGAGTGGTAGCGGGCTGTAGACAGGTGAAATCAGCTGCAAAGGGAGTGTCGCACCAAAAAAGACATTTTTGATTGCTTTGGTTGCCAGGAGATTGTCACGGTCACCTACAGTTTGCACGAAAATGCCGACTTTTCTGTGCTCACCAACTGCCCAGTGAGCGGTAGTGAACCTTGAAAACATGCGACCGAAAATGTAAATCATTTGTTTTCAAAGTAAAAGTTGTGCCTTACCACTGCAACCAACTCGTTTAGAGAGGATCCACTCTGACTTTGAAGGTCAAACTTCCAAGTTTCACTACTGTAGTTGGCACTGTGCTTGCATACAAGTTGACTTTTGTCTTTTATGCAAACTACAGGCGACCATTTTTAATCTGCTATTGACCATTGTGTTCGCAAGGAGGCTTTTGCAACCCCTTTCACCTAATAACTTCCAGGAACCACTCATCATTAACCTAGCTAGCCACTCACAAGTTTCTCGGCCTGCAAGCCTAAGTTAACAAGGCAGAATCATTGTTTTCAAGACATCTAGTTTCCCTGACAGAGATAAAGAATTAAGATAAATATCCCATAAGTATGAATTCTAGAGAAAAGTGTGTAAATCTACCTGTTAATTTACATTGTTAGCGGTGTAAAAAAAGACAGTCAATCTTTGGGATGCACGGGTTCATAGTCTGATGATAGAACTGATGTCACATGGACCTTTTCTAAATTGCAGATGCACAAACCAGGAGCTGGTGTTTACAGTGTACATGTCAGAAACAGCTTCTTATGTACACATTCAGCAGATGAGGAGGAACATTGGGAGATTTAGATTTAATGTTTTATTACAAACACTCTCTCCATGGTTGTTTTCCTGCTTTTTGGCGATGACTTTGTAGCATACAGGATCCTGAGAGGTTTTTTGGGGGGGATGGCTAAAAACAGAAAAGTTGGGTGGTGTAATCCCAAAACAATGAGCAGAAAGAAATGCCAAGAGCTGAAAATAACAGCAAAGTCAAATGATAATTATTTGTGTGTGAATTTGGGGTCACACTATCCAGTATTATTTTATCCATTATTAATATGATAATTTTTTTATTCGGGCAAATTAAAGGAAGGCGGAGAGCTGAAAAATATTCTGGAGCAGCTGAGGGACTTCTTTGACGTAGTGTGATCTACTTTTTTGTTCAGACTTGGGATCATTTTGGCTGTGCCAAATATAATTCATGATTGTTTGAGCACTGGAGGAATGGGACTTTACGAGGAATCAAATGTGTCTTTTTTTTTTAACTGATTTGAGCTCCCTGTTTTAATTTCCATTGCCAATTTCGGCTTTGTCCTCTTGAGGATTTTTGACCTTTGCTGTGAACATTTCGAATGATTTGAACGTTTAATTAGGAATAAAAGTATAACACTTACTTTGTGCCAGATCGAGGGAAGAATAATTCTTATTTCTCAGTCTCTTTTTGCACATAAAATATACCAAAAAAAGAGTACAGCATGTCCTCATCTAGTCAGAAATAAAAAATATATAGTGGGGTGCAGTTTGACTTTTGATTTCCATATGGACGACTTGGTCCACATTTCTGCAACAAAACAACCAAAAGTTCCTGTGCGGGATATTAGAGATGTGTCCTGTATTTATTTACCGGGGAAAAAAGCATTACCTGCTTCATTGTTTCGGCCCGGCAGTGTAGCGTATCATCGCCGGCTGTCGTGTTGATGTTGCCCTGATCTGCGACTATCGGCTACTGTGACGGAATCGTAATTGAATTGCCTATCGTGGCCCGGCCTCTCACTTTATGTGGGAGCTCCTCTGTGTCAGAACTGCCAGAAAGTCATTACAGCAAATTAGTTATTCTGGCCCCACGCCAACTCTGTCACGCTCTTCTCTCCTCAGTCTTTGTGTTCTCTGCCAAGCTCTCATAAAGCAGAAAACACACTGCTGCGGATATGATTGAAGACTGTAAGGTTATGAATTAGATATACATAGGCCGGCCATGTTTGTGTTTCTGTGTGCATGGCTGACTGCAGTATCTAATCAAGCTTTGATGAGCTTCCTGTTTCCCAGGTGGCGGTGAAATGAAGGGATCATCATCTTTTATTAAGAACGCATGGCCGAGTGCATTTAGTGTTCATGCAGGCTCTAATGAACATGGTAGCTCTCTTTATCATTCTCTCGCTTTCGTCTTTCTCTCTCATATGTACTTTTTAAATAATAATTTAGTGGTTAATTCTGTCAAACTGTCACTTTTTAGCTTCAGATTTGAATCTTTGTAGATTTACCACTTAAAATGAATAATGTTTAAACAGTAAATCCACTTCACATAGAGCAAATAAAAGCACCCGCTTTATAGCTGGCAGCGCTCAAATTTGAAGAGTTGAAATGACGGCCGTTCACTAGCTGATATTTTTAGCGATAACCAGCTCGTTAATTAAATGAGCTCAGTGAGTGACTGAAAGCAGTGTAACAGGCTTTTTTTTTTTAATGTTTCACATGTCTTGTTTTATGGATACAGCCAACTGGTCTCAAGCTAAAGCCATGCTCACCAGAGTGAAACTGTGGAAAAATCCACTCACTGGCCACTTTATTAATTACTCCTTGCTAATGCTAAGTTGGACCCCTTGTGCCTTAAATCTTCATGGCATAGATTCAACAAGGTGCTGGAAACTTTCCTCAGAGATTTCAGTCTGTATTGACATGACAGCATCACACAGTTGTAGATTTGTCAGCTGCACATCCAATATGTGAATCTCCTGTTCCATTAGATCCCAAAGATGATCTTTTTGGTTGAGATGTGGTATCCATGCAGGCCATTTTAGTACACTGAACTCACTGTCATGTTCAAGAAACCAGTTGGAGATTTTTTGGGGCTTTGTGACCACGGTGTGTTATCCTGCTGGAAACAGCCATTAGAAGATGGACACACTGCTCACTACAGGATGGACATGGTAAAAACAGTACTCAGGTGGCATTTAAATAATGCTCAACTGGTACTAAAGGGCCAGGGTGTGCCAAGAAAATATCCTAAACACTAATACACCAGCACCAGCAGCCTCAACTGTCATAGCTTAGTACAGCAGGATGAAACCATGTTTTTGTGTTTTTTAGATTTCGAATCTCGTAACAGAGCTTGAGACTGATCTAACCAGGCCTCAGTTCACACTTGAGTCTGTGTGAACTGTAGCCTCAGTTTCTTGTTCTTAGCAGTGGCACCCGGTGTGGCCTTCTGCCGCTGTAGGCCATCCGCTTCAAGGTTTGATATGTTGTCCTTGGTTTTGCGGGAAAATCCCAGTAGTTTCTGAAACACTCAGACCAGCCTGTCTGTCACTATCAACCATGCCACATTCAAAGTCACTTAAATGACCTTTCTTCCCGGTGCTGGTATTGAGCAGTTCATCTTGTCAACATGCCTGAATGCGTTGCTGCCATATGACTGGATGACTGAGTAGGTTGAGTATGTATAACTAATAAAGTGGCTAGTGAGTGTAGTAATTTGGATTGTCTAACATCATGTTTTTACTGGAAATTTACAAAAAGTGTTTGTAGTGTGAAGACTAACAAGTGTGTTTGGCCTTTGTAACATTTTTAAGCTAATTAATTTTTCCAAAAATACAAAAAAAGATGAGTAAGCTCATGCTCGCTCATTTCATTCCAGCATGATCACCCCTGTCCTGAAATAGCAATAAATAATAACAATGTTAACCTTTTTTACATCAAAGCAAGTAAATGTTCTTTTGTACACTTGCACTGTTTTTTTTTATATAAAAAAATCAAACACACACACACACACACACACACCCACACACACACACACACACACACACACACACACACACAGGAAAACTTGAGCATGTTCAGCTAAATCTCCATTAAGTGAGATAAAATGAATTCTCTGTACATCTCCTGTGGTTGCTCTTTCCCTGCACTGGTCGACTGGCCAAATAATAGGACACGAGTCCCCACCTACGTGTCTCCAAAGGAGCCTGAAATCCTGTCACACTCACTTGCGTGCACATAGACACTTGGAGGTTGTGCATGGACTTACACACACGTACCATTCAGAAACACCCACGTTAGGTCTGACGATCTGCTGACAGACATCCAGGCAGAGCACTGATTGTACCTTAATCCCTCTCCATGGCAACAACAATAGGTGCGTGTGCAATGACCAGGTTCTGGGAGAAAGTTACAGTATATATTTGTCTTCATCACACACGCACACACACGTTCTCTCTCTCTCTTTCATAGAGGCAGCAGCACTGGATTTATCTGGTGATACTCAGATATGGCTGATAGGGTTAATTGGTTTTCCGAGGGCATGTAGGGGGAGAATGGCTGACACTGACCAGATTACTGCAGACACACCAGGGAAGACCTGCCAGAGACAGACAGAGCAAGGAGCCCGAGAGGAGCAGAGAGAAAATAAATGTAACTGATGACCCGAGAGCAGGAAGTGCAGGCAGTTGGAGAGGTGGAAGAAGATTTACCTTTCTCCCTTTAGAGCTGAGAAGTCAAAGAGTGAATACAAGAGGCAGTGAAAGCTGTGAAGTTAAAGCAAAGTTTGAGGGCAAACAGAAGCTAAATTAGATTGGATATGGCAAATGTTAATTCCCTTAATTTCTTTCGTTGTTATTGTATTGCTGTTTTATATTGTATTTTTCTAACTGAAGGGCCTGAAGGCATTTTTAATTAATTATCCTGCCGCTTTATCTGAAACCATAATTTCACGCTATATTGAATTGAGTTTGGATGCAAAGTGTTTGAATTGCAGCCCCACCATTATATTGCATCACTTAACTAAGCAACTTTTCCCCATTAAAGGTGAATATCACTGATTTTATACTTTTTGGAGAATATTATGTGTTATATAAATATAATATAGAAGTTGGATTTGACCACAGTCGTGCAGATCTAGAGTCCAGTCTGCAACCTCTTTGTAACTCTCTAGGGAAGAATGTGATTCCCCAACCAGCTGGCAACTGGTTGCTGGAAGTTGTTAGTTGGCATTGGTTGCAAACAGGTATGTTGTTTTGCACATGACACCAATTGCAAACACTCACCAACTACTTACCAAATGGTAGTTGAACTGTGAAAAGTGCAATGGAAACCCGAAACGAAGACCATTCACCTTCAAAGTAAGCGCTGTGGCTTTAGAAATATGTTGGTTGCATTTTGAAAGGCATCACTTTTACTTTGATATTCTGTTTTCATCACATTTTTTCATGTTTCCCTACCTCTTTGTGGTTAGTTAGCGAGTGTTTGCAGACAGTTCAGCATCGTCCATGCAAACTACAGGTGACTGTGGCAGTCTGCTAGCAACCAAAGCATTCACAAAGAAATGTGTGGTGCAGCACCATGTCCCTCTCTTAGACCGATATTACATAGCAACAGCCAGCAACCACTCCCTACCCAACTGATTGGGAAATACACATTTTTCCTTAGCAACTGGTAGTTGCCACGAGGTCGCCAAGCTGTCTCCAGGCCTGTGTGACTGAGGCCTTAGCTGACTTGTTTTACCTACCCCTTTACCTCTGTTTATAAGACTAATACTTCAACACTATAACTGTTATTAGTGTAACGTGCCATATGGTAAATGTCAGTTTACCATATATAGCAAGCATAAATTCACAATATGAAAAACATATTTCTGCTTTGCTGCATCTGTTAAATGGGCTGCAATGCTCTTTGAAGGTTCATTAACTGGTTGCTCTGGATTTTTTGGATCTGGTTATGTGATTCTTACCAGCAGGAGTTTGGAGTTCGCCCAGTTGCTGTTTCATGTTAAAACTCCATCTGCTCCCCCACCCACCGGTTCCAGGGTGGGCCTTGCTGGCTAATGTGGTCTATTACCATCCTTGGTGCTTAGCTATTGAGATTTTATTGCATGTCATTCCCATTCCCACTCTTGCTCCATTTCCTGCTGTCACACTATTAAAGAGAGGAAAAGTTCTTCTACAAACTTTTTTTTTGAAAACATACATTTAAATTGAATTAAAAAATATATAATAATTAAGGGTCATGATATGTATTTATGTAAATAAATAAATAAATATCGGGCTTATATTATTCTTAGTGTTTCAGCAGCTTTTTGACTGTTCAGCAGATAATGTCCTTATACATAAGAATAATTTACATTAACAGATTAATTTGATGACCCATGACGGGTATATACAGCTTCAACAAGTCATTCAGTTGTTAGTGTAAGGTAAAAAATTAAACACTTATAAAATGACAGTAGGGACTCCCACAGAGGGGAAAAGACAGGGGACATCACAGAGACCGTGACTGTATGAATGTTGTTGCTGGGCGAGAGTGGAAACAACTCTACTCTACCTCTGCCTCATGGACTGAAGTGGTTTTAGTGTTGGTGGGTTTTATTCTAAACATGCTTTCAAAAAAAGAAGAAAAGATTGTAAGTCCTTATAATTATTTCCCTTTAAAATGCTTTTCTTGATAAGGTGAAATTTACAAAATGACTTAGTGTATTAAAGGATTTAAGCTATGTCAGCAATAAATATCCAAGAGCTGCACCTTTAACTGTGTAATATTTACCTATTTGAAAGGATGTAATGTTTTACATTTGTATAATTGAGCAGCAGGTTTTACAGACATGGTAGAGAAAATTTATAGATCTTTAAAGTGTGAAATCTCTGAAAGCAGCAACAAGTTCCTCAACTGAACGATGATATTGGACGTCTGAAAAACGTACTCTACCCGTACTGAAGCTAAAAACAGACTGCTGCCACGTCAAAGGACTAGAAATGTGTTAAGAATCAGGTTAGCTGACTGTCATGAAGGAGTCTGACTTACTGAAAAGAATATGGTCTGTGCAAAAAATAACACATTTTCATAATCTTAAATGTTAGAAAATGGTGTGTGAAGGCATTTCACTACACAGGGTGAAGGATTTTAGGTGTGGATCCTACGCAGACGTGCTAGCATAATAAAAACAAATGGCATGTAGCCAAATTTGTCACGACTGCGGCGGCAGTCGTATGGGGTTGAAGGGAAAAGGACCCAATCACAGGCACTGACGATGCAATGAGTGAGCTTTATTTACCATCAAAATACAAAACAGAAACCAAACCTAAGAACAAGAAAATCCTAACAAGAATTAACCTGAAACATAAGATAATAATCAAAACCAAAACCACAGAGTCCACAGGCTCAGGACCATGACAAAACTGGGATGATGCATGTAGCATGCTGATTGGTTAAAAGTGGCTTTGAACAGGAAAAGGAGTGACAGCTGAATTCATCACAAAGAAGGAGGAGCTAAAAAAACAAACGTAAAAAAGCAGCATGAGAATCACAGACAGTGACTACAAGGTACATTTTTAACCCTGACACACACACACACACACACACACACACACACACACACACACACACACACACACACACACACACACACACACACACATCAGCTACACGTCACGTACTTTTAGCATGCACTAACCACAAATTGTATTAAGAGCTTGCACAAATGAACCACGGGGTCATTTTCTGGCACAGTAGTCATGAAAGTAGAGATCCCATTCGATGGGTGGGTACACGCGGATTTCTAACAAGCGGGACAACTCAGAAGTGCACTGAGCTTTCAAGACACCTGGGATATAGCGACATGAATTTTTTATCAGAACTCCGACACCAGTGGTTTCTCACAATGACTGTTTTCTTCGGGTTTGTTGAAGTGATAAATTATCGATTTCACAAAAGTTGACAAAGCGCCGCAGGTGCTGAAAATCTCATCACTAAAGATTTTGATGCAAAGCGGCTTTTAGAGGCATTGTTAAAAATTGCTGGAATGTTTATCACTGTTGGTATTCCACATTGTTCCTTAAAGCATGTTTTGTTTTGCAATCATCCCCACCAGTCAGGACTGACTAGACACACAAATCCTGCCTGTCTCACACACGGGCACACACACACACACACACGTTACAGGAAGCTGCCAACAACCACAACAGGCGCTAGAGTTTCCTGCTGGCAGTCACTAAGCCTCTACAGTGAAGTGACTGGACACCTTGTCGCTAGATGATGAGTGTTTTCCTTTCAATTACCCCACCCATTTTTTTCTGAGGCAGCCAGTGATTTACCCCAGCGGTTCACTTTCCCAGCTGCTGCTTTGACTTTATCCCAGTTACCAATCACACACCGTACAATGAGTAGCAGTCATCTCTGCAGAAGCTACCTCGTCTATAATCTAGTTTATGTGAACATCCTGTGTCCAGTTTACAGTTTGAAACTTTACTTTCTTTTGGTTTATTTTCACCTTCTTGTGGCCTACATCTGTAAAGATGCTCTATTTTATAGTATTATCATCAAGTAACTAAAACCACTAAGGAGATGACTGAAGGTACTAAAATTGGTTTAAGAACTGTCCAACGCATTATTAATGGATAGTGGTGAGCCACCGACGTCATCATCGAGGAAGAAATGTAGTCAGCACAAATCTTGATTGACGAGAAAGAAAAGAAAAGTTGTTGTTGTTACAATTAAAGTTACTAAAAGTATCCACTTTTGGTATGATATGGAGAAATCCAAATATGACAGGATATAAAAGGAAATTAATCCAAATAAATCTCAAGCAACATTTTCAGAATGCAGTTTTCCATATTTACATTTCCACTCCACGTTTGACTGATTCAGTTCATTAGTTACATTTACACATTTAAATAAGTAATGAGTAAACACTGGCTCGTAAATGATGCTTCTAGTTATTTGTAAGTGAAGAGAGCATTTAAAAGTTTTGATTTTATAGCGATAGCTTCTCCTTGAGTGCACTTATTGCACATCACCATTGATCTGCCAGATTACTGTAATAATACAAAAATGTCAGCACACAGCACTCTTTTGGCAATTACTCCACAATTACCATACAGCGAACTAAAGAGCCTTTTGTATGTACACAGTTTACTAAACGGTGAAGAGCTTCCCTGCAAAACAAACTCTGTCACAGTGACTGCTACCTGCTTTGTTTTTAAGTTTATTTTTTAAAATACGGACGCAAGTGTCAGAAATAAGCACACATGCAAAACACAAAACTTCAGTCAGAGTTAGTAGATGTTTTCAAGCATCCAGCCAGATGAAATTCTATCTTGGGAACTTCTTGTTTACTTTTTTTTTTTCAATATTCCCTCCAAGTGTGAGCTGAAGAGGTCTCAGCAAACTGAAGAAAACTATTTTCGTGGCACACATACTTGTCACACTTGTCAGTAAACTCATTTACACAAGGCTGAGGCTGCATGCCCACATGCATATGCACGCTGTATTATGTAGAGCCTGATCAAAAATTAATGGAGCAGAAATGTCCTTGAAAGTTAAAAGATGCCTATGAATTTGCAAATGAGGAGCCAAAAATCGCTCTCCGCTAAATTGGAGTACCCTTTCTGCATTTCACCCTGTAATTTGTTGATTTGTCAAATATTCACACATGAATGGTTTCGCTGTCCCCTGTGGGCCACTGTAGGCAAATTGTGGCTGCACAGTCCTTTCCAGTGCATTCTGGGTGAGAAAAAAAATGAAGACAGGTTTTGGTCAGAAAGCAATAGCCTGAGGAGAAAACATGAAAATGAGGCCAGCAGTAGAGGAAAATACAGCATCAAGACAAAACAAAACAAGAAACAACAAAAGCCCAAAAATGGAGCAGAAGGAGAAAAACTGCAGCATCTTTCTTCATATGTTGTCTAACCATTTTTTAAATTTTGAATATATGCAATAAAAAACACCTTCTAGGTATCTGTTCTTGCTTCAGACATGTCAAATCTGCACCCATCAATCCCACTGCCTTTGTTTACCTGCAATGCTTAAGTGTCCTGTCCACTGCAACATGTGTAAGTTTTATTTATTTACATCCTTCTGCAAACTCGCTTATAGCATGAAGTGATTAGTGAAGACGTAGAGCACCATGAAGCGGAGTTGATGGGAGTTTCCCACACAGATGTCTTCATAAAATAATAAACAATGACTGCAATAATGCTTAATGAGGTTAGGAGCACAAAAAGAAGGGTGGACTTTTTGTAAAGATATATGAGCTGATCTGCTGGGAAAAACACAACAATGCCTGACAGCTCTTTGTGTTCTTTTGCACCTCTGTTTGAATCTCATTTAGTCTCCTACAAAAAACATACCAGTGGTTACATTTTAAGAAAATTGCAGGTTGCAGCACAAAAAAAAGAGAATGCGTTTCTTAAATTTTTAGCAGAAGCATGTAATTTGAGAGAGACAGAAAAACTTAATTAAAACAAGCAAAAAAAGAAAACCACGGTATGAAACAAAACATGACATGTATCATGATACGTGACAACCATGCAAAGAACCGGCAAATGTCCAAAACTTCTTAAACTTTGGAAAATAATTAATCAGTTTTTCAAATTTTAAAACACCTGCTTTCATCTCTTCCAAACACTGATCCTGCCCATCCTACCGTACGGCTCTGAAACCTACACCATGACAAGTTTGAGGTGTTCTAAATGCATTGTCTACGACAACTCCTTGGAGTTTCTATAAGTGATCACATGGGAAACAAAGTCACTGGAGACTGTTGCCAGCAGCAACCAACCGGCGGTGACCAAATACGTCAACGTCAACTTCAGTGGTTTGTGCACCCAGTCAACTACCACACTAATTACAGCCTGCTCGTTGGCACATCAAACAAAAATGCCAAAGAAAACATGGACCAAATAGACTGGGGACAACTTAAAGGGCCAACAATTTGATCTCGAGCAAGCTACAACCAGTGCCACTGATCGAAAGTCTTGGAAGAATGTCACTTAGAGAGCTTGACATCCTGCAGCACCCACAGTACACCACAGTCGACCACCTGGACCAGCTGCCAGCTAGGACCCAAAGAAGAAAAGGACATTTTAAAACTTCTACATTAACATGAAAAAACTGTTTTGATTTATCTATCTTGTCTATCATTTTCCTATGATTTAACTTAAGGATGTCAAATTGTGTCGATTCTTTTAATTACTGTGGCTACAAATTGAGAAATACATTTAAAATGTAAACTTCTGATAAAACTCCACAAGGTTTATGAGAAACCATTAATCAATCAAAATCCATACAGCGTTACTGCCACAGGCTACAGACAGAAAAGTTCCCAGCATCATTAAAGGGGCAAAGGTTTGGCCCCTTAGACGGTCAGAGTGGACTCTGTGTGCGCGCCTTCTCAGTGGAGAATTTACATTGCAATGCACCAGCTACGCATGCGCCCAGGCAGCCGACATCAAGGCGATTTCAAAAAAGTATGACAGGAATGACTACTCGGCCATCAGGTCTCCAGCTGTCTGTGTCAGCAACCAAGAATAAAGGCTCGAGGCATGTGCGACTGCACTAAGTAAAGTTTTTCCCCTCAAAGCCGAGACAAGGAATTGGGACAAAATAGCGCCCTCTTTTTATGCAGAACTGCATTTTTCTTACATAGCTCTGAGAGATATTTGCAGACACTTAAGACAACAGCGGAATATTGGAAAGTCAGATTGTCCTTAATTGCGTCATTGTTTGCATGATGGTTAGGATTCTCGGTCAGGGTCTTTGTACTGTGTAACAAATAATATTTGATATAATATTAAATGTTGTAACAAATGGACATCAGACACCGAAAAAGTATTCTGGTTTCTTTCTCACGTCACATGCACATTGTTTTCCTGCTCGTGTCCACACATTTGCAGTTACAAAGTTGACTTTAAATTGGGATGGCGTCACATTTTAAAATTGCTTTTCTAGCCTCTGGGAAGGTCTAAAAGAATGTGATTTTAAAATTAATGAACAAAAGAGTCACACTTTTATTATATCGTTTGGAGTTGCAATGTCTTCTGCTAATGTTGGTCTATGGGGAGAAATTGCTTTTGAGCCATTGGGGACTTTTGACCATTGGGACACATTAGTTGCAAGCCAGAGTGCCATTGCAATATTCAGATTTCACATATACATACCTTGGAAACCCATGCCATGAAGTTCCTAGTGCACAGTTTTCATGCTGATGTTAATGCGAAAGTAGGTTTGGAACTCAGCAGTTATCGAGTCAACAGAGCGTTGGCGACTGTTGGGCACTCAGTGACCCCGCTCTGTAACTTCACACAGTCTGCTGCTTCTTAGTTGAGTTGCTGTGGTTCCTAAAAGCTTCTGCTTTGTAAAAATTTCACTTAGAGTTGATTGTGACAAATCCAAGTGGAAAGAAATTTCACAAACTAACTTGTCACAATGGTGGGAGTCAGTGAGCTCTTTAGATGGGCCTGTTCTTTCACTAATGTTTGTTAAGGCAGACGGTGTGGCCAGGTGCTTCATTTTATACACCTGTGGTAGTGGGATTAGTGTGGCCCAATATTATTGTCCATACAGGGGGTAGTTGGTTGTAATTTTTCAGCTAGCTCTCCTACTATTAGTGAAAGCAGTACTTAAAAAATGCACAACAGTTACACAGAGCACACAAGCTGTTGTAGTATCATCTGTATTCTTGTTTCCACTCTTTTCCCCTTTATCATCAGCCTCTGATCTGTCTCCTGTTTGTTCCTGGGTTGTATTTTGCTCTTCTGACCTCATACGATATGGTTCCGACCTAATAAACCCACTGTTGTTCAAAAACAGGCAGAAGCCCATTTTAGCTGATATTTGGAGCCCCGGTGGATTTGTGACAATAGATTTTTTTTTGTGTTACCTGCACGGACGGATTATGCTTTCAAATCTCAGGTATTAGTGGGCTTACCACGGGGATTACGCTTTGTACTTGATTCACGGTCGGTTCGAACAGATAATGCACCGGCATAGAGTCTACCTGCAAAGACAACAACGACAAAAAAAGAGAAAAGTGATCAGAAGTTTTTGACAGACAGCAGATGCATTAATCATCTCAAAGATTCACCTTGCTGTCAAAAGTGGGTGGTTTTCTCTTTTGGCCAAGGATTGCGTGACTGCAGCAGATTTGTAACACTTTTTAATTTTTCTGCTACTTTGTGTCCACTTGGGCATTATTGGAAGGCCTGTTTATGACATGAATGTGAAGCTTTGCACTTGGCTCAAGTCTCATTAACATAAATTGGTATTCTTGTAACATCTTGGAGACTTTGCATAAGGCTTCTTTAAAAGACTCATATTTTAGTTTAAATAGAATTTATTTATTTTTATCAACTTGTTGCTGTAATGTGTTTAGCTAAAGCGAGGTACTTATTTTACAGGTGTGTCTGTTACAGTCATTGCTTTTTCTATTTAATGCCAAAATTGCTATTACAGGCATAGCCCATCTCTTTAGCATCTTCAAATTACTTATCTGTTGGCCCAGATAATAGTTAAAAACCCAAATGAACACCAGCCTTAGGAGAGAAAATCCTCCAGTTTAGAGCCACAAAATTCAGGCAGTGATATTTGTCACTAAGCCATAATTAGGAAACAGTTTTTTGATATATGGTTGTAATTTCTAGGGCATAAGGTTAAATTGATCTCATCCCTCTGTCTCTCTCAGAAATTATGATCTTTTGCTTCCTGTCTGTATCAGGTTTTTGCACTTATGGCAGATGAAGTTGCTGACCCAACTAGAGCTTTAATTGTTGCAGTAAAGGCTGTATTTGCTCCTGTTAAGAAAAAAACGAGCTTGAGGCAATTTGTTCTAAAATAGATGTACTAGTTGTAGACCAAGAGTAAGGTGAGGGTTTCCTGAGGGGGAACCATCTTTATGACTCAGTCTCGTACACCAGTTACTGACAAAACAAATGGTTTGGATTTTTATTTCCCCTTTTTGATGGCACATTTCTGTCTCCACTCCTTGACTCTTCTTCTTCACTGTAGTTCTCATGAAAGCTGCAAAAAAAAAAAAAAAAAAAAATCCAAAGCATTCTCGAGGTTGATGGACTGCCAAAGTGCCAAACAGTCTCAGGTTGCAGTAACTTCTCTTCTTGCTTGCTGACCTCCCTGCTGCTAGACAAGGGCTTGGACTTTACCAAGCTGTTGCAGAAGGGTTCTGCAGAGAGAGATATACAGTACCCTCTACACTATTGAACTGTCATATATATTAACCTCAACTATCTCACGCCGGTATGCTGCTGGGTAAGAATTTATCTTAGCCAAAGTGTTGAACCTGGGCCATGGATGTCTGAAAAATAAATGCACTTCACTGCAGCAGCAGGGTCTCTTAGGGTCAGCGAACACATCACTTCATTCTGTTTGTAGCATTAAATTCAGACTAACACTGCAGAAACTAAATATTGATGTTTAGCGATGCTCTCAAGCGTTACATGTTTTGATGAAAGGAAAAGAACATTTCAGAAAGTGTTAAGAAATCAAGAAAAGTTGCGCAAAAAAAGTAGATTGATCAACCGAATGGTCAGATTTATCTCTGAAGTCTTTTGTCAGGTTTGTGCTGGATTTTTTCTATTTCCTAAAGACATGACTTTAAGATAATTAGTTGCCTGTAAATAGCTTCTAGGGCTGTCACTTTGTCTTTTGTCCTCCCCTCTTCCAGTTTCCTCAAACTGTTTGAAGGACACACTGAACACCATGCAGACATATTCCAAGTTTTTGGCTAATTGTTAAATATAAACTTTCTGGTACAAAAATATTATTTCATGTTTGTCAAACCATTGTGTCTGGCATTTTTTCATAAATTCAACTAAAGAAATGTGAACAAAATTATGCATGAGAGTGAAAAAGCAACCGATGTCTAAGGAAAAACTTAAAAAAACCTTTAAAATTGCCTCAGAAAACCTGGAAAACTATTGCTCAAGACCAGTTTAAAAAGACACTATATGGCTCCTGGGAAGCAAAATATAAAGAAATGTAATGACTCAGGACTTTTGCAAAGTATTGGATTTTGATACATATGTTGCCAGTTTTCTCTTGTGTGTTGTTTTGAGCTTCACTTCCTCCCCTGTCTCATTGTCTTCCCTGGTCTCATGTTACCTTTCTGTGTCAAATCCCCTATCACTTGACTATAAAAAGCCCTGGTTTTTGGCAGTCTTACTTCCTGTCTTGTTCCAGTTTATATTCTTTTCTGTAAAGTCCCTTTTGTCCCAGACTTTTGGGTTACTTCTGCTCCTTGCATCTTTGGACTTTGTTTTTGGAGATCAGTTATTAAAGCTCGCTTTTGGTCGTGAACTGTGTCTTCCACTTTCTACAGTTTGTGTTCACAACACCACAATCCACACTGTGTTTTTACTGTTGTATTTATCAACAGTAAAAACATTATTACTTCATATACACGTTCACACATAGCTTGAATCAATTTCACCCAAAAATAAATATATATAAATATTTAAATGGAGTTTATCTTTTATCACAGAAGCAGATGGGCTTCGCTGGTTCAGGCAAATGATCTTTCCTTGGGGTCAATAAACACATCAGCTCATAGTGGATTAATGGAAGAAAAACACCTTTGATTTGAGCCTGACCTCATTTGCTACAGCCTGAGTCATTCTCTCTTTGTTTATGATAAAAGTGCCTGTAGCAGTTGTACATTCAGATGTTGTTTTCATTCGTATAACATGTGAAAGACCAGATTTATAACTTCAGGGGCCTTTACTCCCACTTTAATATTGTTTTATAATACTGAAGAAAAATGAAAATGTCTTATTTTATATATGGTCTTCTTTTTGTTTCTCATTTCTATGACACAGTCATTTTAATAATGTACATTTGATCAGAAATTCATTGCCTGTTTTCCTGACATTGCATATCTTTGTATCCTTACGTGCTTGAAGTTTTTAGGCTCATGTCTTGATGTCAAATTCTCCTTTGTGTGTCTTGCAGTTGGGCGAGGACACGTTCAACCGTGCTAAGTTGTTGAACGTTGGTTATACGGAGGCTTTGAAGGATGCAGAGTATGACTGCTTCATCTTCAGTGACGTTGACCTGATCCCAATGGACGACCGCAACCTCTACCACTGCTACGACCAGCCGAGACATTTTGCCATCGCCATGGACAAGTTTGGCTTCAGGTGATGGAATGAGATCCAGTTTCACCACTCGTTTGTCTGAAACACTGACAGCCCACACATGCACACATATAAACACTGATGATGGTCTAAAGGATTGTAAGACTGAAGGTTTTATTTTTCAGGTGGACTCTATACATGTCTGCCAACTCCAATTATTGTTGTACATCACTCTTATACGCCGTAAATACATAGAATTTAAATCTGCTAGTTCCTGCCTAACAGAATTTCAGTGATCCCCTACAGCCTTTGTTCTGACAGACAATCGTGAAAGAACAGTGTTTAATTTGAGTAAATCTCATTATACTTTGAATCCCTTGTCTGCAGCCTTAATTAGTATGAAAACTCACCACAGTTCACTGCTGCCAAGTTTGATCAGTTCGTACTAACAAGAGCACGTTTCAGAGTGTAACTAACGAGTTTGGACTACAGCAAGTGAAGAGACCTTTGGTAACTGTGAAGCCTTTGTGCAAACTGAATTAGCTGGATGAGCCTATTATCACATGTTATTACCGTTTAAATACTGAATTACTGTCTTATTTGCCATCGTTACTTTTAATTGAGTCATAGTAAAGAAAATGTATGTGCTAAACAATTGTTAGATTTTAAAAAAATATTTTCCTAGTGAAAAATTAATAATTTAGTCTCAAATCCAAACTTATAGGGGTATAGATTTTCTGCTTTGCCTCCTCTTGTCTAATCACACAATTTATATTTTTGGTTTTTGGTGTTTCTGTTAGATAAAATAAGGAAATTAGCAATGATTATCATTCAGTGTAGAAAATCTAATCGGTATCTTATAGAACTTTATGATAATGCAGAGATAAAACAATCATCAGGTATTGTAGGATGAGGACCCAAATGCAGACTCCAAGACAACAACATAAAAAATTAGAGGCAGCTAACTCAAAATAAGCCCAGGAGGTCAAAGAGTGAGGACACATGGGAAGTTTAACGGACTCTGTGGCAAAGACTTGGAGGAAAGACATGACTATTTATACACATAAGGTTTTCAGGGAAATGGAGACACAGTAGACTCAGATTGAAACCAACGAGAAAACAGCTAAAGCTCACCAAGAACTCAAAACTCCAAATAATTGACACTAAAAATGACACAGAAGAACAGAGGGGAGGTTAAATAACACACAATGCTAGAAACCAACTAAATAACCCCAAAAAATATAAATAATCCCAACTACCTTTCAGAGAAAAAAGGTAATATTTAAACAGTCCAGCTAACTAAGTATGAACTAACACAAGAATTCAACGCACAGAACATATCAGGACCCAAATATATAAAAAAAAAAAAACAACTCAGAGATTGGCTAGAAACTAAAATACACAAAAAATCCCACAAACCCAGCAGCAAACCTAACAATGGGGATCAGTAACAACACAAAAAAGAAACATAAAAATGAATCCACATGATGTCAGGTGTATGTTTAAGTAAAGGTTTATGCTCTAAATATGTTCATGTATTTTCTTAGCAGTTTATTCAACTTAGGCTCCAGTTATGGAGGTCTTTAACTGGTCTGGTCTGAAACCATAGACAACCACAGGTCACTAGACAAAAAGGTGTATTTCTTGACTGGTTGGTGAGTGGCTGCTGAAGGTTGTTGGCACTACCTACATGTAGGTGAAATTCATTGCTCAAGGTATGTAGTGTTGGCTGAAAACGTCTTGCGATTGCTTTGCTCACTAACAGATGGTTGTGGTCACCTACCCTGTGTATTTGCAATCATTATCCCACTGCTTGCCAAGCGGTAGAGAACCTGTGAGACACAAATGACAAAACGAAAGAGTTCAACTTCAAACTAACACATTTCAAAATATGTAAGTTTTGTTTTGAAGGCAAATACTCTGAAAAAGTGCAATGCACAAGTTTCACTATCATGTGTAGAATAGCTGACGAGTGTTTGCAGATAAGTTGGTGTCATCCATGCAAACTTCTTCCTACATGGCTGGGGGATAGGAAAGGGAGAAAGAAAGATGAAGGAAAAGAAAAACAGAGGGGAAGAGGGACAGAGAGAAAGGGCACTTAAAACAGTGTGCAAACCTGGAAACTATTGTAGGCTGCTCACAACCAATGCAATCAGCTCCCAAGAACTGCCAGCAATCTGTAGCAACTACTTGTTAGCAAGTTAGAGAACATACATTTACCATAGTTATCAAAGGTTAACAGGAGTGCAGACAAGTCTGTAGGCCTGTGTGACTAGGGCCTTTGTGTTTTGGGGGGACTGGAGCCAGCTGTCATAAGGCAGAACGCAGGTAAACCTAGGACAGGTCACTTGCTCAGTTAGAATTACTGATTAATCTATCCGATGTGTTTCATTGGGCACTACGTTTCTAATTTCTAATGCAGGATAACCCAAAGAGGTCCAGAGCCCTGAATGGCTGGGTCCTGTTTAAGCATCTTTTTGCATAATGACACCACACCTGCCCTCAATTATCTAAAAGCACAGGAAGTATTGATGAATACTCTAAACATGGCCAGTGATGTGACCTGACCATCCAAAAGCTGTCAGTCCACAAGAGTTATCCTACTGAAAACCCTCAGGGGCTCCTGCAGGTCCCTGATATAGTGCTCAATAAGCTAATGCTATCTGGCAACAAATACAATGCAGGTGGTAAGAAGGGCTGAAGCTTACATTTCTTAATAGCAATTAATCAGTAAAGACTTAAAATGGTTTCATTAGGTTTTTTGGCTTCTCTGAAATAAAGAAAAGGGCATACAGTGAAAGGACAGCCTGGAGGTGAGAGTGACTGGAAGGTCAGAGAATTGATTGTGGTTAATTACTTATGTTAAAATGAGATCGTTGAAGAAAACTGATTCCAAGGTCAGCGTGGTCTGAATCAGCCTATCAGCTCATTTGTTCAGTACTTCAAATTTAAGCATCTAAAAAGTTCATAAACTTCTAAGCTGTGCGAGAAAAAATGCAGCAGACTTCAGTGACTTTTGAGCACATTTTTAAAGTGAGTACCTTTTAGTATTTTGGCCCTGTCGTTTTATGAAAGCAACTTCAGTCATTTCAAAATGTAAAAGGAGCAGACGTTTCTGATAAATGGTGGAAATGGTAAAAACACTAACAGTGAAAGTCAGGTCACATTAAGTGCTACTCCATTACCTTAGCACCTCAAAACACCAAACAGCTCTCTGAGCAGAGTGTGTCACCTTGAAGTCCATTTCATAACTCTGACTTTTTCAAAAGCATTGCACAAATTATGTGCTGGAGCTCCAAGAAAAAGGTTCAGAGGTTCTTTAAGCTTTTTCATATTTCTACATAACATGACCTGACATATCAGAGTTTCACTAAATTCTTTAGGTAGAAAAAGAGAACCTGATTTAACAAATTTAAAAGTATATATAACACTTTTATGTGACCCTGTGCATTTTATATCAGATCAAAACTGCAACTGATTAAATGCAAAACAGTAAATTCAGAAACAGACGCAAACAAAGTCCAACAGAAATACAGAACAATAGGTATTCAAGGAATAACTAAGGTTGCCAGACAGGAACAGACTACAAAAACAAATACACCGTACAACACAACCATGAACTCTGAGGCCTGAAATATAAACACGAGGTAATCAGGGGACACAGGCAGTGATGATGAGACACAGCTGAAATTGAAACTGAAACTTTCTTGTCTCTAAACAAGACAAAGAAGTAAACCTAAATATAAGAGAGAAATTACTTATAGAAAGGGAATAACTGAAAACACAGAATATAGAAAACTTGACACAAGACAGGGAACAAGAGCTCATAAAAGACAGACTGTAACCAAGACTCAAAGCCTAATGGGAACTGAGAGCACACAATACAGGGAAAGACTGGAACAATCAATACCTAGAAATAAGAAACCGTAAAGGCTGATGAATAAAAGAAAATAAAAGCCTGAGGAACGGCTAAACTCAACTACAACTAGCAAGGGCAGCTAAGCACTAGAGGTAAATGCTAAGGAAAACAAAGAGATACATTATAAGAAATAAGCTTACAAGGAATCAAACGGAATATGTTTAATGATAACTCCAAAAACTCAGAATTCCTTGGTGTAAAACCCAGGACCATGACACAGGTACCGTTTTCTCACATGAAGTGTGGGATGTCACTTCACTATCTCTTGAAATTAATTGCTGTTATAATTCCAAATTAATTTCTAATTAATTTCCCTTTGATGAGCAGTGGCTTTCTCGTTTAGCTCTTCATATTTTAAGCTGGTGGACTCATGAATTGTAAGACAGCCCTTTAATTACTTAGAAATTACCCTGGGTTCCTTAGTGACATTGCAGATTATTATTATACACCTTGCCTGTGGGGTCTTTGTTGGTTGACCCTCCTGTGTCACTGTGTCGGGTTTTTCAGATTCATTCATTTGCAAAAAGTTTGTCTGATTGTAGATCGGTGGATTCCAAACTCCTTTTAGATGGTTTTGTAAACTTTCCCAGGTTCCTGAGCATTAACAACTCTTTTTAGGTGGCCTCATTTGCACCATTCAGGCTCAGGTGTCATAATAGATCTGTATTTCACACGCATCTGATTGCCTTTCCATAGATGAAAACACTGTTTTTGTTTCCAAATTAATACCGATTCCAAAGTTTACATAGTTTCCCCCACTCATAGATGAGCAATATTGGGTTTTTATTGACTTCATTCAAGAAAATATTTATTTATTTAAATTTTAGTTCTTCTTGGGTTCACCTCATTGGATGACGTTTTAGTTCATATTTATGCAGAAATATGGAAAACCTTACAAACCTTTTGTGGATGGGAACATTATGAGTGTGCTACAGTATATTTAAAGAAACTACAGTTATGTTTGTTTATTCAAATGCACTGATCTAATCCTGAAGGTTTATTAGCACACTTATTTCATGACAACTTCACACATTCAAGCTATTTGAACATTAGTTTTACAACTCATATATTTCTCCCTAACATTAATTAGTAATTACTGAATAATGAACTCGGATGCACAGTGGTACACAGCACAACAAGGGGATCCTGGGTTTGAATTCATTGGACGGTTGACCCCTCCTCTGTACGGAGTTGCATGTTTTGTGTGGGATTACTCCTCCCACAGTGTAAAGACATGCATGCTCAGTTAATTGGTGGCTCTAAATTGGCTGTAGAATATGTGAATATGAGCATGAACTGTTGTCTTTCTGTCTGTGTTAGCCTGAAACGGTAGACTGTCCAGTGTGTACCCCATCTTTTATCCTATGAGAGTTGAAATAGGCTTTTGCACCCTTTTAACCTGAAGTGGTTAAGAAAATGTATGAATGGATTTTTGCGTGATGAGAAAACTTTCAGAAACTTTAATCTACAATTTTTCATTTTGAACTTTGCTTAAACCACTTCTCCCAGAGTATTAAAAGACTAGTTTATAATGAACTTGGCTTCATGGATATGTTGTGTAAGGATTCAGGAGACTGACTGCCTGCCTCTCAGTGTAATGTAGAGAGCCCTAGTGCTGCGGATCAGAGCCAGAAGAAGCTCAGGTCAGACAAGGAGTCTGGAGTTTTTAGAAGTAGTTAGAAACACAATTTATGGCCTTTTGAGAGAATTGCTGTGACTGTGAGCTCTGATTACTGATGTGTGTTTCTGCATGTTTTCATGTCGCAGCCCCAGAGTTATTGCTACGCAGACGTGTTGTGTTTACTGCCACTGAAGAGGAATTAATCTCGTTCATTTACAATGTCATTTTCCCGTCGGCACTCATTAGGCTTGCTAATGCTAACACAACCAGCAGCACTGTGCGACCGACCGGGCCCGACACGATCAGCTGGTGCTTTTCTACTGGGGCGACAGCTGCTACCATTTATGGGTGTCAGCATACGCCAAAGTGGTACCTTTGTCGGAGGAAGGGGAGCGTATGGACTGGAAATAAGATGAGTGATTATGATGGAAGCAGGGAAGCCATACCGACTGGAGTCTGCTGATGGTATCGTGTGAAGTTGTCAGTTCAGTGTAATTTAAAAAAGAATTGGCAGAACTGTCCCCAGAGTTTTGTTGTCTTTGTAGGAAGATTTAATAAAAACTTCACTCCTCCCAAAAAAAACATGCAGTTCGGCTCTCGCTCACTCTGAATGTTTTGCTTTTCTTTTTCTTCTCCCTCAGCATGTGTCCTTTTTAAGCAGACACACACCTGACCATATTGTTGCTGGGAAAACTTGTGTTGAAACATACGGTCTCATTAGTTTTCACTTGTCATCTTTCAACAGGGAGCTGTCATAACTTTTACAACACTGTAGAATCCACACACACACACACACACACACACACACACACTGCCCTTTGGTTAGACTCCAGGCACCTGTCATGACATTTCCAACCGATGTCCGTTGGACTATTCTCGTGTCTTTTGAGGAAAAATAAAACTCTGCTTGGCTCCCCTATCAACTGTCTACATGGACACACAAACACACACACACACACCTATATATATGTACAAACAAACATACAAACACTGACTACTTTATTAGCTGCAACTTCCTAGACTTAAATTCTTCGAGGCATGAATTCGAGGGATAATTGAGATGATTTGAACTTTATGGCCAACGCATGCTGTATTGGCAGAAGCAGACATCAGAAGATGGGTACACTGTGGTCATAAAGGGATGAAAATTGTCAGCAACAACACTCAGGTAGGCCGTGTTGATGCTCAGCTGGTATATTTAATACATAATCCTTTAGAAATCCAAAATGTGCCAAGAAAATATCTCCACACCATTACAACACCACCATCACTACCAGCACCAGGTTGAACCATTGATACAATTCAGGATGGCTCTATAGTTTTATGTGTTTTATACCTAACTCTGACTCCGCCATGTGAATGTAGCAGCAGAAACTGAGCCTCATGAGATCATCTTTTGTCAAATTTTGGTGAGACCCAGTCTCTTGCTACTGTAGCACATCTGCTTCAAGTTTCTACATGCTGTGCATTCAGACTTCAGTCTTCTGCGTACGCTGAGTTAATCTGCTCAAAACAGTCAGGCCATGCTCCTCTGAAATCAAAAAGGCTTTTTCACCCAGAGACCTGCTGCTTACTGGACATTTCTCTTTTTCTAACCATTGTCTGCTAACACTAGAGATGGTTGTGTGGGAAAATCCCAGTAGATCAGCAGTTTCTGAAATACTCAGAACAGCCTGTCTACCACCAACCAGCACGCCATGTTCTAAGTCACTTAAATTACCTTTCTTCCCCCATTCTCAGAACTTCAGCAGGTTGTCTTGACCATCTCTATATATCTAAATGCATTGAGTTGCTCTCATGTACACCTGCACAGGTGTACCTAATAAAGTGACCGGTGCCTCTAAAGCTATAACTAGCATTATAGCTAGAATCACCATTAAAGAAGCTGCAGAGGTCTTTATTTACAAATATATTCTCACCCGTCTTTACACTCGGTCATTTCATGTCGCCTGAGTGGATTATATACGGATGTGGATTATCCACTTACTGTAAAAAGACTCCCATTAAATTATCCACTTAGAGACCATCTAAGACAAGACACGGTAAGAAAAGATCTCATAGCCTGAAACAAACTGAAAAGATTTTATTCAAATGTAAATTGCGTGTCTCTTAAGCAGCGTTTGAAAACTCCTCTTAATGCATCACATTATCATGTATTGATGCCGCCCAGGACTCGCTGTCAACTCATTGAAATTAACAGCACTGAGAACATGCACGTACACAAAGCTGATCTTGAGCTCTTATTAGACTTTTTTTTTTCTCTCACAAACGATCTTCGTGCCATAAAGCGGCGCAGTGAACTTTGTCAAAATACAGCCCTTTGAAGCTGAATGTAACATTTAGCCACCGCCAGTCTTTCTGACAGCTCTTGTTTGTTTATGTAATTTAATCGACGTAACATATGCATTTCAAATATGCATGTGCAGCCTCTAAAATGTAAAAGTATATTCTTGTCTCATCTGTGCCATCTCCTCCCTTTCTCTCGTCGTGCAGGCTGCCCTACGCAGGTTACTTTGGAGGTGTTTCGGGTCTCAGTAAAAAACAGTTCCTGAAGATCAACGGCTTCCCGAACGAGTACTGGGGCTGGGGAGGAGAAGACGACGACATTTACAACAGGTATGTGTGGACGGTTGAGCTCTGCCTGTGATTTTCTCACCATTAAAATGTGTGGTTATCCTTGATAATGGAACTTTTCTGCAAAGGAAGGCAATTTATAAAACCCAAACTAGACTAAATTATTTTTATTCATGAGTAGAGGACAGAGTCTTCCATCTGTCAGGTTTACACTCAAACTGCACCGCACATTCACGTCCGCGTCCGCACACGGATACGCTCTTTTATGTGTTGAATATGTATTATTTATGCCACTACTGGAGACGGTAGCGGCACAGTCAAGTATCTCGAATGCAAGTGACGTTGAAGTTCTTCATGGAAGAGGTGATTTATTATAATTATTCAGGAGAGGGAGTCTGATTAGCAAATAAATTAACCTTTTGAAGCACTTCAGTCAGCTTTTAATGACTAGCTGAAGTTCACTAATGACATTTCTGTGGATGTTGGCTGAAATCAAATCTGGGAGAAGAATATTCATTTGACAGCTCGACAGAAAGATGACTTAAGACGGGACTATTAGCTGAATTTATCGTCTGCTCGGGAGGTTGTTTGCACTGAACTTTGTTTGATTACCCGGTGAAGTGATGATCAGACTATTAACAAATGACAGCTACAGCAATGAACCCTCATCTGTCTGTGGTTGGTAAAGAATCATAACAGCTAAACGCAATGCATAATGATATACCATAGAAATAATGAAGCTAACTAAACACAGGACCTCTATCTCTCCCTGACATCTTCTCTCTTAGCACAGATTAGCTCCATCAGTCACACAAACAAACCCAAAATGTCAGTTTCTTGTTTCTTAACAGCTGAAATGAACATATGAGATGGCAGATTAACTCCAAAAGAAAATATATTGCAGTCCCATAAGCAGATGCATTTGCATTCAGAGAAGTGGGCACAAATGCACAGTATAATTATAAACACACGGGGTTGCATACTCACAGCAGGACGTTCCTCCACAGACACGATGCCACCTTCATCTCTATTGCATCTCCTCCTCTTCTTCTTCTTTTGTTTTTCCTCTCTGTCTTTCTCTGTGTCCCGCTGTCACGCTCACAATGTGAAGCTTATCTTTGTCCTCTCGGAGTAATAGCATTATAAGAAAACTGAAAATAGAGCAGTTGAGAATAGTGGTTTTTGAGGATGGACTGTGTCAGCCAACACAGTATTAGAAGATTACAGCTGTTTGTCAGCATCTGGCTGGATGTGATAAAAGAGATCAATGTGTGCTTCACTGAACGGTTGTGTGTATAGGTCTATAATTATGCACCAAAAGTTAAAGTACTGACTTTTTACCAGAAGATAGCTCAACCTTACGATTGGATGCTGCAGATTTTTCTGGAAATATTTTCTCCACTCCAGCTGAGCTATTTTGGCTGCTATGAAATGTGAAGTGAAGTGCTGTGCATATATCATTAAACTGCCAGTTAAGAAAAGAAAACTTTCAGACACTGAATTCTGCACTCCAAATTTAACTCAGTTCACACTTGCTCTTACACTAAATTACTTAAGTTGCCAGCTCGACAGCAACATTTTCCACCAAACCAGAATAAAAAATGCAAAATAATAATATTTGCTTTACTTAAGGCATGCCAAATACAAGGAATCCTCATATTAAGATGCTTACTTGTTAGTGAAATACAGTGTTTGTACACAAAGAATACTGGCTGATATATCAGTCTGAATTTATTACTGACAAAGAAATCTATATCAGAGCTGGCATCTGCACTTGCCCCAAGATACCAGTGTTGGCTTGGCTCTACTTTACAGCCTGTAGCCTCTTTTAGGATATTGCTTTAACTTCTCAGACCAAACATGTTGTGAACCATATGGATGCACTCATCCAGATAAAACTGTAGACAGCTGCTGCCAATTCAGCAGAGTCAGGTCTGTAATAAGTTCAGAAAGCTGAAGTAGATGTGGTGAATAATGTAGAACTTATAGCAGTTAAAGCCCCACTGATTTTTCTTGGGAGTTTATGGAGACCAAAGAGGGTGTTAAAGGGGTAGTTCACCCAAAAATTCAATTAAGATTCTGTTTCTCTGACCCGTAATGCTATTTGCTATTATGTGAGTTGCTCCGTTTTGGAGATATTCACTCTATAAATGTCTGCATTGTCACAAATATAATGGCATTAAATGCCTATCAGCTCAAAGAGTCAAAGAAAAAGAGCGAAGACGATGCATGCAGACACAAAATGAGCAGCATTGTCTTTCCATAAATCCTGACCAGATTGCTCTAAATAATCTAAACTTGTGAGCAGTTTCTTATGACGTGTATGACAGTATGACGACAGTAAGTTGTTTCTGAGCAAGACAGAGAATTTTAAATCAAATAATCACAAGATGTGAGTGAATTGCAGACTTTCGGCTTTAATTCAAGGAGTTTTACAAAAAGGTGTAATCAACTGTACAGGAATTGCAGACATTTTCACACAGAGTCCCCTGTTTTAAAGGGGATTTAGCAGTTGACTGATAAACTGGTAGGTTTGGGTGGGTTTATTTCATGTTAAAGAGGTGCAAGTGTCATTGCCAAAGTCCGCAGATTGTTTGCAGCAAGGCGATGGAGCATCTCAAGGGTCTATGGACTTTAGGCAGTCATCGACTACAAATGAGTTTCATCCAAGTATTAAAATGAATCCTGAAATTTAAAATTGTGTTAGTTTGGCCAATAACTTTTTAGCCTCTTGATATAAGCCCCTCCTCACTTAACCGGCAGTATTAGCTATGTGTATACTTCTTTTGGTTGGGAGAATAGAGTGAAAAACTATGAAACACACCAAGGTTTTCGTAGTTGAATTACTGGGTCATGATTTCTGGAACGAGGCATAGCTGCTGAGTTTTCCTAATGTTTATTTGGGGCACTTTGACCAGCACAAGGCCAGTGCCATCAGGTTTCATTATACTAAAGAGAAGACATCTCTACAGCCACTATCTACAAAACTTGGCAAGTCACACCAGGAACAGTCTACAGTAGATCGATAAAGAGCACTACAGACCAGATGAAAAATATGGTAATTTGATTATGGGGTGAAATGTCTCTTTATAAGGGCACAAAATATTGACTGTATATTCATCAGATGACCAGAAACACAATCCCAAATTAGACTTTCTGTCTTTTTGCCAATGCAGTGACAAAATGGAGTTCGTGCATCCTTACATCACACTGCAACATCAGAACAGGGAGTGAGTTGGATGAAGTAAAACTGATTGGCTAAGTGTTTGATGTTTAATGCCTTTAGAAATAATATAAACTTGAGGCAGGATTTTATCCTTTAGATAAGATAGTCCCGCTGCGATTTCCCTGAGAAGGATCTATAAGTATTACTCTGGATGTATTTTACATTTTATCTGTTTCCACAGTGTGTTGTAGTTTACTTTTCAGCTGCGGAGGAAACTCCAACAGTGCTGTCCAATAAACATACAGTAGCTGGAGGGGTCGATTCGTACGGTGTACAGTGCTAAAAAAAATTATAGAAAAAAGACTGACTGGACACGAGTTAGAGTGAGTTCTCACTGACCTTCCTGTTTATTGTTTTCTGTATTTATTCTCTATTTTTATTCATTAAAAATGCTGCTGTCAGGGACAACATGTTTTTGTTTTGGGTTTTTTGCTGGAGTTTTAAATTTTTGTATTATATTTGGATCCACTGTGTTTGTGTAGCAGATAGTTCCTGGTTGATTTCTTTATGATTATTTTCTCAGTTTAGTCTTTAGTCTTTTTTTGCTACCTTTTGCAATCTAGTTTCTGTTTGTGGTTTGAGTTTTAATTAGACTTATTAGACTCTGTGTTAACCTTCACCTTATTGCTTCCTGTTTTATTTTGGTAGCTGTTATCTTCTGTGTCTTGTTCCTGTTTTACTTCCCTTGTCTTGTGATCCTTGATTAGTTTCAGCTGTGTTTGGTTCCCCACACGTTTCCTTTTTCTTTATATTTAAATCCTCAGTTTACTTTTGTTCTTTGTTGTTATTCTGTCTAGTCAACTTGTGTGTTTCCTGCTTGTTCCTGTTTGTGTGTTCCCCGTATTCCTTATTCCTTGTTAAGTTTTTTGTTTCTTTTGAAATTTAATCAGCCTTAATAAATAGCTCACTTGTTTTCTGCATCTCTGCATCTGGTTCCTCACACCTTCAATCTGTAAATCATGAGAGGTACTGTAAAAAGCCTCAAACTCAATAATTATAAATAATAATAATACTTATTTTAAATATTATTTTTATTATTAATACTCATAATATTTGGTATAATAGTATATAATAAAAAAGCAAATACAGCTGAGCCTGAAGGCTGGGTAGTGCTTCACTCGAAGGCTCACATCTCCTCCCACCATTCACCTTCACTTTTCAGGGCTGGCTTGTTTTAGAGCTTTTCACAGAGTAGGCTGAAGGCCCTGAAAAATGCCTGAAAACACATTTGGACAAGCTATTGAAAGACTATGGAGTGTGGATATTGCAGTGTGTGCACATAGCTGAGGCTTTTTTAAAACCAAGTAACAAGTTTCTTCTTCAGCTTTTATTATGGAAGATCTTGTTTTTTAGCAAGACCTTAGTTGTCCCTGTCAGTCCAGTTACTTGATCCACACTAAAATATATCATATTAACAGACGGAAATGTAAGTTTCCTGCTGGCATTGGTGAGCCCCTGACCTTTCCTCTGGTTCCACCATGAGGTTGACATTTGTGGATTCGTGTGAATTGGCTCAAACACTGTTCAATCGATTGTCTTGACATTTGATTCACACATTTAGAGTACCCACAAGATGAATTGTAATAACTTGGGTTACTTCCTTATTTCATTTCGTGAAATCTTAAGATCAAAAGTTTCATTTGTATTGTACTTTACAAAGACTTTGGCATTACCATAAAGTTTATGTATAAATATTAAGCACTGGCTGCTAAACATCACCATGTCAGGATGGTAATGATACCATTCAGCTCGAAACACAGCTGCATCTTAACCTCAGAAATGTGGCTCTGCTCTCACTTTCATGGCAGTTGCCATTTGCACAAACTTTAACAGCATCTAGCTGCTGCATTCAGAGTACAAAGCAAGGACACAATGCAGGAGCATCTCCACTTTCAGGATCAATATCACACACTAGCAACAAGTGCTACAGATCATACATAAACCATAAAATAAAACCCCACCATTCATAGAAGAGTGCAGAAATGTCAGCAGTGGTTATGGATAGTGTCCAGCTCAATGTCAACTATTTGCATTTATTAAGTATGATCACAGTGAATCTTCCTCAGGCTGAGATTTGGGAGGTTTATCAATGATGGCAATGTGGCTTTATGAGCACTGAGCAGCACCCGCCCTTTTGCACATGCACCACCCAAAGGTCAAGTGTGTGGTGGTGTGTTAGCCTGTAAGATGAATGCACTGCCTGAGCATGTCTTATCAGCTGTCGGGATAAAAGGAAAGTCAGGCATGGCTTGTTAAAGAGGACGCAAAGGTACAGCGAAGACCTTTCTTTACCTTTACATTGTTTTTCAGTTTAAGAATAAAAGTGCACACAAAATGGAATAAGGTGGTAGTTAGTAGTAGTAGTGAAAACACAGGCCTGCATGGTTCAGTTCTGAGCAGTGAGCAAACAGGGTGGTTTCCAAAATAAATAAAGATATGTAAAAGGCAACTTTATTCCTTGTTTTTTTTCTGTTGGCAGCAAAAAAAAATTTACAAAAGATTTATTGTTCTATCAACATTATTATATTATCCTTAAACAGGACGTCTACACTGGACCTGCTGACCTTTTATCAAATTTGGACATAGATTAAAGATTTAATTCTGTTTTGTATTTAATCTTTAGTTTCCAACTGTTAAAATTCACCAAGGCTGCAACTGAAGGAATAAAAAATAAAGCTGGCTTTTAAACATTAATGTAATCAAATACTTGATTATAATCCACCAGATTCTCCCATGTCTTAGTGATAAAGCTTTGATATTGATAAGTCTGTCATCTCACACAGTCGGCATTTGGGCTTTCTTTTCTGGCTTTAAATACGCTAAACTTGATAAATATAGAAGATCTTTTCCAGTCTTACTGACTAAAGCACACACTTTTGATAGTATATTACTCTACAGTGCTTTTCTTCTCAAGCACACTCACTCCACTGATTTGATCTGCAGCAGCTGTGTTGCTTTCAATGTGTTTAATGTCTTCATATTTTTCCCATAGTTCTATTATTCTTTGTAAAATCAGCCGCTCTTCTGCTGATACATCCGTCCATCCATTCTGTCCTGCTTAGCCTTATCAGGGTCGCTGAGGGAGGGCTGCAGCCTATCCCAGCTGCCATAGGGCGAGAGGCAGGTTCAGGGACAGGTTGCCAGCCTGACACAGGCCTGACACAGAGACGGACAACCATTCCCATTTACATTCACACAATCAGAATCATCTTTATTTTAACAAGTTTGTGCACACAAGCAAGGGATTTCACTCTGGTTCATTTTGCTCTCTCGATACAAAAAAGAAAGTTTTTTTAAATAGTCAATTTTAAATAGGCATATAAATATATACACGAGCAGAACATAAATACAGAGAGGTTAAACAAGCTACAACTGGACATGAGCGATAGATATAAATAGGCTGAACATGTTGAGCCTGGCAAGATGTTCATGTTGACCACCCCTTCCTTACCTGTGTAAATGGTACGGTCCATGCAGGTGCATGGGATAGAGTAGCAGAGGAGAGAGGAGGTGGTATTTTATCTAGTTTTATTTTAGTTCCTTTGTATTTGGTCAGATTCCCAGTCAATTACATTTTTTTGTTTTCTTTCATTAAGACTTAATAAATAAATTCCACTTTTTTTTGCACATATTTCTGCCTCAGTATCTGCTGTTTTAGCATCTTCTGCTTCTAGACAGTAGCAGCTGCCCCTTGTTTGAGGAGGGGGATCTCAGCAGGACAACAAGTATCTGAAGCTGAAAGGCTTCTAAGAAAGCGAGCTGTAGATGCAGCAGGGAAGGATGGATCTCCAGCTGAGTGAACTAAAAGGCTGGCCAGTTAAGTCTCTCAGGATTCAGTAAAACAACTGGAGGAGTAGGATAAAGGGATGAAGAGATAAAAGAACAGGAGTACACATCAGAGTGTGCAGTGTCCATGAAATCTGCCTCTGGTTTGTTAAAAGGAAACAAAGGTCATGGGTATGAAACGTGTAAGCAGTCGATGTGTCCACCAATCTCCATGTGCTCTTTCTTTGAAAACTGCTCTGGAAAGAGGAGCATCAGCTAAATGACTAAATCACTCCTTTATACTATCTGCTCTCTACTCCAGCACCTTTGCTTCACTGTATTTTTTTTTCCTCCTCTCTAACCCTCCAGCTCTTCACATCTATTTTTTTCCTGTCTGCCTCTCTTCTTTCCCTCAAAGTAATTTTCCTTTCTTTATCCTGGTTTTGATGCCACGGGCTGTGGCCACTGCCTGAAACGGGTCCTGCTTGCTTAATGCCAGCCCGGGGGAACTAGCTGTCCCTGCTGCTCAGTGTGGCCTGAGCCCGTGGCAGAGAGGGCACATGCCACTTGCACAACTGTCAGTACCACTTCCTCCTTGGTGGCTATTGCTGAGAAAGAAGAAGAGAGAGGGAGTGTTTTCTTTCCTCACCATCCTCTCACCCTCTCTGAACATCCAGCATTAGCCTTAGGCAAAGACTGTTCCTATCCCAAGGGCTTGAGTGCAAGACCAGCCTTCACCACACGTGCAGACGCTCACTCTTTCCACGCACCCTCCTTCCCTTGCCCTTTCCCCTTCCTCTCTGTAAACCTCCCAGCGGTGGCTTTCATCAGAGCCTGAGCCAGCATCATATGCACATGCGGCACAAGGACGTGCGTGTTTCTGTGAAGTCTTGACAATGGTGTAAGAATCGGGATATTTTTCGCTCAACACTTTGAGCAGCCTTTGATAAGTTCAGTCACACGTCTAGGTTAACAAGCTGCTTTCACCCTTGGGTCAGGTCAGCAGCAAACATCAAGTCTTTTATACCTTTTTCCCAATTTCCCTGATTTATTCTTGGATCATTGTTTGACTTTGTTTCGTTAAACACACACGAGACGTACTGATACAAGTATATGTCAGTAAACTGATACCTAAAGATACACCAGATATTTGCACAAATACTTAGGATGTTGTTTTTTAGAGCCTGACTAACTTAAAGGCCAATATATCGGTATGGATTTATAAAGGAAGATAGGTAAAAAATAGAGACGGGAGAAACACCCTTCAACTCGTGCTATGACTGTTGATGCTCCAAAGTCTGTCCACCAGAGGGCACTCTGCAACTTCCCTATCAGCAGCGTGTGTTTGGAATTGGCCAGAGTGTCAGTGAGTAAATAAATAACTAGACTAAATTTAACTAAATTTATCAGAATGTCAGATTTTTAAATCACCAAATATCGGTATCAGTTTTAAAGTTGCTGTGTCGGCTGTGCTCTAGTCTTTTTGTATTTGATAATATGAAGTGCTCTTATTTTAAATGTGCGGTGAAGTAATAAAAAGACATATTTTTGGGGTCTAGAGATGGCCGGTACAATAATGAAGTGAGTAAGGGCATAGTTTCAATTGTTCATGACGCAAATCTTGTCTTACTAATGACCAAGAGATGTAAGAACATTTCCCCACACTTCATTCAGCAGCTTAAATGTATGTGCAGTAGGAAAAGAGACTATCAAGCATATTGATGGATGGATAGATGGACGGATGGGTCTTGTAAGAGTACATCGACTTCACCTCAAACACCTTCACAGTTTGTGAAAAAGATTTCTTTTCCCCCCACCATTCGTGAAACGGCGATGCAACTCTATAAATGCTTTCAAGGACCGTCTGTCCAATAGTGTGTTATTATCCCAATTTTCTATATTATATAATGCCTTGCCTCCTCTACTTCTCCAGCTTTTGACTTAGCTCCAGTTATGTGTTGTGAAAAATATGAAGAGTGCATTTTTGCTTAGCGAACAAAGAGTAAAAAAAAAAAAATTCAGTTTATCAACTTAGGGGTGACTGCAATAAAAGGAAAATGTCCAAGGTCCTTTAAGGAATTATGATAAATATCTTTTAATGCATGGCTGACAGCCATTTTTAAATTTTCCTCTGGTTTGGTAATTCAGTTATATATGCTCCATGGACAAATTAAAGCATCCACAAGGCTTGGCAGGGAGAACAAAGAAGCCCCCTGGGAAAAGAGAGAGTAAGCAGGCACATTTTTCTTATCATACGATACTTTCAATGTGACAGTCACAGAACAGAAGTCAACGCGACACGGTAGAGAGCACCTGCTTGATTCTAGAGTTGAATCAATGTAGGGTGAAAGCAAGGTGACGAAAAGAAGCCGCAGCAAACAGAAAGAGCTACATGAGTGTGGGGGCAGCGATGAGTATAAACCAGGTCAGCTGGCTGATGTACATCCAGCAGCAGCTGATATTGTAATCTGTCTGAACTAATGTCCTGTGTGATTTTCTGGTGTATTAACTGGAAAAAAATTGCTATGGAACAAAGAAAAAAAACTTGCCCTATCTATGGTTGGTTTTTGCCATCAGACATGTCATTTAAAGGCTGCTCGAGCATGAGGATGGTGCTTCTTACAGCCTCAGCATTGTTCTGAAATCACATTGCAAGGACTTAGAGTCAGCAGATCTGTGCCTCTTTGGAGTCTCAATCCCCCAAACCACTGACAAAGTACAAATCCTAGGAGGTATTACTGATGCCAACCTGTATTTTTATCCATCCATCAGCAGCATCAGTGAAACAGCTACCAAATCTTCTCAGAAATATTTTAAATATCAAATATTTTTGCAAGCAGGAAACCATATTGCCCTTTTTTATATATATAAAGTCTTTTGACTGGATCATAATGCAGTCTGCAACAAATTGATGAAAGTTCCAAATACTCCAAAGAGCTTCTAACGGTGCGTTCACACCGAACGCGATAGAGGCGGCCAGAGCGTCAGGTTTACATGTAAAGTCAATGGAAAGAGGCTGATGACACGCGATTGCGCGTCCGGCGAAAATTCTGAAGCAGATTTGCGTCGCGAAAACGCCAAAACGCCTGAAACGCGCGTCAGTGTAGCGCGTCTGGCGCGTTTGACTCGCGGAAAAAACCACGCGCGTGAGTTTTTGTGTTGCATTTTGTGCATACGCGTCTTTCGCCTCTACCGCTCGAGTTGGAAAAATTTGAACTCCAGCGTCAAGTCGCGCCGCGTCAACCAATCAGGAGCCTGGTGACGTGGCTGTAACCAGGTCAAAGGGCAGATCAAACCAAAGCCCTTCATTCTTCATTCAGTATGGAGGAAAACTCATCAACGCAGTGGCTAATCGTCCAGAACTATACGATGCTAGCTGCTACTTCTACCGGGACAGGAATAAAAAGGACCGAGCTTGGAGGCACAGAAGTGAGGAGATCGGGCAACCTGGTAAGTTCATTTGTTCTTCTTTTTAATTTTCAGACTGACCCGATGAAGCCGCGCTAAAGCTAGCAAGCCCGCCTACTGTCCCGCTATTTTCCCACTGATGTACAAATACCGTTCTGGTTTTATGCATGTTGTCATATAGGAATATATTGTTTATTAATAAACAGCACACAGTGGTCCCGCTCATCCGTCACTGCCTCGCTTTTTCGCTGATTTTTCATTGCACCGTACAGCATTGCATTCTGCAGCCTGATTGACAAATCTCTCCTCCGTGTCGTGTCTCCTGCGCTTGCCAAATTGATCATGTTTGGTTTTGATAACCATCACGTCCAATAGAAAAAAACAGCACAAAAAAACACTCATAACTATGACCCTCATTCGGAAATAGACACCTGCACCGGGAGGAAAAGGAAAAGGCGCACGAAAGTGGCAGGCAGATGAAGACAAACGCGGCATAAAAATACTTTTACGTTTTGCAATCTACAAAGGTTTGCACTTTGAGAATCAACTTGTGAGAACTGTGACTAATGTTCATGTGTGTGTGGGGAAAAAAGTGTATAACGTGCGTGGCGAGGGGCTAGTTATTCTGAGAACCCCTGCTGCAATAAAACAGGGACCACTGTATATACTTTCTCTATGATTATTGTATTCAACCTGTTAACAGTTAATATTGTCTTGATAGAACCAACTGATTCTGCTGCAGAGCATCCCCTGTTGCTTCTCCTGGCTCCCCAGTCCCTGAGCTCCTGCTGCTGCACCCACAGGTATGTACAGCAAGCACTGATAGCTTTTTACTCGGTGTGGGATTGCCCTTGTGATCACCTTTACTAAATATCTACAACTAATCTGATTATATCCTGTTTTGTTTTTCAATGTTGAAATTAAAATCTAGTAGCAGCCTTCTCATTTCTTTGTGTTTTGTGCTGTGTTTTACACGCCCAGAGAGGAGGACAGCTCCGAGGCAGATGAGGGACGGGTCCCAGGGACGGTCCATCGGCAGTGGAGCTGGCCATCCTGGTGTCCCTGAAGAGGCCACGCCAGTCTGCAATGGAGCATTTCCTCCTCAGCCTTGTTCCTGCTCTGGAGAGCAGCTGGGTCTTTTTTTTTTATTCCTGTCTCTCTGTAAATAGTTATATTTTATATATTTATGTTTAATGTTTTTCTCTGTGAGAATTTTAATATTATTTCAAATAAATTTTTATAATGACTAATGTCTCAGTTCTACTACACAGCAAATGTTGGCACACGACTTGACACATGTAGAATTTATTTCATATTACACTAATGACAGAATATACTAATACAGTGGGATGCAAAGGTTTGGGCAACCTTGTTAATAGCCATTATTTTCCTGTATAAATCGTTAGTTGTTACAATAAAAATGTCAGTTAAATATATCATACAGGAGACACACAGTGATATTTGAGAAGTGAAAAGAAGTTTACTGGATTTTACAAAAAGTGTGCAATAATTGTTTAAACAAAATCAAGCAGGAGCATAAATTTGGGCACCACAAAAAAAGAAATGAAATAAATATTTAGTGTATATCAATGTGTGTGTCTCCTATGTGATATATGGGGGCCTTTGTCTGGACGTGCTTCCCATCCAGAGCTCCACAGCAGAGAGGAAGTTCCAGCCCTCCTGGAATCCCTCTGTGATGGACCGCCAGTCTCCAGGTGAAGGCACAGCCATGAAGTCGCCCACTAGACAGTCCCAGATGGGCGTCGCTACCTGGGGGTGATCTGGCACACCGTGGACACACCGACTCTGAAACTGAACGCGATGGTCCTGAAGGAGTCCCCGGTGGCAAGGAACCTGGACAAAAGTGTTCAAAATTAGTATTATGTGTACTGCAGTTACAAAATACATTATTCAAATTCAAAATACTTTTGTGATGTCAGATTTAAATTACAAAACATAAATCTTACATAAAACATTTTCTAATTATAAGGATAATTACATAATATATATTAGATATAATATAAAACAGTCAGTTGTGTTTTGTTTTAACTTTACCATATCATAATTTGATTGGTAGCAACTTTTACCACTACAGTGAGCCAATCACTCATAATTCCTAAACATGTAAATCAGGCAGGAATGAAGTAAGACATTAATAGAAATAAAGAGTTGTATGTTGACATGTAGCCCTTTCCTTGCTTAAATCATTAATATTTTTGAAAAATTAATCTGTGATAAGACATAGCTTATCAAGATAGAACCATATAACTAAAGATGAACCAAACTGTTCACAATTTTATCTACCTCTCAGTTTAAAGAAAGGCTGGTGACCCCTGTTATAGAGTCTGACAGCTGCGAGGATTACATACAAATATTCATCTATACCAGAATTAAACCAGGTGTAAATAAGGAGTGAGTATCACTACAAAGATTAACCCACAGTGGCCCTTGTACCAGTTTGATATCAGCAAACACAGAGAGCATACACTGATAGACACCACAGCCATGCTATCAATGCAAACACTGATAACAGCATAAATTGAATTAAATCGGGACTTGATGAGACCTTTCAAGCATCACTAGAAATATTATAAACAGTCGTCTCCATACCACAGTTTACTATCAGTAAACACCGACGGCATTCATTGATAGCATAGCACATCCATGTTAGCAGTGTATAAACGATAGTTTAGCATATTAGCACAGGTATCAATAAAGGACTACCGTATTAAACACTTTTACTAACCGCAGAGGCAGATGGACAGGCGCTCTGCAGGTGGGATTGAGCGCCTGTAGTTGGTGTCTAGGCGGGCGATGCTTGGACCAACGCGGGACAGCAGGTCCTCAAACTGGGCGAGGAAAGACGGCGATATCGCTGAAATCGGCTGTCATCCAGGCGCAGCTCCTGGAGCAAGTGGTGAAACTCACCAAACTGCTCACCCGTCTGGAGGACTTGATGGACCCAGGTACGGCGAGGACGTCCTTAACGCTGCTGCTCTGCTCTCCACAGTAAATAGAAACGCTAGCTCGACAGCTGCCGTCTAGCAAAGATACTGTCTGGCACAACTTCCTCCCACATCCCTCCCACATTTCCGGTTCACGCGCGTCAAAATATGCAATTTTGACGCGCGATGGATTTTTCTTGGACACGCGTTCGAGGTGCGAATGTGCACGCGTCAAATTAGGGGCGTTTGGGGCGTTTTCGCTCGCGCCTATCGCGTTCGGTGTGAAGAGATTATATTCGTGTAATTCTAAAAACATCTCTCTTGGCTACCTGTTGATTACAAAACTGGTTTAAAGAGTTTGCTTCTGATCTTTAAAATACTTAAATATGTTGACCTGTGATATACTGGCGGCATCCAGTTTGCAAACACAGCAGAGTCCTTTTACAGCTGGGGTCTCTCCATAAGCAAAAGAAATAAGGACAGAAGCCTAAAATAAATGAAGTTTCCTCCAAAAGGAGTTCTGTAAGGGCGCCAGTGTGCTTAGCATAAAGGTTAAGCTCTACCTTTGTAGCAGTGCGCTTTATCCGAGATGAATCCTGTCATTAAAAAAATAATAACTCATTCATGTATCTTAACCAGAAGGTCTCCATTAGTCATTTTAAACTCACATTTTTATGAATGTAGTCAGGTTGGATTAATCTTAACAAGGTGATATTTCAGGGATTGAAGTAGATTCTGAATAATGTTGCTGATTCGTTAATGAACCTTAAGAAATCAGGTCTTTAGTGTTTTTCAAAATTCTTTTTTCTGTTGCTGCACCTTTAACATGTGACATAAACAGCTATTGTATTTCCGTATATTTGACACCATTTCAGTTTTTCCAAATTAAGTTTGGTTTCTGAGAAAATGATGCGTGTGTTGAAAGAGGAAGACAGATCTGAACCTCTGTGGGATCCTTAGATTTCCATTGCTTCCACTAAGCCATGATACGTGACCTTCCCGGTGAAGTCGCAGTCTTTTCGAGTTTCGAAACACAATACGTTCAACCGTGTCTCTGCTCTTTGTTGAATTGCATCAAAAAGAACTATAAGAGGGATGTGCCAATGAAAGCTGGAATCACCAAGGGATAGCAATGGAAAATATACTGAGAAAGAAATTAGAAGCAAGTGCAGCAAGTGGAAAGGAGGAGGGAGATGGAAGGAAGAGAAATGAAGCATTTAGTTGGAGGTGTGGTCCAACAGTGCAGTCACAGTCAGAAGCTGCTGCTATAAGAAATCTACATGCAAAGAAGCAAAGCTACAAGGAGAAAATATTCTGTGAGCCCGAGAACACGTTGAGTGTTTTAATTGCATTCAGTTAATAAACCGAGCGTAAATATTTCAGAATTACAACAATAAATGACTTTTTTACATTTCTAACCTTTCAAGTGTCGATATTTTAAGTGTTTCATGGTTTTTTTTCTCCAGCGCTTTGCGGTAATACTCACATCAGGAACATCATTCTCACAACTCTTAATGCAGTTCTCAAACCATTAAGGGCATTTCGCATAATGCAGACTTAGTTGTGCAAAAGACACTAAAATAAATAAATAAAATTTCAAAACATGCAAAGTTAATCACTTCCTTTTAACAACTTTGTATGAATTTTTAAGACCAAATCCGTGTTTATGTTTGCGATTATTTAATAGTCATTGCTTTAGTTAAGTTCTGGTTATTGGTTATGATTTCTAGTGTTTAGGTGTTTCTGTGCCTTCCCTCCTGTCACCTCATCCTTGTCTCTACGTTCATGTATTTCCTGTTTTACTTTGACAGTCTGTCCCATGTCTGTGTATTCTGTTTTAATTGATGGGCAGTTTTACTATTTCTGGCCTTACTCTTTGACACGTATTTGAAAATACTTTGAATTGATTTGATTGAAAACGGTAATGCAGTACTGGACAGTATTAAGGAAAGTGAGAGTTGTGAATAAAACACAAGTTGTTATGATGAGTTGTTAGATTAAGGTGAGAAATGCATCAATGCAATAACAAAGTAGTAGACTTCATTAGAGTAGAGCAGTGAAGTATGTGTAGAAACAGTAGTGTGTACAGAAAAACTACATTACATAAAATAACATTTAATCAATTTCAATTGTTGAATTTTTCCTCTTTCCTCTAAAATATGTCCACTGTTGAAGCTCATTAATTTTTCCTTATTTAACTGTTAGTTTTTTTGCACTACAAGCCCCATCTCAGGTCATTGTGCATCTAGTCAATTCCCCATTAGCTTCCACTGCATTGGCTACTTGCCCATCTCCCCAAGATAAAGCTAACATCTTCCTACAACAGTCTGGTAATGATAACAAATCGGGAGGACATAGTTTATCTAGTACACATCCTCACGTGTGTCTTAAAAAAGCACTTTTTGAGTTATCTCTACGAACCACGCTGTTATGAAACTATCATAACTAAAAAAATTGAAAAAAGCAGAAGGCCATTCGACAGTTTTCCCTCTCGCAGCACACAGATGTGCTAGTTCTGAGAGAAAAATCTTTTCTCTTCCTCCTATTATCACCCACTCTCTGCTGCACATCGTCCAACCTGCACCACCGCCACCCACTCCTCCTCTTCCTCTCCCAGCTCATTTCTGCAGGCAGAAGGAACTGAGGCAGGACATCAGACTCAGCTCCCGTTTCTACTTCACTCCATTGCACTAGTGCAATTAACTCCACTTGTGGGAATAAGAGAGGAGAGCTGCAGACATTTCTGATTAATCCAATCAAACAGGTCTATGGTGCGTGGGTTCGTGCATCTCCTCCGTCCAGAGTGCTGCAGAGCAATGAAACTTTTCAAGACAGATCTCACTAGCGGACAGATATCTTTGTTAAGAAGGGAAAAGTGTTGGATAAGACATAAAATTAGAGCTTTTTGGGTGGTGGCTCTGGTAGTTAGGAAGACTTTGCTGCTTAATGGTTTCACAGAAGGAGTACAACTGTAACTCAGCTTATATGGAGCATTTTATTCCACTTATAATTGGTATAATTGCTTGATTTCTTTTTCATCAAGACTGATTCTGAATAAAAGCTGTTGAGGTGAATGCTTTCAGTGTGAACACTGAGGCTGAGATGAGTAAGATCATATAGTGACCCTGGATTACTTGCTGCAAAGAAGAAAATGTCCATTTGGTCTGTTCTTGTTGAAATCACTTTTTTTCTTTCTTTTGTTTTTTTACCTTTTTTCTGGGCTGTGCATTCAAGCTAGCCTGGCCTGGCTTTAGGAGCGGGCCCAAGTTTCCGGCTTCTGAGTGAGAAGCAGTTGAGCTGGGTCCATGGACTTGTACTGCGGTGTCTTCCAAGCCTAGGATCTGTAGCTTTAGCAGAAATTAATATTAATCTGACTGGGCCACTATTTTCTGGTTTAAACTATCCAGTTTGTTTAAGCCTGCTCACATCGCAGTCTCAGTTCTGTTTTAGACTCACAAGTGTGTGACCTGATGTGGTTTTCTACTGTTGCAACCCATCTGCCTCGAGGCTGCATCCCGAGATATTTTTCTGCTCGGTTATAAAAAGCCATTATCTAAGTTACTGTGTACTGCCTTTCTGTCATCTCCATCCATGCTGCCCATTTTCCTCTGACTTTCCTCTAATCAAAAAGGTGTTTCTGTCCCCTGAACTGCCGGTCCCTGATCTTTTCTTTTTTCTGAATGAACTCTAGACCGCCGAGGTCCACAGTGGTTCAAAAAGCACCCATACCAGCTCATGTAGGCCCGACAATCAAACCCAGTTTTGGCTTTGATATGAACATTAGCAGACTTTTCTAATATTTTATCTACTGCTGCGCTGCCACATGATCGGCCGACTGGGTAATTTCATGAGTAACCATCTATTACTAAGAACAGTTGTTGTTAACTTGAAAGGAATCGAAAACTGAACCTAATTTGTGAGTTTATGAGAACTGTATCCTTCCAATCACATCAACTATGATTCCAATCATAACAGGACTTGATAAAGACTTGAAATAATAGTAAAATGGATTTTGTAATTTATGTCAATCAAATGTTCCGTTTCTTTTTATATTCCTAATTAAGTTTTCAGTGAGTGTCAGGTATTGAATAACTGACTCAGTTATGATGAATATGATGAATGTTAGTGGACTGTTATGGAAGAGAGCGCAAAACAGGTCACAACCTTGTTTTGTTAAGCTCAATATTTTTTAGTTGTATGAATAATTATGAAGTTATTCATCCATCAACTCATTTTCCAAACCTGTTTCCATGTAGGGTCACAGGAGGGTTGGAACTGGTCCCAGATGATTTTGAGCAGTGGGGTACACTGTGGAACAGGTCCATTACAGGGCTAGCACAGAGAGATGGAAAAACATGCACACTTATATTTATATCTGCATCAAATTTCCAATCACCTTGCATGCATCCCGTTTGCATGTGAGAGGAAAATGGAAGAAACTATACAGGTGACGGTGCTAGCCACAAAATCAGAAACTGTTTATATAATCTCATCATAGCACAATGAATCTTATAAAAGCACTGTGGCCTTCTTCTGTATTTTTTTAATCTGGCTGCTTTCGGTCTTTGCACTTGAGTCTCCAAAAAAACGTGCTGTAAGTTCCCCCCGAGTGGAGAATTCTTCAGCAGCCACCCACCTGCTGTGTTTCAGTGGAGGTGGCTGTTGAATGTGTTGTCTCTGGATTATATACACCACACAGAGCATGCTAAAGCTTTCCTTCCTGCAGCTCCGCTGTATCCTCACTGTCCTGTTCTTTCTTGCATAATAGTCACACTACGCTGTCACACTGTGTTACTGCCTCCTGCCTGTCAGAGCCGTGGAAAATATTCACTGTACTCATGTGTCACTTGAGTGTGTGTTGGTGTGTGCGCTGTAGCTGATTTCTTTTCCTTTGGTCAAGCAAGGATGCAACTGCAAAAATAGAGAAACGCTAGTTCATTAGTTAGTATGCAAATCATTAATCCACATGTGCATGTATAAGCATGCAAGGTCACAGCGGCAGTGGAGGTTTCTTTTAGACATTTATAGCTCTGTGTTGCGTCACACTGTACCAACCCTGAACTTCATTTATCTAACAGTGTGTGCTGGCGTTAAGCTGATGAATGTGGGTATGTGTGGAGTTATAACAGCTGCTTTTGCTTTCTTTCTATGTGTGTGCCTTCCTTTTCTGAACGAGTGTCTTTGACCAGCATTAATCATCATGCAAAGTTTCATATTGACAAAATGAGGAGCTAGAGAGCCAGCCCACCCTCAGGGAGTGTTTCATGATGAAAAGAAGATTTTGAAAGCAGGCAGGGAAGGTAACAAGCAGCGATACGATGATGTAGCAGAGGATTTCTGAGCAGCCCTGATGCTATTTTACACAAGCACGCTCTGATCTTCTTATGTTTGAGAAGCCAGCAAACAAAGCTTAGCAGTGCTTCTGATCAGCTCATCACACACACACACACACACACACACACACACACACACACACACACACACACACACACACACACACACACAGAAAAGTTTGGTGTAATTTATAGAGAAGTGTTAAACAATAGCAAATGTAGTTTAACTGGAATACTGGGGGTGTATGTTTAATTCATAATACTCATATTCATAACGAGTGGTCCTCACCTGCATTCATCTACTGAATCTGTTCATTTGGTGGCAGAAACAGGTGCCTGAAAACTGAAGGCTGCCTCCCATTCTACTTTTCTCAGTGCATGTTGGGAAAAGAGTGAACTTGTCATGGGGTTTGCTAGATGAGGACCTGATTGCAGGACAAGGTCCATTTGATGACTATAGAAAACAACAATCCAACAGGAGAACAAACTGACTCTAAATAGGCTGGAAACACACAGAGTTGACAAACTAATAAAGGACAAAAGGAAGCTGACGCTATATATACACAGAAGAGTAATCAGGGCAGAGTGGAGAGAGCTGGGAGAAACGAGACAAAAACTAATCAAGATAATCAAGATAATGACAAGGGAGGAAGTCAAATTAAACATAAGGCACAAGAGACAAATGATTATCAAAATAAAACAGGAAATGAAAAACTGGAACACTGAACACAGGAGAACTTGGCACAGGAGGATAAAACAGAGGAAACTAATAACTGAAAACTGAAATTAGCCTACAACCTAACAGGAGCACAGAAATAAATCCCTGAACAATAAACAAAGCAAGAACAAAAGAGAACAACAATAATCTGAAAGTCCAAAACTGAAACCCCAGAGCCCAGGACCTAGGATCATAACAGAACTGAATTAAATCAATCGAATAATTTATCCACATTTTGAAGTAACTTGCTAGTAGCTCAGCTGGATTTATATTGGGTAGTGATTCAATTATTTAAATTACTTAACTGAACTTTTTTGGATAAAAGGAAATTTTGCTATAGTCTCACATGTATATTTTGATTTTGATCTTATTTTAACAATCTAAGTGTGACTTAAAACTAAGCTGTTAAAATGAAGCTTTCCCGTAACTATAACAGTACAAAACAGTCATTCTTATTATCAAAGAATGTAAGCTTTGTCTTCTTCTTCTTCTTCTTCTTCTGTTCTTCTTCTTCTTCTTCTTCTTCTTCTTCTTCTTCTTCTTTTTTTTAGCTTTTTTAAATTGTATTCATTTAAACAGCCATTTAGATAAAGGAGAGCTCAGATTTAAAAAAGTCTGATTATGCCTTCACACTTCTTAAAACATTCACATGGGACCTCTTTATATTTAAGGATTGCTTAATTATATGGTTACAGTTGCTCCAAGACAATAATAACAGTAAAGGACTGAACTAAATTTAATAATACAATACATTACAAATTTACAAACTATAAGAAATAGCTCGATTACAAATATCCAGTATATTACAGAGACCTATATGATTGACATTTTACTCTAAACTGTAAACTGTAAAACTTTGCTATTTGTTATTCACTGTAGATGATGTGCAAAAGGGTGTAACTATTGCACTGTGTACTGTGGATTAGATGGAAGAGTCGTACAGTGGCAGGAATGACTTCCTGTGTCGTTCAGTGGTGCATTTGGGTAATCTCAGTCTCTCACTGAACATCATGCAGTGGGTGGGAAGTATTGTCCAGCATCGTCCTTATCTATCATTTGCCTCTCCGACAGGGGGCCTAAGATGTACCCTTAGGTAAACTGAAGGGGATCCTGATGTGGCCTTAAAAAGAGGCTGTAGCCGGTGAAGGATGAGTCTTTCCAGGGTGTGTATGGCGTGGGAAGTCAGTGCCACAGGCCTGTAATCCTGGGCCCCACTGGGACGTGGCGTCTTTAAGGAACGAGACATGACGTCTTCCACAGCACTGGGACCCTCTGCAGACTCGGAGTCATCATTAACAGTTTATGAAAGACTCCACAAAGCTGGGGGACACAGGCCTTTTCATCCTAAATAAGGGTGTCATACTAAATCTTAGTGTTATTCATTTATATTCTTCCCTGTTGCTAAAATGTACAGGACACTGAAACTTAGTTGTTTAGCTTGTTGGGTTCATTTTTGTTTTTTTCTCTTTTGTAACTGAACTTTTTTCATGAAATGCTCCATCTTCGGCTTATTGTTTTAGTTTATATATATTATTTAGTGCATGCGTAGTATTCCCGTTTTTTTTTTTCCACAAGTACTGTATTAAAAAGTACAGTTTAAGTATAATTAAGGTCACATTTATTCCACTTTACACCAGAGAGGCATATTGTCACTGCATTTATCTTAAATCCCTTCGAAACTTCTCAGAGGATTAATTTTAATGACAGGTCAAGACCCACGAGGTGAAACTGCTGAATATTTTATGAACACTAAAGGCTAGAAAATAGTACAAAATAATTTCTGCAATAAATATATCAAAATATGACTTCTTTCTTCTGTTATTTATCATGTCATGACCCCTGAATTTATGATTTTCCTGTCTTGATGGGGCCAAGGCATATTTTGGGAGCTACTTGACAAAATAGAAAAATATTTAATCTCTACTGTATCAAATACTTCAACATAACTCTACTTCACAACTGCCTCACAACAGTAAAATGCTGCTTACACATTAAAGCATCAATCTGAATGATGCAGCATTTAATAATTTAGCCTTGAGAACTCTTGAGCTTTCTTAGTAAATAGAGCTGTTATTTTGTCCTTTTTCTATAGCAGGCCTCTACCTGCAACAGTTTTTATGCTGTGTCATCTATATTTTCACTTAAGGAAGTTCTGGGAGACTCTTCTGAAAGTACCATTACCAGTCTGAAAACAGCCAGCTATGAAGCTGTCTTTATGGCAAAGGGTGAAACAAATTGTTGATTTACTCTAAAATTCTTTCATGACGTGAATCTCTGAATATAAAAATAAGATGCTGAGATTTGTACTGAATCAGATGAAGGAGAAAGGATTCACCCCGGGCGAGCCTTAGCTACACTCTCTGCAGGGTAACAGGCAAAAAAAGATTATTTTAAAGACGCAGAACTATGCATAATATAAAACTAAGCTCAGAGAAGGACTGCTTTGCTCACTTTCAAACCCACACATTATTTGCACCATAATAACTCTCAAAATTATGCAAATGAATTCATGCTCACATGTGCACACACACTGACAAAGCAGTCATCTATGCGTGGCTGCTAAATCAGCAAAGTCCCTGAGATTTGAGAGAAAAATAAAGAAAAAGAGGCTAAGATCTCTTATTTAGTTTTTCAATGAATTTATTTATGGGGTTGTTTTGATGGAGTTTGGGTTTCTCTTACAGGCTGATGTGCTTTTGATGGCATGGTGCTGCATTCTGGGTTATTTACATTTTGCTAGTCTGTAGAGAAGATGAGAGGTGAGAAAGAAAAGGGAACGTGAAGAGAAGGAGATGAACACAGAGAAAGTACAGACAAGAGGGGGAGATGAGGAAGGGTGGGGGGGGAGAAAAAAGGTGAAAATAAGCATAATGTGAAGAAGAAAAATGCACAGAGGGGAGTGGCAAGGTGAAAAGAAAACAAGGAGTATGAGTAGGTGAAAGCCATTTTTACACATTCACTTCAGCCCTGTACTTTTATACACGTTACCCAACGGAGGTGCAAATGAGAAAGCAAATGTACTGTGCAATCAGACTGGACATTAACGATCTTTACCCTCACTTTCAATATTAGTATAGCACTGGTAATAGTCCAGGGTATTCGCAGCTATTGAGTGGTCATCCTGTCCTCTGCCTCGTGCACACTCGAGCAGCACCCTCCTCTAAACTAGAGATGGCACGATACCACTTTTTTATGTCCGATACTGATACCGATATCATAAATTTGGATATCTGCCGATACCGATATGAATCCGATATTGTGTTTTTTAATCAATAAAACTGTTTTTTTTAAAATATCTTGCTGCATTTTGTATAAGTTCATACTCAAGTTTAAATAAACAACAACACTAAAGCTATTCTGTTATACCTGTGTGTAAAAAATACACTGCACCCAAAATATTTCATAGTTCAGCAACACTGATCAATCTAATAAACCTTACCTAACTTAAAACCTAACTTAAACCTACTCCATCCTCCCTATTCTGGTATTTTAAAGAGTACTTAGCAGAAATATTAAGCAACCTAACTAATAGGGTTGCAAACTCCCAGCAAAAAAAAAAAAAATAGGGAACCACCCCCACCCTCCACCTCATGATGCTTAATCGATGTAATCAACTTTAATTTGATGCAGGGTGAAAAAAATGCACAGAAACAAATTATTTTTCAAGAATAATTAAATAGATTCAACATCTTTCTTCAACAGAATTGCAGAATTCACAGATGGTACCTTCCCAAGTACTATAGCTTACTAGGGTATATAGACTTAAGAGTTACTATATATAGTAATGGACTTCTATACATTTTACATCAGATTAAAACTTTGGGAGTAAGATTCAGATAATTATTAATTAAAAGCTAGATATTTTAAATGAGAATAAGAAAGAAAAGTATGTCTTTGTGCCCCCTTTTCCCTGTTCATGCCCTATCGGCCCCCCTGGCTAAACTTTGCTAGATCCGCCCCTGCACAGTTACCAGCCGTCAGCTACGTAGAAAAGGATCCTGGTCTAGAAAGTAATATTAAATAAATTCTAACAACAGCTTATCAAGCTTAAACGTGCTGCTGTTGTTCAGCCGCTGGTTTCCTCTTTCTGGTGCAAAGTGGGCCAAAAACAAAAAGAGAGATGGACTCGTGACAAAAAAGCCGATCAGCTGATCGTTAAGCAGTTTAACGATTGAAGTAGCGGCAGGAAGGTGAGGGAGAGGCAGTCACTCCACATATCGGTTGTTAAGCTTAACGTGGGAATGCTTTACAAACATTCAGAGATGAACTTACACACTTGCTTTACTTCTCTCTGGGATAACTTCCTCAGAGATGAAATGCTGGTTTGGTAGTGAGGCTACAAATACACACAGCCACTGTATCACGTGAGGCATACTGCTGCAACGTGCTACGGTTATGAGCCGAGTTACGCCGTGTTGCAAGTTTTGTGCGATGCTTTTTTGATATTTAATGGATCGGATTACATTTTTTATTTTTCGCCGATATCCGATCCAGTAATTTAGGTCAGTATCGGACCGATACCGATACGTAATATCGGATCGGTCCATCTCTACTCTAAACCAAACAGTATTTCGGGAAGAGAGAAGGCTGTTAGCGCTAACTGTATACTGTTGTTAGCTGCATTTGAGGAAGAGCAATTCCCTGACCTGATTCTTTACACATTTTCCAAAGTTAATGTGTGGAAATACCTTTAGAGATAGTCAGGAGGGAAAGGAGTGGATATGAAAAGAGGTAGAGATTGAGTTAAACTGATAAATCAGTAAAACTGAGTTTAGCATCAGTGCAAAGAGTGCTGACTGCTGTGACTCTATCCAGTCCATAAAAAATTCACTTCCCTCTGTAATACCAACTTAACTGAAGACACACATTTGAGAAATGTAGCTTTTTAATGTGTATTTTCTACTGAGGGCTACATGAGAAGAGGAGGCAGTTAGCTTAGCCTAGCTTAACTGTTGGAAAAGCTTAACGATTGGAACAGAGGAGTTCAAAAGTATACACTTTTATAAATTTGATGAAAACACTTTAACAGGGCTACACAAATAAATGTTTGTTTATATAGCAATGTCTAGTGGCGCTAAATGTTAGCGCTACTAGGCTGCAGCTATGGTTATAAAGCAGTTAGCTAGGTTTTAAATTTGGTCTTTTTATTGAATGTTATTTATTTGTGGATATATATCATAATATCTATCGATTTTGCCTTCACATAACCGCTAACCAAATTAGATAAACTTGTCCTCCATTTTGAACAAGTAGCAGTATAGGATGAAGTAAATCAAGCTCGTAGTTTGCAGTGAACATGTCCACTTATATGCAAATACTCTGATACTCTTCAAAACTGTGCTTAGAAGGAGAATGTTTGTTCTGTTTCTGGTTTGTGTTGCAGTTTTTCAAGTTTTCCTATCGCTTAACTAGTAGTTAGCGAGTACTGACAGATAAGTCAGTTATCACTCATGTCATACACAAGGAACTTGCTTACCAGTTGGGGAATATTTATACTATAGAGCTTTTTAATTGGTCTCTTTTTGTTTAAAGTTAAGCCTAATATTTAGCTCCATACATCAGCCTTAACTAAAATTTAGAAAGTAAAGAAAAAAAAGTGACTATAGCTACATATTTTCGCATTTTATTGAGTCACTAAAGTGAATAAATTGAATTTTCAAGTCATTTTTGTGGGGTTGAATAAATTCACCACTTCTTAACCAAAGATATTTTTATTATAAAATGTGTTTTTTCACCATGCCAATTAGATATGATTCTTTGACACAAAAGCACTTCACAAAGCACCGACTTTAACCTTCAGCAGACTGTGCAAACATTTGGAATCAGCTTTTAAAAACTCAGGCTAAGGTAAAGAGAACAAAACTGAAGGTGAGCGTAATGAGCAGATTCAAAAAGAGAAAGGTATGAATAAGGTAAACGAGGATATAACAAGGAGAGGAGAAGAAAAAAGGGAAAGCTCTGCATTGAAAGTCTAGAATACACGTGAAGTTGCTGCGGAGCAATATCAGGCATGGATGATTTTTAAGACAAAGAGACTGCACAAATCAGAGCGTTACAATAAATAAGAATCGCTCATTCAGTATCCGTTATGCCGTCTCGGGTATGAATATCAATGTCTCTGGAAGCCTCTGGTTTTAAACTGGGCTTTATGTGGAGCAGAGATGTTGTTTGTGTTGTCCTCACCCCATTTGCTGTTGCATTAGATCTAAATCTCTATGCCGATTTGGCCCTGTGTTGAATCTTAGTGGTAATACAATGTTACCACTGTTTCTAAAAGTTCTGATCCCACACTTTACAGGGAAACACACTGCTAATGCTCGCCTTATTCCCAGCTGATGTCCCCAGAGCTCGAGAGTGGAGATTGATTGGTTGGATCGTTTATGTTTGTGGTATACAAGTATCATTGCTGTGTTAGTTTTTAGCTTCCTTTGTTTTGCAATGTCCTGTCTAGGTGAGTTATGTCCCTTTAAGGATGGGACTAAAAGTTCAATGTGAAGGGCAGTAGAAGTCAAAATAGCCGATACACCATCACAAATTCTTTCCTGTTAGCAAGAATACTCAGTTATTACGAGATATGTATAGATTTAATGTGTCTTATAGCAATATTTTAGCACAAATATTGATTAGCTGTACAGTCCGTTAATAGAGTTGTCAGTTGCTGTAATGATTTTTTTTGCCCTTGCTGGCCTTGAATGGACCCAGGGATACCTAATGAAGACCATAGCAGATTATAAACGAACACAACATTACATTTCTGTTCTCATATTCTTATTCTCCTTTCTTTTTTCTTGGTCTCTGCAATGTTTATCCAATTCTCAGTAGACTCACAGAGTAGCATTGCATAACTACCACTTCTGAGGAACAAAATTAACCTTTTCACAATTTTCTCTATAATATGTGCATCACAGAAGTGCACATATTGGGGTTCGAAAGTTAATTATTTGGTTGCAAAAGCTGTCAGAAAATCAAAAAAGTGCGTTGTGCAGTAGCTCACGCGGCTACACGACAGATCATCGGAAATAAGGGCCTTTCTCTCAGTGCTGCTGAGCGTTTGGTGTGACAGATGGATAGCCAAAATCCACGATTCTCCAAAGTTCAGCTAAAGCTGCAGTAATGAGAAGCTTCAGCTGTTTGACAACAAACACACATGAGACTGAGTCAGTGGGAACGCCACGGGGGGATTTTGTACTAAAAAGGCAAAATTAAGCAGCCGCATTTATTGATTTGTTTTGAAGCAAAACATTTGCTCGCTCTCACTATATGAGGAATTCCTGCTTTTGTTGACTTTCTATTAATATAAACACAAGTTGAACATATCACATTTTATTATTGATTATTTTCATACAACTTACTAAATGTGTGGATTTCCAGCTTTTCTGTTGTGTGTGACAAACATTTTTATTATTTTCGTTTACTATTCATTAGGTTCGAGCATTTAAAACATTATTTCAGGGATTAGATATATGAACCGGATATTTTAAAGGATTTTTTTCTCACTTTTTGTACACTAAATAATTTCTTCTCACAGCAGAAGTGCTGTCATTTCAGGCTTCGGCTATGGGAACTTGTGATTTCCATAAATTGATTCTCTTTGCTGTTGATTTAATAAAATAGCTGATAGATGAAATAAAAAGTTGCAGCCTCGCTATATTTCTTCATTAATGTGTTCTCCCTCTCCTTGTCTTCCAGCTCTGTTTGTTACAGTATTTTCCTCAATAATCAGCATGTTTTCTCTCTCATCTCCTCTTTGGCTCAGTTTGTTTCCTTTCTTTCTTTTCTCTAATAGATTCTGTTCTATCTGCATGTGTTGCAGGATCACTCTGAATGGGATGAAGGTGTCTAGGCCAGACGTTCGCATCGGCCGCTACAGAATGATTAAGCACGAGAGAGACAAACACAACGAGCCCAACCCACAGAGGTACTGCATCATTGTCTGAAGTCGTTCTCCGGCTTTATATTCGGATCGATCGCGCTGCTTTTGTTTCACAGCTACTCGGTTCAGACGTGTCTTTCTGAATTTTTCATTTCAGTTTGAAAGAATTATGATTGCGTGGCACTGCAGAAGTCATCAGTGGCATGGCTTTATAATTAATGTTTCCTACAGTGCAATATACTGCTCTGAAATGTGAGGCAGTGTTATGGGCAGCAGTGGGTCTCCTGTTCACTGCTGTCGTCCACATTATCCACTGTCACTCTGTCCAGTTTTGCAAGACTTAAATGTTAAAGATACTTTAACCTTTAATCAGAGGTGTTTAAATGAGGACTTGACCTTTATTTTTAGCAGTTTCTAACACCGTGCACATTCACACTTGGGAGTTGCCTACAACTGATAAGTACTGCAGCTTGTCATAAGAAACGGTGGGCAAAAGGAAAATTGCTACCTTTGATACACCTTAGAAGTGTGAAAGTGTTTTAGAAAAGACTTAACTTTATATATTACTTCACCAGTGGCATCTTTACAGCCTGAGTGATGCAGTTTGGAGCAATTAGTTGTTACTCGCTGAGGAAAGTCAGAGAAAGCAAAATGTCTCTGCAGCACCACAATACTGTTTTTGCCTACTTGGTGAAGGTCAAATGAGGCTGATCATTTAGTGCCAACGTTTAGATATAAAATAACATGTTTGATTTTTCTATACTATAGTGATTTCATATCACTCTTAACCCCTGTGAAAACTGTGATCCAGGGAAATGTACACACTAATATCACCGTACTGTATATGCAGTACTGTGCAAAAGTCTTGCCCCTCTCAGTTTAATATTTACCAAGAATCCAGAGGAGGTTTTTTTTCGGTTCTCCAGGCTTTCTGAAACTCTCTGAAACTCTTTCAGTTTTTCTTTGGCTGCTTTTTCACTCCTTTTCACAGCCTGTGTACAAGGTGATTTTCAGAAGAATTTTTTAAGCCACTTATTGCTGACCTATGAATCATTCAAACACAAAAAGGCACCTAACTCAAGGATGAACCAGTGTTCGTTCTACACATATTACACACTTTAGCAAAAAAACCCATTTTTTTATTTGTATCATTAGGGCACTTTGTAACGAGCACCCTGTCACAAAAACACATAATTTATTCCCATTTCTTCAGTTGAATATACAAAAGTGCCAAGCACATCAGTTTGACAAGTATGAAATCCTATTTTTGCACCAAGTTGACTCCCAAAGAGTTATTTGTCATTCCTGCCTGTGTTCTGAGTATGCATTTAGGTCCCCCAAACTACACTCAGTCTGCATAACCTTTGGTATGTTGTGTAGAATGTCTTTAAAAATTTTGAGGAAACAGGACCAGTGGAAGACGAAAGAAGCAGAATCTTTAAAAAATCCTGACATGGGACCTAAGAGAAATATCTGACCCTTCAGATGATCCATATACTGTTTACTGAAGCCTCCTCAGAGATGGTCTCAGTGGAAGGGTGCCTGTCAAAAAGCTGTTCTTAAGGAAAGGAAACGGGTGAAATAAAGTCTCAGGAATGCCAAATTACGCAAGATTTGGACTGAAAATAAGTGACAACAGGTTTTATGGCGTGATGAATGCAAATTTGACTTTTTTAGTTCAAATTGTCATCAATATGCGCGGAGGTCAGGAGAGAGGTACAACAGTGAGTGTCGAGAGCATTCTGTAAAACACAGTGAAGGTCACGACTTGGGGCTGAATTTCAGTCAGTGGTGTTGGATGGAAATCATGAACATGAAAAGTGCCATCAGATTTTGATCCACCATGCAATGAGTCAGTCTGAGGTGCAGGTGTAAACAACAGGAGTGAAATGTTTTAATCATAGTAGGACATTAAAATATTTAAGCAATAGCCCGATGACATGCAAGAAGACAAAGTGGCATGTTAACTAAATAAAATCCACGTATGATTATAAATCCTTGTTAACTGTATTGATTGAAAGTAATCTAATATTAGTTAAATAGTAATATGAGCGTTGTGGCTCATATAAGTGCAGAGAATCCTAGATAGGCCTAAAAGTATCAGATGACTGAACAAAATATAAATAAAACAAACCTCTGAAGCTCAACCTTGGTGGTCACTAAAAGATTGTGAGATTTTTAAATGCCAAGGACAAAACACTTTCACTAAACCAAAAATTGCTTTTCAGAGATACGGCCCAGGGGCTTAAATGTTGCTCTTTTGGCTACACCCATTTAAATTGCTTTTCAGACAAATGCGTAAAAAACTTCCCCTATAAGTGTGTTATTTTATGGTTTGATGAATGAGACCCAATATGCAGAGATGAGCCCTTCTAGACACATTAATCACCAGGAGTATAGCACCTCACATTAAGCTGCTTAAATGTGGATTATCACTGTTTATTCTCCTCTAAGAGCCCCCGTTTTCATGCCTGAATAGACTGGGCAACGATGCCTCTCAACACAAAAAATCAATAGCTGCTGTGGCTCCGGCAGAATGGAGACATAGTGAAATCTGTTGTCTCTTCCAGTAACATTTTAGTTTGATCTCATGTGACGTTATTATGTTTCACCATTCTGACAAACTGTGCTGCCTCATGGTTCAGAGTGAGGTCTGGTTTAGTTGTAGCTCCTAAATTGGTTTATAAGAAGATTAAAAACTGCTGGCAACAAGAGCCATGAGTGAAAGAGTATTGACTGTGTTTGCTGGAGCCAGACAAATTCTGACCAGCTTGATTTGAATTTTGAAGATAGCCTGTGAGCACTGCGTCTGATACATTGTTAAAGTTTTTGTTTAATGAGCTAGCCTGAATGGGATCAATAGCTCTTTTTACAAGAGAGGCTTTTGTACAGCTTGTGAAAAAATTACAAACAGCAAAACACATCAAAAACAGTCACAGAGCTCTGAAAAGGTGCTTCATAAAAAGTTTGGACAATATGCCAAGGTCAGTCTAAACTAAAAGAAAGTTTCACAAAGGTATCTTCGAGAATTATTTTGTAATCAAAAACTGAATTTGAAAACTTTCACTTTTTTTCTTCTTTTAAAATAAACTTTAGATAAACGTTCAAAGCATGCATTCTCTGGGTACTACGGCTTTCTCCTTCAGTCAAAAGATATGCTTGTTATTTTGGTTGGATTCTAAAATTAGCTGTAAGTGTGGATGTGAGGCTAACTGGTTGTCTGTCTCTTAGCCCTACGACAGACTTGGGGCCTGTCTGGTTTGTAGGGGTCTACCCTGCCTCTTACCCTACAACTGCTCGAATAGCCTCGAGCCCCACCACGAGCCTGAGCTGCAAAAGCTGAAGTGTTGGATTAAGTTTTTATTTTTAGCTTGTTGGTAACTCATTAGCTAAAAAACAAATCAAGTCACAGCTATTGCACACCTTTAATACTTTCCTGTACGTGACAAATTAAAGGAAATATGTTTTGTTGGTTTCCATCTTCATATTTTTATTCTCGGACTGTCCTAGAGCAGCTTTGTATGAGTCACAGTTCAAAATAATCCTTCCTTATCATAAACTGCAGCTCGGTGCATCCGCTTAGTTCAGACCTGAAAGATGCCATTTCAGCTCCTCTCCCTTTAAGGTCAAGGAAGACATTAAAGGGAGAGTTTCAGCTTTCTTCTGATTGGCTGCTCAACACAAACAAAACTTTGAAGAACACATGGGCGGGTTAATTTTTCCACAGCCAATGCTATGTGAGGGAGGTGACCTCATTATGGATTTCTGCTCTGAGACAAGAGTTAAAAAATAAAAAAAAACACAAAACCCCTTTGTCACTGGGTTGCGCAACCCCCAGGCTGGGCAACTCCCCACTTATTCTTCACCTTCTTCTTTGTCACACCGACCCTCTGCATGTCCTCCTTCACTACTGCCTTCACTGTGGTCGCCTTCTTTTCTTCCTACCTAGCAGCTCCACCTTCAATATCCTTTGTCCAGTATATCCACTATCTCTCCTCTGCACATGTCCAAACCATCTCACCCTTGAGTATCTAACTTTGTCCCCAAACTGCTCAAGCTGAGCTGTCTCTCTGAGGTACTCACTTCTAATCTTGTCCATCCTGTTTACTTTCAGCGAAAATCTTCATGTGCCACCTCCAGGTCTACCTCCTGTCTTTTTCTTAGTGCCACTGTCTCCAAACCATACATCATAGCAGGTTTCACTACCATTTTGTAAAAGATCCCTTTTACTCTTGCCGATATCTTTCTGCAGTCACTGCTTTCACCTCTGAACTGCTGCCTTTTCTTCTCTCTCGCTGTCTCTTAACACGTCTTCCCCGCTTTCTTCTTTTATTGTTTTAGGCTAACAGTAGCACAATGTCCACCAGCACCCTGTTGGCCACAAAGAGGGTCGTTGTTAACCCAGGCTTGGACCGATCCTGTATGAAAATGACACATAAAGAATGAGAAATGCTTCATTTGGCCAAGATTTTACGCCCTTCCTGATGCAGCCCTCCACGTTTATCTGGGCTTGGTACCGTCAATAGGAATACACTGGCCACATCATTTAAACTTTTCTCCATGTTGTTATGAGCATACACCATTGTAGCAGTATATGACTGAAGATAAGAAAAGCATAATAGGCCCCCTTCAACATGGAAAAGCTGAACTCTTGTCTCCTGCAGTAAGGAGATCTGAGGCATCTGTCATGCGATGGGGAGGTAGGATTTGACTTCACTTGTAGAGGGAAAGGTCACTGCAAACCCATACAAAGCTGTTGTCTCCTCTTAACCTTAAATATGTAACATGACTTTTGGTCTTTTCTTAGTTTTCTGTTTTATTAAATCTCTTCCCTTCTTCATGCCAGTCTCCTATTACAACCTGCAAGGTAATAAATAAATAAACATAAAATATAAAATCACCTGAAACAAAATGGAGAGATTTTTTTTCATGCTTCACGTCTCCAGAAGTAGAGATGTCAGACATCCATCTAGATGTAGTTTAACTTCAAAATTAACAATCTGTCCTGGAAAATGGCAGCAGGAACCTGAATGCAAAGATGTCTAAAATAACCAGGCCTATTTAATGTGTCATCTATCATTGTTTTGTGTATGTGTGTATATGTGAAAGTGTGTTTGACTCAGAGAGAAAGATTCAACGATCCCTCTGTAATTGCCTGCTGAAATGACACCGTTAGAAATAGGAGCCAGCTAGGTCAAAGTGGTCTAGTTGCCTTCATCAAAATCAATAAATCAGCCAGTAGACTGAGAGAGAGAGGGAGAGAGTGTTTGTGTGTGCACACACTCGTGCGTGTGTCTGATTGATACCGTTTTGTCGTTTTCCTCCTCGTCTTGATGGTCATTCTGGACTCTATAGACCATAGACCACACTTCCTCAATAAGAGGTGACACCAACAGGGACGCTATTTATTTGAGGTCGATGCATTATTCATAACTGTGGCGAGGGGCAGAAAATAGCCGCCTATTAGTGAGCGAAAACTTCATTTTTACAGCCCTTCTGGACACTCATTATAATGTCTCGGAAATTTTGGCTTAAAGGATCTGTTTGAAAAGAAGCAGGATTTGGGCTTAAATAAAGCATGGCAGCTTAGAATAATCAGGAGGCTGTGAAAGGAGAAACGGCCACCTCATGGCAGTGTTCAGGCAGTGTGGGTGAAGGGGAGAGTGTTTTTCTCTGTCCTCTCTCTGCTGTATCTGTCTTTGGACATTATATTTAATTCACTTTTCATCTTCTCAAGCCAGTTTTGCATTTATTTTAATTTACTTTAAAGGGTCTTTTTTCGCCAGAACATCTAATGGTTTCTGAAGAGAGCGTGAAAAAAGGCAGAAACAAGGAAATAGTTGTTTGGTTACCAGAGTGAACCCTGTTCTCTGAGACACATCGAAGAAAACACAGCAAGCTAACATGTTCACAATAAAAATGCACATTTGCTGTTTTGTAGCAGATTTATCAATTACTTCATCATCTTACTTTAGCATGCATCCGATGATTATTGCTAAACCCAAAGTGGCATTCATAAGAGGGCAAGAGTGCATTTGCAGCAAATCTCTGAACATATTTCAGTCTGGACCAAACTACCAATTAACCAACACTGCCACCTAAAATTTTTATTCAACAAATGGTTGGCAAGTGGTTTCCCCTTGTTGGTGAGTGTTTGCAAACATATAGGCATGTCCCATACAAAAGTCGAGCGACCAAAACAGTCGGAAGGAAGGTGTTCGGTGCAGTATCGCATACCTCTGGAACCAGTTTCACTTGGCAACAGCAAGCTACCTTTTGCAACCAATGGTTACCAGGGGGTTAGTGAGTGACTTGTAGGCCTGCATAACTGTGGCTTCAGTAATTGATTTTACAGAAATTGCCAGCAGCCACTCTCAACCAGTCAGGGAATACTTTTTTCCCTAGCAACCACTGGTTGCCAAGCGAGGAGCCAGTCTCTAGGCTTGTATGACTGGAGCCTTAAGTAAAAAGTCTCAATACATCTGTTTGATTTTGCAGAATGATCTAACAAAACATTAACAGCAACACTGTTGTTAATTTTTGTCATGGAATAAATCTGTAATTGAGGTTTTGCACACATGTGACAATTAACAATGTAAGATCAACTTGGCAGACAAAATGATTATTCCCTGATTGATTGTGTTTGGTTGCTGGAGGTTGACAGCTGGTTGCTGGGAAAATAATTGCCAAAGCCTCCAGGCACACAGACCAAGAGACCGGTCAGGGACCATGATCGCTTTGTTTGCTAGCATATAAAGTTTTACCTTTTACCATAAATTTCTTAATTTGTCAGTTCTTTAGTCCAAGAGATGATTTGGGGATACTTGTTGAGAGCTTTCAAATGATATCACATACCCAGAAATGTGGCAACCAATAAGGTGTCAATGGCACAATAGGATTCTATACTGGGAAATATTCAAAAATTGATAGAATATCATAGATAGACTACCTTTAAACCATTTACATTGCCTTGTTCTGAAGTATATCAAGGACTTTTTGGTTATTGGGCCCTTATGTGCCGTATATATATTCAGCGTGTATGTGTGTGTGTGTGTGTGTGTGTGTGTGTAATGTTTTATTTTAAGGTTGTTCTTGCAGAAGCCTGCCAATTACACTGATAAACTAAGCTTTTGTTTCCGCTTTTTGTCTTCAGGTGCAGAGTTTCTTCTCTGTTTAGATTCAGATTAATGATTGAGCCTTTTGGGAGAGTTTATCTGGAGTACCTGCGTAATGTCCAGCTTTTACCAAGGGAAGCATTGTCTTGACTGTCTGATGAATGTTTACTATCTCCTCTGCACACATGCATTCACATTAACTCGAACATTCACAGGAGTCCATTCTCTCGGCTTGTCTGAAATGCTGGTTAGGCATAGCAATGAGATGTTGGGCCGATGGATTTAAGAAAGAGGAACATTCATCACAAGCTACAAGTATCAGTTAGAGCACACACACATACATACACCATTTGTGTCGGGCAAACAGCATTGCAATTGAATGAGATGCACAGCAAGCTCATTCAATATGCCATTCCTTTGTTATCATCCTGCAGCTGCAGAGGGTGTTTGTGTGTATTTGGGTTGATATCTGTATGTGTATGTAACCAATAATAACCAATAACTAATAATTACATTTAAAGAAAAAAGTAACCTAACATCACTTTAAATTTACAGTTTTATTCATAATACAGAAGAAGTGGGAGGTAGTTCTCATTTGCTAATTTATTACTGAGAGACTAATAATGAGAGGACTGAAAAATTCTCACACCTGGGTAGTAACTATTAGCTTAGCTGTGTAGCTAGCTAGAAACAGCTAGCCTACATCTAAAAGGGATAAAGAAAATCCACTTATTGACACCTCTGATGCACACTAATTAATTTCTTATATATGAATTACTTAATTTCATCAAAAAAACAACATTTAAGCAAACAACAACATTGATCTTCAGCTGGACTGTTAGCATTAGCAGCTAATCTGCTTGCCAGTCCTGTGAGCTCTTGTAGTTTATTATGTTACATGACTTGATAGATATCTTTCTAAACTATGTTTGTATTTGTTATATCTAACATATCTTATCTTAATTTTGATTAGATTAAAAGATAATTATGATATACTTGGGTATTATGACGAAATTATATAAAATACAGTAGTTTAGAAAGCTTTAGTGTTTCTTTCCTATAGACTCAATAAATAAATTAAGGTTAAGTAATTTTCTGACGGAGGACTGATTGTACACAGATCTAAGGGTACTGAAAAAGAAAAAACACCCTTAACCTCACCTCGATCTGTAGTTGTTGCTGTGCTGTCAAAAGCTAAGTACACCCTTACTTCTTGACCAGCTTACTGGTCTGAAGCATTCAGGTGTTTGTTACCACAATGCCACAATCTTCCCAGAAGTGGATGTCCCAGTAAATTCACCCAAAGGTCAGACCTTGCGTTGCTCAAAGAAATTTTTTATAAGATACATCTCAGTTCATGGCAGTTACTTGTCCTAAATTGGGTCATACAGCAGGACAATGGTCCCAAGGACAGCAACAAATCTACAAATGAACAGAATACAATCAAGTTGCTGTAATAACCCGGTCAAAGTCTAGATCTTGACCTGAGTAAAGTGCTGTCACTGGACTGTAAGAGAGCTAAAGAAGCCTACAAACCTCAATGAACTGAAGCAGCATTGTAAAGAAGAATGGACCAAAAGTCATACAGAAAACAACTACTTCAAGATATTCCTGCAAAATGTGGTTCTTCAAAGTTATTGATATACATTTTACTTTTCGCAGTACTGCATTAGAGTCCTGTAAAACCTTTCTTTTTTGAAACCACTGTAGGTGCTCCAAGGACACTTTCCTTTAGTCATGTCAAGCATGAGATGAAATGAAATGAGAGCATTGTCAGTACCTGCTGCTTCTTTCTGGTTCTTTCTTAAGAAAGAACCAAATGAGTTACCCAAACTCTCAAACTCTTCCTTTAAGATTTTTTTTTTTCAAACAAGGTTAAGTGGGCCAACTCAAAATGTGACACTAGAGCAAAATAACCCTGATTAGCTGGCACGACAAGCTATTGTTGAGATTCTTAACCAGAAATGTTTTCCTGTGAGACCCTCAGTGGAATTAAAAAGGAGCTTTACTTAGCCCAGTCAGGACGTCTGGAAATCAGGCTAATGAATATGTAACGAGGATGTCTTTGTCTCGCCCTCTAACTCTATAAAGTAAGTCTTAGAGCTTTGAAAGGATACATAAAGTAACCTACAGGGTGTGCCTGTGTGTGTGTGTTTACATGCATCTGATATTCTTTATACTGAATGTAGGCAGGGATTGTGTTTAATATTCTTCATATGATAGAGTCATCCAGAGATTTAGCTTCCCCCCCTTCATTCGCTTTATTTTTAATATCAGTATATCTCCGTCCATCTGTCACACCCAGATATGTTTATCTCATCGCCTATCTGTCCTTCATTTTTCTTCCCTGTCATCCAACCTCCGTTTTACCTTAAACACACTCCCATTCCTCTTCTGCTTCCTTTCTCTTTCTCCTAAACGAATTCCCCCTCCTTCCAGGTAAAAGTGCCGTCTTTTTGTAGAAGTCAGAGAACACGTGATTCTATGTATATGTTACTGTAGTGTATATTGTGCAGCAGGAAGATGCTTGACAACGTTATTTTTTTTCCCCAGCTTTCATTCATGCCAATAAAGATTTTTGATTTGATTTGAGAGAGACAGAATGCAGGAAGAAAAGAGAGATCTTTGCTCGTCAGCTCTGACAAGGATCTGTAGACTCACTGGTCCATGTCGGACTGAAGTGTCATCTCCAGTTGCATGTCCAAGCATATCATTAAGAAGACATCTTTTGTTGCAGTCAGTTACGGCTGTCTTTTGAAAACTGAGTGTGGAGTTCTGGGTGTTTGCACACATCAGCTCTTTCTCTGCTCAGAGACCTACTCGAAAAAAAAGAAAAAAAGAAGGAATTTTAAGACAAGAGTGTTGTAAACACGCTGGTAGACACTGTGGCCTCATTTCCATTCTGAATGCCTGCAAAAACTCATGCTACTACAAGGGTGACAGGCGTGTTTGTGTTATGAATCTGTTTTAATGCCAAAGGTTGCATCACATGCTGAACTGAGGCTCAGCAGCCGCTCTGTGTAACTGTCTGACACACTGTGTGAATTATTTTCCCCTCTTTAATACCAAAATCAGAGCGCTTTCTGATGTAACTGCTGAATCACAGCCAATGGGAAAAGATATCCCGGCATAAGACCGACAAACCCAGGTAGATATTATAGATCATCCTGTTCTCCGAGTCCCTGTGCTAGGCCACAGCACCACCTGTTGGTCACGATCAGCTTGGTGAAGAAAATCAGATACTCTATTTTCTTAACTTTTAGGGAACTTTATCCAATAGACATCAGGCTCTTTTCATCATATTAGTTAAATGTGCACTGCAGCACATTGCAGATGGAGCTCATGCATGTTTTTGAAAGTTTAATCTTTTCTAATATCTGTTTTTGTTTTGTTTTTATTTGCCTTGAATGCTTTCTGGATTGGTTTTATCCCCTGTCTTTAAGTTATTTCTAATCTGTGCAGTGTCCTCTGCACAGAATATGATCTTTTGTGTATATTTGTGCATTGCATATTGCATTTAAATGTGCGCCTGCAAAATAAAGCAGCTGTGCTCTGTGCCGCCGCAACCCAGAATTGGATTAGAGGATGAAAAATGGATGGAAAAATTGACCAAACTTGGCACAACTTTCAGATGCAGTTTTAAGGGTTTGCAAATATACAAAGGTTATACACTGCTCTTCTTTTTGACTTTTTTATTATTAAAAACTTGCACTGGAACCTACAGCTAGGCCCTTTTTTCAGTTTTCCTCAGTTTTTTCTTTGCTTAGCAGTGTGTCAGGTTGCTTTTCTTAGAATAAAAAAACAGTTGACAAGAAGAAACGATTGATTTATATTTTCTCGTTGCAGCATTGCTGTAATTGTATCCGAACTTAGGCTCTAACCTGGTACTTGGTACTTTTTATCTGGTACTCCTGTTTTTGTTTTGTTTTTAACTTACACTGAACTGAATCTAATATTCTTGATTGTCTCCTTCATTTCCCGCTCTCTCCCTCCCCTTCCTTCTCTCTCTTCATTTCCTCCATTAGATTCAACAAAATACAGAACACCAAGAACACAATGAAGAAGGACGGCATCAGCTCGCTGACCTACAGACTGGTTCAAGTCAAGAAGTATCCTCTGTACACGAACATCTCCGTGGAGATCGGCAAGCCACCACCTCGGCCCATTAAGGGCTAGAAGATGTGAAAGAGAGAAAGTGGACGATGTGGGGGAGGATGCATATTAACTAGCCTAGTGAGAGGAAGATGTGAAAGAAGAGAACTTAAAGGATGGAAAGAAAACTGAGAGTGTCTCACAGGCATCTGAAAGAATATGAAATTGAAAATAAGAGAGCAAAACTTGTCACAAGCACATCATAGTGTCTCTTTCTGCCTCGTTTCCACTCTATTCAGCTTGATATTTCTCTCTTTTAGGACTCAGGCTCTTTCCACCAACAACTTCTTGAAGCAGACAGTGGGCGCTATCACACCTGTAACAATCAATGACTGCAGAATGCATAACTTGTGGACCAAAGGTGGATTATCAGTGGCGTCAAACTTAAGTTTTCCTATCAAACTGGAGGGCAACTGATGGCATGTTGACAGCGAGCATTGACAGGAACTGCTGGTGTGTCACGTAACACTTTCTTAAATGTTGACGATGGATTTCTCATAACATCTTAAAACTGTCTCCATGAGAAAAGATACGGACTGTTTTCATGCATACTTTGAAAATGCAAGAAAGAATTAACTCTGTGCGCATTAACAGCCCGTGGAGGCAAGCTGTAACATTACCACAACATGCTGACATGCAGTGATGAACTGTGTTACTGTATCTAACGGCTTGCATATCAGAGACATCAGCGTCTCTTGCCCTGTGATGCTAACAGACAATTTGCTTTGGACATTTTCGTCAGGGAGTCACTTGTTTGGATCTAATTACTCAATCAAACCCTCTGCTATCAATTAATGAATGTGTATTGTGCCTGCATCTACAGCAGAAGACTCAAATGAGTGCTGGTGACACATGAACACGCTGATGAAACACGTTTGTCAGCCGCTACAGACGACCGGGAACTCTCTTTTTGTTCTCTGTTTTTATACATATATATGAACTTAAAATCTGGAAGCAGAAGCTGACTTGTTGAGAGTTTTGCAACAACAGTAAATAAACTGAAAGGATGAAAGGGTTTCTCCTGTATGCCGTGTACTGAAACTATCTTGGGAGAGCATTTGAAATCAAATGGAGGAACTGAAGAAAGCAGGTCTGATACATACTGACAGCTCAGTTATGATTTTGACCCCCTGCAGCACATAAGGAGATTATACTTCTGGAAACTTTTTTTTTCAGTTTATTTTGCTAATATGCACTTTAAAGTCAAAGTTGAGCTAATACTCCTTTAAAAGATATTGGAAATTTACCATATTTTCTGCACATACAGTATTCCCCTAAGCTCCAGACACCCACTGGTGTTGGTTTTCTTTTAGCTAATGTCACTGTTAACGCTAAATTTGGTTGAAAAGTGAGGGGGTGAAATTTGTTTTGTTTGGATGTCTTAAAAATGTTGCATTTGGTCCAAAAGTGAACGTTTTATATCAAATTTATCACATAGACTAATATTACTGGACAACCTGTACAGATAGGTCCAAAATTTGTTGGGCAAAGACACATTTTGTCATTTGTATACCACCACAGTGGATTTTAAATCACCCAATCCAGATCTGATTGAACTGCAGACGTTTTGCATTAACCGTTTAGGAAATTCAGGCATCTTTATATACCGTCCCCAATTTTTCAAAGGCTCAAAGTTATTTGGAAAATTGACTGAAAAGCAGTTTCATGGCAAGGTGAGGTCTGTTATCTTGTTTTTTCACAAGTGAAGCAGACATGGTGTCTAAAGTTGCAGCTCTTCGAAGTAATTTCAAATATGATGCCAAGAGAGATGTAAGTGCAAGTGAGGGAGACCATCATTATGTTGAAAAACTAAAATAAAGCTATCAGTGACACAGCAAAAACTTTTGCCAAATCAAAAGTGTGGCTCATTCTTAAAAACAATGGATGCACTGACCAGCTCAACTAAAGTGAATGATAACACGGATGTTAAGAAAAACAACTTCTTCTAATCGTCTAATCAAATCAAGAATGAACTCACGGAGGTAATGGTATCATTGTCAAAGTCCACAATCATGAGACGACTTCATGAATGGAAATACAGAGGTCTTATAATAAGGTCTAAAACCCCTAATTACACTTAAGAAGTGAATTGTAAAGTGTACACACTATACTCTCTGCTCAGATTCAACCAAAGTGCAAATGGATAATGACCCAAAGCAACCCAAGAGTTTTTCCTTTAGAGGCAAAAGAATTAGAGATTCTTCAATGACCAAGTCAGTGACCTTATTTCAGCCCAACAGAGCATGCTTTGCAGTTAAATACAAAAACAGAAAGCCCCACAAACAAGCAGCAGCTGAAGGTGGTTGTAGTAAAAGCCTAGCAGAGCATCTCAAGCAAGGAAACACAGCATTTGGTGATGTCCTTGGGTTCTAGACTCCAAGCAGTTATTGACTGCAAAGGAGTTTCATGCAAGTATAAAAAAATCCTTAAAATCACGCTGGTTTGGTTAATTGTTTTTTTGTTTTTTTGTTTGTTTGTTTTTTAAAGTGGATGCAATTCCTAAACCATTAATGCAAAACTTTTGTTACACTCCTTGAATTCAAGCTGAAAATCTGCACTTCAGCCACCTATTGATTAAAACCCACTGCACTGTACACATAATTGTTAAAAATCTAGTCTTTGTCCAACAAATTATGGACCTAACTCCAAGTGTGTATACACATGTAAATGATGTTTTTATTCTCACTGTGTGTTGCATAGTGATGGTATTTGTGTACACCTCTGGAGAGGCTAAACACATTGTTCCAGCATGCTGGAGCAGCACAGTAGGAGCAGGATAAGCGCCGCAGCCTCATAACGAGAAGGTTTCGTGTTTGAATCTACTCATCATGGGAGGAAGAGCGTCCTTTCATTTTTCAACCAATTTTAGACAATAAAGGGACATCAATCCATTGATCTGAGAAGACTGCTGTTCATCCTTTGCTTTTTAACCAAATCTTGATGTCGTTCAGACATCTGGCAAAATTGTCTCCCGACGTCATCCCGCCGTCTTTTGAACAGGTTTTTGCTCGGTGGGATGTCGAAGAAATGAGCTGTCAGATATGTTTTATGAGAAAAAAGCAGCGTGAATACAAAAGCTGACTCTTGTAAGATTTACAAGCAGCTCCATGGGCAGGACAAGGTGAAATAACTCTCAAGGTCTCTTTTAAACTTACAATGTAACTTGGTAGTCATTTTTTTTTAGTGTCACAATTCATTAATAGTCCGTTGATACTATTAATATGCCGTTTTATCTCTCTGCTATCTCTCCTGTCAATCGTTTAGCAGGAGACGATCATATCCGGACGGAGGAAATTATAAGGTGCTGCTCTTTGGCTGGTGGAAATTGTTAATTTTAGGGCAGTAATGAGAAGTTACAGTTTGAGCAGTATGACTGACGTCCCTATTGCTGCTTCAGATTTTATCAACATCAGCTGTCAAGCCTACATGCTAAACGGTTTCATCACACATTCAGATTTCACAAACGATGGGCTAAATTAATCCTTTTTTTTTAAAGTTCTGGAACTTTTTGTCTCATGTTTACTTCTGTCATTTCTTCCATCACCGCATTGAAGTCTTTGACTGTTTTGTACTTTGATGCTTTGCTTTTCTTCTTCCTCTGTTTTCTTTTTCCTGGTCTGTACTGTCAGTGTTGTTATTGTTGACGCCTAAACGCCAAACTGATGCCTTTAGAAGTGATGTGTGCTAAGGGGAAGGGAAGGTTATCTTGAGTTCTTTCTTTTGGGCAAAGATGACGCGATAGAAATGTGTGTTTTGAGATTGAAAATATTTAAATGTTTGTTTCGGTGCAAAAAGAGAAGAAAGGATTTGCAGTATGTTTTCATGAAAGTGGCAGGGGGGTTGCATAAAGTCTTGCGACTGCAATTTGAACCACAGAGAACAATTTGGGGCTTTTATTTTGGTGAAAATCGAGCACCGTTGGCCTCCTCTTTGGTTAGCCTTGAGGCAAAACTGTTCCCATCTGTTTGGCTCTCTGTTATCTTTGCCTCAAGCCTGTTGGAAGGTATCAATGCTCTTTTCTGCACACACACACACACACCCGAGCACACATTCATTCAAACTGTCCCCCCCACCCCCCCCACCCCCACCCTCGCTCTTTTTCTTTTTACATCATCTCCCTTTTCAATGCCTCTTCTTTTGTACTCTGCCAGTTTAGGTTGTTTGTGGCAATGGCACGCTGTTGTGCTTTGTGATGGACCCACTTCAGGCGCAGCCGTGCCTCACAAGGGTGCTTCGACTTTCAATAGATATTGACAGGGCCTCTCTTTGAGTCTGTGAAGTCCCGGCCACTTACTGTATCTCCATTTTCTTCTTTCTCTCTTTCTCGGCACACATCCCCATCCTTGTGTCTCCCTTCTTTTCATGTCCTCTTTGCATGTCGTCATTTTATTTTTCACTTTTCACCCTCTCTGTGCTTTGATTCTTTTTTTTGTTGTAGTTTTTTAAGCTGTAGTCTCCTGGTGAGTTTTTGTGTTGTCAGACTGCACACAGGGGTCAACAAAGATCCCTTCTCTAAAGTGTTTACAGCTCACGCAGTGCAATATTACAGATTCATTCTCCTCTATATCATGTTCTTCTTTTAAGTCATTGTTGAGGGATGTGGGATGACATTTTAAGACATTTTAATGCAGTCATCATTTTTTTAAATTTGTCTTATAAACCTGTTGTGTTATATAAACATAATCAAAGATTAAAGGTAGATAAAATGATGGCATCAATATTTTCATCATTCTCGCCATATCAAAGGGACAGTGCAGCAATTTAATGTGCTTTGTAAAGTTGTGGCCACTCAGGCTAACATATCCCAGCCGTGCGGTTAGCTTTAAAATAGAAGTTTAAAAATCTTTCATAGAGTTGGTAAGTGCAATTAGATATTTTGGGCAGTCAAGAAAAAACCCTTTTAAAAATAATTAAAATTACTTCCCTGTTTACCAAAAGGTTGATAAAGAATTTGACTCATATTCGCTGGGTTCATTTTGCATGGGCTTAAAATGTTGTTGCATGCTCTGCCCTTAACTGTGAGTGGGTTCAACATCTTTTAAGTCACTTTGAACTAGAGTTCAAAACACAGTTCCAGCTGCCTCGATGGCAAAGGCAGCGGGAATTCATGGGAATTGTGGTATTTCAAGCCACGCCTAAAAAAAAAAATAGACTGAACTGTAAAATTTGTGGAGTGTCCCTTTAAATGTAAGATCAATTCTTCTGGGAAGCCTTTATGAGATGAGTGAGAAGTTGACAGAAAGTTGAAAAAAAGGTATAATTTAAAGCAGGAGAGGGATGGGTGCAGTGCAGTGTGTATAAAATGTGGGTTAAGGATGTAAAAATGAGCAGAAGAAACTTTAGCATAAGTAGTATTTGAAAGAACCACGAGGAGTGCTTGATGTTTCTTGTTGGACTTTTTGACTTTTGAAGCTGTTCCAGCTGTCAGGTAAACCTGGTGGTTCAACTATTCAAAGCGCTTTTTTTCTGATACTTTTTTTTTTGTTCATCTGCTGCTGACGGCAGACGGGACTTTCAGGCCTGTGGGTGTTTTTAAAGATTTCCTGTACCTGTATGTTTTTTTTTTTCTTTTTGTACATTGAATGTTGAAAATGTTATATCTTATATAGAATGCATTAAGTCATATCAAACCTACTTTTTCTATACAATCAATAAATCTGCAGTTAAAAAGATACTGTGATGATGGTGTTTTTCATGTTTCTTTGAATGTTTCCTCTTGATCTCAAACAGCCCAGTTGAACTTCTGCAGACTTTTTTTCCTCTTTTCTCTCCTGAGTGCTTCTTCTTCACCCTTTGTGTGTTTTTACACCATTCTGCATTTATTCATTAGTTGTTCTCTGGCTCTATTCCTATACTCTGTTTGACCTGTCTTCCTCTACTCAGCCCCAAACAGTCACGGAAAGTGACTGCCCCTCCCTGAGCTTTGCACCGCTGGAGGTTTCTTCCTGTTAAAAGGGAGTTTTTCCTTCCCACTGTCACCAAGTGCTTGCTCATAGTAATATAAATAAAACTGAATTGAATTCTGTCCTCTAGTTACAGCGACAACACCAAAGCCTTTTCGTCCTCTTGTTGTTTTAGTTTACTGTTCTTTACTGTTTTGTTTTTTTGTTTCCAGGAAGCTGCTTGTTTCCCATTGTCAGCAGAAAAGCTCTGCAGGGGCATCGGGCGGGTGTCCTCACAGACAGAAGCACAGTAAATGAGTCACTCAGAGTAAAAAGAAGCGATTCAAAACAGACAAGTTTAATGGGCATGAAAAAGGTGTTTTAATTTGGAGAATTTTTGCACATTTTCTCTGCACACCTGTATGGATTATCAAAAAAGGTATGCAGCGTCACATCACATCAGTTCCCTTCATATCAGCCAGTAAATTGAAAGCTGCACTTGTAGGAATTCTTTCATATTTTGTGAAATCCAAACACAGCGTCTGCTTATTAATGATATTTAGCTACAATGGATCAATAGCACTGATGCAGGCAGCAGCAGCCTGAGATTATTATGTAATGTAAAGGCGGTAAACACAGAGTTTTAAACTTGAAATCACTTTTGTTTTTTGCTATGGAACGTCCCTCATGACCAAAGTGAGAAATGATGACAAATTACAGAAGGTAGGCCTGCTGCCTATCAATGTTTCTATAAAAAAATGACAATATACTTCATGCTACATTTCATTCTGAAAACAGTAAATCATAATTTTCCACTTGGAGAGTGTAAATAATGTAGAAGGTTGTTTGTATAACAGCTACACCTTCTTTCTTGAGAAAAATGAACAAAGCTGCGAGTTACAGATTGTTTTTTTGTTCTGCTCTACAGTGTACATGTACAAATAACATTCCCCTAAATGAAACCCTGCTTTCAAATATTACCCTTGTCTACAACTACTGTACAGTCATATATCAGGCCATACCCTCATACATTATATTTCAATTAGCATGGAAATTGAACTACAATATTTATAGAACAGACACAAAGTTGTTTATTGCTTCGTTCTGCTGTTTCCTAGTCTAAATCGCATCACAGTGATGCATGCATTTCACTGCTGCATCAGCTGGTGACAGGTCAATTATCATTTCTTGTCATCCAATAATTATATTGGCTTTGTTCTGATCCTTGAAATACCTCCTTGGTCCTCCCCAAGGTCTGCAATAGCCCACTCATCTCTCTCTCTCAGAAAAACACCAATCTTGATAGGAAGGCCACTACTCAAGGGTCGTTTAATTTACTTGTTCCTGTTAGATTTGTTTCATTAAAGATTCTTCTGTAATAGTGCAGGTATTGGGAACAAGTGTTGGAGTATTTGTTGTCCATTTAAAACAACATTACTGGAACCTAATTTTGGCTTTTTGCGCTCTTATAATTCTCAGCTAGTGTCCTTTCAGTGACAGCTTTAGTGTTGTTTGTTACACTGAAATGTTGGATTAGGTATCTTTGTCCTGTTGCCTAAGGTACAATGCTGTGCAAAAGTCTTGAGCCACATGTCATTCTTTATATTTTGTTTCAAAGTAAATTGGTCTGAGCAATAGTTCTCCAAACTTTTTCTTTGGACTGTTTTGGACTGTCTTTGCTGTTTTGATTATTTTTGGAAGGGGAGGTCTTTTATAAAAAAATTTTTTTTAAAAGTACCTAACTCAAGAGATGAACCAGTGTAAGAGAGATTAGATAACAGACGATTTAGCAAATTTAAAATCACATGTTTAGGCACATGATACAAAAAGTATCAAAGTTAACACAATCTGAGAGACATAAAATAGTATTTTTGCACCATCAAGGTGCGAAGGTCCGAAAGAACTTTTAGCAGAAAACTTGTCATATTTTGACATTGTGTGCAGTGTGAACTTAAGAAATTTGAGGAACTGGACAAGTGGAGGAAAAGTGGCAGTCCCAAACAAAAATCTGCAGCAGATGAACAGCATCTTAAAGTCCAGCAAAGACCTGACACAGGACCTGAGAGTTGTATGTGACCTTTCCGCTGATCCATGTGTTATTCACTTCTTGACAGATACCCTTCCACTGCATAGTACAAACTCTGTTTTTGCCTCTTATTATGTATTTCCATGTGTGTTTGCACAAGTTTAAATAAATCTATGCAGCTATTTCCCATTTTTCTAGCAAAAAAAAAAGAAAAAGAAAGAACTGGTGGCTTAAGAGATTTGCACAGTACTGTACAGTACATTAACGTACTGCTTCTTTAAACAACATGTATTTTAAGAAATGTAGAGCTCTGACAGTCTACCTGCTGACAGAGAATCAGTTTTGCTGGGTGGGCGGCTGTTCAGGTTTACAGTTTCTGAGGCGGGAACAGGTGGCGAGGCGGTTTCCCTCCCAGTAACCAGCATCCTGGCCGTCGTGACAACGACACTTGGTGCAGGAGTCAACCCAGATGGGCTCTCCTGCAGGAATCACTTGATTGCGTGATGCATCAACATAGCAGTTAGGACCTTTGGGGAGAGGAGAAGAAGAGGTAATTGGAACTTAACAGATACTACACATAATCAGTCAAGTGGATGGCATTGTGTAACCACACTCATCCCTATTTTAAACCAATTTTCAAAAACAAAACAAGACCACACTAGAGTGGGTCTAAATGACAACATTTGAAAACGATGCTCATATTATAAAAAAAGATAAATGTCTTGGTGTTCTCTCTGTGATGCCGTCTGTGACTGTTTTTTTTAAACCTTCTACTTTTATTAAACTGTGTTTTTAACATACCCTCCTTGCATTCAGGGCAGCACTTCCCAGGCTGATAGACAGGGTTGACACATGGTGGAGGCGCACAATCTGCCACAAGACAGCGGGCAATGCCATCACTGTCACAAGTGCACTGCTCACATTCTGATGGCTGGAAAACACACACATTGACACAAACACACACATACACTGAGACCCAGCATGGATCATTTCCTAATCTCCTCATGATGTAAATGCGGGTTAGTCACTGCTAGCAAGCAGACAAATTATGTATAACGGTATCCTTTTTACTAATCCCTCCTCATACCAGCTCAAAAGGGGGCGCCATTTACCTCCAATTTACTGCTGCATACTCATTACATACAAACAGATATCTGGTTTAGGCTTTAGTATTCATCAAAGCTCATCCTCATTTGGTTCTGACACATGCATTCAGGGACAACGATAGGGAACAATGGCTGCACAAGTGGGCGGCATGAAACAGACCAGAAGACCCAAAGTTTAAACACCAACTGGTGCGCCCCTGTGTTACTAGAATGTCTCTATGATATTCATATTATTTAGATAATAATTACATTTCAGAGCTTCTATTAAGTGTTATTATTAGTGTTCAAGTCATTCTTTCGAATAATGTATTCTTATAATGTTCTTGTACACTGTTATTGTTGTGATGCATTTACAGTACAGTACAGTTACTACAGCTTTGACGTCTAAAAGATTTACTTAAATAATACTATTGACATAAGCGCACTAAGGTGCTTCATTTTAGGATGACGATGCTGACATTTTCACTTGTAGGCCATTTTCTAAATAGTTGCAGCTACTTTAGTTTTGTAAGGATAGTACTCAAACTATTATCGATGGACGTCCCAACCAATGCACACCTGTAACCCTCTTACATTTTCTTCAAAGCCTGATGATTCACAAAATTATATTATTCGCCAAAGTAAATATAGAAAAGTGTAAAAAAAAAAAAAAAAAAAAAAAGGGTTTCAATAGGGTATTTTTATTTATGTGCCACTGACTTACCTGGAAGTTCTGGCCTAGCTCGTACACCACACCTCGATACTCACACCCAATTTTTTCGCACCTGGGGCAGCAGTCGGTGGGGTAGTGGCTAACGTGGATGCATGCAGCTGGGAGAGAGGTGCATTCAGTGCGGGCACACACGGAGCCCTCAGCGGTGCACTCACATTGAGTGCAGTGATCAGAGTCCAGGAAATACCATTCTCCCACGTAGTATATGCTGCCATTGGCCTCGCAGGTGCTCTCCTGCTGTCCAGCGACCGAAAAGCCAAAACAAGCCTGCGCGCAAAGTACGAGTGCCAGAAGGACCGTGCGTATCCCGCGCGCTAAGGAAAGGCGCTCTTTCACAAGCTTTTCCATAACGTAGCTGATTAATCAAAATGAGTAAAAGTTCTTCAGTGAAGCGAAACTTGCACTGTAGTCCTACTTGGGTTTAGTAGACCGATCAGCCAAGATTTGAAAAAATAAAAACCTTTTCTTCGTTACATTGTTAAAAACAAAAACCCCAAATCCTGAACTTCTCCACAGCGGTCTGCCGGGTCTGCGCACACTTTTGCAAGGCAAGGAGTCCGGAAGGGAGTGGAGGCTGGGAGCATGAGGGGGAAAGTTTCACTGCTCTCATCAGAGTATATGCTTGCCCTTAACGTTACTAAGCTGAAACCTGTCCCTCCCCTAGTTTAACACGCACGACTTCAGACTCCTACAAGAGTTCTCCGTGGCCTTGTGTGATACTTGAAGCCTACTGCACCTTTAAATTTGCTCTTATTGTGCGTTATCTGTTTAGTCTTGTATTTATTTTTATTTTACAATAGACCAAGTTTACCTGGATTTAATGTCATACATTTCGTCATCCCACCATGTATTTTGTTTAGTGCTTTATTTTAAATTAAATAAACTCTTAAGCCAATTTTAAATAAAACGAATTACAGGATTTGGCCGGCTTTTGTAGCTAAAAGATAAACTTCTAGACCACTCGAACAGGTTGCTTGTTTGAGTGCAGTCTCTGTGTTAACGGTTCAGACAAATCTCGCGATATCTCTCCCTAGCAACTCAATTGTTGTCCTTAGATACCGTAGTCTCGCAAGCTAAAAGCACACCAAACATCGAAAAGGTGAGCCTCTCTTCCTCTTTGGCTACAGTTTAAAAGTATTTTTTAAAACACATTTGGTAAGTAGGTTTCACACAGCGTGTTTTTTATTGTTTAGTGTTAAAATGTGTGTGAAACTACATTCCACAGGCTTAAACGAGCTCCTACTTTCTGCTCCTGTCAGTCATTTTCAGGACTGTGGCTAAAGTTTATTAAGTCAGCAGGCCCGTTTGGTTTGAAACATGGCAGCACCATTTGCCAGGAAAGAAAATACTGTGTAGCACTGCTGAATTAAGCACTTAATTACATAACGATTTTTTAATTTTATTTTGGTGTTATTTATGAAAATGAAAACAACAAGCAACAAAAGACTGCAAATATTTGGCCAAAAAGGTGTAGCCTGAAGTTTTAGCTTATTACCCAGTTTGATTCTTCTACTCTGTTCCCCTCCTACTTATAAACTACAAGAAATTACTTAAATAGAAGCTTCTAACAAAGTGAAGTAGGCAAAAAAAGCTCAAAAAGCAGCACATCATGTGGCGATCTAAAGCAGGGGTGTCCATCTCCAGTCCTCAAGAGCTACCGTCCTGCAGCTTTTAGATGCATCCTTGTTCCGTCACACTTGAATCAAATGAATGGCTTGTTACCAGGCCTTTGCCAAACTTGATGGCATGCTAAAGAGGTAATCCAATCATTTGATTCAGCTGTGTTGGAGTTGGGATGCATCTAAAAGCTGCAGGACAGTAGCTCTTGAGGACTGGAGTTGGACACCCCTGATCTAAAGAAACAACTGAGAAACAAAGTCATTGACATCTTTCAGCCTGCAACAGGTTACAAAGGAATTTCTAAGGCTTTGGGATTCACAGTGAGAACATTATTCACAAATGAAGTAAACAATGATAAACCTTCCCAGGCCTACCAAAATTACTCAGAGAGTGCATCAATAATTCATCCAGGAGGTCACAAAAGAACCCAGAACAATATCTGGATAACCACAGGCCTTATTTGCCTCAGTAAACATCAGAGTTCATGATTCAACAGTAAGAAAGAGACTGAGCAAAAATGCTGCTGATGGCCAGTCTCACATTTGCAAAAGAACCCCATCTTGATGATTCCCAAGTGTTTGTGGAAAATGTTCTGTGGACTGACGAGCCTTTTGGAAGGTTTGAGTCCTGTTACATCTGGTGTAAAACTAACATAGCATTTCATAAAAAGAGCGTCATACCAACAGTCAGACATGATGGTGGTAGTATCATGTCTGCGGCTGCTTTGCTGCTTCAGGACCTGGAGGACTTGCTATAAATGATGGAACCATGAATTCTGCGTTCTACCAGAAAGTCCTGAAGGAGAATGTGCAGCAGGACAAAGTGTTCTAGTCAATGCCTGGACTTGACTCAGATTGAGTTGCTGTAGCATGATGAAAAAAAAATCCTCCACAATAACGTGAAAGGCTCATTCCCAGTAATTGAGAATGCTTGTTTGCATCACTTGCTGTCAAGGGTGTCACAACCAGTTATTAAGTTTAGGGAACAATTGCTTTTTTACACAGGGTTTGGTTAGCTTTATATGTATATATATGTGTGTATGTATATATATATATATATATATATATATATATATATATGTATATGTATATATATATATGTATATGTATATACACACACATATATATACTTTATTACATATCTATATATATATATATATATATATATATATATATATATATATATATATATATATATATATATATATATATATATATATATATATATATATATATATACACACACACACACACACACATGTATATATATATATGTATATGTATATGTAATAAAATTTGGTTATCTGGAACATTTAAATATTACAAATATGGGGGGTATAAAAGAAATCAGGAAGGAGACAAATACCTTTTCACACCAGTGTATGTTGTTATGTTCCACAATAATTTGTATTCTTCACTCTTAGATTGCCATTCACATGCAGTCACCTGATGAAAGCCAGGTCTGGGGCCCTGGCCAGTCCCTATGGAGCCTGATTGCTGAACATGTTTCTGAGTCAGAGCTGCCAAAGATCTACACCGCACTGGGCCATTCCTTGGTAGATGTGTACACGGACATGCACACTGAGGTGAGAGGAGTTTTATAACTCCAGTGTTTGATGTCTTCTGTCTGCATACAGTACCACAACACCTGGTTTGTAAGTTGGAAGGTCCCTCTTCACAGTCAGCAGATTGTTTCATCATTCATATGGTTTTATTTCTTCGAGGAATTCACGCTGGGTCTGTTTCTAGCAGGATTTACCAAAAGTACTACCACAACTTCTGCAAGAATTTCCTTTCGGGCAGAAGCAAATCAAAAAATTGCTCAGCTAAGCATTCCTAGCCAAACAATTTAAGGACTCTGGTTTAAGGCTGTGTAAGTAGGTTAGTTTTGCTGCATATATTCATTACTTACAATTCCCAGACTCCATAATAAAAGTGAAATGTGGGTTAGCTGGCACAGCGCCACAATGAGATCCAAATGTGAGCCAGACAGACTTCAATATTTATTCCAGAGCAGCTAAACTCTCAGACCTACAGGGACTTGAAATGGCTCACAACTCATTAAACAAGCACATTTAAAATCAAGACTGAGGTGAAAATGTTCATTAAAAGAGGAAAAGTTTTGAGAAGAGTCAAAGTGAAACATGTCGGGGAAGAAACTGTGACTTCTTGATACTCATTAATAAAAAACTGTGAAGAACTGAGAAATGTAATTATATATTCATTCAAATTGAAATATCTTGTTCCAGCTTTCATACTGTGTGACTGTGATACAACCACTGAACCAAAGCTGTGGTAAAATATATTTCTATTGTCTGTCCTTTTTCCTTTCTCAAATAATGAGTTGTTAAAAAGCTTTTTTTTTTCTAATAAGTGCATCTGGCTCTGTGGACATTTTTGCCTCAGACATGCAGACCCCTGATTTGAGACAGCAGTGCACTCCATGAGATGGATAAAACCTGTGTCAAATCAACTCGTGGATCCATCCACTGTGGCGACGCTTGGGAAATAAGGGATCAGTCGAATGTACCTTCCAAAAAAAGTGCAAAGTCAGGCCATCATATGTCTTCTTTTTCCCTAAAAAACAACCAGACACCTCAATAAAGAAAATATAAAGAAAAATAAAGAACTGGAAAAAGAATTTCTAATGAATCTATGATCAGCTGACTAAAGAAATAAGTGAAAGCTGAAACACTCAAATGACAGACCTCAGACAGACAGTCGTGTTTTTGCACTTAAGATCAAGTTTGTAGGCTTTCTTTTCACCACCTTCTGAGGGACAGAAATTTCTCACAATATGAGTCTCTTACCCTCCATCTGCCCTCCTGTCTTTCCTCTTTGTTTTGCCACTGTCCTACCTTTTTGACTCAGCATGCTTGGCTGTTTATTGTCTGGCCTCCTCCAGTTGCTGAGGTGTAAGTGAGCAAGGCAGTGAACCCAAACACCTTGCAGTGGCAGCTCTGCCACCATTTGGTCTGTGTTAATGAATGAATGAGAAACACTGCAAGGTGCTTTGTAGAGCCTCTGAGGTTAAAAGTCACTACTAAATGCAGACCATTTACTCTTTACCAGCTTCTTTCTTCTGCTTGTTTAGTACTAAAATCATTCCATGTGTTGGTCAGCCCTCCTTTCCATACCGTGCCCCAATGGTTCAGTCACTGCTTACACAAAAAAAAGAAAAAGAAACCACCTGGATGTAGTTTAACTCTGCTCTCGAGGCCTGCCATGTAGATGCTGACCACATATAATATTTGTAGCAGTTTCTATGTGAAAACCACACATGACATGCAGGTACTCCTTCTCACTACTGCAAAATAATTCAGCATATGCACAACCCCACACACACTATGTACACACAGAAAGAAGCTCAGTAAGCTGAGTCACTCAGGGGGTCGGTATAACAGGGTTAAAGAGGCTAATCCTCAACTGTTGATAAGACTGTTAGCTACATATAATTTGACTCGACTGTGTGTATGTGTGCGTCAGCTTTTTTCCTGTACGCTTGCACGCGTATGTGTGTGTGACTTTGAGTATTGCTCTGATATTTCTTCATCTACAGTTCAGTGTGTCTGACTGTAAAGCCTCCAGGTGGAATAACAGACTTGAGGCTTAAAGCTCTGAGAATTTTTCAGGAAAAATAGAGCAGAGAGGGCCTTATCTGACTGTCACACAAGTGCATTCAGGTTTTGATTCAGTCGTTACATTTACTTTAGGATGGACCACTTTCATTTTTCTCTCTCTGGCTCTCTGTCTGTCTTTTCTTTCTCTTTTCTGTCTATGTTTCTCTTGCAGCCACATAATGGCTTCCATTCCTCAGTGAGCCACTGTGAAAAGTAATAGCAGATCTGCAGGTGTCTCCTCCATTCCTCAGCGCTGCCATTCCTCCCTCCATCAAGGCCCTCATTGTCTAAGGCGGCAGGATCAGAGAAAATATTAGACTCTCCCTATAAGGCACGATCTCTCCCTGAACTCTCACTTTCACTCTGTCTTTCTCTCTTTAAGCAGAATGAAATCCATCCCCAAGTTAAATATTTTCAAAAACCCAATTTAAGTAGTTCAGCATAACTGAAACGTTTCACCGGTGTTCCCTTGAAATAGCTCTTGGATGAGATCAGCACCCTAACTGCTGAGGAAAAAGGGAAAAACATCCAGGGACAACTCATTAGCCAGTGAGCCATGAATCCTTTAATATAAACACCTCAACACCTAAAGGCACATGGCGGAAGCTAGTGTGTTTGTATGTGTTCACCAGGATTAGGGTGTAAATGCTGGCGTTGTGAGAGGATGTGCACACACATACATACACATGCCAAGACCAGAAGTGCTATGTTTAATATCCTTCTTTTGAAGTAAACTCTTTGCAACATGACAGAAATGATTGGCAAGCAACAGGTGTCGAGGTGCTAATGGGATCCAGACTTCACTGAGGCACGCGCATTCACACGCGCTACAAAGAATAAAAAAGTTCTGGGCCTCAAAATGAACAGAGCTGTTTGTCTAATTTCCAGCCCAAGACATATAGTAGCCCGTGTGGTGTGAAAGCATGCTAACGGTGTGTGTCGTTTTCAGATTTATATCGATTTTTTTTCTCTTTTGTCCCTGTGGATGTAGAAGTTGTATTTCTTCCTGTTCCAAGAAGACTGTCAACTGTGCACAACAGTTTACAGTAAACAAGCTCTTCTTGCATCAGTGACAGCCAAGAAAATGTCTGCTCCTTGTAGTATTTAGTATTTGCACTGTCAGTGGAAATATTTATCTGTCCCTCAGTTTAACAGATTCTTTTTTCTGTATAGAACTTCTGAGTCACTGTAAGGGAAACTACTTGTATCCTTACATTGAGTAAATACTAGTAAATTACCTTTAAAGTAACTAGCAGGATATTTTTTGTATTTGTTAACGACTGCTTTCAATCTTAATAATTCTATGAATACAAACGCTATGCTGTTATTTTCATATGAATCAGTATAGAATTATGGCTTACTCTTCTCACAGTTTATATTTTTCACACGTTGTTTTCGTATTGCTGACCTGAAATAACTGTTATTGTTAAAATAACTGCCTTCCAGTCATCCTTAGGCAGGAAGCTTGCCAACAAAGTCAGTATCTGGAGCATACTCCATGTGGACTCGACTAAGAACCAGTCCATTTACAAATCTGTGCATAAATTGTGTGTATGAATATTTCATGCTCAAATGTGATTTATCAGTATTATCCTACCTGAATTTGACCTAAGAACAAATTAAGGTAATTTAAACACAAGTCTTTAAAATTACTACTACTACTACAACTACAACTACTACTACTAATAATAATAATACTACTACTACTAATAATTACAATAGTTTTCATTAAAAATGAGGATTTTTCACTTGGATTTTTTTCCCTCTGTGTTTTTTTCTTTCTTTTTTTTGGTGGTCTTTTTCATTTCAACTTTCATGTCCAACCTTTTTAAAATTCTGCCTCATGTGAGCCTCTGTTATTTCAGTTTTCTCCTGCTTTCCAGCCTATTAGCTATGCAGGCTTCTGTCTTACATCATTGTCATCACTTTCTCTGCTTCACCTCCAGGTGGGCGTGGGCGTGTTGCAGTATGCAGATTGTAACCAGTTTGCACAAACCTGTTGTTTCAAAATGAAATTGATTTACTAACTTATGCACGGTGGTAACAAAATAGGCCGATGGGTGTGTTTCAGAATTCTCATGGTAATTTTCCCTGCACACTTGTATTTTGCACCAATTACATTTCCATGTAGATATGAGTAAATGTGGGACTTTTTAAACACTTGTCTCACTGTGGTACCTTTTGCAGGCAGAGATGTGGCACAAGATGTGGCAGGAGAACCAGCGAAGTGGAAAGCACGGCGGTGGGGAGGGGACCCCGCTCCCACGTCTGCAGGGTGCCCCTCTAGCTGACCCCCCTGCTATGAAAGAGCTTTTGAGAGCTGAGGTCAAGATGTTACTACAGACTCTCAGAGAGAAAGCCAGCAGGGCAGGAAGGTAGGTGTAACATCTCACATACTCAGAGCAACACTGCTGGACATGCTTAATGAATTAGTTATGGTGCTTTTATTCATCAGTCTCTTGTACACCTGATGCTGCTATAGCCTTGAAATGCATTTCAAAGTTTGGAGAATAACTTGATTTGTTATCTTGATAATGTTACCATCTATCCACTCTAGCTAGAGCCTGTCCCATCTGTCATAGGGTGAGATGTGAGGGTACACCCTGGTCAGGTCACCAGTCTGGCCCAGGACTAGGTGACAATACACTGAACATTTTCTAAAGAAATTAAAACCTGTATTAGTTTTTTTTTGTCCTGACTTTTTATGCCCATTTTATACATTTCTTTCTTTCCCCTGATCATTCATGTCTTTCCTGTATTCACCAGCCAATAGGTGGGCTGATCAGATGAGTTAAGACCATGGTCTCACACGTTTTACGTCATTTCTCCCTCCTGACAAAAAGTGCCATAAAATGCTACTTTGTGTTCCCATGTCGGTTACAAATGGGATGGGAAAGCAGAAGGACAAAGGTTTTTGGAGACGGGAACTGGTGTGGGAATTGAGGAACAATAGGACAATTATAGGAGCGAGACACAGTGATAGATGACTGCAAACACTAGACTTGCACTCAGTGCAAGCTCTGTCGGATTGCAGATATGTTTTACTTTAAATGGGAGCCAAATACTCATCTTCAAAATCTTGTGAAAAGTTAGTATAGAATTGCAACAACTTTGAAGAAAAAGAAAGGCTGATTGATATCCAGTGAAGGGCTCTCAGGGAGACAGCTTTGAGGCTTAGTACTCTATATCTCCTTTATATGTCATCAGGGAGTTATAAGCTTCTCAAGAAGTAGTAATAAAACTTCCTAATTCCTGTTTTTTCATCTTTTTCAAAAAAGTTTTACAGCTAATCGTACAACGCAGGTCAGAGATAAGCTTGTAGCAACTGGCAATTTAATGACATGCATTAAAATACTCTGGAGAATGTCATAAAACCATTGGCAGAGCAATATTGGTTACCAGCACTGCCCTGCATTCTCACATTAAGACATAATGCCTTTGTGAGGAGGTGTGTGTGAGAGACTGAGACTATATATGTTTAAGGTAGCAACTACCCCAGCAACTTGCAGTTTGCAGCCAGGAATGCTGCCGCATGACTTCTCTGGTTTTGCTGAGGCCTTTTAGGACATAAGATTGATTGCTCTCCGCTTTGTGGCTTACCATTTATTGCCTGTCAATTTGTGCAGGCTGTTGTAGGCTGGAGGCAGCTTTTTATTCTGTGGGTTTCTGTGGACCTTTAAAAAGTCGTGAAAAGCCAATAATCAGAAATTTAGGCTTTAAATTGCACTTGATTAAAGGATTAAGAAGTTTAAAAAGTTTATTTTAAATAATTGGTGTGGTCATTAAAAAAACAACCATAACCTTAAGAAAGACGCCAGCAAAGACCTGCCCTGTTTACAGTATAAGTATCACCAAAGTCTAACCTGATTGCCACCCAGTCTGCACTAACAGCGTTAGCCAGAAAGCTCACAGGTATTTAAATCACAATGTTGGCAGAGGTTCAACCTGGGAGTCTTTCTGAGCCTGTCCTTTTTTTTAATCTGATATTATTTTAAATATAATTCTTTGCGTTTGGGCTATTTGTTTTAAATTATGGGTTGATCTAATATATATATATATATATATACATACATATATATATAATTAATCATGTCTTTGAAATGGTAAAAATGCCATAAATACTGACATATCCCCAAACCAAATAAACAAATGTAAGAACAAAACTTATTTTGTGTGTTTAGTAGTTAAAAATGCACCGTGGAAACAGGTATTAACATCTGAGTTGTTCAAACTTGCAGTAACCTGTTTTATCACTGTCTATGTGTGATTGGCACACAGTTGACATACACAATAAGTTGAATATTTTGCAGGTATTTTGCTAGACAAATTAATCTCTGTATACGATCTACGCTATATGTTCAAAGTATTGGGCCACCTACACATTTAACCTACAGGAGCTTGTTTGACAACCAGTTGTTAATCCAAAGGCATTGATATGGAGTTGGTCTCCTTGTTACTGCTATAACACCTTCCACTCTTCTGAGAAGGTTTTCCGTGAGATTTTGAAATGTGTCTGAGTTTTTGCCATTCATCCAGAAAAGTACTGTTCAACACAGCCTGGTTCAGTATTGGTTCCAGTTCATCCTAAAGGTGCTTGTTAGGATTGAGGTCAGGTCTCTGTGCAGGCCAATCAAGTTCTTCCACACAAAACTCATCCAACCATGGATGTTACTTTGTGCACTGGAGCATGATGGGGCAGAAAATGGCCTTTCCCAAACTGTTAAAGCTGGAAGCATGGAATTGTACAAGATGTCTGAACCATTAAAAATTTCCTTTACTGGAACTAAGGGCCTCAGGACATTTTCAGAAAAACATCCCAATTAAAGATATTTATATCATGACCATAGGAAATTATGAAAATGACGACTGTACATCGTGTTGTCAGTATGAATATGAGTATTTCACTCCACTTGTTCTCCACCAAACTTTACAGTCAGGCAGGTAACATTCTTCTGGCATTACATGCTGCCTGATAGAAATGTGTGATTTCACCACTTCACAGAACACATTTCCACTGCTCTCAAGCTCAGTGGCCGCGTCCTTCACACCACTCCATTTCAATGCTAACATTGTGCTTGGTAATGTAAAGCCTAGAAACCAGTGCCATGAGGCTTCCAGCACACAGTTTGCATACTAGAGGTTTGTGATGTTAGATGTTAGATGTTAGATCCAGCACACTGTGCTGATGTTAGATCCAAAGGAGGTTCAGAGCTCTGCAGTTACAGAGTCAGCAGAGAGTTGGCGACTTTTACGCACTATGCACCTCAGCACTCAGCGACCCCGCTCTGTAACTTTACGTGGTCATTTACTTCATGGGCGAGTTGCTGTCGCTCCTAAACGCTTCCACTTTGCTGTAATACCACTTACAGTTGATGGTGGAATATCTAGGAGGGAAGAAATTTCACAAACTGACTAACTGTTGCAGCGGTGACATCCTATTACAGCACCACGCTCGAATTCATTCATCCATTAGTTGAGAGATATTTCAGTCTTGATCAAAGTTAACCAACAGACCAGCACTGCCCTCCGCTGACTGGCTGTTTTTTTATTTTTTTATTTAAGACTTCCCCCTCCACAGTCTCCTACTGAATCTAGTTCGTGGATCAAAAGAAACATAAAATGTTACACTGGTGCGTGTTATGACAGCTCAGTTGACAGGGATTTATTTTGAAGCAATCTTAAAGGGATTTTTTTTACAGATGGTAGCAAGGCCTGATGTTTAAGCTGACAATCCAATATCCATAAGGCTACAGGTCTGATGCCCAGAACAGCACAGTGTCTTATTAACGTGTCACTGAGCAAGACACAAACTGAAGCCTCGCTCGCTTGCACAACACAAGTCACTCTTGTAAAGTGCTCTGGTTTGGATGTAAATGGATTATAAAAAGTACCATTCAGACCGAGAAACGAAGCCTATTGTTATTGGCTGGGAGGGAATAGTGCCAAAAAAAGGCATTGGTGCCACACAGACTGTGCCAGCACAAATCGCCTTTTCTCTTTGAAGTTGGCTTCTGTGTAGTTGTTGACCTTGATGCACGGTACTGTGTGTGTGATCCAGGTCTTTGATCGTTCAATTAGGCTAAGTCCCAAGTGCATATCGGCTGAATGGCTTTCAGGAATAAGCCTAACACACACTTCTCGCTGATACCACTTTCACTGTAGAGCTCGACAACCATCTGTTTAATTTATTATGCTCTGTTGGCGTTAAAATTGAGAATCCATACATCAAGGTGTGGACCTCTCATACAAAATATTTGTACCTTTAAAAAAAAAAAAAAAAGGTTTACTAGACATTTACCTGACACAACTGGTTTCAGCAATAGTTGCTGACGCAGTCGGTGCTGCATTTTTCTGTGTTTGAGTCGTTTGTATGAGGCTGTGGGGGTGGGGGTGTGCCTTGTAAAGCTGACTGATTTATCTTGTAGGCTTCCTCCTGTGTGGTCCTGATGTTCCTACCATTCAATCTCTTACACATACACAAACACACATAGATGCATATCGTTGCCAAATTTGCCTAAAAACATGCATTTTCTATCGCGCAGTGACTGTGAAATTAAGCAGAATGGACCAGACAGAGAGCCTCCTCCCCTGCAGCTGCCCCTGTGGTTTGGCTTTCTCCATGAGTGAAGAAGATTTAATGCTGCTGCTGTATAACTTTTCTGCTTTGAGATATATATGCTTTTTAAAGATAACCTGTGGACATGTTTTAAAAATGTAATTCAATAAGAAGATATCATTTGGAATAGCAGAACATGATTTATTGATATATAGAATTCAATTAAGCTATTTGGCAATTAGATTTCAAAGACCCATCATAGCAGAACAGCGTCCCACCAGTGATAGTAAGTAGGGCAGGACCCCCTGGAGGGCGGTGATGGTGAAGATGAAGGCTTGGATGGCGCTCTGAGTGACTCGGGTGCTGTGGAGATGGGGAAGAAGTGGGTTGCGTGAATGAAGTCTGATACATTCTCTCTTTCTGAAGTCTGAAAGAGAGAATGACAGAAGAGCACTGAGGTTTAAATTAAACAGATTGGAAGCTGATTGGGTTGAAGCTGGCAGGCAAGAAGATGATTGGACTAGAACAGTGATGTCAGCATTGAGTTTTGACAGCCTGGGATAGTGGGAGTGATACAAAGAATAGACTGGCAGGCAAAAACCACCAGTGCAGATGAGTGCTTACAGATCTTTCTTACTGAACTTATGCTCATGCTTCATTATATTCTTAACACCAAACAGCACATTCTACCACAACTTTTCTCACTTTTCCAACCAGTATTACTGCAGTGTAGCTGTCATGCTGCTGAAATCATTAGCAGATCATATGAAAAAGTGCAAAGTGCTGGGATACATTTTCAGCCTCTTTTAGGTAATGCAAAGGATTAAAGCACTGTGGAAAACTGCAGAAAAGCAAAGGCTCAATCTGTGGCTTTTTTGTATTAGCGATGTTGAGGAGCTCCTGCATCGGTACAAACCTGAGACTCTAAACTACACCCTCGGCCACCGAGACAGATGTTACACTAACTGCACCAACCCTGAAGATACTGACAGTGGAAGCAGGTTAGTAAGAGCCCAGGCTTGCTTACTTTACTGAGATTATGCAGAACTTGATAAAGTCTTGTAATCTTCTGTCTTCAATTCCCACCTGTTCCTCTTTAGGCCAGACTCCCGCTGTTCAGTCCAGTCCAGAGCTGAAGATGAGATCGAAGCAGTGAGAGGAAAGCTTAATGTCACCGAGATAGACCAAGTGGTTGATCGACTCAGGTGAGTTTGAGCCATGTTAAGGATTTTAAAACCCTTAAAAAAATTTTGTTAAGTGTTTGAATCAACTTTGAACTGGGTCATTTGTACCAAAGGGAATATTATCATCTGAATGTACAGATCTGCACTACTTTCAGACCTTTATTTGTTAAGTTTTTAAATCCCTCAGCTTTTCTGTTTGTGGGTCATTTGAAGTGTTCACATGTGGTTGTTGTTTGAAGCTGCAGTAGTCTTATGTTCACCGTACTTGGCACCAAATAGCAGATAGATGGACTTAGTGACAGTCTGTTAAAGCTAAGAAGCTGAGGGCAAGGCATCAAAACCTGAAACGAGGCTCGAAACAACGCTGAATGTTGCTGGGTATCTGTGGTATGTGTAAGTAAGCAACATTGATGTCACAAGTTCTCAAAGTTACAGAGTTAAACAAAAAACAAAACAACTGAAAATCTTTTAATGCTAGTGAAATGATTTTTTTAAAGAGGCTCAGTGCTTGCTGTGAATCCACAAAGTCTGCCCTTCAGGGTCGAATGATTAGAATTTATTTACAAATCCGGCAGTATCGCCCTAATACATCCAGATTTTAATAAGCAAATACATTATCACACCTTCCTATAAAGAACCTTACAACACTTGCTGTGTTGTCATTCATTACCTTTTTGTGTCAATATAACATATTGTTATTCGGATTATGTTGTTCGGAGAAAGCACTGGTTGTATTGATCAGTCTTCTGTGAAATCAAACCAGTCTGTATGCTCTGTTTGTTTATTGTGACCCCTAAAATCTTTTTCCGTACCCTTATATATGACCATGTACTGCGCCATCTACACACCCATCTTAGTGGAATAACGTAAGGGCCTACATGCGGTCCAAACTGGGAAAGAGCACAGTTCACACTGGTACAATAGTTAAAGAATGAACTCTTGTCCTGGTTTTTGTAATACAGTCTAGCAGCGACACATCTTGCATATAATTTTTTTTTGTGACTGACTCATTCATATTTGGTCTTTGTAACTCTGAAAGTCGGAGTTTCTCTGAGTCCTCTCATTTCCCCCCTAATTTCCCCCTCAGCCTTCCTCTGTGGCTTTTGTCATTGCCCTGCCTCCTTCACGCTCCATCCCTCCCGCGTTCCTTCCTCCACCCCTCACTCTGAGGCCCACAGGGCAAAGCAGTCGCTGGAGCTACCTTAGAAAAACGCCTCCCTCCCTCTCTCTCTTTCTCCCATTTCCTGCCTAGACCAGAACAAAAGGCCCCATTGTCAATAAATGGATCCCAGACCCGACCAGAGCCAGCAGAAGATTCTTTTTCATTTGAAAGAAGTGAATAAAATCTACTACGGTTATGTAACCAGAGAAGGGCAAAGATAGGGAAGGAAAAGAAAAATAGGACACCGTTTCCTCTGTACCGTATGAAAACTGCAGAGGATAAACTCTGAGCAATGCACCTATTCTGCTGTCGCTGTCTGTGTGTGCTTTTCCATCATATTGAAACTGATATTCATCTGTCAGTCTGTCTGTCTATCCATCCATGCAGAGCTCTCCTAATAGGGGAATGTGAAGAACTGACCAGACTGGTGAAGCATTTAAAGGTAAGAAGATCAGGATGGAACAGCCACCTATCAAATGAATGCTTACTCAACCTTTTTTTTGTTAGTTGCCAGTGCAACACTGATGAAAATCCTACAGTTATTTACAGGTGACTACACCAAAACAGCTGTGAATTTTACACATCAAAACAATCCACGAATTAAGAGCATCGCGAAGTACTGTGAGGCCAGAATAATATGTGCTTTATCAATATGTAGCATAATCTGTAGAGTAGGGATTTTCTTCAGGTGTAATTTTTCCTCTTAATCCCCAAAGTGAGAGTTTACCTTCCTCCAAAGTTTCTTCAGCTACAGAGAAAGAATCTACATACAAAATAACATTTTTAGCATTTAGCATTTTTCGAGCTTGAGTTGTTTGATCCATGTTCATCGTTTCCATTACACTGACTTCCTCGTGCGTCAGCATATTTTTAGCCTGAAAGACAAAAGATATGTTTTCCCTCTTAGTTTCAGTCCCTTAGGCAGTCCTGCTAATTCTCTTTTTGGCGCTGAAGCCCAGCCAAGGCGAACATTTTCACAAATCAACATGCATGCACGCTCACAAAAGCCTGCAAAGCCTCAGTCTGAGCTTGTATTTTCCATTTTTTCAGCCAAGAGTAAGATCAATCTCCTCCCAATCAGTCAAACAGCATATAAAGACATTTTCACACACACACACACACACACACACAAAACCCAGACCACTCGATCTAACTAAACATGTACGTTATCACAGAAACAGAGTGAGTTTAGCCAGATGTAGGACTTTTCTGCTGCCCAGATGTGGAAGTTATCTCTCTGTACACTCCTTTTGTGTCTGACCGTCTACAAGTGTTACATTGCCAACAGCTTCTCTTGGAAATATTAGAAACCTAAGCAAAGAACAGACACTCAAGTTCACTGCATGTTTCCAAGGACCCAGCAGTGGATGAAGTGTTGTTGTGCCTGAAGCACGAACAGCTTCTTAAATTACTCAAACACTCTTGTGAGGCGAAGATGCCATTAAAAAGATAAACAAAGCGGGAAAGGTACACAATGTTGAAACCCTCATTGAGCTTTTTATTGTTGACAAAACCCCGTGTAAGAGAGTAAAGATAAAGAGGAAACGTGACCCAAGCATGTCTTAGCTTTAAAAACCTGACAGTGGGAAGTTAATTGTAACCACTTTTCTTTGTCTTAGATCTCATTTAAAAGAGATTGCAATCAGTGCCAGTAAGGAAATTGTTTCCTTAAGCAAGTGTCTGCTGTCTGATGTGCGATTGGCATGAACTCACTGTGCATGTTCAGTCACAGATGTGGGGACCGTGTTGGCCTTACATTGTGCAAGTCATCATTACCTTATTAAGAGCGAGTGCTTCAGATCTTGGAACGATACTCTACACTGGCCTCAGGATCTTCTGTGTGACTTGTTAGATTATTAACAATTCTACAATCTCACCACATCTGAGGCGGTCATAAAGGAATCGACAGTGAAGATTTAGAAGTAGTTCAGAGACTTGTGTATATTTTTCTTTAAATCACCAATTCTCTTTCTGTGTGTTACGAAGGGGAATTCAGATTCTGCTCCAAATTGGAAGACGTTATGGAGAGGCAGAGCTAAGCAGGAAAACATTTGAATGTTCAAGTCACAGTTTTAGATCATAATTGTTAACCTCTGTTTTGTTCCAGGGGCTGCTTTTAATTTGTACATTTTTTTTGGGGGGGGGGGGCTTTTTCTTGTTTACGTAATCAACCACATGTTCTAAATGCTACGCCTGTCAGCCAGTAAGCTTTTTACCACGCACAGCTGAGGTTTCTATTGATTTAGAGTTATTCAGTGCAGTTAAATTATATTGTTTTTAAAACAGCTATTAAACAAAGGCATACCGGGCATATAGGGATTGTTACAGTATGAGCTAATTGCCTTTTTAGTGCTGGATGTAGCGGCCAATCATAAAATGGTCCTAAATACAGTCATAATGACCCATTTTCTCCTAGCAGGAGGGAGGCTTGTATAGTGACTTGGGCCAGCACCAAACAAACAACTCTTAATGACAGTAGTTAGGAGGAACTCACACATGTGTATACACACCTCTACAGATCCTTTTTTGAGTTTACTGAGTATAAAACCGTAGTATCCCATTACACTCGAGCTGTGGAAAATATGTAAAAAACATCCTTACTCTAAAGTAAAGACCGCACTGTCAGCACAGGTTTACACACAATTTTACATAATCTGTTAATAAGTGAACTTTTTCTTTTTAAACCAGAGGAATGGACACTAACTGGTAATTAGGAATCATCATGACTCTCCTCACAGCTTTATTACTTATTAGGTCACTGATCTCTTCCATCACAGTCTGACTTTGGCTACACTTTGAGCTTCACACATGAAACTTATTTGTTCATAATAAATAAAGGCGTACATCTCAGTGCAGCCTGTGATATGTAGTCTAAACATCACAGTCAACTTTAACTCACTGCTGTCATAGGACTGGAGTCTGTCAGTGATTTCATGATTTATATGTTTTTTATTTGAACTTGGCGCTGATGGATTAATCTTTGTTTAGATGCTAAAAGAGACCACAAAAGGTGCTATCAGAGGTGCTGCTGCCTTTTAACTTACATTTTATTTTATGTTGTTTTATTAAATTGCTAGCAGCCCTGCTCTAACTCAAAGCTGAGTAGAGTATTATTACTTCATTATGGCGATGTATTTCTGACAATACTGACTTTATAAAAGGTATACTGTGTAAAATGTGATTAAAAATGACCTTAATATGTCATCCTAAAAACATCTAAACTATCCAGTTCTGGTTAAACTAGTGTAGCTTCTCCACCAAATGCTACAGTCTGGCCAGAGCCTCATAGATATGCAAGACAAATTCAAGAATTCCTTCACAAATGGTGATGCAGTTGCTCCAGGATGGAAACCTTCACCAATTTGTAAGAGTTACTCCACTCAGTCTGAGTCGGCCAACGCTTGCTTGTAGACAGGTTGTCAAAGGTGCAATGGGCTTGCTGTTGAAAGTGTTCACTACAACTTCTTGTCTTTGCCAAATGAGAAAGAAATTCACTCAAAAATTAATTCACCAGGAGACAACCAGTTTTTCCTAGTCACAAGGAGATTGCTGGCCTATTTTTACTCTAGTGTGACTGAGCCTTGATAAAACCAACTTATATAAGGTGTTCCATCAGGAGTTTTTTTTTTTTTTTTTTTCACTGCTTGACCAGCTTGATCAAGCTTGACAGAGCCATCTTAAAGAACCACCACCTCAGGTTATGAAAAGATGGCTGTCATACCGCTTTGAGCTGGATTTTGTAGAAGGATTAAGCTGCCAAGGAAGTTGCCGTAAATGTGCGTTGTGGAGAGGCGGATTTGGGTTCTCATGTATCAGATTAATCACTAAAACATACAGCCTTTCCTAAAATACCACCAAGTCTGCACTGTGGTAATGTGTTTAAACCCCACACGGACCACACAGGCTATTTTTGGAGTGCGTGCGCTTTAGAGTTGTTTTAGATTTCAGTCACTTCTCTGTCAATGGCACCTCACATACTTTGTCTGTCGCTCTGAAAGACAATACTGGAAGGTTTGGGTTTGAATCCCACTGGAAGAACAGGGCAGAGTATGTGCTTTATCTGTCAGTCTCCAGGCCTGTGGGTTTATGTGGGTCTGTCTGTGTTTGTGCATGTGAGCACGCGTGCATGTGTGTTTGTGTAATAGTCTGCGGTCACTATAAAGACTCTCAGTATTTGTGCTGCTGTAAAACGAGCAGGAGGCTGTGCCAGTCTCTGGTAACAAACACATCCACATGAAGACACGTTTTGCAATCAGGTCTTTGGTTTTGTGAGTTTCAGACACACACACAAACACACAGAGCACTATGGTTTTCATTTGCTATGGATATCGACGTTTGAAGCCAAATTATGATGGAACACTGCTGCTCAGTCGTTTAGCGGTTACACACATACACACATTCCTTCTCCTCCCGCTGTTAGTTTTATCCTCTTCCCTGTTTCTTTCCTATTTCCAATGCTTCATCTTAAGCATGTTTAATACACTTATATCCTATTTTTCCAGTGAGTCCTAGTTTGGTGCCACAGTATTATGCTAAACACTGCTGCGATGAGGAGTAGAACTGCACAGTTAACATGAGCTCTCAAGTTTCTCTTTTCTCCTGTGCTTTGTGTTTCTTGCAGGCAAACATTAAACAAAAGTGTCACAGCGGACTTCATAAATCTGAACCTTCACTTGCAGGTTAAGTCACATTTTTGGCATTTGCTGCCATCTGCTGGCAAAATATTTTGTCCAACAAGTGTTACGTGTCTTTATTTGAGTTTACAATTTGAAACTGATTCCAAGACATATTTATGAATGTAAAAGTGAGCTATGCAGGGTCTGTCTTATGCTGATTAACAGGTAGTTCATAAGTACAAGGAGGCATTCAGGGATTAGTTAGGATTGACAGGGACTTACATTAATGTTTGTAATTAATAATCACAATATCTCAAAATAGTTTTAATCATATTTGAGACCATTTCATATCTCACATATGTTGTGTTTGCATATTTGTAGACCTGAGAGAACTTAGAGGAGCTATACAAGTGGATTTGGAGCTCAGCCCCTTTCTGTTCTCACCTTCGTCCCCTTTGCCTGCAGAGAAAGGTTTCAGGTTAGTATGCATTATTTTTATTGACAGCTGTGTAATTAATATTAAAATAGCTGCTTCACTTTCATTGCTTGTTTTTGTCTTCTTATTCCATTAAATATTTTGAATGTGAACATGATGACGCTTTTCCTATAACACCATCTGAAAAAATACCTTCAACTGCTTCTTTTTGTTGTCATTGTGAATGAAAATTCCCTTAATTCATGAACTTCTGATTCCTTTTCCACAGACTGCCAGCAGCGCAAAGCTCAGAGAGTCTGAAAACTTTATCTCCTCCATCAGTCCTAAGACCGCATCCACCTCCTCCTCTGTCCCCTCCTATACCCAGGCCTCCAGCTAGACCCCGTCTCTCTAAGATGTCAACATCCAGGACTCACGGTCAGCATAGAGTCACATCAGCTTTTAATAAGTCAAGCAAAACACCTACCTGCAGCACTGCTGACACATCTGGGCATACACATGGCCTCCTCACCACTGACCACATAATGAGAAGTAATAACCAGTGCGGTTTTTGTCCAGAACAAGACAGTGCTGGTCTTTCCTGCTGGGCCCTGGATTCTACTGCTTATTTTGAAGTAAAATCTGAGAGAAACTCACCCCTCCACAAAACCCATTTATCAGTAAACTGCAGGATTCACAGCCAAAGCACAGAGTGTGAATGGTCACCGCAGAGGGAGAGAAAGAACAGCCCTGCATGCAGGCCAAAAAACATCAATATCACCCCGTCACCTGTTCCTGCTCCCAGCGGTCTCTGTAATGCAGGCAGCAAAAGTACTGACCAATCTGTGGCAGCGAAATGGAAATCAGGTATTCAAAACAGGCAGCAGGATAGTAGCTGTGAAGGCAGTTTAGAATCAGCAAGAGCACAGTCATATGCTGATAGCAGGAGGAAGATGTCTGAGAATTCAGTCATGTCTGAAACTTGGAGAACTCCTGTACAGACATGCAGAAGGAAGAGCAACGGTGAGACTTCTAGAAATTTAAGTGGTCCCTTCAGGAATGATGGCAAAGAGCAACAAAACCTGGGGGGCCAGCGTGCAACACTTTGCCCCTCTTGTTCTTCAACACCATGCAGTCAGCGACCACCAGCAAAGATTAATGAACATTTTTTCACCTCTTCAAACAAACCACAAGGGGGAAGCACAAGTCAGCCAAAAGAACCAGCAGAGCCCCAGTTTCTCCAGAGGTTTCATCAGCCAGTGCCTCCTACGAGAGTACCAACTTAGAGACGACTGCTACCTGAGGGGAATGGTGTGTCACAAGGAAAAATAAAGTTAGCTTGTAGTTCTGATGGATATTCTGTGTCTTCTAGTCATTTATTTCCTTCTCTTTTTATTTTGTATTTCCAAGCTGGATGAGTTGACAGTTGCAAAGAATGTTTTACATGATTTGTAAGGATTCAAAAAATAATAATGACGGTGCAAAAGTCTGGAGTCACCTCTCCTTTCTTTATATATTTAGGTTTGAATGCCCTCTGTATTTTCATTAAGGTACTTTGCTCATACAAGCTGTCACAAAAACACATAATCTGTTACCATTTCTTTTGTTGAGGTAACACAGTTTGACATGAAATAGGATTTTTGTTTAAACTATATGATTCCAAAAAGTTTTTAGTGGCAAACTTGTCATATCTTGTCATGGTGTGCAGTGTGTTCTTAAAAACGTGAGAAAATTGGAAGGGTAGCTGTCAAAAATCCATTCTTAAGGAAGGGATGGCAAAGAAAATCTGCTGTATGCCAAATTACACACAAACTGGACTAAAACTCAGTGGCGATAGATCTTATGGAGTGATGAATCCTGACAGTAGCGGTTTTAGATACGGGCGACACGGGCGGGTGCCCGGGGCGGCATCGTGATGGGGGGCGGCATCACGGGCATCGGCAAAAAAAAAAAAAAAAAAAAAAAAAAATGCTCGTACTCATGCTGCCCGGCGGCAGCCAGCGCATATTGGGAATGTCATAGGCACCAATCGGTTTCTATCGCCCATTTGCTGGGAGTAAGGGTGCCCTCCGTTTGCGAGGTGCGCCTGCTGCTGCGGCACAGGGAGGAGAGGGCGGGCGGCGGGGATTCTCTGGCTGGCTGGAGCAGCATCTAATAACCAACTCGCAAAATAAAACAAAATAAAAACAAAACAACAAACACGAAAACACCAGACATCATGATACAGACTTATAATTTGCACCATGTTTTTTCGAAATTCAATACGCGAAAACTGAGCGAGAGCCCTCGGTGCGCCTGCTCGCTGCTGAAGTCAAAGTAAACTTTATTGTCATCTCCGCTACATACAGTCCAGTATATAGAGGCGAGGCGACGAGGCTCCAGTTACAGCAGTGCAAATAAGCGAACAATAAATATAGTAGAGTAAGAAAATAAATATACACTTTAGGACTCGGGGTAAAGGGATCAATAACAATTTAAAATTTATAATTTACAGTTTGATGATTTAAAGTCTCACACATAACCCGTCGAAAGGGAGGGAGACCTGCTGCTTCAAATAGAGCACATTTCATTCATAATGTTGTAAATCCAAGCCCATTATGTATTCATGATTTGAATCCTGGGTTGTGTGAAATCCCAAAAATAAACCCTAGACAAAGTGAATCTGTGAACTAAGGTGTAGGTCTATTAGGTTATGTTGTGGTGATCCTCGGGTTGAGGGATGGGTGTTCATACTGGAGTGCAAAATTAAAACCAATGGAAGATGGACAAGAAAAGTTCAAAGCCATCAGGTGCTCAGTTTAGAAAAAGAGAAAAGAAGAGGAGAAGAAACGAACAAATGATACAGGTAAACAGATGTGTCATTGGATAATGGCAGGTCATCCTGAAACAATCAGAATCAGAATACTTTATTAATCCCTAAGGAAATAATGTGGGTTACAGTTGCCCCAAGAAGAAATGGTAAAAATAGTAACAGTAACAGACTAAACTCCAAACAATACATTATGTTACAGATTTTAATATTAATTAGTCATTGTCAATTGTTGATTTGTCCTGTTCTCATTGTATGACGAATTATGATGGCTGTTTGGTAGCCGTTTGGATACTATGCATACTCTCTCTCTCTCTTCATATGTGTGTGTGGACAACAGTTTTATGTTAATGTACAATCCTTAACATGTTTTGTGTGTGTGTGTGTGTGTGTGTGTGTGTGTGTGTGTGTGTGTGTGTGTGTGTGTGTGTGTGTGTGTGTGGGGGGCGCCAGAGGGAGTGTTCGCCCAGGGCGCCAAACAGGCTAGGACCGCCACTGAATCCTGATTTGGAATTTTTGGTTCAAAACATCGATAATTATGGAGCAGCTTAGGAGATAGAACAGTGAGTGTCAAGAGCCATCTATAAAACACAGTGACCATATAATATCCTGTTCCTACGCAAAGGACTTTCTGAGCTTCCATCTCGAAAATGACATGCTCAAAATGAATAAAAATGAAAATGAGTATTTCTCTGCAATTACAAACTCATTTTTTTAGCATATAACCCCTTAAAATATGCTTTAGTTCACATTTTAGTCCAGAAAATCAGTAATCAGCATATAAATATCATCTGTGCGAAGCTGTATGCTTCTAAAGTGAAACTGTGAAAAATTACAGCACTTTTAATAAATAAATGTCCAGGCATTGTGCAGTTTGTACAATTTTGGCAGACTTTGGACACAATATCTGAGATGATTTTTTTTAGCTATTAAATTCCAAAAATTATTTAATTTCATTTACATGCCGAAAATGGTTGTTGTTGGTTTTTTTATTTTGTTTTTTAATATTTTTGTAGAATTAACCACACGTTCACATGCAGGGGGGGTTCCACCAATCAGAAGTTGCAAGGCCAAAACCCCACGTGGCCCTATAACTACGCCTAAAATGGCGGATGATGGAAGTAGCTCGTGTTAGCTCCGCCACTATCAGGAGCTACAGCAGCTGTCGGCTACCGGTGAAAAACAGCAAAGGAAACCGGTCCGGTAAGCGAATTTCTCTGGTGCTCAAGAGGACAGCGTATATGGGAAGCTTGCGTTTTTGTGGTCTTCTTTTGCGGCTGGTTCAGTGAATTTTGGTCAGCGTGGTGAAACTTAATGTTTTGGAATCAGTGCGAACAGCTAGCTAACCAGGCTTTGTTTTCCCTTTTACAAAAAGTCGGGAGAATTCGTGGCACGGTTGTGTGTTTAGCGGACTTTTGCTCAATGACATAACTGCTAGTTTAACCCTCGCTTGTTTTCGCTGTGTTTGGTGGTTGTAGAAATGGTTTGCATGAGCATTTAGCTGGGGTTCTAAGGTTTCTGTGGCTCCCACACATGTAGATATTTACATAAAAGACTTAAAGTCTTTGAGGGTTGCATACGAGGGGCGCTGGTGCTCAAGAGGACATCTGAAAAGCATCTGGTCACCAGTGACTTTGTTTATTAATACGACAGTGATCCCAAACACAGTCAGTGCAGTAAAAACATCACGATATGAACAATTGGACACTATCAGTCATGGATTGGCCTCCCCACAGTCCAGACTTCAACATTATTGAATCAGCATGAGATCAGCTTAACAGATCAGAATAATAGGTAGCCAAGATCCAAAGAAGAACTTTGAATGTCCTTCAAGAAGCCTGGTGAACTATTCCTGAAGGCTATATAAAGAAATGAGAAGAAAGCTTGTCTAAGAGAGGTCAGGCTGTGTTGAAGAATAAAGGTGGTCGTCCCAAATCTGGAATTTCAAACTCTTTAGAGATGGACGCTCTCTGTTTTTTGCTTTATATACTGTACTCCCATCTTTGCATGTGTCAATAAATTGTTGCACCTATTTCTTATTGTCCTGTAAAAATATGAAATAGAAAAAATGACGAGTGACTCAAGACATTTGTACAGAATAGGTTTAAAAGAAACTATGTATTTGCAGTAGAAGTCAATGCACTCAATAAATAATGAAATACATAAAAGGCTTGCCCCTGCAGACTAATCCTGTTTTAGACTGACCTTTTCCACATATATAAATACCAATATAAAGTCATTAAGAATGGCATTAGGAAATATATGAAAAAATGAAGGAATAAGGAAATGTGAACATAAAGAAATAGCCTAAGGAAGAAACTCGAACATTAGACAATCATTTATAACTGTTAATTATGTACTTCAGTCATGCTCTGTCAAATGCAGTTTCAAAATTGTAGATTACCTCTCCTTCATAAAATATATTCAAATTTTCAGTGTTATCAACCAAGATAGGAAGGATCTTTGCAGGGCACATGCTGAGGTCAGTCATCTTGAACTTCTTAAAAAGAAAGGTCTTATCAACAATCCCACCAAACCTGGGGTCGTCAGTGTTTGTTTGTTTTTTATTCAGCATACAGGAAATTTTGAAACTCCTCTATTTCCCCCCACTCTTCTGAAATCCATGCTCTGTATAGTTCAATAAAGTGTCGAATACAATAACTATTTCTCCACTGCTCACTAGAGACATCCCACCTCCTTGGTTTCGTTTCCTTAGGTTTCACTTTCACAAAGACCCCTCCTCCAACTACAACTAGGACTGCACAACTGTTCTTCGTGGTCTTTGGAGTTGGGTCAAGGTAAGATTTCCTTCTCTTTTTTTAACTTCAAGAATTACTTAAGACCACTCTGCAATGCACTTATATTATATATTATATTATAATCTACTGGTCTTTGTGTAGATGGGTGCAATCTTCAACCTACTTGAGCAGCACAGACTGGAGTCGTACTTCAACCAGTTTATTCAGATGGGTGTTAAAGATGAAAGAGATTTCCTGGATAGTGTGACGGAAGACGATTTAAACAGCATTGGTAAGAGTGCTCAAAAGCAAAGCTAGGATTTTCAGTTTAGCTTTTTCATTACTCAAAAAACTAAAAAACAAACATGTTAACAAAAATAAAGCAGCACACTTATGTAAAAGCAGATGAATAGAATCAACCTTTTGGGATTTACTTACCTGGATGATTTAGCATGCATCGAGACATGAACCTTTAAGTAAACTTAAAGGTAAAGCTGAATTTATTTTGTCTCTTTTCCAGGTTTAAGTCATGTGGAAAAGAATCGTTTTGCAAACATGAAAGACTTCATTCAAAGTCTCCAAGCTCCAGAATGCCAAGTCTTAACTGGCAGACCGGTGCAAAAGTCAGGGAAGTCGTTCAGTCTTCAGTACACATACCCCAAATGTCCTAAACCAAAGGTTATTTCAGGTAACAGGAACACATCTTTTAAAAGCTATCATCCCTTTGGCATTATTACATATGGGCATGGAGGTGAAATGTTTAATATTTGAATGCTACAGATATGGATCCGGCACAAAACACAATTGAAGACATAATGTTGAGGATCTGTCACCTTGAAAATGTTGGAAACACCAAAGGGGTTTGTCTCTACACAGCAGATGGGATGCCCTTGACAGATGATCCCTTCTTCAACACATGTGAGTCAGCAGTGGAGCAGTAAATGATTCTGTTAGGTCTGTTTAGGTTTTGGACCCTTTTTTTTTGTTTGTTTGTTTTTTTAAGTCAATTTTCACCATGTACCAAAACATGTTTGTTATATTTACGTGATTATTATGAGTCCAGACTTTCATCTGGGGCTCAAGGGATTAAAAAAAAAAGTACTGCAGAAACTTTTAAGGAATTGTAGCCACTTTTATACACACTTATTTTCAGGTGCTTAAAAGTGTGCTTGTCCAAAAATAACAAACTATATTTAGGATGAATCAAGTTAGTCTCAAGTCTGCCTTTTAAGTAATCTTGCCAGGCCATCAGAAATTAGCAAATTATCTGCGTTTCCTTGTGATCCAAACAGATGAACACTCGAAGTTAGCAAGAAAAGCTGGCTTTAGGTGAAGGAATATATTGGTATAAAAGTGAAAAGTACCAAAATTGTTTTGTAACAACTAAAAGTAGACAAACAATACTGCTATCACCCTTTAATCATAGTGTTTGTCTTATAATGTTAGTTTAAAACCAAACCCCTACAAACACTGCAAAAGTATGAAAATGAAGGTTTTCTAAAGCTACCAGCCATCAATATTTCAGGAAGACTGGAAACTAAGCTTGAAACTGCATTACAAGCTATAAAGAAATCAGCTGTGGTTACACATAGACCTCAATTAGCAATGTTTTTACATACATTTTACACTACATTTTTCCAGTCATGCAAATTAATATCAGTACTAAATAATGTGGGGGGGAAAACATGTTATAAAGCATGTGGATAAATGAGAAACAACCACTGTTTTACAGAGTGATGGATCATAATTTATTTTAAAGAGAACTACTGACTGTGTCTGATTTCATAGCCAAGTGCTCTATACTTAAACAGGTAATAGGCAAGCTTTTTGCTTTAACTATTTAATTATGTAAATAAGAATTACAGGGTGGCATTAGAATTCTGACACCATTGCAGTTTGAATTTGTTGCCTGCAAATCTTGTTTTCACTCTGTAGTCTGTTTCTAGGTAAGAAAAGTTAAATGTATTAAATTAAATGTATTATTGAAACAGGATTAGTAGGAAACAAATCTTGTGTATTATCAAAATAAAAGCAGCTTTTAGGGTAAAACTTTTAATTGCATGAAATATTGGGAGAGTTCATTTACAATCTTGGATGAATAGTTTTAAGACAGGTGGTGAGCACCAGGAGTTTCTAAAATGATCATGATCATATGAGATGATTGCACTTTAATACATATAGATGGGAATAACACTTTTATTTATGTTTTTATTTTTTTAAATAACCTGTAATTATTTGTGTTAACTGTAGGTCTGGCACAGTTATTCATTTTATTGTCTTCTTCTCGAGGGTCTTTGAGCGACAGACACATTGAAAATGGAGCTGTAATTTATGCCATATTTACGCCAAAAGAAAACTTGACACAGGCTCCACAAATGCCAAGACAAGAGTCTGGGAAGCCCTCTGGGACAGATGTCATTCAATGCCACATCATGCTCAAGGTACGTTTTAAAAACAGTATGCTGCTCAAATGAGGATGCTGGGAACTGCTAGCAAATGAAACTGGCCAGTCAAATTTCATATTATATGTTTGTGAGGAATAAAATAGCCAGTAATGATTTCTGAACTCTTTTATTTTGTTCAAACAAAGTGGTTCCAAGTAGCATCTGAGTTTCTCCATTTTAAAAATGACGGAAAAATATACCTTAATAAACAGTCACTGGGTTGAAGAGAGAAGAATGAAATACAAGTGAATCAATTATTTTTATTAATGTATAGTTTATTGTTGTAAATGTCAGCCTCCATTTTTAACATGTATGTAAAGTCATAATGTAACTTAAACATATTTTTCTTTACCTGTTAAGGGAAACTTTGAGATTATGGTGAATTTGGACACTGACACAATCGCAACTCTAAAAGTGATCCTGTCAAATGCAAGTGGAATACCAGCACATGTCCTCCATCCCAGGTAAACTTCCTCACAAAAAAGTGTTTTTTACCCATCAGCCGTAAAAGGCTGAAATAGTGTTGTCATCACCTCGCTGGGCGGGCGAGCGGGGACAACCTGGTTTGTGAATACAATAACTTGAGAATGAAGCGATGTAGGACATTGAAAGTCATACCATAGGTAGATCTACTAAAAGACCTCAACTTCAAGGTCAAGGTCAGAGGTCAAGTTTTCTCTTAATTGCAACAAGCAAGTCATCTAGGATTTTCAGTCATTTACTAGAAAACCAAGAGTAACATTGGTAGACACCAGTATTTTTGTAACTTGTTACCCACCTCCACATTCACACGCTTAAAATCTTAGCATTGATGAGTGCTTCTGTTCTCTGGTGTCCCTGTTTTATTTAGAGGTATTCATTCTGATGCTAAGACACTCCAAAAGTGTGGAATCTCTGAAGGGTCAACTGTTGCCTTCGCTCTGTCCTCTTTTACTGAAGAGACTCCCCTTGATGAAACTTTCTACATCAATGATGTCGTGCCTTCAGTCCAACAAAGCCAGAAAGGAATCAGTGTGTTCCTGTCTTCTCTTTATGCTGTTGGGGTAAGCTGTTTTATATTTAACACACTGTCCCATATTGTCCCATTGGCTTGCTATCCTATGAACTTGAACTTTATTTATTCATGCCTAGCCTGTCTTCAAGCATGGTTATAGTCTTTTTTTTGTTTTTTGTTTTTTGTTTTTTGTTTTTTTGTTTTTGTTAACTGCTAGCTTATCTAATGAAAAACATGCAGCTACACCCGAGACAACCGATAAGATAAATGCACACAGAAATTTACATGAAGTCTTTACATTCAGAGTCCAGCCATTGGTGAACCTCAGAAATCCCTCCACAAATAGTGATTAGGTTGCTGCAGGACAGCAATTTAACTTCAAAATTGCATATAGGCTCTTCAGCATTGCTTTTATGGAGGAATATAATATAAATGCAATACAGTTGTTATTATTATCACTTTACTCATCCTGTTTGTGACAGTTAAAATAAGTAACATTCATATAAGAAATAAAATTGTCTTGTGTAAACTGTATATGGTGTTAAATAGGCCTATACTACTGTACTTCGGTCATAAGGGTGATACTTCAATTTTATGAGGTGGCGCTCACTTTGAAAAGTTTGAGAACCACTGTCCTAAAGGATCCAATATTAACCCTGGAGAAATAAACTATGTGGGTTCTTTACTGTGCACTTTGATGACCTGTGTTCACAAACTAAACAGAAATGTGGTTCATTCATTTAGCCCATTGTGTTTAATTTTTCTGAGTGGCATTAACCATGTTTTCAAATATTTCTGTGTATTTCCTTGTAGAGAGACCATTCTGAAATAATCCGGAACAAACTGATAGCTTACATACGAAAATTGACGGGATGTAACCCCCTCGCCCAAAGTTTGCATCAGTTACTCTGCAGGAATGAAAGGATGACCAGGAACCAGAAGGTAAAAAGTATGAGGTTGTGTAAGACTTGTTACAGTTTTAGACTTCAGTCTTTACTATTTTCTTCATAAATAGAGAACAGCTGACATACTGCTGCAGTTTTAAGTCTTTGCACCACTGGCCTCACTATCCTCCAACAAATCTGGCATCAGACTTTTATGTGACTTTTTGCATGTTTTGTCCGCTGATTTTAACACGGCAGCTCTTTGCAGGCCACCTCGCACCTGCTATGTGGTGATTTAGGCTGTAAAACATGCAACATTTTGAATATATTGTAATCTTATTTAATTTGTTTATTTAAAATGATATTGTCATGATGGTAACTTGTGATTGAAACCATCTGAAGTGTCACAGTATTCCTGAATGTAGAGATATGACATGCCTGTTTCCATGTATGTGTGTCTAAAGCCATCTTGATTGATTTTACTCATGCAGGAAGCGCGTAAAAGGCTCATCGCTTGTACAATATATAACTGTGATTTACTCGCTGCTTAATTTGCATGAAAATTTTGTCGTGTACTGAATCATTTCTTGCAGATTGCAGTTGTTGAGGGCTTATACATGCTCTTCAGGGAGTTATTGCCCCAGCAAGCAACACAGCGAGGGAAAAAAGTCATAGAGGACCAGGATGTCTTTGAGAATTCATTGTACTGCTGGGCACATCTCCTTTCAAAAATTAAGGTATAACTGAGTTTAATTTTGAACAGAAGCTGGTCTTTAGTATTGGTGTTAGTATTATGTATAGATATTATCTCTGTAGTTTAAATGTATCATACTTGGCTCTGTTTTGACAGAAACAAGCATCAAACCATGAAGTCTATGCTCCCATCTCTCTCGTGTCCAAAGATGGTGACCATTTCTGCGAACCTGTCAGAGTACCTGGAGTACCAGATGTCTTTGAAAGGGCGTACGTCCTTCAGAAAATCAAAGGTTCAAAATGCACTGAAAGAGTTTAAACTATAAAGTTTAAAGGTTTTAATGTGGCTTAATAAATGCAGTTGTTTTAATTGTTGAGATTGTATTTGCTGTAATGCTAGTTTACTAATTACTTTGCAAATTCAAAAAATAAATAAATAACCGGATTTGACAGTATAAAGCATCCATAATCAGAGCCTTTAAAGGTAGATCCTCCTTCAGTCAGGTGCAGTGATAGTTATGTATTATTATTAAAATTTAAATTATTTTAAAACGAAATCTTGTGCACAAGCATTCCTGCATAACCAGATGCAAAAATGATATTTTGTTAGAATTTTTAATAAATTGCATTATGGTGGTGAATTATGTGTTTCTGGCTTCTTTTTATTTTGTTTAGATGGAGAGAAAATTCCAAATTGCACCAAAGAGCCTTTGCAAGAATTCTCACTACAGAGAGCCACTGACGTTGAGAAAATCCTGCTCAGCATTCCTCGATTTGTCCGAACGTATCCTCTCTGGACTCACCACGACAAGACATCTGGTCAGAAGTATGTGTCACTGAGTTATTTCTTTCAACGCTACTAAAGCAGATTTTCTTTATTTTCTGTTAGTATAGATGATAAACCTATGCACAGCTGAACAGTGACAAATTATATACTTCATTTGGTTTAAAGTACATGCTTGGTCTGCTGGTGGTTTTTAAATGGATGTAAATTCAATACCATTCAATTTATTATGAATTCTTGATTATTCATTCATGATTTCTTAGTAATACAGTATTGTCCAGAAGTCTTAAACCACCACTTATTTCTTCATATTTTGCATCCAAGGAGCCAGACTTTCTTCTAATTTTATTTAAGTGGACTAAAGCAACAGTTCTCCAGGATTTCGAAAGGTCTTTCAGATGTTTTCGTTGGACATTTTCACTCATTTTCAGTTCAGTCCTTGTACATCACACTTTTCAGAAGAATGGTATTTTTTGTTAAGCCATTTAGCACCTATCTATGCATTTTTGAAGCATAAAACAACGCCTAACTCAGTGGATAATTCAGCTTTGTGCCTACACATAATACACACTCTAGCAAAAAACAAATACAAATAAAAAAAATAAAAGTTAAATTGTATCTTTAGGTAATTTATTGCTAGCAGCTTGTCATAAAAGCATTTCATTTGTTCCCATTTCTGTAGTGAAATGTGTAAAATATTCCAAAGATGACACAGTTTGACATGCATAAAATAGTATTTTTGCACAAAAAAGGTAACTGCCAAAGACACAATAACTGAACTCTTGGTGTGTCTCAACATGGTATGCAGTGTGTCCTTAAAGAATTTGAGGAAATTGAACAAATGGAGGACAAAAAAGGAAATTAAAGGCCTAAAAAAATGTCTTCAGCACATGTCATGTCCTTAAGAAGTATTTAAAAAAAAATCCAGCAAAGACCTGACACAGGACTTGAGTCGGCACTTGAGTTGATCCATAAACTGTTCACTGAATCCTCATCAGAAGTGGTCTCAGTGGAAGGTTGGCTGTCAAGAAGCTGTTCTTAATGAAGGGAAAGAAAAAAATGTATGCCAAATTACTCAAGAACTGAACTGAAAATCAGTGGCAACAGCTCTTATAGATGAACAGTGTCTAGTCTACACTGAAATATAATATGCAAGCAGTTGAGGTTAAAACATGGTTTTGAGTTAGTTGCTTTTATTATTAATTATTATTATTTATTAATTACACATGTTAAGCTGGTGTCTAGGATTGTCTCAAAGCCAGTGTAAACAGGCTGAATAATGACTTGTTTTAAATCAGAGGGTTTTTTTGTTTGTTTGTTTGTTTGTTTGTTTGTTTTTGACTAATTCATTGAATGAAACAGCTTTCAGGTGAATATTCAGTGGACTTTTGGCAGCATGGTGGAACGTTTGAAGTCTTTCCCTCGCCTTAATGTGACCCCGCCTCTACATCTGAAGGATCTGGGACATTATCAGAGTTGCCTTGTTCTACTCAGTGAAGGTATTTCACACTATTCCAGGCTAAATATTCACATCTTTCAGTGAATCATCACGTTTATACCTTACAAACACTTGTGTCATACAGCAGATGCCACTGACTTGTCAGGTTTTAGGCCACAGATGTGTTCATTTTGCAGCAGTCTAAGTCTAAATGGAGGAGTATGTTCCACCTTTGCTTAGAATGCCTCTACTGTTGCTCCTGTTACAGTAGTACTGTTAATCACTTTAAATTAAGTGGAAAAGGAATTTCCACCAGTTCCCTTACTTTGCCTTTCACCTCTGACATCAAGTTTTGTTTATCATGTGTGTTGAGAGGCGTTATACTTAACTTAATGGGGCGACCATGGTTCAGGGGGTTGGGAAGCTCATCTTGTTACCGGTTTGATCCCCTGCTCTGTCTGTCTTGGTCGTTGTGTGCTTGGGCAAGACACTTCACCTAACGCCTACTGGTGATGGCCACAGGGGCCGATGGCGCGATATGGCATCCTCGCTTCTGTCAGTCTGCCCCAGGGGAGCTGTGGCTACAACTGTAGCTTGCCTCCACCAGTGTGTGAATGTGAGAGTGAATAGTGCAATTGTAAAGCGCTTTGAGGGTCTCGAAAAGCGCTATATAAATGCAATCCATTATTATTATTATTATTATTATTATTATTATTATTATTATTATTATTATTATTATTATTATTAATGTTTGCTTTATTTTCACATTTCTCTGTCAGATAATCTGGGCATTTATTTGCATAAAAGCAAAAGAACAGCTGATATGATCGATGTGCGCGATTGTCTGGATGGAGAAGTAAAAACGATGGATTTAAACTTGCTAGCAGCCAAGTGAGTACCTAAATCAAAACAAAGTGGAGTAAACTAATGAATATAATATATACTTTAATACATGCAGACTGCTGGGGGCTTCTATGATAAACTGAGAGTTCTATTTCAAACATTCGTATTGGTGTCTCACTAATGGAAAACAATCTCTCAGCGTTGTCCTCAGAAGCCTCTATGTCATTACTTCAGCCAGCATTGGCTGGCAGTCGTGACACTTGCGTCAGGGAGGGGCCACCCTCCTCCCTATAAAAGGGTGTGACGCAGCATCACCCGTCATTCAATTTCCTCTTCTCCCTTTTAGAAACCTCATCTCTCCTGACTGTGAACGTGAGTGCTAGCTTAACTGTCCACGCGAGCAAGCTAACACCTTGGTCACCGGGTGCTAGCACGGCTCGCGTTTCCAGTCGCCTACTTTTCACCACAGAGCCAGGTTAGAGAGTGTGTTAGCTGCCACCACGCACCCAGCACAACAGCTAGCTGACCAAGGTAACTGTCTTTGCTACACACGGTCATCCAAGCCAAGTAGCACAAGTGCTAGCCACCACACTAGCTAGGTCATACTAGCTCACCATAGCTACACCATAGCAGGCTGCAAACCGCTGCCCAGAATTTGCCCCTGGGATAGAGGGATAACTCTAGGGTCACACTCAGGCCAAATCTGGCCTTTGGAGAAAAGGATTTTGGGGCACAATGCACCCCATTGGAGCTGGAAGCTTTTTGCCCTTTTTGCCCTCCTCCTTTCTCCTCCCCTGAACAGGAGCGTCTACATGCTCTCTGTCCAGTTAGGGCTTTTGTACCTATATGTTTGTTTCCTGGGCCAAACCCCCCTTCTGAGGACACCGCTGAGAGAGCGTTCCCCATAGTGAGACACCTCACTCATGTTATCAGAGATTGGGGGTTACAGAATAGAGTAACCTCAAGTTTCTTCTTCACTTGCCTCTTTTCACACGGTTGTGTACACCCACTGTCACTAAGTGTTTGCTCATAGGGGCTTGTTTGATCCTTTTTTCTTTATCTCACAACACCTTAAACACCTACTGTTGTTGTGATTTGGTACTATATAATAAAATTCAATTGAATTGAATTGAATTGTGGATCTTGATCTGCATTAAAGGCACAATCTACCCACCCAATAACAGGAAATTCACAGAGTATGTGATGCTTGTTTTGTGTTAACTGTGTAAAGCTATAAAGATTGTGTGTTTTGGGGTTTTTTTAATACAGCACTGGCGACCACAGAGACGACCAGTCATTTGTTACAACCAGAACTCCAAATGAGGCAATACTGGTGAGATCTGGGAAAATTTTTTGTTGTAAAGGAATTGAATCAAAACATTTGCTAAACAGTTCCTCTTCCTGACTTTATTACTTTAGGTACTGATCGATACAAGCTCCTCGATGGAAGAGGAGTGCTACGAAAATGCAGAAATAAAGAAAATCAACGCTGTCAAAGAGCTCTTTGACAACTTTGCCACGAGGAGCATGGCGTATGATTTCTATCACGTCATTGGTCTTGTAAAGTTTGACTCCATGGTGAAAATGCTCCACACATTCACAGAAAATCTGGAGAAGTTCAAGGTGATTGCAAAACATTCTGAGGATGGAAGGCTTTCCTCTGGAAGTTTGTTACCTCCACTCAAGAAGAATTTTATTGCCCTCTATATGTAAAAATTGTGAGGTGGTATTATGTGTGAGGAAATTTTGGCATACTCAGAAATAACTGAGTTTTAAGATACCTGATCAGTAACTCGAAGTTTTGATAGAATAAAGCTAGAAAATAAAAATTTAACTTGGGTCAGCCTGGCAACTTTTCCCCCCATTTTCCAGTAAATAAATAAACATGCTGTAAATAAACAACTTGGTCGGTGGTGCTAATATAAATTTTTTCCTTGTCGCCTTTTTGGGGTTCTTCTGTTTTTTAGGTCCACACACGTAACCTTGAGGCGAGCGGATGTACTCTGCTGTACGACGCGCTACGACGTGGAGCTTCAGAGCTGGAAAAGGTCAAGGCGAGCTTCCCAGATTGTAGACTCCGCATCCTGTGCCTCACTGATGGCAATGATTCTGGGTAAGTTTCCCTCTCTGCTTAAGTTGCCTTTGATCACCCATCAATTATGTTTTTCTGGGGCAGCAGCTGACTGTTTTCATCTTGCCATAGGTCCTTTATGGACCCAGCTGCTGTGACAGCCAAGCTGCTGAAATCAAACGTCACTGTGGATTCAATCCTTCTTGGAAATGTGGAAAACACCATGCTCCATGGAATCAGCAATGCAACAGGTAAAACTATATATATATATGTATAAAATAATGCACAAGTCTCTGCCCCTAAAAGTAAAAAAAAATCATCCTTTCTTTAAATTAATGTAAAAGCTGCAATCTGGATGCATTCTTTAACCAGTGTACCATCTGCAGGCTTGGACGTTGTGAACTGTTTGCTATCTGCGTAATAGCTGGACACAGCCTGACTTTAGGAAAACAGTGAAATTGTTAATGGGAACCTGCAGCTGTTTAGAACTGGAATCACAGAAAGCAAACCTGTAAACGGGCACACATGGAATCAACTTTTGGCCCATTTTATTGGACCTTTGTGATTTCATCTCAACTGCTTTCAGGTTTTTGTTTTTTTTGTTTTTTTCTTTCTGTGCTTTAGTTCTATAATTAGTTAACTGAACATGAGACATTAACTTAGTCTCTGCAGTATTTCTGGAATTTGTCATTATTTTCTGTAAATACATGTATCTGTATATACAGTGTCGTCCTAAACTCTGACTTATGTAAACATAATAAAGTTGAAAAAAAAATTGATGCCAAAAAGGGCCAAACAGTGACTTGTGTTTTAATAATTATTTTTTTCTTTCTTTTTTTTTTTTTTTGTTTTTTGATATTTCAAACCCATTTACAGGTGGCTGCTGTTTCAAACCACAGACAGTCAAAGACGGTCTGAAACTCTTTGAGATCGAAACAGTTCTGTCTCTGGAGCAGAGGAAGCCCAAGAAAAAACTTGACCCTTCTTCCATCACTGAGGTCGGTTTATAGTCTGCTTCAAAAGGAAATCTAATCACTCTTTAACTTCTTACATGCCGTCATATGTTTATTATATTTTTTTTCATGTTTTATAGGGAATACTTACAAGCATGTTTGCTGCTCTGGGCTATGATTCATATCCAGAGACATCCTTGCCAAGCCAGATAAACAGCAAAGTGACTGTGACAGAAAGGTGAGCGGCAGAAACGCCCATCCTGTAGAAGCTAAGAACACAGCTGATCAAAGAAAATGAGTTTCTTCAGCTGTTAATGAAACAATTTACTCTGTCTGCATGTTTTATCTGTCCAATATAGTTTTGTTCAGCTGTCCAAAATATGAAGAGATTCAACTTAGTCATAGCTCAAGACAAAAAGTAGTCTGTTTCCACTTGTAAGACATCAGTAAATGTCAATTTTCATGCAACTACTTTTTTTTCCAGTGTAGTTATAGATTACTGCAAAATCTTATTTTTACAAGGTTCTGGCACCCAGTTGAAGCACCGCCCAACAGGACAGGTACTGCATCAGGCGCCATGGAAGCTGGGTTTTTATTTTTAAAAATGTGTGTAGGCTTCCTGACAAAAAGCATGTCATTGAGCATAAGTTTCACATGACAGTCTAAAATATTTTGTTGATTAAGACTCAATGCCTCCTTAGTCTTGTCCTATATGAATAGTGATAATTTTGACTTTTTGTGGTCCTTTTTTATTACATTCATTCCTTATGAAACATTATATAAAATGCATTCAATTCAATACAGTGCTCTGAAAAAGAAGATTCAGGAGGCAAAGGATGGTCGTTTCATGGAGAAGGACAAACGTATCGTGGAGGAGCTCAAGTGCCTGCATTGTGACCCTCATCCTTTCTTTAGAGTCTATCCATCAGAGTCAGACTTAAGTAAGTAATGTGGTCTCTTCCCTGACCTGTGTTTGTATTGCTCTGTGTATTTTATTTGATCTGGGCTGCCTTATAGACCCATAATATCAGTGTTTTCATTGTGATGCAGCTGATGAATTCTTGCTTTGTGGTAGATCTTTATTCTGTATTCATTGGGAGATTTGAATGCTAATCAAACAATTAAATGGAAAAAAATGAATGCAGCATCTTGATTACTTATTAGGGATTTGTGTTTGCAGTCATTGTACTGTTGGGAGCTGCATAACAACACTTTCTAGGATCTGTAGTGATTAAAACTTGATTAAAATGATGAAATCCTTGAATAGCAACAATGTTTGATTGTTTTCTGATTTTCAGCATTCTGGAGGATTCTCATGCAAGGACCTCCTGACACACCATATGAGAAAGGAGTGTTTGAGCTGTACTGCCAGTTTGGTCCTGAGTACCCAGTGAAGCCTCCCCTCATTCGCTTTGTCACACGTGTATCCTGACAAAATACAAACAAAAGCTGTTTAGACATCTACAGTGTTCATATTAAAATGGTTTCCAGTTATTAGGGTAATATAAAAGTGGTGATTGCATGTGTGTGTTTCTCGTAGCGAGCATTTATCTTAACACAGCGGCAGGTGTACCACTGCAATGTCAACAGTGTCGGCCGCATCTGCCACAACATATTTGATCGCAGCTACAATGCCCACATCACCATGAGGGACATATTTGATGCTGTGTATGGACTCCTCATCATCCCTGAGCCTGATGACCCACTGGACAGGTGAGACATGCACAACTTTATTCCTGTATTCACTCAACAGCCACTTTATTAGTTACACGTTGCTAGGACCAGATTTGACCCCTTTTTGCATTCAGAACTGCTGCAATATAATCAGCTAGTTATATTGCAGATGTTTTTGAGTATTTGATACAAGTTAATGATATGGATGATGAGCTGGTGTTCAGACCGAGGTGTGAGTTTTAGATGATCTCTGTGAGGGAAATGTGTCTCTAAACTGATAAACAGTCTGCTGAATTGTTCTGTGATTCTTGTAGAGCTTACTTTTTTCAGATGCTATTTCAGACCCCAGACATGAATACTTATATTTGCATATTAACCTTTTCCTGGAAGCATTTTAGCCGAGGAATTCCTGACGAGCCGCGAGACGTACGAACGAGAAGCCAGAAAGCACACGGAGGAACATGCTGGAAAGTCAATGGATAGCATGGAGGAGGTGAGTGAGTGAACAAAGTATTTATGGGATTTTTCTGTTTTATGTAAAAGGTTTTTTTGTGATCACATTACTTTGACTTATTTTCCTTTCTAAAGAAACTGGTTGATCCTGTGCCAGAGTTTATACCCCAACATCTGATTTGTCCTCTAACCAAGAAGATGTTTGTTGATCCTGTGAAAACTGTATATGGCACCGTGTATGAAAGGAAAGCCATTGAGGAACACCTCAAACAGTGAGTTCAGGGGTTAAAAGTCCTCATAAAGTTCCAAAAGTTGCCTCACAGTCTGTTTTATTAGCATTTTTTAACTTGCTTTTGGCTTTTCACTAAATGATCAGGCAGATTATGTTCTAGTGTTGTGAATCTCCTCTCTCTTCCAGACACCGGTATGATCCGATGGCTGGCCCAGGAAACGAGCTTGAAGCGAGTGACATGATGGCGGACAGGGACATGAAGAAAATGGTGATGGATCATCGAGCTCGCCAAATTCAGTGAATGTGGAGGGAACAGACTGGCTGAAGATTAGCTAGACTTTTATAGGGGTTTCTTTTTTTCTTCTTTTTTTCTTTTTGTCTCAGCTTGTTGGTGGTGTGGCGTTTCTATCACACAAGTTCTGAACAAGTTACCAAGTTAGTGAAGTCTCAGGTCTGTTTTTCTATCCATTTCTGAAAATTTGTTTATAAAGGACTCTGAGCACTTAATACAGTTTTTATTCACTGTTCATTGCATACTTTTATAGAACTTCTTCTACAAGAGCCAAACCAGACTTCCTGTATGGGAAAGTCAAATATCGTAAAAATTTCAGCTGCATAGCCGCTAATATAAACACATGTTCAGTTCAGTTGATTGTGCTGTTCATTATTTGACCAAATTGCTTGGTTATCTTCTGTTTTTGAAGTGATTAATAAGAGTTCATTGCAATTATTGTGGTTGCGAATATATAATAAAGTATTAAAATGAGTGATGGCAGATTTTCTGGTATTTCTAGCTCATTCTTTTATTCTTACTAATGTTCCAAATTCAGACTAAATTCTTAGGGTGTTGACAGAACACTATATAGAAGGTATGAAGGAGTTGCACTGTATCTTTGTGGATTTAAAGAAAGCATGAGAGGAACTCTCTCCATGAGGAAGTCAGGGGTATTTTTGGATTGAGGTTATTACTCTCTGCAGGCCAATCAAGTTCTACCACACCAAACTTGGTCAACCATGTCTTGGAACAGGAAGGGGCAAATCCCCAAGTTGTGAGCATGAAAATCTCTAAAATATCTCGGTATGCAGAAGCATGAAGAGTTACTTTCACTGGAACAATGGGTCTGAGTTTTAAATATTAAAATTAAAAGAAAATTTCAATGGTCTCTGACATAAAAGCTGCATTTTTTTTAAATTTATTTGAAAGATTTGCTAAATTTGCAATAAAATTAAGGTTTTAAAAAGCTTCTTATGAAGTTTCTTCTACCACCATGTTTGCTGTTGTGGACTTCTGTTAAGTGTAATAGGTTAATAAATAACCAATCACCGCCGCCATTTCCTCTTACGTCACGTCTAAATGGCACGAAGTGAATCACTAAGGCCTTCAAATTAAATGTCAACGAGGTTGGAAAAACATTGAGCACTTAACATCATTGAACAGTTATAGGTCATTTTAAAACATTAAGTCATTACACATTAAGCTGTTTAGTTTTAAGCCTGCTTACGTCCTTTTGGGTTGAATTTTTAACGCAATATTGTAAATATGCTTTTATTTTGAAGGCCATCACCGGAAGAGTTTTATCCGCGTTCATCGCTTTTTGCTTTACTCTTGCCCAGCGGTCTGTGTTGTCGACTCGACAGATTTGAGTCTGAACAGGACAAAGCGGACAGCAGGTGAATACTTTACCTTTTGTAAAGCGTAAACACGTTGACGGTTATTCGTCTTTTTCCACTGGCTTTTACTAAAAATGAACTTAATACCCGCACAAACAGGTGTTTTTACTTAGCCCACCCCGAACGTTGGTCGTAACCTTAGTTTAATCTGAATGAAATGAAAGTTATGTGGATGCGGTGATTTCTCGTCTATTAGTTTTATTAGTAGTAATGAAATGTCACACAAACCTTAGCTTTGGTAATCATATAGGTAGCACTGAGGATCAATGATAACTAAATTACATTAAAATCTAAATAAAAGTATCAGTCTTTTCATTTTCTCTGAGCTGCATGTGCACTTAAGACGTGCGGCTTTTGCAGAGGCAGCCTGTCTTTCCTGCAGCACCGGTTTATCCTAACGATTTGTTAAATCAGTACACAGGTGTTGCGAAAGTAGAAACTCATTTTGAGAACAGGGTACATCACAGCGGATCTGTAGAGATTCCCCATTTGCCCTTCATAATAATGGAAGAAGTGCCTCCAGAAAGGTATGGACACACAAACTCTGGATTAAGCTGATTAAATCACAACAGCATGCTGCAGGGAGAAGAGGCTAAATATTCACTTGTGTTTCATGAAATAAAAAACAAGTGAGAAATAATCATCTTCATTTTAGGAATTTGTAAATAAGTGTGAAATATGTAAACGTTTAAGCATAAGTCACTCTGCTAAAAGGGGAAAACGAGGATCCACCTCAAGTAATCAGCTGCAAATAAATTCATGCATATTACAAGTCAATACCTACAAAGATAACAGGCTCATTCTGTCATCTACTTACTTACTAGTAGTAATACTGTCTTTTAATTCTGTGAAAAACCTAAATACACCCCATGACTCAGTAGCTTTTCAAGCCAACTTTATCAGCAATAACTTGAAGTACTTGTTTTCTGTATGACTTTATCAGCCACTTACATCATTGTGTAAGGATTTTGTCTTCTTTTCATTCTTTACAATGTTGCTTCGGTTCATTTGATTCTAGAGTACTTTGGTATACAGAGGAGTTCGTGGTTGAGTCAGTGACTGCAAGGTGCCCAAGTCCTGTGGCTCCAGGATAAGCCCAAATCATCACCCATCCACCACCGTGCTCAATGGTTGGCATGTTAACAATCGAGCACTATAGTTAATATGCTAACTGAGGCCTGTATGGTCTGAGATGTAGCTCTTGGGATTTTCTTTTTTTCAGTAGACCATGCAGTAGTCAGTTTCTCTGACTACTGCATGGTCTGACCTTTAGGTGAATTTGCTGGCAGATCCAGCCCAGGAAAAACTGTGGGGGGGGGGGTTTCAACACACACCTGCATGCTCCAAACCAGCAAAAATCCCCTGGTTTTACAGGGGTGCTCTCACTTACTGATTAGGCACATTTGATTAACAGTACCTGGCTGCTACTTACCCTTTTCATTACTATGGAAGTCGAACCATAGTAGCACCCTGCTGGACCAGCTGGGTGTTAAACGGTGAACATACACTGAGCCCGTGTTTGACCCTAAATATTTTATTTATTTTCATTTCTGTTTTTGGACTAAAATGTCTGTCCGTTGAACAGGGGAAACACTGTCTGTCTTTGGTTATGCTCATTATTTGTTAGGCTGACTTGTCTTTTTATACATCTCACTTAATGACCATATTAATACTAATAAATATTAATGTATTTTCCCTAGAGAGATGTGGTGGGTGCTGTGGGTGCTCGCCATCTTGCTGGCTCTCTTCTGCATGGTGGATGTGTGGTACTTCCTGCGGGCCGCAGCGGTCATCCTGCGGGCCTGGTTTCAGCCTCCAGTCTGGGACGTCACAGCGGAGCAGGTCCTAACAGGCCGGGTCACTCCCCATGACATCGACATGTGCCACATGAACAATGCTCGGTACCTCCGGGAATGTGACTTTGCTCGCTTCTCTCTTTACATGCGTAACGGCGTGTTTAAGGCTGTGCGGGCCCTCAGAGCTTCAATGGTGGTGGGGGCCACAACCATTCGTTATCGCAGGGCTCTGTGTATCGGAGAGGGTTATGAGCTGCGCAGTCGCATTGTCACTTGGGATGACAAAGCCTTTTTCCTTGAGCAGAGATTCGTGTCAACAAAAGATGGCTTGGTGTGTGCCGTGATGTACTGCAAGCAGAGTGTCATACGCAGCAGCCCGGACAAGATTCTGCAGCACCTGTGCAAAAGAAAGGTAAGGGAGGAAACCACACAGATGCATGAGTTACAAACATAGTCCCTCTGAATAACATTGAGCTTGTGTTTTGCACGCTGCAGGTGGAGTGCCCTGAGTTTCCAGAGGATCTTCAGCACTGGGTCAACTTCATCTCTGCCAGCAGCCAGGCCCTCAGGGCTGAGAGTGGCCTGGAGGAGAAGAACAAATAGAACCTTTCATGGGCAGATATTAAAAGTGGCTTCTTTTGAGTCAGCCTGTTTACAAGCCCAGGAGGAAAGTCTACTCCTATTCAGAATCTCTTCACTTGAACACACTTGTGCCTGCACTTTGTACAGCAAGCTTTAGATTCCAACATTTGCAGATATGAAACACTTGATTAACAGCACACTACGTTATTCTGAGAGGTTGACAGTTATGGTAAAAATAATAATAATAAAATATTAGAAAATATAAGTAATACAGTTTTATAAGGTGTGTTATGATGTGGTATGACAGCAATAAAACAAATTCAGGAAATTGGTTTGGAGTTTTTACTATAACCGAATGGGAAGCAATTAAACTACTTTATATGAGAGTGTGTGTGTTGCAGTGTGAACAGGTGTAGCAGGGAATTACATCATGCTTGAGTGATGGGATGATCACACAGTTTGCATGATCAGAACCGCCAGGACACATCAGCCTTTGTAACATCCACAGATTTCATGTAAAACTCAAAAAGTAAGCTGAAAATTCAGTCAGAATGACTGTGTCATGAATGCTGCCTGGACACTGAGTCACAAAGCATGTCACAAACACTTCTCATGCACATGGCTGACTGGCGGTTACAAATAAGAGATACAATGTCAGGTTTTCTTGATGTGAAAAATAAGACTACAATAAATCAATTCAAAACTTTTCTCACTTTTCATGTCACCTATAACCTGTACAATCCATCCATCAGTTCACCCCCACTTATCCAATTCAGGGGGGCTGGAGACTATCTAACTACCATAGGGCAAGAGGTGGGGTACACCCTGGACAGGTCGCCAGTCTGTCACAGGGCTAACGCCAAGAGTCAGACAACCATTTAAACCTATGAGCAATTTAGAATCACCAGTTAACCACTATAACTGCATGTCTTTGGACTGTGGGAGGAAATCTGAGTACTGGGAGACTACCAATACTTTGTTGAAGCAAATTTTGAGTTAATACCATTGAATGTCACAAAAACCTGGCATTTTAACAGGGCTGTGTACACTTTTTATATCCACTGTAAACTAGAATTGGTTCAGAGGTTTGTAACAGTGGGAAAAAAGTACCCGGAAAAGAATACACTATCTACACTATTCATAAAAGTGTAGATAAAGTCAATCCAGTGCATTGTTACTCTGTAACTAAGGTGCCACGTGTAGACTAAGTATCATTATTGGCCATAAGCCTTACGTATCTTAAACTTTTACAGCCTATCCCTTTTTGTCCTGTCTCTCCCCTCTCTCCAACTGGTAACAGCAGATGGCCGCCCCTCACTGAGCCTGGTTCTGTTGGTGGTTTCTTCTTGTTAAAAGGGAGTTTTTCCTTCCCTCTGTCACCAAGTGCTTGCTCATTTGATTGCTAGGTTTCCTCTGAATTATTGTAGGATTTTTACCTTACAATAAAAAGTGTCCCAACAAAGAAGCAAAGCTACAAACTATGAGTGAAGAAAAATATTCATTGCAATCAAAAATAATTTTAAAACATAGTAATTGAGATGTTGTTGTCTACTGACAAAACAAACTAAACTAAAAGAAATATTTCTAGGAAATATTCTTAGCTTTAGTCTTGCCTTTTGAGGATTTGATACATACATTTGTTGAGACTTGGATGAGTCACATTCCTCCACAAAGTGCTGTGTTGTAATTACTATTCTGAATCTCTGAAATCTACCTGACAAATATCCTCCATATTATATTAATAAGACTAAAACTAACACTGAACCTACACAAGCATTCTGAGACGATGCAAATTCAACTGAAAGGAGAAAGCTGCCTAGGAATGGAAACTGATTAGAAAATTAAAAAAAAAAAAAAAAACTATACTAACTCTCGTACCATAACATTTAATAATAAAAAAAAAGAAACATTAAGTAGTTTTATTATTATTAATATGTTTTCATTTACTGGCAGTGCTATGTTTAAAAAGCAGCATTTTGTCTTATACAAAATAAACAGTAATTTCTAGTGAATGAAAGGGTGCACGGATGTATCATGACCGTGACCTTACATACCGTCTCTGTGTTAACCAAGGTTCAAATGAATAAATTAAGATATAAAATAAATAAGTAACTAAATCACGTGTAACTGTAGTATCGCCAATCCCTGGAAAACGCGAAAACGTTTTCGTGTAACCATGCCGACAGGTCAACCAATAAGGCTTCTTGTCGTCATACACCCGGAAATTATGTTCATTGATTCTACCGGTTTCTTCAAGTTGCACCGCTTTCCATGATAGCACTTTCTTCAGGACGCACAGTGAGTTCCACGGGCATTAAAAGATACTTCTGCCGCCTGTATGGTTGACGCTTAATGTCTGATATGGTGAAATGAAGTGTAGCGGCTGTGCGAGGAGGCTGTGCTCGCTTTAATTCCGAGGGCACCGGCTGCTGACAGCTAGCGGCTAAGCTAACAGATTTGGCTTTGACGGCAGGCTGCAGCCCGTTCATTTTAAAGGAGAAGCGTTAGCTTTACAATCCTCTCAAGGTTGAATCGACTGCTTGTGAAAATGTGCTGCTTCTGTATTTTTAGCCAGGTTAATTTCAAGTCAGTGTGAGGAGGGGAACACTGATCCCTTGTTTTTTTCACATCTGCACCGTCATTGATGAGGTCAAAGATGCATTTATTTTAATCCTGAAGGCAATCTTCAATTTAGACTCTTTAAATATTGCTTATTTTTTTATTAAAAAAAAGATAATGACTGTAACATTGCAAATAAACACGTTCTTTTCTAAAAGCTTCAGTTGTCATTTTTGATACTAATATTTGAACTATTTCTCCAGAGAGATGTTGCTGTTGGCGTTGGGTGCCCTCCTCCTGCTCTTCTGCAGCCTGGATGTTTGGTACTTCCTGCGAGGGGCCCAGGTGTTCATCCAGGCATGGTTCCAGCCCAGGATACGGGACATTTTAGCCGAGCAGAGCATCGAAGGCATGGTCCTTCCACATGATTTGGACTACTTGGGCCACATGAACAACTCTCGGTATCTGAGGGAGTGTGACTTTGCGCGCTTTCACCATTACATGAGAAACGGGCTGTTCATGGCCTCACGCAAACTGGGGGCGAAATTGGTGGTAGGGGCTTCTACCATCCGGTACCGACGCTCCTTGGTCTTCCGTGAGGCTTTTGAGATTCGGACCAAAGTTTTGGGCTGGGATGAGAAAGCCTTTTACTTGGAGCAGCGTTTTGTATCCAAGAAAGATGGCTTCGTCTCTGCGATCATGCTCTGTAGGCAGAATGTGGTGCACTGCAGCCCCGAAACGATCATTGAATTTATCTGCAAAAAGAAGGTAAGGGAAGTGGCGACATCATCCTCAAAGTGCTTCCGTTCAGGAGTAGAATCCACAAAATCATCACATTTTAGTATCACAAAACTTTGAGTATTATTGGCTGATTAATCAATTTTATTCATCTAACACTTTGTCCGCTTATAGATCGAGTGCCCAGAGTTTCCGGAGGACCTCAAACACTGGATGAACTTCATTGCGGCCAGCAGCCAAGCCCTGAGAGCAGAGAGTGGACTAGAGGGAAAGAACAAGTGAAGCCACACCATGACGCTGCGTATCATGAGTGTAGACACATTTCATATCATATATAGCATTGCACGCACATATACATGCACACAAACACCTAAACATTGTAGAGCGTTTTAGATGACCTTCAGAAGTATCTCTGTTTTGGATAAATCCTACCTGCTGTGTATTTTTGTAAGACGTGAAGTTCTTTGACCCGAGGGGAGCTGAACATGAAAACTTGAACTGTAAGGTTTCAAATGCTCAGTATGTAAATGGATCACAATGGCGTTTGTAGCTTTACCCTTGCAGCTTATTCAGTAGTTGACTGTAAGTAGACCAGCATTACACATCTTCATTCTCATTCAGCAAAATCCTCTAACCTCAGAATAAGCATGTAGAGCGAAATGTAATCTTCCACTGATGTCAATGCATGTTTTGAAACAACCAGAATATTTTTGTGCCTGTTTCTAGTAGTTTAGAACGCGTTATAACTTTTCACAAAAAAAAAAAGACATGGGTGTTATGAAATACTTGAATGGATATAATGAATATGTGCTTTAATTTCCCCATCAGTATTTTGCACAAAGTTATTATTAACCTAAGGGAGAAAACAAAAATTCTTATGAGGGATGAATATATCGGTGCAATGAAGAATTAAAATACCTGCTTTTAAAAGGACAGCCCCTCAATCAGGCCTGCGTGTGATTTTATGAGAGCGTGCTTACATTTTTGATTGACGGGTGTAACGAGCAAACACGAGGTTGCTGGCAACTTTTCGAAACCTGCAACGCACAATTACCAATGAATGTCTGAGTGATGTTTGAGTCCACTGAGGCGGTCATTTGAAAGATGTTCTCATTAACACATCAGAGTTTTTCCTTTGTGACCAAAGTAATGTACTGTTCTGTGTGAAGGAAATCTGATTTTTTAAGATGTCTAATCTGTTTTATTTATGTTGTTAATGCACTGATCACCAAATTCTTTTAAGTTTGAAGTTATACATTCTCTGTTTATGTCCCACCTATTTATGATTAATTGAAATGTATCAAACTTTATTTATTGTGTTTGTTAATATTTAAGCGCATTTTTTTTTCAATTAAAAATGCTCTGGAAACTGTTTGGGTCACTGTTTTTGTCTTTGTGAGCAAGGTACACATGCAGTTTGGTTTGTAGAACTTCACGGGATATTTTTACAGGTAATGTACTTAATTTATTTTAAACAGCCTTTAGGTGATCATTTAACAGTTAACGTTTGGCATGTAAATCTAAAATTTCTGACTTTCTGAGTTTTTCCTTTGTTGTTCAGAGCTGGAAAAGCAGCATTTGCAACTTTCAAAAACCATAAGTACAGGGCTGTTATAGTTATATGTTTAGATGCTGTAGCTTTATGTATTTAATTTTTCCATCGCCAAATCTTGTTTTTACAGGAAAAGATTATTTTTACAGTTTTAGTCACTACTATATTTGTAGATAACGAGTCCAGATTAAAAATGTGATCGTCAAAGTAATGATAGGTATCCATTCAAAATCCTTCCACGTGAAAGTGCCAACAATTGTGACATTTTAATCCATTTAGAAAAGTCTCGCCTTCAGTGACCAAGGACCCAAGGATTTACAGGCACAGGTGTAATTTCCAAAATGTGGGTTTCATTATACTCCAGAAAAGACAAAAATAACGTCAAAAATACACATCACAGAAATAAGCTTTTTAAATAAATAGGTGGGCTCACAAAAGAAGTAATTTAAACAGAACTCATAGCAAAATATAGCTCAAAAAACCTGACCTTTCCAAATGAGAGACAGCTCAACCAACGGTGGGAAGTACAAATACTTTGCTACTGTACTTAACTAGAACTTTTGTTAATTTAAAGTTAAAATTCATTTTTTTCCAAAGAAATAATTAGCGCAGTTCAGTGGGCTACACACTGAACTTGAAGCATAAAAGCAAAGTATCGATCCAATCGTGTTAGTATCGATCCGATACCAATACTAGTGTTGGTATTGATACTATTGATATTTGGATCGATCCGCCTACCTACACCTACTAGACAAAAGAAAGTAGTATGACCATGTAGGCATAACTCCGCTCATCTGTGAGGAAACATCTGAACAATTATCTGTGTAAGTATGTTATTCTAACATAATATGTAAAGTTGGTAACAGTATGTTTTTAGAGATTTATAGAGGCAATGTTGATGTGCATTCTTTGCAGCACTAGAAAAGCTGCAGAGTCTGGACTCAGATCTGCAGCAACACCTTCATTATTATTATTATTGTTTTTTATTTTATTGCTTTGATGATGATGTTGTTTATGTTGCCATTTGTAATATTATGTTTCTTGTTGTTAATATTATTATTATCATTACTATACTGATTCTTATTATTATGTTTGCTATTGTTATTATTGTTAATGTCATTAATAGTAATAGTATTATAGTTATATTATTATTTAAGTTATTATTATAATTATCATTACATTTTTTACATATGTCACTTCTTCGTATGGAAAGGCCAAAGTCTTGATGCTTTTTTAATTGTGGAGGTTCAGGTGAATAAACATTACAAAACATGTTTTTGTTCTTTTAATCTTCCCGATGACAAAGTTAGGATTTAGTTTAAGGCTATTTGCAGATTGCAGATAAGTGTGTTGCATTTGTGCAGTGGTTACAGTGGTGGCACTTATTAGACTCTGTAGGCAGTGCACCAGTTTTTCAGGGTCCTTTTAGTTGCAATTGTTGCAACCACTGTAAATGTGACACCATCATAGAAAAGGTTTATTAAATTAGGAGAAGAAAGAGAACTCTAATATGATGGTTGCATACCAGCTGGACCATTATAATAACATTACATCACATGAGTAACTTCAACATGACAAGATTTCAAGGACTCCAAGAATGTTCATACAGTAAGGATAAATAAAGGTTTTTATTGTTTATTATAAAAAAGAGATTTTACATCTCCAAAGATTCTGCAATATCAAACCCTCTGTCTGCTAATATCACATCACCTGGGCTGAGGAAGTCCAAAAAACCCACTGTTACGTTTGTCCGATGATTTGCCACCCAACTCTTCTTTGTGGTGTGACACCAGCGGGATATTTCACTGTATAGCAATGTTTGTAATTAGAATATGTTTCTGACCTTGCTTTCAGGTTTTTAGGTTTTCAATGTAAATTTCAAAGCAGTCAATAATACGGGCACATCTACAAAGACCATCTCAATATCATGGGCATTGACAGCTGTGTCAAGTGCAGGGACCAGGTCCTCTTGGCAATTGAAACTGAGATCTTAAACAAACCATGGAAGATTCATTGTCACTGTAAAATCTAATTAGTTCCCAGAACAGTATTTATTGTTCAGTCACAAGTGCTGTCTCTAGTTTAAACAACACATTTGTTTTGCATTCAAACTTCTGAGTTTGAATGCAAAACAATCTCCCCCTCCACACCAGTGTTCTCAGGCACTGGTACATGGTTAGTGTCAGACATGTCACTGTCCTACAACATACAGCACGGCCCACATTAGAAATGATGTATATGTAGACCAGTGATGGGAATTAGTAACGCCGTTACTTGTAATGGGGCCGTTACAAGTAATGCAAAAAGTAATGCCGTTACTTGTAAGGGGTAACACCATTACCCCTTACAAGTAACGGCATTACTTTTTTCAGTAACGAGTAATCTAACTAATTACTATTCCTATCGTTACAACGCCGTTACCGTTACTAACAAGAAAATGCGGTGCGGTTGCGTTACTGATTTTTAACAAACAGACGGTTGAAGCTGTGTTCAGCTTACCGCACCTTATATCAGTTGCACGCAAGTAGCTGTCTATGTAAGTAACTGGGCGCTACAGCTTTAAGCAGCTGCGCGCGCTCCCGCGGATGGCAATCACTTTCTGGCTGACGTTCACTTTTTGGCACAACACGTGTAGCTAAGGGGGCAAAACAATCGCATGAGTGCTGCTGTTTGACTGGGGAAGAATAAAGTAGTCGTGGTAAGCCAATCACATGACCATCTCAAGATGATAAAGCAACAGGGTGATATATACCAGTTTTTAAATTGTGTTGATAGGCCACGTAAAACCAGAGTCATGATAAACAATATATACGCGGAGGTTTTTCCTGAATAGTTTCGTCGCGTTTAACGTCTAAGGACAGCGTTAGCAAGCACTCTCTGCTTATGACCAAAAAATAAAAAAACAAAACAAAAAACAGCCCGTTTGTGTAGGTGGAAAAATGCACCATGTCGACCAATCAAAAAATGATATGGCAACATGACATTTGGTTGGTTAGGAAGAGGGGGAAGTTTTAGGAGTGACGGCGAGAGAGAGGGAGAGAAAGAAAGACAGCAGAAAAAGAGAGCGAGTTTTGAGATGTGAGAGATTTGTGACGTTTAGCGTGTTTGGAGTGTGTAGTTAATGTGTTGTCTTGTGTAGTTAGTGTGTAGTGTTGTGGATAGTTTTGTGTTGTGTGTCAGAACAATGAGGCGACTGCTGTCTCCAGGTAGAAACAGGAGGGGTGATACACCTGCTGCTGTCAGACCTGCAGGTATCAGGCTGTGATGTTCTCCTTTATAGTGGAGAGAAAATATTTTTTTGGAGTGGCACAAATAATTTGTGTGGCATGTTATTGAATGCAGAACAGCTGATCATTATGTAAATAGTTTGAAATGGTTATTTTAAAAAGGGGGTAAAAGGTAAATGGCTGCAAATAACTTTGTTTGCAAAACTTGTGCATATGATTACCATACCATTTATATTTGCATTTAAAGTTATGAAATATGATTCAATAAACATGTTTGTGGTTGTTACAGTAAAAAATATAACTTTTTCTACTCAGATTTTATGTTTTTTGTCTGATTTTAGATCAATTGTGTTAATACAGTATGTCAAAATGAAAACATAACTGTAAATTCAGACACGTGAGGTTGTGCTAAAAAGAATGATACCAAACAAGGCAAAGTAAATAGTTTGTAAAGGTGAAATGTAGAGGGAAAATCAAAAGTGGTTAAAATGGTCAATTATACCCTGGACCCCAGAGCGTTAAACTTTTTTTTTTAAAGTAACACAATAGTTACTTTTCAGTAATTAATTACTTTTAGAATCTTGTAACTCAGTTACTAACTCAGTTACTTTTTTGAAGAAGTAACTAGTAACTATAATTAATTACTTTTTCAAAGTAACTTGCCCAACACTGTCTATATCTGATCTCCTCTACTATGTAAATACCATTATAGTTTACTGTCGGGCAATATTGTAATATATCATCTATATCATATTGAAGTTTTTGGGCTATCAATTAGATGTTGAGAAAATTAAAATGATAGGATGCATTTTTTGTGGTCATAAGTGCATAATTCCTGTTTCAGGAGCCTAACATGTACCTCTCCGCTAGTTTTGATTCCTCAGCTTTTTACAGTGTATGAGAAATTATAGGACAGACAGACAAAAAGATGTTGCGGTACACTGACTTCCATGCAATGCAGAACTATACATGACCAGTATAGTTTGTGACAGAACGATAAGAGAAAGAGTTAATGACACCAAAGTTTAAGCATTAATAACTTAACTCAGTCTGATAATCCTTTTTTTCACATGTGTGCTTAATCCTTTATGAAACTGATCTGAACCTGCAACTACAATGATCCAGGGAAGAAAGAAAGAAGCAATACTTCACCCATGCTTACATTTAGATCAGTCTCCTCCTTTTCTGTGATGTCACAGTCAGCAGTAGTGGTGGGGTTGATTGGCTGCTGCATCCTGCTTTCTGCAGCTCGGTCCTCTCTCTGCTTGCTGAATTTGTCCACTAGCCGAGTGTCTTTAGAGCGTTTGGCCCGCATCACCTCACTCGCTGGTGTCTTACTACTGGAGTTGATTTTGAAGATGGTCTATATCAGGAGAGAATTATGTGTTTCTTTGCTTATTAGAATACTGCATTTCATCAGGACAAATCAGACTATAGGCTGTGCCACTTCGGCACAAGTTTGGCCTTGGAGGGGAAGTTGTAATTGATGACATTGTCCAGCAGGGGGATGCCTATACCACGAGCAGCAACATCAGTCACCAGAAGCTCCATGGCTTTCCAATGCACAAATTTCCCAATATTGATCTTCCTGGCAGTCTGATCAAGGGCACTGTAGACGTAGGCACACTCTAAACCTTCTGACGACAGCAGCTGGACATCAGAAAAAAATAAGAAGTCAACTAAAGCTCTAGTTTTTAAAACAATATTTAACATTCTCACAAATCTATGCTACACTGTTATCTTACCTCCTTTAGGCTCCTTTAGGTTTGGTGGCAGCAAAGACCACTGTCTGTTTCTGAGGCTTCACTACGTTCCTCAGGAGGTGGAGCAACAGAGCCGACTTGTCATCCACACACAGGTGGAAGAATGACAGCTGATGGAAGTTAGAAGAAATAAAAACATGCTCAAAGCCATGGAAACATCCAGGTGACTATAAGGACTTTTGCTTTGGGCTTTACATTTAAATCATTCAACATTTCTGGGAGAAGAATACAAAATGTTTGAATAGCAAGTGTCTGAAGACAGATCACCAAGTAGAAAGACCAAGACACTGACACAGAGGCTGATTTAACATAAGTTAGCATGTAGATGCAATAATCCTGTACTGAGGTTGTAAAAAATTAATGCAAAACCTTCCATCTAATTTCTCAGATTAAATAAAAGGTAAATAAAACAAAAGCAACTTCTGCCTTTTTACCTTGATCTGATCACTGAGCTTGGAATCCACATCCAAACAAATCAGTACAGGTTCTGTCAGGCCTGGGAAAAAAGTTTGTATACACCGGTGTGAATATAATTAGGATTATTTGCCTTTAGACGCTAAAATATATGAAAGCTGGGTTGAATGAATATGCTTTATGATGAGAAAATAAGAAAAACTTACACCGTGGAGGGTTAACTTTTTTAGATTAACCCAGTGTGTAAAGAAAACATTACCTCTTTAGTTATACACAACATTTCATAAAATAGACTGGAACATATATTTGGGATAAAAGCAAATACACTACCCTGGTTTTAATCAAATTTACCAGATAAATTCCATCTTTTTTCCACATAAAACCAAACAATTTTCTGATTTTGTTCGGTACTTAATATTGGTTTCTAAACAAAGGACTGCAAAATATTAATAACTCATTGATTAAGTTTGCCCAGTGACACACTTTTATAAGCCTCATTTTAATGGTCCTTTTAATACAAAAATAAAGATCTTATTTATTTCTAAAACTCCCTTTTTGTATGTAAGTGCATGAATGGCTTTTATGCCCCGTTATATCTATGATGTGCTGATTGTGAGTTCAATGGACAAGATAAATTCCACAGGGTGTACATGCTTATCGTACATGTACATGTAAATATACAGATACAGTGAATAATAATATCTGTAAATACATCTACGGTTCATTTTCTAGAATATAATCGTGTTGCAAAGCCCAAAATAAATATTTGTAGATGTGTGTGCAGACTGCGTACAGTTATTCCCATAGTTTGCTAACTCCCGAGTATAAACGCTATAAATGATACAGTTTAACCAAGAGTAACGAGTCTCTGTCGAAAGTACAGATATTTGTTTAAAAATCTAGGGAGTAGATGTAAAAAGTTATTAGAATTCAATTTAAGTACCCTTACTTCTCCGTTAGATAGACAGTGAATATATACATTTATACAGATTACAAATTAAACGCCACATATGCGAAGAGAGAGAGAAAGAGGGGGAAAAAACAACTCAACTATAATAGGAGACGTGATTTATCTCAGATAAGGAAATCAGTGGGTAGGTGCTTTGGAATATTATATTTTTTATGGTTTATTTTTTCGAAGTAATTTTAAAGACTTTATATATAATTTAAATTCGTTTAAGAGAATAACCTAAATAACGTTATAACACAGTTTGCAAAATCGAACCAAATGTTAGATTGTCCCTAGAAAAAGAATCAAGGATTGATGAAATATTTGGTTTTGTCCATTTCTGAACATCAAGCCTGCGTGTCTGCAGTACGATAAACCTTATTTTCGCCTCACTCCCGCTCCGTGCCAGGTGGTGGCGGTAAAGCACCCATTCGTTGTTTGCCGACCGTCGATACAGAAACTGGAAGTAGTACTGTTAAAGCCCTCCGTGGCCACGCTCCCTCATTCACTTCCTGTAAACAAAGCAGTAGCTGTTTGTCACTGTCTAGCTGTACTTTGGCGTTTTCAACGATGGCTCAAGGCGGGCTGCTCCTGGACAAGGACCAGTTCAACTGCTCCATCTGCCTGGACGTACTGAAGGACCCGGTTACTATACCGTGCGGACACAGCTACTGCTCGGGCTGCATCCAGAACTACTGGGACCAGGACGACTACCTCGGGGTTTATGTCTGTCCGCAGTGCCGACAGAACTTCAACCCGAGGCCGCTGCTCGCCAGGAACACCATTCTGGCCGACGTGGTGGAGATATTCAAGAACACGAGACTCCATGACGCCGCGGCACCGACAGCTGGCCGAACTTTTGCCGAAGCCGGCGACGTGGAGTGTGACGTCTGCATCGGGTTGAAGAGCAAAGCGGTCAGCTCCTGCCTGGTTTGTCTGGCGTCATACTGCGATGATCACGTTCGGCCTCACTACGAGTCCTCAGCCTTCAAGAAACACAAGCTGGTGGCTGCCTCCAAGCGGCTCCAGGAGACCATTTGTCCGCGACATGACAAGCTGCTCGAGGTGTACTGTCGGACCGACAAGCGCTGCATCTGCTCCCTGTGTCTGACCGACGAGCACAAAGGGCACGACACGGTGCTGGCTGAGGAGGAGATACAGCAGAAGAAGGTAATCACCTCACCTGAAATACACAGGCGGAGGAAGCCTCCCACACGGAGCTCATCATAATGTGGGCATTCCCTTCTTTTTCTGAGGCTGAGTTAACTGCCTCCACAATGTGCTGTCTGGAGTGTTTCCCTGATTTAAAACCCCAGTCTGCCCCTCACTAATATCCCCATATTATAAAAAGACTAAACGTAACACTTAAACTGATAAAAAATTAAAGGGAAAGAAAACATTTTGACACAGTTAACTAAATCTTAACTATTGCAAACTGCCAGTGGAAGCAATTTTTTTTTTTTTTAAAAAGGTAAGAACCTTACAAGTAAAAGCTCCCTGGTTCAGTCCCTAGAGGAGGTGCCAGTCTCAGTGGACTACTCCTACATAGTGCTTTTCCACTCAGCTCTCAAGACACATAGAAGTGCGAATAGGTGAATGAGGCATGTTGTATATCTGTTTGCTTGCCATCACACACATTCACACTCAGATGAACTGATCGAAAGACAACTTTGAGGTTCAGTATCTTGCCTACTTTGACCCTGCAAAGGATCGGACCACAAGCCTGACCTGCTCTACCTCCTGAGCTACAGCCAGTCCTGATCTCTGGGGTTGTGTAAGGAAGGGTGTCCAGTGTAAAAAAAAAAAAAAAAAAAAAAAAAAATCTAATACAAGGGAAAGAAGTCTCTTCTTTTTCCAGATGCTTAAAACAGAAGTATAAACTGGCATTAGAATTTATTCAATGCTTTTTCTACACTAAAAGTGTTCATATATGTATCACGGCTGTCAAACATAAGGCACAGGTGGCAAAATTGGCCCACATTGTAAAATGAGTTTGACATTCCTGATATAGATTAAAATGTAACTAAATGAATCTGCGGATCACTGAATCGTCTGAATGAAGAACTACAGCTTTCCTCCTCTTTGGACATATTCTAAGCTTCAAGAATGTATCGCATTGTTTATTGTTCTGACTAAGTTTCCTTCGTATTCAAACGTCACACCGCAGTTAAATCTGCTGCACTGGCTCCCCATCATCTGGTTTTGCCTTTTAAAGCGCTGCAGGGATGGGCATCATCGTGCAACCCCAGCAGGTCCCTGAGGTCATGTGATCAGGGCCTGCTGGCTTTGCAACATACAAAGCTGAGAACTAAAATAGGACGGCGCTTATGCAATAGTGACCCTGAGACCCTCTGGAACCTTCTCTGTCTGAGCGTGAGGTCTGTGCTTTCTTTTAAAAAAGCAGTTTTTTAAACTTGCTTTTGGGTAACTTTTTGTTTCTATGTTTTAGCATTTTTGTTGAACTTTGCAAATGCTGCTACATAAATAAAATCTTAATTACTTCCTTGGAGCTTTTTTCTGTACGACTGTAGTCAGGGTTTAACAAGTCTAAATACTGCAGTGCAGCTTAAAGGTAAACATTAAAGTGAATATAGTCTTTTTCTCATATAAATATACTCCACAGATGCAAATGTGTGTTGACATTTCCAACATGCACTTTGTCTCTTAAAACCGGCTTTTAACAGTGGACTGAATCCACTCCAGAGTCAACAATGTGTCTTTTTTTTGTTTCTTTAAGTGAAGACCTTATCTAATCCAGGGGCCCGATTCACAGGGGGACGAAAATAGTCTAACTGTTAAGATGCTTTAGAGAAATGGGGCAGAAAAGACGCATATCACACACACACACACACACACACACACACACACACACACACACACACACACACACACACACACACACACACACACACACACACACACACACACACACACACACACACACACGGGTAAAATGAAAAGCTGCAAATCCTATAATTAAAGACATTTGAGAGGCTGGAAGCTGCGTTGAAATGATTATCAAAGTGGTTGCCATGTAATTATCTTTAAATCAACTCATTGTTTCACTAATTTTGTGTTGTCTATTCTTTAATTTTGAACCTCTGAATGTTTTATTAAAGTGCTGATTTTTGTTAATCAGTTGCCATTTGTAGGGTTGTATTCTACCTTACATCAAATGTGAGAAAGTCAAATTTTCCAGAGTTTTCCAAAATAAAATAATCCTCAACTAAAGGTAACTTTATCTGTTCCTTTATAAGAGAACTCATTTATTCATCTGGTATGGACATTTGCTTGTGTACAGAGGTTGGGTTTGTGTTTCAGTCCTGAAGGCCCTTTTGTGTGTAAGATGAACATGACAACCATTGTACCACAGAGCCTCCTATACATGAACAAATATTTGTCCTCATTCACAGCAGTATAAAAATCAATGTGACCAAGTGTTAGGGTGCTTTAGAGAGGAAGAATGTATTTTCAGCTGCTCTCTTGTCACAGCCGCAAGCGCCACATGTTTGAGTTTTACACCAGACACAACCCCAAAGGGACTTGTGTCTCCAGCTGGAATCAAACCAGTGCCGCTTCACTTGCTGAGCAAACCACTAACTGATGGAGCCACTTGTTAAGATGACTTGGAGAAACAAGGAAAAAAAAGAGCAACCAACTTAAAAATATTTAAAATGACTCCAATAGATCAAAAGAAAAGCTGCAAATCTTTTCCTATTTATCTCACCAAAATAAAAAGAAAGAAAAGCGGAGACCCTCATGTTAATTTGACATGCTGTAATTCCAAATTGATTTGGGTTTCTTCCTGGAATTGACCAAGGGTTTTTCCATTTGATAGGCAAACATAAACCACTGCACTATGGAGACACTGCTTGCATGTTCAAATAATAGTCATGCAAATGAACATCATTTAATTTCCTGTATATCTGTTGCTAACTGCTGCTGTTCACTATTTTTTAATTGTGAACTGAGCTAATGATTGCATTTTAAAGGTCTCAGTGGTTTTCAGGGTTTTGTTACCGAGTCATAATTTGTGATACAGTTTTAATGAGGAAAGCATTAAAGCAGATATCTCAGATCCTTTGTGTTAAGAAGATCCAACGTTCATCACTGAGTGTTGCGGTGTCTTTAAATCACCACATTATCTAATCTAGAATACATTTTCAGCTTGATCCACGGTAGGACCAAAGAGTTTAACTGTAGACTCGTCAGAGAAATGGAGCAGAGATGTGAAGTTTAAAGTTTGGGTTTGAAACGCCTCTGGAGTTCCTCAGACCTGGTTTGTGGGTATCTGTGTGGAATAAAAGCAGCAAAGAATTAAACAACTGAAAGATTTCATAATAACTTTTAATTATCCCCAGAGTCTCTGTGATCTAATCTAACTTTGTCAGAATTCTTTTTTTATAGACCTGGTTAAATGAGGTGTAGATGGTAAAGCAAACTTTAGATGCCTTTCAGTGGTTTTACTTTCATTCTGAATAAATTTCTTTTCTTTTTTTTAGTGTTTCAGTTTGAGTGACAACTGACTTCAGTCTGTGCACAGGCCCAGTGTAGCAGGAAATCTGCATAATGTAGCAAAGAATGAAATGCATCTACTTTTGTTCAGTTACATGACTTTTTATTTTCTATTTTTTATTTTCGTCAGAGGCAGCTCAATGAGATCAAGCAGAGCTCCCAGCTGAGGATTCAGCAAAGAGAAAAGGAGGTGCAGGAGCTGAGAAAAGCCATTTTCTCTCTCAGTGTAAGTGCTGATGTTCAACATCTCACTGTTGGATGGTAAAAATGTCTAATCTTTTTAATGTTACATTTGCTATTTTATCAACTTTTGAAGGTTTTTGTTGGTCTTTCTTCACTCTTTGCCTGGCGTTCTGTCCTCTGTGTCTCCCTCCAGCGTTCGGCTCGTGCAGCAGCCGAGGAGAGCGACGCCGTCTTCTCTGAGCTGATTCGGTCGATAGAGCTGAAGCGCTTTGAGGTTAGAGAGCTGATTAAAGCTCAGGAGAAGACGGCCATCGGTGAGGCGGAGAAGCTGCTGGAGCAGATTCAGAAGGAGATCACAGAGCTGAAGAAGAATGAAGATGAATTGGATAAGCTTTCCCACGCTGAAGACCCCATCCATTTCCTTCAGGTAGAACAAGAGTTTACCACACTCTCAGGACGTTGGCTGTAAAGTGTTTTACTGTGACGATATGCTACACAATGAAAATAATCCCTGTTTGTAGGGAGTTCTTAAACTTAACTTAGGAATTTCATAAACTTTTGTCACATCCAGACCCTTTCGTAGATAATCTTTCACTACTGTCATCCCAGTCTTGGATCCTGGTGCCTTGTTGTCGTTGACCAAACCATTTTATGTCTTGTCTTTTGTCATGAATGACACCCCCTCCACTGATTTCTGTTACTCACCCTTCCTTGTTGTGTTCTGTATAAATAGCATGCTTGCAAACGGCTCTGCGTCAGCTTACCTTCCTAGTCTCTATGTTGCTAAGCCCACCGTGTGCTGAAATATTCATAAACACACCGCCACAGCAAAGTCTTGGGAAAAAAAGTGGTTCAAGTTTTATCTTCACCACTGTTCCTGGTCTGTATTTAGAGCTGTCAGTCCTTCCACGCTCCACCTGTGCTGTCGGCTTCGCCGTTGGTTACATCGGACCCAGACTTCACCTTCTGCCCGGTGATGACAGCTGTGTCAGATTTTAAAGCGCTTCTGCAGGAGGTGTGTCAGGACGGATGTGTCAGCATTTATGAGAGAGGTAGATATAAAGATTTGTATCACATTTCAGTTTTTGCACCATAAATGATTCTGTTGACTGTCTGTTGACGTTGTTCTACTTTTTAATCTTTTACAGTGAGAAATATAGTAATTGTAAGGAATCCAGATCTCGCAGTCCAGTCTGACTGCACGGTGGTGGATCGAAGTGATAATCTGGGAGCTGTGCAAATGGAAGCAGCTGCATGTGAGTGTTCATGTGTGTCATATATTTACAGCTTTTATTACCAGTTTTTAAACAGTGCAGCAGTTTTGGTGGTCGGGGATGATTTTTAGTCATCTTAAATCACTCTTTTAAATGAAAATCACCATGTTCAAACATCTATCTGCACACAAAGCTCAGTACATTTCTTTTTTCAGGGTTTTGTTTAATGTAGGTGCTGCCTGTTGCTCAGACTGTACAGACTGTGATTTAAGGGCATTACACACCGAGCGTGTTGCAAAAAGCGACCTGAAATTCAGAAAATTGTCATGTAAGAAATATATGCACCAAATTAGTAATTTCCCTCAAAAAATGTATTTTTGGGGGGGGGCAAAGCACAAACTGAAGTCGACATCCTGGTTTTTCTAAACCAGAACAGAAAGAAAAGGAGATTGTGGCAGCAGCACTGAGAATTTCATGGTTTGATCCAGGAGCTGAAGCTGTATCACGACCGCTTTCATAAATATTTCAGGATGTCAGTGGAGCAGTTTGAGCTCTTGTTGGGACCGCGTCTGACGAGGCAGAGAAATCATTTCAGAGCGACGTTAGAACAGCAGAGCAGCGTGGTAGCTGTGTGTCTGAGGTAAAATAGGATTGTTCTACTATGTCCATAGGTCCCGTATGCTTTTTGAGCTATGAGCACATTTGTTGCCAAATGCAGTGTTCTGATTGGTCACATCTGTTTATTCGAATCCGAACAATCAGAAAAAGTCGAGCTTGGTTCAAAAAAATAAATACTGCAAATTTGTCCAGTGAAATCCATCCAGAACGGCTGCATTAAGAACAGGTGAGTCATTTTTAACATATGAAATAGTCACACGGATTTTAGGCGTCCGGTGTGTAAAAGCCTGTAGGGTCATTTAAATAAACCTCCCCTGGCAACAGAGTCACACACCATTAAGATATTGAACATTAAAATGTATAATTTACTGATTTCAACAACTCTTAGTTAATAAATGGCAGTTAAAATAAAGAATATCTAAATAATAACATATCTAAACAAAAAAAAATAAAGTAATATAATAATTGGGTGATATTGTTGTATACAGCTGGGAGATACTGACAGAAATGTGATATAAATATAAAAGAAGTTCATTCACTTTATCAAAAGCTCAGTGGTCTACACTGATATTTTTCATGTTTGGTGTAACATGAAAACAAAATCAATATTTTCCTGTTTTTCTAGAAGGAATTTGCCTTACAACAAACTTAAGTAAGACCAATATAAATCCACAAAAAACTCTCACACATCACCAAAAACATACTAATATGAAATGTGAATTTCTATCCTGATAAAATTCTGTTTATTTTCTAAAAATTTTAATTGTGAAAAATAAGACATGTTAATCTGACCTCATTATCTCACAGCAGAAACTGTTTGTTTAAGTTGGCTTTACTGAATCTGCAGATAAAGACCGATACCTGAGACTCTGTAGTAACCCTGTTTGTTACCTGTCTTTGTTATTGCAGTGATCCCTTCGCCTGGTCTAGACCAAAGTCACGTGAGCCCTCTCAACCCCTTCCTCACTCCAGGACCTCCAGCGTTTTCCTTCTCACCATTTGGTAACTACAACATTTAAACAGTATTTACTGCGTGTGTGTGAAACCCACTTAACTTAAGCAAACCACATGCAAATCTTTCCACTGATATTATTGTTCTAGTGTAATAAAGAAAGAAGCAGATTGAGTGTAGATGTGCTTAAAACCGCCAGTGTTGGGTGTCACTGTAAGCAGTGCTCTCATGTGGCTGCACAGCACTCCTAGTCCTAATCCCAAGCTTTGATTAATGGGAGGGTTGTGTCAGGAAGTTATGGAAGCTCATTTCTGGCACTAAAAACATTCATGAGTTACAATTTAGATTTTTATTTCAAAGTTTTTCTTTAGGTATCTCGAAACTCTGACTTGCTAACTCAATCTTCTGTGAAAATAACTTGAAATTTAAAATTATTTTCTCAATTTTTAGTTATTTTCTCATAAGTTTGAGCTGAAATTTTCACTGTTTTCCAGGAGTGGAAACAAGCTTCTATATGATGGTCCGATATTTAAAAAAAAAAAAAAAAAAAAAAAAGCAGTAAAAAATAAAACGTGGTGAACCTTTGAAATAAGGGATGAGCCAAAGCACTTTGAGATAAATCTATAGCCACGTGACAAATCTGATATAATCTTGTAGAAAATGTCAAAGTAAACAAGTAAAGTTGGACTGTGTTCAATGCTGGCTAATTGATTGCTGCTAAGTCAAGTTTTTGGATTGAACATTTTGATTAAAGCTTAAAGGCAGGCAGCGATCGATTCACTTAATCTAAGTTCTATTAAACAGCTTCACAAAATGAGAAAAGAAAAAAACTCATAAAACTTCAGAAAACAATGAAAAAAGAAAATCAATCGCTTCCACGCTGCGGGACTTTGGTTTTTATTCATATTGTTCCAGAAAAGCTTGTTTTTCACCAACTGTAAAAACTTTTTTAAAGTTGGTGAAATACACACGTGCTCATTAGTCTTTTTACGTAGCCATTGTTGTTGATCATCATTCTTTGTAGGAGGTTCGATCCAGTATTAAGCATCGGTTAAGCAGAAAATTAGTACTCCAGCCATCTTTAACCACTTTACCACTTCCTCACATTTCAAGCTAGACTCTACTGGTATAAGTTGTGGTATTTATTTGTGCTAAAGACCAAAAACAAAATAAAAAAGATTTCTTTCTTTGTTTCCTTCTTTCTCCAGGCTCTAAATTCTCCTCGGGATCCAGACATAAGCACCCTCCACGACGTGCTCACCCCAGGAGGAAATAAGACTTCTTACGGACATCAGACTTCACTTTCATACACTCACACTGATGAATGTCATTATACTCAAGTGCTCTCCACACACAAAGCCACACTACCACTTGTAATTGCTGTTTTTTTTAAATTCTGCTATACTCAAATTTAAGCAGTGTTGGGAAAGGCACGAGGAAAGCATCTGTGAAGATCGCACTGACGATGTATTCAGCAGCAACAAGCAGGACTGACTTACTGCATTTTATTTCAGTGTTAGATGCTTTTATAGGTATATTATTTATTTTTTTAACCCTGTAAACCTCTGTAAACAGTCATATTTGCTTCAATGATAATGTGGATTATGTGACATGCTGACATTAAAAAACAATCGCACTACATTTTCTCACGGGTGGTTTTTGTTTACACATCAGCTCTGTGACTAAAACGCTGACTTCAGACACGAAACAATGCCGTTTTCCAGTACAGCCTCATATCAGATTGTATTTAAACATGATCTCACAGGAGCTTCCCTGATGTGGGACCTGGAGGCGTTTTTACTGTCAGGCTGGTCTTTGCACAGGCTCTCTGGGACGGCCCATTTTCTTCTTTGCTGGCTGTGATTGGAGGCTCCAGGGTGCAGCAGGTGAAACCCGAGAAGCTGCTGTCAGCACACCTGTGAACTACGCCCATCTTTGCCTGTTCTAGTTTCAGTCGAGAGTGCAGGAAATGGCAGCCACAACTATTTCTGTAGAGCAGGACCAGTTCTGTTGTTCTGTGTGCCTGGAGGTGTTAAGAGACCCGGTGACGATCCCCTGTGGACACAGCTACTGCCTGGAGTGCATTGAAGACTACTGGAACGGGGCCAAGCAGAAAGGTCAGTGGAGCTGTCCTCAGTGCAGGCAGGTGTTCAACCCGAGACCCCTCCTGAGCAGGAACACTGTTCTGGGTGAATTGGTGGAAAAGCTTCAGAAAACCGGATTTCAGGCCGAAACTCAACAATCCACCAAACCAGAGGAGGTGAAATGCACTTCATGTACGGGGAGAAAAAGCAAAGCCGTGAAGTCATGCCTCGTGTGCGTGGGGTCGTACTGCGCCTCTCACCTGAAAGTACACGAAGAACGCTTTCGTGGAAAAGGACATAAGCTGATCCCACCTTCGGATCAGCTGAAAGAGAAGCTGTGCCCACAACATGATAAGTTACTGAGGCTGTACTGTCACAATGACCAGCACTGTGTGTGCTCGCAGTGTGTTAAAGAGAGCCATAAGGGCCATGAAACTGTCTCCGTGGTGGACGAGAGGGCAAAACAGCAGGTGGGTTTGAACATCTTTTTAAAAATCTTTTCTGAGTGGATTTGAAATTCAAATGTGCACTCGACCTTGTATTGGCTTTCTAAGACCTTTATTTAGACGGAGCTTTTACTGGCAGCACGAATTTGGATTTTAAGGGAAACTTGTCAGGATTTACATATCAAATCAGTACTTAGGGTTAGTACTCCTCAGTCTGTAGAGCTAAATGTTAAAGACAGAGAGAGATGAGGAATGAGAAAGCTGTTCATGTGAGTTATTACTAAAAACCAGCAAACAAAAGAAATCCTCCTTATTGACCTTCAGTTAAGGTCAGCACTTACATGTACACAGTAAATTTAAAGCTATGTATATGAAAAGCCCCTCCCCCCTTTTGTTTGAAACAATTGACCAATCAGAGGCTGTTGAATATTTTCCTGACAGATAAGGTTCTGTGTACGGTCAATGATGTATGCTCAAAATACTTAAAAAAAACTCCCAAAAAACAACAAAACAAAAACTAATAAACATCTGTCCCATGAAGCTTTGGGAATACTGAGCCAAATAGCTGCCATGTAGTCTGTATGAAGAAGTCTATGACTTCCTCATAATTTTCTATTGTTTATTTCATTTTAACTAATTTAAACAATTAAAAGATGCTGAAGTATCTGTGAGTACTTCTGTTTTTTAAGAACTGTAACCAGATCAGATACTACACCATAAAAAATTGTGTTTTTCAGGAAAATCTTGTTCATACAGTGCTGTGAAAAAGCATTGTTCCACTTCCTGATTTATTTATTTTGCATATTTGTCTGACCTACTTGTTTGAGATTAAGTAACTGTTCCTCTCGTTAAATCATGAATTAACGACATTTTTTGGAAAGCGGAGTTAAATATCACTAACCACACCGAGGCTTAATTACTGCCCGAACTGTTGAGTCAAGAAATCACTTAAATAAAACCTGTGAAGTAGGTTAAGATTGTCTTTAAAGCAACACATCATCCCACAATCTAAAGAAACCCCAGAAAAGATGAGAACAAAAGATGAGATATGTGTCACTCTGGAAAAGGCTACAAAGTCACAGTGAGAGCCATTATACACAAATGAAGAAAACTCAGCATTTAAAATATTGAACACAAGCAGAGTAACGTGTGCTTTGGTCCTGCTGCTGTATCTTGGCTGGAAGACCAAAGGCCTCCTACTGTACTGCCATCCTTTGATTTTTGAAATCAAAACTTTCCACCGTGAAATGCAGCCGTGAAAAATTATTCGCCTAAGCGGCACAGGGGACTGCTCCATGTGATTGATATTCATCTTTTGTATTCTCTTAGAAAAAACTCCAGGAGACCTCTTTGAAGTCTGTGCAGAAACTGAAGGAAACTGAGAAGGAACTAAGATACATAATCAGATACATCAAGGTGAGTGCATTTCCACTCCAGGAGCTTTAAAATGTGTCTTTGTCAAAAGTGCAGTGTTCCAGTGAATCCAGAGGAGCAAAAAGAGGACACTTTTATCTTCCACAGCACTCCACGGAGGCTGCACTGGAGGAGAGTGAGAGGATTTTCTCCAAGCTGATCCGATCCATCGAGAAACAGAACAGCGAGGTGAAGGAGCTGATCAGAGTCCAGGAGAAAGCAGCCGTCAATCAGGCTGAGGAGGAGCTGGAGAAGATACAGAAGGAGATGGCCGAGCTCAAGAGGACCGGCGCTGAGCTGGAGAAGCTTTCTCACACCGAAGACCACATCCACTTTCTTCAGGTGTGAAACACAAGTTTGAACTAATAATGTGGGAATGATTGACTTTTGTATTTAATCTAACCACAAGTCTCCTTTATGAGGGAAACCTTCAAACCTTTTTGATATATTTTGCTGATTTGGGGCCCTGAGGCCAGAAATAGGGTTTTATAAATGCGCAGTCTGCTCCGTTTAGTGTTCCCTTACCTGTTTTGGCTTTGGATGGTGAGGGAAATCCTAATCAGGTGGAAGGCAGTGAGGTTATTTCCCATTTTACTGAAGTCTAGACAATTTACTTTCACTGTTCTTCTTAAAAATTAATGAAATTAATAACATCTATAACTTAGTACACTGTAATTTCTATATGTACGTATGAAGTGAGACTTAACTGAGTATGATAATAATCCAAATGACATGTGTGCTATCAGCTTTAGCTACTAACACTAAAGTTCATTCATCGTCTGTTGAAGTGTTTCCAGGATCTCCTGTTAACCAAGCTAACTGAAGCTTAGCATGAGAAAAACTGAAGTAAAAAAATCAAATTACAAACTTTAAAATTCAGAAGTTTAATACTTGCAGTGAACTTCAGTCCCACATCATTTAGCAAAGGCACTTTGTTAGGTGCCTTCCCAGAAAGACTCCCGTATGTTTACGGATGCAGAACTATGGAAAAGGTCAAACCTGCCGACTTCTGCTTTCCCCTATTGGATCCATGTTAGCACGAGTAATGTTTGAACTGCAGCCAAATGGCCTATTTATCAAACACATCCAAAGTATTCAGCAGTCACGGGAACAGTTTCTGGTCACGATAACATTTAAATGCTTTGTGTCCTTCTAATCCTTTTTATGAAATGAAAACAAAAAACCTCTCTCTTTAATTATGGCCTGGGCTGTAAGTGATGCACCACAACTGTTCTGGGGGCCTTCCTTGTTTACTTTTACCTGCTGCGTTTCTATTCAAATGCTGTTGTGTTGAATGTTTTTGCAGAAGTGCAAGTCTCTTCACTTCCCTACAAAGTCGGTGGAGATGCCCAGCACTGATGCGCTTCATTATTTGATGTATAAAACCACGAGAGGGGCGCTGGTTAACCTGAAGGATAATCTGGATGAAACACTTCAAAAAGAATTCTCCAAAATATCTGAAAAGGGTATGTTTACTTCACTTCTCATTGCAAAAAAACACAAATAAGGAAACCCCCCCCCCAAAAAAAAAGATTTACAAAGAAACCTCAACCCCTTTCAAAATTTGCATTTTCAGTCACTTTACTGAAAGAAAGCAGTAAGAACAACTCTGAAAAAACTAAAGGTGAGATTTACTAACCTCACACACAACAGTAACTTAGAAAACATTCACGTAAGTTTAATTTAACCCTTTTATCCTCTAAATCTAACAGTTAAAGATGCTGACATACCCTACAACTTAGAACCAAAGATGAGAGCAGATTTTCTTCAATGTGAGTACGATCATTTATAAAATCATACCACCACCATCAAATACACTGTGATCTAGCACACGCTTATCTTCTGTCTAGATTACAACGATCTAATCCTGGACCCGAACACTGCCAACTCTTACTTGTGCTTCTCTGACGGGCGACGAGCGGTGACCACGCGCGCTGACCCGCAGCCCTACGCGGACCACCCAGACCGCTTCACCAGCTGGGCCCAGGTGCTGTGTAAGGCTGGGATGGCCGGACGCTGCTACTGGGAGATCGAGTGGACCGGAAACGGAGGGGTTTCCGTCGGCGTCTGCTACAAGAACATGAGCCGGGCTGGAGGAGGGAGCGAGTGCAAGCTGGGGCACAACTCTAAATCGTGGAGCCTGGACTGCTCACCCACAGCCTGTTCATTTCAGCACAATAAGGAGAGCATGACTATCAGTGCCCAGTGTGCTAGCAGAATAGGAGTGTATCTAGATTTCAGGGGTGGGACTTTATCCTTCTTCAATGTTTCTGATGCAATGGTTCTGCTTCACAAAGAGAAGACCACATTCACGCAGCCTCTATACCCTGGATTCTGGGTGGGGCTGGGCTCTACTTTGAAGCTGTGCTCAATTTAACATGTGAAGACGGGCAGAATAATTCATTTCAGTGAGAATAATGATGAAACTGAGGCAGATGTTTGTGCTCAAAGATTTGCTTTTCTTTTTATTAACCACACACACACACCCGAAGCAGCAGCAGCAACAACAACACTTTGGTGGAGCAGGTGAAGGGCTGGTGGAGCTTAGATCTTATTGAAGGCAGCAACATCGACACTCTGGACCTACAGAGGAAGAAAGAATTGAATGTAAAGTTAATAGCATAAATATGTTGCAATAATTAAGATTTAATGTAATGAAAGCCATTATTTAAATAAAGCTGTTATACTTATTAACTTACAAAACTGGTTAAAGATGCTTTTTATGATGAGCGAGTGAGAAGTCTTCACTAAATGTTTACTGCAATATCTGATTTCTGGCTTTTCCCACATTCTTGCACCAATGTTTAAAAAGTAAAATTAATTACGCCCGAGCTTACAGAGCAGAATAAAGGATAAGGATAGAGACATGAATGGAGAGTTAACAGTCCATAAAAAGGAGGAAACCACCCCCTTATTTAAAAAAAAAACAAAAAAAACAACACCTTATTAGAAAGGACTTAAGCATTTTTAGAGAAACCTCTTTATATTTGTGTTGAGGTGAAAGAAGGGAACCATTTCTAATCTGAACACTAGCATGTAAAACTCTCGTTCAGCTGCATTGTGCCAACTGTGGCATAAATGTAACCTGTAGCTCAGCAGATAAAGTTAAAACACGGCTCAACACCACAAACTTCACACCTCTGTGATTGTTACTTACATAGTCCTCAAACTTGGTGATCTCCTCTTCCAGGATGTCTGTGCCAACTTTGTCGTCCTCAACCACACAGTTGATCTGCAGCTTCTTGATGCCGTAGCCGACTGGCACCAGCTTGGAAGCTCCCCACAGGAGCCCGTCCATCTGCACCGAGCGCACACACTGTTCCAGCTTGGCCATATCTGTCTCATCATCCCACTAAACACACATGAGACAAGGGGAGACAAATACCAACCGCGTTCAATGACACAGCTCACATTACAGTTAAAATGTATTGCTTAAAAGTTCTTTATATACAAAAAAAAAAAAAAATATTAAAAAAATTAAAACAATCCTTACAATTACAAACTAGTTAGTTTGCAAGTGTTTTCAGGATTTACCAGACAAATACTTAAACACCACAAATATCAAATGTATCAAATTAAAATTTGATACTTCCACATGTGGAGGTTTTTTTTTTTTTTTTTTTAATCTTTCAATAGATACGTACGGGTTTGACATCCAACAGGATGGATGACTTGGCAATGAGAGCTGGTTTCTTTGCCTTCTTGGCTGCGTAGGCCTCCAAGCGCTCCTGCTTTATACGTTCTGCCTCCTCATCTTCCTCGTCGCTGCCAAACAAGTCTATGTCATCATCATCGTCACCATTTTCCACTTTTACCTGTTTGACTGGAGCAGCCTGGACAATACAGATGGAAAAATAAAGGGAATAGATGGTGTATTTTACAAACAGTCCTAGTCCATGACTCAAAACATCACAGTGAAAGGCATCAAGGAAAGGAACTTCAATAGATTATGTGCAATGAGGAAGAAAGGGTCCCTGGTACAAGATATTTGAATAAAAATACAATCACAAACAAGGTTTAAGAAAAAAAAAAAAAAAAAAAAAAAAAGGATTAAAGAAATGACTTCAAAACCAAAAGTGTGATCTTCCACTGTACACATGTTTCTCTTTTGATTAACATGAAAACTTGAATTCAAGTAGAGACAAGATTGTGTAGACGTCTGTTTTAGAAGCTATGAACATCTCACAGCATCTACCTTTGCAGCAGGGATGGCTGCTGGTGCTGGGCTCTTCTCTAGCACAGTCACTCTGGACTCCAGCTTCTGCAGGGCTGCCCTCATCTCCACCACCACTACACAAGCAGACATGTCAGAGTCAAACACATGCGTTTGCCACTTGGGGGCAGCAAAAACGAGCTTAGAATAAGGGCACATCTCAAGCTGGTATTTATTGGTTAACAGGGTTGACTTTAACACATTCAGTCCCTTTGTGCCATTTTACAGTCCCTCACCGGCCTCTCCAGATTTTGCTTTGAAATTATCCGTAGTCTCCTACATTTTTGTAACAGTTATAGGCGAATTGATTGTTTAGTAGCCTTCATCATGGATGTGTGCACACTGCAGACAGATGTATGCATGTAAGAAAAGACTGAACCTGTCAAGATGATTAAGTAAACCCTTTCAATAGATTTGCACTGAATGCAGTTTTTTTTGGTGATTCAGATTCCAGACACCTTTAAGGTCAACCTGCTAATACTGGTTTTGGTCGATTTTATTCATAAAAGCTACAAACTGAGAGGCCGCTCAACCATGGGGGTTCTTTTTTTAAAAAGTATTTTAAAAGAAATCAGTGGTTTTAATTTCATGGAATTAAACTTTTGACTTTGTGTCCTCATCGATCTGCTCATTAACATCATTGCAATAAGCAGACAAACTACAATTGTTGTGGTCTGCGTCGTAGCAATGTGCACACTTGTGGACAGGCAAACATCTGGCTGCAGCAGCTTGGCTCATTGTCCTGTGACCATTCATGGCAGATCAGCTGCAAACTCAACTGAAGGAACCTCCAAAAAAAACCTGATCTTGAAACCGTGCAACACGTCTGACTGCAGCCCTGCAATATGTTACTACGAGCAGCTCTTTTATAATGTCATGTTGTATTTCGTTAAAATCTTGAACACGTGTATTATAGTTTAAGCACAAACCTTTGTGCAGGGTCTGGTTCTCCAGCTCCAGGCTCTTCATGCGTGAAACCAGCTCGTGGTCTCCTGCATGTGAGGATGACTGCGGGAAGAACGCCACAAATTAACACCAAGAGTCACACTGCAGGACAGCAAAAATGGCAAGAAATTCAATGCATTAACGCACAGGTCGAGAACAAATCCAAGGCTGATGTGAAAAAGCAAGCGAAACCAAAACACATGCAGGGGTACAAAAAAAACAAAGCAAAAAAAAAAAAAAAACAACAACACCCAAAATGCTGATTAGAAATCATCTCCATGTCCAATGAATTTTGAAGCAGAACAAGATTGCTTCTTTCCCAGTCAGATTGATAGTAATTCATCATTAGCCTCCAGCCTGTTAACAAAGAGACTGAAAGCAGTTTGCTTTAAAATGGGAACAGAAATACAACACTCCTCTAACAAACAAAAACAAAAGTATGGTGACTGACAGTATAATGAGATCAGCTCTCTTTTCCATTAAATTGTCAACTGCCTTTTTAACCTTCTGCTTCCAGTCTTTAACAAAGCTGTGAGGCTCGTACTGACCTTCTCCAACTCTGGAACTCTCGGAAAACAGTTTGCTTCCAAGAATCATTAGCAGTTTGATCAAAACTGATAATCACAACTATAATCATAACACAATATCTAGAATAAATGAAATCAGCTTTATTAGAAGCAGTCTAAATCAATTATATTGACAGAGATATAGAAAAGGAAGCTGGATGGCGAGAGGTGGTGGAACAGGATGAGATACCATGATGTTGTGATATGAGTAACACACTCCAGGTCAGTCAGCAGCAGCAGACACAGCCAGCACCGCTGTCTCATTCATGCAGCATTCCCAGCATTGCCTGAGCAGCAAAGCTGTGCGACCGACTTACGTTTCTGTGCCGCCGTTTCTGCTGGCGACCTTTGGCCTGCTGCACGCCAGTTTTCACCAGCACCCGGTGATGTAAAAGGTAATGAGGGGGAAAGATGAAAACAACAGGAAAAGTAGAAGATGTAGGTACAAAGAGAGAGCGATATTTTACAATTTATTGGGATACTACTGTCAACTGGTGCTCATGTTTACATGCACGAAAGAATAAAAGCAGACCAATTACAGGTTGTCCTCCTTACTCCCCCCATGAAAATAAGTTCTTATAAACTTCACCTTAAACCAAAGAAATATAGTACTGTCCTTTTCCCCCCACTTATACTAAACTCTGTTTGAGGAACAGTAATGGAAAAATGACAAACACAAACTTTGTATTACAGTGAAAGAAGTTACCATATTTGTAAGTAACAACTGTAGCCTGATAACCAAAATAGTTCATTTTAATCTTGATCACTAACTTTAGATTTTTAAGAAAGAATCTGATTAATAAAGTAGAGGAGGAACAATTACAGAAAGACCCGTGCAAGACCCGTTTTTGACAAGACGTCATCGTATACTGCTAGCAAAACATTAAAAAAACCACTGATGATGATGAGAATATTAATTATTCTTATTATTTAAAAAAACAAAAACAAAACAGGTACTACACAGCATGTGAATGCTCAATATGGACTGCACAATTAAAATGTTGCCATTTACACTTGAATTCCCCATTATGACACGGTGAACATCTGCAGTTCATGCACAATGTGGTACTCACTGTACATTTTCCTAGTGGATTTAGCAATGTCCTGCATGATGGCATCATCTCACCTAACACGCAGGCATGTGAGGGGAAAGAGCTAATGAAGAAGCAGTCAAAGACAAAGCAGTGTGCAGGACTGACAAAAGTTGGGCGACTGGTTTAAAGGGTTTTTCCCCTCCTTTTTCCTTCTGTAAACTAGAGGCAAACCTTACAACCTTAAAACTTGTCTTATCTATTTGCATTTGATGTAGCAATACAAAAGTTACAGACTCTGGGAGCAGACCTGAGGGTACACGAGCCTGGCACGATGACCTAACCAGCAGCTCATGCTGCAGACGTCATTCCCCCCACACTTGTGTACACCAAATCCTGAGACGTGACCTTTCATTTAAACTTTTTCCAACCTGATGCAATAAAATGCATTGACACGTCTACCTGTGGAGACCTCAAGCAACATCAGTTGTAGAGATCTATAAATACCCTCGGCACATAAAACCAAGACTATCTGCATGTGGTTCTTTTCATTGTTTTCCCAGCATTATGTAGAAACTCCAAGAACTGCTGCAGCAGCCTTGAGAAGATAAGACAGCTGCCAAACCACCTGACCCCTCTTGCTAGTACAAGCCACTTCTAAATCGAGAGGCTTAACTCGCATGGACACAGCTGCTCCAGGCTGCCATGCGCTGTGACGGACGATGATGTAACTACTGCCTGAATCAACAGGACACTGTCAAAAAGGGAGCTGCACCGCCACAAGATGGTCAGGCAGAATAAAGTAAAGACTAGAGATTAAAAACCTCTAAAAATGTTTAGCATTTAAGAAAAATGGATTGATGAAGTTTCTGTACCTGCTGCTGCTGCGTGGTGGGTCCATTGACTCCCTCGTAGAAACGCTTTTCTGCCTCGTCGTAGCGGTTTTTGTCAAACCAGATGCTTTCTGTGGTGAGGCAGATCAGTCCACTCATGTTGGTACTGAAGAAGAAGGATAAGAATTCATGAGAGATTTGGCAATTCAACGGAACAGTTTGACAATTTATATGCAAACCAACAAGACAAGAATTTTAGGCGTTACAGCCAAACTGCTGAGACGGAAAGCAACGTAACAACTTTGACAGCCGTTCGAATGTTTTTGCTGTATTACAGGTTACAACAGCAGGAACTATAGGTGAAGTTTTACACTGCAGTTCGTTTCTCCCCAATGCTTTCAGCTACAGCTGTATATCCAGTAAGATGACAATAAATGGTAAATGAACGGTTAAATGAAACCTATGATTTACCCCCGTCACATTCAGCTTGTGAATTACTGCAGCAGTCAGTCATCAGTCTACACACTCACACAAACAGAGTTGCCTGGTCTGCAGAGTCTGGATTACTGAACAAAAGGCTAGTCACTGCCTGCCAACACCCCCCCTTACACATACCATTACCCTTGAAAGGGGTGAAATGTATACAACTAACTTGGGCATTCCTTTCTAGACTACACCTGACAGAGTTACAATTGAAAAGTCAAAGAGGGGAAAAATGAAAGAAAGCACAGGCATTGTGAATCCATGCAGCACTCCTCTTTATGAAATGAAGAATTTCCATTATGAGAATAAGTTTAATGCCAATTATCTCCTGTTGTAAGTCACATGTGAGTCCCAACCCAACCATCCTGACATCGTCTGGAGTTCATGTGTGAAAACAAATATGGACAGGCACACAAGGGTCAGAAAGGTGATTTTTTTTTTTTTTTTTTTTTTTTTTTTTTTTTAAATGTTCCGAATCTAAAAATAAGTGTGACACTAGCAGCTGGTAAATAACAGGGTTGGGAAAAGCAACCGTGGCATTTTACTGTATTGAACAAACTTGGAATAAACCCATATTAATATACGTTGGTGCCATATGCTGTACATGCCCACTTGCCCTCAACACACTTATTTTCAACCAGAAGGTCTATGTATAAAATAAATAAAAATGTAAAAAAACAAAACACCCCCCCCCCCCAAAAAAAAGGATACAAGTTAGCATAAACAGCCAACACACAGAAAATAAGTGTTGTTAAATGAGCCAAAAAGCACACGTCACATCTCATTCCATGTCAGAGGTGTCATACTTGTCCCGTTTGGGCTTGCTTTCCGTCTCAGAGATGCCCCTCTTCCTTGGGTGTGGCCCCCTGCTACCTTTGCCACCCTGCTCTGTCTCAGAGGAGGTGCGATTGCGGCCTTTGCCAATCTGACGGTGGGGCGTACCAGAGGCCTTCACTGTGGTGACAGAGGGTCCTTGACCCTGCTGTTGACTTTGATTGGGTCTGGAGTGAGAGAGCGAGAATCCTCTGGTGTTTGGGCTCCGGGGAGAGGACGACAGTGGTCCACCGCTCTCGACCTGATCGTGAATATTGCGGTTGTACCACACTGCCTCTGCCTGCAAACCCTGCAGCACGGGGCTTTGACCATACGAGCCACTCGCCTCCACTGAGGAGCTCAACCATTCCTCTTCAGCCCCAGAGCTCTCCGACTGGGACAGACGAGTGTGACGGCGCAGCCTCCCAAACTGGACGTTGTCTCCACTAATGATGCCCCTCTCCAGGGCAGGAACACTACCCTGCCTGAAGGCTCCCATTGGTACAGCGTTCTGAGGGGCTCTGCTTTGCTGATGATTTTGACCAGACTGATCCATTTCTTTACTCGCTTGTCTTTTTTGGATTGTTTGGAGAGAAAAGAAGCAACAGGTGGAAACTAGAGCCATTAGTTCAGCGTGAAGGTGGTACTGCACTCGAACTCACTGGTTAGTCATGTGGTCTTGATCAATAGGTCAATTTCCAAGTCGTCTATTTACATAAGACTTGATGAATAAACCGTTTATGAAATCATGCACAGAAAGGCTACAAACTAGACCTATCTCACACTGGACAAGCCATGCTGAAACAAACCGGGCCAAATTTCAGGTTAGGTTTTGTGTCCATTTCAAATCAAGTTGTTTATTAATGATTTAAGGTGTAAAAATTCAGATAAAGACAGATATGCTGTAAAACTAGAAAAAGTCCACTCCCGTTAGACACAGCAGGACAAGAAAACACTGTTTATGCATTAAATGAGACAAAACAGTCATTTTAACTCCGTTTGTAGCTCACCTTTTCTTTGGCATGATGGGGATAAAGTACAGTGCCTATTGCAAAATTGGATATTCAAATAATTCATTGTTTACTCAAAATTCATGCCTAAAACATCTCAAAACAAACAGACAAACTTGCAGTCACATGGCAGGTGCTCAGTGATCGGCCACAAAATTAAAACCACTGGCAGGTAAAAAAATGAATTAAAAAGGTCGCCTGCTTGCAGTGCATTGGTACACTGGGTTTGTAACATCCACACATTCAAGTGGATGTTACTTTAACACGTAAACATCATTTCAGACCAAGCACACCCTACCAAATAACAATGACAGTCCCTCAAGCAGCACAATGCACACTACTCTGGAAAGGCTTGAGGAACAATAGAAAACCCAAGGTGTTGACTTGGGCTCAAAACTTAAAGCTAAATACATCACCTACAGCATGTGTTGAAACAAGCCTAAATCAGGAGAAGCTCCACCTTAAAAGGACTTGGAAGCCGCTGCCAGACTCTGTGGACAAACTAGCTCTGGATAGAGCTGGTTTTAATATTGAGGCCGATTATTGTAGTCTCATTTGACAGTTTATTAGGTACATCTTCTTAAAACAGGTACAGAATTAACCTTTAAGACATTTTCAATGGTTAACCATCATTTTAAAGGATGTAGTTTGATCTTAAACAATTAGTTCTGACAGTACTCTCTGCACTCACTTTCCAAACAAAAACCAAAAACATGCACTTGCACAAACTTTTCAATGCTAATGTCTTTGAGTTTTGCACGAAAAAGGGGAAAATGATTTAAAAGAAACTGATTAGTGAATATTGAGTCGTTGACAAAATACTAGAAACATGTTTAAGAAAAGAAACACGTATAAAATAGTATAAATAAATCAGTTCCAAACTGTCAAATGAGTGTTAACTACTTTAATTATCACCAGAATGCAAAATCCAGTGCATGCGTTAAAGTATTAGTTGAAAAGTAGCCTCAACATCGACACTCACCTTGTTAACTAGAATACAAAGCTAATGTGCAACAGAGAAACAAGAGAGCCTCTTAAATTCAATGTAATATTTATGATTTAATATTAAAAACCTTTGTGATAAAGCTATAGAAGTGCTAACTAAAAGGGGGGAATCCCAAAAGAAAAGTACAATTCATGAGCAACAGAAGTCTCTAACTGTGATGTATTTCTAATTAAAGTAGCAGCAACGACAGTAAATATCACTGATGGCTTACGCCGGTTGCTTGCACTCCCTAACATTAGCCAAAGTTTCTAACTGTACCACCAACTTGTAGTTCAGCTGACCACGTGGCGTTAATAAAACTTTAATTTCCGAATAAGCTGCAGAGTTAACAATCATGTTACTTTTAAAAAAAATGTTCCAGATGTGAAAAAACACAACTTTAATGTACTTACTGTTGGTTTAATTCGACGTTTTATGACTAAGAAGAAGTCCTTTAGCGTGCCGCCTCGGCTGTAATCCGACGGTAGAAGAGGACTCGCATTAACAGGCACCCTCTATTCTTCAGTGGCGGAGGGGGGAGGACGTTAGCGTTTTAACGACTTTAACGATATTTTAAACGCTTCTCTAACTTTTATATAAAAATAACATAACTCAAAAACAATGAATGAAACACGCTGCAAGTTTACTAATTCTCACAATAAAGGGAATTGACTTTTTAGCTAACATTAAAGCACAAAATTGGTAGAATCCATTTTGGCTCAAAGACTTCATTACCCATGAACCTCCAGGAACTGCACAGCAGAATACGGTAGCTGTCAGTTGTCTCAGTTTACTGATGTTTTGGCAGGCTGTGCCGCCTTCCTCAGCACATTATCTTTTATATTTACTTTAAAAAGGTATGCAGTTCTCCCCACCCCTCCCCTATTTATAAATAAATAAATAAATAAAAGCAAAAATAACTAAAATTAATTACCCAAATATATTTTCTTGACCTTCTCCCTCACCTAGAAAATATATAATATACAACAGTTTAGACTTACATTATTATTATCATTATTATTATTATTCTTGAGATCAATGCTGGGTCGCATTGTATTTTTTTTTTTTTTTTTTTTTTTTTACCGAGCTTTATTTAATATATTCTACTTTTTAAGCTACTGTGTTATAGATTGTGTCTAATTTTTGGTTGGTAAACAAAGGGATTTCCCAACGTTTGCTGTAAATAAATTATATCTTATGTTACCTTACATTATTATTGTGAATGTGTGCATTAGCATCAAGATTATTCATTGTTTTAGAATATTATGAAAACTTCTTAAATAAAATAAAATTGTTCATTTAATTGTTATTCTTGTGGTTATTGTTGATGTTCAAAACACATAAGTTTTATATAATATATAACAAGTACGGTGTGTTTTAAGCCATAAATCTTTATTTATTGTTTTATTTTTTGAGGAACATTAAAATAATTTTACACTCCCTACAGGTGAGCTTTTCCACAGTTTGATTAAAAGAACTGAAGTTATAATACTGACTTGAAATAATAATAATAATAATAATAATAATAATAATAATAATAATAAACCACTCCGTCTGGAGTAGGACTCAAGCTGATGAACTCAGTTGCTTTTTGGATCCTTAGTCCTCAGTTATCCTGGTGAACCAAAATGTCACTGTTGGAAGAGAATCAGCATTCAAGATGCTGTATATAGCTCAGGCTGATTAAATACAAATGAACTCTTTCATGTGTTTCTGACCTTCATTCCTCTTTGATCTCAGGTGTTCCTGGATGCTGTCCAACAATATTACTTCGCTGACTGCCTAATATGTTCTTCTGTCATCAAACCTCCTCCTGTCCTAGTTTCGTGTTACTTCCAGTACTTGTGATGTCAGTTGACGATTTTTGCATTATTTATATTCCATATTCAAGCTGCACAGCAAGTGTCTGCTGGGGTCTGTTCCAGAACATACTGCTTCATACAGCTGGCCACAACATTAAATCCACTGACAAGTGAAATCAATGGCACTAACAAGTGTAAGTTAAGATCTGAGTGATTTTGACAAAGGTCTACTTGTGATGGCTATAACTGGGTCACATCTTCAAAACAGCAGGTTTACTGGACGTGTTCCCAGTGTGCAGCAGTTAGCATTTTCCAGAAGTGAGCAGCTGAAGCAGTGACAGGATCACGGACACCCGAGGCTCACTGATGTGTGCAGGGAAGGAAGGCTGGCTCGTGTCCCCATGCTGACTACACACGGTGCCTACAGTGAGCATGTGAGCATCACTGAGCGATGAAAGAAGCCGGTCTGATGAATCACATTTTGTTTTACACGCCAAGCTGAGTAAGCATTGTTCACGAGGGGGAAGAAACAGCAGCTGGGCAAACGATATGGGAAGATGCAACACTTAAGAGGCAGCACGATGCTCTGCTGGTGCTCGTATGAATGTTACTTTGTCACAGACAATAACTTGATCAGCATTCCCCCACAGTAGTGGCCTCACTAATTAGGATAATGTCCTGTTCCACTGCAAACATTACTCAGGAATGGTTTGAACATCACAGAGAGTTCAAGGACTTACCCTCCAAATTCCCCAGATCACAGTAATGATTAAGCTTCTGTCGGATGTGACACAAGTTTTGTTCTTCGAGGCCCAATTTTGCTACTTACAGGACTTAAAGCTGCAGGAGGGAGAAAAACAATATGTGAATGTTAATTGAAAGTCAGTCCTCCTGCAGCTCTCCCCTCTGTTCTAAACCACACCAGCAGACAAGCACAGATTTCACTAATGCTGCTTAGCTTCACGCAGGATTCAAACTGTTGTGTTTAACTCATATACCATCTCACCTCACAGCTCACTAGTTCTGGCCTAAAAAAGGTTAATGTCTCCTTTTAGAAGCTGCATTTTTAAAGCCTGACAGCACAGCCTAGAGTGGATTCAGTGAACTTAAAAACAATATATTGAAAGGTTAACATTAACAAGATCTGCTGCTAACATCTTACTCCCTGAATCAAGGACAGCTTTATACTTCTTATGGAGTTCTTGCCATGATGGATTAGAACATTTTGGCAGCAAAAGAGGGACCTGTGCAATACAAAGCAGGAGTTTTGCACGATAAAGCAGATCTGTGTTTACTTATGAAGTTAATTTGGAGCCATCTGTTTGCAAAATCAAATAAATAAATCTCTTATCTGCCATTTGTTCATATATTTAAACAAATAAAGATAAGATTGATTGTTTTGGTCAGAGGAGGATGTGACCTGGATGGTGGCAGTGGAAAAACTGATTTAAATGCTATTTTAAGCTCCAAACACGCGACTTGCATTCTTGAATTTCTTGAATTAGTGAATGTTAGTCTTTAAATTTGCAAAATAAAATTTCCTTTTGTTTGGATCCTAAAGTGGGAGACTGCTGCATATGGGTTTAAGATAAACAAATCCCACACACACACCTGCATTAAAAAAGGGGACTGACTCCTCTGGTTATCAGATGCTCAGCTGCTTTATGGCATCCTTGCAACATAAAGATTGGCCTCCGCAGAATTGAAACGAGTGATCAAACAGGCGATGTCCAGCCTTGTTGAAATGCATTGTTTGAAAAACAAGTAATTATCCACCAGGCAGCACAAAAACCTTTTGTTGCCCAGTGTGTGAACAGGTAACGTGTTATAGGATCACCATTATGGGAAACCCGTGCCGAGGTGACGCCCTGATAACGTGTGACGTTTTTGCAGAGACATTTGTTTTTCAGTTTCACACCTGGAGAAAGATGAGAACCTTCACGACGCCCCTCTATTGTTTGATAGGAGCTCTGGTTGCAGTGAAATGTTCGATAGATTAATCACTCGGTCGCTCTGAAAGCACTTCAAGGCTGAAACCTATATTCCTGTTCTTGGAAAGCTACTCTTTAGGGGAGGCTTTGGCTTTTTTAGCACTGCACTGCTCCACATTCACACCTGAAAACTGTATAGGGTGACCCCATTTGAAAACCACCTTGAGCGTTCCAGTATAGACTGCATTGTTTAAAGGCACAAATATGGTAACACTTGAGTTCAGTCAGTTAATTTCTCAAAATCATTCTGGGTACTTTAACAGCTGTTCTTTAATTGCAGCCACATTTTGCAGTCCTTTACAGTAAATTGATACATTCATACTCTGCCAAATTATATATGTCACTCTTTCTAAACAGAACATGATCATGTAATGCATCAGAACTAACCTTGCATTCATTTATATACTCTCATCAAAGGAATCAAATCATGGATGATAGTGAGACTCTCAGTACTCTGCGTATTAACTCGCTTTTGTTCAAAGCCTGTTTTGATGCAGTTTAAATTGATAAAACATATGTCTCGCTTTAAACAGGAAGAAAGCAGCGACAGAATGAGACTTAGTGTGGTTTACCACTTAGGGTGATAGTGTTGACCTGTTGTTGTGAGAGGGAGATGAGCATTATTTTCTGAAGGAACATCTTTATTGCACTTTTACTGTGCTTCTTTTTCCCCAACAAAGAACACCATAAATTCCTGCTCAGAGCAGCTCCGAGGCCAGATTTATCTTCCCACTTAGCCCCAGATTTACTATGTGGTCATTTCAAAACACAGCAAGCAACACAAGTGAAAACATTAACATACACTACCTTAGCAAATTGTCAGGTGAAAGCTAACACTACTGCTGCCCCATCCGGTTTCTTCATCCAAAAACTTTGTATTCAAACCAGTGTGTGTGTCAACTTGGATTTTTTTTGCTCATCTTTAACTCTAATAATTAGGCCTGAAAATTTTCAGTCTCCTCTACTTTGGAAATTGATGACAGAGTTGTAATGAAAAACATATTTTTAATAACTTTTATTCTAACAGGATTTTCGGGCAAAGATCATGTGAGTCATTTTTTGAGCATGGGGAACTTCCAGAGAGGAAACGGCAGGTAAATATGTTTGCAGCAGATTATTTCGCCAGAATTGTTAACAAACTTGACTTGAATCCCTACTTTTGTTTTCTTTATGATTGGCAGTTGGTTTCCAGAAGGCCGTGCCAGAGGAGAGTGGGCAGGCAGGTGAGTTTGAAGGAGATAAAAGCAGCTCGGATTTGCAGAAAAATCCTTCCTCTGCAGATCAACAACATGAAAGTCTTGCAAGTGACTTGAGTCCAAGCTTGGTGTGAGAACAAGGTCAGGAAACAGAAGGTACACTCAATAATGGATTGGATTGCATTTATATAGCGCTTTTCTAGGCACCCAAAGCGCTTTACAATTCCACTATTCATTCACTCTCACATTCACACACAGGTGGAGGCAAGCTACAGTTGTAGCCACAGCTGCCCTGGGGCAGACTGACAGAAGCGAGGCTGCCATATCGCACCATCGGCCCCTCTGGCCAACACCAGTAGGTGGTAGGGTAAAGTGTCTTGCCCAAGGACACAACGACCAGGACAGAGAGAGCAGGGGGATCGGACCGGCAACCTTCCGGTTACAGCTGAGCTTCCCAATCCCCTGAGCCACGGTCGCCCCACTCAAGAACTACTCATGAGTTGAAATTCAAGTTACTGCTGCAAAGGTGACAACAACCAGGTGAAGAGTGAAGGATCTGGCCACCTGTCCAGGGTGTACCCCGCCTCTTGCCCCAAGTGGGACAGGCTCCAGCTTGCCTGTGACCCTGAATTGGATAAATAGAGGAAAATGGCTGGATGGACGATAGACAGGTATGGTGGCTGGATTGAGGGCAGGACACCAAGGCCTGACTCTACTCCACATGACAGCAAAAGAGATAGCAGGAGATGAGAGAGACAGGAAGTGAAAGGTGCAGGCCTGCTGGGACCATGATCAACAGCGACTGTAACGCCAGATCAGAGAAGCAAGTAGAAACAGCTTAACAAGCTGATGGCTGTCTCTCACATCAGGCTAACTGTTAATTACTCATATTTAACAACTGTTGGCACACCTCTAGTAATTTCAGATATACTCAAATCAAACTGCTCATTGTTTAAAAAGATATTCAGCCCTCCAGCCTCAGGTAATAGCACAGTTATCACCATTTTCACAGCTTCCAGAAGCTCTGATACCAGAGACTTTCTAAATATGGGAACTATGACTCCCTGGCTCACAAGTCCAGAATCAGTAGAACCCTGTAGAGCTGTAACCTTAAAATGTAACACTGATGAGATGAAACAAATGTTTTATTGTATTTGATAGAATACAGGCAAAGTTCTGGTTTTTATTTTTACTTTTGTTTTTGACATTTTGCTTATTGCAAAGTACCTCTCTGTAAGGATGGGGAATGCCACAGCTCCAAAGACCACTTTACTGCGTTTGCCATTTAGATTTCACACATCAAAGAGCAGCAGCAGAGAATTTCTGCCAGCAGCCACCTGACAGCACTCATCAGGGACCACCCCAACCAGCTCCTTCTTTCAGACTCATGTACAATTTTTTATGCTTTGCTTCCAATGTGCTTCTAAAGTCTGTTGCACTTATCATTTAAAAAGCTACTGAGCGAGCGTGTCCAGTTTTAAGTCGTTAACCAACCTGTCAGCGGACATAAGCAGAGCACCAGTGTTTTCTCCAAGAAAAACAAAAGGAGACTAATTCATTTTATTTTCAATTCTCATGTATAGTCAGTAACATATTTGTCAAATTTCTGCTTTCTTGCATGAAGCAGCTTTACGTGAACACCCTCTGCGTAAATCAGTTTTGGTACAACTGGATTAACAATAAGTAAACTGGCTCTACAGTTTTATATAGCTCCAAATCAGAGTGCCCAAACCCCCATTTGTGTATACTACTCAACCGTAAAAACATAAGTGCAGTATTTTTGTGTTCCTTCTTCTGAAAAATGCTAAACCCAACCCTTACCATGAAAGCAATTTAGCAATATTTAGCAATATTTATTGCTATCCATCCATCAAATGCCCAAACAAGCTGAAATGGCATGGCACCTATGCTAATATAAGAATACGTACGGTTACATACTGCTTATTTTGATTAGAATGCGTCATCATTTTTGTGTGAGCATCACAATTGTTATTAAAATGTGTGACTAGTAAATTTCTAAATGCTTGACACTTGTACTCGCCCCTACACACAGGCGCCATCTAATAATGAACGTCGTTTAGTAGGTCATGATGTCTTCTGTTAATAATTAAATGATATGCCTATTAGCCTGTGTACAAGCTTTTTTTTTTTTTTTTGACACATTTAGGCTGACTTTTGGCATCTTAGTAATAAACATTTACAAAATATAAAAACGTGACTTGAAAATAGGCCATTGGCTGTTTCTTTGTCTTGTTCTTCTTCTTTTTATTTATTTATTTTTAATATCTCGCACCCCCACTCCCATGTCTCTGAATGGCGATATTCATTCATCTGCACACAGCAAGAGAGAGAGAGAGAGAGAGAGAGCGAGCGAGCGAGAGAGAGAGAGAGAGAGAGAAGCTTTCCTCTCCCTCAAGTTTCCAGCTGGCAGGGAGAAATAGGTTGACAGAGTACATGCTCGCACCGAGGCTATAAAGAAGAAGTCAGGCTTGAAGAGGCGGAAAAAAAGAACAAATAAACCTGGATTTGCGCTCTCATCGGCATCCGGTGAGGGATATGAAGAAGACAGATAAGAACATGGAAATGAACTGTAAGGGTTTGAAAGGACGACAGGGGAAATTTGTTGTCCTCATCTTTTATCTCCAGATGTTGTCCAGCCCCGTGGTGAGTGGCATTTTGATTCTTTTATTTATGCGCACTTGCCGCAGAATCTTCCTGTCTGCGCCGAGGTGCCGTTATCCACGAAGTGATTAAAAGCTGCTCAAAGTGAAACAAAGTCCCTTTGGTGTGAGCATTTAACACGCAAAAACGCTTTTAATTAGAAAACGATCTTCTCAATTACGCCCTAATGACATCTTTACTTTAATACCCCTTTTCACATTGTCCTCTGCCTTCTTTCTCGCTCTCTCTTCGGGGCATGCAGCAGACCTGAACAGCAAATGTCCTCATTAAGCTGGAGGCGCTAATTAGCGAGGCTCGCGACCGGCATCCATCAACCTGCGTCTTTATCAATCAAAGAGCAAATCAGCAGGGAAAACGTGTGTGTGGTGGTGGTGGTGGTGGGGGATACAGTGATGTTGTCATATAGATCGGAGAATGAATTACCAAAAAACGGGACCTGTTCTTTAATATGATTCTAATTCTGGCTCAAAATGTCAACTTGAATTAACTTGTAAACATCAGGGAACTCACGCGTAAATGTCGTTTATCCTTTCTAGAGTGCAGGCTCGTTATCTGCTCTAAAACTATGTCTGTTGTTGATGTTTGTTTAATAAACTGCATTTCACTTCCAAGTCGCCCCCCGACCCCCCAAAAATTGCTGCACCGATTGGCACCATAACTCCATCAGGCTCCAAGCGAAAGAAAATCAGCTTCTGCACATGTGTCTGCTTTCCTGCAGATAACTTAGTTGGATCTTATTTTCAGGCCGAAGCAATTCATCCGGACTGCGCCATCATCTCCCAGCACCTGAGGGCTCGTGAGATATGTAGCCAGACGAGGAGGAGCGAGGCGCAAAACCAGACCGACCACAGCGGTGGGTTCGCGCGCGGGTGTGTGAGTGTGTGATGCTGCTTTGTGTTTCTGCAAACACGCAAACACTTCAAGAGATAAGCAAGAAACGTTGGCGCACTGGGAGAGGATTTTAATAGACTGGAATGTGGGCTGAACTAAAAAAAAGGAGTTTTGAGATGGGCCGGGGAGTGAAAGGTACAACAAAACGCGTTTTTACGCTCACAGAGGAACGGCGCAGGTTAAAGTTTCAGCTCTTTGCAGTTTCAGCTGGTTTGGTTGGATGTCTTCTTCCTTTTGCTGTGATATTTGCGTCTTTGTGAGAGGCAATTTGCTTTCAACACGCAAAAAAAAAAAAGAAAAAAGAAAAATCTTTGCCCGTAAAAAATGAATAAAATCAAAGGTTTTTCATTTATTCAAATAATTATTCATTGAGGAAAATATGCTTAAAAAACCTTAAAGACAATGTGACAGAAAATGTACCAGCGACCATCACAGCAACTACACAGTTCAACCTCTGAGGAGAGGCCATGGTTTTAAAAAGGTCTGAAAGGATCAGCTGATTAACCCAATTTTACTTTTTAACCTTATCAACCATCCATTTAAGCTTCCGTAGATGCTTTCTTTCGGAAAACGATCACAGTAATGGGTGGTAAAAGTTCATATGTCCAATGCAATAGAATTAGCAACAGAAAGGACTGTACGCATTTAAAGTGACAAAACAGACAAAACAATATAGAATCTGATTAAAATCGAATTATAATATAGGATAAAAAATACATAAGCGGCTAGAATACTTTGGAAATTCTGTACAGTTGCTGCAGTGAGAACACAATACATTTAAAATAGTGACAATTAATTCACTTGTATTGTCTGTACAGCTTTCAGGTACATTTTGTGTTCCTTGCTCATTCTACTGCATTAGAATGCAAGAACATCTTTAGTTTTTTACCCCTCCATATAATATGATATTCCTACTTTTACTTATGTAAATGTTACTGTTTGTCATGTGATAGTATATTAAGAAGAAGTACATCAAAGTAACGTAGACATTAAAACTGTAGTCTGTTTATTTGTAGCAGTTCAGCTGTGTTAAATTGAACTTATTTTAAAAGGCTGAAAATGCCAGTAACACTGGAAATTTGTGTTGGTGCACTACTTTATCTCCATAATGACCTTTTTCTCACTCTTGTCACCTTTTCTTCCTCCTGGTGAGGCCTCACCTGCTCATTCTTCGAATGTGACTCACTCATTATTATTATTTATTCATTTTTTTAAATTAATGAACTTCCATCTCCCCGTGCACTTTAATGTCTCCATAGCAGACATTTCATCAGATACTACCCTAATACAACAACAACCTAAAAGTTCCCTTCTGTGAGAGTGATGAACTTTAACATTTCCAAACTAATTTGATCTTAATTAACGGTTAAATGGCACAACACATCGGTGCAAAGTTGTCATCTGCTGCTCATTACTGAGATAAATGTCTGTTGATAAAATGTGTGTTTGTGCCCCATTTGCATAACAGCAACTGTGCAGATGACATGTGTTATCATGCAGAGACAGAACCCAAAGAGGCATGCAGATTTGAACCTTATCAGCGGCTCACTCCTAGTGGTAAAGGGCCCAAACAGATGTTACATGACCTGTACCAGTTTGAAATGTGACGCCATTAGCTACAAATTTGAAAGTGATGGTTTGATTCCATCTAATGCCTGTTAACACTTATTTGTATTGACAGTTTAATTTGTTAGTTGCAAAGAAGTGCTCTGTGCATCGCCTGAAGTCCTGCAGCAGTCTGAACCTATAATCAGCTATGATCCAGCCAAGTATAGGTTTTATCACATAGAAACGTGTCTGTCTTCTAAATCCAAATTGGGAGCTGGTTGCACAGAAATGGGCCTGATAGCTGAAGGCTCTGCCTCCCATTTTACTGTCAGAAACTCTAGAAATCACAAGTACGCCAGCAATCTGAGAGTGAAGTGCTGTAGTGTGATAATGTGGTACTATGAGGTCTTTAGGATCTGACAGGGCCTGATTATTTAGACTTTTTATGTAAGGAGAAGCACTGTAAATTCAATTCTGGCTTTTACAGGGAGCCAATGAAGAAAAATTAATATGGGAATAACACAATCAAAGTTGGTTGTGGCTCAGGTGGTAGAGCAGGTCATCTACGAATCCCTGGCTGCTCCAGTCTGCATGTCAGATATCACTGGGTAAGATACTAACCTCAAGTTTCTCTACAATGCCCCCGGCTTCATTCGGATATAGCTGGATATCATCTGCATAGCAAGGAAAATGTATGCAGTGTTTTCTAATAAAATTTCCCTATGGAAACATGTATGATGTAAAGGATACTGGTCCCGGCACAGAACACTGTGACATTTTGTCCAGAGTGCCCATTTACATGCTCTCATCTGTGAATTGAACTGTTTTGTCTCTTGTTTTAGTCTACATAGAAAGATAAGTCCTTCAAGTTTACGGACCTTTAAAATCTTTAAAAAAAATACTGTTGATTACTATAGAATTTAAATTTTAACAATACTCTAACTTTCTGTCCCATCATCACGGGAAAATGTATATTTGTCCAAACATAAATAAGAGCTTTCTAATTTACAGCTTGTCATTTTGAGTATGTTAGCATGCTGATGCAACAACACTCAGCTGTTGAGAAAAGGTTAATGGGGTAGGCAGGTGCACTTTTGATGCTGTTGGAAATGATAGGATCAAGGACCGCGCCATCATCTAAAATACAATACTTATGTAATTTCCATTGCTGCGTTACTTTTATCTTCTGAAGCGTCATTAATGTTTGAGGGTTTTTTTTCGTTCATGTTCTCTTCGTTCTTCTCCCCCGGAGAGGTCCTTTGGAGCATTTGGTGAAACATTCCACACAGCAACTGATTTCTGTAATCATATTAAGTTTTTTGGGGGGTTATGCAGCATTATAATGCATTATTTATTTGCATAAACAACACATTGAAAGAGAAAACAATTAAATATGCCCTTTTCTTTCTGGACACTTTCACAACAATCAGGTGATTTTGGTTCATGTGCAGGGAGGAGGAAAATGGCAAAACATTTACATTTTTGATATGAAGATTACTTTTATTTTTGTTGCACATAAGGACAAGAGGGGGATTTATGACCAGGGTAAGACAAATAGATTATACTGGTAATCCAGCATTGGCTATGTGCAAGCATCTGCACAGACAGCATGCTAAAACCAACAGTTAAAGAGTGATGTTAAAGCTGAGTGAATGCTGATTTCAGCCCAGCAGCATCTTCAACAGGTAACAATGCATTAAATGCACTGGAAAGAAGAGGAATAAAAGTCAGTAGAAGCAAGACAGAATATGTGTGAGAGTGAGAGGGAGACAGGCGTAACAGTGATATCAGCAAGAGTGTTAAAGGAAGGTTTACAAGATTGTTGTGAGACCTGCTATGATTTGGAGATGTCGGCACTAAAAAAGACAGGAAGCCAAGCTGAAGATGTAAAGGTTTTCATTCTGAATGACTAAAATGGACAGAATTAGAAATGCATACATCTGAGGGACAGTGGACTGATTAGGTTAGACAGGCAAGGCTGAGATGGTTTAAACATGCGCAGAGGAGAGATGGTGGATATACTGGACAAAGGATGTTAAGGATGGAGCTGCCAGAAAGGGAGTTAAAGAGGAAAACCACAGAGAAGTTTCATTGATGTAGTGAAGGAAAACATGCGGAGGGTTGGTGTGACAGAAAAAGATGCTGGGGATAGGGTGAGATGGAGGCAGATTATCCGCTGTGGCGACTCCTAAAGAGAGGAGTTGAAAGAAAAAGAAGATATCTTCAAATGCTGTAGCAAGGGCATCAAATATATGTCAGTCTTTTATGCATCTCTAAGTCAGCACAACAGAGGATCTCTCAAAAGATTGAATTCATTCAAGTGACACCAAGTTAGCTGCATCATCCGGCATTCTAGCAGTCCTCATTATTATCCTCATTATTTCCTTATTATTTCTTTTTTCAAAGCTTGTCAGGCATTAAATGAGTTGCTTGTGAGATTGAAATGACAAATATGATTTTACTGAAAAACTATATAAACAAATACATATGTACATATATGCATATCATCTGCTGATTGGAAGGTTGGTGGTTCAATTCCCGGCTCCCCCAGTCTGCATGCCAAATATCCTTGGGCAAGATACTAACCCCCACTTGCTCTCCGATGCATGAATGTATGTTAGTTAGAAAGCACTGACAAAGCATGGACAACAGTGCTGGTGTGTATGGGTGAATGCGGTGTGTTGTATAGAGTGCTTTGAGCACTCCAGGAGAGTAGAAAAGCGCTATATAAGAATCGGTCCATTTACCATTCATTTCTCTCATAATTTTCATAAATGAACTGACTGTTTGCAACTGATGATGCTATACTGAATTTCAGTTTCAGAATACTTAACAATGAACCTTCTGCACATTTTGAATCTTTGGTAAATATATTGGTGAAGACAGGGCTGGACTGGGACAAAAAATCGGCCCGGGCATTTTGACTAGAGACCGGCCCACCAGGTATTATAGGAAAAACCATAAATCCTTTGAATGAAAACAAACGCTGTTGTCACAGTGATGTACACTGTCTTGTTGGTATATATGTATCAGTCTAATAAACTTAAACCTACACCATCCTCCCTATTCTGGTATTCTAAACAGTACCCGAAAGTAGACTGCTTGGTCGAGTTAACCTCCTGAACTATCTACAACACATGGTGAAAACCTGAAATTAAGACAGAGAAGACTAGAGGTGAGACATGATCATTACTGATTACTGATGACAGATTTAGATATATTTTCATAAACCATTCATTTGCCACATCAATAAACAGCATGGCAGGGCAAAATATTTTTCTAACATGGCAACCTTTAAAAAGTGAAAGGAAATAGAAAGACAGGTGAGAAAGAATAAAACTTAATTGACTTTTTGATGGCATTTTAAACACAGTACAGAATCTAGAAAATGTGGGGAAAATACTGGCATCATATACAGTACTTAGCTACTTCTGAAGAAATTATGATGGGACCCTAAAAAATTACTATGTACAATAATGGATTTGTATACATTTTACATCAGATGAAAACGTTTGTTGTAAGATTCAGATAATTATTTGTTAAAAGCAAGACATTTTAAATGAGAATAAGAAAGAAAAGTATTTCTTTGTGCCCCCTTTCCCTGTTAATGCCCTACCTGCCCCCTGGCAAAACTTTGCTAGACCCGCCCCTGCACAGTTACCAGCTGTCAGCTACTCAGAAAAGGATCCTGGTGTTATTTGTCTCTCAGAAACAGTTCATAACTTCCTTCAACTCATTCATGTCACCTAAAAGGTAAACCTGTTTCTCCATCACCTGTTCAGCTCTGATGATTCAGTAAGGACATCTCCTGGTTTCATCTGCATGTTTCCCTCTCACCAGATATCCAAACCGACATCATGACCAGCAGCTTTTACAGCTGTGCTCCAGCAAACATCAGCTGATACTAGAAATTAATATTAAATAAATTCTAACAACAGCTGTTTAAGCTTAAATGTGCTGCTGTTGTTTAATGCGACATCCGGTTTCCTGTTTCTAACGCAAAGTGGGCGATAAACAAACAAGAGAGAAAAGCCGATCAGCTGATCATTGATCAGTTTCATGATTGAAGTAGAAACAGGAGAGGGAGGGGAGAGAATGGGAGAAGAAGAGGCAGCTTTGCAGCAAAGACACAGAATAATTCCAGCTTTGTGTCTTTTTCATTGTAGCTGAAGTCCGGGACAAACTGTGTTCCTTTTCACCTCAATACTGAAAACGCATAATATTTACTCTGAATACCAGAAGATTCCGTTTTTACAGGACGGTTGGAGACTCTAATAAATAAAATAAATAAAGACTCTTATAAATAAAATAAGATAAAACAAGTTCAACATCAATAATATCATAGCACCCACCCAGCAGTATATAAACTCCGTCATGCTAGCTAGTAAGCAGTACGACGAGTTATTGTAACTGACTGTAAAAAGTCAGCATAACGAAAATAAACTCCACCTAAACTTGGTTTATATCTGACCCAGATAGACTGCAGGTCATAACTTCTTACCTGAAGTTCAGTTCACTGCCTCGGGTCTCTGCTCCTTCTGCGTTTCCGTCATCCACCTGCCAGCGTGTTGCATCTGCTGGCCTCCACCACTTGCTAATGTTACTGAATCTGTGGAAGCTCCGCAATAGCCTCCACCAAACAATTGAGTTATTTTTACACATTTCCCAGCATCTGGCCAATCCACCACCTTTCAGTGTTTATACCGTTACGGGAAAAAGAAAAAGAAAAAAAGAAAAGAAAGGAAACCATCGGCCCATAAAAACGAAAAATCACCATCGGCCCACCGGGCAAATGCCCGGTGTGCCCGATGGCCAGTCCAGCTATGGGTGAAGATGATCTAATATTGAACATAATCAGTATAATTACAAAATACAGCAATACAAATACAGAAAATAAAAAAACTATAAGTCTGATGTGGGATTAGTAGGGATGGAAATTTAGTGATTCAAATTTTATTATCGACATCGCTTATCGATTTGATTCCTTATTGATTCTGATTGATTCTTATGTACTCCAAGGAGAAATAACTACTCATTACTACTCATTACACTACATTTGCATTTCTCTGTAAAAATGACCTGAAATGCATTGACTCCTAATTTAACAATATGAACCATTTAACAATAAAAACCTAAAGGCTTCAAGTTCTCCCACACAAATCCGTATCCCATTGAATACACGGTCGCCAGAGTGATTCTACTTTTTGAAACATGAACAGGTAGAAATGCGGGCTGCAGCCAAGCTTCAGTTTGCTACCTGCTGAAGTTTAGGGTCTGGCTGTTGGGCTGGGTTAGGCATTCACCTAGCTTTAACTTCATTCTGGGTTACTGGCTAGCTTAGCATTAGCATGCTGTCTGTGGAGATGCGTACAAAGAACCAAAGTTGTGTTAGCAACATAACGCAGCTGTTATTGTCCTGGATGCAGTTTTCCGTTTAACATTTCGCTCTTGTCTTATAGTGCAATGAAATATCAATAAAATGTCCAGATCCACGCTGCATCACCAATTTCCTCCCCCACACACTAAGTAAAATCAGCTGATTGTAGCACAAGTGCAGTGGGAACCAATAAACAGGATGAGTAGACAAGCAGAATAACAATTCCAAGGAAATGAACTACTGGGAACCGGTTCTCTACAAGATTCCCATCCCTAAGAATTAGAACTGTTGCTTTTAAGGGAATAACTTTTGCCACTGCCACAACATACTCCTTACACAACCACACTCAGACATACGGCAAGCATTGTTATATGTCACCCAGAAAAAAAAAAAGTGTGTTCAATCAATAGATTAATTTTCAAGTCGCTTTTAAAAGCAATCTCATAACAATGAATACACTCATTGTCATGGTAAGCTGTGTGGAAAGCAGGATGAAAGACCCAAATGCAGAACTCGTACACGGGAAAGTAAACTGAAAGTGGCAGCTTTATTTGCTGGGAAAAATAATCCATAAAATAAACTCACAATAATCAAACCGAAACTAAGAACTAAAGACTGTCTCAGTTTTCTAGCTTCCCAAAGAAAACTAAGAACACAGAGGAAACACACAGCAAAGAGGGCACAACGCAACAACAGACAGAGGAAAACACAGGGCTTAAATACACAAGGAAGTAATGAGGGAATGAAACACAGGAGGGGAGCACAGCTGGGAATAGTCACACATAATGTGACAAATGGGAAGCAAAACTAAAGATACTGAACATGGGATAAGGACTATCGAAATGCAGACAAGACACTTTAAGACTATGACTGGGGGAATGAAAACAGAGACAGGACTAGACACTGAGACATGGAGACATTACTGGCCAGGGGAACAGAGGGAACAAGAAACACTGAGACAAGAGTAACTAAACGTAGACCACGGGGAAGACACAGAAACCAACAGACCCAGGACCATGACACTCATGTTTTCTAAAATAACCATATGTGGGGCCAAAAGTACTTGTTCTTCATAAATATACTCCAGTGTGTCCTGCTCTAGAAGTAGTAAGTCAGAGGTTTCTATTGCAAAATAAGATCATGTGATCATAATCAACCATATGTGTACAGTCATCCAAAAAGACAAAGACACAAACAAACAAACAAACCAAAAAACATCTGTTTGCACAATAAACATTAACATTAATAACACTGAGAAGTCAGTTCAATTCATGCTGTATAATAAATGAAGATGTTATTGAGTCGCTGCCTCAGCGCTGCTCTGGAAATGCTCATTTGTGTCCAAAGTTATTTCATACGTCACTGTTAATCCTAAATGGGGTGACATTCATGGCTAAGTGTATAATACTCTGGAGATGTCTGTTAATCAAAGCCTAAGAATAGATCCCTGCTCAGTGTGGGTTAAAACCCTTTTGATCTGAAAGGAAATGTTTAAAATGAATCATCAACCTCTTGACATTTCAGTTAATTGTAAACTCTAGCAGTTTATAGAACTCCAGAAGCACTGGGGAATAAAACATTTCAGCTTCTGAGATGATTGTTTGCAATTCCCCCCGCAGTTGAACACAAAGATGTCAGAAACAGTATAAGTTTCCATAATTTGGGGTTTTGGCTGCACTCGCTCTGGCTTTTGTTACATGAATGAATGAGGACAAATGCAAAAATCCTTAACATAGATCACATAATTGTGCCTCTTTCATTGACACCTCTAATCTCAGGCTAAAAATGAAATCTTTTCACAATCATCCAACCCAGTTGTCACATTGCTCTAAGTGTCTGTATGACTCAAGCCCAGAGATCTAAGTTTGAACACTTCCAAGCGGGAACTCTCTTATGGGAATTATTATTGCACCACTTGAGAGACAGCAAAAGTTTAATTTGAACTTGGAAGCAACACAACATGTATGAGGAACACAAAACAGCTTGAGGTAAACAACTTAATATAAAACTTGGTGCATATACAGTTCAAAGGACCTGTTAAAAAGGCCTGTGGAAAAAAAATATGGAACAGAATGAAGAGTCTGCAGTCTTCTGACAGTCCTGTGAGAAACATGGACAGGACAGGATTGTAAGTTGTAAGCTGCAGCTAACGGCAGTGTCATGCTTGAAGTAACTTGTATCACACTCTGTCAGAGCTTGTTGAAAATCAAAAGGTTTTCATACTGTTCCAAATGGCCACACTTAACGGCAGTGAAAAGTGAGCTGTCGTAGAGAGTGGGGATCCATTTATCCATCCTGGGTCTGCATTTAGGAGGTGCCCAGGAAGCATCCCAGTCAAATGCCTCCTTTGACCTTGAAGTACTTGAACTCTCCAACCCAGAGTAGACAATTTACCCTTTTACAGCCGAAAAAAGGGTTTTCTCACCTAGGAGCATGTTAAATATAAAGATTGTTTTTAATACTTTGATGAAAATCTTTGTGACTGTTTCTGTTGTAGATTCCAGCACTAAATACTATATTTCCTCTACCAGGCTTTTGGCTGAATCAGAACAAAGAGTAGAGCCCTGCACACTTCAGATTTCATCCTGCTACTTCTATCAGCATTCACATCATCACCAGCTCAATGCATAACCATGATATAATATCACATCCATGATATTTGACAGATAATGTTGGATCCTTCAGATTATAAGCTGTTTATGATCTTCTCCATACTTCTCTCTTCCCATTATTCTGTTACAAGATGTTTTTCAGATCTGTGCAGGCTCTTTCAGATGGTTTCTGTCAGAATGTAACCTGGCCCTCCTGGCCCTCCTGGCCCTCTCTGTTTCTTTTTATAAAGGTGTCCCTTGATTGTACACTTTAATGCACATGCCTCCTTGAGAGTGTTCTTGACTTGGTTAGAGGTTTTGAAGTTGTTTTTCTTAACCATGGAAATAAGCCATTATTCACTTTAATTGTCTTCTTTGGTCTTTCGGGGCTTGATGTTGTTGGGCTGGTCAGTGCATTAAATGCTTTCAAGAATGAACCAGATTATTGATTTGGCCACTCTTAAATTTGTTCCTGATTAGTTTATTTTGTTTTTTCAGTCCAATGGCCAATTGCACCAACATGTCTTTGGGCCTCATATTTCAAATTACACTGAAAATCTGTACAACACAAAGTCAACACTTCAGATATCATGTCTGCTTCAATAATCATGAAATTCCATGAGGGAATAGGCACATTCTGGCCATGAAACTGCTGGTCAGTCACTTGTTGCATTCATTTTGAGCCTCTGAAAATGGGGGACTGTGTGTAAAAATGATTGAAATTCCTAAACAGTTAATGCAAAAATCTTTAATCTGTTGAATTAAATCCTGCAGTCTGCACTTCAATCACATGTTGGTTGTTTGGTTTCAAATCCATTGTGGTGGTTTGCAGAGGCAAAACTGCAAAGATTGTGCCAAAGATTTGTCCCAGAAATTATGGAGCTAACTGTAAATGATGAACCACTCACTTTTTAAGTAAAATGGATTAAAAAATTTTTTTACACTACATGGTCAAAAACAGTGGGCAAACCTACACATTCCACCTACAGGAGCAGTTCAGCCTTCAAAACCTATGAAATGAAGCTCCCAGTGCACAGGTTTTGTGCTGATGTTAATGCCAGTGGAAGTTAGGAGCTCTGCAGTTGAGTCAGCAAAGCATTGGGGAGTTTTACTACTCTGCAGCTCAGCACTTGGCCACCCCGCCATTTACCTCTACGTGGTTTGTCACTTTTGCTGTCTTTTCTAAACATTTCCACTTTGCAATAATATCACTTACAGCTGATCATAGAAAATCTAGGTCGGAGGTCATTTCACAATCTGGCTTTTCTATTTACTTTTCCTGTTACAGTACCACGCTCAAATTGATAAGCTCTTTAGAAGGTGGTAATGGGATGGGAAACACCAGAATTAGAAGATTAAGAGGTGTGGTCCAATACTTTTATCTGATATAGTGCGTTTATACCGAAACAATCCACATCTGTAACCTTAAGACAAAAGGTTGATTCTGTTCATCTGGACGTAGCATTTTCAGTGGGAGAAACGTTTCGTCACTCATCCAAGTGACTCCTTCAGTCTCAGCTGACTGCAGGTTTCCCCAATCTTATAAACAGTACATTTGCACAATGACTGAAACTAGCACCACTGAATGAACAATTGGCTGAGAGGTCAGTTTCTTGATCATTAATATGCAAATTGTCATGACCATTGATCAACAACCACTAATCAAAGACCATTGATCAATGGCCATGAGTACCATTTACAAAGAGTTGGGGAATGGCTGCAATCACAGCATTGTAAGATGGCAAAAAACGTACCCTTAGGCCTCCTGCTCAGTTCCAAGCTGGTCTTTCCCTTTTAATCTAAGACACTTCATATTGCAAAACTCTGCAAATTAGTGGTGTAGAAGTACGGAGTGGTTAAAAATAAAGTAAATTTGTACTTACATACATAAATATTTGAGTGGATTCATGCATTTCATTACTAAATTGCTATAATGTAGTATTGGCAGTGGGTGCACTTCAAAGCACCCACATCTGTTGTTTCCTGTCTATAGTAAGCCCACGTGCTGTCACTGTGTCAGGATATGCCACTGTCCTAATTCACACTGTCATCGTGCACCAAGTCTTTAGAAAAGCAGCAATTTTAGCACATTTGGTTCCCATTTTGGCATCCTCTCACTGCACCTTTACAGCTTCATAGAGCTTCTGTATGGAGCCTTCAATATGTGGTACAGGTACAACCAACGGGAAAGAGTGCACTCTAATATTAGATATGTCTGACTTTTAATGAATTTACCTGCCGCTTTATATTGTAGCAAGTTGATTTAAATTCAACCCTACAAGCTGCTAGAACATTTTTGCTCTGCACCTGAAATTCAGTAATTAAATCAGGTCTCCCTTCAGCTATTCTCTTCTTGACTGTCAACAATGCTGCAGCTGAGAAAACAGATAGGACTGCGGTTTGGGTTTGTTCGTTCTTTGCCATGAAACTGAATTATTTTGTAACTGTTCTCTTTGTTCTGTAAGGATTAGACCTCTCTGTGTAAACCTGACGACGATCCTCCCACATACAGTGTGCTTAAAAAGACATTTCCCTCTCACCAGATTTAAATTTGAGAGATCCAGTTTTGTCTATAATCAGTGAGAAATATCCGCAATCTTGGAGAATGCATTTTCCTAATCCTTGATAACAATTTAGTCCTTGTATAAATCCTTTATTTCCAGCAAAACCCCAGCAGGTAGTTAACTGCAAGCTTGTATCTACTATGTAACCATTGTTTTTACTCAGAACTTTACTTTAATCGCCTTATCAACAGTAGATCCCCCTCACAACAAGATGCTCTCGACAGGGAGTGGTTTGAAAAGCATTGTTTCTCAGGCTGTGATTAATTCTGGCTTAGTGTGGATGGAAAGCCACGAGAGAGGAGAAGAGGCTCTTTTATAATTAGCTGGTTTAGTGGAGACATAACAAGCTTTTTTTTTAATCTATTTTTTTTTTTGCTGCACATATTTGTCTTTAATAAGATTAATTATGGTTATTTTGCTTTTAAGTACCACAAAAAGCATGCAAGCTTTATCCTGGAACTGTCACAGACAGCCAAAGGGATCCAAAAGCAGATTGGGGTACAGATGAGAACAGTTTATTACCAGGTTTGCGGTTTAATTATATTTAATTAGGGTTGCCCAGAGATTGTGGTTTGCAGAAGGTAAGTGTGAGTGAGTGATCAAAGGTATGCTGAATTAGCTGAGCATGAGCCGGCTGAAAGAGGGAGTTGCAGGATGAGGTTAACTAAGTATGCAGCTCACTGAGCGGTGCAGAGCTGGGCAGGAAAGTTTGCATATTTCCGACCGTATAGTTGTAGTGCAATGGGAAAACAGCTGCCAAGGGCGAGGGGAGATGTACACAGGGCGCCAGTCCACCACAGTGGTGTTTCATATATTCTAGTTCAAAATTAAGGACCAAGTTTTCCTCTCCTCTCACTGTTGACTAGGGTAGTGTCCTTCACCATACCAGCAAGCAGCTAAAAGTGGTTGCAGGGACTAACTTCTGTATAGATTAAATTAACTAAAGCAGAGGTGCAGGATTACATACAAGCTTTATTAAGGCATTTGCATTTTTCTAAAGAGAGAGGGGACCAAAAATGTGGCAGTAGAAGAAAAGTAAGGATATCAGAATTATCCAGTGGACATCGCAAGTGTTCTGCATACAATTTTCAAGACAATCCATCCAGTAGGTTTTGAGTTATTTCATCCCAAAGAAAGACTGACACTTCTAGTCATAATGGAGCCAACAGATAAAGGCATGAACTGTAAAACATGCAGCGACTGTGTGTTTGGTCGTGACGTGCTGTGTTAAAACAACCCCACAATTCATAGCGCCAACCCTTGAGATACCAACTCACTGAACAAACAGTGAGTGAGATGACAGATGATGTGAAGCATCACTCCACACAATCCCTTTGTCATTTCGGAATCCTCGACTTCAGGAACATCAGACTGAGTCAGCCTGACAGCGACACAGTCCAACCATCCAGGGGTCTCTGCAAATAACCGTGCACCCCTGTTTCACTATCGCTTCCCAGGGTTACGATGGGTTGCAGATTATCTGATTAGATGAGTGCAGTTGGTTTTGTGGGACAGAAAAACATTGGTGTAAGAGTGCATAATGGATTAGATATGGTGGCTTTATACAGATGAAGTGAGGCAGAGAGAGAAAATGGGAATTTCACTCTGACAGAGTCACCGCTCTGTCTCACATAAATGTCAGCAGCCATAACACGGGTTAAAAATCACCTGCAGGGCTCATGACTGAGCGCTGAGCTGTTTAATCTACTTTTCTCTTGTTTGGTATCCGTGACATGACATGCTTAAATGTCTGTTAAAATAGAGTTATTATTGTGACTGAGGAATATTGAAATGCCTGTATCTACAATAATGCTGTGTAGGCGTTAGAGAATCTAATTCGGGATTTTGTACATAGAGGACCATAACTGTGCAACAGAAGACATTAATGTCTAAATAAACGGCGGAAATTAAAAAAAAAAAAAAAAAAAAAAAATCTGTTAATTGATTTACCCATTTTATTGCACAATTATTTATTAAATCATAAAATGCTATATTTCAGTGTGTGTTCCTGACTCTCCTGGTCCTGGACCCAGAGGATTTTATTTTGTTGTGTTTTTCCCATTAAATTAATTTAATTCCAATTTAATCTGCAGTATTTCAGTCTATTTATTACTGCTGTCAATGTAACATTTATGAACTTCATTCAAATTTAACCAGTTCAATTATAAACTACAGTGTATAACCACATTTACAAAAATGTTGTATTTTTCTAAATGAATAGGCCCCATAGTCCCATTTTTTTAAATTTTAGTTTTAAGAAACTCAAAGTCAAAAGGTTTAAAATTTAAGTCCCCATTTCACTTAGCACCATTTGAGCAGCTTTGCAATTTAACTTCAATATTTAATATGAAATAACATAAAAATGTATCAGGTATACTTTACTGTTTTTTGCATTTACATTTTAAACAAGGTCAATATTCTTAAATTATAAATGAAATAAAACCACTGCTGGTCTGCTGGTATTTAAACACAGACTTCTCTGGTGGATTTCGATGGCTTGTCTTTAGCTGGGCGGAGGTGTTGACAGACAGATTTGGATTGCCAGTTTATTTATTTTATTTTATTTTAATTTATTTTTTAAATTAAGGTAGCTAATTCAGTTTGCAAGAACCCAGAGCAAGAAGGGCTGATAGAAGGGTGAGAAGACGATGTCTGCAGTTTAGGAAAATTACTGACCTCAGCTGCACAGACAGCAGACTAAAAGGACATCACAATTTACAGTTAAGTTTAAACGTGACCCAGTTTGGAAAGCCCTCTTCACAAGATGTGAATACACCTTACCGTGACCTTTCCTTTCCATGTCCTCCAGTTGCCTTTCCAATGTTATTTACAATTTGAATTTGCCGTTTCCTAACCTCTCTCTCTTAAACTAAATCAAACAGTAAAGGACAGGTTAACTTTTAGAGCCTGTTTTATAATAATAAAAACACAGAAAGTGGTTCCTGCGATATTAAAACGTTTCTTCTTTGTGAAGTTTCAAAGTAAGAGTTGGTGTTATGCTATAGTAGAGAGAAGAAGAATCCAGCTTTGAGGAGAATCTGATAATGCCTGACCCAACTGAAAAAAAAAAAAGATCGTAAGGAACTGAGGATGCATCACAGCAAATTTTGGCTTTGAAATTGGGATGTGAGAGAGCAGCAGGTCAAATAGAGGGTGGGCGGGATGCAAGGGGACACCTGTTCTTCTCAGCTGTGGCTCCTGAAGGCCAGCAGCAGCTTCTGGTCCAGGCTATTCTTCCTTAGGACACAGAGTAAGTGTAGTTGCTGTTGGGTGTTGGTGTTGTGGGTCCAGATGAGATCAGCTGAGATGAGGGTGCCCAGAAACCTGAAGCTGTGTCAGGGCGTTGAGTCTCGTGACCCAGCAGTTTGAGTATACAGTGTTTTTTGTGACTCTAATTTTAAAAAGCTGGTTTAAGTTCAAATTTCACAGTTTAGCCTTGAGTTTAGTTCTTTCTATGCTTGGAGTTTTTCTTGTCTTTGCAGTTTATAGTTGACTATTGGGTTCCCTTTGTGTTCTCATCCTTTTGCCCCTCGGTCTCCAGGTCCCAGTCTTGTTGTTGTGGCTCGTCTCCCCTGTCTGCCATGTGCGTTCATGTATGTCCTCCCCAGCCGATCATGTCTCCCTCTCCCTCTCCCTCTCCCTCCTCGTCCCTCGCTCCCTTTCTCTCTCTCTTCCCCTCCTTGTCCCTCTCTCACTGTCTCCCTCCTTTTCCCTCGCTCACCCTCTCTCCCCTCTGTGTCTCTCGCTCCCTTGTTCCCTGGGACCTAATCACCCCTCAAGGATATCTTCAATATTAGTACAGGGGAATTTGTTGTACAGTGAGCAAACATCACAAAACCATCAAGCAAAAGGCAATAAATATAGAGAAAAAGCAAAATTTAGCAACATGGTAGGAACATATGGAAGAAGATAGGAAGAAAGGGAGAGAGAAAGAAAGGATTAAAGGGAGACAAAGCGAGAAGGAGAGAAGGCAGAAGGGAAGGAGGAACATTGGAACTGAGGAAGAACGATAAAGAATAAGACAGAGGAAGTGAGGAGGAAATAAGAGAAAAAGATGGAAGGGAGGGAAAAAGAGGTAAGGAGAGATGGGGAGGGAATAAAATGGGGGAAAAATAGGCAGGGAGGGAGATAGGGTTGAACACAGGAGATAGGGAAGAAGATAGGAAGGTACTGAAGAAGATAATGAGGGAGGAACCTCAGGAGGAAGATAGGAGGTGAGGGAAAAATGAGGGAGAGAAGAAGATAGGGTAGCTGAGAAGGAGATAGGAAGGAGGGAAGAAGAAAGGGAGAAACAGAGCGATGAAGATAGATTGGAAGGAACATAGGGCTCAAGGAAGGAAGGTAGGGATGAAGATACAGAGAAAGGACGGCCGAGAGTGTCACGGCGGGGTGCGCCGGTGTGTTTGTTAGAGCGGACCCAAAAGCAGACACTGGAGGAAGGAGCTGGTTTGCAAACAGAAGGCAAGCCTTTATTTTGGCTGAAAACATGAAACTATGAAACACCAAGAATAACTATGAAAAACTGTGACGAAACTATGACTGACTATGATAACAAAACGTGACTCAGACTGTCACTGGAACTGTGACTAGATGACATGAGGGAAATTGGCAGACGTCCTGACAATGAACAGTAAGAGACAAAGGACATAAATACACACATCAGGTGATCAGGGGAAGTGGAGACACATGAGAAAAACAGCTGACCAGGATGAACATGACAGCATTAACCAGGCAGACCAGACAGATAAGACACAATAAACAACAAGGGGAACTTTAACACATGGGAAGATGACCCAAAGGAGACCTACTAAACAATGAACAATAACTACAACTAAGGAACCCAGGATCTAATGCCAAAAGGACTAACTATAAACAGTGAATATCAAAATACAAGAAAACACAAAGCGCTGGGTCATACGACCCAGGACTGTGACAGAGAGTTAGGGCTGAACTTGGGGATGGAGGGAGAAAGATAGGTCGGGAGAAAGGAAGCAACTGAGGAAAATAATTAGGAAGAAAGAGAGGGAAATAGCTAGGGAGTGAGTAAGAAAGGAAGAGAGGGAGAAAGCAAAACAGAGAGAGGGAGGGCATAAGATAGGGAGCAAAAGCGGGAGATTTGGAGGGAGTTGGGGCAGATAAAGGAAGATACAGAGGGAGGAAGGGAAGAAGATATAGCGGGAGGAACATTGGGATAGAGGAAGATTGAGAGGAAGGGGGGAAAATAGGTAAGGAATGAGATAGGGACAGAATAAATGGGGGTAGAAAGGCAGTGAGGGAGATAGGGAAGAAGACTAAGAGGGATGCAGATGGAAGAAAATTAAGGGAAAAAGGATGGAAAGAGATAGGGTTGAACAGGGAGGGAGCTAGGTAGGAAGACAGCAAGTGAAGAACTGTAGAAAAAGATGAGGGAGAAAGGGAAGGAAAGAGGAAGATAGGGAGGGAGGGAGATAAGAAGAAGCGAGAAAGGACGATTGAGAAGAATGAGAAAGTTAGGGGGTCAAGGATAAAGGAAATCTTTGTCCTTAAAGGGCAATTTGTTGTACAGTCAGCAGAAATCCCACAACCATCAAGCAAAATGCAATAAATATACACAAAAATAAAGAAAAAATGAGCAACATTAACATTAAGAACACAATGAGTAGATAAAGAAGAAGATGGAGGGAGTGAGGGATGAAGGGACATATGGAGGAGGACAGGGAGGAAGAAGGGGGGAGATAAGGCAGGAGGGAGAAAAAGGATGTTGATAGTCTAGTCAACAGGATAATTTGTAATGCTTCTTTAATGAGCATAATAATTTTCAGTTCTGCTCTTGTAATAGGTAAAAATATGTTTCTATTGATACATTATAACCTTTAGAAACAAGCGATTTTTTCTGTATGTGTAGAAATCTCATTAGCTTCATCTGTTTGTCCACATACTCACATCTTTGCTGCCCTTTGTCACTTTTACATGATTCAGTAGCTTTCTATCATACACTGGTTTCTTTTTTCTCATCTGTTCTCTGATGTAATCCCACAGGCTGCCTTACTGTTTCTGCCTGCTTGTTACCTGAAATCACAAAGTTGGGAAAAATAAGGAAAAGTTTACTTGGAGATAAATTATCTGAATTTTAGGAGCGTGACCACGTCTTCGAACACGCCCTTTCCGGTTCTCATCTATATATGACAACCCAGTTCTACAAGCTGTTCGTTCTCGTTTTCATGCCCCAACCTCCGCTTTTCAGTTCTTTCACTTCTTCACTTCTCATTAGTACATGGGGATCTGCCAGGCCTGGGAGCTGCCGCAAGTCCCCTCAGAGGCCTTCCCCAAACCGCAGCTCAATTCATCTTTAAGCCATTCGCCTTCATCTACTAAAAAACGCTGTCAAACCTAAAATGGGGACGTGGGCCCAGCTAGAGAAATATTTTAAATGGATTAAACTGTCAAGAACCAAGGTTTACACGCACAGATGGGACCCAAAAGCAAACTCAATACGAAATTCACGGGAACTATGTACAGATTTATTTCTTTAACATAAATGACCAGGAACAACCAAGGGAACAAGAATATAACTCAAGCCGAGGAAACCGGGAACTGAAATGCCCTGGGAAGCCGTGATCGGGATCGTGGGAAGATGCAACAGAAAGGGGAAACAATTACTCGGACGCAGGAGAACGGAGAGTCAAAACTAAACAAGAATTAGAATGCTGCGGCTTACAATCAGAGTCAGACCGTGGGGCTCGGAGGGGAGGGTGTCCGTGGGAAAATCCTAGCAGGGAAAGATGGAGACTGAGGGAGTTCTCTCGCACGCAGAACAGGCAGGAGGGCGTAATATTAACACAGGTAACAAAATACCTGAATAAACTCAGAGCTTAGGAGACCCAAGCTACCACCAAGAGTGACTAACGGACTGGCGTGGAGCAGCTGTCCGCACTGGGTGAAATAGTCCTGCTGCAATTGCCTGGGATGGAATACAGGTGTGATGCTGATGCCCCAACCCGAGGGCGTGGCCACCGAGGCAACCCGAACACTCCCCGGATACTGCTCCGGGGATAATGACATAAACTATTAGACTACCTTTTTAAATGACCTGATTTTGGATCACGTTTTTGTTTTTTACCGTATTTTTAAATGGGTCCCGCCCATGGACACTAACAAAAACAAACAGGCACAAAACAAACCCTGATGGAGTCATCCAGGGAGAACTGAGAGACTCTGGGAACAAACTAAGAATAAACTAATCAGCAGTTTGTAAACTGGTGCTAGGGCAGATTTTAATAATAAACACATCTTTAAAATTGTCAGTTTTCATCAGGTTCTCACATTAATTGCAATTACAACAACAACAACTTCCAATTTTCTGGTTTGGAGCAGAAAGAGACCTGCAGACTAGTTTGTCCTTGATTGTTGGCGTGCTTCTGAAGCGGATTCCTGGGGGTTCAGTAAAAATCTCTCATAAAGTATTATTACTCTCAGCAGTTTCCCATTTTTTTCTTTCTAATGTTTTTGATGCTGTAGCATGCGGCAAAGTAAGGTTTATGAGCTTGCACTTGCTGTGGTTTAGAGCTGATCAATTTGCTTCTCTCAAGTGATAAAACTTTGTTATGAGCCAGTGTGAACACCTGAGATTTATGTCTGTGCGAAATGCTGCTGTCATAGACTGGACTCGGGAGTCCTGATCACAATGTCTCAGTCTCACATCCTAAAAGAGAAGGTAATGAAAACTGTCTGCATGTTACATGGGGTTTCAGATAGTCCTATTTCTGATGATTCAGGTTTGCAGGTATCCTTCATTGTCCTCTGAAATCCATCCAAAAAGTTAATGGCCTGTAGGTAATAATCCAAGCTGAACTTCAGATTTTCATTCAGGGGTTTTCTGTGCCTGAGAAATACAAACATATCATCGGTGTGTCTTCTGCACCGCACAGTTTTTTGTTTGGAAAAATGTTAAGTTTCTGCCATTTTCCTATTAACAGATATGTACAGTAGATGGAAAACATCCATCCATAGCTGTCACCATTTCCTGACTTAGTTTGTCCTGAAAAAGTATTATTTTGAAGAATCCACTCAGTGAGTTGCACAAAAACATCACTAGTGGACATAAGGTCAATCCGTCTGCGCCTCAAATAGTATCTTAAGGCCATCGGACCTACATCATGTGCTATATTACTTTTTATATATCTAGGTTATCATAAAGTGGAATTCTAGCAAAGAACATGAAACCCCAAATTGAACAAGCTCACTGAAATGAGTCACCAGATTTGAGTCTGGTAGTAGAGCACCTTGCAGATTTGTCAATAAAAACTTATATCTTAAGTGACTTAGTTGCTTATTTTCTCACATACAGCCTCTGGTACACTTTTCCCTTTGTCAGTCACCAGTTAGGAAAGTATTTATTACATCAAGGGTCACAAACACAATCGAATGAATGGCAGCAGTAGGACAGAATTTGCCTCACCAACATCCTGCCGAGTGCAGAGCAGTAATCTCCATTTCAGATGCAGGCGGGCTGTGTTTATGTTTTACTCAGAAATCACTCTAGCCTCCGAAACTGTTTTATGTTCCTCGAAGTTTATGGTGCCTGAGGATTTGATACTTTTTTCTTTTTTTCAGAGAAGAGATTTCCTGCTTAAAATGCATTTGACATTTATTTTGATCTCACCTCAGCCTTTGGGGTAAATGAAAAAAAAAAATCTGCTTACATTGCCTTTTTAATTCATCACTGCTGTTGACATTTATCCACGGTGCACTGAGATGACTGCAGATATTTGGTGCAGCACACGCACCATTTATCAGCACAATTAAAATTGATCAGACAAGCTACTCCATCCAATCATCCACTTTCTCCTGTCAAATCTGTCAACTCGATGAAAAATGAATTAGTCCATTATACACCGGCGAGTAATCCGCGGTTTATATAGAATGTATTTGATGAAAAAAAAGTGAAAGCTTTTAATGTGGGCCAATCACAGCTACAAGACTCTGGACGGGACTTGTCAGCTGGTTTTATGTATCACTTTGGATTTATTAGGTCAGGATTAATATAAATACCCAATTTTAATTTTACGAGAGTGAATATGTGACTTGGCAATCAGGTCACCTGAATGTACTGTGTTTGCACATGAAGGCCTGAGGTTTAAATGCGTCTGCGCCGTTCTTCATAAATAAAACAGCAGGATGTATGTCACGCTGCAGGGAACTCTTCATAGCATTGCTGGAGTTCAGGGCTTTTTGAAATGTACTCAGTCTTTCATAAACATGCGAGATGCTGAGGCTGTTGACGGACGACTGAAAAGCATTAGATCTCATTTTTCCTTCGTGGTACACATAAAGACACCAGATAATGTTGATACGATAACAGAGATATTACAAACACTGATGTAGCAAATTGTGTAATATCTACATAACTTATTGGAGCTCAGATTCTTTTTTCAAATGTATATTTATTATTTACATATCTAGTATTTCAACTGTATTTCTCAATTTTTTAAAAATTGTTTTTAAATGATTATTTCTTTTACTTATCTATTTTATATGTGTATTTTTCTGTTTGACATCTGTTGTTGACAGTAAAGGATACATTTCATTGTACAGGGAAACATGTTTCTCTGCTGTGCATATGACAATAACTTTGAAACATAATGATTGTGCTTGATGGCGAGGGGATCATCACAGTAGTTGCGAATCATCCCGGATGGCACAAAAATGTCTGAAACAAACTGTAATGTCAGTTTAATAGTTGTGGAGGTATTTGTGATCAAATGCGGCAATGGGGACTAAACACACAAACACACAAACACACACACACTCACACACAATCAGAAAACACGAGAAGGTTTTCAGACTCAAAACAAAGTTTGCTTCCTGTTTCACAGTCTGAGCCCTGAAGACGAGAGAGAATTGAATAATGACTCGTTGCCATTTCTCCAGATTGGTGTGACAGATTGAGCGCAGCAGACAGAGCTAATCAGCTGAAGATAATTAATTAAAAGTCAAGCATTGAAAATATACTCAAGTCACATTCAGAATAGTCGTGTTTTAATAGTTCAGTTTTACAAATCTCAAGCCACATTTCATTTAAGATTAGACTTAAAACTCTTCTTTTTTTTTATGAAACTTTATAAACTTGATAAAACTGCCCCTCCCTGAGGCTGGTTCTGCTGGGTTCTTCCTGTTAAAAGGGAGTTTTTCCTTCCCATTGTCGCCAAGTGCTTGTTCATCCCGGGCTGACTGATTGTTGGGGTTTTCTGGGGTCTTCACCTTGCAATATAAATATATTGCCAATAACTTTGTAGTAACTGTTCTTGCAATTTTGTGATATATAAGTAAAACTGAAATGAATTGAATAGTGAATATTTTGTTCATAAGGGGCCAAACTTTCGTGTAACTTTTAAAGTGGTCTTTAATAAACGTTTGTAGATGTTCAATAAATCACTGCACCTATTTCCCATTTGTAAACATATGAGGGGTAGCTTAAGACTTTTACTGTATATTTTGTAAAAACTGTGATTGGCAAAGCTACTAAGTGAAGCTGTAAATGTTTGCATAAATTTAGTGAACTTGACCTGTTCTAATTACCTATGAAGTTTAAAATATAAGTACAAACTTTTAGGATGCGGTTTGTGGAAGTAGAGTTATTCTCACTAAAGCTTGACAAAAGAGATGTTCAGCTTTGCAGCTGGATTTTGCACTAAATCTTGAGCACCTGAGTGTCTATACTGTCAGAGCATCAGAGTGTCAGCATTGTGATAGTGTTATTAATAACTTTCTGCTGCTTCTCCCTCTGTCTCTGTTTGCAGGATGTAAAACAGAGTGGGATGAGATCGGGTGCTGGCTGAGAGCTGAGGTTGGGCAGGTGGTCAATTTGTCCTGCTCTGAAGTCTTCCAGCATTTCTCCAGCAATCAAGGTTGGTTCCTGCACCAGCCTCAGTGAACACAGAAAAGCACAGATCCTCATAGCCAAATCATCTGATCACCAGAATTGCTAAAATAATATAATGTAAAAATCAGATTCTTGGATGCTGTGCTGTCGCACCAGTACTAAGTCTAATTATCTTCACTGGATAATCAGCACAGCTAATGCAGGCTGGAGTCACTGCTGGAGAATCATAGAATGTATTATTCATGTATGTTTGTTGGCAAGAACACACACACACACACACACACACACACACACACACACACACACACACACACACGTATATATATATAATATGCTCTAGGATGTTTTTGGCAGAAGTGGTTTGAAATCTTGTCTGCAGGGTTCATTCATCACAATTTGACATCCTCTTAGGCTGCTGTCTCCTCGAAGAAAGTCCTTGTGACACCATGAGAAATAAGTTCTTTCTTAATAATGGGCTGTTGCATTTACCAGTTTTTATATTTACACATACGTGTGTAAATAATGCACATGCATCCACGTTAAGATTTTTATTAGCTTTTTCTTTGGTTAAAACAATTACATGCTTTGCGACTATTAAACTGGTCCTTACAGGACAACAAGTAAACGTTTAAAATGACGCGCACAGACAGAAATATTGATCTGTGCACTGTTGTATTGTTACAGGATCATTAGCGGAGGGAAAGCCACATTAATTAACAAGTAATGCTCTTTCCTCCTTTACCTTGATGGAAATAACGGCTCATTATGATCTGAATTGCTGATCACCCAAACAAACAAGAGGCTTTGCTTTCAGCTGCACAGTTTGCAGCATTTGGACTCCAGTCGGTTTCTGTTTGCTCAGAGGAAATAATGAACAAAGAAAAAAAACCTCCTGTCATGTATTTTTATGCATCTTTGTTCTGCTAAACAGCAATTCTGCTATTACCTATGCGCTATCTCTGGCAAAGACATTTAAATACACAGTCCCACAAATACCAGATGACTTTCTCCTGTCACCCGCTGTATCCAAATGAACTTTACCTAAAAGCAGACGTCAGTGGACATAAAAGAATAAATCATTTTTTGACTGAAAGGACGATGGACCGAAATAGTCTCAGAGAGGAAATACTGGTGCAAGTGTACCGGAATGATGACTTAAAGCTTGTAGGTTAAAGCAAGGAGTGTAAAGCAATTATGATTCAATATTTAATTATAAAGGAATTAATCAGCTCATGGTTTCACAAGCATTTTGCAAATTTTTAAATATTCTTATTTTTTTCCCCTTCACACAGCTGCAGGGAAGCATATCATTTACTTAAAGTACGTCTCTTCGATAGGTTTACGTGAAAACACTGCTGCAGTGTGAAAATAGGCTCCCCTGAGCTTATGAATGAGGTTCTGCATATTGTTTAACTGTCCAGCCAGCAACTTCTGTTCAATCTCACAGTGTTGCTGTTGGTGACAGCAAGCGGATGTCATTAGTCAAAAATCACCGTACACTGCTGCTTTGTGCTAAACAGCAGATACAGTCTCAGAAGAAAGCACAGTGGAGACTTTAGAAGATAAAGAGTCAGATATTTCCAAAAGAAGTTGGAAGAGACCAAAGTGAGCTTCAATAGACTGAGTAGAGGATTTGCTTCAAATGTAAAGGAGAAAAAGAAATTAAAAGATGATAATGGTGTAGCAGTTATTAGCCCTGAAAGATAAAAAGGAAAATACACCTGCAGAGTTTCAGTAGGTTTCTTCACTTTTCAAGAACCCTAAAAGTTAAACTTGAACAAAGGAGCCAGGGTGTAATTTCAACAGCATTTCACAACAAAAAGGGACGTGAATAATTTTTATTCAGGTAGATTTAAAATAGCTCTTATTGTCAGACAGTTGTGTTGTAAAATGTATGAAAATGACTAAAAACCAAGACAGAAAAGGACACTTGGCGTAACAAAAACAGCTTCACTGAGCTTCTAAACCCGGGCTGTCAAACAGCCTGCAGGTCAGAACTAGCCCATCAGACTGTCCCACTGGAGGGATTTGAAAAGTGCCAAAATTGTAGAGAAAGAGGGCATTTAGCAGTTTCACCCAAACATCGTGTTGAAAGCTAAAGGACAGGAGACTGACTGAACATTGTTGAGATCTCAGGGTGTTCATCACCATGTTTTGCAAATGCATGGTGCATTACATGTGAACATTTTCAGCAGGTAGTTGTACGTCTTTATAAGAAAGAGAAAATTTGAAGGTGTTATTTATAGGTTCCCATGCAGTGGTTATGTGACCCATAAACTGAACTGAAATTGCAGCTTTCATTCTTAACAGACTGAAAAAGTGGCTCCAAGTGGTTTGCACATTCCCCTTGCAAACAAAAAGATCCCCGGTTTACTCCTGGAAGGAAACACAAATCCTTTTGGGGTTGTGTCAGGAAGGGCACAAAAAATAGTAAAAGAACAACATTCGTATATTTGTGCGATTGAAACACTTGAAATTAACTGTCTCCTTGCGTTCTCTCTTTGGATTCCCCACATTAGGGTATGTTTACAGGAACTGTACTGCTGACGGTTGGTCGGAAATGTATCCACCCTATGAGGAGGCCTGCGTGTTCAGCGATGACAGCGAGCCTGAGTCCGAGGTATACGGACATGTGGTTGTAATCATGCCAGTCAATGAAGGATGAACATATTGTTTCTACTTCCTCTATCGCTGTTTCCTTTTTATATCAGAACTATTTGTAGTTAGCTGTGAGGACTTTTGTTCCAGGAATAAATGTAAACAACTCAGGGGAAATTACAGGTCCTGAAATTGTTTATATATTTGAATAACTACACAGTTTAAAGTACATGTTTTTCAGTGTTTTAGTATAATTACCACTTTTTGTATCTAAAGCTTAAATAAATTATTATTCATTCATGAATCTTAGAAAGAAAGAACCCTTGAAGTTGCAGCGATCTGAGTCAGACTCACAGCTTCAGACTTTTATTTTGATATTTTTCTAAACTAACAGTTTCTCTGTTTCCCCGTCTCCAGACGAGTTACCTTTATACCTTCAGACAGGTTTACACCGTAGGCTACGCCACGTCACTCATCTCCCTCATTACAGCCATCGTGGTGTTCGCAGCCTTCAGGTTAGACCAGAGCAGCACACACCACCATCTGCACCCACAAAAGGCCAATAAAAGGGAAAATTTCTATGATGCCGACACATTCAGGATTTGTGTGGTTAGGACCGCATCTTATAATTTTAGGAAAATATGCATATATTCAGATGATAAAGCCTCAAAGAGTCTTTGTAGTACTGAGGATTATGAATCATCTTACACATGCAAATTCATGAAGTTGTTTACCTTCTTCTTCCACCTTATGAAATATTAATTTACATGCAGTATATGCTTTACGCTATTGTTACGCAGGAAGTTCCGCTGCACCAGAAACTACATCCACATCAACCTGTTCGCCTCCTTCATCCTGAGAGCCAGTGCCGTCTTCATTAAAGACACCGTGCTGTTTGCTGATGAGACCTTGGACCACTGCTCCATGTCCACGGTGAGGGGCTCTAATTGATGTTTGCATCACAAAATAGATTCCCACATGCTGTGTGATTGAGTTAACAGTGGAAACAGAGAACGAGGAGGGGAAGACACGTGGCAAAACGATGAGAGGGAAAATCCTCTCATTAGACTGATGAAATCTTTTAGCAATAATTTAAGATTTTTTTTATGGTGGAAAAAAGAGGTTTAAATCTACGACAGACAGACAGACAGACAGACAGAGAGAGAAGGTTATATATATATATATAACCGTAGGAATGATCTGAAGTGGTCTTTATGTTAGTGGGGTCTGAGGGAGAAGGAACTCTGTTGGGTCTGTAGTGTGAAATGGAGTGGGTGTGATGGGTTGTCCATGATGGACAACAGTTTGTCAGTGCCCTCCTGTCCCTCTGTGACTCAAACGCCTCCAGATTGTGGCCACCGATTAATTTGTTGTTCCTGCTGGCATCTCTGGCACAGATGCCACCCCTCCAAGCAGACAACAGCACTTGCTGCTAAAAATTGGTTTTGCCGTTTTGCCTCAAAGGAACTGAGGTTCCTCAAAAAATAGAGTCCATTCTGTCATTCATGTGAACACCCTAGTACCTGTAGCCGTCCACTGCTTCAGTCACCCATCATGCTAATGGGCTTAGTCACCGGAAATCAACCACCATCTCTTTTGAGTGGCTGACTTTCAGAAGGAGGTGGTTTTCTGCCAGAGTACTACACATAGCTCTTCATCACCTCCCACTCCTGCCCTGTCCCTAATACATCCAACCACTGCAGTGTCATTAGAGGACTTCTGCAGGTGGCACGATTCATTCATGTGCTGGAAGGCAGAAGGTTATAGAGTGAACAGGAATAGAGACATGACCGTCCTGTATATATTTTGTATCAGGATCTCCTTATATAGAAAGTACTGAATATGCTTTTTTTGCATGTGTGTGTGTTGGATTTGGAGAATAGGTTTGTTTCTTTTTTCATGAATTGATTTTAAAAAACAGCCTTTGTGGTTGTTCTTTATTGCATGTTTTGGTCGTTGGTCTCTGTGTACATGCGTTTTATTGCTTTCTTGTCATCTTTGTTTTTTTTTTCTTTTGTGTATCTTTTGTGCGTTTTTTTGTGTTTTTATCTTTGTTTAGTTATTGTTTGGTGCTGGTTTTACACTTTTTGTGTGTTTTTGTGGTTATGTTCTGTAGCTCTGCTTGTGCACATCTTCCTGTTGGTTTATATCTGTAGATTTAGCTAATTTTGTGTTCCTTTTTTTATTGTTTTGTAAATGTTAATTTCTTTTGCAAGTCTTTTCAAATTGTCATTTTGTGATTCTTTTTTTTTTTAATTTTTGTTCTTTTTTTAATTGGTTTGAGTTCCTTGGTGCTTATTTTGTATTTTTTGTACTTAATTGACTTCAGTTGAAGTTATAATAAAAGTAGTATATAAAGTAAAGTATATAAAAAGTATCACTACCTTCCCTTTTATTACACAAAAAGATGTATTTTTATGTTAAATAATGACACATCCAGTTTTTCTACCTTTGTTTTGTTTCCTCTCTATAGACAGCGTGCAAGTCAGCTGTGGCTTTCTTCCAGTTCAGCATCCTGGCCAATTACTTCTGGCTGCTGGTGGAGGGCATGTATCTGCAGACGCTGCTGGCTCTGACCTTCGTCTCACAGAGGAAATACTTCTGGTGGTACATCCTGATTGGATGGGGTGAGTAAGAGTGACTGAATTTGTCATTACAAAAACAATCACACACTGTAGTTCCAACACTAAAAAACACAGAATAAAATGTGACCCACAAACAGATTAATATTCAAAAGGGTTACCTTCTAAAATCATTTGTTAATCATGATCAGCTCTAGTGATAAAGCAAACACTGGTGAAATAGAGACAGGGCCATAAAACATAGAGGTCAATTGAAAGGGGAGATGCTATAAATACGATAGGAAAACTTCTGTTTTTGATACAAATAAGCTCAGTTGTGGATGCAAAGACAAACAAATTGCTTTATCTGAAAATATGCTTAGAAAGTCAAACAACTTTTTGTTTTGTGGTTTTGACTACTGAACAGTGTGTTTATTGTCCTAAACAGTCAATTAACTCCTTTTGTCCTTTGTCTGTGTATGTTTATATTAAGTCCCATGATTTGATGTTTTTGCTCACATTGGAATATTATCAATTTGCACCGACATGTCAAATGGGCAAATTAAAATACAGGTTTCCTTTGTTTCTGTGTACAAAAGCACAGCCTCTATAATTGTGTTACACAAATTAATACAGATTTTTAGTCTTTCCGAATTAGAAAATTCAGAAAGACTAAAAATGTAATTCTCCTAGAATTAAATGGGATTTCATTGTGTTTCACTTACAAATGGGTACAAATTAAAGTTTTTACAGGAAAGAAAAAAATATTTTCACTGCAAGTAATTTTTAGTAGTGTGTAACTTTGGGTAATTTAACAGAAATCCAAATAAAATTTTCCACAGCTTGCACTGTGCAAAATACATTGAAATTCAATTGAATAATATGGGAAAATACGCTTTGTTAACACCCGTATGATGTTAACTTGTTAAATGGATTGCAGCATTTAAAAACAAATGTTTTATATAGGCAGGGAGAGATTGGTTTAAAAAAAAAGGCATTTCACATACTATCTATTTAGTGGTACTCTTTAAAAAACTAACACTGTTGAATAAGCAGTATTCAAGAAGGACAGTGAAAGAGGAAAATGTAATAAATACCTTTAAAAAATGTAAAAATGCAAAATTGTGGTCTACAACAGTGATTGGTTTTCTCGCTACATCCCAGATGTGTCTGTGTGTGAGAAAAACACTATAAATGATTGATTTGAATGAGCAATGTTTTCAGACTTGAAGAGACTGTACCCTTACAAACAGGATGCCTGTGAACTTAAAAAACGGAAAGATTTGATAAATAATTGAATCGGTGTTGCCAGGTAAAAGTAGCATTGAAGCGTCAAGTCACACAAAAGCTACCTCCCTACATGTTTTTTCTGGAACTACACTAGCTGATCATCATGTAGCCTGACGAATACAAAACAGCAACAGCTCATCTAACTGTTAAAATATCACATGTCAGAGCCCATTAAAAGACATAAAAGTGATTAAAATAATCATTAAAATATATTTTTTGCTAAGCGGAGAAATCATAGCAGTTAGCATGTTAGCTGCTAGCAAATATTTAACCAGTACTAGCAAGCCACTTTGACCTCCACACACAGTACTGCTCATGTTATACAGTAACTAACTAGCTTACACAACTACACGTTAAAAAAAATAGCCAGTAAAACATCCAGAACTTATCATTAGCTGTATATTTTTGGTTTGTTTCTCCATTTCAAAGAAGCTCTCAATGGTTTTCTGAAGTCCAGACTAGTGTAATCCAGTGGAAATCATCGTCATCATCATCATAATCGTCATCATCTCTCCAGGCAGCCAGCCCATTGTTAATTGTGCTTATGGCTAAGTTCTTCACTTCACTCACTCAGGTCTCACTCTTCATTGTGTCTGACACCATCATCGGCCACATCTGCTCAGTGTTGCCAACTCCTCAGTAAGGAAAATCGCTATTGGCTGTCCTAAAAATCGGTAGAAGTCGCTAAATGATGTCATCGCCTAATTTGCATAATTGGTCATGCTAATGTAATTGTAACCTACCTACATTGTTGGAGAGAGAAATAACATTGTGGAAGAGACATAAAGTGAGTAAAAAAAACGTCCTAAATGCAGTTAGAATTTATTTAGAACTACAAATTAAATTTCTTTTAGCAATTATTGTTTTTTAATGTCACAATTCCAACCCTGCTCCTTTATCCGGGATTGGACCGGCAAAATGACCCGAAATTGGCATGTGTGTGTGTTTATTAGTAGTTTTAAACCTTGTGATCCACAAAACAACATAACAGTAAAAGAAGAACTGACTGCGTTACAGTCAGTGCGGGAGCGGCGGCTTCGCTCATGCGCGATTCATTTGCAGTTTGGACACATAGGTGTGCACATCTCCCGCCCTGATAGCACTGGGGGGAGGACTATCCTCTGCCTGTGAGCGCTTTGGCACGGGTGAGGTGCACCGTGCCAAAGCACCGCTGCTTGTTGAGAGTAAGAGCGATACGCGCTTTCACGTCAAAAAGTCGTCATAAATAAGTCTCCAGTAAAATGACCTGTATTTATATAGCGCTTTACTAGTCCCTAAGGACCCCAAAGCGCTTTACATATCCAGACATCCACCCATTCACACACACATTCACACACTCACACACTCACACACTGGTGATGGCAAGCTACGTTGTAGCCACAGCCACCCTGGGGCGCACTGACAGAGGCGAGGCTGCCGAACACTGGCGCCACCGGGCCCTCTGACCACCACCAGTAGGCAACGGGTGAAGTGTCTTGCCCAAGGACATAACGACCGAGACTGTCCAAGCTGGGGCTCGAACCGGCAACCTTCCGATTACAAGGCGAACTCCCAACTCTTGAGCCACGATCGCCCCAGTAACACCAGAAAAAGTCGCTAGTCGCTTTTTAGAAAAAAAGTCGCTAAGGGGGTCTGAAAACTCGCTAAATATAGCGACAAAGTCGCTAAGTTGGCAACACTGCATCTGCTAAAGGTCCTGCAGCAAACATGTCAGACTTTTACTGTCTTGCCAGCAAATGCCTGAAGGACCTGTCAAAGATTCACTCATATTAACTCCTTAATGAAGAAAAAGTAAAAAAAAAAAAAAAAAATTGACTCAGACTGAAAGTTATTTACGTATAAAAGCAAAATGTGTCAAAATCCACTGAAAGTTTAATAAATAAACAAATGATATTTTTTTATTCTAAAACATCAGATCTGAGTAATGTAGGTAAAGAAATAATTTTCAAGAACAAACAAATGTTTCCATCGTTTTGCTGATTTAAAGTCAAGGCGTCTTGTTGCTTTTCCGTCTCTTGTAAATGATGCTGCTGGAGAATAAGTGCCATCAGTTGCACATTGTGATGTGCTCAATTTAATATATTCAGCTGCAGAATATGAGATAACAGGGGAACAGTATGAAAACCCCTTTCAGTGCCTTAAATGGATTAACCCTTTAAAGCCTAAATTATTCCCAGAAAATTATAAATTTTGAAGTGAGAGAGTCTATTGGACTTTTTGACAAAAACATAATATTAATTTGACATTTATTTTAGAATTTATTTAGAATTTTCAGGGGAAACATTTAAACTGATGATGAAGAAGCCTCAAACGCTTACAAAAACTCATGTATGTAATATAAAGCACTAGGTGTAAAGTCAGTATTATCACACATTATCTTCATATCTGGGTTAGAAATCTATTTCTACACAAGAAGTGAGCCTCCAAAATCCTGGTAGCAGTTTATTTAGGCAGCAGCGCAGCCCTATTATTTTCTCTCCTGTCTTTTGTTTTTTTTCTGAGCTTTCTATGGATGTTTTGAGAGGTTCCCATGTTTTCTCATCCCTTGTTCCTAAGCCAAGTGTTTTCCATTGTCTTACCATTCCCATCCCACTGTCTTTTTGTTTTGTTTTGTTTGTTTCATGCTGCTGTATATTTTCCTATTCAAGCCTGTAATCTCAAGCGGTCTTAGCGAAGCTCCACCGCTCCTGTCAGTCTTATATGGTTCCTGTTACCAAAATGTAGCAGCTTAGTCCAGCCACAAGGTGAGAAACAGCAACACACTTACCTGAAACTTTTAGGCGATGTCCAGCTGGCAAAACAAAACCTTTCATGCCAGGTAGGTTTTTTAAATCCTCCACTGCATTCCAGTGCAATGCTGCATTCACACACGGCTGGGATATTTCTGATAAGGCGATGAATGGAATTTATGGTAAGATATAAATGGATCTGACCCTGAGGGCTACAAGCACGCCGTGCCAGCGTAATAAAAGAAAAGGTGGGCCATCAGCATTCAGGCAGACATTATTATGATTTCACGTCAGGTCTTGTGAGCTGTCTCAGTTGTAGGTTGTTGTTAAAGGTGTTCCACATCCAAACAGTGAGTCACGCTGAGCAGGACGCTGTAGCTGGCAACTGCTGCTCAGCTGCTTTGACAGGAAGTTAAGAGAGGAAAGTGAAATCCTCCACTGCTGTCGATCCCTGCCGGACATCAGTCGATTCTACATCTCGTCTGGGAACTTGCACTTGAACCGTGATAATTTTTCCAGCTCCAGTTCACAGCAGCACCGCTTTATAAGCCTGAACTGCTAATTTTAAAAATGGAATAGCACTGAATTCATAGGCATGAGACAATATTAAATGTCATTATTAATAAAATAGCAAAAGTTACACCAGGTAGCTTATCTCTGATTAACAACCACCTTAACCTTTTGGAAAAGATCCCTTAATTATAAGATTAGTCATAATTACAATTGTGAATGCTTCCTGGGGCTGTGCTTCAAAGCAGGTACAACATACTCAGGATATCTTTTCCCTATCTCTTCTCTTACCCAGACATCAGCAATCAGCCTAATCAGTCACACAAAGGTGGTTATAATTTCAATAAGTCAGTCCAGATGTTACACCAGAGCTTCCCAATCTAGCTGCAAGGGTGGTTCCCTGGAAGAGGCGGCAATGGAGGCATCTGACCAATCAGTAATGTGAAAGGTTTACAGAGAGCAGAGTGACTGATTCTTACCAAGGAAAATCAAACTATAATATTAGAAAAAACTGATTAGGCACATAATACAGTCTGAAAGCAATGGAGCGCAACCAGTTCAGCTCCTGAGTCATGTGAGTGGAGGAGCGCTGTACAGTAGTGCAGTATCAAACATGCACAGCAAAACTCCAGTGTTAAATTAACACTGGAAGTCTCTATGAGTCCACACCTCTGAGTGTTAAATATAACACTGTTGAGTGTTAAATGAACACTTTTGACAGTGTTATATTTTTTTAAACTCGTCGGTTTTGAAGATTAACAATGAGACTAACACTGAGCAGTGCTGATTTTCTAACACTGGAAAATAACTCAAAATGTTAGAAATATTCCAGTGTTGAAAATCAGCACTGCTCAGTGTTAGTCATTGTTAATCTTCAAAATGACGAGGTCATTACCAAAAATATAACACTGTCAAAAGTGTTCATTTAACACTCAACAGTGTTATATTTAACACTCAGAGGTGTGGACTCACATATAAATACTGAGCCTCTCCATGTTAATTTAACACTGAAAACCTGTGTGCACTTTAAGCTCTCTTGAGCCAGTAAGGAAAGCTGGCAAAAATGCAGACTGTATAAGCCTTATTAATATCACTTGTTTATCATTAAGGAATACATTTATTAAAGTTTAGGAAACACAAAGACTTTAGATCCTTTTACTATCCGAGACATGTTCTGGGAACGTTTACACAGTCTTTTACATAATCGATTAATCTATAGGCAGTGATTTCACCTGTGTAATGTTGAACATGACCTGCAGCCAGAACGTGCTACAGGAAGCACAAGTTACCATGGCAATGTAACCTGGTAAGAAGAAGAAAAATACAGAATCGCTATTACTGAAAACCCAGGATTTCCCTATTTGCCTTATTTTCACCCAAGAATTAATGCACAGCAGTTTCAGTTGTTGATAAAAGGATGATTACTTAATAAATTCAGCTATTCCCCCAAATTATCATATTTTATACCTGGACAACAGATGTTGGGTTGGTGATAGATTGCTTGTGATATTCTCTATACAAAGTTAAAACAATAACAGCCATAATAATGCTTAAAAAATGAAACTACACAGTTGAATATGTGAATATATGTAAATATTTTTGTCCTGAATGTTTTTACACAAAGCACCTGAGGTGTGTTTACGTGTGTGTACACGAGTGGTGCTCAGACTGTACCCACGGTGGCTCTGATGCGTCTTATCAGCTTCTTTCCGGCTTTACTATCTTGCTCTCTCGTGTCTCCTGCTTTTATTCTCTGTGTGCTCCTCTTTTTTTTTTTGGCATGAAACAGATGCAAGTAGCACGGGAAAAAATTATACACAGAGTCAACTTAATATTTTCTATGCTTGTCAACATTCCCATAAAAATAATGCAGCAAACAGATGCGTTTGGTCTGGAGCAATGTTCGGATTGATTTTACTTGACAGGTAAACAGAGCATGCATAATTAATTCCTGCCCTTACGTTATAGGGCTCCCATCTACAGTTCTCATACTGTGGGTTTTGACCAGATTCTTCTATGATGACAGAGGGTATGTTTTTACTGTTGTTATTTTCATATAACTGAATTTTATTTAAATCAGCTTACCAGTCCATGTTAACTATTATATCTATTTTTGTAGGTTTAGTATTGCACTGACTTACATTTGGCTTTACAGTTGCTGGGATGACACAGACAATATTGGCATCTGGTGGATTATTAAGGGACCAATAACAGCCTCACTGCTGGTGAGTATAAGAGTTAAACACAAGTACCTGATAAACTTGCTGTGCCTGTCTAGTTTTTTGTTTTGTGGTGGCAGATTTACAATTAAAATTTTATGAAGAAGTTTTAAACTAAAGTGGGATTCTTCAGGCAGAGGAAGTGCAAGTTTGTGGCCCTTGGGGCAGTGATCATGAAATATTAAACAATTTACCAGCAATTGTTTAAAATTTTAGCAGCTTGTTAAGAAACATGTATTGGTGGTTTTGTCTTTTAAATCCTTTGATGTCAGATTTTCTTTTGTAAAAGCCAAAGGTTAATAAATATTTGCCAACATACTGAGAGACAGAAGTTGGCAGAAGTTTTCTTGCCAATCACATTTGTTCCTGGCACAAGTTTAACTAGTTAATTAAGATAACTTTACTTCAGTGAGTTGGTAGAAATGAAAATCTCTGGCAGCCATGATTTCAGTTAACTGAGGTTGTTTACTCACCTGTATTTTTTCTGGATTCGGTCAACTTCCAGACAAACTCCAGAGTGGTTAGTTTATAGTAAGGATCTGATCCAACCTCGAGCCGACCCAATTTCCTGGTGTATGCTGCAAGTTTGAGTTAAAAGCCTTCCTGCATTCTTTACATTTTGCATTATGGGATGCAACAGAGTTCTGTATACATTCAGAGTACATTTTTTTCCTGAAATATTACCACGATAAATATGATAAACACATTAATTTTCCACGTAATCAACTAGTCCAGAACATAGTATCTTTTTCCTGTATTTACTTTTCTTGCCTCAGACACATTTGGCTCATCAGCGGAGTGAATGTTCTCGTTTGCAGTGACACATTGTGGTTCGCTTTGATTTGTCTCGAGTTCAATAGAAATCACCTTTATCCTGTGATGATGCAGGATTTTAAAATCTTTCATTGCCCTGTGATAACACTGAATGTGTATTAACCAGTGTTGGGACTAACGCGTTATTAAGTAACGCGTTACAGTAACTACGTTATTATTGTGGTAACGAGCACGGTAACTAGTTATTATGCCAAAACCAGGAACGCGTTACTCGTTACTGGGATTTAGATAGGCTCGTTTACTCGTTACTGTATGGTGGATATCGCGGAGCTTCCACAGATTCAATAACATTAGCAAGTGGTGGAAGCCAGCAGGTGGATGAAGGAAAAGGGAGGCAAGAGGAGAGACCGAAGCGAAGCGGCCGTCCGTCCGCGTGTCAGGTGAACTGAACTTCAGGTAAGAAGTTATGACCTGCAGTCTATCTGAGTCAGATATAAACCAAGTTTAGGTGGAGTTTATTTTCAGTATGCTGACATTTTCGTATCTGCGTGCTAGCTAGCATGACGGAGTTTCTATACAGATGGGTGGGTGCTATGTTACTGATGTTGAACTTTATTTTGTTCATAGGTTAATTATTAGAGTTGCCAACCGTCCGTAAAAACGGAATCGTCTCGTATTCAGAGAAAATATTATGCGTTTCGTACTGAGGTGAAAAGGAACATAGTTTGTCCCGGACTTCAGCTACAATGAAAAAGACACACAAGCTGAAGCTGCACAGCTGCCTCTTCTTCTCTCATTCTCTCCTCTTCCGTTTCTACTTCAATCACGAAACTGATCAGTGATCAGCTGATCGGCTTTTCTCTCGTTTGTTTATCGCCCACTTTGCGCCAGAAAGAGGAAACCAGCGGATGTCGTGTTAAACAACAGCAGCACGTTTAAGCTTGATCAGCTGTTGTTAGAATTTATTTAATATTAATTTCTAGTATCAGCTGATGTTTGCTGGAGCCACAGCTGTAAAGCTGCTGGTCATGATATCGGTTTGGTTATCTGGTGAGAGGGAAACATGCAGATGAAACCAGGAGATGTCCTTACTGAATCATCAGAGCTGAACAGGTGATGTAGAAACAGGTTTACTTTTTAGGTGACATGAATGAGTTGAAGGGAAGTTATGAGCTGTTTCTGAGAAACAAATAACACCAGGATCCTTTTCTAAGTAGCTGACAGCTGGTAACTGTGTAGGGGCGGATCTAGCAAAGTGTTGCCAGGGGCCAGGTAGGGCATTAACAGGGAAAGGGGGCACAAGGAAATACTTTTCTTTATTATTCTCATTTAAAATGTCTCGCTTTTAAAAAATAATTATCTGAGTCTTACAACAAACAATTGATAGATTGATACATATATACCATCAGAACAGTGTTTCATCACTGTCACAACAGTGTTTATTTTCATTCAAAGGCTTTATGATATTTTTCCTATAATGGTGGGCTAGTCAAAATGCCGGGGATTTTTTTGTCCCAGTCCAGCTCTGTATGCAGCTCATCTGCAGTCTGGTGTTACCTACATATTACCTACATCTTCCTATTCAGAAGGCAGAATTTCCAAGTTCTGAGTACAATCAAAAGCACCACGACTGCAGTTTTTGTGTTGGATGTAAAAGCAGGCTAGAATCATATGGCGGTCAACAGCACGGTCCAGGCGTGGGATTTCTCTTGTGGAAATGTGCACATTATTTTCTCCTTTCTGTTGGTAGGTGGCACAGTGCACTTGTGGCAAGTAAGCAAGCTAGAAGACTGGCAATCTTGCTGGGTATCCAGTTACGGAAGCAACACATTAACAAGAGAATTCTGAGTAAAACCAAAGTTACTTTCCTAGTAACTAGTTACTTTGAAAGTAACGAGTAACTTGAAGTAACTGAGTTACTTTTTTAGAGAAGTAACTAGTAATGTAACTAAGTTACTAATTTAAAGTAACTTACCCAACACTGGTATTAACTAGTGTGTATCTGATTTTGCCATTTAGGCCACTGTACATATTTCTCTTCCAGATCAACATAGTCATCTTCGTCAACGTCATCCGGATTCTGGTTCAAAAGCTTAAATCTTCTGCCATGACTGGGAACAATGACACTGGACACTTTATGTGAGTCACGAGGAGAGATTATCTCTGTGGGACAATGTGGGACACAGTGTACAATGTTGTGCTAGTGCAAAATTTTGTTATAGCTGGTTTTTAAAAATATCATGCAACAGATCCAGATTAGTTGAACTGTTTACATGTGGCTGTCTGCACTTGTGTAATCCCTCTTTTGATCATAATTAATAGAAGAACAGTCCTTCTTTCTTCTGATACAAAAAATAGAGAAAAAACTGCATCGACAAGTTGCTTCACTACTGCCTATTTATTGAAGGACAGCAATATTCTGAAAAGTCTTTATGCATTTGTGTCCTGCAGGCCACAAATTCACAAGACAAAACATTAAACAAAAAAAGTCAAATCACATTAATACAAATGAAAACTTTTCCAGAGAGAAAAAAACCCCACTCAAAAACACCTGTTCTGTTTGTTCATCATGGCAACAACAGCATACAAGCCCACACAGGACGTGCACTTCTAGCACCCGGAAAGCACCTGGTTGAAAAGCAGGAAACTTTCATCTGACTCTGAAAAAATGACTGGTGCTAGTTTACTGCAACAGTCTGTTGAACTTCGTGATTGTGTTTGCTGCACAGTGCGGTAAATGCTATTTATTTCAGCCACTATTATCTTTTCATTCATTTTCTTTGGTTCAGAGTTTAAATGCTATACCTCCTGACTGTAGCTAGGTAACTAGATAGAGTTTGTCACCTAATAATCAGAAGGTTGGTGGTTTAATCCCTGGCTGCTCCAGTCTGCATGCTAAATATCCTTGGGCAAGATATTAACCCCAAGTTCCTCTCCAGTGGGCCCATCGGAGTGTGGATGTGTGCGAATGTTAGATAGAAAGCACTTAAACATAGAAAAAGTAAATGGGTGAATGAGGCAAGTTGTATAAAGAACTTTGAATGCTCAGGCAGAGTAGAAAAGTGCTATATAAGAACCAATTCATTTACCATATAAATTGGAATATGTGAACAGTTTGATTGACATCATAAGGAGCCCCCAATGAGACGGCCTCTTCTTCTTTCTCTTATTGGATAAGAGCCAGGCTTTGAAAAGTGTCATTCAGTGTTGATTTATGAGATGTAAGGAACCAATCAAAATGCTGGACATTGTCTCAACATATGCCCCTCGTAAAATGGGACATATGGTCTCTCTAGTCACAAGTTATTGATGTTACTTATAATAGCTTTGATTTAATAAAAAGCGTGCTGCTCCTTAATAGAAGCTGTAAAGTAGTAAATTAATATGAAAACCAAAAACCTTTAGGGCAGAGGAGTCTGGACTGCTCAGCAACTGTGGAAGGCTGTTTTAGCTCGTGAAAATGAGATTTGATAATACGTCTCAGCAGGAAACCTTACAGCTGATGAACAGATTTCTGATTGTGAGGAAGAAAAGAAGTAGCTTGCACCAGTCAGCTAATGCAGCACTCCAAAGAGCTCTGAACTTACCCCAGTGTTTCTTGTGTGATGTCAGGAAATGATGAAGAACGAATAACCTATCTGATAAATTAGTTTCAATATCCATACATCTTACATAGGATGCTGAATTTAATATTAGTGCTATTTTGATAAACCATCATTTTAATAATCTGTAAGTTTAAAATTTAAACACTGTACAAGAATGAAATTTGATTTCTTACAGATTACATTTGTACTTTTAAGAAATGTCTTGTATGACTGAAAAAATAAGATCAAAGCCACACTTCCCCCCTCTGATGCAATCTCTTTCAAGCTTTTTTCTTTTTTGGATTGGATATGCTCTGTGAGTTTGCAACTTTCACCGTCTTTCTTTGAAGCCTGGATGTGATCCAGCACATCACAAGTATAGGTTGGAATAAATTGAACCAAATTCACACAAATATTTAGTAACAAATGTAAATTCTGTGTATTACATTTTTACAGACATACATTGTCCCCATAAGGTTAATCCTTTTTCACTTTTCACCAACGTTTAATCTTGTTCTCTCATGTGGATGGCAGTCGTATAACTTACTGAAATGTCTCAATTACTGGAAGGGTTGAAATCTGGTTTTATCCAACTTATCCAATCGCTCAGAAACTCAATACATGTAGGAACGTAGACTTGGTCAAGATGACCTGCTGAATTTTAAATCAAGCAGAATGAGGAAGAAAGGTGATTTAGGTGACTTTGAACGTGGCATGGTTGTTGTCAGATCAGACAGGCTGATCTGACTGTTACCTAAACTGCTGATCTGCTGGGATTTTCCCACACAACTAACTCCAGGGTTTACAGAGTGTGGTCAGATAAAAAGAAAAGTTCCAGTGAGCATCAATTCTCTGGCTGAAAATAACTTGAAGAAGAAGAAGACTTAAAAAATGTGCCCGGTCTGAGTCTGAATTTCTGTTGCGACAGATGGTAGGGTCAGATATTTACAAAAAATAAATGATAAAAACAAGACTGGCTTATGACATAATAACTTTAATAAATCAGGTGAGGTAGTGGCCTCACCTCACCATAGTGGCCATGCAAGATGATCTATGCCCTTGATAAGTTTTAAGGGAAAAAAATATGGTTTTGGTTAAAATAGATCCATCGGCAATGTGAAATCCCAGAAATAAAAATTTCTCCCAATATCATAATTTTTAGAACTGTACCATCATTGAAGATCAACCCCATGAGTGTCTAACACCAACAAGTGGATAAATGAGATAAGTTTGGGCATCACTTATGGAAAGCCATTATGTATGTCCACACTTTTTTTTTTATAATATGATACAACCTATAGCTCAGCTGTGAGTTAAAAACATCATATGCAGAGAAAAATGGTTCAGCATTGATAAAGCTGAGCTTTAAATCATTTTCTTGCACTAAACTCTCTATAATGCAGTTGGATAAAAAGTAATTTATTTTAACATGTAAACTTTTTGCTGGGTGTTAAGTGGAAACTGCTAACTGAGACAGTAGTATGTAAGAAGAGAAGGGGAAGGGGAGCTGTTTAAATCCCTTGACAAAAGTTTGAACGGCTTCTTACACTTTAATATAATATATGCATACATGAATCTACTGCAGCAGCAGTGAAACCCTGCTTCACCTGAAAGAATCCTTCCTTCTCTTGACATCTGGCTGGTGCACATTTGTGCTCAGCTGAATTAATTTAGAATGAGAGCATATAAAAATAGCTCCAGATTCCAGAAATAGATGTTACCTACTTTGACGTGCGACAGGATTGTTCCACCAGTTCAATGAATGTTTCACAGGATTAAAAGCCCCGCCTGTCGTAGGAACTCAAATTTGATTCAGGAGGAACCTTGGCGTTCACACAAAGGCACAAATTATTCGCCTGAAATAAGCTGATAGCTCCCCCCATCTTTAATCTTTAAGCAGTTGAAGCTGTGATAATATTTCTGATTAGAGCTATTTTATGGTTTAATTTGACTATCTAGATGACTAAAACATATACTGCAACATCCTCATACATGTTAGTGTCACTGAGGAAACTGAAATGAGAATAAAAAACACACACATGTCAGTTGTTAGGATAACAGCTGTCTGTTGATCTCTGATGGACTGGATACTCTTGTGAGTGGATCTGTACCCAGCTAGGTTTTCCAATCTCAATAGGATATACAGAAAATTAAATGATGAAGAGCGTAAACATGATACTTATCTCAGTGTCTTTTGATGATGAAGCAGATGTTGAGTTGCTCTTTTCAAACCGCATTACTTGCGGCAAACTGTTTCAAGCAACAAAATGTCATAAGAAATTAAATGGCAACATTTACATGATATTTAGACATCAGTGATATGAGCTGAACTAAGCACAATGTGTTCAGGTTTTGTGTTTTGACATTTTAATCTTTTCCACTGATTGGCCTGATGACGATGTTGTTTTAAAGGTCAGTGTAATGAAAATCTGACACCACCAATGTAGCTTTGATGAAACCTGAATGACGCATTTAGTCTGTCTGGCATTTGAAACTTGTACCTCTGACATGACTGAAAGTAGCTGACCATACTGGTAACACACTGTAATCTTCCAAAGTGTTACATGATTATCTGGACTTATTTCTAGGGTTTCTTTTTTCATTCCTTTTTTTTTGCTTCACTCAGGAGGCTGGCAAAATCCACCCTGTTCCTGATTCCTCTGTTTGGGATGCACTACACTGTATTTGCCTTCCTGCCTGAGAACACTGGAGTAGCAGCCAGACTCTACATCGAGCTGGGACTGGGCTCCTTTCAGGTATGAAACAATAGACTTCAGAATCACAGTTCACAAAGAATTGCTAAAAATAAATAACTCACATTTCTCAAGTTAAAATTCTTCCCAGCAGATTTATTTTCCTTGTCACATGAGAAGCACGGGTGTTACTAATCTGATTCATCATGGAATTATTATTTATACCTGTGTATGCACAATAATAACTAAAGCTCATTAGCTGAAGGCCTGATGAACTTATGTGATGGTGAAGTGTCTGCCATCCATCCCTCCATCTGTTCCTTCTCCTGTCCCTCCACAATTCGCTGAATTCTCAACTCGATCGTTATATTTTAGAGAAACCTGCGCACACTGATCACCTACTATATCTTCCAATTTATCCAAGTTATGCGCAAAGTTAAAACAGGAGTTCACAGAGAGATAAAGCTGATTAGCGATCCCATGTAGATATGCAGTTGTAGTTGATGGAGCCAGGTTACGGAGAGAGGTGATATCAGTTAGCAGCAGTATGGGTTCATGTCAAGAAATAACACTATAGACAAGATATTTGCTTTTAGAGAGTTGATAGAGAAATATAGAGAAGGTCAGAAGGAGCTTCACTGTGTCTTCATGGATCTAGAGAAATCATATGATTATGTGCCCAGAGGGACTGTGGTATTGTATGATTATATCACCGAGGTGCAGTAGGAGGCATAGTGACACAGATGAGTTCAAGGTTTGGACTAGGACTACATCAGGGATCAGCTCTGAGGACCTTCTTGTTTGAAGTGGTGATGGACAAGTTAAAAGCTCACAGTGTCACCTGCCTGATGTCATCTATGATGTTTTCAGGTGACACTGTGATCTGCATAGAGAGTAGAGAACAGGTGGAAGAGCGGAGGTATGCTCTGGAGAGAAGAGGAATGAAAGTCAGTAGATACAAGACAGAATACAGGGTGCACAGCAGAAGTGAAGAGGAGAGTGCAGTCAGGGTGGAGTTGGTGGAGATGAGTGTTGGGATGATTTGTGACAGAAGGATAGCAGCCAAAGTAAAAGGGAAGGTTTACAAGATGGTAATGAGACCTGCTATGATGTTTGGTTTGGATATGGTGGCACTGACAAAAACACAGGAGCTGATCCTGAGAGTGGCAAAGTTGAGGATGTTAAGATTTTCATTGGGAGTGACCAGGATGGATTAGAAATTAGAATATCAGAAGGACAGCTTGAGCAATAGAGACGCAAGGTTCAGATGGTTTGGGCATATGCAGGAAGAGTAGATTCATATGAATATGTGGCAGAAGAGAATACTAGGAATACTAGATACTAGGAGAAATGGAAGCAGATGATCTGTTATGGCGACCCCTAAGAGTGGCAGCCCTTGCTGGCTGAAATAATCACTGTCATATATAACTACTCCATAAAAGTTTTGTGCATGTGTAAGACTATAACTATGTGGAATGTTGACAATTATGCAGCACAAAATGTATCCCATAAACATGATCAAAATGAATTAACAAACAACAATAAATCGACAACCGAATCACTTGTTCACAGCCTGCAGCTTCATCCTGTTTTGCTTGTTTGTTCTCTGAAGTTATTGTGATGCTTTGTGCAATTAAGTGTTAGCAACACAAGTCACTGTTTTCCCTTAGGCGGACTGTACATGCAATCAGTTCTTACTCTTATGATTTTATCTTGAAACAGATGTCTTTTTTGTTGCAGGGGTTTGTGGTGGCGCTTCTTTACTGTTTCATGAATGGAGAGGTAGGCAAATGGAGGGGAAGCTTGTGTAATAAAAAAAAGTCATACAAACATTTATCATAAATAGCTGCCCTGAGGTAAGAGATATTCTTTGGAGTGAAAACCTAAAACACATTTTTTGGTATGGGTAAATGGCAGCATTGCAGAGACATTAACCACTTTGCTCAACAGGTGAACAAAAAGCCTAGACATCTGTAACTTTCTGCAATTTCTATTTCCATGCATTTGTTTGCAGGTCCAAACAGAGCTGCGGAGGTGGCTGTGGAAGTGCCACAATCAAAGTCATCTCACACCAGCTAAGAGAAGCATCACTCAGATCACAATTCGGACTCATGGGGGGCTCGGGCTGCCGGCTTCTAGTGGCAACATCTCTTCTGTATGATTTCAGAGATCATTAATGAAGAGAATGTTTTGCAAAGGAAAAGGAAGGGGAAAAAATGAATCAGTCCTTGGAGCTGAACATGGTGATGACATTAATTCAACAACCCCTCTGTAAGAACAGGTTACCAGAATGAGCACAGGTGAGTGAGGAGGAAATGTATCAGGATGCATTATACTGATTTCATAAGCAGTTGTGGCTGCAGTTTAAGGATGGTACAGCACACACTTCTCATTTGAAACACAGCGTGCTCTTTCTTGCACCGTCTCCGATGGTGGTTGATTTGCAAGGATGTCACGGTGCCACAGAGCAAAGAGGAAAACCTGGGGACAGAGCTGGCCCTGAGTTAATGACTGAGCAAAAATGTTGAGGAATCATATTTAGCATTTGCAGACACATGACGACAAACCTCAGATGTTAATTTGTCTGCTATTTTGAGTGTGCGAGCATGGTGACATTGCAGTAATAATGCTAATAATAATGCTAATAGTAATGCTAATAATAATGCTAACAGTAATGCTAATAATAATAACAACAATAATTATTTTATTTAAAAAATGGAGTTACAAAATTCCTAGTTTGGATGAAACCAGATGTGTAATGTACATGTCCAAACACAGTCAAACATCTTACAGTACATTCACTCCTGCATACACACATTAGAAAAACAAGAACCAAAATAATGGGAAAAGACTAAGAAAATGTTATCCTACATAAAAATTAGGTTTTAACCGTCATTTAAGACAAACCACAGATTCAGCTGACCTGACAGTATTAGATGACAGGGTCACCTCCAGTAGAAACAGAACTGGACATAAGGGGAGTATGGTGTCACAGTGAGGAACTGAGTGGAAAAGCAGTTGGTTCTGCAGCAGGAGGAGTGTAGAGAAGCTAAGTGCTTAGCTTGTGTAGTGATGACAGACGAGAACTCCATGGTTAGCTCATCCTTCTTCTTCAGTTCCTGCTTTACCTGGCGGATGTCATCTTTTAACTGTATGTATGCTGGCAAGCAGTGTCAACACACTGCCATAATAGTGCTTAATAGCTGTTGAAGGTAGCAAGCACTTAGCAAGCAGGCTAAAAACAAAACAAGGAGCTAGGCTAACATTGACCCCACCTAATAAAGCCACCAAACCCGGTTTCAGGAAAGATGTCAAGTTGCAGCGGTGACAGTAACACAGTAGCAAATTGATCCAAAGGAAATTACTAAATCCACCAAAACACAAAATTCAAGAAAAACTGGCCTAGAGGCCAGTCAGTGACTGCCTGGCAATTACCGGTTAGAAGGAAAAAAGTTTATTTCCCAACTAGTTAAAAGTGTTTGCTGGAGGTTAAACAGGCCTATAGATAGGTCAGTAACCACCTAGCAACCCCCTGTTTCTAGGGAAAAATGTGTATTCCCCAACCTTTTGATTGCTTTCGCTGCTAGCATGCTGCTGTGGTCGTTATTTGAATGAAAGTGATTTGTCTACAGACGTTGTCTAGTTAACCCCTTTTCCCATTAATACCTACTCGGATTGACTCACCACGACTCACCACGTCTTGACTCGGATCGACTGGTTTTCCATTACAACTGAGTACCACCTAATGTGCATGGTCGTTGTTATAGAAACAGGGCTGTGCGTCGATAAATAAACGGTTAATGTATGAAATGAACTCTACAACAAAGGTGGACATCAAGGCAAGAATATACCTGCTGCTCAGTCTGTGCTCAGACTTGGGGACCATGGCCTTGTTTTTTGTAGCCATTTCCCCTCGTTGCTGGGTTTCAAAATAAGTGTTTTGGATTTTCGTGAATGGGACGCTCTCATGACTCTTTGAGCGATGCCCCTGACCAGCCAATTGGTGGCATGCAGTCTGACCGCGTCACATTTTAGCACATGCTCGGTTCACTATGAACCCTGGCCAAGCAGGTGCTATTTTAGTACCTGGTCCAGATACTATAACCTAATAGAAGACCCTGAAAACCATGGTGAACCATGGCAAGTCAATCCGAGTAGGTTCTAATGGAAAAGGGGCTTTTATCTCAAGCTGTAGTAAAACTGTGAAAAAAAAAAGTGGAGACTGTGTGTCTGCAAAGTATAAGTTGTGCCTTTTAAAAAAATGTGGGCCGCAGTGTTGAAGCTCCTTGTTTAGACATAGAAATAGACTTTATTTATTTCACACTGGGGAAATTCATATTTTACAGCTGCACAAGGGTCAGCAAGATCATGTAAGTAGAGCCATATTAGAGAAAAAAAATCTTTGCATTCAATTACACCCAACAGCCTCCAGGAACCACTAATGACCAGTTGTCAAGTGGTTGGTGTTTTTCATCAATAGTGAAGACAACTCTTGAGCAATGGGCTCATGACATGGGAAACCTCAATACAGACAGCTGTGGAAACACTGGATTTGGGAAATCGCTAACATATGTGAAATAGTTCTGTGCTGCAAGGAGCAGGAGCAGCCTATGCTGGAAACTTTTGAAGGACCACTCAGGATCTGTGCGTGCTTGCTCACTTAGCATTTCACTGACTGAAATATATATTATGTATATCTATATATAATTGTTTAAATTACTGAGCTCCAGAGAGGCCAGGACAAGCATTTTGCATTGCCATTAATTACATACATCATGTACATCATGTCTTAACTTATTATTTTGATGATGAGCCATTGGATTTGTGAATATTTATTTGCTGTTTTCCACATATTTATGGTGTTGTCAGATGTGATAAATCATGAGCATTTGATGTACTAGTAGCACTTAAAGAAATACCAAATTTTTAAAAGAGTGCCTGGCATTTACATGATAAAATGTCATAAAATGGTGATGTTTAACAAGACTGGGCTGGTTACCCACACTCTGACAATGGTCCAAAGTTACAGCACAATAAAACAGAGCACCTCTTATTTGTGCATTCAAGTGCTCCTCAGGTGGTCCAATTTTTGGAGTTGGAAAGTCATTTTTCAGAGTTCTGTGTGTTCATGTGCTTTTACAACACTTCCTCACCCCAGGGTGTCAAATTATGCCTTTCTGTGAGATGTGCCTGGGGTTGCAGAGATGCACAAGATGTCTTTTCAGACTTTCTGTGTTGTTGTTCCGACTTCAGGGGACGTTCACGTGAATTTTTTAGTATGTGTGCACACAAATGTATATTGAGAATTGTACAACCATTAAGCCTTTGCATTTGTAATTATGTAATTATTTTAAGCAGCAGTTTGTTAGATTTGCTCACTGTAAAGACTGGGAACAGCTTGCTTAACTATATTCCCTATAAAGTAATAGTTCATCCAGCATCTCTGAAGTTAAGTTTGGTTTAACTTCATATGCTGGATCTCAGCCCTTACATTTTTTTAAGGCTTTTATATTCAGCAAAGCTGCAGACCCATTAGTGTACAAAAAGCTGTACAGTATTGCAAGTGTATTTATTTTTTTCAAAACAAAAATAATTCACTATACAAGATCTGTAACACAAAGATAGTATCAGATTAACTAGACACAATTGACATCAAACACTGTAACAGTGTACCCGTGCATGTAATGCACAGTAATAGATGAACCATTTGTGGTTTTAAAAGTATTCAGTGTTTACTTTTTCCATCTAAGAATAGGATTTCCTTTCTATTAGAATTTAAACCAGGACCTAAAAAAAGCACATTTTCTCCTTTCACCAAATACAGTGTTGGACCTGAAGCCAAACCTCACCTTCCTCAGACCCTCTTTATTCCTCAGACCTAAAAATTCTGCCTATAGGCCCTACTTGCTCGATTCATAATGAATGTAAAACACTTCCTGTTGACACAGCTGATATCTCAATGATCCTACTGAGCCCTTCTATCCCCCTTTCTATTGGCCTAATAAGTAGATACAACTTGTATAATACTATTTTATTTTATGTATATATGAATTAGTATTATATATGTTATACAATATATACAAGAAGCTATACACAATAAAATGGGATGAAACTTTTATCAAATAGAATAATTTATAAATCTTAGGAAATGTAAAATATAGAAAACTGTGAAATATAACATTAAGCTTTGGTGGTTCTCCTCATGAACTGGTACTCCAATTAAGGTTACAGTTTAATGCTGCTGAGAGCAAACGTTTTATTTTTTGCCTCGAATAAACACAATTGCCCACAATAACTGGTAAGAAATATTTTCTGTGTCTTGGATTTGACTTTTTATGTTTTTTTTTAAATAAAACATTTTATTTTAAACTTTTTTAAAAATTATTTTTAAGTCCTATATGGAGCAGAGGACCAAAACTGGTCTTGAACGCCTATGTCCAAAAAAACCTTAGAATAATAATAATTAACATTTATTAACAAGCACCCAGTATTATCTGTTAAATCTGGCAAAGTCATACAGTTAATGTGGATGATGTTTTAGACATTCAGGAACAACCCAGGAACCACAAAAGCTCAAAGCTCAAGCCTGGAAACTGCTGAAACACCAGCGTCACTGTTCACAGTGAAGCCAGTATTACATTGCCTTAGCCTGATTAGGTGCTGATCAAGAAAGAAGCCCCTATTCCAAAATTGCTGCCTTCAAGCTTGGCTGAAATTTGCAGCTGCACATAGAGACAAGCAAATTGTCTTCTGGGGAAAACTTTTTATGGTCAGATGAGATAAAGATTGAGCTATTTGGCCACAACAGCCAATGTTTGGAGGAGCGTGGTGGTGGTACTGTCATGCTCTGGGACTGTTTTGCTGCCAGTGATACTAATACATTTAACAGAGTGTTTAGAATAATGAAGTAGTACTACCTCCATATTCTTCAACATCACCTGAGATCAACAGCTAGAAGCTTGGACATAGTTGGGTGTTCTAACAGGACAATCATCCTAAACTTGGATCTGGTTTTGGAATGAAGAGAGCAGGCTAACATTAAGCTTGTGAAATGACCTTTTAAAAAGCCCTGACTTTGACCCTGTTGAAAATTTGTGGACTATACTTAAAGCCAAGTGATGCCAGCAAACTAACTAATTTAAATGAACTCTACCAATTCTGTATTTAATCAAATATTAGTGGCGATGTAGGTATACCTTTGAGCTTATATGTGTACTTTTGACCTTGTGTGGATAATTCTTATTTTTTAAAGTCATTAAAGATGGATACTGTACAATCATTTCATCCTGGAAAAAGAACAGTTCAAAGAAATCATTAAAAGCCCCAAATTACCATGACATTCACACCCATGTGTACGTAAACTTCTTACACCACTAGTAAATGTAAGTAAATCTTCCATCTTTGAATAAAGTTTGAAATGAATCACACTCTTTGCAAGTACAACAACTTACCACCGACAAGTTTATTTTGCAGTCAATTTTACACAACTGGAGACATGAATGTTGGACACCAGAATGCTTGTTACACATGGCACACTGTCACAGGTAGAACTTAACTTTGATGAAAGTTCATAGATATTTTTTCTTTATTAAACTGAGAATTTACATATATCTAAATGCTTGTCATTACATACACATGCATACAGATTACAGTCTCCAACTTTCAAACACAGACGCACGCACACACACACACACACACACACACTGAAAACTGGTACATAAAGAAATGTACAAAATCACAGCCACAAACACTACAGGTCTTAGTCAAGAGGTCCACCTGTGTGCCAAAAGTATGCATACATGATAAAGAAAAGACATCATTTGTACACTATGGCAAATTTATAGCAGGCAACATTTAAGAGCAGCTGAGCGACAACAGTACATTCAGTTCATTGGCAACCAAGACTTAACACACACTCAAAACGTCATAAAACCGGCTCAACAAGCACAACCGCCAAAGTAACAGCATCTTAACACAGAGATATGCCACATAGAATAATTACAGTCAAAATATTTTTTTTTATCAGATTTAGAAACACTCATTTATTTTTTTTTTTTTTTTTTTTTTTTCAGAAAGTTAAATGAGATTGATGCTAAAAATGCTGGCAAAAAGACAAGATATTAGCTTGCTGTTCAGGTAGCTTATTTAGCTAAGGGGGGAATCTCTTCTTGTAAAAAGTCACTTCCAGCTAGTAGAAATCTACTAGGTATGGGAAACAGCCTTTTAGGATTATTCATAAATTATACATATTGTATTTTTGGTCTGGGCATAAAATAGGGAGTTAAATGAGGATCAGAGGCTAGCTGTTTCCCTAATCACTGGATGTAGCTTCTTTTTCTAGCATACAGATGTAAGCGTGTTATTAATCTTTTATATATCTCTCTATATAATATTTTTTTAAAAATCAGGGTTTCTCTTTGATACATTAGTTTGTTATAATAATTCTAAAATAAATGCAAGAAGAGGTTTGTGAAAAAGCAGTGTGGTCTCTTTTAGCCAAAATTTAGCTAAAAGCTACAATGCTCAGTTTTCCTGTAGTGCTAAGAATCAAAACAAATTCTCCAGATTTCCTCTAATCTCACAGTATGTTTAAAAACTCACACAGTTCACAGTTCACTAAAGTGAAGGGGAGGAATTCGAGATATGGCATGACAAAAAAACACAGATTTTTACATTGAAAAAACAAAACAATGTTAATTTAAGTTTTAGTATGGACATCAAAATGTTGGGCTTGTCAAAAAAACAAATGTAAAAGAGAATAAAAATATGGGATATAAGCATCTCTATCCCCTATCCTACATTTCTAAACATGAGCAAAACAGTGCCTGTCAAATTTTCCCACTCTCCGTAACATTTTACTGCCACCCTGTGGTAGACAAATACACAGCACAGAAATGGTCAAGGAGTCATTTTTACTCTTCTTTTTTTCACATACAGTAACAGCTTTGAGACATGGTCGTTTACATCTGAGCTGTTTAACACTCAGAATGACGGCTGGTGATAGAAACACTTAAGCAGCAGCAGAGTGTTTGTGTTTAAAGTCACACTCTCTTACACACTTTGTGTTTTGTCTGTTGCAGTTGTTCCACCTCTAAAAATCTATTTGAATAAAATCATCTCCCCTGTCTGTTTTCCTCACTCTACTGTCCACAAGCTGCAAAGATGATGCATTTGATATAATGTTACTTTTCAGAGGTTGCATCTGATTCTTGTGTTTTTTGTCTTTCTCTAGAATGAGAGACTTTGTTATGCATCTCCCACTCTCACTTCTTATGACACTACATTTATGGCACTTAGACCAAGAACGCCACATCACTCAAAATAATGAAATCATACATTAGAACCACAACTATGTTTTATGCACAAAAAAGCATGTATACTGTACATATAGTCACTTTACATGGCACCATTTCATGGAAAATAAATATACATCCTTATCTGTAAAGTATCATCAATTCATTGTTCAAAGATACTACATTCTTACAATCCAACTATGACGGTACATAAAATAAATATGGTGAAAAAATTCTTTTTGTTTACATCATTTCACATTTTATTCTATTAATTAATTTCCCCACTTGTACAATTATTGTTTCTCAGCCTGTTTGTTGCACAAACAAAACAGAAAAATGAGCAAAAATCAGCGATTGTCAAGAGCTGTCACATTAAAGCATTTAATGTTGACTGTTACACCACTTGTTGTTTATTTTTTGTTTTGAAGCCATTTATGTTTCACGTTGCTGCTAAAAAGAAGTGTTGTAGATACATCATGGTTGTAAACCAAGAGATAAATTAAATAAATAAAAATTATGGAAAACTACTCAGCAGGACTCTTTTTACACTATGTGTAAGTTAATAAACTGACAATGATGAGAAATTCACCAATAAAGTTTTGAGACACACAATGGAAAAAAGCATATTTTTTTCAATCCACACTAAAATCCACCACTCTGTACATTCTTTGAAATGACTCGCTGCACCTTTAGATTACCTGTAAAAATGTAAAAATGATAGCTATTTGTGACCGACTAGGCACTTTGGAATATGAGTGTAGGATGGTTAAAATTAGAGTAGGAACAATTTATTATGGCACAATGGTCTCAAGCTCGGAGGAAAGAGATCAAGAGACAATGAAACCTGGTATGTTTAAGAGCATGTTGACAGTGGGATTCTCTCCCCTACAATAAAATGATGTACATTTAAACTCATGGCACTATGAAGAGCTTTGGGTGAAAGCATCCACTATATAGCACATGTACTGTTTATGTTCACAGTCTGCAAAAAAATCTGTCTGAAAAGGGAAAAGGAGACTCGAGCTCCACTAGTAGAGCGGCTAAAGGCTCTAGTTGGTTCAGATAGTAGGTCAGTGGTTCCCAACCTTTCTGATCTGTAACCCCTTAAAACAAAACTAAGTCAACTCAAAACCCATCATCACAATCTGTGAGGACAGACTGCTTATTTTAAGCATCAAGATGAGGAACTAGAAGGAAAAACAAACCAATATCAATGTCCACATTATAGCTAACATCTCACAGTCCCTCTAATTCAATCTAATCTTGCGATTCCCAAGGTTGAGAAACACTGCTCGTTCACATCTCTTTTATATATACTGTATGTGTTTTTATTTTTCATTTCATACAAAAAATAGTCCAGAATAGAGTGGGCAGGATCTTCTGGGTCCTCTGGATATGGGATGTAGTCTACAGATCTGGGCTCCAGTTCCTTTTATTTGAAAAGGTCATAACAATACTGTGTTATCCTAAATAAAGAAATTCTGATCTAGACACTAAAAGTCACTATTTACACAATCCATGAGTTGTTTTTTTTTCTTTATATATAAGTTATATTTTGACATACTCTGTACTTACGGCTGAAAGTAGAAAATGTTTAAATTCAAGACAAAACATTTAAACAATGAGCATTTTTTACAAGCAAGGCGAACGTTTGGTTGATATTTAACTTTGGGCTGTAATGAAATCCAGTCAGGCAACCAGTGTGGCACTTTGAAGCACATTTACTTTACACCAACAGCCAAATATGACCCCATACTTTATATCCAGCTATTTATTTCTTAAAATGTATTATTATTATTATTATTTTAGTAGTGTGTCTTGTGGCACCATCTCCTATTTGAATGTAAATAAAACAATAAAAGGGGAAAATATTATATAAAGAGACTTTAAATCAATAAAATGTAATTTAAGTTATGCAAAAATATTAATTTTAACTCATAAATCGTAAAAAAATGCAACCTAATGTAGTCTAAGGTAGTGAGATAAATTAAATATATTACTTCAATATTAAATTATAAAGACATAAAGTCTCCAGTAAATGTTTTCAGAAAGATTCATTTTCTCAAGGTTAATTAACTACATGCAAGAGGTTTGAGGGGCCACTTTGGTCTGCTCTGGTTGGTCTGATGTAGGTAAGTGGAACGGCACCTTGAAGTTGATTCTAGCCAATCAGATGCTCAGGTCGGGAGGCTGATGTTGGCGTTCTCCGCCAGCGGGCTCGACATGCGTATCTGCGAGCTGCTCTTGCTGAGGATCGATAGCTGAGTCCCGCCGTTCACTCCACTGCTGGCCAACGAAGGATGCCTCTGCTGCTTCAGGTCCACAGCAAAGTACCGGTTCACCGTCCAGCTGCGCCATTTCCTCTTGATCTCCGATTGCACCTTCAGGGAGAAACTTCACAAGGTCATTTTTAATGTACTTTAAGCTGTACCAGCTCCACGAAAAGGTACAGTAAACGTGAGGTTTTTAGAAAGAAGAGTTTACCAACGTGATCTAGAGCATTTGAAAGACATGCACACATCCCAACTTTTTTGGATTTGGGACTGTAATATAACATGGCTTTTATAATAGATAATAATTCCAACGTTTTATGTATCAGGACATTGTATTAAAAAAATCTGGTTCTTAGCAGGTATTAAAATTAAGTAAATATGAATAATGGAGAAGTTGTGTATGAAAAACTATCCATACCTTTTCCGCTTCCAGAGGAATTAACAGTGTAAGTAGCAGGGAGGTACTGATAATTGAATGACCTTAATTATCTGATAACCAGATAGTGTGAGCACCTCTATAAAAAGACATATTTTGACTTTTCAGGTTTGCGCGTTCTCCGGAGGAAAGACATTGGCAACCATCTTAAATAAGCAATTGTTGCTGCTACTCAATCTGGAAAGGGTTATAAGGTCAACAATCTCAAGTCCATCATTCTACAGTGAGAAAAATGATTCAAAAGTGGAAAACAACCAAGACAGTTTCCAATATCCTTAACAAATTCACCCCAATGTCTGACCATGCAGTGCTCAGAGAAACCGCAAAAACCCCAAGACCCAGCATCTCTTTATGGATCTCAGTCAGCATGTTAAATGTTAAAGATCATGACAGTACTATCAGAAAAATATAACAAATATGGCCTATTGTGAAGAGGAAGCCTCAGCTTAGTTTTTGCAAAGCTGCATCTGAACAAACCAAAAGAAATCTGGAACAAAGTAGATTGTGTTGTTGTTCATCTGTAATAAATAATTTTCGAACCTGGTAAGGACAGAATATTTTTTTATTATGTCCTGATATATAAAACGTTAGAACTGAAACACTTCTTAAGATTCTTATTTAAAATTAATTTATTGTTTAAATTGTAGCTGATGTGATCTGGGGAAAATATGCAAAAAGGTCATCAGTTCTCAGAAGGCACACTTTTTTCAACAGTGGCCAGTATTTACCAACTAATGCTTTACATAAATATAAAATAACTCATTATATTTTTAATATTTCTTACACTATATGATTAAACAGACAGATGCTTCTGCATCACTTGCAGATGCTTCTTGGGAGAAGTTATACTATCTGTCCTCATATTTGCTTACAACTAAAATATTGTATATTATACACAATTTATTAAATGGTGATAAAATTTATATTGAGTTATATTAATTTGGGTAGGATTATAAGCACAGAGATTCATCCTGAAATTGCAAGCACAAGAAATATTATAAAAAATATTATGAAGAAGTGAGCGTGTATATGAATAAATAAGGGGGAAGCTTACCTCTCCATTGAGGAAACAGTAGAGGACAGCCACCACAAAGCCCTGAGGAGGAGGATGGAGAGAAAATTGAAAGAGAAATGAGAGAAAATTAGCTTGAGATTCAGCTTAATCTAACTGTGGTAATATATACATTTAATATAATCAAGCATCACTTATAACAGCTGTGCTATATATGTATAGCACTGATGTTATATGCACTGTAAGAGAAAAGAAAGAGGAAAACTGACTTCTGCTTTTGCTGTGCGCATCATACAGGTTTCTTTAATATTTGGGATGTTGAATGTGTATCAAAGTACATTATTTGGCAAAATTGGCCACCAGCAGTTAGTTTTACCTAAAATTAATGGTTATATTTACATCTACCATTTTGTTAGTGACCAGGCTGATAAGACATATCTGCCACAGATACCTGTGTAAAGCATTATCTCACTGTAGCTGTTAAATGTCTCTGTCAGTTTATTGCCAGCTAAGGTGACCAAGGCCAAACAAAATGCATGACAAAAAGCCATAATTTTTTTTTTAAATGAACAAAACCATTGTAAGGTTTGGCATTTTATCTTTCTCATCAAATAAATACAATATGCATAAAAGAAATGTTCAACTGTTCCTGAGAAGGAGCACTTCCTGGATTCAAACTGCTTCTGTTTAAGGTGTTCTTTAAAAAGGATATACATACGCTAAATCCTCAAAGAACTCCAAGGCACTTTCTTTTCAAATAAAATTTAAAATGCCTTCTCCCTTCACCCTTTCATGATTTAGCACAAAATAAATCAAATGCAAATGAAGGTAAAGGGTTAACCCGCACTAGGAAGATGATGACAGCCATGCCTGCTTTTCATTAGAAAAAGGACAGACTTAGAAAAGCCTATCATGAGTTCTCAACTTTAGAAAAATAGAGCCAGTAAAATTGTGGGCCATTGTATCTACATGTAGCTTTACTTTAACAGCAACAACTGTCTGTAAACGTGTTCCTCAGTGTGCTGTCAAAAATGTAAAAACACAACAGAAATTGACTACCTAGCATGTTAGCTGATCACCCCCTAATGGCATCTTATTGGATGAAACAAACAAAATAATTTAAGATGAGTCACTGAAGATATATATATTTTTTCATCATTACTGATGCTGATCTTTCACTGATAAACAGATTTCTTCCTGGCATCGGAGACAATATAGAATAATTGTTTCCATTTATTTTATCCTTTTATAAATCCAGTTTAATTGCTGCAGGGCTCATTTTAACGGCATTGTGTTTAACTGCATGTAGCTTTATAGCATTTATTTGTTATTCTTACTGCTTAATGTGCTGCCCAATATTACTTTCACAGTTTCACAACTGCTTCCAGTAAAAAGGCTTTATGGGGTATGTACTTAGCTCCTCTTCACTTTTCATAGCTGTTGATAATGACTGCAGAAGATAACTTTGGATATTACTAACACATTCCTTAAGAGCCTCTTGTATCTTGTATATTCAAATGATTTATTGTCCCATTATGTTCTCTCATTCATCATCTGGCATCTCTTCTTTAAGTAAAACTGGATGATGAAGGAGCTGCAGGAGCGTACCTGGAAGGATCCAAGGCCCAGCTCGAACACAAGCCTCTCCCTCTTGCTGACATCTTCAGGCGAGAAGGCGAACACGGTGTAGTGAATACCAAAGAGAGGGATGAGGAGGAGGGTGGAGCGTGCCAGACGCCTGAACACACAACAACAAACAGTTTAATGAGATTGAGTGAGACACAAATCAAAGTTGTTTTAATGTGGATTTGCTGGAGCTGGTCAGGCGACGCAAGAGACGCACTGCTGATGTAACGCTGTGCCACATTTTACTACTATACTGTTGTTTAAATGTTTCATTAAGCCGCAAATTTAAATATATATTTTCTATATTAATCCTCAGCTTTGTATAAAAAAGAGGATTTCCTTAAATAAATACTTAAAGTGTTCGAGGTAAAGGCTGGTGGTATTCTGTATTTTTCTTAATGTCAACAAACCCACTGAAAAGACCAAAACCAACAATAAACTACTTTGTTGTAGTCTAAAACCCCTCATTTCTATCCAGTATATATAAAAAAAGATCAATGATGTACTCTGTTTTTAAATGAACTTTTTTTAAACAAGCACTACAGTTTATTTTCAATTCCACATACACGGCCATGCATAAATAAATGTTCTAAATCGCCTAAAAATTGTACTGCTTAGCCCAGTTTTAGTGACTAAAAATCAGCATTACCCAGCTGTTTAAGCTCTATAATATTAGGTCAAAAGTAGTTGACTGGATTTGTTGACAGTCAGAAAGATAGAATAGCACCACACATCCATTCTTAACTTTACGATTGAGGTTTATTTTAATGTATCAGTTCTTTTTAGGTCAAGAACGCACTCAACTGCCGCCGTGTTTGATACTTTATGGCAGTCACATGAAGCTGTGTCATTACACTGTGGTGTGTATGATGGAGGCAACAACACTGGCTGACGCACAATATCAACGGCACAATACAGACAAACACTTGGTGGACACAACTGTGCAAAACAGTGGTTTCTACAGTGCGGTCCAGTGTCGCCAGGGGTCCTTGTGAAATAGTTTTACAACTAGAGTTCGACTCGTTTTCTTGCTGAGAGTTACAGGAGAAGGTCGCCCTGTTTATCTGTCCACTTAGTGTGACGCTAGCTTAGCACCTAAAGTGGAAATGGAGAAAGTGCACGCTGTAAAAAGTAATCTCTAAAAATATATGTGATGTACCGTTTTGAAATGCAGAAATTTTCTACATACTGTTTTTTCTTAATATAAACTTGCACTGTTAAAAAAATTATCATTTTTGTTAAATAATTAAAAAAAAAAAATTATTTTTTTAACAGTGCAAGTTCAGGTAACAAAATCTTATATATTTAGATATATCTAAATCCTCACAACTCATTATTTAACACATTGTCTATATTTACCTGAATCTAAACCTTTTTTTGACATTTTATGGTTTAAAAGCGTATAGTGTTGTTATAGTGTTTACTCTTGTTTAGCTAATAAAAAGGTGTTCCTCCTATCATCCAACTCTGAGCAAGAAAACAAGTAAACAATATCCCAAAATGTCAAATTCTTTTAAATGTTTTATCATAATGCAAGGAGATATGCAAGTAATAGCAACTATTATAATAAAAAACAGCACCAGAAATATAAATCTAAACAAACAGAAATTAACTTTAAATGAGTCCTTTCATAATTTATTGATTAGAACATTTTCAAAAGCATGAGCACTGATTAGATTTGTTCTGTTTTGTGAGTGAGATAATGCATTTCTGAGCCTTGACAGTTAAAAAACCCCAAAACTTTAAGAGCCCCTGGTGTAAGATACAAACACACACACACACATGCAGTGAACACAAGACAGAAACTCTCTCTCTCACACACACACACACACACACACACACACACACACACACACACACACACACACACACACACACACACACACACACACACACACACACTTACAGTGTGATGGTGGATAACTCTGACATCCTGCACGAATGCTGAACAGCCTGTGTGGGCTCACTGAAGCATTTCTGAGCACAGCTGCTACACAGCACAAAGACAACACACAATACAACAAAGACAATGTCTTTAGGGACACAGACGCACAGTCTCACGCTCACACACATCTCCACACTCGGTCACGCACACTCAGGTCTAAGCTGCAGAAGACAAAAATATTATCTGCTGGGCCTCCAAAGATACTATCCGATGGGAGGGGAGCAGGAGTGATGTCTGGATACAGAACAACTCCATAATGAGGTTCAAACTTCCTGACACTGGGTTCTACAAATGAATCTGAAATTTAAAAAGAATCTAGGCAGACATATCAGAGGTTATCACTGAGTATTACAAAAAAATGACTAGATTTACATGTTTGTGCAACATATGCATTTAATATGTTAGCATGTCTCTATAAAAATATCACCCAGCTTTTAGTATACAGATGATACCTTTTGTAGGGTCAGTCGGTTGTAGGTTTTGGTCTTTTTGGTCTTTTGATGCTGGTTTTGGGATTTTTTGACAAGATGAAAAAACGTAATAGTGGCAGCCTCAACTTAAAATTCTGAATCCTAGCTCTGTGAGCAGCATGGTTGCAAGATCTAGACAACTACAGCAATCAAATTTATTAAAGCATTAATTCATTAATTCATCATCCAAATTTTGATATTTCTGAACTCACTTTTAACCCCACTGATTGTAACTTACAGGTAAATGCTCGATTCATTTCCTCCGATATCAGGCGACTGCAGCTTCTGGACCAGGATCACGATTATTCCAATGAAGAGGACGAAATTGATCTGACATGAAACAGAAAATATTGTCACTGCAGTCAGTTGAACATTAGGTCTCTCCCTACTCTGCTCTGCTTGGTTTTCTGTTGCCTCAGGAAGTAGTGAGCAGAGGTTGCTGGTTGCCGTTAAAACTTGTCTACTCAATCACACGCTCGTCTATAAAAAATTATTTTCCCTTTTGTTTCACACCACATTAGGATAGATAGGATTTAAACTGGGGCCACTGTAAGAAAGCCTTTGACATTTAGCTTTTGCTATTGCAGGTGAGCAAGTTAATGACAAAAGGAAAACTAAATGAGCAACCAGTAAGTGTCATACCATTATAGATGCCACCACAGGTCCTTTGATCACCCACCAGAGGGCAGTGTTCTCATTCGTATCCCAGCATCTGGAGGCCAGCAGTACATTTCAGTAATCATACACCATGCTTCAGACATTAGGTAATGCATAACCTCATAGTTTGCCAAACAACAAGCCAGGTTTCAATTATAATACACCAAATAGTCAAATTAGTGAGGAGGATTTAAAATGAAAGGAAAAAACTCAATAACTGAGAATGAAAAACTGAGTAACAAAACTTCGCATAATACTATCAGATGTTTTTTGTTTTCCTACACTCGTATTACATCACATATTGTTCTCAAGAATGATGAAAAAGGATGCAATAACAGAGAACAGAGGCTTATTAATGTACCCAGGGAGAAATTTCATAATGGCAAAACATTATCAGTATTGTCATCAGTATTTTGTTAATAAGAATAGCTAAAACTTCTCATGTAAACATCACCAAACCTCTGTCAATATCAGTTAAGACACTTACATCAATTATATTCATTAAAAATTCCTTAATGACAATATATTATAAAAAAATTGATTGTAATAAAAGTAAAAGAGGTTTTCTGGCCTGTGTTGCTAATAATATGAGACCTGTGTTTATATAACAGCCCTGACGGTTCTTTGTGATCGTTAATGAGCAACTAGTTTCACATGTAAAAGAATTACAGGTGCCAGTGTTCACACATAAAAGAGGCTCCTGCTTAAAGGGCACCAAAAGCAAAAAAAGATAAAAATCATTGTAAAGGTGACCAATATTATAATCTATTGTAACATATTATCCAACAATTTATCTAATAATGTGTAATTATCTAATATAATATTAGAAGACCAGTATTAATAGACACTGATGGACAATGTATGATTTTTACTCCATGGCTCTCAAGTCCTGTTTGAAATGTATTAATAATAAATCAAATATTGGTTGTTTCTAAAATTTAGAGCATAACTAATAGTAACTACAAAATCCAATAAATATTGTGTAATATAATGCATGATATCTGCTTCTAAATTACAGTGGAAGAGGACTGTAAAGCAGCAAAAAGATTATATGCACTTAGTTTCAGTGACTAAAGGTGGGGAAGAGGAGTTCAGACATACCCAGTGTCATGAAAATGGAGCCTCAGAACAGCCCAGACAGTCACACAAATTGTGGGAGTTCCTGTAATCAAGAATAAAAAACAGAAAAAGTAAAACAGAAATAAAGTGCACAATGTTAATGTGACTGCCATAGTTCCTACTAGTCAAATCTCGTCTTTAGACATAAACATAAGCAATCAAAAGGAATCATCTGATTTCAAAAGGCTATATTTTTAAAGTAATGAACAAATTTAAAATACATGTATATAAAGTCAAGGCACTCAATGTTTTTCCCTCCAAACGGAGGCCAAGTCCAAGTCAAATATGTTTTTGCAAACATGTCTGAACAGCTACCGCTGTTGTTACAATACTTACCTGCAACCACGTGAAACTATGTGTTTTAATCGTTACTGGTGAACGGCCTTGTAATTAAAGCACTTTGAAATTGGATGATTCTTTCTAATATACCCTGTATTAAAGGCCACAATCACAATCAGCAGATGAAAGTGATTAGCGTATTTCCCTGCTTCAGCTTTGTTTTGCCAATATTTAAATCATCCATCCATCCATTCGCTTCCGCTTATCCTTTTCAGGGTCGCGGGGGGCGCTGGAGCCTATCCCAGCTGTCATAGGGCGAGAGGCGGGGTACACCCTGGACAGGTCGCCAGTCTGTCGCAGGGCCAACACACAGGGACAGACAACCATTCACACTCACATTCACTCGCACATTCACACCTAGTGGCAATTTGGATTATCCAATTATCCATTATCCAATATTTAAAACAATTAATGGCAAATTTCACTAATCTCTCAAAGGCAAACAAACAGCTATAGTTTAAACAAGACCTCAAGCAACTGAGAAAGAAAACACCACTTGCTTAAAAAAAAAACTTTTATCAAAACTATACAATGCAGAAGATATCTGTTTTTTTACTGTTTATATTCCTTTTTTTCTTTTACTTGAATAAAAGGAATTATAATGTACAAAGAATGGGCTGATAAACAAAATTTTAAATGGTAACCAGCACAGATTTTAAAATTCACAATCTGATTAGTAACTCACTCACTGGCTGCTTCATTTGGTACAATTTGCTAGTATTAGGTTGGATCCCCTTTCGCCTAATGAACGTCTTTAATTCTTCATGGCATGGAATTAACCAGGTACTGGAAACGTTCCTCACAGATGGACCAGAGTCACAGAGACTTTGGTCCATATTGACATGACAGCATCACACACATCACACACATTTGTCATCTCATCATCCATGATGATAATTTCTCGTTCCACCACATCCCAAAGGTGATCTGTTGGACTGAGAATTGATTACTGAGGCCATCTGAGTACAGTGAACCCATTGTCATGTTCAAAAAACCAGTTTGAAATGATGGAAGAGGCCATTAGAAGATGGGTGCACAGTGGTCATAAAGTGACTGACATGGTTAGCAACAATACTCAGTTTAAACAATGCTCAATTGGTACCAAGGAGCCCCAAAATGTCCTCCCCAGCATTACACCACCAGTAGTGTCAACCATTGATACAAAGCAGAAAGGTCCATGCTGTCATGTTGTTTACACCAAATTCTGATTCATCCAAATGTAGCAGCAGAAATTGAGACTCATCAGAATGTGAATTGTTGCTTCCTGTATTTAGCTGACGGGAGAGGCCCCCAGTGTGGTCTTCTGCTGCTGTAGCCCATCTGCTTCAAGGTTTGATTCAGAGATTCCCTTCTGCATACTTGATTTATAACAACTGTTATTTGTTGTCTTCCCATCAGCTCAAAGCAGATTGGCAAATTTTCTTCTGACCTCTGGCATCAACACGGCTTTTCTTTAGCTCAGTGGACCTTTTTTTTTTTTTTTTTTTTTTTTTTTTTTAAAACATTCTCTGTGAAGCATCTAGAGGTGGAATATAGGAAAATCCCAACAAATGAGCAGTTTCTGAAACAGTCAGACCAGCCTGTCTGGCACCAGTAACCATGCCACGTTCAAAGTACAGTAACTTAAATCACCTTTCATCCCCATCCTGATGCTCAGTTTAATCTTCAGCACATCATCATGCCTACATGCCTAAACGCAGTGAGTTGCTGCCATTTGACTAGCTAGATATTAGATATTTGCACTGATAAACTGTTAATAGGAATAGAAATAGGAATATAATAGTAATAAAATGGCCAATGAGTGTAATTAGTCACCACTTTATCCCAATAATGATAATCAAGCAAAAATGTCTACTTACCCCACCCAACAATGGTATACCAGTAGAAGTAGCGTCTCTCGGGAAAGAAAGTCTCCACCAGCAGAGTGAAGAGATACAGACCTTCAATGAACAGCCAGAAATAGTTGGACATGACACAGTAATGGAAGAAAACCATCACTGCTTTACATGCCACCTGCATATGAAGACACATTAGGAGATAAGTTGTGATTACCTATCTGTATGAAATGATTATTATCTTAGAAGATTCTGTACCAATATTAATATAAACAAGAAAAATAATCTTCAAAATTTCAGTGAATTATGATAATCTTGTTTCTTCTGCTCTAAACAGAAAATTTGTGTTTAAATGGTCAGTCTTTATTCAAAAGCAATAGACCCCAAATGTCAGAGTGACATTATCCATGTAAACAACAAGGCTACAGCGCACCGCACAGGACGGTAATAACCCTAAATATTTAGCACGACCTGATGAGCTAACATGCAAATGATCTCCCCCAGCAGCAGGAGCGAGTCACCTACATGCCAGGCGAAGTGTCATGTGATGACACTGTGTTAATGACTAAAGTCCATATACACTGTGGGGTCAACCAATTACAGGACTGATCTGATTCTCTGTACCGCCATGACAATGACCTGCGATCACCATGGCAACAGTGGTAAAGCGTTTGAATTCAGAAAAAAAAAAAAGAAACAGAAAAAAGGGCAAAGTAGCCATTGATATGTTAATAAGACTCTAGCAGAAGATTTCCACTGGTCTTGCTAAAGCCATTAGCGCACCTAATTAGGTTTATTTATCATGGCTGCTTAACAATAGCAAACAATGTATTCTTATCAGACAAAGGCTAAGAGCTTGTTCTGCATTTGTAATCAGGGAGTATTAGTCATCTAATAGCATGTTTGCTTTTTGTAAAATTTGCATCTGATTGAAGTTCTTTCAAAGGTGAACGGCAAACAGGAAACGCTGGAGGAGATGTATTTCTCAGGCTTTCTCAAGCTCTCGCTGTATCTCAAACAAAACAAGCCTGGCCATATTTTTTTATGCCCGTTTTCTTTATAACCTGATTGGCTGGATTTTGGTGGTACACCCAATAAACCAGGAAATGTATTTTACTGACTCTAGTGTGCACTTATTTTGTCAGAGCAGGGATTGTTTAGAATATTAAAGGCTTCAGCTTAAAACAATTGGTTTTAAATGAAAATTAATGATCTAATTAACCTTGGAAATTGAAAATTACCAATTTTTCATTAATCACCAAAACAGCAGTCATAATTGCTTCCCCTGATTAACACCACCAGCAGCGGGTGAAGTTTGTGTTATGGCCTCTAGATGCCCACATAGTATATATATATAATATATGGTTGTTGTTACTGACTGTGTCCACGAAGCAATGGTCGCTGTCTTCCTGAGCGTACAACACGCCGTCCTTGATGAAGACTGAGATGGCTCTCAAGATGAAGGACACAAACAGATTCATGTGAATAAAGTTCCTGGTGCAGTGGAGCTTTCTGGAGAGATGAGAAAGGACATAAACACATCTTTATCTTGTCTTTACATCTGTGCTCTGTTTAACCCTTCGAGCTCCGCATTGATTTAGAAATTACCACATGAAACCTTGTGGAATTCACTCCGAAAGCCTGTTCTTGCACTAACTAAAAACCCCTGAATGTGCTGTGTTTGCAAACTTAAAAATGCTGACGAGCTTTGCTCTAATAACAGATAAGGGCTGGTCCCAGAACAGGGACCTCTAAGATAGAGACATGTTAAAACTGCAACTGGATATTATTGGTGTCTTTGAACCTTAAGATTTATGGTGGGGCGGCTTTAAAACAACCACTGCCACACCCATCTGGTGGTGCATTAGGGAGGTTTAGGTTTGACAGTTTCCCCCACACACACACTGGCCATTTGTGTAGCAATAAGAAAGTAAAGAGAAGTTTGCATTTTCCTCTTAAGCTCAAGGTTTTACTTTATGAATAACTAAACGCAATCCAATAAATGCCTTTCAGAATAAACTGTCTATAAAATGTGCATCATTACCCTTCCATGATTCCAAGCTTTTAGTCGGTGAGTAAAAACAGGGTGAATTTTAAAGACTCATGGCTGTCATTAAGCCTGTCATTGAAACTAAAGGTATAGAGCCAAAACCTAAAGAAACTAAAGATATTTATTTTCCATGAATATACATAAATATAATGATTTATATAATGATCAAAGGTTTTAGTAATAATTTATCAAAGTACAATAATCTTCTCTTGTTGGACTAATGATATAGATTTTTGCTTGAATGTTTGATACAACAAACACACAAAAAAACTATTTTTTAATAAACTTTGTCACTCTTTGAGTTTGTTATGTAAATGTTTAAAAAAATTGTGAACTTATTTTTCCTGTCAAAGATTGATTTTCTAGTCCATCAAAGTTCCAACCTTTACCTATAGTCATGGGATCTGAGCAATGACAGAAATAGTGAGGTCACAAATACAATGAAGTGAAATGAGGTTCCTCTGTAGGGTAGCTAGGCCTGAACCTGTCGCATACATGGACAGCTGTGGAGACATCACAGTGACATAATCAGCTCTGTTATACTTCTTTGAAGTCTCCTTGAAGTTCACTGCCTAGGGTGCATAGTTGGTGCATTGTAATGTAAAGTCTCCACGGATGAGTCCTAAGAAACCTGGCAGAGACAAGAACATCTGCAAGGACCCTCATGCTCACTGTCTAAAGATGAAATTCATGTCACCAAGACCCAAGCGGGCCCCAAAATGCTTTTATCAAAGTCTTAGAGATAAGTGAGGAGCTCGGACATCTGAAGGGAGCTCAGAGTAGAACTGCTGCTTTTCTGTGTTTGAAAGGAGCCAGCTGAAGTGGTCCAGGCATCTGGTTAGGGTCCATATTGGACACCTTCTTTTGGAGATTTTCAGGGCATGCTGATCTGATTGAAAGTGTTGCTGGGGTGAAGGACGTCTGGAGTTGGATTAGAAATGGCTGGCTGAATGAATGGATGGATGGATGGATGGATGGATGGATGGATGCTCAGAAAGCTCACCTGAACCTGCAGAGAATAACCATGGCTGTGGTCAGAGACACAAGCGACGTGCTGTAGCCGACTGTGTAGAGGGCTTTGACTGATGCGTAGTATGGATCCTAATGGAGAAAGACAGAGAATGAGTCTGTGTGCTTGATCTACATGCCATATGGAATAAAAAGATCCACAAAGCCTTACAAGTTTGGTAGTGTTGTCATAGAAGAAACAGACTTCCGCATAGTGAGGAAAAGGCTCTGACCATCCGTACTCAGTACAGTTGCGACTGACCTTCCCCATTTCTGCAAGTAAAAAAATATGCCTGAATAAAACTGCGCTGAATGAAAAAAAACTTGATGTTCAAATAAGACTATCCAAATTTGGTGTTGCCACTCACCATCTTCAGGTACCGTGTAGTCATGAAGGAGCTCCGGACAGTTAACCTCCACAACCTCCCCAACATTGGCTGCTTGCCAGCAGGTAAGATTGTCCCACATCCAATCACATGCTGACAGGCAACGGAAAGGAAACAGAGCAACACATGTGGTGAGTGTGAAGCTCTTTTTGCTGGAAAAATGCAAAGGAAATTGTGCAGACACTAATTAAAAAACTAAGAATTCATGAAAATGAAAATGGTGGTAAAACAGTTCAGTTTGGAAAGATATCTTGCATTTTCTTGGCAAAATGATAAGAACCAAGGAAGCAACTTTCAAATGTTATGGCCTCTCTTAACCAATCTCATTTTATTACTGACCAGTGTTACTACTTGACTAAAATGAGGCATTACCCCTTTGAAGAGTTCTTTCTCCACATGCTCCAGACGGCTCTATTATAGCTTCTCAGACACAAACATTTTAAAGGCAAACGAGCTAAAACAGCTTGTTTCAGAGAATGGACAAACTGAACAACTGTACAAAGGCCCAGTCTAGGTGTGAATCATTTAAGAATAAAAATATGAGAAAAATATACGAACTTGAAATGATTGCAATTGGTTCCCTGTAGTCTTTTAGCTCCATTTTTGGTCTCCTCCAACTCGTTTAGGAAAATTCACGTGGCTCTTTAGATGCTTAATGATCCACTGTGTTCACCAGCTGTTTTGTGTGTGTGCTGTTGGACTCAGATCATGTACGATGTGTTTTCAGAGCTGGTCCTTTACTGCCTGCTATGGCAGAAAAGGACCAGCTCTTTGAGCAGTGAGCGTTTGGAGGAACAGTGAATTTGTGAGGTAAAAGTCAATAAAGCTCTGATCTGCTGCACATAACTTCATATTCACCTTTTATTATCAATGGATATATTTTTTAGTATATAAGCATTAATTATAGCTATTTTAACTATGTGTATTTTGCACTATTCACCACCTTTTATGCTCTAAACGTAGTCACTGGAAAGACCATTAAAGAGGATGTTGATGAAGGAGGTAGGCACAAGTACCTGCATTTATTCACAAACATGTACTGTCAGAGCAAAAATGACAGATTTTGGTTGGTCTAACATTTATCTGTGCACAGACACACCCTTGAGAGTATCAGCCCTCGCTGTCAAAAGAGCTGACAAACGATTCCTGTCTGACCAGCAGCAGAAAAAAGCCCATCATTTCACACTGTAGGGCTGATGCTGTTTTAACAGTTTGTATTCCTGTGGAACCAAAAAACACACTCAGTGATCAGGAATAATGTCAAAAACACACAAAATCTGGAAACTGTAAGGAAACAGAACTATTCTATTGTTCTCCATTCTTGCCTGAAAGGATTTTCCCTGGAAATCATTTCCATATGTTACCCTGAAAAATGTGAATAGAGCAATGGGAAAGGGTGACAGTATGATGCCCTCCCTGGTTTGTTTGCCTTTTTCGCAACTACATTGTCTTTTTGCAGGAAAATGGTCAATGGTTAAGTATAGGTTTTTGCAAGCTGTACCTTATAAAGGAGCAACTCTTAAGGTTTTTGCAGGTTTAATGTGATACAGTTAATTCCCCTGGTGTCCCAGTTGAAGCAAGCTGGAAGCAGCCAATTTCTTAGCTCATTTCCATTTACTGGTTTCTGCTTTGTTTTTTATCTTCTGCTATTCATCTTTCCCAATGCTTGACTGATGCTCAACATTTTTGTTTTTATTCTATGTGTTGGTTTCACAGTTTTAATTTCTGTCTGTCTTTCTCTCGGCTCCCATCTCTTCTCAATCGTTCCCCCTTTTTTCTAGTTTATGCTCGGGCGGTTTATAGTGCTGCAGAGGCAGGCAGAAGTCTGATTTGTGTGCACTTTGAGTGTCTTTGTGACTGGGGGTTATCTGTTCATGTGCATATGTGTGTTTGTGCATGTGTCCGGTGTGTTTGCAGTGCTTTCTCTACTCTGCTTGGCTCTCTAATCTGTTTTGGTTCTGTCTGGTGAGCCGGACACAAAGCCAATTACCTTTTAAAGGGCAAATCTGAGCCAAATGAGCTGCACTGAGCTACAGAGGTAACTGGCTTAATAAAGCTCCCTGTCCCTATCTCACGCAAAATCTCACAGTATGCTGAGTATTTGCCGGGCTTCAAAAATTCAGCATACGAAAATCACACGTCACACATTCTGTACTCTCCATGTAAGTATAAAATACATTTGTACAAAAACACATGGCTGGATTCATAACACTGGTATAATTTCATTTTCTGAAGCAGATTCGATCAACTGGTTTGACTTCCCAAAGGCCACGGCAGTATTGTCAACCATTTGCAGTGCAACATCCACAGATAATTAATTTGTAATGAAAGAAATCTCGGATTTCTGCAAACCAGGCAGTTTTATTTCCTCACAAATGATCTACTGTCAGCAGAAAACAGGAGGATGGCTTCTTTTACAGCGAGGGGAGGATCAGTTAAAGTGTCAAGACTGGCTATTATGTGCTACTGCAGTCTAAAAACTGAAAGTCAAAAACAAAAACAAACTGTCTGTGTTGCAGAGCAATGAGGGAATAAAATAATAACAGAACGCCCAATACAACAAATAAAAGTGTGATAAATTAAAGATGCCCAATTTGACCTCCTAAAGGCCATAGAAGTGTTATCAAAATCTGCACAGTCCAGCATCCACAGATAACCTATTTGGAATCAACTGAAATCAGCAAATCATCTTAATTGAGAAACTGGAGACTGTTTTTGTTGATATCAGTTAATTTTTTATCAGTTTGTTTAGAAATCAATTTTTATCAATCAGAAAAAAATCCTTATCATAACAGCTTTCCTATGCTTTGTCTGACTTGTCGTTTCCTTGTTCTCATTTTTCTCTTTGCTTTTTCTCAAACCTCCATGTCGGATTTCTGCAAACCCGGCAGTTTTATTTCCTCACAAATGATTTGCTGTCAGCAGAAAGCAGCAGGACGGCTTCTTTTAAAGGCGTGGGAGGAGACAGGGATTGGTTAAACGTTCAAGGCTGGCCAATATGTGCTACTGTTTGTGCTACAAAAAAATTGAAAGAAAAAATAAACAAACTGATAATCTTTAAGAGGACTGAAGGAATAAAATAAATAACACAATGCCTCATTTTAATCATTTAAGTGTGAGAAATTGTGCTCACATTTGCTTATGAATGACAGCTCTACTTTACCACCTCATATTGTGCAAAGACAAAGCGAAAACACTCAGATAAAAACAGACGAACCTAATGCAGTTTGCTGTGCAGCACACAGGGAGACTACAGGGCCGACCTTTAAATCTACAGATGAAAAACGAGCTGACCTTACAGCTCCTCTCCTCCTTAAATTTGTTATCTTACGCTCTAAATCTTTTACATTTTCTTTTTTGTTTATTTTTTTTTTCATGGATCTGTGACTGTCGCCAAAGCCGTAAGTCACAGTGCAGTCTGGGATTTGCAGTCTGCTGCAAAGATTTCAAGCAGCAGGAGACCTGTAGCAGTTGCTAATGAAAACCACAATCCATAGCCAAGAAAATAATTGTTTCCAGGGCCCACATAACAAGTTTCCTGTGGGGTTTTTTTTTCCAGAAAAGTGACGTGGATAAAATACAAAAGCAACTCAAGGAAAACATTTTTTTCTTTGCTCTATATGACTGGCCTTTTGAGGTAATGCATTTGCAATGTGAATCAAAAATACAGCTCCATTCATCTTTCATCCTTACATGTCCCTGTATGACCTTTTCAAACATGACAAATGCCAGATCATTGAGTATAAAAACAAGCCTGTATTCCATTAATTCCCATTAAGCTATTCATGACTTTCATCCGCAGATCTGTGTTTTTGGAGCTGACCAAGGCGTAGACCATGTAACCACAGGAGCACAGATATGAAAAGCAGCATATGAAAACGTTGCATACCCACACTTGGGGACGCATCCTCACTTACCATATTCTTCTCCATCTGATTTGTGCATTGCGATCCTCTCCATGCATTTATCATGTTCACGCTTTATTACGCAGTGCCCAGACTCGGAGGCCACCTAAAGAAAACACACACAAGCGCACACACTGATGTGGGGAGACTCGGGAAATATAGTCCACATCAGATGCATTTGACTAGAAATACTCTGTTTGCTTTTGGTGTGGGTGCTCTGCAGAAGACCATGTCGTCCACTTGCTCACTGTGAATTATCAGGATAATGACCTGTGCTATTCTTATACGGGTGCAATTGGGTCTCTGCTAGGGAGGTGGCAGGATAAAAAACATGTACTGGAATGCCTGTGCTGGACATTTGCATTCTCAAGCGCACCTCTAACCCAATGAAAGAGATGTTGCTTGACTGTTATAATAAGACCTATTGTAATAAAACATCCTCTTGTCTCTTATCCATTTTGTCTAAGAGTAACTAACTAAATTTGGGAATAATCTTCTAACACAACCAGGGATTGGGACAGTGGTTCCAAAATTATGGTCCTTCAGACATCCTCTGCTACCCACTAAAACCAAAGCCCATTAAAAAGGCACACAAAAGACACCACAGTGGAGTAAACAAGATATCATCTTCCTCCATGATGCAGTGAGGAAAGCTATTTACTCTCAGGCAGTAGACTTACAGTATGTCTGTCAACTTCTCTGTTGATGTACCCGCGCACTCTCCCTTAAGGCCAATCTCTATTTTGCACCTTTAGCTTTCTTGCAACCCTTCCTTTGCTCTCATAGTGAAATGATAGGTGTAATATATCCCAGCCCTCTGAGCCATGGCTGACTCATCACTCTATCTCCTCTTCGATATGAATTCACTTCAGGCATCGGTACTGAGATAAGATAGGTCATCAGCTGACTGTAAAGATGTCCTAGGACTCACTTCCTTTCTTTATCTTTCAGCACAAGAGCAGAATTTTGAAACACTCCAGGAATGATGTGAAAAATTATTAGAGCTATCCGTTCTCTGGCACATTACCATTTAAAGGGCAACAGTTATTAAATGCAAATAATTTCTCCACCTCTCTGTGATGGCAAAAAATAAGCAAGCAAAAAAAGCCCCACTTCTTCATGTTGTCACAACCGTTTGGTATTCTTCAATAAAACCAGTGGAGTGTTTTAAAGAAAGACCTCTCTGTACCCATCGCAAGCATCCATGTTGCTAAGCAGCAGGTTACCAGCCAGGAGTCAGCACACAGTGTAGGCAAAGATTCAGAAATGAGAAATAATTGGATGCAGATGACTAATATCTGTTTGGCATGAATGCAGACAGGCCTGTAAGATGACAATATGAAATGTGCTGTTCATTCCATTTCAAGTTACTCACCTGTTTTGTGCATGTGTGCATGTGTGTATATGAACCGTTTCCTGTTCCCAAATAAGCTTTAAAATTGTATTTCTGCATGAAATAATCCAAAGATGTAGATATGACTGTAGTAAACATAATGTTTGCAGGCAGTGATGATTACTCAGAATGATGTTTACTGATTCTATCTGCAGAGTAACTTCAGTAAGGCTAATACTTTATGAAAGCATTGCAAGTTCATGCTACAGGAGTTTATTTTGTTATCACTCATGCTTGAGGACATTTTTATGTGAGTGCATGATACCAGAAATAATTTTTAGAAATAATTTTTCCAGAAATATTTTTTTGGTGTCTAGTGCTGTGTGCTGTTGGTGTCAGTAACCTTCAGCTGTAATTGACAGCAAGCTAACTTAAGTGCCTGAAAATGTTAGCTTGCTAAGCTTTCAAATAGTTTTATCACAGTTATACATCTAATGAAAGAGATCATATGAAATACAGTCAACATATGTGACCTGATCTTTAATCAAAATGCTTTTAAGCTGATTATAAAGCAGTGCCTACACTGTAACAAACTAACAAACAAAATACAGTATAATGTGCTGTTTTAAAATGAAAATGTTTTTTTACACATTTACCGATTATTATTTACAGAAACTTCTGTTAAAAAATGGAAATACAAATGTAAAATGTACAACTTAGCTTGGAGATAGTGTACTGGCAAAAAATTGACATTTTGGAGACTGTTTGCTTTCAAAGTAAAAGTTGTTCCATGTGTAAGTTACTGAATATTTGTAGAGAAACATGAAAAAGAAATGACAGTCAACTGTGGCATTTTTTTGAGCGGTACATTTTTAACCTCTGATTGTACCCAGTAAGAGCCAACCACCTCCAGGAACCACTGCCAACCAGCCAGGGAAAAGACATTTTTCCCTAGCAACCAGTGGCTCCATCACGTCCACACTGGCAGACAACTCTTAAGTTATATGTGCAAGACATCACATGAGAAACCCAACAACTCCTTCTTCCCCACTGCTATCAGTCTCTTGAACAGCTGACCTATTTTAACAGTAATAATGATTTTTGCACATATGCAGGTCATCTTGCATATTAAGCTCATAGCTTAATATCTATTTCACACTTAAATTTTGTCTTTATTTATTTATTTATACTGTTTGTATTTTATCTGTTCTATTTCAATTTGCATATATTAACGGGCATCTGCCTGTGGACAGCAAAGAAAGAATTTCATTGCACAGAGAAATGCTTTTCTTTGTACATATGACAATAAATGTTTTGAATCTTGAATCTTTGAATCTTGGATCTTAGTTAACTGTTTAATTTATAGCTTGACCAATATTTACATTTATGATTTAAAATGAGAGATCGCTAAGGCAAAACCTACAAATATACATAATGTTCATGGAAATATACATAAATACAGTATCATAGTTGTTTAGAATTGAAGGATTAAAATGACTGCAAAGTTGTTTATGCAGTTTTGTGCGAGAGAAAATAAATGTACAACGGAAATAAAATATTCAGAGATGTGTTTTTATCCAATAGCTTTAGCAGTATCTTTCTGTGATGCAAAGCTCAACAGAAGTAAAACTTTTTGGTTTACTCTGCTACTTGGTATCGCTACTTTAATCAGAGCTTCCAAAGGTACTGTACTGTAGGTCTGCCATTTACATCAGTTTGAATTGACTACAGCCCTGCAGTGTGGCAAAACAAAACACGCCTGCATGTGGTATTTTGACTAAACACAGGACAGACAGCATTGTGAGTTTTCCCTTTAGCTCTGTTTTGGAGTCTTAAACTTCTGGGGGCAGTAATGCTTTAATTTGACTTCCCTAGCTAGTTGCTAACTTTAGCACAGCCTACACTGGATTTTCAGAGCCTTTTTTTTTAACAATACTGTTGCTTTCTGTAATCTAAACCCACAATATTAGCAAGAATTTCTACCCACTTTAATACATCCTAGCTCTAATAGACAAAAGAACGTGCTTTACGCAGTTATTGAGTTAATGGTTCTTAATGATAATATTCATGCTAACATTAGCTTCAGATGTTGTTAAACCTTGGTACCTTAAAGGCTTTTGTGATGGGTTTTGAGGCCACAATAAGACAGCTAATATTCTGATTAACACCTTTTTTTAAGTTCTTTTTTTAAATGTGGAAATATCAGTATATAATGTGAAATCAGTATTTTTTAAACTTGCTGGTAGAACTATGAGCATCAAAATTTTTGTATTTGATTTTAAAAGACACATAAAACAGGCCCCATGACTAAGCTGTGTAAAAACACAGGGCTCATCAGTATATTTTAAGCGTGCTTTTTAATCTCTGCTCCCTGTAACTCTTCTTCTCTCACACAGATGTCTATCCAGATATGGCCTCCATTCTGAGGCTGCAGAATTCAGTTTCCCCCCTCGAGGCTATTTTTACGAGAGCCAGATAACTCAGTAGCACCCACAGAACCACACAACACAGATAATAACTCCCATATGACGTCGCAGACCACCGGCCCACCGTACAGACCCATCGGACACATAATAAGTACATCACCACAGACATATCTGCCACATCAGTCGCTAAAGGTCAGCCTTAGATGGGCACTGTTCAAAGATGTCAGCTGAAGAAGCACTTCACATATGTCAGGGGGCGGTGACTTGAAGGTTGGAGACAATGTTTCTGGCTGCAAGGTCGCTTTATGAATTCATTTGAGTCACCATCATCAGCTGGCACTGCTGCGAAACTTTTACTAGCAGCTACAAAGGCAAAAAGAAACCATCATCACGGAAAGGACGATATTAACTTTCAAATAACCAAAAGCAATTTCTACATCTGTGTGGTTTAGCCAAGGAAAGAGCTGCTGTGCTGCATCAGTTCTCTGAATATAATTCCTCCCACACACCTTGCACAACTCTTCCATTCTGCTTTTCATTTCAATGAGACCACAGAAAAGTGAGTCACGGCAGATGGATGGGTAGTTCTCTGGTCAGTCAGGCCATCTGTTTTTGTGCTTGCCTTAATGATGAGCTGATCCTGAATCTGTAACGTATGCTGATGTGCTGTGCAAGGGGGTGATTTCCATCCTTCTACTGCTTGTCACAAACACATCAGCAAAAGTGTGGATATAAAAATAAACCAGGCTCGAGCTGAGGAACAGGAGGGTAATAACAGAGGCCTAAACATACCCGTATGGATGGATATATGCATTCCAATGCTCCTGATCACCCGCACAAGCAAACGCACAAACAAACACACACAAATCTGGACAACATACAGATAAATGCCCAGAAGCTACTCACCAAGGGCAACAGAAAGATTGCAGTCAGCAGGAAGCCTCTCATCGTCCCCTGTGAAGTGTTTGCATCCAAAAGGCTCCTCGCTATCTTCGTGTGTGTGTGTGTGCCTGTGTGTTTTCAAAGGGATGCACTAAAAATGCTCCCCACAGCGTCACCGTGCTTCATCAAGGGCTCTGAAACACAGCACACAGAGAAAAAACACTAGAAGAAGAAACAACAACCATCACTCTATTAAGTTTTTCTGAATCATAACAAGAATCGCAATGTGCAGATGCACGTGTGTAACCTAATAATGTTACTGCTGCTAATTGTGGCAACTAAAATGGTTCATTCTTAAGAGTTTCTGCTTTATTTCAAGCGCTGACGTCACTGCTCATGTCAGATGAAGTGAATGAATCTGTGTAAACGAGACACAAAGCCAGAATGACCTGTAACGTCATCTTTGTAAAAAAACAATATTATTTTTAATTTTTTCAAGACTTTATTCAACAGACTTTAAATCACAGTGTGCTTCTAAAGACTGAAAGAACTGTTTACTATAAATATAATTAGTGGTTAATTTAATGCTAATGTCTAAGCCAAATTACACTGAAATGCTTCCTGATGCCTTTATTCATACTGGGTTGATTTTATAAGAGTTACACAACAGTTTTTGGACACTGTGGCATCTTTAATTTTAACCTTTATTCAAGGCAATCTTTGGATGTTTTATGGAGGAACTCTATGAAATAATTTGGATGTTTCCTACACTTCTGCTTTTAAAGGATGTGTTTTATTGTTCCTCTGTGTTTCTTTCATCTTTTGATACCTTCTGACACACAGCACTTACACTCACTTACACTTACACAGCTAAACTAGTCTTGCTTAACAATGTGCATGTGTGACACAATGAGAATCAATTCTGTCATCAGGTATTGTTTCAGGTAACTAGTAACCCTGAAGAAAAAAGATGATATTGTCACTTAAAAATAGAAAAAGAACAATTAGATGTGTTTTTTTGTGTGTGTATCAAAACAATGAATTTAAGTAGTTAATTAACCAGCAGCTTATTTTAGATCAGTTGTCAACTCATATCAAATAATAACAGGCGCAGCCCTTCAGTGCATTTCTGTACATTTCCATCAAACGTTGGATTTTGTTGTTTGTCTAAGCTGTGTAACATGAATATAAACAAGCAAAAAAAAAAAAAAAACAACCCTGATCTATACTGCAGAGCACAACTTGACTCTCATACTAGGAGACATCACACACATAAGCAAACACAGGCCTTCAGTGGGTGTGCATCATTTGATATTTTGTCTCTAAAGCACCCCACACTTTGATTAAATCACAGAGGCAACATTTTACTGAGTAAATAAACAACAGAAAAAGAGATGTCATCATCTATTCACTAAATTAAAACATGAACATGGGTTTGTGGAAGACAAATTGATTTCCAAAAGGCAAGAAATTTGGAAGATTCCTCTAAATTTCCTTTAAGATAATAAAATTCATGTGCCTCGGGTCAGAATTTAAAACATCCCCCTCCCGAACCTCCCTGACTTCATGTCTTACTCATCCGCTCAGCCTCCTGAAAACACAATGATTCACTGCTAACACAAAACACAGCAACACCAGAAACACATAACAAGCACACAACCAGTGAACCAGCAGAACATGCACACCTTCTCCTAAAGATAATTCATGCACACATAGAAACAAATTCCACTCTGCATCCCCTCCTTCTTGTACTGAATCCAATTACCTCTAAAGCATCTCTCGGATGCTTTATCAAGTAACAGGACAGAGTGTGCTCAGAGGAAAAATCCAGAGATACAGAGGAGGAAGACATATGTCCAACAGGGCTGAAAGCAAACTTTCGGGGTGAGCAATCAAACCGAAATGCACAAATAAAACAGGGACGGGCAGATAGGTACGGGGACTGGAATGATCGCTCCGCTCTTTTTTTCCACACTCCATCTATTTAACCCAAAAGCAGTCACGCTGCTCTGGGCTTCAAATGAAGTTAAAAACGGCCTTATGTAGAGCAAATCAATGTCTCTGGTCCTGAGAAAGCTCTGGTGCAGAAAACAACAGACGGGCAGAACTATCCTGAGGGCGAGAAAGCCAAGAGAGTCTTTGCTTCGCTCAGTACTGAGTCACCAGGAAATATTGGAAGGTTTGCAGCCATGGGACTATTCAGGTTTATTCACTGCATGAAGCAGAAGACGAAGCTATAACAGTTTTTACTCACATCTGTTTGGCACGGATGTCAACAAAAGCTGAAAAGAAAACACTGGGAAACACATCCACTCACCAAGATGTCAATCAACCAAAAGACTCTCTCTGTGTTTGTGTCTATAAGCAGATGCATGACTAAAACGAGAGAAAATCTGAGACCCAGTGCAGATTCATAAAGATTTATGTTCACTGCAAAGGGAATTTTACAGAACAGTTCCCTCTTCCCTGTATGTGCGTTGAATTCCCCAGAACATTGTGTTGCATCAATAAATCATTTCCAATTCAAAGCGATCCCGATAGGACCGAGAAAACCGCGTCCAATCAACCCACTTCCAATGCCGTGAACGTGTACCGCAATTCAAAACCTCCACAAACATTCAATGAATGTTCCTCTGCCAAAGCACAGAGGTCACATGGCCCACATACCGCGGATGAAGCCTCTTTGCCTGTCATTTAAATCACAGCTCGCAAAACGTCAGTTGATTTCTATCATATCACAGGGAGAAGAAATCAGTCTACACAAGACACAGTAAGTGACATTTGCTTTCTCCTTCGCTAAACCGCACAGAAGGGGCGATTTTTTTGTCCTGTCTTTTTCCTTTATTTCCACATTCGCACATCTTTAACACATCAGGCATGTGTGTGACCTTCGCTTGCACATGTAGCAGGAAAAAAACCGTCAGCCTTCCCCTTTACTCGGCACGTTCACTTGAAACGAATTCACTGCTTCCCATTTTTCAATAAAACACACACACACAGCGTTTTAAAGACCTGCAGGCTTCAGCTGAATGCCTCCTTAATTCACCAGTCACATCGAAAGCCACAGATGTGAGTGAAAGCGCGCCGCGTTCGCCCCGGAAAACAAGTCAAAGCAACTTACCGATGCCTAATTTTCACCGGCGCAAATGTCTACACATGGAGCCATCGGCATTTACGGTTCTGCGGCGGTGTTTCTACCTTGTTTTCACTCCTAAGACAGTTATAAAAAAAGCCCGTCCTGGGAAAAAAAATAGACAGGTGCCGTTACTGCTGCTGTTGTTGCTGCTGCTGCTGCAGGACGCACTCGCCGCTTTGGCTGCTGCGGCACCACGACGAGGTGGAAGAGGAGGAGGATGAAGAGGATGATGATGAAGGTGTCAGTACCTTTGGGGTTCTCGCCTCGTCAGACACGCAGAAAGCAAAGTGAGACAGCTGTTTAGTCTATAAGTGCATCGATGCAGCGCGGGGAGGAGACAGATTTTCAAAGTCTGGGATGTGCTGGAAGAAAAAACATCCTCCTCACGTCTTTGCGTCGCGTGCGTGCGGGGGACTTTGTTTCCAAAAAGAAACTACTCATAAAACTCTGACATTTGCGCCTGCGCCTTTCAGACGCTCCAGAAGGTACAGGGTCCGGTCCCCTGCTGTGCGCAATTTGTGAGGCACTGAGTGGGCAGCGTGATGTGCGTGACTCACATTTAGTCAGAACTTTAACATCTGAATTCTTGCATGTGCTACTTAGAAAGCCCAAATTGCATGCTGGTCGAGTTACGACTGTCAATTGGACTCCAAAAGGCGTGGCCCGTAGAGGCCACTGTGGCCCGCTGGCGATGCTGTTTACTTTCAGGACCACGGACAGCACACACAAGAAATCGCCGCAGGGAACCAATGAACTGAAAGCAACGCCTTCAGTCAACCACGCGACCTTTTACCAGCAGCTAAACAAACCTTAGGTATCAATATTAAGCTGCTTTAATTAAATCTCCAGTTGAGTTTCTTTGTTGGGATCCACACAGGAGAGCAGCCAGACGAGTGAATTACTCAAAAGGCCAAGAAGAAGCAGTTTCTGATTTGGAAAACAAGTCAAAAGGCTACAAAGACATGCAACAAGATGACCAATACTTTAACCCCCCGCACAAAATTACATTCAAAACATGCAAAGTGTCAGTATATTGTGGTTGCAAAAGTACAATTGAGACAAAACTACAGAATGAAAAACCACAAACCTGTATCAACAAAGGCAAAGAGAACTAAAACCAGCAGATGCAAAACAAGTGAAACTGGATACAAAGTAACATCATAAAACATCAATATTGAAAAGCAAAATGAACAGATAAAAAGATACAAAATGAGCAAAACCAGACACTCAGCAATAAAGACAAAAAGCTGTCCCTCCTAGTCTAACCACTGCAGCAGTGGGTAGATCTGGGACAACTTTTTGGGTGAGATCAGTCAAGAGGCTGGTCAGTTATGCAAAGCCGGGAACGAACTGGCGGTAGTAACTGGCCAGCCCCAAGAACCGCCTCATCTCTTTTTTGGTTTTGGGACATGGGCAGGATGCAGTGGTTGCAGTTTTATCCATCTGCAACAAGAGGAATTGACGTGTGACAAATTGCTACAGGCCATATGGAGAGGAGAAGGCCCTCTGCTACTAGCCCTTGGTTAAATCCAGTGTTGTGAAAAAGCAAGCCATGCCTAACCAGTCCAGGAGCTCATTGACCTAGGGCATCAAACTGTGACACTTCATTCACCGTGCGATAATCGACACAGAACTATATAGACCAATCTTTCTTCACCACAAGAACCACTGTGTGACTCTTCTATTACTGCCAGCTTTAGCATTGCAACCAATTCCCTCTGAACAATTTGTCTCTTATGTTCACGTAACTTGTAGGGCCGTGAACACACCGTCATGCCAGGGCGTGTATCGAAATGGTGCTCAATGAGACTGGTGCGACCAGGTAGGGAGGAGAACACATCTGTAAAATGATGTTGCAATGCAGCAACGTCTGCTCCTGTGTGAGATGGTCATCACAATGGAGGGAGGGGGGAATAGTGGAATTTGGCACCTTTGGCTCCAACTCTTCTCTCCTTCACCTGGATCACCAGAGATGCAATTTCAGCCTCTCTCCATGCTTTTAGGAGGTTGAATGTGATATATCTGTGTAGCTTATCCCCTGTCCAACCGTACCACCTCATAGTCTAGGTCCCCACTGGTCGTGTGACCACAAAGCATCCTTGTCAATTGGTGAGTAACTTTGAGCTAGAAGATGGGAGTACTACAAGCACAATACGTTTTTCAACTCCACTCAGGACACCACACACAGCCATCCCATCAGGTCCTGGCATCATACTCAAATAGGAAAGACATGATTAGACGATGGTGGTTAGCTGTTCTGGTCAGCCTCCCCTGACACCACACCCTGAACCCAGTGCTTTGACAACTTGGAAGAAAAATGTGTCACCTATTTGGAGTCACATAAAGCAGCTATTTATGCATATTATTTATGCATATTTTTCATACATGAATTAATTCTGCATTGATTCATTGAAACAAACAAAGAAGCTTATTTTTATGCTCAGTTTAAACCTTTTTTTAAAGCTGTTTCTTTAACCTGCCAGAATCCAAGGATATAGGCAGTTTCCAGTGTTTTGAGTGCGGCTCGACTGAGACATGATTGATCACCCAGCATGAGGCTTTTGATGGGTTGGCTATAAATCAATGAAGCATAAAAAGTATTAAATCCAGAGAACCAAACAGGAAATAGAAAAGGCCACATTAACTGCCTTGAAGACACTCGGCTCTATCAAAATGTATGAAATAGGGGTGGGGGTGGGGCCCATGAAGAGCAATGACGCATGCCTCCCTCTGTTCCTGGAACATTTTAACACTGTTACTGGACTTGCCTCAAGGAGAGACACAGAAATGCTCCCAGTGAGACAAGTTCAGAAAATCTTCTGTTATTAAAGTCAGAGATTTGTGGAGTGTTGTACATCATAGCACGTGAGACAATGATTTTAGCCTTGTTTCCATGGCAAACACGGATTCTACCAGTTACTTTCAGTAATTTGGCTTTCCAGTTCTCTATTAACTCGAGACCAAGCAGCAAAGCAATTGCAGAATCCTACTGCTGTGATAATTGCCTCTGTGTGTGAGCAGAATAGCAAGGCAAGAAGAAGATAAAGCTGCTTGTGTTTATATTTTTTTTCTAAAATATCCACATTCTTAGAGTCTTTCAGTGCAATTACTGCACAAACAGTCAGTTTAGGGTTTCAGGCATTCAGTCATGGATGGTAATGGGTACTATAATAGAAATGTGTGTCTGTGTCAAGGGTCAAACCACCAACTCTGGATATAAAATAGCCTCTAAACCACAATGGTAACCTGTGTGTTATATGACACTGGTGTTCATTTTATCCAAATAAAAATCCTAAAACACAAAAAAGAGAGACAGAGATAATTGTGATTTATTAAAAAATACTATGGTATTAAAATATTTTCTAAAAGGTTGTGGAACTAATATTAATCAAGCTTTAAAAGATTTTCAAGAGTGAGTGACTTGGGTTTTTCTTTTTTTTTTGCATAAAACCACATTTTTCTCTCCTCTCTGAAAGATGATTTAAGATGTTGTCATTTGTAACCTGAACGCCTTGACAACTCCATTCATAAATTCAAATAGCTGATGCTTAGCAGATTCATGGCTTACCATGCTAATTGTCTTAGTTTAGCCTGTTAACATACTGAAATAGACTTTTTTCTTTTAGCCAGTGCCACAGAGGATCATCTACCTCCATCTCACCCCATCTCTATATCATCCTCCTCTGCACCAACCCTCTGCATAAATGGGGAGAAAAATGCTAAGATGTTGTAATTGACACTAAACCCAAAGTACAGTTGAAAGTAATTGGAAGGCCATTATATTTGTAGGTATTTGGTAATAACCAGTGTTACTACTGATCATCCCAAAGGGCACATGAATGCCTATACATAAAAACAACAACAAAAAAACAAACAAACAAACATCATCCTACTAGAAGTAGGAAGTACCAAGTTTAAGGAAAATGAAAGGGTTCAGTAGGATTTGACCAGAGGGCACCTTAAAAGCCTTAAAAGGCAATCCAAATAATGGTTGTTTACTCATATGGATAAATAAAGTTGGTAGCACAGCAATAAAACTTGCAAACAAGTACACAAGTGGAAGGTGCTCCACATGGTCTACTGCCAAATATAACATTAAGCATTACATTTTACACTCTGTCCATTTACACAGATTCAAGAACATCCCCAGGAAGAATTTGCTTCTTTAGTCGTGTTATTGATATAACAAGTGCGTACGCTCCATTGGGCCGCCACTCAATGGGGTTCACCACAGGACTTCTCTCCTACTCTGTCTGCCATCATGCACTAATCAGACTATTGGATTGCCATGGAGACTCATCTTTGACAGCATGTGGGAGGATAGCATCAAGTGGTTGAGTGCAAAGACCACCTATCCATCTCATCGCTGAGAGGACGCTGTGGGGAACCAGGCAAGACCTCCTCCTAACTTCCATGCCATCTTCATTCTCCTCCCACATGTCAACCTCCCACAGAGTGGCTCACATGGAGGGGATTAATCAATCAGCTATGCACATGAGGCAAGGCAGGGAAGGAGGAGGAAAACTATCCCTTAGTTATGCTTCTTGGCGATACAGTGCCAAAAACACAAACTTTATAGAGCTTAAAAACTTGACAATAATTAAAGCCTGTTTGTAGCCATAATGCAAGCTAGATGGCTGCCTTGGACAGCATCAGAGGAGCTTCAGAGAAAAAGGCTAGAACTTCAACTATTCTTCTTTTACTCCTTTGTCGTCTGAACATTTTTCCACACTTGATTCATTCAATAATTTGTAATTTCCTAATCCTAACCAAAAAGAGAGGCAAAGGTAAATTAAACAGTAACATTATTTAAACTTCATAATAGCTGTCCAGCTAACACAATGCATGGATAAAAGCACTGGGCCACCTAGACATTACACCATGGAAATCCATGCAATGAAGCTCCCGCTGTATGGTTTTTATGCTGATGTTAATGTCAGAGAAAGTTTGGCGCTATTGAGTCAGCAGAGCATTGGTGACTTTTATGCATTATGGCCTCAACACTAAGTGACCCTGCTTTGTAACTTTATGTGGTCTGACACTTTGTGGATCCGTTGCTGTGGTTCTTAAATGCTTCCACTCTGTGATTATGCCACTTACAGTTGACCCCTGGAAAATATAGAAGGGAAGAAATTTCACAAACTGACTTGTTGCAACATTGGCATCCTGATGGGGAGATGGAGCGTGAATCGGACCAGTAAGTTGGTGCAGCGTCAGCAGTAATGTGGGCATTGAGCTATTGTGGTGAAGAGAGAGCTGTGCCAAAAGGCAGTGGTTTCCTCTGCAGGGTTGCTGAGCTCAGCCTTAGAGATCGAGCAAGGAGCTCAAACATCCAGTTGGAGTGCAGCTGCTGCTCTTTTATGTTGAAAGCAGCCAGTTAAGGTGGTTCGGGTATCTGATTAGGATGCTTCCATGGCAAGTCCCTTTGGAGGCTTTATGAGCACAATGAACTGGGAAGAGATCCCAGGGTATACCCCAAAACCCCCTGGAGAGACTATATTTCTTGGCTAGCCTGGAAATGTCTCATATCTCCCAGGAGGGACAGGAAAATGTGATTGGGGGGAAGGATGTCTGTAATACCCTGTTTATCCACCATGACTTGATTTCAGAAAAACAGAAGAGAATGGACGGATGGAATCAAATAGATAACAACTGTAAGGCTTAAAGGTTGGGTTATTGGAGCGTGGCCCAAAGAACTAGCATTTTCCACCTACTGATTTTGAGTCTCCTGTACTTAAGATTTTTATTTTTACTCATCATGCATCACAGTCTATCTGTTAGTCGAACCTTGGATTCAGGAGGAGCAATGTGGTTTTCATCCTGGCCTGGTTTCAACGCTGGACGAGCTCTTCATCCTCTCAGGGCTATATGAGTATGTGTAGATAATGTAAACTGTAAAACGGACTAGGATGCCTCCTGGGTGAAATGTAGTCACCTTTGCCACTCACTATGTATTATACACCTCTACATTTAATTATCTGTTATTATTATCTCTGGCTCTCTTCCACAGCATGTCTTTGTCCTGTCTTCATCCACTCACCCACAACCAGTCGCGCCAGATGGCCCCGCCCCTCCCTGAGCCTGGTTCTGCTGGAGGTTATTTCCTGTTCAAAGGGAGTTTTTCCTTCCCACTGTTTTCTTTGTATTATTGTAGGGTCTTTATCTTTCAATATAAAGCACCTGGAGGCAACTGTTGTTGTGATTTGGTGCTATATAATTAAAACTGAACTGAATTGAACTATAACAATAACACCCTGAAATTCAGTGAACTCTAGAAAAATCCATACTTTCACAACTGTTTGTAAAGGCAGACTAAATGGCTACATTCAGTTTTGCTGATTTTATACACCTATGGCAATGAGAAGATTACAGAGTAGTTATAAACTTGACACATGTTAAATTTACCATTTATTAATGATGGTTATTGTAATGTCTTGTGCTTGATTTAGACTTCTGTGGTGAATTTATATAGCTACTATGACTCAAGTGGCTGAAACTGTTGCCAGCATTCATGCCTGTGCTGCTATGTCGGGGGATGATTCCTAATTGTACGAGGAAATATATAAACATGGGGGAAATATGTTACCTCCAAAAAAAGTGACCACAACAAAGAGTCATGACCCAGGAGCGAAAAAAGTCCCAGCATTTTATTTGTTTCTATCATGCCTGGCACTGCTTATAAAACCACTAAGTAATTAACACATAACAAACCATACACAAGCACGAATGCTGGCAACGACATCGGCCTCTTATGTGTAGTCGGTTGTCAGATCATAGACTCTATAAAGATTGACTGTAGGAGTTTAAATCAACTATTACACTGAAGGTTACATTGTAATGGTTTCAAAAAGGTTTTGTGGTTATGATGTACCTACAGTGCAGACTTAATACAAAACTATATTTCCACACAGTATTCCTGTGGATAGTGAGTACAGGGATATGGCAAAAGAGATTTCTTTAATGTTAATGCTGTAATCTTTATTTTCTATAATAATATGCAGAATTTTTAGAAATCTCATTTTATGAGTTTATGTATTTAAAGTCAGCTAATCTATAGTGTAGTAAGTACTAAGTGCTACTACTAGGTTGGTAGGTTTCACAAAATTTATAAGCTAAGATTCACACAAAAGGAACGCTTGCAAAAAATGAAGAGAAAATTATACATTCTTAATGCAAAGTTAAAACAGAAATGTCTAGAAAGTGCATGGTTAACAGTACAATGAACAGAAAGACTGGATCATAAAGTATAATCCAGACATTTATAAATGAAAGTCTTACCACTAGCTTGAGGACACTGATGTGGGCAAATCAGTTCCTGCACAAATAATCAGAAACAGATCATGTTTGAATCACAAACAGACACTAATAATACATTGTTTCATATCAGTCTCATGACAAAAGGTAGACTAAGTTAGAACAAAGTCGAGTATTTATATGAAGTCTCTCTATAGTTGATGACATTTAATTGTCACAACATCATCTAGTCTAAGTCTCTCCAGGGTGCCAATGGATGTCTTGCACAGGGCACTAAACTCTTTGGAAAAGTCTTAGTAATTATCATAAACAAAGACAGTTCTGCCAAGGTGACTGGCAACTTCAACTGGTGTTTCCTCTACATTTACATTATATCTTCACAGGACGTCTGTTGGGTTGGTTTATAGCACAGAAACGAGGGGAATGAAGAGGAGGAAGACTGTTGATCTTCCAGCACAGACGGAGCTAAAGTTTTCTCAAATGGCAGATGGTGAGATGAGCAAAAGGCTGAATAAAAACTCAGAGTTCTCAGTTATGAGCTCTCACCCACTTATTAGCTTTTAACGAGAAATGCATGCAGAGAAATGCCAGTAAGTTGGAGGGAGCGCCACAAGAGGCATGGCTTATAAAGACATGAGTGAAATATCCGTCTAAATATTGGCTAAGTGGATCAGTAACTTTTAAAATGCTCTTAAATATAGCTACAAAACAGATATCATCTTGTAAAAACAATATAACTGAAGACGTCATAAATAGTAATTTGGGAATAATATACAGAAGCACATTTTTTAAAACATACTGTAGGAACTGTCGTGATATCTGATCGTCTTTCCGAGACTTCTTTCTAAGCAGTCAGCGTTAGTATGACAGCACAGGGCCTGGACCTCCAATTTGTTCCTGACAAGATTTTTCAAAAGCTCTGAATTGCTTTTAATGCGAGGCTGGCAGTGTGGATTGACTTCTCCGAGGATGTGGATATAATTGCAGGTTGTCAGAGAAAGAGAAAAGCAGCTCAACAAAATGTTCTGTAATGGATGACATGTCGTCACGAGGCCCTTTCACTGGTGTGGGAGAAGAGAATGACAAATCACCCAGCAGACGTCTCGGTAGGGGAGACTTTGGAGTGTTTGTGTGTCTATGAGTGTGCATGCCTGACTGCCTGTTTCCAGTGCATTTGTTAATTGTTAGTCTCTGTGTTCATTTCCACCAGTAATCACTCGCTGATCAGTAGGAATCAAGGGTATTATGCAGAAGTCTAGACAAAGAAAGACAATTTGCAGCTACTTTATCTTTTCTTTTTAAAACTACAGGATACAAAGACATGACAGTACCACAGATCAATCTGTGCAAGTAATATTATTCCTACAGAGTGCTTTCTCAACCTTTTGGTTTGAGACCTCCTTTAAAGCAAAACTGTGTTTTATGACACACATTGCGTAACTGAACACTGACTTTTAGCTTGTCTTGATTTGAAAACATTTAAACTCGAGTGTGAAACAAGTGAAATTAGCCTGTAATTTAGTTGACATTTTGACATTATGTTAATATTTTAATGAGACCTTCCAAGCCATTGGTCTTAAATTCATGCTGCTTCATTTTGATGAAATCACACCCTGTTATTCATACTGCAGGTATTTTCACAGATAAACTCAGATAAAATTTCTGGACATTCAGGTTAGGATTGATACTACTGTTGTTCTTATGCACATGTAGCACAGTCACACTGCTCACTTACCCACCGCTATATCTAAGATGCTTTAAAGTTACAGTGTGTATCTGCTGTTAGCTGTTGTTAGCCTCTGTTTGTTGCTCTTCGGAGCATTAGTGACACTTTCTTTCAAGTGGATCTAACATTGTTGGAAGAATAAACTCTGATGTAATCAGAGGGAAAATGTAATTTTCCCAAGCCTAACATAGTGTTAGCTTATAACGGGCTGTAGTTGTTGTTTAGCTAGCTCATTGTGTGCTGTCTGGACACAGGAGGATCATATATCTAACCTGCTGAAAATAATTATGACAATATCAGGAATAAAGAAGTATTTTTATGCATATTTTTATGTGATAGAGCCCTGATCTCACTTCAGTCAGTGACGCAGAAGAGAATTTTCACTTCTTTGTTGAAAGGGAACCCTCTCAGATATGAAAACATTAGTATGAACTTTCATATCTCATGAATTCAAATTTACTTCCATTGTATGCAAAAAGTTTGATTCTCCTCCACCTTTGGTGTACTACGTGGCCAGACTCTAGCCATGTGATTTGGTGGAAAACGGACCTCATCTCAATAGAGGAACGCTAAATAATATTATTGCATTATGAGCTTGCCACGATGGACTAGATTTAACCTACTAGCAAGACAGAAAAATACATAACAACTATGAATAGCCTTTTCCTCTTTTAGCTGCTCCCTTTAGGGGTCACCACAGTCTATCATCTGCCTCCATCTCACCCTATCTCCAGCATCCTCCTCTGTCACATGAATCCTCTGCATGTCCTCCTTTACTGCATCCATTAACCTCCTTTGTGGACTTTCTCTTGTCTTCCTGCCTAGCAGCTCCATTTTCAACATCTTTTCTCCAATATATCCACTATCCCTCTTCTGCACACTTCCAAATCATTTCAGTCTTGCAGCTCTAACTTTGTCTCCAAACTGCACAACCTGAGTTGTCTCTCTGATGTAATCATTTGTAATTCTGTCCATTCATGTCACTCCCAGTAAAAATCTTCAACATCTTAAACTCTGGCACCTCTCGTTCGGCCTCCTGTCTTTTTGTCAGTGCCACCGTCTTCAGATCATGCATCATCGCAGGTCTCACTACCATCCTGTAAACCTTCTCTTTCACTCTTGCTGCTAGCCTTCTGTCACAAATCACCCCTGACACTTATCTCCACCCACTCCACCCTGCCTGCACTCTCTTCTCATCTCTCTTGAGCCAATGTTGAGATTTCAGCATGCAACAACAGCTACCCAGTCTGCAAAATATAGCACACGGGAAATGACTAACAGCAGAGACCAGAGAAAGTAAATGACGTCAGTCAGGCAGGTCTCAGGCAATAAGATGAAAATGGTTCTCTGCTGGCAGTGTGTAGGGAGCTACAGGCAGCTCTTCTACCTGCAGGGAGCATCTGTTGCCAGGTGGAGGCAGTACTCAGAGTATGTGGCACGACCGGTCTGAACCATAATTGCCTCATTTGTGCTGTTGTTGGTCCTTCAGCAAGCCACAGAGAACAAGAAGTTATCACAAACAAAGAGCAGAAGTGAAACCAAGTAAAAAAAATTAAAAGTGTCCATTGCAGCAATTGTCTGTACCTCTCATGCAGTATTTGTGATCTTTGATTTTTTTTTATCCTCTCCAGTTTCTAGTGAACTCTCTGGACTCTGCTATTGCTCTGTTCTGCCTCAGTTATATCAAGTAATCAGTATTCGAGTTATGCACCTCTCCATAAAGTTTTTATTGTTAGTGGCAGGCATAGGGAGAGCTACGTGCTGTAGGATTTATGGAGAACTGCACTGGAGCACATTTGTGTAGGTTGAAACCCCTCCTAGTAGGCTCTCACTGGGCAAATATCTACGCAAAAGAATACAACCATGGTACTACAAAACAGGAATTACAGTTTCTCCGCTTCAAGGCAAGCAATTCCAGCAACTATAGCAATGAGTGGAGGATACTGTTGATTGACTTAAGACAGAGTAGGAAATACATTAGAGGGTTACCTAGGCAACTGGAGTTTGGAACGTCAGCTAGCAGCCAGCGACAAAACAATGCACGATGAGCTAATCACTTCCTGTGCAGATGCCCTTGAAGAGTTTTTAAGTCATTAATGCTGCAAAACTAATGCAGTAGACGATCCCTTGTTTTGATCTGTGTGTGACATGAAGAGCGTATCGCTTCCCCCTTCTAAAGTAGTTTACTTTCTTTTTTCTGTTCCTGCAGCATTTTCCTTGTAAGAACACGTTTTGTCTATTTAGTTTCAGCATTTGTTGAATTTCTGGAAGCTCGACTTGTTTTCATTGATGTTTGTGCTTTCTGTCTTGCATTTGCTTTGTCCCTAGGAGCCACTGTACTTACACACAGCTTTGTAGAGTCAGGTTTTCATTACCACCACATTCGCTTTCGTAAAACAAAACCAGCAAGCAAATCATATCAATCAGGCCTTCTTTTGTCTTTTGATACATCGACAGTATGAAAACTTGCATGTGTTTTCTTTGTATGAAGATCATAAATAACCCGAGGCCGTGTCTTTTCAAAGCCAAAATACATAACCTACACCATGAGGGATGAATTGGCTCAAAACTCTGTTGTTCTACTGTTGTTATAGACAACATTATGTGGACCATCAAAGAAATTAGTGTGGTTATGGTCAATTGTGTCTGTAATATGCCAGAAAATACAGCAGACACAATCTGCTGCTCATAATAACCAAAATTGTTGTTTCATCTGTTGGAGTCGATGTATCTAGGTACAGTTTCTCTTGTGAAATGTAGGTAGCAAACAAAGAGTTGATGTTACAGAGAAACAGGACAACAGAAAAAATTTGATTTTCATCAAACCACAAACAAAAAGGAAATCATATGATGGTTTTTACCCAGAATTCAATTTGGAGATAGTTTGGGTCTAATATTGTATTCAGTGCCACTCTGTTTATTCTAAAACAGTGTGGCACTGATGTCTTTGTTTTTACCACTATGACTTTTATTTCTTAGTCACTGCCTCGCTAATGACGGCAGGCGACAGCATTACAAATGAATCCAAATGGCCTTTCGCAGGTTGTGTCTAAATTTAATGGTTTGTTTGCAAAATTATGCATCTTCTGTTCACATTAAAGCCCCATTCTGTGAACAATCATGCTAAATGCACCTGAATCCAGACAGAAGCAGAAATTATCACCAGATGATGACTGTCATCAGCTTTTCTTTCTTTTTTTTGCGCTTGGCTACAGTATATTAAGATTTTACCACTTGGATTAGAGAGGTGCCTGTTTCGGCTTCTTTTTCATTCTAAACATTTGCCCAACATATTCTCAGGATTCAAACCCTCCCGTGAGCCAAGATTTGCTGCATTAATCACTATGCAGTTGCTCAGTTGATTAATGGTTCCACATACAACGTAGTAATCACTGTCATCCTGCTTTAGATAACTAATTATAAGGTGAGTGGAAGCCAGCTGCATGACCTCCAGGCTTTGTTCGAGCAGCTGGAGGTTTCAATGCACTACAATGACCATTTGGCCTGCACTGATGACTGAGATCTAATGAGTCTCTTGAGGCGAGATTACAAATGTATTACTTAGTGCTACTTGTTGGTGATCCATGAGAAATTCATTTTTAGTGGATTTGTAATTAAGAGATTGATTTCAGGTTGTTTAGCCTCAGAGTGATTTCCCTTATTTTTTTTGTCCATGTTATTGGGATTTACTGTTACACAGATAAAACTGCTTTTTCTCCCAGTCTATTCATACTAGTACTAGCTACTCAATAATAAAGCGAAAACATGACTCAATTTTTTTCTGCAAATTTACTAAAAGTTAAAAAACTGAAATCTGTTCCCAAGTTTTGCACACGTGGACTCTTCCTGGCAGATCCTGTCAGACTGGATGTGATGCATGTGTGAACTGCAGTCTCCAGACCTCTCCACAGATGATCTAAAGACTTTGACTCGGCCACTCAAAGACAGTTAGAGACTTGCCCTGAAGTCACACCAGCCTTGTCTACATGATGTGATTCACTGTTGTGCTGATAGGAAAACTGTCACCCCAGTCTCAGGTTGCTGCACTGTGAAGGTTTTTACCCCAAGGACCTCTCTATATTTTAGTGCATTCATTCTGGTTTAAATTATGAAAGGTGTCCCTGTCTCTGCGTTTGAGAAGCACCACCCAAAAATGTTGCAGCTATCACTAGTAGTATGTGATATTTAAAATTTTCGTATTGATCCAATACCAAGAAAAGACAGGGTTATCGACATATACTGAACTTAGAGGATAGCTACAAAGTATTGATCCTCTTGTACTAATATTAATCCAATACCAATACCTGCGTTGGTATTGATACTATCGATATTTATTGATACAATCCACCCACCTCTAGCTACCACAGTTCTTTAATATCTGCTTCTTAAGTGATTATCAGCCCAACTTTTGGGTCGTGCTGCATTCATTGAGGCTATTGTTGTTTTATTGTGTAATAGTTTTTATCTTGTTTTAATAAATATAAAGAAGGCCACAGGCTCACAGTTTGCCAGAAACTAAATAACTGAAAGCTCCAGAAAAGAATCTTTCTCAGATTGAATAGGATGTTATTGAGGATAAGAAGCTCAAAATCACAAATTGTTCATAGAGAGTCATCCAAACAATGCACTAGAATATTAATGACTAAACTTGAAGTTTGAATTTATTTTCAGTGTCTTCTTCCTGCCATGTGTGGTCATTTCTCTCTGTCCCCTGGAAATACTCACTTTGACATTTACTTAGGGCAAAAACGTAAACCTTCAGCCTCCATCTTTAATGTGCTAATGTTTTTATATTATCCTAACCATAGCTCTGTAGTTAGCCACCAGGTAGCAGACTATTATATGTCAGCTAGCCTAACTTCAGAAACCAACAAACATCACTGCTGTTTACTTTGTTGTTCTTCATTTATGTCCAAAGTGACAGCAGAGCTCTACATTTAAGTTTTTTTTTTCAAAAATCCTTCAGTCAGAAAGTGGTCTATATCAATCTAGATAGAAACTAGCAAGCTAACTTCCTGCTAACATCTAATTCTGCTAAACCACGAAAAACTGTTTTTGATGGATGCCTGAATGTTAAACTTTATTGAAACACCTGAGAGAACAGATGATTATTTGTTCTCTCAACAAATAATCAGAACACTGAATATTTATTGGAGATGAAAGAATTTGGATTGCTTTTAACGCTCAGTGATGCCGCTGCTTTATATTGACAAATTCTAAGGAAACTCTTGTGTGTCTTACTCAGAGTTGCTTCCATCTAGCTAGTCTACTATCAATGCCTCATTAATAAAGTGAGCTGGTGAGCTGCAGAACACATTTTTGCTAGAGTGATAGCTTGATTCTATATTTATTAGATAGAGAGATTGTTGTTAAACTTTTTAATGTGGTCTTTCACTTGAATACCATCTAGATTATGGGGCCTTTAAAAGGTGCAGTCAAAAAGCTCAGTGACTGTATCCATAAAAGCAAAAACCATACCTAATCTAAAGTTGGCTGTTAGTCATCTTGCGCAGCAATGCACCACTCCAGGGCTCCTGTCACGCCTGGAGCACTCACTGGAAGTCCTATTTAAAAAGCGCATTAAACACCATCTGCGTCACATGCTGAATATCCTACACTGTATCAAAAATTGGGAGAAGAGCATGAATTCACAGGGAGCCAAATCTGGTGAGCTAGGTGGGAGGGAGTAACAGTTGTGTTGGTGCCAAAAATCTTGCATACTGTCGTGTCTTAGTTTGAGTTGTTCTCCCTCAGGCACCTCAGGATGTTATAGCAGTAGACTGCATTGGTCTGGGAGAAACATTCATGGTCTACAAATGAACCTCAAGAAAATCTGGCACTGCTGGTGGTCACCCCTCTGATCTTTCTGGCTTTGAGATAGCAGAACAATCCTCAACACAACGGTTGGTAATCTATTAACAGAGATCCTCAGAGACTTTGGCGGGGTACAAATTGCACTTTCAAGAGATGAAAAACTGTGTGTAACACAGGTCTCGATGCGGATCAGGTGATGTCACATGCAATCTTGACTCATGAAAGTTACCAGTGGCACTAGTTGAATTCCCATGATCCTTTGTGTTCAACAGGCCTCAAAACCTTTTTGATCATACTACTTACATACACACTTTACTTAGCCAAACATGGACTCCAGCTAAAGTTTTAACAACACATTCCGTATGATTAAAGCAAATGTTATTTATTTTATCCATTTAAATCTACAACTGGGCAGCATGGTGGTGCAGTGGTTAGCACTGCCTCACAGCAAGAAAGCCCTGGGTTTGAATCCACCAGCTGGGGCCTGTCTGTGTGGAATTTAAGTGGGCTCCCTTCTGTCAAATGTGGGTTCTCTCCATGTATTCTGGCTTCATTCCACTGACAAAAGAAATACATGTTAGGTTACTCTGGAATGACTATAGCAGGGGTAGGCAACTCCAGGCCTCAAGTGCCAGTGTCCTGCAGGTTTTAGATCTCACACCTGAATCAAATGATTAGTTCATTACCACCGTCTGGAGAACTTAAAGACATGTTGAGGAGGTAATTTAGCAATTTGAATCAGCTGTGTTGGATCAAGGACACATCTAAAACCTGCGGACACCAGCACTTGAGGCCTGGAGTTGCCTATCCCTGGACTATAGGTATTAATGTGGGTCTCTGTCGATGTTTTAGCCCTGACCTTTCACCCTATCACAGCAGGTCCTAGTGGAAGTGGAAGAAAAAATGGATGTAATAAATTGGCAACTTAACAAAGTCAAGGGGATCCAGAATAATCACTTTGATTTGAGTTTTACTTAAGTTGACGAATCACTTTCAGAAGTTCCCATTATTCTTTTAAATAATAAGCAAATGTTAATGCTAACAGGCTAAATTAATATGGCAAACAGTCTAAACAAAACCCTGCTAATCACTGCATTAGGATCTCCAAACTAAGCTGTGCTCAGGTGTTGAGGTGCGAGCATTTGCAGACTGTTCTCTTTTTTATGTTGCCAGCTCCTGCAGAGTTAATCTTCTTGACCCATGTGGATTTTTTACATTTTCAGCTTTCCTGAGCTTTTTAGAAAAAGTTCATTATTAATTACTGTCTTTTAAATCTTCGCATAATGAATCACTTTCTTCCTGTGAGATATTAACACCTACTCATTTTAATGATTTATCTACACACATCCTCATATGTATCCTAGGTAGTTAAGTACTGGATGTCTATTGATTTTATTATCCCCTTACATGTAAATTTAGACTTAATGGACTCTTCCACATTAAACTTAATAAAAGGGTTCTTACATTAGACTAAAAGCTTCTTTCTGCTTTTGACACAGAGGCTATTGGTCTGCTTGATGCATTTCTTTTTGACCATGAGTCTGTTGTTTGAAGACCTTTCACTTGCTAATCCTAAGACTTGATACTTTCTCATCACGCAGCTGAACTTTGATTCTGCAGTTTAATTACAAGAGACATTCTCCACCACAAAGGTTATTTCAGTCAGGATGGCATTCTTTCAGCAGTCTTTGTGTATAAATCCTGGACTGTATTCAAAGTCAGCATGCAAAAACATAATGACCTACCTCCTGACAAATTATCAAACTGAAAGAGAAGCTGAATGCCAGGGAAAAGCAAATGAGTCCAGTTCCTCAGAATAGCTTTGAACTTGTTGCCCGAAAGCAGTTAATTATGCGAAATTAGCTCATTAGCTTATCTCCAAACAGTCTAATTTGGGGTATAGTTTATATATATTTTATATATTTTTGAAACAGAGATCCATTAGAATTTCAACCTTATACAGATTTCAGCTTAATTCAGAAAGCTGTCATCCAACAAAATTCAGCAACAACTGAAAACAACAAATTTTATGGTTTTCAACTTGGAAAACAGTGAAACTGTTTGTTTTAGCACCAGGCAGTATCATTTATTACTTCTTTAATTATACAATGCAGATTTCTGCTAATTACCATATTAATATGCATCCAACGGGTTATCTATACCAGATACAATCCAAGTATGATTAAGAAGCATATCAAAACAAAGCAGTTTTAAACAGGAGCAGATTTTGGCAGCAACGCACTGTTCTGTATGGATGTGGCTCCCACAGCTTCAGAAAAATCAAGGCACAAAATTCCCAGTTGTCATGGAGACAAAAGAATCTGAGGTGCTTTGTATATAAACTACTTGTTGGTAATGTGCAGAACTGAGATGTCAGTCTCTTCCGTTAGATCTCTCAAAAGATAATAAAACAAGCAAACATGATTTAGAAAGTAATGTAAGAGTCAAAAACCCTGGTTCTTTGCATCTAAATGCATGTTAATACAACACATAAACACAGACTCTGATCAAGAATCTGCAATCAAGTATCTGATCCCTTGCTCAAAGCTTGAGTCACACTGCAACTCACAGTTCTGTCAGTTAAGGAGACCAGATTAAAATGAACCCCTTTGCATGTACAAATGTACAAGCAGGAGGCAGAAATGGCTCAGAATGGCTGAACAGGACCTTAACATGAAAAGCTGTTTTTGTGGCTTAAACTGCAAGAACTGCAAAAGTATGAAAAACGTAAAATTGGAAAATGTTCATCACATCAATAAGAGTATCTGCTTGTTTACAAACTCTGAACTCTAGCAACCTGATTAGCTACAAATTGCTGAAGATAAAAGTTGGAGGGTTATAACGTAAAGGTATGAAATGCAAAGGTCACTTTGAAATCTTGATCTTCTAAACCTTTCAGATCTGTTGGCTTCCTGCACAATTGTAATAAAATAAAATAATTAAATGGCCTTTCTAGGATCTAAGAGGGGATCAGGCCAATGTCAGTCACTTATTTAGCTACTGGAAAGTAGTTCATAGCTAATCTAATATTATTCTCAGCTGTTCATTCAGCAAGCCGAGTCAACCCTGTAGCTATAATTGGCTCGACTCATAAAAGGCATTAATTTTGGATAATGGGTGTGTAGGCTAACTCAGACCAGTCGCTGGATATGTACCTGCTAGTTAGCTAATACCAGGCAAACTCTCAAAAAAAAGCTAATGAACTGCTAATGTTTCATTTAATTAGAGTGCTTTTATTATATTTTATTTTGAGTCATCAAGATGCTTTTGTTTTCTGACATGCATCGAGTTTGACATCAAGATCAAGAAATAAACTTGGCGTGGAGAAATGAAGTTGGACAGTGAACCATGTTAAAAAGCCCAAATCAAATTACCTACCTGTTAAATTCACAATGACTGGTCCATTTCTTACAAAATCCTATAATTTTGTGTAATTGGACCGATGAGAAGCATGAAAGGTTGGAAGCACAAGACAAACTGTACTTGTTTGGCCAGCTAAAAGAAAGAAAAGAAAGAAAAGAGTACTCCAGATGGCAGAAAAAACACATTAATATGGCTGTGACTAATCTTAAACAACATTAACTGAAGAAAAAAGTCACTAAAGCTCTTAGATAAACATTCGAAATGAAAAGTGTTATAATAAAAAGCAAAGTTGTCAGTTTACCTGTTGATCTATATTTCTGCGCTCGCGTATGGTCACGAGCAGTCTGGGTAGTGCAGTAATGAGATCATCGATACAAGAGTCGGAAATGAGTTTGCTTTAAAGGGTGGCTGGCTTCTTCCTTAATGATAAGATGAGGAGTTCAATCATTTCAGGGGGATTCAGGGCAGAGATGCTACTTTTCCACATCAAAAGGAGCCAGCTGAGGTGCCTGACTATGATACCTCTTGGCTGCTTCCTGAGTGAGGTGTTATGAGCTGGGAGGAGGTCCCGGGGAGGAGGTCCCAGGAAAGCCCCATGACATGCCCGAGAGATTACCTCTTGGCTGGCCTGGGAACACCTTGGTATTCTCCAGGATGAGCTGGTGGAGGTGGTTGGGGAGATGGAGGTCTGAGCTTCTCTGCTTAGGCTGTTGCCCCCAATGTATTTTAAATAGGGTGTGTCATTTTGAACATTTTAAATTCAGACTACATGGACAGAGACATAGATAACAAATGCAAGTCTGTGTGTCTCTTTTAAGCACACTGAAACTAAATGGCAGTAGTGTAATCAAGCTCACATGTTGCAAACAAGAATGAATTAAACATTTTATAATACAAATATGGTATAATTTTCTCTTGAGGTTCTCCTAAAGAACATTTTGCCATGGTACTTAACAAAAGTTTAAGCCAGTCTACAATTTCTCAGTGTCATACAGTATGTGAAAGCTTGTACGTGATACACGTTTGGTTCTAGCCTGCATGCAAAGACATTATTAGGCATAACATATTTTCTAAATGAGGAAATGTACCACAAATGGCATCAGCCCACAAGCATGTAATAAGTTTCGTCCTATGGACATGCACACACAGATGTTTGGCTTGGATAGCTGAAGAAAAGACATGCCGTGCAATTCTGAAGCTTAGCGATGCGAGCAAGCATGAAATGTTTGGCAGCCTGCGATGAGCACAGACTCTGGTGAGCTAAGACACGGCAGAGGACAAGTAAATCAAAAGGGGCTTTAAAAGCACAAAGTAGTATGCATGAAGAAGTTTAACAAAGGAAGTAGCGCTGGCTGTGTGCAGAATCCATAATTATGAATGGTTAAATACATTTTTAAAGGAGTACATGATAAGTGTGCTTCGAAGTAATGCCTACATCAGAGCTGAGTGCTACACAGTTTACACTGTTCAGACAGTTTACAGTTTAAAGGTCACCAGAGCAGAGACTGTCTGTCCTGACCTCATCTGCTGTGGCTGAGTCATGTTACAGCAACTCCAAGCAGTTATATAGAGGTATATACATATATATATATATATATGTATATATATTTATGCTTGATTAAATTTTAAACACAGTCCTAATGAACCCCTGTGGTCCTCACACTGGGATGAGCCTATTTTAATAGCAGAGGTCTTTGGGGAAAAATATACCTTTTATCAGCATAGATCACTGTCAGTTTTGGCAATCTGACTATGAGATAAAGAGATGAAGATTCAATAATACAGAAACAGTTGGCACAAAGTAGGCCTTTTCTTCCTTGTGTTGATTTTTATTGTTTAGTCATTTAGACAAGCACACTAGAAATCACATGAAACTAAACTCGCCACACTTTGTTTCACACAAAAATAAACGTCGGAAAGGTTTTTCCCCTGACTTTACAATGTGTTAATCCCAAATATTTAGCATGGCAGCCTGATCTTTGGTAAATGTGCCAATATTTAGGAGTAAACACTGACTGTGGGCTTATAGTGCAGCTTTGCCATGTGGCTATGAGGAAACACAATGACATTAGGGCATGTGGCATAATAAACAATGCAGCAGTGCAATTACTGGCTTATAGCTTAAATTGAAATGACGCAGATAGAGACAGCTGGTAAAACTATTTAGAGTGACTGTACAAAGTAAAAATAATTATGAAGCTTTATATGTTTAAGTGTATCGCAATGTGCTCTTCTGATTCTTGAACAGCTGTGGATCTAAAATGCATGTCCAAAATAGCAAACTTGAAAAGGGGGAGAAGACAGCATCCAGAAACACAAGGGGCTGTAACAACACAGGGCTGCAGACTGGGAACATTTACAAGAACAAAGAAGGTACATTCGGACATGACTATTTATATGATATATAAACTGAGAGCTGAATGGGTGCAAGAAACAGGACACAAACAACACACAGGTGAAAGTAATCAAGACAAAAAGACAGAAAGTAAAGCAAAAGACAAGGTGCTACAGAAAATCATCTATCAAAGTAAATCCTGAAACACACTATAAAAGACACATGGGACAGAAGACCCACATTAAACATGAAGGCAGAAAGAAGGGAAATACAATACAATACAAATATAAAAATACAGTGCAACACATAATTACTAGTTGTTACGAAGGCATACAAACAGTAGTAGGGTATGTTGTGAATTGTGGATGGATAGATACTGGATGGACACCAAAGCATCATCTGTCCCAGAAGTCACATTGCTTTATATAAGTCATGACAGTTATCATAAATAGACCTTTTTCACTGCACACAAATTTGTTGTGTCTTGATGACTTACAGCTGTATGTACTATCTATTAACTGTTGTGTCATTGTTGTCATGGACCTGAGTCTTTGACCCACTTTATTTTCCATTCGATGATCTCAAAGCCTACCAGGTACACTCCACAAAATGCCCAATTCAGCAAAGGAGACATCAAAAAGTATCCTGCAATTTTTTTGTCACTCTCAGTACAGTGCATGGGGTTTTATGGACAAAACTGGACCAAATCTACGCTCTTTTCATGTAATGGCCCTTTAATTGTTTAGACTTTGTGAATGTTATTAGATTTCTGGTTTATGTTACAGTTTTCAGATGATGCATTTTCACATATAATATGTATTCCACACAGACTTATATTCACAATGTCTCACTTTCCTTTAAAAATATTAACAAATAATCACATGTTTATTCCCAAAACAACCCCCAGAAACAGTGAAACCACACTTATGGCGCTACAATTTACAGCAAATTTAAACTGGTTCAGTACTCATCAGAATTAATGATCACTATCTGTGATGTGAAAGCTGAAATAATGGCAATCTGTGGCAATCAAATCAAAGCACATGTACATTTTTCACCGGAGCCATTCAATCAAGAGTCCTTTTCATCAGATTGTCATGGCAACTTGGGGCTCGGCGACTTGTGTGTGATTCAGGATTTAATCACGTTGTGGGGACCTAAATCTGCTTCTCACAGACACATTACTGGGGCATTTCTGCCTTATAACAGGAGAAAAACAAGACCCCAAAATGTAAGCCAAATTAAGACCTGTTTTAAGATTGTGGTAAGATTCAGACAAGTAGCAGTTTTAATAAGATACGATAAAAAATGATATGATAATACAATGAGAAAAAACTGAAAGTAAAATCCTCTGAAGTTATGGATACAAGAAGTGTGTTTTACAGGCACCAGGAAATGCTGGAAATTTCCGATGTCACTAGCCTTCATCATTTCACTGATGTGAATGTTCGACAAAACATAGAAGCCGTGATGAAATAAGCAACGCTCTCATCTGTCAGACCTGTGCAGGTTGAATTTGAAATTGGGTGCTGAGATGATTTGAATGAAAAAAATGACAAAGGGCAGATAACATCAGAAAATAGGAAACAGACAAAGAGATAGATAAATAGGATGAGTGGATGAAAAAATGTAATAAAATAGATGGAGGAGCAGATAGGTGGTTCCTTCTTCAAGTGAAGTTGAGGTATGTTATGTTCTCAGCCCACAGGAGACTTTTTTGCCTTTTTTCTAAACCAAAGTATGGCTCAGTCGGATGGTGGTCCTTGGTAATAATCATTTTGAGTTCATCAAGAAAAAAATAGGTTTATGTTTCCAGCACCTGAGGGATTGAGGCCAATGCCTCTGGTGAGAGCGGTGAGATGGAAACTGTAAAACTGTGGGTGGTAAAACCAAAACAATGAATTGAAGTATAAGTTAAAATGTTTGATGCAGTCCAAGAGTTTCAATGGAAAGATTTTAATAAAAGAACCATAAACCATATACAGCCATGGCAAAAAGATTTTACACAGGATCTAACAAAAATGATCTAGTCTTTACCAGGTTTTAAAATTAGATCAATTATAACCCATGACATCTTACACTGTTTTTTTTTTTATTTGACAAAAGCTAAGACAAAATATAGTAGCACTGTGTGAAAATTAAGTACACCCCATAGTTCAGTAGTTTATAGAGCCACATCTAGCAACAATCTGCTTTTCTTTCATCAACCTTTCCCAGTTTGGGCAAAGCTTTAGCTGTCAGACATCTAGTGTCTTACATTTGACACTAGAATACTTTGGTATTGAGAAGTTTATGGTCGACCCAATGACTGCAAGGTGCCTAGGTCCTGTGGCTGCAAAACAAACCCAAATCATCACACCTCCATCACCGTGCTTGAGGTATTTTTGCCAATATGCTGTGTTTGGTTTCCTCATGATGTGGTGTTATGCACTATGGCCAAACATCTCCACTTTGGTCTCATCTGTCCAAACAACACTGATTAAGTCAGTGTCATAAGTCTTGTGCTTTGTTCATATGCAACTTTACAAACCTAAGCTGCTATGTTCTTTTCAGAGAGTTGCCTAGCAATGCTTCCAAACAACAGTGTTTCTCTAATTGTATCGTCATGAATGTTAACACATAACATGCTAACTGAGGCCCGCACTGTTACTGCAGTTTCTCTGAGCACTGCGTGATCGAAACGTACCAGAGAATTTACTTGGAATTCCAGTCCTGGAAAGATTGGCAACTGTCTTGAATGTTTTCCATTTGTGAATAATCTTCCTCTGTGTAGAAAGGTGGATTCAGATTTTTTTGAAATGACCTTCTAACACTTCCCAGAATGAGTAGCAATAATTGCTCCTCTAAGATCACTGCTAACCTTGACACTGTGTCACTACATCTGAATGCTCCAGACCTGCAAACTGCTAAAAATGTCTGCTATCATGCGGGTGATCACACTTACTGATGATCAGTTAATCATAAATGCATTTGATTAAGGGCACCGAGTTACTACGTAAGTCGAAGGTTGTATTTAACTTGACCCGCAAAGGACCAGATTATTTTTATTATGCATTTATATGTAAAACCTTTGACTATAAAGAGAGAGAGAGAGAGTCATGTACTTTTTTAGCATCACATATCATCACTACATGCTTTGATTAACTAGCATGTCCAATTTTTGCCTCTGCTTTTATTTTTAATAATAACATAAAAAATAAAGTAACTATAGTGACAGCCATTCTTGATGTTCAAATAACTGCATATCTAATCGGTAAATGTCTAAAAATGTATTTCAGGAGCTTCACATCCTCAAAAAGAGGATAAAAATAAAACAGGACAAAGTGAGCTGAAACCCAAAAGTTCATTTTCTTCAAAGCTTGTGACTTTTGAGAGGTGAGGTTTTGATCTGGAACCATAGCCAGTCCTGTCCTAACCATCTGCTCTGCTCCGAGGGCCGGGCTGCTGTCATCACATTCTGCCCCCAACTGCCCTCTTGTCCATGTCTCACACGCGCACACACACACACACACGCACACACGCCAACACGCACATAATCTCTCCTCTCTCGTTTTTTATACGAGCACACGCATACGAGCATGTGCGCGCACACACACACACATTTTCTCTACTCTCGTTTTTTTATTCCTCCTCCTCTCCTCTTGTTGTCACTCCAGCTGGTGGTTTTCAGTGAGGGCTGTCAGATGCTGAGCTCCCTGATGCGGAGGCGAGGAGTGAGGAGAAGAGGACGAATGGATGAATAAAAGATCACAGGGCAGCTATCACCCTATTCTGTTTTCCAATGAAAGGAAAAAGTCTGACGCAGATGCACATGAAATGAAAAATGCCACAGCGTTTTGAGACCGTGTGAGAGAAGAAAAGCTTGAGCAAGAACAAGTAATCAAATATGTGCAATTTCAAAAAACAAAAATACTTTAAAGTTTGCTCTTGGGTCTTTTTTGGGGGTTTTCACACGTGTTGACTGTTTTTTGGGTTTTTTTTTTTTTTTTTTACATTTGCACACATTAGTGAGAAGGAGTTATTGTGGACAGAGCAGTGCCCTTTTTGACAGGTTGTCCTTGGACTTTCTGTGGATTATATTTTACTTTCAAGATGACTAAATTGAGTTTAAAAAAAAAATTCTGTTCAGTGACTGAATGTGTCATCAAGCTCTACATCCTCTTACATACAGAGGGACCTAAAATTGTGAGATCTGAGGGAATTAAAGCTTCTTTTAAAGGGATCAGCGTGATTGTTCCCCATTAAATTTGCACTGACGAGCATTTGGAATTGTACCTGTTCTGCCCTTGATCCTTTATTCCACATAAACTGGATTCTTCACTCATTTGTAGTTTTTGGCAGAATCATTTGTCTGTTTAATTCTCTGTTGCTCTCTTGGACAACCCAGTCCTTAGAAAGAATTTCTAAATAAATCTATTTCAAATGATTAAATAAAAAGCTACTTTATTTGATTTAAATTCTTATTTTAATTTATATAAAGTTTCATTTCAAATAAATTATTTGGTATGTGCAGAATGTCACAAATAAACTTGGAAATCTATATGTAGGTTTGTTCTTTGCATGCACTGTATATAAAAGATGGCAGGACACTGAGTTCTGGACTCCATTTTGAAATTTTAAGTGGAGCATTTTGGTGCTGTCATGATTATTTTCAAACCAGGTGAAATAGGATAAGAAGCTGCTAAACCGAGAACACTGTACACTCGTATGGTTTCATGTATTTAACTCTAAATATCTAAAATATGCAAAGTAAGTGTCACGTAAGACTTGAAATTAATTAAACCATAAACTTATTAAGAAAATATTTACTGAGGTAACAAGTCAATTGAAATCAATAAGCCTGTAGAGTTGCCCCCTGCTGTACATTAGAAATAATACAGGTCTCTTGTTACACTAGGAGACAGCTCCAAAGGGCTTTATAGGAGTCACATGTCAGACAGGTGATTATGTAAGATGATTTGTGAGTAATATAGTTTATAATGCCAATTCATTGTGACATCTACCTTTGTGGATAGCATATCTGTGATGGTGGGCACTGAATTAGTTTCAAATAACTTGCAAATGGGATTACATAAGTAACCACTCACATATCCAAATGGCATCGATTGTGTAGAAAGAATGTTATTTGTGCAACACGATCACAATATCAGATCCCGAGTGGTAGTAATAGGTAAAGAAAAAAATGACATTTTAGGCTTTTGGCTTTGTTTTAGTTTAGCGATCAGGTGGTTGGCAAATCAAAATAGCGTTTCTTGACCAATTCTTAGCCAAAGACATTTGTAGGTGCCAGGGTAGCCACAATGCTAGTCTACACAGGCTATTTGTAATTATCAGGTATTTCAGTCACACCCAGGGGGACACAGGAATAGTTATAATATATGGATAAAAGTACTGGCCCACAATCATCCATCCATCCATTCATTTTCTTATCTGGGTCTGGGTCACATGGGCAGCAGCCTAAGCAAAGAAACTCAGAGCTCCCTCTCTTCAGCTCCCTCCTCCAACTTATCCTGGGGAACAGTATGTCCTGGTCTACCCCATGGTCTCCTCTTGGTGAACAAGACTCCAAAGTATTTAAACTCCTTCACTGGGTCCTGGAGTGAGCACCACCTTTTTCTGACTGGGGACCATGGCCTCAGATTTGGAAGTGCTAATTCTTATACCCACCGCTTCACACTCCACAGTGACCCACTCTAGTGTGAGCTGAAGGCCACCTCTTGATGATGCCAACAGAAACAACATCATCCACAAAAAGCAGAGATGAGACTCTGAGGCTGCTAAGGTGGAAGCCTTGTGCCATCTGGCTATGCCTAGAAATTCTGTCCATAACCTTGGAGTAAAGCTTCAAGAGCGAGGGAGAGCACCTGGTGGCCAGCGCCTAGCCGATGGGGCCCAGCTGTGTGCAACCTAAAGAGGAGATGGGCCTTCCCTTCTGTTGGACCACCATCCACAGGAGGTGCTGTAGGGGTTAGGTGCAGTGTGTGAGTGCTGAGGCCCTCATAGACTGATCATCTGCTATCAAGGCTATAAAATGAAACACCAGGCCATGCAGTTTTCCTTTTCATTTTGTCCATATAGGGTATTTATGAGTATGCATGCATGCTAACCACTGCTACTGAGTTTTAGAAAAATAAGGAGGATAAAGCAGCAGGTGATAGACGGGGCTATGGTGCACATTTTAGAGGATGGGGGTGAGTGGGAGGGGAGAGTGCAGCAAGGCTAAATAAAAGTGACACATGGTTCTGCCCTGCTAGAAACTGGATAAGTTTTTCAAAGGGCTGACAGTTTAAATAGGACTGCTCATCATCAATGAATCTATGAATCAATCTAGTGTTATGTGACCGTGTGTGTTCAGTGCACTGGGTGTGCAGAAAAAAGTTTGGGAATAACAACAGTGTACATACCATAAATAAAAAAATATTTTCGGAGTCAGCTAAATAACATAATCATGTTTCTTATTACAACAATAGTGAACATGCTTGAGCTCATCACCAGAGAAAAAATCAGCATCATATTTTCTTGCTGTGTCAGTCCATTTAATTCAATGCCAGCAGTTTTTTGTGGATGTAATGAAGACCTTACAAATCTGGGACTGACTAACTTTAATTTTCCGCTTTAACTTCAAAAACCTCTGTTCCTGTGAATCCATCCGTACAAAAAAAGAAGCCGTTTTCCACGGTGTTCGCACAATTTGCCTACAAGAGCTCAATTTGGAAGCCTCCTCTGTGCAAACACCACGTCCTCCCCACCTGTGCTCCCCTCTGAATAAAAGCGAAAGTAATTGTGTGCTTTTCCGCGCCCTGAGGTCCACAACGTTTCATCCCTGTGGCTGAATGTAGAGCTCGCTGTGGTAATTAGCGGGGTTAATATCCCGGGCAGCATCTCTAAATTAAATCTCCAACTCTGTGGCGATGAGGCTGAGTAATGCACCTGCTCACAGTAATTACAGATGCAGCCTGGGAGTGTGCTTGTAATGAGTTGGGATAGTCAAGGTTGAATCACTTTAAAGACACATCCTGCCAATTTGCCAATAATGTTTTTGTCTGTCTACATGGAAATAGAAATTATCTTCTGGCAAATGAAACCTGGGACAGGCTTCACCTTTCTTTAAGGTGGACTAATTCATTTTAAAGTTGGAGCGTGGGCATTTTTGGATAGAGGGATAGGATAGATTACCATGGCCTCCAGAGGGAAAAAATAACAGTTGAGCTTTTGATATTTCACCATTTCCTCTAAAAGCAGGTCAGACTTTGTATTCATGCAGTGATCTGCTTTATCTACCAGATAGCACGTTTCTGACCACTTTTGTTTTAGTACTGCTGAAGGTTAACGTCTTTAATTTTGAGCAGAATATCTTGACATTGTGTCGTATACAACACGTGTCACAGGTGTCTAAAGGATATTCACTTCAATAAAACACCAAATACATGCAAAAATAATGGCAACAGGAGTATCCTTGGCTAAGACAATGGACTTCAAAATCTATACCTGACACTTGATTAGGGTGTGACAGTTAAAGCACTGATCATATACAAGAAAGCACTTAAACTTGGCTTAAATTTAGCTTGTAGCATAAACCTCCTTATTGACTCTAGCGATAAGCTATTTAGATCCCTTCACCTTACAAGTATCAATTCAGATTACACACTCATATAGTACTCTGTGCACATAGCATAATAAGTTGTATAGCAGTTGAGTTTAATCTCCATAGTGTTGCCTCAAATCAAACACAAAGTGCAAGCTGTGGTCTCACTGGAAACGATAATCGCAACATTTTTGCCCCAGGTTTAGCTTTTTTTTTTCTTTTTTTTTTACATTTGGAGCTTGTTGAGCCTCTGAGCACTCAAAATTTTGCATTTTTCTACAGTGGAGATGTCTTTAGGTCCCAAAAGCAACTAAATATCACCACAGGCATTGTTAATTTAAAAAAAATGTTGTCAGTGTTGCCAACCATGCCTGTTTTATGCATTTTGTTGTGTTGACACTGTTCCCTAACATGAGCACTGGTGGTTTGATGGGCACCAGTAGTACTACTGTTATTTCATTTAGCCTTAAGTTTATATTTATCATTTTATCAGCTTGCCATTTGTCGTTTTCCCTCCCTAGTCTTGCATATGTTCTTCTGTATGCTCCAGTTTTGTAAAGTCCTGTTTGTCCCTGCATTTTTGATTACTTCTGCTCTAGAATTTGAATTACCTTTGGATTCATGTAATAGTCAGCTATTACAACGTCGCTTTTTGTTGGTGAACTCTGCCTCCTTTATCCAGCACCAGAAGTCTATATCTAGGTCTCACATGTGAATGTTTCTTTATAGCAGCCTTTATTTCTGGGTTTAGCAGTCGAAAAAGACCTGCTTAAAATTTAAAAGAATGCTTGTTGTAGCTACTGACATAAAGTATACATGATTGGCTCTACAGTTTCCACTGATTGCTGCAGCTTTAGTCCATCTTAGAGTCCCAAGAGTAAATCTTTTTTTTTTTGTTTGTTTTGACAATGTCCCAGTATTCAAATGAATGCCATTACGCCATAAAGCTTTCCCGCAGTCCTGTAAAGTAGTCTCGGACAGATCCCAAGCTCTTAGATCTTCTCTGACAATTTTCTCCCACCTTTGAGGTTGGCTCTCTGTGTAAGTATGTGCTCAGGCAAGATGGCCTTCTGCACTAATTGAAGTCAATGACACAAGCTGCAGGGGCGCGCGAACAAATTGCGTCTCCATGGAAACACACGCTGGCAAGTGTGTCCACTGAGGAGCCTGCAGCGCTACATAGGATTTGCTGTATACGCTCATCTGAAGTCCCTCATCAAGGAAGAGGGGGGAGGGGGTGAAAAATCAGCCCCAGACACAGTAAATGAGAACAGAGAGCGAGAGAGAGACTCTTACTGTCTGAGCCAAGTCCTGCTGAGTCCAGTACATGTGGAAAAAGACACATTAAATCCACCCCTGGAAATTAAATCAAAAGTGTTAGGTATTCAGATTAAAGTCCACATTAAATGAGGCTTATCTGGGGGGGGGGCAACTGAAAGAAAGAAGAGCAAAAAAGTGACAGGTGTTAAATGAAAACATAATCAGGACACAAGTTTATTATTAATTTGGAATATAGGAACACAAAATTAAGTGAAAAGTAAACACATACAAACACCTCACCCTGCCATAAATGAATAATTAAATATAAACAAAACAACAATGAACCTTGTGTCTGAACTTTAAAGCCTGCACAGATGGAAATTTTAATATTTTAAATACCATGACAGCAGGGCAATGACTTTTAGGCACTAGTAGCGCATTATTCGTGAACACAGAAGTAAAATGAATCATTTTATTGCATATATATCACAAGTTCAAAAAATCCTTACCGATGAGAAAGAGATAAAAACAGTGAGTTTTATATTTTTATGTTTTTATAAACTTTACAAGCTGAGAAAACTGTGCAAAAGAAGTCAAAACGTTTCAGAAACTCACCGTCTTGTTCTCTTGGAACGAACTCGGGATATACAGGATGTGAGTATCATTGTTTTTCAGTGTCTGTGTTGAACTCTGTAATGGCATAGCTCCTATTAAAGTCCCACACAAACACGCGGATGTCAAGGCCCTTTGCCATGCGTTTCATCAAAAATGACTCCCAACATTCGCTAATGGTCGACCACGTCTGTGCGAGAATTTGTTTCCCTGGAGCTTCAGAAAGCATCTTGTTTCATGCTTCTTTAAAAATAACATCTCTGATCTTTTGAGATGTTGTGGGCAGAGGTTGCTCAAACAGTTACCATGGAAACAGTGGCCATCAAGCTACCTCCACAAAGAAGAAAGGCTGTAATGAACAACTGTGCCCTACTCTCCCCTCCCCCTCCTCCTCCTCCCCCTCCCTTTTCTGCTTCTATATGTGATTTAAGATGGTAGGGATTTGTGGGTGGATTAATGTACGACTGGAAAAAAAGAAATAAATATGGTTCGCAGGCAGCCACTCACTCATATAAATAGTGTATCCAGCACACATACGAGGACATTTATATTCGTTTTCCTAAGCTCTCTGCTGCTTCTCCTCATGAATCTGTTTCTGTTAATGATCAGCCTGCTGGATCTATGTGTCAGGCCTCCTGTATCTCTTATGCATTCATCACAACGGCTTTGACAAACCCGGCTGAGACGCTGTAAATAGAGAAACAAAACTCCAGACGCATTAAAAAAAAAAAATCACAGCTTCATGTGATACCTGCAGCAAAAAAGTACAGGCTCAAGCTGTGTGCACAGCACACAGCACAGCTGTGATATGTAGTAATAATACTTTGGTCTGCGACCACTGCAGGATAATGCAGCATGATGAGGTCATCATTACTAGTTCATGTGGTTTTTATTCGACTCCACATATTTCCCTTTTGACTCTCAGAGGAAATGCGTGCACTTGTTGTTCCCTCAAGCCCTCTTTCTTTTTATTCCTAAGAAAGTAGTTTCATTTTAATCTGCCCCATAAAAGACTTGAACTCTAGACTTCAGTGAAAAGCCAAGTGTGTTGACCCCACCTGTGAACGAGCCGGATCATTTATTTAGGGATGTCCAGGTCAAACCTGTTGGGTATCTGTTATGTAATTTCCTGTGTTTTTTGGGGTTTTTTTCCACTGAATCTTATTTTTTTTTACTTCATGTCTTTGTTAGCGACTTCTCCTTTGTGATTGCTGCCCTCCCTTAATCAGTTTCACCTGTGTTGTGTTAGTCACACCTGTTTCCAATTAACCAGTCACCTCCAGAGTACATAGACCTCCAGCTGTTCAGCTCCAATCTGCTAGATTTTAAATCACTTTGTGACTTCTATTCTTGAAACAAAAGTCACAAAGTACATAAAAGTATTAATGCATATGCGTGTGGTCACCAAAATTTTGAGTGCCTATTTTACTATATACAATGTGCCTCATTCAGCTACACGTGTGTCTAAATGCTTTATAACCAACATAAGGATGTCTTTTGTTGTGTCTTCCTCCTCTCACCCCAACCGGTCGCGTCAGATGGCCGCCCCTCCCGGAGCCTGGTTCTGCTGGGGGTTTCTTCCTGTTAAAAGGGAGTTTTTCCTTCCCATGTTATTGTAGGGTCTCCCTTATAATATAAAGCACATTGAGGCGACTGTTGTTGTGATCTGGCGCTGTACAGATAAAATTGATTCGAACTGATTAAATACTCTAATGAACACGACAGGAGCAACATTATATTCCCCAAAGATAATCTGGCATGCAGGCTGAACCACCAACCTTTGTATTAGAAGATGGCCTCCTTTAGCTCCTCACTTGCACTAACTCCACCCTAGTTAAAACCTAAACTTCTTAGGGAGCCAGGGTAAAGACAGATCAGGGGTCACATGAGTTCCCTTTAGAAGACCTGGCGAGAAGCCTTGCAGCAGCATTGTGAACTGTTTGAAGCCTTTCCAGGGATGATTTGCTCTGACAAACGAATAATGAGTTGGAATAATCAAGCCGTGACGAAATGAAAGCATGTGTGATCATTTCCATTTCACATCGGGACACAATATATTTAAGACGGGCAATGTTCCGCAGATGATAAAAACAGGATTGTACAAGAGAACCGACATGTTCATCAAAATTGAAAGCTTGATCAAATGTAATATCCAGAGTCCTGATGTTTGGGGGACCTGAAGATGGGTCCAAGATTCTCAGTTTGTAGTTAAACCTTTAAGTGGTTCCCAGTGTTTTCTTCCTGTTTGCCTGCCTGTCTTTACATGTCTGACCTCTGTTTGGGTGGATTAAACATCTGGAATTTTGGATGTTACAAAAGCATTAAAAACTGCTGTTTTATGACATTTCATTTTGTATGCGCCAGGTTCTTTTGATTTGCCATACAAAGACCACAGACAGCTATGACTTCTATAGATAAGTAAACTATAAGGACTAAGGACACAGAGAGACGTAATCTATCCAGTATGTTCTGCGTCTGCCCCTGGGTCCCCTCTCAGTGGGCCAGTCCACAAACATCTGACCTGAAGGCACCCAGGAGGCATGCTGTCACATACCCAAACCACTTGAACTGACTCCTTTTGATGTTTAGGAAAAGCAACTCTGTGACTCTCCTGAATAACTGAGCTCATCCTATTTCTAAAGCTGACCCCGAAATTGCAGGAACTCAATTCCACGGCTTATATTCATGATTTAATTCTTCTAGTGACTTCCCACAGCCTTTGGCCACAGGTGACGTTAGACTGGCAACACCAAAATGCAAAATGAAGTCTCAAATCGTGACTCTGCCTCTGCACCCCATCTGCCCTGTCACAAAAACTGTGTAGTTTAAAATTTAGACTGTGTGTTGTTTTTAGGAAAGCTTACATCAGTCAGTTCAGACTGTTGGGATGTGATACCATGGCAAAATGTGGTCCTAGAGACACTTAATGTAATTACCACTAAGGTTTAGTTTTTGAAAAGTTTTTGTTTTTTGGACATTTCATAAATGCCCCAGCAGTTGCCCCTTACCCAAAGTAATTACAATGTCTATTTTTAACTTCTCACAAGGTATCTTTACCTGATGTAAACATGTAAAACACACAGCTATATACTAGCCTAAGAAGTTTGTGTAACAGCAAGTATGAGTACATTGGAGGACAATTCCTAGCTTGGGCTGTGTGTGCTTGTGCATTTTTGCAGCACAGGTGTGAAGCCATAAGAAATCAGGAAACAGGAGAAAGTTCAAAAAAAGGAAAGGGGAGTCCAGCAGAGGAAAACGAGATCTGCTGCTGCGTGAGCAAAATGTCCGACTGGCCTGCAGCTTGTGATGGAGGGTCCCAGGGCAGCAGGAGCTGAAAGTGTCTGGTTGAAACTATGAAACTATATTTGACAGGAGCAAACTGTCTGAGAGGGGCCAACGCGACCTGCCATTACCACTACAGGGGGCTGCAAAGCCTGAGCAGAGAAAGTGTTGAGAGAGGAAACACACATACAGTGAGCAAACAGATGGAGGCGCATTCACAAAGACACACCAGCGTGTCCGTGTGTCTAACCTCACAATGCATACAGACATGCGTAGACTGCTAGGGACACAGCGGCAAGTCCGGATCAGTGCTGTGCTCTCTGCACATAGACAGGCTGCCAACTCACTCAGACCCATCTTTATTCAGTTATGATAATGCAGTGTCACACAGGTACAGGTTATGTTAAGGTGTCTGAGGAGAAGACTTTAATAAAGCATGAGAGGTCTCTAAACAGGAGTGTTACTGTGGACAGTGGGTGGTCTGAGACTTCATCCACTGCAAACTGGAGATGTTTAAGTCTACTGTACTGTAAGTTATATGTAAGAAACACACAGTACTTTGACAAAGGATGTTTTTTTTGTGTTTATAGTGAAGAGCCAAACTGTCCATTTTTTTTTATTATATAAGCAACTAAAATGTATTTTCCCCACTGTGTTGGGCTAATTTGCTGCTCTGATGGTACACAGGCTATCAAACGCCTACCTATGCACAGTAAATGAATTTTTCATTTCATTTTACTGCCAGTAATGCTGATATAATACGCATTATGATAGATGGACAGTGAGTCAGAAATCTGCACATTAGGATTAACCCATGTGCACGATTCTGCCAACCTCAACATTACTGTGCCAGCATTGTCAACAGTAATCAGTTGGAGCAATGTGACATGGAGAACAAAGTGGGCTAACGTCCTGAGCTCAAAGACTCCAGGGGGCTGCAGAGCTCCAGGCTAAATGTGTGCAAGCTTTAGAATTACACACCATTACAGCATAATATGAGTGAATAAAAGGGCTTTAAAGACAAAACTGTTCTGCATTCCAAAAGAAGTTAGTTAATAAGTTCTATTTAATAGGTTAGGTAAGATACCTTTTTAGGGCACTATCTTGCACTATGAGCTCCATTCGTACATGAACGAAGAAAAAAAAAAGTTTCAAGAGTTTCTAGTGCATGCTACGATTAACTTCATTAGTAGATCTCTTATAGCATCAAAACAAAAAACAACAACAAAATACTGTAATTCATTCTCAAGAGTTTTCACATCAATCATCAAGTAGAAAAACAGACTTTTCTTTTGATTCTTCATCAGCTGTCTTCTATGAGGTGCTAATATCTTCCAATCCAAACAAGAGGACATCAGAGATAACGTACCTCACACATTTTACTCTTTAGTTCTTTGTGGAAAGATGTTTTTGAAATGTGTTGCATCACTTTTAATTAAAGTAGCAGAACACAAATACAGTGTGTAACAAACTTATTAGACAACCTACCAAAAAAAAGAAATACACAAATATTTTAGAATCTGACAAAAACTTGTCTAAAACTAAAAACCTACTTAATTCCCTGAGTCGGCATACTGGACTTTTCTGGGAAGTCAGAAATAAATCAAGCATCCAACCACTAAAACTAAATAATCTGTTCAGGAATGCAAATTAAAAAACTGTAATTTGGCATCTTAATCAACAATAATAATGTGCAGAACTTTTTTCTGTAAAACAGTAAAAAATAATTAGATTTTTAGAATTAAAAATATTTCAATCAAAGAGCTGGAACATGCTGGTGGATTAATGATTACAGACACATAAAAAATGATTTTTGGTAACTGCCAATACTGTGAAGGACTGTATGTGGTTACTTCTTTCAACTAGAAAAAAGAAGTTGGACTGATAAATTGAGTTTTCGGGGGGAAAAAGACACACTTCTGTGTAACTGTCAGATACATGACGACCAGAACAGAACAGCAGAGGAGGCTGTAAAGCAGTTTCTCCACATATAAAATAAAGTGTGATGTACTGTAATTGTGGAATGACATTTCATATAAATGTGCATCTTATGCACGCTTGTGCAACAATGTGATTTTCCCTTTACATGCTCACACGTGTGAATGTCCCCATCTACATTCAACACGCTGTCACTATTATAAACAACCGCCTCCGACGGACACGCAAATTCATACATGTGCACAGCAACAGAGCAAATGACAGATTCGGTGAAGGCGGCAGGCAGGAGGAGAGAAAAGCAGGAGAGAGGGGAGTCGGGGAGAGGGAAGGTGGATGTGACATGATTTACAATGAGATCATTAACCTTGAGAAACAGAATGGCCTGTGTGACATAAACACTATCTCTGAGACAAACACCCTCTTAGAACAATACCATCTGTACACACACAGACACACACACAGGCACAGACTGATGTACAAAAAGCAAACACACATCCTGTGATCCTTAAAATAACACGACTTAAGCTGTGTCCCACACACGGTGAGGATGTAATGGATTCACACTCAAGAAGTGGCAAAATAAAGGTATAATGAGAAAGAAACGAGAAGCAAACTATATTCCCCTTCTCCTATTTTCCTTTTGTTTTTTTGATAAAAAGACAAAGTCAGTGCAAAACTTCAGCTAACCAAAAATATTCAGACATGCATTTTGATTTTAAAAATGATATACTAAGACATTTCGGTGTTTATATTTGATCATGATTTTATACAGCAGAGACGGGCTTCAAGCCACAGTACTTCCAGTGTTGGTTCCAAGCCTGGAAAAAACTGGGATGGTTGCATCTGGATGGGCATCCGCCATGAAATCATTGCCAAATCAAACATGCGGATGAGATTTTCATACTGATTCGGTCAGGGCCCAGAACAACAGTGTTCTGGTGGAAACTGTGCAACTGCTGGACAAAGACAAAAGAAGAAGAAAGGGGGAACACCACACAGAAGATTCATGGATAGTGAAGGAGGGTTGGTGTGACAGGGGAGGACAGGGTAAAGATGGAGTGAGATGGAAGCACACGATCTGCTGTGGTGACATTTTTAAAAAAAGGATTGCTAGAAGAAGCGATTTTAAGGATATGGGTACATAGACTGCAAGACTGCACTTTGAGTGCAATGAGCTAAAAGCTAATAAGAGCATGCTAACACAGGGCATTCACAGGGACATGGTAGCACATGTAGTTCTGCATCTCAGGTACAGATTACCTAACAGTTCTTTGAGTACACAGTATACTTAAAACAGTCTTACTGTACTTTTTTAACCGAGTATCAAATTAAATTTATACCAATTATGAATGCAAGTTAACAATCTTAGTAACTAAAATACTCACATATAAATACGATAAAACTGTAACTTACAGTTGTATGCAAGTTAAATGTTGTAGTTTCCCTCGAATTTAACATTTCTTTTGTGTTTCTCAGATTTGTAATTTGGACCATTTCCCAAACGTTTTCCAAGCTACATGCTGCCTATGTCTCTTTGTCCACTGCATTATAAGTACCAACAGCAGGCTGAGGAGTCTTTTGTATTTAACATACCAGCTCTTAGAACATTTTGTTGCTTTGTGAAAAATGCTGCTCAGATAACAAAAAATGCAGTTAATGTGAAATCTGAGATTGTAGATGTAAAGTAAGTTGGGTCGGCAAATTTATCCTCACCACAGGGTCCAGTCTAACCCACAGGGTGGCTTTGCAAAGTGTAAAAACTACACAGAAATCATTAAAGATATAATATAATATAATATAATATAATGTTATCACTCCATCTCCAGCTGTGTGGGTACCAGCATTATGTGACTAAAATATGCAAATCACATGAATTAAAAATTGTTCAATGATTTAAAGCTGTTTGAATCATAAATAACGTAAAACTATTTTCTGCTTTTGTACATACATTGTACATTTTAATAAACGTGGTGTAACAACAACAGATTCAGTAGTCACCTGTGATGTAAATAAATGTTTCACTGAATGTATCCATTTTCATCCCAAAAGCTGGTAAGATTGCTGTTACCAGCTTCAAGTTCCTGTCCGCCATAGAAGTCGTACAGCCCGGTATGATCATGCTGTGGTCGGCGCAGTCAGGGCGTGACAGTCCCGGTACAGCGCCGCATGGAGCGCATCAAACTCACAGAGTTCCCTCTGGTCTTAATCAGCTCACCGAGCTCATCAAACATTCCCCATGATGATCACTGTATCAGCTCCAGCACTGAAACCCTGTTGTTTACAGCGTAGCTCCTCTGAGATTACAAGCAAAAATCACCCCCCACAGAGCATCTATGAAGGGGGACACTATCTATAGAGGCCAAAACTACTTTCTGTAAACATGCCTTCTAATGCTTCACAGTTGAGGATTTCAACATCAGGCTAGCTTTTACTCCTTGTTAACCTCACAACATTCATCAAATGCTCCTCTGCAAACCATACATGCATGAATGTGCATGGTAGCTCTTCTGGTGGTTGTTGAGACACTTCCATCGTGAGCAGATTGACATCCACAGACCAGTGTGGCTAAAAAACAAAGTGACTATCAAATGCATCACAGTGATATGTTTCAGATTAAAATGACCAGCAACCACACATTCATCACACAATCCTTATTTATTAACCATAACCTTACATCATTTCTAGTATAAATATTTAGTATAAATATTTAGTTCTCATAAGACATGTCGGCAGATTCCCTCTGGTAAATCCAGCTGTAAACATCTACAATCAAACACTGCCTACATATGGAGGAGAAAAAAAACCTCATTCATCATCTGGCACAAAGGCTCATGGGATACATATCGACAAAAAGCCCTTTCACAAAGTGCATTATACAGCAGTCATGTCGCAGTGTCTTTAAATAGAAACTCCCATTTAAGAATTGTAAAATAGACAATATATTTGGCAACATGTCACTCTTAATGAGCGGATGTATAAAAATCAATTAGCATTTTTCCTTATTTTCTTTTCTCCTGTCAGTTCTTCATAACATAAATTACAAAATGGGTTTAAAATGGTGGAAGAGATTTGAAAAACCTCTGGATAGAGCAAAGCAGTTAAATCAGTGTTACTCTGTCAGTATTGTTAAATGATGAGACACTGAGAGGATTGAAAACTGGGATTATCTTCCACATTAAACCCTTTAAAGGTCCACATATGAAAAAATTCAAGTATTAAAGTAACAGAATTTTTGGACTTGTGTGATTTGAAGGCTGAGGCTCATGTTTTCTGTTTGACGCACTGCAGGTTTTGCACATTTCTCATAACAAAACACTAATTAACTCATCCAGAACATTACACAGCAAAAAAACCAAGAAAATGATTCTAAAGATGATTCTTTTTTCTTTCTAGAGACAGTAACAGCTTCATGGGTTTCATGAGAATTTGTCCCATTTTTGCTCACTTTAAATGTAAAACCATCAAGAGTGATGGTTAAACTGATGGGAAAAAAACAACTACATACTGAAGCACTGAAACTTACATTTTGATATGTGCTTAATGAAGTTGGGAAAGCTTGCACACACTCTTAATGTTTGCATGCACAGAACCCAAGCAGCCACATTCCCCTCTGTCTTCAGCTGCAACCACTAGAGACTAAGCACTAAAATAAAGTGTGTTTACTCAAGATAAATAAAACCAAATGCTTTCTGGGTTCTTCCTGTGGTTCTGTTTCTTCCAGTTAAGCTTCGTCATGATTGCAACACATCCATTTCATCTAATTTCTGACAGCTGAAAAGGCAACAGTAAGAAAGATATGTGAAAGGACTGCTGGGCTCATTCTACCGCAGCATTAATGTCCACTGAAGCGTCAGTTAAGACTCTGTTAACATCAGAGTTCAGTTCTTCCACTGAAAAGTTTTACAATCAAAGTTTACCGTTAATAAATCAAGTGATTAGATTTGATCTCAGCTTGCAAACACAGACGCTTTCACAACAAGAGGCTCCCTGTTTGATTATGACTCAATCGCATGTGTTTGCCAGCAGTCAGAGCTTTTCTGGGAACAATGTACTACAATTATTACTGTATATTATTTTTTCTCATAAAGCATCTTTATCAGATGTATTTATGGACACTTATTTATGCAAAAAAAAAATCACACATCCCTCCCTGTTTGTTTTTTTTAGTATATAAACACTTTCTCAACCCTTTTTATTTGATTTTGATACTTTTGGATATCAAAACATAAAACTTCTCATACTGTGAAAAGAAGATTTTAACTGTATAATCCATTCCTCACCCGACACACACATTAAGCGCGCTCAGGAGTCGGCCACATTCAAATACGAAAGCGCCCGGACTTTGGATATCCTTCCTTATGTATGTTTAAACTAGCTTTCATAAAAGTGCATGCTGACATACCGTAGTGTAACATTGTTATTATTTTATGTGTTTTAATGCTGTGACCTTTCCGCTGAGGCTGCTCGGCAACAGAAGACTGAAGTGATACCTTTGCGCTTAAAGAGCCTTGACAGTTTGAAAAAGTCAGTGTTACACATGCTCGTGCTGCTCCTGCCACACTCAGAGGAGGTCGGTTCCATCGTAGACCACAGGCTTGTCTAGACTCAGATGATACAGCACTTTCTTTGAGATGAACCTGACAAACAGGAGAGACAGAGAAGGCTTTATGTTCTGCTTTGTTCAGCCTTATTCTAAACAGTTGTTGTTTAGAGCACAGTGTGACTAACCTGGAGAAGGAGTTGTCAAAGATAAGTGTGTATTCTCCGGGATTTCTGACCTTTAGTTCCCCCTGTATTGTCTCCTTGTGGGAGTTACAACGGGTCAGAGGGATCAAAACCTGCAGAGAGCAAAGGAGAGAAATCCTGGTTAAGGACTTCTTCTGTGTACACAAGATGGCAACAGGGGGCAGCATTTTACCAACTCTGAAACCAATTCAGAATCAGCTTACTGAATTTAAATCCCAATAAATGTGCAGAAAAGCTGTCGGACTTTCGCCACTGCTCCGTGACCTTTTTTAACCCTGTCCTGACTCATTTTTATGTTTGCTGCCGGGCAGCTTACACAGTGGGCGGCTCTGCTACGGCTGCATAAGAACCACAGTAGAATAAAATATTAGCTCTGCTTTATCACTGAGGAAATATGAACTGAATAATTTAGTTGCTTCTGCATGCACACTGCATATTACATCAGGGGTCACAGAATAGAGCCCCACACTATCAGCAGGCTGGGAAAGGCCACTTGTCCCTCTCTGACTTCATTTATTGTTGATAAATATTTAGAAAAAATCCTGCCACAGTCCGAGGTGTTTTGTTGACTTGGATGAAATAAACTGACACAAACGTTTACTTCAATCACTGGTGGTTAGACGGTTAGGCTAAATACACATCCACAGTATTATTAAGGTTAAACAATATAAACAATCTCTAGGCAAGCAACCAGATTTCGAGATCCAGTTTATAGTCCACGCTCTAAAGCAGTGTTACCCACAGAGAATTTATTTTGGTGACCCACCCAACTCATTTTTAAGTTTTGTACCCATCTTTATGAATGACAAGGCTGAGATCGTTTGCACATGTTTGGAGGAGGGATATACTGGCTATACTGGACAAAGGATGTTGAAGCTTCCAGGCAGGAGGAAGAGAGCAGAGAGAGGAAGTTCATGGATGGAGTGAAGGAGGGTATGCAGAGGGCTGACGTGACAGAGGGCGATGCTAGGCATAGAGTGAGATGTAGGCAGATGATCTGCTGTGGCGACCCCTAAAGGGAGCAGCTGAAAGAAGAAGGTGAGGCCTCTTGCTGTTATTTTTTAAAGTCGAGTCACTGCTAACTAGTTAGCCCCACCCCTTCTCACTTCTGGTTTATCTGCCAGCTAGATCTCTGGAGGTTCTTGGCACCATATATACAGGTACAGTTTATCTATCATTGAGTGCTTGGCAAAAAGAAAAAATATATGCAAAATACAAAAAAATAAAAGTAAAAATACAAAACTATATACAAAAGCATGTGTACATATACCTGTATGTACATCTGTGTATATGTAAACCCATCAGTGGCAGAATTTAAATGGGAAACACTGACCAATAAGGTTTGAGCGAGCTTTGGATGCACGTAGGTGAACGATCTGTATAGAAAGCAAAAAATTGGTGGCATTTGCCGGAAAACATCTGAAACCATCAGCTATCATCTGACAGCGATTTCATTTTTTTAAATTCATTTTCATTTGTAAGTAATGACCCGAAAGCTTAGCCCAGACAACTGCTGCATGCACAGGAAGTCTCCATATTCTAAGACATCAGACTGGCAGATTGATTTTCACATCACATCAGTGTTAAAAGTTGGCTATTAACACATCCATTACTATTCATTTGGAGTCATGTTTGTGTGGCGGTAGTCACGGCAGTAGCGCCTTTTGGTCACTATCCTCTCCTGAGGGGAACATCTGGCTATTTAGCTGCTGAACGCTCCACTGCGTTCAGCAGCTGTTAAATTGTGCCTGTCGAACATCAAGAACACTGAGACTGAGTCAGTGCTAAAAAAATCAGTTTGAAAGATAACCAACAAACCTAGTGTTGTGATGAGCTGCATATGGGAGCGACTGTTTTCTGTAGATCGATTCTAATCTTTCATATTGCTTACCCTTTTCATTTTATAACTATCAAATCAGATCAAATGTTCATGTTAATGTTCACTGGTGAGTTTATATTCCTTTGGAGATGGGTTTACAGTTGAATAAATCCAGGCACTTTATTTGTAACTGGATCCAAATGAAATCGATGATGGAAATGTATCTCTGTGAGGACGTGTCCTTCACCCATGGTTATACACATGCTGGGCTCTCACCTTGGCTTGTTCCAGTGGAATCTCGGTGCTCTCCCTGTAGACCACACTGAAGGAGATGCTCTTTGGTTCAGATGTGAAGGTCCAGGACACAGTAGGACCAGGATTGCTCGTGGTGATGGGGATGGTGCTGTAACAGCTGGATTTGATGAAGAGCTCTCGGGGGCTGTCGCCAAACGCTGCGATGTCATCCACCGTGAAGTGCACAGAGAACCTGCAGTGTGTGGAACAAAACAAAACATTTCATGCTGAAACACTGGCACTGCAGTACCCAACGCAGTTTAATCCCATATCATTTATCCATTTTTTAAAACAAAATCCTAATTTCCAATTTAGTTGATATTTTTCAGGGTTTTTTTCAGTTTATCCAGTCACTGTGCACAAAAAAGTCTTCAGATATCTATCAAACACCTTGAGAAACACACCACATTTACTGTTAAGGAGCTGGAATAGGTAACTTCAGGGTCATATTTCTGTTAAACTGTAAAAAAATATTCATTACAAATATAGTTGGCTGGTATCTTATGCTACATGACTGGATTTGCAGCAGGTTAACAGCAGCTAAAAAGCTGACATTTCTCAAAACACAGTGGTAATAAGATGTTGAAGATTTCTGCAGAATTTCATAAATCTCTCTAGAGCTGAAAAGTTTCAAAATTTTATGGTTGTTTGATTGACGTGCAAAAACACAAGCTCACATTGTAGCATTTCTTTTCTGATTAAAAAGGAATTTGAAAAAAGTTACCTTGGAAATGAGAAACTTCTGAAATCCTACAGACCAAACCATCACTGATGCAGCTGTCAGATCAATTGATAACAAGAAGAATAATACTAGTAGTGTGCAGCTAGCAAGCAACCTTGAGCTGCTCAGCCCTTGTGCTGATGAGAAAATGATTACAAAAGTCTGGAATTTCATTTCAGTCTTTTTGAATTATTTTCATCTTGATTGGCCCCATCTGACACTCACTGAGTGGCATAAATCATCTGTTCATATGAATCGCTTTGTACCATGTTTACAGATTTGAAGTAGTGCATTCCCAGTATCTATAAATAGACTGTTTCCCTTTAAAATGTTGAAATTCAAAGTCCTGTTTACAGTTTTCGACCTTATCAAAGGTGTGTCCTCTAACACTGTAACTGAAAAACAGTGCTAACAGCAGCAAGTTTCCACACTCCCCGAACAAACCAGCTCCAGGTTACACCAGAAGTGAAACTATGGATCTGCAACATGTACTGCACAATATTTAGAGAAGCTGGTAACCCCCAAACCAGATTTGCTTCATTTTTCAGTTCCCTTTTAGGATTTAGTTCAACACTTTTATCACAAAAAGACAAGAGAAACTTCTTCTGAAAATTAAAAACCCAAACATTTGACCTCACAAAATGCAACTTTACTACACTTGTGGCTTTCAGGTGTAACTTTCACAGAAACTTACGTCAGTTCTCCAGACTTCAGCAGGCAGATCTCTGCGTCCTGTACTGCAGCACTGAGGTCCTCGGTATCCTCTGATGTGAGGTCTCCTGCACTGGCACTGCTGTTTCTAATCAAAACGGCATTTATATTTTATATCAACACATACTTTACGGCTCATTATTCAAGCATTTTTTAAAACCTACAAAAACACTAGACTGAATACATGTATGAGACTGAGCAGCAATCTTGAGCTTCCCCTTCTTTCGTTATATTTTGTTATTTTATATTTTTTAAGAAGGGCATACGTGGGAGGCAATATTTAAGAAAATCAGTACAGTTATTACAATAAAAACACTGAATTTTGTAAGCAGTTGATTCACAGTCTTGTAGACATCTAAAGCATCAAGAAACATATCTACCAAAGCCTCATCGGGCAAGTTTTGATAATTAAAAAAAAATCTAATTAATTAAAAAAACTCACTAGTTTTCCAAGTTTTACAAAATTGTTTCAGTTTATATAATCCAGTGTTTTTAATTTTATTCAGACGTCTAGTTTTTATTTTTATGTTAGTTTACTGAAATGTAGTTTCAGTTAGTTATGATAACCATGGCAGCAACTGATAGAATCGTGCGCTAACACAAACTGAAAGTCGATATTTGGTATGAGCACCTTTATTCTTCAGCACAGCCTGACCAAGTTTTCTTGCTTTTCTTTAAGTAGTCATCAGGAACCATAGAGAAGCCTGTAGAAGTACATCAGTACTTCTACAGGCTTCTTGAAGTGGATGTTTGGATGTTTCTGCCTTTTGTTTTGTTTTCTGTCGAGACTGTTTCAATAATGTTGATGTCCAGTCTCTGGGGAGGACAGTTGTTGACTGACAATATTCAGTTGTGTGGTTTTAACTGGCAATGTGTTTGGGATGAAAGCTGTTGCAAAGCTATAAATTCCATATGGCTTTAGATGGTGGATCAAAATCCGATGGTACAAGTTTTCTGTTATGTGCAGTCACAACACTGGTTCATCCTTTGAGTTAGGTGACTCTCTTGATTACTCATAGATCAGTGTTGACTGGCTTGAGTTTGTTAAACAAAGCAAAAAAGAACATTCTTCTGAAAATGGTCTGGTAAAATGACTGGAGTGAGAATAAGTGAAAAAGCTGCCAATGTCCCCAAAAAACCTTTAAAAAAACAATAACAGGAAAATCAGACTGCTTGGAAGAAAAATATGAAGAACTGAAGAGTGGCTCAACACTTTTGCACATTACTTAAATACATTTAAAAACAACAATAAAAGCCAAATAAATTAGCAATAAAATCCTCAAGAATAGAGACCTCAAGTACAAGTTATAGCTTATTGACTTCACATACCAAAGACGCCAACGTTCTGCTAAAGAAGTACAAATATATGTCTTAGAGCATATGTCATTTGTTTTGGGAAATGCAAATGTGTTAAATATAAAATTGTAATTATATTCCGGGGTAAGTGAATTTTTCAATAATCACTTTCACAGTCGTGCTTTTTTCTGGCTGTTTGTGATTAAACTGGAGCACACTAAGTAGACTGTTTCAGTGGAGGAGCGTTGCAAAGGAAAGGTGCAAATAGAAAATCTGTTTTGGTGGTTGTTATTAATCTGCCATGCAGTGTCTGATAATCCTGTTGCTTACTATATCTCTCCATTAATGTGTGTGAGATACTTACAGTTGTGCTGCCCCCTGCTGTCCATGTCCAGGCGAGCAAGCGGTGACAAAAGACAGGGATTCACTGTCGTACACCCCACTCACTTCCTCATCTGTGATAATGTCAAAAACGCCATCGTCCAGTTTGTCACCTCCACCTGCTCCTAGAAGATAAAGATCAGCTACATATTCACCATAGATCTTTATTCTCAGCTCTTACTGTAGTATGTATATCACTACTGTGTCCCCAATATAAATTAATTATGTAAATATTTTATCCTTTGACACATTAATCCAGTGAGTGTGTGTGTGAGACTACCTGAAACACCGCTTACAGCCAGGCCAGCCTGCAGCAAGCGCCTAAATGGTGTTCCCGGTGTGCTGTGAGCCACTTCTTCCTGCGGGTGGCGCTCAACTACTGCACTGTGCTGGTTGTAACAGTCCTTACAGCAGCGCTCTCTGTTGTCACCCTGCTGGGTGCTCACTGTGTTGCTGCAACAGTAGTAGCAGAAAGGACGACCACACAGCCTAGAAAAAGCCAAAAAGATTGAGACAGAGTGTGTTAGTGCAACTCGCCTTTTACTGTGAAATGTTCACTGGAGAGAATTGACCTGTGCGTTGTAGTTCCTTTTATGTGAAGTATAGATTTGCACAAAAAGAAATGAAACTATCAAAGGTAAAAAAAGTGCATAAAAAACAGAAGAAGTGTAAAAACGTAACTGCTAGGACTTGTGATATTTTGCAAGAAGTAAGCATTCCTTAATTTTCAGCCTTCACCTCTGGGTAGTCAGCAGTCTCTGATCTAAAACACTTAAGCAGTGCTATGGGACAAAACATGTGACTCATAACAGCCACTTCAGAGGTGGAGTGGATAAACAGGAAAAAAGCTAAATTAAATGACTTATGAATAAAGCTTGAGAACTACTGATGTAAGGTAAAAGTAAAGGAAGAGCATTTAGGCATGAAAACGTGGTTGAGACGCCTGCTGAAGCTCCAAAAGAGCATCAGAACAGGGAAGAAAAATTTAAGTGGCATTGAACTTGGCAGTGTTGTTGGTGCAAGACGGGTTCGTGTGACTGTTTAAGAAACTGCTGATCTACTGGAATTCTCCCACACAGCCATCTGTAGGGTTTACAGACAATGGCTTAAAAAAGAGGAACTCTACAATGAGCAACAGTTCCGAGTAAAAGTGCCTCGCCAGAGGTCAGAGGTGAATAGTGACGCTGCTTCAAGCTGATAGGAAAGCAACCACTTGTTACAACCAGTTTATGCAGAAGACCATCTCTGAATTTACAACACACTGAATGTTGAAAAGGACGGATTACATCACCAGAAGATTGTACCGAGTGCCACTCCTCTCAGCTCAGGAGACATCCCGCAAATTCTTGAATTAGTGCCATGAAGGTTTGAGGCAACTCTAAAGGCAAAAAAGGGTCCAACCGGGTACCCGGCAAGGTGTGCATTTGCTGAATTGAGAGTGATGTATTTGTGAGGGATACCATTCAGTGGTAGAACAGAGTATATCTGAATAATGATCACAGAGCTTCATGAGGCACAAAGAGTTCTGTATCATAGTCACTTTGACTTTGTCTTCACTTCCCTCAGGTCACTGAGGGCCACAGTCATGTATTCACATGGCCTACACATGTGTGCATGTTTTGGATAAGCACAGACTTTTGCAGAACTAAGTTTGTAGAAGTGCTTTGTAATGCACAATGTAAACCAAGTGAGGAATGTGTGAGAAAACAATCATCACACAACCACGGTGTAAACAAGAGTCTTGAGAAGCTGTGAAAGAAATGAGTGTGCTTTTACTGGTTGGTGTTTCCAAGCAGTTTCTGTTTTGATGGACCATCACCTGCAGCTGTACTTGCGGAACCACCAGCTGAACTGAGTGTGGCAGCCTAGACAGTAGTTAACGTCCCTCTCCGACTCCTCATCCCGCAGCTTCTGCTCAAATTCCAGAGCATCTGACTTCTGCCAAAGGGCATCTTTCTCCCTGCAACAAGCACAAGCATATTTGTACACTTTTCAAAATCCACCCTTCCAGTGTGGATGTCACGGTACCAGAAATTTAGATTACGCTGATACCAGTAGAATTATTTTTGACAGCCAATTTGATACGAAAATAAATGGACTGTTCTTAAACTTAAACTCCATTATTAGGTTTTTTTTTCTATCACTGACATGGCGGTTGGAGGCAGTTTATTTAAAACGCTAACATTATATTTTATAAGACAGACTGAAATGTGATAGTTGCAGAATAACCAAACGAAAGGTACAAAAGAACTTAAGACTAAAAACAAAAAAAAACCCAGAAATGAATTTGTATTAAGCTCATCTGTGGAAAAAGAAAAGACGTTTATACCTGATGAGCTCCACAAGCCTTTCTTCCAAATTGATTTTGGTACGGTAAAGATCATCCAGTTCAGCAGCCATTTTCATGTCAAAGCTCTGTTTGTCCTGTGTGACTCTCCGTAGGTTTTCAGCCATCTCCTGACAGGCCCGCTGAGCAACTGCTAGCGCCTCCTCAGATCTGCATATAGCACAAACACATACTGACCAAAAAAACATGGAGGAGCATTCCTGCATCCATCCATGCAGACCTTATCCCAGCTGTCACTGGGCGAGAAGCAGGGTACACCCTGGAAAGGCTAACAGTCATCACGTGGCTAACACACAGAGACAAGCAGTCATGCTCTCATTCACACCTATTAACCTAACATGCGTGTCTTTAGACTGTGTGACGAAACGGGAGTACCCAGAGAGATTCAACAATTCGTGTATTTGGTTGTTTCTGGGCTAGAACGCTCACAACAGACAAGATTAAAAACTTTCATCAGGAGCTTTAATTTGGTTCAGAATGTGTGATTATGAATACAGTATCTCACCTTGATAAATTTCCTTTCAGATGGATTATCTCGTCTTCTTTCTGCTGGATGAGGTTTTCAGACTCGGCCATCTGGATGTTTTTCTCCTCAATCTGTCGGCAGTATCTCTGATTTTCAGCCTGCAATCAGCGCAGCAAAGCACAGCCTTATTTCTTGCTCTTTGTGAATTATGTTTGTGACTATAACATTATGGTTACTTCAATTGGCAATATACAGAATGGAACTGCAATTTGTATTCCCATTTATCAACCCCACACACGAAAATGCAGACAGAGCTGCGCAAGCTACACATGCATTTTGTCACGCATCATCCTCCAGCGATGACTTTAGTGTGGTCAGTGTTAGATAGCAAAGAAGTTCCATTTCCACATGTAAAACCACTTCACTATGTGAATACTGTCAGCATGTTGACCGCAACTAAAAATCTTCTTGCAACATTAAACCGAAGTGAGTTTCAGGTGGTTTTTATGACGCCGAATAACTGACAAAGAGCCTTCAAAATAAATGTGGAAAAAAAAAAGAACCATCTCCGGGAAGTTCTCTAAAATAATTAGAGATGTAAAATACAAAATGCTTCACATAAAGCAGTATTCAGAAGATGTTTTCTTTACATGGATTTGCCCACTCAGGACCATAACCTGTTGGTTTTAATGGTCAAAAACCAACAGAAATTCTTTTTAAGAGGAGTCTGCTTGTTGGTAGTTTGGCTCTTTAACTTTCTTCTTTAACCCAAGTGGAGGAGTTTAAGTATCTCGGGGTCTTGTTCACGAGTGAGGGGAGAAGGGAGCGGGAGATCGACAGACGGATTGGTGCAGTGGCTGCAGCGATGCGGACGCTGTACCGGTCTGTTGTGGTGAAGAGAGCGCTGAGTGTAAAAGCGAAGCTGTCAATTTACCGGTTGATCTACGCCCCTACCCTCATTGATGGTCACGAACTGTGGGTAGTGACCGAAACAACGAGATTGCGAATACAAGCGGCGGAAATGGGCTTCCTCCGAAGTTCGGCCATTCGGGAGGGGCTCAAAGTAGAGCCGCTGCTCCTCCACATCGAAAGGAGCCAGTTGAGGTGGTTTGGGCATCTGACAAGGATGCCTCCTGGTCAAGGTTTTCCGGGCATGTCCCACCGGGAGGAGGCCCCGGGGCAGACCCAGGACACGCTGGAGAGATTATATCTCTCGGCTGGCCTGGGAACGCCTTGGTGTTCCCCTGGATATGCTGGAGGAGGTGGCTGGGGAGAGGGAGGTCTGGGCTTCTCTGCTTGGGCTGCTGCCCCCGCGACCCGGCCCCGGATAAGCAGAAGAAAATGGATGGATGGATGGACTTTCTGTTAGCGAAAACGTACTGAATTTTTTATCCTCTTACCTCTAGCCCCTTGAGGTTGTTCTCCAGGGCAACTACCTTCTCATGCTCAGTCTGGAGCTGCAATTTAACATCTTCTAACTCTTGAATCGTGCTCTAGATGGACAAAAAATAATCAGAAATTCATCATTAAAGTTGTGATATCAGAACTTACCTGAAAACAGTTGAGCAGGGCAGGGCTCGCAAAATTTCAAAATCTCTGGTAGCCCTTCGGGCAGGCACTCTTCAGTTTTTGGTAGCCCAAAATAATTTTAAGTAGCCCGAATAAAAAAGAGAGCAATTTTTTAATGTTTTGTTGCCTTTACAATATTATACATTAAAGTATAATATTGTAACGGAAACAAAAATTTATCAGAAAATTGTTAAAATACAAATCACAACAACTGTATAAAAATTACAATCATCAACTCAAATACTTGTTTCTAATTGAACAGAAATTTCTATGAACTTGTAAGAACTGTGTAGAACATGAATCAGTCTGTGTCAGATCCTGAATCTGAAATTTCCACTGAAGTCACAGGTAAGGGGTAAGTGGAACCAAGATCGAGGCCATTTGCTTTTTGAAGTTTGCAAAAACTGCTAAATTTGGCCAATGGTGGTTCACTCTTTGCAACATAGTAGGCTTTTGAAAGATTTTTCAGGACTTCTGCTTGTGCTTGGTTTATTTTTAGTATGTTTTTTGCAGTTGCTGTTTGTTCTGGGAAAGATATTGCAGACTGAGCAATAATGCATTTCTTGTGTTTCTCATGGGTTCTGATGGGGTCTTTCTTCAAATTACTGGTCCCAGTTACAAAGGCGCTTGTCAACTCAAATGAAATGAAACTCACGACACACCCGGCAGAACATCATGTTATTTAGCTCGTCATATTCCAGCCACATAAACTCTTTTGTCCATGAAACCAAAAAAGATGAGCTTTCTTTTTGCCTCATCTGATTTGTCATAACTTTTCCGTTTTGTGGTCGGCTTTTATTTGGCTGCCCCTTCTTCACCCTGACCTGTCTTATTTGGCTCAGCAGAACTAAAATACCGGCGTAAATCCTGCTGCTTTTACACACGTACTTACATAACGGTCAGCGATTCTCTGCGCAATCAACCTCTCACGTGTTTAAACTTGCTGTGGGAGATTTCACTTGTCAGGTTTGAATAGTAAGCTAATGAGTGATAAGACGATGTCAGAGGAACTGGTGCGCAATTAATCGTCACTCACCAATCAGTGCTGCCGCTCTCTACACACAGTTCGCGCGATCGCAAAGTGAAAGTGAAAGCAAAAAACAAGCGCAAATTCAAACGCGATTTCAATATGTCACATATTGACAGTGGCTCATCGATGCCAATGACATAATTACTCAGCTACATTTGCGAAAGAATGCAAAAGCATTGACATATATTTTCCCTTCCTATGATAGCCCGACGGGCAGGGCTGAGATGGATTTTGGTAGCCCGACTGGAAAAATCGCTAGCCCCGGGACGTCGGGCTAGCGATTTTGCGAGCCCTGCAGGGTATGTAGAAAACATATCTAGTTGCACTCTAGCCGAGTTGGTATAAATCTTCGTATACATTCTGGTTATTTTCAAAGTCATGGCCTAAATATTTTAGTAGTAACAAAAAAGATGACTTGTTTATATTGCTCGTGTACAGAGCAGTGAGACTGTGCAACTTTTTTTAAAAGCATGTGTCTGCACTTTACCAAGAGTTCATTGGTATGGTTACTTATTCTCAGGACTGCAGATGAAATTATTTGAGAATATGGGAATGCATTTGTATTTCTCTGTAATAACCAGTGATTTTCCCCGATAACCAGGTGCAGGTTCTGTTGCTCACCTCACTATATTAAAAAGTGGAATCACCAAACAGCTCTGTAAATTGCTGTACAATTTGAGGTTAATATTATTTCAAAGGAAAGTGTAGGCAGCAGACAAAAACTTCCACGAACTGACATATAATTTGCGGAATTCCTGGCAGTTTGACAAAAACGCAAAGCGTGAAAATCTCCTCTAGTGCTGGGGAGGCTTTCACACGTAAATGAAAGTGCAGTACAAATGCAAATTGGGACCACTTCTCAAAAAGCAACACCTTTTTTCTAAAATGTCCGGACTCCATTTAAGATCTTGTATGCTATATTAGATCAGGCTTCCTTTATGTATGTACTCGTGACTGAAGCCTGAATAATCTGCTTTATATACTCAAACACATGATGCTGAATGACATTATGTGGCAATACTAAATAATTTATTTTAAACAGCAAAATTTCAACAATTAATTTCATTCAGTGTTTATAAGCACTAAGCTGCAGCTCCAGTGTGGTGGAAACTACAAGTTAATACTTGCAAATGCAGCACGTAGCAGCAGTTTCGATGTCATTTTTGTTGAGTGCTCAACTTTAGTGTCATTTCAGCTCATCGTGTACGATCAGAATTTTTGTAACTGACCAGACTCGAGATAAAAGTGCACAAATCCTAAATTTGCATTAAAAGAAAGAGCTCAAAAGTTAACATTAAAAAAAAAACCTGTAATTTTGCTAACAGATTTCTTTCAAAAAATTAAGCTGCATAAAACTGTTTTTCAGGTTATAGGAAACAGTTTTGTTTACAAGGAAGTATGTCATAAACGGGAAAACAACAGTAACATTGTACATGTATACTTTACTCTGCCTGACCTGGAGCTGGTTTTCATGGCTCACAGCTTCACTGCTGAGCTGCAACCGGAGTTGTTGATTCTCTTCCTGGTTCATCTCCCGCACAGCTTCGACTTCCTGTTGGGCCTCCCTCAACTGTTTCTCCAGTTTCTCCTTGGATGCCATCAGATCCTCAGTGTTTGGGAGCTGACTGCGGAGTTCCTGGTTCTCCTTGCGCAGCTGCTCCATGCAGGCATTCAGTCTTCCTACTTCCTGAGCTGCCTCCTCCAGCTCCTGCAGCTTTGTTGACTGACCCTCCCAGCGCAGCCGAGCCTCCTCGTTCTCAGCGGTCAGCATGCACACGTGCACACCTAGTTCTGCGGTCTCTGTGTTGGCTCTGTGAAGGGCCTCCCTTGATTCACTGTTCTCCAGACACAAAGCATTGTAACGCATCTTAAGCTTATCAAGCTCCTCTCTAGAGGCCGTCACCTCTGCAGCAAGACCGACTCGAGCCTGTGCCTCACCATCTCGCTCACGAATAAGAGCCTCCTCGCGCTCACGAGATCTAAGAATTTCATCCACATGCCGGCGGTTTAGTTCTTCCACTTGGGCCTTCAGTTGTTCTACTAAAACACGAAGGTCTTCTCTGGAGGCTTCTGTCACCTCCTGCAGGGCCTGAGCTTTCATCCTCTCCTCATTTCCTGACAGGAGTTGTGCCCTAAGCTCCACCACCTCTTCCTGGAGCCTGGTTACCTCTCTCACATTGAGTTCCAGTTGTGCCTCAGCTATAACCAGCCTGAATGGGGCCTCTTTGGATTCCACTGAGGAAGTCTGGTGCTCACTGTGAAGCTTTTGCATTTTTTCGTTGCTCTCTGCGGCTCCTTTTTCATCATGCAGCTCCCCACTCCGGCTTTCTAGCTCATCAGTTCGACCTTGGAGAAGCTCACATTTTACAGTCTGGTCTCTTAGCTTAGCTTCGGTTTCCTGGAGCTTTTCAAGTAACTCTGCTTGGCTTTTCTGCGACGCTATAAGGTTCTTGTCTAACTTTTCAGCTTTGTCAGTGAATGAATCCAGTTCCTGTTGAGCTGTGGCTAACTGTTTCTTCAGTGTGGACTGACTGCCGAGAAGCTCAGTATTCTCATGTTCCAGCTTCTTTAACTGAGCATCAGATTGCTCCCTTTGCATAAACGCCTTCTGAACCATCTCCTCCAATTTCAGGTTTTCATCTAAAAGCTTTTTCTCTCTGTCCTCCACACTCATCTTTGCAGCTTCTACTCTACTTCTGAGGTGCTTCTCAGACGCCTTCAGAGAAGCTAGCTGGTCTAACAGGGTGGCCCTGCTCTCAGTTAGCTCAGAAATGCTTACCTCGCTTTTCCTAACCGTTTGGAGAAGCTTAGCATTTATTTCCATTAGACTGCTGAACTGTGTTTTGTCATCTGCACTATTCTCTGACTGACTGCAGGATGTTATTTCATCATCAATAATTCGAGGGGCCACTGTTTCTTTCCCCACGTTTAGCTTATCTAACTGCTCCTCCAAATGTTTGATTCTTTCTGAACTTGCAGCTAGCTCTTTCTCTCTGCTTTTAAGCGTTTTTCTTAAATCCAAGCTCAGGCTCTCAAGTTCCTCATTCTGGCTGCTACTGAGACTACACTGCTTCTCTACCTCCTCCCTCTCTTCCTGGAGCATTTTTCTCAGTTCCTCTGCCTGCCTTTCCCTGCATTCCAGTGAGGCCTGCAGGTCCTGAAGCTGTGCTCTCAAATTCCCTGTCTCTTTCTCTTTCAAAGTCAGTGCCCCCTGAATTCGACCGACCGCACTCTGGAGCTCCTCTAACCGTGTGAGCGCCGCCTCCCGTTCGTCATCAGCTCCAGCTTTTACTTCAGCTAGCTTCCCCTCAGCATTCCTCAATTCTTCTTCCCTGAGTTTTAGTTCCTGCGACAGACATTCACAGTGCCTCGCCCTGTCCTCAGCCTCTCTCTTAGCCTCCAACCTCTCCTCCTCCACAGACTTGAGTTTATCCAGGAGTTCCTGGATTTTCCACGCTGATTCACAGTAACTAGCAGTTTGTTGGCCCCTTTCTTTAAGAGCCTCATCTAACTTAGAAAGAAGCTCCATATTTTTGTTCTCAGCAGTTCTGAGTCTATCTTGAAGTTCACTTCTTATTGGTTCCCTGCAGGTTTGATGGTGATTTACTCTTTCTTCACTGTATGTTTCTGGGTTACTTTGGACTGCTGTAGATGTCGAATTGGCAGACTTCTGAGCTGACAACTGTTCCTGAAGGTACTTTACAATATCTTTCAGCTCCGCAGCCTCCTTGCCTAACTCCTGAACCCGCACCAAAAGCTCCTGCTGTCTGAGCTCGGACTGGTCAAGCTCAATGCGCAGATTCTCTGCAATGCTGCAGGAAGAAGGGTCCCCCAGTTCATCAAGACCACTGTGGCTCAAGTCTGGGACTGGAAGGAACTCCTGACCCTGTTCAGTGCATGGAAAAAGAGAGCAGAGGTCAGGTGCATTAAACATTAGTCACATTTAACCAGAAAGTTGTGGAAAATTATATTGATATAACAGTTTTTGTGTACCTGTGAGTGTGAATAACTGCTAACCAGGCTGTTGACACTAGAGCAGCGACTCGGGGGTTTCCAAAGGTAAGCTGAGGAGCCAGATCCTATTGTTCGCCTTTGTTAATGAGACACCAAATATTAGGGTCACATAACGACAAACAGTGAAAATGCTTTATTTTAAAGTTCTACTAATTTTCTGTAATATATACCAGAAAGAACTGTATTATTTAGATATGGTTAAGAGGAAGTAAAAACCACACCTAGATACAATACACATATCAAGAACATGCCAAGATTTTAAAGAACCCAAGAAAATATGCAATATTTACAGAGTATAACTGAGTTCATTTTAAAAAACTCTCAGTTCTTCATTTTAAAAGGAACTATCCTGCATAATTTTACTGTGGGAACCCACACTCAGTGGCATTTTATTCTGTGGAAATGATTAATATAACAAACAAAAACAAATGCCATAGACTGCCATAAAGTCTACTTTTAGATGAGATTAGTTCATTCGATGAACTGAGATAAGTTCATTTAATTTTAGTAGTATGTTAAAGGGACGAACAGATTTGAAATGTAGTCCAGCTTTTATGCTGATCTTGTTAGTGGAGAAAATATGAGTCAATTTACACAAATACAAGCAAGGAAGTCACTCAGTCGGTACACATTTCTTCTCTGGAATTAGAAAGTGATGATTTCATGCTACTCATTGGAAATAGAATCGACAACCGCAGCAAATTCTTTTTAAGAACTTCTTAAAAAGAGTGCAGGGCTCTACTGTCTTCTTTTCTAATAGCTTTAAAAAACAGTAATAACAATACATTTTATTTATAGGCACCTTTAAAAACCCTCAAGGTCACCTTACATTATTTCAGCAAAATAAAAACATAAAGTAAACAAATAAAATCACAACTATAAAACTAATCGAGGTAACAATAGACTAAGACCAAGTTACAATGAAGGGTTTGCAGTTCTGAACAGATTGAGTCGTGATTTAAAAGTAGAGGGCATTTATGGTGTGGAGATCTGGTGAAAGTGCACTCCATATGTATGTAAGATCACACAAATACGGAGGAGCAAGGTTATGAAAGTATTGCTTGAATCGATCACAACAAAGTAGAAAGTTTTGACAAAGCTGCTGATAGAAGAAACAATGATCCAAGTTCACACACTGTCAGCAACCACACACACACACACACAGACAAATACACACACCCACATACGCACACACACACAGACACACACACAAGCAATACAGCAAAAAGACAGAACTGTGAATGTGCAGGGTGATAAGATATTGTAATTAGGCGTTAACTTCAAGTTGTGAAAAACCCAGTACACTTTCACCACAATTCAACATTTGCAAAAAAATAATGTGTTCACTCTAGTTATTTAGTCTCTTTGAGATCAGATCACTTATTTAGTGACCTTACATGTTTTCAAGGTTGAAGAATTATGTGTTATAAAGTTTTTTAGTCTTCTATTCTTCATACATACATACCTTGCAAATTTTGGCCAATCTGCATCAAGGTCATAACCTCTGGCTGCCACATCAAATTGGATCTGGTTGAGTTCATAAAGATTGTTGATTATGTCTCCAGTGAGGTGAGACTTGAGGAAAGGACTCCGGGCATAATACCAGTCACTGTATTGAAAGAATACAAAAAAAAATTAACCATGAATAAAGGGTACAGAGAGCCAAACAATTATACATACAGTTGCAAAAACAATTCACAAGATAAAAGCCAGAGAATTTCAACTAGAGAAAGAGAAACATTCAGAAAACATACATTTAAAGGTATGATGTACATCACAGACATTGGCATACAAAGCTAATATTCAAATTAAAGCTTTCCCTTTATGCCCACACGTTGTCAACAGAAACAATAGCAGTAAAAACATAGTTTTAAATAGCACTATAAAGCATTATTGTCACCTCGTTGTTGTTAACCTTGTTGGAGAGGTCAGATGTTAAACGTGACAAGATATTTTATCTTTATATCTTTATGCTGTACCTTTTACATATTGACAATAAACATCACACTTTTAATAATAATTGTTTCCAAGTTATAAGACTTCTTGTTAATTTTCAACCAGTAACTCATTAAGTTACCCATGAAGACTTTGGTGAAAGTAAAGCAAATTTTAAATTTCTTATTAACATGTCTCTACTCTACACAAAGTTGCATTAGAATCCATTCAACACTTGTACATTCAAATTCAACAATGTGTTAGTTTATTAAACAGCGGCCTCAGTGGAGGCATGTGGAGGAGCCATACACACAATAGCCTGGCACCGCCCCATTATGCTGGTCAAGAACTTGGTCACACACTGCTGTGGGATGGTTCTTTGACCGGGTGTTGTTACAAGTCAACCAGTGTGGTTGTGTCGGTCAATCTGTCACAAACAGCATGCCCAAGCTGATCACAAAATTTTCAGTGGTGTTGAACTGCTGGCAGGCCATTCCATCCTCTCCATCCACTCCCAAATTCTGGAGGCAGTCTCCGATAAACTCCACTCTGTGAGGGCCACCAATGTCATCTTGGAAGATACAGTTTGCTCCCATACTGTGGAGATATGGGATTGCCACTGGTTGCATATCTCAATATCTCTCTGCATTGAGATTGCCTCCAATGATGACAAGCCTCGTTTTCCCAGAGAATGAATTCCACTCCACACAATCGCACTGTGTCCACCAAAGTCTGTTAACTTATTGGTGCAATAATCAGTATAACGGCCTCTGCGTCTTCCACATACTTTGACCCTATGATCCAACTGTCACAATCAAAATCTGGACTCAAGCTTAAAACAAGTCTCAATAGCAGAACAAAGCTGCTGGCACTGGCAGAGAAGATTTGGTAAGTTTTTTATGGGCTCTGCTGCTCAACCCCCAAATATGTTTTCCTCGCAAATTTGGCACCGTTTAAGGGGAAACCAACAGGCTTTCCAACAGTATAAAATGTAATGTATTTATAGCAACCAAATATCAATTTCCTTGCTATTCCTTTTCCTTGCTCTATCAACAATAATAAACACTTCCTCATATACTGAAAAACAGAAGACATTTTGCGTTAACTAAAGAACAGAGAAATAAAGGTTTCAAAGATTTAAAAAAAGAATTCAGACAAAAAATGAAGACATAAAGTAATGAGGCTACCCTTTCTGACAACGCTTTAAATAAAACAGCTGTCAGCATGTTTGCAGTGTAAATCTGATGGCACAGTCAGCATCTAGTTGGTTTGTCTTACATAAGCTGAGCCTATAGACTGAAAACAGGGAAGGTTTTACTGAAGTATTCAAAGTCTTGAAATTAAAAAAAGTAAAAGAAAAGAAAAACTATTTCTAGGCACTATTTCTAAGTGCACTCAGTCCAGCACAAAAGGTCGAATAAAATGGTATTTTGTTTTTTTCATAGTTCATATTGGGAAAAATGCTTTTTCCCAATTATATGCTCGAACATAGGAGCTGCCACCCACCACCAAAACACCAAAACTGTTTCAGATCCATTCCTGAGGTTCCTCATTCCAGTGTGTTTGCTAACTACGCTGAATCTCTACTGAATGTAAAATACTTTCAAGAACCCCTGTGTTTAAATATAAGTGAAATATTTTCTCTTTTATATTGCCAAACATGGCCCATTAGACTTGCATCTAATTTGTACAGCGCTTCCATTATTTGCAAAAGGTAGAGAGGTCCAGGTACAGATACTGTATCTTTGGTTTTTAAGATGAGCTATATTTTTTAACTAATTTCTTTGTTTGTTACTTACTTATTACTTAAACCTGCATTTTTTTAATTGCATTTTTATTTTCTTTATATTTTGAATATTGTTTATGTGAAGAGAAACTGGCAAAGTTAGCATGTCATTGGTGTAAACTGCCGTGTTTAGTTTTACTGTGCGTGGAGAATAAGCTACTTCTTTTTTTTCCTTAAAGCAAAAATAAAACTGACATTTTGATTTGAGACAAGAAAGGAACTGAGCAGCGCTGCATACGTCTATGGTCAAGTTTTTTTTTGGTTGCTGTCACTTCAGTCGAAAAGGAGAAATAGGACATAAAAAAGGAAGGGAGAATCACAGTTCCTAAGAACATCCAAAATAAAGCAGTACAGTATGCCTGGAGTAAAACACATCTTGACAACAGCTTTCTAATTGTCATAGTCACGAACTATAAAATGTATGAATTTATCTTCAATAACATGTACTCTTTGATGAATTAGGACATTTAGAGATAAACCACTGTTCATGTTGGATGTAGCCATGAAGGAAATGCATGCAATCAACAGAATTACACATTCTAATTAGCATTGATTAATCGGTTAGTCCAGGGAAATACTTTTAGCTCCCATTATTAAATTGTGTTTTCCTAATTTTGTTTTGTTAGTTTTTTGTAGATAATTTCTTCTTTTCAGATAAGTGGAGATTAAACCTTTACTGCAGTCACTTGCGCAATATCAGCTTTACCACTGCCCAGAATCCAGAATTTCGTAAAACACTTTGTACATCAGTGGATCATCATTTTCCAGCTTGCAGCACAGAATATATTAAAGCTGACCTTTTAGATTTCAATATCATCAGCTACCATGAAAACAATGGTATTTAAGCCTAAGTATGCATCGAAACGAGTTTAATATTCTTACTAAACTGAATTGCCATGGAACATGTCCATAGATCTCAATTTTTAAGTCAAGCATTCAATCTGATATCATGTTTTTTTTTTTCTTAAAGCAGGCATGAAACATACCATCGAGTCCTGCTTGCATAAAGTGCTACAGACTTAAAACTAGATTTTAAAAATAAGTTTAAAGTTACAGGTTTTTGGGCATGTTTAGCACCATCTTGTCCAAGAACAGAAAATGACATCACTAGGAAGTGATCACAGAAGCAATTGCTCAATGTAACTAAAGCACATATAGTGTCCACTGTACAGTGTTACAGATAGTGTTTTCACAGTTTCCATCATTTACAGAACTCTTTTGCACATAACACTAAAGTGCCTCCATAATCGTCTAATTATTTTTAGTCTCAGATGTTACGATATTTCGATGCGTTAGGTGAACATTAGGTTAATCTGAGCTGATGTGTCCTCTCACCTTGTGACCTTCTGATTCATAAAACATTGCTGCAGTGTGTCAGCAAGACGCTGGTGAACGAGCGAGTAGCGGATGAAAGCCCTTCCTTTCCCCAGTGATGTCTTCAACTGAGGACACACAAAAATAGACACTTTTGTCATAAACATGCACAACACTGGCAAACTCAATCCAAGGTGGACTAATCTCCACAGTGTTTCTTATCTAACTTGTTAAATAGGTCAAACTTAATACAGTTTCTACTTCCTAAAATACATTGTATGCACCTATAGCATCAGCAACAGTCTTGGCCATTTAACATGAAATGTTAAATTCTACTGCATAATTCCCAGTTCAGCTTAAAGATATCTAAATTTAAAGATGATCACCATATAGAGAATAGATGTACCATGTTATTTCTAAGCCTAGACTCTCCAATGCATTGGCAGATGGAGGGATTTAAGTAAGATAAGAGACACAGATACACCAGACGGACACCAGCTGGAAACGTCTTTATGTCTGTGACCAATGGACAGCAAATAAAAACAGTAAAAGAACAGAAAAAAATAATGTTTTAGGTTTTCAGAGTAAAAAAATGTTTTTAATGATTAATTATCAGTCAGATGTTTTTGACTAGACCGCGTGACTTCTGAAAATAAACACGCTGACCCATTTACACCCCCCCCTCAAAAAAACTTTAAAACACAGATCTGTCTTCCTCATGTTATCAAATCAATGATTACTTAACAGCAAAAAATATTAACGGGCTTGTGAAAAAGAATTACAAAAATAGTTTAAAAAATAGATGATAAGTCAAAAATTATCTGGCACATAATTCAGTACTCTAAAATTATCATCTATAAAAGTGGGTGCCCGGCGTCTAGTTGAATGCTTTAAGCACCTTACAGGCTAAAAAGGGAGAGAAAATAATCATGAAATATGCTGATAATGAACGTAGTCATAGCTGTTACCTTTATAAATAGAACAACATAACTTGTAAATGCTAATAACCAATTCACAAAGAACACTTTGATCACTTAACCACAAAATATTACTAACAGTTCAACAGGAAACTCATTCATTACAATACAAACTAGGACCAAATCATGAATAGCTATTGAAGTATGAGGCTCACCAGTGTGAATTTCCAGGACAAAAAGGGAGGAAGAAACAGGTGGCACAAGTGTAAGATAGCATGTGAATTAGCAGCGTTGAGCCTTAGTGCACCTGATTGGCCGGAATATTAGTTACATGGTTATACGGTCACTGTCTGTATACATGTGCGCATGTGTTTCACGCCATGGAAGGGCTGAGGCACGAAGGCTGACTAAGTGTACGCGTGTGCTGCAGAGGAGGATTACCTCAGGGATGGACTTAACGAAACGGATGCCATCGTTAGCTCCCTTGATCTTAATCAGGCAGTCGCAGAAGTAATCCCAGTAGTCTTTTCTCTGGCCAAGAAAGGTTGTCTTCTCTTTTTGGTCAAACTAAGAGACACAAAGGACACAAAATTATTGCATTCATATCCAACGTGCTCTGTGATGTCGACTGTACTACATCAGCGTTGTGACTGAGTTGCTAGTGTTTAGTAGTTGTTAATATAAATCAAGAAGATTAAGGGAAAGAAAAAGACATAGTTGAGCTACACAAATTTGTATTTTCCTCAACTTGGACTTTACAAGAACAGCTCAAGGACATTAAAGAAATTACTCACTGGTATCAGGACTCATAACCTTTAAATACAGGAAGGCTTGTGAGATGAGTCTTGTGAAATGTTTCATTTTAAGAGTTCACAACTTAAAAACACTAGTCTACAGCACTCCCAATACTACTGACAAGTCATGTTTGACCAGGCTTCTGTTCCATCCAGGTAAACAGTTCTGTGTTGTTGTTTTTTTATATTTCTTGCATTTGTTACTAATGACCTGCAAGCAGAAATTGATCTCTTTGCTCAGAAATCCACTGGCTACACCGGGATCCCCTTAAACTTAGCCACTTCCCCAGAAGCTAATGGTGTATTCACACTAGGCAATCTATACAATCCTGGAGAGCATTTACTGAGTGTGATGGCTGCGTGCCATACCCTGGTGTGATTAACCTGACTGTGCCTTGATCTGGTTGAAAAAGAGCGGGGCCCAAGGTTTAAGTCAACTGGATCAGGTAAAGCATGCACATAGTTTGATGGCTAGACATGCCTCAGGAACTGTCTTTCTAGCAACGGCCTCCACAGAAATAGCTTTGATAAGCAATTAAGAAATATGTGTCAGGACAATGTGTGACCACTTCCCCAGTTATGCAGCAAAATGTATAAAATTGTGAAACCACAAAAGAAAGAAAGAATGAAATAAAGGGAAAAGCAAGCATTAGATGGAAGTGCTGAGATGCTATGATTAACTGATGCGTTCTCTGGCTCCGATCCATTAAGGGCTATGTGAGCACATACGATCAAGAAAGAGTGTGTGTGTGGGGGGAGTGGTAGGTACTTATGGTTTAATTTACCCAATGCTACTCTCTTTGATATGGCGACATACCTGCAGCAGGTATTCTAGTTTGTAGAAGAACTTGTGCAGGTTGGCGAAGTCGTCCGTTATGGGTTCACCACACTCCCTGTGTTCCTTACTTAACTCTATCACTGCATCTACAGTTTAAAAAAGAACAAGAGCATTATTAACCCAAACACAAATATGTGATTTTGTGTAGATAGATTTCTTTTGTCCCATGATATTTTTTGTGACATTTAAACCAAGCAGCCACGTCACTCAAGCCACAGACAGGTGGAGTGAATACCTTTGGTCGTGTCATTATAATACCATGTTTGGCTGGGAAATCTTGGGTCATGTGGACACTACCAAGACATACCTTAAACATAATTGCAAAAGAAGAATATTCCCCAAGGTAGTGACCTCCCACAGCAAAATTATGAGACACACCAAAAAAACTGATCCTAGTATGTTGACTTAGCCTCAAAACTCAATGGGATGTACAGAAACACGACCTAGTTACACTATGGAGGCCCAAGTAGGGTTTGGATACTGAAAAGCTTTTAAAGGACTTTACTGTAATTGATTATTTTTTATGTTTTCTGTGAGGGAAAAAAGGATTCTTGCAGAATTATTTTTAATGTGACTGTTTTATTTATTTTTTTAATCTGAACACATAGTGTTGATATACAGTATGAAAAAAGGTTCTGTACATATCGGGTGTGCAAAAACTCAAACTCTTCAGCTATGAATAAAGTACACGAAAAGCTCAGTGACACCGAATTTAGACCAACTGCACAAAATTGGACCCATATCTCATTCCCTATTCTTGCACCCCAGGACATTCCCAGACAAGCTGCCAAAACAGCTCAGACAGGTCATAGCTTTTTTGGTGGCAGGTGGAGACTTGACACAGTATTTGTCTGGTGATGCTGGTAAATGCTGCAGCTGGTTAGTGTATAGTTCATCTGGTTAATAAAAACAAACAAACAAACATTTACATATAAAAAAATCTTTGGCTGATGTAAATATTGCAGAATCCTTTGGACAAGACACCTGATGCATGTTGCATGATATTGTATCTACTGTAACGCACATATGGGGTTTGCTGTATGTGTGGAGAGCTTGATTACCATGCAGATCTCTGATTATCCTCTGCAACTGTTTATCCCCAACTGATGAGGTGGAGGCCATTGTAGGGATGTACTCAGGCAATTCTTCATAGAGGGATAAAAAAAAAAAAGGGAAATTCAAGTTATCTAGCACGTCATCACGAGTTCTCAAGAACACACACACACACACCGAAAATACTCGGGGATAAACAGTGCAGTCCTAAATTAGTTCCTCCTGCTGTAAAGTAGGAGGTTCATGAAGGCTCTGGTGGCTGTAAAACGCAGTAACAGTAAAGTTAACAAAATTTAACTGCATGTACTAAGGGACAACGACAGGTCACAATTTGTCGCTACATCGTCTTTGTCAGAGCGCACTGGAACAAGATTTGTCTAGATTTATCCACCGCCGCCATGACGAGCCTATAAAGTTGACTCGTATCACTTTAAAATGCAACAAACCGCGACATAAACATCGATTTGTCAAAACCTTAGCGAACGCTACAGGATGGACATGCACCTGCTCTCAGCGACTCGTTTCCTGGTTTATTTCATCTACATTTCTGTCGCTAATCATCCTACTTTGGTTGTAAATAAGGATAAAGACTTCGGTGTTAAATAAATCACAATACAAAACACGTACTTGATGTATAAAATTGTCCGGACTGTCCAGTTTATCAGTAGTATAGCAGAAACGTGCTGTCGTTGGGGGGCGGGCTCTGGAAATGATTGACGGCTGACTAACCACGGTGTATGGCCGAGGTCTGTTCTAGTTTGGTTGAGACACACCATAAACAAACACAAGCTGAAAACATGATATGTTTACATGACACGGAATACACATGATATATAAAATAAATGCAATGTAAAATAGAAAGCTTAATACAGTCTAATACTGGATATACACGATACACTATATAAAATAAATGCAATGTGAAACCGTTTAAGAGTTCAAATTCATAATAGAAAGTAAAAAATTAGTGCAGGGAATTCAAAACCAGTTGTTAGAATTCAATAACGTAAGAATTTGATGGCTACTTAAATAAAGGGACCATTTCACGTAAAAAATCCAAGCTAAATAAAAGGATTACAAAACAACTGACTAACATTAAATATCTTTGGTACTCAAAGAGGTCTGAATCAGAATTTATTTAGAAAAAAAAAGCTCTTGTTGTTAGTTCAGCAGTCTCATAAGGATAAAAACACCAAAGTGACCACAGACACAAACAAGCACGCACAAAATCAGTGTGCATTTATTCACATTATTGACTTTTCTGTCCTAGTTACTGCTCAGACTCTTCTTAACACTCAGCATCTGGGTAGGTAGGTTAAATAACAGCCATGAAGTGACATCAAATGTCATTTGTGTTTACTAAGGGTTACATATTAATAAATTAGACACATACTTCTGTCCATCCATCCATCCATTCTCTTCCGATTATCCGATTATCATGGTCGCGAGGAGGCTGGAGCTTGTCCCAGCTACAGTAGAAGGACAGGCAGGCTACACCCTGGACAGGTCGCCAGTCTCACGCAGGGCCAACAGACAGACAGACAAACAATCCCATTCCCATTCTCACCATTCTCACAATTTAGAATCATCCGGCTAAGCTAACACCAATACCTGAATGTCTATTTATTGTAAAAGGACTACCTTTGATGCATTGGAAAATTGATTTGGCATCTCTTCCCTATCGGCTCTTTTCATTGTCTTTGATTTATCTGCAGTAATGAAAGTTTCTCAATAAACAGTTACAGGTAGAACACACATTTACAAATGAAACCTGTACACACCACTAAGTGTTTTCATTTACAGGAAACATGCATACAAAGTCCTACAATCACTGCTTATTGGATAATGCTTAGTTTCTGTTCACCTTTGTGATATTCAAAACCACCCTCACCAACCTTTCACTAACAACCTTGCTGAGGACCCTGGTGTGCAGACCCCCTTTGTGCAGGTACAGTATAGTTTGATTTTCTTTCACTTCAGTCAAAGTCTAAGGTTGACTTTGCTAAGAGTGACATTAAAGTTTAGAGTGCTGTGTACAGGTTCAGTCAGTGTTTACAGAGTGGGAACATTTTTCAGGCGTGAGTGCTATTGCAGATTTGTGCACACATTTTGATTAATTTGTGCATTTGATTTAATGAAAACCTGGACACTGATTAAGGAAACTATGGAGAAAATTGAAAACAATGACACACAACAGCACTTTGTGCACTGCACACAATGACTGTATGTAGCCTTTTTGTGGCTTTCCCCCCTTTATGATCATTAATGCTATCTTAAATTCACTGAACAAATTCAGTTGCATTGACATAAATATATCTAGAACTTCTACATAGAACTCTAAGTTTTAATTAGAATGTTTTCAAATAAATTCTACTTATTACTTAGAATGGATTTTTGCAAAAAATACTCAAGCTAGCAACACACAAGAACTTCCTTTTTCTCAAATTACAAAACCTCTTGGAGTAGCTTGTCTTTATTCTGTGTGGTAAGGTAATATTTACTTAGAGTTACTAACTTTACACCCCAATTCTAATATGATTAATTGCACTTTCTACATGATACTTCTTGTGTTAACATAAGCCTTATGTCATAAGGCTTTCATAAAACATGAAATTAGAGATGCTTTTAAAGAACAGGCCATCTAATAACCATACCAATCCTGATTACTTGCAATATTCCAACATTTACATATTGATCAACATTAAAGATGCACTGATTTTCTTAGTCAATTCCAATTTCAAATTTTTTGTAAGTGTGTCCTCTCAGTAACAATTTTTCATGTTCCAGTTTTATTTCTAAAACCTGTACTTGACGGCATAAACAAACAAAATTCAACTTTGTGTCTTCACTCACAGTGAGGAGAGCTTCCATGGTAACGACACATGCACCTGTGAGTATCTGTGCACAACTGAATGACACGTGGAATGAAATTCACAGTCAGACATATGGGAGGCTGACTTACTGGTCAGGACAGAGAACTCTGAAAATCAGATGACTCCTCTTCCTGACTGGTCGATTAGTGCATCTCTAATTACCAATTAGTCAATCAAACTTTAAACAAAATCACCATTTGTGTGTATGCCTAATAATCTGATAAGAAAACTGAAAAATATACTAAGTAAAAATAAGAAATAGCAAAACAGCTAAAAATATGAGCTAAAATATAGAAAATAAACTTAAATAATATAGTCTATACGTATTATTTTCTTTTGCTTTCTAATTGCTCTCCATAGTGCGTAATCAGTCAAAAGTCAGGGTGAAAAGGTAAAGTAGGTTTTGGTTTATGTTTAAAGCTTTGAGCCCTTCGTCTTCTCTAAGGTCCTCTGCCAGACTGTCAGGCAATTCAAAATGTGCTGTACCTTCCCAACCTGCAATGTTTCTCCAAGCCAGTTTGTACCCACTGCAATAACTAAATATACACAAAAGTGTCTCAGTCACAAACAGTCCTTGATTAATTTTTACTTGCTAGCTGCTAAGTTTGCTGCATTTCTTCTTTGATGTTTTCTTTGATAAAATCCTGTCAAAAAACACAAATCAGTGCATAGAATATACTACATAAATAAAACTGTTTAAGGTCATAAATATAAATAACTTTTAAAATGTATTCTTGGTTAAATATTCTAATAGAGAGTAAGTGAGAAAAGTGAGATATGCATCTAAATACAGAGTCAAAAAACATTAGCTAATATTTGTTAGATAGCCTTGTCTAACAAAGGTTTATAAAATTATAATTCCTTAAGTAAGACTGTGAAATTTGACCTGCTTGATTTACCTGTCTAACAGCCTTTTTTAAAACTTCTCTTTATGCTGGAAGAAAGTGGATACAATGGATTCAGTAGATACTACCACCACCAGCCTTGACTCAACCCCGTACAGCTATGATTATGACTACGATGAACTCTGCAACAAAACAGGTGTCATCCAATTTGGAGCGATCTTCACTCCAGTGTTTTTCTCGATTGTGGTGATCCTCAGCATCTTTGGCAACATCCTGGTCCTCGTGGTGCTGGTCAAGTTTGAGAATTTGAAATCCCTCACCAACACCTTCATCCTGAATCTGGCTGTATCAGATCTCTTCTTCACAGCTTCTCTGCCCTTCTGGGCTTACTACAACATGCACGGATGGACCTTAGGGGAGCATGCATGCAAAATAGTGAACTTTATCTTCTGCCTTGGATTCTACAGCAGCGGTATCCTCCTCATCCTGATGACTGCTCACCGCTATATAGCTGTTATAAATCCTCTGTCTGACATTGTTTCCACCACAGGCTATTACAGTATTGTAGCATCTGCGATCATTTGGGTCGTTAGCATCCTGGTTTCCAGTCTAGCTTTCGCTGCCAGCAAAGTTGCAGAGTCAAAGTACTGTGTATATGCAGATTCTTTTTGGAGCTTGTGGGGAATCTACCAGCAAAACATTCTCTTTATAATTACCTCAGTGGTGTTCATGTTTTGCTACACTCATATCATGTGCAGGTTGCTTCATCCTGTGCAAAGAAGACGAAACAAAACTTTGAAACTAATTTTTATTCTCATGGTTGTTTTCCTTATTGGATGGGTACCTTACAATTTAGTGATATTTCTGCAGTCATTTTCCTACTGGCCGAGAGAAAGTGACTCATTAGCGGAAGATTGTCAATATAGCAAAAACCTGGATTACGCGCTTGAGATTACTCGACTTTTTGCCTTTTCACAATGCTGCCTTAACCCTGTGTTTTATGTGTTTGTGGGGGTTAAATTCAAAACCCATTTGAAGAAAATGCTAAAGAGCTTGGGCCGCAAAAAAAACAACAACAGCTTTCGCAAGAGACAAAACCGGCACACAATAACATCGGTAACAAGTGGTGAAGAGTTTTCAGAGGCACCTTGATATTGTAAAAACCAGAACTAATACATCTTATTCATTAACAGAGTTGATTCTCAAAATGTCTCAAAAGGATTTCATTGTTCTTTGAATCTGGGATCACTTGGGAATTAACTGCCAACATGTTTTTCCAAAATGATTTTCCACAATGTTGGTGCTTTTTACATCCATTTTCTGACTCTTCTTGAAAATTACTGATCAGTAACATATATCAATGCAACATGACTACTGATGTTCATCAGGTTATTGCTTGCCATTTATTATTCAGCTGAATATGTATATATTATGTATATATTAACATTTGCTAAATAGCATTAAATAAAAAATAAAATGCCAAAAATAGGCTGAGCAACATAACCTGTTACTTACAATGCTGCATCTTTGTGAAACTGCAGTTGGTTTCCTAATGTCTTTAGCCATCAGTGGTCAAAGCATGCACACATATTCAAGAGGTTTATTGTCATCATAAACATCATAATGAAGTGCGGTCTATATGATTTTAAACCAGAAGAGCTGGTTTGACTGTCTCAGAAACTTTTTGAGATATCTGGGATTAAGACATATTTTTTGGAGTTTACAGATAATGGTATAAAAAAAAAAAGCACAAATTGAAATGAATGGTAGTTACTAACAACAGAAACCTATGATAGTAACTCAAACAGCCTCGTTCAGATGATGGGATCATAAAGACTTCAAGTTGTTCTGGGGTTGGAGTGCAGTCGTATCATTTACTGGAAGCTGCAACTGAAACAAGAAGAATAGAAAAGTGGGAAACTTCTGTTTAACCTCGATCGTGTGTAATATGTTGTAATATTTTGTAATATGTTGTAATATATTTTGTTTAATCAAGTTTGCTTCATGTACTTATCTGTGGTTATAGTTTCTGACCAAACTCTTCTATGATAAAGAACCTTTTATTGCTGTAGCAATTTCATTTGTGTTTTGATCTGCTGATTATGCTGTACATAGTATTACAGATATATCTGTGTCACTTTGGTTATCCATGATAAATTTCACGATCACTTTGGGAGCACTTAAAAAAATATATGTTTCCAGTTTTCAGCCAAACATAACAACAGAGTATTGGGAATACTGCTTATTTTCATATTCTAATATCATCAGCATTATTCTTTTGCTTTACAAAATAATAAACAAAAGAAGACACACAGTTATTTTTGTGTTAGTTTTGGCTAGTGCTGCATGCTTGTAGTCTGTTACATGTTTAATAAAAGTATGGAAAAAATATTAAAATATACTTTTAATTTTGTTTAAGTTGGATTTTCAATGCAGAAAAACAAGTTGCCCATCGTTTTTGGCATGTTTTTTTTGTTTGTTAAGACGGCCTCTCTGACTTAATGTGAAACAAAAAGAGGAACTGTTAGTTTAGTCAAGACCATCACAGCTATCTGACCAGAGTGCAATTCAACACCAGACTTGACAGCTGATTTTTGAGGTAAGTTGCTGTATTTTTTTCTCCTAAGTTGGACTTCACTGCTCCCAGTTACTAACATAATATACAAAGATTAAAACTAAAATGAAGAATTTCTGTTATTTTATAGAGAACTGCTCAGTTAATTCCTTTAATTACATTGTAAGAATCTAGTTTTTTGTTTGTTTTCTAGAAAATTGACAGTGGAAACCAACTTCACAATGAGTGACCATGGACTGAGTGGTGCTGTATATCTTTGTGAGACTGACTTTCCAAATTTTACTGGCCCTTTCTTCATCTTGATCTTTATCATCAGTGTCATAGGCAATGGCCTCCTCTTATGTGTTCTCTTCATCTATGAGAAACTGAAAACTGTGACAAATATTTTCATCCTGAACCTGGCCTGCTCTGATTTGATCTTCACCATCACACTTCCATTTTGGGCTGTTGATCATTTACACCACTGGGTCTTTGGGGACTTTGCCTGCAAATTCCTGACTGCTGCATACTTTGTTGGGCTGTACAGCAGTGTCATTCTGCTGACTGCCATGACAGTGGATCGTTTCATTACTGTGGTGCTGCACAACCGGCTGAGCAAGTATGCTATAAGGCAGAGGTGTGGAGTTGGTGCCTGTATATCTGCCTGGGTCATCAGCATCTCAGCATCCCTGAGTGATGCTATGACAGTAAAAGTGGTAGACCTGGACAATTTTACCTATTGCGAGCCTAAATTTGATGACAAGCTTGGACATTATCTCCAAGTATCACTGCTATTCTTCCTCCCATTTGCCATCATTATTTTCTGCTATTCTGCCATCCTCAAGACAGTTTTACAAGCTTTAAACAGAAAGAAGCACAGGGCTGTAGCTGTGCTGTTGTGTATTGTTGCAGCCTTCTTCTTTTGCTGGGGGCCATACCATATTATGCTTTTAATTAAATCTCTTGATAAACTGATAGGTTGTAAGGCAGAGGAACGGTTAGAATTTGCCTACCATATTTGTGAAATGCTTGCCTATTCTCACTGCTGTATGAACCCTCTGCTGTATATGCTCTCACAGAAGATGCGAAAGCATCTGTTGAATCTTTTGCGCTGCAAAAAACTGTGCAGGAAGAACAGAGAGAGAGACACAGCTCTCAGTTCTGTTAGTCAGAAAGCAGTTTTCATAGCTGCGAGTTCTGCTATAAACTTGGAACTGCACAACGATCGGTTAAACAGCCACTTGTGAAGTTAAACATTGACTCAATCTGTAAATATTCTTATTTAATTTGACATCTTTTATATGTTCTCCTGAATTTAAATACAAATTACATGCATTTTTAATTTTAATGTGCCAAGTAAAAGTAAAATGTATGTGTTTAAGAATCTGCACTTTTCTACTGCACTTTTACTAGCAATGCTGTTTTTGTAAAAAAAAATAAAATGTTGCTGAAATCCAGTGAAGCTGTTTTCACTTCTCTATTCTCTCTACACATGTCATGATAGGCTAGATGGAAAAAATGCAATGAAAGCAAATTTCTGTGGTCATATTAGTATGAGGTGTAAGTGTATTTAAACAATCACTGAGAGAAACACAGAGTGCACACACAAGGTAGGCTCTTCTTGGCTGTTTTTTCTCTTTTGAATTAGATGATAAAACTCATGAGAAATGATTCATGTAATAATAAAATATTAATATTTATTATTTATTATAACAACAAAGTATTTTTGATTTATTATTAACAGTAATAAATGTTGTGACAGAAATATAGGAAATGTAAGGAAATGTAGGAATATGGAGTGGAATTTGATATTACTGCGATATGAATTAACCAGAGAATATTAAATAAAACTTCAGTGCTGTTATGCAAGCAACATATGTTGTGACCATTTTCTTCACTGGTTCACAATAACCGATGTGGACTTGCTTTATTTGCCATTCATCTCTGATGTCATATCATTCTGATTAAACACATTTTATTTAAAATGGTTTATTTTGAGACGAAATTCAGTATCTTCTGTTTTTTATTCCATATTCTTGTTTCTACATTTAATTTTTCCTGAATGCTGTTGAAGGCATGAATATTATGCTGCTCAACTTTATGATCATTGGTTCTGAACTGCATTAGTTTTTATCTTGACTAACATATTTGTACCAAAATGCATTAATTATGTTACTATATATAAACAAAAAAAACATCTTCACAGTATAAGATAGTTTTTTTTTCATTTCCTCAACAGTACTTTCATCACAAGACCTAAACAAGTAAATCATGGCCTTGGACAGTGACAGTTATGATTACATACACTTTAATGAAACTCTAAGCAGCGAGACCGAGTATGACATTAAGATACCAGAACTTCACTATCCTGCTGCTGTCAACAGTCTCGTCTTCCTCATCAGCCTGCCTGCAAACAGCTTCCTGTTGTGGGTCCTCCGGACGGAACGAGCTTGGAAGATCACATCGGATATTTTACTTCTTCAGCTCACAGTTTCTAACCTCTGCTTCACTGTGACATTGCCTTTTGCAGCCTGTAATGCACTCCATGGGTGGGTCTTTGGAGAGTGGGCCTGTGGAGTAGCTGCAGGGATTTATTATCTGGGACTGTTCACTGCCGTGGTGATCCTCACTGCCATGTCTTTGCATTGTTATGTTACTGTGGTTCAGCCTTGGTGCTTGTCTGCACAGGCCTTAGGAAAATATGGTGTTCTCATAGGTAGCATTGTGATGTGGCTGGTGTGTGCTGCTGCAAGCATTAAACTGGCTGTGAGTGGTAGAGTCATCGAATTCGCTGACCTGAAAGTGTGTGTAAATTTGGTGGAGTCACTAACCATGAAACTCATCGACCTCTACACACAGATTTTTCTTTTCTTTCTCATTCCTGTCCTTATCACTTCATTCTGTTATGTTCACATGTGGATAATGGCAAAGCAGGGCAGGATAAACAGCCAACAACTGCCTTCAAAATTGATTTTAGGCATAACTGTCAGTACTTTTCTATGCTTGGCTCCTTACAGCATCCACATGTTTATACAGTCCTTGCTACTATTGGATTTTTATGAGTACACACATGAACTGATATATGCATTGCACTATGCTTGGTTGATCATTCATCCCATCACTCACATCTACTGCTGCTTTATCCCTTTGGTGCATTTAATAGGAGTACAGAGGTTTAGGAGGTATCTTCCCATGCCGTGCAGTACATTATCACCGTGCAGAGATGAGACTAAAACTGACAGTCCAATGGCATTCATCCTTCTCCAAAATGCGGAAGAAATTTGAATTTACTGTACAATGCATGCATTAGGATGAGATGGGTAGATGCTTGAGAAGTTATTAGATAAATTAGCTGAACTTAATATAGTACAAGCAACAGTAACAACAACAAAAAGTGGGCAGCACCTATTAATGATAGAGTTTGACTTTTGTTGCTGCCAAAGGGGTGTACCACAAAGCAAGATTAATGGCTTAGTGAGTTTTATGTTATGAAAGTGACTTTTTTTTTTACCTGGCTAAATCACCATGGTAACATGCTGAACACACAACCAGTGAAAGTTGATAACCACCTTTGTAATACTAATTATGTCCCACTGTGGTTTTCAGTTTTGTTGAGCCAGGTAAGACAAAGAAAGCCAACATTCTCCTAGTATACATCTTTGGTACAGAGTGGTTCAAAATGGCAAATAAATAAAAAATAACTCAATTAGTCAAGCTTTATAGAAAGACAAATGCTACAACTGGTGTTTCATCCACAGAAAATTCAGGGTGTTCTGTGGTTAGACTGGGATTCTACCAGTTACTGCAAAGGTGTCCATCATATAAAGAGAAACAGAAGTGACAATTTCAGTTTGACATTGTGTAATGTGTTGTGTTTCAATACGTTTTCTTAATGTTTTTAACTGTGTTATATACTTTCTGATCAGAATCTTCTATTTTATACTTGTACTACTCCAAAATGATCAGTTGATTATACTGTACATCGTATTAGTGATACTGTAGATTGGTCACTATGATTACATGTGTTACATTTTCTGTTGTCAAAGAAATCACTTTCAAAGTTATTTTTTATACATTTGATATTATGATTATTTTCACATTTTAGTTCATGTAAAGTATTCTCAATGAATTTGATTTAAAAAAATAAAACAAACTTTTTTATCTTGTGGAAGTTTATTTAATATGAAAGAGATACCTTTTAATATTTTCTTAACAACATATTTTCTTTTTCAACAAGCGAGCAACTAGCAAATAAATAAGCAAATTCCACTTTGACCTGTTGACTTGAGAGGTTGATTTTCTCTTTCTAATCATGTTGGTCAAAATTCCCAAATTGCAGATCAGTTAGAGTGTAGTGTGAAGAAGCCTGCGATAACTCAATTAGCATGATAATAGAAAAGGCTCAACGATTGATCCAGCATGTTAGTAACACCTTCCATGTTCAGTTCAACAAAGCAGGCAAGTTCAGCAGGTGCAGACTCAGCCAGCAGATTAGCATGTACGAAAAACAAACAACAACAACAACAACAACAACAAAATGGTTGCTGAACGTCCTTAATTTAGCCAGTTAAACCACTAATACAACATCTTAAGTCTTCATAACCATGTTAGAGTTAACCACGTCACACAAATGCTCAAACCTTTTAATTCAGACTTGAATTGAATCGAATCAATATGTTATATTTTTTGTCACCTATAAAATCTTTGGATGAAAAGGAAACCCATCTTGTTGACTGAGAAGCTACACATTCATTAATTATAGTCATTGAAAAATAAAATCAATGTTTTGCTTTTATTTTATTATTATATATAACTGCAAGTTGTTTATTTCTGTATTTCTGACATTTATCATCATTAAATATGATTTAATAGTTAAATAAAGGAAACAGCTGCATGAAAATCAAAGATTAATTAAAACAGGGTTTGAGCCAGCAGGTGTTTTTGCGTTTCTCTGTGTTTCGTTGCAGGTGGTTTGGTGGGTGGATCCCAACTGATTTCTGCGCTCCTGTGAAGCTGCGTTTCTGGGCTTGCTGTCATACACCTGCAGGCAGTCTGCTCATTGAAAGCTGCGTAGCCTGTTTTAGACTTTCTGCTAGTGGTGTGTGATATGTGTGCAAGTTTTGATGTGATACCAAGTAAATACAGGGCCAGTGTACCAATACTTTTAACTTTTAAAAGCAGGTTATGAAGGGGAGAGTGGTGCGTCATTATCTACAAGATTAACACATCTTAAAAAGCACTAAAAATCACTGTGATTTTTACTTTTCATGATAATGAATGAACACAAGACCACGCCTTATAACTATCCTTGTGTTTTTGGGAGACCTGGAATGTCTTTATACTTTGACTGTGTCGCTATGCTGGTGGTCTGGGTCTGTCTGAGGGATTTACTTCCTCCTGTCTTCGTTTCTTTTGCTGCTCATTCTGTGTGAAAGCTCTCTTTTTCTTTATACTAGTTTGTCACAGTACAGGATTCATGTTCGCAGTGTTTTTATTTGCAGTTGTGAAGTACTTCTACACAATGCTACGCTTTCTCACACACTACAGCTCTGTGCGATTGAGTCACCTGACCACAAGACAACTAACATAGCGGAGCAGGGAAGAAGGGGTGGAGCAAAGTTGGGCAGGATGAGAGGAGTGGTGTTTGCACAGACACGTCAACTTCCTGATGACTGGGAGCAACGCACTAAAGTTAAAGGAGCAAAACAAAGTATCGATCCTATCATGCTAGCATTGATACCAGCAGTGGTATTGATACTACCGATATTCAAATTGATTTAATAAATGTAAAAATGAGCATGCACCAGCATTTTGGATACTGGATTTAATAAACTGGTCTTTATTATCAATGCTGACATCTATTTGGTTTACATATTATTTAAAAAACAAACAAACAAACTTACTCTTATATTTTTCATGACTATTACAGAAACCATGTCCTGGAGACTATCCAACAGATAGCAGCAGGATGTAAAATGCAAATTGGGACAGCTTACGCTGAGAGGTACAAGCTGGGATAATGTACAGGAACATCTGAGTTGCATATGGACTTGAAGTCCCTAAGTCCCAATGGGAGACACCAACAAAGGTGGTTGAGAACAACAGGGCTAACGTCCTGTGGGACTTCCAGTTTCAGACAGACAAGCAGCAGCTGGCCAAGCAACCAGCCACAGTGGTGGCTGACAAGGAAGCGAAGACTGAGGTTGTGATAGATGTGGCAATCCCAGCGGACAACAACATCAGCAAGAAGGAGCATGAGAAAATAGAGATGTACAAGGGCTGTAGCAACAGCGGGATGTGGAAGGTAAAGTCCAAAGTGGTCCCAGTGGTAAAGGAAGCATTAGCTTTAAACCTGAAATTGGAAGACTGGCTCCAGCAGATTCCAGCACAACATCAGAGGTGTTTGTCCAGAAGACTGCAGACATAGGAACACCTAAGATACTGCGCAGGACCCTCAAACTACCAGGCCTCTGGAAGAGAGCCGAAGCTTAAGATTCAGATGCATACTATCCCTTCTAAGGGGTGGTTATTTTTTTTTATTTTTATATGGGGGGTAACAATTACTGGAAAGTGTAACTTAGGATAAAGAGCGTGAAGTTTTAGTTTAATAACAGTGACATGTATGCCGTGTTTCATCAAGTTATTTTCAGGTTTTGCAGTTCATGTGATGAGGACCTTTTATTGTTATTCTGCTGTAGCAATTTTAAAGTACATTGAGCTACTGAATATGCTGTACATATTATTAGAGGTATATTTTATGTTATCATTGTCGGTTTTTTGTAGGTTTGCTGTATGTTTCCAATTTTCAGCTGAAAATAACTTCTTTCCAACAGGTTTTGGGTACTGTCCTCATAATCACATTTTAATATCATCAGCAATATTCATATGTTTTGCAAAAGAGAAAACTGCAACTCTGACTTACTGTGAATAAAAAGAGGAACTGTAAGTTAACACAAGAACATCACAACTTTTCCAGTACAATGCAACTGACCACCAGCCATGACAGCTGATGATTTGGGTAAGTGATTTCTCTAGCCCTATATGGCTTACATAAGATGAAAACTAAAACTAAAATCAACAGTTTGTGTCATTTTATAGAAAAAGCAGAGGTAATGTACCTACATTTTAAAAATCTAGTTTTGTGTTTATATTTTTTCTAGAAAACTGACAATGACAAACAACTTCACAATGAGTGACCATGGACTGAGTGATGCTGCATATCTTTGTGATACTGACTTTCCAACTTTTACTGGCCCTTTCTTCATCTTGATCTTTATCATCAGTGTCATAGGCAACAGTCTCCTCTTATGTGTTCTCTTCATCTACGAGGGCCTGAAAAGTATCACGAATATTTTCATCCTGAACCTGGTCTGCTCTGATTTGATCTTCACCATCACACTTCCATTCTGGGCCGTTGATCATTTACACCACTGGGTCTTTGGGGACCTTGTCTGCAAATTCCTGACTGCTGCATTCTTTGTTGGTTTGTACAGCAGTGTCATTCTGCTGACTGCCATGACAGTAGATCGTTTCACTCTCGTGGTGCTGCACAACTGGCCGAGCAACCAAGTTATAAGGAAGAGGTGTGGAGTTGGTGCCTGTATAGCTGCCTGGGTCATCAGCATCTCGGCATCCCTGGGTGATGCTATTAAAGTAAAAGCCGTAAACTGGGATAATGTTACCTATTGTGAGAATGGATCTGATGACAAGCTTGGACATTATCTCCAAGTGTCACTGCTATTCTTCCTCCCATTTGCCATCATTATTTTCTGCTATTCTGCCATCCTAATGAAAGTTTTACAAGTTTTAAACAGAAAGAAGCACAGAACTGTTGCTGTGCTGTTGTGTATTGTTGCAGCCTTTTTCATTTGCTGGGGGCCATACCATATTATGCTTTTAATCAATTCTCTCAATACAAACAAAGGTTGTAAGGTACAGAAACAGTTAGCAGTTGCCTACCATATTTGTGAAATGCTTGCCTATTCTCACTGTTGTATGAACCCTCTGCTATGTATGCTCTCACAGAAGATGCGAAAGCATCTGTTGAATCTTTTACGCTGTGAAAAACTGTGCAGGAAGAAAAGAGAGAGACACACCGGCCAGAACACTTCTGTTACTCATAATGTAGCTTTCACAACTGCGAGTTCTGCTGTTCAGTTGGAACTGCATCCATTAAACATACACAGTTGAAATTAAACACCGATTCAGTCTGTAACTATTTTTATTTGATTTGACATCTTTTAAATATTCTCCTGAAATTATATACATCCATGTTTTTGTTTTTTTAAATGTGCAAAGTCAAAGATTTATCTGTGTAAAGATGTGTATTTCACCACATCAGCTGTGCCTTTAAAAAAGAAAATGTTGCTAGAATCTGTTGAAGCTATTTTCACTTCTCTGTTCTTATGGTATGCCAGGATAGACTGGGTTACCAAAAAAAATGCACTGACAGCAGATTTTTGTGATTGCTGATAGAGTCAAACTGGTCAAGTATGAGTGCAATAACACAATCATGGAGAGACTCACTGAGCAGTACCTAAAGTGACATGGAGTGCAAGCACACGGTAAGCTCTCAGTGGCATTTTATCTCTTTTAAGTAAGGTGACAACATAGTAATGAGAAGTGATTTATGTAATAATTAAAATCTAAAGGTTTCAAATAGAAATATAGGAAAATGTTTTTGAAAAAATGACTGGATCTTATATGGGTATGGAATTAAAGTGAACTCTTTTTACTATTTCATTACAAAGGCAAAAAGAAATGTCTCGCATTATGAACTGAATAATTAACATGGGCTTGGTTGTTACTGCAATAACTAGTGGGTATTTGATTTACTTTTGTGTGTGTCAGTAGAATTCGGGTGAAGGCACAGTGACTTTTTTGGTCAGACCTGGACACCTGGAGTTCTGTAGCTGTCACGGTTTTGTTTATTTATCCGCTGCCTTGGTCTCAGTTTGAAACATAGTTGCTGAATGTTGGTACTCCTGCTTTTGTATATCTCTCTGTATGAGAAGAGGCTGACTCTCAGTTGATGATTTAAATTATATGCATAAACTGATCAGCAGCTTATTGACTTCTCTCTTTGTTTGCCTAATATGTTACCACACTCTGATTTCAAATTTCAGTTTGAGAAATTCAGTCTTCTTTTAAATCTAGTTTCACTTGGGAATTACCTGCGAACATGGTGTTAGTCTTTTTGCCTGCATTCTTAATAGTCAACACTGACTTCTGTATCGCATATCTGGACCATTCTAAGTTAATTGATGTGTAATATGATGTGCTTCATTTAGTATCTTTCATGTAGTTTTTCGTAGTTATCTATTCCTGCTGTAGAACGGTGCAGTTTTACAACTGAAAACTTTAGATGTTGATCTACTACACTGGGCATACCATCAGAGATATCATAAATCTGTCACTTTGATTATATCATGGACCCATTTCATTTTATCGGCAGGAAATACTTTCTTACCAACACAATGGTTGGTATCGTGCTTTTAAAAAAATTATATAGTCAGCATTTTCATGCTTTACAAAAAACAATCATACATCTATGTTTATGTGCGTTCTGATTTGTGCAGCATGTTTGTGCACAGTTATATGTCCCTGATAAGTATGAGAAAAAAATATTCAAACATTTGTGTTCCAAACAGTCAGTTTGAGTTTCATTTTCAACTTTCAGTTTCAATGTGAGAAAAGGATTGCACTTTTTTTTTTTAAAAATGTGATCTTTGGTAAGGAGGCATCTCTGACTTAATTTAAAACAAAAAGAGGAACAATGATTTGTTTAAGTACATTACAGCTTTGTCAGCACAGCTCAATTCAACAGAAGACTTGACAGGTGATGCTTGAAGTAAGTTGTTGTGTTTGCTCCTCTAATTTTGTACTTTACTAGAATGCATGGTTTATGTAACATGAAACAAACTAAAACTAACAGCAAAAATTTGTGTCATTTTAGAGAAAAGAAATCTAGCTTTGTGTTTATGTTTTCTAGAAAATTAACAATGGCAAACACCTTCACAATCAATGACGAAGTGAGTGATGAGGCTGCCTATCTTTGTGAGACTGACTTTCCAATTTCAGCTGGGACACTCTTCATCTTGATCTTCATCATCAGTGTCATAGGCAACGGCCTCCTCTTATGTGTTCTTTTCATCTACGAGAAACTGACAAGAGTCACAAATATTTTCATCCTAAACCTGACCTGCTCTGATTTGATCTTCACCATCACACTTCCATTCTGGGCCGTTGATCATTTACACCACTGGGTCTTTGGGGACTTTGTCTGCAAATTTATGACTGCTGCATTCTTTGTTGGTTTGTACAGCAGTGTCATTCTGCTGACTGCCATGACAGTGGATCGTTTTATTAAAGTGGTGCTGCACAAGTGGCCGAGCAACCATGCTAGAAAGAAGTATGCAGTCGGTGCTTGTATATCTGCCTGGGTCATCAGCATCTCAGCATCCCTGAGTGATGCTATGAAAGTAAAGGTGGTAAAGTGGGATGGTTTTGAATATTGTGAGGATGGATCTGATGAAAAGCTTGGACGTTATCTCCAAGTGTCACTGCTATTCTTCCTCCCATTTGCAATCATTATTTTTTGCTATTCTGCCATCCTCAAGACAGTTTTACAAGGTTTAAAGAAAAAGAAGCACACGACTGTAGCTTTGCTGTTGTGTATTGTTGCAGCCTTCTTCATTTCCTGGGGGCCATACCATATTATGCTTTTAATCAATTCTCTCTATACACCCAAAGGTTGCAAGGCACAGGGGTGCTTGAGTATCATCTACCATATTAGTGAAATGCTTGCCTATTCTCACTGCTGTATGAACCCTCTGCTGTATATGATCTCACAGGATTCGCAAAAGCATCTGTTTAATCTTTTGTGCTGTGAAAAACTGTGCAGGAAGAACAGAGAAAAAGACACCAGTCAGAAGACTTTTGTTATTCAGAATGTAGCTTTCACAGCAGAGAGCTCTGTTGTTAAGAGTAACTGAACACTGATCCATTAAGCAGGCACAAATGAGCTGTTGATTCAGTGTGTAAATACTTTCATTTGAATTTACATCTTTTATATATTCTCTTGAAACAATATACATCTATTTTTCAGGTGTTTAATGTGCCAACTAAAGGATGTATGTGTGTAAAAATGTGTATTTTATGCTGCACCATCATTTTCTGTTTCTTCTTTTTAAAATGTTGCTTAAATCCAGTGAAGCTTTTTTGACTTTTCTGCTGTCTCATGGGAAAATGTGTCTTTTCTGTGGCATGTGAAATGATTCCATTAACACCATCCCAGGTGGAGTCAAACTAGTGTGATATGCAATACAATGAGCAGTACCTAGAGTGACATAGGGTAGGTGCTTAATAGACAAATTTATGTAATGCAGATGTGCAGATATATCATTTAAGAAAGAAAATGTTGATGTTATGCAAGCAACAGTATTTGCTGTGACCTTTTGTTTCATTGACTCTCAGCGACCCCTGTAGGCTCACTTAATGTAATTTAAGATCTCTGTCATATTATTGCACTTGCCTCATCATTTAAAGTGGCCCCTTTAATTAAAATTGTATTCTATATACTTGTTTTGAGAAGGAATGCCTAGAAAGTAATAGTCCTCCCAAAGGTGGAGCCACCACTCCACCTGAAAAAGACTCAAGGGAAGGGAAATCATTGATCATTTAACATTAATCACAGTGTAAGATACAAAACAGAGCAGTGGCAAAGTAATGACATTCTTTATTTAAGTAGAAGTACAGACACCTGCATAAAAAAAATACTCCAGTAAAAGTTAAAGTACTGAGTCAACTTCTTTATTTAGGTAAAAATAAATGGTAAATGGCCTGTATTTGTATAGCGCTTTACTTAGTCCCTAAGGACCCCAAAGCGCTTTACACTACATTCAGTCATTCATCCACTCACACACACATTCACACACTGGTGATGGCAAGCTACATTGTAGCCACAGCCACCCTGGGGCGTACTGACAGAGGCGAGGCTGCCAGACACTGGCGCCACCGGGCCCTCTGACCACCACCAGTAGGCAACGGGTGAAGTGTCTTGCCCAAGGACACGATGACCGAGACTGTCAGAGCTGGGGCTCAAACTGGCAACCTTCCTATTAAAAGACGAACTGCCAACTCTTGAGCCATGATCGCCCCTAAAAATAGAAAGTAAAGGCTCTGAAATCTATTAAAAGTAAGAAAAATGTAAAAAGTAGCTCCTTGAAGCTACTTTGCAAAAGCAACTAAACCTTTTGCAATATTAATATTAATATTTCTGTTCTTCTTTCTTTACATGACGACTGCTTTCCCATGCTGTCAATCTCAATACTGACATAACTGATTTCTTTGAGTCTCTTTTCGTGCAACCCACCTCCTATCCTCCCCATCTCCACCTCAGGCACCTCAGCCAAAGCTCTATTCAAGCCTCAGTCTTCATCTTCACTCCAGTGTCTAGACTCTGGGGATTTATCAGAGTCTCATCGCGAATTACATTAATTTCTTTTTCACAATAAATCATGTTCAATTTTTCCAAGTGATCTCTCCTTATAGAAATGATAATAAAATAACATTACTACATGAGACTACAAATGTTAGTCTAATCTAAATTCTATGTTTTCTGAATCTACTCACCTTAAAGGAAGAACACAAGCAGTGAAAGAGAATTTTAAAAATTTGATTTTTTGTTGCTTACATTGTAGAAGGTGAATTTTGCCTCCACACCTAATGTCATGTGAGTGCTGTGTAGGAGGGAGAAGGAGGCCCCAAATGCAAGACTCGAAACTCAAAATGATTAACTAAGGAAGGCAGATTTATTTTGCTGTGACAAAAATGCTAAACACAAGAAAAACACAACTTTAACTGGAAACTGGGAACTAGGAAATTCAAGGTCTCCTTACAGAAGAACAAAATTAATAAAAGGAGCAATAGTCATAAAATACATAAAATAAGTTAAAATTGCAAAACAGAACTTGACAACATATAAAATCAGCACTAAAGCGAATAAGCCAGTTTGAACAGATGTGTTTTTAACTGTGACTTAAATACGGGAAGAGAGTCTATATTTCTTCTGGCTGGAGGAAGAGTGTTCCAGAGCCGAGGAGCAGAGCGACTGAAGGCTCTGTTCCCCAGAGTGATAAGACGTACGTACGGAACAGTAAGATGAATAGCAGATGAGGATCTGAGAGGGCGGGAAACAGTGGTGATATGAAGCAGGTCACACAAATAGGAAGGAGCAGATTTATGGATACACTTGTATGTGAGAAGTTTGATTTTAAAGTTTATCCTGGCTTCTATGGGCAACCAGTGAAGCTGCTGAAGAACTGGGGTAATATGAGCTCTTAAGTGGGGCACAGAAAGAAATTGGCAAGAACACCAGAGGCGCAAAACACCAGCTACTGGTAGACAGAGCAGTTGCCTGAGACTGCAAGACTATAGGCTGACCAACCTGTGCACTGCTTGGATTGGCTAAAGAAGGCCTATGACTCGATACCCCACACCTGGATCCTGGAATGCCTAGAACTATACAAAATCATCAGGACCCTAAGAGCCTTTATCAAGAACTCGATGGGAATGTGGTGTATAAGACTTCAAGCCCACAGCACAAGTCGCAATCAAGTGCGAGCTCTGCCAAGGAGATACTCTGTCCTCACTGCTGTTCTGCATAGGCCTGAACCCCCTCAGTGAGATCACTGACAAGACTGGCTACGGATACCGACTATGGAATGGAGCAGCTGTCAGCCACCTCCTGTACATGGATGACATCAAGCTGTATGTCAAGAGTGAGCGAGACATCGATTCACTGATCCACACCACCAGGATATACAGCAATGAAACTGGACTGCTGATGAAAAATGAAAAATTCTACTTAAATACAGTACTTTGTTACTGCTCTGTAATATATTATCACAAAGCAGACACAGATGGAAGTTCAGAGGAAGAGTGTAAAAGAGTGTGATTAGCCTCAAACAAAGATACCCTAATTACTTCATCAGAGACGTCATCCTGCTGCTTCTATCAGCAGTCACATCCTCATTAAACACTAGTGACCTGCTTCCACCGGCAGCCATACATGTCCATGTGATAACACTATCTCCACCATGCCTCCCAGATAAAATGGTATGCTTTGGATCATGAGCAGTGTCTCTCCTTCTCCATATTTTTCTTTTCCCAACATTGCAACATCACACATTCATAGTGTGGGAAAGTGGAAGTCATGTAAGCTTAGATTAGCCACCAAACACCTGGAAACCAGACTCACATGCCTACATTAACAATATAGTCATAAAATGATGCTGCATGGCACACATTAAAGACATTATATTTAAAGGCATACGTGAGTTATTGTATGTGTGACAGTTTACTTACTATGCAGATCTGTGATTAAACTCCACGACTGGTGAGCTCCCACTGATCAAGAGGAGGTCATGGTGTAGATGTTGTCAGGCAATTCTGCATATCAAATAGAGAAATCCAAGCTATTTTGCATGCTTCAGAGATATCTTTACACGTTGTCAAGAATATAGAGAAAAATGTGAGTTAATTTTTTTCCAATTTTTTCTGCTGGTTTAATCATTTCCACTGCCTGTGTCAGAGCTAGGATCGCATTAATAAACATTGTAACTTGCAAGTAGTTTGTTACAAAGTATGTATCCCTCTGGGGCAGAAAAGTAAAACCAAACAAACAACCAACAAACCACAAGCATCGTTGCTGCAAACGTATGTTACGTCAATGGCAAGATAACCACTGTGAGAAAATATATAGTTGTCACATCAGACTGAATGTGAAAAGCAATAGTAATGTTAATATTAAGCTAAAAACCCAAGAGAGAATATAAAGTTTACACGGCAGAATAAAGTTCCTATATTATAATATAATGCAACATACTGCATTAGGTAGAAGAGTCTTCTGAGTAAAACAACTTGTTACTACAGAAACTCTTTTCTCTGTACTGAAATGTAACCACAGTTTCCTGAAGCAAGGGACCAATATCTGATTAGTATGTGACTCGTGTATCACAGGTTTGGCTCTAATGATAGTCTGATATTAGGGGTCTTCTCTCCTGTTGCTCAGTGCACATCTTGTTTCTTATTCACCTGATTTTTGTAGCCGTCACAGGTTTGAGTCTGGTTTTTCTCTCTGCTGCCTCTGTCTGGATTTAAAACATTGCTGCTTATTGTATTTGTGCTTTTTGGACCTTGTGTTGCAGATGTTTACTGTTTTGCTTATAGCTCATAGTTATAAGCCCACTGTATAGGTCACCTCCTCCCTGTTTCAGAAGAAGCTATCAAATTTCTATGTACTATAAACTTGTTGCAATGTTAGAGCCACATGGAAATTTTACATCAAATTTACTGCATCTAATTGGTTTCGAGTACTTTCAAACAAACTCAGTGATGGTGCATGAAAAGCGGTACCAGCTAAATTGTTTATAGTAAGCCTGGGTGGTTAGTTACCCACTCTTTGTAGGTTTGCTTTCATTCTGTACTAAACTGAAGGCATTTCAATCATTTTTGCTTTGCATATTTTTTTGAGTGATTGTTTTTGAAATTGTAATTTTTTTGTATTTTTCATTAAGTTTTGTTTTGTATATTTTGCATATAAACTGGACAGCTGACTTTTGTATACTTTTAGCTCCAATGGAAGGAGGTATTTTGTGTAGCTGCAATATTAATTAATAAGTGAGCTATACTGTAAATATGATTAATTACAGTATAAGCCTGTTTGACTGTTTTCTTAGTCTCTTTGTCCCATTTAGAAGTTGAAGGCCTAAAGTGGTGTTGGCTGGGTACTTTTGATGGTGAGCTCTACCAATATGTTTGCTGTGGTTATTCTTGCAGCCCCATTTTGAACTGCACCTGTACGTGTGGGTAAAAATGAGATTTAGATGTGAACTGAGGTTAATTTCTTGAACATTGTTCCTCTTGGTAGTCACAACTCTGAGTTCATGATTTAAATAATATGTATGGACTGATTAACCTCTGTTTTATTTCTTTTTCTGAACAATTTTAATACAAAAGCTGCTCACTGATCTAAAACATATCTTTGTTAACAGACCATTATTATCTAAAGTAACATAAAAACTATTACTGGAAAAAGATGCTTGTTGTTGAATTTTTCATGAATCTTTTTTTCATGTCGTGCTTTGTTGCCTAATATGAATTCCAAAAAAATCAGAAATTTTGTTGAATTTGTAGGTAATAAACGTGATAACATTAATACATTTTACAAAAATCCTTTCCATGAATATTAAACGTGAAAAGAAGCAAGATGGACATATTTCTGGGACCATACAGGATTTAGAAGAATTTGAATGAATCTCAGAGCAAAATGTAAATCAGCTTCCGCTGCACTGGGATGGAGACAGAAATCTTAACTTCAGCAAATGAATCCAAAACTTTAATTAGCGGCTAAATATCACTAGCATAATGTGATGAAACAACAATATGTGAATGTAGTCAGAGTCAAAGAGCGTGATAGATTAACATCGAATGAAGTTGAAGTTGTGGTAATGTCATCATGTCTTACTGTGCAGCTTTTTTTTTTGACTAACTAATATAGATTTTGTTCTTGTGCTTGAAGAAAGTGGATACAATGGACTCCACTTTGTACAGCTATGATGATTACTATGACTTTACCTTGGACAGCTACTATAATGATTACTATGAGGATGAATTGTGCCACAAAATAAGTGTCATGTGTTAAAATTATAATTCCTTAAGTAAGACTGTGAAATTTGACCTACTTGATTTACCTGTCTAACAGCCTTTTTTAAAACTTCTCTTTATGCTGGAAGAAAGTGGATACAATGGATTCCGTAGATACTACCACCACCAGCCTTGACTCAACCTCGTACAGCTATGATTATGACTACGATGAACTCTGCAACAAAACAGGTGTCATCCAATTTGGAGCGATCTTCACTCCAGTGTTTTTCTCCATTGTGGTGATCCTCAGCATCTTTGGCAACATCCTGGTCCTCGTGGTGCTGGTCAAGTTTGAGAATTTGAAATCCCTCACCAACACCTTCATCCTGAATCTGGCTGTATCAGATCTCTTCTTCACAGCTTCTCTGCCCTTCTGGGCTTACTACAACATGCACGGATGGACCTTAGGGGAGCATGCATGCAAAATAGTGAACTTTATCTTCTGCCTTGGATTCTACAGCAGCGGTATCCTCCTCATCCTGATGACTGCTCACCGCTATATAGCTGTTATAAATCCTCTGTCTGACATTGTTTCCACCACAGGCTATTACAGTATTGTAGCATCTGCGATCATTTGGGTAGTTAGCATCCTGGTTTCCAGTCTAGCCTTCGCTGCCAGCAAAGTTGCAGAGTCAAAGTACTGTGTATATGCAGATTCTTTTTGGAGCTTGTGGGGAATCTACCAGCAAAACGTCCTCTTTATAATTACCTCAGTGGTATTCATGTTGTGCTGCACTCATATTATGTGCAGGTTGCTTCATCCTGTGCAAAGAAGACGAAACAAAACTTTGAAACTAATTTTTATTCTCATGGTTGTTTTCCTTGTTGGATGGGTACCTTACAATGTAGTGATATTTCTGCAGTCATTTTCCTACTGGCCGAGAGAAAGTGACTCATTAGAGGACGATTGTCAATATAGCAAAAACCTGGATTATGCGCTTGAGATTACTCGACTTTTTGCCTTTTTGCAATGCTGCCTTAACCCTGTGATTGTGGGGGTTAAAGTCAAAAGCCACCTAAAAAATCTCCTAAAGATTTCAGGCCCCCCAAACAACAACAACAACAGCTTTCACAGTAGGCAAAACCAGCTCACAGTGACATCGTTAACAAATGCTGAAGAGCTGTCAGAGGTGCTGTGATGAAGAAAGACATCTTTTTCATTAACAAGGGCAGTTCTCAAAATTTCTAACATGAATTCATGATTCTTATAAGAAGAATATTTTTATCTTTATTGTGACTTTGCAACATGTACAATAAAAATCTGCTTCAATCAAGAATTAACTGCCAACATGTTATTCCTAAACAACTGTTCCCAGTGGTAGTGTTGCTGTCTGCAGTGTTAATAGCTAGCGTGAACTTCTGGACTGTATGTATGTAGCAGTTTAAGTTATAATGTCTAAAGATAATTTTGGGGGTGTTCATTATGATGTGGAAATAGGAAGGAGAAAATGTACAGTGGAAGTGCAGAAAACTTATATGCAGAAAACATCTAGTTAGCAGTGAAGTGCGTCATGCAGATTGTAAGATCTGAGAGAATTCAGGCTGATGTGGTCAGAGTGACGTCCTAGCAGTTACAGAGTTACAGAGGGGTAACTGAAACAAGAAGAATACAGTGGGTGAGGTTGTGTAACATGTTGGATTACATAATGTTTTTTCGATGTAGTTACCTGTGATTATCTAATCCTTAATTCTAATTCAAAGAACCTTTCAGTGCTGTGTTAATGTAGTAGTTTTGATAGCATGTTGATCTACTGACTATGCCATACATAACAACACACAAATAAATACATAATAAAAAAAGCTTACATTTTTATTTATGTTATATTTTATACACTTGCAGACATTTTTTGTGTAAAATTATGTCAAAAATATTAAAAGAGAAGATCAATGTTATTTAAAAAATGTTTTTTGGATTTTATTTATTTATTTTTTCAAGATGTGGTTTATGTTAAGGGCGGTATCTCTGACTTCGTGTGAAGTGAAATGAGGAAAGGAACTATTACTTATCTCAAGAACATCACAGCTTTTACATCACAGTGCAAGTCAACGCAAAACGTGGCAGTTGATGTTTGCGGTAAGTTGATCAGTACTTGTTTTTATTACAATTGCGGTTCATAATTACTTTTTTATATTTACCTAAAATACAGAAACTTAAACTAAAATCAACAGTTTCTGTTTACAGAAAAGTGTTGAGTTAATGTGTTTAATTACGTTTTTAAAATGTGGGTTTGTGTTTATGTTTTCCAGAAAACTGAAAATGGCAAACTTCACATCCACTTATGACGGAGTGAGTGATGGTGCTGCATACCTTTGTGATACTAATGTTCCTGGTATCACTGGTCCCTTCTACATCTTGATCTTCATCGTCAGTATCATATGCAACAGTCTCCTCTTATGTGTCCTTTTCATCTACGACAACCTGAAAAATATCACGAATATTTTCATCCTGAACCTGGCCTGCTCTGATTTGATCTTCACCATCACACTTCTGTTCTGGGCTGTTGATCACCTACACCACTGGGTCTTTGAGGACTTTGTCTGCAAATTCGTGACTGCTGCATTCTTTGTTGGTTTGTACAGCAGTGTCATTCTGCTAACTGCCATGACAGTGGATCGTTTTATTGCTGTGGTGCTGCACAAGTTAAAGATCAACCATGCTAAAAGGAAAAAGTATGCGATTTGTTCCTGTATAGCTGCCTGGGTCATCAGCATCTCAGCATCCCTGAGTGATGCTGTGAAAGTAAAGGTTGAAAACTTTTATGGTAAAAACTATTGCTATGATGAATCTGAAGAAAAGCTTGGACATTATCTCCAAGTGTCACTGCTATTCTTCCTCCCATTTGCCATCATTATTTCCTGCTATTCTGCCATCCTCATGACACTTTTACAAGCTTTAAACAGAAAGAAGCACAAGACTGTAGCTGTGCTGTTGTGTATTGTTGCAGTCTTTTTCATTTGCTGGGGGCCATACCATATTATGCTTTTAATCAAGGCTCTCAATACAAACAAAGATTGTAAGGTACAGAAACAGTTAGCAGTTGCCTACCATATTAGTGAAATGCTTGCCTATTCTCACTGCTGTATGAACCCTCTGCTGTATATGCTCTCACAGAAGTTTCGAAAGCATCTGTTGAATCTCTTGCGCTGTGAAAATGTGAGCAGGAAGAAGAGAGAGAGAAGCAGCAGCCTCAACACTTCTGTTACTCAGAATGTAGCTTTCAGTGTACAGAGCTCTGCTGTTTAAATTATTTATGTAAATTTAATACAGATTTAATCTGTAAATACTTTTATAACAAAAAACTGGGTTTATTTAATGTTAAATAGTATATACAGAGTGAGATAGTCAGTTATTACATCTTCCATTGACATTATAACTTTTTGAATTTAATGTAACAAGGTAAAGAGTCTCTCTGTCCTGCCCGGATGATGCGGAACCTTCTACCAGATTGTAGTTTGTTGCCAGGAGTATATATAAATATTCATTTCACTGCTACTTGTGGTATATAAAATTCATTTCAAAGGTATGCTATATTTGAAAATATATCACTGATAGTCATTTTCTGCCATTTCAGCCACCTTTACTTTCTGTTTGAGAGTCACAGCTTTGACTTTGTCAACAAGCATTGTCTATTGGGTTAAGATCAGGTGACTGACTTGACCATTGGAAGATAAATTAAAAGTACTCTTTAATTTGCTTGCAGTATGCTTTGGGTCATTATCTATTTGAACTTGTGTGCGATCAGTTTTGCAGCATTTGGCTCAGTCTCAGAGGAGAGTAAATCCTGTATAATTACATGCATTAATTGTCAGCCTGAACAGAAGTGGCAAAAGTATAGACTTTCTTTACTTAGGTAGAAGTACAGATACCTGAGTTGAAGACTGCTGGGGACAAAGTTCTGAAACAACTTCTTTACTCAAGTAAAAAAACAAAACAAAACAAAACTGCAAGTGTGAAAAAGTAGAAGCTCTAAAATGTACTCAAAGTTAGAAAGTAAAAAGTAGCTCCTTGGTTAGTACAATTCTACTAACCATTTTAGTATAAAGGTAACTGAATCTCGTGCTATATTAATATAATGTTAAAATAATATTACTACATAAGAATACAAATATTTGAATCTAAATTCTAATTCTAATTAATGTACTTAGCTTGAATCTGCTATGGAGGGCACATGCAGTGAAATGGAACTAATAAAAACCCAGGTTATTTTATGTTGTTTCCTGGTAGAGGGTGACTTTATCTCCACAAACTTAAATAAATAGTTACATTTCTTCAAGAAGTGAGACTGGAACAGGCAGGGATATCCAAGGGCATATCAACTGATACACCAGTAAGGAATCTGCAATGGGTCAGGACATACAAGGCAAGTGTGGCAGGTTGCCCTCCAAGTCAGTAACTAATATGCCTAAATAAGCAAATTACTCATAAAATCATGTTGTATGTCTTAAATAAAGGACATTGTTCTCTAAGCCAAATGTACTTATTTGCATGTGTGAACAGTTTACTTACCATGCAGATCTCTGGTTAACCTCATCTTCGCCTACTGATGCGAAGCCTGTTGGGGAGATGTACTCAAGCAGCTCTTAATATCAGATTTAAAATAACAAAATTCAAGTTATCTTGAATGCTTCAGAGACATCCTCACAAATTCTCAAGAAAAAACAGAACTCATCAGTGACTGTAAAGGTTGTTAATCATAATCTGTTGGTTTAATCATTTCCACTGTTGGTGTCAGAGCTGGGGTCACATTCATACACAAACATACAGAAACAGAAGCATCAAAAGGGCCTTCATTTCAGGCAACATATGGTTTGTTTTAGTTGTGATGTGTGTAAACCATAAGCACAATGGCTGAAAACACATTACCTCCCTAGTCAGTTAACAACTGAGACAGAATGTATGGACTTTACGTCGGAATAAAGTTCCTAAGAAGCCTTGATTATTTTAAGATATTATAATGTAACATATTGCGTTGGCTAGTTAGGTTGTACAGATTTTCTTCTGAGTCAACCAACTTGCTGCTGAAAAAGCCTTTTCCTGTGTAATGAAATGTAACCACAGCTTCCTGAACTAAGGAACTGATATGTGATTAGTTAGTTTGTGACTTGAGTTTCAAAGACTTAGGTCTGATAACAGCCTTACATAATACAGGTTATCATTTTGAGGTTTTCCCTCTCCTGCTGCTCAGTGCACATTTCTTTTCCTGTTCACCTGATTTCTGTAGTGATCACAGATATGAGTCTCCTTTATGTCTCTCATTTATGTTAATTTAAAAATGTGTTTTTTTTTAAGTGTTCATTAATCTTTATTGATTAATTAATATATTCATTAATCTATGTTGTGCTCTGCTGTCAGCTTTGATTAGAACAGCATACCTATAGACAATTATTTCTTATCAAAGTAAAAAGAAAGATTGCCCAGTTTTTATAAATCCTTCTGAGACCCAGAACAAACAAACAGCTTTGATATTTAAATTTTTGGATGAATTAAATGCTTTGAATGAAAGAAATATGTAGCATCGTTTTTTCCAACACTGGATATCGGCTCTTGCTTGATAGAATACTACTACTACTATTAATAATCATCATCATCATCATCATCATGCGATGCAATGTATTTATTTTATTTCATGAATATTAAAAGAGTTAGAAGAAAAACACATCTGAGCACTAAATCATCATTTAAGAAATTAACTTCTTATAGTTGCTTTTTGATTAAAAAAGGAAGTTGAAAGCTCAGAGAAGGACTTCCCAGGTTTTGAGAAGACTGAGCTGGGGCAAAATAACAAAATCTGAAGTTTATTATGCATAATAATTACTGTGTAAACTTCGGCTCTGAAGTTGTGGGAAGGGAAACAACTGCTCATCTATAAACACCTGGTCTCTACACATTGATGTAGCCTTGTTGTACTCTGTTTAAGAGAGGTCTCTTCAGCCACAGGGCATTATTCTTTTCCCCATCAAAAAAAAAGAATTATTCGGATTTGTTATTTGACAGACTGCCTAATCTTGAAAAATCTGTCTCAGCTTAAAAAATAAACTAACTGCCAGTATATCTGGATCCAATTCACGCCATAGATATGAACATATGAACAATGTGAAGACTGTTTTCAGCTCCAGAATGTTTTGGTCGATTTCAGAGATGAGTACCCGTCGTTGTTTTGTCTGCTTTGACAGTTTCAAAAACTACTGACTGATGTAATCAGAACTGAATTTAGCTAAAAACATCAACTTCGAGTCTACATATTGTAGACAAAACTTCAGAGCCCTGGCTTGCACGAACTTCTTATCCAAAATGGGTTGTGGGTGTGCTCACTTTGTCTCTGCTCAGGCTCCTCGAATGCTAATATGTCCTTTGACCTTTCCTGCTCTAATAATATCTGGCCCTCTCCAAGTCGTCCTAACACAGCTATATGACTCCTCTTCTAAATTTCTGGGTAAAATACTTTGTCTCCCTCACAAATGGGAGTTAATAACTCCTGGTATCCACTACAAAAGACATTGAATAAAATGTTTGGTTTAAAAGTGTTAAAATTACTAAACTGAAGATACGAATCTAATATTGAAGAAACAATCTGAGTTTTAAAATAGACACAGAATATCTTATCTAAAATATCACTTAAGCGCTCTTGTGGTCAGAAAATGTCCAAGTTGCAATGGCAGTCATTTTGGTCTATGTACTCTGACATCAATAGAAAATCCAGCATCTCCTTTTGAAAACTTGGACTCAGGTACAGCATATTGCATAGATTTTGGTTGATGTAGAGGTTTCAGACTCATATTTCACGCAGAGAACAAGAAGAAATTGCTAGGCCTTGGGTTATTGATTTATTTTGTTCGTAATGTGTTTTTTTAAGCCTGTATCTGTAACTTTATGTGAAAAAAAACAGAGCTATCAGTTATCTTGAGAACATCACAGTTTTTTCCACCACAGTGCAACTCTGCACAAGGCATGACAACTGATGTTTGCTGTAAGTTAATCAATACTATTTATACTCTGAATTTGGAAATGAATTACTTTTCATTGCTTACTACTATACAAAAACTAAAAGTAAAATCAAAATTTTCTTTCATTTTATAAAGAACTCCTCAGTCATTGTGTTTAATAACATTTTAAAAATTTGTGGTGGGGTTAACATCAACTGATGAAAGAGCGAATGATCATGTTGAACATTTTTGTGAAGCTGACAGCAGTTTTTCTTCATCTTGGTCTTCATCATCAGCATCAACGGCCTCCTCTTATGTGTTCTTTTCATCTACGACAACCTGAAAATATCACAAATATCTTCATCCTGAACCTGGTCTGCTCTGATTTGATCTTCACCATCACACTTCTAATCTGGGTTGTTGATCATTTACACCACTGGGTGTTTGGGGACTTTGTCTGCAAATTCACGACTTCTGCATATCTTGTTGGTTTGTACAGCAGTGTCATTCTGCTGACTGCCATGACAGTGGATCGTTTCATTGCTGTGGTGCTGCACAGTCAATTAAGTTAAACATTGATTCAGTCTGTAAATACTTTCATACAATACAGTTTATTTAAGTTCACATCTTCTGCATAATTGCTTAAAATCATCGCTTACTTTTTCACTTTTTAATGTTTCAAGCCAAAGATATGTACGGGCAAAGATGTGCATTTTAATGCTGCCCTTTCATTTACTGTTCCTGGAGATAATAAAATCCTGTCAAAATCCAATGAAGCTGTTTCTATTTTTCTCTTGTCTTTAAAATGTGTGACATGTAACATTAGGTTAGACTGAAAAATATTCCATTGTCATCAGTTTTCTGTAGTCAAAGTAGAATGAAGTGTAACCCTATTAACATGATCACCGAGGAAAAACAGTGAGTAATACCTAGAAAACTCTGAAAGAACAAGATCGCTGATACAAGTGGTGCAGATGAGATTTCTCCAAAGGATGGCTGGCCTCTCCCTCAGAGATAGGGTGAGGAGTTTGGCCAAGGGAAAGGGGCTAATCCTCCACATTGAAAGGATCCGGTTGAGGAGGTTCGGGCCCATCAAAAGGAGACTCTGGGGCAGACCCAGGAAATGCTGGAGTGACTGTATCTCTCGGCTGATCTGTGAACACCTTGGTGTTCCCCTGACAAGACAGAGGAGATGTCTAGGGAGAGGGAGACCGGGCCTTCTCTGCTTTGACTGCTGTCCCTGCAACCCGGCGATAACGATGCCAAATTTCTGGTGTCACATGCAGATGATAAGATCTCAGAGAAATCAGGCTGGTGTGGTCAGAGTGTGGTCCTACAAGGTACTGCAAAGGTATAACAGAAAAAAAAAAAACAGAATAAGAGTGTGAGGCTTCTTTTTAACAACAGTGATGTGTAACATGTCTCGTTTCATCTAGTTTTCTTCCTCTTTTTATCTGTTTCCTGATCAAGAGCCTTTTACTGATGTACTATGTTCATCTACTTTTTATGCTCTACACAGCCTTAGAAATATCATAAATCCATGTCAATTTGATGATCTATGTTTGATATTATGTTCTCATACTTATATGTATTTATATCATGTTTAATTTTTCTGCAAGAAATACTTTCTTCCCAACAGTACTGGGATTTCTGCTTATTTTCTTATTTTAGATCATCAATATACTTATACCTTAAAAAAAACCCAAAACAGAACAAAAGTTACATCTAATATTGAGTCTGTTTTGATTAGAAGGGTATGCAAAAAATTAAACATATATTTCACTTTTTTTACATTGAAAATAAAACAAAGTGATTCCTCAAGCTTTTTTTTCAGGGTGTGTTTTTTTTAGGGCGGTACTCTAGCTCAACGACAAGACAAACTATCAGATATCTCAAGAACATCACCGGTTTTTTAATCATAGTGCAATTCAAGAGAAGACTTTACAGCTGATGTTTGTGGTAAGTTGCTGTGTTTGTTTTCTGAAATTTGGTACTTTATTGATCCCTTTGGGTTTATATGTTATACAAAAACTAGTAACAAAATCAACAGTTTCTGTCACTTTAGAGAACACTGCTCAGTCATTGTGTTTAATTGCATTTTATTTTGTATGTATGTTTTCCAGAAAACTGACAATGGCAAACTTCACATCCACTTATGATGGAGTGAGTACTGATGCTGCATACCCTTGTGATATTAATGTTCCTGGTATCACTGGTCCCCTCTACATCTTGATCTTCATCCTCAGTGTCATAGGCAACAGTCTCCTCTTATGTGTTCTTTTCATCTACGAGAAACTGAAAAATATCACGAATATTTTCATCCTGAACCTGGCCTGCTCTGATTTGATCTTCACCATCACACTTCCATTCTGGGCCGTTGATCATCTACACCACTGGGTTTTTGGAGACTTTGTCTGCAAATTCATGACTGCTGCATACTTTGTTGGTTTGTACAGCAGTGTCATTCTGCTGACTGCCATGACAGTGGATCGTTTTATTGCTGTGGTGCTGCACAAGTTAAAGATCAACCATGCTAAAAGGAAAAAGTATGCAATTTGTGCCTGTATAGCTGCCTGGGTCATCAGCATCTCAGCATCCCTGCGTGATGCTGTGAAAGTAAAGGTTGAAAACTGGTATGGTAAAAACTATTGCGAGCCTGAATTTGAAGACAAGCTTGGACGTTATCTCCAAGTGTCACTGCTATTCTTCCTCCCATTTGTCATCATTATTTTCTGCTATTCTGCCATCCTCAAGACAGTTTTGCAAGGTTTAAACAGAAAGAAGTTCAGGACTGTAGTTGTGCTGTTGTGTATTGTTGCAGCCTTTTTCATTTGCTGGGGGCCATACCATATTATGCTTTTAATCAACTCTTTCTATATACCGAAAGATTGTAAGGCACAGAAAACATTTTATATCGCTTACCACATTTGTGAGAAACTTGCATATTCTCATTGCTGTGTAAACCCTCTGCTGTGTATGCTCTCACAGAAGTTGCGAAAGCATCTGTTGAATCTTTTGCGGTGTGAAAATGTGTGCAGAAAGAACAGAGAGACAGACACTGGTCAGACTGTAGATTTCACTGCACAGAGATCTGCTGTTCAGTTGGAACTGCAAAACCTTCCATTAAACAGCCACTCGTTAAATTAAACGTTGATTCAGTCTGTAAATACTTTCATACAATACAGTTTGCATTTATTAAATTTCATATTTTCAGCATAATCGCCTAAAGATTTGTAAGGGTAAAGATGTGCATTTTAATGCTGTACTTCCATTTACTGTTTCTGGAGATAATAAAATGCTGTCAAAATCCAATGAAGCTGTTTTTATTTTTCTTTTCTCTCTAAAATGTGTGACATGTAACATTAGGTTAGACTGAAAATATCCAATTGTCATCAATTTTCTGTAGTCAAAGCAGAATGAAGTGTAACTCTATTAACATGATCACTGAGGAAAAACAGTGAGTAATACCTAGAGTGACATGGACTCCACACACAAGTTCGTTGTCACAGTTTCACTGAGTCACAGTGACCCCTGTAGACTCGTTTTATATTTTCATGCCATTTGAAGCGGCCCACTTAATTAAAATTGCATTTAATCTGATTTTTATCCCTATACTTCTTTTTACTATTCATTTATTTATTTTTACAACTGTGTATATAATTGTTCCAAATGCATTTATTAATTTAATGAGTTACATGAACTTGACCACATCAGTGTTGTGATCGTGACACCAGCTTTGGCTTTGCCCACCAAGGAGGACACCATATTTTTTTGAGGTCTCTGCAGACAGAGATGAAGGCTGAACCACAGTAACATAATAATGTAAAGACATTGCAGTGAAGACCGCTAAGGTGGTGTACAGTCCCAGATAATAAATCCCTCCACAGGCCCACTCTCTAAATATCCAGCCATGGAGTTCATTACAGGCTGCAAAAGTGAAGGTCAGAGTGAAGCAACAGTTCGAAACTGTGAGCTGCAGAAGTAAGATATCTGATGTGATCTTCCAAGCTTGTTCCATCTGAAGAGCCAACATCAGGAAGCTGTTTCCAGGCAGGATGATGCAGAAGATGAGAATGATGAAAGCAACAGCATATTGAAGTGCTGATTTATGAAAATGAAGATCAGTGTTGCTGCTTTCAGTCTCTTTATAGGGTCAATAATCATAATTGTCACTGCTCAAGGCCACAATTTAATTGTTCTGGCCTTGTCAGGAAATTCCAGTTGATTAAATGAAGAAATGAGGATCTAATATTCATTAGTTAAACTTTCATAACTCAAGTTATTCAAACACTCCTGGTTCAAGTTAATCTGTAAATAATAAAAGACCAATGAACTAAGTAAAACTATACCTGCTAAACATTAGAATAGTTGATATGATTAGCACTGGTCTTGTTGGAAACAGGTCAGCTGGCTCGAGTATCTCAGAAATGTTTTCTTGTCTTCTGGGATTAAAACAAACAGTTTTTAGATTTTACACAAGTGAAAAACAATAAACAACAAAAAGTTTTTGTTAATGCCAGTTGCAACAATAATATTGTGAAGTGGTTCAAGCTCGTAAATATGTGAAGGTATCTCAAATAGTGACACTTTACAGCAATCCCAGATTCCTGGTGTTTCATACAGATACTAAGATCACAGTAAATTCAGGCTGCTTTGAGGCCACATGTTCCTGGAATGGCTTTCCTGAGATAAGGAAAATAAGTGTTTCATATGTGTTTCATCAAGTTTTCTTCATGTTTCTAACAGTGGTGATGTACTTTCTGATCAAACTGCTCTATTTTATTGATTTACTGCTCCAGCATGAGGCTGGTTGTAAAATGATTTTTTATATCTACTGATTATACTACAGTATTAACGGCAACATAAATATAAATCTGCCACTTTCCATGTCCCTCTTTTCTTATACTAATCACTTTGGCCAGCATCTGATGGAGAGGTGTTTGTACTCACAGCAAAGTACAGAGATGAGCCATCTACCCATCATCACCTGTTAGTGAAAGTCATTGTGTAGATGTACTAAGGTATCTCTTCATTTCAGAATAAAAACAGAATTTTAAAGTAAAGGGAAAAAAACAAGGGGACAGGTGGGCTCTTTTCTTCACCCAGGAAGGAAGCATGATTACAGAAATGAGTAGACAAGCAACCTAAAAACTAAATAACCAAACTAAAACCTGACATTACAAAGAGTAAGCATGGAGCAATTACAACTATAAAAAGAACCAAAACATGGAACACAATCTTAATCTTTGAATATTAAAGAAACCAGAATTAAACCAAACACATACAGTATTTAACTCAAACTTCTACTCATTTCAAATTAGAACTACTTCTATGACTTAAAGATATTTGTTGTATGAAAATGTGTTGTAATAAGTGACCGGCACCTACAAACATAGTCAAGAGGTATAGGTCTTCAAGCCAAATGTAAGAGATAAGATACTTGTTATGTCCAAAGATCTGGTTCTAGTATTCTAGAAACATTTGATCCTCTGGGATTAACACAAATAACAACAATTAAAGTTTAATTCAATTTCAATTCAGTTTTATTTATCAAATCACAACAGTCATCTCAAGGCACTTTATATTGTAAGTTAGACCTTACAATAATACATACAGAGAAAAATCCAACAATCATATGACATCCTTTGAGCAAGCACTTTGGCAACAGTGGGAAGGAAAAACTCCCTTTTAACAGGAAGAAACCTCCAGCAGAACCAGGCTCAGGGAGGGGCGGGGCCATCTGCTGCGACTGGTTGGGAGTGAGAGAAGGAAGACAGGATGAAAGACATGCTGTGGAACAGCGCAAGAGATTAATAACAAGTATGAATCAATGCAGAGAGGTTGATTAACACATTGTCAGTCACCTTTCTCACTCACTAAGAAATACTCAATGCATCATGGGAATCTCCCAGCAGCCTAAACCCATTGCAGCATAACTAAGGGAGGATTCAGGGTCAGCTGATCCAGCCCTAACTATATGCTTTAGCAAAAAGGAAAGTTTTAAGCCTAATCTTAAAAGTAGAGATAGTGTCTGTCTCCCGAATCCAAACTAGAAGCTGATTCCATAGAAGAAGAGGGCCTGAAAACTGAAGGCTCTGCTTCCCATTCTACTTTGAAATACTCTAGGAACAACAAGTAAGCCTGCAGTGTGAGAGCGAAGTGCTCTAATGGGGCTGATATGGTACTACAAGGTCATTAAGATAAGATGGGGCCTGATTATTTAAGACCTTGTATGTGAGGAGCAGGATATTGATCTCAATTCAGGTTTTAACAGGGAGCCAATGCAGGAGAAATATGCTCTCTCTTTCTAGTCCCTGTCAGTACTCTTGCTGCAGCATTTTGGATTAAGTGAAGGCTTTTCAGGGAGTTTTTAGGACATCCTGATAATAAAGAATTACAGTAGTCCAGCCTGGAAGTAATAAATGCATGAACTAGTTTTTCAGCGTCACTCTGAGACAGGATATTTCTAATTTTAGAGATGTTGCGCAAATGGAAGAAAGCAGTCTTACATATTTGTTTAATATGTGCATTGAAGGACATGTCTTGTTCAAAAATGACTCCAAGGTTCCTCACAGTGTTACTGGAGGCCAAGGTAATGCCATCCAGAGTAAGAATCTGCTTAGATACCATATTTCTAAGATTTTCAGGGCCGAGTACAATAACCTCCATTTTATCAGAATTAAGAAGCAGAAAGTTAGCGGCCATCCAGGTCTTTATGTCTTTAAGACATTCCTGCAGTTTAACTAATTAGTGTGTTTTATCTGGCTTCATGGATAGATAAAGTTGTGTCATCAGCATACCAGTGAAAATGGATGCCATGCTTTCTGATGATACTGCGCAAGAGAAGCATGTATAATGTAAACAGAACTGGTGCTAGCACTGAACCCTGTGGAACTCCATAATTAACTTCAGCATGTGAAGAAGACTCCATTTACATGAACAAATTGGAGTCTAGATAGATATGATACAAATCACTGCAGCGTAGTTCCTGTAAAACCTGCAGTGTGCTCTAATCGCTCTAATAGTATATTATGGTCAACAGTATCGAACACTGCACTGAGGTCTAGCAGGACAAGCACAGAGATGAGTCGACTGTCAGAGGCCATAAGAAGATCATTTGTAACCTTCACTAAAGCTGTTTCTGTGCTGTGATGAGCTCTGAAACCTGACTGAAACTCTTCAAATAAGCCATTCCTTTCAAGATAATCTATAAGCTGTTTGACAACTACTTTTTCAAGAATTTTTGGACTGAAGAAACACAGCTTAATTTGAGACACATTGAAGACATTGTGAATCATTTTGAGTGGTAACTTTAGGCGATGAAGGTTACGGTGAGTTTCTTTGATTCAGTATGAACAGGAACGAAGCTTGTGGACAACCAAACCTTCTGATTGACGGTGTAGTCAGGGGCAGGAGTGCGGTGCCGGATGGCCAGGCATTTGTTGCATTCCCTGGTGCACAGCAACACCACCTGGGCGGCCCTCCAAACCCGGCAATACTTGCAGAGATGAAACTGGACAGAGGGGACAAAGTGCTCATCTTCCAGAGCCAGGAACAGAGGAGGTTAATACCCCAGGGAGACCTCAAACTGAGATTGCCCCATAGCTGTAGACGTCAGGCTATTGTGGGCATATTTCACCCAGGGCAGTTGCTTGCTCCAGATGGTTTGTTAGAAGCATCAATGCAGCACAGAGCCGTCTCCAGCTCCTGGTTGGTGCGCTCCTTTTGTCCGTTACTCTGTAGGTGGTAACCAGAGCAGAGACTGACCTTGGCTCCTAGAGCCGAGCAGAACTCCTTCCACATACAAGTGAATTGCAGCCCACGATCTGAAATCACGTCCTCCGGGATGCCGTGGAGGCGGAACACATGGTTCGTGAGCAGCCGACTCATCTCCAGGGCCATTGGGAGCTTGGGGAGTGTAACAAAGTGGGCAGCTTTTGAAAGCAGCCAAAAATAGTCATAGTGGTGTTACCAGCTGACGGTGGGAGGCCGGTAACAAAATCCACAGCTATATGGGACCACGGCCGAGATGGTGTAGGTAAAGGTTGCATCAAGCCAGCCTGAGATTGATGTCCCAGCTTGCTCTGGGCGCAGTTTGAACAGGCAGAGACGTACTCCTGAACATCCTGTGATAAAGTGGACCAGCAGAAAAAGTGTTGGAGGAAGGTGATTATTCTGTGCATTCCTGGGTGACATGTGAAGCGGGCGGTGTGAGCCCAATGCAGTACCTGAGACCATACAATGAATGGCTGAGCCGTGCCCTCCAACTAGTGCCTCCATTCCTCCAAGGCCAGTTTCATAGCCAAGAGGTCTCCCACATCATAGTTGCATTCTGCAGGGGAGATGCGGCGAGAGAAAAAAGCTCAGGGCCATAGCTTACCCTCTTGCTTTTGTGAGAGAACGGCGCCGACCCCTGAGTTGGAGGCATCCACCTCCACAATGAATTGGAGTCGCAAGTCGGGCTGAGCCAGGATGGGTGCAGTGGTGAATCCTTCCTTGAGCTGTGTGAAGGCCTTTTGAGCAGCCTAATCCCACTGAAAAGAGACCTTTGGAGAGGTTAAGTGGGTCAAAGGCAAGGCGATTTTACTGAAATCCCTAATGAACTTGCGATAAAAATTTGCAAAGCCGAGGAACTTCTGAAGCTTACGGCGGTCGGCCGGTTCCGGCCATTCCACTATTCTTATTTTAACTGGATCCGGTTTGAGGTTGCCCTGCTCAATTATGTAGCCCAGGAACGACACTGTTTAAACATGAAATTCACATTTCTCCCCTTTTACAAAACAGTCTGTTCTGTAACAGCTGGGGCATTGGTTAGCCCGAATGGCATCACCAGATACTCAAAATGACCGAGGTGTGTGTTAAAAGCCGTTTTCCATACATCACCATCTTGTGCCATTCTGTGCTGATTCTGACCCTGTGATATGCGTTCCAGAGGTCCAATTTGCTACGAATGGTGGCCCCTTGAAGGAGTTCGAACACACATGAGAAGCGGGAGAGGATATATATTCTTGAATGTCATTTTCATTAGCCCCCGGAAGTCAATGCAAGGACAGAGCGACTTGTCCTTCTTCTCAGGCAAGTCATACCTGGGTCAAGTCATGATAACCTTACAGCACTGAGGAGAGATCTGGTGGTGGTTTAACAGTGGAAGTAAGGGGAGTGGCTGATCTAAGACAGTTCATGTGACACTCCTCCCTCCACCCAGACACATACCCCCTCTTCCAGTTGATGTGAAGATTGGATTGTTGTAACCAGGGGTGACCCAAAACCAATGGCGTGTGTGGTGGAGCCTGAAACATAAAAAGCTGATTGTTTTAGGATGATTTCAAGATAACGTGAAGGTAACTGGTTCCATAATGTGAATGATGTCTGGTAGGCGCTGTCCCGACAGAGCAGAAACACGTAGAGGGTGAGGCAACAATTCAGAGATTAAGTTTAAACGTTTGGTGAGATTCGACCTTGGCTCTTGACCAAGGAGTCTATTAAAGGTGAAAGAGTATGAGCCATGGTTTGATTTGTTATTTTGGCTGGCAGCATAAGACATGGAGGAGAATCTTGAGAGAGCTCGCCCACTAGTATTCCTAACTTTACTGGTGGACGCGCCGTTTTTGATTGCGACAGGCAGGTTGCCACAAAATGGCCTTTCTTGCCACAAAACAAGCACTCACCAGGTTCAGCAACCGATGAGCTGCTGCTTCAGCACCGATCCCTTCTCAACAACACTTGTGAACTTTGAAAGAAAAACACCATAGGTTATCTCTGGATTGACTTTAAGCACCGCCTGAGCCCACAGCAGCACACAGTCATGTAACAACTGAACAAAGAAATGCAATTTTTGCTCCATCATCTCCAAACAACTGTTTCTGTTGATGAAAAACCAGAGAGCATTGCTTTAAAAATCCTGCACACTTGGTTAGCTCCCCTAGAAGGGCTCAGGGGCAGGTAGACAAAGACCTGGGGTGCCTGGTTCTGGAGCGAGGGGGGGTTGCGGGGGTGGATCAGCCACACTCTCCAGCGGTGTAAGCCAAGCCACTGCCTGGGTTAGAGAAGCAATCTCGCCCAGCAGGTGTGAGAACACTGCCTCGTGATGGACCAGCAGCGCATCCTGTGCCGCGAGGGCTCGCTGGATTGGGTCTAGGTCTTGGTCTGACGAGTCCATATTCTGGCTTCTCATGCACAGAAGGAGTTCTTTGCAAACAAAAGAAGACAGTTTATTAACAAAGGGGAACACCTCAGTGCTATATATATGTACAGTGAGTTGGGAGGGGTGTCATCCACACACATGCTTCCTCTTCAGCACAGTCACACCTCTTCAGCCGCACTCGCTCCAAAACTCCACTTACGCCGTCATACAAAGGAAGGGTCCATAATCTGGTCCAGGAGGAGAATATTCAGGAGATTCAACATGCCAGCGGCAAACTGCTCTGTGCCACTGCCTTAAATAGCAGCTGGGGAAATCAGCCACATCAGCAGCAGGTGGTGACAATCATACAGGTGCATGGGCCAACAGCAAGAGTCTGTAATGAGCTCCGCCCAGGCAGAGAGGAGCGAGGGACAGCCAGAGAGAAAAAACAAAAACAAAACCTGTAGCCAGCGTGGCACGGGGACCATGACAGTCTAGAGATGGCTTTTTAAGTAATGGTTTAACTACTGCCAGCTTGAAGGCCTGTGGTACATGGTTGATTATTAGAGATAGGTTGATGATATTTAAGATTGAAGCTGTCATGTTTCGGCTGTGTGCAGGCAGGAGAAGGACCCAAACGCAGAACTCACCGAGACAAAAGTGAACTCAAAACACTGCTTTATTGCAGGCTAGCACAAAAAATATAACAAAACTAAACTGGGACATGGATCACTAACACACAGGAAAACACAGCCATGAGGGAGACTACGACACCGACAAAGAGAAACACAGGACTTAAATACACAGAGGGATCACGAGGGAATGAGACACAGAAGGAGAGCACAGCTGGGAGTAATCAGGCTGGACGAGACAAGGGAAGTAAAACTAGAAACACTGACATGAGACACGGACCTTCAAAGTAAAACAGGAAACACACTGACTGAACTCTAGACATGTAACTTAACAGCAACTGGGGAGACAGAACATAGGAACCCGAAACATGGTACAAAAAGGTCACAGTAGACACAACATGGAACACAGGGAAGCCATATTACAAAGCCAAAGAACTAAACCTATGAAACCCAGGGAAACAAGAAACAGTACAACAAAGTACTCAAAACATAAACCATAATATACAAACACAAGATCTCTTCAAAATAAAATAGGAAACATAATGAGATGCAGACATGACAACCAGAACTTGACAACGTAAGACACAGACATGAAACACATGAAGAGCAGGGGAGACTTAACAGGGGTTGGAAGACACAAGGGGAATCTAATAACAAAGAACTAGAAAAACTCATGAGCTTAATCATATAAACATCCAAATAAACTAAACTCAAAACACTGGGTCATAAGACCCAGGATCGTGACAGAAGCATTAATTAATGGCAGGACTTCTTTGAGCAGTCTTGTAGGAATGGGGTCTAAAAGACACGTTGATGGTTTGGAGGAAGTAATTATTGAAGTTAACTCAGAAAGATCAATTGGAGAAAAAGACTAAGTGAATTTCAGTGGTACTGAAAGCAGCTGTAGATAATGTTACATCTGTGAGATGACTGTGGATAATTTTTTCTCTAATGGTTAAAAAATTTTTTGTGAAGAAGTTCATAAAGTCATTACTAGTTAAAGGAATGGTTGGCTCAACAGTGCTCTGACTTTTTGTCAGCCTGGCTACAGTGCTGAAGCTTTATGGAGGGCTGTCTTATAAAGCAACAAACTATTTCTCCAGGCTAAATGATGATCTTCTAAATTTGTGACACCGCATTTCCTCTCCAGCTTACAAGTTCTCTGCTTTAGACTGAGAATTGTACCACAGAGTCAAGTACTTCTAATTTGAGGCTCTGTTTTTCACAGGAGCTACAGTATCCAGTGTCATACGTAGTAAGGAGGTAAAATTATTAACAAGACAATTGACCTCTGTTGGAGTAGCGTTCAGGTAGCTGCTCTGCTCTATGTTGGTACACGGCATTGAAGCTGCTAACAGTGGGTGGATTATATTCTTAAACTTAGTTACAGCACTTTCAGAAAGACATCTACTGTGATGAAGTCTACTCTGTGTAATCAATTATTGTAAATTTAAATTTTATCAGGAAATAATCAGACAAGAGAGGGTTTTCAGGAAACACTGTTAAATGTTCAGTTTTTATGCCATATGTTAAAACAAGATCTAGAGTGTGATTAAAGTGGTGGGTGGGTTCTTTTACAGTTTGAGAGAAGCCAATTGATTCAAATAACAGATTAAATGTCGTGTTGAGGCTGTCATTTTTAGCATTTACATGGATGTTAAAATCACCCACAATTATTTTTTTATCTCAGCTGAGCACTAAACCAAATAAAAAGTCTAAGAAATGAGACAGAAACTCTGTGTAGTGCCCACGTGGATGATAGATGATTACAAATAAGACTGTTTTTTTAATTTTGCAGCTAGGGTGAACAAGGCTAAGCATCAGGCTTTCAAATGAATTAAAAGTCTGTCTTGGTCTTTGGTTGATTAATAGGCTGGTGAAGTTTGGCCTTCTCTACTTTGACTGCTGTCCCTGTAACCCCGCTCCAGAGAAAATGGATGTAACGACAGAGGGATGTTTTTGCTGCCAAAACTATTACAGTAACTCAAATATTCAAGCACTACAACAATACCAAATTTCTGGTGTCATATGCAGATGATAAGATCTCAGAGAAATCAGGCTGGTGGGGTCAGAGTGTGGTCCTACAAGGTACTGCAAAGGTGTAACAGAAAAAAACAGAATAAGAGTGTGAGGCTTCGTTTTAACAACAGTGGTGTGTAACATGTTTTGTTTCATGTTTAGTTTTCTCTCTCTTCTTATCTACTTCCTCATCAAGAGCATTTGTGGCACCCCTGTGAGGGAATGACCACATTAATATTGTTTTGTGCAAAACACTCATGTAACGGGACATTTTTCATTACTATATGTATTTGTTTTCAGTTTCTTTAAAAGGATGGAAAATCCATGTAGCAGGAATTCATTTTATGTTAGAAAGCAGTGAGGGCGGAACTTTGGTGGTTGCTCCGGGGTTTCAGGGTGCAGTAAGTGGAGCCCACCTTCCGCTGCTTCCTCAGACACGTTCTGGAGGAAAGCAGAGACGCATCGTGTCTTCCTTACTCCGCTCTTCACCTGCTTTTACAGGTCGGTAAATGGTGCTCGCACCGAAAACTTTGTTTATTGTTACCATGGTTACCCACGTTAACGTGAATGAGAGAGTTAAGGCGGTCCGCCCGAGTTATTTATATGTAAACACGGGAGAAACCAGAGGAGTGTCCCGTGCGGCCGCGTCGCGATCTGAAGAAATGCTTGCTGGAACTGCTGGAGCCCGCTCGTTAAGTAGAGCGCTCGTGAAGCAGAGTCAGTACGCTCCTATGCTCTGTGCAAATGTGTTGTAATGTTCTGATCAAACCAGTTCTGTGAGATGTGAATGTTAATAGTTAAGTTAAAGTGACTGAGTAGATTAGCTATAACACAAGCACTCTGAGCAACTCTGTGTAGCTAACAGAGGCATTCACAGTTAATTAAATAAGCTGGGTTTCATGATACACTAAATAGTGATTTTGCCAGTAAATTACTGAAGGAAACAAATGTGATGTATTTACTGATGCTGTTATTGAATATAACTGTTTAGCCAGTAAGACACTGTAATGTGATGTGTTTATTGATATGGTAAAGGAATGTAACTGTTATGTAAAGAAGTGTGAATTTGAGAAACTGAACCAGTTACAGAGAGTATATTTCACTGAGGTTGTGAAATAAGTAAATGTAATTGATGTGAATGAGGAACCAGCTGATTAGTGTATTGGAAGCTCATGTTTAGTGTTATATAGCATTTATTTGTGTGAAATAAATCAGACTCAGACACGTTCTGGAGGAAAGCAGAGACGTATCGTGTCTTCCTTACTCCGCTCTTCACCTGCTTTTACAGGTAACATATTTGTCATCGTGGTCTTCATCTTTGGGACCCGTAACACATTGCTGCAGTACCACTTTAGCACTTTTATTCATCTACCTTTGTATGCTGTACACAGCAATAGAGATATCATAAATCTACATCATTTTCATGATCTGCATTTGATTTTACGTTTTCATATTTATATGTATTTATAACACTTTTTTCAGTAAGAAATACTTACTTTCAAACAGAATACTGTGGTTTCTGGTTTTTCTCTAATTTTGGATCATCAATATCCTCATGCTTTAAAAAAAAAACAAAATAGGAAAAAGTCACATTTGTCTGTTTTGGGGTTTTTTTTGTCTGTTTTGATTAGACGGCTATGGAAAAAAAAATAAACATATATTTAACATTGAACACGAAACAATGTGAAAAAAACCCCCTGATTGCTCAAGCTTTTTTTTTCACTGTGTGGTTTTTGGTAGGGCGGCACTCTAGCCCAAAGACAAGACAAACTATCAGATATCTCACAAACATAACAGGTTTTTCACCACAGTGCAACTCAGCAGAAGACATGAGTTTAAGGTAAGTTTAGAGGAATGTAACATGCATAAAGACAGTTATTTGTCAGGTTTAATTTTGATGAAGTTTCATTTTTCATGTGAAAAATTGTTGCACAAGTTAACTTTTAATCTTTTTTTCATGATGTGGTTTTTGTTAAGGCAGAATCTCTGAATTAATCTGAAAAAAATATTCATTTTCAAAAGAACACCCTGCAGCTTTTTCACAACAGTAAAATTAAATAGAAGACTTGACAGTTGATGTTTGCAGTAAGTTGCTGTGTTTTTTTTTTCTTAAATTTTGTACTTTATTAATCCCATTGACTTTATATAATATACAAAAACCAGACCCAAAATCAACAGTTTCTGTCATTTTAGAGAAAACTGCTCAGTCATTGTGTTTAACTGTTTTTTATTTTGTAGATATGTTTTTTCTTCTTTTTCAGAAAACTGAAAATGGCGAACTTCACATCTGACAATGTGAGTGATGGTGCTGCATACCTTTGTGATACTAATGTTCCCACCATCACTGGTCCCCTCTTCATCTTGATCTTCATCCTCAGTATCATAGGCAACAGTCTCCTCTTATGTGTTCTCTTCATCTACGAGAATCTGAAAAATATGACAAACATTTTCATCCTGAACCTGACCTGCTCTGATTTGATCTTCACCATCACACTTCCATTCTGGGCTGTTGATCATCTACACCACTGGGTCTTTGAAGGCTTTGTCTGCAAATTCGTGACTGCTGCATTCTTTGTTGGTCTGTACAGCAGTGTCATTCTGCTGACTGCCATGACAGTGGATCGTTTCATTACTGTGGTGCTGCACAACTGGCCGATCAGCCATGCCAGAATGAAGAGGTGTGCAATCGGTGCCTGTATAGCTGCTTGGGTCATCAGCATCTCAGCATCCCTGAGTGATGCAATGAAAGTAAAGGTTGAACACTGGTATGGTAAAAACTATTGCTATTATGAATCTGAAGAAAAGCTTGGACGCTATCTCCAAGTGTCACTGCTATTCTTCCTCCCATTTGCCATCATTATTTTCTGCTATTCTGCCATCCTCATGACAGTTTTACAAGGTTTAAACAGAAAGAAGTTCAGGACTGTGGCTGTGCTGTTGTTTATTGTTGCAGCCTTTTTCATTTGCTGGGGGCCATACCATATTATGCTTTTAATCAAGTCTCTCAATACAAACAAAGATTGTAATGTACTGAAACAGTTAGAAGTTGCCTACCATATTTGTGAAATGCTTGCCTATTCTCACTGCTGTATGAACCCTCTGCTGTATATGCTCTCACAGAAGTTGCAAAAGCATCTGTTGAATCTTTTGCGCTGTGAAAAAGTGAACAGGAAGAAGAGAGAGAGAAGCACCAGCCTGAACACTTCACAACATTTCACATTGCAGAGCTCTGCTGTTTAGATGGAACTGCACAACTATCCATTAAAAAGTCACTTGTGATATTAAACCTTGATTCAGGCTTATACAGTCAAAGTACTTTGATGTGTAAGTGTATTAACACACTCGCTGAGGCAAACAAAAGCAGTAGCTTTCGATAAAAGCTACAGCACGGAATCTTGGGATAATTTTTGATCAATCTCTGTCTGTTGATGCTCATATCAAGTCTTTGATCCGCTCCTGCTTTTTTCATTTAAGAAATATTGCTAAACTTTTCTTTTTCTTCTCCAAAGTTGAAATGGAGATGCTTGTCCATGCCTTCATCTCCTCCCAGTTAGACTATTGTAACGCATTCTTTTCCTGTCTGGCTTCCCTAAATCACCTTCAAGCGGTCTAAAATGCTGCATCAAGGCTTTTAACCCACAGTAATAAATTCTCCCATATCACTCCCATGTTAAAATCCTTGCATTGGCTTCCAGTTGGGTACAGATATCAGTTCAAAATCCTCACTTTTACGTTTATGTCCTAGTAAAGGGCCTCACCTAAATATCACTGAGCTTCTTCATCCCTACTCTCCAAAGAGGATCTTTAGATCCACTGAGTGGTCTTCTGATGATTCCACGGACCCGTTTGAAAACAAAGGGGGATCGCACTTTTCAAACCCTTGCTCCAATACTGTGGAACAGTTTACCTCCCCCGCAACACACCATCGACTCTGTGGCTTCTTTTAAAAAACAGCTTAAAAAATCTGTTTAGACAGGCATTTGGGTAATGTTTGTGTCTAATATGTTGTTTTGTTTGACATGCTTTTATACTTCCTTTATATTGTTATATTGTTTGTTTGATATGCTTTTATTATTCCCATGTGAAGCACTTTGTAATAGCTTCTTGTTTTAAAAAGTGCTATATAAATAAATTTTACTTACTTACTAGTAGTTCACAACATATATAGATATGACAAATTGTATTTTTTAATAAACAAAAAGTGTAAAGGTTGGGATAAACATAAAGGTCTGCTTGTCAGCAAATAACTACAGAGTAACTGAAGTAATGAGGATTCATTAATTCATTAATAGTTAAAGCTGTATCAATCAGGTTAATGTCATGAACTGAATTAATAAATGCATTGTGTTACAAATACATTAGTCACATCTTGATAAAAAACAAATGCAGTTTAGAAGCATTCAGAAATAATCTTGGGACCTGAGAAGGGGGAAATCACAACACCCAAAGTCCATCATGGATAAGAGCTATTGTATAAGATGAGGCTCAAGAAATAAAAAATCACACATAGCAATGTTTTCTGCTTTTCTTTAAAATTGTTTTTAATATTTGGCCAGAACCACTAAACCAGGAAGCAGGATGTGCACTAATTAGCATGAAAGCAAGAGATAGCATCTTTTCAAGAAATTAAGCAAAGCATTACTAGAATAAATATTCTTTCTGATAAAAGCAAAACAACACCTAATACATATCCTGTTAAAACAGGAAGTTGAGTCAGGTGTAACTGTAATGAAGTATCACTGCAAAGGAACTAACTAATCAGACAACAGTTCTTTAGTTCAGGAAATTGTGGTTGCATTTCATTATAGAGAAGGAGCTGTCATAAACTGCAAGATAAGCAGACTAAATGTTGAATTGTGAAGGGAATCATGTTTCCATCGAAGCCTTGTTGTGTGCTGTTTAAGAGATTTCTCCCTTTTCAGAAGGCTTTATTCTTGTACCATTATCAGAGAGAACAAGATCATTTGGTACTTTGATTGCCTACTATTCAAGAATCTGCTTGTTGATCTGGCTATAACTACAAACCCTTAAATTCAGATTTTAGGTCATGCAATGACCACAGATATGCTGAAGAATGTTTCTGTCCCAGAGTGTTTTCAGTTTTGATGCTACCTTCAGAAATGAGTATTTCTGTTGTTTGTGTGATGATTTTTTTTCTAAATCCTGGTTCCCTGTTTTCTGTTTGATGTCATCATGGGACCACCATGTGAGCGCTGATATTTAGACCACCAAACAGGTGGTCCTCTGATTGCGGGCACGGTTGTCCTGCTTTTTTGTTTATGCATAGCAACATTTTCAGCTCAGGTTGAATTTCAGATTGGAAGTGAAACGATAAGTCAAGTGAAATTAAGTATGAAGGCATATGATTTAGTCCACTTTTATTTATATATATATTATTAATTACATTAACAAGAGGTGTGTGTGTGTGTGTGAATTAAATTGAATTCTTATTTCCCCTTCTACATATTGTAATGTCTAAACTTCAGAGCCCTGCATTAAACAGTTGTTCTTATTATTATTGGTAGGTCCCCACTAAGGCCCCTCAAAAGCTGATTTGCCCTCCTCTGAGCTTTCACCTTCCTGCTCTGATGTCTGGCCTTCCTCCACCTATTGCCCCTTACAGCTGTAAGACTGACTTCCCTTCCACAGTCTTGAGTAAAATAATTTCTGCCTTATCTTGCCCTCTACTTCCTGGACTGTGGACATTGGTTGAAAATGTGAGGTACTCAGACTTCTTTTGGAAGGGGTAGAACTTTTGTGCATTTCTGAAATCCTACTAAATCACTTATCACTTAACCTCCTTTGTAGCCATAAAATCTGGAAGTTTCAATTTCCATAACTTTGAAAAGAAGTACAGAAGGAGTCATATAGATTGCATAGATGGAGCTTGATGTAGCAATTCATTAATTCACTGTTAGCAATTCATTTGGATTTTCACATTGTATTCAAGGTTCTGTTTATCTAGTTAAGGTTGATTGATATTGCTGTTGCATAAGTGTCAGCATTTCAATAATTTGAAAGCATTTCCCTTTATGTTTATCCCAACCTTTACACTTTTTGTTTATTAAAAAATACAATTTGTCATATCTACATATGTTGTGAACTACTAGTAAGTAAAATTTATTTATATAGCACTTTTTAAAACAAGAAGCTATTACAAAGTGCTTCACATGGGAATAATAAAAGCATATCAAACAAACAATATAACAATATAAAGGAAGTATAAAAGCATGTCAAACAAAACAACATATTAGACACAAACATTACCCAAATGCCTGTCTAAACAGATTTTTTAAGCTGTTTTTATATATATATTCATAGTATCAAGTAAGTAAAGTGTTTTACACAGACAAACATTCACAGAGCGCTGTGTATTCAAAAAGAGTAAAAGTGCAATAATAGAAAATAAAAATACAATAAAACACAATAAAATAAACAGGCAGTTTCAAAATAAAAAGTAATTCAAAAATAATATTTATTATTTTGTGATAATAACTACATAATGATAGTGTCTCCTCAAGACAATGATTTACAGCCTCAGGTGTTGTCAGCAAATACCTACAGAGTAACTGAAGTATATATATATATATATCTCTCTCTATATATATATATACATATATGTACACAATACATTGGGAAGATGGCCCCAACTGACCGAGTGCTCAGTGAATACCTCAGGCAGCAGAAACCCAAGAAAGAGGAGGGAGACGAGGAACCATCATGGAAGGACAGGCCCCTGCACGGTATGTACCACCGGCAGATAGAGGAGGTGGCTGATATCCAGAAATCCTACCAGTGGCTGGATAAAACTGGACTGAAAGACAGCACAGAGGCACTAATCATGGCAGCACAAGAACAAGCTCTGAGCACAAGATCCATAGAGGCTGGGGTCTATCACACCAGGCAAGACCCCAGGTGCAGGCTGTGTAAAGATGCCCCTGAGACAATCCAGCACATAACAGCAGGGTGCAAGATGCTAGCAGGCAAGGCATACATGGAACGCCATAACCAAGTGGCCGGCATAGTGTACAGGAACATCTGTGCCGAGTATAACCTGGAAGTCCCGAGGTCAAAATGGGAGATGCCCCCAAGGGTGGTGGAGAATGACCGAGCTAAGATCCTGTGTGACTTCCAGATACAGACAAAATGCTGGTGGCTAACCAACCGGACATAGTGGTGGTAGACAAACAGGAGAAGACGGCCGTAGTGATCGATGTAGCGGTTCCGAATGACAGCAATATCAGGAAGAAGGAACACGAGAAGCTGGAGAAATACCAAGGGCTCAGAGAAGAGTTCAAGAGGATGTGGAGGGTAAAGGTAACGGTGGTCCCAGAGGTAATCGGAGCACTAGGTGCGGTGACTCCCAAGCTAGGTGAGTGGCTCCAGCAGATCCCGGGAACAACATCGGAGATCTCTGTCCAGAAGAGCGCAGTCCTGGGAACAGCTAAGATACTGCGCAGGACCCTCAAGCTCCCAGGCTTCTGGTAGAGGACCCGAGCTTGAAGGATAAACCGCCCGCAGGGGCGAGATGGGTGTTTTTTTTTTATACATATATGAGACTGAAAGCAGCTCAACTGAGCTACACATGGAGAAATCAGCACTTCACTATGCTGCTGCTCTCCCCATTTTCGTCCTCTGCATGAAACAGCTTGTAATGAACTCTATGACGGGACTTTTGGAGAGTGGGTCTGTGGAGTAGGGACAGGGATTTTTATCTGAGACTGCACACCTTGTCTTTGGATTTACTATGTTTTTGTGGTTCAGCCTTTCTGTTTGTCTGCCGAGGCCTCAAGAATGAGGTGTTCAAGCAGCTAGCACTATGATGTGGCTGCTGTGTGCTGCTGCAAGCATTATTCTGTCTGAGTAGTAGAGTCACTGAATTTGGTGATTTGAAAGTGTTTGTAAACAGTTTGGCATTGCCAACTATCATTAAAAACCAACAAACTCTTTGACATCTACATGGAAATTTCCCCTTTCTTCCTCATACCTTTCCTTATCATTACATTATATTATGTCCACAGAATGGATATGGATAATACTGAAGCAGAGGAGAATAAATAGTCAGTAACAGCTTAGGGATAACTGTTAGCACTTTTCTTTGTGTGGCTCCTTACAATATCCACATGTTTAAGAGTACGAATATCAGCTTATATAAGCATTGCACTGTTTAACATTTGCTAATAGTCAAGCTTTACAATGCCAATTTAGCAAGAACATTTTCACATCTATTTTCTTGACTCTTCCTCTACCTGGTATTTGTCAATCAAACACACTGGTCAGAAATAGTAGCACTTTATTTATACTGTTCATTTGGGTAGCTTATTGCTTGCCATTTATCATTTAGTTTAATCACTATATACCAAGATTTGAAAGAATATGAACCCCCTCAAATCTCCAAGCTGTTTGTTGTCGTTTTTACAATCGCCCTTTTTTCTATCAGTACATTAGACAAAGAAATACACAGCTCTGCTTCATCAGTTTCCGTTAGGCAATCCAAGAAGCCCAAATAAATAAAACAAATTATATGCACCGGGTGGCCAGTTCTCCTTCCCTCTATCCCTGTTACGCAAAATGCAGCAGCAAACTTTTGGCACCAGAATGCCAAGTTCTCTTCCTTCTATCCCTTATTCGCAAATGCATCAAGTTTAATACTACTGGGATACCAGTTTTTCTGCATTGATCCTTCATATGCAACATCTGGATGCCAGGTACTCATTCGCAAGATGAAGAAGTAAGTTTTTTTTTTTTTTATCACTAAGACAGCAGGTTCTCTCTCTCTCTATCTCTCATTTGCAAATGCAGCAGAAAGCTTTTTGCACTGGGATACCAGGTTATCTCTTCTCTAACTTTCCTTTGCAAAATACAGCAGCTCACTTTTCCAGCACTGGATTGGCAGCTTGTGCCATCTATTATTTTCAAAAAAAAAATTATCATCACCGTGTTGCCAGTCTTTTCATGCTTAAGCCATTTGCCTTTATCTACTAAAACACTGTAAAACCTAAAATCAGGATGTGGGCCCAGCTAGTGAATCTTGTTTTAAACATATTTTGCACCACTGATTATACTGTAAATAGTACTGGAGATATAGAAAATTAGTCACTTCCCATATCTGTCTTATATTATATCAGTCATTCTTGTTTTTTTTCCATGTTTCAAATTTTCAAGTCAGAGCTAGGATCACATTCGTACACACTGCAACTGTTTGCAAGTAGATTGTAACCAGTGTGTATCCCCCTAAGGCAAGAAAGGAAAAAAAGAAGGAGAAAAAAGTAAAAGGAAGAAAAAAAGCACAAGGATAGGTGTGTTTTCAGTGTCATTAACACCGACTAATAATGATTCCCTTCCTGACACCACACCCTGAACCCGCTGCTCCACTTCTCCCTTGCAGCTGAGCCACCAACCACAATCCACCAGAGAGATCAAAAGAAAAAATATGTAACAATCACCTGATAACTCAATGTCACTAACAGGAAACTCACAGGTGCTGTTTTTAACTAAATCCACTGCAAATAAATACGATACCACAGGGACACTTATTGGATGCACTATGTGCTTCCGTGAGGAAATAATTTATACCACTGCAACTAAATTATACTAGACACAACAAATCATTTCATCACAAACACTTGCAAGGGCAGATTCCTATGAGTTGTTAGCTCCCTACTTAGGGATTGCACAATGCCCAAATAATATTGCCCCTAGCCCAATTGACATGAACACAAACCCAAGCATAAAATAATCCTTTTTAAAATATGGCCCTTTCCCTAAAACAAACTAGGGAGAAAGATCGACAACAGGAGAAAAGAAAAATGGTGACACTATCACATGTGCAGCCCGTCCTGCAGGAGATGATACAGTGTTACCTTACAGTGCATGAATACATTTTTTTCCTGTCATATTCAACTCCAACTGACTGCTCTGTTTGCCACGCCACATGATTAATGAATACAATAGACATCACCAATACATTTCAACAAACTTCACTCACTCCACTGCATGTGGGTCCTCAATTCAATATTTAGTCTGCATGTCTCACAGATTACAACCAATTCTTTCTCTGTATTAAATGCAACCACATTTTCCTGAACAAGAGAACTGATATCTGATTAGCTAGTATGTGGCTTAGCAGCAGTTGCTCTCAAAACAGCCTTACACTATGCACTTTATCATTGTACGGTTTTTGCAGTTATATTTCTATACTGTTACACCTTACTGAGTTTTAACAGGAAATATACTGGGTGTTGTTGTTCTGCTTATACAGCACAATGAATATTTATCCATTTTTAGTGTTGCCTTGCCTCATTGATTGAGTCAGTTTGACCTGCACACACACACACACACACACACACACACACACACACACACACACACACACACACACACACACTGTTACATTATTATAATCTAAGCACAGACACGCTTATTGCTCTCACTTTCCCACCCTCTGTCATGTGTCCACCTGCAAACCACTTGTTTGTTTTTCCATATTTTCAAGCACTATGTGCCTTGCACATGCTACATTAAGGGGGTAGGACAAAAAGATAAATACTTCTACATCACACTGCAGAGTCTTCCACTATATATATATATATATACATATATATGTGTGTGTGTTTGTGTGTGTGTGTGTGTGTGTGTGTGTGTGTGTGTGTGTGTGTGTGTGTGCTTGCACATCTGTGTGTTCTGAGCACGAGCTGAAAAGCTGCCACAACTAAAGTAGAAAAACATTTTAAATAAACTTTCACTTACCTCATAAATGCTGTGTGTACTGGGTATCTCACAACCTCCAAAAAAGCTTCCTGGGTTTTATTTATTTATTTTTATTATGTGGTTTTTTGTTAACCCTGCCTCTCTATGACTCACTGAGTATGAGAAACTATCAGTTATCTCAAGACGATCACAGCTTTTTCACCACAGTGCAGTGCAACACAAAACAAGACATGACGGCTGATGTTCAGAGTTGTGATCACTACTTGTTTTTACTCCAGATTCTGTACATAATTACTCTTCATGGTTTACCTAATGTAGTAGTTTTACAAAAAGTGCTCAATTAATGTGTTTAATTAAATTTGAAATATCTAGTTTTGTGTTTCTGTTTTCTAAAAACTTGACAATTGTGAACAACTTCACATCAGCTGCAGAAAGTGAGCGATCATGTCTCATATTTTTGGGAAGTTGAATTTGGAATTTTTTCTGGAACTTTCTACATCTTGGTATCATTAGTCTAATAGGCAACGGTCTCCTCTTATGTGTTCTTTTCATCTACAAGAATCTGAAAAATATCACAAGTATTTTTATCCTGAACCTGGCCTGTTCTGATTTAATTTTCACCATCACACTTCCTTTTTGGACTGTTGATTGTTTACATGACTGGATCTTTGGGGAATTTGTCTTAAAATTAGTGACTGGTACTTGTTGGTTTGTACAGCAGTGCCATTCTGCTGACTGCCATGACAGTGGAGCGTTTTATTACTGTCATACTGCACAACTGGCTGATCAGCTATGCCAGAATGAAGAGATGTGAAACTGGTGCCTGTGTAGCTGCCTGGGTCATCAGCATCTCAGCATCCCTGAGTGATGCAATGAAAGTAGTTGGTTGAAAGCTGGGATGGTTTTAGCTATTGTTACGATAAATCTAATGACAACCTCGGACATTATCTCCAAGTATCACTGTATCCCACCCACCCCATTTTCCCATTTCCCTCTATAAACCACCACTGTGCAGCACCAAATTCTATGTGCAATAACCCGAATTGTGTATACATAACACTATCTATTAACATATTTACTTTTTTACACCAGAATATTTGTACATTTTATGTTTTTTTCTGTTAATACTGTTCATATGTATTTAGTGCTGCTATTCTAAATACTTTCATACAATACAGTTTGTATTTATTTAATGTCACATCTTTTGCATAATCACTTGAAGTCATCCAAATCTATTTTTCTCTTTTTAATGTTTTAAGTCAAAGATTTGTACGGGTAAAGATGTGCATTTTCATGCTGCTCTTCCATTGAATGTTCCTGGAGATAACAGAATGCTATCAAAATCCAATGAAGCTGTGTTGACCAAGGGTGAGATCTAAAACCTGCAGGACACCGGCCCTCGAGGCCTGGAGTTTGAAACCTGTGGTGTAGATGTACTCTGGCATTTCTTCGTGTCAGATTAAAAACAGAGAAATTTGAGGTAAAGGGAAACAAACACAGGGTCAAAACTGACTGCACAGGAATCAACACAAGGAAGCATGATAACAGAAATGAGGGCAACACAAGCAACCTAAAAACTAGATAACCAAACTAAAACCTGACATTACAAAGAGTAGGCATGCAGGGGTGTTGAACTCCAGGCCTGGAGGGCCGGTGTCCTGCAGGTTTTCGATAACACGCTGGTTCAACACACCTGAATCAAATGATTAGTTCATTACCAGGCCTCTGGAGAACTTCAAAACATGCTGCCTTTAAATCAGCTGTGTTGTATCAAGGACACATCTAAAACCTGTAGGACACCGGCCCTCCAGGCCTGGAGTTCGACACCTGTGGCAGAGAGCAATTACAACTATAATAAGAAACAAAACCTGGAACACAATCTTAACCTCAGAACATTAAAGAAACCAGAAATAAAAGACCAAACGCATAAACATTGCATCACAGACCCACTGGGACCCAGACCCAAACTTCTACTCATCTCCGATTAGATCTACTTCTATTACTTAAAAATATTTATGTTAGAAAATTAGTTGTAATAAGTGACTGGCACCTACAAACATAGTCAAGAGGCTTAGCTGTTCAAGCCAAATTTAAGAGATAAGGGACTTGAGATTTGCTGTGACCAAAGATCTGGTTCCAGTATTCTAGAAACATTTAATAATTTGGGATTAACACAACAAAACAACATTAAAAGGGAGTGGCAGCTGCTAATGGCAGATATTAACTTTTGCTGGTTAGCGAAGATTATTAAAAATTGGTTTGAGCTAAGGGGAGAGGGGGGCGAGAGACCTATCAACAGACTGGTGCTGCAGCTACAACAATGCAGTCGTGGTTAAAAGATAGCTGAGCGTAAAAGTGACGCTCTTGAATTACCGGTCAATCTACGTCCTTACGCTCACCTATGGTCATGAGCTTTGGGTAGTGACTGAAAGAACAAAACTGCAGATACAAGTGGTGGACATGAGCTTTCTCCAAAGGATGGCTGGCCTCTCCCTTAGTAAGTGAATGGGTTAAATGCAGAGAGGAATTTCCCCACGGGGATCAATAAAGTATACATTATTATTATTATTATTATTAATATTATTGAGTTTGCAAAGAAAAGCGTCTGGACTTCTTTAAGTTGCTTGAAAAGCAACTTAAAGAAGTCAGACGCTTTTCTTTGCAAACTCCTTTGACTACGATGACCTGGATGACTGAGAACCTTCACAGACATATTATTATTATTATTATTATTATTATTATTATTATTATTATTATTATTATTATTATTATTATTAGATACAGGGTGAGAAGTTTGGCCATCTGGAAGGGGCTCCGATTATCTTCTCCACATCGAAAGGATGCAGTTGAGGTGGTTTTGGCCCACCAGAAGAAGAATCTGGGGCAGACCCAGGACATGCTGGAGAAAATATACCTTTTGGTTGACCTGTTAATGCCTTGGTGTTCCCCTGATAACCTAAAGGAGGACGCCAGGGAGAGACAGGTCTGGCCTTCTCTGCTTTGGCTGCTGTGCCTGCAACCCGGTGTTAGGTCTGCACTCGCAGGCCTCGCTAGTTCAGAGACTTCTTACCGTGAACAAAGCAAGATAATCAGAGCTCAATTCATTTTAACATGGAAGGGAAGCCGGTCTGGTCAGGATCTTGGAGCTACAAGCTCCCCACCTGATCCCAGCCAACTTCAAAACTCCAGTCTCCCCTCGCAGCCTTTTATTCAGTGACAACAGTTACACAAACACCCCATTGTAAAACCCATATGGTGTGTCATAAAAGTTAAGGCACTGTGTGTGTGTGCATGCGTGTGTGTGCATGCGTGTGTGTTTGTATACGTAACTTCCTGGTTACAACTGTTTTAACAACATCCCTAGTCATAAAAAGGGTCATCTCCCCTCACCCCGTATATGGCTTAACCCCTTTTAATGGTCCACCATACTCAAGCATAGGTGAGCCCATAAATGGCAGGAAGTAAACATTCCTTACTAAATAAGGAAACCAGAATGTTACATGCAAGTGTGCCTGCAGCACAAAATCACTCCAACACCCGGCTCCAGAGAAGTGGAAGAAAATGGATGGATGGATGGATGGATGGATGGATGGATGGATGGATGGGTGGATGGATGGATGGTTTTTGCTGCCAAAACTATTATAGTAACTCAAATATTCAGGCTCTATAACAATGGAAAATTTCTGGTGACAAGATCTCAGACAAATCAGGCTGGTGGGGTCACAGTGCGGCCCTACTGTAAAGGGTCTAACAGAAAAAAACAGAATAAGAGTGTGAGGCTTCTTTTTAACCACAGTGATGTGTAACATGTTTTGTTTCATGTTTAGTTTTCTTCCTCTTCTTATCTGCTTCCTCATCAAGAGCCTTGCTGCTGTACTACTTTAGCACTTTTATTATGTTCATCTACCTTTTTATGCTTTACATAGCATTAGAGATATCATAAATCAACACCATTTTTATGATCTGTGTTGGATTTTATGTTTTCATATTTAGTTGTATTTATATCATGTTTACATGTTTTCAGTAAGAAATACTTTCTTTCGAACAGAATACTGGGGTTTCTGCTTTTTTTCTAATTTTAGATCATCAATATCCTCATGCTTAAAAAACCCCCAAAACAAAACAAAAGTTACATTTATTTATTTATGAGTCTGTTTTGATTAGATGGCTTTGAAAAAACCCCCCATACATTCAACACTGTTTCATTTCATTTCAATGTAAAAAAAAGTGATTGCTCAAGCTTTTTTGCTTTTTTTTTTCTTCACAGTGTGGCTTTCGTTAGGGTGGTACTCTAGCTCAAAGACAAGACAAACTATCAGATATCTCACGAACATCACACGTTTTTCACCACAGTGAAATTCAACAGAAGACCTGAGATTGAGGTAAGTTTAGAGGAATGTAACATGCATATAGACAGTTATTTGTCAGGTTTAATTTGATGAAGTTTCATTTTTCATGTGACAATTTGTTTCACAAGTTAACTTTGAATTTTTTTTTTCATGATGTGGTTTTTGTTAAGGCAGAATCTCTGAATGAATGTGAAATAAACAGGAACTATTAGTTTTCCGAAGAACATTGCACAGCTTTTGTGATGAATCACAGGGCAGTTCAGCAGAAGACTTGACAGTTGATGTTTGCGGTAAGTTGCTGCGTTTGTTTTCTGAAATTTGATACTTTTTTAGTCACTTTGGTTTTATATAATATACAAAAACTAGAACCAAAATCAACAGTTTCTGTCACTTTAGAGAAAACTGGTCAATCATTGTGTTTGATTGCATTTTATTTCATATGTATGTTTTCCAGAAGATTGAAAATGGCAAACTTCACATCCACATCCAGAACGAGTGGTGATGCTGAATACATCTGTGATACTAATGTTCCCACCATCACTGGTCCCCTTTTCATCTTGATCTTCATCTTCAGTATCACATGCAACAGTCTCCTCTTATGTGTTCTTTTCATCTACGAGAATCTGAAAAATGTGACAAATATTTTCATCCTGAACCTGGCCTGCTCTGATTTGATCTTCACCATCACACTTCCATTCTGGGCTGTTGATCACCTACACCACTGGGTCTTTGGGGAATTTGTCTGCAAAGTTATCACTGCTGGATTCGATGTTGGTTTGTACAGCAGTGTCATTCTGCTGACTGCTATGACAGTGGATCGTTTTACTACTGTTGTACTGCACAACTGGCCGATCAGCCATGCCAGAATGAAGAGGTGTGCAATCGGTGCCTGTATAGCTGCCTGGGTCATCAGCATCTCAGCGTCAATGAGTGATGCAATGAAAGTAAAGGTTGAAAGCTGGGATGGTTTTAACTATTGCGGGGATGAATCTGAAGACAAGCTTGGACGTTATCTCCAAGTGTCACTGCTATTCTTCCTCCCATTTGCCATCATTATTTTCTGCTATTCTGCCATCCTCATGAAAGTTTTGCAAGGTTTAAACAGAAAGAAGTTCAGGACTGTGGCTGTGCTGTTGTGTATTGTTGCAGTCTTTTTCATTTGCTGGGGGCCATACCATATTATGCTTTTAATCAAGTCTCTCAATACAAACAAAGATTGTAATGTACTGAAACGGTTAGAAGTTGCCTACCATATTTGTGAAATGCTTGCCTATTCTCACTGCTGTATGAACCCTCTGCTGTATATGCTCTCACAGAAGTTGCGAAATCATCTGTTGAATCTTTTGCGCTGTGAAAAAGTGAACAGGAAGAAGAGAGAAAGAAGCAGCAGCCTCAACACTTCACAACATTTCACATTGCAGAGCTCTGCTGTTTAGATGGAACTGCACAACTAATCAGTTGACAGTCACTAATGAAGTTAAACATTGACTTGGGCTGACAGAGTCTAAAAGTACTTTGAAGTGTAAGTGTATTAACACAGTCCCTGAGGCAAACGGAGAGCAGTAATTAGATTAACTTGGACTGTAAAAGTAACAATATCTGGTGTATTTTTACTTATACCTTTATTTTAAAGTAGATATGACAAATTACTTTTTTAATTCACAAAAAGTGTAAAGGTTGGGATAAACATGCTTTAAAATTATTGAAATGCTGACACTGATGTAACAGAAATATCAGTCAACCTTAACTAGATAACCAGAACCTTAAATACAATGTGAAAAGTCAAATGAATTGTACTTAATAGACAATTCAATATGTGTCCAGTTACTTAAACTTTAGGGAAAAACAGTATTAGACTGCTACATGACTCCTTCTGTATGTTCTTTTCAAAATGGTGGAAACTGAAACTTCCAGATTTTATGGCTACAAAGGAGGTTAAGTGATACGTTTTTGTAGATAGCATGATTCTGTTGCTTAAACTCAAGTTGTTTCTTCAATTTCCAAGTCCTAACTTTGATTTAGTAGGATTTCAGAAATGCACAATAGTTTTACCCCTTCCAAAAGAAGTGTGAGTACCTCGCATGTTCAACCAATGTCCATACTTCAGGAAGTAGAGGGCAGGATGAGGCAGACATTATTTTACTCAGGACAGCTATAAGGGGCAGTAGGTGGAGGAAGGCCAGACATCAGAGCAGGAATTTGAAAGCTCAGAGGAGGACAAATCAGCTTTTGAGGGGACCTAGTTCTAATAAGAACAACTGTTTAATGCAGGGCTCTGAAGTTTAGACATTACAATATGTAGAAGGGGAAATAAGAATGTATTCAATTTAATTCACACACACACACACACACACACACACACACACACACACACACACACACACACACACACACACACACACACACACCAACTAAGAATCTGATTTCTTCTTTTTTCCTCTCCTCTTGTTAATGTAACTAATAATATATATGTAAATAAAAGTGGACTAAATCATATGCCTTCGTACTTCATTTCACTTGAATTATCGTTTCACTTCCAATCTGAAATTCAACCTGGGCTGAAAATTTTGTTTTGTCTTGTTTTGCATAAACAAGAAAACAGGACAACCGTGCCCGCAATCAGAGGACCACCTGTTTGGTGGTCTAAATATCAGCGCTCACATGGTGGTCCCACGATGACATCAAACAGAAAACAGGGAACTGGGTTTTAGAAAAAAAAATCAGCACACAAACAACAGCCTATCTGAATTTAGTGGTTTGCAGTTATAGCCAGATCAACAAGCAGATTCTTGAATAGTACAATAGTCAAAGTACCAAATGATCTTGATCTCTCTGATAATGGTACAAGAATAAAGCCCTCTGAAAAGAGAAAAGTCTCTTAAACAGCACACAACAAGGCTTCCATGGAAACATGATTCCCTTCACAGGCCGTGCCTCAATTCAACATTTAGTCTGCTTATCTTGCAGTTTATGACAGCTCCTTCTCTATAATGAAATGCAACCACAATTTCCTGAACTAAAGAAATGTTGTCTGATTAGTTAGTTCCTTTTTGTTACACCTGACTTAACTTTCTGTTTTAACGGGATATGTATTAGGTGTTGCTTTGCTTATGTATCAGAATGAATATTTATTCTAGTAATGCTTTGCTTAATTTCTTGCACAGATGCTATCTCTTGCCTTCATGCTGATCAGTGCACATCCTGCTTCTTTAGTTGTTCAGGCCAAATGGAAAAAAAAAATATCTAAAAAAAAAAGAGCAGAAAAACATTGCTATGTGTGATTTTTAATTTCTTGAGCCTCATCTTATACAATAGCTCTTATCCATGATGGACTTTGGGTGTTGTCATTTGCCCCTTCTCAGGCCCCAGGATTATTTCTGGATGCTTCTAAACTGCATTTGTTTTCATCAAGATGTGACTAATGTATTTGTAACACAATGCATTTATTAATTCAGTTCATGACATTAACCTGATTGATACAGCTTTAACTATTAATGATGTAATAATGTTATATCGTCATTACTTCAGTTACTCAGTAGTTATTTGCTGACAAGACTTGAATATGTAAATCATGTTCTTGAAGAGGGACTACCATTATGTAATTATTGTCACTAAATAATAAATATTATTTTTTAATTATTTATTTTGAGACTATCATTTTTTTTATTGTGTTTTATTGTATTTTTATTGGCTATTATGGCACTTTTACTCTTTTTGTGTACAGCGCTCTGTGAACACATACTGCAATGAAAGCAGCTCAGTTGAGCTTCACATGGAGAAATCAGCACTTTATGTCCTCTGCATTAAAACAGCTTCCTGTGGGTCTTTCTAAAGGGAACAAGCTTGGAAGATCACATCAGATATCCTACTTCTGCAACTCAGTTTCTAACCTTTGGTGCAATTTTGAGGCTTGTAATGAACTCCATGACGGGATATTCGGAGAGTGGGTCTGTGGAGTAGGGACAGGAATTTATTATCTGAGACTGCACATTTTTTAAAAAAATCCTGTTTTCTCTATTGATCCTTCAAATGCAAAGCAGCAGTGAACCCTTCCAGAACTGGGATGCCAGATTCTTTCTTTATCTTTCATTTGGAAAATGCAGCAACAAACCTCTCTGCATCTATTATTGCAAACGGCAGCAGGGAACCCTTCTGCCTCCGGATGTCAGTTTTCTGCCATCTATCTATTGTTTGCAAAACAAAAAACAAAAAACAAACAAAAAAAAGCTATGGGCACTTCCCTCTATCCCTCTTTCGCAAAATGCAGCATCAAGGTTTTTGGCACCGGCATGCCTGTTTCAATTCCCTCTATCCCTCTTCTGCAAATGCATCAGCAAATTTTCTACCACTGGGATGCTAGTTTTTCTTCATAGATCCTTCCTATGCAAAGCAGCAGTGAACCTTTCCTGCATCGGGATGCCAGATTCTCTTTCCTCTATCCCTCTTTCACAAATGCAACAGTAAGCTTTTCCCCACTGGGATGCCAGGTTCTCTTTCTCAATTCCTCCTTTGCAAATGCAGCAGCAAGTTTTTCTGAATCTATCCTCCATATGCAAAAGCAGCAGTACACCTTTCTGCCACGAGGATGCCAGTTTTTCTGCCAGCTATCTATCCTTGGCAAACATCTTCTGCCTGTAGGACAGCTACAGGCAGAAGATGGAGAACCAGCTTCAGCAAAACAATGTTGGTGAAGTCTGGAGAGGCCTCAGAACCATCTCAGGCCACAAACATCAGAACTCTCTGCCTGGGAGGGATGTGAGGTGGGCAAATGAACTGAATCATTTCTTCAACAGATTTGATTCAGCCATGAGGCAGTCTCCAACATCGGCTGCAGACTCACCCACCCCCACTGCTGCTGTTCCACCTCTGACACCTCAGACACTTCACACCTCCTCTATTCACCCTGCTCACTCCTCCCCACCCCCAACAACAGCATCCAATAGGGCTTTGGAGTTGACGTCACTGGAGATGGGCCACGCCCCCTTTCCGCCATGACAGTAGGCTAGACACAGGATACAGCTTCAGCTATGGTTCGTACGTGTTGTGTTATCAGTTGCAACGTTTGATCACACGATCGTGAAGGCAAGAAGCTGGATAATGGGCTCTCTTTTCATCGTTTTTCAACCTGGAGGCAACGTGAGGGATCCCATGTATCCGATATTACTAAACAAAGACGTCAGGCTTGCATTGCAGCGGTGAGACGAGCAGATCGAGTTCTGTGCAATCCCCAGCTTTTTGTTGGTTTGCTCTCCGCATCTTCTTTCCGGTGAGTTCTAAATTAATTCATATCACTATTAAAATGCTTTTAGTGTTATTTTCAATGTGCTGAGGTCATAGATAATGAGATAAAACATGCTAATGTGTGATGCTGCAGAACCACGTCATGTCATCATGTCGACTGAGTAGCTTATGATTTAGCATTATTGCAGGCAAACCAGCATATGAAATGGATGTAACAAATCCAGACTGGGCACCAACACTGCTCATGGGCCTCTAAAAACATACTAAATTGCTCTCATTTTACACTAATCCGCACATAACTTCCAGATGAATCACACACCTGTCATGTGCACTAATTTTATCTTACAGGCTTTTATGCAGCTGCAGAGTCTGATGGTGTGCCCCGTGCAGAAGTAATCGATGAAGATCTGACAGAAGAACAACAACAAAATTACAATGTCATAGCTGTGGACAGCAGTTGTGTTGGACAAGTGGAGGTTGAGGTACCACCTGTAAATGTGGACAGTGGTGATTGGACAGACAGCATCACAGAAGCTAAAGGGCAGACAAAGCATTGTGTATGCAATGAACAGGGCAGAGCAGAAATAAACACAACACTGCTTGATAAGATTGTTAAGGTTTGCTGTGTTTTGGTGAATATGTGCCCCAGTGTGGTTGTCAAACCAGCGCCAAATGAAACTTGCTCTTGTTGAGTATTCATAAAGCTGTTGTGTTGCATGTGTAGTTCATTGTAAATAATTGTACTTTGTGTGAAGTAATTTCAATAAAACAGAAAAGAATAGTATACATGTGTTTTTTTTTTTTATTCTTGATCTTATCACATGTACTTAGCAAGTACATAGAAATGAAATGCAAACTATTTACATGGCAACACACAGCTGGCATCAATCTTGAACCACAAAATGAAACATTACAGGCTATTTAGAGCAGCACATTGTTTGGAGAAGTATTTCCCAACAAGTTCAGGAAGACACACTTTAAGAAAGAAGTCTTGTGCTTGCTTTAAACGTGGTTCCCAGAAATCCACATCAGGGAAGATGCGTATGACAGCAAGGTCTCTCTGTGTCCACACAACGAGGTCACAGTGCAGTTTCATTCAGTCGTTGTGAGTGCAGTACCTGAAACACACAAAAACCACTTTTAATAAAAGGTCTGTAATGAACCAAGGCTAATATAGATGGTTTGGCTGTACGTGCAAATCAAAAACTGTAACAAGGAAGTTGTTTAGAAAGTTATCATGTTCAAACCGACTTACCTTTGTCTTAACGACAACGTACAGTTGTCGCAGCGTGGAGGCATAAAGATGGACAAATCTTGCACCCAGCCGTTCGTGAATTGGATGTGGGCCTCCAGGGATTTATAATTCTTAAACTGGTTTGCTGTGTATGCGCTGACTCCACAGACAAGGTATGCAAAGATCGGGATAGGACAAAGGCGGTAAGATAAAATTAGTGCACATGACAGGTGTGTGATTCATCTGGAAGTTATGTGCGGATTAGTGTACAATGAGAGCAATTTAGTATGTTGAGCAGTGTTGGTGCCCAGTCTGGATTTGTTACATCCATTTCATATGCTGGTTTGCCTGCAATAATGCTAAATCATAAGCTACTCAGTCGACATGATGACATGACGTGGTTCTGCAGCATCACACATTAGCATGTTTTATCTCATTATCTATGACCTCAGCACATTGAAAATAACACTAAAAGCATTTTAATAGTGATATGAATTAATTTAGAACTCACCGGAAAGAAGATGCGGAGAGCAAACCAACAAAAAGCTGGGGATTGCACAGAACTCGATCTGCTCGTCTCACCGCTGCAATGCAAGCCTGACGTCTTTGTTTAGTAATATCGGATACATGGGATCCCTCACGTTGCCACCAGGTTGAAAAACGATGAAAAGAGAGCCCATTATCCAGCTTCTTGCCTTCACGATCGTGTGATCAAACGTTGCAACTGATAACACAACACGTACGAACCATAGCTGAAGCTGTATCCTGTGTCTAGCCTACTGTCATGGCGGAAAGGGGCGTGGCCCACCTCCAGTGACATCACGCTCCAAAGCCCTATACACACTCAACACAAGGCTCCAGCCTGTCTCTCTCAACCACCCAGGTTCGGAGGGAACTGAGGAGGATTAAAGCCAAGAAGGCAGCGGGTCCAGATGGCATCAGCTCGAGGGTCGTCAGGTCCTGCGCGGACCAACTGTGTGGTGTGATGGAGCACCTCTTCAACCTGAGCCTGAGGCTGGGAAGAGTCCCACAGCTCTGGAAAACTTCCTGTGTTGTTCCAGTGCCAAAGACTTCACGCCCCAAGGACCTCAACAGCTACAGGCCGGTGGCTCTGACATCCCACCTGATGAAGACCCTGGAGCGGCTGGTCCTGGCTCAGCCGGCGCCTTGTGAGCTCATCACTGGACCCACTTCAGTTTGCCTACCAGCCTGGCATTGGAGGCGGATGATGCCATCATTCACCTCCTACATCGTTCCCTCGCTCACCTGGAGACCGCTGGGAGCACTGTGAGAATCACGTTCTTTGATTTCTCCAGTGCCTTCAACACCATTCTTCCCTCGGTTCTGAAGGACAAGCTGGAGAACTCTGGGTGGACCATCACCTCACTACCTGGATTTTGGACTACCTCACCGACCGACCACAGTATGTGAGGACTCAGGGCTGTGTGTCGGACAGGGTCGTCTGCAGTGCACGGGGCCCCACAGGGGAACGGTTCTGGCTCCGTTCCTCTTCACCATCTACACTGCAGACTTCTCCCACAACTCCACCCAGTGCTTCCTGCAGAAGTTCTCTGATGACTCTGCAATAGTCGGCCTCATCACTGATGGGGACGACAAGGAGTACAGAGGACTGACTCAAGACTTTGTGGACTGGTGCCAGCTGAACTACCTCCAGATCAACGCCAGTAAAACCAAGGAGCTGGTGGTAGACTTCCGCAGGCACAAGCATCCTCCACTGCAACCACTGAACATCCAAGGTATGGACATCGAGGCTGTGGACAGCTACAGGTACCTTGGTGTTCATCTGAACAACAAACTGGACTGGACTCATAACTCAGACGCCCTCTACAGGAAAGGGCAGAGCAGGCTGTACCTGCTTCGGAGACTCAGGTCGTTTGGAGTGGAGGCCCACTCCTGAAGACCTTCTATGACTCTGTGGTGGCCTCAGCCATCTTTTATGGTGTGGTCTGCTGGGGGCAGCATCTCTGCTGGGGACAGGAAGAGACTGAACAGGCTGATCCGAAGGGCCAGCTCTGTTCTAGGATGCCCTCTGGACCCAGTGAAGGTGGTGAGTGACAGGAGAATGGTGGCTAAGCTGTCATCCCTGTTGGACAACATCTCCCACCCCATGCATGAGACTGTGACGGCACTGAGCAGCTCCTTCAGTGGGAGACTGCGGCACCCACGGTGTGGGACGGAGAGATTTCGCAGGTCTTTCCTCCCCACTGCTGTCAGACTCTACAATAAAGACTTTTGCAGCTGATCAAACACACAAACCCACACATGTGCAATAAGACTGCTATACGTGCAATTCTTCTTCTGACGAAGTTGTGTTTTTGTATTTTCCTACTCAGTTGTATATAGTATTTGTATTTCTATTTTATTCTATTGTATATATTATTCTATTCTATTTTATTCTATTGTATATAGTATTTTATTTTATTTTATTGTATTTTATTGCATTCCAGTGTTTTCTAATTTCTGCTACATAACTTTGCACTTTTGCTGTAACAAAACAAATTTCCCACCTGTGGGACTAATAAAGGCCATCTTATCTTAAATAAATAATAATAACATGGGCACCGGGTTGCCAGTTCATTGCTCTACTGTCCTTCCTTTTCAATATGCAACAGCAAACTTCCTGACACCTGGATTCCCAACCCGGGTTGGGATTCCAGGTTCTCATTCGCAAAATGCAGAAGCAAGTTTTTCTACCACTAAGACGGCAGGTTCTCTCTCTCTATCCCTCATTTGCAAATGCAGCAGAAAGCTTTTTGCACTGGGATACCAGGCTCTCTCTCTTCTAACCCTCATTCGCAAAATATAGCAGCTCACTTTTCAGAATCAGAATCAGAATCAGAATCGTGTTTATTGGCCAAGTATATGTGCAGACAAATACAAGGAATTTGGTTCCGGTAGATGGTGGCTCTCAAGCACAGCAATCACACACACACACACACACACACACACACACACACACACACACACACACACACACACACACACACACACACACACACACACACACACACACACACACACAGCACTGGATTGGCAGCTTGTGCCATCTATTATTAAAAACAAAAAAACATTATTGTCACCCTGTTGCCAGTCTTCTTCTCCATATCAGTTCTCTATCGCTCTTTTGCATCATGCAGATGCAACTTCCCGGAACCGGGATGACAGTTTTTCTTTTCATGTACTGTTCATTTGTAACACAGCAGCCCTTCCTGCCAGTTTCTACATTATTGTTTTCTTTTTTGGGGTATGCAGCAGCAAACCTGGCACCAGGGGCTGTTTTTTTTTGTTTTTGTTTTGCCATTTGACCATCATTCAACATTACTGGCACCGGGTTGCTGGTTTGTTGCTCCACTATCCCTCCTTTCCATTAAACTACAGCAAACCTTTCTCGTCACAGGGTTTCCAGTTTCTCTGCCATCTATCCCTTCCCCATTACATGCAGCAATGCACCTTTCTGCACTGGGTCTCCAGTTCCTCTTTCAACATTCTCTCCTTTGCAAATGCAGCCGCAACAACTTCACACCAGGATGCCAGGGCAGCTTCCACTAACACACAGCTGTGTGTGTGTGTGTGTGTGTGTGTGTGTGTGTGTGTGTGTGTGTGTGTGTGTGTGTGTGCTGGAGACCAGCTGAAAATCTGAACTGGGTGTCAAACCAGTCAACTAAGCATTTTGTGTGATTTGCAATAAACACTCCTTAAAGTTGTGTTGGGTCAATCACTACAATCCCACTTATACAAACTTCAAGTCAAAAGATTGTCCAGGGATGAGTTAAGAATAAATAACTCAATAGGTCAGTTTCAGCAAATCTTTATACAATTGTATTATTAAAAGGGTTTGCAATACAATTGGACCAGTAACAACCATACAACCCACACAGGTGCTGTTTTTAACTAAATCCACTCCAAATAAATACAATACCACAGGGACACTTATTGGATGCACTATGTGCTTCCGTGAGGAAATAATTTATACCACCGCAACTAAATTATACTAGACACAACAAATCATTTCATCACAAACACTTGCAAGGGCAGATTCCTATGAGTTGTTAGCTCCCTACTTAGGGATTGCACAATGCCCAAATAATATTGCCCCTAGCCCAATTGACATGAACACAAACCCAAGCATAAAATAATCCTTTTTAAAATACGGCCCTTTCCCTAAAACAAACTAGGGAGAAAGATCGACAACAGGAGAAAGGAAAAATGGTGACACTATCACATGTGCAGCCCGTCCTGCAGGAGATGATACAGTGTTACCTTACAGTGCATGAATACATTTTTTTCCTGTCATATTCAGCTCCAACTGACTGCTCTGTTTGCCACGCCACATGATTAATGAATACAATAGACATCACCAATACATTTCAACAAACTTCACTCACTCCACTGCATGTGGGTCCTCAATTCAATATTTAGTCTGCATGTCTCACAGATTACAACCAATCCTTTCTCTGTATTAAATGCAACCACATTTTCCTGAACAAGAGAACTGATATCTGATTAGCTAGTATGTGGCTCAGCAGCAGTTGCTCTCAAAACAGCCTTACACTATGCACTTTATCATTGTACGGTTTTTGCAGTTATATTTCTATACTGTTACACCTTACTGAGTTTTAACAGGAAATATACTGGGTGTTGTTGTTCTGCTTATACAGCACAATGAATGTTTATCCATTTTTAGTGTTGCCTTGCCTCATTGATTGAGTCAGTTTGACCTGCACACACACACACACACACACACACACACTGTTACATTATCATAATCCAAGCACAGAGAAGCCAATTGCTCTCACTTTCCCACCCTCTGTCATGTGTCCACCTGCAAACCACTTGTTTGTTTTTCCATATTTTCAAGCACTATGTGCCTTGCACATGCTACATTAAGGGGGTAGGACAAAAAGATAAATACTTCTACATCACACTGCAGAGTCTTCCACTATATATACATATACACAACACCCAGCACGCCCCTGCGGGCGGTTTATCCTTCAAGCTCGGGTCCTCTACCAGAGGCCTGGGAGCTTGAGGGTCCTGCGCAGTATCTTAGCTGTTCCCAGGACTGCGCTCTTCTGGACAGAGATCTCCGATGTTGTTCCCGGGATCTGCTGGAGCCACTCGCCTAGCTTGGGAGTCACCGCACCTAGTGCTCAGATATATATATATATATATATATATATATATATATATATATATATATATATATATATATATATATATATATGTGTGTGTGTGTGTGTGTGTGTGTGTGTGTGTGTGTGTGTGCTTGCACATGTGTTTGTGTTCTGAGCATGAGCGGAAAAGCTGCCACAACTAAAGAAGAAAAACATTTTAAATAAAATTTCACTTACCTCATACATGCTGTGTGTACTGGGTATCTCACAACCTCACAAAAAGTTTTCTGGGTTTTATTTATTTATTTTTTTTTATTATGTGGTTTTTTGTTAACCCTGCCTCTCTATGACTCACTGAGTATGAGAAACTATCAGTTATCTCAAGACGATCACAGCTTTTTCACCACAGTGCAGTGCAACACAAAACAAGACATGACGGCTGATGTTCAGAGTTGTGATCACTACTTGTTTTTACTCCAGATTCTGTACATAATTACTCTTCATGGTTTACCTGAAATACAAAAACTGAAATCAAAATTTTGTTTTTTTCAAAAAAGTGCTCATTTAATGTGTTTAATTAAATTTGAAAAATCGTTTTGTGTTTCTGTCTTCTAAAAACTTGACAATGGTGAACAACTTCACATCAGCTGACGAAAGAGAGTGATCATCAATGTTCCCTCTAATTTTTCACGTGTCTGAGCGAACACACAAACTCCCTGAGCGGTCCCTTGGACCACTGTGAGCGACATCAGACGTGTGCACTGTGGTCACGCCAGCATCGAATTCATCCAAGTTACATGGTTTATTAAAATAATCAAATTACAGCATTTACATTTATGTTAGACTACTTTTAATTAACTGCTTTAGCCCACTTACAATGGAAATTAAAAAAAAAAAAATCTAGTAATTGACCTGTGTAGTGTGTTAACACTATTGGAAGTAAAAATAACTCCAATTTCAAAAACACAACTTTCTTTTTTTTTAAATTTTTTCATAAAGCTCTGACTTGTATTATGAGTCTGTGGTCTGGGAGAGAGTCCTATAACTCTCTGTGTGCAAAATACAGTATATAATGACCAATGTTGGGCAATTAATTATATAGTTACTTCTTCAAAAATGTAACTCAGTTTGGCAAACAACAAAGTTTTTTGCAGCTATTTTTTACATGCAGCCAAGGCATCTTTAAATAAACATTTCAAACTATTTACAGAACAATCAGCTGTTCTGCATCAAATCTGATGCCACACAAATTATTTGTGCCACTCCAAAAAATAATTTCTGTCCACTATGAGATAAAGGAGAACAACAGCCTGATACCTGCAGGCCTGACAACAGGAGATGTATCACTCCTGTAACACCTGTAACATTCAGCAGTCGCCTCATTGTTCTGACACACACAACAAAACTATTGACTACACTACACACTAATTTGCGCTAAACGTTGCAAATCTCTCACATCTCAAAGCACCGCCGTCACTCCTAAAACTTCCCCCCGTTTCTTAACAACTAGATGTCACGTTGCCATATCATTTTTTGATTGGTCGACATGGTACTTTTTTGGACGAATAGGAAAGGGAGAGGGGGTGGAGTTTGTTTTTGCTCACAGGCGGAGAGTGCCTTTTTTCTTATAAATCGCCGTTTTTACCGTTTCTTCCCGCAGTAAATATAAACAACGATAGTATTCAGGAAGAAAACCAAACATTGCATATTTTTTATCATAACTTTGGTTTTACGTGGCCTATCAACACAATTTAAAAACTGGTATAAAGTCCACACTTTTTCCGTCAATTGTTCCGTCTGTCCTGCTCACATCTCCAATGGTTGTACATGTTGTCATTAACGTGGCTTCACTCCACATCAGCCACGCCGCTTTGCCAGCTAAAACACCGGTGTCGGCACATAAAGACGCTGTCATTGCCTGTCAATGACGTTGATTGGCTGCTTATATACGCATTATTGGCTGAACTATGGGATAAGGTGCCATCGTTCTAATCCCATATGGGAGCAGCCAGTCACTCACTGACTAACACTGCAAAATAGGATTGTTGAAGTATTAATTTTAATTTCAATTCAGGTTAGATTTTTTTTTGTGCGCAACGCAGATTTTCTGTGCGCAGAGACCGTGCCAGCAGTAGGCAATTGCGCACGTGCGCAGCTTAGAGGGAACATTGGTGATCATGCTGGATATTTTTGGGAAGTTGAATATGCAATTTTTTCTGGAACTTTCTACATCTTGGTATCATCAGGCAACGGTCTCCTCTTATGTGTTCTTTTCATCTACAAGAACCTGCAAAATATCACAAGTATTTTTATTCTAAACCTGGCCTGCTCCAATTTGATTTTCACCCACACTTCCATTTTGGACTGTGTTTTGGGGTCTTTTTGGCCTTCCTTCCAGCTTTATTTGATAGACACAGTGAAGAAAGGACGGGAAAGGGGGGGCAGAGGGGGGTACACGACAATGGGCTGTGGGTCGGACTCGAATCCGGGCCAGCCACTCTCAGCCGTATGACATGTGGTCGCCAGCTCAATGCACTGAGCTAAACCGGCGCCATGATTCTGGGCTGTTGATTGTCTACAACAGTGGTTCTCAAACTTTTCACAGTGAGTACCACCTCATAAAATATATGGCTCTTAAAGTACCACCCTTATGACCGACATTATACTACAGAAGCATAGGCCTATTTAACACCGTGTACAGTTTACACGAGACAATTTTATTTCTTATATGAATGTTATTTATTTTAACTGTCATAAACAGGATGTGATGAATGCATTAAAGCATTCACAGCAGGTGGGATATCCGGTCTTTAAGCACTGACGTATGAACCCTGCTTCTGGGTCCAAACTACTCTGCAAGGCTATTGTGTTTGTAACACATTTTAATGCATTGTATCTTGTTCTATTTAATCTGAATAAGCCCCTAAAAAAAGGCAGTAATCACTCTTGGCCTCTCTCAGTTTTTACTACCACTATTCATTGGCAGTAAGTTTTAAAGCTCTGTTTTTCAAACCTTACAGTCCAGGCCATGCAGCAGTATATTAATGACTAACCTGGTATTGTAGATGGATTATCTCAGTTGTTCTCCTGACTGAAGTTTGGTCCGTTTGCAGAATCCTGCCATGCAATTGCATTTGTCCCAAACCATCGGGAACCCTCACGTTAACTTTTATCTGTGGAAAAAAGTTAGCATTCAACCTCCAGTTTCACTGTGCTAATGTGTTTATATTATGCAAACCACAGCTGTGTAGCTAGCCAACACGTATCACATCATTATATACCCCGCTAGCCCAACCTCAGTAACCCTACAAATGTCACTGCTGTTTAGTTTTCTGTCTTCATGTATTTTGGAGTGATAGCAGAACTGTATATTTTAATATTTCAGAAATTCCTCAGTCAGAACATGGTGTATTATTTAATCTTATTTTTTTAGGAGACTTAGCGTACCACTAGAGGGAGCCAATGTACCAACATGCCGTACTTCCCATTTGCCATCATTACTTTATGCTATTCTGCTGTCCTCAAGACAGTTTTGCAAGGTTTAAACAGAAAGAAGTTCAGCACTGTAGTTCTATATACCTAAAGATTGTAAAGCACAGGTACGGTTTCATATCGCTTACTTATTCTCATTGCTGTGTAAACCTTCTGCTGTGTATGCTCTCACAGAAATTGCGAAGCATCTGTTGAATCTTTTGCGCTGTGAAAATGTGTGCAGAAAGAACAGAGAGAGAGATGCTGGCCAGACTGTAGCTGTCATTGGACAGAGATCTGCTGTTCTGTTGGAACTGCACAACTTTCCATTAAACAGCTACTTGTGAAATTAAACATTGAATCAGTCTATCAATACTTTCACACATACAATACAGTTTGTACTTTTTTAATTTCACATCTTCTGCATGATCACTTAAAATTATCTAAATCAATTTTTCACTTTTCAATGTTTCAAAAGATATGCATGGGAAAAGATGTGTATAATAAGCTGTTTTCACTTTTCTGATCTCAGATGTATGACATGTGATGGTAGGCTAGACTGAAACATGCTCCATTGTAATTAGTTTTATGTGGTCACTAATAGAGTCAAACTACTGTTAAGTGGAAGTATATTAACACAGTCATTGGGGGAAACAGGGAGCAACACCTACTGTAGAGTGACATGGACTGCATGCACAAGGCAATGTCACTTTGCTCTTTTATTCTATTTTCAAGTAGATCATAATACATGTAGCTATGAGAAATTAAAAAAAAATATATAGTAAGTGTAAAGGTTTGAATAAACATACAGGAGAGGTTGTAAATGTTGCCCTTTGAAGTCTGTAATGAACTCTACATGAAGATTTCCCTTTTCATTCTCATTCCTTTCCATATATTTACATGTCCAAATGTAGATAATGACAAAACAGGGTGTGTGTCTGGAGGCTGAGTCTGTGACCCAACATTTTGAGGTTTTTTTGTGTTTTGATTGCTTATTATAAATTGAGATAATGTTAAGTCCTATTATTATTATTAGTTTGTCTTAGTTGAGTTTTAGTCTAGCTTATGTTTCTTCTGTGTCTCCTTATTTATGAGTCTTTTCCTGTCCACTGTGCAGTCTGTCTTGTTCTCTGTTTTACTTTTAGTTAAGTCAGTGCTTTCATCTTTCTTATCTGTTCTCATGTGTTTCTCCTTCTGTTCCATGTCTCCCCAGTCTGTCATGTGTTTCATGTCTGCATATTCCATGTTGTCAAGCTTGTGTTATCATGTCTACGTCTCTCCATGTTTACTGTTTTATTTTGAAAGTCTTGTGTTTCCATGTTCAGTATGTTTAGTTTTGCATCCCCTGTGGTGTCATGTTCAGCTGTGTTTCCCCTGATGTTTCCACTTCTCTCATTATCCTTTTGTGTATTTAAGTCTGTCTCCCTGTGTTCACTGTCGGTTCATCTTTTTTCCTCCCTCCATGTCACGTCAGGTTGTTCATGATTCGGTCCAGGTCCCAGGCCCTCTTGTCATAATCATCATAATCATCCCTAGTTATTCTCAGTTTATGTTTATGTTTTAATTTTATTTTTAGTTCTCTATCATTTATACTCTGGCTGTTCATTCATTCCTCTCCAAAATGTTGAGGAAATTGATTTTACAATGCTTAGACATAAACAGGAATTAGCTCCTTAGACTATGATTAGATTAGGTAAATTAGCTGAAGGGATTATAATATCAACGTTGGATTTGTTTGTTTTTTTTACATACATTTTTTTCAAACAATACTGGGTCAGTAATCTTAGCCCTCTAGAGTACAGTGTTGGTCCTGGGCAACAGAAAATGTTTTTAAGCCTCATTCCCAGCAAATGTAAATTTAAATGATGCCAACCAATAAGAGTGTTTGAATCTTTTTCTGACACATGGTCACAGGATTGTGTGAGAAGAAAGGTAAAAATATTTGCCCTAGTAATCACATTAAAAATGAGATAAACTGTAAGAAAAAATATCTTTGATTGTAAGAAGACGTAGAAAGGGTTTTTTGTCAGGTTTTATTAAGTGTTTTTTCTTTTGTATATTCAGAAATTCAGTTTTTCTTTTCGTTGCCTCAGGGCAACATTGTGACATAAGGGGATACTTTTCGAGGGTATTGAGTATTTGTGTACAAGTTTGTGTACCTTTCACATGTTGCTGATGTGATGTGATACCTTTTGCACATTGGGAGGCCATAAAAAATTTCACCATTTCAGCGACAACAGTTGCCAGGTCACAAGGAAAAAAAATCGGATTTGATCAAAAAAATCGGAATTGAGCATTAAGACCTGCAGTGTGAACGTAGCCTTAGATTCCTTAGAACAATTCTCCACTGGACTCGCCCAGGTTGTTACCTCATGGCCCCCTTCTGATATCACTTCACCTGCTGAAAAAGTAAGACGTAAAGACCGTTACTGGACTATTATTCATTCAATCCTCGGAACCACCCTGACTCTCCTGTCCCTCTGTTTCAGTGCCCTAGACCACCAGCTCTCGAACCACAGTTCTGTGTCAATCCTGTGTGCCTGTATCCAGTCGCTCCAGCCTCGAGCCCACTGTTTATATATACTGATTTTAATTATACCCAGTCTAGAATCTAATAGCTTTTGTTAACTATTCATACCTAGTCCCCGTGCTGTATCTGCTGTTGGGTTTACCTCTCGTCTCTGATGGCCAAGCAGTGACACCTGCTAAACATTAGCATAGTATTTATGATTAGTACTGCTCTTGTTGAGAACAGATCAGCTGGCTCTAGTATCTCAGAAATGTTCTCTTGTCTTCGAGGATTAAAATGGAAAACAGTTTTTACACAGTCAGCAATAAAAAGTGGTTGGCAGCTTTTAATGATGGAGATTGACTTTTCAATTTAATTTAATTTATATAGCGCCAAATCACAACAACAGTCGCCTCAAGGCGTTTTATATTGTAAGGTAGACCTTAAATTAATACATACAGAGAAAAAAACCCAACAATCATATGACCCCGCTATAAGCAAGCACTTTGGCAACAGTGGGAAGGAAAAACTCCCTTTTAACAGGAAGAAACTGCTGGCAGAACCAGGCTCAGCAAGGGGCGGCCATCTGCTGCGACCAGTTGGGGAGAGAGAAGGAAGACAGGATGAAAGACATGCTGTGGAAGAGAGACAGAGATTAATAACAAGTATGATTCAGCAGAGAGGTCTGTTAACATATGCTGACTGAGAAAGGTGACTGGAAAGGAAATACTCAATGCATCATGGGAACTCCTATCTACACCTATTGCTGCATAACTAAGGGAGGATTCAGGGTCACCTGGTCCAGCCCTAACTATATGCTTTAGCAAAAAGGAAAGTTTGAAGCCTAATCTTAAAAGTAGAGATAGTGTCTGTCTCCCAAATCCAAACTGGAAGCTGGTTCCACAGAAGAGGGGCCTGAAAACTGAAGGCTCTCCCTCCCATTCTACTTGTAAATACTCTAGGAACGACAAGTAGGCCTGCAGTGTGAGAGCGAAGTGCTCTAATAGGGTGATATGGTACTATAAGGTCATTAAGATAAGATGGGGCCTGATTATTTAAGACCTTGTATGTGAGGAGCAGGATTTTGAATTCAGTTCTGGATTTAACAGGAAGCCAATGAAGGGAAGCCAATACAGGAGAAATATGCTCTCTCTTTCTAGTCCCTGTCAGTACTCTTGTTGCAGCATTTTGGATTAACTGAAGGCTTTTCAGGGAGTTTTTAGGACATCCTGATAGCAATGAATTACAGTAGTCCAGCCTAGAAGTAATAAATGCATGAACTAGTTTTTCAGCATCACTCTGAGACAGGAAAAAAGCATTGTTTAAATATGTGGATTGAAGGAAATATCCTGTTCAAAAATTACTTCAAGGTTCCTCACAGTGTTACTGGAGGCCAAGTGTTACTTGGCCTCCAGTAACACTGTGGTTTGTATCTGACACCAGTCAGTCAGATACAAACCACTGCAGCACAGTACCTGTAAAACCTACAGCATGCTCTAATCGCTCTAATAGTATATTATGGTCGACAGTATTGAATGCTGCACTGAGGTCTAGCAGGACAAGCACAGAGATGAGTCGACTGTCAGAGGCCATAAGAAGATCATTTGTAACCTTCACTAAAGCTGTTTCTGTGCTGTGATGAGCTCTGAAACCTGACTGAAACTCTTCAACCCACATAGCAAAATTGGTATGACCAGGCCCACACAATGTGCTTACACATGGCCCACATACCGCAAAGAATGACGGCCCTTTGGTGGCCCAGATCATAGCCACACATAGCCAGTTGCAGACACACTGGTGGTCCTGTGCTGACCTTTGTGAGGATTACCTCTGGCAAACCAGATCTGGGCCACCAAAGGGCCATCATTCTTTGCGGTATGTGGGCCATGTGTAAGTTGTGTGCAGCAATGGGCCAGTTGCAGACACACTGCTGGCCCTTTGCTGGCCCAGGACAGTTTTATCTCTGGCCTCAGATGTCAGCCTAATGTGTACCTTAATCAAGCCATGTAGTAACAACATGTGCCGGAACATGATAGTGCAAATGAAACATGACAAAACTCAGACAGTCAATGAACTGATTCTTCTATAGTGCTTTTCTACTCTCCCGGATTACTCAGAGTGCTCTATACTACATGCACACACTTTCTCTGAGCTGATGCTTCGTAACTACATTCATACTCTTGACATGCAGACTGGAGGAGCCAGGGATCAAACCACTAACCTTCCGATCAGTAGGTGACCTGCTCTACCGCCTGAGCCACAGTCACCCGGTGGTAAATATAAGTAAACCATCACTGGGTTTTGGATAAAGTGTACACTCACAAACCTGTCAAACCTGCATTTGAAACGTTGGCTAACTAAAATAGGAAAATAAATAGCGACCATATCCATATCTGGATGACATACCACTTACCATGCCAGAAGTCAGCCAGCAGTGCCAGCTTGACACCAGATCCGGGCCAGACTGGCCTGCTATGTGGGAAATAAGCCATTCCTCTGCAGATGATCTGTTAGCTGTTTGACAACTACCCTTTCAAGAATTTTTGATATGAAAGGAAGGTTGGAGACAGGCCTATAATTAGCTAAGACTGCTGGGTATAGAGATGTTTTTTTAAGTACAGGTTTAACTACAACCAGCTTGAAGGCCTGTGGTACATAGCCGATTATTAGAGATAGGTTGATCATATTTAAGACTGAAGCATCAATTACTGGCAGGACTTCTTTGAGCAGTTTTGTAGGAATGGGGTCTAAAAGACACGCTGATGGTTTGGAGGAAGTAATTACTGAAGTTATTACTTCAGTAATGAAGAAAGATCACTTGGAGAAAAAGACTGTAAATCAATATTAATAGTAGTGAAAGTAGCTGTAGATAATGTTACATCTGTGAGATGATTTTGGGTAATTTTTTCTCTAATGGTTAAAATTTTATTTGTAAAGAACTTTTGCTAATGCCAGGCATGAACAGAATATTGTGAAGTGGTTTAAGTTGGGAAATACATGAAAATGCTGCTATTCAGGCTGTTCTGGGGTAAGTTTGGGATCCTACAAGTCCCTGCTTTTCTCAGCAAGGAGTATTAAAGGAGTTCAACAGCGTTTCATCAAGCTTTCTTCATGTTTCTCTGTGGTTGTCTACTTTCTGATCAAACTGCTTTCTTTCACTGCTGTACTACTCCAGTATGAATATAGTTAAGTATTCTGATATTTACTTACTTGTACAAGGAAAATTACACTGTCATGGTAACAGGTTTTCTTTTATTAATCACCTTGGTAGAATTTGGTGCAAGGATATGGATGGTTACGCCATAATGCAAAAAAAAGAGGATGCATGTTCTAACACAAAACATGATATGACAGCTGATCAGTTTGTTTCACTACCTCATCTAAACAGTTTGTAAAGGGTATAGCAGTCTTTTGGCTTGAAATTACACCTGCGATCTGCACATTTCGACTTCCTTTCTCAAAATACTATTTTAAGTTTAATCTTAAAATGTCACTCTTTTTTTTCTTAATGTAACCGTAGTACGTATAGAGCTGTCAGGAGATTAGGTGGAGCAGAGCCAGACATTAGAGCAAGAAGGTAAAAATTCAGACAGAGGACAAACCGGGCTCTGAAGAGCCTGATAAGGGCCAAAATGAAGACACCAAAAGCTCATAATGAGCTTGAGATGAGCACCAGCATCTGGTTGTGAGCTCTGACATTTTTTTTCCCTAAAACTTGGTGGTTTATTTTCTGTTTGATGTTATCAGAGAGTCACCTGTTTGGTGGTTACGGGCAGCATTGTTCATTTTCATGTTTAATCCTTAAAAAAAATTGAAGACAGCTTAATTTTCAGGTTGAAATTTAATTGATAAAGCAAGGAGGCATACACTTTTAACATATATATCATTAATTACATTAATCAAAAATATAAAAGTGTGTGTGTGTGTGTGTGTGTGTGTGTGTGTGTGTGTGTGTGTGTGTGTGTGTGTGTGTGTGTGTGTGTGTGTGTGAATTCTATATAAAACATTCTTATTTCCCCTTCTACATATCGCATCATGTTAATCTGGCTATATCTACAAATCTTAGGTCATGCAATGACCACAGATATGCTGAAGAACGTTTCTGTGCCAGAATGTTCTCAGTATTAATGCTACCTTCAGAAATGAGCATTTCTGTCCTTTGTGTGCTGATTTTTATTTTTTTTTTCTAAAACTTGGTTGCCTGTTTTCTATTTGATGTCATCATGGGATCGCCCCTTTTGGTGGTTGTGGGCACCGTTAATGTTTTCGGTTTCCATGCTAAAGAAAAAAACTGTAACTGTAATTTTTTTTTCTTAATGTAACCGTAGTATGTATAGAGCTGATATTTAGACCACCAAACAGGTGGTCCTCTGATTGTGGGCACTGTTGTCCTGTTTTCATGTTTATCAGAAAAATTTCGGTCCGGGTTGAATTTCAGATTGGAAGTGAAATGATAAGTCAAGTGACATCAAGCAAGGAGGCATTTGATTTAATGCACTTGTATGTATGTATGTATGTATGTATGTATGTATGTATGTATGTATGTATGTATGTATGTATGTATGTATGTATGTATGTATGTATGTATGTATGTATGTATGTATGTATGTATGTATGTATATATATCATTATTATTAATTACATTAACAAGAGGAGAGGATAAAAGAAGAAATCAAATTCTTAGTTGGTGTGTGTCTTTGTGAATTACATTGAAATCATTCTTATTTCCCCTTCTACATATCGTAGTGTATAGACTTTAGAGCCCTGCATTTAACAGTTCTTCTTCTTATTAATGGTAGGTCCCCACTCAGGCCCCTCAAAAGCTGATATGTCCTCCTCTGAGCTTTCACCTTCCTGCTCTGATGTCTGGCTATCTCTATCTATTCCACCTTACAGCTGTGAGACTGACTCCCCTTCCACAGTTCTGAGTAAAATAATTTGTCTCATCCTGCCCTCTACATCCTTAACTGTGAACATTGGATGAAAATATCAGGTACTCAGACTTTTACTGCATAGACTCAGACTCACGTCACAGACACAGGACAAAAATTAATTGTTGGACCTTAGGAGGTTTAAATAAATAAAATATATTAAAAAAGGTGAATGGAATAAAAATCAGAATATTAAATGCAATTTTTTTAAGAAGAGAGTCAAATGATTTAGAAATGAGTCTACCAGGATGACTGTGACTCAATGAAAAAGTCACATCAAATATTTTAAATACCTGAAAACTTGTATAATTCATTGCATATTTTCAAGTTTTAATTAACATTCTGTTTTATTTCAAGCAATTATGCAAAAGATATGAAATTAAATGAGTAGAAATGATATTGTATGAACATATTTGCAGCCTGAAGATAAAAGGAAAAATACACCAGATATTGTTACTTTTACAGTCCATGTCACTCTAAATGCTGCTCTCTGTTTGCCTCAATGAATGTGTTAATACACTTACACATCAAAGTACTTTGACTCTCAGCCTGAATCAAGGTTTAATTTCATTAGTGACTGTTAAATGGATAGTTGTGCAGTTCCATCTAAACAGCAGAGCTCTGCAATGTGAAATGTTGTGAAGTGTTCAGGCTGGTGCTTCTCTCTCTCTTCTTCCTGTTCACTTTTTCACAGCGCAAAAGATTCAACAGATGCTTTCGCAACTTCTGTGAGAGCACATATAGCAGAGGGTTCATACAGCAGTGAGAATAGGCAAGCATTTTACAAATATGGTAGGCAACTTCTAAACGTTTCAGTACATTACAATCTTTGTTTGTATTGAGAGCCTTGATTAAAAGCATAATATGGTATGGCCCCCAGCAAATGAAAAAGACTGCAACAATACACAACAGCACAGCCACAGTCCTGAACTTCTTTCTGTTTAAACCTTGCAAAACTGTCTTGAGGATGGCAGAATAGCAGAAAATAATGATGGCAAATGGGAGGAAGAATAGCAGTGACACTTGGAGATAATGTCCAAGCTTTTCTTCAGATTCATCATAGCAATAGTTTTTACCATAAAAGTTTTCAACCTTTACTTTCATTGCATCACTCAGGGACGCTGAGATGCTGATGACCCAGGCAGCTATACAGGCACCAATTGCACACCTCTTCATTCTGGCATGGCTGATCGGCCAGTTGTGCAGCACCACAGTAATGAAACGATCCACTGTCATGGCAGTCAGCAGAATGACACTGCTGTACAGACCAACAAAGAATGCAGCAGTCACGAATTTGCAGACAAAGCCTTCAAAGACCCAGTGGTGTAGATGATCAACAGCCCAGAATGGAAGTGTGATGGTGAAGATCAAATCAGAGCAGATCAGGTTCAGGATGAAAATATTTGTGATACTTTTCAGATTTTCGTAGATGAAGAGAACACATAAGAGGAGACTGTTGCATGTGATACTGAGAATGAAGATCAAGATGAAAAGGGGACCAGTGATGGTGGGAACATTAGTATCACAAAGGTATGCAGCACCATCACTCACATTGTCATAAGTGGATGTGAAGTTTGCCATTTTCAATCTTCTGGAAAAAAAAAAAAAAAACACAATGACTGAGCAGTTTTCTCTAAAATGACAGAAATTGTTGATTTTGTTTCTAGTTTTTGTATAATAGATAAAACCAAAGGGATTAAAGTAACAAATTCCAGAAAAAAAAAAACAGCAACTTACCACAAACATCAACTTTCAAGTCTTCAGCTGAATTTTACTGTTGTGAAAGAGCTGTAGGGTGTTCTTTCGAAAACTAATAGTTCCTCCTTTTGTTCCACATTAATTCAGAGATTCTGACTTGACAAAAACCACATCCTGAAAAATAAATGTCAACAAATTTAAACCTGACAAATAACTGCCTACATCCATATTGCATTTCTCTGAACTTACCTCAAACTCAGGTCTTCTGCTGAATTGCACTGTGGTGAAAAACCCGTGATGTTCCTGAGATATCTAAAAGTTTGTCGTGTTCTTGAGCTAGAGTGCCGCCCTACCAAAAACCACATCATGACGTGAGCAACCCCCCCTTTTTTTTTTTATACACTGAAAATGAACAATAAAATATAGGTTTGTTTGTTTTAGCTGTCTAATTGAAACAGACTAAAAAAAACTTTTGTTCTGTTTTGTGTTTTTTTTAAGCATGAGGATACTGCTGATCCAAAATTAGAAAAGAAGCAGAAACCCCAGTACTGTTAGGAAGAAACTATTTCTTGCTGGAAAAAAAATGTAGACACAATATAAATACATATAAAACAAACACAGATAATCAAAATGATGTAAATGTATGATATCTTTAATTCTTTGTAGAGCATAAAAAGTAGATGAACATACTAAAATTGGTGAACTAGAACAACAGGAAAAGGCTCTTGATCAGTACGCAGATAAGTGGAGGAAGAAAACTTGACGAAACAAAACATGTTACACATCACTGTTATTAAAAAGAAGCTTAACACTCTTGATCTGTTTTTTTCTGTTACACCTTTGCAGTACCTTTTAAGACAACACTGTGACCCCACCAGTTCTTGTCATCTGCATGTGACACGAGAAATATGGCATTGTTATAGAGCCTGGATATTTGAGTTACTGTGACATTTTTGGCAGCTAAAACCATCCATACATCCATTTTCTTCCACTTCTCTGGAGCCGGGTTGCAGGGACAGCAGCCAAAGCAGAGAAGGCCAGACCTCCCTCTCCCTAGACATCTCCTCTGTCTTGTCAGGGGAACACCAAGGTGTTCACAGATCAGCCGAGAGATACAGTCTCTCCAGCATTTCCTGGGTCTGTCCCGGAGTCTCCTTTTGATGGGCCCGAACCACCTCAACCGGATCCTTTCAATGTGGAGGATTAGCCAGGATTAGCCTTTCCCTTGGCCAAACTCCTCACCCTATCTCTAAGGGAGAGGCCAGCCATCCTTTGGAGAAATCTCATCTGCACCACTTGTATCGGCGATCTTGTCTTTCAGTCTTCAGTGATCTTCTCTGGCGCTTGATGAAGGCAGTCACACTTTCTCCTTCTCCCTTTCCTTATCTTTCCTGCTTGGCTTTCTCATGTCTCTGTCTAGTCTTGTCTACTTCTGTCCCTCTACCCTGGAAGAGTCTCACAGTCTGTTCTCTCAAACCTAAAAGAGGAATTATGGATTTGATCAACTTGTCCCTGAATGCAATTGACATCCTCTTCTCAACGAGAAGCCGGGTTTTGGGAGAGCCCATTGAAGACATCTACCTTTTTGGAACCATGATAACAGGGTTCTTGCTGATCGGCGCTGGCTTGGCACTCGCTTATCGAAGAATAAAGAAAGCGGAAACAGCTGTTCAAATCCCCACAAGGCTGCCTGCTATGTTGATTGGAACGATGGAGCGAGCCGTGGCTTCTCAGAATGGGCTCATTAGACGCAGCACGGATGACATCTTGGAGAAGCTTGCTCTCCAACGGGAATGGTGAGGAACCAGTGATGGACATTAGATCGACTGTAAAATTGACATGCAGTGGTTCACACTAAAGCAAGGACACCACCATTATTTCATGCGGCTACCATATCGGCACCAGCTGTGGTCTCAAGGCTGGAGCTGAACATAAACAATTTCTCCCCGGATAACAAACTGTGTTTAGACTCTTCGTTCCAAACGCCCTCGTACGCTTATCTCCAAGGCCGAGTTGGACAGCAGGTCTGGGCCCAGCGCTGGAAAAATAGCTGCAGGGCAGGATGGCTGTGTCTGCGTCGGCTTACTTCTCACCCCTTACCCACCTGTTGCTTGTCACGTGCTCAATGATGTTCCAATGTGGACATTTATGTGCTCTTTGTGCAGAGGAGTTTTTTTGTTTTCCGTTCTCAGTATATCCATAATACTACCGGTCTCCAACCTGTCTACCCATGTGATGTCTGTGTTGTGTATGTAAGATCTTTATTTGCATGTGACAAATAAAGGCTTTCTTGACTTGACTTCAGTCACTACCCAAAGCTTCTGTGGCTTTAGGAAAAAAAAAGTCAGATCTCACAAACCACAGATGCTCGTTTCTGAAGGTTGTATTAAAATAGAAAACATTATGGAACCAAAACATTCTTCAGAAAATATCTGTGGTCACTGCTTGACTTAGAAAACATAACATCCAAATTTATTGGTTCCTAACTATAGCCAGAGTGGTATCATAACAAATCATTTGTTTATAAAAAAAAATATATATGTATATGTATGCATAACAGTTATTATTTACAGGTACAGGCATCTTAAGTTCATGTTTATTTCTTTGGAGCAATAAAATAGAGCAGTTCAATCAGGAAGTAGATCACCACTGGTAGAAACATAAAGAAAACTTGATGAAACACATCAAATCACTGTTGTTGTCAAACTAAATTCTCAAACTCCTTAATTTCCTTATCCCAGGAATGCTGTTGCAGGAACGTGTTACTTCAAGTCACGCTATACTTACTGTGATCTTAGTATCTATGTAAAATACAAGAAATCTGGCATTACTGTAAAGCGTGACTATTTGAGATACTTTCATGTATTTACGAGCTTGAACCACTTCACAATATTCTTGTTGCACCTGGCATTAACAAAAGTTAATCTCCGTCATTAAAAGCTGCCAAACACTTTTTGCTGTTGATTGTTTTTCACTTGTGTAAAATCTAAAAAAAAAAAAACAAAAAAAAACAAACATGTTTGTTTTAATCCCAGAAGACAAAAAAACATTTCTAAGATACTTGAGCCAGCTGATCAGTTCCCAACAAGACCAGTGCTAATCATATAAACTATGCTAATGTTTAGCAGGTGTAGTTTTACTTTGTTCATTGGTCTTTTTTTTTTTTTTTTTTTTTTATCTTATGCTGTGATTAGTCTTAAAATTGCCAATTTTTTACAGATTAAACTAAACCAGGAGTGTTTGAATAACTTGATTTATAAAACTTTAACTAATGAATATTAGATCCTTCATTTAATCAACTGGAATTTCCTGACAAGACCAGAACAAGTAAATCATAGCCTTGAGCAGTGACAATTATGATCATATACTCTATTTTTCCTCGGTGACCGTGTTAATACAATCTCACTTCTTTCTGCTTTGACCACAGAAAACTGATGACAATGGAATATTTTTCAGTCTAACCTAAAGTTACATGTCACAGGTTTCAATGAGAAGAGAAAAATAAAAACAGCTTCATTGGATTTTGACAGCATTTTATTATCTCCAGGTACAGTAAATGGAAGGGCAGCATTAAAATGCAAATCTTTACTTGTACAAATCTTTGACTTGAAACATTAAAAAGTGAAAAATAGATTTGGATGACTTCAAGCGATTATGCAAAAGATGTGACATTAAATAAATATAAACTGTATTGTATGAAAGTATTTACAGACTGAATCAACGTTTAATTTAACGAGTGGCTGTTTAATGGAAAGTTGTGCAGTTCCAACTGAACAGCAGATCTCTGTGCAGTGAAGTCTGACCAGTGTCTGTCTCTCTGTTCTTCCTGCACACATTTTCACTGCGCAAAAGATTCAACAGATGCTTTTGCAATTTCTGCGAGAGCATACACATCAGAGGGTTTACCCAGCAATGAGAATACACAAGTTTTTCACAAATATTGTAAGTGATATGCAAGTATTCCTGTGCCTTACAATCTCTGGGTATATAGAAAGAGGTGATTAAAACCCAAATATGGTATGGCCCCCAGCAAATGAAAAAGGCTGCAATAATAGAGTGGTGCGGTACTCTGAACGGATAATTGGAGGTGAGCTTCCCTCCCTCCAGGACATCTACAAGAAGCGGTGCCGGAGGAAAGCAGGGAGGATCATCAAAGACTCCAGTCACCCCAGCCATAAACTGTTCAAACTATTTCTGTGAGCCAGGAGGTACTGCAGGATCCGGTCCCGAACCAGCAGACTGAGGGACAGCTTTATCCATCAGGCAACTTTGACATTATGCACTCCATATGTACATCTATGCAATTTCTTTTGTACAATATTCAACTGCTGACCTCTACATGTACCTATATTTGTACATATATTTATTCTTAAAATTCTGACATACCTGCTCTTATATTTAGTTGTTTCTTATGTTTATTGTATCGCACCTTTGTTGCTTGTGAAGCTTGCACACAAAAAATTTCACTCATGTGCTGTACCAGTGTACCAGAACATGTAACATGTAACAAGATATGCAGCAGTCATGAATTTTCAAAGTCCCCAATGATCCAGTGGTGCATACACTCAAAAACCCAGAACAGAAATGTGCTGCTGAAGATCAAATCAGAGCAGGCCAGGTTCAAGATAAAAATATTTGTGATATTTTTTTAGTGTCATGGTTGGGCTGTGTGGCAGGCAGGCAGGAGTGGTGGACTCAAAATGCAGGACTCTTGGAGATGGGATTTAAACTGAAAACGCAGCTTTTATTGCTGGAAAAACCATCGATAACTTAAACTCACCAAACCAAACACCTAAACACAGAACATAGGTACTACGGCCTGAACTGGAACAGAGGCGCTACACAAGCCCAGGAGACAAAAGACACAGCATGTAGAGGGTACAACACAACAGAGAGCAAGGCAAACACAGGGCTTATATACACAGGGGAGTAATCAGGGAATGGGAAACAGGAGGGAGACAAGCTGGGAGAAATTAGGCTAACGAGACAGGGGAGAAGTAAAACTGAACACACTGACATCAGACATGAACATGATCCTTCAAAGTAAAACAGTAAACAAGAAACAATTTACTATATAAGAAACAAAAAAAGCTGGGTCAAAATGACCCAGAACTGTGACATTTAGGTTCTCATAGATGAAAAGAACACATAAGAGGAGGCTGTTGCCTATGATACTGAGGATGAAGATCAAGATGAAAAAGGGAGCAGTGATCGTGGGAACATTAGTATAACAAATGTATACAGCATGATCACTCACTTTGTCATCAGTGGATGTGAAGTTTGTCATTGTCAATTTTCTGGAAAATATGAAATTAAAACACAACTGAACACAATGATTGAGCAGTTTTCTCTAAAATGACAGAAACTGTTGATTTTGTTTCTATTTTGTATATTATATTGTGGCAGGGCTTGGTCTGCGGTGCAGCTGCGGGGGAGGTGGACGCACCTGAGCGGCATCAACACACACACCTCACCGGCATAAATAGACCGAACTAGGTTCTGTTGTGGTTGTTGTTGGTATGTGGTCGACGGTGAGCTGAAAAGCTGCAGCCATAAATAAAAGTGTATGCTGAAAAGCATGAAAATGCGTTTGGGTCTGTTGTGGATCTTTCACATATATCAAACCAAAAGGACTAATAAAGTACCACATTTCAGAAAACAGACACAGCGACTTACTCCAAACAACAACTGTCAAGTCTTCCGTTAAATTTTACTGTTGTGAAAATGCTGTAGGATGTTCTTTTGAAATTTATTAGTTCCTGTTTTTGTTTCCCACTAAATCAGAGATTACACAAAACCCCAAAAACTACATGATGAAAAAAATTAACTTCTGCAAAATGAAGCTTCATCAAAATAAACCTGACAAATAACTATCTATAGTGCCAGCTAAACAAAAACCATATGGTGACTTAAGCAACATCCTCTTTTTTCTTTACACTGAAAATGAACAATAAAATCTGTTTATTTGATATATTTTTAACTAACTGAAACAGACTAAAAAGAAATGTAACTTTTGTTTGTTTTTTTTTTTTTTTTTTTTTGTAAAGCATGAGGCTATGTAAAATTAAAATAAATTAAAAAGCAGAAACCCCAGTATTCTTTTGGAAGGAAAGTACACAGATCATCAAACTGACATGGGTTAATGATATTTCTAAGGCATAAAACAGGAGAAAAACATACTAAAATTGCTAAACTAGCACAAAGCTACAGATTTTATTTCCATGTTTTTTTCCCATGGTTCAAATTTTCAAATTATTTTCATATCCTAATTTCATTAAAATAATTCCCATTAAATTCATACAACTAACTTTTTAGTTTGCTAAAATTTTGTTAGATATACAAGCAAATTACCCTGTCATCGTAACTGGTAGGTTTTCAAAACTCATGAACTTAGTGTTAAGTGAAGACATGAGCTGTCCACTGATTACCACTTGGTGATTTGCTAGATTACTTCATGGAGGAAGAAATCCTGGGGCACCCAGACATATTAGCTGTGTCTCAATTCAGGAGTTGCATCCTTTGGAGGGACCCGGCCTTCGCGGTCTATGTGGGCCGGGTCCTCCGAAGACTGAGAAGGCTGGAAGTGTGAACCTCTGAAATGGGACGGTCTAGCCTTCAGATTTGCATCACCGCTGTCTGGGTGGAGTTTAATAAACCCAGCCGTCTGCTCCTTGCTATCTAAAATATAACAGGACACTGGAGTAAATTCTCGACCATCTCACGCTTCTGTTTAATCAGTTTTCTGTTTGATGTTTATTCAGCTGTGTAAAAACTATAACTTTAATCGCAGCCAAACCGATTTACTCGCAAACAAATAAAACACTGAAAAAAGTCAAACAATAACATTTTGAAGTTATCTAAGTGACACATATACCATTTTTAACCTGAGTAACAAGAGACCCCACAGGGTCTGAAAACGATGTGCTGGGAGTCCGGTGTTAGCCGGCTCTATTGAGCCTTGACCACCCGGTCAGGTATTGAGTTGGTGGGTAACAGACGTCTTCGAAAACGTCGGAGCACTTTGGCAAATATGTGATGTCTTGATAAACTGAGCAGATATTTGAAGTTTACACAGCTACATTCTCACCTAAAAATAAGTGAAAAGTTTCTTTTGTGACCCAGAAAGAGTAATATTTCAAACTCTTTAGCCGCGCCCCTCTGCCACTGCTGCGTTTGAAACGTATTTTTATATTATCATCAAAATATTATAAATTACAATTTAATTAATGAAGTATTGAAAAGAGCAATAAGAGTAATATTGCAACTAAGTAGCTGCCGCCATTGTCGGAAACTGGAATTGGCTGGGCCACACTATGAATTCTGGGATAGGTTGGAACACTAAGGATACACCCGACCTATCTTTCAAATCTGGCAAAATGAAGGACGCATTTGGAGCAGCCTTCGAATTGGAACAGCCTTCGTCGCCTTGCTGTGACGTAATCGGCCTTCTTATGCGGCCTCCAAAGGATGCAGCCCCTGAATTGAGACACAGCCATAGTGTGCTATTTATCCCTGTTTATCTTCTACTGATGAGGAGGACATCACTGTGTTGAATTATTGAGGCAATTCTTCATATTGGATGAAAAACAGAGACATTCAAGGCAACCAGTTTGGATCCCTACGAGGCAGAAAGGTGAGAGAAGAAAAACAAAACAAATCAAACAAAAAAGAACAAAAAACACCAGGATAAAAGTGTGTTTTCAGTGCCATTAAAACCCACTAACAATGTTTAATAATAGTTAAATAGATGCATCAAATGAACCTTCAATTCAGCCAAATTACTGTGTTTTGGTTATGTAAACTATGAGCACCATGGCTGATGCTACCTCACTCATGCATTCTCATCCTAATGAGAGCGTGTGATCTGCATGTTGGAGTACGGTTACCAAGAAGCCTTGATCATTTTAAGATATTATAATATAACATTTTCATAGGTAAAATAACTTGTTGCTGAGGAAGCTCCTGTTAGTTTATCCAGTTATTGAGTTGTTTATAATGTTTATATTTACTTTATGTATTCTTTTGTGTATTTCTGTTCCTAGTTCTCATTTGCTTCAGAGTTTAGTTTTTATCTGAGTGTCCCTTCCTCTTGTATCTAGTCTTCTGTATTTAGTCCATTCATGTGTCTGTTTTCCCTGTTCCTGCTTTATTTTATGAGTTCCTTGTGCTTTTGCTTCTAGTTCTGCAGCCATGTCTTCTTCTGCCGTCTTGTTCAGCTGTCTCATCTCTTATAATCACCCATTTAGTCTCTGTCTGCCCTTTTTCTTGTGTCAGAATGTCTGATTGTATTTCAAAATGTGCCTTGCCTCATTTTTTCGTATCTCCAGTGTGTTTTCTGCAGTTAAATATTTCAGTCTGTGTATTTCTTTAATTTTAGGTTTTAGTAGCTGTGGTTTCAGTTTCACTTTTTTGGATTGTGTTTTTTTTCCATTTTGGTTTTTGCCTTTTTGGATGTCAACAGCCTGGAAATTAATAGCTTGCTTTAAAATTTACCTCACTCTACCTCTGCATGTCTGCATATTGGTTCTCCATTCAATATTTAGTCTGCATGTCTTGCAGATTACGACAGTTAAATGCAACCACAGTTTCCTGAACAAGAGGACTGATATCTGGTTACTTAGTATGTGACTTGTTTCACAGAAGTGGCTCTGAAAACATTATGCACAGTATCATTTTGGAGTCTTTGCAGTTATATTTCTATATTGACCTCACTTGCAAATTGCATAATTTTAACAGAAAATATATTGGATGTTGTTGTTCGACTTATTTTTATTTATTTATTTTTTTTAGTGTTGCCTTGCTTAACTGCTTGAACTGCTGCTATATCAGCCTATAGCATCTCTTGCTCTCACGCTCAGTGCACAACCTGTATCTTGGTTTAGTTGTTCAGGCCAAAATTTAAAAAAAGTGGTGATTGTTTTCATATTGCAGCATGTGGGGAAAGAAAAAGGTTGCCCAACTGATTTTGTTTTTTCATGACATGACAAGACATGATAAGGTTTTTGTAAGGCGGCGTCTCTTCTTGTTTTTTTAATCTCCAAAAACATCACAGCTTTTTCGTCACAGTGAAATTCAACAGAAGACATGACAACTGATGCTTACGAGAAGTTTATCAGTACTAGTTATACTCTGAAATTGGTACTTAATTACTAAACTACAAGTTTCTCTCATTTAAAAGAGATTTTTGCTAAGCTAATGTGTTTAATTACAGTTCTATGTTTGTGTTTTCTAGAAAATTGAAAATGGCAAACAACATGACAACTAATGATGGAGTGAGTTATAATATACATTATATTTGTGAGGATAACGTTCCAATTTTTACCGGACTTTCTTCATCTTGATCTTCATCCTCAGTGTCATAGGCAACAGTCTCCTCCTATGTGTTCGTTTCATCTACGAGGGTTTTTACGAGTTTTTTTTAATGTAGTTTTTGTTTGGGCGTTATCTTGGACTTAGTGTGCAACAGAAAGAGGAACTGTTGGTTTGCTTAAGATCATCACAGCTTTTCCTGAACAGTACAAGTTAACAGAACACTTGACGACGGATACAAGAGGTAGGTTTCTGTGTTTAATCCCCTTTATTAGTCTCTGTTTTACACATTAAACTAAAACTAAAATCCACAGATTCTGTCACTATAGAGAAAACAGCTAAGTTATAGTATTTAAATGTGTTGAAAAAAATCTTATTTTGTGTTTATCTTTTGTAGAAAATTGACAATGGCAGACAACATGACAAGCCATGAAGTCCATTATCTTTGTGACACTAACTTTCCAACTTTTACCGGGACACTCTTCATCTTAATCTTCATCCTCAGTGTCATAGGCAACAGTCTCCTCTTATGCGTTCTTTTCATCTACGAGGGCCTGAAAAGTATCACAAATATTTTCATCCTGAACCTGGCCTGCTCTGATTTGATCTTCACCATCACACTTCTGTTCTGGGCTGTTGGTCACCTACACCACTGGGTCTTTGGTGACTTTGTCTGCAGATTCATGACTGCTGCATTCTTTGTTGGTTTGTACAGCAGTGTCATTCTGCTGACTGCCATGACAGTGGCCCGTTTCATTAGGGTGGTGCTGCCAACCTGGAAAAGTAACCGTGCTAGAAGAAAGAAGTGTGCAATCGGTGCCTGTGTAGCTGCCTGGGTCATCAGCATCTCAGCATCCCTGAGTGATGCTGTGAAAGTACAGGTTGAACCCTGGGATGATAAAAACTATTGCTACGATAAATCTGAAGAAAACCTTGGACATTATCTCCAAGTGTCACTGCTATTCTTCCTCCCATTTGCCATCATTATTTTCTGCTATTCTGCCATCCTCAAGACAGTTTTGCAAGGTTTAAATAGAAATAAGCAAAAGACTGTAGCTGTGCTGTTGTGTATTGTTGCAGTCTTTTTTATTTGCTGGGGGCCATACCATATTATGCTTTTAATCAAGTCTCTCAATACAAACAAAGATTGTAATGTACTGAAACGGTTAGGAGTTGCCTACCATATTTGTGAAATGCTTGCCTATTCTCACTGCTGTATGAACCCTCTGCTGTATATGATGTCAAAGAAGATGCGAAAGCATCTGTTGAATCTTATGCACTGTGAAAATGTGCGCAGGAAGAACAGAGAGAGAGACACCAGGCAGGACGTGGCTTTCACTGCCCAGAGATCTGCTGACAGTCCACATGTCAGTCGTTAAATTAAACATTGATTCAGTTTGTAAATGTAAATGTAGAGACTGTATTTCTTTACTTTTACACATGCGCATATTTTTATGTATATATATATGTATATATATATATACATATATATTAGGGGTGCAACAATACTCGTATCGGTATTGAACCGTTCAATACAGTGCTTTCGGTTCGGTACGCATATGTATTAAACAATACAAAATTTTTAATTTATTTTATCAACTTTTCTTCTGACGATGCTGTCTGTGTTGAGAGCTCAGTGGATCTGCGTTGGACTACTCCGCCTAGGATGCACTGTCAAGCGCAGATCCACTGAGCGCAGCGCAAGCTAGCGAGACAGAAGTTAAGCTCATTGCAACATGGCAACTGCCTCAACGCTACCCGAAACTGAACCTCCCCCACCCTCATTCAGATCTGGCGTTTGGAACTATTTTGGTTTTCATGTGAAGATGACCCTGATGGTAAGCGCGTCATGGACAAAAGTAAAACAGTATGTCGGATGTGCCACGCAATGCTCAGTTACAGTGGTGGGAACTAGTGCATTAGCGCAGTTCCCACCAATGCGCAGCCTCACGCACGGGGCGATCCGCGGTAACTCATTAACGGAGATTTGCCGCGTTAATGTCATTTTAACGAAATTAACGCTGACAGCACTAGTGGGAACACAATGAATATGACTGCACATTTACGCCGACATCATCCTAGTGCAAAGACAAGTGGAAGCAGACAAATACAACAAGAACGCATGCTACAAATTTTACCCAAGTCATTTAGACAGGTATCAGCACATGATTCTCCTTATGGGGACCTGATATGTTTAATATGCTGTTGAGAATATACCCCAGAAAAAGCGTATAGTATAGCTTTTATTTTGGAAAGAGCCATTTCTCTGTAATAAACTCTTCCAAAGATGAGTGATTTCTTGATCAGATAGATTTATTTTATTCTATTATTTTGTTGTTTCGGCAACATTAAAGTTAAAAACTGTACTTTTGAGTTATACATATATTTATAATTTTAATAAATAACAAATTAAAAAGGCATGAACATTTTTTTGTATCGAAAAAATATCGAACCGTGACACCAAAGTATCGAACCGAACCGTGAATTTTGTGTATCGTTGCACCACTATGTATAGATATGTGTATATGTGTGTGTGTGTGTGTGGAAATTTGCATGTGTCTTTATGATTGGTTTTATTCTGATTTTAGTGTTTGCTTGTAAGTGTAGTTTTGATTTTATTTGCATGATTTTATTCTGATATTTTTATTGCATGTTTCTAGTTGTTTGTTTATATAACGTCATTATAATCCACTGTGGGCTGGCTGGACATGGGATGGTTTCACTAATAAAAGGCACCTGTTGAGGCGTGGGTGTGCCCTGAGGTGGCCTAACAGCTAGTGAACGACCTGTTTACAGTTTTTCTCAGTTGCTTTAGTGCATTTCTCACAACAGAATTAAACTTTGCATTTGCATTTGCCTTTGGACAAAGAATGGTCACTTTTGACTTGCTATTCATCACTATCTCCTTGCTTTATCATGAATGTCACAATTATTTATACTTGTACCGGCTGAATAGTCATTGTCCATACAACTAATAGTCTTCATTCCATGTCAGTGCACTCAAAATTGTTGAACATCTTGTCAAACAATTTGTACACCCATTTTGAAAACCCTATTTTTAAGGAGTTTCCATGAAAATCTCCATAAATTACTTTTCTCAGGTGAACCTTATCTCACACTAATGAAAATTGGTGTGTGTTACTCTTACTTGCTACCAATGAGAAGCCTCTTCTACCCAGTCACAGGTGAATCGCGTTACAGTATCCCCTACTCTACAAGTATATATATAATGTAAACCAACAGACAGGATTGGCATGAGGTGCATACTGAATCTACAAAACTGCAGAACATGGAACATCAGCCTTGCGGAAGAGTGGTGAGGATCGGTGGAGGACGAGGACAAAACCGGGTAAGAAGAGGCCAACCACATAGACACGTTCCTGACAAAATCAGGGCAACACTTGTGGATCATGTGGTAAACCATGGCCTCACAATGGCCGAGGCTGGACGAAGGGTGCAGCCGAATGTTGGGAGAACTACTGTAAGTTCTATTATTCAGACATTTCGTTGGGAAAACAGGTGAGCATACTGTAATGTAGTTTTTCAGCACAAACTAATTTGCTCTGCACTTTCATAGTCATACAGGAGACTTGCATTCGGACATGACCTTATAGATCTTTACATATAGACGTACTGTAACTGAAGCGCAGACTTGGCCCAGGTGTGGCATAGTGTGCTGTGGTACAATACAGTACAGTTTTTCTCAGTTGCTTTGGTGCATTTCTCACAACAGAATTGATCTCTGCACCACTACTAAGGCTCTTCACAAAACAATTGGTGCAAACTGCAAAACATGGTGGATAACTTGCAAAAGTGAGTCACTTCATCAAAAAGAAAAGTCAGTTGTTCAAAAGCAAGGCAGTTGCTCAAAATAAGTAGTCAATGCTTCAAAAGCAAGTCCCGTAATCAAAACAGATAATATAGTCATCAAAAGCAAGTACTTATATCCAAGTGTCAGGGCTGTCACAATTACAAGTCAGTACACCAGCACCTTTGGTCACAAAATCAAATGGTTTGAACATGTTCTCATTGTGACGGATTTCTTTGTAGGTGCTTCCCAATGACATGTCAAGTCTGGACAGCATGCATGGCATGTTGAAAACCATAAATTGTAAAGGAAAATCAAGGCACTTCATATGCACCCTTGATAATATTTAATTGAAACTGTTCACAGCATTGTGCAACTGGGGAAATACAGTAAATCAAACATTTTACAGCAAACATAAATTCACTTAGACAGTAAACCTTACTGCAGTAGTTATGAAACAAAAAACCCCTGAAAAACAGACACTGCTGCATATCAATCAGTGATATCTAGATGCTCCCGTCTGTCTGCCCACATATTTGCATCAACATCACAGCGAATGTCAGCTCTATCGATGCATCGGGGAAAGTATCTTCTGGAGTGTCGAATCCACCCTCTGCAGGACTCTGCTGTGATGTCATCACAAGCTGCATCCATAGCTGCTAGCAGGGTCATTTGGGGAGTTTTGGAGTTTTGAATGATAGTCCTGTAACAATTACTGTAAGCATGTTTGCGCTTATTTATGTTTGTTTTTTCATCTGCATCTCAAAAAGGACTGCCAGACAACCTAGAAGAGGTGGAAGAGGTCCACTTTTGACTGCGCAGCAAGAGGAAAGAATTTGTGCAATGGTGGCTGCAAACAACGCTTTGAGACTGAGAGAAATACAAAGAACTGTCGTAGAAGATGACACCATCTTCGGAAATATTCAGTCAAGATCAATTTCCACCATAGACAGAGTCCTCAGACGGAATGAAATGTCCATGAAGCAATTGTACAAAGTACCATTTGAACGGAACAGTGATCGAGTGAAGGAGCTCCGTCACCAGTATGTACAGGTAAAACATGTTTGCATATGTACCTCTGTTTACTGTAAAAGTTTAGGCCATGTACTGCACTTACATTTATGCATGTTACTGTAATCCTATTTACAATTCACACTGTACAATCTGTTGTGCCAAATGCACCATTACAGACTTTTTTATTCTCATCCTTTGTATAGCGTATCCTGGAATTGGAGGCCAGGGAACCCCTGCACACGTTTGTATATCTTGTGAAGCGGGATTCAATCTCGCAAAAGGCAGACGGCGTGGACAAAATCACATTGGAGAAAGAGCCACCATTGATGTCCCAGGCCAACGAGGAGGAAATATCACAATGTGTGCAGCAATCTCAGAAAATGGTGTTCACACCCATATTCCTCATATTGGTGCATACAATACACAACACCTGTTGGCTTTTCTGGATGCTCTTTATAGGGACCTAATCCCACAAAATGAAAGGGATGATCCTGGTGACAATCGGACAATGTATGTAGTGGTTTGGGATAATGTTAGCTTCCATCACTCTGCTGTAGTCAGGCAGTGGTTTGCAGCACACGACAGGATGCTTATGGAGTTTCTTCCTCCTTACACTCCATTCCTAAATCCAATTGAGGAGTTTTTCTCTTCCTGGAGGTGTAAGGTATATGACAGGCAACCACATACCAGGCATGGGAGAGAAGGACATGCTGCCTGATCACCAGGTGAAAACGGCTTGTGAAAGGACGGGCAGAGCAGCGTGACGCGGCGTCCCATTTTCCGGCGACAGAGACAACGTCCAGTGGGGTAAAGACCACATGTGAACAACAGCAGGGCAGTGGTGAACCTCTGCCTACATTTGTGAGTACTGTCTCCACCGTTGTTCGCCGGGTGCAGGCGTGTTGGGGGAGGGTCGCCATTGCTATTAGCCAGGGCAGCTTCCCGGACGATGGTTCTGGACAGTGTCGGTACACACAAGGAATATTTGTCTTGGGTTCTAGGACTATTGACTGGCGGGAATGTGTGGGATTTTGGTGTGCAATGAACATTTTATTGCATGTTTCGTTTTTGTCTTTTAAATTAGGTTTTATTCCTGCTTTCCGCATCTGGGAATACTTTTTCCGATTAAACATGTTGGGTCTCTAGGTTTCTGATTCACTTGCTCCCCCCATTGTATTCAAAGAACCTCCTGGTATGACATTTTGGCGCACCAGCTTTAGGTTCTACGTGTGTAAATATATATATGTAAAAACTTACATTCACTGCTACACTTATTTGCAGTGCTGCCTCTGTACAAACTAAAATCCATTGACATTATTTCCACTGTTTCTAATGTTTGACATGTAATGGTAGGCTAGATTTGGAAAAATTCTATTCACAGGAATTTTCTGTGGTCCCTGAGAGAGTCAAACTAGTGTGAAGTGTAAGTGCATTAAGACAATCACAGAGGAAAACTGAGCTACAGTGACACAAACTGCATACATAGGGTAAGGTCACTTTGGGACCTTATTTGGATAATATTTCACCGGAGATCATAACATAGTCATGAACAATGATTTATATGCTAGAAAATGTGAAAGGTTTTGGAGTAAATGTAGAGGAAATGGTGTAAATGTGGGAATATTGATATTGATATTACAACAATCCAGCGATCTATTCACTTCCACCTTTTCAGGGTCGTGGGAGGCGCTGGAGCCTATCCCAGCTGGGATACAGGGTACATCCTCAACAGGTCGCCAGTCTGTTGCAGGGCTAACACACTGGGCCCTGGAGTGTCATCCTGGATGGAGCCAATTAGGACTGGAGGCCTGATAGAAGGCCTCTGTCCTAACACCTCATCCATGAGGGCAAACCGGGGCTATGTAGCAGCAGTGCTCTTCCCACTCACTCCCTCGCCTGACGCTGGATACTTGCAATCCTAAAGGCAGAGGAAATCAAAAGTGGCAGTTGACAAAACGGCTACAGTACAGGTTTACATGAATGACTTCAATACATTCTAGTTGACAATATATTGCAATACTATTGTACATATTGATTTTCCCCACCAGGCCCATCTTCTCAAGAATTGCCCTGACAAACAGAATATAATCCAACATGTCAATCGTGTTAATCCCTGGACAGCATCCAAGGCAAAATGTACTAAATTAGGACCACAAGACAGGCATAAGGGAGAGTGATATTTCTAACAGATTAGAAACCGCATACTGTTGCTGTACCTCCAACCCACAGCGGCTGAGTTTCTTGCACCGGTGAAGAGGTGCTCGTTGTCTCGGCGGAGGTTGATGAACTCTGCCGTCTGCTCCTTTGTCCCTAAAATATATAAGGACATGTAAATTCTCTACCATCTCACACTTCTCTTTAATCACTTTTCTGTTTGACGTTTGTACAGTATATTCAGCTGTGTGGAAACTACAAACTTGAATGTCAGGCATACAAATTTACTCTGGAACAAAGCACTGAAAAAAGCCAAACAGTAACTTTTTCAGGTTTTCATGTTTTAAGGTTAAGTGACTTATGTATCATGTTTCACATTAGTAGTGAGAGTACTTTTGCAAATATGTAATGGCTTGATAAATCAAGCAGATATCTGAAGTGTACACAGCTACATTCTCGCCTGGAAATATCTTCAAAGTTTATTTTGTGACCAAGAAAGAGCAATATTGAAACTGACCCTTATGTTAAAAAACAGCAGGACTGTGCATTTACAGTCATGTAAGTTTAACGAGTGTCACAAAATTGACCTTACCATTTAAAATTAAACTTCCATTTTAACATTTGTGTCACTAATTCAAAAATAACGTACATTTGACAATGTGGGTGTCCTCCACCGTGGTTTCTAGCATCTCTGAAGCTTCATTACAAACTGAATTGCAGGAACTGAACTGCGCTATGAATCCTGGGATATGCTGGGGATACGAAGGATACACCTGACCCATCCTTCAAACTTGCAGAAATGAAGGACAGATAATCTGCCGCATTTGGAGCAGCCTTTGAATTGGGACAGCCTTCATCGCGTCGCTGTGACGTAATCGGCATTCAAATGCGGCCTTGAAGGACGCAGATCCTGAATTGGGACACAGTTATAGACAGAGACAACCAATTGCACTCACATTCACTACCGCATTCGCACTTATGGGCAATTTAGTTTTTCCAATTAACACAACAATGTAATCAATCAAAATATAAAATACAGTCAGAATGTTAAATAAAACTTAAAAGTAAGGAATGAATTATGCTATTAGACAAATCATAAAAATGTGCAGGTATTTAACTTTTACAAACAAAATGTTGGTGTTGTGATGAAAGCAGCAGTGGGTTTTGGGGGTTTTTTTGCAACGATTTGTTTCACTGAGTCACAGTGACCCCTGTAGTTTTTTGTCATTTATAGATTTCTGGTTTCATGTCATTGTGCTGGAACACAACATTTAAAGTTGCCCACTTTATTTAAATTTTAGTCGGTCTTCTGACTTTGATTCCAAATACTTGCATCTAATACGTCTAAGGGCCAGGTCATAGCATGAATAAGGCACCCGCTTTCCCCAAGACCCAAACAGCCACAGAAACCACAAAAAAACTGGAGCGTCAACACTTCAGGCCAAAATAATAATAAGCTAAGCTCCAATGCCCCCACACACAACCTCACAGAAGAAAGAATCAAACAATGACAGTGTCTGACCTCTTTGACTTGCCCAAAAACAGAAGAAAATGATGTCCCCAAAAAACAGTAACATAGTGTGCTGTTCGGAAACGAAAACAAAGATATACGACAACGGTCATAACACTTGTATTTTTTGCATTTTTAAATACTGTGGATGACATGTTATACACTGCTCCAAAAAAAAAAAGGGAACGGAAAAATAAGACAGGTTCAATTCCACCATCAGGCCGGGGTCTTTCTGTGTGGAGTTTGCATGTTCTCCCCGTGTTTGCGTGGGTTACTCCGGCTTCCTCCCACCGTCCAAAGACATGCAGTTTGTGGGGATAGGTTAATTGATTAATCCAAATTGCCCATAGGTGTGAATGTGAGCGCGAATGGTTGTCTGTCCCTGTGTGTTAGCCCTGCGACAGACTGGCGACCTGTCCAGGGTGTACCCCGCCTCTCGCCCTATGACAGCTGGGATAGGCTCCAGTGCCCCCCGCGACCCTGAAAGTGGTTAAGCAGATGGATGAAAAAATAAGACATCCCAGATCTGAATGAATGAAATATTCTTATTAAATACTTTGTTCTTTACATAGTTGAATGTGCTGACAAGAAAATCACACAAAAATTATCAATGGAAATCAAATTTAACAACCCATGGAGGTCTGGATTTGGAGTCACACTCAAAATGAAAGTGGAAAAACACACTACAGGCCGACAGAACAAACTGATAACATCCGAAGTGGTTGTGGTCTGAGGTTTGGTTTAAAATCGACTGCAAGCGCAACGTTTTACCTTTAGTTTCACTTTGATCTTGATCGAGGAAACTGAAATGATTTTCTCGTTTCCGTTATCAGGTTGGGAGACAAAGTTTCAGAGATGCCGTTTAGTCCTGTATAGGCCATCTCCTCCCTGTATCCGTCTGACCGTTACCTAATGTAGTCTTAACTTGTTGCAACTAGATTTTGTCGTTTTCCTCTCACTAACTGTTTACTTGTTTTATCATGCAGCACAGAGACTTTAGGTGGTATTTGATGGCTCATAGGCTCACTGTGGAAACATGGTTTCCTCCTGAGACCCAGAGGAAAAACATGTTATGATACTTATTTATTTATCTTTTTAGAATAATTGAAGCATTGCATTTAAAACAAACATATTGCATTTTTTAACAACATTGTTATATATTTGTGATTTTTATCATCTGTAGTATAGTATATTGTATCAGGTGTTGTTTAATCACAGAATGTTGTGATGTAATAATGTAATATATTTTCAAAATCTATGTGGATTTCCGTTAAAGGAAAATTTGTTACATATTAAAGCAATTAGACAGAAGCAGATGTAATTACTAAAATGTCATACTGTGGCATGTTGGGAGTGGCTAGTTATCTCCCATTGGGAATATGTGTTGCTGTTTAAGATGTTTATTGTTTATTGTTTTGTGACTCTTAACTGTTCTTGTAGATGCTGCAGTATAAATTCACAGTTATTGTTTGATGGACATAATTTTGTACCATGAGTGAGTTCAGGCACGTAATTATTGACCCTCTGAAGCACAGTGTAATACAGCAGGAGTGTTCAGTGAAGTTCTCCTCTTTTCTGCTTGGGGTAGGATAACATGCTCAACCTCAGCATGGGTTCTTTATTGTTAAGATTCCTCAGCTTGGCACAATATTAACAACTGACGAATAGACTTCTCATTTTAACTTTTGTATTGTTAACTTTGCTTCTGCACACCTATACACTCATATCAGTGTTAGATTGTTTCATCCACAAATTACAAAGGACTGGGAGGCAGAAAGGATTTTACTCATAACTGTGGAAGTGGAGTCGTTCTTAGAGCTGTCAGGAGATGAGGTGGAGGAGGGCCAGACATTAGAACAAGAAGGTAAAAACTCAGAGGAGGAAATTTCAAGTTTTCAGGAGCCTTAGAAGTAGGGGTGGGTTTTGATTATCGATTTTCTGATGAAAATCGATTCTAGCTTGAGTAACGTGATATCGATTAATTAAAATCCTGAATCGATTTTTAAATATAAATTTATTTTGCCCCAAACGACAGAATCTCAGGTTAAACCTCACCTGGGAATACTAGGTGCTGCAAGCGCCTGGGTGGCTGCAGCTCAAGAGATAGAGTAGGTCACCTACTAATTGAAAGGTTGGTCGTTTCATTCCCCAAGTTGATCTCCAGTGTGTCCATTGGAAGGTGAATGGTAGATAGAAAGCACTTACATAGGAAAACCAAAAAAATTGCTTGTGCGAATGACGCAAGTTTTTATAAAGCTAGTGCAAAGTCTACGGTGACCGTAGAAGGTTATGTCTTTTCATTGGCCCGGAGTCTACGGTGACCGTAGACACTGTAGACTCGGGGCCAATAGGAGCGCCAAATCCCTCTGTAGACTACCAATCGTCTGTCGACAGAAGTTGCGTCACCAAAGCAACAACACACGGCAGGACAGCGAAGAAGCCGGTGTTGTGCCCAAAAGTGATTACCTGCCAAAAACTGATTTCCAATGTTTCCGTGTGGTTTTTATGTGTAATATTGTTCCGTGTGTTGCTAAATAGACTTTGGTGAACGGGTATTACAAAGGGGTTATATATAAAATTAAAAAATTACCTGTTTCTCAAGTATCTTTGTAACTGTGTTATTGTGCTTACATTATAATCAATCAGCTCCCTTTTGTTCACTTAAAATATGTTTACAGAACTGTTTTTGCATTTGTTGCAATTTCAGCGGTCCTCTTGGCCAGATTACTCTTAAAAGAGACATTTTTAAAGTCAACAATAATTTTTTTTTAACTGCATAAAGGATACATAAAAGTCACTGCCAAAAACTGATTGCGGCTTCTACCTTGTTATAGGAATGTTGTTTGTTGCTCAAGATGACTTGATATCATTCATGAGGGATACATTTGACATATGTTTCACATATTATAGACCAACAAGTAGCAGTTATAGCAGTTTTTTATGGAAACGGGCATTTCTTTTATGTTTACGGTAAGTGACAGACTCTAAGACGCTCCTGGATTTAGCTGAAATTACACGAGGCTGAATAGCCCATTTAACTCTTTTACTTTAGGGTACATCTAATGTATTATGCCCATTTCTAGTCTTTTCAGTGGCTGCAGCTGATGACGGCGACACTAGCAATTCGTGTTATAAATCCACATGCCGCCGCTCCTCGTCAGCAGGCCGGGTGAGAAGTATGGTCTTCACCAAACCTCCACAGGAGCTGCTCAGCCGAGTCGCTGCCTTCACTCAGGCACAGAGGGTATCCACGCACCTTCACGTGGTGCTTTCGGTGGGTCGTTACAAATGATGTGAGATATACGAAGTAGTAAGTGTATCGTGTATTTAATATCATACTAGGCAGATTTACTGCACTGCCATTTACTACACATTTACCCGTGTATGGCTATTGTCAATACATGTTGCTCGTAAACTTTCTTTAAGTGTGTAACATTCACGATGATGTTGTTGATGGTAACGTGTATGATTCCAGCGTACCTGACAGGCACTTTTGACTTTTTGTACACAGTTGATTATGTAAAGCCCCTCACATTGCATTTATAAACAAGTTCACTGATTGACTATCCTGCAGTGCTGTTTTCCTGTATCCCTGTTTCCTCCACTTTAATAAAGTGTCCTGTGTTACAGTAACAGTGAGTTGTGGATTCACTTAATGAATGCCTAAATTGGGCTTAAATCTGCCTTAGACTTACTGACCTCCTTTGAATCAGCATCACAATAATCCTAAGGGCACTGACAAAACATACAAGTATAAATAAATAAAATCTATAGAAAGAGAAATACGTTTGATATGTTTTTTTTATTGCGTTACAGACAAATAGCAATCTCTGCCAACAGGCTCAGAAGACACAACTATGTAGAAACACATAACAGACCAGAACCACAGAAGCAATGTGTACAAGTAGGTGGCAAACACAAGTATTTGAGGTATTTGTACAACACATGCCTCTGCAACAGCTTCAGTGTTTCCTGCAATTGATTCGGAAACACTAACAGAGCTATTACCTATCTGTTATGTCAGTCAAATTTCCCCCAGATAGTCTTGGTTGAGGTCTAGTGACTGTGAAAGATATGATCACACCATTTTCATAATCAACTATTCAGTGACCCCTCTTTAAAAACTTCGTCACAATACAAAGATAATCTCTCATAGCAACTTTGTACTGATTTTATGACTCTTTTCCTTTGACAAGTGGACCCTAACATGGCAGCAAAGTGCAACAATGTCTCTCCGTGTGGGGTCAAGAGTTCAGGGTATGCTTTTAATTTCTTGCTTGTCTGTAAATGACAGTACAATGGTATGAATAATCCTTCTCAATTTACCAGTATAAAAGTAAAACAATTACATTGTCTCATCGGGCAACCTAAAAGACTCCTGTTATGGCTAGTCTTTGCACATCATAATAACACAGAAGAAAAGAAAATTCATTCTCAATTGCTGTTAATTTCAGGGATTTTCCAACCTGTTTTGGTTCAAAAGAGCCAAAGGAAAATCCTCATCGGTGTTGGAGTAAAACTAGATGCTTTTATTGTATGTACACTGATAATGCTTACTGTGCTGTCATTGTAAACCACTCAAAATAAATAAATAACACATTGTGATCATGCTGAAGACCACAGACAGCAGTCCAGGCATCAGGTGGGAGGAGCTGGAAACATCACCTGATAAAGAAAAAAGACAGACTGAATGAAAAACAGAAGTTTCCTTCATTGCACATTTTTCACCAATCACAAGCCTCTTCTTTCCCCTTCTTTCACTCTAGACTTTTGACCAACCAACTTTGACCTACGTAGACTCCGAGCCAATGAAAAGACGTAACCGTCTACGGTCACTGTAGACTTTGCGCTACCGTAGACTTGACGGGTATCTCTTGTTCATAGTTTGTCTACCCTTTTGGGCTACAGCATTCAACATTCACAAATGGACAAAATAGTGAACTTTATCTTCTGCCTTTGATTCTACAGCAGTTTATTCTTATTTAATTTGACATCTTTTTATGTTCTCCTGAAATTAAATACAAATTACATGCATTTTTTAATTTTAATGTGCCAAGTAAAAGTAAAATGTATGTGTTTAAGAATCTGCACTTTTCTACTGCACTTTTACTAGCAATGCTGTTTTGTAAAAAAAATAAAATGTTGCTGAAATCCAGTGAAGCTGTTTTCACTTCTCTATTCTCTCTACACATGTCATGATAGGCTAGATGGAAAAATGCAATGAAAGCAAATTTCTGTGGTCATATTAGTATGAGGTGTAAGTGTATTTAAACAATCACTGAGAGAAACACAGAGTGCACACACAAGGTAGGCTCTTCTTGGCTTTTTTTCTCTTTTGAATTAGATGATAAAACTCATGAGAAATGATTCATGTAATAATAAAATATTAATATTTATTATTTATTATAACAATTATTTATTTATTATTAACAAAAAAAATGTTGTGACAGAAATAGAGAAATGTAAGGAAATGTAGGAATATGGGTGGAATTTGATATTACTGCGATATGAATTAACCAGAGAATATTTAATAGAACTTCAGTGCTGTTATGCAAACAACATTATATGTTGTGACCATTTTCTTCACTGGTTCACAATAACCGATGTGGACTTGCTTTATTTGCCATTCATCTCTGATGTCATATCATTCTGATTAAACACATTTTATTTAAAATGGTTTATTTTGAGATGAAATTCAGTATCTTCTGTTTTTTATTCCATATTCTTGTTTCTACATTTAATTTTTCCTGAATGCTGTTGAAGGCATGAATATTATGCTGTTCAACTTTATGATCATTGGTTCTGAACTGCATTAGTTTTTATGCTGACTAACATATTTGTACCAAAATGCATTAATCATGTTACTATATATAAATAAAAAAAACATCTTCACAGTATAAGATTTTTTTTTTTCATTTCCTCAACAGTACTTTCATCACAAGACCTAAACAAGTAAATCATGGTAGTCACTAACCATGAAACTCACTGAAATCTACACACAGATTTTTCTTTTCTTTCTCATTCCTGTCCTTATCACTTCATTCTGTTATGTTCACATGTGGATAATGGCAAAGCAGGGCAGGATAAACAGCCAACAACTGCCTTCAAAATTGATTTTAGGCGTAACTGTCAGTACTTTTCTATGCTTGGCTCCTTACAGCATCCACATGTTTATACAGTCCTTGCTACTATTGGATTTTTATGAGTACACACATGAACTGATATATGCTTGGTTCGTCATTCATCCCATCACTCACATCTACTGCTGCTTTATCCCTTTGGTGCATTTAATAGGAGTACAAAGGTTTAGGAGGTATCTTCCCATGCCGTGCAGTACATTATCACTGTGCAGAGATGAGACTAAAACTGACAGTCCAATGGCATTCATCCTTCTCCAAAATGCGGAAGAAATTTGAATTTACTGTACAATGCATGCATTAGGATGAGACGGGTAGATGCTTGAGAATTTATTAGATAAATTAGCTGAACTTAATATAGTACAAGCAACAGTAACAACAACAAAAAGTGGGTGGCACCTATTAATGATAGAGTCTGACTTTTTTTTATGCCAAAGGGGTGTACCACAAAGCAAGATTAATGGCTTAGTGACCTGAGTTTTCTGATATGAAAGTGACTTTGCTTTTACCTGGCTAAATCACCATGGTAACATGCTGAATACACAACCAGTGAAAGTTGATAACCACCTTTGTAATACTAATTATGTCCCACTGTGGTTTTAAGTTTTGTTGAGCCAGGTAAGACAAAGAAAGCCAACATTCTCCTAGTATACATCTTTGGTACAGAGTGGTTCAAAATAGCAAATAAATAAAAAATAACTCAATTAGTCAAGCTTTATAGAAAGACAAATGCTACAACTGGTGCTTCATCCACAGAAAATTCAGGGTGTTCTGTGGTTAGACTGGGATTCTACCAGTTACTGCAAAGGTGTCCATCATATAAAGAGAAACAGAAGTGACAATTTCAGTTTGACATTGTGTAATGTGTTGTGTTTCAATACGTTTTCTTAATGTTTTTAACTGTGTTATATACTTTCTGATCAGAATCTTCTATTTTATACTTGTACTACTCCAAAATGATCAGTTTATTATACTGTACATCGTATTAGTGATACTGTAGATTGGTCACTATGATTACATGTGTTACATTTTCTGTTGTCAAAAAAATCACTTTCAAAGTTATTTTTCATACATTTGATATTATGATTATTTTCACATTTTAGTTCATGTAAAGTATTCTCATTGCATTTGATTTAAAAAAAAAATAAAACTAACTTTTTTATCTTGTGGAAGTTTATTTAATATGAAAGGGATACCTTTTAATATTTTCTATTCCTGCTGTAGAACGGTGCAGTTTTATAACTGAAAACTTTAGATGTTGATCTACTACACTGGGCATACCATCAGAGATATCATAAATCTGTCACTTTGATTATATCATGGACCCATTTCATTTTATCGGCAGGAAATACTTTCTTACCAACACAATGGTTGGTATCGTGCTTTTAAAAAATTATATAGTCAGCATTTTCATGCTTTACAAAAAACAATCATACATCTATGTTTATGTGTGTTCTGATTTGTGCAGCATGTTTGTGCACAGTTATATGTCCCTGATAAGTATGAGACAAAAATATTCAAACATTTGTGTTCCAAACAGTCAGTTTGAGTTTCATTTTCAACTTTCAGTTTCAATGTGAGAAAAGGATTGCACTTTTTTTTTAAAAGTGATGTTTGGTAAGGAGGCATCTCTGACTTAATTTAAAACAAAAAGAGGAACACTGATTTGTTTAAGTACATTACAGCTTTGTCAGCACAGCTCAATTCAACAGAAGACTTGACAGGTGATGCTTGAAGTAAGTTGCTGTGTTTGCTCCTCGAATTTTGTACTTTACTAGAATGCATGGTTTATGTAACATGAAACAAACTAAAACTAACAGCAAAAATCTGTGTCATTTTAGAGAAAAGAAATCTAGCTTTGTGTTTATGTTTTCTAGAAAATTAACAATGGCAAACACCTTCACAATCAATGACGAGTGAGTGATGAGGCTGCCTATCTTTGTGAGACTGACTTTCCAATTTCAGCTGGGACACTCTTCATCTTGATCTTCATCCTCAGTGTCATAGGCAATGGCCTCTTCTTATGTGTTCTTTTCATCTACGAGAAACTGACAAGCGTCACAAATATTTTCATCCTAAACCTGACCTGCTCTGATTTGATCTTCACCATCACACTTCCATTCTGGGCCGTTGATCATTTACACCACTGGGTCTTTGAGGACTTTGCCTGCAAATTCCTGACTGCTGCATTCTTTGTTGGGCTGTGCAGCAGTGTCATTCTGCTGACTGCCATGACAGTAGATCGTTTCATTAAAGTGGTGCTGCACAAGTGGCCAAGCAACCATGCTAGAAAGAATTATGCAATCGGTGCTTGTATATCTGCCTGGGTCATCAGCATCTCAGCATCCCTGAGTGATGCAATGAAAGTAAAAGTGACAAGCCAGGATGGTTTTGACTATTGTGAGGATGGATCTGATGAAAAGCTTGGACGCTATCTCCAAGTGTCACTGCTATTCTTCCTCCCATTTGCTGGGGGCCATACCATATTATGCTTTTAATCAATTCTCTCTATACACCCAAAGGTTGCAAGGCACAGGAGTGCTTGAGTATCATCTACCATATTAGTGAAATGCTTGCCTATTCTCACTGCTGTATGAACCCTCTGCTGTATATGATCTGACAGGATTTGCAAAAGCATCTGTTTAATCTTTTGTGCTGTGAAAAACTGTGCAGGAAGAACAGAGAAAAAGACACCAGTCAGAAGCCTTTTATTATTCAGAATGTAGCTTTCACAGCAGAGAGCTCTGTTGTTAAGAGTAACTGAACACTGATCCATTAAGCAGGCACAAATGAGCTGTTGATTCAGTGTGTAAATACTTTCATTTGAATTTACATCTTTTATATATTCTCTTGAAACAATATACATCTATTTTTCAGGTGTTTAATGTGCCAAATAAAGGATGCATTTGTGTAAAAATGTGTATTTTATGCTGCACCATCATTTTCTGTTCCTTCTGTTTAAAATGTTGCTTAAATCCAGTGAAGCTTTTTTGACTTTTCTGCTGTCTCATGGGAAAATGTGTCTTTTCTGTGGCATGTGAAATGATTCCATTAACACCATCCCAGGTGGAGTCAAACTAGTGTGATATGCAATACAATGAGCAGTACCTAGAGTGACATAGGGTAGGTGCTTAATAGACAAATTTATGTAATGCAGATGTGCAGATATATCATTTAAGAAAGAAAATGTTGATGTTATGCAAGCAACAGTATTTGCTGTGACCTTTTGTTTCTTTGACTCTCAACGACCCCTGTAGGCTCACTTAATGTAATTTAAGATCTCTGTCATATTATTGCACTTGCCTCATCATTTAAAGTGGCCCCTTTAATTAAAATTGTATTCTATATACTTGTTTTGAGAAGGAATGCCTAGAAAGTAATAGTCCTCCCAAAGGTGGAGCCACCACTCCACCTGAAAAAGACTCAAGGGAAGGGAAATCATTGATCATTTAACATTAATCACAGTGTAAGATACAAAACAGAGCAGTGGCAAAGTAATGACATTCTTTATTTAAGTAGAAGTACAGACACCTGCATAAAAAAAATACTCCAGTAAAAGTTAAAGTACTGAGTCAACTTCTTTATTTAGGTAAAAATAAATGGTAAATGGCCTGTATTTGTATAGCGCTTTACTTAGTCCCTAAGGACCCCAAAGTGCTTTACACATTCAGTCATTCACCCACTCACACACTGGTGATGGCAAGCTACATTGTAGCCACATCTGCCCTGGGGCGCACTGACAGAGGCGAGGCTGCCGGACACTGGCGCCACCAGGCCCTCTGACCACCACCAGTAGGCAACGGGTGAAGTGTCTTACCCAAGGACACGACGACCGAGACTGTCGGAGCCAGGACTCGAACTGGCAACCTTCCGATTAAAAGACGAACTGCCAACTCTTGAGCCATGATCGCCCCTAAAAATAGAAAGTAAAGGCTCTGAAATCTATTAAAAGTAAGAAAAATGTAAAAAGTAGCTCCTTGAAACTACTTTGCAAAAGCAACTAAACCTTTTGCAATATTAATATTAATATTTCTGTTCTTCTTTCTTTACATGACGACTGCTTTCCCATGCGGTCAATCTCAATACTGACATAACTGATTTCTTTGAGTCTCTTTTCGTGCAACCCACCTCCTATCCTCCCCATCTCCACCTCAGGCACCTCGGCCAAAGCTCTATTCAAGCCTCAGTCTTCATCTTCACTCCATTGTCTAGACTCTGGGGATTTATCAGAGTCTCATCGCGAATTACATTAATTTCTTTTTCACAATAAATCATGTTCAATTTTTCCAAGTGATCTCTCCTTATAGAAATGATAATAAAATAATATTACTACATGAGACTACAAATGTTAGTCTAATCTAAATTCTATTTTTTCTGAATCTACTCACCTTAAAGGAAGAACACAAGCAGTGAACGAGAATTTTAAAAATTTGATATTTTTTGTTGCTTACATTGTAGAAAGTGAATTTTGCCTCCACACCTAATGTCATGTGAGTGCTGTGTAGGAGGGAGAGGGAGGCCCCAAATGCAAGACTCGAAACTCAAAATGATTAACTAAGGAAGGCAGATTTATTTTGCTGTGACAAAAATGCTAAACACAAGAAAAACACAACTTGAACTGGAAACTGGGAACTAGGAAAACCAGAAACACCTGAAACCCCACCCCCCATCCCACCCTCACACAGACACACCCACACACATGCACGCAGCTGCTAGTCGATGAGCGACACCTGGAATGGCTCAGCAAAGGCCGGACAGTCCTGATCCTCAAGGACCCCCAGAAGGGACCGATCCCATCCAACTACTGACCAATAACCTGCCACAGTACCACATGGAAGCTCTTGTCAGACATCATAGCGACTAAGATGAATAGGCACATGGCTCACTAATAATAATAATAATAATAATAATAATAATAATAATAATAATAATAATAATAATAATAATAATAATAATAATAATAATAACAACAATAATAATAATAATAATAATAATAATAATACATTTTATTTGAGGGTGCCTTTCAAAAACCCAAGGTCACCTTACAGAAGAACAAAATTAATAAAAGAGCAATAGTCATAAAATACATAAAATAAGTTAAAATTGCAAAACAGAACTTGACAACAGACTTGTGCTTTTTGGACCCTGTGTTGCAGATGTTTACTGTTTTGTTTATAGCTCATAGTTATAAGCCCACTGTATAGGTCACCTCCTCCCTGTTTCAGAAGAAACTATCAAATTTCTATGTACTATAAACTTGATGAAATGTTAGAGCCAAGTGGAAATTTTACATCAAATTTACTTCATCTTATTGCCTTCGAGCACTTTCAAACAAACTCAGTGATGGCGCATGAAAAGAGGTACCAGCTAAATTGTTTATAGTAAGCCTGGGTGGTTAGTTACCCACTCTTTGTAGGTTTGCTTTCATTCTGTACTAAACTGAAAGGCATTTCAATCATTTTTGCTTTGCATATTTTTTTGAGTGATTGTTTTTGACATTGTAATTTTTTGTATTTTTCATTAAGTTTTGTTTTGTATATTTTGCATATAAACTGGAGAGCTGACTTTTGTATACTTTCAGCTCCAATGGAAGGAGGTATTTTTTGTAGTTGCAATATTAATTAATAAGTGAGCTATACTGTAAATATGATTAATTACAGTATAAGCCTGTTTGACTGTTTTCTTAGTTTTGATGACATATTAAAACCTTTTCTCTTTGTCCCATTTAGAAGTTGAAGGCCTAAAGTGGTGTTGGCTGGGTACCTTTGATGGTGAGCTCTACTAATTTGCTTGCTGTGGTTATTCTTGCAGCCCCATTTTGAACTGCACCTGTACGTGTGGGTAAAATGAGATTTAGATGTGAACTGAGGTTAATTTCTTGAACATTGTTCCTCTTGGTAGTCACAACTCTGAGTTCATGATTTAAATAATATGTATGGACTGATTAACCTCTGTTTTATTTCTTTTTCTGAACAATTTTAATACAAAAGCTGCTCACTGACCTAAAACATATCTTTGTTAACAGACCATTATTATCTAAAGTAACATAAACACTATTACTGGGAAAAATATGCTTGTTGTTGAATTTTTCATGAATCTTTTTTTTTTCATGTCGTGCTTTGTTGCCTAATATGAATTCCAAAAAAATCATAAATTTTGTTGAATTTGTAGGTAATAAACGTGATAACATTAATTCATTTTACAAAAAACCTTTCCATGAATATTAAAAGTGAAAAGAAGCAAGATGGACATATTTCTGGGACCATACAGGATTTAGAAGAATTTGAATGAATCTCAGAGCAAAATGTAAAATCAGCTTCCGCTGCACTGGGATGGAGACAGAAATCTTAACTTCAGCAAATGAATCCAAAATGTTAATTAGCGGCTAAATATCACTAGCATAATGTGATGAAACAACAATATGTGAATGTAGTCAGAGTCAAAGAGCGTGATAGATTAACATCGAATGAAGTTGAAGTTGTCGTGATGTCGTCATGTCTTTGTTTTTGACTAACTAATTTGGATTTTACAGTGTAGCTAAATTAGATTTTGTTCTTGTGCTGGAAGAAAGTGGATACAATGGACTCCACTTTGTACAGCTATGATGATTACTATGACTTTACCTTGGACAGCTACTATAATGATTACTATGAGGATGAATTGTGCGACAAAATAAGTGTCATGTGTTAAAATTATAATTCCTTAAGTAAGACTGTGAAATTTGACCTACTTGATTTACCTGTCTAACAGCCTTTTTTAAAACTTCTCTTTATGCTGGAAGAAAGTGGATACAATGGATTCCGTGAGATACTACCACCACCAGCCTTGACTCAACCCCGTACACCTATGATTATGACTACGATGAACTCTGCAACAAAACAGGTGTCATCCAGTTTGGAGCGATCTTCACTCCAGTGTTTTTCTCCATTGTGGTGATCCTCAGCATCTTTAGCAACATCCTGGTCCTCGTGGTGCTGGTCAAGTTTGAGAATTTGAAATCCCTCATCAACACCTTCATCCTGAATCTGGCTGTATCAGATCTCTTCTTCACAGCTTCTCTGCCCTTCTGGGCTGACTACAACATGCACGGATGGACCTTAGGGGAGCATGCATGCAAAATAGTGAACTTTATCTTCTGCCTTGGATTCTACAGCAGCGGTATCCTCCTCATCCTGATGACTGCTCACTGTTATGGATCCATTCTAAAGCCTCTGTCTGACATTATTTCAACTGCAGGTTTTTACAGTATTGAAGCATCTGTGATCATTTGGGTAGTTAGCATCCTGGTTTCCAGTCTAGCCTTCGCTGCCAGCAAAGTTGCAGAGTCAAAGTACTGTGTATATGCAGATTCTTTTGGAGCTTGTGGGGAATCTACCAGCAAAACGTCCTCTTTATAATTACCTCAGTGGTATTCACGTTGTGCTGCACTCATATTATGTGCAGGTTGCTTCATCCTGTGCAAAGAAGACGAAACAAAACTTTGAAACTAATTTTTATTCTCATGGTTGTTTTCCTTGTAGGATGGGTACCTTACAATGTAGTGATATTTCTGCAGTCATTTTCCTACTGGCCGAGAGAAAGTGACTCATTAGAGGACGATTGTCAATATAGCAAAACCTGGATTATGCGCTTGAGATTACTCGACTTTTGCCTTTTGCAATGCTGCCTTAACCCTGTGATTGTGGGGTTAAAGTCAAAAGCCACCTAAAAATCTCCTAAAGATTTCAGGCCCCCCCAAACAACGACAACAACAGCTTTCACAGTAGGCAAAACCAGCTCACAGTGACATCGTTAACAAATGCTGAAGAGCTGTCAGAGGTGCTGTGATGAAGAAAGACATCTTTTTCATTAACAAGGGCAGTTCTCAAAATTTCTAACATGAATTCATGATTCTTATAAGAAGAATATTTTTATCTTTATTGCGACTTTACAACATGTACAATAAAAATCTGCTTCAATCAGGAATTAACTGCCAACATGTTATTCCTAAACAACTGTTCCCAGTGGTAGTGTTGCTGTCTGCAGTGTTAATAGCTAGCGTGAACTTCTGGACTGTATGTATGTAGCAGTTTAAGTTATAATGTCTAAAGATAATTTTGGGGGTGTTCATTATGATGTGGAAATAGGAAGGAGAAAATGTACAGTGGAAGTGCAGAAAACTTATATGCAGAAAACATCTAGTTAGCAGTGAAGTGCGTCATGCAGATTGTAAGATCTGAGAGAATTCAGGCTGATGTGGTCAGAGTGACGTCCTAGCAGTTACTGCAGAGGGGTAACTGAAACAAGAAGAATACAGTGGGTGAGGTTGTGTAACATGTTGGATTACATAATGTTTTTTCGATGTAGTTACCTGTGATTATCTAATCCTTAATTCTAATTCAAAGAGCCTTTCAGTGCTGTGTTGATGTAGTAGTTTTGATAGCATGTTGATCTACTGACTATGCCATACATAACTAACACACAAATAAACATTTTTATTTATGTTATATTTTATATACTTGCAGACATTTTTTGTGTAAAATTATGTCAAAAATATTAAAAGAGAAGATCAATGTTATTTAAAAAATGTTTTGGGGGGTTTTATTTATTTATTTTTTTCAAGATGTGGTTTATGTTAAGGGCGGTATCTCTGACTTCGTGTGAAGTGAAATGAGGAAAGGAACTATTAGTTATCTCAAGAACATCACAGCTTTTACATCACAGTGCAAGTCAACGCAAAACGTGGCAGTTGACGTTTGAGGTAAGTTGATCAGTACTTGTTTTTATTACAACAGTGGTTCATAATTACTTTTTATATTTACCTAAAATACAAAAACTTAAACTAAAATCAACAGTTTCTGTTTACAGAAAAGTGTTGAGTTAATGTGTTTAATTACGTTTTTTAAATGTGGGTTTGTGTTTATGTTTTCCAGAAAATTGAAAATGGCAAACTTCACATCCACTTATGACGGACTGAGTGATGGTGCTGCATACCTTTGTGATACTAATGTTCCCACCATAACTGGTCCCTTCTTCATCTTGATCTTCATCCTCAGTATCATATGCAACGGTCTCCTCTTATGTGTCCTTTTCATCTACGAGAACCTGAAAAATATCACGAATATTTTCATCCTGAACCTGGCCTGCTCTGATTTGATCTTCACCACCACACTTCGATTCTGGGTTGTTGATCACCTACACCACTGGGTCTTTGAGGACTTTGTCTGCAAATTCATGACTGCTGCATTCTTTGTTGGTTTGTACAGCAGTGTCATTTTGCTGACTGCCATGACAGTGGATCGTTTTATTGCTGTGGTGCTGGACAAATTAAAGATCAACCATGCTAAAAGGAAAAAGTATGCAATTTGTTCCTGTATAGCTGCCTGGGTCATCAGCATCTCAGCATCCCTGAGTGATGCAATGAAAGTAAAGACTCAACACTGGTATGGTAAAAACTATTGCTATGATGAATCTGAAGAAAAGCTTGGACGTTATCTCCAAGTATCACTGCTATTCTTCCTCCCATTTGCCATCATTATTTTCTGCTATTCTGCCATCCTCAAGACAGTTTTGCAAGGTTTAAACAGAAAGAAGTTCAGGACTGTGGCTGTGCTGTTGTGTATTGTTGCAGTCTTTTTCATTTGCTGGGTGCCATACCATATTATGCTTTTAATCAAGGCTCTCAATACAAACAAAGATTGTAAGGTACAGAAACAGTTAGAAGTTGCCTACCATATTAGTGAAATGCTTGCCTATTCTCACTGCTGTATGAACCCTCTGCTGTATATGCTCTCACAGAAGTTGCGAAAGCATCTGTTGAATCTCTTGTGCTGTGAAAATGTGTGCAGGAAAAAGAGAGAGAGAAGCAGCAGCCTGAACACTTCTGTTACTCAGAATGTAGCTTTCAGTGTACAGAGCTCTGCTGTTTAAATTATTTACATTTAATACATATTTAATCTGTAAATACTTTTATAACAAAAACTGTGTTTATTTAATGTTAAATCTTATTACATCTTCCATTGACATTATAACTTTTTTGAATTTAATGTAACAAGTTAAAGATGTATATGTATATATAAATATTCATTTCACTGCTACTTGTGGTATATAGAAAGGTATGCTATATTTGAAAATATTTCATTGATAGTCATTTTCTGCCATTTCAGCCACCTTTACTTTCTGTTTGAGAGTCACAGCTTTGATTTTAGTCAACAAGCATTGTCTATTGGGTTAAGATCAGGTGACTTGACCATTGGAAGATAAATTAAAGGTACTCTTTAATTTGCTTGCAGTATGCTTTGGGTCATTATCTATTTGAACTTGTGTGTGATCAGTTTTGCAGCATTTGGCTCAGTCTCAGAAGAGAGTAAATCCTGTATAATTACATGCATTAATTGTCAGCCTGAACAGAAGTGGCAAAAGTATAGACTTTCTTTACTTAGGTCGAAGTACAGATACCTGAGTTGAAAATTGCTGGGGACAAAATACTGAAACAACTTCTTTACTCAAGTAAAAAAACAAAACAAAAAAAGTGTGAAAAAGTAGAGGCTCTAAAATATACTCAAAGTGAGAGAGTAAAAAGTAGCTTCTTGAAGTTCAATTCTACTAACCATTTTAGTATAAAGGTAACTGAATCTCGTGCTATATTAATATAATGTTAAAATAATATTACTACATAAGAATACAAATATTTGAATCTAAATTCTAATTCTAATTAATGTATGCAATACATTAATTATACATGTAATCATAATCTTATTGCACATGTATTGCACAATCTTATTGCACATGTAATCATACATGTGCAATAAGACTGCTATATGTGCAATTCTTCTTCTTCAATTCTTCTTCTGACGAAGTTGTGTTTTTGTATTTTCCTACTCAGTTGTATATAGTATTTGTATTTCTATTTTATTCTATTGTATATATTATTCTATTCTATTTTATTCTATTGTACATAGTATTTTATTTTATTTTATTTTATTGCATTCCAGTGTTTTCTAATTTCTGCTACATAACTTTGCACTTTTGCTGTAACAAAACAAATTTCCCACCTGTGGGACTAATAAAGGCCATCTTAATCTTAATCTTAATCTTAATTTAGCTTGAATCTGCTATGGAGGGCACATGCAGTGAAATGGAACTAATAAAACCCAGGCTATTTTATGTTGTTTCCTGGTAGAGGGTGACTTTATCTCCACAAACTTAAATAGATTCAGATTCTCCAAGAAGTGAGACTGGAATAGGCTGGAATATCCAAGGGCATATCGACTGATACACCGGTAAGGAATCTGCAATGGGTCAGGACATACAAGGCAAGTGTGGCAGGTTGCCATCAATGTACAATTCATCAAGCATAAAACATTTTCATATGAAGTTCTCTGGGTGATCTAAATGCAGTAACTAATATGCCTAAATAAGCAAATTACTCATAAAATCACGTTGTATGTCTTAAATAAAGGAAACTGTTCTCTAAGCCAAATGTACTTATTTGCATGTGTGAACAGTTTACTTACCTCGCCTACTGATGCGAAGCCTGTTGGGAGATGTACTCAAGCAGCTCTTAATATCAGATTAAAAATAACAAAATTCAAGTTATCTTGAATGCTTCAGAGACATCCTCACAAATTCTCAAGAAAAAACAGAACTCATCAGTGACTGTAAAAGTTGTTAATCATAATCTGTTGGTTTAATCATTTCCACTGTTGGTGTCAGAGCTGGGGTCACATTCATACACAAACATACAGAAACAGAAGCATCAAAAGGGCCTTCATTTCAGGCAACATATGGTTTGTTTTAGTTGTGATGTGTGTAAACCATAAGCACAATGGCTGAAAACACATTACCTCCCTAGTCAGTTAACAAGTGAGACTTCATGTCGGAATAAAGTTCCTAAGAAGCCTTGATTATTTTAAGATATTATAATGTAACATATTGCGTTGGCTAGTTAGGTTGTACAGATTTTCTTCTGAGTCAACCAACTTGCTGCTGAAAAAGCCTTTTCCTGTGTAATGAAATGTAACCACAGCTTCCTGAACTAAGGAACTGATATGTGATTAGTTAGTTTGTGACTTGAGTTTCAAAGATTTAGGTCTGATAACAGCCTTACATAATACAGGTTATCATTTTGGGGTTTTCACTCTCCTGCTGCTCAGTGCACATTTCTTTTCCTGTTCACCTGATTTCTGTAGTGATCACAGATATGAGTCTCCTTTATGTCTCTCATTTATGTTAATTTAAAAATGTGTGTTTTTTTAAGTGTTCATTAATCTTTATTGATTAATTAATATATTCATTAATCTATGTTGTGCTCTGCTGTCAGCTTTGATTAAAACAGCGTACCTATAGACAATTATTTCTTATCAAAGTAAAAAGAAAGGTTACCCAGTTTTTTTAAATCCTTCTGAGACCCAGAAAAAACAAACAGCTTTGATATTTCATTTTTTGGATAAATTAAATGCTTTAAAAGAGTTAGAAGAAAAACACATCTGAGCACTAAATCATCATTTAAGAAATTAACTTCTTATAGTTGCTTTTTGATTAAAAAAGGAAGTTGAAAGCTCAGAGAAGGACTTCCCAGGTTTTGAGAAGACTGAGCTGGGGCAAAATAACAAAATCTGAAGTTTATTATGCATAATAATTACTGTGTAAACTTCAGCTCTGAAGTTGTGGGAAGGGAAACAACTGCTCATCTATAAACACCTGGTCTCTACACATTGATGTAGCCTTGTTGTACTCTGTTTAAGAGAGGTCTCTTCAGCCACAGGGCATTATTCTTTTTCCCCATCAAAAAAAAGAATTATTCGGATTTGTTATTTGACAGACTGCCTAATCTTGAAAAATCTGTCTCAGCTTATAAAATAAACTAACTGCCAGTATATCTGGATCCAATTCACGCCATAGATATGAACATATGAACAATGTGAGGACTGTTTTCAGCTCCAGAATGTTTTGGTTGATTTCAGAGATGAGTACCCGTCGTTGTTTTGTCTGCTTTGACAGTTTCAGAAACTACTGACTGATGTAATCAGAACTGAATTTAGCTAAAAACTTCAACTTCCAGTCTACATATTGTAGACAAAACTTCAGAGCCCTGGCTTGCACGAACTTCTTATCCAAAATGGGTTGTGGGTGTGCTCACTTTGTCTCTGCTCAGGCTCCTCGAATGCTAATATGTCCTTTGACCTTTCAGCTTCCTGCTCTAATATCTGGCCCTCTCCAAGTCGTCCTAACACAGTTATATGACTCCTCTTCTAAATTTCTGGGTAAAATACTTTGTCTCCCTCACAAATGGGAGTTAATAAGTCCTGGTATCCACTACAAAAGACATTGAATAAAATTTTTGGTTTACAAGTGTTAAAATTACTAAATTGAAGATCCGAATCTAATATTGAAGAAACAATCTGAGTTTTAAAATAGACACAGAATATCTTATCACTTATCCGCTCTTGTGGTCAGAAAATGTCCAAGTTGCAATGGCAGTCATTTTGGTCTATGTACTCTGACATCAATAGAAAATCCAGCATCTCCTTTTGAAAACTAGGACTCAGCTCCAGCAAATTGCATAGATTTTGGTTGATGTAGAGGTTTCAGACTCATGTTTCACACAGAGAACAAGAAGAAATTGCTAGGCCTTGGGTTATTGATTTATTTTGTTCGTAATGTGTTTAATCAACTCTTTCTATATACCCAAAGATTGTAAGGCACAGGAATGGCTTTATATCACTTACCACATTTGTGAAAACTTACTCATTCTCATTGCTGTGTAAACCCTCTGCTGTGTATGCTCTCACAGAAGTTGCGAAAGCATCTGTTGAATCTTTTGCGCTGTGAAAAGTGTGCAGGAAGAACAGAGAGACAGACACTGGTCAGACTGTGGCTTTCACTGCACAGAGATCTGCTGTTCAGTTGGAACTGCACAACTTTCCATTAAACAGCCACTCGTTAAATTAAACGTTGATAAAGTCTGTAAATACTTTCATACAATACAGTTTGTATTTACTCAATTTCATATTTTCAGCATAATCGCCTAAAGATTTGTAAGGGTAAAGATGTGCATTTTAATGCTGTACTTTCATTTACTGTTCCTGTTGATAATAAAATGCTGTCAAAATATAATGAAGCTGGGTTTTTTTTCTCTTCTCTCTAAAATGTGTGACATGTAACTTTAGGTTAGACTGAAATATATCCCATTGTCATCGGTTTTCTGTAGTCAAAGTAGAATGAAGTGTAACTCTATTAACATGATCACCAAGGAAAAACAGTGAGTAATACCTAAAGTGACATGGACTCCACACACAAGTATTTGTTGACACAGTTTCACTGAGTCACAGTGACCCCTGTAGACTCGTTTTATATTTTCATGCCATTTGAAGCAGCCCACTTAATTAAAATTGCATTTAATCAAATTTTTATCCCTATACTTCTTTTTACTATTCATTTATTTATTTTTACAACTGTGTATATAATTTTTTCCAAATGCATTTATTAATTTAATGAGTTACATGAACTTGACCACATCAGTGTTGTGATCGTGACACCAGCTTTGGCTTCGCCCACCAAGGAGGACACCATATTTTTTTGTGGTCCCTGCAGACAAACATGAAGGCTGAATCACAGTAACATAATAATGCAAAGACATGGCAGTGAAGACCGCTAAGGTGGTGTACAGTCTCAGATAATAAATCCCAAATCTCCAAAGATCCAGCCATGGAGTTCATTACAGGCTGCAAAAGTGAAGGTCAGAGTGAAGCAACAGTTAGAAACTGTGAGTTGCAGAAGTAAGATATCTGATGTGATCTTCCAAGCTTGTTCCATCTGAAGAGCCAACGTCAGGAAGCTGTTTCCAGGCAGGATGATGCAGAAGATGAGAATGATGAAAGCAACAGCATATTGAAGTGCTGATTTATGAAAATGAAGATCAGTGTTGCTGCTTTCAGTCTCATTATAGGGTCTATAATCATAATTGTCACTGCTCAAGGCCACGATTTAATTGTTCTGTTCTTGTCAGGAAATTCCAGTTGATTAAATGAAGAAATGAGGATCTAATATTCATTAGTTAAAGATTCATAACTCAAGTTAGTCAAACACTCCTGGTTTAAGTTGTAAATAATAAAAGACCAATGAACTAAGTAAAACTATACCTGTTAAACATTAGCATAGTTTATATGATTAGCACTGGTCTTGTTGGGAACGGATCAGCTGGCTCGAGTATCTCAGAAATGTTTTCTTGTCTTCTGGGATAAAAACAGTTTTTAGATTTTACACAAGTGAAAAACAATCAACAAAAAAAAGTATTTGGCAGCTTTTAATGATAGATATCAACTTTTGTTAATGCCAGGTGCAACAAGAATATTGTGAAGTGGTTCAAGCTCATAAATACATTAAAGTATCTTAAATAGTCACGCTTTACAGTAATGCCAGATTCCTGGTGTTTCATACAGATACTAAGATCACAGTAAATTAAGGCTGCTTTGAGGCCACATGTTCCTGCAATAGCATTCCTGAGATAAGGAAAATAAGAAGTGTGAGAATTTAGAGTGACAACAACAGTGATGTGTAATTTGATGTGTTTCATCGAGTTTTCTTCATGTTTCTAACAGTGGTGATGTACTTTCTGATCAAACTGCTCTATTTTATTGATTTACTACTCCAGCATGAATCTGGTTGTAAAAGTATTTTTTATATCTACTGATTATACTACAGTATTAATGACAACATAAATATCATAAATCTGCCACTTTCCATGTCCCTCTTTTCTTATACTAATCACTTTGGCCAGCATCTGATGGATAGGTGTTTGTACTCACAGCAAAGTACAGAGATGAGCCATCTACCCATCATCACCTGTTAGTCAATGTCATTGTGTAGATGTACTAAGGTATCTCTTCATGTCAGAATAAAAACAGAATTTTAAAGTAAAGGGAAACAAACAAGGGGACAGGTGGGCTCTTTTCTTCACCCAGGAAGGAAGCATGATTACAGAAATGAGGAGACACAAGCAACCTAAAAACTAGATAACCAAACTAAAACCTGACATTACAAAGAGTAAGCATGTAGGAATTACAACTATAAAAAGAACCAAAACATGGAACACAATCTTAATCTTTGAATATTAAAGAAACCAGAATTAAAAGACCAAACACATACAGTATTTAAGTCAAACTTCTACTCATTTCAAATTAGAACTACTTCTATGACTTAAAAATATTCGTTGTATGAAAATTTGTTGTAATAAGTGACCGGCACCTACAAACATAGTCAAGAGTCTGTGAAGGTTCTCAGTCATCCAGGTCATCGTAGTCAAAGGGTTTGCAAAGAAAAAGTGTCTGGACTTCTTTAAGTTGCTTGAAGAAGCTTCTCGGATGAGAGGTGAAACGTCTTCAAGCAACTTAAAGAAGTCCAGACACTTTTACTACAAACTCCTTTGACTTTATAGTCAAGAGTTATAGCTCTTCAAGCCAAATGTCAGAGATAAGAGACTTGAGACTTGTTGTGGCCAAAGATCTGGTTCCAGTATTCTAGAAACATTTGATTCTCTGGGATTAACACAAATAACAACAATTAAAGTTTAATTCAATTTCAATCCAGTTTTATTTATCAAATCAAAATAACAGTCACCTCAAGGCACTTTATATTGTAAGGTAGACCTTACAATAATACATACAGAGAAAAACCCAACAATCATATGACATCCTTTGAGCAAGCACTTTGGCGACAGTGGGAAGGAAAAACTCCCTTTTAACAGGAAGAAACCTCCAGCAGAACCAGGCTCAGGGAGGGGCGGGGCCATCTGCTGCGACTGGTTGGGGTGAGGGAAGGAAGACAGGATGAAAGACATGCTGTGGAAGAGAGACAGAGATTAATAACAAGTATGATTCAGCAGAGAGGTCTATTAACACATGTTGAGTCAGAAAGGTGACTGGAAAGGAAATACTCAATGCATCATGGGAACTCCCCAGCAATCTACACCTATTGCAGCATAACTAAGGGAGGATTCAGGGTCACCTGGTCCAGCCCTAACTATATGCTTTAGCAAAAAGGAAAGTTTTAAGCCTAATCTTGAAAGTAGAGATAGTGTCTGTCTCCCGAATCCAAACTGGAAGCTGGTTCCACAGAAGAAGAGCCTGAAAACGGAAGGCTCTGCTTCCCACTCTATTTTTAAATACTCTAGGAACAACAAGTAAGCCTGCAGTGTGAGAGCGAAGTGCTCTAATAGGGTGATATGGTACTACAAGGTCATTAAGATAAGATGGGGCCTGATTATTTAAGACCTTGTATGTGAGGAGCAGGATTTTGAATTCAATTCTGGATTTAACAGGAAGCCAATGAAGGGAAGCCAATACAGGAGAAATATGCTCTCTCTTTCTAGTCCCTGTCAGGACTCTTGCTGCAGCATTTTGGATTAACTGAAGGCTTTTCTGGGAGTTTTTAGGACATCCTGATAGGAAGTACAGTACAGTAGTCCAGCCTGGAAGTAATAAATGCATGAACTAGTTTTTCAGCATCACTCTGAGACTCTGAAAAAGCAGTCTTACATATTTGTTTAATATATGGATTGAAGGAAATATCCTGTTCAAAAATTACTCCAAGGTTCCTCACAGTGTTACTAGAGGCCAAGTGTTACCTGGCCTCTAGTAACACTGTGGTTTTATCTGACACCAGTCAGTCAGATACAAACCACTGCAGCACAGTACCTGTAAAACCTACAGCATGCTCTAATCGCTCTAATAGAATATTATGGTCGACAGTATTGAATGCTGCACTGAGGTCTAGCAGGACAAGCACAGAGATGAGTCGACTGTCAGAGGCCATAAGAAGATCATTTGTAACCTTCACTAAAGCTGTTTCTGTGCTGTGATGAAACCTGACTGAAACTCTTCAACCCACATAGCAAAATTGGTATGGCCCAGACCTGGCCCCACACCGCAAAGAATGACGGCCCTTTGGTGGCCCAGATCATAGCCACACATAGCCAGTTGCAGACACACTGGTGGTCCTGTGCTGGCCCTTGTGAGGATTACCTCTGGCAAACCTGATCTGGGCCACCAAAGGGCCATCATTCTTTGCGGTATGTGGGTCATGTGTAAGTTGTGTGCAGCAATGGGCCAGTTGCAGACACACTGCTGGCCTTTGCTGGCCCAGAACAGTTTTTGCTCTGGCCTCAGATGTCAGCCTAATGTGTACCTTGATCAAGCCATGTAGTAACAACATGTGCGGAACATGATAGTGCAAATGAAACATGACAAAACTCAGACAGTCAATGGACTGATTCTTATATAGTGCTTTTCTACACTCCCAGATTACTCAGTACCACATTCACACACTTTCTCTAAACTGATGCTTCCTAACTACATTCATACACATGCATACTCTTGACATGCAGACTGGAGGAGCCAGGGATCAAACCACTAACCTTCCGATCAGTAGGTGACCTGCTCTACCGCCTGAGCCACAGCCACCCGGTGGAAAACAAGAGTAAACCGTCACTAGGTTTTGGATAAAGTGTACACTCACAAACCTGTGAAATCTGCATTTGAAACGTTGGCTACCATAGCAGTATAGTATTGCAACATTGCATTTGGGTCTTCTAACTAAAATAGGAAAATAAATAGTGCCATCATTGCCAGACCTGGCCCACATCTGGTAGACATACACCCTGTCATGACACCAGTCAGTCAGAAGTGCCAGCTTGATGCCGGATCCGGGCCAGACCTGTTTTCTATGAGCCTTGGCCACAAAAACCGCACCACAATTGGGCCAGATGTGGCATGCCATCATATAAACAGTGCCATCTACGCCAGACCTGGCCCATATCTGGATGACATACCACTTACCATGCCAGAAGTCAGCCAGCAGTGCCAGCTTGACACCAGATCCGGGCCAGACCTGTCTGCTATGTGGGAAATAAGCCATTCCACTGCAGATGATCTGTTAGCTGTTTGACTACTACCCTTTCAAGAATTTTTGATATGAAAGGAAGGTTGGAGACTGGCCTATAATTAGCTAAGACTGCTGGGTATAGAGATGTTTTTTTAAGTAAAGGTTTAACTACAACCAGCTTGAAGGCCTGTGGTACATAGCCGATTATTAGAGATAGGTTGATCATATTTAAGACTGAAGCATCAATTAATGGTAGGACTTCTTTGAGCAGTTTTGTAGGAATGGGGTCTAAAAGACACACTGATGGTTTGGAGGAAGTAATTACTGAAGTTATTACTTCAGTAATGAAGAAAGATCACTTGGAGAAAAAGACTCTAAATCAATATTAATAGTAGTGAAAGTAGCTGTAGATAATGTTACATCCGTGAGATGATTTTGGGTAATTTTTTCTCTAATGGTTAAAATTTTACTTGTAAAGAACTTTTGCTAATGCCAGGCATGAACAGAATATTGTGAAGTGGTTTAAGTTGGGAAATACATGAAAATGCTGCTATTCAGGCTGTTCTGGGGTAAGTTTGGGATCCTACAAGTCCCTGCTTTTCTCAGCAAGGAGTATTAAAGGAGTTCAACAGCGTTTCATCAAGCTTTCTTCATGTTTCTCTGTGGTTGTCTACTTTCTGATCAAACTGCTTTGTTTCACTGCTGTACTACTCCAGTATGAATATAGTTAAGTATTCTGATATTTACTTACTTGTACAAGGAAAATTACACTGTCATGGTAACAGGTTTTCTTTTATTAATCACCTTGGTAGAATTTGATGCAAGGATATGGATGGTTATGCCATAATGCAAAAAAAAGAGGATGCATGTTCTAACACAAAACATGATATGACAGCTGATCAGTTTGTTTCACTACCTCATCTAAACATTTTGTAAAGGGTATAGCAGTCTTTTGGCTTGAAATTACACCCGAGATCTCCACATTTCGACTTCCTTTCTCAAAATACTATTTTAAGTTTAATCTTAAAATGTCACTCTTTTTTTTCTTAATGTAACCGTAGTACGTATAGAGCTGTCAGGAGATTAAATGGAGCAGAGCCAGACATTAGAGCAAGAAGGTAAAAATTCAGACAGAGGACAAACCGGGCTCTGAAGAGCCTGATAAGGGCCAAAATGAAGACACCAAAAGCTCATAATGAGCTTGAGATGAGCACCAGCATCTGGTTGTGAGCTCTGACATTTTTTTTCCCTAAAACTTGGTTGTTTATTTTCTGTTTGATGTTATCAGAGGGTCACCTGTTTGGTGGTTACGGGCAGCATTGTTCATTTTCATGTTTAATCCTTAAAAAAATTGAAGACAGCTTAATTTTCAGGTTGAAATTTAATTGATAAAACAAGGAGGCATACACTTTTAACATATATATCATTAATTACATTAATCAAAAATATAAAAGTGTGTGTGTGTGTGTGTGTGTGTGTGTGTGTGTGTGTGTGTGTGTGTGTGTGTGTGTGTGTGTGTGTGTGAGAATTCTATAGAAAACATTCTTATTTCCCCTTCTACATATCGCATCATGTTAATCTGGCTATATCTACAAATCTTAGGTCATGCAATGACCACAGATATCTTGAAGAACGTTTCTGTGCCAGAATGTTCTCAGTATTAATGCTACCTTCAGAAATGAGCATTTCTGTCCTTTGTGTGCTGATTTTTATTTTTTTCTAAAACTTGGTTGCCTGTTTTCTATTTGATGTCATCATGGGATCGCCCTTTTTGGTGGTTGTGGGCACCATTAATGTTTTCGGTTTCCATGCTAAAGAAAAAAAAGTGTAACTGTAATTTTTTTTTCTTAATGTAACCGTAGTATGTATAGAGCTGATATTTAGACCACCAAACAGGTGGTCCTCTGATTAATGGGCACTGTTGTCCTGTTTTCATGTTTATCAGAAAAATTTCGGTCCGGGTTGAATTTCAGATTGGAAGTGAAATGATAAGTCAAGTGACATCAAGCAAGGAGGCATTTGATTTAATGCACTTGTATGTATATATATATATATATATATATATATCATTATTATTAATTACATTAACAAGAGGAGAGGATAAAAGAAGAAATCAAATTCTTAGTTGGTGTGTGTCTTTGTGAATTACATTGAAATCATTCTTATTTCCCCTTCTACATATCGTAGTGTATAGACTTTAGAGCCCTGCATTTAACAGTTCTTCTTCTTATTAATGGTAGGTCCCCACTCAGGCCCCTCAAAAGGTGATATGTCCTCCTCTGAGCTTTCACCTTCCTGCTCTGATGTCTGGCTATCTCTATCTATTCCACCTTACAGCTGTGAGACTGACTCCCCTTCCACAGTTCTGAGTAAAATAATTTGTCTCATCCTGCCCTCTACATCCTTAACTGTGAACATTGGATGAAAATATCAGGTACTCAGACTTTTACTGCATAGACTCAGACTCACGTCACAGACACAGGACAAAAATTAATTGTTGGACCTTAGGAGGTTTAAATAAATAAAATATATTAAAAAGGTGAATGGAATAAAAATCAGAATATTAAATACAATTTTTTAAGAAGAGAGTCAAATGATTTAGAAATGAGTCTACCAGGATGACTGTGACTCAATGAAAAAGTCACATCAAATATTTTAAATACCTGAAAACTTGTATAATTCATTGCATATTTTCAAGTTTTATTTGACATTCTGTTTTATTTCAAGCAATTATGCAAAAGATATGAAATTAAATGAGTAGAAACGATATTGTATGAACATATTTGCAGCCTGAAGATAAAAGGAAAAATACACCAGATATTGTTACTTTTACAGTCCATGTCACTCTAAATGCTGCTCTCTGTTTGCCTCAATGAATGTGTTAATACACTTACACATCAAAGTACTTTGACTCTCAGCCTGAATCAAGGTTTAATTTCATTAGTGACTGTTAAATGGATAGTTGTGCAGTTCCATCTAAACAGCAGAGCTCTGCAATGTGAAATGTTGTGAAGTGTTCAGGCTGGTGCTTCTCTCTCTCTTCTTCCTGTTCACTTTTTCACAGCGCAAAAGATTCAACAGATGCTTTCGCAACTTCTGTGAGAGCATATATAGCAGAGGGTTCATACAGCAGTGAGAATAGGCAAGCATTTCACAAATATGGTAGGCAACTTCTAACTGTTTCTGTACCTTACAATCTTTGTTTGTATTGAGAGACTTGATTAAAAGCACAATATGGTATGGCCCCCAGCAAATGAAAAAGACTGCAACAATACACAACAGCACAGCCACAGTCCTGAACTTCTTTCTGTTTAAACCTTGTAAAACTGTCTTGAGGATGGCAGAATAGCAGAAAATAATGATGGCAAATGGGAGGAAGAATAGCAGTGACACTTGGAGATAACGTCCAAGCTTTTCTTCAGATTCATAATAGCAATAGTTTTTACCATACCAGTTTTCAACCTTTACTTTCATTGCATCACTCAGGGATGCTGAGATGCTGATGACCCAGGCAGCTATACAGGCACCAATTGCACACCTCTTCATTCTGGCATAGCTGATCGGCCAGTTGTGCAGCACCACAGCAATGAAACGATCCACTGTCATGGCAGTCAGCAGAATGACACTGCTGTACAGACCAACAAAGAATGCAGCAGTCACGAATTTGCAGACAAAGCCTTCAAAGACCCAGTGGTGAAGATGATCAACAGCCCAGAATGGAAGTGTGATGGTGAAGATCAAATCGGAGCAGGCCAGGTTCAGGATGAAAATATTTGTGATACTTTTCAGATTTTCGTAGATGAAGAGAACACATAAGAGGAGACTGTTGCATGTGATACTGAGGATGAAGATCAAGATGAAAAGGGGACCAGTGATGGTGGGAACATTAGTATCACAAAGGTATGCAGCACCATCACTCACATTGTCATAAGTGGATGTGAAGTTTGCCATTTTCAATCTTCTGGAAAAAAAAAAACACAATGACTGAGCAGTTTCCTCTAAAATGACAGAAACTGTTGATTTTGTTTCTAGTTTTTGTATAATAGATAAAACCAAAGGGATTAAAGTAAAAAATTCCAGAAAAAAAACAGCAACTTACCACAAACATCAACTTTCAAGTCTTCAGCTGAATTTTACTGTTGTGAAAAAGCTGTAGGGTGTTCTTTCGAAAACTAATAGTTCCTCCTTTTGTTCCACATTAATTCAGAGATTCTGACTTGACAAAAACCACATCCTGAAAAATAAATGTCAACAAATTTAAACCTGACAAATAACTGCCTACATCCATATTGCATTTCTCTGAACTTACCTCAAACTCAGGTCTTCTGCTGAATTGCACTGTGGTGAAAAACCCGTGATGTTCCTGAGATATCTAAAAGTTTGTCGTGTTCTTGAGCTAGAGTGCCGCCCTACCAAAAACCACATCATGACGTGAGCAACCCCCCCTTTTTTTTTATACACTGAAAATGAACAATAAAATATAGGTTTGTTTGTTTTAGCTGTCTAATTGAAACAGACTAAAAAAAACCTTTGTTCTGTTTTGTGTTTTTTTTAAGCATGAGGATACTGCTGACCCAAAATTAGAAAAGAAGCAGAAACCCCAGTACTGTTAGGAAGAAACTATTTCTTGCTGGGAAAAAATGTAGACACAATATAAATACATATAAAACAAACACAGATAATCAAAATGATGTAAATGTATGATATCTTTAATTCTTTGTAGAGCATAAAAAGTAGATGAACATACTAAAATTGGTAAACTAGAACAACAGGAAAAGGCTCTTGATCAGTGCACAGATAAGTGGAGGAAGAAAACTTGATGAAACAAAACATGTTACACATCACTGTTATTAAAAAGAAGCTTAACACTCTTGATCTGTTTTTTTCTGTTACACCTTTGCAGTACCTTGTAGGACAACACTGTGACCCCACCAGTTCTTGTCATCTGCATGTGACATGAGAAATATGGCATTGTTATAGAGCCTGGATATCTGAGTTACTGTGACATTTTTGGCAGCTAAAACCATCCATACATCAATTTTCTTCCACTTCTCTGGAGCCGTGTTGCAGGGACAGCAGCCAAAGCAGAGAAGGTCAGACCTCCCTCTCCCTAGACATCTCCTCTGTCTTGTCAGGGGAACACCAAGGTGTTCACAGATCAGCCGAGAGATACAGTCTCTCCAGCATTTCCTGGGTCTGTCCCGGAGTCTCCTTTTGATGGGCCCGAACCACCTCAACCGGATCCTTTCAATGTGGAGAATTAGCCCCTTTCCCTTGGCCAAACTCCTCACCCTATCTCTAAGGGAGAGGCCAGCCATCCTTTGGAGAAATCTCATCTGCATCACTTGTATCGGCGATCTTGTCTTTCAGTCTTCAGTGATCTTCTCTGGCTCTTGATGAAGGCAGTCACACTTTCTCCTTCTCCCTTTCCTTATCTTTCCTGCTTGGCTTTCTCATATCTCTGTGTAGCCTTGTCTACTTCTGTCCCTCTATGCTGGAAGAGTCTCACAGTCTGTTCTCTAAAACCTAAAAGAGGAATTATGGATTTGATCAACTTGTCCCTGAATGCAATTGACATCCTCTTCTCAACGAGAAGCCGGGTTTTGGGAGAGCCCATTGAAGACATCTACCTTTTTGGAACCATGATAACAGGGTTCTTGCTGATCGGCGCTGGCTTGGCACTGGCTTATCGAAGAATAAAGAAAGCGGAAACAGCTGTTCAAATCCCCACAAGGCTGCCTGCTATGTTGATTGGAACGATGGAGCGAGCCGTGGCTTCTCAGAATGGGCTCATTAGACGCAGCACGGATGACATCTTGGAGAAGCTTGCTCTCCAACGGGAATGGTGAGGAACCAGTGATGGACATTAGATCGACTGTAAAATTGACATGCAGTGGTTCACACTAAAGCAAGGACACCACCATTATTTCATGTGGCTACCATATCGGCGCCAGCTGTGGTCTCAAGGCTGGAGCTGAACATAACAAACAATTTCTCCCGGATAACAAACTGTGTTTAGACTCTTCGTTCCAAACGCCCTCGGACGCTTATCTCCAAGGCCGAGTTGGACAGCAGGTCTGGGCCCAGCGCTGGAAAAATAGCTGCAGGGCAGGATGGCTGTGTCTGCGTCGGCTTACTTCTCACCCCTTACCCACCTCTGTTGCTTGTCACGTGCTTAATGATGTTCCGATGTGGACATTTATGTGCTCTTTGTGCAGAGGAGTTTTTTTGTTTTCTGTTCTCAGTTTTTCCATAATACTGCCAGTCTCCAACCTGTCTACCCATGTGATGTCTGTGTTGTGTATGTAAGATCTTTATTTGCATGTGACAAATAAAGGCTTTCTTGACTTGACTTCAGTCACTACCCAAAGCTCATGACCATAGGTGGCGTGAGAGGCGAGATTGACCGGTAATTCAATAGCGTCGCTTTTACACTCACCTTTTTTTCACCAAGACTCTGATTCTGGTTTCTAACCCTTTAAGACCTACCATAGAACCAAGTCAGCCAGAGCCTATATTATATTTTTACATGCTGTAGTTCCATTTTTGGGAGCATTTCAAGTTGCTATATATCAATACAACCATTACAGCCTAAATTTTAATAATATGTATGCATTAAGTGCATAGTAATTACATAAATTGCGCTCAAACCAGCGTTCTTCCCTGTCCAGGATGTGTACATCCTCATCATTGATTACACATCCTGGACAGGGAAGAACGCTGGTTTGAGCACGGAGTCAAGGAGGCCATTTACGTGAAAGGGAAAGACCATCTCTGAATCGAGGAGGGGCCTAAGGGTACATCTTTCGCCATCTTACAATGCTGTGATTGCAGCCATTCCCCAACTCTCTGTGAATGGTACTCATGGCCATTGATCAGTGTTCTTTGATCAGTGGGTTTTGGTCAGTGATTGTTGATCAATGGTCATGGGAATTTGCATAATTATGATTAAGGAACTGACCTCACAGCCCATTGTTCCTTCAGTGGGCTGGTTTCAGTCATTATGCAAATGTACTGTTTATAAGGTTTGGGGAAACCTGCAGTCAACTGAGAATGAAGAAGTCACTTGGATGAGTGGCGAAACGTTTCTCCCACAAAACGCTACGTCCAGATGAACAGATTCAACTTTTGGAGATTTACTTTCCTGGATGATTGAGAATGCATCAAGACGATACAACTCCTCTGGTTTCATATGCAAAAAAAATTATTGCACTACCTTAAGTGGTTGCAGTGCTACCGGGATTTAAAAGTAGTTGCGCAAAACGGAGCGTGCCCGCTCTGACCGGTTTTAAACATTAAGATTGTGCTCCAGGTTTTTTGTTCTTATTATAGCTGTAATTTGTGAAGGGGAGAAATATTTTACTGCTATTATTTGCTGCTATTTTTATAATCATCATTACCATTTCATGTTAATAGGGATGTTGCATTCAGATGCACTCAGATGTTCAAATATATTGGTATTATATAAGTCTTTATTATAGGTCCGGTAAGAACCACTTTAAATTGTTGAGTTGAATCTATAATTTAAAGGTTTTGAATGTTTTGTATTTTTATACTGAAGTCTTCAGTGGGGGAGAAGCTGACTGCAGGCTGACAGGAAATGCGTCTGCAGAGCATGTTTTTGCAGAAGTGAAACTGAAGCAGAGCGAGTGCAAGCCAAAGAGCCAAAGAGTTTATTATGCATTTATCTTTGATTTAAGCTTTTAGTAGAGGCTTTTGATCAAAACATTAATTCAGTAGAGTACACCTACATAGTCTTGGTTCGGACATACACGTAACCACACACACACTTAGTTAGAGGGATCACTGATAGGGGAAAGTTCAAATTGTTTTGCTTGGGGTTGCTTTTAGACTATATTAGGAGGAGCAAACATATTAGCAGATCTGAAAAGGATCTGTGTTAGGAAAATGATTTTAATCTTTTATACATGATTGCATTTGAGCATATTAAAGAGCTGTGGCTCCTGGTCAAGTGAAGGTCAGAAACTCTTGGCGGGCGTTATGATCAGCCAATACAAGGTGAGGAGAACAGGAGCTCTGAAAGGAATTGCAACACACCTGCTTACATGACATATGCCTGGAGTTATATCCTTATATCCTTATATTCTTTAGAGCTAAGAGTTAAGTTTGTATCATTTATCACGTATGTCCTTTTGAGTAAGTCTTAAGTTTCATTTATGTTCAGTTTGAGTAAGTTTCCTTCATGGTTCGAGCATCATCATTTGAGTGTGACATTTAGAAGTCACACATAGTTCAGCTGTGCATGAGCTCGGGCCTTATGTCTGGCTATGACAGAGGTGGGAGGTGAGCCAGAGTGCAGGAGAGGTCATGACACGTACGCAGTACACAGCATGCATGCGCGCGCCCCATGCGTGTCACGCACACATACACACCATAGTAGATCTATTTTGGTAGGGCAGAAGTGAAGATGTGTGCCGGCGTACTTAGAGGAAGTGCAACAGATAAAGCGACAGCGAAGAGCGAGCTGAGGGAAGCACCGACCGAAGACAATGTTCTTTAAAACTATGTTAAAGTTCACGGAACATGTTGTGGTTTAAGTTGACGTAAGCTGTGCTTTGTCTGTTTTTGCAAAAGAGGGGGCTTTGTTGTCTCAACCCTATAAAACCTTTGTCTAAGTATTTTAAGTTCAGTTCGATTGCTGACTTTGCCCAGCTTCGGACTCCACGCGTGTAAACAATAAATCTTCGCTTTGATCACATCTTCCGGACCAGAGTTGTTATTTGCTTGTGAGCCCTCCGTACTCCTTTTCTCCAACTTTGAACCTTAACAAATTCCTCTACGCCTATTCTTTGTAATGTCAGGTTTTAGTTTGGTTATCTAGTTTTTAGGTTGCTTTTGCACTCTTATTTCTGCAATCATGCTCCCCTGTGTTGTCCATGCCTTCCTGTTGTTACGACCCGTCTAGGGCCAGGCCATAACATGAGCGAGGCACTCGCTTCCCCCCCAAGACCCAAGCAGCCACAGGAAACAAATCCGTTCATTAAAGTGTGATTTATTTACAAGGTGATAAATAAAAGAGGAACAACAGAACGGGAGTGTCAACACTTCAGGGTGAGCCAAGGCCAAAATAATAAACAAAACAAATCTACATAAATCCCACACCCCTGACCTTACCAAAACAAAGTCAAAAATAAAGACAGAGTCTGACCTCCTTAACTAATTCAAAACAGGAGAAAAAACGGGTGATCAAAAGAAACGGCAGCTCACCCCTACCCACTCCACTTCCAACACTTTCAAGCCGCACTGCAGCCAGCGGCTGCCACAGTTACGCTGCTGGGTAATGAGGGAGACGAGGACCTCTCAAGCCGTGGCGCCCAGCCTCCTTTTAATGGGCGGCTCCTCCAGCTGGAACCAGTCGCGTCCGGGCCGGTGTATCCACGCACCAATCGGAGCAGAGCCCGGCACAGCTGAATTAACATAACCAGATATTACCTGCCCAGAACAAACACATGAAAATACAAGTTCGTAACACCCCCTTCCATAAGAATTAAACAACCCTCCTATTGTTTAATTTCCAAACTAAGAGACCGCTCTCGACAGGGCATCAGCGATAACATTTTCCGTCCCTTTCTTATGTTTGATTTGCAGATTAAAATCTTGCAAAAGAAGGGACCAACGCATAAGTCTCTGATTTGAGTTTTGCATCTGGGAGAGAAACACCAATGGGTTATGGTCAGTGAATACTTGAACAGGTATAGAGCTGGATCCAATATACACCTCGAAATGCTGCAGGGCTAACAACAAAGCAAGGGCTTCCTTTTCAATAGTGCTGTAGTTCATCTGATGTTTGTTGAACTTTTTGGAAAAATAGCAAATTGGGCGATCCACGCCGTGACGGTCTTCCTGCATAAGGACAGCTCCTGCGCCAGACGCACTAGCATCAACCTCGAGCTTGAAAGGGCACGTGAAATTAGGTGCCGTAAGAACAGGGGGACTGCACAGCAATGCTTTCGCAGACTCGAAAGCAGTCTGACAAACAGGCGTCCACACAAAAGGCTTCACCGGGCTGATCAAATCGGTGAGAGGAACAACAACAGTAGCGAAGTTCTTACAAAAACCTCTGTAATAACCACACATTCCCAGAAATCGGCGCAGCGCCCTTCTCGTTTGGGGAACCGGAAACTCGACAATAGCCTGTATTTTTGCAGTCACCGGCCGTACCTGTCCCTGACCCACCTGTTTCCCCAGGTATGTGATGGTGGCTCTGCCAAATTCACATTTGGCCAGGTTTAGAGTAAGCGAGGCTTTCTGAAAACGGCTGAAAACGAGAGAGAGGGTTTGTAAGTGGTCAGACCAGGTGGATGAGTAAATGACAATATCATCTAAGTAGGCATCGCAGTTATTCACGCCCACCAGTACTTTGGCCATAAGGCGCTGGAACGTAGCGGGCGCATTACGCAACCCAAACGGCATAACCGTGTACTGGAGAAAATGATCTGGCGTGACAAAAGCAGATATTTCAGATGCTCTGGGGGTTAAGGGTACTTGCCAGTAACCTTTTAACAGATCAAGTTTGGTTACAAAAGATGCTGATCCCACTCTATCAATACAATCCTCCATTCTAGGAAGAGGAAATGAATCCGGTTTGGTAACAGCGTTAACTTTCCTGTAATCATTACAAAACCGAGGAGTATTGTCAGATTTTGGTACCAGCACACACGGCGAGCTCCACGCGCTGGCGCTCGGAATGGCTAAACCGTGTTCTAAGAGATAGTCAACCTCCTTCTGCATTATCGCTCTTTTCACTGGATTTACTCGATAGGCATGCTGCTTAATCGGTTTATGTCCTTCCACGTCAATGTCGTGGCACAGGACTGCAGTTTGACGAGGATGATCAGAAAAAAGTGATAAATTATTCTCTATCAGATCAGTGATGTCAGCTCGAGCGGGCTCAGACAGGTGGGCTAAATATGTGTCTAAATCATTTAAGATCTCCGAATTTTTCAACCGACCGCTACCCAGCGCTTCATTTTTCTCAAGCAGTCCGTCATCAGAGGGTTCATAAGGAGAAACAACACTAGCGGTGCACACTGGAGATGGCTCACTCGAAGGGCTCCTCGAGTGATACGATTTCAACATATTAATATGACAAACCCTGGACTTTCTCCGGCGATCTGGGGTCTGGATCACATAATTGTGGTCACTGAGTTTCTGTTCCACCACATAGGGGCCAGCGAACTGGGCTTGCAAACTGGACCCTACCACAGGCAGCAACACCAACACTTTCTCGCCTGGCTGGAAACTTCTGCAAACAGCCTTTTTATCATAATGAGCTTTCATCTTTGCCTGCGTATGTGTCAGATTTTCCCGAGCTAACTGGCATGCAAGGTGGAGTTTTCTCAAGTCCGCTAACATAATCAAGGACATTATGCTGGGTTTCAGAAGTGTCTGACAACCACTTCTCCTTCAGAAGCCGGAGGGGACCATGGACCACATGTCCAAACACCAGGTCCGCAGGACTGAATCCCAAGGATTCCTGAGTGGCCTCCCTGACGGCAAACAGCAACAACGGCAGACCCTCATCCCATTCTCTACCAGACTCTGCGCAGAACTTGCGCAGCATAGCTTTGAGGGTTTGATGGAATCTCTCCAGAGCACCCTGGCTTTCTGGGTGGTATGGACTGGATTTTACATGTTTTACTTGCAACTCATCCGCGACCTGTGCAAACATTTTCAAGTAAAATTGTTCCTTGGTTTGTTTGTATAACCTTTGGAAGCCCGAAAGTAGAGAAAAACTTAATTAGTGCCTTTATTACGGTTTTGCTTTCAGCGTGCGTAGTGGAATTGCCTCTGGGAACCTTGTTGCTGAACACATTATGGTAAGTATGTATTGGTGTCCGGCTTTTGATTTTGGCAGGGGCCCACACAATCCAATATTACTTTTTCAAATGGCTCACCTATTACTGGAATAGGATGTAGCGGAGCAGGTGGGATTGGTCTATTAGGTTTCCCGCCACCTGACATGTGGTACAGGAACGGCAATATGCCACCACATCGGCTTTCAGCCCCGCCAAAAGAAGTTACGCAACACCCGATAATAAGTTTTGTTCACCCCGAGGTGTCCAGCCATGCTGGCATTATGCGCTAAGCTAAGCACCTGCCCTCGATGTGGCTTCGGCACCACCACCTGCGTAGCACCACGCAAACCACTCTGGTCAGGGGACCACCTCCTCATAAGAACTCCATCTTGTACAAAAAAAAAGAAGGGGATTTACCTTCTGCACTCATGACTGCGGACATAAAACAGGGAGCCAGTGACGAGTCATTCCGCTGAGCGGTTATCAATGCATCCCTATTTAACTTTTCATCCAGCTCTGGCATTAGTTTTGTCACATCATTGCCGCTTTCTATTCTGCCACTCTCACAGCTGGGAGACTTTCTTTTCGTCTAGCGTCGCCATAAATGTGTCAGCGACATCCATAACATCGTCAAATTTGCGCGATTGCATGCACGCAGTAATAGCACAAACAGGAAACACACTTGATATAGGGGTGGCAGCATCAGTAACAGAAGCAACAGGCGTTTCCACCACTTCAGGCGGGGAAAACATTTCCACCAGCCAAGTCATTTCCCAGAATAAATGAAACCCTTTGATAGGCAACTGGGAACTCACGGCAACTTTAACATGCCCCGTTATTACGGGCGAATGCAAATGCACCTTGTGTAATGTGGCGCCCAAGAACGCTCATCTTAATTCCCCAGACTAACACATCTGAATCACAAGCAGTCTTATCTGACAATGGCAGTACACTGTCCAACATGAATGACTGATGCGCACCTGTGTCCCGAAGAATAGTAACAGGCACCTCATCCTTCTCTTCTCCCGTCACAGAAACAAAGCCTTTGGTGATAAATGGTTTAAAACGCGGCTCTATTTCAGCATCCGTATGGTGCAAATCACGGTGGAATGCATTTCGGGCGAAGGCACAACTTTAATAAGACCTACGCCAGCTGGATTTTTAGAGCCTTTGCGCTGCTCTTTCCTCCGGAGAGCGGGACAGACAGCGATCAGATGTCCGGGTTCGCGACAATAAAAACAGTCGCGATTTCCACCATCCTCCTGTCTATCCTTCCATCCTACCTTTGGTGACTTTATTTTCCTCTCCTGTCCCACCCTGATATTATGTGCGACAGCGGCTGAAAATATAGTTTTGTGAGTGAGAGTAAACTCATCAGCCATCACTGCAGCTTTGGCAAGTGGCGTCACCTTTGCTCATTCAGATAAATGACTACTTGGTCCGCAAACATTTTTTAAATTCTTCTAACAAAAGAAGTTCCTTCAGCCCCTCAAGATCCTTCACTTTACTGGCCTGCAACCATCTTTCAAACAAGCGACTCTTTTCACGGGCAAACTCCACAAACGTCTGATTGGCAGTTTTTCACACTTCCTAAATTTTTGACGATAGGCTTCTGGGACAAGCTCATATGCCTGCAACACAGTCTTCTTCATGATGTCATAATCAAGGCTATCTTCAATTGATAAACTGGTACACACCTCCTGGGCTTTGCCGACCAGTTTGCATTGCAACAATAGTGGCCAAAACTCCTTCGGCCAGCTTAATGCGGCCGCTATACGCTCAAAAGCGTTAAAATAGGAGTCCACTTCGGCCTCACGAAACGGGGGAACCAGTTTAACGTGCTTAGTGATGTCAAAACCAGTTGAGACGGTGGTGGAGGTACTAGGATGACTAGAGGCGGAGGGCTTTCGCTCCAGCTCCAAAGCTCTGACACGGAGGTGCATTGCCTGTACCTCAAGCTCTTTAGCACGGGTTTCCACCTCCCTTATACGGAGGGTCAAACGGAGATCCTCCGTAGACCGCCCCGCCAGGGGTTCCCTGGCCGTACCAGACTCAGGCGCTTCAGACACCCCCTCAGCCGCATCAGAGTCCACCTCAGCTGCATCAGACTCCACCCCAGCCGGGAGCACGTTAACAGGCCCTTTGGCGTCCGGCTCCGGCCCAGTCTCTGGAGCCACCTTCACACCCCTGCCGCCAGGCTGCTCTACAGCTGCCTTCGGGGCAGAAAGGATACCTCGCTCCACCAGCCCTGCACACAAAGCGTCCTTAACCTCAGCTTTACGGGCACCATAGGACACATGAACATCATAAAAACTAGCAATAATCAGCAAATCCGCTTTCTTGCACCCCACTATTTTGTCCCATGAAGGTAAGTAACAAAATCATCCAAAGAAAACTCCATAATCACACACACACCTACTACCCCACAACAAGAAAACTGCCAAACAGACCAAACCACACGAGAACAACCACAGAACAAGGCAGAGGACGAGCCCCCAATTCATGTTACGACCCGTCTAGGGCCAGGCCATAACATGAGCGAGGCACTCGCTTCCCCCCCAAGACCCAAGCAGCCACAGGAAACAAATCCGTTCATTAAAGTGTGATTTATTTACAAGGTGATAAATAAAAGAGGAACAACAGAACGGGAGTGTCAACACTTCAGGGTGAGCCAAGGCCAAAATAATAAACAAAACAAATCTACATAAATCCCACACCCCTGACCTTACCAAAACAAAGTCAAAAATAAAGACAGAGTCTGACCTCCTTAACTAATTCAAAACAGGAGAAAAAACGGGTGATCAAAAGAAACGGCAGCTCACCCCTACCCACTCCACTTCCAACACTTTCAAGCCGCACTGCAGCCAGCGGCTGCCACAGTTACGCTGCTGGGTAATGAGGAGAGACGCGAGGACCTCTCAAGCCGTAGCGCTCCAGCCTCCTTTTAATGGGCGGCTCCTCCAGCTGGAACCAGTCGCGTCGGGCCGGTGTATCCACGCACCAATCGGAGCAGAGCCCCGGCACAGCTGAATTAACATAACCAGATATTACCTGCCCAGAACAAACACCTGAAAATACAAGTTCGTAACACTGTGCAGTCAGTCTTGCCCCCTGTGTTTATTTTTGTGCATCAAGGTTGCCTCTCTGCATTCTGTACTTGCCATTTTATGTTGCCAGTGCCTTGTTTTGTGTACCTTGTGTTGTGTCACTCTCTGTGTCTGCTTCCTGCTGTGGCTTCTGTGGCTTCTGTGGCTTTAGGGGGAAAAAAGTCAGATCTCACAAACCACAGATGCTCGTTTCTGAAGGTTGTATTAAAATAGAAAACATTATGGAACCAAAACATTCTTCAGAAAATATCTGTGGTCACTGCTTGACTTAGAAAACATAACATTCAAATTTATTGGTTCCTAACTATAGCCAGAGTGGTATCATAACAAATCATTTGTTTATAAAAAAAAATATATATGTATATGTATGCATAACAGTTATTATTTACAGGTACAGGCATCTTAAGTTCATGTTTATTTCTTTGGAGCAATAAAATAGAGCAGTTCAATCAGGAAGTAGATCACCACTGGTAGAAACATAAAGAAAACTTGATGAAACACATCAAATTACACATCACTGTTGTTGTCAAACTAAATTCTCAAACTCCTTAATTTCCTTATCCCAGGAATGCTGTTGCAGGAACGTGTTACTTCAAATCACGCTATACTTACTGTGATCTTAGTATCTATATAAAATACAAGAAATCTGGCATTACTGTAAAGCGTGACTATTTGAGATACTTTCATGTATTTACGAACTTGAACCACTTCACAATATTCTTGTTGCACCTTGCATTAACAAAAGTTAATCTCCGTCATTAAAAGCTGCCAAACGCTTTTTGCTGTTGATTGTTTTTCACTTGTGTAAAATCTAAAAAAAAATGTTTGTTTTAATCCCAGAAGACAAAAAAACATTTCTGAGATACTTGAGCCAGCTGATCAGTTCCCAACAAGACCAGTGCTAATCATATAAACTATGCTAATGTTTAGCAGGTGTAGTTTTACTTTGTTCATTGGTCTTTTTTTTTTTTTTTTTTTTTTTTTATCTTATGCTTTGATTAGTCTTAAAATTGCCAATTTTTTACAGATTAAACTAAACCAGGAGTGTTTGAATAACTTGATTTATGAAACTTTAACTAATGAATATTAGATCCTTCATTTAATCAACTGGAATTTCCTGACAAGACCAGAACAAGTAAATCATAGCCTTGAGCAGTGACAATTATGATCATATACTCTATTTTTCCTCGGTGACCGTGTTAATACAATCTCCCTTCTTTCTGCTTTGACTACAGAAAACTGATGACAATGGAATATTTTTCAGTCTAACCTAAAGTTACATGTCACAGATTTCAATGAGAAGAGAAAAATAAAAACAGCTTCATTGGATTTTGACAGCATTTTATTATCTCCAGGTACAGTAAATGGAAGGGCAGCATTAAAATGCACATCTTTACTTGTACAAATCTTTGACTTGAAACATTAAAAAGTGAAAATAGATTTGGATGACTTCAAGCGATTATGCAAAAGATGTGACATTAAATAAATATAAACTGTATTGTATGAAAGTATTTACAGACTGAATCAACGTTTAATTTAACGAGTGGCTGTTTAATGGAAAGTTGTGCAGTTCCAACTGAACAGCAGATCTCTGTGCAGTGAAATCTACAGTCTGACCAGTGTCTGTCTCTCTGTTCTTCCTGCACACATTTTCACTGCGTAAAAGATTCAACAGATGCTTTTGCAATTTCTGCGAGAGCATACACATCAGAGGGTTTACCCAGCAATGAGAATACACAAGTTTTTCCACAAATATTGTAAGTGATATGCAAGTATTCCTGTGCCTTACAATCTCTGGGTATATAGAAAGAGGTGATTAAAACCCAAATATGGTATGGCCCCCAGCAAATGAAAAAGGCTGCAATAATAGAGTGGTGCATCGCCCTCCAGAGAGTGGTCCGGTACTCTGAACGGATAATTGGAGGTGAGCTTCCCTCCCTCCAGGACATCTACAAGAAGCGGTGCCGGAGGAAAGCAGGGAGGATCATCAAAGACTCCAGTCACCCCAGCCATAAACTGTTCAAACTATTTCTGTGAGCCAGGAGGTACTGCAGTATCCGGTCCCGAACCAGCAGACTGAGGGACAGCTTTATCCATCAGGCAACTTTGACATTATGCACTCCATATGTACATCTATGCAATTTCTTTTGCACAATATTCAACTGCTGACCTCCACATGTACCTATATTTGTACATATATTTATCCTTAAAATTCTAACATTCCTGCTCTTATATTTAGTTGTTTCTTATGTTTATTGTATCGCACCTCTGTTGCTTGTGAAGCTTGCACACAAAAATTTGACTCATATGTGCTGTACCAGTGTACCAGAACATGTAACAAGATATGCAGCAGTCATGAATTTGCAAAGTCCCCAATGATCCAGTTGTGGATATACTCAAAAACCCAGAACGGAAATGTGATGGTGAAGATCAAATCAGAGCAGGCCAGGTTCAAGATAAAAATATTTGTGATATTTCTTTAGTGTCATGGTTGGGCTGTGTGGCAGGCAGGCAGGAGTGGTGGACTCAAAATGCAGGACTCTTGGAGATGGGATTTAAACTGAAAACACAGCTTTTATTGCTGGAAAAACCATCGATAACTTAAACTCACCAAACCAAACACAGAACATGGGTACTACGGCCTGAACTGGAACAGAGGCGCTACACAAGCCCAGGAGACAAAAGACACAGCATGTAGAGGGTACAACACAACAGAGAGCAACGCAAACACAGGGCTTATATACACAGGGGAGTAATCAGGGAATGGGAAACAGGAGGGAGACATAGCTGGGAGAAATTAGGCTAACAAGACAGGGGAGAAGTAAAACTGAACACACTGACATCAGACATGAACATGATCCTTCAAAGTAAAACAGGAAACAAGAAACAATTTACTAAGACACGGACTTGACAGAGAGACACAGACTGACAGAAAATATAACCTGTAATACAAAATCAGACCAGCACAACTCAAGAATCAGAACATAAATATAATGAACATAATCTAGAAAAACACCAAAATATAAGAAACAAAAAAAGCTGGGTCAAAATGACCCAGAACTGTGACATTTAGGTTCTCGTAGATGAAAAGAACACATAAGAGGAGGGTGTTGCCTATGATACTGAGGATGAATATCAAGATGAAAAAGGGAGCAGTGATCATGGGAACATTAGTGTTAGGTCTAATTGTTGAATGTTGCCATTGTGTTTCTTAAATTTGTACAGTCTTAGTTCAAGCAGTATTATCAAAGCCATTCCTTTGATCCTGAGCACCTCTAACCACTTTGTGTTGGGGGAGGTTTTATTGTAGATACATCCTATCTGAAAGATCTGTTTCTTGTGTTGTAAGCTTCCTGCTTTTATGACCCTTTTGGTCAGCAGGAGGTCACACAAACGCACCCCCAAAACACACACACACATTCCTACTTACATATAAAAGTTCACACATATACATACAATGCCTCAGAACCATGTGGGCGTTGCTTTGCTGTGTTTTGTGTGAACTGTTTCTCAATAAAAGGCAGCGAGAGGAGGCCATCATCGGGGTCATTTTCGTGCTGGACACAGATGAGGCCTCCCTTGCGCAAGTAATCGATTGATCGCTGACTGTCTTGTTTTCTTTCATGATGAATAAGTCTCTAGAATTAGCGGGTTTGTGGGAACAGACCCAACATTTATTTGGTCCTTCGGAGCCGGAACCTAACACATCGCATCCACCGCGAGGAGAGGGAGAGGACGCCACCGCAACGTCTGGGATGATTGATGGAAAGCCCTGGTGCCTTGCTTGTCACCAGGCTGGAAAGTTTGCGTCTGAACTCCCCTCGGGATGGATGGCGATTGACGGGATACAGAGACTCTTCCCATGAACGGAAACAACACGAACAGTAAGTACAGAAGGCCTTAGAGAGCGGCTACGTGACCCTGCGTTGATCGCAGGTACGGGAGCACGCTAGCCGCGTGAGAGAGACGCAGGCTTCTCCGCCGCAGGGGCGTGGAGACAACCTAGGTTCGGTGACTCAAGAGTGAGGAGTGTTCGGAATCTCCACCATTTGGGGCGTTTGGAGAGTGTCCGACGGTTGAATTCTCCGCCATATGGGGCGTTTGAGAGTTTTCAACAGAGAGCGCTAGCTGTGCGTGTAGGCGCTAGCTGTGCGTGTAGACGCAAGCGATAGGCCTATGTGTGTGTGTGCGGGCCAGACGTGGTCTGTGTGGGTGTGGCTGATTGTTGTCTTGTGTGAGAATAAAATGTGTAAGGCTGCCTTAGAAGGGGATGTAAAATTTATGGAGAAATATTCACCGGGCAGTGTGCAGTATGTAGGTTGTTGGCGTAAGAAATATGGATTTGAAGGGATATTAGTGGAAGTTCAGTGTAAAATGCTTGTAGAAAGAATAACTGTAAGTGCAGCAGGTAAAACAGGGACAGCTAAACAGAGGAAGGAATTGCAGTTAGCAGTCGCTAAGTTGTGGCTGGAGCAGGCTCAAAAGAGAAGAGAAGCACAGAATGTTAAAAGAGCAATATTATAAGCAGTAGTTGTGAAACCTGAGGATGAAACCACAGCTCAATCCACTGCAACTACTCTAGAACAACACCGTAGAAAAGCATTAGAAAGAGCAAGAATGTTAGCAGAAAGAAGAGCCAGAGAAGAGCGTGAGTGAGCAGAGGCAGAGGTGGAGGAGAGACTAAAGGCTGAGTATGGAGAGGCATTAGGAGCAGCATTGAGTCCAAAACAGACTAGGCAGGAGAGGAGACAGAAAGGAAAGAAAGTGAACATAAACGTTGCAACCACATATCCATCCCTGACACAACAGAAAAAAAAAAAACATATGGTGTTTAAGTCTGCCTTGAAAGAGGATGAAATACACTGCAAAGTTTTATTGGGCAGCACGTGGTGTGTGGATCGTTGACGAATGAAGTGAAATTGTGCTCTAAGCAGAAGTGAGTGAGCGTGTCTGGCGTCACGGTGTGTGTGAAAAGGTATCCAGCTGGGGCAGACGTGATTCTGCAGGTCACCTGCCCAGTGGACAAAGAAATAACATAAGTTCTGTGGTGAATGATAACACGAAGAGTGTTTGGTGTTTCTCAGCCTGAAACAGCTGTAATGCTACTTTCTGTTTTGGAGAGAAGAACAGTTTAAAAAAGAGAGAGAGAGAGAGAGATGTGTGTTGTTTTAAGCAGTGATGAGATTAATGAAATGTGATGAGAGGAACACAAAAACATACAGAAAATACATCAACCATACTAACCCTACATGCATACACAATAAATGATACTCGTGAAGACCAGACAGCATCTTAAGCATGAGATTCTGTTTGTCATCTTGTCCAAGTCACTAGTAAGACGAAAGTGATACATAGACTAGTGGACTGAATATTATAGGAGGACAGATGACTGCATCATAGAGGAGAAAACAGAATGCTGATGAGGGTTTTAAATGAGTGAGCTGATTGTGAGTTTCTGTGTGTGAAGAAGTTTTACCATGGCACACATTTGGATACATGAGAAGAAACTTATTATGTGATGAGACAACAGGGTTATGCTGTATGTTGTGTGTGTGGCTGATTGGATGAATGTTTGAGATTGATCTAGCTGTTGATTTGTCTTTTGTTACTAAGTTGAGCCTGCCAAATGGGTTGTTACGATTTATCCCCCTGGCATGAAGAACACGTGTCATGACTTAAACAAGGCCTTTCTTTCCTTTGCTTTCCTTTATTTTCTTTCCTTTCTTTTTATTTTGTTACTTTCATGGTGCACTGAAAGTTTCGGTTGATGATCTCTGTTTGAGCAGATATGCACGATTAGAACAGAAGCGTTATACGACTCGTCGTCGAGAAAACTGTTGCAAAGTGAGTTCCTCCAAAAATTAAAATGCCAAAAAGGATTCAGCGACGTAATCCGATTCTAAAGTTCTTCTTTTTCTTTGAAATGACGTCATTTTGCTGAGCGTGGAAACGAAATGCGACGATAGTTTCCACTATCAGCAAAGAATGAATGAATGAGTGGAAAAATTGACTGACTGACAAAGCTGACAAGACAGACTGACTTAACACCATTGTGTGAAGTTAACCCCCATCTGACAAAGGTGTGGCTGTATCCCTGTGTGTGTCTTCTGTTGCAGGAACAGAAGGGACCACAGGAGGAAACTTGGGTCACATGACTACGTGAACTCTGCAAATTTAACCTTTTTTAGTTTAAATTTTTCTGTGTCTGTGAATTCACCATGGGTGTGTTATTAACTACTTTGTTTTGCTCACAGAGATTACTGTGAGTAAGAGTGTATACAAATGCGCAGTGCTAACATTAACACTTCTTTTTACAGCAGATGGTTAATCATGTGATTTGATCATGTGATTTATAGCAGGACACAACTTAATGATGTTTTTCTATCACAGGATTACTGAGATTTTGTGTGAAGAAAACTGTGGTTATAGGCTGTGTGTTGATGATGAAATTACACTGTGTTGTGGAGAAAATATGAATGTTACAAGGGAGAAGTGAATACAGTGTGACACTGTTTGAAACCAGTGTTACTTCTTTTTACAGCAGAGTGCTAGCTTTATGACCTTTTACAGCACCTCTGGAATCTGGATGGCCGGCACCTGACCACCAGGATGAACCGTGTGTTTGGCTAATGTTTGTTTTTCTTTAAGAGTGCTTGTAAAGGATTCAGCACAGACAGACAAGTGACAATTGAACAGATGTGCAGTGGTTACAGAATAGTTGAATATGGGGCTCATTAGCTGGCTACTATTGAGCTCACAGTGATAAAAATGAGTGGAGTGACATTGCTTAAGGAAAGTCACCGATTAAATTGTGGAATAAATTGGGATGGTTCATGATTTGGGACAAATTGTGATAATAATAATAGTGATTTAATGATAGGAGAAAACCTGCACATGATATTTGTCTTTTATGCTGAATACTTTATTACTCTTATGATCTATAGTTGGTTGAAAATGTGAAGTTTGATTTAAAGACTTTGTCTTCTAGGATACAGGCTCCAGGTGGAGCTGAGAGTTAGACAAGCTAAACATTTAATTACTGACTGATGTTTTTACACAGGGTTACAGGTTGGAGTATGGCTACTCCAAGGGACAAACCCTGGAGATTGTTTTAGGGAGACTGTGCAACATTCTTGTACATGTCTCATTGGGGAGTTGACACATGGCGGAAGCCATGTGGCGAGAGGAGTGTCATTTTAATTTGCAGATGTCGCGAGATGCCATGACGAGAAGGAGTGACTGAGGGGATCATCCACAAGATGGAAGCTGAGGCCAGGAGAGAGGCTTCAGGAGGTCGGAGATCGCCTTCAGCACAGAGAGCTGTGCTACTGGGCTTCCAGGAGATCGTCATGAGGAGACTCTGCACTGCAAAATCTTAAATGAGATAAAAGAGTTTCGACGTTGACGTTGAGGAAGACAACTAAGGTGTACGACGTGCTCTGCCTTTAAAATCTTCAGCAGCGTCGGAACATGAGAACCTGAGGGAGCGTGCCAGGCTCCAAAAAGTGACAGCGCAGAGGAGGTCCAGCGATGGCCTTGTGGTTCTGTGAACAGCACAAATGCCAGGTGACTGTGAAATAACTAACAGCACTTTTTCCACAAGTGAAGCCAGTAACTTCCTATCCTAAAAGATTAGCTCTAGTTGCTTGTGCTTTACCTTCATGCGTGAGACCAGTATGTGCAGCAGCTTAAGCTGTACAATGTTTCAGGATATAGTTTTTCACCTTTTTGACACTGTTAGTTCCACACGAGGTAGATGTCTACTAATGCAGACTAAAATTACATTTCTGTCACCTACAAGACACTTGTCTTTAATGTTACTGTTACTCTCACAACGACATATTACCATAAAATGGTGCACAATTCTGAATCTGTCAAACCCTTTTGCCAACTAAAGAAGAGGGCACTTATCATGAGTGTAGAGAGCACGTGGAGAAGGAGTGCAAGCCAAGGGATGACTTAACGGATGTGCCACTTGGTGAGGGAAAGGTTTGGTTTGTTGATGGTTTGAGTTTTACAACAGTAGAGGGACAGACTAAAACAGGTTTTACTGTAGTAGATAGTGAGAAAGTTATCTGTGCAGGACGACTAGCATGTTTCATATTTGCTTGAGCAGCAGGGATAGTAGCTTTAACGGAAGTGTGTAAAGCTGCAGAGAAATAAGATGTGACAATATACACTGATAGCCAATATGCATTTACTACATTACATTTCTTTGTGGTGCAGTGGGTGAGACGAGGTGTGACAGCCTCTACAGGGAAACCTGTAGAACATGCCAAACTCTTGCAAAATCTGCTGGAGGCAGTGTTATTGCCCAGTAGAATTGCCGTTTGTAAATGTGTAGCACACATGTGAGGGAAAGATCCAGTTGCATTAGGGAATGCTTTTGCAGATAAGATCGCGAAAGAGGCAACTTTAGGAGAACATGGTGTTAACGTTTTAGCAATGCAACGCCAGCAGACGTTGGCTATTATGCAGGATGCACTGGTAGACATGCAGGGCCACTCATCTACTGCAGGGAAACAGTTGTGATTTACAGAAGGAGCGAGCTTGCAGGATGGTGTTTGTTATCTGTGTGATAAACCAATACTGCCTTAGAATTTGTATAAGACTGCTGCTATTTTGCGCCATGGGCTTTGCCATGTCGCAACAGGAGGGAGATAATGAGTAGTTTATATTTTAAGATTAAATACCCTTAAAAAAAAATTTTTGCAGGTCATGTATGATATGTTGCAAGCACAATTCTCGGGGTAATTTGAGACCTAAGAGAGGGAAATTCCCCAGACCCGGTCACCCATTTTAAGTTATTCACATGGACTTTATAGAGCTGTCCAACTGTAATAACTATAAGTACTGTTTAGTGATAGTGTGTCCTTTTTCAAAGTGGGTAGAAATCGTCCCAACTAGGGAAGCTGATGCCATTTCGGTTGCCAAAGCAATATGTAAGAATATCATTTGGAACATGGGATTCCTGAGACCATTTATAGTGATAATGGTCCACACTTTGTAAATGAAGTGATTAGGTTAATGGCACAACATCTAGGGATAACACTAAAAACATCATTGTTTATATCACCCACAAAGTGCAGGGTTGATAGAGAGAACTAATGGAATAGTAAAGTTAAGACTTAGGAAGAGACACGCAGGACATGGTTAGACTGTATAGAATTAGTTAGGAGGTATACGAATGTACATGAGGATTACTCCAACAGAGAATAGTCTGACTTGTTGAGATTATATATGTTAGAGTATTTAGAGTTCTAGTCTTCTGTAGTGATGATAGGAGAGCAGAGAGAGAGCATATTAGCAGATTAGATGCTTAAAATGTGTAAAAATAAAGAAGTCTTGAGAACAAATGATCTGCCAGATGATTCTGTTTCTCCACAGGAGCAGAGTCTGAAGTCTGGAGATTGGATGTTGATAAGGCCATGGAGAGGAAGTGCTGGTCCAGTCCACGGTGGGAAGGTCCATATCGGATGCTGCTGACGTCGACCACAGCAGTGAAGATTGCTGAAAGAAACACTTGGATACATCAAGCGCATTGCAAGAAGGTAACACACTTCCTGGCCGACTCTGGGTGATGGTGAAAAGTCCAGGGTACAAAGGGGGGAGTATATCTCTAGGACCTCTCGTCTCAATCCTGGTGAAGAAACCAACGGATCCTGAACCCAACTTAGAATGGCTGGGAATGTGCTGTTCGCCTTCTTGTGTCTGTGGACCCAGAGTGGGATGACAGGAGCGCACTGGGACAGAGCAAATCACACCTAGTACCCGCATGGGGTTTTCAACAACTACCTGTGGCAGTTTGTGAACACAACCGCTCACATAAAGAACAAGACCAATGGTTATGCTTGTGATGCCACTGTCTACACATTCTTCTGGACTGTGGCCATATAGCATCACTGAGAGCGAGATAGTTTGTTTGGTTGCCTTAGCAACACATCCAGGAGTAAACGTACTTGGAACACTGCCAACTTTTCAACTTCTGAACCTGAACGGACGGTTGGTTCACCAGTAGCTGGGACGGTGAACTGCTCTGGTACGACTGGACTGCTAGTCCGACTCCAAGTATCTGACTTGCTGCAGGACACTGAACAGCTAAATAAACTGGAAACAGGCCAGTTACCTATGTGTATGAAGGGCAATGGATTAGTCCAAGATGGAGATTTATCATGGAATTTATACAGCATCACGTATTCTCTTTGTCCTCTGCAAGAAGGATGCAAACAGAGAAGCCTTTTGTCTACATTTACATCATGAACACTTCTCTAAGCTGGTTGAGGTTGTGAACCAAGAAGATCAAAACACCTTGATCCAATTTCCTTTACAAAGCTTTTCCTGCGGTGACAACAGGACAGGAGAAGTTGTAAATGCAGATAATTCACCAGTTGACTCTAACCCCCACAGGATGCCTATAGTGAAAAGATCTGGGGGGGTTGATAGGAGTCATAAAGAAGGGTGTTGATCAGGCTACAGCTTTGAAGTTAGCTGAGAGCCACATGGACAAACGATAAAGTCAACTGATGTGTTTGAATGCCTATGTCTGTATACAGTTGTATTGTAGTGATATATGATTTTTGAGAATGTTGATTCTTCTTGTTTGACTGTTACATTCAGTTGTTTACTTGCAGGAATACATAATGAATCGCACGACAGGAGTAGATGCACCACAAGGCTGGATAACTTGGTGAATGTCTGGTCCTTGGTGGCATCTTCTTTTGAAAATATTAATTCCTGTTTTTGGACTGTTGACACTGATTTGCTTACGTATAGGATGTAGTTTACTGTGTATGAGATCAATGAGAAGCAGGTTAACTGCTTACATGTATTAACTGTGAACTTTTGCATCGATAGAACGTGAATGAAGAGGAGTTGTGTATGAATGAAATCTACACTGACACTGTCCAAACACAGGGTGCATAAGTTGAAATTTAGTATATACAATGACAAAAAAGGGGGGAAATGTTAGGTCTAATTGTTGAATGTTGCCATTGTGTTTCTTAAATTTGTACAGTCTTAGTTCAAGCAGTATTATCAAAGCTATTCCTTTGATCCTGAGCACCTCTAACCACTTTGTGTTGGGGGAGGTTTTATTGTAGATACAGCCTATTTGAAAGATCTGTTTCTTGTGTTGTAAGCTTCCTGCTTTTATGACCCTTTTGGTCAGCAGGAGGTCACACAAACGCACCGCCAAAACACACACACATATACCCGCTTAAGTCCCATTTGGGGTCGCATATCTTAACTCCCACCCTTTGGGGACACCACTTTCTGTATGGTTTAGAAGCAAGCCGCTAACTGAGTTTTACTCCTCCAAGACCACAGAAATAAAAAATCACTTGAGATTTTCATTTTAAGCAACATTTGTCCAGACAGTATTTTTACCTTCCCATGGGGACTGGGAATTTTTAATGTCCACTTTGGGGTCTTCAGCGATACACAGATAAACAAACTATTTTATGCCACTTTTGGGGACCTTACTTCCATTTGGGGTCTTCAGCAACACACACATACACAAACTATTTTATGCCACTTTTGGGGACCTTACTTCCATTTGGGGTCTTCAGCAACACACACAAACACAAATTATTTTATGTCAGTTTTGGGGACCTTACTGTCATGTGTAGGCTGTGTGCAGGCAGGAATGGTAGTAGGAGGACCCAAAGTGCAGACACTCGGAGGCAAAACGTGAACTCAAATACAGCTTTAATGCTAAACTCAAAAAGTAACAAATCAAGGAATACAAAATAAACTTACACTGGCAAACGGACAGAACACAGAGCAAGATGAGGGTAGATCGCGACACAGACACAAAGAAACACAGGGCTTAAATAGGGCTTTGGAGTTGACGTCACGCCGCAATGCATTGTGGGAGCGCGGCGCCATGTTCGGGGTCTACGAATCAAAACGGACACTGTGTTGGAACGACGACGACAAGAATCATGCTTAAAAGCAGCTCCAAAGAAAACGGATGGTATAGAGACCGATTGCGTCCAGATGCGAAGCAGCGGTACTTGCAGAAATAGCGTACATTGGAAATGTGGACCCGAATGAAACACAGCCGTGGAGTAGAAACCCTGAAGACCAAACTGCTATTGACGTAGCCTGACACATTTTCGTACCTTATCTGTGGAGTCAGCGCTTACAAGTCGTCATTCAAACAAAGGTAAGTCAGCTCAAGTACTGCGTGTGAAATGTGTTTGATTTCCCTGCAAACATTCAGATTAGTGCAGCATAAATTCCTTCATGAGGGGAAATTACAGTGAGAACATGTGGAGGCTGTTAGGTGGATAACATAGTGAGTTCAGTGCATTGATGTGACATTGTCCTGAAGGATTTAGTTATTCTTTATGGTCAAAGAAATTGCAATGATTTATTCATATTTATTATAAATAATTCTAATTATAGATCTTGCTTCAATATTTGTATCTTGTGTCACTAAAAATACATTTTATTTTAGTTTCATACATTGATTAATGACCTGCAGAATCTCCTTATCATATTAAGTGATTCATAATTGTCACTTTATGCTTTCTCCATCTCTAAAGTGATTACATCCTTACATTACATACTTTAGGTTCATTTTCTGCAGGCAGGTTTCTGAGAGAGAACAGACAGATTTAGAATAGAACATGCAGCGTTCTATAGATGGATGCATAAAGAAATAAAAAATTACATGTATGTACTAACTTTCTAAACACTGTTACATTTATGATAAAGTAGATAAAACACATTTATGTCGGCCTTGGCTCATTAGTTCTTGTCTTTAAATGAACTTTGTCTGTGTGTGTTTCAGGTGCTGCACTCTCAAAGACTGAATGAACCAGCATTGCAGCCATGGGTCACTGTGAGCATCACAGGGAAGGTTGAAGCCGCCCACTGCACCTGTATGGCCGGAGTCGTGGAGACCTGCACCCATGTCGCTGCTCTTCTGTTTAATGTAGAAGCAACAGTGCGGATCTGTGGCACAAGGACTGTTACAGATGAACCTGCATACTGGGTTTTGCTGAGTTATGTGACCAAGATACAGTCAGTGGTTGGCCATAAGATAGACTTCTCCTCTTCAGCTGCCCAAAAAAAGGCTCTTGATCAAAACATAAACAGACCATCCGTATTGAAAGGTAAAAGGAGCCGTCCTCAAAAAAGAAAAATCCCACCTGCTACTGTGGAGGAGTTGTCACTGCTATAATGCCATGTTTTATATAGGGGTCTAGATTTATACCTGTAGTGCACTGCCATGTAAATAATTTGCATTTACTGAATATGTACTGAGTACCACTGTTCAAAAGTTGAATAAAGAAACAAACTAATTTTTGCCTCTTTTTTTTATTATTAAAACCACTTTATAGAACATCACATCAGTTACAATGTAGAATCCATGTCATTTATAGTTTACAAAAGACAAAATGTTTACATAAAAATCACCCACTACTAACATTATTTACTGTATCTTTTGAAAAAAAAATACCACTATTTATACAGCAAGACTTAAGAATATTTAACAGGAGCAAGTTTCATTTTCCCTGGTTTTACTACCACACTGTTCACCAAACGCAGCAAACCTTCACCATCTTATCCAGAAGGGTCACCTCTTCACCCTCACATGGAAGAAGTAATCTGATTGGCATGGTGGTATGTTTGAAGCAGGTCCCTTATGTAGCGCTGGAACCCAGTCACGATGTGTTTCATCCATTTCATTAGAAACTCTATAAAGAGAAGGTAGTTCTGCAAAATCACTCAGTAGGATGTTTGTTCTAATTTGCTATGACCTCAGAGCGCATCGAAAATAAAACTAATAGGCTATAAAGAGTGATATGAACATATTTAGAACTTACCGGAATGAAAATGTCTGGAGCACACCAACAGATATTTGGAGATGGAAGAGAACTGGATATCAGCTCGTCTCACAGCTGCTATCCAGGCTAGACGCCTTCGTTTGGTAACATCGATACACGAGCTGCCTCATGTTGCTTCCAGGTTGGGAAAGAATGAAAAGATAAACCCTTTTCAAGCTTATTCTCTTGCCGGTCGTGCGATCACACATTGCAGCTGACCACACAGCTAATACGAACCATGGCTGTTGTGTGTGCCTTCGCTCCCTTTTCACTTGCGCTAGACCCCCAACATGGCGGATCGGGCCAAAATCCTTTCCACACCCACCCCTGTGACATCACGCTCCAAAGCCCTATACACAGAGGGAGCAATCAGGGAATGAGTAACAGGAGGGAAACACAGCTGGGGCAAATCAGGCCTAACGAAACAGGGGAAGCAAAACCAGATACATTAACATAAGACACGGACTTTCAAAGTAAAACAGGAAACATAACACAGACTGAACTTACAGACACAGACTCACAGGCAGGCACTACAACAGAGAGACATGGGACCAGGGCAGACAGACACTGATATAGCAGACAGGGGAGAGAGCAACTAAGGATTACACAGAGACAAAAACAAAAAGACAGAACTCTAACAAAGAAACCAAAGACTATTATATTATTTATCATTTCTAAACTCAAAACCATGGGTCAACGACCCAGGCATCCTAACGCTTACTTCCCTTTGGGGTCTTCAGCAATACACACATACACAAGTTATTTTATATCAGTTTTGGGGCTATTACTTCCCTTAAAGGTAAGTCATTCAAAGTACAATGTAAGGTTAACTACCCAATCTAACAATAATCTAAACAATAATTAAGGTCTCTATTTATCTTGAAGAAATCAAAACTATGTCCATTGTCTCGGCCATAGAACAATTTAAATTTTTGACTGCATTTATTACTACTGTGTTGTTTTGGGAGTATACATGCACATCATTAATGCAGAGAAACTTGGGGAAAAAAATCATCTGTACTATTGAGTGTTTGTTACCAGCAAATTGTAAGGCAAGAAATTTGCTTCCAAATATGTTCATTGGGAAGAAGTCCCTGGTCCCCTGTCTTCATCTTGATCTGTTTTCTTATTCTATTGTGTTTTTGTTGCCTCCATACGTGAAAGAAGACACTCAATCTCATTCCTTGAGGAATCCGGATTTTGCCGATCTTTATTTATTTTTTTACGTTTCAGGCATTTCTCGTGATGCTGCTTCAGCTTGGTTAGTCTTGAGTAGATAAACAAAAGTTAAATAGGCAAACATTAGACAGTTAACCAAGTTTTTATATTCCATTTAAACGGAAAAAGAAATTTCTAATTTCAACTATGAATTGTTAACACAGATAATTTGTACACAATTACTAAGGGTTCATTTGATTTGCAGAAACTATCCAAACTTTGAAGCAAACCTATCATAAAAGATTTAATTTTATTATTATTATATTATTAATAAACACACTGCTTCAACCTACATTAGAACCAATCAATATCCTTTACCTCAGGGCACCAATAAGTACAGTATTAAAGATCTGTGAGTGATAAGACAAGCTGTACGACTTTAGAATGGATTTCTTAATTTTAGTTTTCACTGATGTTACGAGTAGATTTAACATGAATAACAAATAGACAAGAGACAATTGAAAACTGCCAAAAAAAGATGACTCTTATGACTTCCGGGGACATTTCTAACAAAAATGCACTGCGTTAACCTGAATGAGGACAATCAAAAGGATATACATAAATGAAATTGAATTGATATAGTACCAGAGTGCAGTGATCATTAACTGATGGTCATTAACGATCAGTGACCATTAACGGTTTTGTCACTGATCTCAAAGGTAGATTAATACTAAATACAGAAATATACCTCCATTTAAAAATTGCAAAAACATATCCAACTACAGTTATTGGCACACCTGACTCTTATGACTTTTGGGGACGTTTCTAACACAAATACACTCCACTTTAACCTAAATGGGGACATTCAATGGGAAACTTTCCTTAGGGAACTGGTAAATAGAACGAACCCTGATTATGAAACATGCATATGTTAAGGTATGTGTAATGATTTGGGGGATGGATTTCTTTCTCTTAGTCCTCCTTCTGATTGGTATTTGTTCCATATTTCCAAATCTTAGACATAATGAAAGATTTTATAACAATAACCCTTACTTGAGTGTGGTGATCATTGATAAATTGTTTGTTGACTTTATAGGTAGATTTATACTGAAAAAAGGGACATAATACCATTTTTTTTTAAAATACAAAGCATATCCAACTATAGTCATTAGAATGCCATATACTTATGACTTTTGGGGACGTTTCTAACACAAATACACTCCGCTTTAACCTAAATGGGGACATTCAATGGGAAACTTTCCTTAAGGAACTGGTAAATACAACGAACCCTGATTATGAAACATGCATATGTTAAGGTATGTGTAATGATTTGGGGGATGGATTTCTTTCTCTTAGTCCTCCTTCTGATTGGTATTTGTTCCATATTTCCAAATCTTAGACATAATGAAGGATTTTATAACAATAACCCTTACTTGAGTGGGGTGATCATTGATAAATTGTTTGTTGACTTTATAGGTAGATTTATACTGAAAAAAGGGACATAATACCATTTTTTTTTTAAAAATAGAAAGCATATCACACTATAGTCATTAGAATGCCATATACTTATGACTTTTGGGGACGTTTCTAACACAAATACACTCCGCTTTAACCTAAATGGGGACATTTAATGGGAAACTTTCCTTAGGGAACTGGTAAATACAACGAACTCTGATTATGAAACATGCATATGTTAAGGTATGTGTAATGATTTGGGGGAAGGATTTCTTTCTCTTAGTCCTCCTTCTGATTGGTATTTGTTCCATATTTCCAAATCTTAGACATAATGAAGGATTTTACAACAATAACCCTTACTTGAGTGGGGTGATCATTGATAAATTGTTTGTTGACTTTATAGGTAGATTTATACTGAAAAAAGGGACATAATACCATTTTTTTTTAAAAATAGAAAGCATATCCAACTATAGTCATTAGAATGCCATATACTTATGACTTTTGGGGACGTTTCTAACACAAATACACTCCGCTTTAACCTAAATGGGGACATTTAATGGGAAACTTTCCTTAGGGAACTGGTGAATACAACGAACTCTGATTATGAAACATGCATATGTTAAGGTATGTGTAATGATTTGGGGGAAGGATTTCTTTCTCTTAGTCCTCCTTCTGATTGGTATTTGTTCCATATTTCCAAATCTTAGACATAATGAAGGATTTTACAACAATAACCCTTACTTGAGTGGGGTGATCATTGATAAATTGTTTGTTGACTTTATAGGTAGATTTATATTGTAAAAAGGGACATAATACCATTTTGTAAAAAAATACAAAGCATATCCAACTATAGTCATTAGAATGCCATATACTTATGACTTTTGGGGACGTTTCTAACACAAATACACTCCGCTTTAACCTAAATGGGGACATTTAATGGGAAACTTTCCTTAGGGAACTGGTAAATACAACGAACTCTGATTATGAAACATGCATATGTTAAGGTATGTGTAATGATTTGGGGGATGGATTGCTTTATCTTAGTCCTCATTCTGATTGGTATTTGTTTTCATATTTTCAAATCTTAGACATAATGAAGGATTTTATAACAATAACCCTTATTTGAGTGTGGTGATCATTGATAAATTGTTTGTTGACTTTATAGGTAGATTTATACTGAAAAAAGGGACATAATACCATTTTAAAAAAAAAATACAAAGCATATCCAACTATAGTCATTAGAATGCCATATACTTATGACTTTTGGGGACGTTTCTAACACAAATACACTCCGCTTTAACCTAAATGGGGACATTTAATGGGAAACTTTCCTTAGGGAACTGGTAAATACAACGAACTCTGATTATGAAACATGCATATGTTAAGGTATGTGTAATGATTTGGGGGAAGGATTTCTTTCTCTTAGTCCTCCTTCTGATTGGTATTTGTTCCATATTTCCAAATCTTAGACATAATGAAGGATTTTACAACAATAACCCTTACTTGAGTGGGGTGATCATTGATAAATTGTTTGTTGACTTTATAGGTAGATTTATATTGTAAAAAGGGACATAATACCATTTTGTAAAAAAATACAAAGCATATTCAACTATAGTCATTAGAATGCCATATACTTATGACTTTTGGGGACGTTTCTAACACAAATACACTCTGCTTTAACCTAAATGGGGACATTTAATGGGAAACTTTCCTTAGGGAACTGGTAAATACAACGAACTCTGATTATGAAACATGCATATGTTAAGGTATGTGTAATGATTTGGGGGATGGATTGCTTTATCTTAGTCCTCATTCTGATTGGTATTTCTTTTCATATTTTCAAATCTTAGACATAATGAAGGATTTTATAACAATAACCCTTATTTGAGTGTGGTGATCATTGATAAATTGTTTGTTGACTTTATAGGTAGATTTATACTGAAAAAAGGGACATAATACCATTTAAAAAAAAAAATACAAAGCATATCCAACTATAATCATTAGAATGCCATATACTTATGACTTTTGGGGACGTTTCTAACACAAATACACTCCGCTTTAACCTAAATGGGGACATTTAATGGGAAACTTTCCTTAGGGAACTGGTAAATACAACGAACTCTGATTATGAAACATGCATATGTTAAAGTATGTGTAATGATTTGGGGGAAGGATTTCTTTCTCTTAGTCCTCCTTCTGATTGGTATTTGTTCCATATTTCCAAATCTTAGACATAATGAAGGATTTTACAACAATAATAACCCTTACTTGAGTGTGGTGATCATTGATAAATTGTTTGTTGACTTTATAGGTAGATTTATACTGAAAAAAGGGACATAATACCATTTTTAAAAAATAAATACAAAGCATATCACACTATAGTCATTAGAATGCCATATACTTATGACTTTTGGGGACGTTTCTAACACAAATACTGTTAGGAGTTTTCCTGTAATGCAACTCAGATTGGAATAAGTGACACTCAGACAGGTTTTACAAATTAACGTGCACGGGAGAGAACTGGACAGGCGCCGTTCCTTCGCTTGACCTCAGTTACTCTCGTCCGACCTCCCGCAACACTGCTCTTTTATTGTGGTTACATGAATATGCATAGTTTAATTAACATACGACATATACCTTGGTATGCGTGTGTGTGTGTGTGTGTGTGTATATATGTGTATCTGTGTGTGGGGGTCTTCCCTGGACCCCAGGAAGACTCCCCAAAGCTGGTGCCAGGAGTCTAACGGTACATCTAAACAAAAGGCTCTTAGACTCAAACAGATATACGTATGTTTGCTATACCATATATCAGCAAGAGAAGATACGGCCTCTCCTAGGAGACGTGTGATCTATGCCAGAACACTCTGAGGAGGAGTGAACGCACTCCCCTCTTCATGCTACACAGAGTTGTTACAGACCTCCTAGGATAAGACATTCTTTCAATCTACAAATGATTATATACTTCTAAGCATATATGAGTAAACATTTCTAAGCATAAATGGCAATAAACAATAAGACAAGATGTGACCTCTCCCATGCTCCCAGGATGTGGGTGTGAAAGTCAGAGAGCTCTGGAAAGCACACAAAGCTTGCACAACATAACTTCTCTAGTAAAAAGAGCAAACACATCTAGAAAACCTTAAATGAAATGTACTTCTAAACATAAACATAATAAAAATCTTTCAACAAATACACTCCGCTTTAACCTAAATGGGGACATTCAATGGGAAACTTTCCTTAGGGAACTGGTAAATACAGTGAACTCTGATTATGAAACATGCATATGTTAAGGTATGTGTAATGATTTGGGGGATGGATTGCTTTATCTTAGTCCTCATTCTGATTGGTATTTGTTTCCATATTTTCAAATCTTAGACATAATGAAGGATTTTACAACATAACCCTTACTTGAGTGTGGGAATCATTGATAAATTGTTCTCCGACTTCATGGGTAGATTTATACAGAAAATAGGGACATGATACCATTTTTAAAATAAAAAATACAAAACCATATCCAACTATAGTCATTAGAATGCCATATTCTTATGACTTTTGGGGACGTTTCTAACACAAATACACTCCACTTTAACCTAAATGGGGACATTCAAAATCCTGCAGCTTATTTATGTTTCTTTGTTTCAGAATAATAAATAAATAAACAAATAACATAATATTCCTTTTTATGAAGCTTATTTGTTTTTTCCGTTTCATTAGCCTCTCTTTATTGACAAGATAATCCTCATTGTTAGCTTGCACATGAAAAACTTAAGGATGCTAATAAACGTCCTTTTTTATTTTAGAATCATAAAAGCATAAAAAAAATGAAACCCCCTAAAATATTGAAACTTTGGTTCATCCAAACATGCCTTGATTTTTAATCCAAGACAGCTCTGAATGTGTAACACGGTGGCACGGTGGTTAGCACTGTTGCCGCACAGCAAGAAGGTCCTGAGTTCAATTCCACCATCAGGCCGGGGTCTTTCTGTGTGGAGTTTGCATGTTCTCCCCGTGTTTGCGTGGGTTCTCTCCGGGTACTCCGGCTTCCTCCCACTGTCCAAAGACATGCAGCTTGTGGGGATAGGTTAATTGGATAATCCAAATTGCCACTAGGTGTGAATGTGTGAGTGAATGTGAGTGCGAATGGTTGTCTGTCCCTGTGTGTTGGCCCTGCGACAGACTGGCGACCTGTCCAGGGTGTACCCCGCCTCTCGCCCTATGACAGCTGGGATAGGCTCCAGCGCCCCCCGCGACCCTGAAAAGGATAAGCGGAAGCGAATGGATGGATGGATGGATAATTTTTTGGGGCTAATTAGCTAAAGTCTTATTTTTTTTCCAAATTATCTAGGGCACATCTAGCAAACCAGTATTAGCATTTATTACTAAATAACTTTCTTACATTCAAACAGAAAATGCTGAAACTTTTCAGCAGAAACCTTATGATATAGGTATAAGAAACTAAAAAAGTTTTAATCACTTTTCATACCTTTAAAGGTGCTGCTGCTTCCCGGCACACACCTCCATGGCTGCGATCAAGGCCTATGGTGACATAGAGGTCTTACCTCACCTCCCCTACCTTTAGGCTGTCCCTGCTCTGTCCCTCTTCACTCTCACACACACAAACTCCAGACCTGCATTCATCTCTTTCCTCTGATCCCCCCCACCCGACAGACATACAAAACTCTAAACATCGCCCTTTGACTGACTACCCCACCTCCACTTGCACACGAAATCTTTCCCAAAAGCACTCTGGTTGTATGACACTAGTGTTTATTATATTATGTTGTACATAGGACTTTTGTTTTGTTTCACTTGAGTCAAGCTCTGCACATATCTCTAAGGCCCAGTCCAACCACGCTACAGAAGCTAATCTTTCCTGCTTGTATCCAGGATATATATATTTTTTCTGTCATGATCCATATCTAATGACCATAGTCTTACACAGTTTTTGATCAGCTCTTAGAGAGACTTTGGTGAGAATTAAGTTTTATGCCATATGCTTGTGACTTTTTATGCTTTTTAGGCAGTATTTTACATACTGCCTAAAAGGTATTAACATTGAAATTTAAATTTAGCTCAGCTGTTTCACCAAATTTTGGATCCCTGCACCATTCAACAGAAATTCAAGAAACATCTTAAATATGTTGCAATACAAGTATGAAGAATTTAGAGTAATTTATGTCAAGCTGCAGTTCAGAAAGCAAATATGAACCTAAAGTGCTCCATTATTTCATGCATCTGCTTCACATCATGCCAAATAATTCTTTAAAAAATATTAAAACTATTTATATCATAATTACATGAAATATGACTCTTTTGTATTTTCTAGTGTCTTCTTTAAAATATAATCTACTTTCTAACAAATAGTCTACTGATTTCTATTATTTAGTCAAGAGAACAAATGTTTGTTTATATAAAACCATTCATACAAAAGAATGTTGAATAAGATTTTCAAAAAAGTTTAGTATATTAAAAGAAATCTTACCTCTCCCTAACCCTTGTATTATTATAGTGTAATACACACAAAAAAAATCCAAGAAATGTCACTTTTGGGGACAGTGGAAATTTTTGCAATTTCACACACTTCCACTAGGGGCAACATAGAGTTATACACAGATTACGAAAAATTTTGGGGGCAATGTCATACACATACACAAAAAATCTAAAAAATGTCACTTTTGGGGACAGGTGAGATTTTTGGATTAAAATATGTTTTAGAGCATGCTGAACGCTGTTAGAGGTAAATCTAATTGGGGACGGTGGTTAATGTCCCCAAAGGGAGAGGTGTCACCAATTGACTGGTGTGTGAGCTGATAGAAGTCCCCAATTGTGACACAAGCAAACTCACACACACACACACACACACACACACACACACACACGCATTCCTACTTACATATAAAAGTTCACACATATACATACAATGCCTTAGAACCATGTGGGCATTGCTTTGCTGTGTTTTGTGTGAACTGTTTCTCAATAAAAGGTAGCGAGAGGAGGCCATCGTCGGGGTCATTTTCGTGCTGGACACAGATGAGGCCTCCCTTGCGCAAGTAATCGATCAATCGCTGACTGTCTTGTTTTCTTTCATGATGAATAAGTCTCTAGAATTAGCGGGTTTGTGGGAACAGACCCAACAATTAGTATAACAAATGTATACAGCATGATCACTCACTTTGTCATCAATGGATGTGAAGTTTGCCATTTTCAATTTTCTGGAAAATATGAAATTAAAACACAATTGAACACAATGATTGAGCAGTTTTCTCTAAAATGACAGAAACTGTTGATTTTGTTTCTATTTTGTATATTATATTGTGGCAGGGCTTGGTCTGCGGTGCAGCTGCGGGGGAGGTGGACGCACCTGAGCGGCATCAACACACACACCTCACCGGCATAAATAGACCGAACTAGGTCCTGTTGTGGTTGTTGTTGGTATGTGGTTGACGGTGAGCTGAAAAGCTGCAGCCATAAATGAAAGTGTATGCTGAAAAGCATGAAAATGTGTTTGGGTCTGTTGTGGATCTTTCACATATATCAAACCAAAAGGACTAATAAAGTACCACATTTCAGAAAACAGACACAGCGACTTACTCCAAACAACAACTGTCAAGTCTTCCGTTAAATTTTACTGTTGTGAAAATGCTGTAGGATGTTCTTTTGAAATTTATTAGTTCCTGTTTTTGTTTCCCACTAAGTCAGAGATTACACAAAAACCCAAAAACTACATCATAAAAAAAATTAACTTCTGCAAAATGAAGCTTCATCAAAATAAACCTGACAAATAACTATCTATAGTTCCAGCTAAACAAAAACCATATGGTGACTTGAGCAACATCCTCTTTTTTCTTTACACTGAAAATGAACAATAAAATCTGTTTATTTTATATATTTTTTAACTAACTGAAACAGACTAAAAAAGAAATGTAACTTTTGTTCTGTTTTTTTTTTTTGGTTTTTTTGCAAAGCATGAGGCTATGTAAAATTAAAATAAATTAAAAAGCAGAAACCCCAGTATTCTTTTGGAAGGAAAGTACACAGATCATCAAACTGACATGGGTTAATGATATTTCTAAGGCATAAAACAGGAGAAAAACATACTAAAATTGCTAAAATAGCACAAAGCTACAGATTTTATTTCCATGTTTTTTTCCCATGGTTCAAATTTTCAAATTGAAATATTTTCCTCACATGGTATATTGTGGTTATTTTTATATCCTAATTTCATGAAAATAATTCCCATTAAATTCATACAACTAACTTTTTAGTTTGCTAAAATTTTGTTAGATATACAAGCAAATTACCCTGTCATCGTAACTGGTAGGTTTTCAAAACTCATGAACTTAGTGTTAAGTGAAGACATGAGCTGTCCACTGATTACCACTTGGTGATTTGCTAGATTACTTCATGGAGGAAGAAATCCTGGGGCACCCAGACATATTAGCTGTGTCTCAATTCAGGAGTTGCATCCTTTGGAGGGACCCGGCCTTCGCGGTCTATGTGGGCCGGGTCCTCCGAAGACTGAGAAGGCTGGAAGTGTGAACCTCTGAAATGGGACGGTCTAGCCTTCAGATTTGCATCACTGCTGTCTGGGTGGAGTTTAATAAACCCAGCCGTCTGCTCCTTGCTATCTAAAATATAACAGGACACTGGAGTAAATTCTCGACCATCTCACGCTTCTGTTTAATCAGTTTTCTGTTTGATGTTTATTCAGCTGTGTAAAAACTATAACTTTAATCGCAGCCAAACCGATTTACTCACAAACAAAATAAAACACTGAAAAAAGTCAAACAATAACATTTTGAAGTTATCTAAGTGACATATATACCATTTTTAACCTGAGTAACAAGAGACCCCACGGGGTCTGAAAACGATGTGCTGGGAGTCCGGTGTTAGCCGGCTCTATTGAGCCTTGACCACCCGGTCAGGTATTGAGTTGGTGGGTAACAGACGTCTTCGAAAACGTCGGAGCACTTTGGCAAATATGTGATGTCTTGATAAACCGAGCAGATATTTGAAGTTTACACAGCTACATTCTCACCTAAAAATATGTGAAAAGTTTCTTTTGTGACCCAGAAAGAGTAATATTTCAAACTCTTTAGCCGCGCCCCTCTGCCACTGCTGCGTTTGAAACGTATTTTTATATTATCATCAAAATATTATAAATTACAATTTAATTAATGAAGTATTGAAAAGAGCAATAAGAGTTATATTGCAACTAAGTAGCTGCCGCCATTGTCGGAAACTGGAATTGGCTGGGCCACACTATGAATTCTGGGATAGGTTGGACCGCGAAGGATACACCCGACCTGTCATGGTCCTGGGTCAGTGACCCAGTGTTTTGAGTTTCTTGTGTCTCTGAGTTTTGTATTGTGGTCTTAGTTCCCTTTGTTCCCTTTGTTCCCCCAGTTTATTCTTTAGTCTAGTGTCTTAGTTTGGCCTTCTTGTATTCTCTTTAGTTCTGAGTATTTAATAGCTGCCCTCTGTGTCTCTTTGTTGTTGTTCTGTGTTTCTTAGTTGCTCCGTCTCCCCTAGTCTAGTTTGCGTCTGTGCTACTTCCTGTTTTACTTTGAAGGTCCATGTCTCTTGTGAGTGTATTCTACTTTGCTCCCTCGTCTCATCAGTTCTGATTTCTCCCAGCTGTGCTCCCCTTCTGTGTCTCATTCCCCTCGTTACTTCCCAGTGTATTTTAGCCCTGCGTTTCCCTGTGTCAGTGTCGCGTTCTCCCTCATTCATGGCCGTGTGTTTCTTCGTGTACCAGTGTATTGTTTCCCAGTTTAGTTTCATGTCAGTTTGCTTCGCCGTTTTCCTGTCCAGCAATAAAGCTGTGTTTTGAGTTTATTCCTGCCTCCGCGAGCTTGCGTTTGGGTCCACTTCCTGCCTGCCACACAGCCGAATCATGACACGACCTATCTTTCAAATCTGGCGAAATGAAGGACGCATTTGTCGGCCACATTTGGAGCAGCCTTCGAATTGGAACAGCCTTCGTCGCCTTGCTGTGACGTAATCGGCCTTCTTATGCGGCCTCCAAAGGATGCAGCCCCTGAATTGAGACACAGCCATAGTGTGCTATTTATCCCTGTTTATCTTCTACTGATGAGGAGGACATCACTGTGTTGAATTATTGAGGCAGTTTTTCATAGTGGATGAAAAACAGACATTCAAGGCAACCGGTTTGGATCCCTATGAGGCAGAAAAGTGAGAGAAGAAAAACAAAACAAATCAAACAAAAAAGAACAAAAAACACCAGGATAAAAGTGTGTTTTCAGTGCCATTAAAACCCACTAACAATGTTCAATAATAGTTAAATAGATGCATCAAATGAACCTTCAATTCAGCCAAATTACTGTGTTTTGGTTATGTAAACTATGAGCACCATGGCTGATGCTACCTCACTCATGCATTCTCATCCTAATGAGAGCATGTGATCTGCATGTTGGAGTACGGTTACCAAGAAGCCTTGATCATTTTAAGATATTATAATATAACATTTTCATAGGTAAAATAGCTTGTTGCTGAGGAAGCTCCTGTTAGTTTATCCAGTTATTGAGTTGTTTATAATGTTTATATTTACGTATTCTTTTGTGTATTTCTGTTCCTAGTTCTCATTTGCTTCAGAGTTTAGTTTTTATCTGAGTGTCCCTTCCTCTTGTATCTAGTCTTCTGTATTTAGTCCATTCATGTGTCTGTTTTCCCTGTTCCTGCTTTATTTTATGAGTTCCTTGTGCTTTTGCTTCTAGTTCTGCAGCCATGTCTTCTTCTGCCGTCTTGTTCAGCTGTCTCATCTCTTATAATCATCCATTTAATCTCCGTCTGCCCTTTTTCTTGTGTCAGAATGTCTGATTGTATTTCAAAATCTGCATTTCCTCATTTTTTTCGTATCTCCAGTGTGTTTTCTGCAATTAAATATTTCAGTCTGTGTATTTCTTTTATTTTAGGTGTTTTTTTTTGGTTTTTTTTGGCTTTTGCCTTTTTGGATTTCAACAGCCTGGAAATTAATAGCTTGCTTTAAAATTTACCTCACTCTGCCTCTGCATGTCTGCATATTGGTTCTCATTCAATATTTAGTCTGCATGTCTTGCAGATTACAACAGTTAAATGCAACCACAGTTTCCTGAACAAGAGGACTGATATCTGGTTACTTACCATGTGACTTGTTTCACAGAAGGGGCTCTGAAAACAGCCTAACATTATGCACAGCATCATTTTGGAGTCTTTGCAGTTATATTTCTATATTGACCTCGCTTGCAAATTGCATAATTTTAACAGAAAATATATTGGATGTTGTTGTTCGGCTTATTTTTATTTATTTATTTATTTATTTTTTTAGTGTTGCCTTGCTTAACTGCTTGAACTGCTGCTATATCAGCCTATAGCATCTCTTGCTCTCACGCTCAGTGCACAACCTGTATCTTGGTTTAGTTGTTCAGGCCAAAATAAAAAAAAAAAGTGGTGATTGTTTTCATATTGCAGCATGTGGGGAAAGAAAGGTTGCCCAACTGATTTTGTTTTTTCATGACATGACAAGACATGATAAGGTTTTTGTAAGGCGGCGTCTCTTCTTGTTTTTTTAATCTCTCAAAACATCACAGCTTTTTCGTCACAGTGAAATTTAACAGAAGACATGACAACTGATGCTTACGAGAAGTTTATCAGTACTAGTTATACTCTGAAATTGGTACTTAATTACTAAACTACAAGTTTCTCTCATTTAAAAGAGATTTTTGCTAAGCTAATGTGTTTAATTACAGTTCTATGTTTGTGTTTTCTAGAAAATTGAAAATGGCAAACAACATGACAACTAATGATGGAGTGAGTTATAATATACATTATATTTGTGAGGATAACGTTCCAATTTTTACCGGACTTTCTTCATCTTGATCTTCATCCTCAGTGTCATAGGCAACAGCCTCCTCCTATGTGTTCTTTTCATCTACGAGGGTTTTTACGAGTTTTTTTTTTTTTTTTTTTTTAATGTAGTTTTTGTTTGGGCGTTATCTTGGACTTAGTGTGCAACAGAAAGAGGAACTGTTGGTTTGCTTAAGATCATCACAGCTTTTCCTGAACAGTACAATTCAACAGAACACTTGACGGTGGATACAAGAGGTAGGTTTCTGTGTTTAATCCCCTTTATTAGTCTCTGTTTTACACATTAAACTAAAATCCACGGATTCTGTCAGTATAGAGAAAACAGCTAAGTTATAGTATTTAAATGTGTTGAAAAAAAATCTTATTTTGTGTTTATGTTTTGTAGAAAATTGACAATGGCAGACAACATGACAAGCCATAAAGGCCATTATCTTTGTGACACTAACTTTCCAACTTTTACCGGGACACTCTTCATCTTGATCTTCATCCTCAGTGTCATAGGCAACAGTCTCCTCTTATGTGTTCTTTTCATCTACGAGGGCCTGAAAAGTATCACAAATATTTTCATCCTGAACCTGGCCTGCTCTGATTTGATCTTCACCATCACACTTCCATTCTGGGCTGTTGGTCACCTACACCACTGGGTCTTTGGTGACTTTGTCTGCAAATTCGTGACTGCTGCATTCTTTGTTGGTTTGTACAGCAGTGTCATTTTACTGACTGCCATGACAGTTGCCCGTTTCATTAGTGTGGTGCTGCCAACCTGGAAAAGTAACCGTGCTAGAAGAAAGAAGTGTGCAATCGGTGCCTGTGTAGCTGCCTGGGTCATCAGCATCTCAGCATCCCTGAGTGATGCTGTGAAAGTACAGGTTGAACACTGGGATAATAAAAACTATTGCTACAATAAATCTGATGAAAACCTTGGACGTTATCTCCAAGTGTCACTGCTATTCTTCCTCCCATTTGCCATCATTATTTTCTGCTATTCTGCCATCCTCAAGACGGTTTTGCAAGGTTTAAATAGAAATAAGCAAAAGACTGTAGCTGTGCTGTTGTGTATTGTTGCAGCCTTTTTCATTTGCTGGGGGCCATACCATATTATGCTTTTAATCAAGTCTGTCAATACAAACAAAGATTGTGATGTACTGAAACGGTTAGCAGTTGCCTACCATATTTGTGAAATGCTTGCCTATTTTCACTGCTGTATGAACCCACTGCTATATATGCTCTCAAAGAAGGTGCGAAAGCATCTGTTGAATCTTATGCACTGTGAAAATGTGCGCAGGAAGAACAGAGAGAGAGACACCAGGCAGGATGTGGCTTTCACTGCCCAGAGATCTCCTGACAGTCCACATAGTCAGTTGTTAAATTAAGCATTGATTCAGTTTGTAAATGTAAAAGTAGAGACTCTATTTCTTTACTTTTACACATGCACATATTTATATGTATGTGTGTGTGTGTGTGTGTGTGTGTGTGTATATATATATATATATATATATATATATATATATGGTAAATGGCCTGTATTTGTATAGCGCTTTACTTAGTCCCTAAGGACCCCAAAGCGTGTCTTTATGATTGGTTTTATTCTGATTTTAGTGTTTGCTTGTAAGTGTAGTTTTGATTTTATTTGCATGATTTTATTCTGATATTTGTATTGCCTTTTTCTAGTTGTTTGTTTATATAACGTCATTATAATGCACTGTGGACTGGCTGGACATGGGACCTGTCCAGCCCTGAGGTGGCCTATCAGCTAGTGAAATGACCTAAAGCTGACTGAGCACTGAAAGAGGGCCCACGTATGAAGAGAAAGGAGTGTGTAGGAAACAGGCATGGGAGAGAAGGACATGCTGCCTGATCACCAAGTGAAAACGGCTTGTGAAAGGACGGGCAGAGCGGCGCGACGCGGCGTCCCATTTTCCGGCGACAGATACGGCGTCCAGTGGGGTAAAAACCGCATGTGATCAACAGCAGGGCAGAGGTGAACCTCTGTGATTAACCTGCAGGATTAACCTGAGTGTCCCAGTCCTGGACAAGTTTTTTAATATTGAGGACATGAGGCCTGATTGTCGCCTTAGCAGGGAGTCTACTGAGTCTACTTAACCAGGATCGGAGACATGGTTGAGGTGCCACAATTGAGGTCTTTTTGTTTCTTTTGTGGCTGGCAAGTGAAGCACCCTACAGAGTTGTTTCCAGAGTTTTTGCAATACCTCGTTCCACTGTTTACCGCATTATCCACAGGGTCACAGAGGTGGTAGCCCTTCGCCATCAGGTCATCCACCTCCCTCCGACCCCTGAAGATCTAGAAGCCGTGTCTCATGGGTTTGCAGGGCTGGCAAGACACGGAGCCTTTTTGAAAGCTGCTGGTGCAATTGACTGCTGCCATGGTCGCATCAAGCCTCCCAGCGGCCCTGACGGTCAGTGCTACAGTAACAGGAAATTGTTCCCCTCCATAATCCTGCAGGCAGTTTGTGACCATCAGGGCTGCTTCATACATATGAGGGCTGGGCGGGGTTAGTGCAGGACTCCAGGGTGCTCTGCAACAGCCCACTGTACCGGCAGGCCATTTACCCTCCTCCAGGGTATTTTGTCCTAGCAGATGGAGGGCACCCATGTCTCCAAGATTCACTGCCCCTCATCACTCCCTACAAGAGGCCAATCCAAGGTGTGGGAGCCCAGTGCTTCAACTCATCATTCCAGGGCATGCTCTATTAGAGTGTGCTTTTGGAATGACAAAGACGAGGTTCTGTGCCATTTTCCTCTAAGCGCTGGAGGTACACCACACCCTTGTACCACATGTAAGGCATTAGAATACATTGTTATTGTTTTTGGAAGAATCATAATGACATATTGGGAACTTTAGTGTATGTGCATGTGTAAACACTTTATGTCCAGAACCAAAAATCTGTTTCAGGTCATAACAGCATGTGCTGTCCTGCATAATATCTGCCTCGGTGCTGGTGACATTGTGGCCCCGGACGATGAGCCGGAGCATGATGTGCAAGATGAGTGGGTGTGGGTGCTGAGGTGTCTTCCCTGGATGAGGTACCCACAATTGTTGTGAACAGACAAGTATTCTTTAATAGTGCATTTAAGTGCTAGAATGTTATGTGTCATGTCTTTATTAACAGGATTGTTTGCACTACTTTCGTCTTGCATCGTTGTGAGTACATTTTAGTGACATGGCAGCCGTCTTTTCCATCAGCCCTGTAAACGCAAGTGATAAGATGATGCAGTGGACAGTGGAATCGAGCATCCCTGAACACCTTCTGGTGACCACCCTGTATGATGCTCCACTCAGTAGCTGGCACCTCCTTCATCTCTTTGGATTCAGCAGCACCGGCTGAGACTTCCTGCTCAGCCAAAAATCGGGCCTGCTTAAAAGTGCCTGTGCATACTGGGACAGTCGGGTTAATCCTGGACTTTAATGATAAGTTGATTACTGTTAAAGGATTTTTTATATGTATTTTGCTCTATTGTAGTTAAAAATCTCTAGTTGTTTAGCTTCATTTAAAACTCCTGCATACATTGTGTTTTGACAAAAGCTTGCATGAGGAAACTGCCACAGGAAACCTCACCCTTGCTGAGTTTGCTGAGATAAGCTTGACCAGTTCCTGTTGTGACAGTTTGAACATATATGTTTTATGCTTATCACCTTGGAAGGAGTTGTTTTGTACTCACAAGGGGTGGCGCCCTGAAATGTGCTACGTAAGAGCTGTCTATAAATAAAGAGAGAACCGATGTCTCGGCGCGTGTCTCTGTGGAGACATTGCCCATGTAGATCTACATGTCTGAGTCTGTCTTTCTTGCCTCCTGAGTTTCCTCTTAACAATTACCATTAATCATGTGCTGTTTTTCTTTTCATTGTTATTATCTCAGTTTGAACAATGTAATGGGTTTGGTACAAATGAATTGCTGTAAAAAATCCTGCAACTACAGTTGGAATATTCCAAATGTTTTTATTTCCTGTACTTCAATAATTTTGTTTAGGCTGTACACAATTTATAACAAAAAATTATATGTTTTTCTCTATGTACAGTGACTGTTATTTACAGAAATACCAACATTTTATTTAGGCAGTACATAGTTTGTAACAAAAATATAAATAAATACAATGACTTTTATTCACAGAACTCTAATCGCTTTTTTCATCTAAGTTTTTCCAGTAAACCTAACAGCTTCTCTTGGCTCTTCGTTCCTCCATTTCCCATTGTAGTCTAATGTCCTCTTATTAATTCAAAGAATTCATCATCCCTGTCCTCCTTTTTTCCACTCTTAGCTCCAGCTGGCCCTTGTCCTCCTGAGCTTGGACTTGGTTGCCCACTGCTGAACTGGGCCCTGGAGTGTCGTGCTGGATGGAGCCAATTAGGACTGGAGGCCTGGTAGAAGGCCTCTGACGCTGGATACTTGCAATCCTAAAGGCAGAGGAAATCAAAAGTGGCAGTTGACAAAACGGCTACAGTACAGGTTTACATGAATGACTTCAGTACATTCTAGTTGATAATATATTGCAATACTACTGTACATACTGATTTTCCCCACCAGGCCCATCTTCTCAAGAATTGCCCTGACAGACAGAATATAATCCAACATGTCAATCATGTTAATCCCTGGACAGCATCCACCAGTGAAATGTACTAAATTAGGACCAGAGGACAGGCATAAGGGAGAGTGATATTTCTAACAGATTAGAAACAATAACTTTTTCAGGTTTTCATGTTTTAAGGTTATTTAAGTGACTTATGTATCATGTTTCACACGAGTAGTGAGAGCACTTTTGCAAATATGTAATGGCTTGATAAATCAAGCAGATATCTGAAGTGTACACAGCTACATTCTCGCCTGGAAATATCTTCAAAGTTTATTTTGTGACCAAGAAAGAGCAATATTGAAACTGACCCTTATGTTAAAAAACAGCAGGACTGTGCATTTACAGTCATGTAAGTTTAACGAGTGTCACAAAATTGACCTTACCATTTAAAATTAAACTTCCATTTTAACATTTGTGTCGCTAATTCAAAAATAACGTACATTTGACAATGTGGGTGTCCTCCACCATGGTTTCTAGCATCTCTGAAGCTGATGCCATCGTTACAAACTGAATTGGCTGGGCTGCGCTATGAATTCTGGGATATGCTGGGGCACGAAGGATACAACTGACCCATCCTTCAAACTCAGGGAAATAAAGGACAGATAATTGGCCGCATTTGGAGCAGCCTTTGAATTGGGACAGCCTTCGTTGCGTCGCTTCGAATGCGGCCTTGAAGGATGCAGATCCTGAATTGGGACACAGTTATAGACAGAGACAACCAATTGCACTCACATTCACTACCGCATTCGCACTTATGGGCAATTTAGTTTTTCCAATTAACACAACAATGTAATCAATCAAAATATAAAATACAGTCAGAATGTTAAATAAAACTTAAAAGTAAGGAATGAATTATGCTATTAGACAAATCATAAAAATGTGCAGGTATTTAACTTTTACAAACAAAATGTTGGCGTTGTGATGAAAGCAGCAGTGGGTTTTTGGGGTTTTTTTTGTTTTTTTGTAACGATTTGTTTCACTGAGTCACAGTGACCCCTGTAGTTTTTTGTCATTTATAGATCTCTGGTTTCATGTCGTTGTGCCGGAACACAACATTTAAAGTTGCCCACTTTATTTAAATTTTAGTCAGTCTTCTGACTTTGATTCCAAATACTTGCATCTAATACGTCTAAGGGCCAGGTCATAGCATGAATAAGGCACCTGCTTTCCGCAAGACCCAAACAGCCACAGAAACCAAAGTCTTATCATTAAATGCTGTTTGTTTACAGAAACGTGAGGAAAAACAAAAAAACTGGAGCGTCAAAACTTGAGGCCAAAATAATAACAAGCTAAGCTCCAATGCCCCCACACACAACCTCACAGAAGAAAGAATCAAACAATGACAGAGTCTGACTTGCCCAAAAACAGAACAAAATGATGTCCCCAAAAAACAGTTAACAGTTTCCATAACATAGTGTGCTGTTCGGAAACGAAAACAAAGATATACGGCAACGGTCATAACACTTGTATTTTTGCATTTTTAAATACTGTGGATGACATGTTATACACTGCTCCAAAAAATAAGACAGGTGGCACGGTGGTTAGCACTGTTGCTGCACAGCAAGAAGGTCTTGAGTTCAATTCCACTGTCAGGCCGGAGTCTTTCTTTGTGGAGTTTGCGTGGGTTGATTAATCCAAATTGACCATAGGTGTGAATGTGAATGGTTGTCTGTCCCTGTGTGTTAGCCCTGCGATAGACTGGCGACCTGTCCAGGGTGTACCCTGCCTCTCGCCCTATGACAGCTGGGATATGCTCCAGCGACCCTGAAAGCGGTTAAGTGGATGGATGAAAAAATAAGACATCCCAGATCTGAATGAATGAAATGTTCTTATTAAATACTTTGTTCTTTACATAGTTGAATGTGCTGACAACAAAATCACACAAAAATTATCAATGGAAATCAAATTTAACAACCCATGGAGGTCTGGATTTGGAGTCACACTCAAAATGAAAGTGGAAAAACACACTACAGGCCGACAGAACAAACTGATAACATCCGAAGTGGTTGTGGTCTGAGGTTTGGTTTAAAATCGACTGCAAGCGCAACGTTTTACCTTTAGTTTCACTTTGATCTTGATCGAGGAAACTGAAATGATTTTCTCGTTTCCGTTATCAGGTTGGGAGACAAAGTTTCAGAGATGCCGTTTAGTCCTGTATAGGCCATCTCCTCCCTGTATCCGTCTGACCGTTACCTAATGTAGTCTTAACTTGTTGCAACTAGATTTTGTCGTTTTCCTCTCACTAACTGTTTACTTGTTTTATCATGCAGCACAGGGACTTTAGGTGGTATTTGATGGCTCATAGGCTCACTGTGGAAACATGGTTTCCTCCTGAGACCCAGAGGAAAAACATGTTATGATACTTATTTATTTATCTTTTTAGAATAATGGAAGCATTGCATTTAAAACAAACATATTGCATTTTTTAACAACATTGTTATGTATTTGTGATTTTTATCATCTGTAGTATAGTATATTGTATCAGGTGTTGTTTAATCACAGAATGTTATGATGTAATAATGTAATATATTTTCAAAATCTATGTGGATTTCCGTTAAAGGAAAATTTGTTACATATTAAAGCAATTAGACAGAAGCAGATATAATTACTAAAATATCATATTGTGGCATGTTGGGAGTGGCTAGTTATCTCCCATCATGCCTTGGGAATATGTGTTGCTGTTTAAGATGTTTATTGTTTATTGTTTTGTGACTCTTAACTGTTCTTGTAGATGCTGCAGTATAAATTCACAGTTATTGTTTGATGGAAATAATTTTGTACCATGAGTGAGTTCAGGCACGTAATTATTGACCCTCTGAAGCACAGTGTAATACAGCAGGAGCGTTCAGTGAAGTTCTCCTCCTTTCTGCTTGGGGTAGGATAACATGCTCAACCTCAGCATGGGTTCCTTATTGTTAAGATTCCTCAGCTTGGCACAATATTAACAACTGACAAATAGACTTCTCATTTTAAGTTTTTTTTGTTAACCTTGCTTCTGCATACCTATACACTCCCAGTCCTTTGTCATTTGTGGATTGTTTCATCCACAAATGACAAAGGACTGATAAGATAAGATAAGATAAGATAAGATAAGATGGCCTTTATTAGTCCCACAGGTGGGAAATTTGTTTTGTTACAGCAAAAGTGCAAAGTTATGTAGCAGAAATTAGAAAACACTGGAATGCAATAAAATAAAATAGAATACTATGTACAATAGAATAAAATAGAAATACAAATACTATATACAACTGAGTAGGAAAATACAAAAACACAACTTCGTCAGAAGAAGAATTGCACATATAGCAGTCTTATTGCACATGTGTGGGTTTGTGTGTTTGATCAGCTGCAAAAGTCTTTATTGTAGAGTCTGACAGCAGTGGGAGGAAAGACCTGCGAAATCTCTCCGCCCCACACCGTGGTGCCGCAGTCTCCCACTGAAGGAGCTGCTCAGTGCCTTCACAGTCTCATGCATGGGGTGGGAGATGTTGTCCATCAGGGATGACAGCTTAGCCACCATTCTCCTGTCACTCACCACCTCCACTGGGTCCAGAGGGCCTCCCAGAACAGAGCTGGCCCTTCGGATCAGCCTGATCAGACTGGGAGGCAGAAAGGATTTTACTCATAACTGTGGAAGTGGAGTCGTTCTTAGAGCTGTCAGGAGATGAGGTGGAGGAGGGCCAGACATTAGAACAAGAAAGTAAAAACTCAGAGGAGGAAATTTCAAGTTTTGAGGAGCCTTAGAAGTAGGGGTGGGTTTTGATTATCGATTTTCTGATGAAAATTGATTCTAGCTTGAATAACGCGATATCGATTAATTAAAATCCTGAATCGATTTTTAAATATAAATTTATTTTGCCCCAAACGACAGAATCTCAGGTTAAACCTCACCTGGGAATACTAGGTGCTGCAAGCGCCTGGGTGGCTGCAGCTCAAGAGATAGAGTAGGTCACCTACTAATTGAAAGGTTGGTGGTTTCATTCCCCAAGTTGATCTCCAGTGCGTCCATTGGAAGGTGAATGGTAGATAGTGTTGGGAAATCAGTTTTTACCCCGGTTCTTTTATTCGTCGAGGCATCCAGAGATGGCACCGGAACTCAGTAGTTATTTTACAAAATCTTTATTCATCTTCATTTAAGCATGCACTTCTAGAAGGGAAGACGAGGCCGGTGTCCCTCTGAAACAATCTTCACCCCTTTGTTAGTTCCAGGCAGCTTTATAGAAGCGACCCCATCATAAATCCCCCACAGTGTGCTGCAAACTCTGTCTCTGTGTGTATGCACGAGCACGTGAATGCCTGTGTGTGCGCGTACCTGTGTGTATGTGTGAGTGCACGTGAGTGAGTGTGCACACAGCAAATCTCTGGAGTTAAATATTCTGGAGTTAGGCATAAAAGTGCGCAAGAGTTACATTCCAGGAGTTTATTTTTCACCTTATACTACAGTCAGTGTTGGGGAGTACTCTCAAGCGGTGTAATATTTAGGTGTTCATTCACTGAGTGCTAAGGAGTCTAATTCAACACTTGCTGGTGTTGTTTGTCTGTCGACCGATACCCCGCCTATCTGTGCTTGTCTCTTGGACTCCGACATGTAGGAGGTAAAAATACTTTATTTACTTAGGGATTTTCTGTGAGTGGTGTGACGTTATTTGTATATATATTTGGTTACATGGATGCATAAGTAAAATATAAAGTTAACTAACTAGCACTACACGTGTTTTCTGCATGTTACGCTGATTCGGAGATAGCAGCTAGGCTAACATTAGTCAAAAGTTAGCTAACTAACTTATCTTACTGTATTTGAAGATACACATTTCACGTTGTCAATGAAAACGTTCATTTGTATTTCTTTTTTTTAACACTAACCTTTCATTTAACGTTAGCTAACTACAGTAATATTATGTTTAGACCCATGGTAATGGCCATATTTAACCAAAGAGAGGTGCAGCCTGCATTGATGAGATATCAAGGTACCATTAACATCAGTTAGTTAGTCCTGCTTCACATTGAGATATGCACACAACCCTGTTGCCAGACCTGAAAAGACAAGGACACGGCAAACATGTGTCACATTGTCTGCTAAACCTAGCCTAGCTAAATAGATTTTAAGCAGTAGCTAGTGGGGACAGGCTAACTCAATTTTAGAAAGTGTTTATGGATTAAGTTATACACAGTTCACATAAAGTTAACATAAACAGCCTCTTCTTCTTCCACATGTTGTGTTTCATATTAGTAAAGGTTTTTTTCTGTAGGTGGCCAAGATGTTGATAAAAGTAAAACACAGAGAGACAAAGAAATATGTCAAATTGGAAGAAGTCAGCTTCACAGATTTTATGAGTGCAGGTAAGTTATACATGGTTTGTAATAAGTCATTAAAGAGGAAATGATAATGTTGTTATTAACTAAGTGATGATTTTACTTCAGTGCAGCAGAAGTTTCTCATACCAGAAAATGCAGCACTGAAAGTCACGGATGAGCAGGGTATAGAGGTGGATGAGGATGTCTTTCCTGAACTTGCAGGAGTCAAAGAGGTGTGTTTTGTCATCTATACAGCTGAAGGTAAGTAAATATATGCTCTGATAGATTTTGTAAGATTTGATTTGTACAGTTACTCCTAAATAAACATTTTTAATTTGTCTAATATCCCGTGGTAACAATCACAAAATGCTGCTTTCATGGCTCAACAGTGAGTTGGATTTATCACATGCATTTCAGACATCCTGGAAACAGAATCGTCCAAGAAGCTGCATGACTGCTCAGACCTAACACACTATGTGACACTCACACCTTGTGGTATGTAAATTGTATATTACCATAATAAAATACAAAATAACCATCTGTTCTCCTGGGAGAAAGTATAATTTAATCAAAGCATACAATTTACTGGCCCTATGTGCGTAAATGGTAGCTTTGTTGTGGTTGATTTTTGATTGTATATGCCTTATATTCTAATATTTTTGTTTGTCACCCTCAGATTTGACTGTCCTGAAGCAACATGTGGAAGAGCCCTCCTCTCCAAGTCTAACAGATACATTGTCTGTCTCAACCACCAGCAGTCAGAGCAGTGACACAAGTGATGCCGGACTTCAAATGGTTCAGCCTCTATTGGACAGCATACATGCAAGAAATGTAGATACATTACTTAATAGACTTGTACTTGACTCTTTAGTTGTCATTACTTGAAAAAGCTTAAACATGAAGATAAAACAGATTAGAGAAAAATAATTTGATATAGTATTTCATGTAGTTCATATGTATAATCCACAGATTGAAATCGTTGTTTGGGTTAAAATTGTCTCATTTTTTGTCAATTGTTTTGTTCTTTGTATCAAATGTGTTTAGACAGTGGAGCAGATTCTGACTTCCAAACCAGCAGGGGTGACTGTCATCCATGAGTATGAAAAAACTGGGAGTTTGAAAGATTCCACCAGGCGATTAATGGTGAACATCATTGTAGCTCACATGCGTGAAAAGGAAGGGTAAGAGGAATGATGTTTATTCTATTCATTTTTAAAACTGGCAAGGATCTTATCACAAAAACACTTCTGCTTTTGCAGGAGAACTGTAAGTAAAGCAACAAAGGAGTTTCATGCGCTTGGAATCGTGTCACTCTTCCCATCTTTGAAGGATCCGTACTCCAAAAAGGGATATGTGAGTTTGCTCTGCAACTGTAGTGTGTAATAAGACTTGCTCGCTCTCTCTCTCTCCCTACACATATATATAAATATATATACACACTCTACAATGTATGCAATTTCTTTCTTTCTGTAGGAGCATTTCTATGACATTCAGAGCAACAAAGGTTTTCTTGAGTGGCGATCAAGACTGTGCAACGTCAATCCAAAACCCCACTGCATCACAGAACAGAGTGGAACTGAAAGGAGGGCCCACATCACAAAGGACATTTGGTTTCACTAATGACCAGCAAACAAGAGATCAATGTATGGAAGCCATGTCTCTTCTTCATCACACCACTGACCAAGATATAGTCTTCCAGAAGATGAGAGAGACATTCTACTATCGTCAGCAGATACTCCATGACCCACAAGAATCAGCAAACATTCTTCAGATGTTTCCTCGTTTTTTGGACACTAAAGGACTGGTAGGTGAACAAATGGGAATCTGAAAATACTTGACTTAAAAAATTGATTTTAATGGACATACTTCTCCTTTGTTAGATTTTGCAGGACTTTGCAATGATGTTTGAGTAGAGACTGCTTCCAGGTTCCTGGAAAAATGGAACACCAGTTTTAAAGATAAGGTTGCCAGGAAGCCAGAGACCTTAAAGAGACTTGTCTTCTGAAAAGATTGCTGAAATCTGCCTTGAACGAAGAAATGGATGATGCTGATGAGCCAGGTAGTGTCCTAAAGTAACACTTTATTAGTGTAGTAATTTTAGTTTTCATTTTTATTTCATATTTATTTTTCATAAGTTATCAAAAAAGCAGCAGTGTGCATAATGTGTGTATGGATCACTTCTTTTCTGCTCATACCCTCAACCAGTTGTTATATGTTAGTGAAGTTCAGTTCTATCTCCCTGTTTCCAGCATTAGTATTTAACTCCTTAACACTGTCTGCAGAGTGGGACAGCGACATGGCTTCTCTTCTTGTTCTGCTGCACCTTCTCACGCCACAACCAGCTGGAAGGAAACGCCAAAGAAGATGAGTGTTGGAGAGGCAATAGATCATCTGGTTAAATTTCACAAGGTTTGTCAAGATAATGTGATCCAGTTCCAGATACTGTGGTTCATGGAACACTTTTTCTTAACCTAAGGGTTTATAAAGTGATGCTTTTTATTGTGTTACAGTCCTGCCAGAGCCTTGAGGATCACCTCATGAACAATGAAGGAAACCCTCAGCCATATCTCCTGGCCACAGGGACTTCAAAAGCACAGGTTTTCAGCTTCTACATAGTCTTGGATCGAAAGCTTCTTCCATGTCAGTCATGCACATCATTGGGTGCATTTGATGAGCTGTTCAAGTGTCACTTCGTTTTCAGTGTGAAATATGAAGACGCTCTGTCCAGCCTGTACACATTTTTGCAGACCACTGTGTACAATATTGATGTAGGCACAACAGTGGAAAGTCCAAGAGTCAAAGAGTTGCGAGCAAAGCTGTTGAATAAGTAGTAACCAGGTTATGCATTCAAAATGTTGACCTGTTTTCTCTGTGCGTTATCCTTTGGTACAGCTTTACTTTTGTTCAGACATTTAAAACTAGTTCATGGAATGTATCCTGGCAAAATTTGAAACTAAAATGTGGTCAGATAGGATGTTGTTTACAATTCTCAAGTTATTCTGGATTTAGAAGACATCTGAATAAGTTACATGCTACTGTTAGCACATGTGTTCCTCATGAAACCCCTTCTGACCATGATACCCAACAGTTTAGTAGTTCTCAGTGCTTAAATGATGAAACACCATCCACATCATCTCAGAGCCAAAATTCTGAAGCAGGCCCTTCATTCTCAAATCAGAGCAAGGACATGTGTGCCTCCATTATTGCCAGACTTTTAGGAAGTGGTGTACCAAATACTGTAGTTCTTTCTACAGTTCAGAACTTAGAGGAATTTGTGGGAGATTGGCAATCTAATATTCAGGAACAATTATTGACCCTATTACCGAATGACAGTCCCTCCAGATCAGCCATAGCAGATTTATTTAAAAATTTGGACAATCCTTTTAGTCACTTGAATTCTGAAAGCAAATGTAAAAAATATTTTAGAGATAAGTGGGAAATGGTACAGCCAGTTGAATTGCACCTTGGAGTAAGATACGATACTAGACGATGTAGCAAAACTGGAACCTATGAGCAAGTCCCAGTAAATGACAAATTCATATATATTCCCATATTGAAAACACTCCAGTTCATTTTTAAGAATGAAAGTATTTGTGAGATGATGCAAATATGCACCCAGTCTGACACATATCAGGACTTCTGTGATGGAAGCTACTTCAAAAGTCATCCTTTGTTTTCAGGTAGTAAGTTTGCTATCCAAGTCCAATTGTACTATGATGAATTTGAGTGTGCAAATCCTTTAGGTTCAAAAAAGGGTATACACAAAGTTGGCTGCCTTTACTTCATCCTTAGAAATCTTCCTCCCAGTCTGAATTCGGCTTTAATGAACATTCATCTGGTATCATTATTTTATGCACAAGACGCAAAAAAATATGGAATTGATGAAATCCTGAAGCCCTTAGTAAAGGACCTGAAAATATTAGAGACGAGTGGGATTGCTGTTCCATTTGCTAAATTTCCTGTATTTGGTACTCTGGCACAAATTACAGGTGATACTTGGGGATGCATAGCATTCTTGGGTTTTTGGAATCATTTAGAGCTAATTATTTTGTAGATTTTGCTTAATTGATCAGTCTTCAGCTCAATCAGTTTTCTCAGAGGATGATCCATGTTTAACTCTTAGATCACCAATTCTGAATAACCAACATTATAATAATTTGGTAGATGATCCAACATTAACATCTTCATTTGGCATAAAAAGAAAGAGTATACTTAATTCATTAAAATATTTCAATATTGCGGAAAATTTTGCCGTTGACATCATGCATGATATTTTGGAAGGGGTTGGTCAGTATGAAGTCAAGTTGCTATTTCAATATTTAATTGAATACTTCATCTCTAAAGATAGCTTGTTAAATAGGATATATGCTTTTAATTGCGGCTATATGGAAAAGAAAAATAAACCAACGAATATTAACCTGGATCGTGCAGGGCATGGAATAGGTTTAAATGCATCACAAACACTTTGTTTGATCACAAACATACCTTTGATATTTGGTGACCTGGTACCAGAGGATGATTTGCACTGGCATTTGTTGCTTTTGTTGTTGCACATTCTAAACATAGTTTTCTCGTACTCTATCACTGAAGGAATGACTGTGTATTTAAAGCACCTGATTATTGAACACCATAGACTCTTTAAGGAACTATACCCATCAAACAGCTTAATTCCAAAACATCATTTCATGGTCCACTATCCAAGGTGCATTCGAAAGATTGGTCCTCTCATTCATATCTGGACCATGAGATTTGAAGCCAAACACAAATTTTTCAAAGACTGTGTTAAGAACTTTAAGAATTTGACTGTATCACTTGCAAGGAAACATCAGTTTGCATTAGCTTATCATTGGGAATGTATGAGTTTAAAAGCAGTTGAGTCTGGTCCAGTTAAAATGCGTTCACTTGAAACACAAGAATACTCAGAAATTATATCTCCATGTCTTCATGTTGATTTACAGAACACTGTCAAACTCACAAACTGGGTAAAGTGTAGTGGAGTTGAATATCGTGTTGGGCTTTTTGTTTGCACAGGCACTTATGAAAACATGCCGGTTTTCAGTAAGATAACGTCGATCATTTTGCATGATGGTAAAGCTGTTTTTGTTATGGTTGAGCATGAAACGTGTTTCCATGATCATTTTCATGCTTTTCAGGTAAATGAAACCATTCCTAAGAAGATACTGGTCCTAGAAAGGGAGAAATTAAGACATTTCAAATGTTTTGATGCCCAAATGTCATATGGGTGTGATTCACAATTGTATGTTGTGTCAGAGAGCTGCATTATTTAATTTGTTGGCTTAATGGAGACCTTATAGAGTCTTCCTCATGTTAACACTGCATTACAAGAAGTGCTTATTCTGTAGTCATTTTTTTTCTTTAATTCAGTTTTTTTTTTCTTTTCCCCAATGTTAGGCCTATCTGACCACACAATGTCTCAACTGTTTAGCTGCCATAATTGTTGCTGTTTCAATGTTGAATGTTACACTATTACAGTGCTGTTACACAGAATGTATGTTAGTCCATGCAGCATTGAATTTTGAATATGATATTTTTGATAAATAAAATTCATACATTCATAATAATCAGTATGGTCTTTTTGTAGTAATTGTCACCTAAAACCTTTTTTCATTTGATGAGTAACACTATAAAAGAGTTAATATCAAAATGAACTCTAGTTATGAGTTACATTTTACTCTTTATGGTAGTAGAAATTTAACTCCATGAGAGTTTAGTTTTAACTCCTGTAAAGAGTTGAAAAATCAACTCCCAGAAAAGAGTTACTCTAACTCTGCACTAGAGTTCATTCGATGGTCACGCATGTACACTCAAATGTAGTTAATCTGAACTCCCAGAGAGTTTATTCCAAAGACCAGAATTTGCTGTGCATGTGGATGTGTGAATGTAACAGTTTAAGCACTGTGTGTGTGTGTCTCTGTGTACGTGACTTCCTAGGGGTCATAAAAGCCCATCTCCCTTCCAGACCACAGTTATCAAGTTACAAATGTTGAGACCCCCACACAGGTATCCTCTGGGGAATTTCCACTCAGCATTAACTCCTCTTTGTCTTACTTTCACAGTTCAACTGGGGGGGGTCTCCTAAGATCTACTCCTAAGTTCATGACACAGTCAGGCCTTTATTTATATCCAGGGCAGTGTCAGTGTCTCACAATAATTCTACATTCTATCTAACACATTTCCAAACTCTAAAATAAGCTAAACATATCTACAATAGAAAGCACTTACATAGGAAAACCAAAAAAATTGCTTGTGCGAATGACGCAAGTCTTTATAAACCTCACTAGTCGAGTCTACGGTAGTGTGAAGTCTACGGTGACTGTAGACGGTTACGTCTTTTCATTGGCCCGGAGTCTACGGTGACCGTAGACACTGTAGACTCGGGGCCAATAGGAGCGTCGAATCCCACTGTAGACTACCAATCGTCTGTCGCCGGAAGTTGCGTCACCAAAACAACAACACACGGCGGGACAGCGAAGAAGCCGGTGTTCCAGATCAACTGGCGTTTAGATCAACTGGCGTTGGTCGAACAGATGTGTGGCAGTCTTGCGTTTCAGGAGCTGCTACCGACAAACCAGCAAAAAAAACGCCAAATGTGTCATCTGTGACACTTGTGAGGTTATCTCAAACACACTCCGTCAGTCTTGATGCCGTTGAACAACAAAATGTTTAAAAATGACGGGAGTTTACCTGGTGATATCCTCATGCGCGACGCGATCGCGAAAATGGCAAACAATTAACACCACGCCGGTGTTGTTCACAGGACAGGAAGAGTAAACGATCGGGAGACTCTTGTCGTCATTATCGTCCCCCTCGCACATTTTATTTCTCCGGTTTCAGCGTTTTTGTTTCACAACTAAAGCGTGCAGTTTACTTTGTGTGCACTAACATGGACTCGAGTCAACCAGCGCCACCTCTGGCCAAGTGCCACAGCCTACAGCCAGATCAACTTGTGACACACATCTGCACCACGTTTGAATTCGTTTCATGCACAATACATTTGTACCTTTCAATTGTGTCTGTTTGTGCGTCATGCAAATAAACCTTTGAAAAGAATGAAATGATATCATATATTTATTATTGGCCTACATTTGTACAAAATTCCAAATTATATACACAAAGTCATAGAAATCACCACTCCAATTGGTCATCATGATTTTAATATTCTCTTTTTCCATAACAATGAAATACGCCTTGGACAAATATGACACATCAATAGTTCATTGGTGTTGTCACATCACATCCTGTAAGCATCTTCTGTCTGTGTCTTTTCTCTGGAAATGAATATTTCCAGCCAATAAAGGCAATCCATCAACATGGCTGGAGAGTTGGTAGTTATATACAGTCTGTATAAGTGTGGTTAATCTAATGAACATTTGTAAGGAGATGGCAGTTACTGTGAATGTGCAGCAGGTGACTAGTAATAAACAGTCAGACAATGACTCTGACAATCTCATTCAATCTTGCAGATTGAATGCACCTTCTGCGGAAAGTGGTACCACACAGTGTGTGTGGACTTCCCCTGCGCAGAAGGCGACTACAAATGTTGTGGGTGCTAAATAAACAGAAAAAAATGATCCATGTTGTCTTTGCTTACTGATTGTTTTTAGTGTTGACAATCCACATTGCTGGGATTGCATCTTTCAACATGTTTGTGGGTAGATTTGGATGTACCAGGGGTAAGTGCAGCCACTCAGCCTCTACTCAATGTGATCATAGCAGCAGGTGCAGATGTGTCACAAGTTAATCTAGTAGTAGGCTCTGGCACTTGGCCACAGGTGGCAGCAGTGGACTGACCTCCAATGGAGACTGCTCCAGCCGCTATGTGATAGTGGATCTGCTACAAATTGAAGATCATATGCACGTTTTGGAAATTAATCCTTGTATTATGTTGAAAAACAAAAAAATGACATTGATTTTGTTGTGGGTCATTTTGACCCATACTGTGCAAATCCACTCAGAATTGTCCAGAAACTGCAATATGACAATAGCAACTTTATTTTCCATTAGATAAACATGTAGAACACAGACATACAACAGTTAGACTTTCCATAACTATTTTAGGAACAATTTGGTAAAGATTTTTCGTTCTTACAAACACATTTCTGGGCAAGTTCTTTTGAACTTGCCCAATGTTCTCAGTTTTTCAATGTTCAACATTTTCAGTTTTGTCCACATGATGAACAGAATGTAACTGTTTGCTTTCTGCAGATGTACTTCTTGCATTTCTCACAAAAGGTGCTTGTTTTAAAACAGGAATCTTCCTAACTTAGATTTAAAACAAAAGATTTCTACGTCTCCTCCAGACTCAAAAACAGATGACAAACCAATCGACATACCTGAGTCACTGACTTTCTTCAATCCACTCACTCTCACTGGCTCTGTTTATTACTAATCACTGTGTAACTGCTGTGAATTCACAGTAACTGCCATCTCCTTACAAATGTTCATTAGATTAACCACACTTATACAGACTGTATATAACTACCAACTCTCCAGCCATGTTGATGGATTGTTTATAATGGCTGGAAATATTCATTTCAGAGAAAAGACACAGACAGAAGATGCTTACAGGATGTGATGTGACAACACTAATGAACTATTGATGTGTCATATTTGTCCAAGGCGTATTTCACTGTTATGGAAAAAGAGAATATTAAAATCATGATGACCAATTGGAGTGGTAATTTGGAATTTTGTACAAATGTAGGCCAATAATAAATATATGATATCATTTCATTCTTTTCAAAGGTTTATTTGCATGACGCACAAACAGACACAATTGAAAGGTACAAATGTATTGTGCATGAAACGAATTCAAACGTGGTGCAGATGTGTGTCACAAGTTGATCTGGCTGTAGGCTGTGGCACTTGGCCAGAGGTGGCGCTGGTTGACTCGAGTCCATGTTAGTGCACACAAAGTAAACTGCACGCTTTAGTTGTGAAACAAAAACGCTGAAACCGGAGAAATAAAACGTGCGAGGGGGACGATAACGACGACAAGAGTCCCCCGATCGTTTACTCTTCCTGTCCTGTGAACAACACCGGCGTGGTGTTAATTGTTTGCTGTTTTCGCGATCGCGTCGCGCATGAGGATATCACCAGGTAAACTCGCGACATTTTTAAACATTTTGTTGTTCAACAGCATCAAGACTGACGGAGTGTGTTTGAGATAACCTCACAAGTGTCACAGATGACACATTTGGCGTTTTTTTTTTTTTTTTTTTTGCTGGTTTGTCGGTAGCAGCTCCTGAAACGCAAGACTGCCACACATCTGTTCGACCAACGCCAGTTGATCTGGAACACCGGCAAATCCGCTATTTTTTATGGAAACAGGCATTTCTTTTATGTTTATGGTAAGTGATAGACTCTAAGACGCTCCTGGATTTAGCTGAAATTACACGAGGCTGAATAGCCCATTTAACTCTTTTACTTTAGGGTACATCTAATGTATTATGCCCATTTCTACTCTTTTCAGTGGCTGCAGCTGATGACGGCGACACTAGCAATTCGTGTTATAAATCCACATGCCGCTGCTCCTCGTCAGCAGGCCGGGTGAGAAGTATGGTCTTCACCAAACCTCCACAGGAGCTGCTCAGCCGAGTTGCTGCCTTCACTCAGGCACAGAGGGTATCCACGCACCTTCACGTGGTGCTTTCGGTGGCTCGTTACAAATGATGTGAGATATACGAAGTAGTAAGTGTATCGTGTATTTAATATCATACTAGGCAGATTTACTGCACTGCCATTTACTACACATTTACCCGTGTATGGCTATTGTCAGTACATGTTGCTCGTAAACTTTCTTTAAGTGTGTAACATTCACGATGATGTTGTTGATGGTAACGTGTATGATTCCAGCGTACCTGACAGGCACTTTTGACTTTTTGTACACAGTTGATTATGTAAAGCCCCTCACATTGCATTTATAAACAAGTTCACTGATTGACTATCCTGCAGTGCTGTTTTCCTGTATCCCTGTTTCCTCCACTTTAATAAAGTGTCCTGTGTTACAGTAACAGTGAGTTGTGGATTCACTTAATGAATGCCTAAATTGGGCTTAAATCTGCCTTAGACTTACTGACCTCCTTTGAATCAGCATCACAATAATCCTAAGGGCACTGACAAAACATACAAGTATAAATAAATAAAATCTATAGAAAGACAAATACGTTTGATATGTTTTTTTTATTGCGTTACAGACAAATAGCATTCTCTGCCAACAGGCTCAGAAGACACAACTATGTAGAAACATATAACAGACCAGAACCACAGAAGCAATGTGTACAAGTAGGTGGCAAACACAAGTATTTGAGGTATTTGTACAACACATGCCTCTGCAACAGCTTCAGTGTTTCCTGCAATTGATTCGGAAATACTAACAGAGCTATTACCTATCTGTTATGTCAGTCAAATTTCCCCCAGATAGTCTTGGTTGAGGTCTAGTGACTGTGAAAGATATGATCACACCATTTTCATAATCAACTATTCAGTGACCCCTCTTTAAAAACTTCGTCACAATACAAAGATAATCTCTCATAGCAACTTTGTACTGATTTTATGACTCTTTTCCCTTTGACAAGTGGACCCTAACATGGCAGCAAAGTGCAACAATGTCTCTCCGTGTGGGGGTCAAGAGTTCAGGGTATGCTTTTAATTTCTTGCTTGTCTGTAAATGACAGTACAATGGTATGAATAATCCTTCTCAATTTACCAGTATAAAAGTAAAACAATTACATTGTCTCATCGGGGCAACCTAAAAGACTCCTGTTATGGCTAGTCTTTGCACATCATAATAACACAGAAGAAAAGAAAGCAATTCATTCTCAATTGCTGTTAATTTCAGGGGATTTTCCAACCTGTTTTGGTTCAAAAGAGCCAAAGGAAAATCCTCATCGGTGTTGGAGTAAAAACTAGATGCTTTTATTGTATGTACACTGATAATGCTTACTGTGCTGTCATTGTAAACCACTCAAAATAAATAAATAACACATTGTGATCATGCTGAAGACCACAGACAGCAGTCCAGGCATCAGGTGGGAGGAGCTGGAAACATCACCTGATAAAGAAAAAAGACAGACTGAATGAAAAACAGAAGTTTCCTTCATTGCACATTTTTCACCAATCACAAGCCTCTTCTTTCCCCTTCTTTCACTCTAGACTTTTGACCAATCAGGTATCCCCTTCTTCCCCCTTCTGCCACCCTAGACTTTTGACCAATCACCGATCGGGCCAAGTTCTACAGTGTCTACAGTGACCGTAGACTCTGGGCCAATGAAAAGACATAACCGTCTATGGCAGGGGTAGGCAACCTTTCTGATGGCGAGTGCCATCTAAAATTTCCTGTGAGGTCAGTGTGCCATATGATTGCATTAGCAATAAATTTAATAACACTCTATATTAACAGTTACACACTATATAGAACCACTTTATAGAATTATATTTGTTCACAGATGTTGGCAGCTATCAGCAAATAGTTATCAGCTATTTCGAAACAAAAAAAGACACTTTTATCAATAACAAGAACTCCATGACAGCAAATGAACTGTACAACAGAAAATACAAATGCTATTTATGGTCTCCTCACAACAATGATAAGTAAAATAAACTGGGCCAATATGGCATGTTTGTTAATACAGGGATACACATGTTAATGTGATCTCTGGTCTCCCACTCAGAGACACAGGTCTCCGAGCGGCTAGCGAGGACACTCTTCATGTGAGAGAAAATCTGCTCACACAGATATGTAGAGCCAAATACTGTCAATAAGGCCTCTGCAATGTTCTGAAGACAGTTAAACTTGTCAGGTAGTGATGTCCAGCAGGTGAAAATGCAGCTCCATGAACACACACAGCTGTAGATTCCAGCTGCTTCGATGTTGCATTAACTGGCATTAACTCAGCCAGTTAACACGAGACAAATCTAGCTGCTCATTAAAGATTTCTGGTTTGATCAGAAAATAAAACATTGGTCCATACACCTGAAAGTCCCAAAACGCATTGGGAATTCTGTCTCGAGTCTACGGATGTATCCGTGTATCTCCGTGGTGCTGATGCTGCGCTGAGCGGAAAGCTCCTGAAGCTTTTGAAGTGTCGGAATGTGGAAAGCTAACAACGTCCCCCTCAAACAAGAGAGACGGACTTGCGCCAGAAAAAGCCGATCAGCTGATCATTGATCAGTTTCATGATTGAAGTAGCAACAGGAGAGGGAGAGAATGAGAGAAGAAGAGGCAGCTGTGCAGCGTAACGACAGATTAACTCCAGCTTTGTGTCTTTTTCCATTGTAGCTGAAGTCCGGGACAAACTGCGTTCCTTTTCAGCTCAACACGAAACGCGTAATATTTTCTCTGAATACGAGACGATTCCGTCTTTTTATGGGACGGTTGGCAACTCTACTAACTAACCTTATGAATAAAATAAAGTTCACTACAACAATGCTGATGAAAACTCCGTCATGCTAGCTAGCACGCAGCACGAGTTATTGTAACTGACTGTGAAAAGTCAGCACAACGATAATAAACTCCACCTAAACTTGGTTTATATCTGACCCGGACAGACTGCAGGTCATAACTTCTTACCTGAAGTTTAGTTCACCTGACACTCTGACCGGTGCTGCCTCGGGTCTCTGCTCCTCCTGCCTCCCCTTTCCCTCATCCACCTGCTGGCCTCCACCACTTGCTAATGTTACTGAATCAGTGGAAGCTACGCCATAGTCACCACCAAACAACTGAGTTATTTTTACACACCGGCCAGAATCTGGCCAATCCACCACCTTTCATTGTTTATACCGCTCCAAAAAAAAAAAAAAAAAAAAATCATCGGCCCACCGAGCGTGCCATCAGTTAACCCTTCGCGTGCCAGCTGTGGCACGCGTGCCCAGGGTTGCCGACCCCTGGTCTACGGTCACCGTAGACTTTGCGCTACCGTAGACTTGACGGGTATCTCTTCTTCACAGCTGGTCTACCCTTTTGGGCTACAGCATTCAACATTCACAAATGGACAAAATAGTGAACTTTATCTTCTGCCTTTGATTCTACAGCAGTTTATTCTTATTTAATTTGACATCTTTTTATGTTCTCCTGAAATTAAATACAAATTACATGCATTTTTTAATTTTAATGTGCCAAGTAAAAGTAAAATGTATGTGTTTAAGAATCTGCACTTTTCTACTGCACTTTTACTAGCAATGCTGTTTTGTAAAAAAAAAAATAAAATGTTGCTGAAATCCAGTGAAGCTGTTTTCACTTCTCTATTCTCTCTACACATGTCATGATAGGCTAGATGGAAAAAATGCAATGAAAGCAAATTTCTGTGGTCATATTAGTATGAAGTGTAAGTGTATCAACACAATCACTGAGAGAAACACAGAGTGCACACACAAGGTAGGCTCTTCTTGGCTTTTTTTCTCTTTTGAATTAGATGATAAAACTCATGAGAAATGATTCATGTAATAATAAAATATTAATATTTATTATTTATTATAACAATTATTTATTTATTATTAACAAAAATGTTGTGACAGAAATAGAGGAAATGTAAGGAAATGTAGGAATATGGAGTGGAATTTGATATTACTGCGATATGAATTAACCAGAGAATATTAAATAGAACTTCAGTGCTGTTATGCAAACAACATTATATGTTGTGACCATTTTCTTCACTGGTTCACAATAACCGATGTGGACTTGCTTTATTTGCCATTCATCTCTGATGTCATATCATTCTGATTAAACACATTTTATTTAAAATGGTTTATTTTGAGATGAAATTCAGTATCTTCTGTTTTTTATTCCACATTCTTGTTTCTACATTTAATTTTTCCTGAATGCTGTTGAAGGCATTAATATTATGCTGTTCAACTTTATGATCATTGATTCTAAACTGCATTAGTTTTTATGTTGACTAACATATTTGTACCAAAATGCATTAATCATGTTACTATATATAAATAAAAAAAACATCTTCACAGTATAAGATTTTTTTTTTCATTTCCTCAACAGTACTTTCATCACAAGACCTAAACAAGTAAATCATGGTAGTCACTAACCATGAAACTCACTGAAATCTACACACAGATTTTTCTTTTCTTTCTCATTCCTGTCCTTATCACTTCATTCTGTTATGTTCACATGTGGATAATGGCAAAGCAGGGCAGGATAAACAGCCAACAACAGCCTTCAAAATTGATTTTAGGCATAACTGTCAGTACTTTTCTATGCTTGGCTCCTTACAGCATCCACATGTTTATACAGTCCTTGCTACTATTGGATTTTTATGAGTACACACATGAACTGATATATGCATTGCACTATGCTTGGTTGATCATTCATCCCATCACTCACATCTACTGCTGCTTTATCCCTTTGGTGCATTTAATAGGAGTACAGAGGTTTAGGAGGTATCTTCCCATGCCGTGCAGTACATTATATCTGTGCAGAGATGAGACTAAAACTGACAGTCCAATGGCATTCATCCTTCTCCAAAATGCGGAAGAAATTTGAATTTACTGTACAATGCATGCATTAGGATGAGACGGGTAGATGCTTGAGAAGTTATTAGATAAATTAGCTGAACTTAAAATAGTACAAGCAACAGTAACAACAACAAAAAGTGGGTGGCACCAATTAATGATAGAGTCTGACTTTTTTTTATGCCAAAGGGGTGTACCACAAAGCAAGATTAATGGCTTAGTGACCTGAGTTTTCTGTTACGAAAGTGACTTTTTTTTTTACCTGGCTAAATCACCATGGTAACATGCTGAATACACAACCAGTGAAAGTTGATAACCACCTTTGTAATACTAATTATGTCCCACTGTGGTTTTAAGTTTTGTTGAGCCAGGTAAGACAAAGAAAGCCAACATTCTCCTAGTATACCTCTTTGGTACAGAGTGGTTCAAAATAGCAAATAAATAAAAAATAACTCAATTAGTCAAGCTTTATAGAAAGACAAATGCTACAACTGGTGTTTCATCCACAGAAAATTCAGGGTGTTCTGTGGTTAGACTGGGATTCTACCAGTTACTGCAAAGGTGTCCATCATATAAAGAGAAACAGAAGTGACAATTTCAGTTTGACATTGTGTAATGTGTTGTGTTTCAATACGTTTTCTTAATGTTTTTAACTGTGTTATATACTTTCTGATCAGAATCTTCTATTTTATACTTGTACTACTCCAAAATGATCAGTTGATTATACTGTACATCGTATTAGTGATACTGTAGATTGGTCACTATGATTACATGTGTTACATTTTCTGTTGTCAAAAAAATCACTTTCAAAGTTATTTTTTATACATTTGATATTATGATTATTTTCACATTTTAGTTCATGTAAAGTATTCTCATTGCATTTGATTTAAAAAAAAATAAAACTAACTTTTTTATCTTGTGGAAGTTTATTTAATATGAAAGGGATACCTTTTAATATTTTCTATTCCTGCTGTAGAACGGTGCAGTTTTACAACTGAAAACTTTAGATGTTGATCTACTACACTGGGCATACCATCAGAGATATCATAAATCTGTCACTTTGATTATATCATGGACCCATTTCATTTTATCGGCAGGAAATACTTTCTTACCAACACAATGGTTGGTATCGTGCTTTTAAAAAAATTATATAGTCAGCATTTTCATGCTTTACAAAAAACAATCATACATCTATGTTTATGTGTGTTCTGATTTGTGCAGCATGTTTGTGCACAGTTATATGTCCCTGAAGTATGAGACAAAAATATTCAAACATTTGTGTTCCAAACAGTCAGTTTGAGTTTCATTTTCAACTTTCAGTTTCAATGTGAGAAAAGGATTGCACTTTTTTTTTAAAAGTGATGTTTGGTAAGGAGGCATCTCTGACTTAATTTAAAACAAAAAGAGGAACACTGATTTGTTTAAGTACATTACAGCTTTGTCAGCACAGCTCAATTCAACAGAAGACTTGACAGGTGATGCTTGAAGTAAGTTGCTGTGTTTGCTCCTCGAATTTTGTACTTTACTAGAATGCATGGTTTATGTAACATGAAACAAACTAAAACTAACAGCAAAAATCTGTGTCATTTTAGAGAAAAGAAATCTTCAGTTTCACAGTTGGTGTCGTAAACCACCGCTTTCAAACCATCTGTTGATGGTTTGAAAGAGGAGTGAAAGAAGTCATCTATGTCCACTGTGAGTGACCATCTTTGAACAGAGGCGGTGGTTTATGACACCAACTGTCTGCCATCTATAATCCAGTTTTGAGTTCCCTCCCCAGACGACTTAACGCCCACTCACATCCTGGGCCATCTGACCTCAGGAATTCACATGACAAGGTGGGGCCAGGTTTCACAATGAGCTCCCCCGAAACCTTGGCTGATTAGGTCCCACACCCGCTTTCACACCTTGGCGCATGTGATTAGAGGATCACCAGGCGGTCCTTTGTCCCTCCTTGGGGGGATACTCCCACTGGGTTTAAATCTGGGACTCTCGGCCATTTGACCTTAGAACTGAAGAAGCTTCTCGGATGAGAGGTGAAACGTCTTCAAGCAACTTAAAGAAGTCCAGACGCTTTTCTTTGCAAACTCCTTTGACTAGAAAGTAATAGTCCTCCCAAAGGTGGAGCGACCTCTCCACCTGAAAAAGACTCAAGGGAAGGGAAATCATTGATCATTTAACATTAATCACAGTGTAAGATACAAAACAGAGCAGTGGCAAAGTAATGACATTCTTTATTTAAGTAGAAGTACAGACACCTGCATAAAAAAAATACTCCAGTAAAAGTGAAAGTACTGAGTCAACTTCTTTATTTAGGTAAAAATAAATGGTAAATGGCCTGTATTTGTATAGCGCTTTACTTAGTCCCTAAGGACCCCAAAGTGCTTTACACATTCAGTCATTCACCCACTCACACACACATTCACACACTGGTGATGGCAAGCTACATTGTAGCCACATCTGCCCTGGGGCGCACTGACAGAGGCGAGGCTGCCGGACACTGGCGCCACCAGGCCCTCTGACCACCACCAGTAGGCAACGGGTGAAGTGTCTTACCCAAGGACACGACGACCGAGACTGTCGGAGCCAGGACTCGAACTGGCAACCTTCTGATTAAAAGACGAACTGCCAACTCTTGAGCCATGATCGCCCCTAAAAATAGAAAGTAAAGGCTCTGAAATCTATTAAAAGTAAGAAAAATGTAAAAAGTAGCTCCTTGAAACTACTTTGCAAAAGCAACTAAACCTTTTGCAATATTAATATTAATATTTCTGTTCTTCTTTCTTTACATGACGACTGCTTTCCCATGCTGTCAATCTCAATACTGACATGACTGATTTCTTTGAGTCTCTTTTCGTGCAACCCACCTCCTATCCTCCCCATCTCCACCTCAGGCACCTCGGCCAAAGCTCTATTCAAGCCTCAGTCTTCATCTTTACTCCAGTGTCTAGACTCTGGGGATTTATCAGAGTCTTATCGCGAATTACATTCATTTCTTTGTCACAATAAATCATGTTCAATTCTTCCAAGTGATCTCTCCTTATAGAAATGATAATAAAATAATATTACTACATGAGACTACAAATGTTAGTCTAATCTAAATTCTATTTTTTCTGAATCTACTCACCTTAAAGGAAGAACACAAGCAGTGAAAGAGAATTCGAAAAATTTAATATTTTTTGTTGCTTACATTGTAGAAGGTGAATTTTGCCTCCATACCTAATGTCATGTGAGTGCTGTGTAGGAGGGAGAGGGAGGCCCCAAATGCAAGACTCGAAACTCAAAATGATTAACTAAGAAAGGCAGATTTATTTTGCTGTGACAAAAATGCTAAACACAAGAAAAACACAACTTGAACTGGAAACTGGGAACTAGGAAAACCAGAAACACCTGAAACCCCACCCCCCATCCCACCCTCACACAGACACACCCACACGCAGCTGCTAGTCGATGAGCGACACCTGGAATGGCTCAGCAAAGGCCGGACAGTCCTGATCCTCAAGGACCCCCAGAAGGGACCGATCCCATCCAACTACTGACCAATAACCTGCCACAGTACCACATGGAAGCTCTTGTCAGACATCATAGCGACTAAGATGAATAGGCACATGGCTCACTAATAATAATAATAACAATAACAATAATAATAATAATAATAACAATACATTTTATTTGAGGGTGCCTTTCAAAAACCCAAGGTCACCTTACAGAAGAACAAAATTAATAAAAAGAGCAATAGTCATAAAATACATAAAATAAGTTAAAATTGCAAAACAGAACTTGACAACAGACTTGTGCTTTTTTGGACCCTGTGTTGCAGATGTTTACTGTTTTGTTTATAGCTCATAGTTATAAGCCCACTGTATAGGTCACCTCCTCCCTGTTTCAGAAGAAACTATCAAATTTCTATGTACTATAAACTTGATGAAATGTTAGAGCCAAGTGAAAATTTTACATCAAATTTACTTCATCTTATTGCCTTCGAGCACTTTCAAACAAACTCAGTGATGGCGCATGAAAAGCGGTACCAGCTAAATTGTTTATAGTAAGCCTGGGTGGTTAGTTACCCACTCTTTGTAGGTTTGCTTTCATTCTGTACTAAACTGAAAGGCATTTCAATCATTTTTGCTTTGCATATTTTTTTTTGAGTGATTGTTTTTGACATTGTAATTTTTGTATTTTTCATTAAGTTTTGTTTTGTATATTTTGCATATAAACTGGAGAGCTGACTTTTGTATACTTTCAGCTCCAATGGAAGGAGGTATTTTTTGTAGTTGCAATATTAATTAATAAGTGAGCTATACTGTAAATATGATTAATTACAGTATAAGCCTGTTTGACTGTTTTCTTAGTTTTGATGACATATTAAAACCTTTTCTCTTTGTCCCATTTAGAAGTTGAAGGCCTAAAGTGGTGTTGGCTGGGTACCTTTGATGGTGAGCTCTACTAATTTGCTTGCTGTGGTTATTCTTGCAGCCCCATTTTGAACTGCACCTGTACGTGTGGGTAAAAATGAGATTTAGATGTGAACTGAGGTTAATTTCTTGAACATTGTTCCTCTTGGTAGTCACAACTCTGAGTTCATGATTTAAATAATATGTATGGACTGATTAACCTCTGTTTTATTTCTTTTTCTGAACAATTTTAATACAAAAGCTGCTCACTGACCTAAAACATATCTTTGTTAACAGACCATTATTATCTAAAGTAACATAAACACTATTACTGGAAAAATATGCTTGTTGTTGAATTTTTCATGAATCTTTTTTTTCATGTCGTGCTTTGTTGCCTAATATGAATTCCAAAAAAATCATAAATTTTGTTGAATTTGTAGGTAATAAACGTGATAACATTAATTCATTTTACAAAAAACCTTTCCATGAATATTAAAAGTGAAAAGAAGCAAGATGGACATATTTCTGGGACCATACAGGATTTAGAAGAATTTGAATGAATCTCAGAGCAAAATGTAAAATCAGCTTCCGCTGCACTGGGATGGAGACAGAAATCTTAACTTCAGCAAATGAATCCAAAATGTTAATTAGCGGCTAAATATCACTAGCATAATGTGATGAAACAACAATATGTGAATGTAGTCAGAGTCAAAGAGCGTGATAGATTAACATCGAATGAAGTTGAAGTTGTCGTGATGTCATCATGTCTTACTGTGCAGTTTGTTTTTGACTAACTAATTTGGATTTTACAGTGTAGCTAAATTAGATTTTGTTCTTGTGCTGGAAGAAAGTGGATACAATGGACTCCACTTTTTACAGCTATGATGATTACTATGACTTTACCTTGGACAGCTACTATAATGATTACTATGAGGATGAATTGTGCGACAAAATAAGTGTTATGTGTTAAAATTATAATTCCTTAAGTAAGACTGTGAAATCTGACCTACTTGATTTACCTGTCTAACAGCCTTTTTTAAAACTTCTCTTTATGCTGGAAGAAAGTGGATACAATGGATTCCGTAGATACTACCACCACCAGCCTTGACTCAACCCCGTACACCTATGATTATGACTACGATGAACTCTGCAACAAAACAGGTGTCATCCAGTTTGGAGCGATCTTCACTCCAGTGTTTTTCTCCATTGTGGTGATCCTCAGCATCTTTGGCAACATCCTGGTCCTCGTGGTGCTGGTCAAGTTTGAGAATTTGAAATCCCTCATCAACACCTTCATCCTGAATCTGGCTGTATCAGATCTCTTCTTCACAGCTTCTCTGCCCTTCTGGGCTGACTACAACATGCACGGATGGACCTTAGGGGAGCATGCATGCAAAATAGTGAACTTTATCTTCTGCCTTGGATTCTACAGCAGCGGTATCCTCCTCATCCTGATGACTGCTCACTGTTATGGATCATTCTAAAGCCTCTGTCTGACATTATTTCAACTGCAGGTTTTTACAGTATTGAAGCATCTGTGATCATTTGGGTAGTTAGCATCCTGGTTTCCAGTCTAGCCTTCGCTGCCAGCAAAGTTGCAGAGTCAAAGTACTGTGTATATGCAGATTCTTTTTGGAGCTTGTGGGGAATCTACCAGCAAAACGTCCTCTTTATAATTACCTCAGTGGTATTCACGTTGTGCTGCACTCATATTATGTGCAGGTTGCTTCATCCTGTGCAAAGAAGACGAAACAAAACTTTGAAACTAATTTTTATTCTCATGGTTGTTTTCCTTGTAGGATGGGTACCTTACAATGTAGTGATATTTCTGCAGTCATTTTCCTACTGGCCGAGAGAAAGTGACTCATTAGAGGACGATAGTAAATATAGCAAAAACCTGGATTACGCGCTTGAGATTACTCGACTTTTTGCCTTTTTGCAATGCTGCCTTAACCCTGTGATTGTGGGGGTTAAAGTCAAAAGCCACCTAAAAAATCTCCTAAAGATTTCAGGCCCCCCCAAACAACAACAACAACAGCTTTCACAGTAGGCAAAACCAGCTCACAGTGACATCGTTAACAAATGCTGAAGTGCTGTCAGAGGTGCTGTGATGAAGAAAGACATCTTTTTCATTAACAAGGGCAGTTCTCAAAATTTCTAACATGAATTCATGATTCTTATAAGAAGAATATTTTTATCTTTATTGCGACTTTACAACATGTACAATAAAAATCTGCTTCAATCAGGAATTAACTGCCAACATGTTATTCCTAAACAACTGTTCCCAGTGGTAGTGTTGCTGTCTGCAGTGTTAATAGCTAGCGTGAACTTCTGTACTGTATGTATGTAGCAGTTTAAGTTATAATGTCTAAAGATAATTTTGGGGTGTTCATTATGATGTGGAAATAGGAAGGAGAAAATGTACAGTGGAAGTGCAGAAAACTTATATGCAGAAAACATCTAGTTAGCAGTGAAGTGCGTCATGCAGATTGTAAGATCTGAGAGAATTCAGGCTGATGTGGTCAGAGTGACGTCCTAGCAGTTACTGCAGAGGGGTAACTGAAACAAGAAGAATACAGTGGGTGAGGTTGTGTAACATGTTGGATTACATAATGTTTTTTTCGATGTAGTTACCTGTGATTATCTAATCCTTAATTCTAATTCAAAGAGCCTTTCAGTGCTGTGTTAATGTAGTAGTTTTGATAGCATGTTGATCTACTGACTATGCCATACATAACAACACACAAATAAACATTTTTATTTATGTTATATTTTATATACTTGCAGACATTTTTTGTGTAAAATTATGTCAAAAATATTAAAAGAGAAGATCAATGTTATTTAAAAAATGTTTTGGGGGTTTTTATTTATTTATTTTTTTCAAGATGTGGTTTATGTTAAGGGCGGTATCTCTGACTTCGTGTGAAGTGAAATGAGGAAAGGAACTATTAGTTATCTCAAGAACATCACAGCTTTTACATCACAGTGCAAGTCAACGCAAAACGTGGCAGTTGACGTTTGCGGTAAGTTGATCAGTACTTGTTTTTATTACAACAGTGGTTCATAATTACTTTTTTATATTTACCTAAAATACAAAAACTTAAACTAAAATCAACAGTTTCTGTTTACAGAAAAGTGTTGAGTTAATGTGTTTAATTACGTTTTTTTAAATGTGGGTTTGTGTTTATGTTTTCCAGAAAATTGAAAATGGCAAACTTCACATCCACTTATGACGGACTGAGTGATGGTGCTGCATACCTTTGTGATACTAATGTTCCCACCATAACTGGTCCCTTCTTCATCTTGATCTTCATCCTCAGTATCATATGCAACGGTCTCCTCTTATGTGTTCTTTTCATCTACGAGAACCTGAAAAATATCACGAATATTTTCATCCTGAACCTGGCCTGCTCTGATTTGATCTTCACCACCACACTTCGATTCTGGGTTGTTGATCACCTACACCACTGGGTCTTTGAGGACTTTGTCTGCAAATTCGTGACTGCTGCATTCTTTGTTGGGCTGTGCAGCAGTGTCATTCTGCTGACTGCCATGACAGTGGATCGTTTTATTGCTGTGGTGCTGGACAAATTAAAGATCAACCATGCTAAAAGGAAAAAGTATGCAATTTGTTCCTGTATAGCTGCCTGGGTCATCAGCATCTCAGCATCCCTGAGTGATGCAATGAAAGTAAAGACTCAACACTGGTATGGTAAAAACTATTGCTATGATGAATCTGAAGAAAAGCTTGGACGTTATCTCCAAGTATCACTGCTATTCTTCCTCCCATTTGCCATCATTATTTTCTGCTATTCTGCCATCCTCAAGACAGTTTTGCAAGGTTTAAACAGAAAGAAGTTCAGGACTGTGGCTGTGCTGTTGTGTATTGTTGCAGTCTTTTTCATTTGCTGGGTGCCATACCATATTATGCTTTTAATCAAGGCTCTCAATACAAACAAAGATTGTAAGGTACAGAAACAGTTAGAAGTTGCCTACCATATTAGTGAAATGCTTGCCTATTCTCACTGCTGTATGAACCCTCTGCTGTATATGCTCTCACAGAAGTTGCGAAAGCATCTGTTGAATCTCTTGTGCTGTGAAAATGTGTGCAGGAAAAAAGAGAGAAGCAGCAGCCTGAACACTTCTGTTACTCAGAATGTAGCTTTCAGTGTACAGAGCTCTGCTGTTTAAATTATTTACATTTAATACATATTTAATCTGTAAATACTTTTATAACAAAAAACTGTGTTTATTTAATGTTAAATCTTATTACATCTTCCATTGACATTATAACTTTTTTGAATTTAATGTAACAAGTTAAAGATGTATATGTATATATAAATATTCATTTCACTGCTACTTGTGGTATATAGAAAGGTATGCTATATTTGAAAATATTTCATTGATAGTCATTTTCTGCCATTTCAGCCACCTTTACTTTCTGTTTGAGAGTCACAGCTTTGATTTTAGTCAACAAGCATTGTCTATTGAGTTAAGATCAGGTGACTTGACCATTGGAAGATAAATTAAAGGTACTCTTTAATTTGCTTGCAGTATGCTTTGGGTCATTATCTATTTGAACTTGTGTGTGATCAGTTTTGCAGCATTTGGCTCAGTCTCAGAAGAGAGTAAATCCTGTATAATTACATGCATTAATTGTCAGCCTGAACAGAAGTGGCAAAAGTATAGACTTTCTTTACTTAGGTCGAAGTACAGATACCTGAGTTGAAAATTGCTGGGGACAAAATACTGAAACAACTTCTTTACTCAAGTAAAAAACAAAACAAAAAGTGTGAAAAAGTAGAGGCTCTAAAATATACTCAAAGTGAGAGAGTAAAAGTAGCTTCTTGAAGTTCAATTCTACTAACCATTTTAGTATAAAGGTAACTGAATCTCGTGCTATATTAATATAATGTTAAAATAATATTACTACATAAGAATACAAATATTTGAATCTAAATTCTAATTCTAATTAATGTATGCAATACATTAATTATACATGTAATCATAATCTTATTGCACATGTATTGCACAATCTTATTGCACATGTAATCATACATGTGCAATAAGACTACTATATGTGCAATTCTTCTTCTTCAATTCTTCTTCTGACGAAGTTGTGTTTTTGTATTTTCCTACTCAGTTGTATATAGTATTTGTATTTCTATTTTATTCTATTGTATATATTATTCTATTCTATTTTATTCTATTGTACATAGTATTTTATTTTATTTTATTTTATTGCATTCCAGTGTTTTCTAATTTCTGCTACATAACTTTGCACTTTTGCTGTAACAAAACAAATTTCCCACCTGTGGGACTAATAAAGGCCATCTTAATCTTAATCTTAATCTTAATTTAGCTTGAATCTGCTATGGAGGGCACATGCAGTGAAATGGAACTAATAAAAACCCAGGCTATTTTATGTTGTTTCCTGGTAGAGGGTGACTTTATCTCCACAAACTTAAATAGATTCAGATTCTCCAAGAAGTGAGACTGGAATAGGCTGAAATATCCAAGGGCATATCGACTGATACACGGTAAGGAATCTGCAATGGGTCAGGACATACAAGGCAAGTGTGGCAGGTTGCCATCAATGTACAATTCATCAAGCATAAAACATTTTCATATGAAGTTCTCTGGGTGATCTAAATGCAGTAACTAATATGCCTAAATAAGCAAATTACTCATAAAATCACGTTGTATGTCTTAAATAAAGGAAACTGTTCTCTAAGCCAAATGTACTTATTTGCATGTGTGAACAGTTTACTTACCTCGCCTACTGATGCGAAGCCTGTTGGGGAGATGTACTCAAGCAGCTCTTAATATCAGATTAAAAATAACAAAATTCAAGTTATCTTGAATGCTTCAGAGACATCCTCACAAATTCTCAAGAAAAAACAGAACTCATCAGTGACTGTAGAAGTTGTTAATCATAATCTGTTAGTTTAATCATTTCCTCTGTTGGTGTCAGAGCTGGGGTCACATTCATACACAAACATACGGAAACAGAAGCATCAAAAGGGCCTTCATTTCAGGCAACATATGGTTTGTTTTAGTTGTGATGTGTGTAAACCATAAGCACAATGGCTGAAAACACATTACCTCCCTAGTCAGTTAACAAGTGAGACTTCATGTCGGAATAAAGTTCCTAAGAAGCCTTGATTATTTTAAGATATTATAATGTAACATATTGCGTTGGCTAGTTAGGTTGTACAGATTTTCTTCTGAGTCAACCAACTTGCTGCTGAAAAGCCTTTTCCTGTGTAATGAAATGTAACCACAGCTTCCTGAACTAAGGAACTGATATGTGATTAGTTAGTTTGTGACTTGAGTTTCAAAGATTTAGGTCTGATAACAGCCTTACATAATACAGGTTATCATTTTGGGGTTTTCACTCTCCTGCTGCTCAGTGCACATTTCTTTTCCTGTTCACCTGATTTCTGTAGTGATCACAGATATGAGTCTCCTTTATGTCTCTCATTTATGTTAATTTAAAATGTGTGTTTTTAAGTGTTCATTAATCTTTATTGATTAATTAATATATTCATTAATCTATGTTGTGCTCTGCTGTCAGCTTTGATTAAAACAGCGTACCTATAGACAATTATTTCTTATCAAAGTAAAAAAGAAAGGTTACCCAGTTTTTTTTAAATCCTTCTGAGACCCAGAAAAAACAAACAGCTTTGATATTTCATTTTTGGATAAATTAAATGCTTTAAAAGAGTTAGAAGAAAAACACATCTGAGCACTAAATCATCATTTAAGAAATTAACTTCTTATAGTTGCTTTTGATTAAAAAGGAAGTTGAAAGCTCAGAGAAGGACTTCCCAGGTTTTGAGAAGACTGAGCTGGGGCAAAATAACAAAATCTGAAGTTTATTATGCATAATAATTACTATGTAAGCTTCAGCTCTGAAGTTGTGGGAAGGGAAACAACTGCTCATCTATAAACACCTGGTCTCTACACATTGATGTAGCCTTGTTGTACTCTGTTTGAGAGAGGTCTCTTCAGCCACAGGGCATTATTCTTTTTCCCCATCAAAAAAAAGAATTATTCGGATTTGTTATTTGACAGACTGCCTAATCTTGAAAAATCTGTCTCAGCTTATAAAATAAACTAACTGCCAGTATATCTGGATCCAATTCACGCCATAGATATGAACATATGAACAATGTGAGGACTGTTTTCAGCTCCAGAATGTTTTGGTTGATTTCAGAGATGAGTACCCGTCGTTGTTTTGTCTGCTTTGACAGTTTCAGAAACTACTGACTGATGTAATCAGAACTGAATTTAGCTAAAAACTTCAACTTCCAGTCTACATATTGTAGACAAAACTTCAGAGCCCTGGCTTGCATGAACTTCTTATCCATAATGGGTTGTGGGTGTGCTCACTTTGTCTCTGCTCAGGCTCCTCAAATGCTAATATGTCCTTTGACCTTTCAGCTTCCTGCTCTAATATCTGGCCCTCTCCAAGTCGTCCTAACACAGCTATATGACTCCTCTTCTAAATTTCTGGGTAAAATACTTTGTCTCCCTCACAAATGGGAGTTTATAAGTCCTGGTATCCACTACAAAAGACATTGAATAAAATTTTTGGTTTACAAGTGTTAAAATTACTAAATTGAAGATCCGAATCTAATATTGAAGAAACAATCTGAGTTTTAAAATAGACACAGAATATCTTATCACTTATCCGCTCTTGTGGTCAGAAAATGTCCAAGTTGCAATGGCAGTCATTTTGGTCTATGTACTCTGCCATCAATAGAAAATCCAGCATCTCCTTTTGAAAACTAGGACTCAGCTCCAGCAAATTGCATAGATTTTGGTTGATGTAGAGGTTTCAGACTCATGTTTCACACAGAGAACAAGAAGAAATTGCTAGGCCTTGGGTTATTGATTTATTTTGTTCGTAATGTGTTTAATCAACTCTTTCTATATACCCAAAGATTGTAAGGCACAGGAATGGCTTTATATCACTTACCACATTTGTGAAAAACTTACTCATTCTCATTGCTGTGTAAACCCTCTGCTGTGTATGCTCTCACAGAAGTTGCGAAAGCATCTGTTGAATCTTTTGCGCTGTGAAAAAGTGTGCAGGAAGAACAGAGAGACAGACACTGGTCAGACTGTGGCTTTCACTGCACAGAGATCTGCTGTTCAGTTGGAACTGCACAACTTTCCATTAAACAGCCACTCGTTAAATTAAACGTTGATAAAGTCTGTAAATACTTTCATACAATACAGTTTGTATTTACTCAATTTCATATTTTCAGCATAATCGCCTAAAGATTTGTAAGGGTAAAGATGTGCATTTTAATGCTGTACTTTCATTTACTGTTCCTGTTGATAATAAAATGCTGTCAAAATATAATGAAGCTGGTTTTTTCTCTTCTCTCTAAAATGTGTGACATGTAACTTTAGGTTAGACTGAAATATATCCCATTGTCATCGGTTTTCTGTAGTCAAAGTAGAATGAAGTGTAACTCTATTAACATGATCACCAAGGAAAACAGTGAGCAATACCTAAAGTGACATGGACTCCACACACAAGTATTTGTTGACACAGTTTCACTGAGTCACAGTGACCCCTGTAGACTCGTTTTATATTTTCATGCCATTTGAAGCAGCCCACTTAATTAAAATTGCATTTAATCAAATTTTTATCCCTATACTTCTTTTTACTATTCATTTATTTATTTTTACAACTGTGTATATAATTTTTTCCAAATGCATTTATTAATTTAATGAGTTACATGAACTTGACCACATCAGTGTTGTGATCGTGACACCAGCTTTGGCTTCGCCCACCAAGGAGGACACCATATTTTTTTGTGGTCCCTGCAGACAAACATGAAGGCTGAATCACAGTAACATAATAATGCAAAGACATGGCAGTGAAGACCGCTAAGGTGGTGTACAGTCCCAGATAATAAATCCCAAATCTCCAAAGATCCAGCCATGGAGTTCATTACAGGCTGCAAAAGTGAAGGTCAGAGTGAAGCAACAGTTAGAAACTGTGAGTTGCAGAAGTAAGATATCTGATGTGATCTTCCAAGCTTGTTCCATCTGAAGAGCCAACATCAGGAAGCTGTTTCAGGCAGGATGATGCAGAAGATGAGAATGATGAAAGCAACAGCATATTGAAGTGCTGATTTATGAAAATGAAGATCAGTGTTGCTGCTTTCAGTCTCATTATAGGGTCTATAATCATAATTGTCACTGCTCAAGGCCACGATTTAATTGTTCTGTTCTTGTCAGGAAATTCCAGTTGATTAAATGAAGAAATGAGGATCTAATATTCATTAGTTAAAGTTTCATAACTCAAGTTAGTCAAACACTCCTGGTTTAAGTTGTAAATAATAAAAGACCAATGAACTAAGTAAAACTATACCTGTTAAACATTAGCATAGTTTATATGATTAGCACTGGTCTTGTTGGGAACGGATCAGCTGGCTCGAGTATCTCAGAAATGTTTTCTTGTCTTCTGGGATAAAAACAGTTTTTAGATTTTACACAAGTGAAAAACAATCAACAAAAAAAAGTATTTGGCAGCTTTTAATGATGGATATCAACTTTTGTTAATGCCAGGTGCAACAAGAATATTGTGAAGTGGTTCAAGCTCATAAATACATTAAAGTATCTTAAATAGTCACGCTTTACAGTAATGCCAGATTCCTGGTGTTTCATACAGATACTAAGATCACAGTAAATTAAGGCTGCTTTGAGGCCACATGTTCCTGCAATAGCATTCCTGAGATAAGGAAAATAAGAAGTGTGAGAATTTAGAGTGACAACAACAGTGATGTGTAATTTGATGTGTTTCATCGAGTTTTCTTCATGTTTCTAACAGTGGTGATGTACTTTCTGATCAAACTGCTCTATTTTATTGATTTACTACTCCAGCATGAATCTGGTTGTAAAAGTATTTTTATATCTACTGATTATACTACAGTATTAATGACAACATAAATATCATAAATCTGCCACTTTCCATGTCCCTCTTTTCTTATACTAATCACTTTGGCCAGCATCTGATGGAGAGGTGTTTGTACTCACAGCAAAGTACAGAGATGAGCCATCTACCCATCATCACCTGTTAGTCAATGTCATTGTGTAGATGTACTAAGGTATCTCTTCATGTCAGAATAAAAACAGAATTTTAAAGTAAAGGGAAACAAACAAGGGGACAGGTGGGCTCTTTTCTTCACCCAGGAAGGAAGCATGATTACAGAAATGAGGAGACACAAGCAACCTAAAAACTAGATAACCAAACTAAAACCTGACATTACAAAGAGTAAGCATGTAGGAATTACAACTATAAAAAGAACCAAAACATGGAACACAATCTTAATCTTTGAATATTAAAGAAACCAGAATTAAAAGACCAAACACATACAGTATTTAAGTCAAACTTCTACTCATTTCAAATTAGAACTACTTCTATGACTTAAAAATATTCGTTGTATGAAAATTTGTTGTAATAAGTGACCGGCACCTACAAACATAGTCAAGAGTCTGTGAAGGTTCTCAGTCATCCAGGTCATCGTAGTCAAAGGAGTTTGCAAAGAAAAAGTGTCTGGACTTCTTTAAGTTGCTTGAAGAAGCTTCTCGGATGAGAGGTGAAACGTCTTCAAGCAACTTAAAGAAGTCCAGACACTTTTTCTTTGCAAACTCCTTTGACAACATAGTCAAGAGTTATAGCTCTTCAAGCCAAATGTCAGAGATAAGAGACTTGAGACTTGTTGTGGCCAAAGATCTGGTTCCAGTATTCTAGAAACATTTGATTCTCTGGGATTAACACAAATAACAACAATTAAAGTTTAATTCAATTTCAATTCAGTTTTATTTATCAAATCAAAATAACAGTCACCTCAAGGCACTTTATATTGTAAGGTAGACCTTACAATAATACATACAGAGAAAAACCCAACAATCATATGACATCCTTTGAGCAAGCACTTTGGCGACAGTGGGAAGGAAAAACTCCCTTTTAACAGGAAGAAACCTCCAGCAGAACCAGGCTCAGGGAGGGGCGGGGCCATCTGCTGCGACTGGTTGGGGTGAGAGAAGGAAGACAGGATGAAAGACATGCTGTGGAAGAGAGACAGAGATTAATAACAAGTATGATTCAGCAGAGAGGTCTATTAACACATGTTGAGTCAGAAAGGTGACTGGAAAGGAAATACTCAATGCATCATGGGAACTCCCCAGCAATCTACACCTATTGCAGCATAACTAAGGGAGGATTCAGGGTCACCTGGTCCAGCCCTAACTATATGCTTTAGCAAAAGGAAAGTTTTAAGCCTAATCTTGAAAGTAGAGATAGTGTCTGTCTCCCGAATCCAAACTGGAAGCTGGTTCCACAGAAGAAGAGCCTGAAAACGGAAGGCTCTGCTTCCCACTCTATTTTTAAATACTCTAGGAACAACAAGTAAGCCTGCAGTGTGAGAGCGAAGTGCTCTAATAGGGTGATATGGTACTACAAGGTCATTAAGATAAGATGGGGCCTGATTATTTAAGACCTTGTATGTGTAGGAGCAGGATTTTGAATTCAATTCTGGATTTAACAGGAAGCCAATGAAGGAAGCCAATACAGGAGAAATATGCTCTCTCTTTCTAGTCCCTGTCAGGACTCTTGCTGCAGCATTTTGAATTAACTGAAGGCTTTTCTGGGAGTTTTTAGGACATCCTGATAGGAAGTACAGTACAGTAGTCCAGCCTGGAAGTAATAAATGCATGAACTAGTTTTTCAGCATCACTCTGAGACTCTGAAAAAGCAGTCTTACATATTTGTTTAATATATGGATTGAAGGAAATATCCTGTTCAAAAATTACTCCAAGGTTCCTCACAGTGTTACTAGAGGCCAAGTGTTACCTGGCCTCTAGTAACACTGTGGTTTGTATCTGACACCAGTCAGTCAGATACAAACCACTGCAGCACAGTACCTGTAAAACCTACAGCATGCTCTAATCGCTCTAATAGAATATTATGGTCGACAGTATTGAATGCTGCACTGAGGTCTAGCAGGACAAGCACAGAGATGAGTCGACTGTCAGAGGCCATAAGAAGATCATTTGTAACCTTCACTAAAGCTGTTTCTGTGCTGTGATGAAACCTGACTGAAACTCTTCAACCCACATAGCAAAATTGGTATGGCCCAGACCTGGCCCACACACCGCAAAGAATGACGGCCCTTTGGTGGCCCAGATCATAGCCACACATAGCCAGTTGCAGACACACTGGTGGTCCTGTGCTGGCCCTTGTGAGGATTACCTCTGGCAAACCTGATCTGGGCCACCAAAGGGCCATCATTCTTTGCGGTATGTGGGTCATGTGTAAGTTGTGTGCAGCAATGGGCCAGTTGCAGACACACTGCTGGCCCTTTGCTGGCCCAGAACAGTTTTAGCTGTGGCCTCAGATGTCAGCCTAATGTGTACCTTGATCAAGCCATGTAGTAACAACATGTGCCGGAACATGATAGTGCAAATGAAACATGACAAAACTCAGACAGTCAATGGACTGATTCTTATATAGTGCTTTTCTACACTCCCAGATTACTCAGTACCACATTCACACACTTTCTCTAAACTGATGCTTCCTAACTACATTCATACACATGCATACTCTTGACATGCAGACTGGAGGAGCCAGGGATCAAACCACTATCCTTCCGATCAGTAGGTGACCTGCTCTACCGCCTGAGCCACAGCCACCCGGTGGAAAACAAGAGTAAACCGTCACTAGGTTTTGGATAAAGTGTACACTCACAAACCTGTGAAATCTGCATTTGAAACGTTGGCTACCATAGCAGTATAGTATTGCAACATTGCATTTGGGTCTTCTAACTAAAATAGGAAAATAAATAGTGCCATCATTGCCAGACCTGGCCCACATCTGGTAGACATACACCCTGTCATGACACCAGTCAGTCAGAAGTGCCAGCTTGATGCGGATCCGGGCCAGACCTGTTTTCTATGAGCCTTGGCCACAAAAAACCACACCACAATTGGGCCAGATGTGGCATGCCATCATATAAACAGTGCCATCTACGCCAGACCTGGCCCATATCTGGATGACATACCACTTACCATGCCAGAAGTCAGCCAGCAGTGCTAGCTTGACACCAGATCCGGGCCAGACCTGTCTGCTATGTGGGAAATAAGCCATTCCACTGCAGATGATCTGTTAGCTGTTTGACTACTACCCTTTCAAGAATTTTTGATATGAAAGGAAGGTTGGAGACTGGCCTATAATTAGCTAAGACTGCTGGGTATAGAGATGTTTTTTTAAGTAAAGGTTTAACTACAACCAGCTTGAAGGCCTGTGGTACATAGCCGATTATTAGAGATAGGTTGATCATATTTAAGACTGAAGCATCAATTACTGGCAGGACTTCTTTGAGCAGTTTTGTAGGAATGGGGTCTAAAAGACATGCTGATGGTTTGGATGAAGTAATTACTGAAGTTATTACTTCAGTAATGAAGAAAGATCACTTGGAGAAAAAGACTCTAAATCAATATTAATAGTAGTGAAAGTAGCTGTAGATAATGTTACATCTGTGAGATGATTTGGGGTAATTTTTTCTCTAATGGTTAAAATTTTACTTGTAAAGAACTTTTGCTAATGCCAGGCATGAACAGAATATTGTGAAGTGGTTTAAGTTGGGAAATACATGAAAATGCCGCTATTCAGGCTGTTCTGGGGTAAGTTTGGGATCCTACAAGTCCCTGCTTTTCTCAGCAAGGAGTATTAAAGGAGTTCAACAGCGTTTCATCAAGCTTTCTTCATGTTTCTCTGTGGTTGTCTACTTTCTGATCAAACTGCTTTGTTTCACTGCTGTACTACTCCAGTATGAATATAGTTAAGTATTCTGATATTTACTTACTTGTACAAGGAAAATTACACTGTCATGGTAACAGGTTTTCTTTTATTAATCACCTTGGTAGAATTTGGTGCAAGGATATGGATGGTTACGCCATAATGCAAAAAAAAGAGGATGCATGTTCTAACACAAAACATGATATGACAGCTGATCAGTTTGTTTCACTACCTCATCTAAACATTTTGTAAAGGGTATAGCAGTCTTTTGGCTTGAAATTACACCCGAGATCTCCACATTTCGACTTCCTTTCTCAAAATACTATTTTAAGTTTAATCTTAAAATGTCACTCTTTTTTTCTTAATGTAACCGTAGTACGTATAGAGCTGTCAGGAGATTAGGTGGAGCAGAGCCAGACATTAGAGCAAGAAGGTAAAAATTCAGACAGAGGACAAACCGGGCTCTGAAGAGCCTGATAAGGGCCAAAATGAAGACACCAAAAGCTCATAATGAGCTTGAGATGAGCACCAGCATCTGGTTGTGAGCTCTGACATTTTTTTTCCCTAAAACTTGGTGGTTTATTTTCTGTTTGATGTTATCAGAGGGTCACCTGTTTGGTGGTTACGGGCAGCATTGTTCATTTTCATGTTTAATCCTTAAAAAAATTGAAGACAGCTTAATTTTCAGGTTGAAATTTAATTGATAAAGCAAGGAGGCATACACTTTTAACATATATATCATTAATTACATTAATCAAAAAAAAATATGTGTGTGTGTGTGTGTGTGTGTGTGTGTGTGTGTGTGTGTGTGTGTGTGTGTGTGTGTGTGTGTGTGTGTGTGTGTGTGTGTGTGAATTCTATAGAAAACATTCTTATTTCCCCTTCTACATATCGCATCATGTTAATCTGGCTATATCTACAAATCTTAGGTCATGCAATGACCACAGATATGCTGAAGAACGTTTCTGTGCCAGAATGTTCTCAGTATTAATGCTACCTTCAGAAATGAGCATTTCTGTCCTTTGTGTGCTGAGTTTTTATTTTTTTTTCTAAAACTTGGTTGCCTGTTTTCTATTTGATGTCATCATGGGATCGCCCCTTTTGGTGGTTGTGGGCACCATTAATGTTTTCGGTTTCCATGCTAAAGAAAAAAACTGTAACTGTAATTTTTTTTTTTCTTAATGTAACCGTAGTATGTATAGAGCTGATATTTAGACCACCAAACAGGTGGTCCTCTGATTGTGGGCACTGTTGTCCTGTTTTCATGTTTATCAGAAAAATTTCGGTCCGGGTTGAATTTCAGATTGGAAGTGAAATGATAAGTCAAGTGACATCAAGCAAGGAGGCATTTGATTTAATGCACTTGTGTGTGTGTATATATATATATATATATATATATATATATATATATATATATATATATATATATATATATATATGTATCATTATTAATTACATTAACAAGAGGAGAGGATAAAAGAAGAAATCAAATTCTTAGTTGGTGTGTGTCTTTGTGAATTACATTGAAATCATTCTTATTTCCCCTTCTACATATCGTAGTGTATAGACTTTAGAGCCCTGCATTTAACAGTTCTTCTTCTTATTAATGGTAGGTCCCCACTCAGGCCCTTCAAAAGGTGATATATCCTCCTCTGAGCTTTCACCTTCCTGCTCTAGGAAGGTGCTAAAGAAAAAAACTGTAACTGTAATTTTTTTTTTCTTAATGTAACCGTAGTATGTATAAAGCTGATATTTAGACCACCAAACAGGTGGTCCTCTGATTGTGGGCACTGTTGTCCTGTTTTCATGTTTATCAGAAAAATTTCGGTCCGGGTTGAATTTCAGATTGGAAGTGAAATGATAAGTCAAGTGACATCAAGCAAGGAGGCATTTGATTTAATGCACTTGTATGTATATATCATTATTATTAATTACATTAACAAGAGGAGAGGACAAAAGAAGAAATCAAATTCTTAGTTGGTGTGTGTCTTTGTGAATTACATTGAAATCATTCTTATTTCCCCTTCTACATATCGTAGTGTATAGACTTTAGAGCCCTGCATTTAACAGTTCTTCTTCTTATTAATGGTAGGTCCCCACTCAGGCCCCTCAAAAGGTGATATGTCCTCCTCTGAGCTTTCACCTTCCTGCTCTGATGTCTGGCTATCTCTATCTATTCCACCTTACAGCTGTGAGACTGACTCCCCTTCCACAGTTCTGAGTAAAATAATTTGTCTCATCCTGCCCTCTACATCCTTAACTGTGAACATTGGATGAAAATATCAGGTACTCAGACTTTTACTGCATAGACTCAGACTCACGTCACAGACACAGGACAAAAATTAATTGTTGGACCTTAGGTTTAAATAAATAAAATATATTAAAAAAGGTGAATGGAATAAAAATCAGAATATTAAATACAATTTTTTTAAGAAGAGAGTCAAATGATTTAGAAATGAGTCTACCAGGATGACTGTGACTCAATGAAAAAGTCACATCAAATATTTTAAATACCTGAAAACTTGTATAATTCATTGCATATTTTCAAGTTTTATTTAACATTCTGTTTTATTTCAAGCAATTATGCAAAAGATATGAAATTAAATGAGTAGAAACGATATTGTATGAACATATTTGCAGCCTGAAGATAAAAGGAAAAATACACCAGATATTGTTACTTTTACAGTCCATGTCACTCTAAATGCTGCTCTCTGTTTGCCTCAATGAATGTGTTAATACACTTACACATCAAAGTACTTTGACTCTATCAGCCTGAATCAAGGTTTAATTTCATTAGTGACTGTTAAATGGATAGTTGTGCAGTTCCATCTAAACAGCAGAGCTCTGCAATGTGAAATGTTGTGAAGTGTTCAGGCTGGTGCTTCTCTCTCTCTTCTTCCTGTTCACTTTTTCACAGCGCAAAAGATTCAACAGATGCTTTCGCAACTTCTGTGAGAGCATATACAGCAGAGGGTTCATACAGCAGTGAGAATAGGCAAGCATTTCACAAATATGGTAGGCAACTTCTAACCGTTTCAGTACATTACAATCTTTGTTTGTATTGAGAGACTTGATTAAAAGCACAATATGGTATGGCCCCCAGCAAATGAAAAAGACTGCAACAATACACAACAGCACAGCCACAGTCCTGAACTTCTTTCTGTTTAAACCTTGTAAAACTGTCTTGAGGATGGCAGAATAGCAGAAAATAATGATGGCAAATGGGAGGAAGAATAGCAGTGACACTTGGAGATAACGTCCAAGCTTTTCTTCAGATTCATAATAGCAATAGTTTTTACCATACCAGTTTTCAACCTTTACTTTCATTGCATCACTCAGGGACGCTGAGATGCTGATGACCCAGGCAGCTATACAGGCACCAATTGCACACCTCTTCATTCTGGCATAGCTGATCGGCCAGTTGTGCAGCACCACAGTAATGAAACGATCCACTGTCATGGCAGTCAGCAGAATGACACTGCTGTACAGACCAACAAAGAATGCAGCAGTCACGAATTTGCAGACAAAGCCTTCAAAGACCCAGTGGTGAAGATGATCAACAGCCCAGAATGGAAGTGTGATGGTGAAGATCAAATCGGAGCAGGCCAGGTTCAGGATGAAAATATTTGTGATACTTTTCAGATTTTCGTAGATGAAGAGAACACATAAGAGGAGACTGTTGCATGTGATACTGAGGATGAAGATCAAGATGAAAAGGGGACCAGTGATGGTGGGAACATTAGTATCACAAAGGTATGCAGCACCATCACTCACATTGTCATATGTGGATGTGAAGTTTGCCATTTTCAATCTTCTGGAAAAAAAAAACACAATGACTGAGCAGTTTTCTCTAAAATGACAGAAACTGTTGATTTTGTTTCTAGTTTTTGTATAATAGATAAAACCAAAGGGATTAAAGTAACAAATTCCAGAAAAAAAAAACAGCAACTTACCACAAATATCAACTTTCAAGTCTTCAGCTGAATTTTACTGTTGTGAAAAAGCTGTAGGGTGTTCTTTCGAAAACTAATAGTTCCTCCTTTTGTTCCACATTAATTCAGAGATTCTGACTTGACAAAAACCACATCCTGAAAAATAAATGTCAACAAATTTAAACCTGACAAATAACTGCCTACATCCATATTGCATTTCTCTGAACTTACCTCAAACTCAGGTCTTCTGCTGAATTGCACTGTGGTGAAAAACCCGTGATGTTCCTGAGATATCTAAAAGTTTGTCGTGTTCTTGAGCCAGAGTGCCGCCCTACCAAAAACCACATCATGACGTGAGCAACCCCCCCTTTTTTTTTATACACTGAAAATGAACAATAAAATATAGGTTTGTTTGTTTTAGCTGTCTAATTGAAACAGACTAAAAAAAACTTTTGTTCTGTTTTGTGTTTTTTTTAAGCATGAGGATACTGCTGATCCAAAATTAGAAAAGAAGCAGAAACCCTAGTACTGTTAGGAAGAAACTATTTCTTGCTGGAAAAAAATGTAGACACAATATAAATACATATAAAACAAACACAGATAATCAAAATGATGTAAATGTATGATATCTTTAATTCTTTGTAGAGCATAAAAAGTAGATGAACATACTAAAATTGGTAAACTAGAAAACAGGAAAAGGCTCTTGATCAGTACGCAGATAAGTGGAGGAAGAAAACTTGATGAAACAAAACATGTTACACATCACTGTTATTAAAAAGAAGCTTAACACTCTTGATCTGTTTTTTTCTGTTACACCTTTGCAGTACCTTGTAGGACAACACTGTGACCCCACCAGTTCTTGTCATCTGCATGTGACATGAGAAATATGGCATTGTTATAGAGCCTGGATATTTGAGTTACTGTGACATTTTTGGCAGCTAAAACCATCCATACATCAATTTTCTTCCACTTCTCTGGAGCCGGGTTGCAGGGACAGCAGCCAAAGCAGAGAAAGCCAGACCTCCCTCTCCCTAGACATCTCCTCTGTCTTGTCAGGGGAACACCAAGGTGTTCACAGATCAGCCGAGAGATGCAGTCTCTCCAGCATTTCCTGGGTCTGTCCCGGAGTCTCCTTTTGATGGGCCCGAACCACCTCAACCGGATCCTTTCAATGTGGAGAATTAGCCCCTTTCCCTTGGCCAAACTCCTCACCCTATCTCTAAGGGAGAGGCCAGCCATCCTTTGGAGAAATCTCATCTGCACCACTTGTATCGGCGATCTTGTCTTTCAGTCTTCAGTGATCTTCTCTGGCTCTTGATGAAGGCAGTCACACTTTCTCCTTCTCCCTTTCCTTATCTTTCCTGCTTGGCTTTCTCATGTCTCTGTGTAGTCTTGTCTACTTCTGTCCCTCTATGCTGGAAGAGTCTCACAGTCTGTTCTCTAAAACCTAAAAGAGGAATTATGGATTTGATCAACTTGTCCCTGAATGCAATTGACATCCTCTTCTCAACGAGAAGCCGGGTTTTGGGAGAGCCCATTGAAGACATCTACCTTTTTGGAACCATGATAACAGGGTTCTTGCTGATCGGCGCTGGCTTGGCACTGGCTTGGCACTGGCTTATCGAAGAATAAAGAAAGCGGAAACAGCTGTTCAAATCCCCACAAGGCTGCCTGCTATGTTGATTGGAACGATGGAGCGAGCCGTGGCTTCTCAGAATGGGCTCATTAGACGCAGCACGGATGACATCTTGGAGAAGCTTGCTCTCCAACGGGAATGGTGAGGAACCAGTGATGGACATTAGATCGACTGTAAAATTGACATGCAGTGGTTCACACTAAAGCAAGGACACCACCATTATTTCATGTGGCTACCATATCGGCGCCAGCTGTGGTCTCAAGGCTGGAGCTGAACATAACAAACAATTTCTCCCCGGATAACAAACTGTGTTTAGACTCTTCGTTCCAAACGCCCTCGTACGCTTATCTCCAAGGCCGAGTTGGACAGCAGGTCTGGGCCCAGCGCTGGAAAAATAGCTGCAGGGCAGGATGGCTGTGTCTGCGTCGGCTTACTTCTCACCCCTTACCCACCTCTGTTGCTTGTCACGTGCTTAATGTTCCGATGTGGACATTTATGTGCTCTTTGTGCAGAGGAGTTTTTTTGTTTTCTGTTCTCAGTTTTTCCATAATACTACCAGTCTCCAACCTGTCTCCCCATGTGATGTCTGTGTTGTGTATGTAAGATCTTTATTTGCATGTGACAAATAAAGGCTTTCTTGACTTGACTTCAGTCACTACCCAAAGCTCATGACCATAGGTGAGTGTAGAGACGTAGATTGACCGGTAATTCAAGAGCGTCGCTTTTACACTCACCCCTTTTTTCACCAAGACTCTGATTCTGGTTTCTAACCCTTTAAGACCTACCATAGATCCAAGTCAGCCAGAGCTTATATTATATTTTTACATGCGGTAGTGCCATTTTTGGGAGCATTTCAAGTTGCTATATATCAATACAACCATTACAGCCTAAATTTTAATAATATGTATGCATTAAGTGCATAGTAATTACATAAATTGCGCTCAAACCAGCGTTCTTCCCTGTCCAGGATGTGTACATCCTCATCATTGATTACACATCCTGGACAGGGAAGAACGCTGGTTTGAGCGCGGAGTCAAGGAGGCCATTTACGTGAAAAGGGAAAGACCATCTCTGAATCGAGGAGGGGGCCTAAGGGTACATCTTTCGCCATCTTACAATGCTGTGATTGCAGCCATTCACCAACTCTCTGTGAATGGTACTCATGGCCATTGATCAGTGTTCTTTGATCAGTGGGTTTTGGTCAGTGATTGTTGATCAATGGTCATGGGAATTTGCATAATTATGATTAAGGAACTGACCTCACAGCCCATTGTTCCTTCAGTGGGCTGGTTTCAGTCATTATGCAAATGTACTGTTTATAAGGTTTGGGGAAACCTGCAGTCAGCTGAGACTGAAGAAGTCACTTGGATGAGTGGCGAAACGTTTCTCCCACAAAACGCTACGTCCAGATGAACAGATTCAACTTTTGGAGATTTACTTTCCTGGATGATTGAGAATGCATCAAGACGATACAACTCCTCTGGTTTCATATGCAAAAATTATTGCGCTACCTTAAGTGGTTGCAGTGCTACCGGGATTTAAAAGTAGTTGCGCAAAACGGAGCGTGCCCGCTCTGACCGGTTTTAAACATTAAGATTGTGCTCCAGGTTTTTTGTTCTTATTATAGCTGTAATTCCTCTACGCCTATTCTTTGTAATGTCAGGTTTTAGTTTGGTTATCTAGTTTTTAGGTTGCTTTTGCACTCTTATTTCTGCAATCATGCTCCCCTGTGTTGTCCATGCCTTCCTGTGCAGTCAGTCTTGCCCCCTGTGTTTATTTTTGTGCATCAAGGTTGCCTCTCTGCATTCTGTACTTGCCATTTTATGTTGCCAGTGCCTTGTTTTGTGTACCTTGTGTTGTGTCACTCTCTGTGTCTGCTTCCTGCTGTGGCTTCTGTGGCTTTAGGGGGGAAAAAGTCAGATCTCACAAACCACAGATGCTCCTTTCTGAAGGTTGTATTAAAATAGAAAACATTATGGAACCAAAACATTCTTCAGAAAATATCTGTGGTCACTGCTAACATCCAAATTTATTGGTTCCTAACTATAGCCAGAGTGGTATCATAACAAATCATTTGTTTATAAAAAAAATATATATGTATATGTATGCATAACAGTTATTATTTACAGGTACAGGCATCTTAAGTTCATGTTTATTTCTTTGGAGCAATAAAATAGAGCAGTTCAATCAGGAAGTAGATCACCACTGGTAGAAACATAAAGAAAACTTGATGAAACACATCAAATTACACATCACTGTTGTTGTCAAACTAAATTCTCAAACTCCTTAATTTCCTTATCCCAGGAATGCTGTTGCAGGAACGTGTTACTTCAAATCACGCTATACTTACTGTGATCTTAGTATCTATATAAAATACAAGAAATCTGGCATTACTGTAAAGCGTGACTATTTGAGATACTTTCATGTATTTACTGAGCTTGAACCACTTCACAATATTCTTGTTGCACCTTGCATTAACAAAAGTTAATCTCCGTCATTAAAAGCTGCCAAACGCTTTTTGCTGTTGATTGTTTTTCACTTGTGTAAAATCTAAAAAAAAATGTTTGTTTTAATCCCAGAAGACAAAAAAACATTTCTGAGATACTTGAGCCAGCTGATCAGTTCCCAACAAGACCAGTGCTAATCATATAAACTATGCTAATGTTTAGCAGGTGTAGTTTTACTTTGTTCATTGGTCTTTTTTTTTTTTTTTTTTTTTATCTTATGCTTTGATTAGTCTTAAAATTGCCAATTTTTACAGATTAAACTAAACCAGGAGTGTTTGAATAACTTGATTTATGAAACTTTAACTAATGAATATTAGATCCTTCATTTAATCAACTGGAATTTCCTGACAAGACCAGAACAAGTAAATCATAGCCTTGAGCAGTGACAATTATGATCATATACTCTATTTTTCCTCGGTGACCGTGTTAATACAATCTCCTTCTTTCTGCTTTGACTACAGAAAACTGATGACAATGGAATATTTTTCAGTCTAACCTAAAGTTACATGTCACAGATTTCAATGAGAAGAGAAAATAAAAACAGCTTCATTGGATTTTGACAGCATTTTATTATCTCCAGGTACAGTAAATGGAAGGGCAGCATTAAAATGCACATCTTTACTTGTACAAATCTTTGACTTGAAACATTAAAAAGTGAAATAATTTGGATGACTTCAAGCGATTATGCAAAAGATGTGACATTAAATAAATATAAACTGTATTGTATGAAAGTATTTACAGACTGAATCAACGTTTAATTTAACGAGTGGCTGTTTAATGGAAAGTTGTGCAGTTCCAACTGAACAGCAGATCTCTGTGCAGTGAAATCTACAGTCTGACCAGTGTCTGTCTCTCTGTTCTTCCTGCACACATTTTCACTGCACAAAAGATTCAACAGATGCTTTTGCAATTTCTGCGAGAGCATACACATCAGAGGGTTTACCCAGCAATGAGAATACACAAGTTTTTCACAAATATTGTAAGTGATATGCAAGTATTCCTGTGCCTTACAATCTCTGGGTATATAGAAAGAGGTGATTAAAACCCAAATATGGTATGGCCCCCAGCAAATGAAAAAGGCTGCAATAATAGAGTGGTGCACCGCCCTCCAGAGAGTGGTCCGGTACTCTGAGCGGATAATTGAGGTGAGCTTCCCTCCTCCAGGACATCTACAAGAAGCGGTGCCGGAGGAAAGCAGGAGGATCATCAAAGACTCCAGTCACCCCAGCCATAAACTGTTCAAACTATTTCTGTGAGCCAGGAGGTACTGCAGTATCCGGTCCCAAACCAGCAGACTGAGGGACAGCTTTATCCATCAGGCAACTTTGACATTATGCACTCCATATGTACATCTATGTAATTTCTTTTGCACAATATTCAACTGCTGACCTCCACATGTACCTATATTTGTACATATATTTATTCTTAAAATTCTAACATTCGTGCTCTTATATTTAGTTGTTTCTTATGTTTATTGTATCGCACCTCTGTTGCTTGTGAAGCTTGCACACAAAAATTTGACTCATATGTGCTGTACCAGTGTACCAGAACATGTAACAAGATATGCAGCAGTCATGAATTTGCAAAGTCCCCAATGATCCAGTGGTGCATATACTCAAAAACCCAGAACGGAAATGTGATGGTGAAGATCAAATCAGAGCAGGCCAGGTTCAAGATAAAAATATTTGTGATATTTCTTTAGTGTCATGGTTGGGCTGTGTGGCAGGCAGGCAGGAGTGGTGGACTCAAAATGCAGGACTCTTGGAGATGGGATTTAAACTGAAAACACAGCTTTTATTGCTGGAAAAACCATCGATAACTTAAACTCACCAAACAAAACACAGAACATGGGTACTACGGCCTGAACTGGAACAGAGGCGCTACACAAGCCCAGGAGACAAAAGACACAGCATGTAGAGGGTACAACACAACAGAGAGCAAGGCAAACACAGGGCTTATATACACAGGGGAGTAATCAGGGAATGGGAAACAGGAGGGAGACAAGCTGGGAGAAATTAGGCTAACGAGACAGGGGAGAAGTAAAACTGAACACACTGACATCAGACATGAACATGATCCTTCAAAGTAAAACAGGAAACAACAAAAAATTTACTAAGACACGGACTTGACAGAGAGACACAGACTGACAGAAAATATAACCTGTAATACAAAATCAGACCAGCACAACTCAAGAATCAGAACATAAATATAATGAACATAATCTAGAAAAACACCAAAATATAAGAAACAAAAAAAGCTGGGTCAAAATGACCCAGAACTGTGACATTTAGGTTCTCGTAGATGAAAAGAACACATAAGAGGAGGCTGTTGCCTATGATACTGAGGATGAATATCAAGATGAAAAAGGGAGCAGTGATCATGGGAACATTAGTGTTAGGTCTAATTGTTGAATGTTGCCATTGTGTTTCTTAAATTTGTACAGTCTTAGTTCAAGCAGTATTATCAAAGCCATTCCTTTGATCCTGAGCACCTCTAACCACTTTGTGTTGGGGGAGGTTTTATTGTAGATACATCCTATCTGAAAGATCTGTTTCTTGTGTTGTAAGCTTCCTGCTTTTATGACCCTTTTGGTCAGCAGGAGGTCACACAAACGCACCCCCAAAACACACACACACACATTCCTACTTACATATAAAAGTTCACACATATACATACAATGCCTTAGAACCATGTGGGCGTTGCTTTGCTGTGTTTTGTGTGAACTGTCTCTCAATAAAAGGCAGCGAGAGGAGGCCATCGTCGGGGTCATTTTCGTGCTGGACACAGATGAGGCCTCCCTTGCGCAAGTAACCGATCGATCGCTGACTGTCTTGTTTTCTTTCATGATGAATAAGTCTCTAGAATTAGCGGGTTTGTGGGAACAGACCCAACATTTATTTGGTCCTTCGGAGCCGGAACCTAACACATCGCATCCACCGCGAGGAGAGGGAGAGGACGCCACCGCAACGTCTGGGATGATTGACGGAAAGCCCTGGTGCCTTGCTTGTCACCAGTTTGCGTCTGAACTCCCCTCGGGATGGATGGCGATTGACGGGATACAGAGACTCTTCCCATGAACGGAAACAACACGAACAGTAAGTACAGAAGGCCTTAGAGAGCGGCTACGTGACCCTGCGTTGATCGCAGGTACGGGAGCGCGCTAGCCGTGTGAGAGAGACGCAGGCTTCTCCGCCGTGTGGGGCGTGGAGACAACCTAGGTTCGGTGACTCCGCCGTAAGGAGTGTTCGGAATCTCCGCCATTTGGGGCGTTTGGAGAGTGTCCGACGGTTGGATTCTCCGCCATATGGGGCGTTTGAGAGTTTTCAACAGAGAGCGCTAGCTGTGCGTGTAGACGCAAGCGATAGGCCTATGTGTGTGTGTGTGCGGGCCAGACGTGGTCTGCGTGAGTGTGGCTGATTGTTGTCTTGTGTGAGAATAAAATGTGTAAGGCTGCCTTAGAAGGGGATGTAAAATTTCTGGAGAAATATTCACCGGGCAGTGTGCAGTATGTAGGTTGTTGGCGTAAGAAATATGGATTTGAAGGGATATTAGTGGAAGTTCAGTGTAAAATGCTTGTAGAAAGAATAACTGTAAGTGCAGCAGGTAAAACAGGGACAGCTAAACAGAGGAAGGAATTGCAGTTAGCAGTCACTAAGTTGTGGCTGGAGCAGGCTCAAAAGAGAAGAGAAGCACAGAATGTTAAAAGAGCAATATTATAAGCAGTAGTTGTGAAACCTGAGGATGAAACCACAGCTCAATCCACTGCAACTACTCTAGAACAACACCGTAGAAAAGCATTAGAAAGAGCAAGAATGTTAGCAGAAAGAAGAGCCAGAGAAGAGCGTGAGTGAGCAGAGGCAGAGGTGGAGGAGAGACTAAAGGCTGAGTATGGAGAGGCATTAGGAGCAGCATTGAGTCCAAAACAGACTAGGCAGGAGAGGAGACAGAAAGGAAAGAAAGTGAACATAAACGTTGCAACCACATATCCATCCCTGACACAACAGAAAAAAAAAACATATGGTGTTTAAGTCTGCCTTGAAAGAGGATGAAATACACTGCAAAGTTTTATTGGGCAGCACGTGGTGTGTGGATCGTTGACGAATGAAGTGAAATTGTGCTCTAAGCAGAAGTGAGTGTGAGCGTATCTGACGTCACGGTGTAGCTGGGGCAGACGTGATTCTGCAGGTCACCTGCCCAGTGGACAAAGAAATAACATAAGTTGTGTGGTGAATGATAGCACGAAGAGTGTTTGGTGTTTCTCAGCCTGAAACAGCTGTAATGCTACTTTCTGTTTTGGAGAGAAGAACAGTTTAAAAAAAAGAGAGAGAGAGAGAGATGTGTGTTGTTTTAAGCAGTGATGAGATTAATGAAATGTGATGAGAGGAACACAAAAACATACAGAAAATACATCAACCATACTAACCCTACATGCATACACAATAAATGATACTCATGAAGACCAGACAGCATCTTAAGCATGAGATTCTGTTTGTCATCTTGTCCAAGTCACTAGTAAGATGAAAGTGATACATAGACTAGTGGACTGAATATTATAGGAGGACAGATGACTGCATCATAGAGGAGAAAACAGAATGCTGATGAGGGGTTTTAAATGAGTGAGCTGATTGTGAGTTTCTGGTGTGTGAAGAAGTTTTACCATGGCACACATTTGGATACATGAGAAGAAACTTATTATGTGATGAGACAACAAGGTTATGCTGTATGTTGTGTGTGTGGCTGATTGGATGAATGTTTGAGATTGATCTAGCTGTTGATTTGTCTTTTGTTACTAAGTTGAGCCTGCCAAATGGGTTGTTACGATTTATCCCCCTGGGATGAAGAACACGTGTCATGACTTAAACAAGGCCTTTCTTTCCTTTGCTTTCCTTTATTTTCTTTCCTTTCTTTTTATTTTGTTACTTTCATGGTGCACTGAAAGTTTCGGTTGATGATCTCTGTTTGAGCAGATATGCACGATTAGAACAGAAGCGTTATACGACTTGTCGTCGAGAAAACTGTTGCAAAGTGAGTTCCTCCAAAAATTAAAATGGGCTCGGGAGAAAGCCACTTATTTGGCTATCAGAAAACAAGTCCCTGCCAAAAAGGATTCAGCGACGTAATCCGATTCTAAAGTTCTTCTTTTTCTTTGAAATGACGTCATTTTGCTGAGCGTGGAAACGAAATGCGACGATAGTTTCCACTATCAGCAAAGAATGAATGAATGAGTGGAAAAATTGACTGACTGACAAAGCTGACAAGACAGACTGACTTAACACCATTGTGTGAAGTTAACCCCCACCTGACAAAGGTGTGGCTGTATCCCTGTGTGCGTCTTCTGTTGCACGAACAGAAGGAGACCACAGGAGGAAACTTGGGTCACATGACTACGTGAACTCTGCAAATTTAACCTTTTTTAGTTTAAATTTTTCTGTGTCTGTGAATTCACCATGGGTGTGTTATTAACTACTTTGTTTTGCTCACAGAGATTACTGTGAGAAAGAGTGTATACAAATGCGCAGTGCTAACATTAACATTTCTTTTTACAGCAGATGGTTAATCATGTGATTTGATCATGTGATTTATAGCAGGACACAATGATGTTTTTCTATCACAGGATTACTGAGATTTTGTGTGAAGAAAACTGTGGTTATAGGCTGTGTGTTGATGATGAAATTACACTGTGTTGTGGAGAAAATATGAATGTTACAAGGGAGAAGTGAATACAGTGTGACACTGTTTGAAACCAGTGTTACTTCTTTTTACAGCAGAGTGTTAGCTTTATGACCTTTTACAGCACCTCTGGAATCTGGATGGCCGGCACCTGACCACCAGGATGAACCGTGTGTTTGGCTAATGTTTGTTTTTCTTTAAGAGTGCTTGTAAAGGATTCAGCACAGACAGACAAGTGACAATTGAACAGATGTGCAGTGGTTACAGAATAGTTGAATATGGGGCTCATTAGCTGGCTACTATTGAGCTCACAGTGATAAAAATGAGTGGAGTGACATTGCTTAAGGAAAGTCACCGATTAAATTGTGGAATAAATTGGGATGGTTCATGATTTGGGACAAATTGTGATAATAATAATAGTGATTTAATGATTGGAGAAAACCTGCACATGATATTTGTCTTTTATGCTGAATACTTTATTACTCTTATGATCTATAGTTGGTTGAAAATGTGAAGTTTGATTTAAAGACTTTGTCTTCCAGGATGCAGGCTCTGGGTGGAGCTGAGAGTTAGACAAGCTAAACATTTAATTGCTGACTGATGTTTTTACACAGGGTTACAGGTTGGAGTATGGCTGCTCCAAGGGACAAACCCTGGAGATTGTTTTAGGGAGACTGTGCAACATTCTTGTACATGTCTCATTGGGGAGTTGACACATGGCGGAAGCCATGTGGCGAGAGGAGTGTCATTTTAATTTGCAGATGTCGCGAGATGCCATGACGAGAAGGAGTGACTGAGGATCATCCACAAGATGGAAGCTGAGGCCAGGAGAGAGGCTTCAGGAGGTTGGAGATCGCCTTCAGCACAGAGAGCTGTGCTACTGGGCTTCCAGGAGATCGTCATGAGGAGACTCTGCACTGCAAAATCTTAAATGAGATAAAAGAGTTTCGACGTTGACGTTGAGGAAGACAACTAAGGTGTACGACGTGCTCTGCCTTTAAAATCTTCAGCAGTGTCGGAACATGAGAACCTGAGGGAGCGTGCCAGGCTCCAAAAAGTGACAGCGCAGAGGAGGTCCAGCGATGGCCTTGTGGTTCTATGAACAGCACAAATGCCAGGTGACTGTGAAATAACTAACAGCACTTTTTCCACAAGTGAAGCCAGTAACTTCCTATCCTAAAAGATTAGCTCTAGTTGCTTGTGCTTTACCTTCATGCGTGAGACCAGTATGTGCAGCAGCTTAAGCTGTACAATGTTTCAGGATATAGTTTTTCACCTTTTTGACACTGTTAGTTCCACACGAGGTAGATGTCTACTACTGCAGACTAAAATTACATTTCTGTCACCTACAAGACACTTGTCTTTAATGTTACTGTTACTCTCACAACGACATATTACCATAAAATGGTGCACAATTCTGAATCTGTCAAACCCTTTTGCCAACGAAAGAAGAGGGCACTTATCATGAGTGTAGAGAGCACGTGGAGAAGGAGTGCAAGCCAAGGGATGACTTAACGGATGTGCCACTTGGTGAGGGAAAGGTTTGGTTTGTTGATGGTTTGAGTTTTACAACAGTAGAGGACAGACTAAAACAGGTTTTACTGTAGTAGATAGTGAGAAAGTTATCTGTGCAGGACGACTAGCATGTTTCATATTTGCTTGAGCAGCAGGGATAGTAGCTTTAACGGAAGTGTGTAAAGCTGCAGAGAAATAAGATGTGACAATATACACTGATAGCCAATATGCATTTACTACATTACATTTCTTTGTGGTGCAGTGGGTGAGACGAGGTGTGACAGCCTCTACAGGGAAACCTGTAGAACATGCCAAACTCTTGCAAAATCTGCTGGAGGCAGTGTTATTGCCCAGTAGAATTGCCGTTTGTAAATGTGTAGCACACATGTGAGGGAAAGATCCAGTTGCATTAGGGAATGCTTTTGCAGATAAGATCGCGAAAGAGGCAACTTTAGGAGAACATGGTGTTAACGTTTTAGCAATGCAACGCCAGCAGCGTTGGCTATTATGCAGGATGCACTGGTAGACATGCAGGGCCACTCATCTACTGCAGGGAAACAGTTGTGATTTACAGAAGGAGCGAGCTTGCAGGATGGTGTTTGTTATCTGTGTGATAAACCAATACTGCCTTAGAATTTGTATAAGACTGCTGCTATTTTGCGCCATGGGCTTTGTCATGTCGCAACAGGAGGGAGATAATAAGTAGTTTATATTTTAAGATTAAATACCCTTAAAAAAAAAAATTTTTGCAGGTCATGTATGATATGTTGCAAGCACAATTCTCGGGGTAATTTGAGACCTAAGAGAGGAAATTCCCCAGACCCGGTCACCCATTTTAAGTTATTCACATGGACTTTATAGAGCTGTCCAACTATAATAACTATAAGTACTGTTTAGTGATAGTGTGTCCTTTTTCAAAGTGGGTAGAAATCGTCCCAACTAGGGAAGCTGATGCCATTTCGGTTGCCAAAGCAATATGTAAGAATATCATTTGGAACATGGGATTCCTGAGACCATTTATAGTGATAATGGTCCACACTTTGTAAATGAAGTGATTAGGTTAATGGCACAACATCTAGGGATAACACTAAAAACATCATTGTTTATATCACCCACAAAGTGCAGGGTTGATAGAGAGAACTAATGGAATAGTAAAGTTAAGACTTAGGAAGAGACACGCAGGACATGGTTAGACTGTATAGAATTAGTTAGGAGGTATACGAATGTACATGAGGATTACTCCAACAGAGAATAGTCTGACTTGTTGAGATTATATATGTTAGAGTATTTAGAGTTCTAGTCTTCTGTAGTGATGATAGGAGAGCAGAAGAGAGAGCATATTAGCAGATTAGATGCTTAAAATGTGTAAAAATAAAGAAGTCTTGAGAACAAATGATCTGCCAGATGATTCTGTTTCTCCACAGGAGCAGAGTCTGAAGTCTGGAGATTGGATGTTGATAAGGCCATGGAGAGGAAGTGCTGGTCCAGTCCACGGTGGGAAGGTCCATATCGGATGCTGCTGACGTCGACCACAGCAGTGAAGATTGCTGAAAGAAACACTTGGATACATCAAGCGCATTGCAAGAAGGTAACACACTTCCTGGCCGACTCTGGGTGATGGTGAAAAGTCCAGGGTACAAAGGGGGGAGTATATCTCTAGGACCTCTCGTCTCAATCCTGGTGAAGAAACCAACGGATCCTGAACCCAACTTAGAATGGCTGGGAATGTGCTGTTCGCCTTCTTGTGCCTGTGGACCCAGAGTGGGATGACAGGAGCGCAGTGGGACAGAGCAAATCACACCCAGTACCCGCATGGGGTTTTCAACAACTACCTGTGGCAGTTTGTGAACACAACCGCTCACATAAAGAACAAGACCAATGGTTATGCTTGTGATGCCACTGTCTACACATTCTTCTGGACTGTGGCCATATAGCATCACTGAGAGCGAGACAGTTTGTTTGGTTGCCTTAGCAACACATCCAGGAGTAAACGTACTTGGAACACTGCCAACTTTTCAACTTCTGAACCTGAATGGACGGTTGGTTCACCAGTAGCTGGGACGGTGAACTGCTCTGGTACGACTGGACTGCTAGTCCGACTCCAAGTATCTGACTTGCTGCAGGACATTGAACAGCTAAATAAACTGGAAACAGGCCAGTTACCTATGTGTATGAAGGGCAATGGATTAGTCCAAGTTGGAGATTTATCATGGAATTTATACAGCATCACGTATTCTCTTTGTCCTCTGCAAGAAGGATGCAAACAGAGAAGCCTTTTGTCTACATTTACATCATGAACACTTCTCTAAGCTGGTTGAGGTTGTGAGCCAAGAAGATCAAAACACCTTGATCCAATTTCCTTTACAAAGCTTTTCCTGCAGTGACAACAGGACAGGAGAAGTTGTAAATGCAGATAATTCACCAGTTGACTCTAACCCCCACAGGATGCCTATAGTGAAAAGATCTGGGGGGGTTGATAGGAGTCATAAAGAAGGGTGTTGACCAGGCTACAGCTTTGAAGTTAGCTGAGAGCCACATGGACATACGATAAAGTCAACTGATGTGTTTGAATGCCTATGTCTGTATACAGTTGTATTGTAGTGATATATGATTTTTCAGAATGTTGATTCTTCTGGGGGCAGCACGGTGGCACGGTGGTTAGCACTGTTGCCGCACAGCAAGAAGGTCCTGAGTTCAATTCCACCATCAGGCCGGGGTCTTTCTGTGTGGAGTTTGCATGTTCTCCCCGTGTTTGCGTGGGTTCCCTCCGGGTACTCCGGCTTCCTCCCACCGTCCAAAGACATGCAGTTTGAGGGGATAGGTTAATTGGATAATCCAAATTGTCACTAGGTGTGAATGTGAGCGTGAATGGTTGTCTGTCCCTGTGTGTTGGCCCTGCGACAGACTGGCGACCTGTCCAGGGTGTACCCCGCCTCTCGCCCTATGACAGCTGGGATAGGCTCCAGCGCCCCCCGCGACCCTGGAAAGGATCAGCGGAAGCGAATGGATGGATGATTCTTCTTGTTTGACTGTTACATTCAGTTGTTTTTGTTTCCCACTAAGTCAGAGATTACACAAAACCCCAAAAACTACATCATGAAAAAAATTAACTTCTGCAAAATGAAGCTTCATCAAAATAAACCTGACAAATAACTATCTATAGTTCCAGCTAAACAAAAACCATATGGTGACTTGAGCAACATCCTCTTTTTTCTTTACACTGAAAATGAACAATAAAATCTGTTTATTTTATATATTTTTTAACTAACTGAAACAGACTAAAAAAGAAATGTAACTTTTGTTCTGTTTTTTTTTTGTTTTTTGTTTTTGTTTTTTTGTAAAGCATGAGGCTATGTAAAATTAAAATAAATTAAAAAGCAGAAACCCCAGTATTCTTTTGGAAGGAAAGTACACAGATCATCAAACTGACATGGGTTAATGATATTTCTAAGGCATAAAACAGGAGAAAAACATACTAAAATTGCTAAAATAGCACAAAGCTACAGATTTTATTTCCATGTTTTTTTCCCATGGTTCAAATTTTCAAATTGAAATATTTTCCTCACATGGTATATTGTGGTTATTTTCATATCCTAATTTCATTAAAATAATTCCCATTAAATTCATACAACTAACTTTTTAGTTTGCTAAAATTTTGTTAGATATACAAGCAAATTACCCTGTCATCGTAACTGGTAGGTTTTCAAAACTCATGAACTTAGTGTTAAGTGAAGACATGAGCTGTCCACTGATTACCACTTGGTGATTTGCTAGATTACTTCACGGAGGAAGAAATCCTGGGGCACCCAGACATATTAGCTGTGTCTCAATTCAGGAGTTGCATCCTTTGGAGGGACCCGGCCTTCGCGGTCTATGTGGGCCGGGTCCTCCGAAGACTGAGAAGGCTGGAAGTGTGAACCTCTGAAATGGGACGGTCTAGCCTTCAGATTTGCATCACTGCTGTCTGGGTGGAGTTTAATAAACCCAGCCGTCTGCTCCTTGCTATCTAAAATATAACAGGACACTGGAGTAAATTCTCGACCATCTCACGCTTCTGTTTAATCAGTTTTCTGTTTGATGTTTATTCAGCTGTGTAAAAACTATAGCTTTAATCGAAGCCAAACCGATTTACTCGCAAACAAAATAAAACACTGAAAAAAGTCAAACAATAACATTTTGAAGTTATCTAAGTGACATATATACAGTGTTGGGGAGTAACGGAATACATGTACCGCCGTTACGTATTCAGAATACAAAATATGAGTAACTGTATTCCGTTACAGTTACCGTTTAAAAAGGTGGTATTCAGAATACAGTTACTTTGTTGAAATAAATGGATTACACTGCGGTACTTTCCTGTTTCATATTGTCGCGGGTCAGGACTGTTTGGGTTTGTTTGACAGCTATGTTCTGTTGTTCCAGGCGGCAGCGTTATGGTTGCCATGGTTACAGGGTGACGCGCTCTCTCTCTGCGTGTTTCCTGGGTGAGAGAGCGCCTTTTTGTTGTTGTTGTTGTGCTAAGCTAATAGGCAGAATGCTACAGGCATAGCTCTAAAGAATGTAGCTTCATAGGCAGTGTAGTCCGTGCTGCAGGGAGAATGGACTACTATACCCGTTATGTCTCTGTGAGCGAGGGAGGGAGAGAAAGGAAGTCCGAGCTGTAACGGAGCAAAAACGGGAGCTGGAAGCATGTAAATATAATAATAACCACAGCAGCCAAGAAGAGTGCCTGATGAGCCCATTTGTAAGTAAGCTATTAAGACTCAACTGTACACTGTGTTCGTGTTTTCCTCCGGAAAAAATAAGTTCCGTTGGAGAAGCCTTTCAACGCCTCTCTCTGTCTCCCGCAAGCAAAGTTGACCCAGACAACAAAGTAAAGCTAGTTTTCGGCTACCAGCCCGACACAGAACCCGAAGTATTAGCCAGAGGTCCCTTTACTACGTTTCGGAGCCGCGGACCTTCAGTAACAGTAATAAATCACAGCAATAGTACATTCACGTAGTTGTAAACAGCATGATAATATATTAAGTAATCCAAAGTATTCAGAATACGTTACTCTCATTGAGTAACGTAACGGAATACGTTACAGAATACATTTTGGGGCATGTATTCAGTATTCTGTAGTGGAATACATTTTAAAAGTAACCTTCCCAACACTGCATATATACCATTTTTAACCTGAGTAACAAGAGACCCCACGGGGTCTGAAAATGATGTGCTGGGAGTCCGGTGTTAGCCGGCTCTATTGAGCCTTGACCACCCGGTCAGGTATTGAGTTGGTGGGTAACAGACGTCTTCGAAAACGTCGGAGCACTTTGGCAAATATGTGATGTCTTGATAAACCGAGCAGATATTTGAAGTTTACACAGCTACATTCTCACCTAAAAATATGTGAAAAGTTTCTTTTGTGACCCAGAAAGAGTAATATTTCAAACTCTTTAGCCGCGCTCCTCTGCCACTGCTGCGTTTGAAACGTATTTTTATATTATCATCAAAATATTATAAATTACAATTTAATTAATGAAGTATTGAAAAGAGCAATAAGAGTAATATTGCAACTAAGTAGCTGCTGCCATTGTCGGAAACTGGAATTGGCTGGGCCACACTATGAATTCTGGGATAGGTTGGACCATGAAGGCTACACCCGACCTATCTTTCAAATCTGGCGAAATGAAGGACGCATTTGTCGGCCACATTTGGAGGAGCCTCGAATTGGAACAGCCTTCGTCGCCTTGCTGTGACGTAATCGGCCTTCTTATGCGGCCTCCAAAGTTAAATAGATGCATCAAATGAACCTTCAATTCAGCCAAACTACTGTGTTTTGGTTATGTAAACTATGAGCACCATGGCTGATGCTACCTCACTCATGCATTAACATCCTAATGAGAGCGTGTGATCTGCATGTTGGAGTACGGTTACCAAGAAGCCTTGATCATTTTAAGATATTATAATATAACATTTTCATAGGTAAAATAACTTGTTGCTGAGGAAGCTCCTGTTAGTTTATCCAGTTATTGAGTTTTTTATAATGTTTATATTTACTTTATGTATTCTTTTGTGTATTTCTGTTCCTAGTTCTCATTTGCTTCAGAGTTTAGTTTTTATCTGAGTGTCCCTTCCCCTTGTATCTAGTCTTCTGTATTTAGTCCATTCATATGTCTGTTTTCCCTGTTCCTGCTTTATTTTATGAGTTCCTTGTGCTTTTGCTTCTAGTTCTGCAGCCATGTCTTCTTCTGCCGTCTTGTTCAGCTGTCTCATCTCTTATAATCACCCATTTAATCTCCGTCTGCCCTTTTTCTTGTGTCAGAATGTCTGTATTTCAAAATCTGCATTGCCTCATTTTTTCATATCGCCAGTGTGTTTTCTGCAGTTAAATATTTCAGTCTGTGTATTTCTTTAATTTTAGGTTTTAGTAGCTGTAGCTTCAGTTTCACTTTTTTGGATTGTGTTTTTTGCCATTTTGGCTTTTGCCTTTTTGGATTTCAACAGGCTGGAAATTAATAGCTTGCTTTAAAATTTACCTCACTCTGCCTCTGCATGTCTGCATATTGGTTCTCCATTCAATATTTAGTCTGCATGTCTTGCAGATTACGACAGTTAAATGCAACCACAGTTTCCTGAACAAGAGGACTGATATCTGGTTACTTACCATGTGACTTGTTTCACAGAAGGGGCTCTGAAAACAGCCTAACATTATGCACAGTATCATTTTGGAGTCTTTGCAGTTATATTTCTATATTGACCTCGCTTGCAAATTGCATAATTTTAACAGAAAATATATTGGATGTTGTTGTTTGACTTATTTGTATTTATTTATTTTTTTTAGTGTTGCCTTGCTTAACTTCTTGAACTGCTGCTATATCAGCCTATAGCATCTCTTGCTCTCACGCTCAGTGCACAACCTGTATCTTGGTTTAGTTGTTCAGGCCAAAATAAAAAAAAGTGGTGATTGTTTTCATATTGCAGCATGTGGGGAAAGAAAAAGGCTGCCCAACTGATTTTGTTTTTTCATGACATGACAAGACATGATAAGGTTTTTGTAAGGCGGCGTCTCTTCTTGTTTTTTTAATCTCCAAAAACATCACAGCTTTTTCGTCACAGTGAAATTTAACAGAAGACATGACAACTGATGCTTACGGTAAGTTTATCAGTACTAGTCATACTCTGAATTTGGTACTTAATTACTCTTCATGCTTTACTACTTTACAAAAAGTAAAGTACAAGTTTCTCTCATTTAAGGCAGATTTGCTAAGCTAATGTGTGTAATTATAGTTCTGTGTGTGTGTTTTCTAGAAAATTAAAAATGGCAAACAACATGACAACTAATGATGGAGTGAGTGATCCTACACATATTTGTGAGGATAACGTTCCAATTTTTACCGGGACTTTCTTCATCTTAATCTTCATCCTCAGTGTCATAGGCAACAGTCTCCTCTTATGTGTTCTTTTCATCTACGAGGACCTGAAAAGTATCACAAATATTTTCATCCTGAACCTGGCCTGCTCTGATTTGATCTTCACCATCACACTTCCATTCTGGGCCGTTGGTCACCTACACCACTGGATCTTTGGGGACTTTGTCTGCAAATTCGTGACTGCCACATTCTTTGTTGGTTTGTACAGCAGTGTCATTTTACTGACTGCCATGACAGTTGCCCGTTTCATTAGGGTGGTGCTGCCAACTTGGAAAAGTAACCGTGCTAGAAGAAAGAAGTGTGCAATCGGTGCCTGTGTAGCTGCCTGGGTCATCAGCATCTCAGCATCCCTCAGTGATGCTGTGAAAGTACAGGTTGAACACTGGTATGGTAAAGACTATTGCTACTATAAATCTGATGAAAACCTTGGACGTTATCTCCAAGTGTCACTGCTATTCTTCCTCCCATTTGCCATCATTATTTTCTGCTATTCTGCCATCCTCAAGACGGTTTTGCAAGGTTTAAATAGAAATAAGCAAAAGACTGTAGCTGTGCTGTTGTGTATTGTTGCAGCCTTTTTCATTTGCTGGGGGCCATACCATATTATGCTTTTAATTAAATCTCTTGATAAATCCAAAGATTGTAAGGTACTGAAACGGTTAGCAGTTGCCTACCATATTTGTGAAATGCTTGCCTATTTTCACTGCTGTATGAACCCACTGCTATATATGCTCTCACAGAAGATGCGAACGCATCTGTTGAATCTTATGCACTGTGAAAATGTGCGCAGGAAGAACAGAGAGAGAGACACCAGGCAGGATGTGGCTTTCACTGCCCAGAGATCTCCTGACAGTCCACATAGTCAGTCGTTAAATTAAGCATTGATTCAGTTTGTAAATGTAAAAGTAGAGACTGTATTTCTTTACTTTTACACATGCACATATTTATATGTATATGTATATATATATGGTAAATGGTAAATGGCCTGTATTTGTATAGCGCTTTACTTAGTCCCTAAGGACCCCAAAGCGTGTCTTTATGATTGGTTTTATTCTGATTTTAGTGTTTGCTTGTAAGTGTAGTTTTGATTTTATTTGCATGATTTTATTCTGATATTTGTATTGCCTTTTTCTAGTTGTTTGTTTATATAACGTCATTATAATGCACTGTGGGCTGGCTGGACATGGGACCTGTCCAGCCCTGAGGTGGCCTATCAGCTAGTGAAACGACCTAAAGCTGACTGAGCACTGAAAGAGGGCCCAGGTATGAAGAGAAAGGAGCGTGTAGGAAACAGGCATGGGAGAGAAGGACATGCTGCCTGATCACCAGGTGAAAACGGCTTGTGAAAGGACGGGCAGAGCAGCGCGACGCGGCGTCCCATTTTCCGGCAACAGATACGGCGTCCAGTGGGGTAAAAACCGCATGTGATCAACAGCAGGGCAGAGGTGAACCTCTGTGATTAACCTGCAGGATTAACCTGAGTGTCCCAGTCCTGGACAAGTTTTTTAATATTGGCCTGATTGTCGCCTTAGCAGGGAGTCTACTGAGTCTACTTAACCAGGATCGGAGACATGGTTGAGGTGCCACAATTGAGGTCTTTTTGGCTACGTTCACACTGCAGGTCTTAATGCTCAATTCCGAGTTTTTTGATCAAATCCGATTTTTTTGTCTGCTTGTTCACACTACACATAAAATGCGACATCAAACGCTCTCCAGTGTGAGCGCTCAAAGCGGCCCGCATGCGCAAAAAGAAGATGTCACACACAACCGCTCTGTTTAGACCCAGAGCAAACAATATTGTTTGACTGATTGCCCTTAATATAAAGACTTCGGACTTTATGTTTCCAGATTTTTGCTTTAAGTTATTTTGTTATTTACATAATAATGTAGATGACCTAATAATGATCCTTTTTGCTGTTTTAGAGGAGCGGTGCTTCAAAGGATAGTTGCAGATTTCTGTCAGAATCTGCAGAAAATACAGTAAAAATAAAATGTTCACATTTCTCCAACGTTGTCTTCCCAACAGTTTCACCGGATGGTAGGAAATCGTTCGCGATGTCCTATCGGGCGCTTCTCCGGCGCTGATAATTAGCGTCTGTCTTGTGTCAGTGACGTAAAAGACGGATTTAATGCGACTTGACCATTCACACAGCAGTCGCTTTCTAAAACATCGGATACGTATCGGATTCAGTACCACATACGAAAGTGACCCAGATCGGATTTGAAAATATCGGATTTGTGCCGTTCACACTGTCATACCAAGATCGGATACGGGTCGCATAGGGGCGAAAAAATCGGATTTGATGCGCTTTCGCCTGCAGTGTGAACGTAGCCTTTGTTTCTTTTGTGGCTGGCAAGTGAAGCACCCTACAGAGTTGTTTCCAGAGTTTTCGCAATACCTCGTTCCACTGTTTACCGCATTATCCACAGGGTCACAGAGGTGGTAGCCCTTCACCATCAGGTCATCCACCTCCCTCCGACCCCTGAAGATCTAGAAGCCATGTCTCATGGGTTTGCAGGGCTGGCAAGACACGGAGCCTTTTTGAAAGCTGCTGGTGCAATTGACTGCTGCCATGGTCGCATCAAGCCTCCCAGCGGCCCTGACGGTCAGTGCTACAGTAACAGGAAATTGTTCCCCTCCATAATCCTGCAGGCAGTTTGTGACCATCAGGGCCGCTTTATACATATGAGGGCTGGGCGGGGTTAGTGCAGGACTCCAGGGTGCTCTGCAACAGCCCACTGTACCGGCAGGCCATTTACCCTCCTCCAGGGTATTTCATCCTAGCAGATGGAGGGCACCCATGTCTCCAAGATTCACTGCCCCTCATCACTCCCTACAAGAGGCCAATCCAAGGTGTGGGAGCCCAGCGCTTCAACTCATCATTCCAGGGCATGCTCTATTAGAGTGTGCTTTTGGAATGACAAAGACAAGGTTCTGTGCCATTTTCCTCTAAGCGCTGGAGGTACACCACACCCTTGTACCACATGTAAGGCATTAGAATACATTGTTATTGTTTTTGGAAGAATCATAATGACATATTGGGAACTTTAGTGTATGTGCATGTGTACACACTTTATGTACAGAACCAAAAATCTGTTTCAGGTCATAACAGCATGTGCTGTCCTGCATAATATCTGCCTCGGTGCTGGTGACATTGTGGCCCTGGACGATGAGCCTGAGCATGATGTGCAAGATGAGTGGGTGTGGGTGCTGAGGTGTCTTCCCTGGATGAGGTACCCACAATTGTTGTGAACAGACAGGTATTCTTTAATAGTGCATTTAAGTGCTAGAATGTTATGTGTCATATCTTTATTAACAGGATTGTTTGCACTACTTTCGTCTTGCATCATTGTGAGTACATTTTAGTGACATGGCAGCCGTCTTTTCCATCAGCCCTGTAAACACAAGTGATAAGATGATGCGGTGGACAGTGGAATCGAGCATCCCTGAACACCTTCTGGTGACAACCCTGTATGATGCTCCACTCAGTAGCTGGCACCTCCTTCATCTCTTTGGATTCAGCAGCACTGGCTGAGACTTCCTGCTCAGCCAAAAATCGGGCCTGCTTAAAAGTGCCTGTGCATACTGGGACAGTCGGGTTAATCCTGGACTTTAATGATAAGTTGATTACTGTTAAAGGATTTTTTATATGTATTTTGCTCTATTGTAGTTAAAAATCTCTAGTTGTTTAGCTTCATTTAAAACTCCTGCATACACTGTGTTTTGACAAAAGCTTGCATGAGGAAACTGCCACAGGAAACCTCACCCTTGCTGAGTTTGCTGAGATAAGCTTGACCAGTTCCTCTTGTGACAGTTTGAACATATATGTTTTATGCTTATCACCTTGGAAGGAGTTGTTTTGTACTCACAAGGGGTGGTGCCCTGAAATGTGCTACGTAAGAGCTGTCTATAAATAAAGAGAGAACCGATGTCTCGGCGCGTGTCTCTGTGGAGACATTGCCCATGTAGATCTACATGTCTGAGTCTGTCTTTCTTGCCTCCTGAGTTTCCTCTTAACAATTACCATTAATCCTGTGCCGTTTTTCTTTTCATTGTTATTATCTCAGTTTGAACAATGTAATGGGTTTGGTACAAATGAATTGCTGTAAAAAATCCTGCAACTACAGTTGGAATATTCCAAATGTTTTTATTTCCTGTACTTCAATAATTTTGTTTAGGCTGTACACAATTTATAACAAAAAATTATATATTTTTCTCTATGTACAGTGACTGTTATTTACAGAAATACCAACATTTTATTTAGGCAGTACATAGTTTGTAACAAAAATATAAATAAAGTAGAACTACATACAATGACTTTTATTCACAGAACTCTAATCGCTTTTTTCATCTAAGTTTTTCCAGTAAACCTAACAGCTTCTCTTGGCTCTTCGTTCCTCCATTTCCCATTGTAGTCTAATGTCCTCTTATTAATTCAAAGAATTCATCATCCCTGTCCTCCTTTTTTCCACTCTTAGCTCCAGCTGGCCCTTGTCCTCCTGAGCTTGGACTTGGTTGCCCACTGCTGAACTGGGCCCTGGAGTGTCGTGCTGGATGGAGCCAATTAGGACTGGAGGCCTGGTAGAAGGCCTCTGACGCTGGATACTTGCAATCCTAAAGGCAGAGGAAATCAAAAGTGGCAGTTGACAAAACGGCTACAGTACAGGTTTACATGAATGACTTCAATACATTCTAGTTGACAATATATTGCAATACTACTGTACATACTGATTTTCCCCACCAGGCCCATCTTCTCAAGAATTGCCCTGACAGACAGAATATAATCCAACATGTCAATCATGTTAATCCCTGGACAGCATCCAACAGTGAAATGTACTAAATTAGGACCAGAGGACAGGCATAAGGGAGAGTGATATTTCTAACAGATTAGAAACAATAACTTTTTCAGGTTTTTATGTTTTAAGGTTATTTAAGTGACTTATGTATCATGTTTCACACGAGTAGTGAGAGCACTTTTGCAAATATGTAATGGCTTGATAAATCAAGCAGATATCTGAAGTGTACACAGCTACATTCTCGCCTGGAAATATCTTCAAAGTTTATTTTGTGACCAAGAAAGAGCAATATTGAAACTGACCCTTATGTTAAAAAAACAGCAGGACTGTGCATTTACAGTCATGTAAGTTTAACGAAAGTGTCACAAAATTGACCTTACCATTTAAAATTAAACTTCCATTTTAACATTTGTGTCGCTAATTCAAAAATAACGTACATTTGACAATGTGGGTGTCCTCCACCGTGGTTTCTAGCATCTCTGAAGCTGATGCCATCGTTACAAACTGAATTGGCTGGGCTGCGCTATGAATTCTGGGATATGCTGGGGCACGAAGGATACAACTGACCCATCCTTCAAACTCAGGGAAATAAAGGACAGATAATTGGCCGCATTGGAGCAGCCTTTGAATTGGGACAGCCTTCGTTGCGTCGCTTCGAATGCGGCCTTGAAGGATGCAGATCCTGAATTGGGACACAGTTATAGACAGAGACAACCAATTGCACTCACATTCACTACCGCATTCGCACTTATGGGCAATTTAGAATGTTATGATGTAATTTTTTTATTTTTTATTTTTATTTTTTTTTTTAGAAAGAGGGGCAATACATATTAATGAACATTTTAATAAATGTAAATATGCCAGATTATAGCCTTGGGCTAATTTCCATCTGCAGACCCTCTGGCAGGTTGGTGTTAAACACAAGTTAGTAAAAACATACAGAGACACTATTTACAGGTCATGTAACAGAGACAAAAACAGTCATCACATTATACTAGAACAAACAAATGACAAGAAGAGTGGACACAGAGGACAGCATAGATAACAATAACGGAAACACATCAATTATATTGCACAAACCCCAGTATTGCATATGCCCTGACTATCGTGATATTGCGTTCACCCATTGCACTAACAGTTGTTTCCCTTTTAGTAATACACTAACTCTTTTTCCCGTCCAATATAAAGCATGATTATTAAACATGATCACATGTTTGTGTGTCCCTCAGCCGCCCTTTTAAGTGACTCTTAAAGATGGGTAGACTTGTACTTTCCCTCACTGACAGTGGAAGACTATTCCAGAAGCTCACTCCCTGGTATGACAGAGCATTCTGGAAAAGGTGGTCCGCCTGAATGTCAATTCACAATCACCTCTAACAGTGGCTCGAGTCAGTCGAGACCGGCAACACTGCTAGATTTTTATTTAATAAAATCACTCATTGGTGGAGGCGCCAGACCATGTATAACTTTGTATATTAGACAGGCAGATTTAAATAATTTGAAATTAGTAAAATTTAAAAACTTGTATTTATCTAAAATTTGACAATGGTGATATGAAAAAGGTTTTTTATCTAATATTTTCAATGCTCTTTTGTAGCATACTTCAATTGGCCCAATAGCAGCAGAGCTCGTATAGGACCAACTTGTAATACAATATTCAATATGAGCCAGTATCATAGAATGCAGGAATGTAATCGCTGCTGTGTCTGTTAATGATGTGCGGATATGTCTAAAGTTCTGTATATTAACATTTACAGTTTTCACTACTTTTCTAATGTGTTTTTTAAAGGATAATTTAGAGTCTAGTAGCACTCCCAAATACTTAAATTCCTCAACATTAATTAATTCTTGTGCACCCAAGCAAACTTTTACTGCAGCCACGGTTGTTTTAGGTTTACTAAAAAACATTGATACGGTCTTTTTAAAATTAAGGCACAGGCATGAGTCATTCAGCCATTTTTGTAAATCATGTAATGCCAGTGAAAGCTGATGGGCTGCATCATCAGCAGTTTTGGCTTGCGTAAAAATTACCGTATCATCAGCATACATGATCGTGTCCACATTTTTGCACACATTAGGCAAGTCATTTACATAAAGTGAAAATAACAGGGGCCTAGAATTGAACCCTGGGGACACCTTGCGTACAGTAAAGATAGGGTGACTTGCTATTCTTTATTTGCACACATTGTTTTCTATCTGATAGATAAGACTGTATCCATTTAACAGTATGATTACTAAAGTTAAATGTCGACAGTCTAGACAAGAGCTTAAGATGATTCACAGTGTCAAACGCACGCTTGAAATCAAGAAAAACAGCCGCAACACAACTGCTCTTGTCTAAGTAAGATTTCACTCTCTCAACAAAAACACAGACAGCCGTTTCAGTTGAATGAAGAGTGCGAAATCCGAATTGCATAGGGTGCAAACCCGGATTGGAGTCATTAAGATGTTTGATGATAGAATTAGCAACCCACTTTTCTGCTATCTTTGAGAAGATAGGGAGTATGCTAATAGGTCGATAATTAGCAGGGTCTGTTTTATCACCCGATTTATAAATTGGTGTAACTTTTGCCACCTTCCAACTCAGAGGAACGACTGCCTGCGTGATTGATAAATTAATAAGATGGGTCACAGGCACCAAAAGACAAGATTTATAATGCTTCAAGAAATTGGTATCAAATCCAAACTCATCCCTTGCTTTAGAACTTCTTAATTTAGAGATTATATTTTCTACTTCATTTTCTGTAATTTTCTGAATATTGAACTTTGAATCTGGAGAAGAAACATCCTCTTTGGTGTCGATATTCCCAATATTTTGTTGAGGGTCATAAGAATTAGAAAACAATTGTGCAATTTCATTAATGGTACTTTGGAAAAAATCATTTAATTTAGTAGCTAGGCTAAGAGGCTCTGATACCAGTTCATTGGCAAATTTAAGTTCAAGGTCTGTATCAGCATTATGCTTACTGTTACCAAGGAGTTTGTTAATATTTTCCCAAATTAGCTTACAGTTTCCTTTGGCACTATTAATTACAGTCATGAAAAAATTTGCTTTTGCCATTCTCAAAGTTTGTGTAACTTTATTCCTTGCAGATATAAAATGTAATCGATCAGTATTTAATCCAGATTGTAACGATTTTTTCAGTAACTGGTCTCTGAGTCTCATAAGCTGTTTACACTCGGTATTAATCCAAGGCAAGGAATAAACTCGTTTCTTTAAATGGCTCTCTTTCTGAAACTGTGACAAGACCCCTTTAATAGCAGAGTATAATAGATCACAAAATTTATTAGTGTCATCATAGGATAGTATGCTAGTCCAGTCAAAATTATTTAGAGCTGCCATTAAATGTTGCTCTTGATTATTTGGAATAAATGTTTTTTTTATATTCATGCTTTTACTGACACATCTCAGTCGCTTTTTAGTCAGCTTTCTAGAGAAGAATATTGCATTGTGGTCAGACAAGCCAGTCAAAAAGTTATACGTTTTTATCATTCTATCCGGTTTGTTAGAGAACACCAGGTCTATTAGAGTTCTAGAGCGATTTGTTATTCTAGTGGAATCATTGATCATTTGTTTTAAACCAAAATTATCTGTGATTTCTTTTAGTTTCTTTCTGTCGCTTTTGTTATCCCAATTTACATTTAAGTCTCCCATTAGGATAAGTTCATTATTGAAGTCGCTGAAAGTCGTTGAATCTACTTTTGCTGAAGGTGGGCGATAAAGACATAAAACAGTAAATGACATTTCTGCTGAGAGTGACACTTTAACTCCAACACATTCAACAGAGATTTCATTGGGCCAGATTATTTGTGTACATTTTAGAGAGTCCTTCATATACAATAACACCCCTCCCCCCTTTCCTTGATGCCTATCTTTTCTAAAGACATGGTAGCCTTGTAGAGTTACCAGTGCTTGTGGAGAAGAGGGTTTGAGCCAAGTTTCCGAAAGTCCCATGAAATCAACATTTGAATTAATGAGAAGATGTTCCAGTTGTTCCCTCTTAGGGGCCATGCTGCGTATGTTCAGATGGCCACCTAGGAGCCCTTTGTCTTTACACTGTGGATCCCATATAGTCCTAGCTTGATTAAGAGTCCGAAATAACTTAAACAATCGATGCTTTTTAAACACAGGGTTCCTCTGTATACCCATGGGTATGATAGGTTGTGTTGACTTACTAAGTTTAGTTGTAATCGGGACCTGCAGTGATGGTGTTAGTCCAGGAGGCTGCTGTAAACCTGGTAGCAGTGATGATGTTAGTCCAGAAGGCTGCTGTAGCCCAGGTGGCAGTGATGGTGTTAGTCCAGGAGGCTGCTGTAACCCAGGTAGCAGTGATGGTGTTGGTCCAGGAGGCTGCTGTAGCCCCGGTAGCAGTGATGGTAGCCCAGGAAGCTGCTGTAGCCCTATTGGTAGTGATGGTGTTAGTCCAGGAGGCTGCTGTAGCCCAGGTGGCAGTGATGATGTTAGTCCTGGAGGCTGCTGTAGCCCAGGTGGCAGTGATGGTGTAAGACCAGGATGCTGTTGTAGCCCGGTTAGCAGTGATGGTGTTGGCCCAGGAAGCTGCTGTAGCCCAGGTAGCAGTGACGGTGTTAGCCTAGGGAGCTTCTGTAGCCCAGGTAGCAGTGATGGTGTTAGACCAGGGAGCTGCTCTAGCCGAGGTAGCAATGATGGTGTTAGCCCAGGGAGCTGATGTAGCCAAGGTAGCAGTGATGGTGTTAGCCCAGGGAGCTGCTGTAGCCCAGGTAGCAGTGATGGTGTTAGACCAGGGAGCTGCTCTAGCCGAGGTAGCAATGATGTTGTTAGCCCAGGGAGCTGCTGTAGCCCAGGTAGCAGTGATGGTGTTAGCCCAGGAGCTGCTGTAGCCCAGGTAGCAGTGATGGTGTTAGACCAGGAGCTGCTGTAGCCCAGGTAGCAGTGATGGTGTTAGCCCAGGAGCTGCTGTAGCCCAGGTAGCAGTGATGGTGTTAGCCCAGGGAGCTGTTGTAGCCCTGGTAGCAGTGATGGTGTTAGCCCAGGAGCTGCTGTAGCCGAGGTAGCAGTAATGGTGTTAGCCCAGGGAGCTGCTGCAACTGTAGCACAGGACTTGAAACAGGTCCGGGGTTACGCTCAACATCGCCAGCCAGAAGTATTATCATCAAGAGATTCACAACCCCCAGGAATGATCTAGATACCGTTTTAACACATTGACCTGGGGGCGGCCTAGCATGTCCACAATCCAGGATTCTTGAATACAAAAGATGTTGGCTCCTCTTGGCTGGGTGGAGAGTTAAATTAACCATTTTCCGTGGATACATTAAGCTCAAGAGGAGGTAAAAAGACAAGAAGAGACCAAACAAACATGGCAAAATCCAAGGTTTTTTGGTATATTTTTTTGGCAAACACACAGGACCTGCCTGACTCTGTGGCTTCACCCTGGCGGCCATTTTCAAAATCTATGTGGATTTCCGTTAAAGGAAAATTTGTTACATATTAAAGCAATTAGACAGAAGCAGATGTAATTACTAAAATATCATATTGTGCCATGTTGGGAGTGGCTAGTTATCTCCCATCATGCCTTGGGAATATGTGTTGCTGTTTAAGATGTTTATTGTTTATTGTTTTGTGACTCTTAACTGTTCTTGTAGATGCTGCAGTATAAATTCACAGTTATTGTTTGATGGAAATAATTTTGTACCATGAGTGAGTTCAGGCACGTAATTATTGACCCTCTGAAGCACAGTGTAATACAGCAGGAGCGTTCAGTGAAGTTCTCCTCCTTTCTGCTTGGGGTAGGATAACATGCTCAACCTCAGCATGGGTTCCTTATTGTTAAGATTCCTCAGCTTGGCACAATATTAACAACTGACGAATAGACTTCTCATTTTAACTTTTTTTTTGTTAACCTTGCTTCTGCATACCTATACACTCCCAGTCCTTTGTCATTTGTGGATTGTTTCATCCACAAATGACAAAGGACTGGGAGGCAGAAAGGATTTTACTCATAACTGTGGAAGTGGAGTCGTTCTTAGAGCTGTCAGGAGATGAGGTGGAGGAGGGCCAGACATTAGAACAAGAAGGTAAAAACTCAGAGGAGGAAATTTCAAGTTTTCAGGAGCCTTAGAAGTAGGGGTGGGTTTTGATTATCGATTTTCTGATGAAAATCGATTCTAGCTTGAATAACGCGATATCGATTAATTAAAATCCTGAATCGATTTTTAAATATAAATTTATTTTGCCCCAAACGACAGAATCTCAGGTTAAACCTCACCTGGGAATACTAGGTGCTGCAAGCGCCTGGGTGGCTGCAGCTCAAGAGATAGAATAGGTCACCTACTAATTGAAAGGTTGGTGGTTACATTCCCCAAGTTGATCTCCAGTGTGTCCATTGGAAGGTGAATGGTAGATAGAAAGCACTTACATAGGAAAACCAAAAAAATTGCTTGTGCGAATGACATAAGTTTTTATAAAGCTAGTGCAAAGTCTACGGTGACCGTAGAAGGTTATGTCTTTTCATTGGCCCGGAGTCTACGGTGACCGTAGACACTGTAGACTCGGGGCCAATAGGAGCGCCAAATCCCACTGTAGACTACCAATCGTCTGTCAACGGAAGTTGCGTCACCAAAACAACAACACACGGCAGGACAGAGAAGAAGCTGGTGTTGTGCCCAAAAGTGATTACCTGCCAAAAACTGATTTCCAATGTTTCCGTGTCTTTTTTATGTGTAATATCGTTCCGTATGTTGCTAAATAGACTTTGGTGAACAGGTATTACAAAGGGGTTATATATAAAATTTAAAAATTACCTGTTTCTCAAGTATCTTTGTAACTGTGTTATTGTGCTTACATTATAATCAATCAGCTCCCTTTTGTTCACTTAAAATATGTTTACAGAACTATTTTTGCATTTGTTGCAATTTCAGCGGTCCTCTTGGCCAGATTACTCTTAAAAGAGACATTTTTAAAGTCAACAATAATTTTTAATAATTTTTTTTTTAACTGCATAAAGGATACATAAAAGTCACTGCCAAAAACTGATTGCGACTTCTACCTTGTTACAGGAATGTTGTTTGTTGCTCAAGATGACTTGATATCATTCATGAGGGATACATTTGACATATGTTTCACATATTATAGACCAACAAGTAGCAGTTATAGCAGTTTAAATACAAGCAATCAGTTTTTGGCAAATACCAGAAATCAGGTTTTGGCAGACAATCACTTTTTGGCACAACATCAGCAAGTCCGCTATTTTTTATGGAAACAGGCATTTCTTTTATGTTTATGGTAAGTGATAGACTCTAAGACGCTCCTGGATTTAGCTGAAATTACACGAGGCTGAATAGCCCATTTAACTCTTTTACTTTAGGGTACATCTAATGTATTATGCCCATTTCTAGTCTTCTCAGTGGCTGCAGCTGATGACGGCGACACTAGCAATTTGTGTTATAAATCCACATGCCGCTGCTCCTCGTCAGCAGGCCGGGTGAGAAGTATGGTCTTCACCAAACCTCCACAGGAGCTGCTCAGCCGAGTCGCTGCCTTCACTCAGGCACAGAGGGTATCCACGCACCTTCACGTGGTGCTTTCGGTGGCTCGTTACAAATGATGTGAGATATACGAAGTAGTAAGTGTATCGTGTATTTAATATCATACTAGGCAGATTTACTGCACTGCCATTTACTACACATTTACCCGTGTATGGCTATTTTCAGTACATGTTGCTCGTAAACTTTCTTTAAGTGTGTAACATTCACGATGATGTTGTTGATGGTAACGTGTATGATTCCAGCGTACCTGACAGGCACTTTTGACTTTTTGTACACAGTTGATTATGTAAAGCCCCTCACATTGCATTTATAAACAAGTTCACTGATTGACTATCCTGCAGTGCTGTTTTCCTGTATCCCTGTTTCCTCCACTTTAATAAAGTGTCCTGTGTTACAGTAACAGTGAGTTGTGGATTCACTTAATGAATGCCTAAATTGGGCTTAAATCTGCCTTAGACTTACTGACCTCCTTTGAATCAGCATCACAATAATCCTAAGGGCACTGACAAAACATACAAGTATAAATAAATAAAATCTATAGAAAGAGAAATACGTTTGATATGTTTTTTTTATTGCGTTACAGACAAATAGCATTCTCTGCCAACAGGCTCAGAAGACACAACTATGTAGAAACACATAACAGACCAGAACCACAGAAGCAATGTGTACAAGTAGGTGGCAAACACAAGTATTTGAGGTATTTGTACAACACATGCCTCTGCAACAGCTTCAGTGTTTCCTGCAATTGATTCGGAAACACTAACAGAGCTATTACCTATCTGTTATGTCAGTCAAATTTCCCCCAGATAGTCTTGGTTGAGGTCTAGTGACTGTGAAAGATATGATCACACCATTTTCATAATCAACTATTCAGTGACCCCTCTTCAAATACTTTGTCACAATACAAAGATAATCTCTCATAGCAACTTTGTACTGATTTTATGACTCTTTTCCCTTTGACAAGTGGACCCTAACATGGCAGCAAAGTGCAACAATGTCTCTCCGTGTGGGGTCAAGAGTTCAGGGTATGCCTTTAATTTCTTGCTTGTCTGTAAATGACAGTACAATGGTATGAATAATCCTTCTCAATTTACCAGTATAAAAGTAAAACAATTACATTGTCTCATCGGGGCAACCTAAAAGACTCCTGTTATGGCTAGTCTTTGCACATCATAATAACACAGAAGAAAAGAAAGCAATTCATTCTCAATTGCTGTTAATTTCAGGGGATTTTCCAACCTGTTTTGGTTCAAAAGAGCCAAAGGAAAATCCTCATCGGTGTTGGAGTAAAAACTAGATGCTTTTATTGTATGTACACTGATAATGCTTACTGTGCTGTCATTGTAAACCACTCAAAATAAATAAATAACACATTGTGATCATGCTGAAGACCACAGACAGCAGTCCAAGCATCAGGTGGGAGGAGCTGGAAACATCACCTGATAAAGAAAAAAGACAGACTGAATGAAAAACAGAAGTTTCCTTCCTTGCACATTTTTCACCAATCACAAGCCTCTTCTTCCCCCATCTGCCACCCTAGACTTTTGACCAACCAACTTTGACCTACGTAGACTCCGAGCCAATGAAAAGACGTAACCGTCTACGGTCACTGTAGACTTTGCGCTACCGTAGACTTGACGGGTATCTCTTCTTCACAGCTGGTCTACCCTTTTGGGCTACAGCATTCAACATTCACAAATGGACAAAATAGTGAACTTTATCTTCTGCCTTTGATTCTACAGCAGTTTATTCTTATTTAATTTGACATCTTTTTAAGTTCTCCTGAAATTAAATACAAATTACATGCATTTTTTAATTTTAATGTGCCAAGTAAAAGTAAAATGTATGTGTTTAAGAATCTGCACTTTTCTACTGCACTTTTACTAGCAATGCTGTTTTTGTAAAAAAAAATAAAATGTTGCTGAAATCCAGTGAAGCTGTTTTCACTTCTCTCTTATTCTCTCTACACATGTCATGATAGGCTAGATGGAAAAAATGCAATGAAAGCAAATTTCTGTGGTCATATTAGTATGAGGTGTAAGTGTATTAACACAATCACTGAGGGAAACACAGAGTGCACACACAAGGTAGGCTCTTCTTGGCTTTTTTTCTCTTTTGAATTAGATGATAAAAATCATGAGAAATGATTCATGTAATAATAAAATATTAATATTTATTATAACAATTATTTATTTATTATTAACAGTAATAAATGTTGTGGCAGAAATATAGGAAATGTAGGAATATGGAGTGGAATTTGATATTACTGCGATATGAATTAACCAGAGAATATTAAATAAAACTTCAGTGCTGTTATGCAAACAACATTATATGTTGTGACCATTTTCTTCACTGGTTCACAATAACCCCTGTGGACTTGCTTTATTTGCCATTCATCTCTGATGTCATATCATTCTGATTAAAAACATTTTATTTAAATTTATTTTTATTTTTCATTTCCTCAACAGTACTTTCATCACAAGACCTAAACAAGTAAATCATGGCCTTGGACAGTGACAGTTATGATTACATACACTTTAATGAGACTCAAAGCAGCGAGACCGAGTATGACATTAAGATATCAGAACTTCACTATCCTGCTGCTGTCAACAGTCTCGTCTTCCTCATCAGCCTGCCTGCAAACAGCTTCCTGCTGTGGGTCCTCCGGACGGAACGAGCTTGGAAGATCACATCGGATATTTTACTTCTTCAGCTCACAGTTTCTAACCTTTGCTTCACTGTGACATTGCCTTTTGCAGCCTGTAATGCACTCCATAGGTGGGTCTTTGGAGAGTGGGCCTGTGGAGTAGGTACAGGGATTTATTTTCTGGGACTGTTCACCGCCGTGGTGATCCTCACTGCCATGTTTTTGCATTATTATGTTACTGTGGTTCAGCCTTGGTGCTTGTCTGCACAGGCCTTAGGAAAATATGGTGTTCTCATAGGTAGCATTGTGATGTGGGTGGTGTGTGCTGCTGCAAGCATTAAACTGGCTGTGAGTGGTAGAGTCATCGAAATCGCTGACCTGAAAGTGTGTGTAAATTTGGTGGAGTCACTAACCATGAAACTCACTGAAATCTACACACAGATTTTTCTTTTCTTTCTCATTCCTGTCCTTATCACTTCATTCTGTTATGTTCACATGTGGATAATGGCAAAGCAGGGCAGGATAAACAGCCAACAACTGCCTTCAAAATTGATTTTAGGCGTAACTGTCAGTACTTTTCTATGCTTGGCTCCTTACAGCATCCACATGTTTATACAGTCCTTGCTACTATTGGATTTTTATGAGTACACACATGAACTGATATATGCTTGGTTCGTCATTCATCCCATCACTCACATCTACTGCTGCTTTATCCCTTTGGTGCATTTAATAGGAGTACAAAGGTTTAGGAGGTATCTTCCCATGCCGTGCAGTACATTATCACTGTGCAGAGATGAGACTAAAACTGACAGTCCAATGGCATTAATCCCTCTCCAAAATGCAGAAGAAATTTGAATTTACTGTACAATGCATGCATTAGGATGAGACGGGTAGATGCTTGAGAAGTTATTAGATAAATTAGCTGAACTTAATATAGTACAAGCAACAGTAACAACAACAAAAAGTGGGCAGCACCTATTAATGATAGAGTCTGACTTTTTTTTATGCCAAAGGGGTGTACCACAAAGCAAGATTAATGGCTTAGTGAGTTTTATGTTACGAAAGTGACTTTTTTTTTACCTGGCTGAATCACCATGGTAACATGCTGAATACACAACCAGTGAAAGTTGATAACCACCTTTGTAATACTAATTATGTCCCACTGTGGTTTTAAGTTTTGTTGAGTCAGGTAAGACAAAGAAAGCCAACATTCTCCTAGTATACATCTTTGGTACAGAGTGGTTCAAAATGGCAAATAAATAAAAAATAACTCAATTAGTCAAGCTTTATAGAAAGACAAATGCTACAACTGGTGTTTCATGCACAGAAAATTCAGGGTGTTCTGTGGTTAGACTGGGATTCTACCAGTTACTGCAAAGGTGTCCATCATATAAAGAGAAACAGAAGTGACAATTTCAGTTTGACATTGTGTAATGTGTTGTGTTTCAATACGTTTTCTTAATGTTTTTAACTGTGTTATATACTTTCTGATCAGAATCTTCTATTTTATACTTGTACTACTCCAAAATGATCAATTGATTATACTGTACATCGTATTAGTGATACTGTAGATTGGTCACTATGATTACATGTGTTACATTTTATGTTGTCAAAGAAATCACTTTCAAAGTTATTTTTTATACATTTGATATTATGATTATTTTCACATTTTATTTCATGTAAAGTATTCTCAATAAATTTGATTAAAAAAAATAAAAATAAAACTAACTTTTGTGTCTTCTGGAAGTTTATTTAATATGAAAGAGATACCTTTTAATATTTTCTTAACAGCATATTTTCTTTTTCAACAAGCAAGCAACTCGCAAATAAATAAGCAAATTCCACTTTGACCTGTTGACTTGAGAGGTTGATTTTCTCTTTCTAATCATGTTGGTCAAAATTCCCGGTGCAAATCAGTTAGAGTGTAGTGTGAAGAAGCCTGCGATAACTCACTTAGCATGATAATAGAAAAGGCTCAACGATTGATCCAGCATGTTAACACCTTCCATGTTCAGTTCAACAAAGCAGGCAAGTTCAGCAGGTGCAGACTCAGCCAGCAGATTAGCATGTACGAAAAACAAACAACAACAACAACAACAACAACAACAAAAACTTGGTTGCTGAACGTCCTTAATTTAACCAGTTTAACCACTAATACAACATCTTAAGTTTTCATATTTTATATATTTCATATTTTTTTCTGACCTAAAAAATCTTTGGATGAGAAGGAAAATGTTTTAAGTTTTCTTCATGCACTTACCTGTGACAAAACTGTTCTAAGATCAAAAAGCCTTTTCTTGCTGTACTACTGTAGTAATTATAAAAGTATATTCATCTACTGAGTATGCCACATTACAGATATTACTTTGTTGTTCGGTTTTAGGGGTTTATGTTATCATATCAATTAGTTTTACAAAGTTTTTTTTATTGTTTCCTTTTTTTCAGCAGGATATATTTTCTTCCCAAAAAAGTATTCAGTATTGTGCTTATTTTCAAACTTTATATCATCAGCATTTTCACGCTTTACAAAATAAAAAAATCAGATAAATGAAACCTTCATTTATATTTCTATATTTTGATCAGTGCAGCAAAACTGTAGACAATTAATTGTCAGTGATACTGAAACATAGGTGTAATTTTGTATAAGTTTCATTTTTAATATGGACAAAATGTTTGTTTTTTTAATGTAGTTTTTGTTTGGGCGTTATCTTGGACTTAGTGTGAAACAGAAAGAGGAACTATTGGTTTGCTTAAGATCATCACAGCTTTTCCTGAACAGTACAATTCAACAGAACACTTGACGGCGGATACAAGAGGTAGGTTTCTGTGTTTAATCCCCTTTATTAGTCTCTGTTTTACACATTAAACTAAAACTAAAATCCACAGTTTCTGTCACTATAGAGAAAACAGCAAAGTTATAGTATTTAAATGTGTTGAAAAAAATCTTATTTTGTGTTTATCTTTTGTAGAAAATTGACAATGGCAAACAACATGACAAGTGATGGAGTCCATTATCTTTGTGACACTGACTTTCCCACTTTTACCGGGACACTCTTCATCTTAATCTTCATCATCAGCGTCATAGGCAACAGTCTCCTCTTATGTGTTCTTTTCATCTACGAGGGCCTGAAAAGTATCACAAATATTTTCATCCTGAACCTGGCCTGCTCTGATTTGATCTTCACCATCACACTTCCGTTCTGGGTTGTTGATCACCTACACCACTGGGTCTTTGGGGACTTTGTCTGCAAATTCATGACTGCTGCATTCTTTGTTGGTTTGTACAGCAGTGTCATTCTGCTGACTGCCATGACAGTTGCCCGTTTCATTAGGGTGGTGCTGCCAAACTGGAAAAGCAACCGTGCTAGAAGAAAGAAGTGTGCAATCGGTGCCTGTATAGCTGCCTGGATCATCAGCATCTCAGCATCCCTGAGTGATGCTATGAAAGTAAAGGTTGAACACTGGTATGGTAAAAACTATTGCCACGATGAATCTGAAGACAAGCTTGGACATTATCTCCAAGTGTCACTGTTATTCTTCCTCCCATTTGCCATCATTATTTTCTGCTATTCTGCCATCCTCAAGACAGTTTTGCAAGGTTTAAACAGAAAGAAGTCCAGGACTGTAGCTGTGCTCTTGTGTATTGTTGCAGTCTTTTTCATTTGCTGGGGGCCATACCATATTATGCTTTTAATCAAGGCTCTCAATACAAACAAAGATTGTAAGGTACTGAAACGGTTAGCAGTTGCCTACCATATTTGTGAAATGCTTGCCTATTCTCACTGCTGTATGAACCCACTGCTATATATGATCTCACAGAAGTTGCGAAAGCATCTGTTGAATCTTTTGAAATGTAAAAGTTTGTGCAGTAAGAACAAGGAGGAAGACAGTGGCCAGAAAACTTCTGGTATTCAGAATGTAGCTTTCACAGTAGAGAACTATTCTGTTAACACAGAACGACACAGTGATCCATTTAACAGTCCCTCTTGAAATTAAAAATTGTTTTGTAAAAGTATTTACAGACTGAATCAAAGGTTGTATATAATTTGACAAGTTTTGCATATAGTGTTGACATCATATACACAGATTTTGTTTTAGCCTTTTTAATGTGCAAGGTCAAAGATGTGTGTAAAATTGTGCATTTCGCTGGCGTAGTTTTATGAGTATTTTTTGTAGAAATGAAAATTTTGCTGAAATCCAGGGAAGCTTTTTTCACTTCTTCTTTTTTGTGGTATGTACTGTAAGACGAATTGTAAAAAAAAAAAATGCATTGACAGCAGTTTTCTGTGGTCACTGATAGAGTCAAAGTCGTGTGTAGTGTAAGTTTATTAAAATAATCACTGAGGGAAACCATGAAGCAGAAGGCAAGTCACCTGGGCCGTTAATCTTTCTTGTAATAAAATGTAATGTCATGTAATAAAAATGAGAAAAGTTTTGGAATAAATAGAGAGGAAAATGTATATAAATGTGTGAATATGGACATTAATATTACAGGAATATAAATCATAATCATAAATCATAATAGAAAATGACATGTGGTGTGCCTCAAGGGTCGGTTTTAGGCCCTGTACTTTTTAATTTGTATATGCTCCCTCTTGGCGGCGTCATCAGGAGGCATGGAGTGAACTTCCACAGTTACGCTGATGATACTCAGCTGTACATCTCCGTGTCTCCTGACGACACCAGACCAATGGATGCCCTTTTTAACTGTATTCTAGATATAAAATCTTGGATGGCAGAAAACTTTTTACAGCTTAACCAGGACAAAACTGAAGTTTTAATCATCGGTCCTGAGGCTCAGAGAGAGAAACTCTTGTCTAAATTACAGGCATTTTCACTATGCCCTTCACTACAAGTGAAAAACCTGGGTGTTATTCTTGACTCTGAGCTTGGTTTTATCCCACATATTAAACACGTAACCAAAATTGGATTTTATCATCTAAAAAATATAGCCAGAGTCCGCCCTATTCTCTCTCGGCCAACACGGAGATGCTGATGCATGCTTTTATTACCATTCGCATTGATTACTGTAATGCCCTGCTCTCTGGTCTCCCCAAAAGAATATTTCACCTTTGCAACTTTTGCAGAACTCTGCAGCTCGTGTGCTGGACGAAGACCAGAGGCGGGCCCACATTACACCGGTTTTACAATCGCTGCATTGGCTCCCGTGTGTTTCAGGATCGATTTTAAAGTTCTTTTATTGGTTTTAAATGTCTTAATGGTCTTGGGCCTTCTTATCTTTCAGATCTGCTTTTACCATATGAACCCTCGCAGACCCTGAGGTCCTCTGGTACTGGCCTTTTGATTGTCCCTAAAGTCAGGACACATACTCACGGAGAGGCAGCTTTTCAGTGGTTCGGTCCTCAACTGTGGAACAGCCTGCCGGAGGAGCTCAGGGCCGCAGCTCCCGGTGCAGACAGCTCCCTGCGATAGTGTTTCCTCACTTGGCTAATGCGTACCCAGCCCAATTTTACTCTTTAAGTGTGTGTGTGTGTGTGTGTGTGTGTGTGTGTGTGTGTGTGTGTGTGTGTGTGTGTGTGGAGTGGCGGGGGGGGGGGATGTGTGTATCCATGACCTTTCTGTTAATGAGAGTGTGGGGAATGAGTGGGAGGGTGGGGTGGGGTGGGGTGGGCTGCTTTTAACCATGTAAAGCACTTTGTGCTACAGTTTTTTTTTTGTATGAAAAGTGCTTTATAAATAAAGATTGATTGATTGATTGATTGATTGATTGAAAAAAAATTACAATATGTTAAAGCTTGGACATATGGAATAAATTATGCTTAACTGACAATTCATTGAGGTTTGCAGGTATTCTACAGGTATGCTAACTCTTTGTTTCACTGACTCACAGTGACCCTGGACTCACTTTATCATTTATAGATCTCTGATGTCATCTCATTGTTCTCAAACACACCATTTAAATTGCTCCACTTTATTAAAATTCCATTAAGCCTTCTAATTTTTCTTCCATATAGTTGATTTCATATTTTTTAAAACTGTTTTTGATGACAAGACACATATGCTGACATGCTGGATAAATGTTATGATCATTCTGGATGCTTTTGAGCAGCATTAGTTTCATCTAGCTGTGACTAATATAAACCTGCCACAAAAAGTGAGGAAAGTTTTGCTGTGCTGGAAATGTTGTAATATTCTTAAGCAAGCTGAGAGTTTCTCTGTCATAATCTGTAGGGTGTGTAGATTGGAAGGTGAGTTGGACCCAAATGCAGACATGAGCAGGCAAAGGTTAACAAAGCGAACTGTGTATTTGGTAGATGGCAAAAAAGGAATGAAAGCAACAAATATCCAAATCGGTGAAACAAAAGTCCAATGGGGAAAACAGAAAACTAAACATGTAGGAAAAAACACAATGAGGTGGCATGACGAAACACACTAGGACTGAGAAACTCAAAGGACAACAGAAAAAGGAACTACAACAGATACTCTGACAAAGGATAAAGGGAGACTTTATCCCCTCCCCACAGGAGGGTGATTAGGGGAAGTGGAGAGAAAGACATGTCTGCAGAGTCATGACAGGCGAGACAAAGCAGGAAGCATAAACACAGAGAGACTAAGATACACAAACTTGACATTGACAAAACTTTAACATACATGGAGACATGACAGACTTCAAGGAGACACAAAAATAAAACACAGACAGATGTCTAAAGGAGCAGGAGGAGAACTGACAGACAAAGTCATTTCTGACCAAACTAGAGACATAAAATAACAGAACAGGGAACTAGCGGGAATTTAAAAAAAAAAGTCATAAGCACAAAGAAACCCAAACATAATTAACAGAGTCTGCAAACAAAGCCCACATCACAAAATCTGTAATGAAACTGCAAAAGCTCAAAACCCTTGGTCACCTGACCCATAAACATGACATCCTCTTTTTGTTTTGAATCAACTCAGACATGCTTCCTTAACTACAACAATTTACTTAAATGTTTTTGTCAGTAAGAAGAAATGGGTGCCTAAGTTGGTGCACCAGCAAGTGGCAAGAATTGGCTCAAAGCTAACTCTGATTCTGGCTATGGACCAAGAGATGCATCAGTGTATTCCACAATCCTTTTCTATCTGACATTTCTGCTGATGAAAAACCACTGTGTGAAGAATTGAGGAGTCATGGATAAGACAGTTTAAATATATATAAAACTGCTTCAGTGAAACTAAAGGTCAAAGGTAAAAACATAAAGGATATATGACTTTGACTATGACTGATTTCTACTCCAGGCAACTAGAGTGCGGTGCTCTTCTCAGTCCTTTTTCGCTAATCTCCCTCATTCACTTACTCTCTGTAGCTTTCCCTCTTTTGCTCTCTCCTTACCTCCTCCTCTCCTGCATGCAGGCATCACTACATTGTTCATCTAGTTTAATATAAGGATCACTTTAGCCTTAAGGTGATTTTGGTTTCAAATGCTTACTTTCTCCCAGGGAAACCTCTATGTTTTGCTGTGCTTCGTGCTTTCCTCTTAGATCTTCCCTTGGCTTCAGTTACACTCTGGAACCATGTTGGAATATAAAAAGCTGTTAAGATGATAGGGCCTTGCTTTCCTCCACCATCTTGTGGAGCAGACTGATAAAAGCACCACAATGTAGGAACCCCGTTAGATGTCTGCTCTGGCCATAATATCCTGCAGTTTCTGCATCTCACTCTCTGAAAAACATAAACTAAAATAAATTCCCCCTTTAGTTACAACTATTATAGCAAGGTGTCATCTTGGTAAATAAGTGAAAGTTTTCTGGCTGGGTCACACTAGGAACCTTCTTAGTGGACTTTGAAGTACTCTGTACCACCTACAGAAAATGTCAGCTATTTTTAGGACAGAAAAAGGAAGTCGAAATAGCACAAAAATGTACAAATATTTACAGTAATGTGCAAACATGACCCAGTCATGAGTTTCAGAGAATACTGAAATGTAAGTATACCGTCAGAGTCTAAGGAAGTGTTTAAGAGAGGAAGAGAAACACTGAGCACCAACAACCACAGGGGACTTTCAGTTTTACAAATGATGAAATAGGGATTTACTAATACCTTACCAATGCTTAATAGTGTGTCATTTACCATATCTTATGGTGTAACAAGTTATTACAAAATAAATGTGAAACTCTTTGTGCAACTAAACTGTCTAACAATATGCAGATTTAATGGGCAAAGGGTATTTTAACATTATAGTTTCATCATAAAGAATAATGTAAAATTTCCTGCTTCAAACTCAGTATGAACACAGAGAGAATGCAGAGGTAACTACAGGAATGGCCTGTTTAGGATGGAAACATGGTTATTTCCCTTGCAGAATACCTGTCTGAGGGTTCTCATATTATAAATGTAGAACTTGTTACAGGGATGTCTGTAACAGTATAGCAGTGCAAACCTGAATATCAACACAAATACGGATATGTGATCTCTCATCCTCCCATAAGCAACATACATGTATGTTGCTTACTTGAACAACAGCACCTGAAATGACATGGCCTCCTAAAATTAGCCAGAACAGACTGAATTAGGATAACACAAAAACATGTTGGTGTTATTTTTCATGGTATTGCATCGGGTTTACTGAGTAATTACACTTTGATTCATTTTTTACAAGTATTAGTCTTTAGCAGGAGCTTAATCTTAGCCAGTATAGAAGGAGCTTAGTCAATAGGGATATTTTAGCTTTCAGTAAATTATTGCCCGCTGCTTATACTACAAGGATGCAAGTGTGACACTCACATGATGTCCTCTAGTGGACCAGCCAGTGTATTACATATTTTTTCCATGTTACTGGGCTGCTGGTCTTTAGTGAAATGAACTGACTGCATGTTCGTTTATAAGCTAATTTAATTATTATTAGTAATCACCTGTACAATAGCACTGATACTGGGTTGTATGAAGACCAGCATAAACTGCAGTGGGTCAAAAACGACAAATTAATGCAGCCTCATCATTTGGATGGATCCTGCACTCCACCTGAGAATGACTATATATAATGTAAATGCAGTTTGCAGTTGAAATTAGGATTAGATGCTTTGTATTAGAATCAGATAAATTACCTGAAATTTATATCAGCATCAGATTTGTTATAACAAATAAAGCTGTAACTTTTCAGATCACTTTCCTTAACACTTCTTTTGCTGATGTCTGACAGTCAGAAATTACTGATGATTGGGTCTTTATCTTTATTGCTGGTTGCTTATTGCTATCATTTGATTAAACATGAATCTACTAATTTGTTCATTTATATGGTGTATTTTTCAGGTTAAAAAAGGAATGTGACCTTAGTGATTTTAACTTTTTAAAATCACTAAGCTGGCTCAAGGACAAGGACTCAGTTAAATGTTACCCATTTTGGTACTTTCACAGCTACATCAGGCGTAACATGAAATATGTTGTTTTGACATTATATTTTGCACAATTTGCAACAAATTATGTCCCCAAAACTCTGGTAAATCATGTTTGTGTGATTCATTTGAATGCAATTTAAAGTTGCTTATTGTTTTCTTTGTGAGTTGATCTCTGTGTAGAGATGTAGCTTAAACAGGAAGCTGTTTTCACTTCTCTGTTCCCACAAAATGATTTTGGTATGTCACAATAAACTGGACTGGAAAAAAAATGCACAAACAGCACTTTTCTTTGGTTCATGTTAGAGTGAAATTAGTGTGAAGTTCACGTGCATTAACACTATCACTGAGAGAAGCCTAGCCTGACACATGAGCACATGCACAAGGTAAGGAGTCGATTTATGTAAATGGGAACGTTTGGGAAAAAATGTAATAAAAAATCCAAGAATATGGAGTGAAACTTATATTACAAGAATGTGAATCGATATTTTAGATAGACTCTTAAATAATCACCATGAGAAAAAAAAACAACATTTTGATGTTGTTATGTACACAATAACACTTGTTGTGACCATTTTTTCAACGACTCACTATAACTCTTACAGAATAGGTTTATGTGTCATTTATGGTTATTATAGTGCTGCATATATGATACATGATACATACGGAATTGTGATATTTCTAATAAACATCATCAATAAGCATTCTGATCACTTTGACTGTTTATGGTTTGCCTTACAAAAAAGGCAGTATAACACAACCTCTTAAACACTTTAAGACAGTTCAAGTTGTGTATTAAAGAAATGAATCTGTTATGTTAGGCTCCATTAGTCTTTATCTAGGTTTGCCTAAAAAATAATTACACTATTAATGTATATGCTACTACTACTACTAATTATTATTATAACAATAATATATTCAGTAATGTCCTCAAAAAGACTCATAAATAATGGCCTCAAACGGTGATTTTAAACTCTTAATTAGACGAAAAGCAGTGAGGTTGAGCTTCATCATGGTTTCACTAGAAGGGATCCCAACCCCAAATACACATTACAAATGTTTCGTGATCATGAAGCAACAAGCTGCAGTGGCTTCTGGACTTGGCAGATCCCCAAGGGGATCGGAATGAATGTACATGCACTTGGCAGGTGGTCGTGAGTGTAATTAGAATGAGGTTGGACAGTGAGAGAGATGCATTTGATGCTGAAGGATTGTCCTGAAACCTGACAGCAGTGTGTAGAAGGTGGATGAAAGGAACCGGTGTCTAAATTAGACAAAACTGATGCCACTGTGTTCACCTTTACTGTACACATTATGATTCACAGGAATAGATAGGGATAGGATACAAGCGCAAAATTGATATGTTGAATAAATATTATGATTACCGGTACTTTGAATTAACTGCTATTACATTATAAAGCACTCATGGTATTTCTTATAAACATTACAGTATAACACAACAGTCGCTCCAAATGACAGATTTCCAAATCATAACCTTTTAACTTTCAACAGTGTTGAAGTTTGTATAGTGTTGTGTCTATTACACTGGACTGGATTAGTTTTTATCGAGATTTGTCTGATAGATTTCAACCACAACAAAGAATGTAATAATTTATGTTTTGTTTTTTTGTTTTTTTAAACTAACCTTATATCCTCACTTTTTCAATAGATCAGCAGCCATTTCCTTACAAGACCTCAACAAGTAAATAATGGCCTTGAGCAGTGACGAGTTTACACTCTTTAATGAGACTGAAAGCCGTCAGGATGACTTTCCACTGTCGGCACTCGAATGCTATTGTGCTGCTGCCATTATTCTTTTCTTCTGCATCAGCCTGTCCGGAAACAGCTTCCTGTTGTGGGTCCTCCGAAAAGAACAAGCTTGGAAGATCACTCCCGATATCTTACTTCTGCAACTTACAATAGCTAACCTTTGCATCACTGTGACCTTGCCATTTGAGGCCTGTAATTTACTCCATAGCTGGATCTTTGGAGAGTGGGCCTGTGGATTCATGACAGCAGTTTATTATCTAGGACTGTACGCCTCTATTTTAATCCTCACTGTCATGTCGTTGCATAATTATTTTTCTTTTGTTCAGGTTTCATGTCTGTGTGCACAGGTCTCAAGAAAATGTGGTGTCCTCATTACTAGCATCTTGGTATGGCTGGTATGTGCTGCTGCAAGCATTAAGCAGTTCATGTGTACCGAAGTCATATTTGAGGTTCAAGTGTGTCTGTTTGCATGGACCCAAGCTGAATTCTACACAGAGTTTTGCCTTTTTTTTCTCATTCCTTTCCTTGTCACTACTGTCTGTCATGTCCACATGTGGATAATGATGAAACAGGGCAAGATAAACAGGCACCAACTGCCTTCAAAAGTGATTTTCGGGGTAATTTTTGGGACTTTTCTTTGTTTGACTCCTCTGCATGTCTGGGACTCTGTAATGTCACTTATAATCTGGGGTTTTTTGAAACATACACATGCAGTGATGGAAGCATTGCACTTTTCATGGTTTATCCTTTATCCTCTGTCTCAGTTCTGCTGTTGCCTTAGTCCTCTGCTCCATATAATTGGAGCACAAAGTTTTAGGAGGTATCTCCCCATGCTACGTAATCCTTTATCACAAAGCAGAGACGTTAGTAACGATGGGAGTTCAGTTGCATTCATTACTCTAAAAACCACTGAAGAAATGTGAATTTGTGATGCTTAGCACTAACTATGCATTAGATTTTAGTTCAGATAAGATATTACTAGATCTCTAATTAGATTAGATCAAAACAAACAACAATTAAATTGAATGGCAGCTGTTTATAACAAAGACTGACTTTTGTTAATGTGAGGATTGAGGAGGATATTATGCAGTGGTTAGAGCTGACAAATATACCAAAGAGACTCAAACCGCCAAAATTTACAAGGACAGGTTTCTTGTGACTCATTCAGATTGTAGGATCAGAAGGAACTCAGACTGTTCTGGTGTCAGAGTGGGGTCATACCAGTGACTGTAAAGGTTTAACTGAAATAAGAAGTGTGAAACTTTCATTTGACATACTGATATGTAATGTGCTGTGTTTCATAAAGTTTTTTTAATGTAGTCATCTGTGTTGATCTAATCACTGATCAAACTCTACTGTGATCAAGTTTGTTTTTATTTTAATTATTATCTTTTGCATATTTACCTTTGCTTATGTATTGAGAAGAGATATTTTACTGTTATTTTATCACTGCATTAGAATCATATAATAAGCATTGCATTAAAGCATTTATTGAAGCTATTGACATTACATTAACGTTTGTATTACAGTGATTGTTATAACCTCATGTTAATCTTCTATTTACAGGTGTTGGTATAATCATATAATCTTTCATTACAGGTGTAACCATGATCATCTTTATACATATTGCCACTTGGTGCTTATTATGGAGTTGTGCTCAAGTCAGTAAGGGTTAAAAGCTACAGTCAGCGGGATGTCTGGCTGATCTATTGAGGGAAGTGACGTAGAGCGCAGAAGGCCGCACATGCTTACAAAACACATATACCATGTTATTCATCATTATCCTTTATTCATTTATATTCTTTTTATTAAGCTTTGAATAGTGGCATTTGATTAGAACATTTATTCAACATATTACATGTATGGTTTCAGTTAGGTTATTGCACACATGAAGAGTTGGCCTCTGTCCTTATAGACAGAGTGGATGCTGAGGTCGAGACGCACACACACGCACACACACAAGCAGCAGTTAAACTCATGTGTAGGGGAGAGTTCAAATATTTAAATAATAGTTTGCAAGGCCTTGTAGCTGTTTGATTATGTTTGCAGGAGAGACTGTTTGTTCTAGGGGATAAGCAGAGTTAGAAGATTACTGGGAAGGATCTGGCCTCGGGAAGAAGATGATGTTCTTTTAATGTGTTAAAAGTTGTCAACATTGATTGTATTGTACCTACTTTACGCATGAGGGGGCGTTCCAATACCCTGATGTTCATAAAAACTATTGTTGTGTGGTTTTCGGTGAGAGATCTGGTGCTGTCTGCGTACAGTGTCCCATCTCCCACACGTGTGTTCATTAAAATCACCGTTTGACTTGACCTGGCCGGACCAGTGTTGTTATTCTGGTTTTCCTCTTGTATCCATCCCCAATATTTTGAACCCGTAACAGTTTGGGGGCTCGTCCTGTGGTATTGGGGTGGAAATTGAATCTGGAGGCTTGGACGGTCCGAGGTGGTCGAACGGACAGGCGCGAGCCAGTGGTCTGAAGTGAATTATCTATATTTCAGTTTCTTATTTGCCAAGTCAAAAATTTATGTTTCTAAAATCTGCATGTCATTGCTGCACTTTCATTTGATGTGATGCTTTTGTAAACATGAAAATGTTTCTGAAATCCTGTGAAGGCAACGTTTGTAGTTGCCTTCTGTACAGGGGAATTCCACACACACTGGGTGGTACCACTTTCCCCGAAACATGCATTCAATGTGAAAGAAAAATGAGAGTCTTGAGAGTTGAGTCATCTTTCCCATCTCTGACACTGTCAGAACATTTGCCCTCCAGCTTCATAACTCTAAAGGGTCCCAGCATAGCCAAATCCAGTTTGCCACCTTATCGCTACTCTTGCCTTATATTTTTTCACAAAACAAGGTCTCCCACCTAAAAACTAACCTTCTCTCCCCTTTTTGCCTTTCTCCTGCAGATAATTTCTTAGTTGCTTTTGGCATTTTTGTTCACTTCGGCATACACCACATCCTGGGATGAGGCCCTCACAAACTTCTTCATTGAAATGATGGTGCAGACCCTTTCTTCTTTAATCTGCCAATAGAATGACACTGAGTAACCAGAACCGGATTAAAACATTTTCTGTCTTTGTATTCCTTTGGGATCTCCGATGGAGACCTTGCCTCCCTGCCAAACATGAGAAAATAGGGGCTGTACTTGTACATGTAGTCACATGCTTTTTGTTCGGAGTCCGAAACATAGTGGACTGCAGAAATTTGTCCCTGCTCTTTGGCTGGTCAGTCACCAGTTTATTAAGGCATCTGAAATTTGGTAGCACGCATAAGAAAAATATACTAAATATGCAGTTTTGTGACATAGTTACAACACAAAATATATGGCAGTACTGCACCTCTGAATTGTGCCATTTAATTTTTCCACAAGGCCATTTGTTTGGGGTGAGAAGAGGCTTGTTTTGATGCCCAGAGTTTCACACAAGCCATAGTTGACCTTGAAAGATTGATCACATTAGTCATCACAGCTGAAATTACATATTAGCTTCATTTATTAATGCCGTACCTTGTTGCAAAACTCTGAGCCCTGGTCTGTTAGCAGTCTTTTAGGTGCACCAAATGTGTAAAAGAAATCAAGAATACAACTGGTGACCTCATATGCTGTTTTGCTTTTTAGTGGGTAGGCCTCTGCCCATTTGGTGAAATAATCAACCATGACACAAATATATTGATTACCACCATTTGTTAAGGTTATTTTACGCACAAGATCCATCCCAACGGGCTCAAAGGACTCTGTGACCTATGAGGAAAAAAGACAAGGGTGTTATATTACTTTTGATGAATTTGAACAATATCAAGTATTCTGTCTGCGTTGCTGTACCTCTATTGGAATGTATCCTTTTTTTCCCTTGATTTTGGCCTGCTTACACTGGCACTGTGGGCACTGAACAACCTATTGATAAATCGAGTAATAATTAAACATTTCTAGAAATCTGGCCAAATTTATTAAACCCCCCAAAATGTGACTATCCAGAGTTGGAACCAGGAAGTAGAGTAGCAGTCTTACACGCCTCTCTGCAGACTCTCTTCTCCTGTTATCCCCACAAAAACCCATCTCCTTTGAGACTGTCAGCTCCCAAACAGACAAAAGAACGAACTAAAAACCAGCAACAAACAACTTAAACATAAGAAAAAAAAAAAAAAAAGAAAAAAAAAAAATCACAAAGAAAGAACAATACAGCATCCACATATGAACCAAAGAGTAAAACAATAAAATGTGGACATCTACATGGATGTGAGTGATTTTAACATCCATGTAGATGCTAAAAATGACAGCCTCAACATGGCATTTAATCTGTTATTAGACTCAATTGGCTTCTCTCAAAATGTAAAAGAACCCACCCACCACTTTAATCACACTCTAGATCTTGTTTTAACATATGGCATAGAAACTGAACATTTAACAGTGTTTCCTGAAAAACCTCTGCTGTCTGATCATTTCCTGATAACATTTAGATTTACAATAATTGATTACACAGCAGTGGAGAGTAGACTTCATCACAGTAGATGTCTTTCTGAAAGTGCTGTAAGTTTAAGAATATAATCCACCCACTGTTAGCATCTTCAATGCCCTGTACCAACACAGAGTAGAGAAGCTACCTGAACGCTACTCCAACAGAGGTCGATTATCTTGTTAATGATTTTACCTCCTTACTACGTACGACTCTGGATACTGTAGCTCCTGTGAAAAAAAAGGCCTCAAATCAGAAGTACCTGACTCCGTGGTATAATTCTCAAACACGTAGCCTAAAGCAGATAACTCGAAAGCTGGAGAGGAAATGGCGAGTCACAAATTTAGAAGATCATCATTTAGCCTGGAGAAATAGTTTGTTGCTTTATGAGAAAGCCCTCCGCAAAGCCAGAACATCTTACTACTCATCACTAAATGAAGAAAATAAGAACAACCCTACGTTTCTCTTCAGCACAGGCTGACAAAAAGTCAGAGCTCTACTGAACGTTAACTAGTAATGACTTCATGAACTTCTTCACAAATAAAATTTCAACCATCAGAATCATCTCACAGATGTAATATTATCTACAGCTACTTTGAGTACTATTGATATTCATTTAGACTCTTTTCCTCCAGTTGATCTTTCTGAGTTAACTTCAATAATTAATTCCTCCAAATCATCAACGTGTCTTTTAGACCCCAATCCTACAAAACTGCTCAAAAGAAGTCCTGCCATTAATTGATGCTTAAATCTTAAGTATGATCAACCTATCTCTAATAATCGGCTATGTACCACAGGCCTTCAACGTGGCTGTAGTTAAACCTTTACTTAAAAAGCCATCTCTAGACCCAGCTGTCTTAGCTAATTATAGGCCAATCTCCAACCTTCCTTTCATATCAAAAATTCTAGAAAGGGTAGTTGTCAAACAGCTAACAGATCATCTGCAGAGGAATGGCTTATTTGAAGAGTTTCAGTCAGGTTTCAAGCTCATCGCAGCACAGAAACAGCTTTAGTGAAGGTTACAAATGATCTTTGTTACGACCCGGCTCGTAATGACCGTAACCAGCGCAGGATGTCACGCGACTTCCCACGCCCAAACAGACACAGCCACAGCGTTAGATTTTTAACAATAATTTATTTACACTAATGGCACAATGGGGGAGTATACACTTCGGGGTAAGCCAAGGCCAAAACAATAAACAAAACTCAACCTATGCTTCGGTTCCCCTCTAACCTGTCCACGGAAAAGAAAACAAAGAAATAACACAGACTGACCTCCCTGGTCTAAAAAACACAGGAGAAAAGAAGGCATCTCAAAATAATCGGCAGCTCACCCCTACTTACTCCGCACCTCACACACATGCCCGACTTTATGCCAAAAGACTGTAGCTGCGGCCGCGCCGTCTGGACCAGAGGCAGGTGCATGGGAAGTCTGCCACACATCCCAACCAGTGCAGCTCTTCAGTCGCCCTTTTGTAGCTCACGGCCACCGCAGGAACCAGTCACATCAGGCCGGTCATTAGGTCCACCAATCACAGCCGAGCCCCTGCACAGGTGAATTTACATACATACGTCACACAACAGATAAACCAACAGCACACGTAACATCTTCTTATGGCCTCTGACAGTGGACTCATCTCTGTGCTTGTCCTGCTAGACCTTAGTGCTGCGTTCGATACTGTTGACCATAATATTCTATTAGAGGGATTAGAGCATGCTGTAGGTATTAAAGGTACTGCACTGCAGTGGTCTGTATCATATCTATCTAATAGACTCCAATTTGTTTATGTAAATGGAGAGTCTTCTTCATACACTGAGGTTAATTATGGAGTTCCACAATTCTGTTTACATTATACATGCTTCCCTTAGGCCAGGGGTGTCCAAACTCCGGCCCGTCCATTTTTAATTGGCCCGCAAGTAATTTCATAAATAGAATAGAAAATGGCCCGCACTTCAACTTTTACTTGAGTGTATTGCACTTCTTAGCTTTAACACCAGGGGGAGCTGCTGTTGCTCAAGGCAGTTGCTCCACCAAAAAGGACAACCACAGAAGAAATTTACCCCAAGTTACTGAACATGGCAGAACCAAAGAAGCGAAAGGTAGAAAGTGAATGCAGAAAATTTCAGACACGGTGGGAGAGTGAATATTTCTTCAAAGAATTAAAGGGGACGTGTCTGTTTGATCTGCACTGAAACTGTGGCAGTTATGAAAGAGTATAATGTACGACGTCATTATGAAACCAAACATCAGACCTAAGCATCCTACACTGGTGCTGAGCCAGAGCAGAAATTAAAGCAAATGCTAGCTGTCCTGCAGGGTCAGCAGCAGTATTTTTTTCGTGCTCAAATTGTCCAGGAAAAGGATACAATAGCCAGCTATGAGGTCCCCCAACTCATCGCAAGACATGGCAAGCCTTTTTCAGATGGAGACCTCATAAAACGCTGCCTCGTTAAAGTCACCAAAATAATGTGTCCGGAAAAAGTGCAGGACTTCAACAACGTCAGCATGTCCAGAAATACAGTTGTGCGACGCACTGAAGACTCGTCAGCCAACATTAAACTGCAACTGTCTGATAAAGCTTGTGCTTTTGAATTTTACTCCATCGCATGCGATTAGAGCACCGATGCCACAGACACCTCACAGCAGCTAATTTTTGCGGGGAGTGGACGAGAGCACGAGCACTTTAGGTGAGTAAAAAATATATTCCACAGTACCCGTGTGTTAATAAGCATCCATGTGCAGGTACACATGCTTCAAATATCAATAATGCGCATCAATTCTGTCACTACCCTGCTTTTGCGCACCACCCAGATAGCAAGGAAACATTGAAACAATGTTTAGTCAATATCAGGCAACGTCATTGAATCAACGTTGAGGTGTGACGTACTTTCTTACATGCGTTTTTCTTGTTAACACACAGAGTACACACCGCTGTGCACAGCGCACACACACGCAAAGTCAGCTGATCTCATCTGATGCAGATCTGCTCCTTGATCAAGTGACATTTGTCTGGATTTTTGCCACGAGTGGCGTACGATGAGCACCGCAGCTGGATGGCCCGATTTACATACCCAGCGTAGTTGATACTCACTACTATACTCACTACTGTTATTAAGTCCAGTTCAGTCTGTTAATGTTGATAATCGTTTCAAACGAACGTTAATAGATGTTTTGCTAAGCCTAATAACTTAAATAACAAACTTGAAATGTACCCGTCCCATTTTCCCCTTTGTTTTTTTCTCTGTGCTGTAAATCTTCTGTCTAAGAAGAAATCTGAGGCTGCTGTTCTGAGATTGAACTATCAAAGCTTTTTCTGAATAAATCAATAAAGATCCATTTATGGAAAGCTGTGATGAAGGCAGTTTTGTCTTTAATTATATTCAACAATATAACACATTTGACCACTTTTAAGTGATTTTTCTAACTTTAATACAGTAAAGTTAAGGTTATATACCTAATTTCTAGTAAGTGGCCCAGCCCCTCCTATATTTTTATGTATGTGGCCCTCAGTGAAAAAAGTTTGGACACATCATCAGAAGGCATAGTATACATTTTCACTGCTATGCAGATGACACCCAGCTCTATCTCTCCATGAAGCCAGATAACACACACACACACACACCGATTAATTAAACTGCAGGAATGTCTTAAAGACATAGAGACCTGGATGGCCGCTAACTTTCTGCTTCTTAATTCAGATAAAACTGAGGTCATTGTGTCACGGCTAGCAGGGCACGCTGTGTGAGTTTTAATAGAGGACCCAAGATGCAGGCGGCTTCAGACGCGAGTGAGCTTTATTAATAAGGATGGACACACAAACCAGAGTGTAGCAGGCACAAAACAAACCTAAGAGAAACCTAAACTAGGAAAACTAACGCAACTAACCGGAAACCGGAACGGAGATTCAGGGAAGCAACACAGACAAACCAGCAACAGGCAAGAGAACACACATGGCTTAAATACTCACAGGAGTAAACATGGGATGGGAGACAGGAGGGGAACACACCTGGGAGAAATCAGGGCTGATGAGACACAGACATAAAGCTGAGAACACTCACATGACACAGAGACCTTCAAAATAAAACAGGAAACTCACAGTCACAGAACCAGATAAGACACTGAACTTAACAGACAGATTCCCAAGCAGACACTGTGACACCATGGACAGACAGAGGGAACACAGAGAAGTGGGAGCAGGCAGGCCCGGAACAGAAACCTAACAAATGGCAAACCTTACCAAAAGACATAACCAGAATAAACAAGAACATAAAATAATATATGGAAACACAAAACACTGAGTCGTCAGACTAAGGACCATAACACATTGTATTCGGCCCTGAAAATCTTAGAAATATGGTATCTAACCAGATTCTTACTCTGGATGACATCAACTTGGCCTCCAGTAACACTGTGAGAAACCTTGGAGTCATTTTTGACCAGAATATGTCCTTCAGTGCACATATTAAACAAACATGTAAGACTGCTTTCTTCCATTTGTGCAGCATCTCTAAAATTAGAAATATCCTGTCTCAGAGTGACGCTGAAAAACTAGTTCATGCATTTATTACTTCTGGGCTGGACTACTGTAATTCATTATTACCAGGATGTCCTAAAAACTCCCTGAAAAGACTTCAGTTAATTCAAAATGCTGCAGTAAGAGTACTGACAGGGATTAGAAAGAGAGAGCATATTTCTCCTGTATTGGCTTCCCTTCATTGGCTCCCTGTTAAATCCAGAATTGATTATTGATATTGATTATTGATTATTGTGGGGTCTACTTTACAATATAAAGCGCTTTGAGGTGACTGTTGTTGTGATTTGCCGCTATATAAATAAAATTGAATTGAATTGAATTGAATATAGACTGTATATAGCTACTAATTCTCTCCAGCTGTTCTGATCAATTACCTATATTGGCTCCAAGTGTTCCTAGCAAACACTGCATGATTGTCCCAGGTGACTATAGTTAAACAATTGCAATATACAGAATCACAGAAAAGACACAGGCAGACTATGCTGACAGAATGAGTTGTTAGAACACTAGTGAAATATTTCTGTGTAATATATTTGTGAAATACATTTTTCTTTGTTGTGAAATAACATAAACAAAAGGAGTGGTGATTTCTAAAATGTCAAGTGTATGGTAAGCTGAAAATAAATACACAATTGCATTTCATGTAGTTGAATGGTTTATTGGAATGAACTGAAAACACTGAAAGTTACAAATGTATTGTGCAAGAAACAAATTCAAATGTGGTCATAGAACCAGGTGCAGATGTGTGTCACAAGTTAATCTGGTAGTAGGCTGTTGCACTTAGCCATAGGTGGCAGTGGTAACTTTTTTTTTTATAACTTTGTGTATATAATTAGACATGTTCTGGAGGAAAACATAGAAGCATCGTGTCTTCATAACTCCACTCTTCACCTGCTTTTACAGGTCGGTAAACGGTGTTCTGACCGAAAATGTTGTTTTATGTTAGCACTGTTACCCATGTTAATGTAAACAAGAGGAAGGCGGATTGGTGTGCCTCTACACCCCTTGAAGGCTCTGAGTTTCGTTTGTATCGCTCCAATTAAAATGTGTTCCTGTTGAGATGTGGATTCTTACTGTTATGGTTAAAAGTAACTGAGTTGATTAGCTGAAGTAACATAAGCACTCTGAGTAATCCTGTGAAACCAAGAGATGCACTTGAAGGGTTGATTCAACATGCTGGATTTTCACGATACACTGTGAATAAAATAATAATCAACAATAATCATTAAAAACAAACTAATGGAAGAGAGAAAGAAATTCAAAAGCCAAAAACTGGGAAAGAAGTGTAAGATTGGGTTACACCCTTGAAGAATAGTGAGTGTCAGTTCACTTATTTTGAATAAAGATTAATGTCAGGGATCAGCTCATGTTACAGTAATGTGAGGTCTAAGTAAAATGGAGAAGTTTAAGCTGATCATCTTTACTTTAATGGCCAGACAGTGACAATACCAGATTATTAGTGACACATGCAGCTGCCTGACCACAAACTCAAATGTCAGACATGGGGTTTCATTTAAGAGTGTGAAACACCTACATGCTGTAGGAGTCTGCAACTTCTAAAGAATGGAAACTGTTTTTTCTAGTGGTTAACCAATTAAGTGGGTCTTGTTCCAGTTTAACCTTCTTGTTTGACACATGCATGCATCTTTTTGTACGTTACCTTTTATGCTAGAAAGAAGAACTGTGCACCTGCCTGGGAAATCCGCATCTCAACATCACTGCAGAATGATATAAAAATTTCCAGTTGTGTTAAAAAGTTGTGACGAGGTCCTTCTATGAAGAAAGACCTGATGTCAACCCCTATTATTCATCCCAGTTACCATAATTGTTTTCAAATATTCTGTTTTCCCTTTTTAATTTGCTATCAGTGCAAAAATGTTAATTTCACTGGTGCACTTTCATTTATTGTGATGTTTTGGTAGAAGATAACGCTAAAGTTCAGCGTCTGTGAAGGTTCTCAGTCATCCAGGTCATCGTAGTCTGATTCTTTAGAACAATTCTCCACTGGACTCGCCCAGGTTGTTACCTCATGGCCCCCCTTCTGATATCACTTCACCTGCTGAAAAAGTAAGACGTAAAGACCGTTACTGGACTATTATTCATTCAATCCTCGGAACCACCCTGACTCTCCTGTCCCTCTGTTTCAGTGCCCTAGACCACCAGCTCTCGAACCACAGTTCTGTGTCAATCCTGTGTGCCTGTATCCAGTCGCTCCAGCCTCGAGCCCACTGTTTATATATACTGATTTTAATTATACCCAGTCTAGAATCTAATAGCTTTTGTTAACTATTCATACCTAGTCCCCGTGCTGTATCTGCTGTTGGGTTTACCTCTAGTCTCGTTTCTGAGATACTAGAGCCAGCTGATCTGTTCCCAACAAGAGCAGTACTAATCATAAATACTGTGCTAATGTTTAGCAGGTGTCACTGCTTGGCCATCAGAGACGAGAGGTAAACCCAACAGCAGATACAGCTGTTGATATCAGAAGGGGGGCGATGAGGTAACAGCCTGGGCGAGTCCAGTGGAGAATTGTTCTAAGGAATCTAAGGCTACGTTCACACTGCAGGCGAAAGCGCATCAAATTCGATTTTTTTGACCCTATGTGACCCATATCCGATCATGGTATGACAGTGTGAATGGCACAAATCCGATATTTTCAAATCCGATCTGGGTCACTTTCGTATGTGGTACTGAATCTGATACATATCCGATTGTTTTAGAAAGCGACTGCTGTTTGAACGGTCATGTCGCATTAAATCCGTCTTTTACATCACTGACACAAGACAGACGCCAATTATCAGCGCCGGAGAAGCGCCCGAGAAGACATCGCGAACGCTTCCTGGCCATCCAGTGTAGATGTCAGTGAAACTGTTGGGAAGACAACGTTGGAGAAACGTGAACATTTTATTTGTACTGTATAATCTGCAGATTCTGACAGAAATCTGCAACTATCCTTTGAAGCACCGCTCCTCTAAAACAGCAATAAGGATCATTATTAGGTTATCTACATTATTATGTAAATAACAAAATAACTTAAAGCAAAAGTTGGGAAACGTGAAGTCCGAAGTCTTTATATTAAGGGCCATCGGTCAAAAAATATTGTTTGCTCTGGGTCTAAACAGAGCGCGTTGTCTGTGTGACATCTTCTTTTGGCCGCTTCGAGCGTTCACACTAGAGCTCGTTTGCTGTCGCATTTTATTTGTAGTGTGAACAAGCAGACAAAAAAATCGGATTTGATCAAAAAATCGAAATTGAGCATTAAGACCTGCAGTGTGAACGTAGCCTTAGGAGCTTCAAGCTCCTTAGGCTAAAGTTCAGCAAAACTTTGTTTGCTTCTCTGTTCTAACTACAATTTTTAGCATGTGATGATAGGCTGGGTTGAAAAAAATTGCACTGAAATCACTTTTCTGTGGTCTCTGATAAGAGTGAAACTAACCTGTGTGAACTGTAGGCTTGTTAACACTTCAGGGAAACAGTAAGAAGCACCCACATTGATGGAAACCAAATCAACGAGGTAAGATCTCCTTGACATTTTATAAATTTTACACGTGGAATTAAAGGACGTGAGATGGAAGAAGACGCATAGAAATACAAAGTATTACAGCAATATGATTAAAAACCCCAAAAAACTCAGCTAATATTATAAAATAAATAAATCTTAAAAATATGGAATTAAATTAATTCAGAATCTTACTAACAACAAGTATATGTAAATATTTACAGGTATTAACCTGTATTAATACAAATACCTAATAATTAGGTATTTGACTCATTTTTCACTGTTTTACAATAACTCGCCTCTCTTTACTTATCTTGTGTAGGTTTCTGTATTATTTAACACATTTTATTCAAAGTAGCTAATTTTAAGTTGAAAATTTCTTTGGTAAATTCTAATTTGTTTTACATTTAGTTTTCTTTTAACAATGTTGAACAAATAATTGGACTGGATTGGATTTATTTAGCTGTGCCACACACAACTGCATATATTTCTCAATTATTTTCTCTGAACTTAATTTAAACAATTGTTGGTAATTAATATGTTATGCTTATTCTTCATCAGATCAACAGTAATAAATTCACAAGACTTAACAAGTTAATTATGGATTTGAATGAAGATTATTTTGAACCATATGATACTTCAATCAGTTACGACTTTGGATTTAATGAGAGTGAAATCATATGGCCTACAGATGAGAAATCACCATTTCAGCTCTTTTCTGCTGTTGTCACTATCCTCATCTTCTGCATCAGCCTTCCTGGAAATAGCTTCTTGCTGTGGATCCTCTGGAAGGAAAAAGCTTGGAAGACTACAACTGATATCTTACTTCTGCAACTTACAGTTTCTAACCTTTGCTTCACTTTGACCCTGCCCTTTACAGTCTGCAATGATCTTGATTATTGGGTATTTGGGGAATGGGTCTGTGGAGTAATGCAGTGCTTTTCTATTCTAGGGTCAAGATCATCTTTGGTGATCCTCACTGCCATGTCATTGCATTATTATGTTAGTACTGTTCAAGTTTCATGTCTTTGTGCCCAGGCTTCAAGAAAAATGTGTGTCCCCATGGCTAGCATTGCAATATGGCTGGTATGTGCTGCTGCAAGCATTATCCAATCTGTGAAAAGTCAAGTTCACGAACGTAATATATGTTTCATCTTAGTTTCACATACACAGCACCTCTTGCGCTTGTACATGGAGATTTGTCTTTTCTTTCTCATTCCTTTCCTCACTGTTACATTTTGCTATGTCCACATGTGGATAATGATTAGGGCAAACAGGATAAATAGCCATCAAAAGCCTTCAAAATTGAATTTAGGGATAACTGTTTGTAATTTTCTTTGTTGGGCTCCTTACTATTTTATGAACTTTGTTAGCACCTTCTCAACGCTGTATTTTTATGAAATTGAAGTTTTATACTTCATTAGTTATCTTCTCTGTCACATTTACTGCTGCCTTAGTCCTCTATTTCATATATTTGGAGCACAAAGGTGCAGGAAATATCTCGCCAACCCATGTAATACTTTGTCACGCAACAGAGATGGGAGTAATAATGGCTATTAAATAGCCTCCATAGCTCTTAAAAATTGCTGAGAAAATGTGAATTTATGATGCCTTGCCCTACCCATAGTTTAGGATTAGATGAATAGATGCTTAAGGATTAAATTAAAGAAATAAGATAATTCTCAAATATTAAGATTTTGGGGGGGAGTGGAGTTTTGTTTGTTTGGTTTCTCTTTTTTTTTTTGTACATTTCCTTTACTCTTCTTTTAACTGCTTTCTGGCAGTCAGAAATAACTGACATTAGTATCTAGAGTTATGAGATAATAGTGCAAAAAAACTAAAACAATACAAAATAACTATTAAATTAAGTGTCAGCTATTTAGATATAGATTAGGTTTTTTAATGTGATGAGTGAGAATAATAATATACAGTGTTTTGAGATGAAAAATATACTAGAACTGTCTTAAACAGCCAAACTTTTACAACAATGCCAGGTTTTTTGTGCCTCATTCAAATGTTAGCATCAGAAAGAACTCACTGTTCTGGTGTCAGAGTGGGGTCATACCAGTTACTGTAAAGGTTTGACTTAAACAAGGAGAGGTGTGAGATTTCTATTTGACATACTGATGTGTAATGTGCTGTGTTGTATAAAGTATTTTTTATGTTGTTATCTGTGCTGATCTACTTTCTGATCAAAGTTTACTGTGATCAAGTTTGTTTTTATTTTAATTATCGTCCTTCATATATTTACTTTAGCTTATATATTTCAACTATTTTACATTTTTTTATTTGCCAAGTCAAATATGTATGTTTCTAAAGTCTGCATGTTATTGCTGCACTTTTATTGCTGTGCTGTTTTTGTAAAAAAAAAAAAAAAATGCTTCTGAAATCCAGTGAGGCTATTTTCACTTCTCTGTTCTCACAAAAAATGATTTTGGTATGTCACAATAAAATGGACTGAAAAAACTGAAATGATTAAAGCTTGTTAATGCTACAATCTGGTGCTATGATGTTTTATTGATTATATGAATAAATAAACAAAAGAAGAAGTAACATTATTTTGTACTGTACCACTCAACCTTATTAATCAACGTATATGTAAGTGAGTTCATTCTTTTCTTGACCTGCATTCTCGAAAGTAATGTAGAGACACAGCAAGGTCATCAGTAAGTGCAAAATAGATCTGTATGTGATCGGCGTAACAGTGAAAGGCGATATTGGTTTTTTCAAAGATTGCACCTAAAGGGAGCAAATACAGTGAGAAAAGAGTAGGGCCTAAAACTCATCCTTGAGGCACACCGCAACAGGCCGGTGGAGAGGAAGAGGAGAAGGTGCCCAAGTTAACCGAAAAGGACCTGTCAGCGAGTCAAGGGCAGTGCCTCTTGAGTGTGCTCAAGTCTTAATAATGAGATGTTATGGTCCACCATATCAAAAGCCGAAGAGAGGTACTCTAGGACCATAGAGTGTCCAATATCAGTAATTACAAGTATATCATTAAGAACTATAACCAACGCCTTTTCAGTACTCTGCAGTGGCTTAAAAGCAGACTGAAATTTCTCAGCAATTTTGTTCGCATCCAAGAACGCCTGGAGCTGGGAGAGAACTAGTCTCTCCGGGATCTTGGATAAGAACGAGAGCTTAGAGATTATTCTGTAGTTCAAAAGGTCATAACAGGCAAGACTGATATATATATATATATATATATATATATATATATATATATATATATATATAGCGGTTCGAATGACAGCAACATCAGGAAAAAGGAACACAAGAAGCTCGAGAAATACCAAGGGCTCAGAGAAGAGCTCGAGAAGATGTGGAGGGTGAAGGTAACAGTGGTCCCAGTGGTAATCGGAGCACTAGGTGCGGTGACTCCCAAGCTAGGCGAGTGGCTCCAGCAGATCCCGGGAACAACATCGGAGATCTCTGTCCAGAAGAGCGTAGTCCTAGGAACAGCTAAGATACTGCGCAGGACCCTCAAGCACCCAGGCCTCTGGTAGAGGACCCGAGCTTGAAGGATTAACCGCCCACAGGGGCGAGCGGGGAATTTTTTTTTTTTTTTTTAAATATATTCTCAGCTGCAGCTCTTTGCAGGGAAATCAGTCACACTGTTGCAAGAATTTAACTGAACTGGTAAAAACCCTAACAGGGTGAGTAATAAAATAATAAATATAAGTAAAAAATGTACTCTAAATGTACTCAAAAGTTTGGACGCACCTTCTAATTCAATTGTTTTTTCTTTATTTTTACTACTTTCTACAATGTGGATATATACTCAAGACACCAAATATATGACACGAGATACATGGAATTATGGAGCAAAGAACAATAATAATAATAATAATAATAATAATAATAATAATGATAATAATAATAATAATGATAAATAATTCTAAATATGTCTTATATTTTTGATTCTAGCCACCCTTTGCTTTGTTGACGGCGCTGGAAACCCTTGGCCATCTCTCAATGAGCCCTAACCCTCAATGATATATTCACCTGAACTGCTTTTTACTTCACTTCTTTATATTATATATGTATGACAGTTGCAGCTCTTCTCACTGAAATCAACAATGTAAATCACAGTGCTGCAAGAATTTAACTGAGCTGAAATAAGGAACCCGCAAAGCAAGTAATAAAATACAAAAAAGAATATTAAGTAATAAATCAAAAAACAACAATGGGAAGACAGAAAGAGAAAATGATTCAAAAGCCAAAGACTGGGAAAGAGACTAGGTTACATACTTGAGAATAGTGAATGGTAGCTCACTTTAATTTGAATGAAGATGTAAGGGATCAGCTCATGTTAATGTGAGGTCTAAGTAAAATGGAGTGTTTTAAGCTGATCATAGTTATTTAATTGGCAAAATTTGACAATACTAGATTGGTAGTGACACATGTAATGCCTGACCCCAATTTTCATTTAAGAGTGTGCAATACCTATGTGCCGTGGGAGTCTGAAACTGTTTTTTCTGGAGGTTAACCACCTGAGTGGGTCTTGTTGCAATCATGACTTCCTGTTTGACACTTGCATGCATGCATCCTTTTGTACATAACCTCTTGTAGTTACCAGAGTACCACATAGTGAGAGCAGATAATACATGAGCATACAAAAGTTCTTTAAACATTAAAAAAGATGCAACACAAATAATACGAAAGACAGATTCGCACTAAAATCAAGGGCATATTTTCACACTACACTGCAAATTTAGCACAGAAGCATCTCAGCATCACTGCAGGATGATACAAAAATTAAGGATTCTTTTGGAGGCCCTGATGACAAGCTCTCATGGTTCTACCACTATTATTCATCCCAGTTGCCTAGTTATTTTCTGATATTCATCCAACCTCAAGACAGTTTTTTAATTTCTTTGAAATTACAGAGTACTGTTTTCAATTTACTTCATGTTAAATTTTAACTTTTACGCAAGCAGTTCAAAGCAGCAATCTAAAAACAGAAATAAATTAAAATGTAGCAAAGTAAAGCAATCTCTCTCCTTTCATCTTACCAATTTGCTTTTCCTGTTATGCTTTTAGTGAGATTCCCAAAATAACATATATTGAAAGGCATCAAAGGAAACAAACAAAAATGCCAACTCATTTGTTCTTTAAACAATGTATTAAAGAATTAAACAAAAATAAAATTTTAAAAATAAACCTTTAGAATTTCTTCGTATATTCTCAGTTGATCTCATACTATCACTATAATTCTCACTACTGTAACCATTTAACTGTATTAAACAAATCAACCCACAAGGTGGCAACAAAAATGACAGTAATGACAGAAAGTAATGTAGATGGCAATTTCTTGTTGTGTGTTTTTCTACAGCGAAATAGACATCATTATTCAATGTTATTATTTGTGATGATTTTATTTTAATATTTTTAATGTTTTTGCTTTGATTTAACAAACTTAAAAGCAGATTTTGTAGGTGGTGTGTATACAATTTAACTCTATATTTTCAATTTAAAAATAAAAAAGCACAACAAGACAAAATGACTGAGAGCATTATAAAACATAACAACAGCATTTGTTAAAGATCAATGTTTCGTGTTGTGTTAAATTAATACTTTATGAATTCTTTCACACAAATTATGTGAATAAGTATTACATTGTATGAATATGTTTCTAGGCAGAAATTATAAACCAGAAAGTGAAAAAACTACACTCTTTTTTGCAGTAACATAGTTCACACATTTTATTCTTTTAGACATCCTTAGTCTCTGTCTGGGCAAGAATAAATTAATGAGGGAAATGCGAATAAGGCTATTTTGAATCTGGTTCTTATTGTTTGTTGTTAAGCTGCTTTTTTTGCGGTGGTGGTGGGGGGGGGGACATCAAATTGGTTAATATATTAGTTTTCTATTCTCTCTGATGTGAGCTTCACTATTTGACACACATGCAAAACAAATTAACTCTGAATTATCAGTAAAATAATAAATTCTTCATAAAACTGATTAAATTCAAATGAACATTCTGACATCCCTGCATTTACCTCGAATTATGTTTGGGAGAAAGTCAGTTATGCCATATTATTTCAGTAATATCAACGCTACATGCAATTCCCTGTTTATTTATTGCCCAAATATTTTAACTTTAGTAAAAGTAATGCATCACTTTTGGGGTCCTGTCAGTGTTCTTGATTATGGTTGACTTGTAAGGCCATGATGGCTCCACTGGGGGTCCTGAGAAGAGTGTATAGGGACAGCTCAGTGGGCCTCTCTAACAGCACTCATATCTGTCTCTAGGGCTAGATTAAGCTTAATTAACTAAACCATCCAGCACGCTTGGATGAATGGATACAAGTCAAGGGCAGAGCAGTCGGGAGTGTGCTCACACTTTCTCTGGCAGAGAATTAGGGAGGGTTTTGTGCCAGATATAATTTCAGTACATGTTGTTTGTGTAATAGCAAAACGTGAAATTATACTGTAGCATGATCAAGTTATGTTTGCACAACTCAGCAAAAATAATGGGCTTGTTTTTAGCGTGTACTATCAGTGACCCATTAGAGCCTACATTTGGTTCCTCTTTGCACACAAATTTGAGCAATTCTCTTGAACAAATTTTGGAGTTATCAGCTTTTTCTCTGTTTGAGAAGGAAGTGAAGGAAGCATTTATTTATTTATCAGATTGTATCCTTTCGTAGAGACAAAAGTTTCCTCTTCTTTCTTCTTTTTTTTGTATTTGTGTTTTTAACATTCACAGAAAACAACAGATTTAATAACATCAAAGACTGCAGAGAAAAGATAAAAGTCTAAAACCTACCCCACAGAGTCATCCCATTTCTTATCTTTGAGCCAGTACAATCTCTTTTCCCAGATCATTTTCTTAGCAAATGATGTTGTTGTTCAATCCTGTTTTTAGCCACGAGCGAAACAGCTGTTGTTGTTTTCTTATGGAGTTTCTGCTACTAGCCTCCCTGGCCCTCACATTCACTCCCTGCTCTTCTTTTCTCCAGGGCAACTCACCCTCCTTTTTCACATTGATATCTCCCCTTTCATTTTAGTTATCTATAACGATAATTACTCCAACCATATGTGAATTTAATTGATGCCTAGCAAATGTGTAAGTGCGTGTGTGCATATTGCTAATAAAGTCTTATTGCTTGTTAATCTGGACTGTCAGGGAAATGCGTGCAAATCGATTAAGTGTGTCAGCCTTATAATTACAAACAACTGTTTTAGAGAACAAATATAGATGACTTATCATTTCGTGACACACACTGGCATGTAAGACATTTCACTAATGCACCTAATCCTGATCGTATTTGTCATGGGAGTCTTTTTGTCTTTCCTTTTTGTTTTAAGGCGTAATAGAATTAAATTTACACTTACCATACACACTTTGCGATTTTTTTTCAATCAAGAATTCAGGTGGGTGACATGGAGCTTTTGAAGTTCACTCTTCAGAAAAAAATATACTTAGAATTGATCATTTGCTATTTTTTATCCATTTGGCCTGTCTTTTGCCAGAAAGTCTTTTGCCACTTGCAAGGCTGCAAGTCTCCACTAGAGGGGCCGTTGGTACAGGTTTATGCTGCTTCTTTCTCCACAGTATAACTGAACCAATTGTACTTTCATTTGAGCCACAAATAAATTAAGACAGAGATGTATGCTTTAACAGATCTGACAAAAAATGATTATTCCCTAAATGACTCCACTGCTATGAGTGGCTTTATGTGTTTATTTTGTTGACTGAACAACTTTTTTGGCTGCTGGTGTGTTTTTCAAACATGAACCACAAAGAACAAATGCAGCTTGTCTCCACATGTATCAGATCTCTATATTGTAGGGTCATCCTCCTCTTTTTACCTGCTGTTGTCAGATGGAAAAAAACAACATGATTAACTACCATGGAGACTTAATTAACAAATCAAACATCTGGATATTCAGACTTAGCCTAGCTGCCTCAGAATGGCCATTTGATGTATCAAACAGTGCGTCCTGATGTTTCTTGCAAAATTTTTCCATCTGGCTTGTTTTGTGTCTTGACTTTTTCAGCTTCTCCTACTTTCTAACTTTCATTTTTAATGTCTCTCATTTATAAGTTTTTCATTTTTTTCTGTTTACTTACTTTCTGGCATCACGGAAGAGTTCATCATGGATCAGAGGAGAAATGAAGAATTAAAAGACTGAAAAACTGCTGATGATGACCTGAATGCAAGCAAGTGACAAACTCTAGGACTATAAATTAAGGAAAGAGGAAGTGCCAAAAGCTGCACTTGATAACAGTAGAGTTTGATCAAAAAGTAGATCAGCACAGATAACTACATGAAGAAAAATGTTATGAAACAAAGCACATATGTCAAATGGAAGTCTCACACCTCTCCTGGTTTTAGTGTACATTATTCTGTTGTTTTGAGTCACTATTCAGTTTCAAAGGTGCCTTCTCAATGTAAGCTAAACCCAAATGTGGTTACAGGTTAATTATAATAACAGCAAGAAGGTGATAGCCAGAAATTCCAAATTTGAGGCTTCAAAACATTAGTTCACAAAACAGTGGCTGACATGGTGGCTATATTTGCATTTTGTATTACACTGTAATAAAAATGGATTAAAAATAATGACTTTATTTCAAGCATAAACTGGTCAAAAAAGGAAAAATGAAGGCAATGAAGATGTGCCTTAAGGCTGCATTACTTCTAATGCCCAGTAAGAGGCAATTCTTTTGCAAGTCTTAATTTATAGGACTAAAGGAAAAACCCTACTGCCTCGGTCAAGCCTTCATGGTGGTCTCAATCGCTAATTTCAGATCAAACTGAATACTCATTTTACATTTCAGTTAAAATAAATGATGAAGCAGAGTACACTTTGGGGGGGGGTAGTTTGTGATTGACAGTTCACTCCCCTGTGAGCATGTAGTGACCTCGGTTTCACAGCTGGAGAGGTCACTCACCATTTACAATAGCTTTTTTTTTTAACTTTTACATTAGTTTAATTTTTGGTTTGCTTTGTTTGTTTATTGGATTTTTATTAATATTATTTGGGGGTGGCATCACTAAATGTGAAATGTAAACATATAAATATTTTTGTGATATGAGTAATATGTGAACAAACCCCAAGATACTTAAACTCTTCTATTTGGAAAAGCAACTTGTTCCTGATTATGAAAGCGAAACCAGCTGTTCCTACCCTAAACTGCAGTCATGAGCTGTGAGATCAGAGACACAAGTGGCAGAAATGAACTTCTTCTGAATGGTGTCTGGGTTCTTCTTCAGGACAGGGTGAGGAGCTCTGTCATTCAGCATGGGCTCAGACCTGCTACTCCACCACATTGAAAGGATCCAGATAGTTGAAGCTGAGTAGGATGCCTCCTGGGCACTTCCTGGGTGAAGCATTTTGGACTTGTGCTACGGAGAGGAGGCCTGGGGCCATCCCAGAACACACAGTAGACCTAGGTAAGTGGCAAAAAATAGAGACTAGATGGATAACAGATATGTATGATAAAATTAAGTGGCATACTTATGATTTTTGGTAAATACAACCAAACAAGCAGGTAGACCGTAATTAGTTTTTTGCTCACATCAGTACAGTCCTCTGGATTATTATTATTTTTTTTTTACATTTATTCAATTTTTTTTTATTTTTTTTACATATTTAAATAAACAGATATTTAATCCTCTTTGGAACAGTGCTGACTGAGCAACAGCATAAAAGTTTCAATAATTTATTCAAGGAAAATATTAATAGATTAAGCATTCTGCAGTGGAAAACAAAAGTACAGCCTTGGTCTCTTAAGTACGTATTGCCTCCTTTAACAGAAACAATTGAATGTAGCTGTTTTGCATAACTGTCCTGGTGAAACAGTCTTTCAGTTAAATGTATTTGTTCAGTTACATGCATTTGTTTAAAGTCTCTCCATCAACATTTCAGTAGGATGCAAATTCTGGGCTTTGTTTAGCCCCTTTCTATAACACTCTATTCCTCCTATTTCATTCATTCCTTCACAAGATGTTTGTTTGTGGGTTTACAGTCATCATCCTGTTGAAAGGTCCCCTTCCGGTTCAGTCTTAACTTACAGACAGATGGTCTCATATCACTTTAAAGTATACCGTGACTCGATGCAGAATTCTGAAGCTGAATCAGTAACTAGAAGCTTAGCATTGCCTAAGGCAGTGAAGCAACCCAAATCTATAACATTTTCATACTTCAGAGTTGGAGCTCTTCTCCTGAGAAGCTGCTTTTGGCCTGGGCCAAACAGAACTATTCTTACTGCTGCCAAACGGCTCTATCTTAGATTTGTCTGTCCAAAACACATTATTTTAAAAGATACTTGCCTATACACTCTCTCTGAAATGAGTTTTTGAGATTTTCATTTTTTATGGACAGCAATGGTTTTTTTGTGACACGTTTCTCATACAAGTAAAAATTGTGCTGTATCCTTCTGATTGCACACGAGTGTACTTTGACACCAACTGTTACAACAGTTGCCTGCAGATCCTGTGCTGGACAGTTGGGAAGACTTTGGGGAATGAATTTACTGGGGCAGTCAGTCCTGGACTAACTGGCAATCATTAAAATTTTACCCCACATAGTGACAGTGCAATCACTGAGCTCAAATAATTTGGAGATGTCTTTAAATCCCCTTCCAGACGAAAAGGCATCCAAAATATTTTTTTTTCTGTAGGCCTCTTTCAAGCTTGGCATGAAAACTTCACACACTCCAGTATTGAAGAGAAGAGCAAGCCCCAAGGGTCAGAGATTTAAATGAGACAGGTTCCACCAATCACGTCACCTAATCTGGAAGCCAGGATTTAAAATCATGGATTAAAAGAGCAACAAATGTAAGGAGCTGCAGACTTTTTCTCCATATATGTTTATGCATTTAGATAATAAAATAGAACTGTTAATAATTATATTACGTTATTATATAATTATATAATTATAAATTGTAAATGTTTTATAACATTTTTTCACATATATTTTGCACATGATTGAATTTTCTATTATTAACATAACATATAACATAACATGTATGAAATGCTATATTTCTGGTCACACCTTCATATAAAGGGCATAAAATAACATCACAGGATATGCCATGAAATGTTTCTTCCACTGTTGTTTTGCAGACAAATGAAAGCATTAAACGACATAGACTAACGTGACTTATATTTAATGTCTTAGATCAATGATGGATCAGCTGTATTCCCATTTATATATTTCTGTACCTATTTTACCATATGGGAAAACACCTGGTATATATGCTGCTGGAAATTAAAGATTAAGTCGTTATTTAATCATTTATATTATGAAGTGCACGTCATGCATCATATTACATGACATACTTTTTGCTTTAAAGTGCTTTGCATTAACATGAATGAAAACATTTTTATCTTGTATGGTCCCAGTGAGAACCTCCAGACCTGGCACTGACTCTTCAGTGCTCTATTCACTGAGCAAATATCCTACAGACCCTGCTTTTTGGCTTACCCTTCCTTAGCCTCAGGCTGCACCAGCTGCTGTCTACCTCCGACCACACTTCACGCCCCTGATATGTTGTCCTCTACCTACCTCGTCCCTCCTCCTCCTCATTTGTAGGTGTTCTATCTCCGATTTTTGGCCGCAACTTTCCAAAAGGTGAACAGAAGTGATTTTCGATAGCACCGTGCATGACTAATGGTGGAAACATGTTAAAATCATCGCAGAAATGTCCTTGGGAAGACAAATGAATTTTCAGCAGAATAATTAACTTAATTAACAAATTTGCATGCATATTCATCAGGGCCATTGAAGTCTTTCCAGCTCAGCTTGATGAACGTTGCTGTGTAATAACCAGCTCATTTACATTCTGCCATCCACTGCCATTTGTGTGGATTACTGAGAAAAGGCAAAGTGCGTGTGTGGGGGTGTGTGTGTGTGTGTGTGTGCCTGCATATAATGTTAAGGCTACAATCTATGTGCGCATACTTTCCTCTTTCCTTTAACATCTCACACTGAAAGCTTGACGAATTGATTTGACATACAGTTTTGTTGGATATACGCCCCAATATTGGTCCCAGCTGTCTTTCCTCACATACGCGAACACGCGCTGATAAGGGGAGAACCATTCATATACGTACACATGCATGCACACATACCATGAGGGAATGTGCCGAACAGAGGCCTGACTTTATGTGCGCGTGCTCCTCTACACCCATAACTCTCTTCATCCCCCTCCCCCACACCTATCTCTCTGGTGGGCAGTTCTTGGCACCGATCCTGAGTTGTAAACCCTCCTGGGTTGCCAGACTGTGCATTGTTAAAAACGTGAGGCCCTCCGTACCCCCTCCCTGTCTCTGCAGGGCAATCTTTAAAGGCAGCAAGGTGTGACGGCACAGACTGGCAGCTTGGCAGCCATGCCCGAGGATACCAACACTCTGTCAGCCGTGAACGGGCACCATCACATGGGCTCGCCTAACTAATATGCTCGCCGTACATGTGCCTTTCTCATGCCTCATCTGTGCCAGTCAGAGACAAAGGAATTCATTAAGAAATTTCACATGGCATTGTTTTGTCATTTTGTCGGGATGTAGTTAATTGGGAATTTCACACAAATAAGGTAACTGAGGGAGAGATTAGTTGGGAAAAGTTAATTACACTCACTTGGCTTCCATGCCCTTGATCAGGTTGGGCAGAGAAAACAGGAAAACATACTTGTACAGGATTTTTCTCTAACAATATGTTTCTCTTTCACATCTTGTTTTTTTTCTCCCTCTAATTTAGGAGCTGCTGAACACCATTAGAAACAGATCCTTCCCAGCATGTTACTTTCCAGCCTGTCAGAAAACTGCTGTACCAATAGAATTTTCCCCCCAACATAAACAAGAATGCAAAGCATATTTCTTTGCACCTTTAACATAATCAATATGGTGCACTGTCCCGAGATTTTGAAATAGTAATTATCACATTTAGAGGAGGGAAAAAAATGCCTCGCTTGACATATAAAAACTTGCGATATTCAGCATACTTTCCTCTCTTTGCCTCCGTGATAATTTCTCCTTCACTTTTTATGCAGACATATGTGTGGCACTTGAAGCTGTTATCATAGCTCGAAGTGTGAAAGAGAATTGTTGCAGTAATATGCTGCTCTTGAGTGTTGTGACAGGAAAATGCTTTTCAGATACAGAATTGGCATTTTCAAGCCTTGTCTGACACAAAACTGTTTGTCTTCCATACTGATAACAATTAAGCCAAGTTTGCAAATTAATTTCTGCAGCACTGCTTTGATAGTCTCTTTGGAGAACAAGTTGTGTGATATGTTGAAAGACTTATTGCATTTTTTAATGACATGTTTTACTCATAAAAAAATCTCATTTATTGCGCTGTCTGACCCTCTTTGTTTTGAAGCTTCCACTGAAGCAAGACGAATACAAAACACAAATGGACCATTAAACTGACCTTCAAACTGGGCCCTATGAAAATCAAATGGCTGTCAACACAGTGATGGGGAAATTTACAGAACTGCAGCCTGTTTCCCTCCAGTGAGACTATGAAAAGTACAGATCAGATACACATTTTCATGATCCTCCTGTTTGAAGTAACAACTCTCTCAGCTCAAGTGAATAAATTCATGAAAGCTTCGATCACAGAACATGAAAGGGGAGTTTGTTTGGATGCAAACGGAGAGCATCCTCGGTAGACTTGCTTTGTTGGCCTGCTGATGTGATTGTTGCTTTTCTAAAGCAGCAGCACATTATCGTTAAAACTCTGATCTCTGGCACAAACTCCTGTTCCATCGCAGACATGTCCGAAATTAAAATAAAACCTGGTTTGCCGTGAAGGAATCTGGATCTACCTTCCAGTCATCTTCCCTCTTTCTGCCCGTGCTGTGACATTTCTGTGCACGTTAACAGAATACTGCGACTGCCACATTAGCCTCGCTAACTCGCCCAAGTATATCAGAAAATAAAATCTTGTAACTTCTTTGTAACCCCTTCTTTTGAGGTAGAGGGAGGCTATATTTGACGATGGTGCCGTTTGATGGTGCAATTGATGGGAAAGTTCTGAAGAAAGTCCCAAAGCCTCAGAGGAATTTGATTACCTCCATCCATTATCTGCACAGTGAGCAATCGCGAGGCTCACCATCTGTCATCCGTTTCATTTGCATCGTCAACACCTGCCCTGCCTGTTTATGCCTTCACATTTTTTATAAGCTGCCTTTCATGGCAGGGAAAAATGTTGACTTTTCCTTCTAAATGCATTAATTTCACAAGTTCAAAGAACATATTGAAGACGAATAACTTGGTTTATGTCTAATAGAATGTGAATAGAATTCTGCATTTTTGCAAAGAAGAGACAAAAAAACAAGTTTCTTTTACAACTCAGTGACGATAGATAGATAGATAGATAGATAGATAGATAGATAGATAGATAGATAGATAGATAGATAGATAGATAGATAGATAGATAGATAGATAGATAGATAGATAGATAGATACTCAGTTTCAAGTCCTCCTGTCTGTTACCAACACATTGTGCCACATAAACTCCCTCTTCTCTCCCTCCCATCCTCCTCAGTCCTCCCCCATCCATCCATTCCGTCTCCCATATCCCCAGGTGGTGCCGACGGCTGCGGGGCCCATTAGCGACAGAATTCCTGCCTCCAGCAGGCCATGCGTGTCCCGAGTGACACATTTTTGGACCGGCACCAAGAATCCAACCCTCCACAGACAGCTCACTTCCCTCTGCTGCAGTCACCACAGTATGAGCGTGTGTGTGCGTGTGTGTGTGTGTGTGTGTGTGTGTGTGTGTGTGTGTGTGTGTGTGTGTGTGTGTGTGTGTGTGTGTGTGTAAGAGGGAGGGAGGGAGAGAGAGAGGCCTTGCGAACACAGCATGAGTCCCACAGGAAATACTTGAAAGGCAGTATGGGACAGATTGGTGATGGCATAGAATGGACTAGAATACTAAATACTAAAAAGAAACTGAAAGATTTTCTACAGCACCAAGATCACACACCGATGAGACTCTAACGCCAGGTTGGGACATTTGTTATCGTCGTAACGTCCACAAAATCCCGAAATGTGCATCCGCATCTCTTACAATGCAAACTGCATAGAAGTAGTCTCTTTCATTGAAAAGATTTAATTGGATTTCGCTGATGCACATTGTTGTTTGTGGATGCTCTTTGCCAGCTGATGCATGTGTACCAAGTTTTATCTTACAAACACATCCTGTTCAGGGAAGAGAACTACTTCAAAATGAGATTTTTATTAACTTTGCATTCACTGCATGAGAGTGACACCTCGTCTGAAATGATCTACGCAAGTGATATTTGATGCTCGATCAATATTCTTATAAATCATAAGGAGGCGCGATTATGAACCAATACATTATGAGTTAAGACAGAGGAGCAAGTGGTTTAAGAATAGATATTATGAATGAATTCTTTCTCCATACTAATAGATAGTTAATTATCTACCTAATGACTCCTCACAAAGCTCCATTTAATTAGTCTAGATGAGCCGAGAAAGTTCCTCCTTGTTCTTACATGTTTAATGTTGGTTATTTCTCACTTGCAAATGGGAATGTAATATCTATCTATCTATCTATCTATCTATCTATCTATCTATCTATCTATCTATCTATCTATCTATCTATCTATCTATCTATCTATCTATCTATCTATCTATCTATCTATCTATCTATCTATCTATCTATCTATCTATCTATCGAACAATATCCATATAAATAGTAATAATCTTCACTGTCTTAAATAGAGTGTTTTCTCATAACAAAGTCAGTTTGCTCTCTCAAACACTGCCAACAGAAATTCCTACAGATCCCACAGGTAACGCTTGAGGCATCTCAACATAATCATTTAAAATGGATTTACAGATAATTACTTCGAAAATGTATAATTTATTTGACAAAAAATGGAGAAAAGTTTATTTTGATACATTTAATCTAAACCATGTATCACTGGGAGTACTTATTACTTACACTTAGCATCCTGCACCGGTAAATTGAAATGTCACTCTATAACGATGGTCTCTGTAAATATTATTTTATAAGGGATAATAAATTAGGTATTTATTTAATGTGGAAATAATACAAGTTTTCTTTGCATTTACAGTTTTCTTGCTGTATTGTGTGACACTTGCCTTATCCAACACTGTCACTGAAAGAACACAGAAATAGTGATCCTGATGCCTAAGCTGTCATTGCCCCAAACAATGACCCTTGTGGAAATGAGAATAGGCATGTTTTTTGTTTTGTTTTATTTCATTTGGGGGCGGGGGGCGGGGGGGTTGTGTGTATTAGACTAATTTTGTTATCTGATTGACTTTTTTTCTCACTAAAATTAAATGTTTCATTCAGGTTCATCCCCAATGAATGTTTAGGCATCAGTGGGTTAACAGGATTAGGTAGCTGTTCACTATCAATGTTGCCTTTTCAATGATTCTCCCATCAACTTCCAGTTTTTCTCAATGTCTCATTTTTGAAGTTCTCAGCAGACTTCAGACTTGCCTTTCTCATCTTCTAAATTAAATAAGTATGTGTTCCCTCTAACACTGAATACCTGCTGTCCAAAACTATGATTTGGAGGATAAGTGCTTTTCTGTATGAAACTCAGGCAGCTTCAGATGCTGATTCATGAGATCAACACAATACATTCTTCTTTTCAAAGCAAAAGCCCGCCTACATGTATTCCACATTATATTACAGAAAAATACATTCTGGGAATAGCTCACTTACTGTTGCATGTGTACATTTGGCACCAGTTTCCCAGAAAACACCTGAAGCTCTCCCTTACAAAGTAATGGAAGAGATTCACTGTCCACTCTTGCATTTTGACAGCATTTGCTTGTTTTCTTCACATTCTGACTCTGCTTTCTCCTCCAACCCCAGTGAAATGAAACTACACAGCTTGATATTTTTTTACAATATTCATGGACACAATTTGTATCTGTGGAACTGAAAATAATTTACTTATTTGGTAGATTAGAATTTACACGATGCTAACATATTTTGGAGGGTAAAACTATTCAACTGAGAAGCAGAACTTATTTTGGACATGCAAAACCCAGGATTTTTTTTCATGTTGCACTTTTTCATTTGCCTAAATGTGTTAAAATGTTTGCAAATTGTAACAAAGAATGAGAAAAACTCTTTCTGCTGTGAACGAGTAACAAAATGTTGTGAAAGCGTTCACATATTTTGTCAAGAATTGAGCCAAAGCAACTGAGAAAAACATTATTCTTCTCTCCTTATTTAGAAGAGCTGACTGATTTCTTTTATTTTTTTTTATTTTGACAGATGACTGCTTGAGCTAGTGAACAGTGAGTAATGTGATTAATTCTCCAGAACACCAAGATAACAAAGATGACCTAAACACTGCTCTTCAGAAACACCCTGTCTGCTTGCCTCGATTAGAGATCGGGTACCTACAGCTCTGAGGATGCATTTCACTAAACTAACCTAACACTATAACTTGTGTGTCACAGTGAAGTCAAGCATTGCCTACACAATAAAAAGCCTCTCTAGCTGTGTGTAAACCAAGGCAATCAAAATATTTATTTTAACAGAATGACAGCGGATTCTGGAGGTGCGTCTCTCATCTTTAGATTTTCTTGCAGTCTCGCCCTGCCTCTCATCAGTGTAACCGAATGCCTGCTGTATTAAAATGTCATTTCTTTCTAAGGATAGTTAATTTGGTTTGTGTAGGAAAGTGAATAATCTTCAGATACTGATTTCAAGAGCTTAAGGTTCTATCTCTGTTAAGAAAAGGAAGTCTGTCATTTGTATATAATGTGAGGGGAAATATATTTGCATACAGCTATTCCTCCAACACAGTTTTAGTAAAACAAAAAAAATGACAGAACTGTAAAGAACAAAGCAACGTGTAGTATGGAAACAACACATAGGTCTGCTAAGTGCAATGGAGCATCACGCAAAGAAAAAAAGTGCTGTGATTCTCTGGACATCCTGTCTCTCCTGTCCCTTTGGTCACAGACTCTCATCAGCACTCGTCCCTTCATCGATTCTTCAGTTGATTTGCAAAGTAATGGGAAACATGTATGTTTGAACCATCCTCTGCATTTCCAACTGTTTTGAGCACACAGACATAAAAGAAATATGCATTCAAAATTCACTCATGTCCTCAGTCGTGTGCGCACTTTATAAACCGTTAAACATGTCAAACTACTTCTGGAAATAAATATTAATATATAATGTTAAAATATTATAGTGACCGGTCTTGACCAGTGTGTCCTCTGCTGTGCTAAATTTAACCAACATGTTATCCAACATTTTACAAGCCGCATGTAAAATGCAAAATGATCTGGCGAGTAATTCAGCAGTTATGAGCGTTTTCGCAGCAATAGTGAAACATTTCTTTTTGATTGTTTATGACAGTTGTCTGGAGCAGTTGGGTGCATCTGAGGATTTACACAATATCCATGCTGATAAATTTTGCCCTTTATCACATTACTCATCATCTGACTTATCCATCTTACTTACTTCTCATGTGAAAGTAATATTGAATCAATCTATCTATCTATCTATCTATCTATCTATCTATCTATCTATCTATCTATCTATCTATCTATCTATCTATCTATCTATCTATCTATCTATCTATCTATCTATCTATCTATCTATCTATCCAGCAGATGCTCGCATTCACAGTCGAGGGAATGAAACCACATCACCCAGTAGCACTCGTCTCTTTCTGCCCTGAAATAGGGTGTTGCTGGGGTGTCAGAGGATCACACCCCTATGTGTTTCCCACCTGCTCCAAAACCCACCCTATACGCTCTGGTATTGTAGCCACAGACACACAACCCACACTCACTCACACACACTCAACTTCAGTACCCCTAGACAAAGAGCACAAAGCACAAAGGTGATGTAGTGACAGATGCTCCTGTCACATGCTTAGCATATCTCCACCTCCAAAACAGCACAAGTGCAGAAGTCAGTCTGTCTCTCTCTCTGTCTGATTTCACTCCGTGGAAATCATCAGCGCTACTATTTTCATGCATTTCCACTCCCCGACGGATAAAAGCGGCTCTTAAACCGCAATCCTTTACCCAATATTTATCCAATCTGACCAAATACTATAATTAATGCCTCTGTCTCTCCTCTCCTCTCTCCCCGAGGGCAATATATCCCCCACATCTCCCTCCCTGTCTAACCTTTCAGTGCCAAGTTCACAGATAGAGAGAAAGTACTTCCTGTGAGAGGCCGGGCCGGCTGCCAGAGAGACTGATCCACCAATCTGACACGTTAATGAGATCCTGGCCCGTAGTACTGGAGTGTCAGGCCTCCTCTGCGGCAGCATCAGCCCTGGCGTGACCTGCGCCACACACACATCCACGCACACCGACGCCTCTGCTCATACGTATAATTTTTCTCACACGCTCACAGGAATATAAGCATAAATGAATCAGAGTGTTTCTACACACACACACTTTAAAGGAGAAAGGGGGGCTCCAGCTCCTTAAATCTGTCTAATTAAAACACCAAATCCCTCTACTCCCCTCACCCCCCATCCCAATCCTCACTTCTCATCCCCACCCCACACCCCCACCCCCTTCTTCTGCACGCACACACACACACACACACACTCGCACCCAGCCCTCCTCCATCCCCACTGCCACCACCCCCGATTCCGCAGGAGAAATGATTATTAGGAATTTAATGGGGGAACGTTTCCCATCCCACACCATCTGGGGCTTGGGAATGGCACAAAATTTGAGGATGCTTGCCGACGTGGCGGGGAACATTATTTTCATTTTTCTTGACTGGTGCTCAGATTTTCAGACAGTGCAGGAAAATGCTCCTGATTACAATAAATTACCATAATATATCACAAAGCAGTATATTTTTATATATAAAGATGCATTTTTTTGCGCACGCGTTTTTCTGCGCGTGGAGATTGCACTAAACTCTTCACAACTTCTCTGATGATCATTGTCATTTTGCAACTCATCGCTATAGAAACGCGATGATTGTTTTTGCACTAATTATGACACCACGTCTCCGATTACAAATGTACCTCCGTACAGTATATACCCCACATTACTGTCCTTCACCTCCCACACAGAGCCGGGCCATATGCTCGCTCGCACCCTCTCCCCCTCTTTCTCTCTTCCCCTCTGCATTTCTCCTTTACTTCTTTCTCCAACTGTCTCTCTCGTTCTCTCCACCAGGCTTAATGAGCTGCATGAATTGAATGTGCCTGTACACGTTTGACCCCGTGCTAAACTGCAGCACGCCGCCCTTTGAACCCTGTGGGCGTGTGGCACCCTCCTCCCTGCACTCCCACTTACCCTCGTCAGCTTCTGTAGGGAGCTCCACGAGGGATTTGAACCTGCTTTTCCTCAAAAGAAAAAAAAAAAACACGCTCGCAGACACACACACATACACACCCACACCCGTGTTAGAAGCTGGACTACGAATGGGATTTTTTTTTTTTTTTTTTTTTTTGGAAAACGGGTGTGGGTTAGAGGGGAGCTCTATAACTCTAACTGGATATGTGAGACTTTTTTTAGTTAAAACAAATTTAAATAATTTTAAATAGAGTTTTTCTTCACTGATTTTTGTGTGGGTTTTTTGTTTGTTTGTTTTTTGAGAGGATGTTTCTTGATTTTTGGAAATAAAGTTCTGTAAATACAGTTAGAGTACATCAACGTAAATAACAAAAATAAAATGAGTTTGGTTTTGTCTGGTTTGTGAAACCATTTAGAAGTTTGAGATCTATCTGTCACTCCCGATTTGCGATTTTTTCCACCAACTTAACTTTCCATGTCGGAACTGGACATTTATCAAATGCACCGGCAAAATTTGCGTAATTACTTTAGGTCTTACTTTATTTGTAATGTGTGTGTGTGTGTGTGTGTGTGTGTGTGCTACAGTTAGTGATGATTTATAGCCAAACTTTTCACTTTCAGTCTTCTAACTTCCGACGAGTTGAGCAAAGAGTTCTTCAGGTTCTCACGTCGTTTATATAAAACCGTAACAGTTAGCCTGAGTTGTTTTCTGCTAAATCAATGTCTTTCTTCAAACTTGAATCCTGCAGCGCCAATAATGAAAGGTGACACTGCTGAGAGTTTGACTAAAACAGGGAAATGTAATAATTATTGTTTCATCGTTGATGGTGATACAGTAAAGAAAAAAATGAGAGTAAAACTCCGGATTCGTTATACATCTAAACCACACAAATGATACTACTAATAACAACAATGCGCTGCGGAGGGCGGACTGTTCTTTATCGCGATGACATAAAAAGGAGGAACCTTCCCTTTCCCACTTTTTTTCAGTTAAATAAACAGAATAACTTTACCTGAAATTTTAAATCACTTTGAAAAAAGTAACTATAGAAATTTGCCGACTAAGACGGTATCAGCAAGTGTACCCTCCATTAAATTAAATCACATCATGGGAAGATAAAGAAAGACATGTACGGGAAAATTTTAGAACACCGGAAATTTATCTGAAGTTATTATTATTGTTGTTGTTGTTATTATTTATTTCTTTTTCTTTTTCGTTTCTCTGTGAATTGGACTGTCGGATTCCCTTTTTTTCAACACCGGGAGCTGTGGGATTTGGATGATATCCAACAGCTCGTGGGCATTTGACACAAATCAACCATCTGATCAGCTGAAATTAAATCAAATTGTATCGGAAAACCTTTTTAGACACAGAACTTCAAAATCAAGTTTTAGTTCTTCGATATTATTATTATAATTACTTTCAGTGTAAGCGTGTGTATTTTTAACATGGCTTGCTGGAAACTTGAGTCTGTGGTTGCTACGATAGCCCTGTGTCACCTTCGAGGTTATTTCACGATTCATGTTCCTAAAAATAAATACATAAAAACGCTCGGGGCATTCTTATATTATTTTTTTTTTTCTAACCATTATTTTTTTTCTTAATTGCCGTCTGCCGTCGATCACTTTCACAGAAAGCTGAGAAGCTGGGCTACCACATGAAGCCTCTCACAGCCTCTACATTTTATTGCGACAAACACATCACAAAACATTAACACATTACTTCACGAATATTTCGATCCATAACGAGTTTTCAGGAGTGCGTGTGTGTGTGTGTGTGGTGGGGTTGAAGGGAAGGGTTATCAGTAAATGCAGAAATAAAGGAGAAACATCCAAAAATCATTCAGCATTCGGTTAAAGTTACAAAATCAACAGAATTTATGAGCAGTCACCAACATTGTGCAGAAGTACATGAAGTGCATCACAGCTGCTCCTCGGGAGGAACAAGGAAGAGTAAAAAGTTCACATCAAACTATCCAAAACTTTCATTTCGTTGCATATTGATGGTCATCGTCTCTTTTTAAGGCATGTTGTTAGGATTCATATAGTTTTTGACGCATTTTGTTCACCTGACACAAAATGCATTTCTCCTGCCAGTGCTGGACTTTCAGCTTGTGGTGAAATTTACAACAATGCAACGTAAACAAACTTTAAAATGCACATAAGAGTGAACACTGTTGATTTTTTTTTTTTTACAATATTTTTTTTTATAATATATTATTCACATTCAATTTGACGGACTTCATTAAATAAGCTCAAATAAATAAATACAATAAAAATTTACATTCACCGCGTTAACACGCTCACCTCTCCAAATACCAAAGCGTTCAGCTGTGACGTGTTTTTTCCCCGCAACTTCCTGTATTTATAGGAGCAATCTGGATGACATCATTGGATGACATATCTCCTGAACTCACTGGCTTTCTATAAAATATCTATGTGGCTGTAATTGCCGTCTTTTCAATTAGATCTTAGATTGAGCGGGACGCCTTGTGAGAAGAAGCAGACATATATTATTTTTAATAAGCAAAGATTGCATTTGGCTGCCTTGCATAGCTAAATTGACCTTTATTGCTAGGAGACTGAATCTCTGAACTCCAATCATGTCTCAGTAAACGTCCCCGATAAACTTTTGTTTTATTTCTGTTTCTTTAGTTTTGCCTCAAAAATCGTTTTAAGTGACTGCAGTAATGTTTTCAAATAAGCAGAAAATTTAATTAATCATATCGGCTTTATGTAAACTCAATTAGCGACATCTGCACTATGGCCATTAACGAACACGTACAAATAATGCACTCTAACTGCAAACGATTTACTCCAAATCTGCACCTTCAATTAATTGTTTTAGACCACATCTGTTTGAAAACAGATTCTCTGCATTGTACCAGAAAATCATGAATTTAGGCCTTCAGACAGATTGTTCCCCTTTTTTTACGAAACAAAACCTTCAGGTGGTGTGTGTGTGTGTGTGTGTGTGTGTGTGTGTGTGTGTGTGTGTGTGTGTGTGTGTGTGTGTGTGTGTGTGTTTAAAGTCTATATTGAGACGAATGAAACTGAACAACAACAAGAAACTTGTGAATCCCTTTCATCTGAACTTCTGGCTTCGTATCATCTTTCAAAACACACAAAAAATGACTGGTTTCAGTTGGCATTTTTGCAGTGCATCAGCCTGTCTGAGTCAATTTCATTCCACTCGCGACATCTGTGGAGGGAAATTGCATCGCTTCTCAAGCTTGAACTTTGTCCAGCTGATTGATTAATTGTGGAAAGAGCCATTAACTTCTCCTTGTGCTTGGAAGGACTGGCTGCGGACGTGCAGATCGTAAGGGAAACGGGCCTCTGGGGAGACTCGGTACATGGAGTTGTGCGCAAGAGCCGTGCGCCCTGGCGCACTGCAGTAGCGCATGCCATAGTGGCTATTTTTGCCGTACTCAGGCGGGTCGTCGTGTTTTAGGGAGAAAATCCCATTAAAGTTCATTGGTGGGCTCAGCTGGCCGTCGAAATGCGGGCTCCCGCTCTCCGGGGACTGGTTTTCGTAGTAGGTTTCGTAGGCGCTGCTATAGCTGTAGTGACGGAACGGCTTGGCGCTACTGTCCAAGCTGCTCCCGCTGTGGCCGGGGGGCGTGTTCATGTCTGATCCAGGATACGAGTACATGGCATCGTAGGGCGCCCTCCCAGAGAACATCACCTCTCCGTTGTGGTCTGTGAGGAAGTTTCTCGCGTTCAGCTGTAAACAACCCGCCACCAAGTTGGTCGTTGGTTGAGATAATCCTTTACACAAAGTCTGTACGAAGGCGAGGAGGTCCGGTCTCTTTCCTGCGCTCAGAGTCTCTGACAGGGCCCAGATGTAGTTTTTGGCCAGTCTGAGGGTCTCAATCTTGGACAGTTTCTGAGTTTTGGAGTAGCACGGCACAACTTTGCGCAGGCTCTCTAGCGCAGCGTTCAAGCCGTGCATCCGGCTGCGCTCTCGGGCGTTGGCTTCCTGGCGCCTGAGTTTGGCCCTGTCAACTTGCTCTTTGCCCGGTTTCTTTTTTCGGGGGCCTCGCTTTTTAGGAAGCCCATTTTCATCCTGATCGTCCTCTCTCTCGTCCTCATCTCTGTCGGAGATGTCGTCCTCGACCTCCCTCATGTCTGAGTTGGATCTGTCAGGGTTATGTTGTCGCTCCTGCTCCAGGCTCTCAGGTAAGCTTTCACGGGGATAATTGGCACCAAACCGCGGCTCACACATTATATGAGGTTCCTCGAATGGCAGTGTCAACATATTTCCTGTAAAATCAAAGCGGAAACATAAACTATAAGGACAAGGCACAACACCGACGTCTTTTGAAGGTTGTCAGTTAATTACCTCGTGAATGAGCCCTCCCAAGAGGAAGAGTAACAAATTGGCAAGCAAGGCCAGTGTCACGGCTTGCTACCTTTTCAAAGGCATTACACTTAATTGCCTTTGGATTTGTGAAAAATAGCCATGTTTTAAACCTTATATTACATCACATTAAAGTTTATGTTTGCTCCGAATCTGAGTCCAAAACTAGCCAATTCTACGCCACGTATTTAACCACGTTTTATCCCAGACTAAAAGCGCATGATCAGTCAACAAATTGCGAACAAAAATATTACTAACCTCTGGTCAGCATGTACCTTGCATGTTCCCAAATATCTCCTCTGAATCTGCGCTTCAGCTTCTTCACTCGCAAGCTACCAAATTGGAAGAAAGAGCTTAATTCTGCGCACTCTCTTTTCTCTGCTATGCTGTGATCTGCTCTTCCCTTCCCCTCTCTCACTCTCACTCTCCCTCCCTCTCTTCCCTTTCCCTCTCTCTTTGAGGAATGACACTCATGCCAACAGCGGGTACCCATGCCATCTGCCGCTGACGTCTTGTGGCAGCCGAGACCACGTGTTCATTGTCCCACGGGACCTCCGCTCCGTACCGATCATCTGGCAGCTCCGGTAATGGGCACCGGGAGGCCCGCGTTTACCGTCAGAAACAGAGACCGGAGAGGGATAACAACTAATATCTGCATCTCCCCGTAAGAAAGATGAATTAATGTCTTTTTGTCTGGAAAATTGGAGGGAGTTTGCAGAGATTCTCAACAGGTAGACAGATTATTAATTTCCGCATTATGTGATCCATGCAGAGCTAAGTATACGCAAATAAAAGCTGTGCGGGGGAGATGGAAAGCTTAAAAAAAAACCCTCTCCTACATCCCAAATTAAATTACATTAATAAATTAATTAGAACAATTGGAAATTTGGGTGCAAAAGTAAATGAGGGGAAAAAAAGCTTTTATATTTGGGTCAAAGGGGATTCAATAACAGCATTTAGTCTCATTTATTATTAAGGGTTCAGGACCCACCTCAACAGCATGAGCGTCACAGGTTTTGTGAGAATTCCTCATAAGCATCATTTTGACTTGACTTTTGGAAATGACACATTGCGGTGTCTCAGGAGCAGCAGCTGTAAAACAGGTGAAAAAACAAGAGATGTTCTACACCTGTGAGTGAGTGAATATGTGAGTGATGCTCTCTTTGGATCATGACTTCTCCCAAATATTTCCAAAACATTACAAAAAAAAGGATCTTTGACCTCTCCGGCATCTACAGAACCCCAGTTTATATCAGTAACAGTGGTAACAGTGTTCATTTCTGTGTCTGTTTCTTTGTGCTTTTGGAAGCAAAAGCAATGTTTTTGTTAATGCAATGCTCATATGGTCAGTTTACTATTTAATTACCCTCACTGAATGCACCGCCCTCTTGGTGGCAAAGGGAAGGTTACTGTTAAAATGCTTAGTTAGTTAATGAATACTTTTTTAAATGCTCCTCTCAAGAAACAAAAGAGAAGCTGGTAATGCAGTTAGCAAACAATGTACTTAAGCTGGAGTGCATATAAAGTATTCATAATGATTGTTATCTACATAGATGGATTGTTTGGGTCTAAGATCATATCTCCCATACTACCATCACTATTCTGGCTGCCAGTCAGATTTTGAACTGATTTCATAATTGTTGGGTTGGGTTGGCAACTTTTTACCTCTCTAACCTTTAAAGTTTGCACGCTCCCTCCAGATTACTGAAGCTGAGCAAATGCTCCTAGCTGTCCCGAGCTCCAGATTAAAGCACAGAGGAGATCGAGCCTTTGCAGCTGCTGCTCCGAAACTTTGGAACAAACTGCCCCTTCGCATCAGGACCTCTCCATCATTAGAAACCTTTAAAACCTGTTTGAAAAGCCATTTTTATTCTTAAGCTTTTAAATCAGTTCTTTTATTTGTGTTGTTTTTATTAAAGTTTTCTCATTTTATGTCTACATATTAGAAAGGTAACATATTACCTCGAGTGGTATCCAGCAATGCAGTTAGGCTTTCTTGTATTTTATTATAGTTTACTTATTTTAGTGTCTTTGAGACAACCAACACTAAGATTTCTATAGTTAGGGCATTGCAAAAGAGGTCATCTATTTATCTGGTGAACAATATTTGATTGTTGGGTCTGTGAAATAAAATAGTTTTCACATTTTCCAGAGATGCCTTTCCTTATCCAAGTCCAAATCTCCAAGATATTCAGCTTACTGTGATGGGAAAGATAGTAAAAAAAACAGTTAGGTTCAAAATGGTTTAAGAAATTCCTACAGAAACCTTAAATGCAAAGGATGGTAAGCATAAAAGAGGTGGCATGCGCAGTGTTGGTACCTCAGTACCATAGACATTAAGCACACCCAGTGGAAAAGGCCCAGTGGCACACTGCCAATTCCACACTGGGGCACAGCTGGCACTCGATATGGGTATATGCACACCTCAGTTATGTGGAACACACATACACAAGCGCACTGATTCACACTCACACACACATGCAAACGTATGTGTGTGAATGACCTTGTTGAAAGGATAATCAATTAAAACAACTTATCAATCTCTTTGTATTGGACATTACAAGACATCGATCAGCAGAATGAGCCACGGAGAGCTGATTACATCTTGGTTTGACTTCCGAGCACCGAGGCCCAAGTAAGTCTCAGTTTCTACGGTGACAATGACAGCGTGTACACACAGCACCGAATGTGCAAACACTTAGCCTAATGTGTGTGAGACAGGCTAGTGTGCATGTGGGCCAGCACATATACTTTACAAGAACACATCCAAAGTACATGTATAGATCTATGAAAGAAAAAAAGCATCACAGCCTTCCCCCAAAAATGCCTCAGCTGGTCTGCTCAGCGTTCTGGTCCAGCAAACACACACACACATCTCACACACATACACACTCACACATACTGAAGAGTCAAACTCCCCATCTCAGACTAATCAGTTGACTGCACTAATTGCAAATGCAAATATGCAAATTTATATTAATTAATTACTCCACTAATTAGTTCTCTTGTCTTTTCAGGTAATAAATCATGGTGTGGTTGAGAGAGAGAGAGAGAAAGACATGGCAGTGATCTTTTGTCTGTTAGAAACCCTTGTTTCAGATGTTTACTGGGCAGATTTTATCAAGCTGTCATCCACCGAGACTCCTTAACTTCTCCTTCATTCACAGCAGTTCTAAGTTCAGTAATTATTGCATTTGATATAATACGTGTACACTTCAAGGTGGAAGCATTGTAATTTGAGAGGTTTAATAAATAGCAGAGGTTGGTAAATCAGAGTGTCTCGCTGACAGTTCTTGCTGTCAGCTCTTTTAATTATCACATTATCAGCTTTTATAGGCACGGTGCGTGGTGCAGAGCTGCAAATGAAGGCGCCATGGATCGCACGCTGAGTTGCAAGCATTTCTCAATTGATGTCAGCAGTTAAGGGGAAATTGTGTCTGGATGATGAGTGTAAGGTGAAGTGGTTGGAAAAGATGGCAACGGCGTGGTAGTAAAACGTGATCCTGTCCGAAATGTAACGTGGAGTTTCTTTAGAGAAAAATCTCTGCGTCTGACTCTGATCTCACACTGACGATGTAATGAAGCCTTTAATGCCAATTTTCAGTGTCTCAGTGGTATTTTTATTGCATTGCCTTAAACTGAGCTGCATGTACAATTACCCCAACTCAAAACACAAAAGCTAAATGAGGAAGTGCTTACAAAGTGCCACATACGAGTGCGAGCCATTTATTTTGAGTACTTGTTGATACCCAGATGAACACTTCAGTTGCTGTTGATAATAATTCACACCATAAACCTGTTGTTAGCACATTTATCCTTTTAGTGTTGATGATAGCATCCTCCCAAATCTATTTTGCTCTTTTGTAAAGCCTCAAGAATATACCGTCCTTTTTACTCTTTTCCCCTATATTTAAATAGACCAAGCTGCGCAACCTACAGTATCAGTCACAAAATATAACAAGAATAAAAGCTCAATTTTAATTAAATAAGTCAAAGTAAGTCAGTTTTAACTGTTTTAAATTCCTAATGAAGCCCTAACTCTTTCTTAACAGTAGTTATTTTAATGCCCAAGCATAAATATAATTAAAATATTTCATATTTTTGTAATTGTGACCAGATATTGTGCGCAGTAGAATACAGTGGATATTTTAGACTGAGCATGAATGCTTGCAGCTTGCAAACAAAGAAAACAAAAAACCTTTGTTATTATTATTGTTATTATTATTACTATGTAAATGCATTGTTGTTTACAATAGGCATTATGTTTGTCTGTCTGCTCATTTTCTGTTACTACGATAGTAACGTTGGTTTGTTTCTAGGAGTTTCTATGAACATTGTGTTTCACGTATCCAGAATAAAAACAATATTTATTGAAAAAGGCTTTGGTTAGGAATTTAAGCTGTCGATCATATTAAGCATTTAGTGGATGTGGAAACAGTGTGAGGTGATTGCCATCTTTTTCTGGGAAACATTTGTAAAACCTGACAAGCAGAACCCAGTTTGAAATCTCAGCATATTGGAAAATAAATACATAAAAACAAAAACAAAACAAAGAAGAATTTGTGATTTTTATTTCTTTGTTGTGGAGCAATCACTCCATGACTTGATACTGACATCAGCAGGGGAGGAAACAGTTAACCTTAAGCACTCTGGTATGCAGGGAGATTAAAAATGGAGCCCTCATTTCTGGATTAAACATGGCTATGTCATGAGAAGAAAGGCACATATTTATTTTAGATTTTTATGTCCATATAATACACATATACAAAAAAAAGAGAAAGGTAAAAAGAAAATTTAAAAAGTCTAGGGCACACTCTGGGCACAATGGAAAGATTGCATCGTGTGGCTGGTTTGGAACCATCTTGTTGTCCTCGTAGAAGAGCCCATAGTAAAGGCTGAGCCCACACCTCAGATAAACAGGAGAAAAATGGATGGATGGATGGATTTATTATATATTACACAATATGTTTTCATTTGAAGTTACTGGCTACTTTTCTCATTACTTTTTTACACAGCTCATAAAATAAAACACCTTATCACATCATATTATATAAAGCAGTAAAACGGTCTCTGCCTTGACCATTCACAGCAGTAAAGTACTGCACACATGCAAACATTCCTGAAACAGGAGCCGTTCAGAATTCTGAGCTCTTTTAATTTTGATATTTTGCCTTAAATTAATGAATGAGGTCTTCGTATTGCACGCTGTGTGACATTAGTCTACATTGAGTCATGCTCCAGCTGAAAACCTCTGAGTGGACAAGTTTCTTGTTGGTTACAGTGTTGAGACTGAACCCCACCTGCCCGCCTATCAGTGGCTTGCATGCAGCCCGATGGATGTGCAGAGGAGGGCTGAGGATTGTGGGACTGATTACCAGAGGCCAGGTCCTGGACTGGAGTCCTCCAGCTGTGCTGTTCTACCCAATTAGAAACTCCATATGCTGCCCCACTCAGCTGCTGAGTGGCCACACCCCCCACCCACACAGGTGGAGCATTGTGTGTGTATGTGTGTGCACTTGCCTTGTTACCTATCAACAAAATCACTCTGGTTCGAGGTAAAAGGGAACTTTCTCCAGAGTCCTTTTGTGTTTTGAATCTAAAATCCCACAGTATATGGCAATAAAATCACCTCATAGATCTAATTAAATTTTATGTGATGGTCGACCACTGCACCGCTTTCTTAATCTCAACTCATTTCTTTATGCACAAAGTAACTCAGACTGTCACTGCTCCTTTGATAGCAGACACCCAGGTATTTAGGTGGGTGGCACAGAAGTGCTAATAGCATTAAAATATGGAGATATGAATAATGGATATGTTTTTGAAAATGTATAATGTAAAGATGTTGGTCCCGTTTTCAGACAGAGTCGGGACGCAGACGTGAGATGTTGCTGCAGGCGCTCGTTTCTTTTTCAAAGCACAATCTGTTCACACACGCTCAAAGTGGCTGTGACAATCTGTTGTGGTAGAAAGCCACACTTCCATACACAGAAAGTGATAAGATGAATAAAAATGTGTCAGATATCATATTTAAGTAAGACTCACATCTTTACTTTTATATAAGTATTGCATGATATGGATGAGAAATACTATTTGCTGCAGTAGAAAAACAGAGGCGGTGGCGTCTGACACCAGCGACTATATACAGTGTGTCGACACAGAGCATAGGTGGAGAGACATGAACATGAGGCATAAGGCAGCAGACAGAGTGCTATTTTACTTTACTGAGGGATCAAAAATTTCAAGTGTTTTTTTAATTTGCGCACGACTTCAGTGATTTGCCAACTTTTACACATTTTTTTTGTAACAGGCCTTTTTTTTCTCAAAGGCCTGGGATGATATGATTGACAGGGCTGTGATGCTGTTTCCTCACCTAATTGACACTTTTGGTGTTGAAATGACTTTTTCTTCCTTTCCCCTTGCCTTCACTTTTCATCTTTTAATGTCCTCATCCATTCCAGCAGTTCTTATTTTTTTTGTTTTTATTTTTCACTCATCTCCTGTGGTCTCTTTTGCCTTCTTTTGTTTTTCTGTTGTCCTTTATGTTTGCTATAAGGCACTTTGAAATTTATAAAGTTCCTTATAAATGAAGCTGAAAGCTTCCTCACTTCCCCGATCCGTTTTGAAACTGAACAGTTTGAACATAAAAGAGAAATAATTGAATTTGATCATTTTTAGTTTAATTCAGTTTACTTTGTAGTGGTAGATATTATTGTGTCAACTGTCACCAGCCTGCAGACACGTTCGTCTCATTACTTTTTTGTGTCCATTTTGGTGTAGGCTCAAGGATAGTCAAGCTTGTTTTCAGTTGTAGTTAGGAAGGGAGGGTAAACTGTTAAAAAGATATAAATGCTCCGTTTGAGAGGACACCCTTAAGAGCTGGGTGATATGTTCTGTAAAAAAACATGTCATCCTCCTTGTTCTGGGTACAAAATCTACAATAAATATTTCTGCAAAAAGACATCTGAAAACCAGGTCTCACAAGATTTTCCTAACAGAGCTCATATTCACTGATAAAGAAAACATTTTGGCAAATGTGCGTAAACATTGTCTTGCCAAATGAAAATTGAGTATCACTCTCCTGTCTGCTTATTAAATATGAAAAAGATGGTAGAAGGTTGGCTTAGCAGAGTTTGGCTCTGTCCAAATCTCAGTGCCAGTCCTGAAGGATCAGCTGATAATCTTTTACACATCCGATTGATAAATCTCACATAGGGCGTGCTATTTAAGCTGCTTTAGCCTGCTCACAGCTTCTGCGTAGCTGCAAGCCACTTTGCCGCCCACCTCTACACCAGCTCCTTCTTTTGCACTATATCTTACCAAATCATTGTCATTTCTGTCATTACCGATGGTACTGTTATGTTGCTGCTCCTCTCCACCCCATCTACACATGGAAAGGCAGGGTGCCATACCAAATATAAAATTACAGCAAATGGAAATAATGTTCTTTTGATTGTAAGGCCTCAGACTTAAATGTCAGTCATTTGTTGATAGTCTATATATATGATGGACAAAACCACAGTGACCCCACCCACTGATTTTTTTAAGCCCACTTTTTGAAGCTTTGGCTTGAACATTTTGATCAGTTCCACTTTAGCTTTTCAAAACCATGGACCCGAACGAAGCTGCTGATCTAAATGATCAGTCACAAGGTTGTGACTTTTTGCAAGCTTAAAAGCATACTCTGCATTATCCTCTTTTTAGGGAACATAATTTGCATAATTACCATCATGTTTTATTCAAGAAGACCTGAAATTAGCGATTGAGATCATCAGGGAACTATTTGATGAGGTCAGAGATTACAATAGTAGAGTCGTTTTCTGATGGACTTCAATAAAATGTGATGTTAATTTATTTTATTAATTTAAATCAGATTGTTTCCCACCTTGCTGAACTTCCTCATTGTCTTCACAGACTTGGAAGCTACTCCATCTTTCATTTACTGGCTGCCACTAACACACAGCTACTTAAAAAGGTGATTTAAAATGTATATATTTGAGTCTTAACAGACTCAAATTCATCTTAGTAGGTATCCCAACACATTTATGACCAGGACTAACGGCATCAAAATATGTGGTCAGCCACATGCAAGTGGATGCTCAGTTATAGTCTAACAGATAGACGTGATTACTACCTGAATTCATGGGTCATGGGTTACCAAGTTTCTAACCCTGTTCCTGTTTCTTGTCATCATAAATAAGAGTTTCAGACTTCTAATGTGCTGGTCAAAAGAGCAGTGTTTTACCTTTAATATTTATTTAAAAAGCCAATCATCTAAACTATTTTTAATTCACTGTCCAACATTAAATGAATATTTGGAGATTGTGTATTTTCTTCCAGAGAGTATATGTGCTGAAGTCTAGAGGAATGAACTGGGCTTAGAATAAAGACTGTGAATGTTGAGGCTTTATAGTCAGGCTTTAATGAAGGTTATTGCCTGAGGTACCTGTGAGACATGAAAAATGATCTAGGAAGTCCACATCACTTAACAGGTCTGTGATGCTGAAGGTTATTGAAGGATAATGAAACACTCACACGTTTGTTTGTTTTTATTTTAAGACTGGGATTCGCAGCTCTTCCTCCCAGTGCTGGGATGGTACCATCTCTGTGCCACAGAACTGCTTTCTATCAATGGAAGAGGTATTAAAGATGGTCAAAAACAGCCTTATTAATGTGCTTGTTCATTTCATTAATGTGATTAATGTTTGTTCATTTCTGAGGGGAAATTTTGAAAGCAAGGATTAATGCTTAGGGGTCCATCACCAAAGATCATTTTTCAGTTGTATATGAAAATTGCATAAATAATTTTGTTTCTTTATGATTTCATGCACCATGTAATCTAAAAAAATGCAGTAAACATAACAAAGAAACATCAGTAAATGCAAGCAAAAGATAACAGGCTTTTAGTACAGTGACATCACTCACAGGGCCAGTTCAGTTCTCACATTGGATCTATTTAGTCTGCAGCTGAACACAAAATACTTCTGATATATCTTTTAATAGAAGGTACAAGCTAGAAAATGTTCGACCAATATTCATTAAACTAAGAACGAGTAATAACGCGGGTCCAGTGAATGTTAGATAAAATAAAACCATCACTTTAAAACATCCTTGTAATTTTCTGTCAGTACATTATCTGCTCTTTTTAAAGCAGATAAAGCAGATTTGTTTTAAGTTTCCATAAATGCTAAATGGCAAAATGTATTATTAACATGGAGGATTTCTTCATTTTAAAATGATTTAAAATTTATCATTCACCTTCTAATAATTAAAAATTTGTAAGAAATTAGCAAAAACTTGCGTACAGTATTGATTAAAACAAGTCACCCATCTCCCAGCTTCAGGACTTGTCTTTTATATAAAGACTGAGGCAAAATTGCATTTGTATATTTAGGTAAGGTGGGGTAAAGATTTATAATAATAATATATGCAGTGTTCAAGACAACTCTTCAAAACACAGGAAACCTCCGGTATAGTCACAGTAATCCACAACAGAGGACTGAACAACAGCAGGTGGCTGGAACAATATTTATTTAATTAGTGATTTATTTTTAGAGTATAACATATCAGAAAATATGAAAATGCCATTATGAGTGCTGAAGGCTCAAAGATTATTTTCAGATTGTTTTTTTTATTATTTTTTTATTTAAAGTAAAACTTTGTAGAAACACATTGTGAAGGTCAGTAGTGACCAAACAACATAGCAACACAACATATTTCTACAGCTCCTGTATGCATAACTAAACAACTGCTTTCTGAATTAAAATGTGTTCACGCCTTACATTTGCTGCTCTTCCAAATGAGCTGCTCACAGTTGTCTGGGATGTTGGAGTTTTTCTAAGCCATTACCGCAGTAGTCTTTTACAGAGGATCTTTGTCTTGAGACATTAGGGAGCTCAGTGCCCTCTGCAACTTGCATCATCTGCTGCGTGTCACAATGCTGCAGCCATGATGAGGGTCTGTCCTGCCCCCTGTGCCCACCTGAGGGGGTTACAGTTGGCAGCCACCACTCCTCACCTGACAGGCTTCCAGAAAAGCAACCACTTGGCTGCCAGTAGAAATAGCTTCTTCCTATTTGGGGGTCGGCCCCCAGTCAAGATGAGGAAAGCTTGGCTCTTTAAGACTTGGGCCAATTCCCAGACACACTAGCAGCTCATGCCACAGGCCCCTTTGATTCTGGGCTCTCGATCAGTCACTCTAAATACAGCTCTGTGCGCCTTCCAGTGGATAGAAAGGGTTTAATTTTTATTAAACAGCTTGATATGCAATGTCTACTTCACACACAATCACATGACCGCATGTAGTTAAGTGGAAAAAGCGTGCTGTTAATTCTGGTTAGGTTAGAGAACGGCGTCCTGAAAGGTCAATCGTTGTGTTGCTTCAGTGTAGTACCACCGCATTAGTGCTCAATTTTCTTTCTTAGGTGATGGTAAACTGAACATATTTAGGTTGTGGATTGATAATATTACAACACGAGTGATTTGCAGATGTCACTCTTGAGTCCTGGGAGCATTTGTGTCTATTTTATAAACCAACATCATCGATGAAAATAATCTTTTCTCTTTTTATTAACATTGCATTTGAGTGTATGGGTCTAAGGGTGTATGAGTTTCCACATCAGTGACATCAGTGCTGTTATTATTAATATGCAATGTGCAGTTGAGCATAGCCTCCGTGCAGGTGTGGCTGTTTTCCTTTTGATGAAAGAAAAGCAAACAGGTCCAGGTAACATCAGAGCAGCGGTTCCTGCCAGCGGCTGTGTGATTAAATTACACAGAGCAAGTCTCAGACAGCCGGGTAACGAAGGTAAGGGCCGGTGGATGCCTTCACACCCTCCTCCCACCACACTTCCTCCTACTCTTCCTGCATCAAGCAGAACTGGAGCTAAGCCCGAGCCCCGGACAGGAGGTGGGGAGGAGCACGAATACCAGCACACGCTCCCTCGCACTGTATGCACGTAGCCCTTTGCTGAATGTACTTCTCTTCATGACGTGTACGGACTTCTGTTTGAGCACATTTGAAGACCTAAAACATACAAGTCATGAGCATGACTCCACAGTGCACATGCACAAAGTAAGAAAAGAGTGACAATATAATGAAACAATCACCACAGGATGCACGCTCTATTCAGTCACCCTTGACTGGAGTTAATACAGCAAGGAAACTCATTTGCACATTATACTTCCAAGCTGCTTTAATAGAGCAACTACAAAAAACAACAACAGCTCTGTAAATCAATAGTGAGCCAAAACAACAACAGCAGCGGCAAAAATCTCTCAAATCTTACATTTCAGCAGCACCAGATTCCTCAATCAAGCCAAAAATAGGCATTAAAAGCTCTTTAAAATACTGTTGATGGCTTTTGGTTACAGGCAGTCTCCATTCTCATGCCTGGCAACGGTCTTTTATGGCTAGGGACCTAATACAAGATTTCTGTTCTAGTGCAAACACAGTGGCCATGGGCACCAAGGAACAGCTGCCGTATAATTGAATTAACATTCGCCTTCTGCTCCGGCACTCAGCACTGAGCTGAGAACTCATACACATCCCTCCACGAGCTCCATCAACCTGCCCATGAATATGCATGCTACTGGTGATAAATATGCAGTCACGGTGTAATGTTTGTGGAGTTGCCTATACGGTGGATAAAGAGCTATACATGGACTATCTTGGGAGAGTGACACAATATACATCAAGTCCGTTGATCATTTTTAGTACCACAGGCCCTCCGAGGGAGAGAGCTGTGCTGTTGGTGGAGCTGCAGTTTAATTCAAGGTCTAACAGAGACACCTAGTGGACCGTGTATTAACAAGTGAGTCGAGATATAGTTATTGTAATTTTACACACCGTGCACACTCAGTAAATATTAGCAATCTTGGACAAAGACAAAAATGTCTTTTTTTTCTTTACATGTGTATTGTGTGTATGTAAATCTAAAAAAAAAAAGAAGAAGAACATTATGATGATAAAGTTATCTTAAAATGACAATGACAGAACACATGGCATTTAATTTGACATTTTAAAACGGGACTTTGTCATTTAAACACTAAAACAATAGGCACGAGGACATTTCTGAGTGACATATTGTGAAATATTGTATAACACTCCAAAATGCAGGAATATTGGGAATGTGCATAAAACGACTTGTAAATACATGCTGCTATTGCTCCAGTGCATTCTGGGAGGTTTCCAAACATAGCTACCTTGGCAAAATTGCACCTGTGGTAGCTTACCAATTATGTGCACTAACTTGTCACATATACACTTTATTAGGTACACCTTGCTTAATTCTTTGTGGCATGTATTCAACAAGGTGCTGCAAACGTTTCTCAGAGATTTGGGCCCATATTGACATAATAGCGAAACACAGTTGCTGCAGATTTGCAGATCCATGATGCAGATTTCTCATTCCATTCTAATATGATTTAAGCTTTATGACATAGCCTGTTATCTTGCTAGAAGCAGCCATCAGGAAATGGTTACACTATGGTCGTAAAGGGATGGACATGATCAGCAACAATGCTTGGGTGGTCTGTTGTGTTTAAATAATGCTCAGTTGTTACTTAGAGGCCTGAAGTGTGCCAAGAAAACATCCCCACTCCATTACATCATTTCTCAGCAGCTTCACTCGCTCACTGGATATTTAATATTTAGATTTTCAGACTAGTCTCTGTAAATCCCAGAGATGGTAGTGTGGGAAAATCCTATTTCGCACCAACAACCATGCCAATTTCAATATCACTTAAATCACCTTTCTTCCTCATTCTGATGCCTAAATGCACTGAGTTGCTGCCATGTGATCAGCTCATTGGATACTTGCATTAATCAGTGGTTGAGCAGGTGCACCTAATGAAGTGGCTGGTGAGTGTATAAAAGTGCCTGCTGACACCAAATAAGAGAAAACATTGCTCAAAGTCTGTTATACACCATCACCTTAATCTAACTAAAGTGTGACTGAACACTGTAAAGAAAATAAAACTTTCTGGCAGAAAACTTTTCCTTTGATACTTTACAAGGTTAACACTGCTAGTTTGTGATGCAGATTCTCCTGTATTTTGCAGCTTAAGCCAGATCTGTTACGCTCATCTCAGCTCCACTGTTGGACTTTCTTCTTTTAGTTTAACTCACGATTTTAAGAATTTCATATTTTATATTGGGTTTTGATGAGTTCATCTACCTTATGAATGTACAACATAATTGGCAAATGTATGCACAATTGTCACTAAGGTAGTAGTGACTATACTGTTGAAAATATTGATTCAACTTCATTACTTGGGTAAAAGTAAAAAAGTAAAGGCTCTGAAATGTTGTGAAAGTGGAAAAGTAAAAAATCTTTGGAGCACATTTCTACCAGATATTTTTGTGCAAAGCTAAAATAAAATACAAACTTTTTTCAACTTAAATTTCTAATTCTAATGAATGTCGTCTGTTTAAACATCTGTCACGCAGAACAAAGAATTAATTTTCGTAATAGCTCTTTTTGCTTTTGGCTGTGTTAATACAATGTTAATACATTGTGGATGGATGACTTTGTTTCCACACCTTAAAGTGGGATGGTGTGGGGTGTGGTGCAGGAACTCCAAGGCTGGTTGTAGTGACTCATTGTGGGGGAAAGAATCACTTATTAAAAGTCAGATTAATTTCTGTTGTGAGTGGCAGTAGTAGTGACCTGTGCTGCTGCTCTTGTTGCAGATGTTAAATGAGCTATCGAGGCTCATTTCCAACTCTTAAACAATATAAACTAGTACTGTAAAAGGTAGAATTCAGCGAATCAGTCATCATCTTCAACTTACTCTGATGTCTGTAAACTTTGATCTAAGCCAACATTAACCATGAACACCACAAATGAGCTGCACCACCCCAGTACAGTGCCTAACTGTGACTGCAGCAGTGCAAACTAGACAGTGTGGCCTGCATTAGTCGTCCTAGTATTTCCCTCCAAACTGAATAACGCACAGCTAGCATACTTCACTTTGTTTTACAGTGCATCTGACAGAACATAACTTCACCAACACATATATGGATCTTATGTTTATTAAAAACAAATTCCAAAATTAATAGGGACATTAAATGTGAGCTTTAAATTTGCAGTCCTTACCTTTAAACATATCCTCTCTTCTTGCTTTTTTGTCCTGTTTTCTTTTTCCATCTCCAATTAAAGTTATAGCAACTGGACCTTTAGCTAACAGACACACTTTATGCCAAACAGCACAGAAGTATTTAGTACTTAGATAACACTTTATAACATGCCCCACAGGCTGTATCATCGAGTGTTGCAGTACTTGTACTTTGTTTCTTCCCACCTGTGCTGTACACAGTATAAAAGCTAGACATAGCCACCATGGTGTCACAAATTAGTGTCTGGATCCCACTGGATGGGTCTTTCTGGAGCCAAAAGTAGCCATATTAGTATAAAGGGGAAAATTGCTAATCGTAACAACTTTGGTTAGAAATGTATCTCCTTAAACTAGACCTGTGTAGCATACAGACACAGACACCGGTGAAATATTAGAAATGTAACTAACAGGCAAATAAACATTCACTCAAAACTAAAATCCTGTCCCAAGTCAATGGACATATCCTAGATAATCCACCTTGCTGGAGACTTGAATGACCCAAATTCAGATACTAGATTTAAAACTTTATTAATGGCTCCATTTTGTAGTAGTTTACACATCTGCAATGTGGTTTAATCAAAAGAGGAGACAAACTTTTTTAGAGGGTCATGTCTGAAAAGAGATCTGGTGTAAAAATCTGCCAAATCAAACATGTGGATCTACTTACTGTGGCATTCTCTTATGCTTATTACCATTTTATTTACAGCAGTATGACCTGAAATGAAAGAATAAGCCCATAAACTCATCAGGAAAGTGTTTGTGCAGGTCAAGTCCAAGCGTTGTTTTCTCACAGACTTCTATGGGACCATAAGTCTTTGAAACCATACGTTTTGCCCCTGGGTGGTAAAAGAAAATGAAAGAAAACAATGCAGGTTTAACACAGATCAGGACTGTTGTCTGTGAGGCCAAAAGCAGCACAGCCCACAAACTGGCTGTTTCACATATTTTTACTGTCCCCTGGTGACAGTAAACAGCTACAACATGTAGATGATGATCTATAAAGCCATTTATTTGATCATCAACATCCTGTGTCATGTAAGAAAAATTACTTCTGCATATTCTAACCCAGTGATTTGAAATTTTCACCATGATTCAGTAATGACTTTTGTATATATAATCGCTCCGGTCATTTTCTTGAAAAAGCTACTCTTGTGTATATGTAGAGTATCTTTATATCTTTATAAATGTCACGTGGTGTTTTGCAGAAATGAAGACAGGCAGACATGATCTGAGCCCTTTGAATCAAGATTTATTGATACGGCTGTGCAGTCACAGAGCATGGTGGCACACACGGCCGCCTGGCCGGCATGGGACAGCAACACACACACACACACACACACAAACATATGCATGCACATACATGCACGCACACGTACACACACACACACACACACACACACACGCACACACTCAGTCAGTCTGTTTATTCAGGGATGTAGTAGAGAGTCGTACAGAACAAATTCAAATTCAACATCATTAATATTATTATTTTTATGTCACCCATCCTTTTTGTCACAATTTAACCTTGATATTATGAATGCTTTTTATAAAAGCAAACATATCAGGAGTATTGGCCTGCATTTAAAACTAATACTAGAATAGATTCAAAATGAATTGTTCACTCAGGTTTACACAGTCCACTGCATCACTTTTTGTTTCTCTCCCACAAACACTCATCTCATCATACTCTCATCGACAGAGAAGATCACAGTGAGGAGATCAGAAAATGCACATTAAGTATTTTGTGGCAGTTTCTCACACACACGCACGCACGCACACACACACACAAATCCTTCACACCCATCTAACCTCAGTCATTTCAACAGTTTGAGATCAGTCATTATAGAGGGAATCAGACTAAACAAGTAGGAAAAAAAGCATTAAATGAACAACAAATGATTTGTCTCATAGTAAACATTACAAAACACCATGTTCAGAAGTCTTTACATGTCATAACAGCTATGTTTCCTATTATGGTTGGTATAAATTCCTGTTACATATTCATACAGTTGGCTATCACAGTAGCTAGTGGAAGGTAGAGCAAACTACAAGACTGTACATGTGTTTGTCCCTCGGTAGGGCAACTATAATCTGTTTTACCAAGCAGCCTATTGTGAGGATGCAATTAATTTTTCTTTTCAATCTAATTTGGCGAGACTGTTAGAATAGAAATTTACATTTATGAATCTCTTGAATTTTTCTGACTTCAAAGTTGGTGCAAGAAAACATCGAAGTGACACACACAGAGGAGAAACAAAAAAGAAAAGTCCCTACATGTTACAAACGCACGTTTTTGACAATCCATCCTCCAAGACAAAGAGGGAGCAAAACGGTACAATAAAACAGCAGAGGGACAACATACGGACGGCACAAAACAGCCAGAATAAACGCATCTAAATGAAATAGAGCAAAATATGCGATCATAAATACATTACTTCTGCTGACTTTACAGAGACAACAGTGTGTTTTTCAACTCTTGAGTGTGTTGGAAGATATTAACTGGTTTGTTTGACTTTAACCGGATCAGCACAGATTAAAATGACATCACAAAGTTTTCCTACAGATGAAAGGTGTGAAAACGGAAGTACAGATAGAGGCACACATTCAGTCAGCTGGCCTGATAACCAGTGACTGTCTATTTTTTTCTTTTCTTTTTTTCCTTTTTTTTTAGGTAAAAAGCAGCATGTGATTACATCGCGTGAAAAACTGCCATACCCCACCAGAGAACTGATGTTCCTGTTACAATGAAAAAAATGAAAGGGGGAAAAGGTAATAACCCCTTTTAGAATGCAGGATAATATATACTATACATATCAGTAGCTGTGTACACATGTATAGTATGCTTACAACTTATTGTAAAAGCCAACAATATACCAAGAATTTGATCTTGGCACAGTCAATTTGGGAATTTCCAAATAAAAGAACGCAAGGAAAATAAAATAAAAGTGCACCATTGTGGAGAAAGCATGTCCATCATACTGCAAATACTGCCGAAATGCTTCTTTTCCTTCCTTCCAATTATACATATTACATTAATAGTAAAAGCTGAACCTGCATTGCAGTGGTTTAATATGTTACATTTGCACAGTAAGCAATATTTGCATCATCTGTACACAAGATTACAAGCCTTAAAAACCTTGGCAAACAACCAAGAAGCGATACAGTGGGGACTCGTAGCCTCAGATGCGTCAGATGGATTCAGCCTGCTAATAGGTGTACGAGCACACTGTAAACATGTACATTAAACACTACGCCCACAACCTAGAAGGTGAAGCTGCTGTTATGTAACTGTGCTGGAAAAGGAAAAAAAATACATATAGAAGATTTTTTAGCAAACAATGTTGACTTTTTGCTACAGCTTTCATCCATGTAAGAAGGCATCGAGAAGAAGACAAACATTGTGAGGATCTTAACACACATCTAGGGCATGATTCATACATGATGTGAGCAATACAAACTGTTTTACCAAAAAGAAAGTACTGAAAAGAGAATTTTATATCTTAAAAAAAACTTGAATGGATTTGCGTGTGTGATATGTCTTAAATTGCACAAGAGGCATTCCCATTTTTTTTCAACTGTTATTTTAAACTATGTCAAAAATTGTGGTGGATTGTGGATAGATTTCTACTCCTTCTCCAGACATATACAGACTGTCTAATATATACAGTAAAGAGGACATCAACAATATGTTCCTGACTGCAAGGAGCACAAATGCATTAAAACTTCACGATGTTTGAGGAAAGCACTACGGAAGTAAACATGTTCAGAGGAAAATGAGCCACAACCGGTGGTGAAGGTTACGTGTTAATGTGTCTAAAGTAGCTTCGGCGGCCATAAGAAGCTCCCAACAGGAACTCCCAAATCAAAGGGGAAGAATGTTATACGTGAGAATAAAACAGTAGTGCTGTACACCTAGTGCGCTGTACACATGTCCATATACTGTACATGCTATGTAGCAGATAAGAGTCCCTCTGAATGTGCATTTACTCTGCATTTCAAAACAAGTCTGCATTTTTGTCTGTGATTGAAGAATTAAAATATGTGACTGCTTAAAAAAACAAAAAAAGGTTTTCAGTTTTACACCAAACCATAGAGAGCAAAGTGGGACTTGTACAATGGCTACGTGTTTGTGGCTGAGTGAAACATACTTATTGAACATACTTTGAGAAAAGTAAATCGATGGTATACTTAAAGAAAAAAAGAAAAAATCACTCTCCGCTGCTCTCATTTTAAGGTCATTAAATCATCTTAACTGTCTTTATCAGTAAGCAGGAAGAAAAGAATAATGCACGTGAGAGCCTGGAAGCAGAAACGTGATAAAAGCAAAAGAAAAGAAAAAAATGGCTGATTATAAAGACAGGGAAGCAAAGGTGGCTGTTTCTCAGTGTCCTGTAGAGGGCGACACAGTCCAACTAATGACTCTCCAACATGAGTCTGAGTTCTCCCATGCAGGATTTAAAGCAGGTTTAAGTTGACAGCAACAGTGACAACAGAGTGGCACTGGTACTCCCCAGCTTACTTACTCCATCACGACCTCTGTGTGGGGGCAAACAGGAAACAGATATTAATCATTTAGGGAATTATATAACAAATAAATGATATATTTGTGTTATCTTCTAATCAAATACCAAGAACTCCAACGCTGTAATTCACAAAATTAATAAGTTACCTTATTTAACTTTACAAAGGAGATCCAGTGCCCCCTTAGGGGATTTCTTATTCTTTTTGCATTTCTCACAACTACATGTTTCAGATCATTGAAACAATTTTAATATTAGACAAAGATAACCCAAATAAATGCAAAATGCAGATTTTAAACAATTATTTAATTTATTAAGTGAAAACATTTTATCCACATCTGGAACTGTGTGAAAAAGTAATTGCTCCCTAAACTGGTTGAGTTGCCTTTGGCAGCAAGAACTGTGATCCAGCATTTGTGATAACTGCCGATGAGTTTCTCACACCACTTTCAGGAATTTCAGCCCACTCCTCTTTGCAGAATTATTTTAATTCAGCCACATTGGAGGGTTTTTGAGCATGAACAGTCTGTTTAAAGTCATGAATCTTAACTGGATTTAAGTCCAGACTTTCACTAGGCCGCTGCAAAACTTTCATTTTGCTCTTTTGAGCCATTCATAGGTTGTCTTGCTGGTGTGTTTCAAGTGAACTTCAGCTTCAGGGCATGAATTGATGGTTGGACATTCTCCTTCAGGATTTTCTGGTAGAGAACAGAATTCATTCGTACCATCACTTACAACAAGTCGTCCAGATCCTGAAATGGCAAAACAGCCCTGACCATCATACTACCACCATGCTCGACTGTTGGTATGATGTTCTTTTTAAATGCAGTGTTAGTTTTACACAGATGCAACAGGAATAAAACCTTTCAAAAAGTTAAAGTTGGTATTTTTTGGTCGGCAGCATTTTTGTTCAGCCTCTTTCTTATTGTTGAATCATGAACACTGACCTTAACTGAGGCAAGTGAGGCCTGCAGTTCTGTAGATGTTGTTTTGGGTTCTTTTGTGACCTCCTGGATGAGTCATTGTTGCTCCTGGGAAGGCTCTACGCTGTTCCATGTTTTCACCATTTGTGGATAATGGCTTTCATTGTGGTTTGCCAAAGTCTGGAAGCCTTAGAAATCGCTTTGTAACTCTTTACAGACTAAAAAATGTTTGTGTCCCATCTGTTTCTTTAAATTGTGGCATGACTCCTTTTAGAATCATACCACAGCTCCTTTTTGAGATCTAGCCTACTTCACTTTGTCAGACAGTTTCTATGTAAGTGATTTCTTGATTCAGCAGGTCTGGCAGTAATCAGGCCTGATTGTGGGTAGTGAAACTGAACTCTGAATGCTTTCCAAAAAATGTGGTTAATCACAATCATTCATACAATCATGTATGCATACACGATTGTTAAATCATGTACACATACTACATGTATGGAGGGTAATTACTTTTTCACCTAGTGCCTGGTAAGTTTGGAAGTTTGGATAGCTTTTTTTTTCCTCTTAAAAATTAAATAATCATTTAAAAACTGCATTTTGTATCAGGTGGTCTTTGTCCATTATTAAAGTTTTAATAATCTGAAATATTTAAGTCTGAAACAAAAAAAAAAGAAATCTGGAAGGGGCAAATACTTTCCACAGCCCTGCATGCAGACATAGATGGAAATAAAGATATTTCAGTTTTATTTTCTATCAGTAGCTTCAGGCTGCAGGATTACACTCACCCTCGACTGCTTTGTTTTTGTCTTCTTCACCTTCTGGAGACTCGGCCCCTTCTGACAGCTCTCCTGGAAAAAAAAATGGTTGTGTTACTATTCTGACTTTAGTTATACATTTAAAATCAGCATTTAAAAACATGCAATACTCCTAATGAGTCATTCGAAAATACAGACCCACAGAATGGTCTGTATAATGCAGGCAGCATTAAATTATGTACAATCCCTAAATCTACAGAATTTAATCTGATGGAAAGTTGCAACCTCCAAACAGAATATTTTGCTCAGTGTAAATGTAATGCTCTGTATAAAGAGATGGAACAAGCTGATAATACTGTCAGAAAAAGTTGAATATGATAATATTTAAAACCTTGAAGCAAACACTGGGAAAATGAAAATGGGGAAATTTGATGCTCATAAGCTAAAAATATGATTAAAGGAATTTTGCATTTGCTCTCTTTTTTCAAAATTTAAAAAATTGGATAGAAAAAAAGCCGCCTTGTGTTTCTCATTCTGTTCTAATATAATAACAAACCTATTCTTGGATTAAAAAGCTACAACAATCCATCAAACTGATTAGTCAGTCCAAGTGACACGTATATTTTAATTTCAGCTTTTCATATGTGCTGATGTGAAGCTTTTTCATCTCAAATGGGATACTGTTCACAGTATCTGGACTTCAGAGTGCTGTTTTGATGAAACGAGACATAAAGATCCCATGATTTGCTTTAAGGATGGGTAGTTTTTTATTCTGACTTTGAAGGGAGGGATTTGGTCCAGTCTAGTTAGGAATTGACAAATATTTTGTAAACATTCATATTTACTCGGAAGATTTCATTAACACGTTACATTTTGGAAGTTAATCTAAGCCTACACTGATGCACTGATCAATATCAAATTCCATGGAAAAGTTAGCTATGTTCTGCAAACTTTTATGATCACTTAAGCTCCCAGAAAAAGTTTGCATGTCAGTAAACTGTATGTACTGACTGCAACATGTAGAGGATCGGGCCTTAGGTCACGTCTTTTAAAAGCCGGCCATGCTGTGGGATTACATAGTTTAAAGGAAGTACCGTTCTGCAGTGGGGGGCTCTTGTGCGTGGCACTCCCAGGCTGTGCTCCCTGCTCTGTTTTCCCTGTGTTACCATCTGGTGGTGTGCTGACCTCTTCCGACTCAGGCGACTCTCCCTCCAATTTGTCCTCCTTTGGTTCAGGCTGTTCGGATTCTGCTTGGACCTCCCGGGGCTCCATCAACTCTTCCTGCTGGGCTCGCTCCTCTGCTTCCTTTTTAGCTCTTTCCTCTGCTTCTGAGGTGATATGGAGTACAGGAGCAGTTTAGAAATGTTCATAACTCCTTATTTTTTACTCCAAATGAGGAAAAGTCAAGATGAGGATTAACAAACAGTGTTTTTTGTTAACACACAACGCAACATTGCTGGAGCTGTACTTTGTGGACTTTAAATGTAAGTCTAATATTCTTTCTTTTAGCTCTGTTTTTGGTCTCCATCAAATCAGAAGACATATATAGCTGTAGTGTATTTTATTTTGTGCTACTGTGGTATAAAGAAAATTAAATACAAATTAATCCACATTGACAAACTGATCAGCAGTGGTGTATTACTTCATCATGTCTCAACAGATCATGTTCCCACCAATGCTGTTGTTGTGCAGGCCAGTTAAAACCCCCCTGTGAAAAAGTTGAAAGCATTGCAGCTTTTTAAAGCCAATTTTCTGTGGAGAAGGTCATGATCTGTTTGGACAGATCAGTTTTACCATGGCCATAAATCACCATATTTTCACTAGATCGAATTGTACTATACCTTTAGCAGCCTGGGCTTTCCACCTCTCTCTGTTTTGATAAACTTCTTCATTCCACAACGCTTTGAAGTTCTTCATGTCCACCGTCAGGAGAGAGCCCGGGCCCGATGAGCTGCTGTCGGAGCCCATGCTCTTGACACTGTGCCTTTTGCTTTCATCTGAACTAATACTGTTCAGACTGGACAGACAAAAAAGAAAAATGTAAACACGAGATAAAGTATCTAGAGGTATTCAAGCAGCTCTGAGAGACTGAACTCGGGCCACTTTTACCAACACTGGGCATGTATCTGCTGAAAAGAGGTTAATGCAGTTGCATGGCAGCAGCTGGTGGTGTTTAAGACAATGGAGGTATTAGCATCATTGCAGAAGACTGGCTGAAGATTTTAAGGAGTTTTTAAGAACAATTTCTTAAAGAAAAAGATGTCAGATATTTCAGTCAAATAAAAAAAAAATCACATTGAGTAGATCATCTGGTCTTTCATGGGATATATTTTTGAAAGATTGATTATGCAAATCATTACGAAAGTGTAATACTGCAAGCCAACAAAAGCTGTTTTAAATTAGTAAACCAATGTGCCAACTCAGTGAGCAGCAAAGTGGCAAAACACATACTTGAATTTGTTTCTTTACGTTTACCATCAGCCTGTCTGTGATTCTGTAGTGATATACAGAAATTAGTTTGGGGAGTTGATGGTAGGAGGAGGTGCTACTGAAAAAGAATAGCGTAATAAAAAACATATACACTCAAAAGAAGTTTAATGCGATCTGGTCTGGTGACATGCATCTGCCTGGTATACAGTATTTAGTTTATACCAAGCACATCTTACTTAACTATCATTATTTGAATAAATGAACCTTTGATTTTATACATCACAGTTACATTTTACTCAGAATTATTGCTTCATGTTTACTGAGGGTAAAGAATCATTGTTTTGAATGTATCTGACCTAGTTCATTTCTGTGATTGTGAACTTACTTCTAACTCTTTGACCTAGCTCTTCCATGTGAACATATAAATTGCTGCCATCATATTTGCTAATCGTGTCACACTTTGAAAGCTCCTGTTTTTCAAACAAAAGTCGGGCATTTAGAAGGTGCTGATGACTGACTGAACAATGGGACTTTTTATTATAGGCACTAAAAGTCACAGAACTCCAGCTGCAGGGAATTGTAATTCTGCACTGCTGGAAGACCCCTTTCAATGGATCAAAAAAGATATTCCAATTTATTATGTAAGGTACAAGAATGTCAGCTTCCTGCAATTCTTTTAATAGTTGCAGACATTTAATTCAAAGTTACTAATGTCAGTGACGTTAGCACTAGGAAAAAAAAAATCTATGGGATCTTAAAAGTCAGTAGGAATCTGTCTCTGGGGACCATAAATGTCAAAAAATTCTTTTTCAGCTAAAAAAAAGTTGAGCTTTTGGATTTGTCTACATGTTGAAAAAGCAAGGAAGAAGCAGAGGTGGATAATCATAGGAAGAGAGACAGACATAGTTAAAGGTGATTGAAAGCAGCTATAAACGGTGTGAAGAAACAGTCCAAGGAAAATCAAAAGCACCCAGGTGTGTACGTAGACAAAGAGACTGCACAAGTGGCAACACTATCTGAGATTTCCACTCGGTTAGCTTCGACTGGAGGCCCACTGAGTGATGCTAATGACTGCTGTTGAGGAGAACAGGGAGGATGATATTGATGTGCAGGTGCAACAAAAGATGCAGAGCCAGGCTCCCCAAGTACTGCTTTATTTTGCAATGAGCCCACTTAACAAAACATAAAGTTTAAACAATTTACAGACTAAAGTTTTTTAATTATCTTTCTCGGTATAGTTTAAATATTATGAACAAAAAAGCAAGCGGAATGTACTTTCTTATTTGGGAGCTTTGAAAGCCTTTAACATACGTGATTGAGTACGAGGTCGGAGGAAAAGTATTGAGCCAATTAATTAAACCAGTGAAGGCAAAATCGCTTCCTTTTGTATCTCGAGAGGCTTTTGTGTATGCCAATCCAGCACCACGGCTCATTCTTGATCACGGACGGTGAGGTGAACTCGACTAGCATCCCTAAAATGTCAATTTCAAGGTGTGTAGCTCTGCTTGATGAAAGGTGGAAACATTTCCACGCACAGAAATGGATTACTCATGGGAGACTCATCTGCTGTTCTCAATACTTCCATTAGATATGCCGTTATTGCAGCAGGGCTGTTGAGGTCTAATCTTGTCATTGAGCAAGTAGTTTCTTGGAAAGGTACACGAGGAGAGAAAACACGTTTTTTTTTATTCTTGATCGACGAGGCTGGTTGAATAAAATGTAATCTGATTTACATACAGTCACCCACTTCCATCTGCTTGGTTTTCCGACTGAGCTGCACAAAAAAATCTAAACTTTTTATTCTAAATGATCTCTGAGAGAAACCACTGCAGCTTACCTTGAGCGTCTGAAACCAGTCAAACCGGAATGGGAGGCCTCCTCAATGAGTGGCGTGACGATGCGCTCCATCATGTCGGTGAGCACAGTAAAGGTTGGCACTACGATGAAGTCTATGAATCCTGGAGATGAAGATGTTGGCAAAGGTAATGTTAGCATGTCTGCAGTATATAGTCACAGTCTTTTTTGTACTATTAAAGGTTAAAAAGAAGAAAAGAAGCCCACAGCAAAAAAAAAAACAAAAAAAATCTTTGTAACGTTAATTAGTAAAACGGGCAAATAGCAGTTTGTGATGTAGATGTAGACTGCACAATGTAATAAATATAGAATAATGACACATTTAGACTGGTTGATTATAAGCCTTGCTTTCTTCTTTGCCACTGGGTACGAAATCTATCGGGAAAACTAAAGGAATAAAAAATAGAAAGAAGACAGTTCTTTGATTTTTCCAGCTAGCTGAAGGTCTGGAGGAGAGAATTATTGAGGTAAAAACTGCCAGGTAAAAGAAAATATTCCTGTTGGCAAATAAAATAAAGAAGTCAAGATGAGAGAGTGATAGAACCAAAAGTGAAATAGGAGTGAACCTCAGAGGGAACTCAAAACCTGACTGCTTATCAGCAAATATTAGCTGTTGTTTCAAAATAGATGCCAGTTTCCTATATGACTACTGTTTCTGTGGAGACAGAATAAAATAGGTTATTTTGGTTTATTTTTATTTTTTTTCACACATTTTTCTGATATTTTCTCGTGCAAATGTGGCAGACTTCAATGACTCAAAACAAAAATGAGCCTTTTTAATAATTTAAGGAGCAAAAAATATCAATAAATTCAGTAATCTTCTTTGAAAACAGTAAGTACACCTTTGGTCTCTGTAACCTCTACACTTTTAAATGTGTTCTAGCTAGTTAAAATGTTTGTCCATTCCTCAGTGCAAAATTCCTTCAGTTGCAAGATGTTTTTCCCCAAAAAAGTGGTGTCATGTATCATGGAGATGGTGTATGTGAGGGTGGGGAAGCCTCTCACCGATTTGTGACTGTGCCACCATCGTGGACTTTCGGTCACAGAGTGGAGAGAACGGCAGCCCGAGCTCAGCTTCTTTGTCCCCCTGGAAACACAAGAGCTTCTTAAGTCAAAATCCTCCTGTCTTTGATATTTTTGGGCAAATACGACGCACCCTGCAGACATGCACACACATCTTTGCCTACACACTTACCACCGCACACCATATGCTCACACTTCTATCAACAGACCTCGGATTCGTCTGAGCCCCTCCCCGAGTGCGTTTGGGCCACAAATGTGTTTCATTTTCTCGTCTGTTTTGTCACAAACAGATGAGATGTGGAGTTGGGAGGCAACGTTCTTTGGAGAGGCTATTTATCGGCAATTCGTATCCCCAGAGACAAAAGGCTCGTGAAAGCAACCACAATAACAATAGCACTGATAATGGGAACAATGTGGATTAATAATGGACGAGATTTAAGCAGTGTGGCACCATTTAAACGTCTGTCCTTCTTTATGAGATTTACAATTACGCCATTTATTATTTATAGCATAAATTCATTGTCATGCTGTACATTTTAATGTTCTATGGAGCACGTTGTTCTTTTGAAAAATACATTTGCTGGTGTGACTGCATATTTCTCTTGTTGGTAGTGTTTTGCAAAAGCTTCACATTAACAGCATTATTTCCCAATATTATTATTTCATTTTTTATGTTACACTCACATGAAGTGTGAAACACACTTCATGTGAGTGTGACTGAATCAAAAGAATAAATCGCTTTTGTTGACATTGCACCCCAAAACTAATACAACGCACCAGCGACAAAGATGAGCAATGACTAAAAGCAAAAGATAAATAAACCACATTTCAAATCATGTGTTTCATCCATCAGCAGGTGTAAGAAATCTCAAGATATTATTTCCAATGCCTCTCTTCAACCTCATGTCTTCATGAAGGCTCTGTTGAACTGAGCAGTAGCACCTCACAAATTTTCAATCTCACGCCAGCAGTTAAAAGTCGATAAATCTTGCATGCTAGATATTCAATTCACCTCTAGGCGCCTGATATTGTAAGGTAAAGAACCTGGAATAATACAGAGAAAATCCCAACAATCAGACAACCCCCTGTGAACAAGCACAAGGCAACAGTGGGAAGGAAAAACTCCCTTTTAATAAGAAGAAGAGAGGTGAATCCATCTGTTGCAATCCACTGGGCATGAGGGGAGGGAAGATATAATTTTTAATGTATAAGACCTTAGATGGCTTTTTTTGGGTGAGGCAAAGAACAGAGTGATAGTTAATGGTGCATTTACTGGTACACAATAAATGAACAGGAGATGCTTGCTAATAATTAATTCAGCATATTTAACTGCATATTCAGCTATAAAAAACTCAAAAATAGATAGCTACATCTGGCTTATGATTTCATGGAAACAATATACAATATATTATACATACTAATTTATGACCCTGAACTCCATAATTTCATGAATTTGGAGAGCATGATCTTCCCCCAAAGGCTTGATTAGTTCTCAGCATGACTACCTAGTAAACTGCCAGCTGAGGGTAAATTTGACCTTTGTGTCTGAGGTCAACTGAAAAGCATGCCATGTTCTCTCTGCATACATTTAAACCACCACTGAACCATACACTGTACCACCATCATCCAACCTGTTACTCTGACCTAACAGAGGAATTCACCTGTCTGAAGAACTCCTCTAGTAGGGAGGTGGTCCAACGGTGGTGGAGGTCCCAAGTCTTGGCTGGGTGGCTGATGTCTGCTGTGTGCAGAAGCAGGGACAGCGCCTTTGGCTTGTCGATGCTAAGAGAGAGAAGACAGGCATGCAGTTTTAAAAATTGCCATCACGGTTATTTTCTTGTGTCGTTTGTGTGTTTTTATAAATGAAAAAAGAAACTATTGTTAAAGAAAAAAGAAAATGAAAGACGGAAAGAAGGAAAAATCACCATTTGCGATGCAGCTAATTGATTTTGGAGGTATCATGATAAATTGTATTGATTGAGATCATTTTTGTGTTTCTGGCTTTAAAAAATGAATGTGAGTCAGAAATTCTTTATCTGCCAAGTTCAGAGCCAGCTTCAGGTTTTGCCAAAAACCTGGCAAAAAAATAAAAAATAAAAGTTGTTACAAAGACATTGCAGATGAATCTTGGATAAGATTAATGAAAGAGCCCAGAGAAGATGCAAGAAAATGCCAAAAACGGTAAGTATCCCTGGCACAGCTGCACAAGAGTCTACAGCTGTCCAGAAATGAGTCTGTGCAAGAAATTCAGTCTAAGTGACAGGTTAGCTTTTTATTGTCTTTTACGTAGTACTGCACATTCACTGGCTTGAGTTTAGTTTTTCGTCCCCAGTCACTTAGAATATTAAAAAAACACTATTCCAACATGACAGCAAGACAGCAAAACTGGTATTGTTTTCACTTTGGGAGTCTTCAAGTGTGTGTCTGTGTGTGTCTCTGTGTGCAATCATAGTATAACGAGGTCCTAGAGACACCAACTGAAGTGAGAACTACTACAAAGGCGGCTGTGAGGAGTTTGACAGGTGTTTAAACAGTATGACTGCATATCTGTTGTATAAACGTAGATTATTTACTAAATGCGATAACATAGTTGGTATTGTTTGCACCTTGTGGGTCTGTGTGTATGTGTGTAATCATAGCATAATGTGATCCTGGACATAACAAATGTAGCATGATCCAGAAAGCCAGCTTTGAGTCTGTAGTTGATTTGAGTTTTAATGTCGTTCTGTTTCTGGGCCGACCACACATGCGGAATATGCAGTCACAAAGATTTACAGATATTGGCTTGAAATCAAAATAATGGACAATTCAGTGATGACTGTGTTGGTCACACTTTTGTGACACCAGTTCTTAGATCACAAAGACATAATCGTGGGTATCACAGTAACATGTAGTACAATACATACAATACATGTATAATTTCATATTTATAACTATCCTAAATCTAATTTTCAATACTCAAAAATATGAAATGCGCTATTTTCATTACAGTAAGGAACCCCCTACCTCTAGCACTATGTGTCTATCTATCTATCCATCCATCCATCCATCCATCCATCCATCCATCCATCCATCCATCCATCCATCCCTGTGTGTGTTTGTGTCCAACTAAAAAAAAGTCCTCTTCCTTCATATTACTTCCACATTAAAACACAGTATGAAGATCATCTCAGATCTAGAGAAATCACCACCTAATATCAAAATCTCATGGTAAATGGACTGAATCATGAACAGACGCATATAGAAAATAAGCAGTCACATGAAAATGCAGGCACAATAATACATGCATAGCAGAGGTTAAACAGAGGTGAAAAAGACTAGCTCACGTTTTCCCCCTCATTCCATTTGTGGCAGATTGGGTCTTAAAGTGCACTCTAAGCAGGCCTGCAGCAGTCTGGTTTGAATTACTTCACATTAGAGTCTATTCAGCATCACAGCTCCCTGCAGACTGCAATCTCTTATTTTGGTGCATGCTTGCGTGTGTGCGTGTGTGTGAGCACCCAATACTCTCCCTTGACGATTACCTTCAGGTCAGCAATTTTCAAGTTATAGTCACAAATACAGGGAACACAATATTGTTGATACCAATATATATTTTTAGGAAGCCACTTATCTACATATCAGTGCCTTCTGAGTAGTTTTCAGATAAGTGCTCGGCATTATCATGGTGAAAAGAATACCCTGAAGGTCAACATGTTTCTTGTCAATGCAGCAGCTGCATCAGCACTGATGAGTCATCACATCGCATGATAGTTTGCTTGATAGTGTTTTTATTTCTGTATGCACGCTTCAGCTCAGTGTCTGCATGTACAACAGTTATCGGTCACTGGAGTTGTGTTAGGGTGCTTAAAGTGCTTAAAAAGATGCACACCATTAATGCATTTAAAAATACCAACAGAGTGTTATGTAGAACTTCTAAATGAATCAGGCACATATCTAAAGTCTTTCACTACCATTTACTTAGCAAAGCAGGGCCTAAACTTTGTTTTTTATATAGATTCACTGCAAGAATTTTAAAGAGAAACAAAGTTTTAGCCATTCTCCCTCTAGGATAACATTAAGAACCACCTCAGCATAATTTGCCTTCCATATTTTTTATGTGTAGGTCTTTTCTCTGCACTGGCTCACAGCTCAGTGGCTCGAGTCATTTTTTACTCAGGAACTGCAGCCTGATATTGACTGTCAGAGGTACAAACTTAAGGTCTCCATTGCAGTGAGATTGGATATTAACAGGCCTTTCTATACAACCCCTTTAGTACAACATCCACATAATATCCGACCATCCCTATGTGAGAACAGAGCAGGCAAATATCTACTGAATTCACAGGGAGCCAACAGGCGTCACGTGTCCTTCCTCTTGCACAGTCTCTCCAAACAGTTCCCTTTGCCTTAAGCAAACAGAGTATTTGCAGTAGTGAGAACGCATCTTAAGTGCGCAGTCTTGCTGAAAAAGGGCAACTCCTGACATTTTCTTACTTTATTCTCTGGATATTTTCCAGAGTTAAAAACCTAAAACACAGCGTCTTTGCAAGGTCACTTGCTAGCTGTAGCCCTAGTTTGGCTCCCACTTCGCCTCATTAACGCTACAGCACATCTGTTACCAATTTATGTTGTTTGTATGGGTTCAACATAAATAAAAAAAAAATACACAAGAGATTACATGGTAGCCTTCTTGACCAGTTTACTTCATTTTGTAGTCTGTATTAGATTTTGGGAATGCACTTATGAAAGTTTATCCCATAAGTGACCTTGTTTTAATTTTACTCTTTTACCCTTTTTTTATGATTATTCTATTCTGGGATGAAATTGTGTAGCATTTATTTTCCCTAGTTTGTGTCAGTTAGGCATCCCTGTGACATAATAAGAGATCCTAAAGAATTAAATATAAAATGTGAACATCAGCAGTTCACAACAGCCAAGTGAGTCTGCGAGAGAACCACCTCTGTTAGATACTTTAGTTTTTGTTTTCTACTATCGGGGACATTATCCTGCTTGGGAGGAAGCTTCCATCAGATAGTGTGTAACAATGTTTAGGTGGCTCGTGCATGTAAGAATAACATCCACATGAATGCCAGGATCCGAGGATTCCCAGGGGAACATTGCGAGGTAGAGAGATAAAGAGTGTTATTCCCTCATTGTTTCTGGGTGATGTTATTGATAATTTCTCTTCTTGTCTTCTTCTTGTCTAAATTGTTTAAGAGAGGAAAAAGTTGAGAAGTTCCTTTTTTTTTCATTTCTCCATTTTTGATTCTGCTCACATTTCTTTGCTGCTGTGCAAAAGACTTCTGATATTCTTTACCAAAGTATAAGCCCAGAGAATATTAGTGACTGTAAAGTGTGAGGGAGCATTAATGCTAAAGAATACAAGCTGCAGAACAATAATTCTGTCAAAGGAAGTGCTATATTTTTTTTCTGTGAAAACGAAACGTTTTCTGCTCGCTCATCAGCAGTAGCAAAAGAACGGCATGCCAACAAACCTGCCAGCAATTTCTGGCAGTGGCTCTTTTTTTTAGCCACAGTGTGTAAATAAATTTCACCCTGCCAAATCTGGTGTGACTACACCGTAACTCTGCTGTAGACGTCCAGCACAGAGAAACAAGCTGCGTTTGTGCCTGAGAGGCTCCGTGTTAATTCTCTGCTGAATACCTACACTGTGTAATGTGCGACATTTGGTACTATTTGGCAGCAAAAGAGTCGCTGAATTAAATTTTTTTATGTTGAGTAAACAGCACCTGAGCAACAGAAATCCTCCCTTGTTTTTCATTCCAGAGGTCCACCCCATATAAAACAGGGCTGTTTATTGTGTTTCTCTCCAAGTGCCTCCTTCGGGGCAGGATTAATTAGGTTGTAAATGGCAGGTGGTTAGTAAATGGTGGCTGATAGCGGGGATAATGGGTATGTAAATTGCAGGGGCAAGGGCGCACATTATAAACTGTGATGAAGGAAATGGCAACTGACCCCTCCGGTTGTTGTAGGAAGTTCTTCATGGCCTTAACTTGCTGGAAGTGGCAGGACATGTCTGTAGCCAGCACCATTTCCACCACTAAAGCCCGCAGCTCTCTAGATGAAAAAGGAGAGAAAGCATGAGCCATGTGCAGCATAAAAACCTGTTAAACCTGCGGCTAATAAAAGCTGACTTATTTTGAAGTCTGCGTAATTAGATGAAGGCGGTTTTTGAGAACTATTTATATCTGATTTGACAGTAGCTTATGCTGTATGTAATCAGATTAGAGCTGTCTTCACATAACAGTTCCATTTCTATAAAGTTGTTGAGCCTTGAAGGTAATCCAGCTTTGCTGATTTTGACTCTGTGTTTCTACTGTGTATAAGTAGCCTAGAAAAACAGGAGCTCAGTTTACTTTGAGTAGGTGTTCGTTGTGAGACTCTTCTGCTTGACCTGTGTGCTCTGCTTGGTTTTATTCATGCTTCGTCTATCTGTTCTCATGTGATATTTTTACATCTGACTTTTAATCCCCTTTGCTGTCACTCACCTATCCTATCCTGCACCCTTCTTATCATTCTCTGTCTGTGTTACTGACCTCCAGTCATCCTTAGAGAGGTTGTAGAGGATGTTCATTTCATCGTCGTCCTGCAGCAGGCGATAGGCTGCGCTGACATGATGACTCTCCAATACTGAACGATCATTATACAGGATAGCTGTGTCTGACCTGTCAGGCCAAAAGAAAGCAAACTCTTTTCTTGGTCTATTGCAGGGAAATAAAACAGCTCAGAAAACACATGAGAAATCCACAGATGTTACTAAATCCTTTAAACATTTTTGCAGATGCTAGTCAAAATCAAAGATCCAATTTCGTTGCCTCCTTGAGTCTCATTTAGCTGCTTTTGTTTTACTTTAGTTCAAAAACTGTAGCTTGATGACAGTATAAAGAGTGCTGTGTTCAAAACACTGAGTGCACAACAAAGCTATTGCTGCAGTCTGGCAACTAGCGAAAGATCAGACACATTTGTTTTCTGGCAAATACATCTGACATGGTCAAAGACTAAAATTTGGTTGAACTCTCACCTGCCAAATGCAACAGAAAAACAATGAAAGGAATAAACAGAAAAAATAAATAAATAACATCTGGAGGGTATCATTTACTTAAACCTGTATCAAAGCTAACACATTTTTAAAAAAAACTTTCATTATTTATTGAAAGGCTGAGGAACACTGACTGTTCCAAGGTTCTAAATCAAAATAAATAAAATAAAGTCTCTTCTGGTCAAAAGAAATTAGATTTTCTCATGATAATAGATTTTAACTGTTGTGTTATGTGAAATGCAAAAAAGTTTCAAAGGACTCTATCTGCTCCTGTGAAAACGTAAGTACACCCCCATGATTTTAGCCAGATGGGCCCATATTTCGCCCTAAAATATCCTGTGGCTGCAAAACAAACCCAAATCATCACCCCTCTGCCACCATGCTTGACAGCTAGTGTGAAGTGTTTGTCATGATATGCTGTGTTTTCACGAAATGTGACACTCTGCATCCTGGTCAGACATCTCCATCTTGGTCTCATCTGTCCAAAGAACACTTTTCCAGAAGTTTTGGGGTTTTTTCAGGCCCACAAAGAGAAGAGGTTTTCTCCTGGCAGCCATTCCAACTCTGCAGCCTTTTTCCAACTGTACCGTCAGGAACATTAACATTATATCTGTGTGAGTTTGATATTGTCTTGGGATTTCGTAATTTCTCTTAGCACTGCAAGGTCTGACCTTGGGGTTAATTTGCTGGGGCATCCACTACTCGGAAGATTGTAGCATGTTGTTAACAAACACCTGAATGCTTTAGACCTGTAAGCTGCCAAAACTTCTGCTTTTACAGAGATGGTCACAGTTGCTGATGATCAATTAATCAAATGCATTTTATTATCAGCACCTGTCTGCTACTTATCTTAAGTCCTATAGAAGCTGTAATGGTGTACTTAGTTTTTCATAGCTGTATATAGAGTCCTGAATATTGTTTTTCCTTTTTTTCCAAATGATGGTAAATGTTTTTCTTTCAAGTTGACAAGAGTGAAAAATGCTGAGCAATTCTTTGTTTTGTAGAACAGATTTTTTTTCAAGAGGATGGGTTTTGGAGTTCATCTGGACTCCCGACCAGCCCCAGTGTTATTACTGCACTGCAGGCGATCACAGTGTGATTGTAAAGCCCTCTTGCTGCAAATGAAAACATTGATCGGGCGAGTCACTGCCATGCATTTATGATTTAATGATCCATTACCTTGTCTGAATGTGGAAATTGTTTGTGGTCCCCGTGTGCTCGTAGTCATGCACCGCCGCCGCAAAGATCATGGCAAAGATCTCAAGCTCAGTCAACCAATGCTGGAGGCAAAAGAAGAAGAAAAGAGGAGGACAAGGGAGCAAGGGAAAAAGAGGGGTGAGGTAAGGATGATGAGGAGGAGGACATTAAGACGGATATATAAGAGGGAACGGTGTTCAGGAGAAGAGGTAACGAGATGGAAAAGACAGACGTTGACAGGAAAAGGAGGTGGGGAAAGTAATGAAAAGAAGAGGAAAGAATGGACAAAAATTAGAGAAGAGAGATGAGAAGCCAGTGAATTGAAAAAAGGGAGACGCAGGGAATAGAACATCAAGCCATAAAAATGTAGAGGCGAAAAGTGATATAAAAGATCCAGAGAAGTATGCGGCATGAGAAATACATTACCGTCAGGGATGAAAGGAAACAAATGGGAAGAAGGAGATAGAGGAAAAGGTTAGAAAAGCAAAAAAGAAACTTCAGATAAGACAAGCTCTATTGAAAATTGCATTTTAAACTGTCACTTCATCACTTCTGGTTTCAGTTTCTCTGTGATGGTCTGTCAGTCTGCTTTGTTCCACATATGTCACCAAATATTACAAAAAACCCCACAAGTCTCTTTTTTAAGTTTACTATAAGTTTAGTGTCACGAGGTGAGACTACACATCACACCTTCCTATGTGTGTTTTTGGGGCATGTTGTAGCTGTTTGATGTGCGATTCATGATTACAGCAAAGAAGATAATGATGTCAATGCAGCAGCACACTGTTGCAGGATTACTTTGAGATAATCTTATTTAATTTCTGGCTGAGATGTCAGTGAGGAAGATCGATAACAACTCTTCAATATATAATTATTTAGTTAACATTATTGGTAGATTTGTGGATTATTTTTTTCTGTGAATCAATCATTAGTTTCATCTATAAAATCTAAAATCTAATCTGTAATCAGCACACTGTAATCAGGGCTTTTTTCCCCCTCCAAGATGTGCATGCATCTGAGTGCCCTCACATACACAGAGTGGGGATTTAGCTCAGGAAGCCCAGTCGATATTGGTGACTAATCAACAGTGGGGGGTGGAGGAGTCATTAAAAACAGGGTGGGTGCATGATGGCTGATCCACCACTCACTGTATTTCCTCATGGGTCTGCTTTATGAATGACCTGTTGATTGTTGATTTAATGGAGTCTGGAGGGCCTGCAAAATGATAGATGTCCTTCTCCTGCTCTCCAAGGAGCCTGTGGTTCTAGCAGTAATGTGGTTTCCTCCGCAAGGCACTGCCCAGAGAAACATACCATGTCGACAGCTGTCGCAGCCACCTTATTAAGGTGATTAAATAAAAACACTGGAAGCGGGGGCGGCCGGCTGGTTAGGGACTTTGAACTCAGGCTGGTTTTTTTTCTTCCTTTTTTGAATAAATGTTGCATCAGAAATGCCCTAAAGTCACCTCGGTGCAAAGAAGTGAAATATAGGTCACCTGATAGTAAAAAGAGCAAAAGCAGCAAAATCTATGGAGCAGCAATGATATACCCAGGAAAAAAAGGCAAAAGGTAATATTTTATTTTATAAAGGTAAAACAAGCATTAATGTGCATTATATTCGGCGCCTATTCCTTAGATGTTCTCAAAGACAAGTTAACATATTTCGATGAAATTTGGAAGCCATTTAAAAACTTTATAAAAGAAGTAAACATCGGACAACTCCTGCAGGAGTGTGGATGAGGAGAAAATTGTTTAGTATGTGCTAGCTATTTCTATTGTCCATGTCTTGAATATATATAAATGCCACATATTGTACAAATGTATATATATTCTATGTGTTTTTTTTGTTTGTTTGTTTTTTTTTTTGTTGTTGTTGTTTTTTGTTGTAGGTTTGGAAGAGAGCAGGGTGGGAGGTGAGGGCGGGGGAAAGGGTTCCTATTACTACAGCATATTACTGGGAAAACAAACCTTTGTATGCTGTTGCAAAAAGCAATAAAAATATTGTTTAAAAAAAAAAAAAGATGTTCTCAACCTTCCTAGAATTAATTTTGGCTGTTGTTTGTTTTTGTTTTTTTTGTCTAAAAAGATGGTTCATGGATTCTTCAGGCTAAAAAAAGCCATATTTAAAAGCTGTATGTCAGGCAAAGCTGCAATTAGGCTGGCATACGTCAGCTGACAGAGATGTTCTGAATACCATGTGGATAAAATCCCCTCACTTTCACAGACTAAGCTTCAGTCCAGTGAGCCTGCTTTCTTGGAACTACACCAAGATGTTTAACAGTTTTTTGTTTTATTTTGCTTATTTCTTTTTAGCAGGTTACTGTATGTATGTCTATAACATAATGTTACCTAACTTGTCCATGTCTTACTCACCACCATGCCAGTCTTGAGTAGCAAGTAGTGCACAGTCTGTGTGACATCAGCAGCATGAATCAGGTTGTGGTAGGGGTTTTTATGTTTGCTGTATCCGACCTCGAGGGCCTCGACAAATGACACCACCGCAGAGATTGGGATCTGACATCAGACAAAACAACAAGAAAATGTAAACAGGAAACCCTTCTCCAAGATATCTGGTGACTTGAATGATGTGCGCGCAACATCTGAAACGATTGTCCTAAACTAATGAACTTGAATCATTTAGACTACTTCAGAGTACAGTTACATATTCATAGCTGCTTCATTGCCCACGTCATTTACACACTGAAATGATGTCACTTCAAGAAGTGTCCTCACCTCAAAGACACTATGGATGTACTGATGTACTATCAGTTGAGATGAAATGTGGCTAGCCCCCTTCATATAATGGTTAAAATACAGTGAGATAATATTATTCTAAGGTGGAGAGGAGAGTGTGCCCACATCCATCAAATAAGGAACAGTGAGGATTCTTACGCATACTGAATAGTTTTTCTTGTTTTAATGGCATAAACCACCACATATCAGCTTCCGGTGGTACATTGTTTCCTTAGGGCTTTACCTTGAAACGACTAATGAGGTCATATCTTGTGAGCAGCTCGTAGAATATGAATTTAAGTGCGTGGTCTCCACTGGCCTCATTCAGAGCGAAGACATCAAACGACCACTTGTCAACATTCTGTATGAAGGAGAAACATTTAAATAATGACACCGTCCTTGTCAAACAACTTATTCATCCTCTACCAACACAAAAGGAAAAAACACAACACAAACAAACAGTGCCAAAAGTCCACTTCATATAAATATTTCAGAGTATGTATATTTTCCACAGTGTGTATGTGTGCACCAAGTAACTTTTACTTATGCGTATGTTTCTTTTTGAATGCGAGTGCACACGTTAATACCTTAAGCACAGATATGACAGAAGCCGGGTAGCTAAGTCCCACCATATTGGAGGTACGCCGGTACATCCTGTTTGAACGAGATAAAAACATCAAATGAAAAGCACTGCTGAGTGCAAACAGCAGAGGTTACTACACCAACCCCAAACCACAGCCTGCTAGTTTCCCTAAAGCTTCAAATATGCACAACTCACTGTGAAGCTATATTAGACAGGTTAGGCTGAGAAGAGGTAAATGCTTTGCAAGCTAGTCTTTTTTTTCTTTCTTTTTTTTTTACATGTGAAAGCTTTATCCTCATATATGAGGATAAAATATGGTTTTACTTCATTGCAAGCTGCAACACAAGCCATGTAATTCCCCATGAGACCAATGAGTCATTAGATTCAGTTGGATGGCTACAAAATTGGTGTGTGGTGCTCAGCATCTCGCAATTTAGTGGAATAAGAACGGATGCTATAGTTTCAAATTTAGCATCACAATAGTTTCAATGAACGGCAGATATCTATACAGATAGTGGACAGCTCAGAGTGCACCACGCTGTTCCACATTTTCACTTTAATCCTCCATTTTCCAATATGGCTTCACTGTAAAACAGATTAAGAAAGATTATAACTCACATGATAGAGGCTTACTGATTTAAACAAATACATGTTGCATGTTACTGTGTGATAAAGCACAGCCTTGAGCTGTATGCAGCTCTCCGAATGATTGTGCTTAGCCAGGCTTGCCAAGGAACTGATGATGTATTGTCGACTCAGGTGAGAGAGCCGGTGTTCCGAGGATGCACCCACATTTCCAGCAGATTGAAATTTTAACCAAGGAGTGCGGCTTTAAATTTTGAATTATTTCCCCTCTCTCCAAGTTGTCAGTCGCTCTCATTCAGTTTGGTGCTCACACGTTCAGATAAGGCAGTCTTAAGTAAGAACTTCATCACCTATCAGCAATAATATACCATAAATTTACACTACAAGACAGAATAAATATATTATTTATATATGTATATATATTGTAATTGAATAATAAATATGCCAAATGGTTTGCCTCTCTCACCTTTACTGCTTTGAATCCTTCCTCCCTCTGCTGCATACCTAAGTATTTATTAAAGCACCAACAGATGTAAATAAAGAAAAACCTAAAAACAGACAACCCTCCTCCTCCAGCTTTTGCTTATCTATTCTAAGAGCCTCTTATACATGAGCTTTACACCTGCCAAAAGTACGGTCTCAAACTAATTTTTTGGCTACAAAGAACCACCACTTACCTCGGTAAAGGATTCTGCTTAACCTGCCGCACCCCTGCCTCTCACTATAAAGACTTTTTTGCTTTTTAGACACCTCATACGTCTTCATCTGAACTAGAGTAAAAAGACCTGTGGTCAAAGTCTCCTGTCATGATTTGATTATCTAAAGATTGTAAACAATGACCAGAGGAGAGGCACTAGTTCCCTTTCAGACCATTTGAATTACTATATGCTGAAAGGTTATTATTGATCTTTTTGTCTAGTAGTGCAAAAAACATGTTGCCAACCCCCAGCTTTAACAACTACGCTTAAATTATGTACAAAAGAAAGTTCTATTACTGCATTTTAGTATTTGCCTTATTGCCTGCAAAAGTTTTTTATGATTCATCTAAAAAGACTTATGCCATATCAAATTTACACATCAACATATAATCTATCCAGACACAAACAAAAGCAAACAGCATGTGCAATAAAATGGGTGACTTAAAATAAGTTTCGAGCCTCTGCATAACTCAGTTATTTACTATTCATTAAATTACACAAAACTTTGAACTACTTTAACAAACAAAAGCAAACAAAACAGCTTTAGAACACTATGCCTTCAAAAATGTGCACGAGTGCTATCCATTTGTTATGCAAGGCCAAACTAAAGACGCTGATTGAACTGCTTCTAGTCGTGACACTGATTTGGATGCACCAATAATAGATTGGCAAGGGGGAAAATAAAAGGTGATAGGCCATGAATTATTTAGGGCTGATGGCTCCAGGCTTGGATGTGATTGTGGAAGTGTTTTTGTGCGACACAAACAAATTCTACCTCTCAACAAATATTCCAGCCTGAACGGCGTGGACGATGCTTCGGAAGCGAGGTTTTTCCTCGTTGCGTCTTAGCATCAGCCCCATCTGTCTGGTAAAGGTGGAGGCCAGCCAGTCTCGCACTTCTGAAGGCACCGACTCTGACTGAATGTCACTGAGTTCATCTTCTGTGTCCACCAAACGCCTGGAAGAAACCACAACATTATTATTATTAGAAGTAGTAGTAGTAGTAGTAGTAGTAGTAGTAGTGCAAGACAGAAATACAGGGACAAAAAAGGAAGACGCGGAGACCAAAGATTTACTAAAATATTTATTGTTTATTGCACATTTACATTCACAAAGGATAGAACTCAAATCCTAATGCTGTCCATCAAATAATATTACCTCTTATGTAAGATCAAAACAACCCAGGCCTCTTGAAACACTGGGACGCAGAATACCAATCCAATTTAGCGATATAATTCTCCACAGCTACCCTGTTGTGTTGACATGTATGAGGGATCAAGAGCAAAGCCTGCAAACCCTCTGAACTAAATACATGCTCGCATGGCAGAGAGAGTGAGAGAGAGATGGAGGGGGGAGGGGTGGGGGGTGGAGAAAGCATTCACAACATACTTTTTATGGTGCTACATGGATTCTGCACTGGATAGTTCATCATCCTCCATCCTGGGGTGGCGCTACCATCGCTGACCCTAATCTGACTGGATCTAGATGATGAGAGGTTTTCATAATTACATAAGCCTGGCCGTATCTCAGATTTTGGACCTCCACTGTACTTTTGGAATATACTGATCTAGTATATTTCCTAATAGTAACCAAGTTTTAAAGTGTGCAGTGACACCAATAATAATAATGATGGATTGCATTTATATAGCGCTTTTAGAGACCCTCAAAGCGCTTTACAATTCCACTATTCATTCACTCTCACATTCACACACTGGTGGAGGCAAGCTACAGTTGTAGCCACAGCTGCCCTGGGGCAGACTGACAGAAGCGAGGCCGCCATCACCAGTAGGCGGTAGGTCAAGTGTCTTGCCCAAGGACACAACGACCAAGAAAGAAAGAGCCGGGGATCGAACCAATGCTTCTACGACTTTACCCAAGTAATTTTCTATTTTTAAACTTGGCCAGAAGGGCAGCAGAACAGAAATTATTTGTACGTTGTTCTTTTGAAATTTAAAGACCACTTCTTATTAAATGTATACACCCCTTGCCCATGTTTGTCACAGAAAACTTCAGTGGTAAGTGAAGTACATGTATTTATAAATTGATGAAGAGTAAATGTCTCGCATTGAACGTAATACAGGTCATTTAAGGTTAAAAAAGAAAACTTGTACTATCCGTTTGTCTACCCGATATTGATGCTTGGCCAGTCAGCAGCTTATGTCAACCTCTGAGAAAAAGATCTGGCTACCACTTGAAAGTGTGAATTGCAAAAATATTGATTATGTAAAATGACTCTGGTCTATACTATTATATAGTTGGATCATTATTATTGATCCCAAGTGGGTCAATACTTTGTTGTGGCTGAGGACTTTATCTTTTACCCCTAAACCTATACTTGCTGGATATGTAATTCTTTGTAGGATCACTTCAGAGGATTCCCTGGTCCTTCAGATAAGATCCACCAATCATCCAGCCTGGACTGGTGACTGGTTGTCAGTCTCGAGTATGTCTAATCATGACCTGGTCCCTTTCATGCAAGTGCAACGCACTTGCGCACACTCATAGCCACACACTGATGTGCTGTTAGTGTGGAAGCTCTTTATTGTGAATAAAGACACAAAGTTTACCAAAGTAAAGTGCAGGAAGCCACCATGAAAGCATTTGTAACAATCAGACACTTGAATCAACTTCCCTCAACTGAAAAAGTTATTATTAAAACAGTATTTACAGTATGTATTACAGAAAAGTTTATTTTTGACTATACATGCTGTCTGTTACATTTCCTATAAAAAGAAACTATAATTGGGAAAAAAAATTGTATCAGGAGGTCATACTTAGAAAAAAATCAGAAATTGTAGTTGTTGGCCAAGAAATTGCAATCAGTGCGTCTTTATTAACATCCCTTTCCTGTAAAACATTTGTTGTTATTGAGAGAATGACGACGAGAAATCCACATCTGTGTGTAAATGCCTTCACTCGCCTCGGAGAAACAGGAGGGCTTGTTGTTCTCATCATTAATTAACAAGCTAACTATCATTAATTAACAATAATAACAATATTTTAATGTTACGTTAAGCTGAGGTGCAGCAAACATTAAAAACTTATCTACTTCTGGGTAGTTTATGTGCTCCACGTTTTATGTGATAGCCTCCAGCCTTGCTATGACCCTGAACTGGATACGCAGGAGAAAATGGATGAATGGATATCATGAAAATGTGTTGCTTGTAAGAATCTGATCCGAAAAGTATGAAAAATCTGAAAAGCATTGACCAGTCTGTTATAAGCTTGGATGATTATCAGAACTGATGTTCTGAGTCTTCCCAGTTCTCTCCAAATATTTACTGCTTACAATTTATTACAATATCCTGCATTATAACATAGCAGCATTATCAGATTGTTAATATGCCACAAAAGAAAGAGGAGAACAGAGAGGGAGTTGTTGAGACGAGGTGTTTTCTATGGTAGTACAGATGTTGCTGAGGCAGATGTAGATGTCCACATTGTTATGATGTATTTTAATGATGGCAGTTTTTTTATATGGCTAAGGTTAAGCCAATGAAAATAACCAATCTTCTGTTGCTGTGTAGCACGAGCACACCAGCAGAGAACCTGTTTCACACAGCCAGCCAAACGTGTCTCCAAAGTACTGTGTCAGTGCTGGCCTGGCAGCACACATTTTCATCCTGGTACAGGAGAAAATCATTCTGGCTTCTTTATATTTCTTTAACCCAGTCACACCTGTCTTTGGTGGCACTGAGCCCAGGATGCATTGATGCAAAACTCCACTGGAAAAATCTTGTTTTGGTGTACAGGAAGGTAAGCACCAATATAATAATGATCAAACTCCTACATATAAAAATGCTCCCCACAGGTTTTAGTTTCTTTTAAGTAGCTAGCTTAAAGGTTGTTTTTTTCCGGCTGCCAGCAAAGAAGGAGATTTAGAATATGCTAACATACAGCCAGCAGGAAGCTACGGCTGAGCTAGACTGAATCAGCTGGAGAGATGATCTGTGTGATTAGTTGTTATGTTGTGAGGCAATGTGGGGGCTGCTTTTCTGTGATTAGTTATTATACCAGTGGCTGTATGTAACTTGCTTGTCAGACATTCTAGCACAGGGTAGAAAATTAAACCAGTATTTCAAGTTCTGGTCTGTAAATTCTATTTAGAGTCATAAAAATTAATTAAAATCATGACACATGAATTATTCTATAATCTTTACTGTAGCACTGATCCCAGATAACTGAAGCCAGTTTCCACTTCAGCAAATTCTGGCCTTAGAGCTGCAGTGTTGTTCTCGATAAATGGACCATTTCTTGATAAATTAACCATTGTAAAACAACTTCCAACATTTTTTACCTTGTTTCCTCGATGTAAACAGATTCCAGCACAGACGCCGCATACTCAAGGTTTTTCTTGAGGTCGGTAAGGGAAGCCTCTCCTCTCTCCAGTTGCTTTACCAGACATCGTAATCTAAAACAGAGATCCAAAAGTCATTTAACAAATGGGATTACACCCATGACATATGACATGATAAACTATTGTAAATGATATTGGATTAACCCCATCTGGGTTCTGTTCCTTTTGTGTGTGTGTGTGTGTGTGTGTGTGTGTGTGTGTGTGTGTGTGTGTGTGTGTGTGTGTGTGTGTGTGTAGGTGTGTGTGTGTGTGTGTGTGTCAAAACAAACCCGTATTTGCAGTGCAAATTGCAAAGTAGGCTGCAATAGACCACAAACAAAATACAGCTTGACCTATAAGCAGGATTTAACTGTGTTTTTTTGGAGACGCGGGTTTGTCTGCCCACACAAAGTGACTGAACAGCAGTGCAGCAGCAGAGAACCAGATAAAACTGAATGAATTCTCAAACTTACAAGACAAGATTCGCCCTCCTGTCCTTTTCAGACTGGAATGAGAGATGCTGGGCTAGAATAGCGTCAGATACTTTTTCTCTTTTCTATACTTTTCCATTAAAACTTCCTTGAAAATATCATGTCCTGTGCAAATGATTGGCATAGGTATATTACCATCCAGTGGGCCATTTTCACAAGAGACATTCTAGTCAAACACAGGTAAAAATTAATAATGACTGCATTTCTCATATTCGTGAGCTACAGATTGTTGTTATTTTACATGCTGGGTCACTGTCGGGACACTTAATTGGAACTGAACAATCGTTAACATTATTAGTTTCACCTGTGCTTTTTCTGCTCTGACGAGAGAAACTGTCTGCTGTTTGAAAGGTCTCACCGTTCTAAAAATTGCACATCTTTGATGTGTGCACACTGTGTTTTGACAGTTGGCTATTTTAAATAAAGCAGCTCTAATATTGGTGTTCCAAGTGCTCCTAATACGTGGCTTTTGACACCAACTCTTTTTAAAAAATGTTTTAATGCCTGCAAAACTAGGTTAGAGTCGCATGTTTTTCTTAGCTAGTTCAGATTCTATTATCTTCTATTCATTAAGTAATACATGTGACTATAGACCCATGTGTAGAGTGTAACATCCTCAAACCCTCAAGTCCATTAATAGAATTAAAGAGAAAAGCAAGTTCCATCTTCCATTTTTGCACAGTGGAACCAGTGTGTGCACCACCTGCTGCTGTGCTGGAGGTCATGCTTTACCTTTCACAGTGAAAGCCCAGTGAGGCTACGCTTGTTGTTGAATTATTAAGCAGAGAGATGGGGGAATAGGAGCGTTTCGATGCACTCATTGATTACATTCCCTGACAGCAGTAGCAAATTTTACCAAGCAAAGGCTCCAAAATGTTTCTGTGAAAATGCATCTCCACCATTTTGGTTTCCTTTAGACCATTGAAAAATGTTTTCACAGAGAAAGAGAGTGTGAGCATGCATTTCAACATCTATACCTGACAGCAAGACCAGTAACACACACTTTGCTGCACAGAAACATCAGAATCAAAATCATCTTGATTGGCAAAAGACTTGTGAGAGTTTTGATGTTAGTATGTCAAGTTACAAGGCTATAAGTTATTGCTATTATGTTGTGTTTGGTCCCAAATTGTTATTGTTAATTTATGATGTGATCGCCAGTGTTTTCACAGCTTAGGGTTGTGTTGAGTTTGGCTAGCGATGATGGAGACTAGTGTTGGAGTTTGTGACCCCTGGTCACTGTTTCTATGTGCACAGAAAGCAAAAATTGCAAATAGAACCTGAAATCTCTGTCTCCTGGTTCCTTCTCTCATGTGAGGTTGCAACATTATGCAAACAGAGCAAAATCTTAACCATTATTAATTTTCCTAATGTTAGTAGTATTACGCACAAAGTGCTGCTTTAGGTATGGGAATAAAATAAATTTTACAGGGTTTAAACAAAAAAATAATAATACAATGGAAGATGAAATCAGCCATGACCACCTGCATGAAATAGCTTAAAGATGCCTTAGTGAAAATCTACATTTGAACAATCTAATATATACACATATAAAAGAACAAAGAAAGACTTGTTGCACTGCTATGCGATCTGCGATCTCCACAGGTGATGGACATATGTTGAGATAGTCCGGACCACGTGGTAAGTATATTGTCGTACCTTGGGTCATGCAGCTAGCCAAAAAAAAAAAAATAATTTAAAGAAAAAGACAAAAACTTAAAGCATGTTATTATATAAAATGTTGTATGAAAAGGGTCAACCAGCAACTGCTATGTTTCTCTTAAGGTGCTGACAGCTATTTTAAGAATCACGGAGACATGAACGGATGAAGGATAAGATGCAGCTCTAGAATCACAGCACATTTGATTTGGATGGAAGTAATGATGGTTATTAAGAACAGCTGTGTGCCAGTGAGTCTCCCTGCTAATACACAAGAACAGAGAAAACACCCTACCGCCTTGAACAAATCTCACTGTCAGACCATAATTCACAACACAATGTTCAGTTTTCTCCTGTTGGTCATTTGCTCTGACTTCACGTCTTTTATTGCTGTAGTGCTGGCATGCTGCGCTTATCTGAAAAGCCAATGTTCAGTGACACTGGAACAAGTACTGGAAGTGTCTGGGTACAAAAAAAGAGAAAAAAAACCTTGTTCCTTGAAAATGTTTCTACACTTCTAATAAATTCACAGAACCTGCAAAATCCCCAATCTCTACTGTAAATTATAAATGTCAGTTTTAAGTTTTTCCATCGGAGATAAATTTGAACATTTTTGTGATTCAACATGAGCTTCAACAACACTTATTTTTCTACCAGATTGGGTTGGAGTTTATACTACCCATTCAAGAACCTCAAAGAATGATTTATAACCTGAAACTGTCACTGAATGTTTTACAATTTGTAACCCTGCCCAGTGAAAAATAAGCCATTGGTGAGGCTTAGAAAGAATAATAGAAATGGTAGCAATGCATTACTAAAAAGCTTTCCAACTTTGCAGGTTCAGTGAACTAAATCTAAGTTTTATTTGAACTTTTTCGAGCAGTATAAGTTATCTGGTGTAGAATGACTGTCATAGATTTTCTTCTTTTGAAAACAGACTAAATTAAATGTCCGCTGAATTTTCTTTTGTTCAATAAAAAAAATAAAAAATAAACTAGATAATAAGCATCCAGGAGGGCTTTATAGTGATAATGATTTCTGTTTTGTGTTGAGATGAAAGAAGAAACATTTTCTGCATTGTGGGATGCAGGACAATGGTGAAAATCACAGACAACTATTCAAAATTCAACTTTGACGAGGCTGCACACTATTAAAACATGATTTGAAGAGACAGAAAGAAAGGCTCGTGATGATGAGCTCAGTGCCAGAACGTTCAATAAATTAATGTCTCTGCCAAGCACAACAAAATTGGCTCGTTTCACCTGCTGTCACTACCAAGGGAGGCAACATGCGGGGTTAATAGCATGGGTCAGACCCAAAGTAACTCGTGGGCACAGAGCCAACAGACAAATTCCATTTAAGCCAGAGAAAAAGCTGGTCGGGTGGTGGACTGACAGCCATGTCATTTGCTATGGCTGAACACTTAGTGGTGAGGCACTGAACTAATTTCCTCACTTCCTTTTATTATCACCAACAGAATGGCTTTATCTCAGATCAAAAATATGCTTTCATTACAGGAAGTAAAAGGGCACTATCTTCTGTAATCCGGTCAAATTGGACCACAAGGATAAAACTTTTAAAATTTTAGAAAATATATAAATATAAAAGAAAAGACTAAAAATCAGACTGGTCTGTTTTTAAGTGCTAGTCAATGCTGAAGTTCAAATGGTCTATCAGAATGGATAAGAAAGGTGATTTAAGTAACTTTGTGTGTGGCATGGTTGTTGCAGTGTGGCTTCTTTTTTTTTTTTTTCTTTTTTTTTTTATGCAGTGTGGCTTCTGAGTATGCTACTGAAATTGTTGCCTGAGACGTAGGAAACAGTGACTCAGACAACTGCTTCTTATAGCTACGCTATGCAGACGAACATCTCTGAACATGCAACATGCTAAACCTTGAAACATATGGGCTAGAGCAGCAGAAGACAACACCAGGTGCAACGCTAAGCTAAGAGCAGGAAACTGAGACTTGCCAATACTGGACACCAGAATATTGGAAAAACATGGAAGTCTCCAGATGAGGCTTGACTTCTGCTGTGACATAAACATCATGAAAGCATGGATCCATCCTGCCTTGTATCAACTGCACAGGCTGGTTGTGGTGTGATGATGTGGAAGATATTTTCTTGTCACATTTTGAGCCCCTTAGCACCAACTGAAGTGTAGCAACTGTGTGATGCTATCATGTCATTATGAACCAAAATTTCTGAGGAATGCCACCTTGTTACATCTATGGCACAAAGGATTAAGGTAGTTCTGAAGGGGAAAGGGCATTCAAACCAGTACTAATACCGTGTACCTAATACACTGTCTGGTGAGTGCATAACTATGGGAATGTGGTTAGGCTGAACATTATTATTTTCATTACTGGCTATTATTAAACATTGATTAAAATGTCAAAAAATTCTAAAAGTGGTGATAAAGTATTCCTTCAGATGGAGGAATAATAGACAAATGTGTTCCTGTTCCCCTTTTTTCTTCTTTGACAGCATTTTTGCATGGCAAATGACTAATCTGTCAACTAATCACTTAAATTGTTTAAGATCCAGATGCTTTCAATTTGAAAAAATATGCTAATTACTAAAAAGCCCATATGCAGCAGTGACACTTCAGTTTAAAAGTAAAAACTTGAACAGGTGAGAGGATATCATCATAAGTATAAATAGAGGGTAGGTCTAGCCCAAGAATATGGCTTTTTATATATAAGAGAGAAAGAGACAGATTAGTAATGTTGGAAAAAGACAAGTGCACCCTTACATTTATCACACCTTTAACTTCATAAAAGCAGAATGAGGGCTTCCAGAATAAGTGACAAAGATTTGAATCTCCTGAACAAATGACAGATGGTACCTGGTTTCTTTAAGCCTATGACATCTAATGTCTGGTGCTTTCACTGATATTAAATAGTGTGGTTCCATCATGCCAAGTTTCAAACAGCTCTTTAAGGCTTTTATAATTCCAGTATGGGATTAAGAAACTTCTCGAAATTGTTTTAAATAAATCACATTGTGATTACATTATGACTATCACATTCTATTCAGAACGAGAGCAAACTGCTTTAAGACAGGATCTGCGCGTGTCTTTTATTGAAGATGTAGGGGACACAGTTCACGCTCAGTTCCAATGCACTTTGCAGACTTAAGCAATGTCTCCTGTTTGACAGCTCAATATTTTACGGGCACCTGCAGTCAGGCAGGGTCAGCTGGTAAAGCCTGACCTGTAGGAAGTGCATATCCAAAGTGCTAAAACAAAAATCCTGGCATTTGTACTTGAGCTGTCATGTTGTGAGAAATGGAGCTGCAATGCAACACTGAACATGTCATTACAAACTTCTGTATGTGAACTGTGAGCTTGTGCAGGCTAGGAGGTAGATTAGCACGGCGCTCTTCCTGGTGTTCTTGACTGCAGAGGACCGGTAGGAAAAAAAAATGCATTAGCATGAGCATAAGAGCCAAGAAACACATTAATAAAAATCTTTACTTCTAACTGAATAAAAAAAAGTTATACATTTGTCTGCTTTTAATTTGAAACCAAATATTGAAGTTTCAGATGTTTTTCAGCATTGTGTAGGACATTATTCATTATTCATCTACAATTATATAGCCTCCCACCAAGTAAATAGTTTAACTCCTAACATCCCTGAAATTGCATAATAGATGCCTCTTTCCCCACAGAACCGTCAAGTTTTTAGCAGCCGCTGGGTTAAGCTGGCCTGTGACAGAACGAAACAAAGACATCAGCCTCCAGCTGTCTGCCTCTGTATCTGAGAGATTTATTTGTTTTCATAGGGGTGAGCACAGAGCTCTGAGAAGAGATTAGAGTTGGAATTCAGGTTGAGAGTGTTTTCCTCCCCTATTCTTATGGCCTCCAGTTCTTTGGCCTCAACTGACCCGCTCGGAGAGAAGAATGGAAAAGGACTGAAAGGACTGGAGCAACCCAGTGTCAAACTGAAGCAGTGTACAGTGTGGCTCCACAATGCTCAATTTCTCTATAGCAGTTCTGACAAGCAGAAGTGAGCATGAAACAAAGAGAAATTAAACAGCGGAGCAACGTAGTAACGTAGCAACAGCAAATCACCTTCCTCTAACAATTGTTTTGTCACTTAAAGCAAAAATATATATATACTCCCCACATGCTCGCTAAATGAAATGTATCGCATTCTGACCTAACTCATCATGAAAACAGGTCCATTTCTGTTTTAAGAAGCTGCAGCAAAAACCAGAGCCTATTTTCCTCGCAGCAGAACACAGAGGAGGGGATAAATGGGGCTGGCTGAGCAGAAGGAAACGAGAGCAATGCCGGGATGCAAAAATTGGTCACCGCCTGTGTTCCAATGACAGTGTGTAATCAATGGCCTGGGGTCAATGTAATCTCCCAGGGAGATTAGCGTGCTTTCAGAGAACACACACAGGTTTTGGGCTGATAAGCAGAACAAGGCCTGTAAAAACACAATGTCTCAGTGCAGCCTCTGCCATTATTTGTGACTGCAGTGGATAAAAGAGATTCATCATTAAAATACCGTAGTCGTGGGACATCTATGTTTTAACAAGATTGATGAGGTGAAACAGCAATCAGAGGGATGGTATAATTTGAACTGGTGGCTGATAAACAACAACAAAACAGCTCAGTGTTTAGCTCGGATCAGCTGAATTGAAAAAGAAAAAATGAACAGCATCCATCCGTGTAGCAGGTAACCAACCCGAAGACAATTTTTACAACCACTGACAAGTAATCAGCCGTGATTGAGTTTGGCTCCTTATAGCCAAAGGTTTGCCTGCAAAGTATGCATGTCACTTTCTTAAAGTCATTGTTCACGCTCACCAAATGATCCCACACGTTTTTGTGGTATAATAAGTAGAGGAGATTTTCATAGTTCACAACCACAGCAAGACTTGGCTGACAGACCTGTTTTGGGCTGTAGTCTTTGTCAAGATGGAGATTTTCTTTTCTTCTTCACATACCCTGTAAGCATGTGAAATACAGTAAAGCCAGAAACCTGTACTCTGCTAATAAGTAGAGGGACCAGTAAGGTAAACAGCGTACGTCCTGACATACTCGGTAACTATGGCTACTTTTTGTAGAGTTTTGAGTTTCGTCTTTTCTGCGATTAAACATCTTTGACTAAAACTCTTCATCATCAACTAATGTTTAGTCAACTATTAAGAGGCAACCCAAGTATTTTAATAGGCCGTGGCAGCCTCCTAGTAATGTTAACTAATATGTTGTATTTTAATTTGTTATATGATAATCGACTGTAGGAGTAAGTGGAAGGAAACTTATGCAAGATTTTTCATTTAGGTTCATTTTCCCTTTCGATAATCACACTTTTAAATGTAACAAATAAAAAAAAAAATGCATTTAATGTGGTTGATTGAGCAAACTTAAGAAAGCCAACACAATAAAATATCTTAATTTTAATCAGTTTTAAAATACATGGGCCAATACTGCCTTGGGATTTAAAAACCTAAAGGATAATGTCGACGAGGACAGACAAAAAAGAACTCATTTGCTTCACTTAAATGTTGTTAAACTCTTTTTCTCCCATTGTGTTTTTGTTGTGGAATGTGAGTAAAAGTCTTAATTGTATGTAAATATAAATGTTAATGTGACACCCACACTGCGTTGGCAGTCATTCAGTTTTAAGTGGGAACATCGACAGCAGGCTCAGCCCGAATGTTTCAGTTGATAGCTCTAAATAAACCTACAAATACTGCTACAGTGCAAGCAAGCAAGCTCTAAGCAATATTGGTAACTCCTTCAAAAAGTCCCAATATCTGTTCCAAACAAAGCCTCTCCTGTGGGAGGGTTGCAAATGACAGATATGACAAGAAAGGCGTGGGACAGAAGAAACCTTAAAAAAGATCAGTGGTTGGCTAAAAGCAGCCCACTCATGTCAAAGCCTGCCAATCAAATCCACAAGATGAAGTTAAAAAAAAGAGAAACCTTCAGTAAGACTGCAAATACAAGAAACAAAGTAAGAGAGACAACCCTTTGGTTGAACACACTTTGTGTATATTGCAGAAGCTAAAATATACACCCAGTACTTTCCATTTTAATGTAGCATAAAGACAAAAGCAGAATGTGTCAAAAACAATGCTGCAGATGCAAAACAAGATTGCAGACATTTAGTGATTAGACCCTGTAATATATTTACTGTGCAGTATCCATCTTTTGTGCACCAATCAAAAACCCATTAGCTATTTTGAGGAGGCACACTGTCGCTTTCACTGTAATCACTGAAATAAACAGAATTAGCAATGCTGTCAGACACAATAGACCCTCAATGTAATACCAGAGCATTGTTCAGGCCCATTGCTGCTGAGATTATAATGTTACTGGATACAATGTCACAGTGCTTGACACGATACACGTACATCTTTTCTTCGAAAACTGTCACAACTGTATTAGTTAGTTAGACAAAAAAAGAAGTGCATATGGCATTTAACGGTCTTGCATATTTCCTACTCTTGGGGAATGAGTTAAGTCAACCCAATATGACATAGGAATTTATTGGAAACAACTTGGTTAAATTTTGTGCCTATAAACAGAATAAATTGTGACAATGTGAATGTGCTGAAATACATACTTTAACTATTCTGATATATTTCATAACTGCATTTACATTAAAAAAGGAAGAAAACACCATTATCACTTGACCTCAGCCCTGCGTACCACCACCTTCAGCAGTCAGCTCTATTTGCTTTAAAGCTGCTCCAGGCAATATTTCTGTGGAAAACAAATGTTTTATCTAAAGTGGATTGTGAAGGACAAACAAGGTCATCCACCTTTATTTCAGATGCTCTAAATTCTTTTCTGTCTTCTTCTTTTTTAAAAAACAAAAACATCCAAATGTATAGTGTGAGCACTGGATAGAGGACTCTGACAGGTGGCAAAACAGACTGTCTAGAGTTGACACAGCAATATGAGTCATTTAACATATTCAGTCCAAATAAGAAACACTGGAATTTGGAACATTAAGGCAAATGTGCATATGCTTCTTTCATGGTAGCACCAATATGCACATAAAACTGGGAGAAAAACCAGTTCAGCAAATTCCAGCCTGCATAAAGAGAGTCAATGAGAGGCGGTGAACCATTTGGCATCGGGGCTGTGTGGGTGTTTGATTTACCAGCAGCCAAGTCATCATTTTAAAAGGCTGAGCATTCATCTGCCATATGGGCTTTTATTGTACCGCTTAATTCTTTATGAATTTCCAAGCTCCATGTGAAAAACAAGCACTATAAATTCACAAAGCAGCCTAGGAATTTTAATTCATGCAGACCCAGATATCCAGATAAAGTTAACTTTACGGTCGATAATGCTGTAAGAGTGAAAAATGGCCTGAGTCAAAAAAACAAAGCAGCTCGTGGATCAGAAAGTTGTAAGCTGTTGGATTTTTTTGTAACTGAATTGCTCACTTCTGTAGGTGTATATATAAATATGAACAAGTTTTGAAGTGTATCTTAGACTGAAGGCAATGAGAATGACATCATTTTTAAATTGAGAGCATGGCAGAAATAACTAACACTGAGTTCTGACATGAGTTTATAGTGTCTAATAAATTGAATGCATTGGTGTAAGTGTGTTTTAGTTGTTGTATACTCTGTTAATGAGCAAGTGTATTTGTTTTGAATCTGCAAGAATCAAAAGCCCTTGTAAATCCAAACTATGTTTTCTTTAATCCCAGTAAATGATTTGTTGAGTTCTGGGAAGTCATTTGTTCTGCAGGGAAATAAAACAAAGCCTGCAGCTTAACAAAGTGGTTTGAGTGTGTGTGTACAAGCAGCATTACAACACAGAGAACGTCAGCAGTGCAGACAGATATACTGAACCCTGAATACCTGTGCATGTGTGTGAGTACTGTAAAACCCGCATGTTTTAGTCTGCATGACATCATCCTGATGTGAATTGCATTTAACTGCAGTATTATAGGTAAAAGCCAGTAGTGCATGACCATGAGCCAGAAGGAAACTCTGACCCGACCAGTCACCCAGAATGAACCACAACTGGTATAACTAAGGGAGGAATACTTAAAAGAAATTCCCCCCATGTGTCAGAGGTGGACTGAAGCACCAATAAATACATAATTGAAAATACTGTACCATATCATATAAAACAGTATGTTCCTATATTCACCAAGCAGTTTATTACAGTGCATATCTAATGATAGATACCAAATAAAATTAAGCGGTCATGTTCTAGGGTTTCATCAGGCTACTTTCTGTCAATCCAATCTGGCAACAATGCTCCTTTCTTTCCAAAAATTACATTTCCATGCGTACAACCACAGAGAATAACAAGTCCTCAAACATGCATGAGACTTGAAAAAGCAGGCATGGCCAATTAATGCTGTCTTTCCATGACTCGCACCATTATTAGGTACAAGCTGGGGAAAAAGTTTAGTGATGGAGATGAGGTCAAACACAAACAAATGAACTTGTGGAAAAAATGCGAGCTCACCGGAACGTAGACACAACTGAGGGATCGCACAATTAAGGATTTAATGGACTCAATAATGACAGTACTGTTGTTCGTCTTTTATTTTATGGCTCAAGTGACAGCTACGAGAAGGGTTTGAGTAACACATTATGGAAAAATGAGAGCCCTTTTGAAGCTTGATTAGCAAACCTATTATTTCTCGTTGCAGGAACCAGTCAGAAGCCTGGTGCTGTTAAAGACACAAATGTTTGACACCCTTAGAAATATGCTGTATTTCAGTAAGTGGTTCTTTTTACAATAGACCAAAGCAGTCAAAAAGTTATTACCGCTTCTCAACACATTTGATCCTGGATCTTAGTCATGTTTTGTGTAGTGCATAGTCCACTTTTAACCTCAATTTCTGCGCTTGAGCTGTTAGTATGCTTTTACCATTTAACAACATGCGTATTACTACAATTTTCTAAAAATGGCCATTGACCTCTGTTTTAAATTTGTGCATTTTAGTAAAGCTGAAAAATTGTCAGACAGCTAAACTTTTAGTAAAAATCAACATTGTTTTAAGGATTAAAAACACTGGGCCCTTTCTTGCATTAAAAATGTGAAATGGTTTTCAGATATGACTGACTGTATTAGTATTGAGTTAGCCCTATTATTACTTAATGTTTCCTTTATCAAAGACGATCTGTTGCACTGATGTTTCGAGTCAGTGCAAATCAAAACAGGGCCAATGTTGCACGTTGCAAAAAACGTGGCCTGCTTTAGAAATTAGTCAGCAACAAGTGAAGTGTAAAAAAATTGTAATACCTGTGTGAAATCAGAATAAATCACTGCTTCTTTAATATGCTAAACCTGCCATTTAACAGAATAAACCCTGAAACCTTTGTTTCCTGGTAGTGTAGGAAGTACGTTGTTGATAATCACCACCGCGAAACAACATGTGGTTCATATTTGCATAAATAGCTGGAAATGCAGCACCAAGATAACAAGCCTGTGTTTTTCTCTCTATTATACTTGATTAGCAGAGCCAGCAGAGTGAAGCAGCTCCATCACACACAGGAACTCAGGTCTGTTAAAATGCAACAGACAGGCATGTGAAACTACGGAAACCTTGGTCTGTAATCAAAGTTCATTGACCTGACACAACACAAACCAAGTGCACTGAGCTCAGTGAGATTCTGTACAGCTCCTTTATGCTGTCCGTCTTCTACCATATGTCCTATGCCATATGTGACATGAGTTTGAGTTTACTCTAGTGACCATACCTATAGTACTAGTGGCAATGTCAAACATGCTCTCTCCATGAACATGTGTCAGTAGTGAAGTGTAATCCCTACCACACTGAAGTGCGTGAGTTGTGTAATCCCATAGATTAAAATGCATCCCATGACCTGTAATGGTCTTCAGAGACAGAGGAGAGAGAGAGACTGTACGTAGATGTATTGTATAAGACTGTAAGTAAAAACAAGAACCTTCATTAAACCTTTGCTGCTGTCATGTTAATATTTGCCTAGTACCCTACTGTAACTGCACATAACTACATGTTGTTGGTTGAAAACTCAAGTATAACAGAAAAAAATTACACATTTGAATATTTGGATGGCATTGAATATGCTTGGATGAGCAGCATGATTTTCACTCACATACATCATTCAGATATGAAAAAATGGATACAGATCAGAGCAGAGCTGCTAATCTCATCTTAATTTCTGATTCTGAGTTTCCAATTTGTAACCAGCACTGGGCTTCAGGTACACTACTGACTGCCCAAAAATACAGAGAATGTGCTTAAGTGTATGTTTACATAAAGTACACACATAAAACATGAGTAAAATGGGAGCTATTCAGCCACCTGTGTCCTGGGAACATATCTTTTCATGTCAGACACTCAGGAGATAGTGGAAAAACACCTTTACACTTGTGTTCTCATTCTTTTTTAGGCGCTACTTTAGCAATTCCGGCATTACAGACACTAACCAGCAGAGTCATCAACAGAAATTTGAGCAACAAGCAACAAGGATTCCACTTGTGGAAATGTTGACAAGGCTTTTCCCACTCAAATCCAAACAATCCCACTTAAACAAACATCTTTGAACAATAATAGAATTTTTGGACACACTGCAGAAGTGGCTGCACAGTTTTATAAACACAAATGTTTTCCCTCGAAAAAGAGATGTTAATCTCAAGGGACTACTTAGTTAAATAAAGGTTGAATGAGGCATTATAGTCAATCCTTGCCTTGATATGCTGTTGAGAGTTTCTGTTGCTAAAGTATCTTCAACTCACAAAAGTTGACTCTAGAAGACCTCAGAAAGTGCTCTGTGATATCAGGCTCAAAGATGCTGTAGAAGAGTAGAAGACCTACCAATTTCAGTAAGTTGTGAGGTGCAGTAACTGCAAGCCACACTTTTCCGATTCATCAACCAAAGCGTAGTAACATGATGCTCTGAGCCATATGTAGAAATTGTGATTTTTTTCTTTTGATTCAGAGGGCTAGTGCTAGCTATTTGCCTTCAATCGTGTTATGAGTGTAGTTCCATAGTTTTTCCACCAGAGGGCACTCTGCAAGTTCCCTGTTGGCAACATACTTGGAACGCCACAAACCACAAACACAAAATCCTGGAGAATCAGTTAGTGTAAAAAAGTAATCTGTAAATTGTTGCAACAACAATACAACATTATTTTAAACTACACATAACCAATGTTAGGGGGATCTGTTGGCAGATTTTATATGTATGAAAGAAAAAAAAATATCAGCGGACATAGCAGGTTTTTACCAAACATCCATGTCAGTCTTAAAAATCCTATATCAGTCAATACTTTAAACATACTATAAATAGCCAAATATTTCACATACAGATAAGAATAAAAGTCCAGAAAATGTACTATTGAGTTCATTTTGTTTTTTGAGTAAACATGGTTTTGGTGTGAAAAGGCAAAATAAAAATTTTGCCTATTGCAGGACCGAACATGGTTCTGTTCTAAAATAGGACCATGTTTGGTCATGTTTTGTTTGAACATTCAGAGCTGTCTGCCATGTTCTGGGTTCATAACAGGCTCATTAAATACCAGTAATTCACTTATAACAATCTAATAAGGAAAAACATCTAATAAGGCACAACCAGATTTTCAAAGGTCATTGAATTCCCATGTGAGATAAGTCATACAGGCTAGACATTAGGAAGGCTTTCTGTCTGTGACAGCAGTGTTGCTATAGTTTGCAAAACTAATTCTAAAAGTATATGTTTCACTGCTTTAAATCCCAACGCATGGCTGTCTTCAAGAATCACCAAGCTAATGAGTGAAAGTGTGGTTTCTCCTCCTAAAACTGCCACCAGGATGTTCTTGGGCAGTTTACTGTATTGAACCTCAAGCTGCTTCAATGGTGCTGCTCTGTTGCCAACAGTAAATATCAGACAGCAACAAAATCAACGCAATGAAGTTAGTGCTGAGTATGCTGGTGTAAATGGAAATAGAATGAAAATCGAATATTCAGGTAAATCCTAGAACTAGGTTTATAACAGAAGCACAGCCGCATAAAGAACATGCATTTGAAAACGAGATCCAGGCACTGTACAACACTTTGAACTTCTTAATGATCTAAGAATAGCAATTAACCCAGGAACACTCTGGTTATTTTTAGGAGCCTTTCCAGAACTGAGTAGCCTGTGCCACACTGGATGCCAGTAACAGGTGTTGCCATTGCGAATTGCTACTGCTAGGCTAATGGTTTTAGCATGGATTTCCTCCAGCCTGCTGGACTCGTGGGCAGAGCAAACTCAAATCTCAGAACAATAACAACCAATTTAGGACAAATAAACCATGTGAAAACCTTTTCTCATGCTTTGGAAAGCAAAGGCAGCTTTACACAATCACAGCTGAAGCTGAACATTTTGAATAAAGCCATCACACAGAAGGATAAAAGTAGTTCACAGAAAATAAAGGACATTCACTGATGTGTACTAGGTCCCACTCAGATGTGAAGTAACCCTATTACTTTCTAGTATATTACATTAAATGGAATCAGAGTGTAGAAATATTAAATGGTAATATTGTGGTTTATATCAGTAAGGAAGGTGGACAAATATTAAGTGATAACTTATGGCGAAGGGGTGGGATTAAATAAGTGTGCACTTCTTCCCACTCCTTTTTGATATGTAAGTGAATCAGAAAAGGTGAAGCGATACTGTAAGTGTATTTTGCTTTATTTTGTAGCCTTTCTTTTATCTTTTCTTTCCTAAATGAACTTCTATTGTTAAAATGATTACAAAAAACACGTTTATTTCAGTAGTTTTATAGATTATTAAAAGGGAAAAATGCTTAACATTTTGATTATGACTGCAATAGTGCTTTAAAATGATCATCTATGTCTTCATGTAGTGATGTATGTTGATCTATTTCTGTAGTGTCTATGCAGAGATTGATGTTTTATAGGTCAAAGAGACTTTCAAAGAAGCCAGCACAGAAATCTGAACCCAACCTATTTTAACAGACTTATGCATCAAGAAAGCCCATTGGCTGAGCCATCTACAATATAGAGATACTTTTTAGTCATAATGACCCCATAACTCAGGGCCTCATCACTGATATATTTCTTTCTTCAAAGACTTTTATTTATGGACTGAGGAAGTGGCTCATCTTCTTCTTTGCTGACTGAGTTCCTCTTCAAGCAGTTCATTGAACATTTTTACCTCTTTAAGCTTGTAATGAAGCGTTTGGGCTATAAAAGTATTCATTTATATTTTTTTCTGCTTCAAGCAACTCTTTGAGAGCCTGTAGGAAACCCTTAATCAGAGCTGTTCTGTGTTTTCCACTCCACTTGCACCTCTTAGCCTTCTTGGCCCTACAGCTTGAACCCTGCTCTTCTATTCAGTTGCCTGACAGATGGCTGCTTCTTTCCCTCTCGAGCCTTAAGCTTCATACTGTGCTTCATTATTTTCACCTCCTGGAGGAGTTTGAAGTCCACCGTGTCAACAGACCTTTCGACAAAGGTATTGGATTTCAGTGAAAAGGTCAGTTGTCTCAGGCGGTTTGTCTGAACACGGGCTGTCACTGGGTGTGGACTGAAAAAGCTATCATTATGGTGGTCATAGATCTGTTTGTGAAGTATCTTATCTGTCTGTGCTGAGGGCATTATCATCCATTTGCCATTGTTTTATTTACCTTTTCCAGCAGCTGAAAGATGTTGGCTTGACATATGATTCCAAAAACTACAACCAAAAAAACTACAATTGAAAAAAAATGAGCATTTTGAACTGCACAGCTTTAATTTATTCTTTTATCAATAAAGATTTATGCTCTCTATCCCACAGGGAGCATTCAGTGGTCACGATGGTCAGGGGTTAGATGAATACAACAACAACTTAGTATCCATTATGTATATGTTTTTGCATGAAGCTAGATTAAACAGAGAGAGCATTAATTTAAATTTTACCTCAGCTGCCATTAACACAGAATATCTTCTTCCTTGGAGCTGAATGATGGTGCTGCACTATGGGGGTGGGGGGGAATGCTGGGTAAGACTTACATAAGAGCTGCAGATGTTGTTTCCTGTATTTAGCTAGAATGCAATATTTATTCAAATATTACTATGTTTAAACTTTTATTTTATTTGTTTATTTTTTAGCTCTAAACAAACTCTAAATTCCCAAGATTTAAGAAGTGATTTAATGTAAGCTTTAAATTAATAACAACAAGAAAAAAAATACTTTTATTTTAAGAGATATTGCTGTGAGGGGAAGTGAGGCCATGTTAAAATTCTGGCTAGAATATTTTTTTTGTGTTTTTATTCTATTTAAATGTTTGTTGCTTTGAGATGTCCCCTTGTGGCTGATTTGTGCCTCCCCTCATTTAGACTCTCTGTTTAAGCGCCAAATAAATTGCCACTCTGGTTTTCTGTTGGGCATTCCCCATTTTCAGGAACCAGGACTGACTTTAAGCCACATCATCAGATACCCGGCCCTCATTGATAGATGTGTATATTAGACATAAACGATTGATTTTCACTGTGTACATGTGCCATTTAAAATGCTGTCTGTAACATGTTTTATGATGACCCTGGTGAAAGCCATAAGGAAAAATACATCAGTAAAACAATAAAACTGCTCTTTAAACTACGTGCTGCCAGAGCTTTATCCTCCCAGAACCTCAGTCCCACCTGTTTAGCTGAAAATGCAAAGCAATCTACCTTCATTACTGTAATAAACCGTACAGAAATGGCTGGTTAGATTGCAGCAGTGCCACATTTTGGCTGCATAACACTGACAATAAAATAAAACAGCTCCATAATACTACTTTTTTATCATTTACACTATTGTCTAAATAAGCAGAACACTGGAGATTGGAGCATGAGGTATAGCATGTACTGTTTAACCACCTTTTAAAGTTAATAAAGCTTTTTTTTATTGGTAAAGAACAATAAAAACAATGGCAAAAGGACATGTAAGGCAGTAAGATTGCTCTTTGTTTACTCCAGGAAAGGCCTTGTAAGGGAAATTGGAGGATCACAATTGACTTTGACTGTCCTTTCATGAGTGACTTCAGTGTGTTATCTCATGTAGAAGACCTAGAGGCTCTGAGAAGTGCAGATGTGAAGGTTTCTGACAGATAAAAAAGGAGGAGCTGTGATAACCTTAAACTGTATCTACTGTAAAGGCAGTTACATCGATAAAGTAAAAATGCATAGGTCACTTATGGACAGTGGGTCATATGCAGACACACACACGCATGCAAACACACAAACCAATAGGCTAACTCAATGAAACAGGCGAGGTAGAGAAAATAGCGCTTACAATTAGATTATCTCTTTGACTCTAAGCCAGAGCTCCAACATAATAACAGATAGCACATAATGGTATGAGTCTATCAGATTATTACCACAGTAATCCGGACACAGTGATAGCTAACTATAGTTGCCCCAAAGCTATACAGACAATGAAAGGTGTTCCAACAGTATATCTAGATAACAGATATTGAAACCCATATCGAGATAATTTTGGTTAATTCTAAAACACAATGAGAAGGAGACAAAGGGAAATAAATAAATAGGCCAGAGGCATGATAGCACAGCAGTCTCTGTCTTTGTCCTTGCCACACACACAACACACAACCAAACACAAAGATCAATAAAAGCTAAAAAGCGTTGCATTGTGGTTAGTGCGGTCATCACGATGTGTCCTTCAACCTCAGGGCAGGCAAGGACATCAGAGTGCACTTTGTTTAGCAATGCACCACTTCACACAATGCAGATACACTTTGCACACACACGTACACAAAAAAGTCCTCACAACTACAACCTTTATTCCCAATAAACCACTCTTTAGTCCTGTGTAGGGGACTGGGGAGTGGTTCATATATAGACGTTTCATCACCCATGGCTGTAAAATACATTTAACAATGCAAAGCTGAGAATGCTGTTTTTTTCCACAACTCACTTAAAAACCCATAAAAATATATCTCTTTAGGCAAGTTTGTTAAGCCTGGTGATCTCTTACACTGGTGCTGGGGGTGGTTCTCTGTATAGGACACCTGAAGCCAATGTATTTTTATAGGAATTAAAAATTAGAAAAAACTCAGATCAGTCTATATGTAAAAACATGACCATGATGATATTAATCAAAGAAAGGAAAATAGCATGACTTGTCCACCTATAAAACACCCAATCAGCTTGAAACTTCAATAAACCTATCAGAGTGGACAGAGTGTAGGAGTCACTGACTTTTATGACGTTTGACAATATCTGAAGGCGATAAGCTGTTTTGAAACTGGTGGTCTCAAAGGATTTTTCACCACAACAGCCTCCAGAGTTTGTTCAGAAAGGTGTGAAAAAGAAAACAACTGGGTAAAGGTGTCGAAAAAGCACAAGCAACCTGTTACCTGCTCTTTATAACTGCAGTGAACAAAGAAGCATTTCACGATTCAGAATCTTGATCCAGATGGGTTACAACAGCAGAAAACCCTATTATGTTCCATTTCTGTCAGCCAAGAAAAGAAATTTGAAGCTGCAGTGGGCACTCGCTTACTAAGGACAGGTAAAGACTGGTAAATGTAGTCTTGCCTAATAAATGGAAAATTTCTACCAAGAATGCAGATGCTCACCTCAGAACTTGTCATCTACAGCCCGACTGGAGTGTGTGCGGAGACTGCTTTCCAGGCAAAGTTTGCTTTGGGCCCTTAATCAGACAATCAATTAATCAATTATTCCTTGAATGCCACAGTCTGAGAATTGTTGCTGACTAAGTCCATTACTTCACCATCCCTAAAGGCTACAACCACCAGCAGAAAAATGCACACTGTTATCACACACTGATTACTATCTCACACTAGTAATCTCACACTGGTTTTTTACATGACAAAAGGTTTGTCATGAAATGTATCCAATACTGTGTAGAATGGACATAAGGACCTTTTGAAATCATAGTTCTGTCATTTGTACCAAATGTTTTGATTGTTTAATTTAAGACAAAAAGGAAAACTTTTTCATTTGATGTTGCTAATTAACTCAGTGGTGTACCTGTCCCCACTTCCTCCGCACAGTGGTGGTAATTGGACATTCACACCTTTTCTTTTGGTATGTGGTGTTTCCTGTGAACGAGTTTGGATGTTTGTGTACTATTCCAGGTGAGGTTCTGGCCTCATTTTTCTAGAAGCTCACAGACATCCTAAAAATGTTGTTTATAGTTGAAACCTGGAGTCTTCTTGTGATCATAATTTTTAACATTTTGATCATGGTTATACAAGTTATAGATATAGGTGCCTTACTCATTCCCAAAGGAAAATGTAGCCTAAAATTAAATTCAGATCAGATCAAATATAAGGCCTCCTGGGGAGAATCCAGACCCCGTGCCCCAATATAATAATCTAGAAGTGTAATATCACTACTAGCTAGAGGAGGAAGTGCATACATTTGATTTTGAGGTGAACTTTTCCTTTAATATGTGCACACAGATCTGTTCACAGTGTTATTTTATTTTTAAAATTAATTTAACTCAGCTACATGTAGTATTCATTAATGCAATTCTTTGTGTGTTTTTAATTACAACTGATCAATTGCAGCACAAATAAACAGCATTTAGGACCCCTTTATCACCTTATCATGAGGTGCTGTAATGCAATGCAAAACAGTCTTTCAGTTATTACCTTAAGAAATGTTTACTTACCAACAAAAAATATATAACACAAAAAAGAAAAACATAAGCAGTTCTACTAAATCAAACTATCCCTTTAAGCCATCTCAAAACACTGAGTGTCTTCATCAAACACCATGGTTACCAAAATTAGCATGCCATTTATGACTCAATTACGCTTCATTATATCCAGCAGGAGCAAGCAGCAGTGTAGCGATGAGAGGATTGTTGTGCTCACTGGAGACTCCTCTCCAGCCTCGTGTCTTTGCTGCTGCCCTGAGGGCCACTTATTTAGCTCAGATTGTTGCACTGGGGAAGGAAGTGCTAGTTAGACACAGCCAGTTTGATGAGAGCCTTTGCTGATGAAGTACCTACTAGTAGTAGACTCGTCCTCACCTTCTACACATGGTTATTGTTCACATAAAAGTTTGTCTTAACATCTGTTTACAACTATGCACACTTATAGCCTGTTATAAAAACAACTTTTATTAAATGATCACATCTACTGCTTAGGATTCCTGTATAGAGGTAAATTAAAGATTTAATAGTTTGGGAGTGGTAGCCTAATTGAATGGGAGCCATTTGAAAGCCTCGAGTTCTCGGAACAGCAATTTAACCTGGAGATTTAAATCTGAGCCAAGGTAGACCTGAAATGTAGAAGCATTGCTGGTTTAGATAACCTTTAGTATTGCAAGAGATGAGTGCTTATCTCTTGCAATGCTTTCTTTCCTCAGTCATTCAAGAGAAGAACAGAGTCATTTCTGTTGTAAAAGTAAAACTGAGAATCCATTATCATTTAAGTGTTTTATTTAGTCTCAATTAATATTCCAAAGCCCAAAAGTATGTAATTTACTGTTTTACATTTAGCACCAATAACAAGTGCTTTTTAACATGTGAGAAGCTACAGACGCCAAATGTTTGGCCTTTTTGCTTTTTTTTTTTTTTTTTTTTTTTGCTTAAATTAAACTAGATTGGAAAAGTATACAACATGTCAGTGATTGACATATTCACTTAAACAAACCATGAACTTGAGACATTCAGTCTCAGTCCCCATGAGTTTAACTGTACAACAGTGAACTACTGTACTGAAAGTTTATTTTCTGGAAAGGATGTTTAGTCCAGCCTGTCCAAAAGAAAGTTTGAAAAACTGTGACAGAAAACAGACTCCTCAGTGCGTGACTGTTGTGATTTCTAGCTTCCCTCTTAGATTAGCATCAGAGAAAACGCCACTAAGTTTATCCACATGCTCACACATTTAGATTAAAAAGAACAGAAAAGCAAATATGGTGCATTTTTGCAAATACAAACAACAGCAAGTGTTTATTAATTTTCCCATAAGCGACCAAGAGATTTTCATCAATTGAAAAACAACACGTTTCATTTTGCAATGAAATCCTTCAATGTTTCCTGTTTACATAACAACAAAGCACCAACAAGCTGCAAAGCACCACATTACTAATCAAGCCATTAACTCCTTGGCTACCATCCAACAGTTGCTAATGCCATATTTGTTTTGACACAGCTCACTCATTGCTTTTAACTTAATTTTTTTAATTTATCTGCTGGGTTTTCCATGAGGCACAGGGTGAGGCAGGGTCTCACTACCGGATGTATATGTTAAATGCTTATAGAGAATGTTACAACAAAATACAAACTGACATAATTGGGAAGTAAATTATTCCCTGATTTCACCAGAAAATGTTTTATACAGATCTCTATACTTCACCCCACACTTTCAGTTCAAGTTTTACTCATATAGCACCAAATCACAACAGCAGTCGCTTCGAGGCACTTTATATTGTAAGACAAAGACCCGGGAATAATGGAGAGAATCCAACAATCAGATGACCCCCTCTGAGCAAGCACTTGGCAACAGAGGGAAGGAAAAACTCCCTTTTAACAGGAAAACAAGATCAGGGATACGCATCCATCTGCTGCAGCTGATTGAGGGTGAGGAGACAGAAGCAGAGGACAAAAAATGAATTAATATTAAACCACTGGGTTTGATCATTTGGGACACAGGTTTGCTAATTACTAAAACTCCCCCATTCCCTGTAGTGCCATTCCCATTCATTGCTTTTTTTGTTTGTTTTTTTTTTCTTTTTTTTAAATCATCACCATTGCTGCTTATGACAATTTTGAATATGTTGTCTTTCACATTGGTAATGACAGAACCTGTGGGCCACGTAAAGTATTTCAATAGGTCACATGTTAGATCTGTGACTCCCACTAGAGCTGACTGAGTAATCTGAAGATGAATGAGACGATAGCTGAATGGAAAGAAAAATATATGCAGCACACACAAACATATGCAGACAGATGCCAGACAAAGCATGTAGTGTATTTTTAAGCGTTCTCAATCAGTGTGACTGAATATTTTCTCTCAATATAAACTCACAGACACTAGTTACACATTGCTGCTCATCTAACTGCCTCTCTCCTGAAGTCAGTCCAATTGGACAAACAGCCAGTAGGGACCGGCACAGGGGTGGAATGGTGAGATGAAGGATGGCTATAAACAACCAGGTTAAGGAGACAATCTGCACCATAAATCTGGAATATTATCTGCTGCAGGCAGTAGGAAGGGGAAGCCTGGTGAAGTGGCACCATTAAAGCATGTGACATTTATGTGCTCATCTCTCCTATAGATTCAACTTAGGATGAAAGCCTTTCATTTAGGCTTTGTAATTAATCTTCACTGTATCAATATACTTAGCTTAATGATAGCTCTCTGAGGTAGGCTAAGAGGAAGAAAATAATCAGGGTAGAAGCATATCGGTGTAAAATGAAAATGAAGCACTTATGGTAACACATTCGATTTCTCTGTTTTGATGACTGGATTGCACAGACAACAATTAGTGTGAAAGTGATTTCCCCTGTTTGCATACTGAAGGGTATTATTCAGTCTAAATGGAAACTCCATACCATTCCATAATAAAATCTACCACACCTGATGTCCATAAACCGATCAGGCTGGACATTAAAACCAATGACAGGTAAAAGTGTGAAACCCAGGGTCCTGGCATTCATGCAGATGTCACTTTGACACTGCATCCATCTGAATATTGCATTGTCCCCACACCTTCCCCACCTGAGCTTTGGCACAATGGCAATCCACAAAAGCAACAGCCTTCCCACAGAGAACAAAATCACTGCAAACTCCAGTCACAGCTGCCTCACAGAAAAGGACAGAAAAAGCCAAAGCACTGATCTCGCCTGTAATCTTTGCAGATAGCAGTATCTCCAGAACAAGCCTCAACCAAAGAGCCCAACTTCTCAGTGCTAAACACTACAGGACTTCCAGTGTTCATGCCGCAAAGAGTCAAAACTGTCTTTGCTGCATGAGGAGTACCCACACAACATAAAAAAGTGGCTTTAATTCTCTTTTACTGATGTTGTTCATGGTGCTGAAAATGCCACATGTTGTATGCATTTATGAATATTAATGTACGCCAGTAAAAAAAAATGGTAAAAAAAAAATGCATTTTACTACAGTACCAGCATTTTTTTAAAAGAAAAATGCGACGTGGAGTGAATCATGAAACAGTTACGCATGAAAAGGAAAGATCACCTGATAAGAGGCAGAGTGGAAAGGAAAGGGAGGAAGAAGAAGATTGGATAAGAAGAATGTAATTAGGCTAAGCTTTCAAATTCATTTGAGACAGGTAATTACCCCTCTAGATAGGGAAAGCTAGGGAAAGGAAGAAAAACAAGAAAGAAAGAGCAAAAGGAAAAGCAGGCATATATATCAATACATCTGAGCTGGAAAGCACACAAGCAAAAAACTGAGCTACAAATTTGTCCATAAAAAACATATGTTTTACACTACTTCTGCTACTTTCAGGATAATGTGAAAAATTGTTCACGTATTCTGAACAGTCATTCTCAAAATGTGTAATTCATAATAATAATTAATGTTTAAAATGAGGCTGTTATCACAAGTGAGCCTGAAGTGACATTTGTGTTTCTAATTTTTAGGTGATTAATGACATCATTTCTGTTTTTCATCTATTATCTCAGCACATCATCATCTTTATTGCCGTTCTAATTGCCCCAGCTCCTTACTGCTCAAAAGACAATTGGGTTGTTTTATAAGACATGATTATATTTGTTCCAGTGGTCGACGAATCCACTCATAACAAACCAATAACAATATAACAATACACCAATGTTGCTCCAAATGAATCATCTTCAATAGACAGGCCAATAGCTGTGGTGACTGACAAATGGCCTCAGACCACAGATAAGAGAGACAGAGAGGCTCGGGTAATGGCTTATAATGGGCTGTTCTTGAAATGCCAATCCCAGGATTTGCTCCGTGATTACTGACATTAAGCAAAGAGTTCAATTTTCCCCTGTGACTCTCAGCCTGACTATATCTGTCCACCTCTCTATTGCTCGTTGCCTTTTTTCCTCTGTCGATGAGCTGTCTTTTTTTAATTCACCATTCTTTTTATTTGTATTTTTGGAATAAAATGACAGCTATGATTTACTACATAATGACATGAATCAGTGTCACCAATTAAAACCCCTGAAAGGTGTCATGGGAAACCTTGTGTCCTGTGTCACGTATGACCCTCCTAAACATTGCAGAAAATGCACAATGTCCCAGTGGCAAAGGCACTTTTCATGATCATCTGCCTCTCCCAGGAGGCGAATGTGCCAAAAACTGTTGAGTTATGCTTCAAAACAGGACAAAGAGCCCAATATTGACTTGGCTTTTGAGCTTCCCTGATCCTAGTCCAAATCAGCATCAACACAATGTTCCAGAAATGGCACAATCTACCGAGTGCCACCCTGCAACCCTTCAGGACCCAAATGATCTAATGCCAGGATCCCAGCGCCAACAACAAATACCCCTGCAGGTCCAGTATCCATGTTCTGATGAGTTGTTTTGGCAGCACAAAAGGGACCATATTAAAAGAAAGGTCAGGCAGGTGGACTTATTATTGCTGTACAAGTAGGTATACAGAATGAAGACTGATAACAAATCTCAGTCGAGTGAATCTTTAATTTATTTTAACTCTAACATGGTCAACTGTATACTCATTTTAAAAAAATACAAACATAGTTTAAAACTGTATAAGGCCTCCAAAATTCTCCTGAATTTTCCTAAAAACACGTCCCAGTTTTTTCCTTAATATTATTCATTTTTATTTTTATTTTCTGTCATTTTCTATCAGTCATATTGTGGCCTGTAATCTGTATTGTCTGTTCATAAACTTTGGGTTTATGTAGACAGCGGTGCCTTGAACTGCTTCTTTGAGGTTCGGTAGTAAGAAATGTGGTTATTACTTGGCATTTAAATTTCAGCTATCAGTGAGCGATCAGATAGTATTAGAAGGGTTTTTTCTAAGTAATAACAAGAAAGGGAAAATTAAATGGTTTTGTTAGAAATTTGATGCAGATCTGCAAATGCAATCTAGTGGACCTTAGATTTGATTTGATACTTTTTTGTAGTTGGTGAGTCACAACTACAGTACGAGAAGAAAATTACATTTTGATTATAGCTAATTAAAACACAAAATAAACACAACACAAACAAGACAATATATATATATCTATATGTATAGATATATATATAGATATATAGATATATATCTATATATAGATAGATATAGATAGAGATATAGATATAGATAGATATAGATATATATATTTTATGTTTAGGTTGGAAGACTTCTAAGAATGGAGACACTGTCACTCCCTGAAAATCAATCTGTCCTACACAAACCAGCATTTATAAAATATACATAGACAGGGTGTCTGATATTTATGCCAGAGAGGAAACGACTGGGTTGTGCTGAAAAAGTGAAAAACAGTTTTGCCACAGAGAACATGATGTAAAGCCTTGGACAGTTTTAAAGGCCGTGATCTGGACCAAAACACTAGCCACGAGAAGGCTAAATGAGAAAAAAAAAACTTGTATAAAAACACACACACACACACACACACACACACACACACACACACACACACACACACACACACACACACACACACACAGTTACTTACAAAGACCATTTAAGGCTGGAGGCCTGTCTGGATCAGATGGCAAAACACTTAAAAGCTAAACTACAAGCAGTGACCACTGTAGCATATTTACAGGCTTAAGTAAAAGCCTGTTTAATTCAGAGTAGCATTCAGGCACTTGTCATGAAATACAAAGAGACACTCAAGTCCTCTACTTGTAGCTTTTGGCGGTTGATGAATAATCACTGTAAGTGGTAGCGTTCAGATGATCAATGCCTTTTTGGTAAACATGAGAGAAAGTGCTCTTTTCTTCCTAGTGGCTCCAATCAATCTGCTTTCTGACACATTCAGAGGGATTAGTCAAAGAAGTAACAGATTTCAAACAAACCATTCACTAAACCTCATCCACTGGCGGATTTAGTGAATGGTCAGTAACAGGATTGTAAGCTCTTAGTGTGAATCTGGCACTCACTGAAATAGTCAGTACTTTTTTTTAACTTTCAATTTTAGGCTGCAAACTGAGGTCAGTCAAGTTACCATGTATACAGTGCTTAATAAATTTATAAGGCCACCACCCAATGTCAGGCAAATTATAATTTTTGGATTCATTCTTTGATTTATTTTTTTTCTCGGAAACCTACAGCGTGCCGGCTCAAACATCGAGATAAAAACATGAAATCGGTTTGTTATTTGTCTTATACGTAATGTGATTTTTAGTAGTATACAAGTTTCTAAAAGACAGATTTGTAAAACATTTTCTTGTTTTTATGCCAGGTAGTCTAATACATTACAATTACAATACATCAAGCATTATAGGTTAACAGGGTTAGGGTTGAGGTTGGGGCTTAGGGGGTTAGATGCTATCATGTCACTATCTGTGACATAATCTGATCTTCACTGATTGGCTGGGAGAAATCCATGTGGTTTGACAACCTCACAGTGAGCCGGAGGAAGCCAAGCTGAATGAAATAAGGTCATCAAATAAGGTTTCTGACCAGATAATGGGTTAAGAGTGTTGCAAGGTTTGCAATGAAGATAAATCTTACCTCTGTCTTTATAAAGTAAACATAAAATGATGATAACAACAAAAAATGTTGCAGTCTAATAACTCTATTTATTGTAATCATCATTGTAAGGCCAGCTAACTGCTAACTGCTAAGGCTAAGTGCAAAACACATAACACGAAAAAGCTGTTTTTGTTATTCTAGCTTTTACATGTACTATTAATAAAAGCCTTCTTTATTATTAATAAAACAGCAACAGTTAGCTTGTTTTAGTCTTAAATAACTTAGGATTTGAATTTGGATTACTGCTCCAAAAATTGCGAATTGGGAATTCCAAAATGAAACCTGCCATTGCCATCTTTGTAAATTGCAGATGTGCTGTGCTATGAATGGAAAGCTTGACAAGCACAGCAACAGTAACTAAGGGGGAGGCGGGGCTTACCAACCTGCCAACTGTTGAAAGAGAAGAGCAGAACACAATAGAGATCATGTGATCAAAAATGATAACCTATACAGAAGTAGGCAAACTGTTTCCCTATTTCCAGCACCAACCACACATAAAACACACAATCATAGGCCTACACAGACTATTTTCTATTCTTTTTACAGCTTTACTTTCATCCCTCTTAACCTCCTTTCTATACAAACACATGTGCACATTCACACAAACACTCCTCTCCCTCGTCGCTCCAGGCCTCCCTCTGTGAGGAGGGCAGTCTCTGCTTCCATCTGTGTGTGTAAGGGGTTGTCCTGGTGTGTCAGTAATAACAATTTCCCAGTGTTCCTCTCTGCCAATTAGCCTGGCCGTAATTACACAGACACATATGGAGCTGTCAATCACCCGGCTCCTCCACACAGGAACTCACCCACCCAGCGAAGAGAGCGAGAACGATAGAGAGACTGCAGCAGGGAGAGAGAAGGAGTTTCCAACAGCTAAGGCTATACCACTCTAAACGACCACACACTGTGCCAATAACATGAGCAGTATTTCTCTGACTGTGCAGCAATCCATCAGTTCCCAGGAAAATGCCATGAAACAGGCTTCAGCAAAAAAAATGTTTTGAAATTCATTTTGTGGAGTGTTTACAATTTTCTTGTTTACTACTGATCACAATTTGTGCAAATGGTGGAAAAGTAGGTGGAAAAAGAAGCACTGTATTCCATGTAAGAATGCACTTTAGCGGTATGAAGGAAATTGTCTTAATGTTTGGTTTTTTTTAACTTCTGTTTTTCTTATTTTTCAATAAAAAAAATAATGGGCCGAGCCTGAGGACCAGGAAAGTTAGATAGTGTTGCGAGAAAGTCTATACCAGCATACACACAGGAAGAGATTAGCAGCTATTTAGCCACCAGAGACTCTATGAAATGCCACCGTAGTGATGACAGGCAACACAAAAAAAACCCCACTGCTGACACAAAATGGTGAGGTACCTAGTCTCAATTTTGAAGCAAGTGATAAAAGCAAGTACCGAACGGAGCGAAAGATAACACTGGCTGACATATAATGCAACCAGAGCCTAAAACATTCCCCTAGTAACCAAATGTCAGTTTTAAAGAAGCTGGTGAAAAGCAGCTTGCTTTTTATGTGGACATGGCTTAACACATTGTTGGTTTTGGACAGAATAATTTGCAGTTGAGAAATTCCCACATCTGTGAATTTTAAGTATAAGGTTTAAACTTAAATAAGTAAGCTGGAAATATTTGGCAATGATGTTGTTGTGTTATATAGGTCATATACAAAACATGTACACTTACCTGCCATCAACTGCTTGTAAGTATAAATATCTAATTGCCAACTCAATGCCTTTAATCATGTAGACATCGTCTAGACAACCTGCTGTAGTTTATTATTAGAATGAGGAAGAAAGGCGATTTTAGTGACCTAACATGACACGATTGCTGATGCAAGACAGGCTGGTCTGAGTATAACTGCTGATCTACTGGGATTTTCCCATACAACCATCTCTAGGGTTCATAGATGGTCTGAAAAAGAGAAATCCTGCGAGTGGCAGTTCTCTGGGAGAAAATGACTTGTTGGTGCCAAAGTTGAGAGGGGAATGGTCGGAGTGCTTCAAGCTGATAGGAATGCACAGTCTGTGCCATAAAGTATTAAGGTGGTTCTGAAGCCAAATGGAGTCCAACCTGGTGCTAGCGAGGTATAACTAATGAAGAGGCCGGTGAGTGTAAATGAATATTAGAGCACAATTTTAAAAAGAGAGCACAAATCTTAGTGAGAATGCTGATTTTTTACACATATACTGTAGATGCTGAAAAAAACAATTTCTTGTCTAAAACTTCAATAAAAATATTTTTTCACTCAACAAGGTATATTGTTTATTTTGAGAAAAGACATTACTCTTTAATAAACAATGTAGGAAGATTGTCTCAAACAATACATCAGGTACAAATTTCACTCACTAAGAACCTTACCGTTTGATTGTGTGGCACTTTGGATTGCTAAGCACATTTTTGAAGGTATGTATAAAGCCTTTTAGTTTTAGACCTTTTGGGTCACCAAGCAATAAAACATGTCTGTCACACCAGAAAAAAAATAACCAGATAAATAACTGAAAAAAACACATGACACCCATTTAATGTTCAATGCAGTAACATCTGTAATAAATGACACTTAAACCTACATTACCCATTTATCTAGCGACATTAATTAATCCCCGCTTTCACTCTTGTAAATAAATGCATTCAAGTCTCACTTAATGCAGAGCCTGATTTCCCCTGAGCATCTCCAACAGAAGAAAACAAATGAAAGTTTAATAAAAATGAAGATAACATTGAGTTATCTGTCAGGCTTTCAAGTTGTGTGCGTGTTCTATGGTAAACTGTGTCGCCCTGATTTCTATCCATTCTACTCAGTTGACACTTGAATCAACCCAAGAGGGAAAGAGAGACTAAAAGGAAGAGTATCTGTGAATGCCCGCAAGTGTGGCAAGGTGTGCTTTACTTGTTTAGGTACTATATGTGGCTCTCGGGATTTAAGGTGGTGAACAGGGGGGATAATAATAACAATAATAATAAGATACTAATCATAATAATAATAACAACCTTTATTTAAATTAGGCATTCATAACAATACTGCAAAAGTGTTTTTGCACTGAAAGCAACAATGAATAATTAATAATAATAATAATATTAATAAAAAAGTTATTTCCTAAGGTCCAGTGATGCAGATAGTAGGAAATGAAAAGAAGACAGGCAGAAAGTAGAGGGGGTAAAATATGAAGGAGAGATGGGTAGGCACAGGGGAAAAGGTGGAGGTCCAGTCCCAGCAGCAAGTCTTACCTCTGGGATGTCTTCTTGTACTTGCGCCTGCCAGAGAAAGAACAAACACGAGGAGAATGAGGCTTCGGAAAGACAGGACGAAAGGACATTGGGGTCATGCAAAAACCAGCTGAACATTACACTATAAAGAATACACAAATGATTGAGCTATCGCTATCTTTCTTGTGCTGAAAATTTAATAAAAGATGCAGCCCTGTCATATGAACCAAGCACAATCTGCTTTTTTTTTAACAAAGGAAAGAACTACACATTTACCCATTATAATGCTTATTTTAATGAATATGAAGTAAAACTGAGAATCCAAAATAATACAGATCAGTTATCAAATTTAAAGGAAAAATCTCCAGGGTTCAGGAACCCTATTGTGAAGAAATAAGATGGCTCTGTTATGCTTTACTGAGCATTTTGCTCAAATGGTAAGGCTCCACGTTTCTCCTTAGAGGATAAGGTCACGGCAAATCAACACAAAGTTGTTTTAAAGTGATCAGCTTTATCCTAGGAAGAAATATTTCAGTCCTGATGGGAGTGATTTCTTCCAGGATGGCAATGTCCCTATTTTGAGGGTACAATCATGTGCTATGACCTTTGCATTTACCAGATCTCGACTGAACACATAAGGGAGACTTTGGAGCGACATTGCTCTCCACTGCAATCATCAAAATGCCAAATAAGGAATGTGTTGCTCTCTCCAGTGGAGTTCCAGAGGCAGAGAATCGATACTAAGGTGTATTAAAAAGTCTTTAATGTGCATATGGTGGCCCAACAGCTTGCTAAAACAATTCATTTAGTTTAGTTTTTTTTTTTTTCTTTTAATTCATCACTGATCTGTATATAAACTTAATGGCAAATTGCATCATCAACTTCATGGCTTACTAGAATTGAGGCACATCAATAGTGTAAATGATCAAATCTCACAAATGCAAGCCTGCTCATGCAAAGAAGGCATTTATTGAGATGAAATGGGCAATTTAGCACATGTTCAGTGGGTCTAATTCCTAACACTTGACTAACAACATAAAAAGTAAGAGCGCAGTACGATTAGAACACAATAGTGACTCATTAAAATAAGAAACTTTTTCACTGATACTGGATCAAATGGGTACATTATAACAGTTACATGTAAATAAGTGAAGAGCTTTAGTCTACTTTTTTGAGTCTACTGTTACAGTAACGTGAAGTAAGAATGCAAATGCTTACAATCACTTATGCAGAAAAGGGATTTAAGAGAGGCATACCAATATGCAAAAAGACACACACACATACACGGCATTCAAACTCCACTCGATCCCACCAACCTTACTTCTACACACACGTACAAACATTGGGAAACCTACACAGATACATTAACACACCTATTGTACTATCACTTACGTTTGGCCCTAAAACACACCCACACCTCCATGAAGTGATAACAGCATGGCTCTAAAAGCTGAGGTCATACACACACTCACTCACACACACTTACAGCACTCATGACAGCAAAGTGGGGGGAGGCATAAACTGTTTGACTACAGACATCTATTTAAATTCTAGTCAGGCACAATTCACAGCACTTAGCTTGATTTGCTCCTCTGTTGCTTTCTGTATCAATCTTTTAGAGCTCAGTGCAAAACTGCAAGCTAAGGAAGTTAATCCCCGTAAAGAAATGTTGAGAGCTCCCTTGAAATTAGTGGGAAAGGAAGAATGAATAAATCATTTAGGGTTGATGAAGCCATTGAAATGAAAACAAAATGAAGTGCCACGGTTTAACAGGGTAAACAATACAAAGAAAGACTAAATAAATAGTTTTAGGGGAATTATATTGATGAGACTTAAAAGACAGATCAATACTACATTAAGTAACTACAGGGAAAGCCAGGAGGCAAAAGCAGAACTAATAATGCATTATTTCTTTTTTCTAATCTTAGGTCACAGGTTTTGCCCTTTTACCCTCTTTTGGTGCATGGGTCTTCTAATGAATTCTAATTAGATGTGGACAAGAAGTGAGGATGGGTCAGAGAATTCTAGGAATTATCACAATTATAAAGGTTAAACATTATAGTAAATGTAACCTTAAAATAAACTAAACATGATACTTCCATGGGGGGTAAGGGGGATGACTCGTCTATCACTGGGGGTGAAGTCACTGAGGCAGTTAAACTCTTTGGTGGCAGGGCCTCTGGGGTGGATGTGGGTTGGTGGTTCCCATCTTTAAGAAGGGGGACCAGAGCGTGTGCTCCTACTATAGGGGGAACACACTCGTCAGCCTACCTGGGAAGGTCTACGCCAGGGTGCAGGAAAGGAGAGTCCGTCTGTTTGTCAAACATCAGGTACAGGAGGAACAATGCGGTTTTCGTCCCAGTCATGGAACACTGGACCAGTTCTTTACCCTCTCGGGGGATACGTGAGGGTGCATGGGAGTTTGCCGAATGAGTCTACATGTGTTTTGTGGACTTGGAGAAGGCATTTGACCGTGTCCCTAGGACTGTTCTGCGGGAGGCGCAGGAGTATGGGGTGCCTGGCCCATTGCTACGAGCCATTTGATCCTTACAGAACCATTGGGAGAGCTTGGTCTGCTTAGCTGGCAATGGGTGAGACTCATTCCTGGTGGGTGTCAGACTCTGCCACAGCTGCCCTTTGTCACCAATTCTGTTCCTAAATTTTTTGGACAGAATTTCTAGGTGTAGCCGAGTGGTGGAAGGCTTCAACTTGGGCAGTCTCAGAATCCCATCTCTGCTGGCAGATTATGTGGTTCTGTTGGCTTCACCAGGTGGTGGCCTGTTACTATATCATTAGTTATAATGTATTTTATAGTTTATATTTATTTTATACTTTATAGTTTATTTGCAGATTTTTTAGCTAATACAGTATAAGTCCACACAATTATTTGTCGTGATATTACCATATACCATAAATATCTTATGCACATAATTTTTGTCTGTGCATTAGTCAGCTAGTAGACAAATAATATGAGTATATATTTTTATTCATTTAGTTAGTCTACGTATTAGCCTATCTTATAACACCATAAGAAATGGATAAGAATGAATGTCATGTTTTATAGCAGGTGCAGAGCTAGAGCTGAGGAAGTTCTGGTAAATATTGCAATATTTTTGGACACATTAAATAATTTGTGGTTACCAAAAAGTATTGAAGCGATATTTCATTTCAGTTCGCACAAAAAATAAATTTTCTATTTATTTACTTACATTAACATACATACCCCCAGAGCTCTGCAATTTTAATTAATATAAAGACTTGTTTTATTTGGTCGCCTGCCAGTGGCATCACATCTTCCCCAAACCCTCTAGTCGATAAACCTCCCAAGGAAGCACCGTAAATACTGGATGATTAGGCTTACAATAAAGTTATAACATTACAGTAATATTAGCCCTTCTCAATTACTTTGACTGAAGATAACAGCACTAGGCAATCCCACAACTGAATTCAACACATGGGATGATAAATATTTGCTCTAATCATTTAAGTACTAATCGTCTCACTAATCATTTTACAATTGGTTAAGTATTTTTAACTATAACAAGCAAAACACACTGCTCAAAATAATTCAACAAACACTTGATCATCACAGTTTAACACAGAGTCACTTCAACTTCACAGATATCAGTCTTTCTAGTAACCAAGCTTAAATCATTGTGAATCAATTTCACTTGCTTTGGTGCAAACCCAAGTGCCTGGAAAGGCATCAACAAGACAACTGAAAAACTGGGGATGGTTTTTCAGGTAGTGACCAAAGACTTTTGCTCTGTCCTTCTCCTTATGCTTTTTTTCTTGTTTTTGTTTTGGGTGCGTCCTTGTCACTACTAGTAGCATGAGATAATACCTGCACCCTATTCAAATTGTACAGGTCCAGCAAACCTTCTTGCAAGCCATTGCAAAAAGCACTAATTGTGATTTACTGAAGGACAGCTGGACAGGGCTTAGACATGCATCAACCCAGCACCAGGGCTGGTATTGGTGACTCTGTATAACAGGAGGAGCACTGCCCTTTCTCAAGTGGACTACTCATGTGCACATTTCTGATGGGCTGTGATCAGAGGTCCAACTGAAGGACACCCTCATGCCACCCTGAAGGAGTCTGTTTCTCAAGAATCTTCAGGTCATTTTGAAGGGCTCTTCCAGGAGACCTCCTGATCCTCTTTACACAAACTAGCAGATATACTTTTTTTTAATAGCCCATCTCCTGGTGCCTCCTCAACACTTTTGAGACTCCGCTGAGAGACAAAGTAAACTTTCAGGACAACACCAACGTGACAGCACATATGGATGTGATATCCTGGAGAAGTAAGACTACTGACTAGTTATGTATTTTGAATGAGCTCCAGGTACCGTGTGCGCTACCAGTAGTGACAGATACTAGCAAAAACAAAAACTGGAGAAAAATCAGTCAGGAGGGATGAGGAGAGAGCAATGATCTGTGGACAGCACCTGCAAAACCATTTTAGGGGCTTTCTTTTTGTCTCTCCAGTGTGCTCCAGTGCACTTCGGGTAAAGTGCACATTTTCTTACATGTACTTGGGATCTATGTTATTGTTTATGACTGTTATTGGATTGCTATGATTATCATAATTTGAGGGCATAATACTGCCCTCTCCTCAAGCAAGCACTTTTTTATGAACTGTTTACCAACTAATTAAATAATTCATTTCTATTAATCAATGGGAGACAGATTAGGTCTGCCTAAGTAAGCTAATTTATCAATACAAATACACTGGAATCCACTCACTGATATATTACATATAAAAATAAGGGCCATCTATTACAGGCTGCTAACCACGGTGTACACCGCATCATTGAAGACTGAGCATAGAGATAACTGTCCAAAACATATGCTCTGTCAATCCACAAATGTTTGGTACACTCTGTGGAGTACACTGTGCCAGAAACTGTGCTGTGTCAACCAGCAAACTCACATACAAATCACACAGCTGACAAACAAATCTAGGGTAAGCTAGCAGCACCTATAGTAAATATCCCCAAGTGGACTCAAACACATCCACAATCTATATCACCCACTTGAACACATGCACAGTCATCTTTTCGCAATCTCAAACACCTCAATGCAATTAAGCACAGAAAATATACTCTGTGAGTTTATTTTGTGAGTCTGTGTCAACATCTGTGGGTGCTGCCTGTCAGTTGGGGGCTCACTCTTTTTAGACAGAGGCTTTTTGTGAGATTAAAAGCTAATATGATCTCTGACACACTACAGGAGCCCTCAGAGCACCCAGCAAACTGCTGTGTAGCCCTTTAAAAAAAGAAAAAGAAAACGAAGGAAGGGGGAAAAAAAGGCCTGAGCTCCCGTTACATTCATCTGACTCACTATCCATCAATTACCCAAAAAGACAGATGGTTATGACGGTGAGCAAATTGAAGAGACAATGAAGTCATCCAAGGAAACTAAATGTGGCAGAGGATGGTGGTGGAACATCAAGCTTTTAACACAGGAGAGATAAACAATGCATAATCACGGAGCTATATAATTAAATACTGGCAAATAAAAAGTAACAAAAAATATTTGGTATTAGAGTTACAGGAACTCTAACTGCTGCCTTTATGTGCAGGAGGGAAATGTATTTCATTGAGACCTCGAGCAGCAGCATTAAAGATATCCTTCATAGCCCAACCCTCCTAGCAACAGTGCTGTCTCCTCCCCCTGCTGAGTAGGAATGATGTGAACTGAAAATGGATAAAAGAACATTTCACACTTCAACTTACATATAAAGTGCTTTCCTCACAGGGAGAAAGGTCATAGAGGTGTTGATTGGTGGCGAATGTGACAAAGTAAGTAAGGATCTTTAAAGAAACCAGCAGAAATAAGAGATGAGACGTTTTGAAGGTTTGTGAAATGTTAAAAGAAAAAAGAATGAACCCCATAACGCTCAGTATCTGAAAAATACACTCTTTTAGCCACTGATGTTTAAATGTACAGACTTGCTGCACAAGTCTGCATGGGCAGCAGGTGTTTATTGCACATCTGATGAGACAGTGAAAACATAATGAAAAGTTGAGAAGAGTAAAGATTTTCTTGCTCAAGAGTGAGCAACACCGATGTTCTTCTTCCTTCCTGTTCAGTTAGGCAAACAAACCATTTGGAAATGTATGGTTATGTTTGGCCTGAGTAATTACATACACACACTCCCTCTATGTTTTTCTTTCTATTTTACATTTTCACTCTGGGTTCTGTCTCCCATAAACTGACATACACACAACACAACTGAAACTATAAAAGAAATGAGTGTGATAGTCATGCTTTTATTATAACAACCATAATAAAGGCTACAGAAACTGCGCCTCTTTTTTTTGTCAAAAATGTGAATAATTCACACGATTGCAGATCAACTCACTTCTAAACATCAAAATGCCTCATTCAAACACGCTGAAGCATGCACATTGCTGCTTCACACACTTGTTGAAAAGAATAAAAGTGGATATACTCACAGTCCCCGGAGCCGGAGCCAAATCTTCTCTATCTGTTCTGGCTGGAGGTACTTCAGGGCCGTGCTTTCAAACTCCTCAATCTCTTTGGTGGGAGACTCCATGTCTGACGGAGTTACGGATTTGCCAACAACAGATCAAAAAAAAAAAGTTTAATCCCTGTCAAATGTGAACAGTGAGGAAGATGCAACGCAAAGAAGAGAAGTGCTGCGATGTGTTGGAACCCGGGATGTGACCGAGGTTTCCTCTCTTACAGTAGTTCCCACAGCTGCGACAAACCGGCTGCCATCCCTCCTGTTTCTCTCTTTTCCCTCTAGTTATGTGATAGAGAGTGTGTGACTGAAACTAAATAACACTCAAGCAGCTGTGGTAGTCATGAAGCAGTCCAACTGTACCTCTTTCCTCTCTCCCTCTCTTTCTCTGTTACTCATTCACTTCTCTCTTGTGTCAGCGCAGGGGTCCTGGAGCCGTGCCATGCTCTCCCAGCAACAACGGGATGCAGACGGCAGGGCAGCGCAATCCGGGATTAACGCTCACTGCCGAGCCCTCCGCACATGAGGGAGGGAGGGGAAAAGAGCACCAGTCAAAGAGAGGGAGGAGTCTGGCTGATAATGAGAAACCATGTTCTGTTTCATCTACTGGAAAACTGGAGGGAGTGAGGAAGAAAAATGAGTGGGGACAGACGTGAAGAAAAGGAAAAAAGACTTTAGGAGAAGACGAAAGCGCAAGTGCGGTGAATTCCTGTGCAGAATTTGCTGGTTTAAAAAAAGAAAAATACTTGCAAGAGGACATTTTCTTTTGAAATGTCAAAACAGTGACACAGCATTATCTTTTTGTAAGCGTCTAATTTACAAATGCAGTTGCTCAACATTTAACTCATTCACTAAAAATATGGCAGATTTATGACAGCTGAAATGTAGATAATGCATGTTTAGTACAACATATTAGATGCCATGCCAAGAGGGATTAAATAGCATGCAGAGAGTGTGCTGACACTGATTTGACAGAGATTACTTTGATCCATCGAGCACATTCAGGACCGCCCCACATTCAGCCCCCTAAAAATGGAGCAATTTCAAACATGGAATATTATTCCCTTTGTTTATTTTTCTTGCTTTCTCTAACAAAACACCCTACAGCATCTAAATACCACAGTGCTCTCTGCCAAGCCCTTGTGGGCAGAAATGTCAGCCAAGCCAGCAATAAGTGTAATACTGTCATAACTTTATGAGACACATACCCATCGTTCTACACAGACTTGTGCATATATAGTGTGGTATCCTACATATATATAATAAAAAGCTATGTCTGTAATTGTAAGTAGTAAGTCCTTAGTGCTGGATAGTCTATTTTAAACCTGCATGGTGCATTGTGTGCTGGAAATATATTCTACACAAGCATACTAAACTTTTCGTGCTTGCTTAACAACTAGTGAAGCATATTAGTTATTTTCTTAGGTTTCATTTATTTATCCTTTTCCAAGTCCAACTGGAAGATTGCTTGGATGACTCACCCCCCCTTACCTGCTCCCCCGAGCCCCTTACCATACTCTAAGGTCTTTCAATTACTTGATGCAGGATGTAGGGATAATGCCGGGGCGCCACCTCAAAGGGGCTCTTTCTTTCATCTGGTGAGATGCGTCCTCCATGAGGACAGAAGAGAGAGGTTTGCCTGAGTGCCACGAACGTGCTGATGTCCTCTTCAAAGGTGCGTTTATGCATCTGTTTTTTCTTTCCTTTCAGTTTCTTTCCTTTCCTGGCTGCCTTTCTTCACACCATTCTTTATGACTGTTTTTCTACCTGTCTGTGAAGGTATGCTGCCCCCAGGAGATATCAAGCCACATCCAGAGATGGCAGGTTAACTTGAGCAGAAACTACAATGACAACTTCACTTGTGACTGCTTCTGGTTCACAGATTTGCACCCCAGGGATTGGATGCACCGTGTAGTCTGTATGTGTGGTGTCATACTGCACCAGGAACACAAAGATTCCATCAAAAACAATGATTTAAAGGAGCTGGTCCATTTAAACTGTGCAGCAGTCACTGCACCCAAGAATCAAGTGTGTTGCAGAGAAGGTAAATAAATCTGTGACTCTTGGTGAGAAGCTTGTGAAAATCAGAAAATGTGTGGAGAGATTTTGAACTTTCCTTTCCTTGCTAAGGGTCAAATTTCCATTTAAAACACACTCAGTAGAACAATTTTGACAATTGTGAACAATTTGGGTAAGAATTACAGCTATCATTATTATTATTATAGCATTCCATGATAGCTGTACATGGAAACTGCTGGAAATATTGTGCTGATAGCAATCAAATCATGGTTAAGGTGTCTGAACATTGAACCCCCTACACCTTTTCAATAATGCAATAAAATCTCAGAATCAACATCCACTTTATGCAGCGAAGGGCAAGATGTGCAGCCTTTTCTCACACAGTCATTTGGCAAATTAGTCTCCTGTGACTACTCTCAGTTTTATATGTAGCAAAGTCCAACAGTATGAATACGATTGAGGAAACAGGTCGAAAGTGCTTTCTAGCCTTTCAGGTTACCTTGAAATGTGGCTGTTCAGAGCTGCTATAACACTTTCTCCTTCAGACACGGTTAGATGCCATATCGTACAAACTAATTCATGTCAAGGGTGCCAACAATTTGATGGATAGGCTACCTACAACACTTATTTAAGGTTAGACATACTGCAGACCCAAACCTGACCTTAGAACATAAACGACAGACTGTTTCAAGCACTAGCAATAAATGTAGGCATGGGAAGTAAACAAGTAAGCATTGAATCATCTCTAATTATCTCCGAGAGATGTTTATAACAACAAACCTCCCTTTGGCATAAACTATCTTTGGATCGCTCAGTCACATTTAATTACCTGACAACTTGTTGTAGCTTTGGTTAATTATTGACAAATTATTTTACCGTTACTAGAAGTTTAAGGAGAAAATATTTATAGCAACTCACACTGACTAGAAAAACGCTCAGTGATTTATGAAATGCTATGATAAAGAATGCAGCCTGGTTAAGTAGCCTCCAGCCTTTGCACCAAAAGAATCTCAGACAACACTTTAATTACATTGCCACCTGATGAATGAAACACCTTCCAGCAAAAAAGCACTGTAGTAATGTGCCGAGTTTGTGCCACTGAATTGCAGGAGAACGCGATACAACAATGATGAGTATGTGATGAAGTATTAGGAATTCTTTTGCTTGCTGCTGAGTCATACTCTGTGCCACTGTTGCCAGCGAATTTGACTATAAAATTGAGAGTATTTAACAGGGTGAGCAAAGATGCACAAACGCACATAACAAGCAAAATGTGTCATGTGTAACAGGGTAAAACAAATATGATGAACCAACAAAAGCAAAAAAGCGATGATGGTCCTTCACATAATGAAACTAAATACTGAAAGTCCCTGATAATTACAATTACAAAAGCTGTTTGCCATAAAAAGGAATTCCAATGAATCCTGTCTTACAAAAATGAATTATTTGCAAGGATCTGCTGAATATTACACTCTGCTACAACTTCCTTGTCACAGTGCTTGAGTCTTCTTAAAGCTCACACATCGAAATCAAGACATTAACAGCTCTGGCCATTTGGAGGTACATGAAAAATTCAAATCTCATTTAAATTTCTGGGCAAGTCGATAAGGATATCTATGCATCAAAATAGCAGGCGCCTTTGCAGTAATGACCACGTTTTGGTGGAGATCATGAATCACAAAATATGATTACGCATCACTGCTTCATTTCTGGTTTTGTATTGGAAGTACTGTAGATACAGAGATGGGTGGGAGAAATTGAGGACACCCAGCTGTAAATCTATATTTATTTGCAAAAGGATGGGGGTTGAGAATTATTTCAGACAAGAAATTTCCTATTTCTCCATCCCCACAACTGATTCTGATAGGTCAGAGGTGACGGAACATCTGAAGAGAAACCCAGGGTTAAGGATTAATGTGGTCAAGCTCGCATAATGTAAAAGCAGTTTACACAAGAACAGGCCTCTCTTCCGCATGTGTGGTTGAAAAAGTCCAGCTGGTTACGGCAGCTTAATCTGGGGTTTTTTGTGCCTCTCTAAAGGATCTAACTGGGGCAAAAAACTTTTCTGCTGTCGCGTCATTCTATTCACTCTTTGGGCCTTTTTTGTACAGATATTCATGGTCCCAGAGGATGACTCTCTCTCTCGATACTCTGCATAACAATAGCCTTCAGTGGTAAATTCCATAATAGTAATTAACAATTTTTGTTACACATACATATTATTTAAGGTGTTTACAAGAGGATTTGAAAGTGTCTGGAAACCTCTATTTTAAACATTTCACATCTGAAATTCTGTTACGTTGACTTGCTAAATTCTCAGCTTGTCCTCAGTAGCCCTTGTTTAAATCTTTAACCTGCCATCCACACTGAACAGACAGAGAACAGGAGGTTGTGTAAGCTCATTAGTTGGAGATAACTATGGTAACTGGAGGGGTTAACAGGGCATTAATCTGTTTGAGAGACAACTACAAACTAAATACAGACTGTTTAACCTCTCAGAGAGCTAAATGCAGCTTACAAGTGCAGATCCCTCCAGACTTGTGTGTGCACTGTACTAAAAATAGTATTGACTATTTTTAGGTAATTTCAGTCATTTTCAAAATCAAAAGTATTACTTAAACTCATTCAATTTAAACATGTTTTGCTTATTGCTACTCCACTACTTAACAGTGGGATGTCCAGGCTTTGGGGAGGCCAGTCCATGACTGACAGTGCTCCTGACAGTGATCCATGTATGCTTTTAGTGCATTGGCAGCTATTGCCAATTAAATATACCTCCCTCCTAACCTCCTTTTTGGTGCAAAAAATACAATGTTGTGCCTGTCAATCTGTGTCATCCATCTATACGTTGTTTGTTTGCATTTTTCACAGAGAAATGAGGACAAAATATGTTTTCGTGAGAGGCTGCTCATAAAAAAGTGGCTAGAGATCTACCACAACCAGAACACTGGTTCCTGCCTTGGTTTAGGTGGCTTTTTAATGCTTGACTGATTCATAGATCAACATTAAGTGACCTAACAAATCAAGATATTCTAAAAATGGTGAAGTGCAAAGACTGGACTGAAAATAAATGAAACAGCAGAAAAATGTGCAAAAAAAACTTTGAAGAATCTTTTATTCTGGATCCTTGGAAGCAAAATATAGAGAAATGTGGGACTCTTGCACAACACTGTAATTTTATGAATATCAGTCTTTAAAAATTATTATCTCTTATTTATTATGTACCATAAAATGTCTCTGAAACAATTGTATTAATGTTTTTTTTATTTCTAATTGTCATGTCAAGCATTTTGGTATTTATCTAAAAATTAAAATATCTTCCATAAACCTCAAGCAGTGAGAGAAAACTTATGGTGGGTAATATTATTGTCAGACAGGGGTAAAATCATGGTTACTATGTAATAAAATCCAAATTAATGCTTTAAAAATTAATTTAAATTAAAGTTTTAAAGTTTTTATGAGGGCAGGCAATCTTGTTGATATGTGTGGTTCTTTTTTTCCCCCATCACACCTCTGTTGTTATGCCTCTAATATAAAAAGTCTATGATAGATGGTGATTTACTGCGCAGGGTTAAAGCTAAGGAAATGTTGCACTTACTGTAAATAACAGCTTAAAGTGACAAATGCTGCAGGAAATTTATGCTACGTGGACAAAATACTTCACCGGCCCCCTTAGTGCCTTCCAGTCTGTAAAGGCTCTGATCCTATTAATACATTAATCCAGCAAGAAGATTGATGTAAAGCAGTGGCAGAGCCTAAAGAGAGGAGTACTCATGTAATGGGTGATTATAATGCACAGTGTATTTAAAAGCTGTTATGCGGGCAGAGAGAAGACACTATTACTGAGTGAGGTTAAAGGGAATGAGCTAAGGGAATGGGGAGAACCATAGAAATCGTCTCTGCAGAATTTTTAGTCTATTTCCAAATGTCATTTTATTTAATTACTACAGTGGAAGGCAATGCAGACACACATTTTTACCCTTATTGTGCAAATGCAAATAATTAAAAAACTTTACATTTGGTTAACTTTATTTTGGGGATTTATGCACCTATTTCATCCTAAAGTAAAATGCAGTATCTTTCTATCCCATTAACATTTTAATTTTCTAAAATTAATACATTATGACTACTTCCTGCAAGTCACCCTAATGCATCTAATGATCTATATCTAAGAAGAAAGAAAACGGCTGTAGACAGTAAAGATTCAGACTTTGGACGACGCTGCACCACTCTGCGTTCTGCATATTTTAAAGTTTTACTTTTCTCCCTGCTACACATAAAACTATACTCCATATCAAGCTGTATAATATCCAGAAATATGTGCCACGCAGCAGTGACTTTGCCCAGCAGAGCCTCATTAACCCGCTAGTAAGGCTAGTGATGGAGCTTGTTGCTGCAGGGAGGATGTCAGCGGGGGACTGCGAACCTGTGGCTGCAGCCAGTGGAAGGGTCAGCCTCAGAAACTGTTGGATGGCACGATGAAGACAGCCACCTTAATCAGCTGTGCAATGTTCACAGCAGCAAACAGCATCCAATTAAGCAGTAGCCAAATCCCACTGAGGACCTCAGAAGAATGTCTGTCTAGGTTTTGGCTGCATGTGTACATTTATTGAATGTTTGTCTGTGCTGATTCTGTTTTTCTCACCATTTGTTAAGCATCTACCCACCTTTGTAATCATTTTCACTACCCTCTATTTATCATTTTTTCTGCTGTTTTTGAAAGTGCCTTCATTTGGTGAAACATAGACTTAACATGAATTTTTAGTGCATTCCTGTCAGTCACTACCTATCCATAAGGACTGTCAAAAAAGGGGGTTCAGTAAAAAAACAAACAAAAAAAAAACAAAAACAAAGCACAGTTATAAATCTAGCACTAAATCTCAAAGGACCATTAGTGGAATAAGATTGGAATACAATGGAAATTGGTTTCTAATAAAAAGACAATTCTAGCTAATGAATAACAACCTCTTCCCAAAATCTTTCACTCTTCCTCCTATGGGACGATAACGAAATAATCCTAATGGCTTTTTTGTATCATACTCATCTCTTTAAAGATTTGGCTTTCAAAGCAGTAATTTTGAAAAGAAAAAAAGTCAATCAATTAATGAAACCATTGATTCAGATAGAGAGTAAGTGCTGATCAAAATGATGGTTCAGAAACTCCTGCACACTAATATCGTGTTTGTGTTGCATATATCAAGTTCCAGCAATTAGGAAAATGAATGCAATGGCAATCTGTCATCTTCTGACATGGCAAATTCTGAAGGATCAAAAAAAAAGGACAAAACAATTTGATTCTGCATAAAAATCACAGGTTTCCCCTTCTGCATGAATGCAAACTATTATCTATTCAATAGGTAGCCAGTGCTTTAAAAGACTATGGTTTCCCTAATGAACAGAAGAAACAGCGTGGCACCAGCCGAACAGATGAGTCACCGTGCGTTTATATACTAATGGCTCCATATTGTGTTTTAGTCCTCCCAGTGTGTGTGTGTGTGTGTGTGTAAACTGTAATCCTAAACCAGTTGCAAGCAGCAGCAACGTAAGCACCAGGCAACCTTTCAGCTTGAAAAAGGGAAAATCAGGTAATCAAGTAACTGTGGGATTGACTGGAAAATAATTTAATTATATTCACCTGAGTCCAGTTTATGACAGTCAGTATGTTTTAAGGATCTCCAATCCTTCCCGCTAAACATCATGTGATCTCACTCTATTCTCCAAAAAATCTAATTATCAGGAGGATAACGGCCAGCACCGGCCTTGGAGGTGACACTGTAGTTACATCATTTCATGGATTACTGCTAGTTCCAGTGTCATTTAATCACCCTGTGCCATAATCTGGCTAGTTGTCATTTAAGATGTACATCCCTGTGACTCCCTGCAGTTTTGGCCTGTATTAACCACAGTTGGCGTGGCGTCCCCTGACTTTCAGTGGGATCAGGACAAAGGTAATCATTGAACAGTATAAATCATTGTAAGCATAACATTGCACTTTTCCACAGCTAACATTCATCACCTGCTATCACTATTTCACCAGCCAACACATTTTAGTAAAAATACAAAAAAAAGACTGGAGTAATTCCTAGCATATTTTATTTGTTTTAAACTGTTAGCGCCATTGAAAAGAATCATTCCCTTGCCAGTTCTTGAAAAAAATAGGCAAACTGTTCATCCTCAGCCAAGGATGAACAGCCTCATGCTTGGCAATTGTTCCCCCACTCTGACTGAGGCTAAAGCTATGGCTAAATGACAAATGAACTGCTTCCTCTACGGAAGGTAGGAGTGCTTTCAGCTCACCCAGTGTTTTTTTTTTTCTAATCTGAGCTATAGGTTTTAACTAAAGGACTAGCCTATGTCCAGTCAAGTGGAAAAGCACTTTCTCCTTGTCACCACCCTCCTCTGGAAAAGGGATCTGTGTTCCAGGGGAGACTGGCAGAGAACAACGACACTGTAATTTGAGATAACATAGAGAAGAGCTGGAGAGGAAGCATTTGTTACTGCAGACTGGAAACGAAGGAAAACCCGAAAACAACACTTGGATGGGATTTGAGAAGTCACAAACTGAGCACTGTAAAATTGTGATCTCTGTGAGGACTTGCTAGACAAAAATATCGGGAAAACAAGTGAAAATCATCTGGCCATAACTCCCTGTCTACTTTCTGTACTATTAAAATCTTGTTATCAAGTACTAAAGTGCACTTTTAGTATCCTCTGACAAATGCTTACTTATTGCCACCTGAGACATATTGCAGTCTCCAGGGCCATCAAGGTTAATTGGAATCAGGTGTTAAAAGACATGCAATATTCTAAAAGTGACAACAAATTATGTTAATGGTAGTTTGAAGTCCTTGTTATCAAGGTGGAATCAATCACGCCCAAGTCCCTCGAGGTCAGCAGCCATATATAGCAATTAACAGAGTAAATGTGAGTGTGCATGCGTATGTGTGTGCATCAGCTAAATGTCAGACAGGAGATTATCTTCTTCATTAAAAAAAACAAACCTGAAGAGGTTCAACTTTAATATATCGCCTGCTCAAGTTCATTCTGATCCAAAAACAGAAAACAAATACAAAATACAGAGCAATGCCTGATGGTGAGCTATGCCACATTGTAAGATAATGAGCTGAACAGGGCTGCTGATGTCCCACTGTAGCACCACACAGGATGCATTTCATGATAATTAACATATAATGAGGATTACTTGTTTTGGCATCATTACTGGGATATTTCTGACAGCAGCAAACCTGATGGCAGTTTTCTCTGTGGCATCTGGTTCATCTGCTGCAGGAAGATCATCGGCCAGAATCTCTTCAGGACTCCGTGGGTCATTCAGGGGGGGCTTCTGCTCTTTGCCTTTGATCCCCATCCCTGCAGTGATGGCATTCCACAAAGCACTCTGGGACTTTGAGCCTAAATAAAACAAAAGCCTGCTGGTGTCACAGTCATTTCATACAGTGAATAAACCGTTAATTTGTTTCAAGGTGTTGTTTCACAAAAAAATATTGAAGCATTGGCTGCTGGAGTACATTTCACTGAAAGGGAGTGACAGATTTCAGCGCCTCTGTAATACTGCCCTCATGTGGATGATTGTCGTTAGTGCCAGTGCGCTTACTTAAGAGGAGAGGAGGCAACTTTCTTTCCCAGTTATAGGTCTTTTTCAGCTAATTAACCACTCCTACATCCACACATTTGCATGAAGACATCTATTACTGCAAATATATTATAACATATTATTACATATCTTCAGTTTAAGTCACTATTATTTACAAAACACTTTTTAACCCATTTTTTTTTACTTTCTGGTCAAGGCAAACTGTCTCTAAATTATCTCTGTAGAAAAGACTTCCTATGAAAATCTGTTGTCATAAAAAAAACAAAGAAATATGAAGTATGGTTGCAAATATTTCGAAACAGACTTTCAGCACTTTCTCATATCCATTTTGTTGAGTTGGTCAGAACTCTTTTTAAATATCTCAAAAACTTGGATGGATGGAAGTGTGATGAGCTGAATAACAGTGAAGTATAACAATGGTGATACTTACGTGCAAAACTGGCCTGAGGTCTTGCTGAGCTGTCTTCTTCATTTGCCACTAGAAGGAAAAAACGATTAAATAAATAATTCAACAAATATTAAAGTGGTGCATCAAGAATGATAATTTGAAACCTCTTTAGCAAAACTTTTTGATTAAGATGTTTAGTACACACAGTATCTGTAGTACATTATTTTTTATATTGTGTTTGTGGTGAAAAGGTGTTTGACTTAATGCTTTCATGTATTTGCTGTTGCTATCTCTGTACTTTTGCCCAGCTGGAATTTCAACAGTCCCTTAAACATATTTGCACAGTATGGTAGTGAAGAACACACTCATTAGCTACATCCTTAGCTATACATGTTCAACTGCCTGTTAAGGCAGATATCTGATCAGCAAACGACATAGCAGCAACTTCTTTTAATCACGTAGGCAAGTTCAAGATGACCTGCTGGAGATCAAAGTGAGCATCAGAAGTGAGAAGAATTTAAGTGACTTTGAATGTGACATGGTTGCTGGTGATCAGATACTGCTGATTTACTGGAATCTTCCCACACCTCCATCTGCAGGGTTTATAGCGCTTGGTCTTAAAAGAGAAAACATCCAGGGTGCAGCAGTACTCTGGGTGGAAATACCTTGCTTATGATAGAGGTCAAAGGAGAATGACAAGACTGCTCCAAGCTGGTAAGAAGACAATAATAACTCAAATAACCACTTGTAACAACCAAGGTATGCAGAAAAGCTCCTAGAACACACAATACGCCAAATCTTGAAGCAGATGAGCTACAGAACCAGAAGATCACACAGAGTGCCACTGTTGTCAGCCAAGTACAGAAAACTGAGTTTCACATGAGCTCAGTAAAACTTGGGAAGATTGACAAAACATTCCCTGGTTTGATGAGTCTTGATTTCTGGTGTGACATTTGGATTGTAGGGTCAGAATTGGGTGTAAACAACATGAAAGCATGGATCCATCCTGCCTTGTATGTGGTTAAGGCTGCTGCTGGTGGTGTAATGATGTGGGGATACTTCTTGGCACATTCTGGGCCGTTTAGTACCAGCTGAGTATCCTTTAAACGCTACAGCCTGAATTCACATAATGCATATGCACCCAACAAAGGAGCAACTGTGTGAGGCTATCAAGTTGATATGGGCCAAAATCTCTGAGGAATGTTTCCCGCACCTTTTTCTGTACCATAAACATTAATAAACGCAGTTCTAAAGGCAAAAAGGCGTCCAACCCAGTGTCAGCAATGTGTACCTAATGAGGTGGCCAGTGAGTGTAAGTTGACAGGAATTTAACAGCAATGTTAAATTCATTCATGTCATCACATAAACATGGCAGCAAGCTGCTGACCAAGCCTCATAAGGGGTCATGTGATGTATTCATTAACTCAGGAGGGTATGGAAGGATTAACAGCCAGGATCTTCTTGCTCTGAGGCAACAGTGGTAACCACCTCACCAGCAAGCTGGCCCACAACTACAACTTGTTTAAGTAATTTCCAAATTATCACCACAGTATAAATGAAATGAAACAACAACAAGTTAATTATTTTGTATTTGGCATAAATTTACATGTTGCTACATTTTGTTATCAGCAGGACTAAAGCTGTAAGAGAAGGGCTCTAGGGTGTTCACCAACTAAACAGTCTCTCAAATTCAGGCAGTGTGAATGTTGCAGCTCAACCCAGCTCAGGTCCACCAACACTTCACCACAATCAATAACTCTGGCTGCTCTCCAGCACAGTTATTTTGTAACACCGCAGTTCTGTGAGTTCGTTAAGTGCATCAATGTGAATTTAACTCATTAGGTAAAGCTTTTCACTAAGAGAACTGCTCATTTGGAAAGCTGAAAAATATTTACAGTAGCAGCCATCATGCTTTATGAATGACTGTAGGTCCATCAGTGAGTTCTCAGGCATTTCGGTTTATTTTTTGTTATTTTGTATATTGTCAGAACAATTCTGCTTTTGTAGGCCCAATTTTTAAATTGGTTTCTTTAAGAACCACGGATAAAACATTTATAAAACAAAACAGTTACAAATTTATAAAACATTGCTTACATCCCACTCCAGCAGATCTTCAACGGTCTTTAAAAAGAGCTTGCAAACACTTAAAACTAGATTTCTGTTCATATAATGAGTAATTACAAATGGAGAAACTCCATATCCTTTATTAATCACATACTAACATTTAAAACCAGATACAAGATAATCAAAGTGGAATATGATATTTATTAATATCTTAAAAACACTTCTCACCACAGACATGTAGAGCTAGCAGACTCCATACTAAAACTGCAGGGAGCTCAACTTCACAACCTGGTGGCCCAAAAGGTGTTGCTACAAGGCGCTTGTTATGCCTTTTGGTCAAAAGTCAGTAGTTAGTGCATAATCTGATTAAGTTACGTAAAAAAGGTGATAAATAAGTTCAAAGTTAAGAAATATTATAAGTAATTCATGCTAAAAACAGTTAAGATGTGTGTGTTTGAAATTTGCTCAGAGTGAGACATCGTTATCACAAGCGATCTTTGTATTGTATGTGCGGAAATGGGAGCGAGGGAGCGCTCTGATCATTCACCTATCTTTGACGTATTTTCTCCGTTAATGTTGTGAAAAGTGCTTCGGCAGTATTAAAACTGTGAATAAGCTCATGTACACGCTAAAAGTGCTCTACACGCTTGTACCTTGGGAAACGTTCGTCTTTGTGAGTATTAATGTGTTCAGAAATAACTTGTATATGTGTTTACATGGAGTAACTGTGATGCTAATGTAACGCACGTGTTAAGCTAGGCTAATCATTAAGTTTGTCATTAAGATGTGTATTAGCTAGCAATTTATTTTCATATTCTGTATGTTTCAGTTACAAATAAGAAATAGCAAGGAGAAGCCTTGAGAGAGGAAAGGCTTTAAAGGATCTTCATTAAAAGCAAGAAAAGCAAGCCTTGTGTGGAAGATATCGGCTATTTTGTTCGCTGGCTGTCTAGCTTCACATGGTCATGTGTCGTGAGGGCAGCACAGCGCTTTTAACTAATCATGACAGATAAATAAAAAATAAAAAAACCATATATTATTCAAGGCCTAATCAGAAGGTTGTATTAATTTTTTTATATGAACATAAGTATAACAAAAAAGTTACTGTGATTCTATCTTTCATCTCTGTTAATGAATTTGAATCTATTTATTGCCCCCTGTTGGTTTGACTTACAGCAATAAAAACAGTGGTTTGTCCCACTAATAGAAGAGTACCCCTATAACTAGAAGATCTGTTGCCCAATTACATGGCTAATGGAGCACATATACGCAGACTTAAGGGACTGCAGTGTCCTGGGTTTTAACAAGAAATTATTTTATGCCTTTGAGATGTGGTCTGTAAGTCAAATTTTAAATGTTCCCAATGTAATTAGCTGTACTGCAAAAGTTCCACAGTAAAAGAAGGAAGTTAGAGGTTACGTTATTACATTACTGTGGAGGTGGCATAGAGGGTCATCATGTAACATTGACACAACTCATTACGAAGCCATTAATAGTCTGATTGTATTGGAGTTTACTTCTTCACTACAGTTAGTCCAGCTACAATTCAAAAACTACATTTGTACACAATGAGTAAAGTTTCCTATCAGAAGAACTGCACAGATGTTTGATGGTATCTTAGTTGCTGACAAATTGCATCCCTGCCAATATTATGAAGCACCGAAAGTCATTGACCCACTATCTGACCTACATAAGGAAAAAAAAACACCAGGGTCATGTTTAAGACTCGGGTACAGAACCTGTTAACGTCCACACTCCAGAATCCTGAGGAAGGATGTCGCATTATTAGAGCATTTGTCAACAATATGAGAATGAAAGTGACCTTTCACCTGCTAATAACATGAGATGGAAGAGTATCTTACAAGTTAACCAATGCAACTGGTACACCACAAACTCACAGTTGCCTTAAAATTAAGACTAATTCACGTAATTTAAGTTTCATTAGTTCGTTACCCTGAAAAAGCAGCAGGAAAAATCTTTTATATTCTGTTACAGTAATTACTATCATCTACACTGTTTTAACAACCTTCAATTAGTGTTTCAGTGACTGCATTTCTAATTTTGTCATCATCAGCTGACTACCGAGTTTCATTTGTGTTTGTTAAAGAACCTCAAATCTTGAGATATTTCTTATACTCTTTTCTCTTCATCATTCAGTCTGCAGTTGAACAACTGTGTCTTGAAATGAACTTGTTGTTGTGTCTAATTGTGCTTTGGGACCAAGTGTATTATTTTGCTTACGACAATGTCATGCTCTGTTAATCAACATGGGCAACCGAAGGATAAACGATTTAAAAATGGCCTTGTGGGATATAACGCTGCATTTGGACTTCTGTGGGCCTCCATGAAATTCTACTTCTAGTAGATAACAAAACAGACCCGTCATCAGCTTCCTGTGACAAATATAAACAGCATTGTTTGATTTTGGCCTTTGGTGTTAATCAGATTATCCGCCCTTGTAAATAAGGAACTCCAAGGATATGAACAAGGTTAGATGCAAAAGTCAGTGTTCCACGTTTCAGCACTGTAGCCATGAGTGGATCATAGACTCATGAGACTAAAGGTTAAGAACATAGTGAAACAAATCCCCTCTAATCTTTTTTCATTTTTGTTTTGTACCCTATGTTAACTGTTTGTTTTACTCTGTTTGTTTTTCATCCTTTCAAAGTTCCATCTTTTCAATTTTTTTCCTTCCTGCAAAAGATAAAATATACTTTAATGCCTCATTTTGAATTTAGGGCTAGTTATTCTTATTCTTATACACTTATTCTTCTTTTTTATTTCTTTTTTTATTTCTAAGTTAATATACTGTGTTGTGTTGTTTGTGTTGCGTTGTGATGTGTCATATCGTGTCGTGTTGTGTTATATGTAGTACCGACGTAGGACAGTTTTTCCAATTTCATTGTACTACTGTACTATGTATGACTGTGCAATGACAATAAAGAATTATCTTATCTTATCTTATCTTATCTTACATGAATTTATTCCACCAAATGTGTTCTTGGAGATGGACAAGCCAACACAGCCATTTATGTAAAACCCCATTTGATCATGAGACTATTACCATTAGTGGGTAGTTAGAGGAGAGAAATCGCAGGTGTGTGCTTGGATTTTAGCTGCCAAAATGTTGCTTATTTTTCCAAGTAAGCAAAATGTGTTTTGTTTCCAGTTTATTTAATTTAAGGTAGGTGAGAAATTCAATCACAAATGATGGATTTTGTTTAAATTAGTCATTTAACTAAACCCATATAAGAATCTTTCAGACATGCACTCCTATCCAGCATCTGAACACGCTAGCTCCATATCTAAATGCACACCATGATCACTTTAAGGCAAATTACACAATGATCTAGTAACATTTATGCATCAGAAACATGTACAAGTAGTCATTTAGATACTGTACAAGTCTGAACAGTTAGACGAGAACAGTTAGGCACGCACAATATTACAAGTGTGCATATGTCTCTCCCACATCTTTGTGCGTTGTTCAGCTCACTAACAAACATGATTTCTTTGGATGATGCCCTAAACAGTAAAAGCATCGCAGAAAACTGTTGCCTACTCTCATGCTTTTGGCATGAGACACCCACTTTCACTCTCCTCCTCACTCTGCTAAAGCTAGTCTCACAAACAACTGAGAATCACTCTATAAACAACATAAAGTGCATGCATACAGTGCCCGATTTCTATTTTATTTTTGCATATTTGTCACACTTAAATGTTTCAGATCATCAAACACACCTGTAAATACACAATTCAGTGTTGAAATTTTAAAAATCATTTATTAAAAGGGAAAAAAAGCTATCCGAACGTAACTGCCCCAGGTGAAAAAGTCATTTTCCGACCCTTACCCCTTAAAAGATGACCTATGTGTGATTAACCATGTCTTTTTAGCAAGCTGAATTTAATTTCACTATCCATACCCAGGACTGATAACAGGGAGACCTGCTAAACCTGCAACCTGTCTGTAAAAATAAAGTAAAATAGGTTTAAAGATGTGAAAAACCCACACACCATGCCTTAATCTAAAGAAACAGCTGAGAGACAAAGTCACTAACATCTATCAGTCTGGAAAGGCTTACAAACCCATTTCTCAGACTCCAGCGAACCACAGTGAGAACCATTATCCACAAATGGAGCAAACTTGGAACAGTGGTGAACCTTCCCAGGAGTGACCGGCCTACTAAAATTACTCCCAGAGTGCATCAACGACTCATTCAGGAGGTCACAAAAGTACCCAGAACAACATCTAAAGAACTGCAGGCCTCACTTGCCTCAGTTAAGGTCAGTGTTCATGATTCACCAATAAGAGAGAGACTGGGGAAAAATGTCACTGCTGACCGAAAAGAACGCAAAGGCTCATCTCACATTTACCAAAAAATATCTGGATTATCTGGTGTAAAACACAGCATTTCATAAAAAGAACAGTCAAACATAGTGACAGTAGTGTGATCGTCTGGGGCTGCTTTGCTGCTTCAAGGTCTTGCTGTACATGATGGAACCATGAATTCTGCTCTCAACAAAAAAATCCTGAAGGAGGATGTCCAGCCATCAATTTTTTCTCTGAAGCTCAAGCACATTTATGCAGCATGAAACACCAATGGCCAATGAAGTGGCCTCGAAAAAACTGACCCTAAATCTGACGCAGATGCCTTGAATACAAACTTCATGATCAAAAACCCTTCAATGTGGCTGAATTAACAACTCTGTAAAAGAAGAGCGGGACAAAATTCATGTAAAGACTCATTGCCAGTTATGATAAATGACTGACTGCAGCTGTTGTGCAAAGAGTGGCACAATCAGTTATGTAGTTTAAACCAGCGGTCCCCAACCCCCGGGCCTCGGACCGGTACCGGTCCGTGAGTCATTTGGTACCGGGCCGCGAAAGTTGAGGCTCAGGTGTGAAATGTATGGTTTTCATGGTTTTTATCGGTTTTCAGCGTTATTTTGTTATCTTTTTTATCGTTAACTCTGTTTTCCTGGGTCTTTTCACGTGTGTTATGAATAAATCTTCTTTTTTTCGGTACCGGTACTAGTTTTATTTTGTTGCATTTATCCGCGACACCTTAAAGGCCGGTCCGTGAAAATATTGTCGGGCATAAACCGGTCCGTGAGGCAAAAAAGGTTGGGGACCGCTGGTTTAAACCATTCCTATGTAAATCTTTGAGATTTTGCACAGGAACATCCGAGCAATTATTGAAATACTCCAGCTTATCTGGCACCAACAACCATATCACATTCACTGTCACTAAAATGACCCTTCTGATGTCCATTTGTGTATGCTGAAACACACACAGTTTTAACAGCAGACATTTTAGACCTTTAACATCAGTGAACACAGACTCCATATCTAGTTTATTTCCATCCCCTTTGTTGTTTAATACAACACATTTATTTATTTATTTATTCTTATAAAAATACAACTTTAGGGTGCAATATTTACTGTGATCATGGCAGGACCTGTGGCAGCTGGTCAGATTAATATGAGTCGCCAGTAACGAAAATATTCCCAGTTTAAAATTTTAACAGTAGCTGAAATTAATTGTAGCTATAATTTGACATTTTCAGTGTTTACAGAAAACTTTCTTCTGACATTATTACAGGACATATATGCAGCATCGATTTTCAAAGTGAGTGTAAAAAAAATGTAAGAAAAGTAAGAAGTAGGCCTGGTTAAAGGCAAAATGCATTATCAGATAAAGTTAAGTTCTCACAAGCAGGCTTTGCATTAACAAAAGAACAAAATGCCACAGCACTAATTTTCCATTTGCTTACAGAGCACAAGTCTGTTAAGTGGTGAATAGGTCACTACATTTCATCTAACCAGTGAGGTAAATGGGGCTGACACTGTCAGTGTTAGTTTTTCCACTTGACCTTCACTCTCCTTCACTACATCCTGCTGTTTTCCAAAAAAGTAGGTCAAAAGTCTGCATTGGAGCTGTGTCACGTCGCACTGTCCACACTGATACTGGTCTAATGTTTTATTCGATATGAAAGTGTCATACTGGGATATCATTGCTATAGCAACGCCATGTATTTACATTCCCTAGTGTGCAAAACAATGAAACGAGCTCGGGCATGTCCGAGAGCAAGTGTTTAAAGGAGATAAAAAGGGAGCTACTTAAACAACCTCCAATTAGTGATGGTAAATTTGATTCTTTTTACTGAATCGAGTTTTAATGAGTCACTCACCAAAGTGAATCGGGTTTTTTGAGTCATTTGATTCACTGAGTCAGTTGACCAGAGAGTGCAAAAAATGTACATTTTCACTCAAACTTAATTTGTTTCTCTTTTCATGTAAATCCTACTGCTAAGATGAGTGATTCTAAAAGAAAACAACTATTTTATAGAGCAAAAAAAATTCTAAAGGGAACATTTATTTTGTTTATTTTTATTTAATAGTATTTTCCTTAAATGTGTCAAATATATATTTTCTCATCTAAATGTCCACTGACCTGTGAGCCAGGGGGCGGTAATGCGCCTTAACATTGGTTAGTGAGCCAGGAGGGAGGGGGTGAGTGAGTGAGTGAGTGATTCGTTTGCTCTATGATTCAGCACAGGAGGGAGGGGGTTAGTGAGTTCTGAGTCCTGAGTGATTTGCTTACGCTTACGATTCAGCACAGGAGGGAGAGGGTTAGTGAGTCCTGAGTGATTTGCTTACCCTACGATTCAGCACAGGAGGGAGGGGGTTAGTGAGTCCTGAGTGATTTGCTTACCCTACGATTCAGCACAGGAGGGAGGGGTTAGTGAGTCCTGAGTGATTTGCTGCAGCACGACGATTCAGCGCAGGAGGGAGAGGGTTAGTGAGTCCTGAGTGATTTGCTTACCCTACGATTCAGCACAGGAGGGAGGGGTTAGTGAGTCCTGAGTGATTTGCTTACCCTACGATTCAGCACAGGAGGGAGGGGGTTAGTGAGTCCTGAGTGATTTGCTTACCCTACGATTCAGCACAGGAGGGAGGGGTTAGTGAGTCCTGAGTGATTTGCTTACCCTACGATTCAGCACAGGAGGGAGGGGTTAGTGAGTCCTGAGTGATTTGCTTACGCCACGATTCAGCACAGGAGGGAGGGGTTAGTGAGTCCTGAGTGATTTGCTTACGCCACGATTCAGCACAGGAGGGAGGGGGGTTAGTGAGTCCTGAGTGATTTGCTTACCCTACGATTCAGCACAGGAGGGAGGGGTTAGTGAGTCCTGAGTGATTTGCTTATGCTTACGATTCAGCACAGGAGGGAGGGGTTAGTGAGTCCTGAGTGATTTGCTTACCCTACGATTCAGCACAGGAGGGAGGGGGTTAGTGAGTCCTGAGTGATTTGCTTACGCTTACGATTCAGCACAGGAGGGAGGGGTTAGTGAGTCCTGGTGATTTGCTTACGCTTACGATTCAGCACAGGAGGGAGGGGTTAGTGAGTCCTGAGTGATTTGCTTACGCTTACGATTCAGCACAGGAGGGAGGGGTTAGTGAGTCCTGAGTGATTTGCTTACCCCTACGATTCAGCACAGGAGGAGGGGGTTAGTGAGTCCTGAGTGATTTGCTTACCCTACGATTCAGCACAGGAGGGAGGGGTTAGTGAGTCCTGAGTGATTTGCTTACCCTACGATTCAGCACAGGAGGGAGGGGGTTAGTGAGTCCTGAGTGATTTGCTTACGCTTACGATTCAGCACAGGAGGGAGGGGGTTAGTGAGTCCTGAGTGATTCGCTCGCTCTATGATTCAGCACAGGAGGGAGGGGGTGAGCGAGTCCTGAGTGATTCGCTTACGCTTACGATTCAGCACAGGAAAGGAGGGGGTGAGTAGCTCAAAGGTGCTGTTAGCATGTTAGCAGAGCGATGGTACTGTGAACCGAGGAGCTATTGTCTTGATGTGAGCTTCTACTCAGGGTTTTTTCTTCCAGTTCAGAGCAGAAATGTTTTTGTTAAGATACTGGATGTTGTGTTTTTCTCAACAATTTTAATTATAAGCTAGATATATTGCTGCTAACAGCAACAGGGATGAGTCAGTGAGTCAGTTGGGCTTGTGAATCATGATTCATGAGTCAGTAAAGTGATTCTCGAGTATTGAACGGTTCGTTCATGATTCGCGCATCACTACCTCCAATAATGTGAAATTCTTTGCTAAAAATGCAAGAAAGCTGTTTCCGATGAAGGTGGATAAAACTATATTTCACTGCACACCCATTGAGTACAACCAGGTTTTGAAGGAGGAGACACTAGCCGCTGTTGATGTGCGACCGAAATGTAAACAAATGACTCAACAGAGTGCTCACAAGTTGCACTACATATGACAGGAAGAGCAAACAGTGGATGGTAATTACAAAACTCAATTCAAGATACAACATCCCAGCATCTCTGGGCTTGTAGGCTGTTTCTAAAAACATCTCTGAAAGAATGGGTTGTTCTCAGTAGCTCAGTATATTCCAGTATGGCACCATGATAGGATGCCACCTGTGCAGCAGGTCAGGTCATGAATTTTCCTCACTACTAAATATTCCACTGTCAGCTGTTAGTGGTATTATAATAAAGTGGAAGTGATTGAGAACGAACAGCCATGAAGTAGTAGGCCACATAAAATCACAGAGTGGGGTCAGCGGTGCGTAGTGCACAGAGGTTACAAACTTTCAACAGAGTCAATATCTACACACTTTCAAACTTTATGCTGTTTTCAGTCTAGCTCTAGAGCAGTGAGTAAAGAGCTTCATGGAAAGGGTTTCCATGGCCATCCAGCTGCATCCAAGCCTTACATCACCAAGCACAATCCATAGCATTGCTATGGATCATTGCAGTGGTGTGTAGCACACCACCAACGGACTCTAGAGCAGTGGACATGTATAACCGCATGGTGCCAAGTTTAAAGTCTGGAGAATCAGTGGTTATGGTATGAGGTTGTTTTTCAGGAGTTCCAGCAGCAACGCTTAATCCTTCAGCACACCAAGATATTTTAGACAATTTCATTCTTCTACCTGGGAACTGTGGGCACAGTTTGGGGAACCCCTTCCTGTTCTAATATGACTGCACACCAGTGCACAAAGCAAGGTCCATAAAGACATGGATGAGTGAGTTTGGTGTAGAAGAACTTGACTGGCCTGCACAGAGTCCTGACCACATGACAGAACACCTTTGGGATGAATTAGAGGGGAGACAGCGAGTCAGGCATTCTCATCCAACATCAGTGTCTGACCTCACAAATGTACTTCTGGAAAAATGGTCAAAAATTCCCATAAACACACTCCTAAACCTTGTGGAAAGACTTCCCAGAAGACCTGAAGCTGCTATATCTGCAAAGGGTGGGATGACATAACATTAAACTATATGGACTAAGGATGGGTTATCAGTCAAGTTCATATGCATGCGATTGTTTATCTGGTATCACTAAAACTATGTCACTACTATCATGTTATACCGCTGCTGCTGGCACCTTTTTTCTATAGATTCACACTTTGAATTAGAAGGTCTGTCAACTGTCATCAGTGAGGAGGAGTTCATTGGAAAAGATGGATGGAAAATTACAGACATTTTATATATCCCCCCCTATATCCCCTTCTCATCTGTATATAAGCTCAATAATGTTTGTTGCTCCACTGGAGTGAAAAATGAAGCTGAACATGTCAAATCATTTTGTGAGCACTCAAATTATTATGCCTTTTAAATTTCACAATGAACAAACTTTAACAAACAAGGTTTGATCATAATGCACTCACTGTGATTTGATTTGGACAAATTCTGATAAACAACACTACAACTCAATCAAATCTTACTTTCTGATTTATGGTCTGTTACACTATCCTCCTGGAAATCTCTCTTGTTACTGCTGTATAAAGCACTAATAAAGGAAAGGCTATAACAGCATAAAACCCCCAAAAAAACATTCATTATACAGACTGACTTATTAGCTAAGAGTCACACAGAAATTAAAGAAGATCCACACATTTCATATAAATAAAGTTCAGCTTTCAAAGGTCACCTGGCTTATGAAAACAGTCTATACCAGAGAGAGAGGCTCAGTCATCAAGGTGGTGCGAATACTGGCTGGGAAAATGTAGGATCCAGCTGCAGAAAAGGATTCACAATTTTTCAATGTCATCAGAAAAAAAAGGAACCTCACAAAATGCCATTACAATCTCACCATGGAAACAGAAATAAGCATGTGCATAAAGTCTGTCTGTAACCACTGTGCCCACCGATGCTTGATTATATGCCCTTCTGGTTTTAGATGTTTTTCTTATCTTTCATTCTTTTTTTTTTACCCCTATGAAAAACAAAAGTCCGATTATAGAAAGAAAGCAAGAAAAACTATTAGTGAGAGGTGCCATTATCATCCAGTTGTAGCGTTATACTAGAAAATAGGTGGTTTTTATGATATGAAGTCCAACATCCATCAGAAGTCAAGAGTCGATCACTCTGGAAGGCAGTGTGAAGAGCTAGTCATCACGGAGCAAGTAAACAGCTGAGCGCACTTTCAAATATTCTATCCTGGAAGGCATTTAGGAGAGGTAGGCAGTTCAAGGTACCAAAATAGTCAGACAAAACCACACAAATGCAACATCAAAAAGTGTTTTAGATAAAGGGTCTTTGAAGATATGCCAGGGTTTCCTTCAGCCTAATAAAAGTTGGCCTTAAGCTGTTCACTGCCAAAGCCTAGCACTGGGAATTTTTGTTTCTTTAAAGACAAAAGCTAATATATTTTATTACCATCACTATTATAGTTAATAAAAAAAAATGGAAAAATTATAGGATTTAAAATGAATGGATATTCCCTATGTCGATTAAGTGAGGCAGGCTAATTCATACAAAATGTATAGTATCCATTACATTACATGCATTATACTTTTAAATATGACTCAGTGTTTACATACTGATGTACATTATTTGCACTTCAGGCTGGAATAAAATAAATAAATTAACTCTCCGGTGTCTCTCTCTCTCGTCTCCGTATTTTCTTGTCCTATATGCAAAGCTGCACATAACCAGCTCGGCTTGAATGCTTCACAATTAGCAAATATCTAGACAAAGAGGAGCCAAGGCTGGAAAATGAGGACTGCTGTTTTTTGTGTGTCAAACTGTGTGTTGGCCGATTTCTATCTGTTACGTAATTTCGACATGTATCAGTTCACAAAAGCAATTAAACAGAACTCCCACACACTGTCTGACTTAATGCTAGAATATTTATTACAATGATTCAGTCTATCCAAACTTCATTAGGTATATGGGCGGCATGTCAGGTTCTCTCACATGAAATGCTTCAATCATCCCAACATTCAATCAGAAGACCATAAAAAAATATTGTGACTAATGAACACCTTGTATGATCCATCCATCCTGTCATCCATCTTCTTCCACTTATCCAACTGAAGGTCACAGTTGGAAAAAAAAGCTATGTTGATGGATATTGAATTGGAAACAGTTGCAGCTATAATAATAAAATAATTAAGTAAAAGTTTCAAAGATTTTATGTTTTTTATTAGTTATTGATGTTGTTCACTGATTAATCCTACATGTCCATTTGCTATTTTATGTTTCAGTCCTAAATGTAATGTCATTATTTTTCTTATTACTGAGCCAATATCTCCATGCTGTCACTGAGAGCAATGCCAGGCTGCAGCACAGGAAAATTAAGTCATTTGATGGCAATATGTATCAATGTGCCTATCAGATTTAATTGCTCATTAACTGAAGGTGCAGGAACACTGTTCTAGGTCATTAAAGCCCATCCTAACCTCTGAAAATATTATAATTTTAAACATAACGATTGTTTATAATATTTAGATGAAAGTGATTAAATGCCTGAATCCATGGACATCACCAAATACAGTGTTTCATCTTTTAAGTTACTCCACCAAGCTTTTACAACAGCCAGTGAAAGCATGAGGTGATTGATTTGACTATTTGTTTTCATTGAGAAAACTCCTGGTTTGATTCTGCATAAGACTTTGGGTCATTACTTTGGGTCATTATGCATTTGCATTGTGAAGCTCGGTCCGCTCATTTTTACAGCATTTGGCCGGATGAGAGCAGATAATATAGCCCTGTGCCCTTCACAAATATCCTGTCTATTCAAGTCTATTGTGACTTTCTTATTCTTGAGTGTAATCAGTGGTGTGCACCTTGTTTTATTTCCATTCCTCTAGGCATTTCTTGATTGTAAACTTCAACAGTGGCATGCCTGACACTCAAAGAGTATCCTTGACTTGGTCAGATGTGAAGTTGTTTTTCAAAACTATGGAAATAATTCCATCATCATGCACTTTAGATGAGTTCCATGGTCTTTTAGGGTTTTGGTGTTGCTGATCTAGCTAGCGTTTTCCTTCTCCTCCTCCTTCTTTTGCTGTCTCTTTGATAGATTTATTTAATTCTTTCAGCCTAACGATAACCTCTCTCACTGGTGCTGACATCTCTTCAGGCCCCATATTTAAAATTACAGTGAAAATTTGTCAATATTTTATCTGAAGTTGACTGAAAGTCTGCTTCCCGTATCATAAAATAACAAGGGAACAGACCTCACCATGAAACTGCTGTTCAGTTAACTGTCCAATTATTTCTGTGCCTCTGAAAACGGGGAACTATGTAAAAAAAAGTGTTTATATGAACATTTAATGTCAAATTCTTGTAAAAACCTCTTGAATTAAAGTTTGCACTTCAATCACATCTTGACTGTTTGATTTAAAATACAGTTTGGTGGTGTACAGAGGTAAAACTATAAAAAGTGTGTCTTTTTCCAGTTTAACTGTAGATAGATATGTGATTCAAGTTGATTCATGATGTTAAACTAATTATGTGTTTGTTTTAGAAAGATGTGTATTGAACTTAACAGTCTTTATTGTGTTATTTGAATTTGAATATAAAAAACACAAGGTTATATAGTGATTATCCTGTAGCAAGAAATGTGCAAGAATGGACGTTTCTGAATCGTTATAAAAATGTTTGGGGAATAATTGGAAAAAATAGGAACTAGGAATGAAGAATCACATGTCATGGATCTACAGTCTTTATAACAGCTATTAATATGAAATGGACAAAGGAGCTTGTCAGCATTTGCTACTTTTGTTTTCAGTAGAAGTTTGCTTTGTTCAAAATTGGCACGCAGACTATTTGACAAAGACACTATTTCAGACACAAACTGAATGGTACAATTAGAAGATAAAAAGGAAGAGAAAAGATGGTTTAATAAAATGGGAACCGAAAAAAAAACAAAAAAACAAAACATGTGTGCATAAAAACAAGAGTCCAGATGCTTTGTACTCTGACAAATGAGCTGCAAAGTTAAAACTGGCTTTGGCCACATGAAACTCATAACATCAAGAGAAATATAACAAATCTAATAAAGCTAAAACTTGACAAAACACCACAGTGGGAATCTGAGCAGAGGCTGTCAGCTACAGTTGAGGTTCAGAGTTTAATAAAGGAGAAAACAAAAGAGTCCAGCCAGGCAATGAGGACCAGCGCTTAGGAGTCACGCTTCAGAGGAGGTGATTGGTAAAATGCTGCTGCGCGGACTGAAACCTCGACCTAGTGAGCAATTGATTGTGACACTTGTAGGTTACCATGACAACTGCCATGGTTGTGAGTAGATGGCCATGATATAGGGGCATGTGACTGAGGCAGGTTTTCACAGGTAAGAAGATGTAGCAATGTAAGCGGAAAATCCTAAGTCTTTTATCTGTGGGATCCTAAAATCTTTTAGGGTACTTTTGAGCACTATTAAAAAAAATCATCAAAAAATCATTCAATGCTTCTCTGTTCCTGTCTTTGTATTCTGTGCCAGTCTAAAGACTGAAATGTTCATCCTTCTAATCAGTAAAATTACATCATCCAGACATGGAATCTGTTGTAGAAACAAAGAATAGATGTGTAATAGTACTAAGACACTAAGAGCCAAGTTAGATTTTATTTTATCATCTAAATGTTTTTAAACTTGCATGCACTGGTCTGGTAGTTACTGATGCAAACAATAGGGAGAAGGTAAATTAGGATGTGTTAAGATTTGCATGGAGATATAAAAAACACAAACTGGACAGAAATGTCTAGAATGTACCCGCTGTGCATTGTATTCATAATGCAAGCACTTCCTGTTGTGCACGTCATCTTAAATGTGATTCCTTCATAGTGAAAAAACTTAAAATGAACAGTTTAACTAATGTATATACAAATTTGAAAAATCAAAAAGGAAGAGATTTTAAAATTTTCATTAAGGTAATGAGGAAAATTACCTAGTGCAGTTAGAAGACTGAACTATTTAACCACCAGGAGGCAACAAAAAAAGTGTAACAAAGACTTACCCTTATAAAGCTTTTGTGGCAAACATGATAACAAACAGTATTATATTTACACATAGCACCACCACGTGATCACCGGTTAGTCCAGCATTCATTTCTACTACTGACACTTGAAGTAGCTGCTAAATGCACCAGTATGTCCACCATTTAATCATTTTATTCCTCAGCAGTTTGATGCTGGCCAGGTTACAGGGATACATCTTAACAAGCAAGTGGATAACACAACCAAGAATGAACCACAGGCAGCAAAGTTGCAGGCTGTACAAATATAATAATAATAACAATAAAAACTAAGCTTGGGCATGTATTAAGGTTGGCTTACAATTCTCAGTGGATTTGTCTCCACAGGCGACCACACTCCAAGTAATCATCTACTCGACTGTTAACAGAAAATTCCATAATGCAGGTTTAATTAAAATGAATATTGAATTCGTAAGTATACACTTTGTGCAAACTGTGACAGCGCCGATAGGGGTGCCACAAAAAGTGTTGTGTGTTTTCAGCCTTACATAAAAAGTAAGTATGACAAATGATTATATATATAAGTTCTACGCAGAGTTTCTAATTTACTTTGTTTACCAAACTGCGAGACTGAGCATGACCAAGATTTTGTTTCTCATCACAACACGTTCCCACGTGACAAAAGGTCAACACTGCTGTGTATGAAACAAACTTATTCTCATTAACTCCCCCCCACCCCCCATGTTATCTGAGGACACAAGTCTTCTAAGGGAACACACCACAGAACATCTTCAGGACACTCTATTTTTCACATTGCTTCGACACTCAATACTGCTCGAGTTTTCACAAGTCCTGGGAAAACTAAAAAAGGCAAGTGGCACATAAGTTCATTAACACTCTGGTTGTCAAGACAATAGAATGAATTCCTGGTGACGTCAGCTGCACACAGCTTTAGTCTGAAGTCCCCTTGTTTCCATGGTGTACAGAGGCAAGCAGCAACTTCAGCAGAATGGACTAATGTGTCGAATTGTGCAGAGAAGCTGAAATGTGATGATGTGTTTAACGATGTCTCTGTGTTGGTGCCGAACGCCTCACTGCACTGCCTCGAACTCTCTTACACACCCATATAATCTGTTCCACTCACACACGCACACTTTCGGGCTCCCGTGCAAACACACTTAACCTTTGCTCGTGCTCTGCTCGCTGCTTACATGCTTACCTATGGTGATGTTAAAGCCATCAATGCTGAAGGTGGCACTCCGACCCTTCCTGAATCGATGCTTTTTAGAGTTGGCTTCCATCGCGCTGTCACCCTTCCTCCTTTTAATCTCGGTTTAATGCCTCTTGTCACTTGCAGTGCGTTGTTTTAGTTTTGTTTCAGTCCTCTGACTCCATTTAGTGCCGAGCGCTCGAGGAGAACTGGCAAAGACTCACCACTTCTCGTTACACACGCCGAGCGGGAGAATTTTCTCATAAGTCCTTCTCCACCCCCTGTCTTTGTTGTACATGTCTTTCTCTCGGTCTGTCCGTTTCTCACCCCTCAACAAGCTCATTTCAAGGAGCTTATGGCTCTTGGTTTGTTTTTCTTCCCTCTCTCGATTTCCCTCCTCCCCTCCCTCCCCACTCTCTCTCCTTGTCTCTCTTCCCCTAGAGGTACAGTAGGTGTCTGTGGTGGGTGGTGGTGGTGGTGGTGGTTGGACAGGACCTCTCTAGAGGTGTTTAAATGAACGTGACTCCTCCTACTGTCAACAATTTTTAGCAAGAGCTGTGGAAGCTCGGATTTGGCCTATTAGAGTCTCTTCTAGTTGTGATCACACACCCTCAAACACACAAAAACTTTGGTGCACGAGTCAGGTAGGGAGCGATTATATGTTTTTAGTCAAAGCGAGACCTCAACGCGTTGACTTTGCTCTTTATTTTTCAGCAGTTGCACGCTTCTCCACAAAAAGCCGAAGGACATTACAAGTAAACGCGCATGTTTTTTCTTTTGACAGAAAAAAAACACAGTCTCATCATTATCCCTTTAATGGCAGCGTTTCTAAGAGCGGACAAATTGCTTCAAATGTATTTATTTTTTCCCCTTTAAATCCCAGTAGATTAACTGACACCGAAGCAAGGACGCTGCTTTATTTGTTATCCAGGAAAAATCCTCCCTTTGTGATTATTTGAACAGCATTTCATTTTACCAATGCACACCTCCACATATATGCACACACACACACACACACACACACACATGCTCACACCTGATTAATAAAGGATAAAAAGCTCCCCATATTAGCACCGTCTGACATTTAGTTATGGAATTTTTCCGTGTTTCTTCCCCTCCTCTGATTAGTGCCTGTGAGGAGTCTTTATGAACACTTCTGGCTTGATCTCACACCCTCTCTCAAATTCATTAGTTGTGCCTATAAAAGCATTTACACAGATAAGAAAACATAATGTCTTTCAACCCTAATTTTGTTCTTAATTTAGGTAAATAGATATTATCTGTAAACATTCTGCTTACGGTGTTCATTGTTATTAAGGATTGTGGCAATAAAACAGTCCAAATCTCTTTTCTTCTTTGCACCTTTTCGAGAAAGCTAATATTGATCTAACTTTGTTCATTGTGTTTGTTCCTTTCCCCTTTGTTGTTCCACTTTCATAATAACAGACACAGTCATTGTCATATAATCCAAGCAATGTCAGGCAGGGGATTTGGAAGCATTAGCACGCCACTGCTTTAATAATAATAATAATAATAACAAAAAAATTAATAAGCAACCTGGGCATTGGAAATTATTTTTTATACAACAAATACATAAACTGTTTTTTTTTTCAGTCTAAATTATATGCAGTATAATTGCTGGTCTGATAACAATTAGGGGCAATTTTTTGTTAGATTTTTTTCGTTTGTTTTTAATTGCATGGCGTGCTGTATTCATAATGGCATAGACCGTGGCTAACTGTAACAGCATAGATGGGCTTGGACAGCAAAAATATGTTGGTTAAAGTCAGAGAAACACCATGGTTTCAGTTACCTACAATGACAACAGCCCTTTTCTAAGAGCTAAGTCAAATGCACTTCTCAGCTTATTGCCAAATGTATTAATTGGTTGGATTTCTTTTGTATTTAAAAAAAAATGTAATCTGACAATAATTGCTGGTTTGCAATGAATGATGCATGATGCCCGTGTGGCAAAACACCAAAATGCTAACACCTACTTAAAAAAAATCTGCACAGCAATCATACATGCTAGACTGAAAATGAGTGTGTAAAATCAACAGGTGACAAATCACTCTTTGTTATACAAGAATTTGTCAAATAAGGACACACAGTGTAATACTGTCAACAATAATTAATGCATACTTTCTAAATGATGTAGCAGTTAGAGGTGCACGTATTTCATGATAGCATCTATATTTGTGTGTCTTGTGCCACTAGAGCTGTGTAGGAAGCACATGTATCACGGAGAGGGGTAAAAACAGACGGTCAGCAGTTTTTTTGCAGCAGCAGTCAGTTTTTCTGACTTAACTGTAATCTAACAGCACACAAACTGTAGCTGTATATTTTTTTGGTTTGTTAGGGTTAGCCGTGGTTGGGAAGCTTTTATTAAACATCAACATATTGAGTTTTTGTCACGTCAAGTAACATCCTTCAGTTCACCTGTTTCTCCTCAACTCCACGTGCGTGGGAGGGGGCACACATCGTGAAACACAAGCACACATACACAGAGAGAGAGCGAGCAGAAGAGAGGAGAAAAACTAGTGCAGTGCATTGCAATGGCAATACAATAAAGCCAATGAGTTTATTACAATATGTAAATAATAGTGAGCATCTATGTTTTTTAATTTTACATAGTGAAAAATAGGATTATCGTTTTATAATAGGAACGGTATCTTCTGATACCCAAAGGATCTGTATCGGTACAGTCAAACAGCTATCGATCACAATCAGGACATCCACCCAATTACAAGAAAGACAGTTTGAGTCACTCAGCTCGGTTTCAGAGGACATATTACATGGCTGTAGGATAATTACACTCCATCTCATTTTGTTGGTGAGCTACAGTAAGAGCTCTTTACGCGTTCCTTCTGCTGTCACCCTGCTCTCCCGAGCCTCCAATTCATTCTGCATGTAGCAATTTGTGAAGATCCTAATTTTGTAACACTCTCACTGTGGAACATCAAGTGGCTGCCTGTTCCAGGGCAGCTTTCATGTTAATGAGGGCATGTGTGGGAATATTGTAGCTTTGCTACTCTTTCCTTTTGTCAGTGGACTAAATAATTGTTTTTGAAAGGCTCAGAGCGGTTACAATATACTTTCAAGCCTTATTCAGTGTGTTTGAATACACTGTTTAGTGCAATAAAATGTAATTAACAAAATTATATTTCTGCCAATGCAATGACACTCCTCCTTAAATAACATGCCTAACAGAATATGTGAAGTCAGTGTAAAGGTGTTAAATGCCAGGATTCTCTCTGAGAGCGTGTCCCATGAGAGCAGGTGTTTTTATATCATGGTCAAAGTGTGCTGCATTATATTCAGATCTTGCTGTTTAATGCATTCAGGGGTTACAGAAGTTAGAGAGGAAGTTATGTAACACACTTAACTGAAGAAGTGGGCCTCTGCTTTTATTTTCATGATATTTTAGGAGGCTGCATGCTGTTCCACACCTGTGCATCACCCTATAAAAGTTGCTATGCAGCCTTTTATATAAGCTTCTATTAAAGCCTTAGTACAAATGCAAGCATTGTGGAAGCTTTACGTAGTTTGTTTGTAAGATGCCGGACAACTTTCTCATACATACAACTTGACCCTAACTCGTGTGTGGCATTCAGTTTTAGCTGACAATCTTTACACAGCAGATGTCATTATAATCATTTTTGTCTTCATCTGGCCCTATCCCTAGCATTCTGCCACACAAATTCTCTGCATGTCCTCCTTCACGATATCCAGGAATGTTGTTTGCGGTCTTCCTGCCTGGCAGCTCCATCTTCAGCATCCCTTGTCCAATATATCCATCATCCCTCCTCTGCACGTCAAACTGTTTAACCTCCAAAACACTCAACCTGAACTGTCCCACTGATGTACTCATTTCTGATCTTGTCCCTCCTGGTCACTCTCAATAAAAATCTTAACAGCTTTAACTGTGCCTCCACCAGCTCAGCCTCCTGTCTTTTTGCCAGAGCCGCTGTCTCCAAACCATACATCATAGCAAGTCTTGTAAACCTTTCCTTTCACTCTTGCTTTGTGACTCTTCTGTCACAAATCTCCCCTGACACTCATTTCCACCCACTCCACCTAGTCTGCACTCTATTTTTCACCTCTTTTATTCACTGTTCACTGGTTTGGATGGTTGACACAGGTATTTAAACGCATCCACCTTCATTATCTCGACTCCTTGCAGCTTCACTGTTACACCTCTCTTCCTCTCATTCAAAAACAAAATCAAAGTGATAGCATAGGAGGAGCCAAATCAACACTTTGCTTTTCTGAGAAAAGAATTCACTGCTGAGCTTAGAAACACCAGTGTTTTCTTCTGTGGCCTATGTGTCCACCGAAAAAGATGCTGGTAGATGATTACTGGATCTTTTCAGAGCATCCAGCCAAGTGGAAAACATTTTTCAGGCAGTAGGCATATCATTATCCAAGTCTAACATAAAGAGAAGACTTTACAAGAAAAAAAAATCTAATCACCCTGTACTAGAATGACAAGAGTAAAAAAACAGTTTGGGAAAGGCTCACTATATGAGCACAGTATACTAACAAAGCACAATTTCTTTAAAAAAATGGCAGGGGCCATGTGTTGGCATGAGCATAGTTAACATTCATAATGGAAGATAAGTCTCTAATGATAGAACAGAAGACAGAAGCAGGTGGATACATGGATACATGTTTCTGAGACTGGGATACAAATGAGCTCACGACAGTAGGTGATCGAACTGGCAGCCAGAGCAAGGGGAAACTGGAGAACTATGGCAAACAGCCAAGAGACATAAGAGGCCACTATGTGGGTGGGTTGCAGGTAGGGAGGACAGGGTATTGAGAGGAGGAAAAGGCAGGCGAGACCACTCTGGAGGTCTACCAGGAGAAGCAGAGCAGACAGGCAGTTCAAGTTAAGAAGATGGAAGCAGCCTGGAGGCTGAGCATGTAGGCTGGAGCGCTCGGGTATGCAGCCTAGGATCAGGAGCACAAGGGTACTAGATATCTCGTGTGCACCACAAGAGCTGACACAGACTATTAACTGGACCAAAGACGGGCATCGGGTAAAGCTGACCTTGAAGAAGGAGCAGGTTAAGGGTCAGTATCAAGTGCTATTAACTTAAGTTCAGTCTTCAAGGAACTGTTAATAGTAAAGATATAGCTCCTTCTGTATATGCTGATGTTACCTCCTTAAGAAACAGAAGACACCGGAGATTAGATTAGTAAGCTTGAGTAATGAAGCTTACAATATGCCTGTGTTCAGCAAGGTAGCGCTGTATTCACTCATCTGGCTGGATTCATGGGAATTCGGGCTGCTAGTCTATTCTTTAAATCACTTCTGCTTTCCCACACTGCCAACATCAATTCTGTCATCGTCACTTTCACCGAATATTTTATTGGCCCACATTCTGTGAGCCAATCATGCTCCTACTTCCTACAATTGTTGGACGCTTTGACATGTAGCTTCATCAGTGTCTTTCAAATAATCTCTCAATTGAAGTAAAAGATTGAAGGTAATCAGATAAGATGGAAGTGAACAAGTGGTTAAATATACCCTGAAATGACTGATGGAAAAAGTAATAGGTCATAATGAGAGAGGAACAGAGAATCACAATAAAATAAAAAATAAAGGAAACAAACAACCAAGACGGGAATTAAAATGACAGGAATAACCAAGAATAAAGGATAACAAGATAAAGTTAAAAAAAAGAAACAACAAAAGTCCCAAATCATAACAAAAAGCATCCCATGCAAGTATGATGTGATACTTTGACACTATGGTGTAAGTTATGACGGTCTTGATTGTGATGTTCATAATGAAAACATTTCAGTAGGCCTAGTAGTAGTAGTAGCAGTAATGCTGCTCTGGTCTGATCACCACCAAGGAGAGACACACACTGGTTCTCAACAGCACCTGCAACTCCTGCCTTATTGTCAGTTGCTCCTCCTACTCCAGGAAACAACAATTAAACATCAGTCAAGCACAAAATGAACTTACAGCAGTGCTTAATCTGTCACTCAAAATAATGGCAATACATTAACAGTGAACAAATGAATATACTAAGTGAATGTGCCTGCTTTCTAACTGTCTATAATTCATTACATCCTTCAAACGTTAGACACAAATCACCATAAAAGGAGCCTAAAAGTAGTTATGGGAAAAGTGAGGCTTTCTCTACATTGACACCTACTGGCCACTTTTTGCTTTGCTATTGTCACTACTACCACTGATTCAAAACAACAGCCACCTCAAGGTGCTTCAATTGTAAGATAAAGATCCAAAAATATTAGATGTAGCCCCAAAAAGCCCTTTGAACAAGCACTTGGCGACAGCAGAAAGGAAAAACTCCCTTTTAACGGGAAGAAACTTCAGTAGAACCAGCCTCAGGGTGCTGCAGGAAAAAGAGGCAAAATATAGGAGAGAGAGCTAGAGTTGAATAATTTCTAGATAAAGATTGCACAACTCTAAACAAAATAACATATAGACCAACGACTGCAGGAACCAGCATGTGAGCAGACACATCCTTAAATTTGCCAACGACACCGTCATCATTAGTCTGCTAAATACTGAGAATACACTGAGAATGCCAAGGACGTGGTGATCAGTCTCAGAAAGCCCCCTCACCCTCGACTGCAGAGCAACATCAAGAGTAAAGCTACTGAACTGGTGGAACAATATAAATAGCTTGGAATGGTCATTGATAATAATTGAAAATTTGACACTAATCTAGAAGCAGTGGTCAAGAAGCGCTATCAACACCTCTCATTTTTAAGGAAGTTGCATGTTTTCAATGTCAACAGAAATATGATAACTCTTTCATTGAATCAGTTTTAACATTTTCAGTTATTTCCTGGCTTGAAAATGAACAAATGACAGCATACAGAGTACTGGAACAAAATGGTGAAAGTAGCCAGTAAAGTAACAGGTCTCCCACAGACCACACTGCCTGCTGTATATGAGCAGCAGGTAGCACGAAAGGCTATTGTTGAGAGTCAGACTCTCCCCCTGCACAGAAAATCTGAACTGCTTCCTTCAGGCTGCAGATACAGAACACCAAGAATAAGGTGTAATAGGACCAAAAGCTCTTTTGTTTCCAGTAAAATAGCAGTCCTAAATCAGTTTGTGATACCTCTACATTACCTTGTACCATTTTTGTGTTTTTACAAATTTTACAGATTTTTACTGGATTAAAAATCACTGACTGTGTATCATTTTTCATATTTTTTATAATGTGGATGTGAACGATTTCTCGAGAGCCAGTCTTGGTGCGTATTGTGTTATGTTTACTCTGATAACCACATAGGTTTTGTGGGTTTGATTGTCTACAGCATCTGCAACGTGTAGCCAAATAATCACAGGATTTTTTTCTTTATGGTGAAATGAAGCGCAAATGAATGTATTGTGTATGAATGAGTGAAAAATCAAATAAGAATGTCATACGTATAGATTTTTACTCAAAATCCAGCCTTGGAAAAAAAACTGTTTCCACTTGTTGCAGGTATATTTTGGTGTTTTTTGCCCAGATATAAAGGTGAGAATATACAACAGCTAGTGTTCCGCTAGTGGAACGTGCGCCCTTTGAATGAATGCATCAGTGAGGTATCATTTAACCCCTACAGTTTCATTAGCAGTTGCACTGTGGTTATTATGGCTTACGCTAACCCAGCTGTAAATAAATTTCCACACTGTGGATTAGACTTAAGTTTTCTGGAAGTTTGAAATGTCATCAGGTTTTTTTCTGCACCAGCAGGTCAAAATGGGGGTAAAATGTATCAAGGTCCCTACTAACTACAGTCATGTGACTTGGGTGTTTTGAACTGCACTTAAGAGCAGTGGTTCAAAACATCTGAACTTCATAAACATCAGTGTGGACTGTATCATCCCTACACATAAGGGTCGGACTGATTTTGGCAATTCTTGGGTCCAAACTAGATGGAAGCCAAGTGCAGCCTGGAGGAGAGATGAGAAACAGACAACTGAACCAAATCATAATCTTAAAACTAGCACCAGACTGCCTTGAGGATCTCATGAAAGACTTGAAAGCAACACACATACAACACAGTTAAGAGTATGATTCATTGTGTTTAGAGATCATGGACCTCCCTGTGACAGGGCCCCTTTAGCTTGAAGAAGAAGCACAATTCAAAAAGCATGTTCTACAACCACTGCTTTGAATCCTTGTCGAGATCCATTTTTTTAAGGGTCTTTATTAGGGTGACATCACTATCACTAGGCAACGGGAAGACCTTGAAAATATATACTGCATAAAATAAGACAAAAGGTTAATATTGCTAGCTCTGTTTTTTTAAAGATTATTTATTTGGGGCATTTTTGCCTTTAATGGACAGCTAATTCAAAGCTAATTTTATCGTCATCTCAGCCATATACACATATGCAAAAAGACAAAATTACAAAGCTCCAACAAACAAAAACAGATATTGTTTCAATAGACCAAGTACAAAAAAAGAAAATGCAAAAAGAAATACCCCCAAAATATATTTCCTTTATTACACATAGTATGGAATGAGATTTGAATTGACCAAAGATGTCCTGGTTGTATGCACAGTACTGTGCAAGACACGCACACAACAGTGCTTGTTCTACTTAACTAATTCAGCTTTGATGGCATTTTTGGATAAGTATGCATGTGGCACGGCTGCAGGAGAAGCTGACGCACCGGACCTTCATCGGCTCATCACGCCGCTCTGCATAAGTAGTACTGGGTCCTGAGTGGGGTTGTTGTTGTGGGTAATGTGTGCGGCTGGCAGCGGGAGAGCTGCAGCCGAGTGTATACAGCAATCGTGGTGAAATAATAAAGTATGCTGAAAAGCATGAACATGTCGTCGGGTCTGCCGTGGTTTGTTACAATCGATTATGTGAAAATGTGAAAATAAACTTTTTTTCTCCTTTTTAGCAGACCTGTAGTACAGTGGATTGTTGACAACAGAAACACACCTGCTTGCTTTGCTGATGTCCATTAATCATGAACTATTGCTCAACCTTTGATCAGGCCATCAAACAACAGGACAGGCCATCACTCAAAGACTTTAATTAGTGGTGAAGATAAAGGGAAGCTGGGGACAAACTAAAGGGCTTAAAAGCAGTCTGTTGTACTAAATTGATGTTTAAACAATACCAACCAAAAAAACACTTTTTGTTTCTGTGTGAGTCTCGTTGTATATAACTAAAATATATGATGATTTTTTTTTAACCAATACAATTACTTGCTGAATTATAGTTGCATGAGATTTTTTCTGGATACTTCAAATTTGCCGTCATTTTATTTGATCAGTTTTGAAACTTTTGGATTTCGTAATCTGTCCCAGTAGCACATCACAATTCTTGACAACAACTGCGCGATCACACGGAAAAACAAGCTCATTAGAGATCTCCCCTAGACTGCGGAATGACATACACTTTGTCAGTCCCAACACCGCTGTCACCACAGTGACACACTCATGTAATTAAGACACACTGGGTGCAAGGGAGCTTGTCTTTTCCCCTGCTAAATACTCATTAGAGGCACCTTTAAGGGTAATGTTAGCCTGTGTTGCAAAGCTGAGGGAAATGAGCTGACAAAACAGAGAGCTCCATGAGCTGTCATCTGATTCCTCCTGCACCAAGACCCTGAAGAGAACAAGGAAAAGCAGTCTTAAGAAACAGAGTCCACAGTTTTAGCTAATGATTTTTGCACCAGCATGGTTCCATATCAAAGAGGCAAAACTAGTTTGGTGAGAGTAAGGTCAGCAGGGCAAACAAATGTAATCCTTTTGATTAGAGGCAGACATCTTTCACATCCCAGACATCGTTGTGCCGACAGACCAAAGCGACTAATCTGCGTTATTTGGACACAGCGTGAAAACCACAGCAGTTCTGCACTTTATGAAAAAGTCAAGTCCAGTTTCTTCACAATTTGGAGACAGAGCAGACTGTGCAAGCTGTGGTGCACTGGTCACAAAGGAAACTGAATTTGGACAGACTGCATGACAGAAAAATCCTCAGTGTTGGCAGGAGAAACAAAAATTAATATTTGCTTATTAGTTCTCAAATACTAAACTGAATACTTTAAAACTAGAGTTAGTAAACAGACAGAATTTTTTTTGTACTTTTTAACTACTGCTTTTCCTACTAAATAACAGCAAACGGCTTTGATTAAACCATTTAATACTTTTGAGACAGTAAGGAGAGATTATAACTGACTATTAAAAGTTTAACCACAAATGGTGTGAAGTTCAGACACCACTTTTTAAACTGGACATTTTTAATACCCCTCCCTGACCTACACACTTGCACCACTAATACAGATAAATGCACATTAGTTGCACAGTGGGGAGCAATGACAGTTTAGTGTTGCCAACTTTTCCACTGAACATCAGCTACATGTAAAGTAGTCTGTGGTTCCTAATTAATCCCTTCTCTCTTTATCTTTTCCTTGCACTCTACAGTGACGCAGAGCTGCGAGGATGAAAGATTAGAACATACACTCCCCAGACATTTTATTAGGTGCATCTGTTCAACTGCCCATTAATGGAAATATCAAATCAGCTGATATCATAGTGGCGACTATGATGCAGACATGGTCAAGATGACCAGCTGAAGGTCGAAATGACCACCAAAATGAGGAAAAAGATGATTTAAGAGAAACTGATTTGAGTATTTCAAATACTACTGAGCTACCGGGATTTTCTTTATTAACCATCTCTAGGGTTTATAGAGAAAAGAGAAGATTTTTAGTAAGCAGCAGTTATCTGGGTAAAAATGCCTTGTTGATGCCAAAGGTCAGATAAGATTGGCTAGACTGCTTCAAGGTGATAGTAAGGCAACAATAACGCAAGCAACCACTCGATCCCACCAAGGCATGCAGAAAAGCATTTTATGAACACAAGGCATGTTCATGACATAAAGCAGATGGGCTGCAGTACTCCTATCAGCCTAGAACAGAAACCTGAGGCTGTAACCAAAGGTGGACAAGAGAAGACTGGAAAGCATTGTGTGGACTGATAAGTATCAATTTCTGCTGCAACATTCAGATGGCCGTGTCAGAATATATGAGTATGAATCCATCCTGCCTCGTATCAACAGTTCAGGCTGGTGGTGGGGGTGTAATGGTGTGGGAGGTAATTTTTTGGCACACCTGGGTATTGTTGCTGACCACATCCATCCCTTTATGAGCATAGTGTACAAATCTTCTGATGACTGCCTGCAGCAGTATAACATGCCATGTCACAGAACTCAAATCATCTCGAACTAGTTTTCTTGAAAAATAGAGCAGGATGTGGAGGAACAGAAGACTCATAATCATACCTGCACCAACTGTGTGATGTCATCATGTCAGTATGTCCGAAATATCTGATTAGTGTTTCAAGGTCTTTGTTGAATCTATGCAATGAAAACTTAAGACAAATCTGAAGGCAAGAGCGGGTCAAACGCAGTACAATCAAGGTGTACCTAATGAAGTGGTAGGTGAGTGTATATTTAAATTAAATACCACATTCAAGTTAAATAAAAGCTCTATATTTTCCAAGAATTTCTTGTCCATAAACAAAAAAAATATCACAGCAATTACTTATGGACTTCTACATTTGGAAGCGAGTGCTTTCTTCTTTAATTAGAATGCCATTATAGGAAAATCAGCTTTTTTCTCTTCTACAAATCAGGTTAAATCTTTGAAAACCTACGATCATAAACGCAACTTGACTCCTTTATGTAATATGACTGATGTATGCTACAAGAGCAGCTCCACCCCCTTTAACACCACTTAAAATCTTATGACCTATTTTTTGTGCTAGTCATAAAATCCGAAGGGTAATTGCAGTTCTTCAACATCACATGCACGTGACTGTATGACTGGCTGTAAAATAATTCCTGGAACACATGTTGCGTAGTCATGGTAGAAGCTGTTTTGGTACTGATCTGTCCATATTAATCATGGGGTTTGTCTGTGTGTGGTCTCATCTAGCCATCCTCTAAAGGCCCAATATAAAACCTCTGCAGTCCCTTAACATTATAACTAAGCACTCTGATACTGAAGGGATCCAACCAGATAAGCATGATACTAAGGACAGTGCTTATTTTATTTTTATTTTTTTGGCGTGTGTGTTTTGTTTTGTTTTTCCCCCTCAGGAGGTAGCACTTGAGTGCACAGTCAGGCAGGAGACTCTTCAGCACACATAAACGTCACTGGGGATCAGGAAGGAAACTCAGCGGGAGTCTACACTGTCATATGGTCATGGAAACTGCCCAATACAGGTGATATTTAAGGAGCCAACCAGGGAGAGGAATTTCCCTCGAGGACAGATATGCAGGGAGTTGTAACTAGAGATGGCAGCGGTAGAGCAAGGTGAAGATAAACAGGATTAGCTGAGAGAAGTGCTGAACAAAATAAAGGTCAAAACCATTAAAAAACCCACACAGCTCATTCATGTTTAGAACATGTTCATTAACTCAATGCAGATTCACACACCTCTGCAGAGCTGAGTAGGCATTAACCAGACAGCACAAGCAGCTTCAGCAAGACTTTGTACATTTGTGCATGTTGTATATCTCAGCTGAAACACATAACTGCCAAACTGCAGGGTTAACATAAAATGATAGGACTGTTAGTTTTGTTTATTTCAGTCGGGGGCATCTCAAACATCAAAGAGATGCTTTGGTAGTGGAGATATGCTGCATTGAGCCTGGTCTTCAAAGAGCTCAGCATTCATTCAGTGAATACCTTTTGTCAGCAGGATATTCACACGATCCTCTGAAGTGACCAGTTGCTCTCATCTATTTAAAAAAAATCCATGAAATGAACCACAGAGATCTGCAGTATAAAGTAACACAAAAGCCAGGATGCCCCCCACCCCACCACGCACCCACCCACACACACTCACACACACACACAAAGAGAGAGATGTTGCTTTCACATGAAATGAACCTGAGAAATTCTATTAATGAAATAGCTAACCTGATCTATGAAGCGGTCACTTACTTTTACTGGCGTTCATCGAAACATCATTCCCACCTTTCAACAGAGTGTGCAGTACACGGCACTCATGACCAAACCTCAGTGATTACTGCATGTCAGTGGTTTTCTAAGTACAGCTCTAGATACTTCGCTTATTAAATACAAGATGAGCCTAACGCTTCCAAAGAAGAAGCAAAAGGGCCACTATCAGTGCTATGGTGAATGTATGAAGCATGAGGAAATTATATAATAACTGTTATTAAAACCATTTCAGTGACATAAGCCTTTCACAGTAGTCCTATTAGAAAGTCATGCTGCAAGACCCTGAATGCCAGACCTTCAGTTATGTGGAGTATTTATCTTGTGTCATGGTCACTGCTTGTTTTAAAAAACTTCCACATCTGCTACGTGTTACTCGACCCTCCTCAAGGATTAACTTTTGGCAAGAAAACCACAGGTGTAATCAATGACATTAATAAGTGCAGCTGCAATTTAAATTAGCATCCAAATGGTTCTGCTATTGTACACCTGGCTCATTAGGTCTTGTAATTGAACTGAGCCATCATTAATTTCACTACTTCCACCTGCGCTTCTCTGTGTCTTAAAGAGTGATAGAAGAAGTATTCACATCCAGTACTCACTATATAGATTGGCTCCAGCTGCTAACTTTATATTATATATTATATACTATATTATATAATTACATATATTATATTTAGTTAGGCGCGATCTTTTATAAACTCCACATGTGTTTTGTAGTTGTCAAATAAGTGGAAAGCAAAGTAATTCTGTGTGAAATTTAGAGAAGTTAAAGTGTATTTGCATAAATATAACTGGGTAAACTGTACTATGTCTGGCTCTTCTCCACAACTTCTCCTTGTTATGTGCTATTATGTCGGAAAGCAATCGCATGCTGTATAACTCACCGCTGTGTGGACTCTCGAAAGCCTTTTTCTTTGAACTCTGTTTGGCTCTGTCGGAGTCCTGTCTGCTCAGGACCTCGGACAGCGACTGCCGGGAGCTCTGCCGTGCGGTCTGGTTAGAAACGTTGAACCGTGTTGCCCTTTTCCTGGCTTTGCTATTGGCCCGGTCCGACTCCGGAGCGGACTGGCTTCTCTCCGGGTCATGGTTCTCCGGCTCTGAGCCGACTTTCACCAACGCGTTCCTCGTCCTAGTTAGAGCAGAAGTCACCGAACCCATCGCTAATTGAAAGTTAAACGGCTCAGTTGAAAACGGTTACTCTGAATTTCATTTTACCCAAAACCTGTTGAAAGTGGCCAACAGTGAAAAACATGCACTTCAGCTGTAAGCTTGGGACTTCATCGTAAAGTTACATTCAAAAGAAATAAAACTCCGCACTTTGACCGGACCGTGTCTGCATCTTCCTCGTTTTCTGTTTCCTCCGAAAGACACGTCATCTAAAGTTCCTCCTCTGTCAACAAAAGCGCGGATCTCCCGGGACAGGGAGGCGAAAACAAGCGGCAACAATTAACCAGCAAGGTATCCCGAGCTGTTAAAACCAGCAGAGATTTAGCTGCGCTGACATAAATGTTAATTGCATCATCACAAATTACCTGTAGATTCCCTTCGTCACAGGCGCCTTTTAATAGAGGCCCATCTGCGAAAAGTGATCGCGAGATTTGGGCGTGGTCAAGAAAATGAAGGTGTAGTTCCTGGCTACTTCAATAATTAACCGGAGGGAAGAGGGGTGCAGTTGTCTCAATCACTTTTTACATTTGCAGCAGCATTTCTATCAGTTTTTAATTAGAACCATGGGTCAATGATTGTTACACGAAGTTTAACTTTCACTAATTAATTTAAATGAAAATCCAAAGCTCATAAGCTACATATTAACCAACTATGATTTTAAGCTGAAATTAAAATGAGTTATCACACTTATTCAAACATATTATATGTTTGTGATTGAAGACCAACACACATGATTAGGGAAGCATCAGTGTCACCGTGAAAAAACAGTCTGCTGCAGGAGTCTGGATACTTAATGCACTGAAATCAGTTGACCTCATTATACTTGCACCACAGTGACCCCATTGAAAAACTATTATGTAACACTGTGGCTGAATGAGATGGAGCTCGTGTTAACAGCTTCATGTTATAAGGTGACCTGAAATCCCAGTCTGAAGTAACTATACCTGCCAGATATGTCCTGGGGGTACAGAATATTATATTTCACTCGTAAGAAAAAAAGTGTAGTTTCACAAACATTAAAGTAGATGATCCTTAAGTTACACTTCATAAATTAAAATGTGTCATTAAATGTTAAGGTCTAATTTTAAGATTAACTGTGTGTAGTTTTGTTATATTTACTTCATATATGTTGTAGTCGATCCTATCTCGGCCTCAACCAGACCAGAGCTTTTGATCATATCACATGACTTTTATCAGCAGATGACACATAACTGTCGCATAATTTTAGATTTTTAATTATTTTTTCAGAGCCTAAAACAGTCAAAAAAAAAAAGAAGAAGAAGAAGTCCACCTTAACTTAAAAGTTTAGTCCAATACTATTTCTTCATTTTGGAAACAGCAGCTGAAAAATAATCTCAGATTCTATTGTATTAGTGAATGTTGTATTAGATTTTATTCATATGTAGGGATTAACAAGCACATTTGCAGCAGCCATCACTCCTGTGTTCCAAAGGCACATTGTTCTAACTAATTTGATTTTACTATATTAAAAGGCCAATAGGTCGTGTGGTACCTGTTGTGTTAATAAAAGGTGCAATAAAAAAGATGCAATAAATGCCGTTAGTTGATTATCAAAAGTAAAAATAAAACTTTTGTTATGCTTAAAAATATCTCTGTTATGTGTTACAGGCACTACAGCACTATACTATAGTTACCATAGTATAGTAACTAAGAGAGGACTTCACTCTCAGATTGCAGGCTTACTGGCTGAGCCTTCAGCTTTCAGGCCCCTCCCCTAAGGCACAAACTCTCAGTCTGGATTTGGGAGACAAATACCCTACTTACATTCATACATTTAAAATTCAACGTAAAACTTTATTTTTTCACAAAGCTTATAGTTTGGGTTGGGTCAGGTGATCCTAAACCATCCCTTAGTTATGCTGCTATTTGCTCAGGTCACTGGGGTTTTCTTTCTTCACTTTATTCCATATCATTAACTTTTGTGTATTTCTAGTATACTGAGAGCTGTCTCCATTACACTGATTCCTTTTTCACGTGTAAATACTTTTAGAACAAAGGTGGTAGGGTGTGATTAGTTGAATCCAAAGACCTCACTGAAGCCCCTGAATATGAACTGTGTCTGGATGTAAAATAGTAAAATTAGTAAAATAGTCGCTGATAAACATTATAGCTATATAATGTCTCCATCAATACTGCTTGTATGATAACCAAATCATCACGACCTGAGAGGAATCCTTATGCTTAGTAAGGCAGTAGTAAATTATCACAGCATCACAATAACAGGAGTTAGTGTGTGGGATAACTGTCCATCAATACGTAACTGCACAAACATTTGTGCAATTTTTTTTTTTTAAAAACAACAAATTTCACAAATATTGAAAATGTTCCTCTCAATGATTGAGTTGTTTCTTTGTGTTCTATTGAATCCAAGCTGAAGGTATTCATTAAGGTTCTTCTTTAAGCGATGATATGGAAGCATCCAAATGTGCATAATATATGCAGAATAAATTAACTAAACTAACAACCTAATAGTTAGGGTTATTTTTTATTATTTATTCCCTATGCCACACATATTTAGCATGAAAAAAATGTGTGTTTATCATGTTTGGAGTCTTACTTTGATTTTCAGAAGCATAATTTAAATTAAATCATAATAACTTAACTTACTTTGCAAAAAATATTTTTATCGGACTTACTATTCAAGTTCACTTCTTAGCCTCAAGGACACTTTGACGGTTTGCGTTGCTTAAAATCAGATAAAAGAGATTGTTTTTTACATAATGCTTTATATGTATAGCATTAGGTATAAAGTATTTTTATACTTTATAACAATAATGCACTCCAGCCTTACAAGTATTACACCTTGTGCACAGTAGCGAGTAACAGTCTTCATGGTTTATTGCTGCATACAGGCAATTGTGACATCTTTAGCATACAGTTTTTCTGGTAAGTGCATGCTATATTGATCAAAAATACTACTTTGGTTACAAAGATAGATTTTTGTAGGCCTCAGTGAGAACTGCTGTGTTGTGCTGACTTCATTATTGTGTCTAAACAACTGTGACAAAATACTTGCTGCGGCCAAGGAAGCAAAATACAGTCTGTGTCAACTAACAGGCTTACTGGATCACCACATACAAAGGCACTTCTCGAAGCTGTTTGCTTTTAGTGTGTTGTTGGCTTGTTTGCTTGCTTGTAGCCCGAGTGAAATGTGTTTCTTCTTATTGCTATTTGTTGGTGGTTTGGTAAAGACAAGGACATTATTAGTCCATGTCATCGTGGTTCTGGGTCGACTCGTTGATCACCTGAACAAGGGTGCAGAGGGAGAGAGAAAAGACGTTGAGCAGGGATATATCTGTATGTGCCTGTATGAAGTGAAAGATCTCTTTAAGCGTATTCTACCTGACCATCCCTGGTCTCAATAGTCTTGATGAGAACTTTCTTGGTTGTTGTGGTTTCGATAAGTGGTTTGGAGTCAACCATTGTTTCTAAGACAGAGAAGTATCGTTAGAAACTGGCAAAAACTGTAATTCCAACTGTAAAAATAAGCATGGAGAATCTTACCTCTCAGGTTAAAAGATGAGAAGTTTGGCAAGGGGGTGGAGATTCTGCAGACAGAGAAAATACAGCTCACTAATTAAGATCAGCATCTTGAATCTTGAATCAAATGAGTGTTCATATCTGTATTGCAGATTACTGCATTTCGGAAAATGCTTCTCCCATCACCTGCTCTCCTCTCCTTCCAGCAGCTTTCTATAGGTGGCAATCTCAATGTCCAGAGCCATCTTGACATTTAGCAGGTCCTGGTACTCGCGGAGGTGACGGGCCATCTCATCCTTCATGTTGTGAATGTCCTCCTCCAGACGGCTGATGGTGTCCTGGTACCCGCTCGTCTCCAAGGAGAAGTTCTCCTCCATCTCCCTCATCTGGCGCTCCAAGGACTCATTCTGGGATGGCAGCCAAGACAGAACAAAAGACGCTTTTGCAGTAAAAGTTCAAGTTAATTTTCTGAACTTGTGCTCAGTTTTTTCCCCCTTTGCTTCCAGTTTTACAAATGTTGAATATTTTTATATATATTCTGTATCTTCTATATTGCAGCCAAAAACTGCAAACTCACAGTTCCTTTCAGGGCATCCACTTCACAAGTAAGTGCCTGAACTTGGCGTCTGTAATCATTGGACTCCTGTTTGGCCACTCTCAGAGCTTCATTATTCCTAGCTGCAGCTTCAGTGAGGTCAGCAAACTGGTAATCACAGTGACAAACAGAGAGGAGAGACAGAGGAAGAGAAGGAAAAAATGAGAAATCAACTCTTCAATAAATGATGAGTCAGAGGCTGAAGGAGATGGGAGTACGGCAGCTTTCATGAAGTGTGTAAATTATGAAAGATGTAGCTACGACAGAGCCTTGCAGGGATTACCACTGCGGCACCAGTGCTCTGAGGCACTTTTAAGGTTACTGACTTTCCACTAGTGCTCAAACGGCAGAAAGGAGGATTGCTTATACCTTGCTAGTTCTCAGCATTCTAATGTATAATCAGTTTTTAAGATAAGAAAGACTAATCACATATTTTGGACAAATGATGTTGCATTCATACGGTGAATTTGTTAGCAAACACTTACTTTTTTACCTGTCAAACAGATACAAAGAAACATTAGTGACACTTGTTAGTCTTTTATTGGCCTTCCTGATAAATTTTGGGCCTAATATCTACTGGTTCTGGTGTTTAGTTACATAAATGGTGATGTTATTAATATAAAAACATTAAAAATTCATGAGTTGAATGTGGGATTATTTTGAAGCTGTAGTTCATGTTACTGCGCTTGGTTAAATATGCTTCTCTAAAATGCCTTTACCTTGGATTTGTACCATTCCTCTGATTCCTGGATGTTTTTGGAGGCCAGGTTCTCATACTGCAGACGGACGTCCCTCAGAGCCGCTGTCAGGTCAGGCTTAGCTATATCCATGTCCACCTGCACATGCTGCTGCTGATGGATCTGATTCTGCAGCTCCAACATTTCCTGCAGCAAATTCAGCAGAGTCAGTTTGTACTATTAGCACAAGAAGTTTTTTTAACAGTTATTTTGTATGCTTTTGTGCAATTAGCCTTAAAGACTTAAAAAAGCTTTGGAAACTAAACCCTGCTGATGTGGCGCTTGAGCAGATTAACAAATATTTCAAACTATTTGGCCCAGTTTTTCTAAAAGTACCTTTTTCCTCTCGGGCTGCACACGTGCAGTGCTTCTGCAGTAGACCGATTTAGCTTAGGCAACAAAAAAGGAAGGCTTACCTCATCATGCAGCTTCTTGAGGAAGTTGATTTCCTCTTGGAGTGACTCCACTTTCCGCTCCAGGTCCAGTCTGGCGAGGGCAGCGTTGTCCACATCCTGTACGATAACACTGACTCTTAATAAGGTGACTTGTGAAGGTGACATGAGTTATGCATAATGTGCTTGCTGACAAAGAAAAAAAAACCCTGTGCACATGCTGTAAAAAGCCCTCACACAATCCAGTGCACAAAATGACCCATTGTATGGTTGATTAAGGTCAAAAACACATGCATCCAATGAAAATCAACTGTGGGCACATGACATGTCCTTGCAGATGTTGGTAACAGATGAGTAGGTGTTTTCTCGTGTCGTTATACAATTCGGCAGACCTTTGCTCAATTATTGCACATAAGCATTGCAATCAATTTCAAGAAACTAAGTGACTTTTTCTCATCTACATTTGTTTGGCACAGTTATTTTATCTTTTGCTCTATGATTCCTGAGCTCAGATGGAGCCTGAGTTTGATTACTATACAATAAAACAAACAAATTAACCTCTATAGCTGCTGGCCTGACATTCTTTGGGTGTGGGAAAAGGCTGGACAGAATTCAGTGAAATTTTTTCTAAGTACTGGAGAATACCCAGAACCACAACAAATTATTAAAGAGATTATTAATAACCTAACCTGAAATCCCTTGCAGTTTTCTCCAGTGGAATTCCAGTTCTCCTACTGGTAACTAATTTTGCTTGTTATCATTTTATAACATTACTGAATAAAGTTCATAAAGCAGTCTTCTGTTTTATCATACTTAATCATACATACAGACTGGCTGTGGCACCATGGCTTTGTTGGGGCGTTGGCAGGCTGGCAACTGAGGTATCAGCAAATGAAGCAGCTTTGCCTCTGCACTAATGCCACAAACAAAGTGTGCTATTCAGCAGGGGTTCCCAAACAAGCCCAAGGCTGAGAGAGTGACTGTCTGCCTGACTGAGCAAGAGCTGGCTGTGGGCACTGCATTGTTGTCAGTGTGCCACTCAGGCAGACCACAGGGACTTCCTTCCTCCCATTCACACAGACAATGCCATGACTGTGTAACGTATGTATCACTTAAAGCAAGTCCTAAAAGGCATATAAGCATCATGAGTCTAACATTTAAACTACATTGGTGGGATGACAACTTTCTTTTTCACCTTTTTATGCCATGACAACCTTTGGAAACTGTCTGCATGACTCATCCCTGTGAAAACCAGTGATATGGAACAATCTCTGACAGGACCATAACAAGTGAGATTTTTCTGTGCTGATGCTCTCCCAGAACGAGACAGCCGGATCACATGGTGGCTTGTCTTCTCGCTCTGATAACCACATTGGATCCACACTGTTGTGCCCTTGTGTCCGGCTCATTCATTGTGACCAGTCAGACTTAAAAAGATCTCCTCTCGCTGCAGGCCTGATTTAACTCAACAGTCACAACTTAGCCTTTTGTACCAGTCCAGGGTCAGTCACTGCTCTACAGCTATTTTGGATCATGCCTAGAATCTGCTGTTGTGCCATCAGAAGAGTGCATTCCTGTCTCCACAGCTCATGGGCAATAATTAGAGAGAGATCACCCAGAAAAGAAAAGAGAAAGTTAATCTTCATATTAAGGATAAAGGTTTATCTGATTACTTTCACATCACTTTCCATCAGTTTGGTTGCTTAAACCTTAATTTAACCAAAAACAGCTGAGAATATGAGGCACTGTAGGTCTGCCCTTGAGATCTAAGACACTTCTCTTTATCACCCTCAAAATGTCCATCTATTGCAGTTTTTGGCTGCTGTCACCAGTGTAGAGCTGTACCTGTCTAAAGCTCTGCATGTTTGCCTCAGACTCCTCCCGCTGGGAAATTTCATCCTGCAACCTGTAAAGAAAGGCATAAAGCAGAACCTTTATTTCAGCAGCCACTGTAAATATACACTTAAAAATCATCACTTCTCCTTTAAGCACGAAAAACAACTTTTTGCGCAGTGCAGGGTAAGAATTTATGTTTACATACTCTCACTCTATACACAGTCTGTTTAGGCTCTAACTAATAAAGATTTCTGTAATGTACCAGAGCTGAATAACAGGTCTAGACAACAAAAGAAACAATACATGGAGTTGAGGACAGAAAAGTGCCACGCCTCCTACTTCTCTCTCAGCCTGTCGATGTCGTCCGCCAGGTTATCCCGGTGAACTTCCACGCGGGCCTTTTCGTTGGTGAGCTGGTCCACCTGGCGTCTCAGCTCCCTCATCTCGTCCTCGTAAAGATCTCCGACCCGGGACGTCCCTTTGCCCCGCAGCTGCTCCAGCTCCGCCAGTAGGATCTTATTTTGCTGCTCCAAGAAGCGAACCTTCTCGATGTAGTTGGCGAAGCGGTCATTGAGGGACTGCATCTGCGCCTTCTCGTTGGTGCGGTTCGTGATGAATTCGGAGTTTATGGCGTCAGACAAGGAGAAGTCTAAGTTCTCGGATGCCAGCCGGGGCATGGCTGCACTGCTCCGGAGCCTCTGGGTCTTCGACGCGTATATGGTCGGGGTGGAGGAGAGCCCGAAGGAAACCCGGGAGGAGCGCACCGGGATCGAAAACTGGCGGCTCGAGTAGTTGGACCTTACGGCGGTTTTCTCCCCGCCGAACATCTTTCGGTAAGAGGAATGTGGACCTGATCTATAGGCCATCTTGTTTGTGTCTTTAAGTACCAGAGCACTGTCGCCGATCTGGAATATATCTTGTTTCTATCAGCATCCGCGGAGTGCGCCTGGGAAGGCGTTTCCTAAACCGTTACTCATTTATAGTCTCCTCCTTATGCAACTACGTAACAGTGACTTGAGTGGCACATTGAGAGTCCAATCGCAAATCAGAGCACACATATTTGCCTGTCAGACTCACAGATATTTACACCAACTCTTCGGATACAGTAGCCTAAAGTAATTGGATTGTGCTGTTGCGTCCGAGATGTTGATCCTGAAGATTTTGCACACATTTGAGACTACTCTCAGCAAGTTTGCCCGAACTTTAACGCTCATCTTAATTTTTACTGGGACACCAAACATCACAATGAATGATTTTACACTCTCACTTACTGTAGATGAAACAGTGACATTTTTAACACCCACAAGAGGAAATGACTTTTTCATCATACAATGCTGAGAATTGTAAAGAAAACAAGTTAGGGTTTATAAGCAATGCACCCATGTCAGCATTAAGCATATTCAGTGTATGACTACATGTCTAAGTGTAATGCCGTAGTGTTTTACATATGTCTACTATTTTGGCGAAGGGTGTTTGCTTGGGTGAGAAATACAGGTCTAGTAAAGTATGTGCAAGTCAGCAGCCTCACACAACGGTTAATCAGGTTTAAAGAACAAGTCTGATGATGTCACACATTAATCCTAGGAGAGAAAAACAGAGAGCTTGGGGGATATGAGTCAAAGTCATTCAATACTGGCAGGTTTGCTGCATTCCTGAAGCTTTTGTTTGGGGTGTATTATTTGTCACCCTCTTCTCAGACTGACTTGCAACGAAAATAATGAGATATTTCCGTAAGGACTAATCTTTGTGTCCAAAAGCTCTTTCCTTCTTTCCCCTCCTCTGTCTTTTGCCCTTCTCAGTGCACAGGGCTGTCAGTGCTGCAGTGCTGCTGACTTGCTGAGATTCAGTGATTCTGAGGAGAGACGCATGGCAGCAGAGCTGAGCCAGTGACACCTAACACCTCCCAACTGTGCTGCACTGGTGCTGCTGAGCGTTATCTGCTCTTTAGTAAACATAAAATAAGTCCAAGACGGGAGAACAAATTGGTTTTAGCGACGTTTTTTCACTAGATAAGACTGAATGCACAAATATCTCTTTCAGGGAGACTTTCAGATTTTTGGCTTGCGGGTGAGGGTGACTGCGGTTATCTGAAGCTGGCGTGCAGCCCCTGAGATATGACTGTGCAGTAATAAACCCAGCTACTCGGTGAGCTTGTTTGATCTTTGTGACGCAAACTTCAAATTATAGCCTGGCTTTGTCTAAGCAGATTGACTGTTTAAAGCTGTTGGTTTTATTCTCATAGTCCTTATCTGTGCCATATTTGTTAAGGCTGTGCACAGATATTCTAGTCGACGTTTGTGCCCAAAAGTTTGTTAATCAAGTAAGAAGTAAATGGTGATTGTATAAATTGGATTTCACCTCTCTCATTTTGAATAAATTACCAGAACACACAAAATGTTTGCTTTTTGATTTTGAATGTGCAGAAAATAATGTGAGTGTGCAGATAAATGAGAAAGAATCATCTGAATCTATGTTTACATGACTCTGGGGCATAACCTGAAAGGCACTGAGAAGCTTTATGTGTGCACTGTATATATTCTCAGCAATATCAGGGGTCAATATTTTTTTTATTCGATTCAATTCGTTTTTATACCATGAAATCACATTCACCTCAAGGTGCTTTATATTATAAGGTAAAGAGCCTACAATAATACAGAGAAAATCCCACCAATCAGATGACTCCCTATGAGGAAAAAGTTGGCAACAGTGGGATGGAAAAACTCCCATTTAATAGGAAGAAGCTTCAGGTAGAGCCAGACTCAGGGAGTGTTCTTTTGAGGTGATACAGTACTATGCAGTACTATGCATAGAGAAATATAGTCTTTCTTTCTAGTCTCTTTCAGTACTCTCACTGCAGCATTTTGAATCAACTTAAGGCTTTTTGGGGAGTTTTTAAGCACAGCCTGATAATAATATATTACACTAGTCAATAGAAAAGTATAAATGCATGAAATATTTTTTCAGCATCACTCTGAGACAGGATGTTTCAAATTTTAGAGCTATTGTGCAAGTGCAAGAAAGCAGTCCCACATTTTTGTTTAATAATTATTTGTCTTTTCTTTATTTGTGCAATTATATAAACGAATCCAATAAAATCACAGTATGAGAAGTTAATTGTTTTGAAGTCAATTTTGATACTGATTTGGGGGTTTTGGAGCAGTTTTTTTAATTTCTTAATTTAGCATGCATGTTGTGTTGTTACAAGATGGCTGTCACTGAATCCTATCCTGAAAAGTGAGATTGTGTAAGTATTTCCTATTTTTAAACAAACCTTTGTGAAGTTGATAAAGTTTATGTGTGTGGTCAGATCTGTGTCTAAAGCCATTTAAATTTTTGCTTTTTTTAATGGGATTTAAAGAAGCATCAAATCTTACAAAAGGGCATTTGCCAAAGACATGCAAGGATGAATCAAATAAGGAAAACATGCAAAATTTTCCTCTAGTTAACTTTCAGCATAAAGGGCAAAATGCAGTTAAAGGTATCAAGGAAGATTTTGTACAATATGGCCTGCAGATGTTTTAGTATTAAAGTGAAACATTAAAATCTAAAGAGAACTTCAAAACTTTAATTCCAAACTTTTGAAACTGGAGAAATGATAGGCAAAAGCATAATAACTGAAGTGGTTTGTGGTACTTGAGCATGCAAACATGAGGCCGTGGTCGGAGTAAAACAGTGGACGCCCATTACCAAAAGCGGCTACGGAAATTCACATGATCAACGCTCACTTAGTAACAGGGTGGGGGCCATGAAAATTCCTGCTCCCAGGCCCATTATGATCCCGCTCTGCCAGTATTGGCCACAGAGAGAGACAGAGGAGGCCTGGATTGACACAAACAGAGCAGGGATTGTGTATTGCTGATCTGTCACCTAACTGCATCAAGAGAATGCAGACAGTAGGCCGTAATTATTGTGTGTAGCACGGCGCTTGACAGTGCAACAGTTTGGGCCAAATAGCTCCCATTCTTGGGAATTTATCGCTTGGTCTTTTTATTTTTGTTGCTGAGATTCCGCTTTTCTGCTCCAAAGCAACAGCCCTGCGGGGGAGCTAATTAAAGGAGGCGTACAAAAAGAATCAAATAAGACTCGACATCAGTCAGAGTCAGTCACTCTGTAATGGCACAGGGCAACAGATAAGTTAAATCTTATTTCTGGGTGTGGTCCCTTCAAAACTGCAGGGTAAAAGCAAAAAGGAACCCTTTGTTTTATCTCCCATGATGGTGAATCACAAACCCGTGCGCACCATTAGCCATAGCGATCATCCCCAACATTATTTACCAGAACTAAAGTGGAGACAGTGCAGCCACTGTTCATCGATTCTCACAGGACAGAAGTGATGTGTTCAGCTATAAGGTTGTGAAAATTAGTTATTGTGGTGAGAAGATTGCAAAAAGTCTCTCTTTCTTTTTTTGTCCTTTGGGCTTTTTAAATTGGTCAGTATCTCTGCGGGTCATGGCCGCTTAGATTATTGTAGTCAGAATCTGAGCACAAAGTATTTGCTGCACATGAGTTAATGCACGGAGAGCAGACAGACTTAAATCTTAATGTGAGAAAGAAAGGTTGTAAATCGACGGCAGGGCCTTCAGTGGGCTTTTGTCAAGTCAGTGTGAGAGTCAGGTTATTATCAGTGGAGGAAAGTAGAGCCTGTTTAAAACTGGATTCATGTGGTCAATGCTAATTTTTAGAGAGCAAGAAAAATCACATCAAACACCAGTCTACTACACAATGTTGTGTTCTACAGGAAAACCTCTGCATGTTATTTAGACATACACCACCTAAACAAGGACATTCCCTGATCTAAGAGATGTTCACAAACTCAATCCACAGATGTCCCACCCCAAACCACAGGCCCCAAAGCACTTGCTGTCAGGGTCAGTGACACACACAGTGGTGTCCATCCTCCGATAGGTCAGGACTGTATTGGTTTCACAGAGTGGGGTTTACACATTGCAGGTCCTTTCAAATGTGGCTGATTCATGCTGCAGATTTACATACTGCTGAGAAACTTACCATGAAGAAACTCCTTGCAGTGCACACCACTGTCTGCTCAGATGGGATGTGTGCGCTGCTACATGTGCTGCAGACAGTCCTGAGATTATAGAGCCGGAGTCATTTGACAAACTTTATTATATTGTCACATTTTCAAAAGCATCTAAGCAGCTCCACTGGAGAGATATTTCACTGCCCAGATGGTTTCATTAAAAAAAGGAAAAAGAAAATCTTGATGTCCAAAGAAAACAGATTCTTCAAGCAGCTGTAACCTCATAACCAGGTATATGAAATACCGCACAATCAGTGCTTTTGCATTTCAACTTTAGGGTTGCTGTTACTTGTAGTACATGAGTTTGAATGCAGAGTTTGTATAATACTGTCCGAAAGTCTTGAGCCACTCTTCATTTCTTTATGTTTTTCTAGGAACATGGGAAATCAGTGCAGCAGTTTATTGAAACGTGCAAACTTACATAGAAATAAAGTATATGTGTAAACCAAAAGCAGTTTGTACAGTTGTAATAAACTTGAAAGTCAATATTTGGTATGATCACCTTTATTCTTCATGTCACGTCTTTAAGTAGTCTTCAAGAATATTTCTCCAGGCTTCTTAAAGGACATTCAAACCTTTTCTTTGGATGTTGACTGCTGTTTGTTCCGTTCTCTGTCAAGATGATCCCAACCTGCTTCAATGATGTTGACATTTCCAATTTATATTCAGTACACCATCAGACCTGATACTGATTTTCATAGCAGTTCTTGTGTATTTAGGCATACCAGCCTTTTCTCCCTGTTTCCCTTCCTTCAAAATGGATTCTTGATATCCACCTTTCCACTGAGACCATTTCTGATGAGGCTTCGGCGAACAGTAGATGGATGAGCTGAGGTCAGGTTCTGTATCAGGTCTTTGTTGGAATTTTCACTTATTTCTTAAGGACATAACTTTCAGATACTGTTTATCTGGTGTAGATTTTTTTTTTGTCTCTCACTTGTCCAGTTTAGGGTCTTTTTTATGCTTGAGTGACTTGTAGATTAGTCCTAAGTCACTTGACAACCAACCAAACAAAACCAAAAATCCTCTGAAAATGGTCAGGCTCAAGAACTGGACTGCAAAAGGTCCAAAGAAAAACTTTGAAAGACCTTCACAATGCCTGGAGAACTATTCACCAAGAGCACTTTAAAAGTTTACAAGAAAGTCTGGCTCCATTAGAAGCAACATATAAAGAAATAATGGGTGGTCAAGACTTTTGCACAGTACTGAACATTAGTTTTAGCGATACTGCCTGTTTTACTGCTGTTTTTAAGCTTACTGGATCTTTTCTGTCAATGGTAACCAAAATGCACAGAGTAGGCATGTGTGCTCATTTCGCTTCCACTGGATACCTTTGAACCATGGTAACAACAGAGGAATTAAAGTGCAAGGGCTATTTTCCAAATCTCCATAGTGACTGACAAAACCCTTGGAAAGTATCCAGAATGGTCACTTTGTAAAGACCTCTCTCTCCCATTCTCTTTGTCTCTGTATTTCTTTGTCTCACTCTGTGCTTGTGTGTGTGTTTGTGCGTGTCCGTGTGTGTGTGATTGCAGGGAAGGGTCAGGGACAGGGAGCGGAAACACCCACACACACTAATAGCATTTCCCAGCATTCTCCCTTCACATTACCATAAAATCATCATGTGTAGCCTGTCAAATATTTAGCATGTAAATGTCGAAATGAATTATCCCTGTTCAAATTAACACCTGCAGTCGTCTGGTCAGACTTGTTTCAAGGATAACATCCCTCTGGTCACGCATATTACAAGCTAGCCTGTCAGTGACGATCACATCAAGTGTCACTTGCATATGCCTGACTGCATCAGGGGGCCATTGCTGACACCGAGTGACAGCTGCAGATGACTCGCACTCTCCTCTGCACCTTCACCTGCCCGAGGATGAGTGAGACTCACATAGTGTACACGGACTAAAACACAGACTTTAAACAACAACCAGTAGATAACAATTTTGTGTCCAAAATCAGGCTATTGAAGTAAATCTTTTAATAGTTTAGAGGATAAATGGAGTAATGTAAGCCTACGGCTCGTTCAAAATTCACATGCTTCACTTAGTTGTAACCAAAGTCAAATATCACCAGAGTACAGAGATGCTTCTAGGCACTCAACACAAATAGGATTATTTTCACTATTTTATAACTCAACCCTGAAAGTATTTTGAGGAGACAGGGATGAGTGTATATTTTTTGAGCTGCCTTTTTTAACTCCTGCTTATAACTGGGCTACATTAGTCAATTTTCTATTTGAGAGAATAACATCCCACCGGCGTTTCTCACCTAAATCTTTCTAAAAATCAAGCTGACAAACTCACAGACTGACTCGCTGATGTGACGATTGATTGATTGACCGGCTGATTGATTAGGCGATGGATAGAGTGGTAGCCAGGCTAATAAAACCGCCAAAAATAATCTTCTGTTTCCAATGCAGAATCCACTGTGGATGTGTGAACATGTAAACACAGGCTTAAAACACAGATACACCTTTAATAGAGATAGCAATGTAAGTTAAATACTGACTGTACATACAACATTGCAACTCACACCCAAAGTGTGGGTGTTAAAAGAAGGCACATAAAAAAGTTCAAACTCAGAAATGAAAATGTTCACTTTTCTATCATTGGTGATCCTGATGACCACTTTAACACATCCTGATATGCTGATAAAATAAGAAAGCATTCAATTATTACAGAACCAAAGCAACAGTATAAGTTTTTTGTTCACCCAATCAGTTTCACTCCTTTGTACTCTATTTTTGGCCTCAACCAAACCCTAAAGTAAAAAAGCCAGTACTACAGTAGTCCAATTCACTGTCTCATAAAGTAGCATATATCCTGCTGATTAAATGAGCCTGGGTAAGAAATCTATAACTTTTAGAATTTTTGTAAGTAAATCAGTTCTTTAACATAAAAAGATGAAACAGCTATTAGAAATAAATGTTCTGGACAAACCCAAACAAGCAGTGAAAGAATACAAGCAATGAAATCTGCTTTCTATTGCAGACTGAGTTATTTTTTCATTTCCTGATGTTCAAGAGATTTGAGGGAGAAGGAAAATAGGTCTTATTTGTTTACATTCTGCTATCAAACACTACCTGATATTCAGCACCAAAAATTATTGTAAATTTAGACTTTTTTTTCTTCTTTTTTTTCTGTATTCAAATGCAAATAAGAGGCACAACTCTCATGGTTCATAATTATTTACAGATAAAACAACAAACTTTTCAAGTTGCATCACATTAAACAACAAACACAGTCAATACTAGCAGCTGTTTCTGTTAAATATCATAGTATGGGGCAGTATTGGCCACATCTCAAATGCAGATTGTCCATTGAGTCTTGTGCTTGTAGTACATGGCTTACGCCACCAGATGTCCTACTTGGCTGTGTCACAACCGCGGACTCGCCCTCGGGATGAACTTTTCTGTCTGGGATTCTGAACTCCACTGACGCAAACGAAGACTGACTGCCATTTTTATTTGCCCAGGTTTTTGATGTGTCAATAGTAGGTGACACCCTGACACCCCTGCCTCGAGCACTGCTTTTAATACTTGAATCGTCCAAAAATGGGTCCGAGTCGCTACCATGTGGCAGGTTGTAGTAGATGCACTTTGGAGTTGGAGGCTTCGCCATCTCCTCGAGTTCTGATGAGGATATGGCTGCAAGGGGACTGTGCTGAGTTTTAAAATGGGGTGGGGAATCGTCGCTAGTGTTCTCCTGACCTGTGTCTAAGGATGTGCTGTCCAAATTGCCGTACATTCCCAGCGAGACTGGAGGAGATTTTCTTATGAGATGGTTCTCCTTTAGGAGCCATCTGCCTTGATCAATCAAAACCCCATCCGCTGAGTTTTGTGAGACAAAAGAAATGCACTGTGCAGCCTGTGTGGTGGCTTCACGATCTGCTTTTAATGAGCTTGCTGCACTGAAGTAAGAAAGATCCTCCCTTGAGGCTTTAGTACCCGAGTCACTGGAACTAGGAAAGGTTCCTGAATTACTTGCAACAGACAACTTTGAGCTAGCCAGATTTGTCCTCTCAGCTTGGACAGCTGAATGTGTATAGACTGGAGAAGGTTTCTCTGAAGCCTCTCCTCCACTCTCTGACATAATATCTACAGACTCCTGAGTTTTATAGCCGCCACTCTCTGATGTTTCTGGTCTGTAATCAGATAAATCAGAGGTGTTCGGGCTTGGCAGGCATTTTAAGCCATATGAACTGTCTTTTCTGCTTTTCAGAAGAACACTTTGCTTGGTTTTTACAACCTGAGCATTATCAGGCTCTATCCTAATGTTCCCGTCCTTGTCATATATGAATACAAGCGAAGAAGACCGGAGGGCATAGTTCACAAAGTCGAGTAATTCCTGGGATATTTCCCCTGGATGGGATAAACTGCCACTTCTTTCTTTAAGCATCTCTCCTCCTTCATCTGTTTCAGTAACCGTGTCTGTTCCGTTACCTTTGTCATCAGCACACTGACCTTCAGAGGAGTATTTGCTTGGGGATTCAGTGCCTTGTTTTTTTTCCTGGTCTAATTTCTCTTGTGACTCCTTCTCTTCATCATCCTCCATCTCCTCTTCATCTCCAGTTTGATCTGCTGTCAGATTTTCATCCCTCTCTAACTCTTCTCCACATTCTCTCTCTTCTGCTGATTCTTCCTCCTGACTACTTTCTGTTTGCTTCGGCTCTCTCCTCCTGTCTTCAGCCTCATCATACTTTTCATCTTCTGTGTCCGTGTCCCTTCCTTCGTCTACCTCTTCCTCGTCTGTTGTTGTCCTCTCTCTCTCTTCCTCTGTATTTTTAACCACAGAATCTCCACTACCTTCCTCCTCATGTTCTTCATCTTGTCCTCTCTCTTCTTCTACCTCCTCCTCCTCCTCTTCATTGTTTCCCTCACTAACCTCTTCTATTTGCTGTATTTCCTTTTCATCCTCAACTTCTAATTCATTTCTATCTTCAGTAAATTCTTCCATTTCTTTATCATCATCTGCATTTTCACTAACCCTTTCCTCTGGATCTGTTGCAGTAACTGCATTTGTTTCTGCTTCCACCTCCTCTTCCTCATCTGCCTCAATACCATACCCAATTTTCGTTTCCTCATCGTCAGATACCTCAGTACCTTCCAGTAGTTCCTTCTCTCCATCCCCTGTAACAAGATGTAACTCTTCATTTTCTTCCTCCTCCTGTTCTAATTCTACAGTTACATTTTCTACTTCACCCCCTTTATTTGTCTCTTCCACATTGTCACCTTCATCTTCTTTCTCCTCCTTATGCCTCTCATCATTTTCCCCTCCATCACTGCTTTTTTCCTCACCCTCCTCGTAAACCGTCTCATTTATCTTCTCTTCCTCCTCTGTCTCCCCAGCACCCTCTCTCTCATCTGTTTCTTCAGCACTATACTGAGTTGGGTCCTCATTCATAAAAGCTTCATCTATCTCATCAGCCTCTTCTTTCTCTCCTTCTCCTAATTCATCCCCCAGCTCTCTTTCATCCAGTGTCATCTCTGCCTCCTCTTCATCTGCCCCTGCTCCTTTCTTTTCAAGAGATTGCTCATCACTCACTTCCTCTGATTCTGATTGCTCTGGCTCTTCTTCTCCATCTTCCCCTCTTCCCCTATTTTCTTTTTCAGTCCCTTCACTATCAGCCTCTATGTCTTTTCTATCTCTATATTGCTGGTTCACCTCATCTACTTCCTCTGTTGTTTCCTCTTCGTCTGTCCCTTGCTCGTCTTCATCCACCCCTGCCTCTTCCTTATCAATGGACTCCTCTCCACTCTCTTTGTCTGATTCTGATTGCTCTGGCTCTTCTGCTCTGTCTTCCTCCCTTTCTCCATCTTCCTTTTCAGTCCCTTCACTATCAGCCTCTGTGTCTTTTCTATCTCTATATTGCTGGTTCACCTCATCTACTTCCTCCGTTGTTTCCTCTTCGTCTGTCCCTTGCTCGTCTTCATCCACCCCTGCCTCTTCCTTATCAACAGACTCCTCTCCACTCTCTTTGTCTGATTCTGATTGCTCTGGCTCTTCTGCTCTGTCTTCCTCCCTTTCTCCATCTTCCTTTTCAGTCCCTTCACTTTCATCTTCTGTATCTCCACCCCCCTTAATCTTCACCTCCCTTTTTTCCTCCAGTTGTTCTTGTTCTCTACTTTCTTCTTCTTTCTCCACCTCCTCTCCATCTGACCCTTTCTCATCTTCATCCACCCCTGCTTCTTCCTTATCAACAGACCCCTCACCACTCTCTTCGTCTGATTCTGATTGCTCTGGCTCTCCTGCTCTGTCTTCCTCCCTTTCTCCATCTTCCTTTTCAGTTCCTTCACTTTCATCTTCTGTATCTCCATCCCCCTTAATCTTCACCTCCCTTTTCTCCTCTAGTTGTTCCTCTTTTTTACTTTCTTCTTCTTTTGTCTCCTCCTCTTCATATGCTCCTCCCTCTTCTTTATCAATAGATTCTTCACTACTTACTTCCCCTGATTTTGCTTCTTGCTCCTCTTCTTCCTCTTCCTCTCTTTCCCTATATTCCTTTTCAGTCCTGTAACAATCAGCTTCTGTCTCTTTTGTATCTTCATCTTCCCTGATCTTTACCTCTTTTTCCTCCTCTAATTGTCCCTCTTTGCCACTTTCTTCCTCTTTTGTCTCATTTTCTTTATCTTTTAATAACTCTTCTTTTTCTGTCTGTGATTCTTGGGTTTCACTAGGCTGCTCTGACTTGCTTATTATTTGTCCCTGTTGGGTATAAACTGCATCAGTAGTGTCTTCAGTTACACATCGACTATCAGACTCAAGTGATTGTTTTGTTTCATCGTTACAGTCCTGGACAAATTGCTCTAAATCTTCCTCTGAGTCTGACTGGTTTCGATCAGTCTCTAAACACTGGCTCTCTTCCACAGGGTAAAAAGTTCTGATTGTCGAAGCGATCTGTTCCCTGAGGTCTTGCGGCATGCTCAGCTCCTCCATCAGCTCATCAATTCCTGAATGCTGTTCCTCAAATGCATCGCCGCCTTCAGAGAAGACATCTAGCGCAAACTCAGTTTCTGACACTTTGGGAGAAAGGGGCTCACTTTCAAGCCTTTCCCTCAGAATCTGGAAATCCTTCCAGCTCTGTCTTAAACGAGAAGATGCTCTGCTTTGCAAATCAGTCAGACTTGTTCTCTGCTCTTCCTCGTCCTCGATGGCCGAAATCTTCTGTAGGGACTCCATCATTAGCATCGCCTCTGACGTGGTTCTTGATATTTTATCCTCTCGTGGTGTGGAGTCTATGAGGTGATCTCTCAGAGTCATCACTGACAAGAATGACAGAAAGGCTTTACACGACGAGCCAAACACTGAGGCTACTTGTGTCGGGAAATCGGGAAGGCTGTTAGATTTTTCAAGGTTGGATGCCACGTTGGTGTCAGAGGCTCTTCTGATGCACTGAATGGATGAACAGAGTTGTTGCAGGGCAGGCTTTATCTTTGCTTTGGGACTCAAAAAGTTAGATGATGAAGATGTTTCATCGCCAGCTGGACAGATGGCCTCTGCAGATTTGTGTGGCCTCAGTCTGTTCTCCTGATGTTCAAGGTCAGCTCTGACATTTGGCATAGAAACACTTAAACCTTGTACTGTCGTTAGTTCTTGGTGGCTAAGAGGAACCGATAGACAAGATGCTGATCCCTTTATAACATCATTGGGCGATGGGTTATTTTCATCTAAATTAGTCTGGCATTCATTCTTTTCATCTGATTCAGAATCTCCGCCTATCTGAAATATAACCTTTGTTCGAGGTTGTGTTTCCTCTGTGATCACCTCCTCTGGATATGGCACTTGGTCTGGGGTGACTTTCTCCAACCAGTTCTCAACATATTGGTGGATCTCGGAGGGCGAAGGATCGAGAGAAGGCATCGAAACAAGTGGTTTTGTTGGTGATATTCCGCTTTCAGGCATGGATTTTGGCTTGCTAGTTGTCTTTTTAGTAAGAGATTTGTTGGGTTGTAAAATGTCTGACATGTTCTTTTTCATTTGAGGCCTTCCAGTTGGAGTATTTACATTGTGGCCAATATCGCTAGCAGCTGCTTTGCCTGTGTTTTGTCTCTGTGGCGCTCTTTTCAAATTTTCAGTTCTAACTAATGAGGCTGAGCTCTTTGTTGGTGTTTTTTCACCTTTATTGGATTTCTTAGATTGGAGACTTTCTGCTTTCTTTTCTGCTCCTTTACTCTTTTGACCACTTTTAGGACTTTCAGAAGAATTCACACTCCTTTTTCCCACACTGGCCTTACTGCTTATCTTGTCAGCAGATGAATGCTTGCTATCTTTTGAGGGGCTGATTAGGCTTTCCTTCGGTTTTCTATCCGTGTAACTTGTTGAAGTTGAACTCTTCTGGCTCCTAGCAGACCTAGTCATCTTTTTCTTCGTCGTGCTTTTTGGAGTGTTGTCTAGTTTTACTCTCTCTAGAATTTGAAGGTTTCTCTGGGTTTCGTTTTCACTCGGTGAAGACAGATTGTTTGTATTCTCATGTGTCAGAGATACTGGCTCTGATGACAGTGATAGCATCTCCTCTTTCTGCCTTTGCAGTGAGTCAGCAGTGGGTGGCTGCCAGCTACAATCTATATCACAATCATTACTCGATGAATGAGGCCCTGAGTCAGTCGACTGTTTACTTTGTAGTGCCGGAGGGGAGCCATGTAAAGGAACGCCATCCACACTATATTCCTGATTCGCGAAATAGTTGTCATAGCAGCCTTGGGTCTCATAAATATGCATCACAGTCTCTCTAAACTCCATCCCATTATTCTGTATCTGAAGGACCTCAGCAACTCCTGATGACCTGATGGAGGAGGGGGTGCATTTGTTGCTCATTCCTGCGGATGCTGTTTTGCGGGGTTTTGGGATGGGTCTATTGCTGCTGCTGCTGCTGCGTTTCACGAGGCAGTATCCCTCCGTTGTTTCGCCATCGGCTGTCCTTTCGACATAGGAATAATGTCCCAGCATGCTCTCTTGCACGCCTGACTCTGTGACCCTCTTCACACTCTCAATAGACGCCTTTTTATTAACATGTCGAGGACCAGGTGTGGGAGTACGTTTGACACTTTTTTTCGCTTTTCCTGTGGCTGTTGAAGTGTATCCTTCATATGTTCGCTCATCATTAAAGCCGACGCCTTTTCCAGCTGCGGAGGGGAAGTTCTCCTCTTTCGTTTCTTCCTCGCTGATACTAGAGGAGTCTTTGGCAATGGCATTGTTCGAGTCAGGGGAGCGGTTGCCTGACTCAGAAATTGAGGCACAAGCTGCCCTCTTGCTAAGGCTGGTGCGGCTGAGTGTGGTTGTCCAGTGGACCATCTCCTCCTCCTTAATGGTCAGACGAACTTTCATCTCCACCGTCATGCTGCCATCTTGATTCACGCGGAAAGACTTTTCAATGTCATCATCGTGAGGTACGATGCAGGTTTGATGCACGTTATCTTCCCTGCCAGTTCCGGACATCTCCATAGATGTGTGATGCTGATTGGCTTCTGCTTCAAACAGTCCATTGTGGGGATGCAGGTGGCCATTTTGAGACTTGTTTATCTGGTTCACAATATATCGCTCTGATGACACGGAGAAGTTCCTTGATCCTCGTCCGCTCGAGAAAGACTTTTTCTTCTCTGCTTTCAGAGGTGTTTGGAGAAGAGATGTGGGACAAAAAAGAAAGAAAAAATATCTTGGGTCACGTAAAGATTTTGCAGTAGTACTTCAAAGAATAGAATAGCAGAAATTATAATAATAATTTGCTTTCTTCACTCTCATATCTTTTTTTTGAAAAGGAATCCGGACAAAAAAAGAAATATACCATTTTTATTTTATACCATTGTTTTGGTATGGAAGTAAACAAGATACAACGTGAGATTACTCTGTGCTTTTTTAAGAGATTTGACACTTCAAGGAAAAGATGTTATAGATTCAAACTTACGTACAGACGAGAGAGGTATGAGAGTAACTGAATAGAATAACAAAACATAACATATTTTCGTTTCCCCGTGGCGTAAACTAACACTTACGTGCTCTAGGTTGCAACATTGATGGTTCAGCAGTTTCCACGAACATGGCCTGTGCCATCTGGCCTGTTCTGTGAAAACTATAGTTTGCTAATCTGAAAGGCTCGTTGCCCGCTGCCACAACAACTCCAGAGCACAAGATAAGAGCAGCAAGACCATCAACCTAAAAGAGAAGAAAAGAGATTGACATTCATCTTGGGAAACCGCAGATTTTCTTCATCTCAAGCATTATGAATGCATCACTTACTCTATTTGTGGCTACTCTAAATTATGCACTTCTGACCTTTTTCTTTGAAACTGACGATTTCAGTCTGTAATTTATATCCCTTAAAAACTGCTGAAAATTAGATCTTTTAATTTTTGCGTCATTCCATCTCAAATCAACACAGGTCTTCTGTTTGATCGTCTCAGATTTGCATATTTTACACACATTTTATGGTACAAAGGTTAAACATATATAACGAGTCCTGTAAAATTTTAGCTTTAAATATAAATTTTTTTTAAAGCAGACCATCAACCTACTTTCATGCCATCGGTGGCCATGTTTGAACACAAATATCTCAAAAATCATTAAAGATAAAAGCCTAAAATTTTCACTCTTTTTTTCTTACCATCAAAATCAATCAGGATTTGTAACAGATACATCAAAATAATCTCTAATGACACACAGTGATGTGTATATTTTTCATTTTCAAGACCTGAGTAACTCAATTTAAATATTTCTTGGCAAATAATCCTTTAATTAAAAAAACAAAACAAAAAACATTTAAACTAAAAGACTTTATCCTCATCATCTCAAAGGTACTGAGAGAATTAATTTGGTACGTTAAATGTCAATGGAATAATCGGATGTTTGAGTATCTACGATTGCGTGACAACTGAGAAGACTCCACTGATCACCTGATCACCTGACCTTGTGTCATGGTTTAAAGGTCTGGCAGAAGCCCAAGTTGCTTCGTCCAACACAAACACAAGAGTAAAAAGTCAACCTTAAACATGTAATTAGACTGAAAAAATGTGGATAACCACTTTGTAGATTTGTTTATATCTGTCTGTCTGTAGCTTTTTTTTTTCCATCCTTGTTTTGTGCCATGCAGACACACCTTTGCTTAACATAGACTGAGGTGTCTTTGGAAAGAAAGTAATACACTTACTGCTATACTTAGAAAGTATAGTAAGTGGAAAACACAGGTCTCACACAGCAGGGAGCCAATTTAAAATTCACAAAAACATTGCTCCTTTTAAACCCACATAGACAATGAAAAATGCATTTCCAAGTTCTAAGCCTATGTGCTTGTGTTATTTTTGGCTGTTATAGTTAAATATTCTAACCATCAAATTCTATCTCCTTTCTCTTCTCATAAAACTTTCTTTTATAAATCACCTAAAATCCTGAGGCAATTGCACAAATTTATTTTCACTGATTGCAGAGTAAGATTAAAACGAAATGTAACTGCACTACATTTACTTAAAAGAAAAACACCCTACATTTGTCGGTATCTAGCTGAGAACAATACTAGTAGGTGCATAGCTGGATCTGTTTCTATCCAAACACACACCTTTAGACAGATTTTTTCCTCGCTGAGCTCCTGATCTAACAATGTGGGTGAGGAAGGTGTGGGTGGAGGGAGACACCTCTGTGGCTCCAGTAGAATGAACTGTGCTCTGTAAAACTCATGAGTGATCCAGTATTTCAGAGATTTAAATCCCTCCATCCCTTTTGTTCAGAAATATATGAGCAAAAACATCTGGTTTGTAAAGGATAAAGACTGAAAACGTGGACAAACAGCAACATGTAACACTGATGGCATAAAGATTTATTTTGGAAATTTTACCCATTTCACAGGACTAGTGATGACTCCTATTTTCAGTTTACCAAGAACTTACTCTTCTGCCATCTGTAGAGTAGAGTTTCAGCACTGGGAACTGCAGGATCTGCGATAGGTAATCCAGCAATGCATCAAATGTTGGAGCTGTTCTTCTCTGCAAAACAATTGTGCGTTTAACACTTGGATCCCTGTTCTTGATGACCATAAGCCTCTTTGGTGTCCGTACTGCCACCCTTTCAGTGACCTTTGCTGGCCTAATGGCTTCATTCTTGCTGCCAAACTGACCAAATCGGAGTCCTTGACGCCGCCGCCGTCGCCCTGCACTGAGCGGTCTGGTAGTATTCCAAGGTACCTGCCGCCGGTTCACTTCATCCAGGTTTAGTGGCTTCACCCGTTTCTGGTCAGAACACACATAAGCACCCCCATCATGTAAGTCATCTAATGCCTTAACAAGGTGAGTCCCCCGGGGTGTGGTGATAGTCCTCACTCCAAATGCCAGAGGCACTTTCTTGGAAAGAACATCCAGTAGAGCGTCAAAGGTCTTAAAGGTGCGGGCATTGATGACCATTCGATGCCCACCGAACTGATAGTCACCGCTTTTATAGAAACATACTCTTTTAGAAGCTGAAGGGTCAGAGGAGAGCTGCAGGGGTCGGGAGGGTAAGGTCTGCCCACTCCCAGAGGACAGTCCCTGGATAGGGGGCTCCTGGATAGGTGTACTGCTCATACTGTCTGGAGGGAACTGAAAAGAGAACAGAGAGGCCATTTCAGTGTAGTGACAGTCGCTTTTATCCATTTTTTCTCTCTAATTTGATGAAACCAAGATATATAAAAGTTGCTTATAATATAGACAATAAGAGAAATAATACAATAATAATAGGGAAATTGCACTTTCGGCTTAGTGCAAAGGAGATTAGCTGTTTTTGTGAAAAATAATGAAAAAATAAAATAAATGAATATCAGACTACCACAAACCATTTTCCTTAGCATTATCTCAGTGTGTAGGTTTTAGGATGCATTTACATTATCATGAGTGAAATGTACATAAATATGGCTGCAGAATATAATCATTTTTCCTGAGCAAATACCGTAATCCACTACAGAGAAAGCTTTTTACCTTTAATGTAAGGTGAACAAGGTAATAGAAACACTTCTGGTTATACTGCAACACAGTTCAGTATCATAAACTACATCCTAAACTTTCATAAATGTTACAGGACAGTTAGCCTGAATTGCATTTAGCTAAGTGTACCCAATAAACTGGCAACTTTATTTAGATTATATTAATATGATAATACAATATAAAAAATTGCATATTATAAGTCAACATAAACATCATCTACAGTTAAAAAAAAAAAAAAAAGACACATTGAAAGAGCACCATTTGTACTTCAGAGCCTTTGTTGTTCTCATCAATAGAAGATAAATATATTAGTGTACAGTAAAGATAGCATGGAAACGATGATGAATTCATAACTTATAAACTAGTAACCAAACACCAGTATTGTGATCAGCAAGTCAAAGTGAACGTAAACACAGGCCCTTCACACCCCGAGCCCATAAACTAGATCAGACAACCCATTTGTAACACATTAAAATGACTGACTGGATAAGCAAACATGTCGATAGATGAAACAAACAAAATCTTACCGGATAGTTCACATTTTACCCTAATAGTAACAGCTAAAAGAACAGAAAGCGTGTATCTGTTGCTCCTCCGAGCGCTGGTCAAAGCCTCTCAGCAGCGTTCGAGGGCTATTTTAGGACGTGCAACATCATGGCCAATTTGCCTAATCTTTGCTCACACTTAATCAGCACATAAGGCAGCAAAAAAGCAAAAACACGCAGGGAGTGTACCACAGAGGACTAGAAAAGAATGCTTTTATTTGTAAGGACGTAAATAAATTATTATGTTCTTGTATTTTTTGAGAAAGTGTGGTATATACATGTATATATTTTTCGAATAGCTTATTTTGTATTATTTCCAGTAGGAAATCTCCATTTACAATACAGAAATGATCTAATTGGCCATATTTACCGGCGATAAGGTTTTCTCAGCCTTATTGGCCATAAATACCTCATCTCTCCTTTTCCTTATTTGCACTTAAAGACAAAGTAATAAATATTGGGTGACTCAGAGAAGGGTCTAGTAAGTACCAAAATAAGAAATAAATGAAGAAGATGGTGGTGAAAGTCCATGAAAGTATACCTGTTTTCCAGTTCAAATGATATTAGTAAGTGTTTGCCTCTTCCAACAGATACCACAGGTGGCTTGGACTATTTCTAATTTGCAAGCAGTCTGTCTAATCAGATTTGAGAGGTCTTCGCCTAATAGGGATTAGGTTAAAGATTTTGCGCACTGCTGACAGCGTGAGGTAGAATAAAGTCTTTAGAGAGCACTTTTACCTCACAGCAGGTATTGAAAATCCACCATCAGGACATATGATGCATCAGTATTTGGAGTTCATGCAGTTCGTGTAGCAGGGCTTTAGTAAATAAACAAGAAAGTGGGGAAATCTGTAGCATTGTATCTACACTTGGATGGGGCAATTCATCCAAATGCATGTTGTGGATTTTGAATTTTGGCCGTTTGGAGAGTAGCTAATGTTCGAGCACATACATCAGGAGTCGAGAGCTGTGTCACTGTACTACAGTTCCCATACGGTATGTCAATTCCTAACTGGCCCCGACTGAATAAAAGGCATTCATATCTCCTGCTAATGTGTACCATCCTAGAAGATGGTGACAGTGGGGGTGAAGAAAGGACCTGTGTAAGTCGCCAGGATTAATCCATTACATTTTTTGTGTAAATAAATGTAAATAAGTATAATTATTTTTCCTTACCTCATTTCTCTTGCAAACTACATGGCTCTTAGCACTAACTTTAGCATTTTAACCTCTCTTTGCTATATACTCTACATTGTATGTACTGTAGCTACCAGTGTATTGCACTTTCTCTGTTAAATTATTCAAAGTGTTTGCAGTGTTTGCCTAACCTTCAGTCATTAGGTGGTAATGTCACATGCTGGTATCTTTGGATTACTAAGATCCAAATTAGCAAGTCAGTCGTGTCACAGTGTAAGATCAACAGTCTGCCATCACTGTGGCCTGGATTGTGGTCCTCAAAGGTTACAAGTTTGAACCACACAACAGTTGTGCCTTCTTCAAAAGCCCGAGTCCAACTAATAATTCCTTCAGAAAAACAGGGGCTCTTTCATGAACTTTTAATTACACTCAGTAATACATTATTAACCACTGCTTGGGGCAAATCTAATAGATATTGTATATTTTAACCGCTTGACAAGATGTCAGCATCTGTGTTTTCACATGAACTTAAACTCCCAAACCCCAGCTTACAATGAAGCCATGACACCACCACTCTGCATGTCCACTTAGTCCAGCAAACTGTGACATTTTTTTTTATACCTCTGCAGTGGTGACAGATGTGGCCAAAGGTCTTCATAATGTCAGGGTGCCTGTCTGTCTGTCACATTATCCTGTAAATTATTTATTTCAGTCCTTTCCTAACTTTTAAATAAAATATTCCTCATATTGTATCCTATCCCTTGAAGGAATTTGTACAAACACATACTTAAGGACTTAAGGATGAACAAGCTGGATCTTTCTGATTTTTTTGTCTGCTTTTTTTATGCCAAATGTCAAATTCACCTGGTTTCACACATATGTCTAATAGGATAACATCATTACATTTTATATCCAAAAGGTCAGAGGCCAACTTTCTTTTCTGATCTATTAGAATGAGCTTTGTTGACCAAATATGAACACATGCAATCAGTCAGTAAACTTACACACTGGTAAAGCAGGGCAGTGAAACTGAAAAATATGAAGTCCAGTTAAAAATATAGCCTAGGTGGGCTCCACAATAGCTCTACAATAGATGTCCAGGGTGTGCCTTGCCTCCTGGACAATGGCAGCTGTCTTGTTTAACTTTAGTTTTTTAGCTTGAACTGAGTTTCTGATGCCAGTAATATACAGTAATATATATGTCAGTAACATATTATTATTATTATTATTATTATTATTATTATTATTATTATTATTATTAGTAGTAGTAGTATTATTAGTATTATTGGGGGAAAAAAACAATTTAACTAATTTAAACTGAGCTAAAACTATAAACATTTTTACACAATAAAAACTAAACTGAAACGAGCAAACCTGCTCTGGGAACTGAATGAGGTGAACTGCCTCAAAAACAAAACATCGAAACAAACAGAAAACAAACAAAAAAAACAAAACAAAACTAGAACTAACTAGAAAATACAAAACGATTACAACTTATGTATTGTGTAAGTTCTGGACGGTAACCTGTTATGTGACTGTTTATGTGAAAACATAAAGCAGGAGTGTTTAGGCTGTTGGTCAAGTTGGATTGTCTCCAATTGTGAACCTAGATCCGGGTGGCACTTTGGCGCTATCTAACAACAGGTCGCCATGCTGATTAAAAAAAGATCCAGGCTTTGTACGAAGATAAAAATGGCAGATGTTATAAAATATAGTTTTATCTCGGTTTTCGGAAAGTCTCTTCTTTGATTAAATTGACTAGGTGATAGCTGTTCTGGGATTTCAGGCTTCCAGAAGGTTGCGTCTCGATTGAGTTCCCTTGAGCTCATCGTGAATCTACTAGTCAGGTCTGCTGCGGTCGGTGTGCGGTCCCGGTCCGCCGACTAGCCGTCACTGCTGCTGCTTTCTGTTCAGTGGCGTGGTCTTTGTGGCAAATTTAGTTTCTGGTTTGCTTCTAATTCATTTGGACTTTACCAGCTCGGTCACCATGGGCAAAAAGGAAGAAGAGGAGGTCATCAGAATTGCGAAGAAGATCGATAAAATGGCGCAGAAGAAAAACGGGGTAAGACGTGTGTGAGGGAATGAATGCCGATCTGACTGATGGTGTAGCTAACATGAGCGCTAACTTGAAGATCCAGTCAGGATCGGGCTCGACGTATGCTAAATAACCCCAAAGTTGTCAACAAAAATTCTGCACTGTTGTGTTGTTCAGCTGACGATGGTTTACCGGTCCTTGCCCTCAGCAATTAGCTCCAAAGCTAACCTACCTGTTGTTATGACTAATGGGTTAGCCGCTAATTAGCTCCCTTGCGAGTCTGTTTATGTGAATGGGAGGTTTCTATGTTGCTAGGACTTAGCCACGTAGCATCCTACTAACCGCTGTCAGCTTTATGGCCTCGCAAGGCAATAATAAAATTCTAGATCTGGTCACTTTTAGCTAATTTAATGACTGAATATCAAATCGTTAAACAAATTAGAGTGATATTGTTCTGTTATCCTTCGGTTTAGGTTTCATTTTGGGGTTTGTTGGGGGAGGTTTCTTAGTAGCTAATTGGCTAACTGTTAGCTACCAAGCTGCCGCTCCTGTAGTCCAAGCATCCTTGCATAAACATAAACAAAGCTGCAGCTAATGATTATCCGTTAATCTGCTGATTATTTCCTCGATTAATAAACGGAACCTTAAAGTGTAAAAGATAATGTAATCAAAAGACTGTAGCAGTCCAATATACAATCTAGAATCCGTCAAAAAATGAAAGTCGGGAGATTGTAAGAGATTACCATCATAGTGTAAGGAAAGAGTTAGCTTCATAGTTTCAAGTCAATTGTGAAGTGATACTCCGCACAGAGCTTATAAATAGGAGCCTAAACGTCAGATAATATAGACAGATTACGTGTACGATGCCCAGCGTACATGATCACTGAAAATATCTTAAAATTACCCTATCCTGAAGTATAATTACACTAATCCAACGGCACATGAAAATAGTATGATTTTTCTTGTGCTGAATTAAAATTTAGAGGGGTGGTCTATTATTAAAAATGCCTACTATACAGAGTTTCTCCTCAAGAGCTGTTTTTCTTGTGTGTTGTGTGTGCAAAAGGAAGTGTATATTGGGATAAGCTCATATAGTCTGTCATTGAGTTCAAATACTACATTTTATGTTAAACGGGAATTTGGAAAAATGTGAGATTCAGTAAACTTCAGAAGTTTATACCCATAAAAAAGGTTTTGACCTTGGATCAATTTGTAGCTTGTATAACTTTCTTTTGTAAAATCTGTTATTTCTCAAAATAAGTAGGATAACATCAAATAAAATTAAAATGTCTTTGACCAATAACCCAACACATTTACATGATTTTGTTAATAGCAATTTGTCACTATGACTACTAAAATTTAGAGTGTGAAACCTCCAAAATTTTGTTAAAGCTTACCCTGTTCATAACCCTACTGTTTTCTGGATACACGCATGTTCTACATATTTTTGGTTTCTGTTTGAGTAAAATACCATAAAATTAGTTTTTCTACTATTTAACAATAACATATCTCATTTGTTATGCAAAGAAAATAGATTTCCATTAAGATTTATTATTATTATTATTATTATTATTATTATTATTGTTATTATTGTTATCATTATTATTATTCTGTTTTTTCCCAGTTGACTGAGAAACCAATTGTACATTTTTCTATCTGCTTAATATAAATACTTCAGTCTTAAATCCAAAATATGACACACCCCCCTTCACTTTGCTTTTGTTTGTTTAAATGGTAAATGGACAGTGTTCCTCTGGTGTTACTTGTAGTAATAATAATAAAGGCAATCTGTTGCACATGCTTCGATGAGATAACTCTAGCAGAGCTGGAGATCCAGCTACAGTCTTCGTTTAGCAAATGTCCTGCTCTGTCTCCTGCCTACCACATTTAACACATTTAATTTCAAAGACACATGAGGGGTAGTGCCCAAAGTCTGACCTGCACAGGCCAATCTGCTCAGTGTCTTCCTCAGTCAAACCAGTTACCACAATTGCTGCAGAAGCACCAAAATAATGTTAACTGAATAATTAACTTTGCACTGCAATTAGTCATATAGGTGGATATGTTTTTCATTAATGTACCTTATATTTAAATGGTATCAGAAGAATTTAGCCAATGGGGCACAGTGGCTTTACTTGGCAGGCCTGGACCTCCGATGATGTGACCCAGAAGATAAACACTGGTCACAATCACCAGGATGTGTCATCTTACTTTCTAAAAGCAGACAAGGCTGAAAGGCCAGTATCAGTTGTTTAGACTGTTGTATCTAAGAATTCCTAAATTATGTATAATCTGGAGTAGATTGAATTCAAAGAAGCTGCCGGTTTGAACAACATTTGTCTTTTAACTAGTCTTTTAACTAAAAGTGGCCAAAAGGTGTTTACAAATTTTTGCTCTTGGTGTTTGTGCCAGATGTGCAAATGTATCAGCAGTAACATGTGTATAGATCCTGTCATATTACTGAGACAGTGCAGAGTGATTAATGAGCTGCCATTAGCACAAGCTTCCATAACATAGCAGGATGTTCGAAGCACCACATTTTCCTTTTTTGTTTTACTATGTTTTCTTGTGGCTAAACACAGCTCTGGTCTTACTCATGTTGATGATAGAGCTGAGTAATCAGTTTAGAGCAAAAGAAAAAAAAGTGTGTTGTGGTCTAAATGATCATCCTTCCTTTTTATTCTGCAGGCTGGAGCTTTGGATCTCTTGAAGGAGCTGCGCAGTATCCCCATGACTCTGGAGCTGCTGCAGGTATCTTGGTCATGTGTTCTCTGGCTTTGTCCTGGACACAGGCAGCGCGAAACCCAGATGCTCTGACACAATGTCTTTTCCACAGTCTACCAGAATCGGGATGTCCGTTAATGCCATCCGTAAACAAAGCACAGATGAGGAGGTTACATCTCTTGCAAAATCCTTGATCAAGTCATGGAAGAAGCTTTTGGGTAATTATTATTTTTGTCTTATGTTTACTTCAGGCTGTGCAAAATTGCTTCTATAATGTACTTGGAGATATCTTTTGCATGTCTAAAGCTGTTAGGCATGCTTGTTTCAACGCCTATCGATCTTCATGAAACCGAGCCAATTTTGAATTTTTTCCCCCTTATTTTACTGTAACACATTGCACTCTGCCGGGTACACCAGCTGTCAAAAATGTCCTCTTGTTCTTTTTATAAATTGCTGACACCAATTCTCAACCCACGGAGTTGTGAGTAAGTGAGCTGTTCAGCAGCACAAACAAATGAACAGCAGCCAGCAGTTTGAGTGAAGATTTGAGTAAAGACAAGCATCAGCCAGAGAAGATTAGAGAGAAGAGATGTTTTTATTGAGGTGTAAAATAGACATAATACTTATTCTTTTTCTAAATGCCTAAAGAGTTTGTGGTTTGTAAAGTGAAATCAATACCGCTGCAGGGGATTAAATGTGTCTTTTCTATTATAATTGGATTTATACATAAATCTGGATTTCTCTTTGAGTTTCACTGTTGTTTGTTTATTATCCGTTTAGAATGTCATAATGATTATTGATACTTATGCCACTCATATTTACAGTCTATTTCCCAGCCTTATGTTTACGCTTTAAGGGAAATTACAAAGTAATATTAATTTTGTTTAATCTGGCTTGATTCCTCCATCCTTATTGCATACCTTTGCTCTTGCTCAGCTTAAGGCCCTTTCCCATCGGATGCGGCATGCGCATCGCTGTGCACTGCAACCCATTCATTTCTATTGTGTGTGCCGTGCAATAACAGTTTCCGGCTGCAAAAACCAAGGCACGCCAGTACTTGCACATGCCATGGTCAAAGTTTGACTGCAGCGCGCCGTGATGTTTCTATTGGTTGTGTGAACGACCAGTAGAAATGAAGCCTACTGCTGCGCCAGTTCAACCACACGACACAACCACACAAATTTTGGGTTCTTTGCTGTAGTTAGCGGTGAATGCAGCCCATGCTGCGTCCGATGTGAAAGGCCCCTTATGTTTTATGGCTGGCTGCATTTGTGGTCAAGGGCATGAATGTGATGGTAATTTGGGGCTTTTAGTGAGTTCTTTGAACTTTTCTTTTTCTTATTTCTTTTTAATGAGAAAAATCAAAAACAAACAAAACAAAAAAAACCCCAAGAATTGTGTGTAAAAGTTTGAATTTATTTTGGATTTTCTTTCATCCACATAGGGTCAAAACACATAGGGTCAAATACAGCCTCAAATATATACATACACTTAAATCTTCTAAAACATGCTGAAGCTTCTGCAATGTCTTTTTAATTTGAAAAGGCCTATAGTGATCATGATTGATTGGACACTCATAACTACAACTGGTAGTGTGTCTTTGCCAGCATAAAAAGGATTTGTTTTACAGGACTCGTCAGACTCTGCAATACTCAAAACAAACTCCAAGGAATTCAGTGAAGATATAAGAAGGAGATTTGTAGATTTACTCAAGCTGGGAAAGTCTCCTCTAAACAACAACAGGTTCTAAGAGTTTCAGTTCAAATAATTTTATGAAAGTACAATTTATTCAAATACCACTTTGCCAAGGTCTGGAAATACACTCAAACTGTGACCCTCAGATGAGAGGCAATTTGTTAGGATGTAAAAGAACAACTCAAGAACCACCAAGCCTCAAGCATGCCTTGGAAACTGCTGGAAACACCAGTGTGTTCACTCCAAAGTGAAGCAAGTTTTACATCTCCGTGGACTGAGAACGTGAAAACAAAGAAAGAAGCAACTGCTCAAGCAAGCATCGTGGTGGTGGCATTATGCTCTGGGGCATAATGCCACAGTAGCTGTCAGTGCTACTGTTACATTGCACAAAGTTGATGGCATAATTATGAAGCAGAACTGCCTCCAAAATTTGCAACTTTACCCCAAATCAACAGCTTTATGGTTGAAACCTGGACACAGTTGGGTGTTCCATCAGGACAGTGAACCCAAAAACACATAACAACTGGTTTTTGGGATGGATAAAGCAGGCTAACATTAAGCTCCTGGAATGGCCTTCCCTTCACCTCTCACTTCCTTGATTCTGATGCCTTCTTAATTCTTCTCACTCATTCTCCAGATGAGCCAGGAGCTGGAGATAAAGCTTCAGAGGAGAAGAGGAAAGAACAATCAACGCCTGTCGTCTCTCCTTCACAAGGAAGCCCAGAGGCAAAAGAAGAAAGGTAATAAGGAAAACTTTTTTTTTCCCTAATGCACGCTTTTAGCAATGCTCTCCATTTTAGTGTTCACCTGGAATACATCTTTCATACTTAGGAGTTGGAGAAGATATAAACCAAGCCTCAGCTAAGCTAGTGTACTCATAGTTCAAGCCTTGAGCCTGGATAAATGGGAGAGTTGCCTCAGGAAGGGCATCTGGTGTAAAGTCAGCATCAAATCAGACATGCAGATCCATCCACTGTGGTGACTCCTTGGGAAACAAGTTAGGAGCTGAAAGCACCAACTATATCTACTGCTTCTTAGTGTGTTTTGCTTCCTAACTGATTATGACACTTCTTATTGGTCCTATAGCAGCTCCAGCAGCAATTCCAGCAGCAAGAGTGAACCCAGTGAAGTTGCTTCCAACACATTAATCAACACCTTTCCTCGTGCCCCGAGCACCTCTGACTCCATCAGGATTAAGTGCAGAGAGATGCTAGCAAGCGCTCTGCAGACTGGAGGTAATCTGAAACTTTAATATGACAAACTTTCCACTGCACTTATCTGTAATTGTGTTTGCTTACTCTTTGTTTTTGTCCACTGCCTGATGCTTTTTCCTTTACAGATGATTATATCGCTATTGGTGCTGATTGTGACGAACTTGGAGCACAGATTGAAGAATATATCCTTTACGTTATAATAATGTATACTTTATTGATCCCCGTGGGGAAATTACTCTCTCTGCATTTGACCCATTCAAGCAGTGGGCAGCCACTGCTTCACTGAGTCGGAGGACGGTACCTTGCTCAGGGGTACCTCAGGGTAGCCGTTCAGTGGATTAGAACCCCCGACCTTCCAATTATGGGGGTGACCACGCTACCTACTGAGCTATGCCTGCCCTCTTATTGAACTCTTTAGAAGCAGAGTTTTGTTATTTCATGATGTTCTGGATATTGCTACTGTCTTCTCAGTGTCTGTTGTGTATTTTGGTGCTGGTGATATAAATGAGCACATTGTGCCTTTCATCTTTTGAATCACTTGTTTTGTCTGAACACTAGCACCCTTTAATTATAGCGTGTTACACAAATAAAGAGACATTGGAGAACCTAAAACAAAGAACGGTAGGCATGCTTGATAAATGACTACATTAACCATTCTAATAATCGACTAGAAGCATCAGCACTAATCCACCTGAAAGGCCGGGGATTTCTTTTTGTTATTATTATATAAATTCATTGGTAAAGTTGAATTCTTTGACCTGCAATTACGCATCTTTCAAGAGTTTAAGAACACAGACATGAAATATAAGAACCGCGTGAGGAGCCGAATCTCAAATCTGAAGGATATGAAGAACCCAAATTTAAGGAGGACCGTGCTGTGCGGGAGCGTAACCCCTGAGCGGATGGCTAAGATGACCGCAGAGGTGTGTGAGCTGTTGATGGCGCAATCTCAAGAGACAGACAGTGCCCTTAGTAATTGTCATTTATTATATATTTCGCTCTCTCGTGACAGCAGATTTGGTTTACTTAAACACTTATTGGCACTTTTTCTTTCTTATTTTTCCCTCGCTGTAGGAAATGGCCAGTGATGAGCTGAAGGAAATGAGGAAGAATTTGACCAAAGAGGCTGTCAGGGACCACCAGATGGCCACCACTGGGGGCACTCAGACTGATCTGTTCACCTGCGGCAAATGCAAGGGAAAGAGCTGCACCTACACACAGGTATGGATATGCAGGCTGCCTATAGAGGTCTTTGTGGAGGTTGTAGTTATTTAATTTGTTCAGAAAATGTGAAATCTGATAAAGCCATGTATATTGGTAATGATAGAGCATACGCTGATTTAGTAGTCTGATTTTAAGTGACCTTCTTTTTCCGTTTTCTTTCCCAGGTTCAAACTCGCAGTGCTGATGAGCCAATGACCACGTTTGTCTTCTGCAATGAATGCGGAAATAGATGGAAGGTATGTGCCCTAATGCAGGTTTTGTTGAGTCAGTCTTGGAATGCATTAGCCTGTAGACTTCCATCATCCATCAGACTTAAACTTCAGCGATAGAAGTTTAGATAGCGCACTAAGCTTGTCTACAGCAGAGATGTACCAGTTGTGGAACCATTCAAATGGTTAAAGATACAGTTTGGCAGATGCCTAAAAAATATTTTATTTGTTTTGTTCCATCTTTTGGGTCACAGAAACAGAGTAGCTGTCTTTTGGTGTTAAATTAGCAAAAACATTTATTTACAAATTTACACTTTTAACCCTCAGTCCTGCATATGTTATTAGTGTAATACAGGTTTGGGGTATATTAGAAATTAAGTCTTCCCAAGTTCTTGGTCTCAAATTATATTGATATTTTTCCTTTAAAAGAAAGGGGATGAAAGATATTTTATTATGTTAGCCAGTTAGAAATGATTAAAGAAACCATTTATCTGTTTGTCAGGTACCTTTAGAAAAATGGCTAACTGATGCCACATTCAGGCTCATGTTGATTAAAATCTAAAAGGGCCTGTTTGTAGAGGTCAGACCCTCAGCCGACCATCCATGGGAGTAGATTTTCCATGACTGCGGGGTCTGCAACAACCGCACTTGCTCGATGTGTACGTTAATTGAATGTGTGATACTGACACAGTGCACACATATCTGGTGTGTGTAAAGCTGTTGTTGCTTTTATTGCAATTTGTTCCTCTAAATGTATGCGTATGGTGCCCTCTGCTCTATTTATCTATTTATTCATTTATTTTTTAAATAAACAAATGCCATGACCAAGAAGAAGACTCATGACTCTGCCTTCTACCTACTTGGTTGTAACTTGAAGATCAGTGTTGCAAAAACAAAAAATCCTATCCTATCCCATGATTTTTTTATTTTTTTATTTGATCATTTTTATTATTATAATTCTTTTTTTTGTCCTAGTTCTGCTGAATCTGCGGGCATCATCCACGGCACTCCAACAAGTAGCAAAATTCCTGGACCAGATTCTGTCTATCTGCAACAGATTGGGGCTTTCTATTCTGTGGTACATGGTACACAACATGCCATACAAAGATGCCACTGCGGTTACTGTTTAAGTAAATATCTTGTTAATAGATTGAGCTCATTGTCGGTTCCCTCAATGCCTTCCCCTAAAAATTCTTTTACTATCGTTATTAGTTGTTTCTCACCGTCAGATATATGCGATGGATCTTATCTCATGCTCTTTTATCTGCATTTTTTATATGTAGTTTTAACACTTTGGACAATGTTGTTTTGCTTCCCCCTCACAACATTGCATTGTTTTATTTAATTTCCCAATAAAGTGTAATCCATTTGATTAAAAAGAGCTGCTTTTCATTAGCTGTCTTTTATGATGGGTTTTCAGTCTCTTCTGGTTATTTAAATCTTTAAAATTATACTAAGCAGGTCGGATCTGAGAGAACAAACATCTTCTGTGTGTGTGCGCGCGTGTGTGTGTTTGTGCGTGTTACAGAGTATACATTTGTAATTGATGGAATATTCATCACATCAAAGCGAATGCTGATGTATGCATATTAATCCATCCAGGGACAGGATAATATCGTTGGCTGGAGCAGGGAAGATGCACCAATTGTTTTCTGCTTCCTCCAGGATTTTTTTTTTTTTTTTTTTTTTTTTGAAATAGCCAGGTGCAACCACTTTATGTTGATGGGCTGTTCTGCTGCTTCACCACCACCACACAAACTGAACAGTAATACAAGATTAAGATTTTTTTTTTATTATTCATTGAAAAGGGCTAAAACTGAGGAAGGCCTGGTGGTAGACATTACACTTCTCTGTATGTTTTATCTCACCTTCTTATTTATTTTTTAATTGAACCTTTGTTGAAACATTTTTTATTGTGAATTCAATGGCCATTTTTATGAAAGAAGCTCCCTGTATAAAATTCAGACACAGCAAAATATTCCTATATAGTTACAATTAAAATTTAGACAGTGAATTTTAAATCAAACTGTCAATGTGTGAGTTAAGTAGAATTTATCCTATTTATTTAATTAAATTGGTTTAACAGAGTGTTGCATATTTGTACCTGTCAAACTGTGTTACCTTTGTACCTAAAGATAGAATTTAAAATTGGTTCTATGCTAGGTTGTCTGTTATGTGTAGACACAACAACACAACACTGGTTCATCTCTTGCTTTTATGTTTCACAGATAAGGGTTAAGTGGCTTGACAAACAAACAAAACAAAAACTAAAAAGATAGTAAAAAGCAGCTAATTCTCAAAGAGAAACTTTAAAAGACCTTCAGGGAAAAAATAAAAATAATAATAATAAAAAAATAATATATAATAATAATAATAATAATAATATAATATAATATAATATAATATAATATAATAATAATAATATAATAATAAAATAGATATATATATTATACAGTCTGAAGGAAAATATAAAGAAATTAGATACGGCTCAAGACTTTTGCACAGTGCTGTGAAAGAGTAAACTTTTCAAAGTTTATAAAGCATTTCAAAATAGTGTGGTACACGAGTAACTACATATTGCTACAATCCTCTGTGCACTTAAGATAAACTGTTTTTGCCAAAAGCTCTCACCAAGTTTAATCCTAATTGACATGTTGTGCTCATGTGAATATTACCGTTTATTTCAGGGAGTTCACAGAATTCATTACTTTTGATTTTAAATGTTCTTAATTAGGATTTCACCTGATCGGTGTTATTTTTAAAAGAAATGTCTCCCAACAGAATCATGAATTTAAAATGCTCAAACTTACACAGGGGCAGATGTACTGAAAGAATTCTTCCATTCCTATCAGTGAACTAACTGAGTTGGTTGAATTTGCTGTTAGGACATTATTAAAGTCGTTTCCTGACACATTTTACTAATATTGGTGTCATGCGGTTTGCTGATTAAATCATTCCAGAGTCAGTAAAATTATTGTGCTTTATTTTATCTTAATCGAAATGCCCACAAGTCATTATTTTCTCGGAGAGTAGCAGAAAAAAAAAAATAAAATCAACCATTTACTGTAAACATTCACATTATTTGTATTTTTTTTAAAAATGTATTCTTCAGTAAACTCAGCGCAAAATAACACATTTCATATAGTAAACAGAAAAGAAAGAAACATTTATAGGCATCACTCCAAACCACTGGCTTAGATTGTGTTTTGAGGTTGATCCGCGCGGTGAACCCATCAGCTCAGATTGCACGCAGGTTGGTAAGAAGTTCAGATCAACCGGCCCGTCCACCGATCTTTGTTTGACATGTGCTGTCGTCAGCCTCTGCCCTACCAAAGTGAACTGATGTAGTCACGACTAAGAAATCAAGACAAAACACGTAATAATTTGGCCAATGAAAGGGACAATTTCCAGTAAACTGACTTCACGCTCCAGTAACCACGCTTATGGCAAGCGCTTGAAAGCAACCGTTGCCCATGAGAAAGATGTCGTAAAACTGAATGTCAAGGCACTTCCCCATGTGAGGATCTTGTCTTTGAGTGACACGTTTGTGAGGCAACAAAGTAATTCAACTAAAACTATTAGAGTACATAAAAGTATTAAACACTTGGCAACTCCAATTTTACTCAGTGAAACACTCTCGATAAAACATATGAGCACAGTTTACATGGTAGCTTTGGTGTTGCTGCTAACCTGGCCTGAAACCTACTGTCACTGATAATCATATGTCAAATTATATATCATAGACGAGCTATGTTTCTTAAATAGTGATTTTTTTGTTTTTTTGGAATTTCAGAGTATATTCCAGAAGGTTCCCTAGAAATGACTTGGAATAAAGTCTAATTAGCCCGAGAAGAAGGTCAAATAAATACGAGCAAATATTTAAGCGGAAATTGAGAATGAAAAGCTTTACATTTAAAATTTGAGAACATCATAAATCTTCTTACTCTCAGCGTGAAAACAGAATCCATTCCAGCTGTTTAGGTCTTACAACAATATGAATTCATATTTATTTGGGTTTAAATGATGGAATAATTTTCCTTATATTTAGTCTCAAATTAGAGTATCTTCAAGGAAACCTTCTGGAACATTATTAGGAAATTACAGACCTATAACACAGAGCCATATACTCTTTAAAAATAACATTATTTAAATTTTTTTGACAGCTTAGTAGAGTTTGGTCCATCACAGGACTTAAATATGATTTGTACTTGTTTTTCTGTATTGTTTGTATACATCAATAAATAAAAAATACTTCATCTGGTAAATAGAATTACTTATGTCACACTTGTAAAACTATAATAAACCTATGAGGTGTGCAGTGAGTAACACTTGAATTCAAATAAACATCTTAGACAGGCAATCGTTTGTGGTTAAGCTCAAGTAACAAAAGTTAAAACACCCTTCCATCATTGATTTAAGTTTCTTAAGGAAACGAATTGCACGCCGTGACAAGAGCTGTTGTCACTTTCTGTTACTTCACTGATCACCACGCTTACAGTATTTCTCAATCACGCACAGGTTCTACATGAACTGGAGTTGCCAAGTCGCTGTCACAGGTACTGAAGTGTGAGGTTACGTGACCAAACGGGGTGAAACCAAGGTAAAATCAGTACAGTACCCCACAAAGCTGCCTGCAAGTAGAGCTAACGTGTAGCCTTTGACTTGAGCTTTGATTTTTGTACGCAGTAAATAGAACCAGGCGTTTCCACATAAAATACCCACAATTCCATTTTTACTATTTACAAACTCATAAATATATAGTCTACAGTAGGAATCATTTTCCCCCCAAACGATCATACAAAAAACAACAGACCATAAAAAACTCTGAACACAAATAAAATAGATTATTTCTATCAAAAGAAAGAAAAAGAAAAACAAAAGAATTAAAATGTATTCATATTCCTTTGGAGTGTTTTGCTTTGTTGATCTGTAGCAGTACTTGTGATGTCAAGCCCTCGGGAGATTTTAAGACCTGAGTGTCTTCAGTCAGGTGCAGATCACAATAGCGCTGAGATCCCTGGGAGGGGACAGGCCCGAGGCCTGATTCATGTAATCCTACACTGAACATACAAAGAAAAAAATTTAAAAAAGGGGGTAAGGACTGGGAGAGGGGTAAAGAGAGTTAAAAGATCACAGGTTATCACCACCCTAAGATTCAGGGGACTGCTCTGACAGGGTGTTGAGCAGGTTTTTGTAGGCTGGGGAGTTCATGTAGCGGGGATACGAGTCTCTTTGCATTAGTGTGTAGATCTGCAGCTGGGCATCGTCGAAGGTGTGCGATGTGGGCTCCAGCATGTTCCTGTTAATCGTCTCGCGCACACGGGAGTCGAGGCTCACCTGGGAGTCGAGAGAATAGCCCATTAGGGAAGAACAGCGTGTGCTCTTTTGGTGCGACAAAAACTTGAGAAATGTTACTGTTTGCTTCACGACTGAAAATTTGATAACAATCTGAAAGCTAATAGACTGTATAGAAAAGATGGACCAGGGCTCTGTGCAGTCACTCACTGAAGCCTCCAGTGGAGCCTTTTGGCTGTCACCATCTAGCAGGCTTATTCAAGGCATGGATCACACCAGTAAAACCAAGGAGACTTTACAATCACACAGTAGTGGCTTATTGTTCTGTATTCTCTGTATTGATATTTTTCCCCAGTGAGACCAAAATGAACCTGTTCCATCTAAACTAGTGATTAAGAGTGGAAGTGCATTAAGAAAGTGTCCAAACAGAAAGAAAGAAATAGGGCTACATCCATCTTTTATATACAGTTTTTGAACTGGTTAACTTAGCTTTGCACAAAGACTGGAGTCAAGGGGAAATGGCTAACCTTTGTCGAACGCTAACAGTTTATATCACTAGATGTTTAAAGCTCACTATGTAAGGAGTGTGCTGCTGTTTCTAGATGTTTCTAGACACAGCAGCACACTCCCCGCACCCTCACACTCACACATACTTTCAGTATTTGTTCGAACAGGTCGCTAAATTTTGTAAAACAATGAAATCAAACCTCTCTGACCTCTTTAGGTGATAGAATGGAGATGTAGTCTTCGTAGATGACCCGAGCCTTCTCCTCTATCATACTCTTATTGGTCTCTTTCCTGAACTCCTCACAGGCTAGCCAGAAAAGCATGTTCTCCTCGCTGAACTCAGTGCGAAGAAACTGTCGAAAAGAGTTTCTCCCCGCTGGACAGCACATCAGCTTGTCAAACGACTGCCCCCATGAGCGCACCTCCTCCAACGTGGGCTTAGGACTGTGCAGAATAAGCGAGAGAATGCCTTTAGCCAAGAGGATGCATTTAACTACAAAAAAAAAATCAAAACACATTTTTGTACAGTGATATAAGCTGACCAGTCTTCACAGTCTGTGGTCCCTTCCTTGACGTCATAAGATGCCTTTCGGTTCCTATCATCTCGATCTTCATTCCTAATGGTAACACAGACATATAAACATACTTGGTGTGCGAAATAAGAATTTTATACCATTACAGTTACTATGAATACATTTAGCTTTCCTCCATTTTATTTGCAGGTGTGCTTACAAAGGAGCTCTTTATTAGTATATTTATTAATCATACAAATACATCAATAATTTATATGAAGTGTAAGTTAAATGTAGTACAATATATTCGACCTTTAAAGTCATGCACAAGTCCGCGCAGAGTGAATGTGTGTATGAAATCAAGTAATGATTATTTCTACTGTGTATGGCACGTCATAATGTGTCTTCTAGGCCAAAGTGTGTATTCATGTAGCTTGATTTACTTAACCAACAGCCGTAATCACAAACATGTAAAGTTAACTATAATGAGAAGAAGCTGAGACCAATAATTGTCATTTTTGCTTGAAAACCAACTTTGTAATTTGCTGTATGCACTCTCTCTGTATGTACGCATTTAACCACCGTTTTTTAAATCGTGTGAGTGTGCTCGATGTTATATGGCCGCACTGATATCTTTGGACATGAAGCATTGCAACTGCTTTCCAAGTACTGGACGCTTCATGGGCAGCAACTAAATAGTGTCATGATAAATGATTGACAGATGAGCTCCCTCCTAGCCTCCTACAACGGCACAAACACCAAGCGGAAACTGACTGGACAAACGCCTCTCGTGGGCTGTCCACTCCTGGGTTTTAAATCAAAGCCAGCATGGCGGTGCTTTTGCAAACTGTCTCTTATATAATGAAAATAGTTCACTTAATGGTGTTTCCAAATAGGGGTGCAGATTTATCTCAGTGGGTTAAGCAGGAGACACGTATGGTGTAAGACTAATGCAGAAGACCTGGGTTTGAATCCACCCTGAGGCCACTGTCCTTTTCTTCACTGTCCTATCAGAGAAAGGTTAAAAAGCCTCACAAAAAAAAGTTTGTTTCCCCCCAAAAATATTTGAGGTTCAGTTGTAAGTTTAAAAGTTTCTTGCAACTTTAGCCATATGTCAGCATCGTTTAAATATGCTCTCTGTACTGTACTCAATTACAGAAAATTACAGAGTCAAATATATATTTGCCAACTACTTTGATTTTTACTCCAACTCTAAATTTCCAGTAACACTACAGAAATCAAGACAATTAATGGGCTTATTAAAACTGTGACAGTGTGCCTAGCAGATGCACTCCCTGCATGATCTTTAGTTCATTGTAGTCACGGTGCTGCTAGACACAGATTCGCAAAAAAAAGAAAAAATGTCAAGCCCATGAAACACAAGCTGAATCCTGCGGTTAAGACACGGTAGCTGAGAGTGTCCTGCCTTGTGTGCAATAATGTCGGCCATGTTTGTGCCACAATCGGTGATTTCTCGGTTGGGGAAACACCTACCAGGAACAGCTACAGCAGCAACACCAGCAGAAGCAACATGCATTCGAGCCCCGTGGGTTAGCCTGGCCCGGCTGGTCCTGCTGGGCCGGTGCAGTTCCCCCCGCTGCCGACTCCTGCTGCACCGACATCTGCCTCTTTCGCATCTCCATCCGCTCTGATCCCATGGGCTATAGACAGAGGGGAGGGGAGAGGGAGGCGCTGAGTTCAGACTGTTCATGTCAGAAATAGTATTCAACAGAGATTTTGTCTTGTAAGAAAAATCTCTTGGCCTGCAATGCATTCATGTGATACAAATCAGTCCCAGGGTAACAAGGGTAGTAAGGGCATCACTGGGTGTTCTGACAGTAGAGCTGATGATAGTGTGAAATCCTGATCATGAGCCTATTTTTTCCCTAGTACTTTCACCAGGACAGATTCATCAAATTTATCTAGATTTGCCTCACAGGTTGACACCAATCTGTTTCTTAGATGGGCTGCTGATGCTTTCTGGTCGAAGCATGTGCCAGCATCCCCAGAGGTCTCACTGCAAAGGAATGCTGTTTTGAGGAAACAAGTATGGAGTAACACTTTGCTGATTTTGTTTCGCCTGCTGCCAAATATGCACCCGCCAAGAACATTTCAGTCTTTCTAATCTCAAACTGGCTGTGTGCTCCCTCACACTCTCCAAAAAAGAGAGAGAGTGGATTTTAGACCATAGGTTCGATATCTGTAATCCAAAATGTAAAATATCCCATTTGTGAAAGCCTTGTTGTAAAAGCACCGCATTAAAAGATTTACAATGCTCACTGAATCCAAGTGGAGCAATAAATTAAATACTCTTGCAAATATTGAAAATGTTTGCCTTTTTTCAGGGGGAGTGAGGAGGGATTTGTAGTTGACAAGCTCAGATTGTCATGAACCTCTGGGCTACATTTATCATGTACATGAGTAATTACTCTGACTATAGGTCTAGTGTATTCATCAGAATCCCCTTGGTGTGTAGGCCTATAGACTACAGACAGGCTATGCTCACAGAATGACTTCTTGTCTGATTTTAACAAATGTGTCATCACCAGGTCAGGCACTGCCAAATCCTGTCAGATCATTTATGTAACAAAGCTGTCGGCATCATCCGGCCACTACCTGACACAAGAAACGATGCTTAAAAAAATGTCTAGAGATTTGGTCCACGGGTGGCGGGGAGGGCTGAAGGCGCAGCTTGCAAATCTATAACCGCAGCATCGCTCTATCACATCCTTTCAGAGAATACAATACCGTTTGGTCATTTCTAAAATGGATCCGTGGTCTCACTCAGATTCGGAGCTGGCTTCAGCTGCAGATTTCGTGCGCCTTGCCGAATGGCATATTTTACGCGTTAGGTGTTCGGGTACTTCAAAGCTGACACTATTGCAGTAGGCTATGCTTCGACTCAACAGCCATAGACGATGAAATGGGGGGGAGGAGGAGGTGGGGGGGTGGTCGTATCAATTCAGAGAATAAATCATGATAACGCCAAATAAACCGCTGTTCTCCTTCACAGCGGCATAAACGTGGACGACACTGAGGTTTAATGGCTCCTGAGCGATTTCACAGCAGAAACCATTGCATTAGCAAGTCGCGAATCATATCAATGGAAAGTGCCACCATGAAGAACCGTAGAGCTTCATCGCCCTGGACAACCACCGAAAAGACACTGCCTAGACCCGTTAAAAGCCCGCTGTACAGCTAGATAGTGACATGCCATTAAAGAAAAAAGAAAAAAAAACACCGGGTAACGGCCTCAAACGCTCCGCTCACAACATGTCAGTGCAATGATACATCGCTTTTTCTACCAGTACTTACAATTTCACCATGTATGCACAGCGAGAAGAGGTAATTCTTTGCCTTGATTACATCCGATGGCACATAAGGCTTTTTTCCCCCCCGACCGGCTGCTTCAAGTCAGTACGCATGCGTCCTCTCTCAAGCTCGTAGTAGACCGACGAAGAGCATAAAACCCTACAGTATGGCACAGGTTTGCTGAGCAGGTACTGAGACTCCAGTAAGAGACCATTATAGGAATAACTGCGTGAGGCAAGTTTATTAGAAACTCGTACCAGGTATATAAATAATAAATTAATAAAACATCCTAAAACTTAACGCTACTGCTATTAAAAAAAATCTCAACATTTTTAACAAGAATACCTGGAAAAAAACACTTTTTAGTCGGGGTGACTGCGCCAGTGAGGCTTTGCTTGAAGTCGCTGTCTGTGGTGCTGAAACCTTCAGCGGCTAATGAAGTGCACCACTGCTTTCAGCTAAACCCTGCAGGAGGATGCCATGACTTTGCCAACTAATGTTAAATCATTTGTGAAGTTTAGTGTGACATTACGTCGTGAGAGAAACCCTGGAGCTCATATTTCAACGCATGGATGCGCCATGCACAAATTCAGATGCATACGGTATGTTTTATCCGCTCACAGGAAATATATTTGTTTAAACGCTTTAAAGGCTTAACCAGAAACAGGGGAGGGATGACGAAACTATATATTTGAATTCTGTTGCAGTACTTTTACCTCTAAATCCTTTCAACGTGAATTGTCTCTTTTGGATATAAGTGAAATCCTAGGCTTCTATTTCCTCCTCTATCCTCCCCCCTAATTTCCTTCCCTTTACAGAGTATTATCTATCAGACTTACATGTTTAAATCCACAGCACAGGCCTGCGACCCGTGTTATTGTAAAAGACAACACTGCCACCTGGAGGTTGACTGAGCTACGGCACTAACATGATGTGCTTCGTGCATCTACAACATAGGAAGACACCATATTCTGCTGACTTAAAGTGTGCCCATGGATTTCAACATGGAAAGCTTTTTGGAGTGTTATGAGCTCTCGCTTGGTTTTCCCTGATCATTTTACACATCTGCACAGGTATTACAGTGTATAATTGTGCAGTACAATATATTTTCATTCATCTTCAGTGTGATCCATTATATGCCATTAATGACACTTTTGCTTTGACTATAGGCCATGTATTGCTTTTTTACTATCACCAGGTGGCACTCTGCCCACAATACCTGTCTTTTCTGCAGAACTAAAGCGTAACACACCCAGTTTATTCCTCTTAATTTACACCAGAGCTTTTGTGTGGTGTGTTTTGGGGCCATGTTGCCAGTCAAGATGCCTCCTGGTGCCCTAAAAAATAATCTCACCAATTCCACACTGGAATAAGAAGTGGTACAAAATGTGAGTGTGGAGACTCCATGGAGAACTGTTCTTACACTTTCTGCAAAAACCCAGTACTGTTCTATGACACTGCCAGTGGCTCCACTTGGGAAACAGGCATTCATCTGTTCTGTTATTTTATCAAAAAAGGGGGCAAAGAGTGAATTTGTTTCCTGCTCACATTATTTACTTTGTGACTGAGCTCAACCGGGGTGCACTTAGAGCACTGACACGTCTTTATTACCCCCGAGATGTTATCATGTGACTTTCTCCACAGCACTTCATTTAACACCTCCCCTTGTGTTCATGTTAGACCCACAGATAGCCCTGTGAGGTTGACACATGCACATACACACAAGCAATAAATGATACTTATGTGGGTGTATACTTTAACGCACACACACTTCCTCAGATGGCACAAGGCCGAGCAGAAGTGGGAGTTTGCCTGAACACACAAGGTCACAAAGGAGAATAGGACGACAGAGCTGTGTGATGAGATAAATAGAATCTTTCTGTGGGTGATTAAAGGGATTCAAGTCATTTTGTGGGTTAAAGGGAGACAGAATGAACTTTAGATTTGATTACCGGAGCTCAATATGCAGGTAGGTTCTGGAGATGGTCTATGGTTACCAACTTAAACACTTCAAGAGATCATGCATGGTATCTGTGAGAAGCTGTTCAATCAAATCAATCAATCAAACATAATTTTATCTCTCTTTGAATCTCACTTGCCATTTTTGTTTTTTTGTTTTTTTGTAATGAATTGTTCTGTTCCCCTGAAGTGTGTTGATCAAATTGCTGTTTGCACTCTAAATGTCAGACTCAGTTTAATCATGCCTAATCAGTTTTGCTAATTATTGTAACTGAGTCACAGATTCATCACTTCTTTTGCTTTTAAATTTAACATCACTTTATCTACGTAACTTGGGGGAGATGGGTCGCTTCACAGAGGGATCCAGTTCAGCACAATTATTTAGAGGCAAATTTGTTTCAGGATAATTTAAACATTTTAGTACTTTGCAGGACAAATAATTTTGTAGCTTTGTGCACAGCAACATCCTGTAATACTGGATCCGCTTTCTTAAATGTCATGAAAATTTTGTGTGTAATTTTGAGTTTTACAGTCCATTCAGAGCCTATGCTGATCTCTGGAGCTGAGTCGAGTACTAGACATTTCATTTCTCATATGCTAATGTTTAAGTTTATTTCAAAGGTACAATGCACTTTTGCATGACCACTTATGCCCATCATGCAGTTATGCCAGATTTAGCCATGTGGTTATTTTCATCTGCAGGTGTTGGCAGGTGGCATTTACACACAATAAAATAAAATGCAACGGAATCTATGAATAAACATGAGCCTGAAGCAGATGACTGACAAAAAAACCTATAACCATACAACATATCAAACAAATGTCAAAAAACAAGTATAAAATTCACAAACAAAAGCACATGAACACGATTACAAAATCATAGATCATTAGTAAAGCAGTGATTTTTTTTTTTGATTATCCAATAACTACCATTTGTGGAAAACCTTGGGAGATACTGTGGGCCTTTGTTCTGTCGGTAGAGTTTTTCAGGTATGTGTGCTGCCTGTTATGAAAAAGCCAACTGCAGAAAAGCACTGAAAAGCATTTTAAAATGCATTCTCGTCTACATGGATGTTCTGAATTTTGTTTAAAGAACTTATTTTTCACTAATATGGGGATAGTGTGCATCTTCATAGAGGGGAGTTCACCATGGGACAACATAATATTAAATAACTGTAACATAAATAAAAATAATACACTGGGAGGGAACTTGTTTAAGCATTAGTGTATAGAATATGTATGTCTATTCCCAATGCCAGAAAGTAAGCGCAGGCTTGGCTTCTCCATTTTAATTTGATTTTACATCTTTGTTCATTTGCGTTAATGTGAACGCTTATTCTTTCTTGTATTGAGAATCAATTCTGTTGCCTTGCTCCATGCACACTGTCTGTTGCATCTCTGCCGAACCTGGAGGAGGAATGGAAGGCCCTTTTCATTCTCTCTCTTTGAATTGAAGTGTCTAAGGACACAGTGTGATCTGTGCTGTGTACCAGTAGCTCAGTTTGACTCAAGAAAGTTAGTGAACACAGAAAGCATCATTCTCTGCTTGAGTCCGCCAGCAGTCACAAAATGGAAAGAGGTCTCATTGGACCTCTTTCCAGTCTGACCTCTTTGAAATAAAGGTTAAGAGCTCTGGCCTTTTCCGGACATGGCAATTATAATTTTTGTAATTCTGTATGAACTTTGTCTCTTTGCAATTGGAGCATAATTAAACAATCACTTGTAAATGAATGAAATTTCTTTCACAGTTGGTTTTGAAAAAAGCTGTCTGAATATGATAAAGTGATACTAAGATAACAACGGGCCAAGCCATTTTTAGAAAATAAGTATGCATGTGCCAAAGGTGAAGTTCATTATCCAAAACAAATCAAATAAACTGCATAGTCGATCATTTTAGTAGCCTGATATTAAAAGCTGCACATGAATGATCATCACTGTGGCAGACTGTGCATAGACTCAGTAGACACAGAGTTATTCTGATGTCGTCAGGGTGTCCTGGCGATCTAAAGGTTTCACCCTGCGCTTCAGTGTCCACAGTTTGAAATCAGATTGAGACGTTTGCTGCATCTCGGTGACAGACTGACAACTCCCCGATTTTTAAGTTAGTTATCTGCATCTGCTAGGGCAAGATAACTCTTTACTTGCGCTCATCAGTATATGTTAACAGAAAATGTGTAACCCCAGTGCTTTACCATGAGAAGGGTTTTTATGGCTTTCTAAGTTTGATGTTAACATCCACAAGTTTCAATAAACTGTGTGCAGTCACGTTTCATGTCTGTGAGTTTAGTCTAGCTTGGGTTGATATTGTTACACATATTAACTGAAAATCAACAAGCCGTGTTCCTGCACCAAGATACCTGACTGCAGAATAACTTTCTTTGATAACCTGAACCGACTCCTCTCTCATTATGGAAACAGCTCCCTTGTCCTCACAGTTCTCTTACAATCCCTTCCCCACTGTGAATAGCAACACGACTCTCCTTACTACAGAAAGCCATCGGAAATCTTTGTTTATCCATTTACCGAGAATGATTCTGTTGCCAGACTCCAAGCAAAATCACATTGTAAGCCTGTGAGTGCATCCACAACACTCTGATTCGGTCATTACTTATTAAATATCGCACTGAGATGTTAATGCAGGTTGTCAGCCATTTTTTTCTCTGTGACTGATCATGTGATTTTGTTTTTAGATTTCTAATGACTTGTATCACACTATTTCAAGGCACGCTATCTTTTAATCTTCTTAAGCCCCGTTCAAACAGGAAGTGCTTCCCTGAATAGAAGTTTGGCGTGAAGCAAAAAAAGCTGATGATGCTACAAGACCAATCTGGTTGCCGTAACAACAAAAGATAGCATGAAGGATGTCTCATTTGCTGGGGATTACAATAGTCAACAGTAGTATTCTGTTAATTTTTAGATATCTTGTGTTGATTATTGGCGCTGTATTGCATAAGAACCATACTGCTAAGAATGTTGAAAATTCTGTAAAATATATTCTGAGGAAAATGTATTAAATTGTTATAGAGTTTTAGGTTTACTTAATTAGATAGAGACTGCATGAGTTCCATGAAAATTAGCTCCAAAGGAAATAGTAGTAGTAGAATTAGTATTAGTGCTATATATAACAATAAATAACAATTTAAAAAAGCAATAGAAAAAAACAAACAAAAAAAAACAAAAACTACACATCCATACCTCAAGGCACACCATCTCCTGCTCTTCTCGGTCTGGGTCATTATAGTTGACTGGGTACCCCGCACCATGCCGGCAGGCCCGGACCAGTCCCCGTATCCGCTGCCACATCAGGGCCCTAGTGCGTTTGATCCCCCGCAGTGTAGACGTGGGCCTGATCTCCCACTGCCTCACCGCTCTAGCATATGGCATGCTCCGACCATGAGGCCTCACTCGCCACGTGAGGCTCAAGTCTCTTTGAGATCATAAGAAATCCACACTTTTCACTCCTTTCCTCTCTATGTTGTCCCGGCGTCCGTTCTGTAGCACATCGCGACAGAGAGAGCGAGAGGTGGGGAAAAGCATGAGCGACCCTGACGAAGAGAACAGTGTTTACAAGGGAGAGGGCAGAAGGGGATTAGGACAATGTCCCCAGTGGATGCAATCCTGATTCCTCTGTGCTTTAGTGCGTCTCACCAGCTTAGGCCAGATTAAGCCTGGAGGTCTTAGTGTCTGAGTTAGATGGACAGTGAAGGGACTAATGACAGACCTGGAATCATTTGTGATTGTAAATGTTGAATTCTATTCCAATGGAAACAATGAAAAAGGTTAAATGGACCTTGTAGAAGAAACATTTGGCAAGAATAAGTCTAACACTATTAAAATGCACACACACAATCAGCTGGCGACATGGGTGCCAGCCGCTTTTTATTAGAGGTTTTACTGAGGAGATTCTGATGTGTCATACTTGTGTGCTTATTACAGACATGCATGGATCAACGCTGATCTAATGTCTTTGGTGTGAGCTCTCATCTGACTTTAGTGCTCTGTCATCCACACAAATCCACAAAGTTCAAACACATCAACAGCAAAGCTGATTGTGATTGATTGGCTGGTGTCTTCTCATTTTCAATCCTCTGGAATATTTTAAATGTTACAGTCTATAATGATAAATTCTACTTTCTTGTGTTAATATTTAAGCTTTTAACTTTGTCTTGGTTGTGTTTATTAGATTTCATTAGTCAACTGAAATGTAATAAATGCAACCACGACAAAGTATTGTAAAGTGACTAGGGTATAAATTATTTACGAGCCACCAATTTCCACCATATGCCTGAATTATTTAGATAGGCAGATATAGAGCATCTTCTTGATATGTTAATACTTTGAATAAATGAGCATATTGATGTAAAAGAGCTCCTGCTGTAATTGCATTTAAATACTGTGTTTCAAAAGGATGGCAGCACTTTCAATCTTTTTCTTCAGTAATTCAGCTACAGCTCTCAATACAATTGCAAACTGAATAAGAAATACAGGTTAAAACATGCTCAAGCAATGAACAATAAACTCTTTAAGCAGCCCATATCAACACATGGTAAATGGCAGTGGGTTGACATTTGTAATTTAAAACCAATATGCAAGAATATTAAATGAAATATTTAGTCTTTACTGTGAAGATTAGGATTTGCTTAACTCTGAGTAACTAATGTTATTTTAAAAGTGAAAGTCGTGCATTAATAATAACACTTAAGTCTTCTTCTTCTTCTGCTCTGTTAAGGGGTTGCCACAGCAGATCATCTGCCTCCATCTCACCCTATCCCTAGCATCGTCCTCTATGAGACCATCCCTGCATGTCCTACTTCACTATGCCCATGAATCATTACTGTGGTCTTCCTCTTTTTTTTCCTGCCTGGCAGCTCCATATTCAGGATTCTTTGTCCAGTGTATTCACTATCCATCCTTAGCACATGTCCAAACATGCAAAACATCTCATCTTGGCCTCCTGACCTTTGTCTCCAAACCACTTAACCTGAGCTGACTCCCTGATGTGTTCATTTCTAATCGTGTCCATCCTGGTCATTCCCATTGGAAATCTGTTTCCAAACCTTACATCTTATCAAGTCTCACAACCTACTTTTAAACCTTGCTTTTCACTCTTGGCGCTGTCCTTCTGTCATAAATCACTTCTGCCACTCATCTCCACCCATTCCACCTTGGCTAGAGATGCTTCTTCACCTGTCTCGTGCACTTGTGTTACTTTGGATGGTTGATCCCAGGTATTTACCTCATCTAATTTCCCTACCTCTAGGCCTTGCATGTTGAACTTTCTTCTCCCTCTGATTCACACACATGCATTTTGTCTTGTGTCTACTGACTTTCATTGGTCCTCCCTCCAGTCCACTTCTCACTTAAGTCAAAACGGCAATAAGGAAAAGCAAAAGTGTATCATATGTTACTGCGTTGTTAGTGTTGCATTAATAGTAGGTAATTAAGTAGGTAGCACATTATTGATGTTAATGACCGGGGAGAAAGTAATTTAAAATACTTTACATATGCTGAATTTGGAAATTTAAAAAAAAGAACTCACCATATGTCTCAATACAAACTCCTAATCTAAAAAGAAATTTACATTTTTCGACTGCAGTAAGGAAGAAAGTATAATTTTTCTCCCGGGTAGTGCCTTACAACAAACATATAAAGTAGGAAGAAAAGTAGTTAATAGTAGTAGTTAGTAGTTAATGTATGTATGCATTAAACACAAAGCTACTTTCTGGCTGATTTCTGTATTCGTTTTTTATAGGCAATTCTTATTTGGCATTTATTTACATCTTGTTCTCCCTCACTGTTACACTAAGGTGATGTGGTAATCCAAAAATAAAAAAGCTGTCCCTCTTCCGCACTGAAGACCACACACTGAAGTTCATGCATGTGACTGACTGACTGTCACATGACGGATCGTGACGCTGTGTTGTAGTCAGTCAGCTGTTCATTCATATACCTCAGAAGCTGGGTAAGAAATTTAACCGAGTTTTTACTCTGTTGTTCGTTGACGCATCGATTAAGTTTTTAGCGGACAAAAAGTGTGTTTCCGAATCTTACTTCCGGTGTAGCTGTTATTATGTGGGCTTTTTACAGAATTGCTTTGAAGCTATATTAGCACAGCTAGCTTCTCTTAGCATCCTTAGCTTGTTTTGCAATCGGTTAGCTCGCAGCTAACGATGTTTGCGTCGCCTTTGGCGTTAATAAATGACATATTTGTTTGTACAAACCGTGTCAGGCTACAGTTTAGGCACAGCTTACTTCCAAAAGCTATTTAAAAAGTTGTTTTATCACAGCTCTCAGGAAGACACCGTATGACTTGTTGTGACATTGGGCAAGCTAGTTGCCTAGCTTGACCTGCTGCTGCTAGCTGTTTTTCTGTTTAGCCATTTAAATTAAAACAATGAAACTGCATGAAGATGTTTAATATATCTACACACGAAGAAAGAATAACGCTATAAAATAGCTTTCGCTCTCGCTTAAGAGCTTTATAAACAGCTCACTAGCCCTGTTAGCTATTACAGCATCTTAACTGAGTATTAAGAGAAGTACATCATAAACCCAGGCGTTGTAGTTTCTGTTCTTGGTTCTCCAACTTTCTAGCTTGTAGTTAAGAAAGGGGAGGATCACTGTGCTGAATTTGAATCTGTTTCTCATAAGGTGGTGCTGGATCTCTATCCGGACATATACTGTAAGGGATTTAATACAACATGGATATTCGGGGGGCTGTGGACGCTGCGGTCCCAACCAACATCATTGCTGCAAAAGCAGCTGAGGTTCGGGCCAATCAGGTCAACTGGCAGTCCTACCTTCAGTAAGTTCATATTACAACGGTACTTTATGGTAATATACACATGTAAAATAATGTAATTCGGGACAACAGTTCTGCCAGGAATTTTTCTTTTACAGAGCTCATGCAATTTGTATTTTCAGAGACACTGTAAATCATAATTTTGTTTACTATATGTGTATCTTCTTTCAAGCCATGGTATCTGCATTGTAAATTATAGTGTCTTGTGTTTTGTCCACACCAATTACATACATTTCTCTGCTCTTTCATTGTCACCACATCCAATGTTTTTCTTTCTTTGCTGTTTCTTTATAACTGTTTTTTTTTTTTTCATTAATGGGAAATCCATGCTGTAGGTACATCGTAACTGTAAATCCCTCTGAAACCCTAAAATTTAATGTAATTAGGTTGTAACCTGACGTAATCGTAAATGTAACTACATGTCATGTCACTGCAGCCCACAAACACTGGGATTGGCCTGTTCAGTAGTATTGATTCCTCGTGTACATTTCCATCTATTTTTTCCAGTTTTTGAATTTATCTATGAGAGAATTGCAACTATTGTCTCAATATAAGGAATAATAATCATACTATCAGCATAAGTACAAATGTCAACAAATTCCTGGAGGGAGATCGTAGAAACCTTTGAACTAAATGAGAGGGAATTTACAAAAGAAGTGAGAAAATTTGAGGGACAAATATGTTTGCCTTTGAAGAAAACTGACCACAGTAAAGAGTGAGGACCTAGGAAAAAAGTTCTAGCATTTCATTTGACTCTGTCATAGCTTGCACCCCATGGTAAACACCAGGACACAAGGTAATTAGCAAATAATGCACCACACACAATAATAAATGCTGGCAACAGTGCCCGCCACTTGCACAGGTTAAGTCGTAGGCTCTACAAAGATTAACCGCACAACTCTAAATCAGCTGTAATAGAGACCACGTGCAATTTCAAATCTGAGTAATATTCTGTGTTATAAACTGAAAACACAAATTTAGATACTAGCAAAACCACATCCATGTCCCTGCTGTCATAAGGTGAGAGGCAGTGTCCACCCTGGACAGGTCAGTAAACTGTCACAGAGCTAACAAAGATAGACAGACAACCATCCATGATCCGTTCACACCGACAGTCAATTTAGAATCACCAAGTAACCTAACCCCCTGTGTGTCTTTGAACTGTGAAAGAAAGATTACCTGGAGTGAGCCCACACAGAGATGGGCATTCACTCCACACAGAAAGGCCCAGACTGGATGTGAACCCACTGTTGCCTCAGCTTTAAGACAACAGTGGTAACCATGTATCAAATCGGAAACAAAAATAACCCACTTTCATGGTAGCAATCAGTAGACTGCAGGTTTTTCACATGTAAATTTAGCTTCCTGGTCTCAGCTTCTCTAGATATTGATATTGCTTTGTGGCCCCCACATATCTGAAATTAAATCTAGGTTTCTGGGGGTTTTTTTGTTGTTGTGTATGTTGCCTGAGAGTTAGTGTGTCAAAATCTTATTAAGTTGAGCTGTCACTCCATGAATACTTATATTTTTCTGCATACTTTAATGATATTAGTGCTGGGTACGTGCTGCAATCTAAAATAGCTAAGCTCCTTTTCCTGGACTCAGATTCATTGTCTTGAGTGATACTTCCTGTTTTAACAAGTATGTGTAAGTAAAGAAGGGATGATTTGTGACTCATAAAAAAATCTTCAGATTTAATTCTGGTTTGAACAAGTGTGGGCACGCTATTGGCATGTTTTTTTGTTTGTTTGTTTCTGTTTTTACAACATCTATCGATAAAAAGAACCTGCTGTGCTTTGTCTTGATTAGGAAATGTGGTATATTGTGGTCAGTTGACATTATTGTTTAGGTTGCACCTTGCAATTCAAAGCATCGCATTAATGACTGAGCAAATCCCAATCCTCCAGTGAGTGTCTTTGCAAATCATTGCACACATTACAGTAGCAAGTAATTAAAAATCTATTTATAATTAAATTATAAGTTTCAAGATAAATATCATAAATTATTTCAAAACAAAAATGCTAGAACATAAAAACAAACAAAAAGTTACCCAATATCAAGTTTTTAACTGCAGATCATAGAGTCCACAAATCTCAGGCTCAGTGGGAGAAAGTTCCAGAATCTGGGGCAACTGTTGCAAAAGGTCTTGTCTCCTTTAATTTTCAGCCTTGTGTGATGCACAGCCAGCAGGCCCTGATCATATGACCTTAGGGACCTGCTGGGGTGGTATGGATGTAAAAGTTCACTGATGTATACTGGTGCCTGTCCAAGCAGAGCTCTAAAAGTCAGAGCAGGAATATTAAAGTAGACTCTAAACCAGTGCAGTGGAATCAATAATGGTGTTACATGTGAGTTCTTAGAATAAAACAATTAGAATTAAAGTATAGATTACAGTCATCCAGATTTGATGTTATAAAGGCACGAATAACAATTTCAAATTCAGAGCGTGACACAGTAAGACAGCAAGAGCAAACCAGAGGTTTAGTACGAGCATCCAGAGTGAAAGTTGAGTCAAAAGTTATAGGTTGTGTTATCAGGTTCCTGATAGAAGATTTAGCAAGGGGACCTAGAGTTTCCATTACTTTAGTCTCAAATCTCAGAGGTGCAAACAAGGACTTTTTATTATTAAGTTGGAGAATATTGTCAACCATCCAACTTTTAATAGAGTCTAAGCCCCCATGCATGATCTGAATCTTAGAAACCTCTTGGGGATAAAAAGAAATATATAACTGAATCATATGTGTGTAGCAGTGATAAGAAAAGTCCTTAAAAGTGCTCAAAACGTGCTGAAGAGGGAGCAGATATAACAGAAACAATAAAGAGAAGAGCTGTTTCGGTGGAATGAGCACTACAAAAGCCAGACTGCAAATTATTAGGAGTGCTGCATTTGTCCAATTTTAGCTTTGTATTAATGTGGAAATCATGTCATGATTTTTTTTTAAGGAGTCAAATGATCTCAACAGAGGACTGTGAGTTCATCAAGAAGTTTGAGGTGGCCAGCTCTGATCAGAAACAAGTCATTCTGACCAATGAGGGGCATCAGGTATAGAGTCCTTCTCTACTGTCTTTGCATTTTATGTGCTTCATCAGTGTTAACATTCAGGGCATTCATACCAGCTCTTTTAGATGTTTTCAGCCTTATAGATTAAGCAAAAACCAGTCACAGTGAGGAGTCTTAGTTATGCCATTTCAGATAAATGATGGCATTACATCAAAACAATGAACATTAATCATCTCCCTCCATAAGCAGTTGGACAGCTGAACTTGTAACACTGTGCTAATTTAGTACTTAAAGTTTTTTTGTAGCATTTCATAGTTGCGCAATTTTACTGAAGTTACATGTCTTTTTTTAATCACTGTTGATGTGACAAGTTCCTGTTTTTTTAAAAAAAAAATTTTTTGCCTGTGTCCACCACTAACAAGACAGCGCCAGCTCTTGTGTTTGCTTTTGTTGTTCTGTTATCTTTTGTTGTTCTGTTATCTGTAAGATCGCAGCTTGCTGTGAATTGAATTCCTACCAATCTATTTCAGACACACTGCTTTGCATTGTGTTTACCTGAGCTTAAATCTCTTCAGAGGTTCAGTGCAAAATTTTTAAAATACATATATGCTTTTTTTTCCATTTTTGCCCAGTGTGCAAAGACCTTTCTAAACCTGATGGCTCACATCTCCAAAGAGCAGACGGTCCAGTACATCCTGACTCTGATTGATGACACCTTGCAGGTACACAGACAGAACCACTGACTTGGGACAAATGGAATATGCATGTACAAACCTACTATCTATATATATGTAGTCAGAGATACTGAGATTCATGCTCTTTATATAGAGGGTGTGAATGGTTCACAGGTCACATTGCTTTACCCTCACATAGACAGACTTGTGATTTAGGTTTTCCAAGCACTCAAAGCCTTGCTACGTTTCTATAAAAGCTAAAATAAAGCTATTAAAGGTCCCCCTTGTGCTTGGATTTTAGAATCAACTCAAGCGTGGGTTAGTAATTATTGAAAACGAAAACAGAGATTTACATCTTTAAACACACAAGTGGTATATTTGGAGGCTTGGCTGATGAGAGTTGTGATTGAAATCTCAGGGGTTTTGCAGCATTCCTGGAAAATAGATCTCTAATACTAAAATCTCAGCAGCTACAGAGATAACTGGAGAAAACTGATTAAACCTTTAATAATGGCATTAGCCATCGGGACACTCACGTTTCTATTAACATTAGATAATTTTCTTCAAAATATTGTGTTCCTATAAAATAGATTGTCTGTCAGGCAGTCAGTGGTTTAGTATTCATTTGCACAACCCAAGAGCTCATCCAATTAAGTTTTATTTTTATTGTCTCGCAGGAGAACCATCAGAGGGTGAACATCTTCTTCGACTATGCCAAAAAGACAAAAAACACCGCCTGGTCCTACTTCCTTCCAATGCTGAATCGTCAGGATCTCTTTACTGTCCACATGGTGAGTTACAAACAGAACGAGTCACATCCAAACAATTTTTGTAAATCGTGCACGTGTACACAGTGGACAGTGACCCAGGTGGAAAAACGTTTGTGGTCTTGGAAAGCAGGATCATAGTGTACTTAATAGAATACTCTAAATTAGCTGGTATATTCTATTATATTTTTAGAGCCATTAATGTTTCACAGATGTCTCTGTTTCTAATCATGGCAAGGCATCAATAATTCCTCACAAAGCAACCTTCCACGTTTTCCTTAAAAACAGGCAATTAAATGTAATGACTTCTCGCTGCCACCCTTTTCTAATAAAGAATGACCACCTAATGACAAACTGAGTACTATGATAGGGCAAAGCTTAATTAAGAATACCAGCCAGATGGCATCCAGCAGGTGGGCATAATGTGACCCCAAGTCTATGACACAGCACTTAACTCAATCAAACTGTCATGCTGAGTCTTGTTTTTAAATTACAGGCTTGACGTTTCTCTCCTGGCCAGGAGGAAATTGGAGAACTGAAATTGTTCCTGTCTCATCACAGAACACTTACCAAGCTGAAATTGTTTATGAGCCAGTAGCTGTGGCCTCAATCATTGTTTCAACTCCATCAGGCTATAGCTCACAGTTTGTGTTAAAGCAGTAATTTAAAGGGGTCTCCAGAGAAGATATTTAAATATATATATTTATATGATATGTACATGTTGGACTGCTTATCTCTGACTTCCTTTCTGTATTTCAATTTAATTTAAATTAAATATACAATCCTTTTTACGCACATCATGTATGCCCAGATCATATAACGATCATTTATATAGTGCTTTTCTATTCTTACAGGCTATTTGCTTTAGACGACACACTGCATTTTTAGAAAATACATTCATACTGTGCTTTATTCTATGCATTCTATCTCACACAGCCAATTTAGAGTAACCAATGAACCTAATATATAAGTCTTAGAACTGTTAGAGGAAGCTGGAGTACCTGCAGAAAACTCATATGCACAGGGAAAACATGCAGACTCAGAGAATATGTAAACTCCCATAGAGAATGCTGTGGATAATATTAAGCTTATTTCCTTTGCTTCCTTATCTTAATACTTGAAAGGTAAAAAACACCTCAAAAAATATTGGTACGACAGTAATATAACAAATAGCATATTTTACATTACATACACCGTGATCTGTCAGTACTTTATATTTTATTGAAGATTTTCTGTACATTTCTGTTGCTAGCAGACAATATGGATGTAAAATATTATCCTTCATTTATTAGGCGGCGAGGATCATCGCTAAGCTGGCTGCCTGGGGCCGCGATCTGATGGAAGGAAGTGATCTGAACTACTACTTCAACTGGATCAAGAGTCAGCTCAGCTCACAGGTAAATGAAGCGTAATTGTTTGCAAAAAATATGATGTTAAAATAGTTTTTAAATCTGAGTTTTAAAGCTGTTTTCAGTTTTTAAGGTCACATAGATTGTGTTCAACTGCTTGTGGAGAAAGAACCTTTAAGTATTTCATTTTTGTGCTACACTATTGTACAGTTAATTGTCTCTTTGTGTGCGTGTGTGTATAATTGCTGGTATTGGTAGTAGTATATAGTAAGGTTGCTTGATGTTTTTTAAGGTTAAGAAACACCATGAACGTGACTAAAACAGTACATTTATTCTCGTTGACATTCATTTTCAGTATGAATATTGCAAGATCATATTTAAATCATTGCACAAATTACATTTCATAATGCTGGTTAGTAAAGATCCATTTCATTTGCATTCTTCGATTTGGTTCAGTTTGAACATTAGTGTTCAAATCAATTTTTGGAGCTGCATGAAATGGTTCCAACTTTTTTTTTCCCTGAATCATTTCATGGGTTATTAACATCTCAGATATTGGCTCTCAGCTTCTCGAGACACTGGGTTCCTCTTTCACCTGTGGGGTTTAATTTACTCCCTTTTTCCAGAGTGTAACCCTCTAAAAAGCCAAAGTAATTCATAATTTCCACCTATTCATTTTGTCTGCATTTTATTCTGTTGGGCTCACACTGGAAGCCTTGTTTGAAATATAATGTATTCATATTGGGTTTGAACGGGCTTGTCAGACCTTGAGATTTTTCCATTGACAGATGCTCTGTAGGTGCTAGTGTTGCTTTGGCAGATGTATGCAATAAAGAGTGGGCTGATAAAACGACATCTAGTTTCTCCATTGTATGCCAGTATTTCCAGCATAGCCCGAAAGTTGTCTCCAGATTTTATAGCATGGTTTTGTGACTGTTCTTATTTTTAACACATTCTGTCTTTGCAAGTTTTTTTAAACTGCTTCCTGAAATTGCATTTGATGTTCCTTTCCCCCTCAGCAGCCAGGCAACCAATCAGTGAGCACCTGCTGTCCCTGAATTACATACCGTGTAGAGTCCACTGCCTCTGTAACTTCGCTTGAAGTGAATCCCTTTGAACAATTTTGCACCTCTTTCTTTTGTTTATTTCTCATTAGAATCTACACGGTACAGGTCCTGAAACAAGCATTGGAGCAGGAACTATTTCTCCCAGTGAAGTGAGTATGAGTGAAGTGCAGCTTCAACCATCCTGGCGCTTCCCATACAAAGAGTTTAAAGAAACCAAAATGCTGGGTTTGTGCAAGCTGGCATCTGTCAGCTGTCACTGGACTTTCACATCTTTTCTCTCCTCCCCTTTTCTGCCCCATCTTCTTCCTGCATTCAAGATCTTCATTATTAATTCCAGATGGTTGGAGAAATGAGTCAGCTGATGAGACGCTTTTAGAAAGAATTCTCCATTTAGACGGCATGGTGTCTGCTGCCACTGTTTGTTTTTAACTGTCTGATTGAAAATTGCATGCTGTAAGCTAGTTCTCTTTAAAACAGAAAGCGCATGACAAACATCTTTCCCTGAACATTGAAATAAAAAAGGAAAAATATGAAAAGCATTTGCACAGCAGCAGCATCCTACCATTTTATAGCTCATATCTTTAATACAATATAATTACTCTGATAAGTATGCTCAGAAATATGTACACGGCTATCTAACAACTGAACGTCATCTTTACTCTGCATTTTCAGCCAGGTAACCCCTGCTCCTCCACTCTTCTCTCTTCACTGCTGCCTGTTTCTCTCGCTGGACTTCTTTGCTTCTACCCAACCTCTTTAAAATAACAGATTAATGTGATCAGTTCTCTCCTCTCAGCTTCTTCCACTCTAATCTCAATTTACATTATTCTGCTTAGGTGTGATGAGCGTTTTCCCTCCTGCTGCTCTGTATTGTACTGTTGGTGTGTAATCTAGCATGTGTTGATGGACTCATATGAAAAGACTGCATGTGCGATGCCTCGGGTTTGAAAGGTGACTGTAATGCAAAGTTTGGAGTGTTCTTTTTTCAATGTGCTGTCCCTGATCATCAACTTCTTCATGTTTCAGAGCTGCACTAAATGTGTTTGACTTTCTAACATTTTGTTGTTGTTGTTTTTTTTTTCTCCTGGTTTCACTGCTAAGGCTTTAGTTCATGTTTAAGTAAATGTTTGCCACTGTCTTTTGCAGAGCTCTCAGTATGTCCAGTGTGTGGCTGGGTGCCTTCAGCTGATGCTGAGGGTCAATGAGTATAGGTTTGCCTGGGTGGAGGCTGATGGAGTTAACTGGTGAGTGAAGTATGTATTAAGGTTGACTTAAACATTGGTTAAGCTGCTGAAATAGCCCTTGGAATCAATATGAATACAGTTCCTGATTTATCATGGGTTTGCTTATGCTTAGGATTCTTGTAAATACATTAGTTAGATTGAAAAGAATCACTGAAAGGAAGAATAATGACAGTGACAGTCACATCATGTAAAGTAGGGTTGTAGAGTGCCTCTGTCAGGATGTCATGACACAGTGCTGCTGCTAAAGCATCGTAACTTTGTTTGCTCTTTTAAAATATAGTTGTAATCTCAGCAGTCTAAAAAATTTTAACTTCATTTATTTTCCATCCTGCTGATTCATACATGTCTGCTCTGCTTTTCCTTGAGTCACCAGTGATCATCTTGCTTCTGCTGTACTGTGAGACTTAAATATCTTGTAAAGACTTAGAGCTTATGGAAAAGGTTGTTTTTTTAAAGTTGCTAAACAATATTAAAAAATTGAATAATTGAGTGATAATGGGTAGTTGGCACAAACATATTTTGATAAATGCTCTGTTCCATGGGAATTTTTTAGAATGGAAAATTGTTTGTGAAGTTCCCATTTCACTTCAGTTTCCTGAATGCGATAATCGAGGTTTGGTTCCTGATTGAGTCGGTTAGCAGAACCTCTCTGGTCTTCTAAATGTCTTTTTCTCTGTTAGGCAATTGATGATATAAACATGTGAAAAGGTTGTGCAGCAGCTGGTTTATTGCTGTTGTTTTTTTCACACTACTTTTCTTCCGATCAAGTAAGTTTCAAAAACCACTGAAAGGTAAAAATTCAGGAAATAGAGCTCAAGATAACAGCATCACAATGCCCATTTTGGCTGACAACAAGCCACATCTCTAGGTGAACAAAAGGACTTAAAGGAAAAGCAGAAAATTCACCTATTTGAAGGAGCAGGAGCCATGAAATTTTGTCATTTTACTGGCTTTACAGCTATATTTCTATATCCACTTCATCCACTGATTCAATGTAAAATTATTCTCTTGATAGGACTCTTTGCCTGTCTGATGGTTGGATAAGCTAATAACCTAACAGCCAGTCACAGTAGAGCAAACCTCTGATTTACCTTTTACCCAAACCATAAGTAAGACTAGTATAAAGCCTGGCTGTTTGTAATCATCTGCATTTGACTTAATTTATATAGGAGACACACTATAACGTGAAACATTTAGTCCAGACAGCACAAAGCAGCATGAAAAATTTACTGCTGACTCTATACCAAGTTTATATTTTGTTTAAAAAATATCTGATGTAGCTTTTGGTGGCGCTGTCAAGAAGGTGCAATCTCTGCCCTGACGAAAATAAATGAAACTTAATATGTAAACAAAACAAAATTCAGAGCCACACAATTTCAAATGTACTTTTAAACATATTAGTCATATTTGTTACAAATTAGTCTGTAACTGACCAAAAAAAAGCAAAGTGCTAAAGAATCCCCTCAAATATTACTGTACAATTGCCATTCAAACAATCGAGAACTCTGCAGGTTCATGCTCACTAAAACTGAGTGAGACAAAACACAAAAGAAAGGTTCAAAATTTAAGGTACAAATTATGTATGATTTCCCATCATCTTTCACTAATGCCTCACTGCTTAATCTGTATCACATAATTATTGCACATCTGTGAGATCCACATCTCTGCATTTTACAGCTATTTCTGCAAATGTATGACACTCTGTCTACTTGTAATCATTAGTACCATACTCTCCATTTGAACAACTCTTCTGTTATTTAAAGACCCAACATCTCATTCTCAGCCATCATCACAGATAATGGAAGAGCAGCGTGTAGGGACACAGCTGTGAAAGCTCTCCTATTAGTAAACAGCTAGCAGTGATAAATGTTTTTCTTTTTCCCAGCACTTTTTTTGATCCATTTTACTTTTTATTTATTTATATTGTTTTTCTGCTTAAGCATCACAGCAGTGCTGAGCAACAAGTGTGGCTTCCAGCTCCAGTACCAGATGATCTTCTGTGTTTGGCTCCTGGCCTTCAGTCCTCAGCTCTGTGAACAGTTGAGACGTTACAACGTAGTGCCTGCCCTGTCCGACATCCTCCAGGAGTCTGTCAAGGAGAAGGTCACCCGAATCATTCTGGCTGCCTTCAGGGTTGGTGGAGAATTTTTCACTCATTGTGTGTTTCCCACTGATACAACTGCATCTGCATTTTCTCTGTGCTTTGTCTTTGTCCTTTGTCCTCTGTTTTGGGGAAAACCTAGAGCTATCAAGTATGTGGAGTGGCTACAATTAGTTAGAATATATTAAATAACAATGCATCACAGTGAAAGGGTTCACTTGTGGTGATCACAAACCCAAACAGAAATATAAATCTGCAGCTTTTCCCAATTTTATTGTTTGGTCGATTCTCACCAGTCTCACCGTCTCACCCTGTTACAGCTGACTGCTGTTTGTCAGGAAACAAAACAAAGCACTTTAGCCTACATGATAAACACCAAACAGCAACTAGCTGGAAAGCGTAGTGGAGTGTGTAGCAGCTGAAGACACATATACTTTCCTCAAGTCAGTGGAGACCTAAAACAGAACTAAAAGACTGCACTACTGGTTCATCAGGTGGCCTGAATCATGACTGTGTAACTGCTGGATGAGTAAATGGAAAAGAGTTTGTTAACACGTCACTCATAGTTTCTTACCAGCACTTTAATGCTGATATAGGGCATGCGTTTTTTCAGACTCTGGCACAGCATATTTGCATCTAATTGGATTCTGCTCTTTATCACAAGAAGAGGAAATGAAAATGGCAACTCTAAATCAACAGATGGGGCTGCCTATAAAGAAGCAGGGCCATAAATGATACATAAATGCAATTTATGACTATGCTCCCCTTTCAGCTCCCTACTGTGATTGTTCAAAACATCTATTGAATATTTAATGTAGTCCTAAGAGCTGTGTTCTGGACTTTGTTGTTTTGTGTTTATGCCAGGTAATGAAATCCCTATAGTGTGCTTCTGACAAAACTGAATTAATGCCATAGGCCTCATTTTTCAGCTAATGTTAATGTAATTTTTAACTGCACAGAGTTAATAATTCTGACAGGGTACCAGTGCAAGTCTGGAACATATAGGAAATGCACTCTGAGTCAATGGAGTAAGTTTCAGGTCTTCATCAAGCTCGCTACTGTGCTTGGGAAAAGTATAGAAATAATTATGTAGTCCTGAATGATTACACATATTATGCAGATGATTTGTTTTTTCTGTAAAAGACAGACAGCATACTAATGACACAGACTGTAAGGATCCTCTGCTTAAAGCAACACATTAGTATAACTGACAGCCCGCAGTACCTGACCACCCTCAGCACACATCATCTTGAATACTAAACAAAAATTCTTTTCTACTCTGTGAAATGTCTAAAGGGAAATATGGATCTTTAAATAAAACTTTTCAGTGATAGCGTTGCTTTCATTTTTTTCAACCCAGACAGCTTCGGTGACCTTGCTCAGAGCACAATGGTGATATAAATGGCATTGATTACATGATTGAAACATGAGCTCAGAGCTGATTTTAGAACCTAAAGTTGAGGAAGGTATTCACTGATGTCATTGTAATCTGAGTCAGTATTACAATGTTGTTTTTATTGTTTTATTTTTTTTTTCATTTATGCGGAAAGAAACTTATGACACCAAATTTATGTCCTGTTTTATGCGTGTTGTCAATTGCTGCATCTTTTTCTGGTTTTAATTTCAGCCCACAGCTTTTTCATCACACTCCTGCCAGTAGAGATGTCACATGAAGGTTTTGGTAAATGCACCCATGAAAGATAGGGGCTTTGTTTTCTTCATTGGGAACTTCACTACATTACAGTTAATTAAAAGCAATGGTGCATGGAGTCACCACATCTTTACGTTAAGCGGGTTTTCTCAGGAGTGTGTCAACTTGCTGTATGGTGTGTGCGTTTGAGAGCTACAAGACGTTGTTTTTCACCAACAAATGGGGTATTTCTTTGTTGACACCCAGGGGCTCTCCAATCTTTAGAAGGCTGAGATTATTTCGAGATTATTTTACAAAAATATTCAGTGCTTTTCTGCATGTTGCTATTTGTCCCAAATGTCCTAATTATGCAAATGATTCTGCTCACCACATGGGATGAGGAAAGTGACTTATTATCCAGACCATCTGGAAGTCCTTGAACACATCCTCAAAGGCAGTACTGCTGCGTTTGTGATGTGTTAGCATTAGTTTAACTGTGAATCTAAAACTTTTGTTTTGACTACTCTGCTAAGGCCTAAAAATGTTGAACCTTCTTGTAGTCACAACCCCTTAGGTGGTAACTAGGCTGTAAATATTTGGAGTGACTTGGCCTGTTTGATCTTTGTGAAGACATTGCAGGTTACTCTTAAAAGACATTTGTGAGATATTAGTCACATTTGCTGGTGCCAGAAAAGATGGTGCCAGCAGTACGCATGGCAAGGCGCCTGCCAGTTTTTGTCTTGGTTAATGTTAGTTCTCTTCCTTTCTATAATATTTCTAAATGTCTTAGTACTACGTGTGTGATCACCAGTTGCCATTAGAAATCAAAGCATCTTATGGTCTAGTTCTGAACTGCCCAAGGACAAGCTTTACCACCTCCTTTACCACCCATTGACTTACCTGTGCCAACTCCTTAATGTGATACACTGGAAGAAGTTCCCAAAGAAACAGGAAAAACAGGCTGGTACACTCGTCAGAGTCAGGGCTTACCTCTGTGCTTCTCATGCAACTACAGGACCAGCAGAGTACACCTTTAGATGGATCCTGCATGTTGTCCCTGGAGATCCCACAACATTGGATCAGCTTCTTCTGGTACCCTGTTTTCCTAAGCGGCCTCGGTCCTGTGGATGTAGCATGGATCTCTCAAATCTTTGCACCCTTGCCTGTGCTTGTGCTTCAGATGTCAAAATCTGCACTCTTCAAATAGCTTTATTAAATACTAGATCACTAGCAAACAAGACGTTTAGATTAAACAACTTCTTAATGACAAAGTCTCAGCAGCTTGATTTTCTGTTTTTGACAGAAATGTGGCTTCACCGTGGTGAGTCTGTAGCTTTTTCTGAACTTCTTCCTACAGACTGCACATTCTTCAGCCTCCCTTGGACCACGGGTATGGGTGGAGGTTTATCTACAGTGTTCAACATCCATTTTCGTTGCCACCAAACACTCAAACAGACATCAATCATGTCTGCTGTGAGTCTAAACCTCTGGTCAAGGACATTCTAAATGTTCTGGACTCTTTTAACCTGACGCAGTGGGTCACTGGCCCCCCTCATAAAAAAGGTCACACACTGGACTTAGTGCTATCCCAGAGGTTTGGTGTGTGCGTAACAGAAATATCTGAATTGTGTGTCTCTGGTCATTTTCCTGCGATATTCACTATAATGTTGCGCTGCTCTTTAGATAAGTCATGCAGTCTAACACATAAAAGACAAGCGCTCAATCGTCTAATAGCCCCTCAATTTTGTATCACATTTCTTCATTATAGGATAATAAACTCAATCTGTGAAAGCGTCGAGGACAATTCTGATAGTTTTAATTCCACCTGCACTGATATCTTGGACTCAATCGCACTACTCAGGACTAAGCGCTCTAAGCCATTGTCAGAGCCCTGGTTGAATGAATATACACACACCCTTAGACATAAATGCAGCCATGCTGAGAGGAGATGGGAAAACAATAGGTCGTATGTTTCTTTACAGGTATTTAAGGACTGTATCTCTGTTTACCAAGGGACTGTAAACACTTTAAATACTAATTTTATAGTTTTAGTGTCCACAAATAATAGGTACTTTTTAATGTTTTTAATCATATTATTAGCCCATGTGATAATTTGGTGCTGTACCTTCACCAAGTATGTGTGATGATTTTTAGTGACACAGTTTCAGCTATTAGACCCCCTCTCATCATCCACCGCCTCAGACCCCTGCATGCTCAGCTTTATCCAGAGATTAATTAACACTTCTTTTATTACAGGCTGTGTCCCATCATGTTTTAAACAGGCTCTTCTTAAAATCCTCTTCTTAAAAAACACAGTCTGGACCCAACTATTCAGGCTTATTACAGGTCCATTTCAAAGTTCCCCTTTCTTTCAAAAGTTTTAGAGAAAGTGGTCTACTCATAGTCTCTGAAAAGTTTGAGTCTGGTTTTAAGTCACTACATAGCACTGAGACAGCACATTTTAGGGGTTTTAATGATATTCTTTTAACTCTGGATTCTGGCAGCCCTCCTGCCCTCTTGTTGTTGGACCATACAGCAGCCTTTGACATGGTTAACCATGATATCCTCCTGTCACATTGTAGCCTGAAAGGATCTGTTCTTCAGTGGTTTTGATCCCACTGATCTGGAAGTACCTTTTATGTAACATGGGCCCCTACAGCTTGAACATAGCCCCTCTTTATTATGGTGTACCTCAAGGCCCAATTTTGGATCCAGCCTTGTTTGCACTGTATATGTTCCCACTGGGGTCTATTTTTTCACGGTATAACCTTTCATTTCCGTGTTTTGCCGATGACTTGCAGATCTGTTGCCTTTAAAAGCAGGGATAGACTCATTTCAGCTGTTATTGTGTTGCCTTGGAGATGTTAAACAGTGGATGTCCTTAATTTTTTTTAAACCTAAATGAATGTTTAGCAACTCTGTTACTTTATCCACTCATTGTAAGACAAGTGTTAAAACCATGCTGTGTACCTTGATGGTTCGTTTAAAATGTGTAGGCAGGTGAGTGCACCAATATAGCTTTTTCCATCTGAGACAGCTAGTCAAGGTAACACCTTCCAGCTAATGCCTGTGAACACATTATTCATCTGTTCATTACTTGCAGATTGGACTTCTGCAACTCTCTTTATTTCAGTTTGCACCAGTCGTCTCCAGCTCATCTGCCTCTTTACACTGGCTTCCTGTTACTTATAGGATCCAATTTAAATTTTTACCTTTTGTTTTTAAATCACTAAATGGGCGAGCCCATTCTTACCCATCTTAGCTCCTATTTATTCATGCCCCAGAAAGAACCATGAGGTCCAGTTCAAAACTAATGTTATCCATTCCAAGGCTTAAACTTAAATCTCGCAGTGACAGTGCCTTCTCTGTGGCAGGTCCCACACTCTGGAATAGTCTGCTGCTATATATTAAAGCTGCACAAATGCTGGAACTTTTTTAATAGTGAAGACACTAGACACTTGTTTTAACAGCCTCAGTCATTGTTGTTCTTAATTTTTTTTTTATTGTCTTATTGTATTGTTCTTTCTTCTTCATATTTTTATTTTCATTGTTGTGCATTTTCCTTGTTTAGTTGCTTTTTAGTTTGTAAAGCACTTCGGAAGCTGTTGGAAATATTTGATATAAATACATTTGACTTTGACCTTGACCTAGTCATAGCTTTTCCCTAAGTGTTGGCTGTAGGGGCCAATCAAGGTATGGAGTGATTTCTTCTATCTCAGTCCCAGTGCAGAAGCCACTTCTCATTTGAGTCACTCCAAGTGTTGCCACCACAATTTTCTCTCCATTAAAGCCTGAGGCCGGGCTCTGAGAACTTTGTCCGCAGATTTTACGTCAAAAATAGCTTTTATAATACTTGAACATTGTGTTCTTGTTGCTGGGCAACTCTACTTTTCTTTCCCTTCACACTCACTCACAACACCTGAATTTGAATCCTAGTTAAGGATGTGTATTCTGAAAAGCATTAGCTCCATTGGACAGATTTTATACCTTTTAATAAAGTTGTTTAACATCAGGAGTTGACAATGTTACGATACTATGATGAGAAATACATGAAAATATAGAAAACAAACCAACTGCAAAATGGACCTGAATAAAATGACCAAAAACGCACAACCGATTTCTCAAATATCAGTTTACTCATCACAGTGATTCAGTCATAAAATCATGATGAACACATAAATAAATGCATAATGATGCTGCAGAGGTGTCCTGCTCATTGATTTCTGTATTGTGATTTAAAACAAAGGAATATTACAGCAACACAGTATAGATCATATAGCAACATTTCTGACAGTAACAGTGTATATTTATAAATAAATTCTCATCTTTCATAAGTTGTTACAGGCTAAAACAAAAAAGATGCAACAGGCAGATGTTTGAGGTTTAGCTCAATAAATTACTGAAACAGTTCATCATAAATGTTGAATAATTTTTTTTTTCATTGACTAATAGTTAAGTATGATTTATTAGCCTGTTCGTTCACTGATTCATTTCTTCTTTCTGATTCAGACCTCAGCTAAGTTTCTCATGAATTAGCAAATTAATAATGATCTTTTCTTTGGCAGAATCTCCTGGAGAAGTCGGCGGAGAGGGAGACTCGTCAGGAGTATGCATTGGCTATGATTCAGTGCAAGGTGCTGAAGCAGCTCGAGAACCTTGAGCAGCAGAAATATGATGATGAGGACATCACTGAGGACATTAAGTTCCTGCTTGAAAGGCTCGGAGAGAGTGTGCAGGATCTCAGGTACCTAATTAAGATTATTTATGAATAACATGCATTCATAGTTAGTTTACTAAACCATTATTTCTTTAAAAAATGGAGCTTGAATAAAAATTCAAGTGTCTTTGTGCAATCCTTTTCATACAGCTACCATTAACATATCCATATGATATTTCTGTACTTTAACTGTGTTGCACTACACCGCTCAAATCATTCTTCTTCACATCATAAGTGAAAGTAACTTTTGTTTTTGGCTGAGGTAATGATGTTTATATTTGTTTGACAGCTCATTTGATGAGTACAGCTCTGAACTCAAGTCTGGCCGCTTGGAGTGGAGTCCTGTCCACAAGTCAGAGAAGTTCTGGCGTGAGAACGCTGTCCGCCTGAACGAGAAGAACTATGAGCTCCTCAAGTAAGATGAAGCATCTGCTGTCATGAGATTACTCATTTTCTCCATTGCCTTTGAAAACATGATTTATTATTACCTTGACACTTCAGTAAGAGCAAAAAGGACAAAGCTTTTCAAGGTGCACCTTGTTCAGATATTGAAGGGCACAAAGACTATGATTTGTCACTTCTTATCTACTTTCGCCACAAGAGGAGATGAATAAAAATGTCTTAAAGTGTTTTTCCCATCTACTATATATATATATATATATATATATATATATATATATATATATATATATATATATCTATATATATATATATATATATATATATATATATATATAAAATGAGACAATGGCAAAAACATTTACAAAAATATACTTGTTCAAATTTCTCTGATAGCATCGCAGCTGGTTGGAGTGACCATTTTTTTCTAGAATGAATTGTCTCAGCAGTAGTGTAGAATTTGAACACTTTGCTGAGGTCAAAAGTTTTGTTTTTAGCACATCTGAACCACATCAAACGTGTGACAGTCTGTTCCCCGTACCTGTGTCCTCAGCAGTTAAAATGTATTCTATTATGTTTTATGTCTTTATGACATACTATACTTCTATTCCTGGTGCTTTATTGCACTTTGTGGTTTTTTTCCAGTGAAAAGTGATATATAGATATATTTTCCTTACTTTTACTGTGTTTTGTCTGTACTTGAGAGTATGGTATGTTTCTCCTCCAAGTATCTGTATCAGTGTGAAACTGAACCTTATACGATGTTTCTACTTAACAGTTAAAGCTTTCCACTTGCAGGCAGCAGCATGCTTTTATTCTGTCTCATAGCAAATGCAGTGTTTTGTCAACAGAATAGTGGAGCTTAATTAGAAGATCCCATGCTCAACTAAAAACAGGTGTATCACACTTCCGCACTATTTCTTTGACAGATTAGTTTAAAACATTGCAGGGTTTAATGCTACAAACAGAAAACACCATGAAATAAAAAGAGCTGAAAGCATCAGGGTTACAAAGGGTCATTGCTTTGGTTTGTCATTAAGGTAAATAACTTTACCTTGCCGTGTGCCGGTTCAGTGGAAAAACACTTGGACAGCATGCAGCCTTTCGTGGCGTGACTAGATGCCGCTATGGAAAAATCCAGTTTTATACTTGACTCACAATAAATTCTCTCGAGATACCTTTCCAATGCCATACTTTTATCAGCTATGAGTTACACTCACGACATCATGTGTCTGTGTCTCTAATCTAAGGACTCAGATTGCGAGAGATAAAACATCCGTTGGTGTGTGTGTGTTCTTCATTATTCGGGTCACACACTGTTGTGCTATTGACATTCTGTAAAAATCCTCATTGTCTCATCGCTGTCCCCTCTCTGTAATCAGCTCAGCCATCACCTCGGCTTAAATTAGCCTTCTCTTTTTTTAGTATTTACCCCTAAATCTCACAAAGGCTTTATTCCACGTTGAAGAAGCCACTTTTTCACTGCACGCCTTACATCTAATATCCTTAGCTTCAGAGTTTAGTGTTTGGGATTTCCAGTTTTAAAGTAACACTAACCTTGGCTTAGTGAGAATAAGAGCTTTTCTACTTAGAAAACTGCTTTAAAGAAAGTAGTCTCAGCTCTTATATTTTTCTTGAAGCTTTCTCAGAAAAATCTTTGCCTAGAAGCATCTTTTAAGATATGTGATTCAGATCAGTAAGAATTAAGTGAATGAATCTTTCCATGCAGATAGACCTCTGCATTTTAATGTTTTGTTTCCACTGTGTTTCTTTGAAAGGATTTTGACGAGGCTGTTGGAAGTGTCTGATGATCCTCAGGTTATAGCAGTGGCAGCTCATGACATTGGAGAGTATGTGCGACATTATCCACGTGGTAAAAGGTGAGATGTTTTTCTTTAGTAATTAAAAAGTGACATTTTAAGCATAAATAATATTAGATATTCACTAAAATCTATTAAAGGTTTTTTGAAGATCACCTCCCACACACCCTGCCTCAAATGACAGCCCATCGTTGTCACTGAGTTGTTTTATGCTGGCTTTGCCTAGCACAGTTTGCCCTTGACACCAGATTTTTGGCAGTGGTAATCATTTAAGGCTTTGTGTGTTTCTCGTTTTATACAGTCACATCTAATCCGATGGCTCCACGCACATTGTGCTGGCCCTGTGTTATGTAGTAATGTTCTGTTCATCGGTTTGTTGTTTAATGGTCACTGGCAAACATCTTATTACTGCCATCTCACCTGCCAGTAATGTTATTTAACATACTTCAGTGATACTTACATAGTCTTTTTTTTTTAGGTAAATCAAATCTACTCAAATTCAAAGCTACTCAAAATGTGCCAATTGTGACTAACAATTTATACCAAACCAAAGTAAGTTTGGAGAGATCGAGGTACATGCTGGAGGAAGGAAGGAAAGTCAGCAGAGGCAAGAAGATGTAACAGTAAAACTGTAAAGACTGCAAATATTAGTTATATGACTTAAAGTAGGTCAGTCACTATCTTTTCTGATAGAGACACAGTGTGAGGCGTGATTTGTGACAAAAGAGTGAAAGGTAAAGTTTACAATATAGTATTGTGACCTGCTATGATGGTTTGAAGTCTATGGCACTGACAAAAAGACAGGAGGCTGAGCTAGAGGTGGCAGAGCGGAAGATGTTTGGATTTTCATTGGGAATGAGCAGATGTCAGGATTAGATGCGAGTACATCAGAGGGAGAGCTCAGGTTGGGCAGTTTGGTGGAGATCCCAAACAGAACTCAGACAGTTGCTTTAATGTGGAGCAGCAGAAGCTCTACCTGACTAGCAGAACTCCTCATTTAATCACAAGCCAGCACAAGCCTAAACAACCAAAATAGTTTATTTACCCAATTTATGTGCCTTGTTGAATTTAAGTGCCATTTGAGAGGATGATTCAGTGGGGGAATTTGAACCAGGGTCTTCAGTGTGAACCCAGTGACCCTCTAACAAAGTGAACTCAATGCTGTAAAGACAAACTGACAGTTCAGTAATATATATCTAGTCTGTCTTTAGTCTCTCTTGCCGGTCTTACACGACAATTCATTCAGAATATCATGCACCTGGATGGAATAAGTTCACCCAATGGAAATGCGTAATAGTATCAGTGCCAGCACCTACTTTTTCTTTTCTTTGATCGAACCTTTTGCTTTAATATTACAAGCATTACATCTGGTTTCCTTTTCACTGTGTTTTATCCTTTCACAGAGGCCAGTGACCCTGTATTAGATACACAGAAAATTTCACCAAGGCTGGATTAGATTACATGATGGCTCACTGAATGACCTAAAATACGAAAATAGTACCTGTTTACTGTGTATAAAACCTCTGTCCCATTATTCCCTATAACACTCCCATTTCAGGGTAATTGAGCAGCTCGGTGGAAAACAGCTTGTGATGAATCATATGCACCATGAGGACCAGCTAGTCCGGTACAACGCCCTGTTGGCTGTGCAGAAGCTGATGGTCCACAACTGGTATGAGCACTTTTTATAGCTTCTCTTGTCTGTCTGATGTAACTCACTCACATGAACTTAACCTTAAAGCATTAGCTGAACTTTCCTGACATGAAAAAAACCAATCAGCTACAGCTACACGCTAGTGATTAAAGACCATGCACACCCTCATGCATATTATGATTTACTCTGGCTGATTAGACATCCGTTGAGGTTAACGTGAGCGGAGATTGGTTGGAAATGACACAAGGTCAGTGAACAGTCTTACTGATGAGAATGCTGAAGATGCAAAAATGATCAGAAAGAGGGAAATTAGTCCTTGACCTAAAACGATCTGAAAAAGTTAGTAATGTAAGACTACATTGGATGGTCAATGAAAATTTCATTTTTGAGCATTTAGTCATCATAGCTAAGGAGATCCATGTTTCGCTTATTTAAACTTTATTTAAACTTTATTTAAACCCATAATTAAAATAATGTAGTTGTAAAGCCAATAATGGATAATGTGAGTTAGCACAAGTGTGATGTGTACACTGAAAATCACATTTTTACACATTGTATCTGTGTCCTGCATGCAGCATCTCCAATAAAAATGTTTAAATATATTTAAACATTTTTATGTTAAATCTAACCATATATGGTTAGATTTTGTAACTTTCACTTAAGGAGGAAGAGACCATGCAATCTCTCAAATTTGCCTCAGACATATGAGAGAATAAAAGCACTTTTATGTCCTAAAACGTGACTGGAGAGGCGTTTTTAGGATTCTGCCTTTGTGCGTTTGATGTGCTGTTGGCTAATCAGGCTAATGCAGGGTGAGAGCCGGTTGTCTGAATTTTTGTTTACATTTACTTGAATTATGGTCGGAACGTGTCCTCATGGCCCTGAAAGCAAGTGTAATGAGGCAAAATAACTGTGCGGACAGCAGGGCCGCGCTGGGGTTCAGATCAAGATGTGCATGACTTAGGTTCAAAATATTGACAGACTAGGATGTTCCACAAAATGTCAAATGTGCTGGGCTGTATGTTTCTCATGTCATGAATTTACCCAGAGTGTAGTTTCATAGATAGTGGCTTTCCTCTGCTAAGAATGATTTTATTTGCCAAAAGTAGATTGATTTAGATGACTGTTCACACTATTTTGCAGCTTGTGACTGGCATAAATGTGTTCGAGTAAATTTCAGCTGCTAATTACAGTATCAAGATGGTCAGTTAGAAAATGCTAGTGGTGCTATGGCGCCTTAATTTAGTGTATCCTGTACATATCTATCATTCATATTCTTAACCTACAGACTGAGATTGCAGCAATCTTTTAGGGTGATCACAACCCCACTTGTGCATCATGGATTTTAATACACTTGTGTGTGATGCAGAATGTAAGATGATAACACCCACTGAATTGTTGGCTACAGCATATGGCTGCATTTCCTCTGCTCTTTTCTTCCATGTCTCATTATCAGTTGCACAGTTATAATTACCAACAGCTGGATTAAAATATTATGCAAACAAGCTTCTGCTGCTTCTCTGTTGATATTCCAAATATTTTGTTTGACACTTCCATCCTCCATGCCTGGAGGATGGAAGTCCATCTGCTGGGGTTCATGTCCACCTTTGGAGTTCTCACACTTTGTGATGCATATTTATCTTCATAGCCAAAACTGTAGGGCTAACTTTTGTCTTTTTTTTATTCTTAGGCTCTTTAGACACATTGCAAGCACCATTATAAACTCTTCATGCTTGATTTTACTTAGGTTAAGTCACCACTAGCAATATTTTCCGAACATTCACTTCACCTCGCCGTCTTTGTGTGTCTTCTGTGTACTGGATTTCTTGGAAACAATAAAAATGAAAGCCAACTAGCATTAAGAGGGAATATGTTTGTTTTTGCTGCTGCTATCTAAAACACACACTTTCAGTTTCCTGAGCAACTGTGGATGGAGGTATTATGATTAATATTACAGTAATGTTCCAAGTGGGCTATGTGATCAATCATGTGTGGACAGAAGTTTATTTGTTTGAAATACCACTAAGAGTTACAGAAAGGGAGGAAGAACATTGCATTCAGTGACTTGAAATTTCCAGGAAGGTCAAAGATCACGTACAGTACTGTGGAAACGTGTTGAGACACTCCTTATTTCTTTGTATTTTGGTAGGAAAATATGTAACAGGTGCAGCAACTATACATGTAATTTCAAAATATATGACAAAAATAGAGTTTGTACAATTCTAACAAGCTTCAAAGTCAATATTTGGTGCCACCATGTTTTACTTTTACAAAGCCTGAACTTCTTCAGGAATAATTCTCCTGGCTTCTTGAAGGACATTCAGATCTGTTCTTTGGATGCTGGCTTCCTTTTTGTTCCGTTCTCTTTTACGATTATCCCACAAAGCTTTAGCAATATTGATGTCTGGGCTGTGGGGAGGCCAATCCATGGCTTATAGGATGCGCTTATCTATCCAGGTATTCTTTTACTGCCTTGGCAGTGTCTTTAGGATGACTATCAGGCTGAAAAATAGTGTTGCCAATCAGAAGCTTTTCTGATGGTATTGCATGGTGGATCAAAATCTGAAGGCTAGAATTTGTGTTAATAATTCCATCAATTTTGACACAGTCACCAACAAAACTCACAGACATGTAGCCCAAAGCCCTTACAGAGCGTCCACTGTGTTTTACAGATGGCTTTAGACACTCACTGTTGTAACTCTCTCCTGACATCCTCTGTAATTATCTGTACTGATGAAAATTTGAACCAATAATGTCAAATCTGGCATCATCACTCTATAAGACCTGTTGCTGGTGATTATCACTCCAGTTCTTACTTTGGCATACCTCAGCCTTTTCTCCCTGTTTCCCTTCCCTAAAAATGGTTTGTTGACAGCCACACTTTCACTGAGACCATTTCTGATGAGACTTTTGCAAACAGATTCAGCTGAAGGGTCAAATGCATCTCTCAGGTCTTCTATCAGGTCTTTGATGGATTTTTTTTTTTTTTTAATTTCTTAGGGGCAGGACTTTCAGATACTGTTCATATCCTGCAAATAGTTTGTATTTTTTTTAAATGCCTGCTACTTCTTCTGTTCTCCTCTACTTTCCAGTTTTCTTGTTTGTTTCCTTTTGGGGACACACTGAACACCATGCTAAAATGTGCCATGCTTTCAGTACCTCTTTGAAAACCACCTTGTTGGTACAAAAATACTTTTTTATGTCTATCAAATTGTTGTATCTTTGGTATTTTCATTCACCTAAAGAAAGCTTTCTTATGCTTTAATTATTCAAAAGCCAGTGCTAAGTTGTTCAACAAGCAAGAAACAAATAAGACAAACTAAAATCAACAAAAAATATTTTTTTCTGAATATGATCAAGTACAAGGATTAGACATGAAAATGTATGAAAAATGCATGAATGTGTGGCGACTTAGAAGCAAAATATAAATGAAATGAAAGGTTGCGCAGAACCGTATATATGCATCACCTCTGCATTTACTGCATGCCAGAAATTGGCTTCCATATCTTGTTTGAGATCAAATTCTCCTGTTTTTACGTGGGGAATAAAAATGAAAGAATCAGAGTGAAGGTAAAGAATGTTAAGTTCAAATGAAGGTGGAAGACTTGTGTATTAAAACAGGAGGAGAAAAAACCTGAAGGCTGCTTTCGAATGTTTTACTTAGAAGAATGAAAAGCAGGGATTAAAACTGCGTATGAAGTCTGGTTTAAAATGGATGCAAAATTTCTGCACACGCCCGAATACAAGACTAAGTAAATTAGATTTTATATGGAAATTGACATTTCGTTTCACAGCTTTTTTTCTTCTTCTTCCCTTGTAGCTTTTGAAAGCAGCAGCTCATAATTTTAATGCCCAGCACATAAATCACATTTGAAGACATTCACCTGTCCTTATTTATGCAGGTAGTTCTTATAAGACACCCTCCATCCACACCTACCTTTTGTGTAGGGCATGTTGAGCAACTTTGGTGGTTTTTGAAAAAAAAAACAAAAAAACATAGTAATTAAAGAAAGGAATGTTGCTCATGCCATATTTCTCCATTAAGATGAACACTTTGTTACTAGTTTCAGTCCTCATAACACGACCTCTTAATGTGAGGGGGTGAGCTATGTCTCAAGGTTTTTTCGTCACACTGAAGAATCTGCTGCCTACACTCATTGCCTGCGTGAAAACAGAGGTGTGTGAATGCATCTATAAGATGAGAACTTTTTTTTTTTTTTTTTAAATTGCAATGAAGAGTTTTTTCAAAGCCGCTTCCCTTACCCGCTGTCACCTTGAGTGGGTTGACTTGTTGTTTCTAATATAAGATTTTCTTGTTCCTACCTTTCTGAGGCCCCTGATGTCATGACAACAGCATGCATGAATGTGCTCAAACTGTTATCTAGTCATTGTTTCTGACATGTTTCTAAATCTCCAGCAAGCTTTGACTGAATGGTGTTTTTGCCAATAAGCTCCATATCGGTTGGTTGTCATTTAAGCCTTAAGCTATCGCTGGTCCGGCCACCTTTATGCTGTGTCTAACTTGTCTCAGTTAGACCAAAGTACAGTCCTCTCTACTCACATTTGACATGTTCATGATATAGTATTGGTTTGCCTTTCATACAGCAGCCTGTTTTTTGGGGGCCAAACAAACTCAAATCTGTGCTCTGGGTCACTGTGAACTGTCTCCTTTTTTAAATTTGATTTTTTTTTTTCTTTTTAATTTGAAAAAACAAAACACGGTGAGAATCCAAGAATTACTGATGATTTCCCAAATAACCATATTCTTGTTTGTATTCTAACATTATTATGGATTTAGGTGTTGCATGAACTACAGCTAGATTTTGTAAAACACAATTAAGGAACAATGGAGAACTTTTCTGGATTTTACTTTGAATCAGTTGTTGATTGGGGATTCATCTACATGTGCATAAGAGACTTTTTTGTTTATCAGAAGTCATAAATGACAGAAATTTACATAGGTTTCTGTCAAATACTGTAACAAATGCAGACAAGCTGCCTTTACTGAATGTACACAGATGGTGTTTACATGTATAGTCACTCCCCAAAGGCAGCTCGGAGCAAAGAGAGATTCTGTTTTTTTTATAATGCAGTGCAAATTTAAAGAACTACAGCTACTACTACAAAAGAACCAGCTTATGTGGAATCAGTCTTATCACCAGTGTTTACTATACTGTAAGGCACAATGCTGTATTTAGTCCTAGGGTCATTACTCAAAAAAAGTAATGTATTACACATTATTCTGTACTTTTCTTAAAAGTAATTCAGTACATTTCCTGATGGAGAAAGGCATTACACCCGTTACACACATACTCGTTACACACATGCAAGCTTTTTTTTACGTATGAAAATCAGCACAGAGACACTTCAAAGCGATCACCATAGTGATTCTTCTTTAGAAGTATGAACAGGTAGAAATGTAGGCAGCAAGTCTGACTGCTCATCTGTTTGTTAACCATTAAAGATCAGGACCTGGCTGCTACGCTGGGGTCGGCATTCACTCACATTGTTACTGGTTTTATCCACTTTAGCATCACGATCTCTTCTTTTGTGCTATAAAAGTAATGTCCATATCTACACTCCTAAAAAGTTGTAGATCTCTTTTTGATCTACAACTTTGACTTGAGCTGATTGTTGTGCAAGGGCACAGGAAGAAAAAACATGTTTGTTTGTTTGATTTTTTTTCTTCTTTCTATCGGCAGTGAAAATCTGCTGATTTTACTGTGGCTAATACTTCTTAATATTATGCAGTGTTTCATGTCCAAGACTCATTTCGCTGTGTAAATATTGATTCTTACAACAGCTGCAGAGACATATGAAAAGGTGCCTTGGCTGCGGGACACTAACTTCATCAGTCATCCTACCAATTATTGCTATTTGCCTTTTTTTTGTAATCTCACTGGCAGTGCTCTAAATCAGCGTACTGTAACTGATTTTTGAGAATGGGCTGAAGGTTATCTCTGACAGCTCCAGCAGTTGGTGTGCCGCGCTTTGACCCTGCATGGATTAGAGAAAATCCAAAATAAAGTCAAGCTCGTGCACCCAGGTCTGTTTTTAAAGTCATTAAAGGTGTATGCTGTACAATCATACCACCCTGGGACAAGAACAATTCAGAGAAATCATTAAAGGACCATAACTATCATGACATCCACACCCATGATGAGTGTACGTGAAGTTCTGTACAAGCCTGTAGATGGGGGTCAGAGGAGGGTTAGCTAAAGATCAAAGGCTTAAAAGCTCTTGTATGTCTTTGATATATTTGAGTTGATCTATAGCAGCTTGTGGTTTTACCAGCCTGGTTGTTTGGTCAATATTTAACAAAGAGGTATTTGGTATTTTCAGTAAAAGAGGTATGAGACGAACACATGAAAGTACTGTGCTGTTGTTTGGAAAAAGCTTTTTGCTGCTTCTGCGTTGGATGCATATTGTGCTGTTTTATCTCACTGCCGTGATTCATTCTCATAATAGGGCAAATAAAAAAAAATAACCTCCTTCAAAAATAGAAGTGTACAGTGGTTTCATAAGGACATCCTTACGGCGCTGTTGCTTTGTAGAAAAGGAGAATAGTGATGAGTCTAAGCGTGCATATTTTTAAGGAGAAAATATTCTCTGTCGTTATGAGTATTCACCATTCCCATTTTTAGACTATTGAGAGGCATTTGATATTTCTGCTGCTGATAATTTGAGTGTCATGAAGCATATCTAAAAATGTTATGGCCAAGAAGAAACATGAAGGAGAACTGTGACCTTTCAAAGTAATATATAATGGGTCTATATTTCAGCATTACACCATGTCAGAGTCAGGATAACTGGGAGAAGCTCATATTCTTAAAATGAGAAGCTTCATTAAAACCTGTTTTCACATTAAAGGATATAAAAGATCCAGAATCCACCCAATCAGAGAATAGATTAAAGTGAAAGCATTCAGGCAGGTGGTGATCGGGGTGGATATTATCCCTCATTTATCATAACTTAATATGCTTACCGGTTAATTACGGTTATGTTTTTATTTAAGGAAAAATATATACTGTTATTGAAAAAGTGTTTTTTCTTGAAGTATTGAAAGTTGCAGTATTCTTGATCTTCTCGTCTTACTCTCACCAAACAAATAATGAAAATGTACAATAAGCATTTATTTGTTGCTTGTAACAGGATGTATGGACTTAATTGACACAATGGTTAGTGTTTGTTGCTTTTTCAGTCTGTAAAAGGAAAACTGTGTTTCTCTTTCACAGGGAGTATCTTGGAAGACAACTGCAGTCCACTGATCAGCAGCAGGCTCCAGCGGTGGCTGCTCGAAGCTGAACACTGAATGTGCATGTGTGTTTGTGTCTCATTTTGTGGACGAGTGTGAACTGTACGCAGATTGGCAATCGTGATGATCAGCTCTTCGTTTTTGTGTAATGACTTGAAAAATCAAACGGTGCGATTTCCGCTTCTACATGCACCCCAAATGATCCTCGATGTTCCTTGATTTGACTGTCGTGCTTCGTGTTGTGACTCCAAGATAAGTGATGCGTGATTAAAGCCGCACTTTGTGTGTCTGTGATGATGTACAAAACTGCAAGTTATTTAAGTCTTAAGTCTGTAAAACATATGAATACCAATAAAAATACTTATCTGTGACATTCCTGTCCTGCACATCCTTTTACTGAGAGGTTGATGAGAAACGAAAGCTGAATAACAAAGAGATTTTCAGACGTGACAGCATTATTGAGCTTTCTTATCAGCCCATATGCGATCGGCTCCCGAGCAGTAGCAGCAGGGTGGCTAATGAAATATTTATTTATTTATTTGAGGTCATCTTCTCTAGCTCCTGCCTTTGAGGGGAAACAGATGTGTTAGGAAGTTAAAATGGCTTGTGGAATTAATTGTAATAATTAGAGTGCTCTTTAGTGAAAACACACTCACCAGCCACTTTATTAGATACAACAACTCATTGTATCTGATTAGCCAACTACATGGGAGCTGTCAGTGCATTCAGGCACGTAGACACGATCAAGACAATACTGATGGTTGTTGATCAAAGGCAGGAAGTACAGGAGTATTTCACAAACTACTGATGTGGGATTTTTCACACAACTATCTGTATGGTTTACAGCGAATGGTTCAAAGAGCAGAATATCCAGTGAGCAGTGGTTATGTGGGTGAAAATGAATTGTTGATGTCAGAGGAAATACACACTTGTTACAAGTAAGGTATGTAGAAAAGCATCACTAAACATTAAAAATGTCAAACTAATGGGCTTCAGTAACAGAAGACCACACTGAGTGCTCCTCCCAGTCAAGGAACAGGAAACTTAGACTACAATTCACATGGACTTACCAAGACTGGAAAAACATTGCCTGGTGTGAAACTGAGTCTCAGTTTCTGCTGTGATCAGTATCCCAGTATGGACCATAGTCTCTGAGGGATGTTAAGGCAGTTCTGAATGCAAAATTAATTTTAAAAAAAAAACAGTCCATCCTAATACAAGCAAGGTGTACCTTATAAAGCGGCCATCAAGTATGAGCGTAAGTATTTCTAACTCATCCTTACAAGAATTTTACACTTGTAAAAGAAATCTTTGTGCCATGTTTAATCTGTTTTCTTTCATGTTCTACATTTTTTCTTGATTGATTACCAGAATGAAAAAAAAACCCGAAATTGTGATTGGCCATTTTTGCTCCTCTATGTGAATATCTGCAATTGTAACGTGAATATTCACCTTGAGTTTTTTCTACTATTTTTCACCCTTTCTTGTCATTTCGATAACAAAATGATGAATTGATTAATCCAATCCACTGAAAAGGAGGTCGTGTACGAACAATCTTTCACCCCGTCATTATCTTTGGCCGATCCTTCACCAACCAATGACACTTTCCAGTATTCCTGGATCATCGAGTTACTTTGTTTCGATAATCAGCTTTTTCTGTCTTTGGTGACTAAGCATACGGGAATGCGCGCATACATGTACACAGAATAGATCTAAATGGAGACTGCCTTACAAAAAAAATAAAAAGTAACTATCCCAATGTGATAGTTGGCTTTTATAATGATAATACTATGTTTAATGTGTCCACACACATCTGTACCTGTTGTTGTCTTCTTCCTCTCTGCAGTTCTCCTTGACGATCTCCTCCCTTTCTTCCTCTCAGCACCACTTTCCAGTGCCACTTCTCTGCTTCTCTCAGAGACTACAAACCTCAGTATTATGGGGGCGAAAGAGGCAGACGAGCTGAAATCTGGCCACGATATCATTTTGTTCTAATAAAATATCCATCCAAGTTTTGATAATGTATGGTTTCAAAATGTAAAGTTTTGTTTTGTTTTGTTTTAGTTTTATTTGCTTCTTGTGTGGGCCTCCAACAGCGCGTGGGTCCCCAGGCACGTGCCCAGAATGCCCATTAGATAATCCGACCCAGCCATCCAGTCACGCTCACTACAAACATCACACTGTGCTGCTAACAGCATGACAGCGAATCCAAATCCACAGTTGAAGGTTATCTTGTGGACTTTATTAAGATTGGACTCTGCTTCCTCTTGTGTACGCTCAGTGCTTCTGTCCACAATCTCCCCCTTTAAATTACCATAGCCTATTTGTCGTGGATGAGTGGCTCTTAGGGGGGAAAACAATTTTCTACCTGTAACATAGGTTTCAAATGCTGCTTTGAGTTGGTGGAGTGCCCCCCGTAGAATTTAAATTAAATCTGAGCTGCCTGACCTGTTTTAATTTGACCTTCACTGTACATGTGCTCTTCACATCTCTCCCTTTGTTATTTTCTGTTCATTCAGCTCACACACAGTAACTGCAAGCATCAGCTTTCAAGTTTACATAGCAACAGATTCTCTCTGTAGGGCAAAGAGACCACTGCTTGAAGGTCTTGGCTTCCATAATACCAAGTGTTGATTTTTTTTCTCTCTTTTTTTTTTGCACAAGTAACTAAGAAACGGTAACCAAGACTGCTTTTTACATCAGCTGCATCAAGCGCCGTGTTTCATTTTCTCTTTAATAAATCCCTGAAGGACAGCACACTTCTATCAATGTGGTGTTTTTATGGAAGGCCTTGGATGTAATTATCATTAGGCTGCATTCATTTTCTCAAACACTTGGTTTCTTGACAAAACTCTGTTTTCTTGGCTGGTCTGAGGACTTTATTGTAAACCACTAAGACATACGATCAGACACTTGGATCTAATCATATACTATAAAGGTCAATCTGAAGTACACTGTACGATGAATTCATATTTATGTCTACTGGCTGCTTACCTTCCATCTTTTCTATGGCTGCTCAGAAACCTAATGAATGTCACAGTCACCTTCCCTCTCACTTATGATGACGATCACTGATTCAAAGCTGAATTTAATAAAAGTTTCCACTTTACTCAAACACTAATAATGCCGTCCATCATAAGCAAGAAGCGTTCCACTGCACTGTATGAATGTAAAATAGATGGAAGCACTCGCTACATAAATTTCCATAGAGGACTGAAAACTGCCAAAATCAAAAAACGATTGACATAAAAAGTTAAATACACAAAATTAAAAACAAGTGCAATATACAAATATTTGATGAAAAAAATGTGTCTTTATTTGCCCACTTCTCTGATATCATCAGTGTGGTGTGTCATTGTGAGTTTTTAGTGTGTATTTTTGAAACTGGCTTGCTCACAAGATTGATTACAGTGTTTTGATTGTCTTCTTGATGGCTTTTGTGGGATACCTGTAGGAAACTGGGACTCTGGAGAAGTAGGGGAGAGCAGGAGACTCTCTATGGTTATTTGACATTCTTTCAACACCTACATAAATAATAGGCAACCATATGCCAAGGTTTTGTTAGCAGTAATATTATAAACCTTGTGTTTATGTATGTTGATGCCTTACCCGGACATATCCTCATGAGAACCGAGGAAAAAAGTGTCTTTCAGTTCAACTTTTTCTGTGATGTGCTGCCTCTTCGGAGCTAAGATTGGCCACACAAACATATAAGATATCACTGGAAGGGCTGACATGTTCTCTATTGAGCACATCAGAACTTAGTTGGGTACCTCAAATAAGTCAAAAGATATAAACCAAAAACAAATGTCCATTACAGAGGACATAAATGAACAGGCTGGGTCATGGATATGTGTGCAGTCCATGCAGGTGATGCTGAGAAAACATATGTATGAGTAGTAGAGGAGAGGAGAGGTGGCAGCTTGCTGTGAGACTGGAGTTTGATTCATTTCCTCTTATGTAGTTTTCTTTTATTTGTTATATTTAGTTTCCTTTAAGATGTTTTGTTGCTAAATGCTCAATTTTATACCTTCATCTACTCCTGCCTCCAGATCTCCATCAGGAAGTGCAGAGACAGTATGGATGAAGTGAGGGCAGCTATGAAGCTATGAGGAGAATGAAGAATGGAAAGGCGGTTGGTCTAAATGACATACTCGTATAGTGATGTCTACAAGAGGATAGTGGACTTTTTAACACAATCCTAGAGAGCAAAGGTCATGTGCAGAGCTATATTAACAACAAAGAGATAAAGCTGATGAGCCATGCCATGGAGATATGGGAAAGAACTGTTGAAACTAGATTAAGAAGAGAAGTGAAGATCAGTGAGCCGTATTGTGGTTATTAATGTTGAGTAAGAGCTTGTGGCGTGTTGATGGAGAGGTTTAAGGAAGGTCTTGTCTTTGTGGATCCAGAGAAAGCATGTGATAGGGTGCCAAGAGAGGAACTGTGGTACTAATTGAGGAACTAACTGAGTGGGAAAGAAGAACGTAAGACTGGTGTGGGACATGTACGAGGACATCGAGACACTGGTGAGGTGTGGAGTAGGGGCGACAGACGAGTCTGAATATCATCCAAAGCAACAGACAGTGCACAAGAGAGGTGAAGAAGACAGTGCAGGCAGGGTGGAGTTGGTAGAGGTGAGTGTGAGGGATGATCTTTGACAGAAGGAAGTGCCCTAAACCTGCATTCATTTTAATAGCCAGCAGGGGGCGACTCCTCTGGCTGTTCTGTTACCTAGGTGAAGACTATATGAGTTATTATAAATATCCCAGTATGCTGAATAAAACACAAATTAAATGTGTGGTTGGACATTAGGAGTTACATTTAACATCACCACTAATGCAGAGGCAGTCAGCTGCACTGAGGGATCATCCCTCATTAACTTTGCACAAAGATAATCAGAATATAACCGTGTTTTATTTAGTATCTAGATTTTTTTTTTTTTTCATGGATTGCTTACAGTGATAGAGATTAAGAAATGGCTTCTGCTGGTGTACAGCAACACTTGGACAAACCGCGTGCAAAACTGGACAATGTGTTTGCTCATTTATGACTGATAACACACGCTCTGTGCATACATATACGTATGCATATTTCAGATGGCTGAGACACGTGATAAAGTTCTGAAATTTTACAAGTAAAAACCCTTTCATCTTATAATTATTGTCACATTTCTTTCACATTAATCATTTCAAGAAATAAAAAGGTAGCGGTGCATTGACATGTGAAGTGGTGATCATTTCCAATCTTGTTGTTTCCGCTTCAAAAAATCTACAAAATGTGGCACTTGCCCGGGGGTACATGAACGCTTTTGTACAACTTAAGTAGTATTTACAGCCGTCACTGTCTGCTGCTTTTATGGAGCATAGTGCTCATGGGAAATCTGCTTCCAGATGCCTTCAGTGCTGCAGTTCAACTCCATGAGGAAAATATGGATGTTCTTCTGCTCTGAATCCTCTGCAGAAATCAAGCTATCGGGCTCAGAGTGGTAGTCTAATCAGAACTAAAGTCTTATCTCCAAAAGTCTTAGATAACTTGTGAGTCTCCTGTGTGGTGGGATTTAACCTTGGTAAATAAGAGCAGCATTCAACAGCAACACCTACAGCCTCTTGAGCATGTAAACATCCCTTAATTTTTTTGTTAGGAAGCATTCAAATCAGGTTTCTCTGTCTCATTCTCTCGCTCCAGCCTTGATGCACTCATCCTTTGTGTTTTAGCCTCTAAAAGGTGTGGTGAGCTGGGATGTATGCAGAGTCAATATTTATGTAGAGGCTCACTGCCTCTGGCTGCAGTTGTCTGACCCCGTTATGCTCTCCAAGCACTATTTACAGCAGCTGGCACGCTGTGGTCCCTATGCAAGCTCACCTGCAACAACTGAGTGAACTCTGGACCCTGAAAAAGAGAGAGTTTCATTCCCCTGGTTTTAATTTGTATTATTATGCTACCCACATTTGCTGTACAGGGTCGAAGCAAAGTGTGAAACTGGCTCTCTGCATTCACTGCCATCTGCCGAGCCTCGGTTTACTCATGAAAGTCCCCTGAGGCAATGTCTTGTCTTGACCTCTTAATTAGTTTTATTTCCACTCTATCCGGAAAGTGTCTGAATATTTCCAGAATATTTGTGTGTTTAACACGCAAGAAGGGAAAATAAGGACAAGTTTTCCAGTTCGTGCTTCCAAATAGTTTGTGTTTGACATCTTTATCTGCTCAGCCTGACAGACTGTTAGATCAGCTCACACAGAGGAGGGTACTGTTGCTTTGCTTCATCGATCAAATCCCTTTGCTCTTGTAACCATGGGTCAGAGACTGCCCGTTCCCATAGTGACAATCAAAACAAGACTCTGCCGACAGGCACGCAGCGTGACGCTCGATTTAAGGCTCCATCGAAGGAGAATCACAAATACAAGAGTAGGCTTATGTTTATGCGAGCTCGCCCTTAAAGCCTGACGATAACGTGTGCTGTGTTAAGCTGCGTGTGCCTGCTATCTCATGCTGTGTTGTATGGACACTGCAATTACCCATTCCTGACGTTTTCCGAACTTCGTATCATTGACTGAGTGCAGGTGCACCGTAATCATTTTCCTGCGGCGCTGCATGAAGTCACGCTATTTTCACTGAATCATTTTGGTAAATAACACTTTGCGCTGGAGTGACCTAACAGTAGTTATATAGCACTTAGACAGGCCATACTTAATGCTGATTGATGGCAGCATGGTGTATGCTGTTATTGCACAGTGTGAAGTATGAACCTACATTATTTACCAAAACCTATTAACCTTTTGCATTCCTGAATCAATCTTTATTATTGAGGAATGGATTGTGTAGACCTTTAACCCCCTGAACCCTAGCAACACATAGAAACCCCCACACACATAGAAATACACACCTTTCCCCAACAGAGTGAACCCCATTTGGTTTTAATGATAAGAGACACTTGCAATCATTGTGAAAGTGTCCAGTGTAATTGGAAAAGTTGGTTGCTTCTGCCAGAAAACCCCCCAAAACAAAACAAAAAAACTTTTTAATCAGTGTATCGCATCAAGTCAGATAAACCTCTGGGATATCGATCTGGTCAGTTAAGTAGCAGAGGGATCTGTTTATCCTTTTCAGCTACTTTATTGTTAATGAAATAAACAAGAGGTGCACTAAAGGGGCAACAGTGAGACAACCCCACAAAAAGGAATGGTTTTACCACAGACATCAATGATATTTTTTCTCTCCTCGTCTTTTCTAACTGTTTTTGCATTTAGCTTGGGCCATTGTCATACACACATGTCATCCAACTTCTCCACAATGGTACAGCAATACGTGCCATTTCCAGAAGATTTGCAGTGTTTTCCAGCACAGTCTCAAGACTTATTTCTTTAGTTATTGTAAACATGCACTGTGGAACATTTCTATGATTTACCCAGTAGACATGTGTGCAGGACCTCAAATATCTGAGGTGATGACTGGACATTAGCAGGTCTTTAACCTGCCAGCTTAGATGGGCTGCCTCCTGTATGCTCTTTTCCACAAGTATGGGCACATCTGAAGAACTAGAAACTGTAGAAAATATCCCAAAATTGTTCAGTGTTCATCTCTGAAAATATCAAAGTCAGTAACATTGATCGAACAAGTTTCAAATATCTCAGCTACATCTCCAAACATTGTGTTGACTGCATATTTTCCATACTGTGGGTGAGTTCACTTTAGGGTGCAGTTTACAGAAAAGCCACAATATTTGGTGTGAGCACCCATTCCCTTTGAAGTAGGAACAGGTCTCCTCATGTCACTGAGTTATCAAGGCCCTTTGGTAGCTTCTTCCTTCTATTCATCGAATGAAAGTCCCTCCAGATTCTTTCATCTTTACGGACAAAATGTTCCCAAAACATATTTCAGCCATAACACTGCATTTTTACAACATTACATGACAAGATTTAAGATCACGGTGGCAAGTCAGAGAAAGAGTCAAACAGGCATATAAGATTGACTCAATCTGAGGAAATTGTGTGATGTTTTTTTAACAGCTTTTTGATGACACTGCAACTACTTTTTGTCCAATAACCACACATTTACATTTTGAAATACAACCAGAACACCCCAAACTGCAGGTAAATGCTCAAACACAGTGCATGTCAATCACATCATTACAAAGTAAGTTACTTTCATCCAGAGCAGACCTGAAGGGACCACACCATCTGGATATCTGGATATGCAGGTGATGATCTTTGCAAGACATGGTCTGCATACAAAGTTCTGATTGTCGCCTTCATACAGTCTTCATAATTGGCTGGATAGTTTGGAACTGACACACTGGCAAATGAGAAAGCCAGCAGCAGGTTTGCTACGTGATCAATGATTACGTGATTGTTGCAGAAAAAAGAGCTGGCGATGGCAAGAAACCACATTCAGGTTCAAGATCATTAACAGGCTATCTATATCTTCCTGTATCTCTAAATTGTTTTCATCTAAAGTTTTCAAAATCAAATTGAATGCTGTTAAAAACAAGGATGTTTTGCAGAAATGCAACATTGACTGGACAGCAGTGAACAAAAAGCCATTTCAGCTCGCTTTTCTTTGTCTTTCTCGGGAGATTTCAATGTGCTGTAATGAGGATAAATCCTGGGGTGATGACACATTATTATGAGTTCCTCTGTGATTGCAAATTGATCTTGATGGCAGTAATCTGTAGTTTTGGAAATGACACCCCATTTCATCAATAGAAAGAGACTGCTGAGCCCCAGGGCCAGAGTGGGAAACAGAGGAGAGTGCTAAAAACCCATAAAGTACTTTAATAAATTTAGATTATTCACTATCAGAGTAGGATCTCGAGCATGAACAGTAACTTTAGGTGTTAAGACCCCTTCAGTGCTCCACACTTTTTTGTCTTTAATATCAAATAAAAGAAACTGACTTTTTGGGCATCTCAAAACACTCAATAATTAATAAGCTTTTGCCCTCATTTATTAAAAATAATTCTCTTGGAAATTTCTCTCTTGCAAAAGTGTCGTAAACCTTTGCTGTGGTGCTTCATACTGTGGTCAGATGTATCCCGTTTGCTTTAATATTCACTGAAGTGTGTTTTAAACTTTATTGGAACCCGCCTATGGTAAGGTGAATGGACAGCATGTAGCTTAGAGTGTTCTCAGAAGCACAGTGGCCTCTGTTATTGTGAAATTGCTAAAATCAACAAGGCTCTTGCTAGAGGCCACTGTGTGTAAGAAAGCATGTTGGCCCTGTAACAGAGAACCCAACGGTCACACAAACAGAGCTTCAGAAGTCTTCTGCAGGGGGTTGGTTGACCTACTAGAAGAATATCAGCAGCAACTCTTCCATTAGGCACTTGTAGTAGAGTGGTTAGACAGAAGGCATGCTGAGTAAAATACACATGACATCCTGCCTGGAGTTTGTCAAACAGCACTTAATGGACTCTAAAAGTACAAGGGAAAACATTCTCAGGATTTATTAAATAAAAACTGAGCTCTTTCAGTAAACGTCCTAGAGGCTAAAGGCTCGACTCTTGTAAGTGATTATTATCAGCATGTCCTAAAAACTCCCTGAAAATCTTTCAGTTGATCCAAAATGCTGCAGCGAGAGTACTGACAGGGACTAGAAGGAGAGATATTTCTTCACTATTAGCGTCTCTTCATTGCTCCCTGTTAAATCCAGAATTGAATTCCAAATTTGTTTATACACTACTCCGTATTTAATCATTAGTTATCATTAATATCTGGCTCTCTTCCACAGTGTGTCTTTTGTCCTGTCTGCCTCTCTTCACCCCCGACCAGTGGCGGCAGATGGCTACCCCTCCCTGAGCTTGGTTCTCCCTGAGGTTTCTTCCTGTTAAAAGGAAGTTTTTCCTTTCCACTGTCACCAACTACTTGCTCATAGGGATCATCTGATCATTTTATTGAACTGTGTCTGCTGAGCACAGAGCGCTTCTCCTTCTGTCCTAGTAGTGCAGCCATAGTGAATCTCAACAGAAGTCAGTCTGGTTAGAATAAAAGAAAAGATGGCTGCAGCTAAATGCAGAGACCTAAACAATTGTAGAAACATGCTTTTTACTTGGTTGTGGTAACCAGATGTCCCTCTTCATGTGGGAATGTACAGCATATGTATCCTTGTCATCCAAATGGTCTCTAGTATTCCATATTTGACATATTTTGTAAAACAAAATATGTTTTAACATCTGGCTTTATGTTCCTATCTACTGTGCCTAAGGTGGAATAGAGTATGAATAAAGTATGTCACCGCAAAGTTGCAAGGTACACAGAGTTGTGTGGAATATGATACTATTGGAAAGAAAGGGTATGGCAGCTTTAATAAAGACTTATAAAACTAAACCAAAGCAATGAAACTGTGCCAAGTGATAGCAAATGATTGTGAGACAAAATAGCAAAAACACAGATTAGAATCATCTAGAATACAAAGGCTTAAAAATATTTCAAACTTTCGCTCTCTTTTATGCACATTGTATTTATTTAGCAAGGTAATAATGCTGCATTTGGATATTTAAACTGTGACAGTTTCTCTTTTTAAAGAAAGCTGCTGCGAAAATACTAAATCCTGACAGTCTAAATTATAAGTCTTATCTTCAAAGAGTCAGCAGTTAATATTAAGCTAAGCATCTGTATTTGCAAATTAAAAAGAAAACAGTTAACTCCACACCTCCACCCCCTGCAAATGCTGTATTATCATGGACATGTGGATGCTGCTTTGTGATTTTAGCTGTGGTAACAATAGGAGCCACTTCCATGTGATGGCTTCATTGTTCAGTTTTCTTTAGGAAAGGAAAGCAGCCAAAACGAAAACACTAAACATAGATATCTGGAAAATAAAATTGTTAATGTGGATTTGCAATTTCCTTTAAAAGCTTTTATTATTGTTTTTATTAAGTCCTTCATGTTTAATTATTTCCACCTTTAAAGCCCAGTCTTACAAGACTGTTCAAACAAGTCTTACAATTAATTAATGCGTCAATTTTAAATGTTGGTCAGTTTATCTTTATTAATTAACACTGCTGAAAATCGCCTTATAAATGATTAGATACTGATTTCTAACCGTCCTTAATTTTAAAAAAAAATCTTGAAAGAGTACCATATTTTTCATACCAGAAGGCGCACCGGATTATAAGGCGCATTAAGCGAAATAAAACAGTCAAATAACTCAAACTTTACTCAACTCATTCTTCTTGCTTCCTCCACTTCGGTACCATTGATTCATTAATGTTGAATTCTCTGGCAGCTGCTCTATTCCCATGTTGTTGCAGTATATTAATGACTAACCTCTTATTGTGGATGGATTATCTCAGTTGTTCTCCTGACTGAAGTTTGGTCCGTTTACAGCATCCTGCCATGCGATTCCATTTGTCCCTAATCTTCGGGAACACTCACGTTAACCTTTATCGAGTGGAACAGGTAGCATTCATCCTCCAGCTTCACTGAGTTTATGTTATGCTAACAGAGCTGTGTCACTAGCAATCACGTAGCACATCATTATATACCAGCTAGCCCAACTTTAGTAACCCTACAAACGTCACTGCTGTTTACTTTTCTGTCTTCATTTATGTTGGAAGTAATAGCAGAGCTTTCTGTTTTATTTTTTCAGAAATCTCTCAGTCAGAACATGCTATATCATGTTTAGGTGGAAACTAACGAGTTAACTTCCTCCTAGCTTATAACTCCATTAAATTTAATAAATTCTGTTTTCATGGATGCCTGGATGTTAAACTTAATTGTTACACCTGATTAAACAGCAACGCTGATCATTTTATTAAAGATGAAAGAATTTACACAGTTTTTAACTCTCAGTGATGCCGCAGTGTTCGTTTGACTTTGAGACCTGAAGCCCAGAGTTTTGGACCCAGATTACTCCCTGAGGCTCCTGACTATGGTAGCCGTAATGCTCCGACAATCCATCAAGGGGTGCGGCTTTGTATCTTACTAAAGTCATACTAAAACATTTTTTGACAGACTTTTGAGCGCCGTGTAACCACATAAAATTGGTTCGAGGTCAGTAAGCAAAACCAGAATTCATACATAAGGCGCACTGGATTATAAGGCGGACTGTTGATTTCTGAGAAAATTAAAGGATTTTAAGTGCGCCTTATAGTCCAAAAAATGTGGTAGTTATAAAACAGCTTGGTAATCGTGTGCAAAGGAACTGTTTATTTTGCAGCATTCGATACCACTAATCATTTTACTACATTAGTCATGGAGTTCCACAGGGTTCTGTACAGGGACCATTATTTTTTTATTTCCCGTAGCCAACATTATTTGAAAATACTGTTTTTTTTTTCTTTGCTATGTAGCGGATACCTGGCCACAGGCCATTATTAAGCCAAATAACACAAATCACTTAAACTATGAACGAGTGGTTCATTCCATCTCAAATCAAGACATTTTTAAAACATTCATTACTTGACCATCTCTGATGTGCTTAAAAACATTATGGTCTAAAGTCCAGACATGTATAATGATTCCTGTGAATTTTTAGCTTCCTATATCGAATACTTTTCTAGATATTGATACTTTTAAAAAGCACTGTCCTCCCACTTCCAAGCCTTTTTTCTTGCGCTTTGAAATCTGAGGCAATGTTTGAACATGAAAAACTATTTAAGATAAAAGCATGATATTTTCACAGGCCTTTGCTACCATTAAATTGAATCAGGATCTGTAATTTGGGACAGATGCATCAAAAAATATTTGAGCATTGGTTTTTTAAAATACAAAAAAAAAGTCTCATATTTGACTACACAATACTAAAGAAACTCCACATTGCAAAAAACAGCTAGTGACAATTTCAGAGGAGTATATAGTGGTGCAAAATAGAGCATGTAGAATATTTTTTAACATTAAATTATTATTCACAAAATTGTGCAAAATGCTGGAAGTGGGTTGAAAGACCACTTTTCTGGCTGGCATTATCTTTCCCTCCATAACACTGAGGAACCTGGGAGTCATTTTAGGCCAGGATATCTCCTTCAGTGTGCACAATAAACAAATATGTAGAACTTATTTCTTTCATTTCTGTGACAGTGACAGTGAAAAACTAGTTTGTGCATGTGTTACTCTGAGGCTGGATTTAATTCATTGCTATCGAGTTTTTAAAAACATAAGTTCCCTGAGAGCCTTCAGTCGATCCATAATGATGCAGCGCGAGTACTAACAGGGACAGGAAAGAGAGACCCTATTGTGCCTATTAGCTTCTCTTAACTGGCTCCCTGTTAAATCCACGGTTGAATTTAAAGTTCTTCTCGTCACATCCAAGGTCCTGAAAACTGTTAAAGAGTGTTAAAAAATTGGCCCCATATAAATAAAATCAAATTAAACTGAATTCACAGGATTTCATATTTCATAAGAAGATTTTGTATAATATAATGATGGTGATGTCACTAGGTGTATTGTGTAAGAGTTATTTATTAGATTTATCACCTGGCTCTACAGTTTCCCGCAGCAGCTCTGTGGAAAATTTTAGCATCTTTCACCATATTTTTTTAATACAGTAGCTTCAGTCATCAGCTTCAGGCAGACAGATGTGTTGAACAAAAATATGTCATGTTGGATGACAGAAGCAACCTTTTATACTGACCTCTTACCTTACTCTTAACTGTTTTACTGAACTGCTCAAATAACACAGCAACCTTAAGGCTTTAAACCAGGTGAATATGTACTCTGCAAGCGGCAGTTTTTCCTCTATGTAACCAAGAGTGGGTGGAGAGGCAGATATTTTGAAGATTAATCAATAATATAGTTGTAGGATCAAAGAAGTATTACTCTGTTGTTGGGAAGAGATTGTGTCTGGGAAGCACATTCTGCTTATTTATTTATTTTAATCTCCAAAAGCTGCACGCAAACCGTAGCTATCTTTTTTCTGGTGATGCAATCTTTCAGTGAATGCTAAAGTGGAAACTAACACTGCATATGGAAGGACAGTTTTCAAATGGAGCTGAATAAATGGAAAATTTCAAAATGAGACACTAATCAGCAGGTGAAGAACTCCTGAAAGAATTATTTTTTTTAAATAGATCATTTGGGAAATCCCCAACAAAAAGTGAAATTAGGTTGTTTCACTGAAAGTTGTTTCATCATTAAAGTGAAGCATCTTACTGAAGAGGTAGGGCCTCGGGCTCACTATGCAAAGTGGAGGAAAATGCGGAAAGGAATTCACTCTTGACCTCATCTACAGGAAGTTACATAACAAACATTTCCTCTCTTCCTCTGGAACGCAAATACATATATAAAAAAAAAACTGTTTCAAGTGCCAGAGGAACAGTAGCAGATTGTATCTATGTGCAAACAGACCTTTGGCACTGCACTTATAAGACTGAGGGTAAACGCTGTAACTGCCTTCTTCCTTCACTGAATCTCTTGGGCTATGAGAGGAAAACGATGCGATTCTCAAGGTTCAAGGTTCAAGTGGGATTTGCATCAACACAGGACATCTCACAAAGTCAAGTCCGTCCTTGACAATAGAAACACACCTACAAAAAGGCCTTGTCACTCAAGTTACACCTGGCCATGCTGGGTCTCTAAGCAACAACTGTCAATGCATGAAACGAAGGAAAGGAAACAGCACACGCTTAATTACGTGCTAGTTGGAATCTGTCTGCTGACTGTTGGAGGAGAAAGGGGGAGACAGGTTACATGGGAATAGCCTGTAATATCAGGACTGGTGCTTTCTTTATTTGGGACGGTAGTGATTCGTTAGTTTGACATCTCAGTGCTTTTACAGTTTGTGTTATTGTGGGGTGGACGAGTAGATCCATGTTTTCGGGTAAAGTTAAATTAATAAAAGAGAGACAATGCGCAAGGAAAATGTTTTCACGGAGATTAAAGGCAAAGCTGAAAAATGAGACTTCTCTACTGTTGCAGCAAAACTAATTCCGGTCAAATTGGAAACAAGGGTGTTGATGAGGTGACGATCACTTTTTTCCCTCTTTTTTCCTGTGAAGCTGCGCAAAGTAGCGCCCTTTGTTATCGCTCGTTTCCGCTCAGGCTGTTTCATATGTTGCATTCATATATTTGTTTTTTGGGTTAGATCGCCTGACGTCTGCGTTAAAATGTCTTATAACCTTCAGCAACCAGGACTCTGTATTTGTGCATTGCGGTGGTAGCTCTCACGTGAGTTGGCAGCAAAAACAGGATTTCATAACATTATGTTTGAACACACAGAGGAAAAAATATATTTTAAAGATTTTTTTTCGTTATTTTGTGTGGCTTGAAGGTGGTTTAACGGTCAAAGTGCGTTAGTTACTAGTAATGCAAGTACCAGAAATAAAAAAAGAAATGGGCCAAATCTAGATAAAAGAGTGATAAACGGGCTGTGTTTCTATCTGGCTGTTATTCCTGTGGTAAGAGCCCTTTTTCTGGCTGGATACTTTGTCATATCTGTTGGCGCTGCCTCTGATGTCACTGAATGAGCAGTGCGGGCTTCCAGTGCGCACCTTCGGGGACGCAGCAGTGGCACAGCCAGTGGATTGTGCCGTGCGTTCGCCAACTACCCAGAAACCTTTTGTTTCTCACGTTTTTCCTCGCATCCGGATTTCAGTCCGTGTTTGCACTTCTGCTCATCCGCCTGAGTTTATTCCAATGAACTTTTTTGGAAGCGGGAAAGCAGGTAAGGTGGTGTCACACTTGTGTAATGATGTCCTTGAGCGCGTTGTGTTGGCTCTTGTTCTCTCACACAGATCCCACAGTCTGTGCTAATGGAAAAAACTGCCCTGTTTTTTTTTCTTTTTTTTAAACAGTCGCCAGATATTCTGCTGTCTTGGTCTGCACCAATTTAAGTTGAGCGGTCAGTTTACGCCCAACAGCAGCAGCAACAGCAGCAGCGGCGGCGGCGGCGGCGGCAGCTTTCAGCACCATGGAGAGCAACGTGGTGCACATCTTCAAAGAGGACCGGTGTCCCTCGGGCCAGCCGGGGGAGTGCATCCCAAACTTCACCTGGCAACCTTCGGATATCTTCAACTACACTGCCAACGGCACCTGGGATGCTGAACCCGAGCCAATGTCGCCCATCATCCCCATCATAGTCGCCGTTTACTCCATAGTGTTCGTGGTGGGCTTAGTCGGCAATTGTTTGGTGATGTATGTCATCATAAGGTGAGCTGTCAGCTTTGAAAGCGTGTTATCTGTTGTGTTAAAAAAGCATGATCATCAGCTTGAAACCGAGTGCGTATCTGCGGGAGTAGCTCATAAAATGGGAATTCGGTGCGCACCGATGAAGTCCTTTGCAGTGTGTTTGCTCATGTGTTTTCAGAAATGCATTAAGTTTAGTATCAGCTCTGGGACATACATCAACAGAACTGAGGTTTAAAATGAAGCACATGTTGGATTTTTGTCGTTTCTGCCACTGTATAGTGCATGCATATAGTGTGTTTTCTTGTTTCACACACACACACACACACATAGATAGATAGATAGATAGATAGATAGATAGATAGATAGATAGATAGATAGATAGATAGATAGATAGATAGATAGATGTCACTGACGACAGTGTGTTAGTCAGAGCTCATGTATTCCCTATCATATAATCATGTAAGCTTGACTTTAATACCTCATGCAGGTATTTTTATTTAAGTATTTTCTGTGAAATCAGATAAATGAAACCATGACAGGGTTTTCCCCCATGTTGCTTCCCTTTATTATTATTCCCTGTAAACATTTTGCCTTTTGACCTAGTTCACTAACCCTCATATGAATACATGAGTTAATCACTCTTGCTTCTCCCAGATGAAAGAAAATCAAAGAGAATCGTGTTTACTCCCCCCCCCCCCAGATACACAAAAATGAAAACAGCCACCAACATCTACATCTTTAACCTGGCCGTGGCCGACGCCCTGGTCACCACCACCATGCCCTTCCAGAGCACCGACTACCTGCTCAGCTCCTGGCCGTTTGGTGAGATAGCGTGCAAAGTTTTCATCTCCATCGATTACTATAACATGTTCACCAGCATCTTCACCTTGACCATGATGAGCGTGGACCGCTACGTAGCTGTGTGTCACCCTGTTAAGGCCTTGGATTTCCGGACCCCCGTCAAGGCCAAGATCATCAATGTTATCATCTGGGTGCTGTCATCGGCTGCTGGGATCCCTGCCATGATACTGGGCAGCACCAATACTAATAATGGTATGACCATTTCATCCACTGGTATGACCCTACCTCTGTTCTTTATCTAGTTTTTATATGTTTTTTTTTTTTGTTATATTTCACTGTTTATTTATAGTCTGTCTGCTGTAGAGACAAATTACCTTCTTCTGTACTAAGGGGACTCATATGCGATTTCATGCTAAAAGCTCTATATAATTTCCAGCTGAGAATTATCTCAATTGGCTACTTCACATTCAATGAACAGTCTGTTCTATAGGTCTGATGACAGCCTATTAGCTACTTGATTTGCTGAAGCTATGACAGAGAAAATGGGTCTTCCTTTAGAAAGGTTATAATAGAAGAATATATTTTCTTTCAACAAATGTCTGAAGTTCATCTTTACAATGAAACTCTATTGAGTACAAGACACTTTATCCAAAGACTTGCTCATGAATCTAATTCTGGACTTTAGTTTCCTCAATTGACAACTTTTATGCGTCACAGGATCTCTCTCACATTGTCATTTCTAAGCCATGCTGGTGGCAGGACAGGAATTTAAAGGAGCCCAAAAGGATCAGAATCAGAATCAGAGACACTTTATTAATCCCAGAGGGAAATTCTTTTGCCAACACTTGACTTTAAGTCCCTCCATTTAGTATTGAATCCATAACTCCTCTTTGGGGAACTGAATGGAGGCGGGTGGAAAATAAAACAAATAAAATACACAACGAAGGATAAAATAGCATGAAAAAATTTGTCAAACTATGTCTACTGAGAACATAATACACACCACTTTATTAGATACACCTGCTGGACCCCTGTTTGCCTTCATAGTTGCCTGAATTCTTAGTGGCACCGATTCAAAAATACACTGGAAACATTATTCAGAGATTTTGGTCCATATTGACATGATAGCACTAGGCAGTTGCTGCTGGCCATTTGAGTACAGCAAACACATTGTCATATTCAAGAAATCAGTTTGGGATGATTGTATTGTGTGTTATCCTGCTGGAGGCAACCACCAGAAGATAAGATAAGATAAGATAAGATAAGATAAGATAAGATAAGATAAGATAAGATAAGATAAGATAAGATAAGATAAGATAAGATAAGATAAGATAAGATAAGATAAGCTTTATTAGTCCCACATGTGGGAAATTTGTTAATGACTACATTGGGGTTATAAAGGGACAGACATGTTCAGGAACAATAATAAGGTAGACTGAGGTGTTTAAACTATGCTCAGTTTGTGCTAAGGAGCCCAAAGTGTGCCAAGAATATATCTCTCACATCAATACCCCACCAGTAGCCTGAAACGCTGATACAAGGCAGGATCATGCTTTCATGTCGTTTATACCAAACTCTGACCGACCAGACTCACCAGTTTTTTCAGTCTGCTAGTGTCCATGCATATTGTCACCTCAGTTACCTGGTCTTAGCTTTCAGGAGTGGTTGGGCATGGTCTTCTGTTGCTGTAGCCCACCTGCTTCAAGGTTTGACATGCTGTGAATTCTCAATAAAACAGCATGTTTAAAGTCACTTGTCTGCATGTATAAATGTAGTGAGTTGCAGCCAGGTGATCAGATTATATATTTACATTAACAAAGGGTTAAACAGCTCTATCCAAACAAGTGGCTTGTGAATGTAAAATGTTTGAGAAATACTTTGCATTTACAAACTACACATTTTTTCATGGTGTTTATGAATCTATTTTAGTGTATCATAGCCAGACTTTAATGTTTACAAACAGTTTAACCGACCTAAATTGGGAATTTTAACCCAGTAAAGCCAGAACTGGGAAATAATTTCCAGAAAAATTCATTTTTTTTTAAACTGGAGTGTTTAGAGCCTTCTGACAATTAAAAAGAAAAAAAGACTTTACATATCTATTTGCATATATGACTTTTAATCATATTTGCTACATCCAGCATTTTTGTGAAATGCATTTAGGTGTTCAGGGGGAAAAGAAATCGCGCTGGCGATGGAGGTCTCAAAAACTCACAATAACTCATGTGTCAGATATAATGCGTTTGGAGTTACAGGGTTAAGTCATATGGGTTTTTTTTACTGCTATTAATGCCCTGAGAGTAACACTTCCTTCATATCCATCAGCTTCATGCTAATAAACACAAGAAAACCATTCACTAAACATCTCTATGCAATTTTAAAGATGTCAGTTTGACATGTAACTTTGAACATGTCAGTCTGACATTAGCATGTCACTTTGAGCATTTCCTGCTGTGTGTTCCTATAACTGTATTCTTCTGTAACTAACAGGGACTACAGAGTGTGCTTTACAGTTCCCTGATCCCTACATCTACTGGGACACTCTGATGAAGATCTGTGTCTTCATCTTTGCATTTGTGGCACCGGTCATCATTATAACTGTCTGCTACACTCTGATGGTCATGAGGCTGAAGAGCGTGCGGCTGCTGTCAGGCTCACGCGAGAAGGACCGCAACCTGCGTCGCATCACCCGTCTGGTGCTGGTGGTGGTCGCCGTCTTTGTGGTGTGCTGGACACCCATCCACATCTTCATCTTGGTCAAGACGCTGTCAACAAATGTCCCCGAGACCACGGCTGTCATGGCCGCCTACTTCTTCTGCGTGGCGCTGGGCTACACCAACAGCAGCCTTAACCCCATCCTCTATGCTTTCCTGGATGAGAACTTCAAGAGATGCTTCAGAGACTTTTGCTGTCCCAGAACACAAGGACAAGGTGACTGTCATGGAGTGAGCCGTGTGAGAAGCACTCTGCGGGATCACTCGTGCCCTGCAGAAGGTCGGGGAGGTGTAAAGCAAGCTAGGCCTGTATGACTAGCCATGGACATGTCCTCTATGCCCTATCAGAGCTGGGAGGACTCCAATGAGCTGGGCTTAACTCAAATCACTACAGCTATCTGAGATAAAAGCCAGAGTCAGGGCCAGATTTTTAGCTCTGTATCCAGCACGTTGGTCAAATAAGCCAAAAACAAATTCACTTAAAAGATTAGCCTGGTGCTAATCTATGTTTTATTCTTACTACACAAATCCCATGAAAAGGCCACAACCAACAAAGATTGGAGCTTCTAATTTTATGTACGCTACTCTGCTGCAATGAATGAGTCACTAAAGCCACTAAAAAGTATTAATTCCTCACTAAAAACAGTCACCAAGGAATACACTTCAGTCGGGTTGGAGGCCACAGAACACAGATAATTAAGCCTTAAAAGAATGAACAGTAAGTAATAGTACACAGAGATGACTTAAGTTTTTAAAAGATGCACAGACATGAATGGGCTTCAGTTCAAGTTATGTAAAAAAAATTCTTGAGAGAAGGATGAACCTGTTGGTGGTTTGGGTATTTAAGTATAAAAGAGTTTAAAGTCCCACTTCGCAGGTTTATCATTAAAGGCATTATGTTACTTTTTATTGTTTTTTATCTTCTTTTTTTAAAAACCATATTCAAGGATAGTGGGATGCATCATCATCATGCCCATGCAGATATCTGCTAAATAGTGATAAGAAATATACAGGCAAAACACTACATTAATCAGAAGTCTTTTCAGAAAGCCATATTATTTGCCAGAAAATTGCATCAAAAATATAACATTGACCCCACAAACACACTCAAGAAGTCTAGGTCTGTGAAGTGGATTTGCAGTATTCCTTGTATCCTTAAGCCTTAATGCAAAAAGAAAATGAGTTAGTTACAAAAACGATGACAACTAAGACAAAAACCTGTCCCTGTCTAGTTGCTGTGAATGTGGAAATTAGCTACAGAAATTGAAATCATTAATTTTACTGCAAACATTAAAGTCGAGTCCCAAAAGGTTGATTCTGTTCATCTCAATGCAGCGTTTTCAGTGGGAGAAACGTTTCACTCATCCAAGAGACTTCTTCAGTCTCAGCTGACTTTAGCTTTTCCCAACCTAATAAACAGTACATTTGCACAATGATTGAAACTAGCCCACTGAATCAACCTGTTGGGATTCAGTTACCTGGATGATTGAGCATGCATCAAGACATTAAAGTCAGATATTTTGACACTGCAGTCTGTGGAGAACGACTTGCTTTTGGAGACTGCCTCGAGTGGCCAATTGAGGAACTGCAGCTTTTGCACCTCTTCACATTGTTGATCGCAACATTGCAAAGATGAAGCCAGATGTTTAAAGAAGATAAACACTTTTTTTTAACTAGACCTGTAAACTGTCTGGGCTTTCATATTATCATGAATAAGATCAAAGCTCTTTAAAAAACTGGATAAAAAAAGTGACTGTCCCTGATGATTTTGGGAACAATGTGCATTACCGTGTGTCATTGTTTTATAGATGTGCACTGCAGTTTGGTGCTTTGGTGTTAAAAGTGTGTGAATAGTCCTTTCACTCTGACAGTTAACTAGTGTAGAATATTTAATAGCCTCTCAGGGATTAATCCTCTGATATTCACAACTTAAAACGCTGAAGAGAGTGAATCAAAGTATTTTCTCCTTGACCCGCAGCTTGACTTTGATGACGGCTTCATTGTCAAAACATCAGTAAGCATTGTTCTTCAGTTGTAGGTTCAGTTTGAAGCTGAACTGTATTAACTGCATCTTTGAACATTTACAGCTGTGATGCTGCAGTCTCTTTGAGATAACAGGACACAGTGTCAGCCTGTTCTCATCTACTCTGAAACTAGAACCACATGTAAAAGAAAAAAAAATGGGCAGAGGGCTTTAAGGCAACCGCCATCAGGACAACAGTGTATTGTATCTACACAACAGTGCTTTCAGCATTTAGTGCAATTTAATGTCTATACTGTAAATTTCCTCTCAACCTGTCCCCATAGTCTGGGCTTGGTAAATGTGTGTTTGTGAGTTTATGTACTGAAATGTGACACGGAGCATTAGATTCTAATGGCAACACATCGGCTCTTTCAGCTTTACATACATTTTTCATCAGCCGCAGTCATTCTGAATGAAACGGTTTGTTATTATGGCCATCGCTCTTTCACTGCACACAAATACCGAAAGTTTTTTTATGGTGTGTTAAATTCCTTCCATTTTAGATGGTTCAAAGTGCTTCGTAATGGTCTATGATAAGTCTTTCTTTCATCTTTGTAAAACGATTTACTGACTCGTCCTTGTTTGCTGAACTTATTATTGTAGCTGTTCTAGTAGCCATCAGGTCACCCAGATTTAATCAAATAAACTCTTAAATGTAATGTAATATATTTACCTGTTTAAATCTGATAAAGATATAGTGTTATAGCAGAAGTTGTGTTTTGTGCCTTGTTTGTGTGCCTTATCTTCTGCATCAGAGTTCAGCTATTGTGCTTGTTTAAAATAAAAGAGCAGGTAGATTTTAGCACTTACAGTTTAAGACTTATTATTATTAAAGTACAGTTTATCCCATATGAGCTTAGCGCTTAAAGATACTGTAGCATTATGTAAGAGGATTAACATCTTACAGCGGATATGTGTTGTTATGATATGTTTCTCTTACTTATTCCTCTAATGCTATTAAGTTATTTGATGCAGCACAATATCAGCTCATGTATGTCTAATGCTGCTACTGCTGATGTGGATGTTTGGACATATTTTGATGTATCTTTGAGCTTTGGATGTCAAAAACATGTTTCACACATGCACAACTAAGTCACAATAAAGCTGAGAAATGTGAGATTCAAGGTTAATATAAAGGAGAGCTTCAGTTCAGTCTTCAGTTATATCAGCATGGGCACAAGGAAGTAAAAAAAAAAATTTTTAAAAACCTAATATGTCAAAAAAAAGTGGTGGGGAGACTGTATAGCCCACCTCCTCAGTGCTTCTATTTTTCAAGGTATTATTAAGTAAATTCAATTCAGATATAAAGTTTATGTTTCCATGGTGAACACACTGTGGGAGAGGCAGAGGTCCATGCTTGTTGTGCTAATTGTATGGCACTTTGTGTAGTCGGCCTCGTGGAAGAATCTGCACTGACTGTAGGTTCATCCCCTGTGTGAAGACTTTAATGATATGTTGGTGCTGCTTTGACCTTTCTATCTTTTTTATTTATCTTGTTGATTTGTCTTGATTTGTGTTTGAGCTTGTGAATAAGACGGGGTTATTACTATTTGAAGGTGTGGGGAAAAGAACAAACCAATATTTGGGTTTTTTAAAATTTGTTTTTAAATTGTTAACAATATTCTAATGAATAATACATACTAAATTGTTAAAACTTGGCTTAAAGAAGATTGACAGGATGGTTAATGTAAAGTTGTATAAACAGGCAGATGGTGAATGGACTGGTTCTCGTACAGCACTCTACAAGGACACTCATTGCACTTTATACAGCATGCCTCACCCACAGAAGCAGTTGTGCTTTCAGTGATTTACATCAAAGAGCAATTTGGGATTAGTATCTTGCCTAAGGATAATCAGCACCCAGATTGGAGCAGCCAGGGATCGAACCACCAACCATCGGCCTAATAGATTGGGTAGCTCCGCCTCCTGAGCTACAAGAGGTGGTGGCAGCATGCGTCCTGCTCGTGTACTCTCGCTTTCATTAGCTGATTGTTTGAAACCTAACGATTTTTTATCATTTCATTGTTTTTTAGTGGTATTAGAACCATTTCTACTACAATTTAACCATCCACTCACTGTTTATTTATGGTAGTTGAAATAAAATGTTGCCTAATGTGAAAACTGTTTATGTTGATCTTATAAAATCAGCAATTCTGTGACAGTTAAGAGGTTGGGATGGATGTTGTTGATTCAATGGTATATAACTTTGTAATGATTTGTAATGCAAATCATAATCAATAATAGCAACAGATGAGAAAAAAATAAAGAATATTTGGAACACTGGATAGACACAAATAAAACTGTTATCCTGTTGATGAGGCTGTGAGATGAGAAAATTGTCTCGTAGCTAAAAAGGAAAACTTAAATACACTGAGAATGAGCTTGGAGCGACAAAGGCAGCTCCCCAACTGCAACCACCGCACAGCCAAGGATGAGCCACTTTATTTTTCAAACACTATCATCAGCTGTGCAGGTTTTTATTTACTTTTTATTACAAAAGGACTGGGGTTTTTTTTTCATTATTTCTACAGTTGGCATTTGTGAAAGGCTTCCAGATGAGGTGGCCCTCCTTACAGCAGCTGACAGCTATAATGGTGTACAGATAAAAGGGATTCTGAAGGATTTTAGAGGCAAATTAAATCAGTCAGTCCTTACATGGATTGTTGAAGCTGACAGCTATAATTACAAAGATTACTGCATTTTTCTACTCGCTGTCTCCCAAGGTGCAAGTGCATTTGCAAGCCATTACATTTAGCCAGGTTCAGTAATAAGCTCTGCCTTCTAATAAGGATTGAACAGGTGCCTACTAATTGCTTGCCTCATAAGCCATATGCTAAAAATGAAAGTGCTGGGAAAACAGAATTATGTGTATTAGATTATATGTAATTATGTCATATTAACAGGCTATTAACAACTGTTTAAAATGGCACCCAGTGAGGACATAGATATAGATATCTTACTACATGAAGACTGGTTTTGGGATGTTATGAAAAGTAAATGGAGTGCTGGGGAGGAGTTTTTGAGGAAGTAAGGAGCCAAAATGTCAAAGCAAGTGTCATGTGTGCTGATCCATGATAAATATAACTAGAGACATTTTTCAAAACCTGCCGACCCAAAACACCATTTAGACAGCATTTAGCCTCTGTCACATTGTGTTTGACACCCCAGAGTTAAATCATGAAATTCATCAAAAAAGAAAAGACATCTCAGAATCCCTCAGATTTGCCTTGTCCATTGGAGTCACCATTCATCCATTCATCTTCTTAAGCCCTAATCCTCCTCAGCTGACACTGGGAACAGATTGGACTGTCCATCACAGCTATGCAGCCAGTTAACCTGACCCACTCGAGCACATAGAGAAAATGTAAACATGCAGTGACTACAGCTGACTAGCAGGTTCAAATTCTTGCTGTAGTTAAGCATTGCTAATAAGTGCACCAGCATGCTGCTCTCTTTGGAGTAATGACTCTATCAAAAGTTACATATGGCCCATTCTTTGAAATAATGTTTTAAAATGTAAATATCTACAAACTATTACAGGAACCAGGAGGAATTAATTTGCATGACTTCCACCTTTTCTCTACATTGACTGGAATGCAGGACCTGAATACTTGTACGACTGAGAATAGATATGTAACGCATTAGTACTTACAAATCCTGAATAAAAGATGCCATATTATAAAGCAGTACCAACTTTTCTATAACTACTAATTTCAAAGAAATTTGACTCCGTAGAGAGCAGTTTTTAGTCTTTGGGGATTATACATTATAATCAATAAATAATAACATGCTCTTGAAAGAACAAGATTAAAAGCTGAAATGTAAAATCTAAGTAAAACCTACATTTGTTGCCATTTTATTTGCAGTGGGGGAGTAACAAAGCCTGATGGTGGATGCAGTCTGTGGGGACAAAAGGTTCTCCCTGGAAGCTGCAGTGCCTCTGCTCACCGCTGAGTGGCAATAGCGCGTCTAAAATTTCATTGGTCACAAGCGTTTGCACCAACCAATGGAAATCTTTTGCGTCTGAACCGTTGCTTCCGGGTGTCTTCAATGAAGAAATCTCTTTGCATTTGATGCTTTTTGTATTTTCTAAGGTAAGCTAAAGGGTGAGGTTTAGAAAATGAACAGAATATTCGGACGAGGAAAACCCAAAGCGCCTCCTCCGAACCTGTCGGACTGTATCGGCACTGTGAGTACTGTCAGCCTGTGAGCTTTTGTTGTTTATGTCCATATTGTGCGACCTAACGGTAGCGGTGCTTAGCTAGCATGGTTACAAAAGGCTTGTCAAAACAGCATCCGTGCCAACTAGCTCAGAGGCTACAGTTAATCAGCACTTTGGGCTGGAATAAAAGACATTCAGCCTCGGTTGGACTGTGAAGTAGGGATGTGTTTGTTAACCACAGCTCTCAATTATGTTCCAAGCTTTCACCTCTCTTATTATTTTCCTCTAATGCACCCACATACAGGCATGGCGTTTTAGCACAGTGTTTTGTCTGCCAGGACGCTGGAAATCATTACCTCTAATTGATCTCTTCCTCGCTCCAGGTGGATGCGAGGGCTGAGTCCATTGAAAAGAAAATTGGCAGGCTAGATGCGGAACTCTTGAAGTACAAGGATCAGCTGAAAAAGATGAGAGATGGGCCCTCAAAGGTAGGACACATGGTGTTAACTTTGGGTGTTTAAAAGGCTAGAAGACAAATACATCGATGTTATTTATTTATTTTTGCTTTCAATTGCAGAACATGGTGAAACAGAAGGCAATGAGAGTCCTGAAGCAGAAGAGAATGTGAGTCCTTCACTGTGCAAACATCTGTATGCTTTATCTCAAAGATGTGAGCGTGATAGCGTCACTGATACATACATATATACACAAACACACACAATAGTGTGGATGTTGGCAAATAAGAGGAAAATTTTAATATGTTAATATTTTGGAGATTAGGTTGAACAAAAAATTAAGCCTCTAAACTAAAATCATCTAAACAAAGGTTTATTTCATCATACGATTTAAGTGAATTGCAGGTACTGATTTGTGACAGAAAGATAGCAGCAATAGTGAAAGGGAATGTTTATAAGATGGTTGTAAGACCCGCTATGATGTGTGGTTTGGAGGTCAAGCTGGAGGTGGCAGAGTTAAAGATTTCGAGGGTTTGTATTGGAAGTAACCACAGGGACAGCTCAGGTCGAGCTGTTTGGAGGTGAAATTAGAGAGTCAAGGTAACGATGGTTGGGTGATGTGCAAAGGAGGTGCAGTTGAATATATTGGACAAAGGATGTTGAATAAGGAGCTGCCAGGCAGGAGTTAAATAGGATGACCACAGAGGAGGTTTATAGATTTAATGAAAGAGGACCTGCAAAGGGTTGGTGTGACAGGGTAGGGTGAGATAGAGGCAGATGATCCGCTAAAGGGAGCATCTGAAAGAAGAAGAAGCCCTTACAGGTAAAGACGAATACATTGATGCATGGAGTGTTGAATCTGAAAGAAAACAAAACACGACTCTCCTCCTACCAGATCTGCCAACCCAAAGCATCATGAGGAGGTAGTAAAAGTGAGTTCTTATATAAGGAGTGAGCAAATGAACCAAATCAGGCAAATGTGGAGAGACAAATGAAGTCAACTATTTAAATGTCTCACACAGGAATTATTGTGTCATATATCTATCGTAACAATAAAAACTCCTTTGTTTAGGGCTGTAACTGGTGATTATTAACATCATAGATGTCAAACCCAGGGCTAAATATTTTTCGCTCTCTAATTGGAGCTGCAAAATTTCATAACAGCTCACATGTCATATTAAACAATCAGGCTCACTGCCACAGTACCTGAAAGCAAACAAGCTTGCTAACACTGAATGCAACAAAGAGTGTAAGCAAGCTGAAGATTGTCATTCAATGAAACTCACAGAACCAAATTATCTGCAAAAAGCAGCAGCTTATTTGATTATAGTGGCAGCTTGGTCGCATTGCTTCCATTAGGGTAGACTTGTTCCCAGAGGTGTTTCACTTGGCCAGTTTTGTCCTTTGTCACCAGTTTTGTTCATAACTTTCACAAACAAAATTTCTCGGTGCAGCCAAGAGGTCAAAGGCGTTAGGTCCATCTGCAGATGCAATCTCTCCTTTTTGCAGATGATGTGGTTCTTTTGTCTTTATCAAGCGACGACCTCCAGCTCGCACTGGGGCGGTTTGCAGCCGACTATGAGATGGCTGGGGTGTGAAAAACTCTTGATTTTACTATAACATAGGAGTGTAATAATGTATGTAAACACTCAAATGTATTAAAGCATCTGTATTGTTTTTACATAGGTATGAAGGTCAAAGGGAGCAGCTGGCTCAACAATCCTTTAACATGGAGCAGGCAAACTACACGATCCAGACATTAAAGGATACCAAAACAACAGTAAGAGTCACACAGCATGACTCTAAGACTCCAACTTTTTAGTTGCTGTTAAGCACTTTTTTCCAAATCACAGCTTTCATACGTACCAAACATCTAGATTTCTCACATACTATATTGTATCGCTAAGCTTTTGATTTTGTCCATTCATTAAAAAAATCTCATTAGAAAGTTCCCTGGTTGTGGTAGTGGATGTGTTCAGATTGTCCGTACCTGATGAGAAAATGTTGTCAGCGACTAAATCCACATGTATTTTTTGTCCACAGGTGGAGGCCATGAAGATTGGTGCCAAGGAAATGAAAAAGGCTTACAAGGACGTCAGACTTGATCAGATTGATGTATGTTTGTCTAAACTATGAATGCAGTCATTAGCCAAAAATGGGGAGATACTTAAGGCCAGGAGAATTGCTTACTGTATGCGAAGCATCAATTGTAAGAAAAATCACCTCACATTACATCACATTTCTGCAACACTTACACTGTACTCTTAGCAGCAGCCAGATTCAGCAATTTGTCAGCTCTTACTGTATAATTAAACTTGCTCTGATTTCAGAACCCTGCAGTAACAAAATGGGTTAATAGTTTTGTTTAAATGAGGTCTAATCAACACACTTAATAGGTCTCATTTATTTTCAGTGTCCCCTGCTGTTATGTGATTCTCCCTTCCTATTTGTGCAGCAGTCAATTAAAAACTGATGAAATTAAAATTATGATTTTACATGCTGGATAAAAGTGAAAATCTCACAGTTGAGGCATTAAAAGTGAACACAAGTATTTTGGACTTCCAGGATTTACAGGACCAGCTGGAGGACATGATGGATGAAGCCAATGAGGTACAAGAAGCCCTGAGCCGCAGCTATGGCACTCCAGACATCGATGAGGAGGATCTTGAAGCAGGTAAATTTTGTTGGCAGGTTTTCATTTAGGGTGCATTAAAGTGAACAGTCGCAGTGTTATGACACATAAATATGTCCAGTGACATATTTTGTGGGTGGAGCCATTGTGACCAAACTTTTTTTGTGGAACAGACTGATGTATTACCTATAGCTAGAGCGAAGAACTTCAAATATAGCCATGTAATGAATCCAGAGAACATGCAAACTCCACCCAGGAAGGCCAGCTGATTCAAACCCAGGACCCTCTTGCTGTGAGGCAATGATGTTAACCACCATGACACTTTAAGCCCAGCCCAGCTGTAATAGGGCCAGAGACAGGGTATATCCTGGATATGTTACCAGTCTGTCACAGAAATGCAATCAACCTTTCACACTAATGAACCTAACTTGCAGAATACCTGGATGCTCCAGGTAATCCCACAGTCATCTCTTATTTTTGGTTCTGGAGAGTGGAAATTCCCTCTTGGATGCTAAAATCTCCGATTATGTGATGATATCACATCTGAGTGATTAGCTTCCATGGATAGCAGTGTCTATGCAGAGTTGTTATTTGAGACAGAAATTTTTCTTGTATTTTCAGTATTAAGATGTACATGACTTTAACACTAAGAAGTTAAAGGTTTGACTCTGGTGGGACTCGAACCCACAACCTTTGAATCACTGCTGAAGTGCTTGTTTAGAAGTCCAATGCGCTATCCATTGCGCCACAGAGCCAGATGTATGACCTCCGACTTTCGTTCTTGATTAATGAAAACATTCTTGGCAAATGCTTTCGCTTTCGTCCGTCTTGCGCCGGTCCAAGAATTTCACCTCTAGCGGCACAATACGAATGCCCCCAGCCCTCCCTCTTAATCATGGCCCCAGTTCAGAGAGAAAACCCACAAAATAGTTTTTAGTTTTTAATAGTTTTTGTGGAACAGACTGATGTATTACCTATAGCTAGAGCGAAGAACTTCAAATATAGCCATGTAATGAAAATATAGCCATTGCCTGTGGTATCAGCATCCATCCAGAAAACATGCAAACTCCACACAGGAAGACCAGCTGATTCAAACCCAGGACCCTCTTGCTGTGAGGCAATGATGTTAACCACCATGACACTTTAAGCCCAGCCCAGGTGTAATAGGGCCAGAGGCAGGGTATATCCTGGATATGTTACCAGTTTATCACAGGACATTTGTGGTATAAGACAATGATGCTAACCACCCTGCCACTGCACTACACCACAGAGATGTCAACTCTCTTGATGCGTCTAACTCTCTTGATGCGTCTAACTTCCATCAGATGACTTTAACATTAAAAAGACACATGTAACTTCTACATTAAGAAGTTAAAGGTTCGACTCTGGTGGGACTCGAACCCACAACCTTTGAATCACTCCTGAAGTGTATGCTTAGAAGTCCAATGCGCTGTCCATTGCGCCACAGAGCCAGATGTGGTTCTTCCTTCTTGTTTTACTTTTTGTCAGATGTGATCCAACCATTTAAAAAAGTGGCATGTTAAACTGTATGTTGAAGTGGCTCCTATGGACTGAGTTTCCCTTGAATAAACTTGAACTTTGAGGATCCATTGATTCCTCCACAGTTGTCACCCATCCATCCAACGTCTTCTATTTATCGGATTCAGGGTCACAGGGGCACTGGTGCCTATCCTAGCTGTCATAGGGTGAGAGGCAAGCTCTACCCCTGGTCAGCAACAGGTCACCAATCTGTCACCCCATGTGCGACGTGGGACTGTGGTAGAACCCACGCTGACACAGGGAGCGCTCCTCACAGAAAGGCCACAGGCTGGAGTGGAACTCAGAGCCTTTTTACTGTGAGATAACAATAGCAATCTTAACATGAACTACAGTAACCGATTTAAAAGCCCAACCTCAATAAATATGCTTCATGGAAACACACCGGTCGGAAGATTCTGAGAAATCCAGACAGTGGCATTTATTTCCATCAAAAAACACAATTTCTTCTTCTACTATTTCCAGGAAGTTTGACAATTTTGTGCATGTCATTTCAAACATTTGATGCATGTTTATGCACATCATGATCTATCTACCTAAGTTTGTATCAACAAACTGCTATTTGGTTTGTTTCCATGCTTCAGTGCTTCTAATACGCTAATGAAATAGTGACTAATGTAATGTAAATATCTACTAAAAGTGTTGGCTTTTCAGTGACACACCTTATCTATGCAGACTTCTTATATTAGGCCTAAAAAGCCAATACTACTTTCTGATGATGCATGTAACTTCCACATTAAGAATTTAAAGGTTCGACTCCGGTGGGACTCGAACCCACAACCTTTGAATCACTCCTGAAGTGTATGCTTAGAAGTCCAATGCGCTATCCATTGCGCCACAGAGCCAGATATTGGGTGCTGTCCTGTGTCATATGCTGTTAAATCTAATTCCTCTGTGACTGAAGCAGCTCCTGTGGCCTTATTTTCCCTTATATAAAAGAAAAAAGAGGGAACATAGTCTAGACTTTCTGGATTGTTGCTAGAACCTAGCCCAGCTGTGATTGGGGAAGACACAGGGTACACCTTGGATCTGTCACCAGTGTATCACAGAGATACAGTCAACCAGATACAAGCACCCACACAAACGCCACACATATGTAAACTGTCTAATCTCTTATTTGGTTTTTAAGCAACTGGAGAGTGGAAATCCCTTCTTGTATGCTAAAATCCCAGACCTCAATGCTGAGTGGTCTTGATGCATTCTCAATCATCCAGGAAAGTAAATCTCCAAAAGTTGAATCTGTTCATCTGGACGTAGCGTTTTGTGGGAGAAATGTTTCGTCACTCATCCAAGTGACTTCTTCAGTCTCAGCTGACTGCAGGTTTCCCCAAACCTTATAAACAGTACATTTGCATAATGACTGAAACCAGCCCACTGAAGGAACAATGGGCTGTGAGGTCAGTTCCTTAATCATAATTATGCAAATTCCCATGACCATTGATCAACAATCACTGACCAAAACCCACTGATCAAAGGCCATGAGTACCATTCACAGAGAGTTGGGGAATGGCTGCAATCAATGCTGAGTGATTAGCTTCCATGTATAGTGATGAGGACTTCTTATTCGAGTTAGAAGTTGCCTTGTAGTTCCGGACTTAAGAATAACATAACTTTTACATTAAGAAGAGGTTAAAAGTGTTGACTTTAGTGGGACTCAAACCCACGACCTTTGAATGACTCCTGAAGTGTATGCTTAGAAGTTCAATGCGCTGTCCATTGCCAGATGTGAGAGGATGCCCTGTGTCGCTTTTTGTCAAATGTGATCCGTCCATTAAAAATGTGGTAATCTGGTAAATAGTGACTAAAGTAATTTAAAAATCTACTAAACGTGCTAGCTTTTGCATAGACATACCTTGTCTATGCCGACTTGTTATTTGAGGCTTAACCCAGTAACTGAAATCCCTTTTCATTAGATGCATCTAACTTCTATAGTGAGGAAAAGTTAAGGATTCGACTCTGGTGGGACTCGAACCCACAACCTTTGAATCACTCCTTAAGTGTATGCTTAGAAGTCCAATGCGCTATCCATTGCGCCACAGAGCCAGATGTGAAACGTTGTCCTGTGTCACTTGTTGTGAAATCTGATTCCTCTGTGAATCCGAGGAACTTCTGTGGACTGAGTTTCCCTTATATAAAGGAAAAAAGAGGGAACAAAGTCTAGACTTTCTGGATCCATGGGTGCCTCTATAGTCCCATTCATTCAACTCCTTGGCTTAAGGGTTGCTAGAACCTATCTAAAATGCCTTTTAGTTACTTTCTGAAGATGCACGTAACTTCTATAGTAAGGAAAAGTCCAAGGTTTGGCTCTAGTGGGACTCGAACCCACATCCTTTGAATCACCCCTGAAGTGTTTGCTTAGAAGTCCAATGCGCTGTCCATTGCGCCACAGAGCCAGATGTATGAGTTTGTCCTGTAACACTTGATATCGTTTTATTAAAACTGTATTGCTTGTTTTAAGTGAATGCAAGGCAATATTTTATGATCCTTTATTTAGGCACATAAAATCTCTTTTTCAAGAGATACACTGCCACTGTTGTTTGAATTCTGTTTTGTATCACACTCGTTCTCTGCCTTCTTTGCCTCCTGGGGCTCTTTCTCAGATTTCAGCATCCACAATGTGGAGCTTCCAGGACAGCTCGGATCTCTTTTTATTGGAGCTAAGACCTCTTTGCTAGTGTGTAATTTGAGCAATGATCTGGAGTATTACAGTGACAGTACCACTGTGGTTTCAGAGCTGGATGCACTGGGTGATGAGCTGCTGCTGGATGATGACACCTCCTATCTGGATGAGGCCTCAGCTGCCCCGTCTATCCCTGAGGGAATCCCCAGTGACAGCAAAACAAATAAGGTGACAGTCAGAGCTCAGTTTTCATGACATGAAGGGCAGGGTTGTGGAAAATACATGAAAGTAAAATAAAAAGTAATCATAAAGAATTTTTCCTACTTCAGAATGGACCTTTGGGGTGTGACTGTGTATGTAAGCAAACTATTAAACCTGCCACGAATTCTGGTGCCAGTTTCTAATCCTGTGTATGTGTTTGGTAGATTAGCTATAATGTGCAAAACTAAGTTTTTTCCAGTCCACTATTGTTTAAACACAAACCTGCTAAGTGAATAACACTTGAAATGTAAGTGTTTTGCTCATGGCTGATGTTTTTTTCTTCTTTTGTGTTCAGGATGGTGTGCTCGTGGATGAGTTCGGCCTCCCTCAGATTCCTGCCACATAAACAAGAAGTAAATAAAAACAGCTGCACTCGAACTGAAAACACTTTTATATGTAGAGTAACATTTATACATGCAAAACCATTTGACGTGAGAACACTACGATTTGGAGGCTGTTCTGATTTCAGGTTGTGTATTGTTACTTCTACCGTGCTGGCATGTGGCCTTGTAACATACTAAACCTTTTTTTTTTAAACATAACTCCCTTCATCTTCTCTCCCTGTCATCATCAACAGCTTGTCTGTGTCGTTCATTAGTGTTCCTTAGTGTTTATTTATTTCTGTTTGTTATTAATTTTGTGTGATTTTTAGTCACTAAGGTCATGTCTGCATTCTCAAAAGTGGAGGTTATTCACACTTGGGCTGTTTAAAATATCTGCAGGGTTATTTGAAACATGCAAAATAAAAATGTTTGTTTTAAATCAGCTGTGAGTTCTTAATTTATAGCGTATTTGTTCATCCTCCTCTATCCTGTTTTTAGGTCTTGTGTAGACATCACTAGTACCAGGTTGCTGTCAACCTGTTTTAATTCTCCACGGCATAGATTCAACAAGGTGCTGGAAACATTCCTCAAAGATGTGGTTCATCCATGATGTGAATCTCCTGCTCCACCACATCTGGAGTCCATTTGAGTACAGCGAACTCATTGTCATGTTCAGGAAACTAGTTTGAGATGATTTGTGAGAAACAACCATCAATGGATGGATGCTTTTCTGTGGGTGTGGTCATAAAGGGATGGATTTGGTCAGCAACAATACTCAGGTAGGCTGAGGTGTTTAAATGATATCAAAGTGTGTCAAGAAAATATCCTTCATCCCATTACACCACGAGCAGCAGCCTGGTCTTTTGAATCAGGCATGGTGGATCCACGCATTTATGTTGTTTACACCAAATTCTGATCCTGTTTTTCAATCTTCTACTCTGATTTTTGATCAGAGATTTTTGTAGCCTCAGTTTCCTGTTCTTAGGTGACATGGAATGTCAGGTGTGGTGTTCTGTTACTGTAACCCATCTGCTTCAGGCTTGAGATGCTCTTGGCCATACCTGGGTGGCAAGAAGTGGCCCTCTGGCATCACTAAGTCATTTCCACCTGGATGTTGTCTTTTTTGAACCGTTCTCTATAAACGCTAGAGATGGTTGTGTGGAGAAATCCCAGTGGATCAACAGTTTCTGAAATACTCTAACTAGCCCGTCCATACCACATTCAAATTCACTTAAATAGCAGGTCGTCTAGACCAGGGATGCCAAACTTATTTTACATGCCACTTTAGCCTTAAGTGGGCGAGACCAGTGAAACACCCCTTTCTCTAGGTATAAAGTAGTTTAAGTGCACAACTTAAACTACTCTGAGATATCTCAGTATAAGAAGTGCAGTTTCAACAGTGTGTCTTGTTTTTCTCTCCATGATAAAGAAAAACTGCTGTAGGTAATAAAGGAAATGTGTCAGTACAACTCTTTGAGCTTAAAGTGTTAAAAAAAATAAATGTGTCAAATTATGGAAAACGTTCTGCTCAAACTGTCATGTAAATATAAATAGAAGGTTTTTGTTAATTCACAGAAAATGTTCAATTGTATTTATTTATTTACTTTGGACAACTTTGTCAAAAAAAAAAAAGCAAAAAATTATTTAGGAGGGAAAAGTAGGACAAGCTGTAAAATTCAAGAAATTACAGTTAAAGGTCCAAGATGTATTTATGTTTCCAATTGTGTTTCAGGTGAAATCTTTGCCAGGCCGATTCTGGCCCCAGGCCATTTTTATATGCCCAAATACATCGAATTACTGCCATTTGATTGGCTGACTACATATTTGCATTCACAAACAATGACCTAATGTACCTAATGAAGTGACCAGTGAATATATGTATTATTGTAGGGTCTTACAATATAAAGCGCCTTGAGGCGACTGTTGTTTGGGTTTAGTAATGTGTAAATAAAACTAAATCGACTTGAATTGTAAATATCTTATATAGTTACTTCAAACCTTAACACTTCAAGCAAATCCCTAAAAGTGCCTTGCAAAGGATTTTCACCCTGGTACAAATAATCTTTTACTCACAGTTAACAAGTAACTATTCTTCACTTATAAGGACATTAAAGTGATTTGGAAACAGCCTGATATTAGGCCTACTAGCAATCGAGTTACACGTGTTCTGTGGGACATGAATCTACAACCTTAAAAACTTTATTATATACAGAAACTACAGATAATCACATTTGCGAAACAGCTAAATATATCACGACTCTGCGTTATTTTGTTTTGTGTTCTACAGCATCATGAATTCAGACCTTTTTTGGCCATGTAAAAAATCATTATAGACATGTAATGTTATAATTGTTGCAATGTCTGCTGCCCTACTGGCCACGTCTGTCATCACATTTTTTAATCTCAATGATACTTTTTACCTGCATAAATAAAGGGTAAGTAAAAGTGATTGCAGCTTCTACCTAATGTTCTTTTGGCTCAAAATGATTTTAAATATTCTTAAGAGACATGTCTGAGATATGTTTCACAGATTATAAGTTAGCAAGTCATTTACAGTTTAAACAGCGTAAATAAATTTTTCAGCCCTTGATCCTCAGCTGTGGGAGAGGGGGATGTGATAATGTGAAAGACACGAAAGCACCGACGAGCTTGGGCACATAACCAAAGACGTATTTAGAAACGCTATCCGTTAGAAGAGTTAGATCGTAACCGTTACTTAGAACAGTAAGGGTGTTGAGGTGATTCGGAGGACAGATGGTCAGGTTAAAAATACGACTCTGGTGGGACTCGAACCCACAACCTTTGAATCACCTCTCAAGTGCTTGACTAGAAGTCCAATGCGCTATCCATTGCGCCACAGAGCCGGCTGGGAAAGCGCTCTTGGCGCAACATGACCTGACACATTAATTATTGTTTTAAAAAGCTTTACTGTAGCAAAACTCTACACACTTCAGCTAAATGTATTAACGTCTGCCAACAGAGTTTCATCTAAGTGTTATAAGAAATCGAGTTGCGCTGTAGGCTTCGGCTTGCGTTTTATCACTTTTGTGTGCAGCTGTTGTGTTTGTATTTGCTGTTCCGCTGTTTTAAACAAGTAATCAAATAAAAAGTCAGATAAAATTAAATAATAAATACAGTAATAAATAAGCAAAATAAATTTTTTTAAAAAGTGAGAGAAAAAAAAGAAAAAAGGGGGTACTTCCGGTGTTCAAGCTTAACTGGTGGTCGTGCTGATCGGTGAAGAACCACAAAAGTAGTAGCTCCAGATGTGGACATTGAGTTGTTGTGTGGGGCACCAGTAGTCCATGTCTGTTGTTGTAACAGTAGTTCATGCTTAGAATAAAACATCCCAGCTCACTGACGTGATCGGGGCAACAGTGCGCCTAAAATGTTGCATAATTTTGCTGAGAGATCTTTTACTTCGTGGTAATCTTAGATGAGTAGTTTTATGGACAAAAAACAACCAGGTCAATCAGTGTTCCCTGAATGCTAATGTATAAGAGATGTTGGTGTACTATAACTGAAGTAATGTTGTTAAGTCCTTAAAGTCATATTCTTTTATTGTCATGACTATTTTTATTTTTGTATGATACCTGATTTATATGGAATATGGCTGAAGTAAACTAAAGCCTAAAATACTTAGTCAGTCATTTGTTTAATAGTAATTTAACATTATATAATTCACATATAAAACTATGAATTGTAATTTTAAATGGTTTAAAAGCATGTAGAATAGCACATGTAGGCAAGTATATTTCTCCTTTTCTTTCTTTTTTTTATCAAGAAGCAAAGACAAAAAGGAACAGGGCAGGGTTCGGTGGTTGAATCATCCGTCCCCACCAATGCCAAAACCAAATCTATGCCCTTGCCCCACACAGACCTGCAACTCCAAGCACCCAAATCCAAGCTATGTCAAGATAGCAGGAGGAAATAGCGTACAAGACTGTGAATGGAGTGAAGAGGAGTGCCATACATTGAAGTCACAAAAAAAGCTACAAGGTCACTGCAGTTGAAGAGAGGAGACCTTTGGCTTGTTGCTGCTGGGATGCAAGCCATAAAAACACTGCAAAAAGTGATTCTCAGTGTTTCTGTGTTTTTATATGTCTGATATATTTGCATATATTGTTAAACAGGCTGTAGTCAACACAAAAGGGTTGTGTGAAAAAATGACATAGTTTGTAAGCAATCTCATTGTTCCCCAAAAGTTGATTCTGTTCATCTGGACGTAGCGTTTTCAGCGGGAGAAACGTTTCATCGCTCATTTAAGTGACCTCTTCAGTCTCATCTGACTTTAGGTTTCCCCAATCTTATAAACTGTACATTTGCATAATGACTGAAACTAGCACCACTGAAGGAACAATGGGCTGGTAGGTCAGTTCATTGATTATTAATATGCAAATTCTTATGACCATTGATCAACCTGCAGTCAGCTGAGACTGAAGAAGTCACTTGGATGAGTGACGAAACGTTTCTCCCACTGAAAACGCTACGTCCAGATGAACAGAATCAGCTTTTGGGGATTTACCTACCTGGATGATTGAGCATGCATCAAGATATTCTCATTGTTGTATCTACTCTGTGTGGTAAAATATAATTAATCCAGACTTCGTTGGCCACACAAAATATCTTTATAGAACTGTAAGGTTATATTTGGTGAAATTTCTGATGCACTCTGGCCATATCTCTCTTGAAAAAGACATTTAGGAGACTCAGTTACACTTTTTTCCCTCATAAATAATGATGTGTAAAAGTGACTTTGCCAAAAACCAATTACAGCGTCTTTGTTGTGACAGGAATGTTCTTTCAGGCTCAAAATGACTTGATACCATTCATGAGAGACGTGTTTGAGATATGTCTCTCATGAATGGATTATAGGCCAACTAGTCAGATACAACAATTTAAATATCAGAAATCATTTTTAGCAGATAATCTTGGTCACCTGAGAGAGGGTGTATGATATTGAAAGACCCCAAATCCCTGATGACCGGGCAGATCCCCAAAGATGTATTTAGAACAGCAATGTGCATGTGCATGAACTGGTGATTTTATTTATTTATTGTTAATTAACTTTTTACATATAAATTATTTTTGGTAAGCCACATTTTTAACCCAGTCAAACATTACACGTAGCCCTGGGGTATTTTTCGTGGATTTTCTGCGAGAGGAACATGCGGAATAACACCACTTAACGCGATCACCAGTTAAACTGTAACACCGGAAGTAGTTAGCAATAAGCAACAGTTAGCTTTGCGTTTGATGTTGTGATTAAAGGACGCCGGAAAGCAAAATGTCGGAGCAAACGATAACTATGACAGTCGCATACGGTAATGAGATTTCGGCGTTATACTACACCATAATCACCACAAAATAGAAGTTAAAATTGGGGTTCGTTGTGGCTAAAGCTAGCTAGAAACGGCTCAGCTTCTGTAGCTCTTCTCCACAGACTGTGTGATTGTGTAGCTTTAACTTTGTTCCCGCTGGTTATGTGTTGTTCTTCAATAACAAATTAAATATATAAACTACTGTAAATATCAGCATTTATTAAACACGTTTATGAAGAATTGTGTAGCTGTTGTAATTAGTTTCGTTTGAAGACACGTTACAGGAGGGCTGCTGAGAGAAATTCTATTGGTGCCAATCGCTTGTTAAATGTTTTGTAATTATTTTTCCTCACACGACAGTGAAACAAAATTTTGCATCGTTAAAAACTGAACCAAACGTGCGCGATAGTTTCTTCAAGATACCTGGGATATGCCGCATGTTCTGTAATTTGATGGGTGCAAATACATTTAAAGTCTTTTTTATTATTGTTTTTTAATCCTGGTAGGTGACATTTACTTTCTGAATAACACCGATACAAGATAAAAGGGTGACAATGATAACTCCCAATCCTTAATAGCTTGAGAGCTGTGTATATTTATTTATTTATTTTCCTATCTCAGGATCCTCTAAGCACAGCATTACGCTAACAGGCCATGAGGGTGGAAAAGGACCCACTGTTAAAGACCTGTCAGATGCTCTCGCTCAAGCCACCGGAGTCCCACCTGCCTCTCAGAAACTTATTTTTAAAGGTAGACTTTTAGTCTTCCTTTTTTTACACACTCAAATGAGGCCTAATGTCATATATCAGGTTTTAAAGTTGTCGTTTTTTTAATTTTAGGGAAGTCACTGAAAGACATGGAAGAGAGCCTTTCCAGCTATGGAATAAAAGAAGGCTGCAAACTCATGATGATTGGAAAGAGGGTAAAGCACATTTATACAGGTGCTACATTTGTGGTGCGTGCCTGAATATGTGCATTTGCAAAACACTGATGATAATCTCTAAACAGAACAGCCCAGAGGAAGAAGCTGAACTGAGGAAACTCAAAGACATTGAGAAATCTGTGGAGCAGATGGCCAAGAAGCTGGAGAAGGTAGACGGGGAGTTGACTGGACTGAAAAACGTAAGCAATCATATGTCTTTTTGTTTTTTGATAATATTTCTCTTCTTTTGTCCCATCTTCTAATGTATTATTGTCACCCCTATCTTATCACAGGGCTTTCTCGCCAAAGACCTCCAGGCAGAGGCCTTGGGTAAACTAGACCACAGAGTAAAAATAGCAGCTGAGCAGTTCATGAAGATCCTGGAGGAGATAGATGCTATGGTAATGCTATTTTAAGCGTAAGCATCTATTTTGAGTGTCTGCTTTAATCGTGTGTGTCATGTATAGCAAACCATCAAATTGCTCCTCTTTTAACAGAGTATTCCAGAAAATTTCAATGACTGCAGAATGAAGAAAAAAGGACTTGTAAAAACAGTGCAGGTTAGTGTGTTTGATTGTTTTTCCCTCTGACAAAACCATCGTGCTTTATTTGAAAACTACTGAGAATAAAAATAAGTCTGATCTTTACCATATGTTCACAGGATTTCCTCGCCCAGTGCGACAAGATCGAGGCTTGTATATCAGACCATCTATCAAAGATCCAGTCAAAAAACCTGGCTTTGGCAGAATAGTGAAGTCTCTTTTGTCACTTGTTCTATACATTGCTCTGTGAGCAATGACAAAGTGTGCAGAAAGCTTCAAGTGTGAAGCAGATCCTGGTTTATTTATTACTGGTGTGAAGCAAATGATCAAGTGGAAAGAAGGATGCTGGTTATCAGGAACGATGTTGGATACGTAACACAAGCAAATCCTCCTGGTTCAAGACAGATACGAAGTGCCGTCTGAGAAAATTTAACCATGAACTTGCAGGAAATGGATCAGATGCAATTTTAATTAGTGTAAAAGAGATGTCAATGCCAAATATCTAAAAATGCCCCGTTTGTTGCCCTGTATGTCTCTAAAACATAATGAGTTTTGTTCCTCATTGTGCACAAGCTGCAGTGAATGATTTATGATCAGAAATATATAGAAACACTGTTTAATTGGGGAAGTTCCAAAAAGCAATATCCACTCAGGATAGTGGATTCCTCCCATTGGGCCACAAGAGGCTTATTATGTTGTGTGATAAACATTTATTGTCCTTATGGGTCTGAATGGGTCACTGTTCCCTGGCTTTTACCTGCCATGCTGTCTTTTGAGAACAAGCAATCAACTAGCGACCTGTATAAGGCGTACCCTGCCTCCCACCCCCATGACCGTGAATTGTGAAAATTGGTTAAGAAAACTGATGAATGGATTTTCCAATATGAGTCTGGCCCTTGTGAGACTGGCAAATTTTCTTCATCATTTGTGATGATAAGCAAAATTTATTTGGGTTTTAAAATGAATGATTGGCCCAGAGCAATAACAACAAAATTATATCTTACCACCTTCTGCAGCCCTAGCTCATACAAGTAAAACAAAGAAAAGGTTAGTACTGCAGGAGTGTCCATATATTGCATGTACTATATTCAACATCAAGAATCCTAAGAAAGCAAGCACCTTTAATAAATCCAGTGGCTGATCCTGAGTGTTCATGTATCTTTGAATCTTGTGCTAAGACTGATGCATCATGTGGAATTCTTCTGTTTTAAAATAAAACCTTTAAAAAATAAAGAGCACTGGTGATTCGTCTCAGAATACATTTTAATCTCCACGCTTATTCTATAAAATACAGCTGATTCATTTGCAATAACAGACATCTGGTGTCAGTTTATTTCCAGCTTTATCCATGGGGGTCTTTTTATACATCTCCACTAGCTTATAGAGACCCCCTAGTAGTGTTATCACAGATGTGCAAACAAGCTTTCAAAGTAGGATTGGTTGGAGGGACCCAGAGGTCCAAAAAGCAGCTTAAACAAATGAGCTTCAGTAAAGTAGACCACAGTAAAGCTTTGTCATGCGTCAAATTACAGGACATAGCTTTCCTAACTTGAATGGAAACTCATTAAACATAGACATGGAGTAAAGAATGAACCCACTAGTCATCCTTATCCTTTGCACCGTGTTTCAGAATACGTGTGAATGCTACATAGTTGAAATTGCCCTTTTTATCAATGGGCGCCTCGCGGAAGAGCTCGTCCACTTCTTCGTCTGTAAACCTGTCGCCCATAGTGGTGAGCAGCTCCCGCAGGAACTCCTCCTGAATCACACCTGTGTGAAGAAACAGTTTCACTCTTGCAGGTGCTTCCTGATGTTAGCACTGAGCAGATATCTTCAAATTAAGCACTTACTACCAAACAATGTCTCTACATGCCAGAGTCTGAGACAAATTCACATAAAAGATGCAAAACTTAAACAGTTGAACACATCAGCTCACCTGTGCCCTCCTCGTCGAAGCAGGCGAAAGCATTACGAATCACTTCCTCGGGATCTGTGCCGTTCAGCTTCTCTCCGAACATCGTCAGGAACATGGTGAAGTTGATTGGGCCAGGTGCTTCATTCATCATGGCCTCCAGGTACTCATCTGTGGGGTTCTTACCTGGGAAAAAGCTCAAGGTCAGAGTGACTCTAACCTGCTAACCACATTTAATGATTTGTGATTAGAAAAAGATTCAAATCTTTTAACTTCTGAATATGAGCCCCAAATAATGCAGTTTTAACTCCATAAGACGTAATCATTAACTAAATATGTGTAAATAAATCAAGTTTACCTAATGAGGCCAGCATGTCATGAAGGTCTTCTTTGTCTATGAAGCCGTCCCTGTTTTGGTCGATCATGTTGAAAGCCTCTTTGAACTCCTGGATTTGAGACTGATCAAACATGGCAAACACATTGGAGGTGGCACGCTGAGGACGCTTTTTGGTGTTCTTTCCCTTGGCCCTTTTGCTTGACATGTTGGCAGGTTGTTAGTCCCTCTCCTGTAATACAGGAACATGAAAGTTGTCAGCTTGGATCAAGCAACACGTTCAAATGAAAGATTCATTCACATTTTTTTTCTTGTCTGGACTTCACTACTGACGCTCTCCATCTGGTGAAAGTTCCTTGGTTACACTGGCTATTAAGTGTCTTTAGATTATTTACTGTGCAAGCTATGAACTGGAAGGTTAATGTAGGTGAGTTCAGCCAAAGGTGACTTTAATCATTGTGACATTGGTGCCAGATGAGATGATCTACTGGGATTTTCCCCACACAACCATTTCAGACAACGGTAACTAAAATATCCACTTGTTACAACCAAAGTAATCTGTGAACACACAATGCATTGAACCTTGAAGCAGATGGACTACAGCAGAACAAGACTGGACTTCTAGTGCCACTCCTGAACAGGAAACTGATGTTACAACACACTGTCTCACCAAAACTCTAGAATACTGGAAAAATCTTCCCTTTTCTGATGAGTCTAGATTTCTGCTGTGGTTTTTAAGTGGCAGGGTCAGAATTTGACATTAACAAGCATGGATCTATCCTGCCTTGTATCAACAGCTCAGGCTGATGGTGGCAGTGTATTGGTGTGGTGGATATTTTCTTGGCACACTTTGGGCTCCTTAGTACCACCTGAGCTTTATTTAAACGCCACACCCTATCTATTGTTGCTGACTAGGTCCACCCCTTTACGAACAGTTTTCCCATCTTCTGATCTTTTGTTGTCTTTGTTTTGACATTATGGATGTGCACCAGAAAAATTTGTGTGATGGCATCCTGTCTATATGGACTAACATATCTGAGAAATCTTTCAAGTATCTTATTCAATTTATGCCTTGAAGATTTAAACGAATTCTGACATAAGGGGGTCCAATCCAGTAATGGGTGTACCTAACTAAAGAGTCTGATGAGTTTAGCTCAGTCTATGATCACTTACAACGGATATTTGCACTCGGTACTTGTTTTGTGATACTAAAGCACTTAAGCTGTCATTTGTTTGCTGTATATTTGTGTTATTTTATTAGATCAATATCATTTCGAATTATGCTCACCTGTCACGCAATAACATAACAATAACGCAAATATAGGTATTGACTTGTTGTTTATATCACTCAAATATTTGAGCTGTAGCACACACGCACTACATAGCGTACTGCAGGAATCCCACATAATGAAAACCCCTTAATTATTTGCCAGCTCTGCCAGCTAGCCCCTTGCTGACCTAAATAACTGACTGACCAGGCTAGCTTTAGCGAGCTAGCCGAGATTTATTCACAAGAAAAACACGAGTCCTTAGTCCTCAAACTATGCAGCTTCATAAACATAAAATAAGTCGCCTACCTTACCTATTTATAGGCCCAAAAAGCTGCACACACAGCTACCACAGCATCCACAAGCTGATGAAGAGGAACATCAATGTTTTATTTCCTCTTGCCTAAACTGACCAATCAGAGTGAAGTTGGAAGAAACCAACAGTCTGGAATATTCCACGCCTTGGGTTTGTTTACGTCCCCCCCCCCTTCTTGTTTTGGATGAAATGACCTACGTACTGCATGTGGTAATAATAAATCTATGATTTATACGCTGATGCGATTATAAGTAGAGCCTTAATTTAATCATGTTTTTATATTTATCTGGACGACTAATAATGTAGTCAACATATGTCACCACTAGGTGGCAGCAATTACTTGTATGTCCAGAATACGTGTATGTTTATTTGAATAAGTTAATGGTTAATGAGTCTTTGTTTTCAATAATTAATAAGGAAGTTGAACCACTAAATATTTCTTGCGCAGCAGAATAATAACGGAACGATTTCAAACAAATAAGCTAAACTATAAACTAAGGGAAAGTGAAAAGTTTAAAACTTAACAGCATTGGTGTTAAAGTTGGTCGGTGGATGATATGATTGTACTAGGTTAGCAGGGTTTTTTTTAAGACTGAGAACCCGTCCTCAGTTGTATTTTCTTTTATTAGTGGCACTTCTTCTGGGGGGTTTTTTTTCGTTTGTGGTGCAGTTCATATGCCTTTTATTACGGTGAACTGGGTGAAACCACTGGAGTCCTGCATATGCCCCTGAAGTACAGTACACAGCGGAGGGCCAGGCCAAAAAGAAGCTCCTCAGCTCAGCTGGCCCTTCTCATGGTCTCATGGTCTAAATTTAAAGCTGCCCCAGCCTTAAAAGGTCCTGACGGTGTCTTGTGCATTCTGCCGAGTGGCAGCATTATTTTTGTTCTGTGGACTGCCGTCCTGTCCACTGCCCCTCACCCTGCTGCTTTGCCTGGATCTCAACTTGCTTTAGCTACTTCTGGATTAACACACATTTTCTCTTATTTTCAGCGATTGTGGATTTTTAATTTGTGGTGAGTGAGTGTGCATATTTTCTTAAATAAGCCGAAGTACTTATGTGCTCTGGTTATCATTTAAAACCATGACTCCATAAGGCCCTAGGCCGGCTTCCACTGTATGATTATGTATTTATTTTTTTACTTAGTTTGTTTATAAATGTGTTTTAATTAATCAGTTTTATTATATAGCCTACTAACAGGGTTTTGTTCATTTTGAGAAATAGTGCTCTGGTATATTAGCCTGCATGTGTCATTGTAGTGAAATGTCATCCTAATCTTCCAATTAACACCAGCCTTACCTTACAAAACTTTTATGACCTGGACTTTTTAAAAATGTTTTTAATGCACTCTGTGCCCTCATGGCTTACAGTCCAGTTCAGTGTGTAATTCTTGATGGCTTAATCTGCTTGTAGTAGATGTTGCTCAAGCACATAAAAAGGAGAAAATAGTTTTGTGTAATCTGGGAGAAACTGCAGATCATATAGTTACTGTTGCCTGCCTCCCAGCTGGAGCTGCTCTTCTTTTTAACCTGAGCCATATCTAAAAGAACTTAAGTGGCTTCACATGGGGAGAGGTCAGATGGATGATATTATTATTATTGTTATCATTATTATTATTATTATTTTTACTATTATTATTATTACTTTACAAAAATCTATATTTCATTCATTCCAATCTGCTTTATGTTGTCTTACAATAAACATAAAACCTTTGAAGTTGGACTTTTATTTTGAAGAAACAAACATCTAGGCTTTAGGAATTTGCCATTGTCGCAATATTTTGACATTTTATAACTCGGATATATGAATAACTAAATAACCCTCAATTAAGTCAGTACTGAACATAGATATTTGGTAGCCTAATTACACAAAACCTGCAAAATCAGGAAGTATATTTTAGCTTGTTCTTGCCATCTGTCCACATTTGGTGTCCAGTTCATCACAAAACATTTAAAAAGCCCACTGAAGGAAATGATCTGACTGTAAATTGACATATTTTTGTTCAAGACTTCCTTCCATCTTCTTCCTCCCTCCACCCTAAGCGGTCACGAAAGATGGCTTTTAACAGGTTTCTTCCTGTTAAAAGGGAGTTTTTCTTTCCCACTGTCGCCAAAGCGCTTGGTCAAAGGGGGTAATATGATTGTTGGGGTTTTCTCTGTTTTCCTGGTGTTGTTGTAGGGTCTTCAACTGTTAGGCAACTGTTGCTGTGATTTCACAGTACGTGAATAAAGTTGAATTAAATTGAACTGAAAAGTCTGAAAATCATCAAAACCACCAGTTTATCACTTGCTGCTTCATTTAACACAGAAGTAGATCTTAACCAGAGCTAACACATAAGCTGCTTGCCCAAAACAAACAAACAAAAAATCACAATAACAAGTTTAAAAACATATTTTTAACAAGCAACCAATTCTCTTATCCCTTAATCCCTGCTCCTACTACCTTATTACCGGCCTCTGCACTAGACTAACCTCCAGTAGAGAAACCAGTCTTTAATAATAACAGTCAGATTGATTCACAGAGCGGGTAAAGTAAAGGACAGTCATTATAAGTTGGCGGACTGGCCGTCAGGATGTCAGCATCATTACAAGTGACGCAGAAGCTGCGGCATCAGCATCAGCATCAACATCAACATGAGGAGAAGCAGCAGCAGCAGCATCACTATGAGAGCAGCTATTACCTGAGCAGCAAGTCGTCTGTTAGCAAGCAGTCATTCTCGACTGTCAAGACCACCAGCCATCGGTAAGAAGATTAGAGTGAAGGGGTTGCAGGGTCCAAGGTTGTAACCTGCCACTCCTAGTACTTCAGAAATGATGAATGTTCCCTTTCAAATATTCAACATTGTGCTTGTGGTCTGAAGTGGGTTTAGCAGCAGGAAAGAGAGTGCGTGCATACCGAAAAGGGTTTTCATCAAGAGCAGGTGCTTTTTTATGCTATAATTTATTCATTGATTTTCTTTTTTATGGTAATAGATTTTAAAAAAAGAAAATATAGCACTTTTTACTGTTAACATACTGTTGTAGCATGGCCTTTAAAGTTTTAAAGTGTGTTAAATGGTAAATCGTGAGGGTGACAACGTATTTTCCTTCCAGCTCTTTCTCTACATATGGTAGGTTTAATCAGGAATTAGACACTTAATCAAATCTGAAGGAAAAAATGTTTTGTAATAGTTGTTCAAATAGGCAAAAGCTGGAGAAGTGTGTAAGTACAAGTACAAAAAAAGCAATAGGGTTCAAGGCCTGGAGTCTTGGCATAATAGCATGGGGACCATTACACATGACTGGCAGGTAAACAGAAGGATGGATGTAAAACAACAGCTACTCTTCCTTGTTTTTTTTTTATAGCTCAGATTTGTGAACTGACTTTTATTTTAAATCTCATCTCTAAGTGTCAAAGCAGACATGTCAGCATCCAACCTTCTAAACTGTCCAGTTATATGAGAGTAATCCACTTATATAGTCTGTATCTTAAAGTAATGTTTCTAAGTTCTTATCCAAAGGCTTTTTCTCATGTGTTTGTGTTTATACATGAGTTTTGTTGCTATAAGAACATCTATTTAAGGAGGCAGGTGCATAGGAGAGGGACAAGCTGATCCAATGTTTGACACAGACTCCCACACGCTATCTAACTTGGACAAACTCTATTTATTTGTGATGCTTTGGCGCTAGACTTTCATGAGGCATTTTGCCAGCAAATAAATGTACTTTTGCAAGTTAAACATTGTGGGAGAATGTTTGCAATGTTGGATCAGTCTGTAATGTTTAAACAAAATAATTTCCACCGTGTTAGAGCTGATATATTGATGTACTTTTATCTATTAACCCACTGAAGTAATACAGAAAAACAGTGAATGCAACAATACAACAAGAGCATTGCAATACAACAACATTGCTAAGACATTTATTTCTTCAATGAAATAATTTTCTGTTTGTTTCTTTTCTTCTGTTCAAATTAAATTGAACGTTACTGTTATTAGGCCACAAGCTGAATAAAATTTAAGGATTTCAATTTGATAAAAAATGTTAATAATGGCAAAAAGTTTACAGCCTTACCTTGACATCTTTAAAACTACAAATTAGTGAATATTGTAATGACTTTAAATAGAGCCTGACTGATTTATTGACAGGTCGATACTATTGGACAATGTTAGCTGTCTGCTGCTCTATCAGCATCACCATTTATAACGAGTGATAAATAAAAAATTTTAAAAAGGCAAAGAAGAGATAGGAGAAACACCCTTCAGCCATATTATGAGTGTTGATGTTGCACAGTTTTTCCACCAGAGGGCACTCTGTAACTTCTGTGAAGGCGAGTCTTTCAAATGCCTTAAACACAACCAACGTATGTAAATAACTACACGTAACAAATACTGGAAAATCTGCATCTGTTTCATGTGTCTGAAAAAAAGAAGAATTGGCCAATGTATTGGAATATCAGATTTTTAAACCACCAGATATCGGTATTCCTCTTAAATAGAAATATATCAGTCAGGTTCTACTTTTAAGCCAGTGATTTTTCTTGGGCTTGTTTTTGTTTATCTTTTGTCTTGCGAACATGCACCTTCCTGTACCAACATGCAGTATGGTTAGCATGTCTTTGTCATTTAAGCTGTGGCGCTCAGTGTCTATGCTGGAGCTGGGATAACTTTCTAAATGAGGTCAAGGAAAGAATTTCAGCTGTAGTGAAGGGCTGCCAGTTATATTCCTGGACAGCCAAGCTATTTTTGAAGATGCGACATGAGCTGTTGCCATTAAGCCAACTGTAAAGACATTGTAAAGAAGCGATGATATTGTAGCTGGTTGCAGGCTGGCTTTCACAGTAGTCTGATAGATATTAACTCTTGGGCCAGTATGTACAAAATAGCTGTTGTTGATTTTAAGCATCTGTGTTTTGTGTCTTGTTTATTTACTAAAAAAAGAAATCAATTTATACTTTAGTGATTCCGATTTTCAGACTGACATTCTGTAGCTTGTCAGATGGAAAAGAAGTGCTCTTTTTCAGCCATCAAACTTTATTACCTTTGACTTTGTTTCACACTGAAGCAGGCGTCCTCTCAGCTCACCTGGTGAGTCAGCAATAGAAATAACTTCTTGACATTACAGCATCTTTTGTGAGACTCCCTCCATCTGTCTGTCTCTGCTGTGCATTGAGCACCTTCCACAGATTGTATCCTGCTTCACCAGTACATAACAGACTTCATCAAAGCCACGCGTTCCTGCTTCCTTTTCATGCCAAATGGATAGACTAGCGCTGACTTGGCAGAGATCATGAGTGAAAGAGAGGCTTTAAAACGAGTCTTATGTACAGCAGTCCCAGTTCCATTTAAAAAAAACCTTCTGACAATAGTGAAGACTAAGAGGCTAATGAAACAGACTGTAAATGGGTCAGGATCTTAGGGAGCGGACCGGAATACATCTTCCTCTCTGAGTAACTGGACTATAGCACCAGCTGAATATGTCTTTATGTAACCATCATATTTATTTAAAGGTTTAGTCGTCCAGTGAGCAAAATGCTTCATGCTCTTCATGGTATTCTTAGATTTCTCCGCAGCTCTTAGAAGTCTCCCCCCCCTTTTGTTTATACATGCAAAGTGTGGTGCATATATTTAGTCATCAGTTTATAAAGCAAATCTTCCTTCACAGTAAATAATCTACACCAAATGACAAATGACTAGGAAGGTTAATTAATACCAGTAGGGGTACTTACTGCAAGAGGTACTAGAAGGGATTTTTTTCATGTCTATCAACCACACATAATTCTTAAAGAATAAAAAACTGTAATTAGTCTACTGATGTTAAACTAAACCATGTTTTATATTCAACAGTCCCATTTTAAACACTGTGGTTAGCTGTCATAACCTATCGCTGACATTAAACTTTACAGATGGCGATCAAACACAAACAAATGTTCCACAGCTGGCTGTGAAACCACTTTCAGAAATTTACTGACAGACAAAAATTAAGGAAATGGATTTGTGTAGCAGCAATACAGCCAAAAAACAAGTACAAAGAGCTGGACCACATATTTGTGGTAGACCTCTCTTTCTGTAATGAGTGATCAAAACAATGAAAAAGTCTGTCCGGACTGGTCTGAGTTTGAGTTTTGAGTGAAACTGTTCAGAAACATCAAAAACAACCACAATATCGCCCTTCTGTCTTTGTCAAAATACTGGTTTGAAATCTAGGAATTAAGTGTTTTCCAGTTATAAGTTTGGTATTTAGTAAATGTGTTTCTACAGTAATGTGATTCTTAATATGGACATTTTTATTTTCCACCAAGAATATTCTTGCATTGCTTGTAACTGGTTAAAGAAAACTTTATAAAGGGTTGTGTGATTGGAAAAAACAGATTGAGAACCACATTTACTATTATAGTTTGTTTGTTCCAAGAAAACAAGCTGATGCAGAAGCCTGATTCTGGCTCAGGTTGTTCTCTGGCAAATCAAAATTTCATAATTTTTTCTTTAAAACAAGACAATGAATCTTCCACAATCACTCAGCACAGCATTATTTAGCAAAAATAATAATAATCATGCAATTTATTTGGAGCTACTCAGTTGTTGCTTCAGTACGATCAATTATGCCTTTTACCTCTTAGCAAGAAGATCTCTGTGAAGACAGAGAAGGGGCAGGAGGTGGTTAAACTGAGCCCACTACCCAAGAGAGCCAAACGCACCTACCTGGCAATGGACAAGGACAAAGAAGTTATCGGCTATGTTATTCCGGTGTTTAGAGCCAGGTGAGTATGCAATCTGAGTTTGTGGATATTTCTTAGCAAGTAATCAGTATAATTTCTGACATTCATAGTGTGCTCTCTGTTCTCACGTCTTGGTTGGTTTGTATTGTTCTAGCCATGATGTAGTTCGCGGCTTAATGGAGGCCCAGGAGGAGGAGGTCACAGAGGAGGGCATCAACTATGTGGCCATGAGGAACCTGTTTGTCAGGGAGGCCAGGGAGGCCATGGAGGTGAAAGTGGAGAAGAAAACCAGGTCAAAGCATGTCAGGGAATCTGCTGTACGCCTGGAAATGAGCAGGACGGTAAATCCTTTCCATAGTTTTGTGAATGCAAAGGTTTAACTATTTTCACATGACCCATACAGGCGTTGATGGGCTTCATATCACACACTCACACTACAGATGGAGGAATGGTTGGAGTTCCGTAAGAAAATGAACCCAGACAGCCTGACACACCGCCCAGAGTTCATTGTCAAGCCCCGTGGACAGACTGTTTGGGAGGGCAAGGATGTTAAGTTGCACTGCACTGTGGCTGGATGGCCCAAACCCAGGATTGCCTGGTACGTTCCAAGTTTATAAGTTCCCTTCTTCTCTGAGTCACAAAAAAAGAGGCTGATGAAAACAGTCAGTCATGCGTGTGTCATAGAGAAGTTTCCATCCAACACGTCAGTCGAGTTTATTTTCCACAGTTGCCACATAAACACCTACATGCACCATGGCAATTAAAAACTCTGAAGACAAGAGTAAAAATAAACAAGTCGTCTTTCTGCTGCTTTTAAGGTATAAAAACAACGTCCTCATCGATGCCAAAGCCCACCCCGAGAAGTACACAGCTGAGAGCAATTACAACATGCACTCTCTGGAGATCAAGAAGTAGGTAATCATTCAGCTGGCCTCTGAATTAACAGCACACACCCAAGATAAACGGTATTAATGTTTTATTTTTTTTGCAGCGCTGAATCTATTTGTGACGTTAATAGTTAATCGTGCACCAACATTTTGTTTCCAGCTGTGATTTCTTCGACACTGCTAAGTATCATGTCTCTGCCCTCAATGTGAAAGGGGAAACTTCTGCTGTGGCCTCTGTGGTTGTGAAAAGTAGGTAACTCGTTTAATGTTCTTTTCCACATGTCTCTCTCTGCAGCAGCTCCAGTCGATTTCAGTTTGCGGTCAAAGTTCAAAGTAGAGGTTTAAAACTCAGCAGTGTCCTACAGTTGTGCCCTGAGTATGTTTCAGGAGACAAATCCCTTCAAAGGCACAGACCACAGGAAGGTCTTAAAGCTCATTCACGAGCGCCAAAGGGGCATTTCACCCGTCTGGCCTGTAGATCTATTCTTTCATCTATACTCTTGTGTTGAGTTGCCCAGTTTTGGAGCTTTCTGCCAAAAAGATGTCTGCCTTCTCCTGAGTGTAAAGATAGTAACCAACACTTTTGGAAGAGCCAAAAATTACATTTGAATTCAGCAGCAGTGTTGTTTCCCAGTAGTCTGCTGCTCAAAATCTACAAACCTCGTTAGAGGAAGTTTTAAACAGCCGCTATTTTCTTTTTACCAAACTGCACGTGCCAACCGTATCACTGACAAATGAAGTGCACATTTACCCATGAGAGGAAACATAAATGTTGTCCCTCTTCATCTGAGCTGTAATGTTAGTTAGCTGCACACCTCTTTTGTTGAGCAGGTATTGACAGGATGACAGATTTGATGATCTGAAACAAATACTTTTCACAGCATTGTAGATTTTATATAAATTATATCTATCTGATTCTATAGTTCCAGAGGTCAGAGGTCAACATCCCTTTTACAGGTTTTAATAACTTTGTTGTATAATATTTCCCCATAGGGTTCCAAGAGGGTGTTGAACCAGGTCCACTCGATCCTAAACCACGTGAGATCACTTTATATATTATAAACAAACATTTTCTTTTAAATTGTATAAAGTAAAGTAGCTCTAACCACACATTTCTGTTCAATATCAGTTTTTAGCTTTTTTAAGAATTGTTTTTATTTTATTTTATTTTTTTTTTGCCCTTTTTCCCCGTCCCTCTTCCCCGCCGTTTTTCTTTCCCTCTTTCTTTCTCCCCTTTCTTTCCCCCAGTTAAGTCTGTCCCGTATTCAGCAAGTGAAAATAAAATAAACAATAAAAGGTGAATCAAATGGACCATTACGGCAAGGCTGGGATGGTCAATTTGGTAAAGTAAATCCGTTGGGCATCTTTCTTCGCCTTTAGACAATAATTCTGATGGCAAAAGAACCAAACGGGACAGGTATTAAAAAAAAAAAAGAAAAAAAAGAATTGTTTTTATTAGAGATGGTAATTTAGCTTTTTGATTAAAGTCAACATCAGTTAAAGCGCCACATATTTTCAAATAAGCGTTAGTGGACTTCAAAAAGAAAACTGCGAGGAGGTTGAATATTGGACTATTGGATAAAAAAGTCTGCTGGGTGTGACCCTTTAATGCTGAGATCCTTTTCTGTGTCTGTAGATGGTTTTAGCCCTGAGCATGGTGTTACCTTTGAAACCACCATTATTGACAAATTTGAAGTGGCTTTTGGCTCTGAAGGGGAGACGTTGAGCCTCGGCTGCACTGTCATCATTTATCCCACTGTGAAAAAATACCAGCCTGAAGTCGTGTGGTACAGAAACTGTAAGTGAAAGAATAAAATGGAAATTGTGCATTATTGTCTTTTCTGAGTATTAAGGCATCAAGCCCCACTTCTTTTGTTAATCTCCTGTCTCATCAGCTGTCCCATTAAAGCCCTCTAAGTGGGTGCACACTCACTGGTCTGGGGAACGTGCCGTACTCACTCTTGTCCACCTTAACAAAGAAGATGAGGGCTTGTACACCCTGCGCGTCAACACCAAATCTGGCTATGATACCTATGCTGCCTACGTGTTTGTCAGAGGTAAAGGGCCTAAAATCCTCATCTAAAGGTTACTTTTTTGCAAATGAAGTTACTTTTAGTTTTGTTTTAAATCAAACTGTTAAAATCTAACGAATCGTAACTCTTAAAGTGTGCAAGTGTTATGTCCAAACTGCAGCAGCATGTTATAGATGCGGTGGGGAGGTGCTCAGTTCTGCTGTGTCTTTAAGTGAGGTGTTTGGTTCCCCCTGAGAATTTTTGTATCTATATATATTTATATGTGTGTGAGAAAACCAGCTACAGAGACTGTTTTCTGGAAATCCCTCATAAACATTAAAAATATAGTGATTTATTGATATAAATGTATCTTAGTTGCAGTCCTGCCACTCATATTGTAAACAAGTAGGTCAGAAAATGGAAACTGGATATGTAATAGAGATCAGCTTGATTTAAAAACAGCATCACTCACTATTAACTGTGTGTGTGTGTGTGTGTGTGTGTGTCTCACTATGCCAGATGCCGATGTAGAGGTTGAGGGGGTTCCTGTAGCCCCCCTGGATGTGCGCTGTCATGATGCCAACAAGGACTATGTTGTGGTAACCTGGAAGCAGCCAGCGGTGGAGGGCAGCAGCTCCATCCTGGGGTACTACATCGACAGGTGGGTCAGCTTCCTCTCTTATGGTTTACAGCGTTTTGCTACTATTTTATACAAAATTGTAAAAAACAAAAATAGTCCGCTTTCATAGGGGGCATATGATACTGTGTACAGCATATGCAGTGAAACTGGTTTAATTGTTGCTGTTTCTGTGTTGGAAATCCAAATTAACACCTGGTTTACAGCGTTCACTAATCTAAATGTTTCCAGGTGTGAGGTGGGGACCCATCACTGGGCTCAGTGTAATGAAGTCCCAGTCAAGTACGCTCGCTTCCCTGTCACAGGACTGGTGGAGGGGCGGTCTTACATGTTTAGGGTGCGTGCGGTGAACAAGGCCGGAGTCAGCCGTCCATCCCGCGTATCCGAGGCCGTGGTTGCCATGGATCCCTCTGACAGAGCACGCCTCAGAGGTGAGACACAGACCCATCACCTGCTGACACACTTCAGCCATGTAAACAAATTAACCTTCTTTAAAAAAAAAAAAAATCTATTTAATTAATTTTTCCAAACAGCTGGACCCTCGGCTCCTTGGACTGGAATGATCAAGTTCACAGAGGAGGATCCGACAGGTACGGCACCTTTTTGCTGTCTTAATAATTATAATTTCATAGAATTTTAATTTTAGTTGTCTTTACAAAAAGGTCTTGATGCATTCTCAATCATCCAGGAAAGTAAATCTCCAAAAGTTGAATCTGTTCATCTGGACGTAGCGTTTTGTGGGAGAAACGTTTCGTCACTCATCCAAGTGACGTCTTTACAAAAAGGTTTTAAAAAGCTATTGAACCTCAATATCTTTCTCATTTTGGCCAAACAGCTCTAATATTTGGACCTGACCATCCCACCCAGCTGCTTGCACATCTCTTAGGTTTACAGTAACAGTCAAGCAACTCTCCTACTCTGATTTTAGACATTTTCTCATATGGCTCAAACACGTATGAGATGTGGGCTCCTTTTCTTTGATTTTAACTGCTATAGCCATCACACAGCTTCCTGATTGATGCCTGTCTCATTAATCAAGGGGAACTGTGAGCTATTTTTCATTAATGTTTAAGGGGGTCGAATGTGCTATTTTTAATCAGAAATTCAAACTTCACAAAAAATTCAGAGTTGTCAAAATCAGGAACTTGCATGTGTCTGATTTTGAAAACTACCACCTCAGTCTTTATAACAGGTTAGGTTAGGATATGGTATTTGTGGTATTGGTTTATTAATGTCCTTCAAGACTTCTCAGTTCTTTTCCCAATTTTTTTAAAACAGTTGCTTCATTCCTGTAAATTTCAGACTCATTACTGTAGGAATAAACAACCTCATATATCCAATCAGTCAAACATCAGCATCACATATCTGATCAGTCTTATAACTTTAGACAATGTTTAATTCATGCAAAGCTTATATAGTAAAATACTGTTTGTACTGTGAGAACAGTCTGCACAGATCATGTGGTTTTGCTATTAGTGCTCCGTTTTGGTGTCAGTACAGTCACTTCAGCACTTACCTAGTTGCAGTTGTCGTGTCCAAATGATGAGTATCTTCTTGCCTCTTCAGTCGGTGTAGTCCCAGGAGAACCAAGTGATGTTGTGGTTACCGAGGCAACTAAAAGTTATGTGGTACTTGCCTGGAAGCCTCCAGCCCAGAGGGGTCACGAAGGAGTCATGTATTACATTGAGAAGGTGAGAAAAACATTGAAAACTGTCCCATAGAAATATATGAGTCAAACTACTGGACTGATGAGAAGAATCAGTTATATCGTTTGTTATATTTAACATGATTATGGTAAATAAAACAAAGTTTCTAATCACTTAACTAAGTCTTAACTCTTCTCCTTTGAAGCTCTTAAACTATTTACTGCTGATAGCTACAACAATTTAACCTTTAAATCTGAGGGATCAACATATTTTGCAGAGACAATGCAAAATGAAAGCTCCACAGTAAATACACCAGTGTGAAAATGCTCATTTCTAATTGATTTCCTTTGGTCATACAGTGCATTAACAAATACAATGGCAAAGACCTACAGACTTATTATTAGAATAGTGATATGTGAAAGCAAGCATATGGAGACATTATATAAATAATCATACCTCACCTGTTTCAAATAGTCAAATTTCATATCTGTTTCAGTCTCTAACATTTTTCTGGCTCTTTGTCAACTGCAGCGTATTTCTGGCACTGACACCTGGCAGAGGGTGAACACTGGTATGCCAGTCAAATCTCCTCGCTTTGCCCTGTTTGACCTGGCGGAGGGTAAATCTTACAGCTTCCGTGTACGCTGCTGCAACTCTGCCGGCGTGGGTGAAGCCTCTGAATCCACAGGAGAAGTCATAGTTGGAGATAAACTGGGTGAGCTGGCAAACCAAGTGTGTCAAAACTAATGTTGCATATAAAAAGACCTGCTCAGGACTGAATAATAGTAGCTCTAAAATCACAATGTCACTGGTTTATTTTACAGTCTGCTGCAGCGCCTTTCTGCATTATAGGATGCTCTGTGTTTTCCTTTTCCTCTAACAGACCTGCCATCAGCTCCAGGCAACCCGGTTGCCACCAGGAACACTGACACGTCTGTGGTGGTTTTCTGGGGGGCCTCCAAAGATGTGCAACACTTGGTGGGCTACTATATTGAATGTAGTGTGGTGGGCACAGATGTCTGGATGCCTTGCAACAATAAGCCTGTCAAGCAGACCAGGTGGGCAGGTTTAAAGGTGCAATTAATGCATGCTCTAAGATGTTGAGGATACTGATTTTGCCATGTAAATATGACGTCTTTTAATGTCTTGTTTATAATACTTCCACAGGAATTAAGAGGGTAAGTAGCAGCTAAGTGCTGCTAATCAAATGCACTTGATTAACTGATCATCAGAAAGTGTAACCACCTCTATAAAAGCCAATTTACTGATCTGAAGCATCCAGGTGTGTGTTAAGACAACGCCACAATCTTTCCAGGAGTGGACATCCAGCGCAATCACTCCAGAGCTACATCTCAAACCCTACATGTCGAAGTTTCCATATTAAACGTTAAAGTTTATGACAGTATCACTAGAAAAAGGATGAGCAAGTATGGCTTGTTTGAAATGGTTGCAAGCTTCTTCTCTCCAAAATGAACATGGTAACATGGCTTAGATGTATTGCATCTGAACAAACCACAAGAAAAAACAATCTCCTTTGGACTGATGAACCTAAGTGGAGATGTTTGACCATAAGTGCAGAGCTCCACATCTGGAGAAAACCAAGCACATCATACCAGCAACCAACATAAACGAATTATCCCAAATGTTAATATGTTGGAGGGATGATGATTTAGGTTGGATTTGTACCCACAGACCTGGGCACCTTGCAGTCACTGAGTTTAAGCTTGGCTGAAATTGAGTCATGCAACAGGATGATCCCAGTGGTAAACAAAGAATCAAGGTGTTGCAATGGCCCACTTAAAGCCCAGACCTCAACCTGAGTGAAGTGATGTGGCAGGACCTTCAGAGAGCTGTTTATAAACGAATGCTTTGATGAGCTGAAGCAATGCTGGAAAGAAGAATCAACACAGTGAGAGACTGATAAAGGGGCAGCACAGTGGCACAGTGGTTAGCATTGTTGCCTCACAGCAAGAAGGTCCTGAGTTTGAGTATTTAAAAAAAAAGCAATGTAACTTGAATGGCTCAAAGTATGTTGTATCAAGAGCAACACTTGTGTGATATTACAAAAGATCCCACCTATTGACTAATACTAATGCTGTCATAGATTGTTCATAGAAATGAGTGAAATGCTGAGAATCTCTTTTTTCTGTTTAGGTTTGTGTGTCATGGCCTGATTACTGGTGCAAACTACGTGTTTAAGGTGAAGGCAGTAAATGCTGCTGGATACAGCCAGAGCTCCCCCAATTCTGATGCTGTAGTTGTACAGGCTGCCATCTGTAAGTGTCATAATTCATTCTCATTCTTCACTTTGCACGCATTTCTCCATTTTTCCCCCTTATCCATGTATAGTCTTTCACCACTCCTAATTCAAAATCTTTTTTATGTTTTGTTAATTGATTTGCAAAATTTCATTCTGATACAGTTAATCTGCCTGTAAATCTCATGTGTTAATATGTTATGTCTTGATGCCTGCTTAATAAGAAAATCCCAGGAAGTTGATTCTGTCCATCGGAACGCAGCATTTTCAGTGGGAAAAACCTTTCATCACTTATCCAAATGACTCGGCTGACTGCAGGTTTCCCCTACATTATAAACAGTACATATGCACATTAGCACTGTTACTTGAAAACAAGGCATAAGCTTAGTTTCATGGTCTGCTATGACCATTGCTCAGTGGCCATGAGTACTGTTCAAAGAGTTGGTACTCTTGTACTCTTGGGGGAAACCTGCAGTTAGCTGAGACTGAAGAAGTCCCTTGGATGAGTTTTTAAATGTTATGAATTATATGTTTATAAAAGTGCAGTTGATAACTCGCATGTGCCTGCATGGCAGTTTCATTGCTACCACTATATTTGGTAACTTTCCCATCCTTTAATTTTTGTATTTACTTATTTCTTTGTTGCTTGGTTAAACCAGTCAGGTCATGTTTTACAATGTTTTTACTTTGTGTGAAGGGTTTGAGGGTTTCTGCATATAAGTTTAATTTTGCTTGAGTTCTGCTGTTTGATAAATCTTTAGGGGTGCCTCTTAGTGCCTGGCCAAGATGAAGGCTAAACTATTGTGTTCTTAAAGAGCATGATCCTAATGAGTCCTGGCTTTGAAGAATTTCTTAGTGTGAAAGTTTCACAGCTGCTTGCGTTTAGTGTAAGTATTTCTATTTCCATTACTGTGATACTAAACAACAAATGTGTGTTTCTTGTGTGTGTAATGCAGCAGCATGTATGATGTTCATCTGTACCGTCGCAGCTATCATGATATTTTAACACTGATTACCACTAACACCTGTATGATACTTGGCTAATGTTAACTGTTTTGACTCGCTTACTCACATTTTTTCCCACAATTAAAGCTGACCGTCCTGTTTACTCTCATCACAGCCGTACCTGGGAAACCCACCGGTGTGACCCTGCTGGAGGCCTTCAAGGACTACATGGTCCTGGGCTGGAACGCGCCTGCTAACAACGGAGGAGCTGACATCAGGGGCTATTTTGTGGACTACAGAACCGTAAAGGGAGGCGTTGCTGGAAAATGGCATGAAATGAACCACCAGGCACTCACTACAACTTCCTATAAAGTAAGTTTCAAGTTCCTTCAGGCTCACATTCATAAAACATAAAATGTTATCACTGCATGTAATGAAGCTGGCAGGCACTTTTTAGTCTCTAACTATTTGCATTTGTTTCTGTTAGGCGGAGAACCTGAAGGAGAGGCTCTTTTATCAGTTTCAAGTCCGAGCAGTGAACATGGCTGGTGTGAGTAAACCCTCTCTGCCCAGTGCACCTCTGGAGTGTAAAGAGTGGACCATTACTGTCCCAGGTATCACTGATCACATGTTCACCGAAACACAGAAAATTGAGCTGGTAGATATTAGTAATGGAGGGGTTAAACCAATAACTGACTATCCACTGAAAGGAAAAACTTTAATTACGTAAGGGGGTTACTAAGAGTTAAAGCATTTTTCATCAGTGACCTGACCAAGAATGCTATGAAAATGATAACAAATAATCACACAAATACAACTGTCACACACTGCAATTAAGTGAAAAAACATCCATATCATATGCTACCAGATATCTAGGACAAAATACATTTCTGGGTAACCTCAGCGTAATTTTAAGAGCAACCGCACTGATTAAAAGTATTATTCTCTCAGAATTGCTTATCTGGTATGATCTTTTTTTTTTTTTTAGTTGTGCTATGTCCAATGTTTTACAAGACAGAGACTGATGCAAAATTGCTTCGACAACAATCAGTTAAATCACTTTATATTGCTGTCAGTTCTCAGCATTATCATTTGGTGCTAGGCCAAGTTTTTGTCTATATAATTAGACCTTAGAAAAGGAAAAACAATCCAAAATTAGCCACTGATATTAATTATTTAAACACTTTTATCTTTAAGGTGTTCCTGTTGGTCTTCATGTACTGGAGATCCGTGACACCTCTGTGGTGGTCCTGTGGGAACCACCGGTGTTTGATGGTCGCTCTCCTGTCAATGGCTACTACTTGGATGTCAAGGAGGCCTCTGCTGGTGAGGAATGCTGGAAAGGTGTTCATGAAAAGGTCAACAAGATGAAATACATGAAGGTGAGGAAGATGCATATAATCCAGTTTGAACAAAATTGGTTCTTTAATATCTTAATGTCAAATACGACATGTGAATAGTTTTAATAGTTGGTGGTTGGACTCGCTCTTACCCCTGCCTGTCATGTGCTAAATCAGGTGACTGGACTGAAGGGTGGTGCATCCTATGTGTTCCACGTGCGTGCTCAAAATCTTGCTGGAGTTGGAAAGCCCTCTGCAGTCTTAGGTCCAATCCTGGCCCAGACTCGCCCTGGTGAGTGAGACTGTTATGTAACTGATGCAGTCAGTCACAGAGTGTTCCTATCCAGTCTTACAAATATGTGGAAAATTTGTCCTCACACATGATTTGACTTTTTTTTGCAGCTCTACACTCATGGCCAGGCTTTTTATTTTGATGATTTAGTCTTTTAATGACTAAAATTCTGAGTTTGAGAACTGAAAATACTAATATCGGGGATCCTCTCACCATTTAATGTCTCTCTCTTAGGCACCAAAGAGATTTACGTGGATGTTGATGATGACGGTGTGATTTCCATGGTCTTTGAGTGCTCTGAGATGATGGAGGGCTCTGAGTTTGTTTGGTCCAAGAACTACAAAGAGATCACAGACACCTCTCGCCTGACTATTATCAGTGAACGGGGCAAGTAAGTATGCATTATGTACCACTAATGAATAGAATAGAATAGAATAGAATAGAATAGAATAGAATAGAATAGAATAGAATAGAATAGAATAATCCTTTAACTGTCCCACAAGGGTAAATGTTCACTACCAACATTTTCCCCAAGCATTAGAATCCATGTCACCAGATGATATCAGCTAAAAAGAGAAAAAATGTCCCCACCCTCCTCCCTTGCTGTTTCATCATCTGCAGATCCAGAGCTATCTTCAACAGTCCCTCTCTGGAGGATCTGGGCACCTTCTCCTGTGTAGTCACCAACACTGACGGCATTTCCTCCAGCTACACGCTCACTGAGGAGGGTGAGACGCCCTTTGAAGGCTGTCTCAGATTACTTGGTGCAGTACTTCTGTCGGTTTACAGAGGTCATGACATTCATCCATTTTGTTGTTGTTTTCTTAATTGACAGGTCTCAAGCGTCTTCTGGACATCAGCCATGATCACAAGTTCCCTGGTGAATATTGGCACAAAGCACAGATGTTACCAAGACCAGAATTTCAGTTTTATTTAGTACTAAATGTAGACATTGGTTTAAATATGGCTTAAAAATGATTTCTTTTCTCAAACAAATGCAGCCTACAAGCCTGTTTTTAACTCTGATATTGCTGATACCAGCCACTGTGACTTTATGCCCTACATGTATACCTACATGCAATCCTAAAAAAAATAGAAGTTGTTCTGCAAGAGCTTTAATAAATCTGGTGCTCTGTAGTTATTCCCTTTAAGAACGAAATGGCTATGGAGCTGCTCGAGAAGGGTCGCGTGCGATTCTGGACTCAGTTGGAGAAATGCACTTCTGACTGCCAAGTGGAGTATGTCTTCAACGATGTTATCATTTCTCAGGGAAAGGTAGGAAAAATACTGCAATAATAATGCCCCCCCCCCTCCCAGTTGTAAATTGAACGTAACCTTACTGCTGATGGATCAGAGATTTTCTGTTTGCCTCACTGCTTTCAGAAATACACAATGAACTTCGACAAGTCCACCGGTATTATTGAAATGTTCATGGACTCTCTGGAAGTCACAGATGAGGGGACGTTCACCTTTAACCTTGTGGATGGCAAAGCTAAGGGTACAACCAGTCTGGTGCTAATTGGAGATGGTAAGCAGCTTTAATGGCTAATACAGTTTTGACTTCCATTTTGATATAATGGTCACCTGGATTAGCGTAACTTATAACTTTAAGGACTGACAAAATGACATAAAAGTACTGAGCAGTTAAGACGAAGTCAAGAGAACAGCATGAAAATGAAGGCTGTAAAAATACACAATGCAAATGTCAGTGTAAATATAGACATCTCCCAGTCTGCTAGGTGTATTGCCAGTGCTGCAGTTTAATTATGTATCCATTGAGGGGCAGCAGAAGGCAACGTTTACTTACAGTTGTCCCTTCTCATTTTGTTATGGCACGCATTTTCTAATACAGTCCAACAGTGAATGAGGGGAAGAATAAGGGTTTAATCTGTTTTTTTAACATTTATGTTTCTCTTTGTCCAGAATTCAGGGAGCTTCAAAAGAAGTCAGAATTTGCAAGGGCAGAATGGGTCAGGAAACAAGGTAAGAAATCTCACGCCTCTTTCACGTAAGCCTAATGATAATTAAACAAATCATTTTTTGTGTAATCATTCAATATATTTTCAGGTCCTCACTTTGTCGAGTACCTTGACTTCAGTGTTACCCCTGATTGTGATGTACTGCTGAAATGCAAGGTAATAGAAACGAATGTGAATAATTACAGCGCTGTTGATATTTCTTCAAAGATGGAGCACGTAGATAAAGCAACTCCTTCCTGTCCCTCTCTTTGTTTCATAGATTGGAAATGTCAGACCAGAGACTGAGATCACTTGGTCTAAGGACTGCATTGAGATTGCAGAGGATGATGAGGATGCTAAGAAAATCGAGAGACAGGACGGCGAGCTGACCTTTAATATCGGAAAGGTCAGCCATTAGATGGAGGCCGTACGTTGCGAGGAGTTGTGAGCTTATGAGTAAAGAGCTAAAAGCGGTGCTGATGCAGCTGTGCTTCCATTGTACAGCTTTACTAGCTGCTGCGCTGTCTACCAGCCCTCTCTGACACGTACATTCATAAATGATGAAACACTATGGAAAATATTCACCTTCCCAGGTTGTAGTAGAGTGCTGGAGTCAGCACATTAGCATGTTCCCAGTGGGGATCTGAACAGATGCAGTGGGTACTGAAACTGCTACAATTAACACTTTCTCTGAATTTTCATACTTGGAGACTCGGCGATCGTATTAATGCCCACGTAATGCCATTGTACATGTCATGTCCTTTTAACTCATTCATTTCATTCTAACAATAATCAATATAACTTCTCTGGCCACCTTACATGCACAAAAAAGAAAAGAAAAAAACTCTTTTTGATAGAATTTTGATCTGGTTTGTCACTAAGGGCCCAGTGCCAGGGAAGCTACATTGATATTTCATTGAGACTGTGTAAGCATTACTCATTAGAAGAGGGTCGGTGTCATTGCATGAGCTCCTGTCAGCTGCATTTGCAATAACTGGCTTATCTGTCTAATTCACAGTGGGTTATTAAGCAAGAGAAAAAGAAAGAAAAAAAGAGAAAACCACCTGCAGAGGACGTTCCCCCGCCACCAAGACCTAAAGTCTGGACATAATCTTTCTGCCATAAGTTGACACCTGATTTCTCCATGTGTCCTCCTTGTCTTCCCTTATCCATGTTTTTCTCTGTCCTTTCCATGTTTTCCCTTAAACGCCTGCAGCATCACGGGCGGGAGAAAAGCTTGCCTTTTCGGTTTACTTGGTCCCTGTCTGGCTATTTGACTGTCTTTTATCTGTCCCAAAAATAATATTGCACTCCCCTCACTTTGAGGTTAAGGGGATTTCATTATTGCTTCAAGGATACTTATGTGACTTGTAATTTGAATCTTAGATCTCCAAGCACGACGCGGGTGTTTACGAAGTCTTCCTGAAGGATGAGAGAGGCAGAGATAAGAGCACCTTCAATCTGACAGATGCAGGTAGTCTCCCTCATAAATTTTAGGAGCTGAAAATCAAGTGGAAAAGTGGAAATAAGTGCTGCGGAAAAGCAAAAGTAATATCAGCGAATGTGACATTAATTGCTGTCGTCATGCTTTTCCCCAGGATACCAAGCTGTAATGAATGAGCTGTTCAGGGTTATTGGTGAGTCATTAAAATTCACACTTACCAGGCAGTAATGAAGCACAACACATAGACCACGCACTAAAGAGGCCCACAGAAAGAAGTAGAATGTGCCTATTCAAAGTATTTTTCCTGAGAACGAACAATTAACATCTAAATATTTCATGCTTTACTGCATACCATTATCCGATATTAGCTCCAAGAGATGCAAATAGGTGCCTGTCTTTGCTCTTTTCTCCCTCCAGCTAACTCTTCCAGCGAAATCAAAGTTCTCAGTACCGAGCATGGCATCGTCCTCTACTCCACGGTCACATATTACCATGAGGACCTGCGTGTTGGTTGGCTCCACAAGTATGTGAAATTGACCTGGTTTGCAATCTTTTCTTTTATTTCAAGACTCATTCACTTGTAAAATACACAAAGCAATACTATCATGAAGCTACATTTAAAAACAAATGCAGCTGATAACAGTCTTTGACCATGACTCTCAGAGGTGTCCAATTAGATTGATATAATACTGTTATCGACACTGTGCAAAATTATCTGACCAGCATTGTAAAATGTTGCTTATAACCATACAGTCTGCACATGTAAATATGAGGTAAACCTCTTAGTGCATGATAAATGCATGTGTAAATGATTCAAGTTCATTCTAAGGAGCTTGCAAAGAAAAGCGTCTGGACTTCTTTAAGTTGCTTGAAGATGTTTCACCTCTCATCCATCATTCAAGTTAATCCAAAAAAACAACATTTTTATCTGAAGAATTTTTGCAGATCACTGTTACATAAAGACAAAATAAGTCATTAAAACAGGCAAAACTACCTCAAAACATAAACACAATTTGAAACAGGCAACAGATGTTTGAATTGATTTTTTTTGTATCAGAAGGATCTGTGCGGTAAAGTCTCTATGTGGGGAGAACTGAAAAAGGGTAGGACGTGGTTAAATGGTCAGTTTTGTGTAACCCATTGGTTATAGAAAATCCATTATGAAACGAAAGAATGACCAAAATTTAAAAATTGAACTTTTTCAGTTTGAACTATTCAACTCAGGGTCGCAGGGGGGCTGGAGCTTGTCCCAGCTGTTGTTGGGCAAGAGGCAGGGTACCCATGGATGAGTCACCAATCTGTTGCAGAGCTAAAATAGAGACAGTCAACCATTCACACCTATGGGCAATTATAGAGTCACTCGTGCATGTTTCTGGACTGTGGGTGGAAGGCAGAGTACCCGGAGAAAATAATGAAAGGCCACAGGCTGGATTCAAACCCAGGACCTTCTTGCTGTGAGGTGCCAATACTAACTACTGTGCTGCCCTTCAGGCTTAAGTGGAACTAGCAGATTGAGCCTGTACAGTACAACTGTCCTTTTGTAACCACAAGGGTCGCCCCCTGCTGGCTATTAAAAAGAATGGATATTAAAAGCACTTCCACAGTTGGCTTTGCTTTTCAGACCCAGCAGCTACATCTATCTTTTATACTGTCCATAATCCTCACTGGGGGAAGTGATGCAGAAGGGAGCTGCAAGACAGCCATAACAAGACCCGGCTGAATTCTCTAAATCCTTAGGAAAGGTGCTCCAGTACTTCCTTCATTAATTCCTTTTGTGTGAGATACTGTGGAGAATCCTGCATGAAAGGAAAGAAGATAAAGCTGTCTCACAGTCAGCTGCATGTTTTTTCTTTTATTAGAGGCTCAAGGACAGCCAAGCTGCTGATAGTGCAGAGATGTATTTCCATATCTGAAAATTGTTGTAGTAGGGTGTATATGAAATGTTGTGAGATTAGAATTTGAGAATCAGATGACTGCTGTAAAATGGGTTCACGTGTTTTACTTGATGTTAGTTGATATTAATTATATGCTTATCTGCAACTCGTGAACTATTATTTCTCCCCCAGAACAAAGTCGAGTTTTCGTAACAAATGTAACCACACTGACCAGTCAAATAAGTACCACTTTATCGACACTGTGTCACCGTGTCACGTTTCAGAAATGTTAATTTGATTTAAATATTGTTTCAATTAAAACCTGTAAAGTTTGGTTAACATAGCACCCATGCCATAGTTAGCTAAGCCATTTACATTTAGCTCAATATTTATTTATAATTTCAACTATTTCAACTAATTTCTCTGTATTACCTATTGCTTTTAGAATTAGCATTAATCTAGCCATCCATATATATCTCTTCCAGCATACATCTACATATTGTAACAGTTAAATTCATTACTTTCATGAAATTCTTTAACACTTCTCTGCTTTTTTGTACTATAGTTGTCATTACTACTTGTGTAAAATATCACAATGGTAGTCATGGTACTGCTTTTTGTATAAGACCTTCAAAGCTCATGTGTGTACTATGGCAACACTTTTTGCATATCTGAGACCTGCAGTGCACAACACGAGGTAATATTGTGCCATTCATAATTCAGATTAAAAATGAAACAGTAAAAAAATGGCAAAAACTATCAGCTCTCTTGTTGATGTACATGATTATATATGTATAGATGGGGCTAAATTTTGCCACATGTGACATTTTTCCCAAAAAACCCAGGTATTATTATGTAAGATTGAAGCGTCTGCTGCAAGTATTGCTCCATACTTGAGTCATATTCCTTGGTGTACTGGATTGTATACATTTTCATTTCAGTAAATTAGGAGTCAGGCATTATTTGATGTCTGTGTTCTTGATTCCTTCACCAGAGACGGCAAAATTGCTGCTTCAGAGAGAGTTAAGTCCGGAGTCACAGGAGACCAGCTTTGGCTTAAGATCAATGAGCCCACTGAGAAGGACAAGGGCAAATACAGCATGGATATCTTTGATGGCAAGGACGGTGTAAAGAGAGCCTTTGATCTGACTGGCCAGGGTGAGTAAAAGTTATAAAGTCAAAAGGAGCAAGACGCTTCAGGCGCAGAAAGAACCGCATCCTGTTAACTTTGTCTATCTTTTGTGCTTATGTAACTAAATTATAATTGGTGATTTGTCCTGGTGCAGCATGGCAAGAGGCATTTGAAGAATTCCAAAGGCTCAAGTAAGTAAACAAACTCATCTGACTCCATCCTTCTTTTGTGTAATTCAGCTTTTCTGTCTGAAGAGGATGTTTACAGAAATAAATAGCAGCAACCATCACAAACTCAAAATAGACATGAGGGCTCTTTTGGATGCACTCAAAATACATTTGTCGGTAGTGTACAGCTTAGAAATAACTACGATACCATTTTAGAAAGCTTCTGACAATGTCTGTGTCCTTCCTTCCTCCCTTAGAGCTGCAGCAATCGCTGAGAGAAGTAAGTGCCTATTTATTCTCTGGTTTCTCCCGAGGGACACCGCTCTATGAAATTATGTAACATTTTTTGGGGTATCGTTAAAATTTTAACTTGGATATAGCGTGGTTAAAGGATAGATCTCCTCTGTAGCTGAAATATGAAAGTGAACAAAGGACATTTCCAGCTAAAACACACTTCACTGCACCAGTGAAAAATGCAGCATTGGTGAGTATAATGCTCACAAGCTCTCCTTGATGATTGACACTTGCACCTTTATTTCCTGTTTAGACCGCGCTCGTGTTGTTGGAGGCTTGCCAGATGTGGTTGCAATCCAAGAGGGCAAGGTAAAGAAACAATTTTTCACTCTATTCATGAAGCGTGTCACTCTCTTATTCTTTCTGTTCTCTCTTAGTTTGTGTTATTCTATGAGTGTGTCTTACCTCTAAAATCTGATAAGCTCTCTTGTTGCATATGTGTGACACCCATCAATCCCCTGACAACTTATATTTACTCGTTAGTCCCTGAACCTGACTGGCAACGTTTGGGGCGAGCCTGTACCTGAGGTGTCCTGGACGAAGAACGAAAAGCAGCTGGTATCTGACGACCACTACAAACTCAAGTTCGAGCACAACAAGTTCGCCAGTATCACAATCGCCGCCGTCACCACGGCTGACTCTGGCAAATACGCCCTTGTGGTGAAGAACAAGTATGGCACAGAGGCCGGCGAGTTCACCGTCAGCGTGTACAACCCAGAGGAAGAGGAGAGCAAAGAGGAGAAGAAAGACTAAAGGATGACACAGCGTAATGGCACAAAGAAGATTAACAACAGGGCAGTCTCCAAAGTATTTTACCCCGGCATGTGCCGGTGCAACACAGCAAATAAATAAATCATGAATTTAAAAAAACAAAACAATCATGGGTTAAAGAGTTTTGGGCATTTCTTATCAAGGATAGGGTTATGAATGTGAAACAGAATAACTGTTTGTTTGCAGTTTGTGCTTGATGTGTCATGTATGGGGGATAGTTGACTTGACAATTTTATTTTGAAAACAGCATGAAGACCTCCAAAAACAAAACACTGTATTCTGATCATTTAAAGTTTTACATTTGAGTAATTTTAGGCATTTCAGACCACATCACTTTGGGTTTTCCCCACTGTGAACAACAAAAAAAAGAAAATATTATGTCGTTAACTTTATACCAGCTATTGCAATCAACTTATAAAGTGATATGATGGCTAAAACTGTGTGTGTATGTTATGTCTGTACAGCTTGCGAGCTACAAGTCAGTGATCACATGTGTTTGTAGGAGAGGTGGAGCTGAAAAGCACTGATGCCATGTAAACAAGTACACAGCAATCAGAACAGGTTCACTGGATGTGTCTCACACACTGTACAAACCCAAAGGAGTACAGGCAGAACTGGAAAGCTTGGAATCACTTCTGAACACCACACACTGAAGAAATTCCGTTGAACGCGGGGTGGGGGTAGTGGGCGGGAATGTTGTTTTTCAGGTACAATATAAAAACAACCATGTGATAAACAGTCATGTACCATGTGGCCTGAGGCTGAATACAGTATCTATGTGTCTCTTCAAGGCACTCTTGCAATAAAACTGCACCTGCTTGTAGAGAGGGTTGCCTTTGTTCTCCATAATCTCCCGTCTTCAGCTCATTGATTGACAGAAATGCCCTCAGTACAATAAATAATAAATAAAAATAAAAAAGGGTTTGAAAGATTGATGATGGTCTAATAAAAAGAACCTGTTGTCATTGTGTGTAACCCAGTTCCTAAAAGGTCGTTAGGAGGGAGAGAAGTTAACTTTTACCCAGACACAAACCTTATTATGATAACTGCACGTAAGTCATAGTATTAAATACACTGCAGGGACTGTAATTTTGGCTGCAAGTGTACTGAATGAATTTATGTACGACGCAGACAAACCGAAAGTATCCCACCAGCTGTGTGAGTGCCTCGCCGCTGTGCGGCTCCCTGTCCCATCAACTTCAGCGCTCTGCTGGCAGCCACCACCAGTCGGTCACGGTGGTCCAGACGCGGACACGTCAGAAGGCTTCTGAGGAGTTTCACGGGTACAGATATGGGGACTCCGTGAAGACACCATAACGTCCTTCATCGGCAGCATCCCGCAACCAGAAGGTAAAGGTTTAGTGATAAAAATGATTTCGAGCCCTGTCAAAGCGGTTCGCAGCGGCTTTTGACATCTTATTATGTTTCTGAATCTGCCTTCGGCTAACGATAGCTAGCACCTAACCTTGCTAACAGTTTTTTTTTTTTTTTTAGCTGCTGTGGATTAATTTAATTAAAAAAACAAAAAGACCGGACTGTGAATGTATTTATCACATAATGCAGAAATATATCGACTTTCCATTTGAAAGCGGCGACCTAGTGAGTGACTCGTGTTTCACCGTTTGCTGTTACGGTAACGTAAACCCAGCGATAACACGGTGGCTAGCTGAGGGTTAACAAGCTGGCAAGCAGCTAGCTGACGGAGCTCCGTCTCCATTCATTTTTTTCCTCCCATGTACTATTTTCACCCACTGTTTATAGCTTGGATTTGTACCAATGTAAAGCACGGTTGTACAAAACAGCTAAGATTTATGGTTTCACTTTTCATTTATTTCCGCAATGACATCGAAGCTATATGTACTCGGGACGTATGTCAATCCATACACCAGCTTTAATCTGCAAAATTAGCATTTTTTTATAGCTGTAATAGCTAAGGCTGACATTAAAACGGAATGACTCAACTGACTAACAATGGAGCAAGTTTGTGTATCGTATAAACTCCTGTTTTGTAGTTAGTGTTGGCGTGTAAGCAGCACTGACTTCCTCACATAAGAAAACACCTGCTTGTGGGTGGCCTTTGAAAACACTATTAACCAGACTCTTGGTAGTTTTCCAATCAACTTAGAGGTAACACTTTTCTCCCTACAACGTTTTAATTTAAATGTGTAATATTAGAAAACCCCATACCAGTATTGTTATTTAGTCATTCTGAGTTACAGGTAATATTAGAAAATCAAGATACAATCTGACATAAGCCTTGCAAATAACCTTATTTTCATAAATGTTCAGTTGCTGAAACTATTTGAAAGGCAAAATCTTAAGTTAAATTAATGGTCGGTCAATTTGGGGTTATAGTTTGTTGTTGTAGCTTTTAAATTAAAACGGACTAAACATTAGAATCAGTTATTAGTAGTATTTTTCTTTTAATGCAGACGCTTAGATTAGTTTTGGCCACAACTCATATTCTTTATTGATTCCATTATTAACTCCTGATCAAATTTCTGCAGGGCGGAAAAGTATGTTTGCATAGATTTACACTCTCAACACTGTGAACTGTTTCAGGTCAGAGTCTGGACACTGTAGAAACAAATAGGAGGATAAAGTATCTCATGTGACTCAGGTATGCAGTGACTCCACTGCCACACTGTAGTGTGACTTCAGTACTTTGCAATGAAAAATAAGCTTGGATGCTTATGCTTCCAGTAGATTGGACAATTCCTAACTAGTTCTCAGTTCCCTTATGTGTAACACAATACAAGTTTACAGGACCATAGTCTATAAATGCAAAATAACTTTGAATGAACATGTTTCTGTGTGCATTGGTTATCTTCTACACTTAAGAGAAGAAAACATTTTGAAAGCTTTCAATCTTCCTGACAGAACTGATAGATTAGTGTTGGTACTTTGACCACTTGCGCTTTCTGTGTTGTCAAATTCAGAGGGATTTTGCAATTCGCTGGAATAAAATGAACTACACTTTGATTGTGACCAAAAAATCAGCTTTTCTCGTGTAAAAGTGCAGCTTGGCACTCTGTGGGGTTTGGTTTATGTTGCACATAATGAGCAGGCTGGTTTTGTTTAACTTAATACTTGAAAGTCTGTAACATGAACTTTGTGTGGTCTAGCAGAAGTGATTTCTTTCGTTACCCAGTCAAAGCAAATGTTGACTGGATCATTCCAGATGAAAGCCATAATTGTGGAGTAGACCATAATACAACATGTCTGTGCTTGTAATTCTTAATTGCTCAGGTTTGTAATTTAAAGATTTCTTATTTGTTAAATGGCACATATATTTTTTCTCTATACTTTTTATCACTAAAAGAAAGTACTCATTTGTTTTCCGCATGGCTATTGTTAAATTCTTGAACACAGAACAGATCCTAGCACAGGGGGAGGAAGAGCCCACAGCCCTCAACTCAGTGGGCCTGTGTTTTCTTTGGTCATGTTTACAAAAGGCTTAGCAGATGGGACAGTGGGGCTGAGACCTCTTTGGAAGAGCCTCATGCTTTATGTTCATTTTAGGAGCTAAACCAGGCAGGCGAATGCTGGAAGCCAAACTAGAGAGAACCTCCTGACGATAAAAACGTGTTCATCACGGCTTGAGCTACAGTCTCATCAGTGTACCGCTCTACCAGATTTCTGACTTATTTATTTGTTTTAGTGTGCAAAGATTATGATGTTGGTGCTGTTTACAAAACTTCCATCTGTTTTCTGAGCTCATGTGACAACTGGCAACAAAGAAATCAACATATTGAAATCCAGTGTACTTACTGTCCTACTTTCGATGAGCCATCCACAATAACAAACACCTGCAGCAATGAACCTGAAAGGTATACGTGACTGTAAAAGAACATCTTACTGGGGATTGCTGTTTGGTTTTGCCTACTCTTATCAGGGGAAAACATTGCGTAGCTGTTCACAGAAATTAGCATTCTCTTATCAGCTATAAACCACAAGTCCAAAGAAGCCATCCCATTGGCTAAACCCTTACTGCCATGTCAGCTGACTGGACAAGCATATGTTCATATTCTGCAGAGAATAAAAGAAAAATGACAATCTTTATTACTATTACTCAAACGCCACTGGCTTCAGATAGTGTATCTGTATTTACTCCTGGGAGGGTCATTGCAAGGTGATTAGGTGGACCTTATTTGAGATTTGATTCAGGATGACAGGGAGACATTATCACCATTATCTGAGAGAGGAAAACATTGGTGCCAGTCTAGTCCTGAGGTGGATAAGGCTGGAGCTGACGCTCTGTTAATGGTGATGAAGAGACAGAGATCTTGGGGGAACAGGGAGCTCCTGGGAAGCAACACAGAGGACAACACAGACAACAGTGAACAGGATGAGCCATCCTCTCAGAGGTCATCTTGGTTCCTGGTGAGTCAGTACTGACAGGTTTCCTGGTTGGTCACAGCTTGGGCCTGAAACTAGAGGGCCAAATAGGCAGTTAGTCATCTTCTATTGTTTGGTTTTGTCAGGTTGCTTGGCTTGTTACTGTAACTAAGCCTAATAGTTAAACGCATGATTGCCTTGATTTAAAATTTGATGTTAAAAGAAGTGGGCAATGAGGGGGACAAATACAGGATTGTGATCCAGTCAAACTATTTCACATTGGCTCATGAGTCTTGCATCACCTGTCTGATGTGCTAATTATGTGTCATCTAAAATACCGAGCCTTCCTGTTTAATTCCTGCCAGTAGTCTACTTTTGTATTGCCCCACTTCTGGGCTGACCCTGAAAGAAGGAAAAGTAAATGTGTAGAAGCAGGTTGAAGCATTTGCCACACATAACAGCTTTAAAGGTATCTAAATACTGTGACTGTGCTTTTGAGTTCCTTTGCAAGGGTTTTTTTGGGGGGGGGTATAGATTTTTCCAAATTATCCCGTCACCTTTATAGATGTTTGGCTGCTTGCTTTGCTCAGTGTTAATCTTACACCAGTCCAATAGACAGGGTGTACGTGTACTCTGACTTTCTGACATCAAAATAAAAGTGAAAGTTAAATATCTACAGTACTATAAATCTCTTTAAAGTGTTATTTTGGTAAAATGTTCTTAGTTTCTAGAGATGGAGAACGTAGATAAAGACACAAAAATCAGCATACCACATTTGTACCTTTACCCTGTAATATGAAAGAATGCTGCAGCTAAACTGTGTTGTCTTTTTAAGTGTCATACCAAATATAGGTTCACTGGTCCTTCATATTATAAACACATACCTAACGCTTCTGTCATGCAAGAAGTACTGAAAATATGTCAGGTGTGTAAACGCTGGGGTATCACAGCCCTGGTTGTTACTGTATTTATGCCATTATCCCAACAGACTGTAGTTGACCTGTTTTTCTCATTCTCACTGTGTACAAATTTGGGGTGAAGTTCTTGGAAACACGAACATGGAGCTTCCTGTTTCTTGGCTTCCTTCTGGTATCAAATGATCTGAACTTTCTACTGCTCTTTGAACTTTGTGGTTGCTGTGATAGCTGCTAAAGTATCCTGTTTGCCTGTCTGATTGTGGTTTAAAGTGAATACTCTGTGCATATACTCTCTACTCATCAGCCTACTCTGAATGAATATACCACGGTTGTTTGCCATATTCCATGATGCCACCCTTGCACAAATGTCCCTATTCTCTACCCCCTTACCTCCCTCCACCCCCTCCACACCCCCCGTCACTGCTCTCATGACTAGATTCAGAACAAAAGGTTAGTGTAAGACAGAATATGTCAGGTTATGTAAACCCAGTGAAGTCAGTGAGGCAATGTGTTTACAGGCCCCAGTAAACTAGACCCTGACCCAGGCAAACCAAAGTCATGTTTAAGTTAATCGTTACACACATTCTGTGCCACAGAGGACAATCGAGGGCAAATAATCAAGTTCAGTAAAGAGGCCATAGTGCACCAAGGAAAGTTTTTGTAATTATGTAATGATAGCCCTGCCCTGTGTACTTTTACTTTGGTCAAGTAAACTGAGCACTTTGCTTGTGAAGGAATTTACAGTCCCACAAATTGCTCATCCCGAATGATTAAAAGCATTATGACAAAATGTACAGCATTAATTCTGCTCATATTAAAGCCACAGAAATGTGGTTTTATTTTTTGATTTGAAGTTGACAGTAGCGTTTAATGGATGTAAACAGGAAGTCAACTGCTTCCATAGCAGCCCTCCTCTGTCTAATGTTGTTCATGTGGGACAATGGCCAGTTACAGGACAACAGTATAACTCTAGCAGTCTGTATGGAGGTCAGGAGATAACAGACACCACAGGGTAAGCAGGAAGGGAGGGAGCTTTCAAGTGGAAAATTTGTAGATTTCATAAGTGGTTGTCTCTTCTGGACTGTTGCTGAATAATAATGCCCTTAGCCTGTTTTTCCCATTTACTCTGTTAATATTTGTTTTTTTGTTTTTTTTCTCTGTACAGGCGGACACCATGAACTACGTTGGCCAGCTAGCAGGTCAGGTTCTGGTGACTGTCAAAGAACTGTATAAGGGCATTAACCAGGCCACATTGTCAGGCTGCATCGATGTCGTGGTTGTCCGTCAGAGAGATGGCACCTACCAGTGCTCGCCGTTCCATGTGCGCTTTGGTAAGCTGGGTGTGCTGCGCTCCAAAGAGAAAGTGGTGAGTTAATTTTTTTTTCTTTCACTGATGTGTCAAAGCATTAAGCTCATATAGATTCATATACAAAACTCGTATATTTATATAGATAGATTCATATAAAGACATGTCAAAAATCAAATATCAAAAATTGGTCTGAAAGCACGTTTCTATATCACCAAGTTTTAAGTGTTTTGTTTCCCCACAACATGCCCAAATCACTTGACTGAACTGTTGGTGGTTGAGTTGCATTGTGGGTAATATATGTACCAAGTTTTAACACTGGAGACTCCTGTGCCATATTAAAAATGTTCTCTGCTCCTAAATATAATATTAATTTTTCAAATTGATCAGTGTGGTTTTGCTAATGTGGAAGTACAATGCAAAGACTTTTAAAATGTAACTATATTTCATTTAATTAAAAGTGCGAGTGAAAAGATGCCAACCTATTTAATCGATGGAACACGTTTCATAACAATTCCATAAGATAAGATAAGATAAGATAAGATAAGATGGCCTTTATTAGTCCCACAGGTGGGAAATTTGTTTTGTTACAGCAAAAGTGCAAAGTTATGTAGCAGAAATTAGAAAACACTGGAATGCAGTAAAATACAATAAAATAAAATAAAATACTATATACAATAGAATAAAATAGAATAGAATAATATATACAATAGAATAAAATAGAAATACAAATACTATATACAACTGAGTAGGAAAATACAAAAACACAACTTCGTCAGAAGAAGAATTGCACATATAGCAGTCTTATTGCACATGTGTGGGTTTGTGTGTTTGATCAGCTGCAAAAGTCTTTGTTGTGGAGTCTGACAGCAGTGGGGAGGAAAGACCTGCGAAATCTCTCCGTCCCACACCGTGGGTGCCGCAGTCTCCCACTGAAGGAGCTGCTCAGTGCTGTCACAGTCTCATGCATGGGGTGGGAGATGTTGTCCATCAGGGATGACAGCTTAGCCACCATTCTCCTGTCACTCACCACCTCCACTGGGTCCAGAGGGCATCCTAGAACAGAGCTGGCCCTTCGGATCAGCCTGTTCAGTCTCTTCCTGTCCCCAGCAGAGATGCTGCCCCCCCATCATGTGCAAAATGGCGTTAAGGACATCTCCCCCAGGACACAGTCATAATGTCCTCCTCTTAACAGAGCTCCCCCACACTGGGATCAAAAAAAGCATATGACTCTCCAATCCCAATGTGGGTAATTAACAAATACTGAGCATCGAAATCACAGGCTATGAATCATTCAGGGAAATCTTTTATGTTTGCACAACATCGACGGGATGCTCTGGGCTTTTCTCCCTCATTGATGGTATTTGTTACTATATCATCTTGCCTGGGATACCAGATCCAATTAATCATGGATGAGGAGCACTTGAGTTATTTTTAAAGCCCACTTCTCACTTTTTGTAGCACCTCTACATTGGCCTTATAGCAGGGAGAGTAGGTTGAGTGTATTAGTGTATTGTAGTAGGGAGATGTCGATGCAAATATTATGGCTCACTGTTATGTCTATGTTATTGAGGTTTTTTCAGTTTATGGGCTTATATTAAGTTTAAAAAAAGTTTTAAAAAATTTTGGTACTCAGCAAAAAATTAGTAATGGATGGAAGATGTGATTTATTTATTTAACATGTTTGTTCCATAACACCAGTAAGAATGGTGAACTTGTCTTGACATCTATTTTTAGTAGGACTGTTATTGGGTATCACGAATAAACTGATTATAAAAAAAATTCACAACACAAATTCTTTGCTTCGATGATTGTAGCGCGCCATTGTTACCATGGAAACTTAAACATGAGCGTTTCACCCACGTTTGTGACTAAAAACATTCCTGTAATACAAACTTATTTATGAGCAGCGTGTGAATAAAAAGTTTAAGGAAGTTAAGCCTGCACACACTGATAACACAACAACACCAGTGATGATGAATCTGGGATAGTTAAACGTGGAGTCTTTTTACATACTGCGAAGAGCAAAGAGCCGTTAACGAGACGTTAGCTCTGTTGAGTGAAGGAAAATGTATGTAGCATCATAAACAGCAGTGATATTCCTAAACTCACCATTAAAACCTTTCCTGGGAAAAAACTAGAGGGGGGTTAATTCTCAAAGCACCTGATCAACAAACTCTTGACGTGAAGAAAAGCGAACTTTGTAGCAACTTCATCCACCGCTGTTTGTTTCACGCAGTGAAAAGTAGGCCTCCAGAAGTAAGGCTACATTAAAAAATGCAGATGAACTGTTAACGTAGTCTGATTCCAGAATAGTTAAATTATACAGCTTGCTGAAGACAAAGGGCAGCCGTCCTGTTATACATAAAAGCGAACAGGAGAGAGTCTAAAGGGGAGCATGGTGTGTACTACACCACGTTTATTTCAAGATTTTTATAACATTTTTCAGATTAAAAGTGTATCCATATAAAATAGTGTCTCACTTAAATTGAAGTAATATTTAAAAACAGTGAATCATTGTTAATATCATTAACGTCTGCACCATCATAACGTCTTGTTTTCAGCAACACAAAAACTTTGCATCAACGCAACGGTCAAACTTCAGAATGCTGATATGCTCGTTTCTCTTCATTGCAGCCACCACATTCTCCTTTAAAGGCTTGCAGACACAAACTCACTCATTAACTTGCAGACTTAAACACGCAGAAACATGTACAAAAACTCCTGAAGCATTTCAAGAAGACAGACTAAAGATACATTTTTTTAAAGCCTTAGTTTTATGCCTGTTATTTGAGTATTTATATATTTTTGCATTTAAGAAAATGTTTTATTTGAAAAACAAAAACAAATCCTTTGTATTTATGTGTCATATTAAATTTTGTTTTTGCTTTTTTTGACAAATGAAACAGATGGCAGATGAAACAAAAAACACTGGAAACCAATGAGATTTTTTTTCTATTATTTATTTTTTGCTTTTGAATATATCTTGATAATAAGTATTTCTTATCAGATTAATCGATGGAATAATTGATAGATGACTCGATTACTAAAATAATCAATAGCTGCAGCTGTACTTCTTAGTATGGTTATGTTCTGCACTAGCTTAGAGAGCTTATTTACTTGCTGGTAAACCAGAGTGGATAATGATTTGCGGGGGGGAACTGACACTGTCTCACCACCTACCCAGAATCCCGATGGGCTTAAAGGGGAGGAATGAATGAGTGGTTTCTATGGCAACAGCAGCTTTACAACTTCTATGTGTGGGAGAGGGAGGAAACGTGAAGGAGGCCTGAACAGGGGCTGTTGTGTAACAAACAGTTATGTCTGTCCCTGAGATCAGTTATTAGCCCCTTGTGCTTTTGCGATAAATGCAATAAATTATGTGGTATTTGGTACTGACATGCAGATATTTTGGAGAATTCAGAGTGGGAATTCAGCTATAGCTGTTAGCCAAATACTAATTAAAATTTGGCTGCTGATAGTGTGCCTGTTCCCGTACATCAGTCACTTTGGTTGGCAACCAGAAAAGTTTTTCAAGTACTATGTGGTTTCTAAAAACATTAGGGATGTTAATTAAGCACACTTACACATATTTTCTTGTTCTAATCTGAAAAGTCAACGTCAAGAGTGAAATAGACTTGTGCGTAACAAAGAAAAAAAAAAAAGTCCCAAACAACTTAATATCCTGCCTTAATTCAAGCATTTGTAAGTGGCACAATCATTCCAGTGATGGAGCACAGTGTTGGCAAATCCACATCTTAGCTATTCAAGTGCATGTAACCTGTCACACACTGTGAACAGCTGAAGAGGACTCTCATTTATTCTAGCTCATTATTAATTGGGCATTGAAATTACCAGCCACTGCCACACATAAATTTCCTCCAGCACCCCTGAAGGGGTGAAATTAAATCTTGAGGCTGTAGCGAACCCACAGCAACAGTAAAGGACAGCAGCAAAAGGAAATGTACAACCAGACGGATAGCACAAGAGGGAGAAAAACAGATTATTCCTACAGCCATTGGTTGCAAATTAATATTGATGATTTGGTTTCAGGTTGCAGAGCACTTGTGAGTCAGAGTCTGTCTCCTCTGTAGTCTCTGCCAGACGTGACCTGTTTTTTTTTTGTTTTTTGTTTTTTGTTTTCGGTGTCAAGTTTCTGAATGGCCCCCTGGTCCACTGGAGTTTATCTGGCAAACATGAATGGCCTTGTTCTGTTGGCAGGCTCCACAGAAAGCAAGCCCAGAAGACCCATAAGCTTATTAGGTTTTTCTAAAGCCTCCGGAGGAAGATGGGTCTCTGAGTGCATACAGACTATGTATGTGATCTTGCAAAATAATGGAAGTATAATAAAACAACCAGTGTGATGGTTTTTTTTTCTTTTTTTAAAAGCCAATAAAAAGGGTAATGTAAGATTTTTATTGATTGGTTGATACACAGGGTGATTGACGTCAATGAATAACCGTTTTCAGAGTCAGTGTCCTATTTTATTTTCTGTTCTGTACTATTGCATTGGCAGTTTTTACTTTTGAACAGCAGTGCCAATGCAGCCTTCTTCAGAAATTGCATACTTAACATTGCTGGCTTCTTCAGTCTGTTAAAGTGTTGGCATTTAGACATCGGTCACTTTATGTTAATGTTTGTCACATAATCTTCATGAAGACTGTAACAGAGAGAGCGAGTTAATCAATCTGTGGGGATGTTCAAAAGCCACACTGAGATAGTGAGATGACAATGTCAAAAGCATGAGAGAGTGGCTTAAGTCAGTAAGCCATGGTCTTGTACATGTCTGTCAGTCAATGTGCCTTCATGCTGTTGAAGCTTTTGCTGTGTTAAAAGCAAAGCACAATTGTTACTTGTGACTTGTATAGGAAAGTGAGCAGGGAGCTCATTCAGATAAAAGAGACAAATTGTTCAGAAGATGTCAGACTAATAAGAGAGGAGCACATGTTTGAAAGGGAATTATGTGTGTTCTTTCCAGATCGACATCGAAGTGAATGGAGAGCCTGTAGACCTGCATATGAAGCTTGGTGACAATGGAGAGGCCTTTTTTGTGCAGGAAGCCGAGCAACAGAATGTAAGCCAAAAGCATCTTTCTTTCTTTTTTTTTTTAAATTTTAAAAAAAAGAAAGTAACAAAACTGCTAAAGGCTAATGACACAAAGTTTAATTGAGAAATGTTTCCAGATATATAATTTGTTATTTCCCCTTTTTTGCAGTCTTGTTTTGAGACTTAATATAGCAGCGCCATGAAATATTTCAGGTTAAGAAAAAAGAAATGAAACTGCAGACATGTTTTCAAAACATCTTTCACTTTGCTTTCATCGACCAAACACAACAACAGTCTTGCCTTTGCTTAACAGCATTCTTGAGGTAGAAATGTAAGGCAGTGTTTGTAGGAAGAAGTGATTACTCCACCATATTGCATAGTTAACCTTTGCTCAGGCTGCTATTGTGACATCTCAGCAGTGACTTCTACCTTATTCTACAGGACCTGAGTCAATATTGTGTTTCAAACTACGATTAATCCTTGTTTAAACATATCTTATTCATCATTTCCTGCTTTCCTACTTCAGCAGATTGTTCCTGCCCATTTGGCCACCTCCCCAATCCCCACCGAGAGTCACCTGTTCTGGATCTCAGAGGTGGAGCACAGGGCACCAAAAGATTTGGAAGATGACCCTGCCGACCCAGAGGACCCTCCCGAACCTCCTGCTCCAAGCACCGTTGCCACAAAAAAGAAGAAAAGACGGAGAAAGAAGCACAAAGGAGACCCCCGTAGAGAGGAACTGACCCCACCGTCAGTCACTACTGGTAATGCTGTTGCTGCTAATGCACCTGCTGCTACCACTGCTGCTATGTCTAGTACTGTGCAAAATGAGGAAATCTTTGAAATGGATCTCAGCTCTGACGAGGAAGCTACAGTTCATGTATCAAGGTATGTTTATTCAACGCTTGTAGCCAGATTTGTGTGAAGGGATCAGTTAATTATTATGCTTCTTCTGCACTCTGAATTTAGGTCACCTTCAGTGACTACAGTGCGTGACATTGACCCTAAATTACCCGCAGCCAGACACAGCCTTGATGGTTATCCATTGTCTGATGGGGACTGGCCAGCTAGTGATGGGTATGTGCTGACATGAACCGAAAGCCATTAGCAAAGATAGCACAGACGTGTAAGTAGCACCTGTTTTACTAATACTTGGCATTTCTTTTTACATCCTTGCAGCCATGGCTTGTCACAGGCCTTTTCCCCAAAGAGTGACTCAGAACTGGTGGTGAGGCCTTCAGAGAGTTTGCTCAGAGCTGAGTCTCACATGCAGTGGACATGGGGAGAATTTCCAGAAACCACAAGGGTAAGCACTTCTTCCCAGTGGAGTTCAAACCATTGCCATTTGACTCATCATCATAATAACATTACATCCAATTTTTTAGGTCACCAAGAAGGAGAAATCAGAACCAGTGAAAACAGTGACTATCACCCCATCAGAGAGCACCCATTTCCGTGTCATCCTCAGCTCAGAGGCCATGGAGAATGAGACAGAGGTTGAAAAAGAAGATGCCACCTCCTCTTCAGTGTGTAACATTGTCAAGCCTGAGCCACGCACCCCTGTCACCACTGTAACACCTGTGAGTCCAATATCTTCTGTTAGCCCGGAAGCCCCTACAGAACCCCTTGATATCCTGCAATCAAGCATAGCAACCTCCACCGCTTCCAGTAACCAGCAGACAGATTCACCATCAAAGAAGAAAGGTATGTTAGGTGGCTGCTGATTGGTGCTTTTTAAGGCTTGTCTTGGTTATCAGGTTGTAATTTGTAAATATATTGTATGTAGGCGTTCCGAAGAGGAGCCAGCATCAGGGTCCTGAGGATATCTACTTAGATGATTTGAATGTACTTGAACCTGATGTTGCTGCACGATATTTTCCTAAGAGGTATGATGGTTAAAGAGCTGACTAATTACTTAACCTTTTTAATTATAAAATAAAAGCCAAAGTGCTCCAAAGCGATTTCTCCTCTGAAATATCATTGACAGCCTAAAAGACCAGTATCATGACATATTGTAACCCTTTTCTTCTTCTCTTTCTTTTTCTTCAGTGAGACTGAGGCAGCTGCTAAGCACTGGATTGACTCAGAGATGCGCTCTGGCTCACAGTCCCCTCAGTCGGTGGGTAGTGCTGCAGCTGACAGCGGGACAGAGTGTCTCTCTGACTCAACTAGTGACCTCCCTGATGTTACCCTTTCTCTGTGTGGAGGCCTGACAGAAAATGCTGAAATATCCAAAGGTACACGAGCATGACACTCACAACAAAATGTATCATAAAGTGAACATTTTTGTCTTAAGCCAGTAGACATTCAGCCAACTTTGTTGCACCTTCTGGATTAGCCACATAAAGTGTCCAGCTACTTTTAGAGGAAGCTGTTCTTAAATACGTATTTGTTCAGACGTGTAAATGTCGTACCCAGAAGTACTTTCCCTTTCATCAAATTAACATGTACTTTAACTCTTCAGGAAATGTTTCTTCATCTCAGAATATGATGTCATAACCTTGTTAAACAGCAGAAAAAACGTTAGTCATCCGAGTCAGTATATATCTATATTATGCTATTTTTATGGACCTTTTTTTTTTTTTTTTAAAGATATGCGAGTCCTGCCATTTTTCTCATTCATTTTAAAGATAACCAACATAATTCTTTAAGGGGAAAGAAGAACAAAAAAGCAAGAACATGCTCATTTCCTCTGGACTAATATCATAACAGGATGTCCATATTTGGTTAAATGTTGTAGTTAATTTGCCCTGCATTTATTGCATTACGAACGATGATCACAGACTACCTCCGCAGTCATTACAAACTGTTAGAGGTCTCTAGGTTATATTATTCCTTTGGGATTAAGGCTTTAGAAGCCCTGTGGTTAACAGAAGAAAAAGTTTCCTGACCTTTATGTCTACTAAGATGTTATATCTCACCACCACTGACCTTTTCATCAGCTGTCTTTAATTAGTCTTCCTCTCCCCTGTTCATTTCCAGAAAGGTTTATGGAGCATATCATTACCTATCATGAATTTGCTGAAAATCCAGCAATTATAGACAACCCCAACCTGGTAGTAAGGATAGGAAATAGGTATGTAATTGTTTTTACTTCACATTGGAAATACACTACAGAAACATTTAAAATGTGTGGTCAGGATTACACATTAGTAATTGTCTTTGTCTTCAGATATTATAACTGGACCCTAGCTGCACCTTTGATTCTAAGCCTTCAAGCATTTCAGAAGAATTTACCAAAGGTAACATGTGTTTAATTTTTTACTCTTTGTCCTGTTCATTCATTCATTGTCATCTGGCAGCTATCTCATCATTAACTGTCTTTGTTTTCCTCTTTATGGCAGGCTACAGAGGAGGCCTGGGTGAAGGAGAAAATGCCAAAGAAGTCAGGCCGCTGGTGGTTCTGGCGTAAGAGGGCGGATAGCACAATCAAGCAGGTGTGCATGTTGTTAGTACAAGTAACCAAAACAAAATTTGAGGTGGTATCTGCAGTTAACTTCTGTTCCCTCTTCATTGAGAGTGTTCTGTTTTTATATAGATATTTTTTTTAACTTGGCTAATTGGGGATTTTATTTTTCTGCCTACTTCGTCCAGTCGGAGACTAAGCTCGAAACTAAGGAGGAACCACATTCGGGAGAGGAAGGACCCTCCACATCTCAGGAGAAGCTGGCCTTAACGTATGTGATACCAGAAAATCAAAAACTATATTATTATACATAGGGAGGAGCTTATATTTTGGTTTAATGAGGAAGAATAGTAATGGTATAATTAAGATAACATTGAATTTATTTATAGATGTAAGGATCTTCAGGTCGAATCTTTCTGAAACATGTTTTTCCACTTGTCTGTGATAATTGACTACCATGTCTGTTGTTGCTGCCCTGAAGGCCTAAAGCAAGAGACTCATCCAGTGATGAAGAGGCCAAGGAGGTGAGCGCAGCATCCTGTCAAGAGAGACTGCAGCCAGTGGATGGTCAGCACCATCCCAGCCCACACACATACAGAAAGTCACTACGGCTGTCCTCTGATCAGATTGTAAGTTCATTTTTCATCTTTTCCTTTCTCACGCTGATAAAGCTTTCTCTGGATTTGTCATAAAATATTATTTAATTTCAAATATAAAAGTGTCTGGTTTTCAGAAGATAAGCTTATTTTTTTGCTGAGTTCTTAATGAGATTTGTGTCTCAAGTGTTTTTATTTGGCAGTTTTGTGCACCCTCTGCTGGCTAACTATGAACTGCAACTAGTGTTTGCTCCATTTGTAGTCTGTAGGGGGCTCTAAAGACCTGTAGATGGTCATTGTACTGTGGCAAGAAAATGATGGTAGAGAGTAATGCGTGTGCTGTTGAAATATATATATGAAATTCATATATAATGTTTTTTGTGTGTGTTTCCAGGCTAGTCTGAAACTCAAGGAGGGGCCAAATGATGTGACATTTAGCATCACCACTCAATACCAAGGCACATGCCGCTGCGAGGGTACAATCTACCTGTGGAACTGGGACGACAAAGTCATTATCTCTGACATTGATGGCACCATCACAAAGTATGGCCTTCCAGTCACTCAGAAAATCATATTACAGAACACAATTGTAATAGCAAGCTAACTGCTATGTTGATTATGGACAGTAATAGACAGGGCAGTAAATCAGTCGGTTATTGTAGCATCCAATTACATTTTCCTGTACATATACAGTAATAAGAAAACATTATTAGAAGGGATTTCCCTTGGGTGCTTTACCTTAGTTGCATCCTTTAACGACAATTAAAAATAATGTGTACAAATATTGATTTTAACATATAGGTGGGAAGCAATCAATGAAGCGACATTTAGATAAATCTTTTGTTGCAGCCTGTCTCAGTTCTTGTAATAAAATGTGGATCTAATTTTATAATTATATAGTTAAAACACTTAAAGCCATCTGTTGCAAACTCGCCATGGAAACCTCAGTTTTTGCACTAAAACTAATTCATATACTACCAAGATGGAATCTATAGTGCAGTGTTCAAGTGTTTCTATAAATTGCCCACAAACGTTAAATACAGCTCCTTATTTGTTATCCACCATATAAGGTGGGGAGCAGGTAAATGAACACAGGATTAAATTGTTGCATAATATTGTTGGGTTTAATTTAAAAAGGAACAAAAGCTTAAAATAAGATTCCAGCTCATTTCACTTAACTGATTTTTCTGAGTAGCTTCACTACCATGGACACATTTAAGTCCTTCACAAATGGCATATATGAAGCCTGTAATCCAGTTCTATTTGTGTCAAGCTATGTTAATTACTTTAAAGCTAGTTATATCTCTTCTGAAACAAAACTGATGCCTGCTGCCTTCCTGACGCCCACCCTGAAGTTCGTTGGTGGTCGACATCAAACGGCTCCAAATTGACTGCAGCTTATTATCTCTGTGACCCTTTAGGCCAACCCCTGACATGCAGCTTTCTTTGGCTAACAGGGTAAAGAGCACAGGGACTATAATGAGGACATTTACATTTCAGTCTGTAAGCACACACAGCAAGCTGAGGGTGAGACCGTGTCTCCCCTATAGGCCAGTAATGCTCGTTAGTGGAGAACAGCCCATAATGTTCTATATTTATAATAAAACTGTGTTATCGTGCTTTATGTGACCTCTTTTGAACAGTCAGTACTACCAATCTGCTTTCTCTTTCTCTACTTGATGTGGCTGATTGAGTTATTTCTATCTTATAGTCAGTGATATTTTTTGTGTGTTTAAATGTTTTAGGTCAGATGTATTTGGACAGATACTTCCACAGTTGGGGAAGGACTGGACTCACCAGGGGATTGCCAAGCTCTACCACTCTGTAGCTGAGTAAGTGCACAGCAACACTGATTAATTATGGAAGACGCATGAATGGTTGGTCAGTGGTTAGGACTGTCTGGGGTTGATTCCCAATCGGCTCTCTGTGGAGTTGATATTTCCTCCCAGTGTTTGCGTGGGGAGCTCTGAGGTGGATGACTCAGTAAGTTTAACTGTAGTTTAGGCAGAATTATTGCAGAAAGTAAAAACACCATTAAACCGGCCGTTGCTTTTTCTGGTTTTATTTTTATACTTAAATCTGAAACAATAGAAAATGTATTGCATGAATGAAGTCAGCTGTAGTGAGTATGGGTATTGGTTTTAGTAGTAAATAAAACGTTTCCTCTGTAAGATTTTCTTTTTTTAAATTGAATTGTTGTGACTTCTCCACATTATGAGCGCAATCAATATAACTGATCTAATTTAAGTGCTAATCTTAGTAGTTGCCATTAAGGTCATGATAATGAACAATTATTAATGAGCACTGCTCTTCCCATTCGCAGAAATGGCTACAAGTTCTTGTACTGCTCAGCCCGGGCAATCGGCATGGCGGACATGACAAGAGGTTACTTACAGTGGGTCAATGATGGAGGCACCATCCTACCCCGAGGACCTCTCATGCTCTCTCCCAGCAGCCTCTTCTCTGCTTTCCACAGGTAATATATACTCTAAATGGTTACCAGTCTCAGTATCATGAAGCTCATTATATACATTAAATCCTCCTTATCCCCAGATCTTAATGTTGTTTTCAAACCACCCCATTTTTTTCACCCTTACATCTTTTTTTTTGTCTGCAAAGTTAATTTCACTTTAAATACCCTATTCTCAGTCTCAAAATCCTCCCCACTCTCCCGAACCTCATTCTTTATAATAAGTCTTTCATATGCCATGGTTATTAAGTCTACAGCAAACTCAAGTTCATGAATTCCTATCTAAAAGGCATTAACTGTGTTGGTATTAGTGCCGTCACTTCTCTAAAGTACGCTCATGGCCAGCATTTTCTCTGTTTTGGATTAGTCTTTTCTCTTTATTTCCCCGTTGCTGTCACAGTCTGAATTGCATTTTTAGAGACAGTGGATGATTTGTGTGAATGATTCTTTTGTTGAAGTGAGGTATAGATGAGGAGATCCAGAAGGAGGCTGCTAGCTTTCTATATTTTTTTGATAATGTGGGATCATTTGACACATTGAGACATCTTGCAGCAGAACGTCTATTTTCGTCTCATTTTTCTAAATTTAAATATATTTGACAAAATAAATATTTAAGGTTCAGGTTTTGAGGAGTTTCACAAATTGTTGAAATTATTTCCTTCCAGGTTGTAAAGGTAAAATATATTTCAGAGTGCACTAATAAACAAGACTACATCAAAAATACAGTTGCTGACACTTCTTAATAGTTTAATTATTGTAGAAGAACATCATCAGAATGTTAATCCACCTACTGTCTCCCATACACGTTCATCTGTCAGCCTCCTCTAGCTAACTCACGATACAGGAGCCTTCATCTTAGAGTTTGAGTATGTAAGATGTGCTGCTAAGAAACCAGGCATGGTGCAATTGTTGTTTTACATCAGGGGAAAAAATCAATCAATAATTTAATCCTACACACCCCAAAATTCACTGTATGATGAATAAAATGATTTTAGAAAAAGTTCCAAACTAACAGATGTGATTTTATTTTAACAGTGTTACATGATTTTAAAATGACCCCTTTCGGTATTTCTCCCATCAAACATGTTTCCCAGCAACACTGGTTTCAGTGAATTATGACTGTGTTAATATAATGTTAATTGAACAATTACACACTCTTGTGATACTTGCTTGTTATGCCTCGTAGGTCAGATATTATCCAAATTTTAATACAGCTAAAGCAAGTATCCTTTTCTCACTTTCACAGAACAAGTAAAACTTTACTGTGTTGTTAATGGTTCCCTTGAACATGATTAATCACATAGCAGGGTTTTTTGTGTGACCTTGAAACCTGTTCAGAATGGTTAATGTCTCAGCATAGCAACCTGCAGCATTGTTGATTATTGTGTGGTACAAAAACTCGTAGTTATTTGCATTATTTATGTGTCCCTCTTGTTTTAATTTCCTTAAATTAGAAACACCCCTACCATCTGTGTACTTGTTTAGAGTCATAATTTTAAACAGAAATTGCTGAAATGCATTTGGCCGTGTTATTACACAATTTGTATAGAGGACAAAAGTCATTTATAAACAAAGTCTTGTCTAAAAACAGTCGGAGAAAGGGGTTTGAGATAAACGAAATATGTTTGATCAAATTACCTCTAACTCAAACTGGACACACGGGAAGGATGTGTATGCCCTCTAATAAAACTGTCTGTTTGCTTCAGAGAGGTCATCGAGAAGAAACCAGAGATCTTCAAGATTGAATGCCTTACAGACATCAAGAACCTGTTCCAGCATAACAAGCAGCCATTTTATGCCGCCTTTGGGAATAGAGCTAATGTGAGTTAATGCATGTTTGAAGATGTCAGACTTCCAGACATTAGAGTGCTTGTTTTTTGGGGGTTTTTTTGTTGTGTTTTGTTTTTTTAAACGTGCGCTTTTCAGAGGTTGATGCAGTTGTAATTCATTGCAAGAGCAACATGACACTTTGGCAGACACTTTGAGTTAGCAGACATGAACGTGTGAAATAAGTACTGGGCTGAACCTGAGCTGAGGTCATTGTCGGAGTGTGATCGCGAGTGACTTCATCTGTAGATGAGAGCTCAAGTTGGGCACAGCATCCCGTCTTCAGCTGCATAAACACTAACAGTCACATGAACGGTCAGCTATCAAAACCCAGTCTGCCTTGGTCTCTCCCCTAAACAAAAAAATAAGACACAGCCACACACAAACAGACACACACTCACTCTTCCTCTGGCCAACCAAAAACATTTACTCCAGAAATTTACTGCCATTACATGCATTAGGTGGAACACAAACAGGAAATCTGTGGTTAATGTTATTAACGTGGTCATTTCAGTTTGCAGCCCTGTGTATTATGTATGAGAGGCTACTTTCCGAACATTACATAATCAAGAGTGTTCTCAGATGGCTGTTAACAGCCCTGTCAGTAATTTTTCAGCCCGTAAATGACAGGTTTATTCGCATGCTTTGTCTTAGAGGAAGCAAAATGGGTTCTGTGTGTTTGTAATTAATCCCAAGTCAAAATAAAAGCCTGTGCTGTGCTTATAAACGGAAACATTTAAAAAACTTAACTTAAACTTTGAAGCATTCCTATTTTAGTGGGAAGATTGAGCCTTTAATCTTTATGTCTTCATACAGGATGTGTTTGCCTATAAGGAAGTCGGCGTTCCAGTGTGCAGAATTTTTACAGTTAACCCAAAGGGAGAGCTGATCCAGGAGCAGACCAAGGGTAACAAGTCCTCGTAAGTACATTAATGGTCTGTGTTTGTCTTTCGTAGCAAAAATCCCCAGCAGGAAGTATAGGACGTTGCTATCATTGAACGTTTTTCTGTTTTCTTTATTTTCTTGTTTTGCTTTTCCAGCCATTACTGTTTCCTTCACTCTCACATTACTGTAAAAAAATAAAAGCCTACAGTCACAGAGTCTTCTTTTATACCCTGCAGCAAGCAAAACAGACAAAATTAGAGAAAAACTAGGGAACATAGTGGTGCTTTTAGCAGCTCAAGCGACAGATATTTCCCACAGGATCTGATGGAGAACAAAACAGAAATAAAAAGAGAGCTGGCCAGAAACACACCTTAAAATTGATTCTAGTCTGCAATGTTGTCCTCAGGTGGCCTATGTTTTTTTTTTTTTTTCTTTCTGTATTTAGATTGATCAATACATTTCAATGTATTTCAAATCTAAAATCCATTTTTTAAATATTTATTTTTCTTTATTTTTTGTTCATCACTAAATACCTAGAGTGTATATATATTTTTAAGATTTATATATTGTATCTGTTCTCTTGCTCACTCTGTTTCCCTGGTCTCATTTTTTTTCCCTTTGCAGTTATGGCAGACTGAGTGAGCTGGTGGAGCATGTGTTCCCTTTGCTGAGCAAAGAGCAGAACGAGGCCTTTGTAATGCCAGAGTACAGCTCTTTCTGTTACTGGAGACAGCCGATACCAGAAATCAATCCAGATGAACTGCTCTGAGTCGGTGTGTATTGATACCCAGCTATACAGTAACATTCAAATGAACTGTGCACCTGAATGCACCTCCTAAATACATGTGAAGTGGAACCAGAATTGTTCCTGCTAATTAGACTGACACACACAACACACAGTAACCATGAAGTCAAAAAAGCTGGTAAACTGTATTTACTTGAGAGATGAGTGGAGATTATCAGAACAGTAAATCCTGATGAGTGATAACGTAGCGTTTATCCCAGGGAGACACTCCACTTATGCCTCTGTGTGAAGGCATCCTGCCCAGTGATAACTTTCTAGTCCATGTCCATGTACAGACTTGGCAGTTGAAGACCCAGCTAATATCTCTGTAAACTTGTAGAAAGCCATAAACGACGCAGGCAGAAGTTCCTCACGAGGAGCTCAGATTCTGATCTGAGCAGAAGTAATTTAAGAAACGCCCTGAAGAAGTAAAACGTAATGTTTTAAATGGAAAAGGCACACATTTAATTAAAACAGGACAGGCAATTAACACTGGGCAGTGGTTATGCGCCACTCATATTTTACTGTAGGTGCTGTGTTTGCCCAGAAGCAAGTAACCAGCCTTTAATTGGAGGCTTTATTCTGTTCTAAAAATACAGTAGTGATAGAGGTTGGCAAATAACAGAATAACACAAACACAGAACCGTCCACAGCCGTTAGATTTCAGGAACTCACTGCAGTAAGTGTTCAGTTGTCCTCTCGTTCCTGACTCTTGCCTGACTGTGCAACAGATTTCACACGGCCGCTACACAGCGAGCCGTGTTTGGTACTGTTAATATCCAAGGTCGTACCTCGGATATGCTTTCACCAAGTATGTGAAGATGCACAGTTTGCTGTGACTTAAAAAAAAAAAAGCAGCAGCTTCATGGTGTATTGTCTTGCTGTTGTTTTAATATGTTTGTTCTGTTATGCAAGCTCTGGCAAATCAAGTGTGTTTAGTTAACAATGGAGTCATTATTTATGATGATCAATGTATTTAAGTTATTGATTTCTATTGTGAGGCCTTTGCTTGTCTGAAAAAATAATTGATCACCAATGCAATATTTCAGATTAGTATTTTTGTGAGGCTGATCACAGACTAACATGCACTGCTAGGCCTTGTACAAGCTTTCTTTGGTCACGTCTCCAGCAACAAGCCTGTATTTCTTTTATTAACAGTGAATTTTTCAACATGTAAGGCACGTAGACATTCCTGAGCAAAACCTCAGAATCTGTAGTATTACCAGATGTGTGTAAATGTGAGAGAGGATGCTTGAGATGGAACAGTGGATATAAGCAGATTTGAAAAGAGCTTAAAATGAAGGATTGTGCTTTGTGAGGTCCTCCGTAGGAAGGACTGCAGGATGATGGAAGTGTGTGTGTACCTAATCACAGAGTGCTGCTGCTGTTGGGGTGGCAGCATCCTGCACCCTTTGCTTAGGTTCCCTCGGTGGCTTTATCCAGCGCACTTTGTCAAACTTGCACCCAGAAACTCAAGACTTACAACTCAGCACATCTCCCACCCACATGCACTTCACCGACAGTCTAAGTAGACAGTAGACCAGAGTATGCAATTACTGCAGCATAAAGAGTTTGAGTTTTACCTTCTTGACTATTCAGTTAATCTGAAATTTGTCTGTTAGTGAGTTTTGAGAAGCTTAGCTCGTTTCGAGTAGCTTTTTTTTGTGTATGTTTTTAAGGCAGAGAAAAATGATGATAATTTGGGGTAACAGGCAGCAAGGTAGTATCAGAGCCACCCCTTAGCCTCAATGTGTGTGCTTGAGTGCGTGAGACAGAAAAGCCTGATTCCCGTGCCTCTGGTGACCAGAGGAAGATAAACTGTTTTTGGAGATAAACAGGAAATACTTGACTGTACAGGAAGTGTTTAAGGCACTTCCCCGGCATTATCTATGTATGATTTAGGAAAGGAGTTTTGGTCAGATGGATCATATCTCCAATGCAAGTGTAACTGACTGTGTATGCCAGTGTGGACTAAAAGAGCAGGAGCAGCCAAGATCATTGCATAAAAATAAGCACAATTTATGGTGACAGCTACATGCACTGCTTTTTTTTTTTGTTTGTTTGTTTGTTTGTGTTTTTGATGAATACAGTGTGCCCCGCTTTGATTTGTTTGCTTGTTCTCTGCAAAGTGGTGAAGTCAAATAGATCTATCTTATAATCAACAAGAAATTCCATTCTTTCTATGAAAGTAAAGCATCTTGTGTGAAAGAATCACACTTCATCCTCTCTGATCCTGGGATATGTGGTAAATAAATGTTTGAATGAGCATATATGCTGACCATCACATTCTTCTTTGATGCCTTTTTGTTTTTTTCTTATAACGTGTATGAGCTGTTCTGTGACTTAAGTTTTGTTCTGTTTTTGTTTGGATGTATTGCTTGGTATTTGTGTCCGACCAGCAGAAATGCATTAAATGTATGCTGTGTTTGATTTGTATAGAAATGTGGTTTAAAGAACAAAATCAGCTGTAAGAAGAAGTAAAAAAAAAAAAAATCAGGCCTAATGAAGCTAACATAATGTGGCTTATGGTCTTGTTTGTATGAAATAAAATTTCTAAATGAATGCAATTATGTGTGTGCTGTGATTTTCTTTTCTGCAGTCTGAGTCCAAAAGTTCAACAGTAACCAGAGGCAAGTGGAGTAACTCCTGCCCTATTGCGTACTTTGAAGTAACAGTACGTTAATGAGGGTACTGCAGGTTAAGTCCCTCAGGTCATCTTAGAGGTTTTGCTTGGTTTTATTAAATAATATAAAGATAAGAAGAATCATACAAAATGGTAATCCAGGGTGTTTATTTATTCAAATTTTAATTAAAATATCAGTTTTCCCTTTTTTAAGGGTTAACAAAGGCTGAACTGAAAGCTAAATACTTCATCAAATACAGTTTGATGCTGGAAAATTTTAGTCAGTCTCAGGAGTGAGAAAAGGGGAATTTATTTATCATCCCCACCCACTTTACATAATCACAAAAAAAGGGGGGGGGGCTCACTAACCCTGTATTTTTCAGTAGAAGCCAGCCAAGTTTGTACTATTAATAAAATCTTGTTGTGTTGCTAAGTCTTTCCTTTCCTCATTAATCTCTCTGTGCAGATTTCCTAATCACCCAGAGCACTTTTAAGATGACGTGACTTCATATTTAAAGCTAACCTACAAATATGCTCCAATGATTGTTGACCATACTGTATGCCAAGTCTCTGAATGCTGCTGCTAAAACAAAATTTACAAAAGTGTTAAGTTATACTTTTACACAAGACATTTACAATAGGTGGTACAAACATTCATCTTGATAAATATATTAGATACAAATCCTGCTTCTTGTTGTCAGGTGTCTTTGGAAAATTGCTTACAAATTCCACATAAAAGCTTTTTTAACTGAATTTATAACTAAAGATCTTCACACAGGTAAAACAGCTGCATCACAGCAAATCATTTTTTTTGTTTTAAAAATATGGTTTCTTCAACATTTCCTCCAGTCCACATGTCTGGGAACAAAGTAGTCCTCGTTGTTACTTTCCACCTGAGCTCCAGCTATCTTTTGGCTTGTGGCTGGTACAGAAAGGTGCCGCTGTAGGTGGACAGGATCTCCCTGGCTTCGGTTGTGGCCAGCTGACCTCCGGTTCTTACCACAGCCACTTGGTCTCCTTTCCTCAGCGGTAGGATAACATTAAAGGATGCTGTACCGCAATTACCACCAGCCAGGCCATCCGCGGGCCTTGCTGAGCTCTGTAGCCTCTGTACGCTGCGGTTAGACACAGACAGCACGGCCTCTACACGATCGCCCTGCTTTGCGGTCAGCACACCTGAAATCAGGTATCGGCCATCCAGCGGTACAGTGAAGATCCCTGAGGGTGAGGACAGGAATGATTCAGTCTGGGTTCAATCAATAATGTTACTGATTAGTACTCTCTTGGTTTCTAAGTCTCTTCCCTATTCATGGACCTGCAATGAATTGATCCTAATGAGTTTTGGCTCTGTAGCCAAAGCCTGAATTATCCAATTCCTCTGTGTCACAGGACTTCATTGTTACCCAATTAAGAATTAAAAACACATCAATTAGCCACACTGTTGTGCTGGGTGAGTCATTCCTCAATTATAACAAACACGGGTCCTGCAGTTTATTTTGAATCATCTTATATTCACAGTCCTGCTTCAAATACTCATGAGAGAACACATTTCGTATTAATCCACAAGTGAAAATAATCCCTAACTAATGTTTTATTTATTTGTTTGTACAAAGCACAACACAGTGCCCAGCCTCATAATAACGGCACATTTTTATGCAAAAAGACAACATATCTACGTATAATCAACGTGTCACAATGATACCAGCAAATGTTACAATCCTTTTACATTAAATCTATGTTTTTTTACGTGTGGATCTACCTGTGCTGGGATTGTAATGTCCTCCATCGTTTACTAGGACTCTGTTAAAGCGAACGTTTCCAAAATCTCCAGAGAAACGTTGGTGAGTGAGGCCGGCAGAGAAGGAGAAGGTGTCTGCCAAAGCGCTATTGTCAACTGAAACTGGATGCAAACAGACATGAATGTCGTCAATCAGTGTTTCAACTGATGGATAAATGAATACATGATTGCTACATTTAAATTGATCAGAATCAATATGTATGTAATATGTATCTATCACAAATTCAATTCTTTTTGTAACGCTTTCAATACTTGCTGAAACATTGACAGGAGATTTACCTGGTGAATCAGCTGGAGCTCGATAAACGGGGTTCCAGGGCACCTTTACTGCTGTAAGAGCTACAAGGCACACACAGTACATGTTAACTCATCATGTATTATTACATAATACATTATGTATTATTATCATTATTATTATTATATCTTTATACCTATAAATCTGTCATTAGTGTGTGTGTGTATATATATATATATATATATATATATATATATATATATATATATATATATATATATATATATATATGAAGAAAATACAAAACTTTCTGGTGAATGCTTGCAGACGCACTAAAATCCTTGCACAATCTGCCCACACACCCTTAAAGAAACACATCCAGTTCCCACTCCCTCGCACTCCCCGACTAGAAATTATTCACAGTTTTTCCAATGTTTTTTTTACATTGATACAGTAGAAGAAGCCTGCAGATGCATGTGATGTAACTTGATAATGAACTGCTAAAATACCTTGGCGTCTGGCTGATTGAGGCATGAAAGAAACAGGCTTCAGAGGAAGATAGCCTGCAAGAGAAACAGATGACAAGAACATTATGTTTTATTGTCATCTGAAGAGACGGGGTCAGTCAGTAGTCTTGCCAAATACAGTTGTTTGGTTTTCCATCTGGACGTTATGGCACACTGTGTGAGAGATTCCAAGAGATGGTATAAATCAAAACAAAACTTCAAGAACTCTAGACTTCGTAATTTTTGATTTTTGGAAGCAGTTTGTTTTTCTCAGCTGTTTCAAGACATCTAAAATCAGATTTAAGCATCCGTAGTTTCCACTAAGACTGACATTTAAATGTATTTATTATTAACCAAAAACAGACTGAATTAAAAACCAACCTATGACAAGCATTCAGATGGCAGTAAAGAAAAAAATATACAACAATAAAGAACTGAAACACTGAAACAAATCTCACATCCCATCCAAAAGCCCAAAGATGTGGGTGAATTTTAAGTTTTTTGTTTTAGAAGTAAGGGGGGTAAGACTAATTGGCATTTCCCAGGCTAATTCTCCCACACTACCAGTAAACAGTAACAATATGACTAACGTAGGCTGTTCTCTATTCCTTTACTGCCAAAAAGCATTGAGGCTAGAACAAAGCCTTTGTTTTGTTTGATATTTTATTTAATCTTTCTACATACAGCTTAAATAATTAAACCCCAAACTGCCTAAATCTATGTTCGGCTTCCTCTTCCTTCCGATTTGGTTTGGCACCCAATGAAAACCTTCACATAGATGACAAACAACTGTCCACGCATTATTAATTCTTCATGGCACAGATTCAGCAAGGTGCTGGAAACATTCCTGAGAGATTTTGATTCATATATACATGACAGCATCACACAGTTGCTGCGGATATGCTGGCTCCCATTCCTCCACATCCCAAAGGTGGTTTATTGGATTGAGATCTGAGTACAGTGAACTCACTGTCAGGTTCAGGAAACCTGTTTGAGATGATTTGAGCCAACAATATTCAAGTAGGTTGTGGTGTTTAAATAATGCTCATTCAGTAGTAAGGGGTCCAAAGTGTGTCAATACACAACCACCAGCAGCCTCAACTATTGATACAAAGCAGAATAGATCCATCTAAGTTTCAAACTTAGACTTGAGTTTACTTTGTGTTTTACACTTGGTTTTGCTTTTTTCTACTTGCTGTTGCTGCATTTTTTTTTTACTTCCTAACCCTGGCCCAGCATTAAAACGAGCTTGGCCAGGGTTAGGAAAATATTGTGTTTTTGATTAAAAAAGGTCCCTTGACTGCAGTAATCCTTCATGTTTCAAATGGTGATGTGGGAGTGATGCACCTTTGTTGGGTCTGTTACCTTGCATGTAGCAGAAGCAACAAAAACAGCATGATTTTTTGCCCTTAGAATTTTAGAGTTGGATTTGTATTTCATATATTACTGAATTAGTTTTGTGCTGTAAATTCGAGAGGCCTTGAGTTAAACTTAATTAGATTGCAGATTTTCATGCACATCATAAAATAACGCTTGCACCTTCATAGTGGATTTTCAACTGTATGCTTAAGACGATACCAGAGGTCATCATGGACCTTAAGACTACTCGCCTGGTGCTCCTGCAAACCCTTTAACACGATCTCTAGAAGAGTCCTCAGACCCTCTTCGCACAGTCACCCTGCGGCTGTATCCTGGAGGTCCTGCCTCTCCCATCTCCACCACAGAAATCTCGGGCACAGTCGGCACACCTGGTTGCCGAGGACTGAAAGGCTGTCTTGGCGGGCTGATGTTTATTCTGTGTGTGTTTGGCTGCACTGGTTGGCCTGGGCTGTATGGTGTTCTGGGGTTGGTCTGCACAGGGTCGATGATAATAGGGATGTGGATTTGTTGGATTCTGTTTCTGTCTGGCAAAGACGCAGGCATCTCTGGTACTGGTCTTAAGGTCATTCCTTGGAAAGTGAAACAAAAAGAGAGACAGAGATGATGATTAATGGTCAGATCAGCTGTAGTGCTCCTTCAATCTTCTATTTAGACTGGCATTGTCGGCCATGCTGGCAGCTTCATGGGTAAATTTATCCACTGTAAGGATTTGAGCTAAATATCAATTTAGCAACATGCCCCCATGTTGACCATCACAGTCCAAACATTTCAGACATATAGACATATAAATCTCCCTTTCTCACTCATTAACAGTCCAGTCCTGGTACCTGACATTTTCAGAAGAACTTTTGTTTGTTTTTGTTTGCTGAACCACTTAATACTGACCTATGACTCATACAAGGATGAAAAATGAATCTAATTCAAGGGACGAACCAGTGTTGATAACCAGCAAATAACTGATATTCAGTTTATCTTTAGGCATCTTGTTACTGCAGTCAGCTGCATTTCTTTAGTCGAATCTATGAAAAATTGAAACAGGAAAATAAATAGAGCAAATACCTGACCAACAATCTCAGAGAGATGACCCTTCAGTTGATCCATCCATCTTAAGCAAGGGGCTGACGTTTGTCAAACTACACAAGAACTGGACTGAAAATCAGTAGTGACATTTGGAGTGATGAATCCAAATTTCAAATTTGGGTTCTAAGTTTGAGAGCCATCAGTAAAACATTTTGATTAAACATGCAGTGCCTCCTTGAGAACATCTGATTGGCAATGGCTTCATTGATCCCAAGCACACTGCCAATGCAATAAAAGCATACCTGGGTACAAAAACAAACAAGGAAACTCACAAACTGGCTTCCCTAGAGCTCAAATCTCAAAATTATTGAAGCGGTGTAGAATAATCTTGACAGAAAACACAATAAAAGGCAGCCAACATTCAAAGAAAGGCTTTGGATGTCCTTCAAGAAGCCTGGAGAACTACTCCTGAAGGCTACTTAAAGAAATTACCAGAAGGTTTGCCTAAGAAAGTTCCTGCTCTGCTGACTTTCACGCTTATTAGAATTGTACAGACTGTCTTTTTGCCTTATGTACTATATCTCCATGTTTGCACCTATTTCAATAAATCTCTGCAGCTATCTTTTCCTAGCAATGTGTAAAGGTAATACTTTTGTACAGTACTGTACCATAGCTGTAAAAAATCATTTCTAACAGCTGTAAGTTCTCCTGCAGCCAAATATAATAAATCAAAAGTCAACTGTTAATTCAACTGCACATTCAGCCAGTGATCAATCCTACCTGAAAGCAACTATGTTACATTAGAGCCTGGCTGTTACTCTGGATTATAAAAGTAATCGGGCATTCTGGTTTTATCAAATAAAACATCATCTACCCGTCAACAAAATCCGTCCTTCTTACTCCAAGCTACTCAGAAACCACATGTACTGTATAATCAAAAACAAATTAAACCCAGCAATCATGTTGTACTGAGATAATCAGAAATCTCTCATTCATTTCCTCCCCATGCCTCCTCCAGGGTGCCGGTTGCCTGAGTGCATATTTCCCATGAGCTCTCAGCCTGTGTCTCACTGAGGGGGAAACCGCAAATTTGAAAAGCACAGAGAAAAGCGCACACATTCATATGCATGCTGGTACAACCAAAAGCGTCACCAAAACCAGATGTTATTGCTTACAAGCAGACTGAGACACCGAAGGGTAATGCTTTAGTCACTTGCGCCTCTGCAGAACTGGGTGACATCTCGTGAGTGTTCACAAGTGACTGAAATCGTCATGGGATATTGCGGCAGACAGTCTGATCATGCAATGGTGCCAAGGGTCACGATGCAGGGAGTGGCTGTTACACACTTACAATAATGCATCACTCAGAGTCTAATCTTTCTTGCTATGCACATGGACACAATTTCATCCTCCACCCCATTTTCCTACAGTAATATTTATGATGGGAGGCTCAAATTGTGCGCTGCATGGCAGACCTCTGGGATTCCTCTTGTGTATGCGAGTCACCTCTGAAGACTTCCAGATGGGCTCGTGGGTCAGAGTTGGAAACACCTCACCTCACATACTCAAATATCTCACCGGGGGAAATTGTGGCACCACCTCAAAATTCTGGTGATGACTAAATTTATACAGTGCGTATGTGTGAGTGTGCGCCTTGGTGTCAAATACAATTTTCCATTCTTTCCCATCAGACAACCTTAGACTTCAAAAGGCCTTTTATGTCTTTTTTGTGTGTGTGTATTTCCTCATCACAGCAGACAGTTAATCCTCCTGCCTGTCTCTTCAATATAAAGCCTAAATGATCAATTGCAAAGCATTGATCCATGAAATCAAAGCCCTTAATTTATCCCTGCTTTAAAACAACAGCGTTTTTTTTTTTTCCTTTTTCATTTTCTGTTGCCTTTGTCCATTGCTAGACACTCACAGGACAGGGTGGAGAGAGAGGTGGAAAGTCCTCTGGCTTTCTTGGAAGGACAAATTGAAAGTAAAAGCTGGAAAGAAGCAGAGCGACAAGGGAGTAAAGTGAGCAACTCAGAGAAAACAGAGAGAGAGTGAAATAACAGGGATGTGATTTGAACTGGGCTGGGATTATCTCCAAAAAAAGGGAATAGGAAAAAAAACATATTGCACATCAAATCATAAAATTCAGCATGAAAATTATGGCTAGTCACTATATAAATTTGAAACAGAAGTATTTTTTTTCATATTTTAAAATTTCCTAATAACATATGCAGTCATGGTTAAAAAGTACACTCGTTCATTTCTAAGGTTTTCCTTATTAGTACATAATTTCAATAACCTGGTCTTTTAAAAGAGGTAAATAAAACCTCAGATGAAAGGATCATTATGAATGCGTAGAGAGCTACGTACACCCTTTCTGCTTCCATAGGAATTCAGAGGATAAGTAGCACAAATGTGTTGGTAATCAAATGCACTTGATTAACTGATCATTTGAAAGTGTACGTGACTCTATAAAAGCAGAGGTTTTGGCAGTTTGTTGGTCTGGAGTATTCGTGGGTGTGTTAACACAATGCGGGAATGAGGGGAAAGACATCAGCAGTGATCTCAGAAAAGTGACTGTTGCTGCCCGACGATTTGGGAAGATCTATCAGGCTATTTCCAAACAATTTGAAGTCCATTATTCTTCAGTCTGAAGTGGAAAACATTCAAGACAGTTGCCAATCTTCCTAGGGGTGTATGTCCAGTAAATTTCCCCCAAAGTCAGACCATGCAGTGACTGCAAGAAACCCAAGAGCCACATCTCAAACTCTATAGACATCAGTTAGCATGTTAAATGTTAAAAGTTCCTGACAGTACAATTAGAAAAGACTGAACTACTATGGTTTGTTTGCAAAGATTTCCCGAAGAAAGCCTCTTCTCTCTAAAAAGAACATGACAGCAGAGCCTTGGTTTGCAAAGTTGCATCTGAACAATCTGCACGATTTTAGACATCAAAACTTTTTTTACTTATTTTTTTTTTTTTTGAGACACAGGACCTGAGCACCTTACACTAATCGAGTTGACCATGATCTCCTTTGTATACCAATGTTTTCTAGGGTTACTTGTGAGACCATCTGTCAGACAGATAAAAGCTTGGCTGAAACTGGGTCATGCAACAGGACTGCTGAAAAAAACAAGGATCAAGGTTTTGCAATGGCCCGGTCAAAGTTCAGATTGTAATGATGTGGCTTGCCTTAAGAGAGCTGTGCATGAATGAAAACCTCAATGAAAAGAAGAATGCACCAGAATTCCTCTACAACAATGTGAGACTCTGATAAAGTCATATAGAAATCATTCATTTGAGGTATTGCTGCTAAAGGTGACTTAACAAGTTACTGAATCATGGGACACACTTAGTTTTTCATATACTGCTTCTGCATTCTGGCTAACGACACCGTGTCATTAGCCAGAATCCAGAATGTATTTACCTTATTTTAAGAACTGATAAGTACTTGAGTTTTTTAAAAATATCTTGATATGTAAAACTTTATACTTAACAAAGGCTGTACTTTCCTTTTTCCTTTTTTTTTTTTTAAAACCATGACTGTATGAAACTAGTTTGCCAATTCTTGAGAGATTGAAATCTCTTGCGTAATTTCAGATTTCATTGGTAGATCACAGACTTTTGAATGTTTCCACAGAGTAATTTCTGCTTAACCACAACTCCCTCTCAGAGGGAAAGCAACTAGATACAAAAACACAAGCAGTAGTGGCAGACCTCTGCAGCAGGAGCAGCTGCTGAGGGCTAAGCAGTGCCAACACTTTAAAACTAAAGTCACACAATTCCAATTCAACAGTCACGCTGTGTAAGGGCAAAGCTATTCCAGTCAATCTTTCAGTTATGTTATTACAACACATCATCTGTTTGCAGCCTCCTCTGGGTCCTCATATGACTGTGTGGAGAATATGAGCTCAAACACAGAGAGGAAACATTTCAGTAGGCTCTCAGCCACCACCACACCCACAGAGCAGGGATTTTTTGTGGATATTTTATCTCTATTTAGACAATTTCTCTCCTTTCCAAACTTGAAGTAACCATTAAATCTTGAGCCACAAAGTCCAACTCCCTCTCTTGTGGGATTTAGGACTAAAAGAAAATGAGATTACTCTTTGAAGGGAAAAATTCTGACACTTTTAGAAATACAGTAAGCTTATTTACTCTGCTCATGCTGAGATTTAGGTGAGTTGCTGTGAGCAGTTTGCTAATGTAGGCTGGAAGAAAAATTTGAAACAGGTTGCCTGGTGTCCTGCCGACCAGCTTCTCAGAAATGTTCTATTTAACAAGCTGTATCTTTGTTAAATCAGTAGAAAAATGACAACTCAGTGACACTTTAGCATGTTATGGGGGGAAACCAGTTACCAGTTACCAGGCAACAAGTTGACACTCCAGGAAGTTGCAGTTAATTTGTCTTGGAACCATGCTAGCTGTTTTCTCCCTCTTTGAGCTAGGTTAGCAGGTTGCTACAGTATAGACTGAAATAATGGTGCACATAAGAGATAAATGTCTCTTTGCTAAAACGGACATATGAAAAATGCCACAAATAGCAGACAAACTTGAGCGATTAAAGAAAATGCTGGGTAGCTTAAAATTCCCTGCTCCTCTCTCACCTCAGGAGGCCAATCACAGTAAGAAGTGATTGTGAATGCCAGCTTGTCTGTCTCAGTTGCAAAGAATAGCTGACACAGCCACCCTCTATCTGAAGTTGGAAAGTTGGGAAGTGGGGGTTCTGATCATAAATCACGCTTAATGTTCCTCCTTGTAAGATAATGAAATCAAACATCCTTGCTTGGAAATAACAGGCCATATTTGTCAAATGCTGAAATTGGTATAAAACGCCTTCATGCCTTCCATCAGCCCTCCTTTCTCCTCAGCTCCCTATCGCTCTATTGTTTTGGACCATGATGTGGGAGGGACTGGTAATGGGGCCGCAGTCATGACATCACAGCTGAGGGTAGCTGAAGCATCTGGTCCTGGGTGTGGAGCCCTTCTTCTCCCCTCTCCATCAAGACTGACTCCAGCGGTGAGTCAGGGCCCTTAATGAGGACCAGACTCCACACATCGGGCTTAGGTCACCCTGCGGGAATCTCTCGAGGCTGGTATGTGTACATGTGTAAAGAGAAAGAAAGGAGGGAGGGGTAGAGGTATGTGTACTGAGGGACTGGGAACTGAGGTCCGCAGTTCTGTGGTATTGCAAAAAAAGGGGAATTATGGTGAAAGAAAGAAGACCTCAGAACTCATGAAAGGACTGGGAGAGAAGGGGCAGTCTGTCGAGTGTTTAAGTGATATTTACGTCAGGGAGCAACAAGGCACGTAACACTATGAGTAAATCATCATAGGCACTGGAATGGCTGTAAAAATTTTCAGATTTCATTTGCATGTTTCATTGCCTGTATAAAAAAAGGGGGATTCCTGGGACAACACAAATCTTAGCCACAGGAAGTCTCTAATGTGGGCCTCTGCTTCTCGGTGCAGGGACATATTGAATGACATGCTCGAGGCAAGCACGGGAGGCTCAGTGAACTTGTGCCCTCCCATTTTGAGAAATACCCTGTGGCTGTTCAAGCCTTCACGTAAACCAAGCCAGCATTATGTGGAGATTATCCACAGGAAAAGTTTGTGTTTACACAGATGTTAATCATACTTGATAAACTCAGATAGTGAAAACAAGGGAGGACGCTGACAAAAAAGATTATGTGCATGTAGCCACTACTTTTTTCCTTGGGTTCTTCTGACAAATTTCAGTGCTTGACTGCACTAATGTGGGAATCCCCTGAACTAATGGACCCTTAAGTGGCTAAACTGTGCCATAATCTGACTCCAATTACTGTCATGATTCCCTATCGTGATAACTCTGCCCGCTAATGAAGCAAAGCCTGCTAGCTAGTTGAGACAGTCGACTTGTAAATGCTGCAAAAGGCACATGGCGTACTCTTCTCGTTGCTTCATACTGTACTTCCAGCACACCCTTTTCATTACTGCACCTCATTAATCTGATAGTATCACTCCTTTGCTGCCATACAGATCACACGAAAGCCATTTGCTGCCACAGCTGCTGTTGTTTCATTTCACAAGCACCACCTACATGCCCGTATTCACCTTTAGGCTCTGAAAGTGTCACTGTGCTCCAATCAAAGTGCATGTCAGATGTTCACAGGGCGTCTGTAAGGTCTCCTTTCCCGTCTCTTTCCAAGTCAGAATTGGGGGGGATGATTCAGGCAACTTTTGGAACTCATATTTCGACATTTAGTCCATGTTTGCAGCACTCTGCTGGTGTGCAGAGATTAAAGTAATCAGTGTCTGAACTTCATCTTTTTTTGACTTTGCATTCTTTACACAGCTATTTCCATTATTTTTGGGAAAATGAGTGCAACACTGAATGTCTTCCAGGAAAGACTTCCAGAAGTATGCATCTGGATTCATGTTTAAGCGATTGACTCTGTCAGGCCAATTTTTTTTAAAGCCTTTGCGTGTTTACGCTTTAAAAAGCTGTGAACACTTTCATCTTGTGTTGTGTTTGGTTGATGCAATGTGCAGAGTGCTTGTTATTATGCTCTTTTAAGCTTCATTTTGGGTGTGACCATATTAATGTGTGGACAGGAATGTCACAGCTGTCCATTAAAAGTTTGTTTGCAATTTTTAAAAAATAAAGACCGAACTGTTTTATTGCTATCAACTCACCTGGCTCTTTGGCTGCGCCGTCCTTCAAAACATGTTTGGCCATGGCGGACAGCTGTGCCTGAAACTTCTGCAAGGAATTTTGCAGAGCGTTGATTTCTGCTCCGTGATTTCCGCATGTGACGTTCATTCTGTCGACGCAGTCCCGCAGGCCGGCAACATGTCTCTCCAGCCCATCTTTCAGGTCTTTGATGTTAGCAGAAACTCCATCTAACCTTCCACACACCTTTTCGAGTCGGGTTACACGTCCATCCACAGCGGAGATACCATCAGAAACACCCTGCGTGTTCTGTTTACATTCAGTCAGTTCAGATGACACCTGTCTGCTAAGCGTATCGAGTCTGTCCTCCAGCTCCCCCACCTTACGTTGAGTGGATTCAGATGTACTCCAGCTGTCCTGTGTTGTACTGCTTTCGCCTCTCTGCTCAGCATAGCAGCATGTTGAGTTTATTTTCTGCATATCTTGGTTGTATTTGCCTAAGGAATCACTTAAACCAGTAACAGCGCCAGACAGACCGAGCACGTTGTTTTGAAGATTATTCAGTCCCTTCTTGAAGTCATCCATTGTCTGCACACTTCTCTCCTCTGCTCCAGAGTACCTCTGAATAAAATTCTCAAGTTGGCTGAGCTTGGCTGTGTTGGAACTCACGTCTGTGTGAAGGACGTCCAGGTCATTTCTGTACCGATACAGGTCCTTCAAAATGTTTTCTAGACCAGGAAGTTTAGGTGCAGAAGTTACCTGTCCTGCGGTATTTTGTGAGCCTGAACATCCTGCAGAGCACAACTCTCCTACAGTGTTAACCTTATCATCCAAACCTTGGAGGAGGAGCTTGTTGTTGTTAACTTCTGACTGGATGGCATTAATAGAGTCACTAAACTCCCCTGGGAAATTGTTTTTGCTCATTTCCACCAGCATGTTCGTAAACTGGTCCTCCATGCCGTTCAGACGTCCGTCCAGAAGCATCCGAAGAGCTGCCACTTCGTCTGTGATTGTACGGGTTAGCTTTTCCTCGATGTAGAAGCAGTGAGTCTCTGCATTTAGTTCTGTAATATTTATACGTGCCTCCAGCTCCTCAATCAATACGGAAAAATCGCTGATGCTTTCCTGTGGAGCAGACAGATTTTCCAGCTCATTGTCAATACGGACATTCAGGATGCGGTGAGCCTCTGCAATGCGGTCAATCTCACGCCACAGGGCTTTATGGTCACCGTGTTCTTTTTCCTCTTTGGATGGATCCGTCTGTCTTTGAGTTCGCACAGGTCCATCTGCAGCAGCCAAGTCTAGACGCAGTGATCGGATCTCCTTTCGCAGATCAGCCTCCTTGGAATTGACCAACTTGGTAAACCTGTCCAAAATTTCATCATGGCTATCTTCACAGGTCTTCTGCAGCTTCTGGAGCTTTTCATTACATGAGCTCTGATCTTTGGCCATTTGCTCCTCCAAATTCTGGTCAATCTCCTTCTTTAGGCTTTCAAATTTTCCATCAATGTAAGTCTGTATAACATCAAAGTCCGGTATGGGTGAAGCTTGAGACTGAGAGGCATCCATGAGGACACGTATCTGGCCCTCATGACTTGTTGTGATTCCTCTTAGGTCGTCCAAAGCTTCATCCTTGCTTTGCAGAGCGTTATTGATATCATCCAAACGAGCGACTATTTTTTCTATGTCCTTCTGTCCTGGCATCCCACCTCTGGTGGCCTGATGGCCATCCAAAACGGCCGGGTTCTCCTCCGTAGCTGCATCTGTGGGACTGTCTGGTGGGCGCATGTTGTTTAGAAGTGTCATCAGCATCTTCTTTGTGTCCTCTTGCAGGTTTGCAGTTAACCCCGTCAAAGCAGACTGGAGATCCAGGACTGTCTGAGACAGACGTTGAACTTCACCTTCCAGAAGATGCACCTTATCTGTCCCACCAGGCCTTGTCACATGCTGCGGGGTCTCTCTTCGCTCCGGCCCTGGAATAATGAAATAACTTATGAATTATAACATAAATAAGTAAAAGTTACTTTGTTAGTGGCACATACTAATGTTTAGTAAAATACTGTTAGTATAAAGTTGATTTCTCACTCTGTATGTGTCTGGTTGCCTGTCCAGGATTTGGTGGGCGGTAAGGCTGCGTTCCCTGAACTGTTTGCCGGTTAGGGGTTGGTTTTGAGTCTTTACAGTTTGGACCTTGGTAATTAGGACAACATCTCCACTCTAACTCTGTGACCGTTTTATAAGCAATCTTGTATGTGGGTCGAAATTGAGTTTTGTACCTGTAAACAAAAAGCAGAGAAATAAAAGAGTTTTGTTGTTCAAACACATATGGATGTAGTCTCAAAGTCTCGGGCATATATAAATATAAATGGGAAACACTGGACTTTCTCAAAATCACATCCAGACCTTTTGGAAAGTGTTATCAGTGTTATTAAGTTCCGTGCTAAACTGCTCCACTACTTCAAAAAAAAAGAACCTGTTAATTGGTTGACTCTTGCAATCACCAAAACATCTGTTTTTTGGAGGATTTTTTTTTAACATAGACATTTTAGAGCTTCTCCTTAAATCTTCACTCTGTCAAAATTCCAGCTTTCCAGCCAAAGAAAGCATTTCCCAAAGAAACAATGGATGATATCACTTCCCTGAAGCCAGGGGTCATGTCACGCAAAACATCTGGAAAGTTATTATCTGAAACAATCATCTTTACACATTTCCCAACTGTCACTGGTGAAACTGTTCACTCTCAATAAGCAGGAGCGAAAAAAGAAAGCAAGTGACAACAATACTTTACAGTCTGCTTGTGATCTACAAAGTATAATCAAATCTAATCCTAACATGAGACAACATGAAGTGAGTGCTGTGTATCATGAGTTGAGGTGTCTCCTCTCATGGCCAGCTCTTCTTGCCTGGAACTCTGGTGACCTAAGTATGATCAGCTTCCAGGAATCTTTTCCACAGAACAGGGGCTCTCATCCATGTGTTTGTGCAAGAGGATCACAAAGCAGAACCACAGATAGCATGTGTTTAAGGACTAACAATGATTCACAAAGAAAAATGAATTAAATTGCAACACAGCATCTTCCAGTACAAAATTAAAACTGTTCCAGTCACTGGTGCCGACATTTCCATTTACAATCATCAGTTAATGATTTCTTTAGTGCAGAAGTTTGGGGATTGGATACGGTAATCAAATTGTATAACTTTAAATGGGTTTTATTTTTATTGTGATATGTTCATATTGTCAAAGGTTCATGGGTATTTAGGTTATACACTCATATATAAATGTATAACCTATACACATATATAACCTATATATGCCACCCTAATGCGATTCCAGATTAATTGCTTGTCAGATAAACTGATAGCAAAGTCTATTTTGTCCATAATAGTTACGAAAGCTACAGCAACACATTGAGTTATGTTTTAATCAGGGCTAAATTCTTTCTAATGCTAACAAATTAGCAACTGTGAACCATCTGTTAGAGTCTCATAACTCATTTGAACATAGGGCTAGATGGACAAACATGCAGATACATAAAGATGTCCTCTAGAGGTGAAATTTTAAACACAAAGTCAAACCTTAACATACAGGAAATTAAAAAAGGAATAGATCAAAAAGTAAATGTGAACTGGCTCAAATATATATTAATATTAGCACTTGCCTGTTACAAGCCTTTTTTAGTTTACTTATTCTCATTGTGTTAGTCTTTATTTTGGACAGCTGGCAGTTACAGTTAATCTCATTTATACACCTGTGCTTGGGAAAACCTCTGGGCCTAGTTTCAATACTTATACTGACAAACTAACCAGGGTGTGTGCAGGCCTGATGGCTGTGTCCAGCTACTCTAGCAGGGCTGGACAGCATTTTTTTTTTTCCAGGCTGATATTGAGTTTGAGTTTTTAAGACAAGAGAGGGGCCTATATTTGCAAATAGCATGGTTACACATTACAGGGAAAATGTCCATCCATCCATCCATGTATCCATTTTCTTTCAGTTATCGAATTCAGGGGACTGGGTGAGACCGAGAGGCTGGGTACACCCTGGACAGGTTGCCAATTTGCCGCAGTGCTAACACAGAAAGACAGATCACCATTCGCACTCACATTCACTCTTATGGACTATTAAGAATCACCAATTAATCTGACCTCACGAGGAAAAAATGACTAACATTAAAGAAAAGCCATCAAAATCCTATATCAACATTTAAATTTCTCTGCATCTTTTCATATGTCTCAGATACATTAGCAGCAGTGATTCACCTTAAGATTCCTCAACATACTGCCGCTTTGTCTTCTGTTTATTTATTTATTTTTAGGTTGGGGAATTCTTTTCTTTTCCTTTTTGGACATTGGAGGCTGGATTTAGATGCTCTGCAGTCCAGTTGTGGCCGTCAAGCCCCATTTTGCCCATGTGTGCACTATTGTGAAACTGAACAATGGCTTCTCTACATGCTTATGGAAAATGGCAACATAACATAAATTTCTACATAGTATATGTCACCATAAGTTTTGTGTTGGAAGTAGCGCAGTTTTGTTGTCTCATATAATGGTTGCATCAAGTTTTGAACTTTTTGGGCATTTTCTGGTAACACTTGCTTCAGCCTGGCTTGTCATTTAGTCCAACAACAGACATAAATGAGTAAACTATGGGTAATGTTCTCCTCTTTATTAGCTTTACCCACAGATTCCTCCCTTTGCCTATTTTCAGTGGGCTTTTTAACTTGCTGTAAAAGCTGTACTTTTTCTGCTTCTGCCCATGAAGTTTTGCAGCCACTGTGAACACTTCTGCCTCCAGCTCTCTCCCAAATAAACATTTTGTATCTATTCTGCCACATGCATCTAAACATGCGCCCTCAACCCCTTCTCCCCGGATGCTCACGCCACTTGTTGCTGGCAGTCGGGTTGGTAGGCTGGGCAGGGGGCCACCACGGGCTCCTGGAAGCTCTCCACACTCCCCTGCACGGCGCAGCTCACGTTCTTTTGCACCATATAGGCGCACCAGTTCCTGAGGAGGGAGATAAACAAGGACTTAAGCATGTATAGCAAGAAGTGGCAATTCATTTAGAGCAATATATACCAAAGAACGCAGCTGGACTATAAAAGTTTCATAACAAGCTCCATATGGTTTATGAGCTTTCCCTAAAGGCGTCGTTTCAGTGAGCTTTGTCAGACGTCCATCCCCAGTCTATTTTCATTTATCAGAAAACGTGGAAATGCAGTGGTCTGCTGTACATAAGAGACTGGAGGTAATCAGTGACGTTCCAGGGTTTATCTGCACCTTATCGACAACATTTGGCAACACTGGCGAACTCGAGCCAAATTTAGTCACAGGCTGACAGAACAACGGGGAATGCTATCAAACTACATATGACCATAAGAGGCTAAATCCTCACCGATCTTAGGTCATTCAGGTAACTGAGAAGTCTGGATTGATTTTTTTTTTTTTTTTTTTTTTTTTTTTGGCAGGAAAAGAGCGCAGCGTTACCTTTAAGCAGAAAAACCCGTCATGAAGCGCTTATTAGTTTCTGAAAGACACAAAGTTTTAAAGAGTTCGTTCTAAACTGTACAAAAGTCATCGCTTACCCAGTCCTGTGTCTGTGTACCGGTCCAGTGTTTGCAGACCGGCGGAACAAGCCGTAAGAGGAGGGGGTCCCGTAAGTGAGCTGAAAGTTTAAAATCAGTGTGAAAACTGCCCAACGCCGGTCCATCTCTCCACGCCTGTGCTTCATACTTAACAAACGCATTAAAATAAATATTTCTACCACAGAAAAAAACTACCCTGTTATTACCATCCGCAAATTTCCCGAACTCCAAAGTTACATTCCCCTTGTGGCTGATTTAACTCCGGTAACTGAACTTTGAGGGAAGTCCGCAATCCCTGCAACTCCCTTGGAATGACGCTGGAGGCCCACACCCTCCTTCTCCACCCCCCCAAAACACCAGGGGGTGGGAAAGACTTCCTCAAGTTTATTATTCAAAAAACCAGTCTGTAGCCCCAGAGTTTAGTTTTAATTAAATTATTCTTTTAAGTTTTGGTGGTTAAGACGAGATGATTAATTAATGCGAGGGACGAGGGGGGATGCGGGCATCATGAAGTCAGTCAACAGCCAATAAGTCACACCTCACTGATAATAGGGTAATGTCATTTGAATGCAACCACCAGAGTTGAAAGACGCGTGTGAAGTGGTGGAGTTGATGATATTCATGACTTGGGATAACAGTAGTAATTTACATTCCGTTGGATAATGGGAATAAGGGGAGGATATATATTCTGGTGTGCACTCTGTTCCTTTCTGCATCAGCTCGTTGGGCAAATTGTATTTTTAAAGCCCAACTGAGCAATTTGCTGATTTATTAACGTGAATAGAGACAAAATGTACAGCATTAAATAGGCCTGCACTAGAGCTTCAATTCACAGCACTCGAGGCAGAAATTCATTGTCGGTGCTTTTGCACTGTGCGAAAAATGCGAGAGTTTCCGTGCTCAACATGGTGCTGCTTTGTGTGAAATGGTCTGCAGTTACCCTGTTTCCCATGTTGCCGTGGTGCAGGGAATACTGTATAACTTCTTCTCCCTGATCAGACAGATGCTGTCATTTAACGCAATACTGATTAATGGGGTGGGGGTGGGGGGGGTGGGGGTGGTGGCAGCGACCAGAGAAGACTGAGACTTAAATAAAGACAGGGTGAGAATACAAAGCAAGATGTGGTCGTCTGCGAGGACACAGAGGGATTCTTTAAAGTATCGTGGGAACGGGAAACGAATAGCAACGCAAATGGATCTACACACACAGATCTAACCCTTCTCTGTCTGGTCTCTCAGACCACAGATAGCCATTTCCTAAAAATAAAGACTGCAGCGTTTCATCAGACAGCCTGCACCAGGTCGGCCAACTGAAAGATGCCGGAATGTGTTACATAAGTGAAAAAAGTCTCTTGAGGATTTGATTTTCAAATGGTTTAATAAACAACAAATGTCAGGTAAGCCTGACATTAACACCCACCCTCACGGGAAACATCCTTTTAATGAGGTTACTGAGAGTTTCCTCCTTTTCCTGTGCTAACATCTTTGCACTTCACAGATAAAAAAATAAAATAACTTACACTATAAAGTCAGCAAACTTCAACGTCAGGCTTTTCACATAGAGGGGAGGAAAAAAAATTTGTGAAGAGGCTTCATGTGAGTCAAAACTGTTGACACTGTTGTTTCTTTAGTGTCCAGAAGAGGGCAGCACAGCAGCGGTAAAAACAGCAGGCACTCCTTGTAGTCATGGCAATTCTTATCCCAAAGTGTTGAGAGTGAGAAAAGGACATTTCATTACTGAGGCAGCATGAGTGTAAAATGTCCAGTTTCATCACCTTGCCGTGTTGCCTTCATGTCAGTCATCCTTGTCATGGACTCTGAATTAACCATCAGCTCTTTACCGTAAGCAGCTTTACCGCCATCATACACTTTCTCTTTATTTTTAACTAATAACGACTGACATTTACAGCGTGCTGCCAACAGGTTTCAGTTTCACGAGTTCAGAACATCACCCAATCTGTTTTCACTGCTTTAATTGTATGCGGATTAGAGCACGTGCTTATTGTCATTTTCCATGATGACATTATCAAGGCTTACACCTTCATAGTCATTAACTTCATATACGCCCTGACATTCATACAGAACAGGAAGTATGAAGGGTCATGACTGATGGAAAATACCAAGCCACATTTTTCATTAGAAAGAAGAAAAAGAAGAAGAAGACCCATAAATCCTGGGATATTTCCTCGTTGCACCTCTCTGGGATCAATTTCTTATTTTTTGACTTTGTCGAAGTTGGAGGACTGATTGGAAGTGGAACAGCCGCCACTGAATCCGGGGAGGATCATTTGCAGCCAACGATGCATTTGTCACGGAGACATGCATTTTGCAGGGCCAACCCCTCGCCGTGACCCCTTTTGAATCCTCCTAAATTCACCGAAGATGCGACCTTGATCTTTTCCTTTACCTATAATAAATGCGTCGGTGCACCTGTGGGCGGGGCTGCCGCTGCAGAGGCAACACAAAGCAGATCTCTCACTGGAAGGATCAGATGCGTGCTCCACTGCAGACTCATGTCCTGAAACACTCTGCTTCAAAGCACGTGGGTCAGATTAAATTCAAACAGCGCTATCGTTCATGTAGGCACCCTGTGGATTTCTTCTTTTTGTCTTTACACTAAAATATCTTTGTAAAAATAAGTAATAAAGAATAAAATTAAAAAAAACAACAACATTGGCTTTTTGTGTCACCAAGGGAGAGTGAGCAGTGGTGCAGAGATCACTTGCATTTGGCAAGCAGCAGCTATGTACCACGCGTATTACACCAGTGGGTGACTCAGTGGGAGAGCCGAGGCCTGCAAACACTGCCTACGCAGGTGTTTTTCAAAGTGGGGTCAAGGGGCTGCCCAAAGGTGCTGTGGTGGGATTGCTACTTCAATTTTCCTTTTCTCCCTTGCGCTCCACGCAGTGAAACAGAGAGAAAGACATGCAGTGTTTCAGATCACACAGTTTACTAGATTCTCTCACTCCTGAGTGGTTTTGCGCTGAAGAAAATTTGAAAAAGAGAAGAAAAAAGGTCTCAATCTGAGGCCCTGCATGTGGAGATGCTTCAGGATTTGTCCCTTCAGAAGGCGCGTGAACACACATAAATGTATTTTATGGCACAGTGAAGCAGATGATCATTCTCTCCCTCTCTCCAAGGCTTTTTCAATGTGGGTTTGTTGTAAGGAATGTAGAAGTTATGAAACCTTGGAGATTCAGCTCTGGCTGATCTTCCTCCCCCATTATTTCAAAATTACCCCTCCAGACTCCTCATCTCTCCATTTCCTTCTCTTGCATTTCACCTCCTAGAGAGAGAAAGAGAGAACGAGAGAGAGAAACAGAGAGAGAGAGGGGAAAAAAGGGAGACTTGACAGAAACCAACTTGTATCACTGTCACTTTGTAATGGTCGACTAAACGAAAATAGCACCCTAATTAGTCAACCTTTCCATTATGTGTGACACTTACATTTGTGAGCGCTTAGCCCGATTGATCTTTTTAGGTTATTAATTGGCATAACACTGCGAATGACCTCCTCCGGATCAGGTTGGAGGTTGTTGGATTTTTCTTGTTTTGCTGAGGAAAAGCATAATGATTCACTACAGAGCCATGATGAGAACATAAGATTAAGAGAAAGTTCAAACAAATGTCATGGTCTGAGACAGACGGGGAGACAGGCGCGGAGACAAAGGGAGAGAGACATAGCTGCCTGTTGTGGATGTACACAAATAACGCAACCACCCACCCACTCACTCGCCTCCCCTACACAGAAACACACACACACACAGACGCAGAGTCTCCCCCCCAAGCCCCCCATTCAGTCTCTCACACACGTGCACAGAGACATGGGCCCGTGCACGCAAACACACACACACAGCAGGTTAGAAAAGCTGATTTATTGGTTGTAAAATGTTAATATAGCTATCAGCCGTGCTCATGAATTGTTAATTAAGGCCTTGACATGCTCGTCACCTAAAATGTTAATGAGGTGAGATTGCGTCAGGGCCAAGAGGTCTCTGTGAGCTACTGAGCAAAGACAACAGATGAGCCGAATTCACGAGCACCCCCACCGCCACCATCACCCACCTTCCTCCCTCCACGCACACTATAATAGGAAAGGCTGACAGCACCTGAGATGGGTCGTGCCCATTTGGTTACAGAGTAATTAAATTAATGAATAGTAATGTGAGAATTAAATGTTGCAATAGTGAGAGAAAATGATAAATATGATCTATTTTTACCCACCACCAGCCTGTATATGCAGTGACCTGTACTAGTTGACTGACTGGAAGGAGTATTTAGTGTTTATTTACCGGTACTACTTAGGAGAATGTAAAAATGAGATGATCTGTGATAATAGTGAGTGATAATACAGTTTCACCCTACTCTAAAATAGTCCAGAATGAATGCAACTGCTATATGTCACTGTTATAAGGCAATTCCAGCGTCTTCAGCAGTACCTTAACCAGGCTCCATCCTGATTTATCCACTTTAATAATAAAGGACACTTTGATTTCCCCGAGTTGAACTGTAAAATTTAATGTCAAACAACAACAGCAAGGCAGGGGTAAGAACAACGGTGAGAACGGGGCGGCGGTGAGCCAGTCAGTTAATTATTAATTCACTGCATCTGTGTTTGATTAGTTGAAATGCCAGCTATAGGAGAGGCCGGGTTAATCAATGATATTTAAAAATCAGTTTGTCATAAAAATCTGTTGTGTCAAAGTGAAACGTGAAAGCTTTACTGACAGAGTCCTGTCAAATTTCAGCTGCGCTTTAAAAAACAAAACACAACACGGTTAAAGCAGTTCTTGACTAAATCTTTTGCTCTGCTATAACAAGCAGAATTAAACTTGCAAGTTTGTTTAGACACTACTTGAGTCCCACTGCAAATGAGACTTGGCCTGCCTCTGAATTAAATAAACGCTAATTGTATACACATGGATTGATTACTAATTGGGCCTGCAGTGGACAGACTCTCAGGGGACAAAAGTCACAGGAGGCCTCCTTGGCCAGAGTCTTTGTATAGTGTAGAGTGACAGTCAGCTTGTTTTGTTGCAAAGGCAGATCAAACAGCTACACGGAATATCAAAGACTGAAAAAAACAGATACAGCTCCACTACACAGAGACACAGAACGACTTTATGTCTCTTTGAGTCTTTCTGTATGAGTTTGGGGGTGTGCTTTCATGTCTGCGCCAAGGGGCCAGTCTCATAATATAGCTACGTGTATGGCCTACAGTATAGCCGATTAATATTTACAATATGCTTGTTTTTGTTTTTGAATTTAGGAATAGAAGAAAGAAAAAAATCATGTTTCTTCTTAGAAAAAGAAAGCAAAGTAGTAAAATATTAAATCCCTAATTCATTTTTGTACTCAAATGACAAAAAGGTGTACCTAATAAAGTGGCTGGTGAGTGTATTTCTTAAACACACTGTCTGTCTGCTCTTGTTAGCAAACTCAGGCCTATCATTTATGAACACTCACCTCTGGTTTGCCTAAGGTAACCTGTTAAAAGTTCATTCATGATGCTTAGGGAGGGCTCTGTGGAAGAGCGAGCATGTGGAATAACATCAGAGCAGAGATTTCCTGTGTTGCTGATCCTCTTTCAAAAGGGCAGACTCCAAGTTTTTGCTGTTTATACAACAAGTTAGTGAATAGAGACATGAGCTTGGTCTTTAGCTCATCCTAAAGGTTTTATATGTGTTAGTGGCTAATTATTGCCTCTCAACTATTAGCTTATTCTGAAGACCTAATTTGGATTGTCTGAGCTCATTTTTCTTTTAGTTGTTGCTTGACTCTGACAAGGTTTATTCCTGTGGTGAAATCCAGACTCAGTTGCCAGTTTATTAAGCACGACTTGTTAAAATAAGAGCAGTCGTATCCAGCACTTTTGCAATAAGTGATGGCTTCACAAAGACATTTCAGAGTCCTTTTTGCTATTACACATCTCTTCATTTAAATGGTTGACAAAATATTAGAAGTTGCACACTGTAATACTCTACAGCACAGGTGTCAAACTCCAGGCCTCGAGGGCCGGTGTCCTGCAGGTTTTAGGCTACGTCCACACGTACACGGGTATTTTTGAAAACGGAGATTTTCCGTTTTCGTTTTAAAAAATAATCCCGTCCACGCGTAAACGCAGAAATGAAGGAAAACGCTGCTAGGAACATGCCAAAACAACAGGTGGCGATATAGTCCTAACCGTGTAGAAATGTTGGCCAATCAGAAGTCTAGAAGCCTCGGTGGGAAATAGTAAACAAAGATGGGGCATAGAAGCAGAACCGAGTCGTATGTGTGGAGGGACAGTAACTGTGTGTGTATATGTAACCATTTAAACACTGCAGAGAGTACAATTAACAGTAACAGTATTGTAGAAATTCATTTCACCTAAACAATAACGTGGCGCACAGTGTGACGTCAAAAAAGGCGCACACCTATGACGCTGCGTTTTCTCCATTTTCCTCGTCCACACGTAAATGCAAAAACGGAGTTTTTGAAAATATCCACCCTGGCAGGCGTTTTTAGAAATCTCCGTTTTCAGTGACCAAAAACGCCGTTTACGTGTGGACGAAAGGTGCAAACGCATAGAAAAATCTGCGTTTTCAAAAATACCCGTGTACGTGTGGACGTAGCCTTAGATCTCACCCTTGGTCAACACACCTGAATCACATCATTAGTTCATTACCAGACCTCTGGAGAACTTCAAGACATGCTGAGGAGGTCATTTAGCAATTTGTATCAGCTGTGTTGGATCAAGGACACATCTAAAACCTGCAGGACACCGGCCCTCGAGGCCTGGAGTTCGACACCTGTGCTCTACAGCATATCTCTAAGACAGTTTTAAGATATGAAATTGGCTTCATTGTTGTAATAGATGTTAGTTACTAGCTGGCAGCTTAATGCAGACACTCGTGTGAATATCCTTCATGAAAAAATAGCTGTTGTTGTTTTTAGGGTGTTTTTGTCTCCTTTGCTTTCTTCATCTTTAAGTGTATTGTGAGTATACGGTTATACCAACTTTTGTCATTTTCAAGATGAACTATGACAATCACATTTTTCTTTGCATACACTTGACATTTAGTTTGACAATGAAGGAATTTTTTTCCACTCAGTAATGGGATTACGGTGGCTGCTTGCTGCTTTGTGTCCCAGTTACATCTAAACCTCCAAGCCTCTTGTTCACTCAGCCTCACTCATCTGGCCCTTATCTAGTACTTATGGTCAGCTTTTGCTAATCACAGGTGCATACCAAGAGACTGCAAGCTCAGTGTCATAAATTTGTTAAAAAATTGCTCCTGTAGCTCACACGTCTCTGTCTGCTGATTTCTAGGTTTCAATTTATCCAGCTCGGCTCGGTATATTGCTTTGCAGTAGCTAAAGGTGCTTTATTGGAGAATGGCCATGCGATGCCTGACGAATGAAACACCTGGATAAAAGGTGAGAAGATGATACTCAAAGCTCCAAGTAAAATGTATTTTTGATTAGACACTGTTAACGTAGACAATCATCAGACTTTGTCATGACATCACAAAACAGCAGAATTAATAAAATAATAACAGTATTTTATATGTGTAATAAAGTACTGTATATGAGTGCTTTATAAGAAAAAAAATAACAGCTGTTCAGTCCTCTGGGAGAGCTATGCAAATCTATCTATGAAAGGAAAATTGTTGCTGTTGTAATTAGTTTTTAAAAAAACATTTATTTATTTTGTTCCAGCACATGTAGAAGTTTTTTGGTGTTCATTAAATACTACTCACACTGTGGTCTGAGATGCGTAGTAGTGTCCCCCACACTCCTGTGTTAAACTAGGACAAGGTGAATTTCACACACTGCCTGGCATTAAGCTTTGACTATAATGTGACTTTGGGCAGGGTTGGTAATCTCTAGTGTCATCACTGAACTGCACTAAGCTCGTGGTGGAAGGATGAGTTGAGAGCCTGGAGGTGAAACACCAGCTCGGAGTCTGTTTCTTTTCACATAAGTCTTTTTTATTTGGTTTTGTGATCAAAGTACATTTTGGCCTTTCAAGACTAACTGTTTTAGTTAAACTGTTTAGATCAGTTTTCTTTCAGCTAAGGTCATACAATACAGAGTAACCAGAGAAAAATTATTAAATCACTTTCCCACTTCTTCCTGATATACTCACATACAATTTTTTCAAGGTAGGGAGGTAACTTGCTCCTGTTTGTGGCAAGTTCTTCAACCCACCACAGCCTATACCCATATGTGGGTACAGGCTGTCTCATTTGCTCCAGTCTTTTCATGTAATTGCAGACTGACTCAATGATGCTGTGATCAGGCATCTCTGGGTCTCACACCATTTGCTGTAGGACTCCTCCTGACTCTGTTTGTGGGGCTGCTGTCCTATACTGCTGAATGAATTTGACTGACAACTTCTCCCTGAGGGATGTAAAGTGAATAATGAATAATTCTGCCATAATATTACTGTCTGTGCTTGTAATTGATTTGGACCATATCACGCAGGAGTGCTATACACATGGACATTGTATAATGAATACCAGCACAATATATTCAGACTTTAATATTGCCTCGCTTTAAGATGGTCATTGTTAACCAACACCTTTATTTTTTTTTCTTTTTCTTTTTCATTGATTTGTTGCTTATTTGTTGCATGACCCAATTTTTTCTAGGCTTTAGCTGTCAGACAGATGGCCTCACATTTGACTCTCAAATATTTTGATAATGCAGAGGAGTCTGAAGTCGACTCTTGCAGGGCAAGCCTAGATTCAAACCCAAATCACCCCTTCATCATTATGTTTGGCAGTTTGGCAGTCAGATCATGCAATGCTCAGAGAAACTGAAAAAAGCCCAGGAGAACAGCACCATGTCATAGGGAATTTACTTGGATATCCACTCCTAGGAAGATTGGCAACTGTTGTGAATGTTTATGACTTGTGAATAATGTTTCAGAGTGTAGAATAATGGAGCTCGGATTGTTTCAAAATGGCTCTTCACTGACTGATGGACAGCAACAATTACTTTTCTAAGAGCCTTGGATTCCTTGGCATTGTATTAACACACACCTGAAAGCTGCAAACCACCAACGGCCAAAGCCTCTGCTTTTACAGTGGTCCTCACACTTGCTGTTGATCAATTAATCAAGTGCAACTGATTAGCATCATCATCGTATGCACTCGATGGTGGTGATTACCCTCTTAATTCCCACACAGCAATAAGTGTGTAGTTACTTTTCACAGGATTGCGCTGTATTCTGTTTTCCATTAACTAACTTTGGGGGTCCTTTCTTGTAAAGCTTACTTATGTATTGTGTGTTTTATGTTTAGAACAAATACCACACAGAGACACTTGTCTTTTTGACATCTCTCAAACTTGTCAAGGAGTTTTAATGAATGAGAGAAGTCTATCTCGGCCTTTTACCTTTCATCCTTTTAGATGTTTTCTTTGCATTTCATACATTAAAACATATTAGTAGATGAAATTAAATTAATACAGGGTTTTCTTTTTTTACACTCCTGTTTCCCTTTTTGGGAAAATTCAAACAAAAATATAATATATATATATATATATAATAAATAATAATAAATATATATATAACACTAATATACATAATATATATATAATACTAGAGGTATGAAGGAAGGTTAAAACTTGATTTTGTTGATCATAGTAAAAAATACTACAGTGGTCTAACTGGGCTATTACTCACAAACCTGTACTGAAGTCCAGGATTCAGTAACTATATTAGACAAATGCACAGGAGGTTACTGTAGCAGCTTTGATTGTAAAAACTTTACCATAGGGCTGAACTTCACATAAGGAAGAAAAAGCAGTCAGTTCAAGTGAAGCCAACTAGTTTTCTTTATCTGAGTTGATGAAGTTCATCTTTTCACACAGAGAAATTTGTCTTTCTGACATCTCTTAAGCTTCTCAAGGAGTTTGAATCAAAGCGAAAAGTCTATCTCCGTCTTTTACCTTTCATCCTTTTAAATGTTTTCATTTCGTGTTTTAAATTTTTTTATCTTTCTATTCACTGTTTTGTCAGGCAGACACACGCTCCATCTTAATGTCACTTATTCAAGGACTGGACTGAATCAGATCTAAGTGATGTAACCCTATTTAAGAGTTTGTCCTTTTGTTATTCAGAGGGAACAAACACTTCTCCATCTGTGCTTTGTGCAAACGTGTGAGAAAAGAAGTAACCCTGAGCTTTGGCTTGAATGCTGCAGTATTTCTTGAAAAAGGCATACAATACAGGCTTCCAAAAAATCTGACGCATTTTCTTAAGTTTGGTTGCACCTCAGACTTCAAGCAGAGCGTGACTCTTTTTGGTGCAGACACCCCAGTTTGGACATGAAGTTTGAGGTTGACTGAGAGAGTTAACAAATGATGCTTTATTTGATTTACAGATAGATGCTTGTCAGTCTTTCTAATGACTTAAGTAGAGTATTGATCTTATGCTGCGCTATGACTCAGAGTAAATGTTTGTGCTGTAAATAGGAGAGATGGAAGTGATGATGTCAGAATGGTCCCGTAATGCTATGACCCACTTTGCGTATCACCACTCCTTTTACCGTACATATTCCATCAGTGTCCCTACTCTTCCTCCCCTGCAGCACATCCCCCGTTGTGTGCAGTGTCTCACTCTGTGCCAAAGCACCCAGCAGAGATTTACACAAAAGTAGTCATCTTTTTCAAAAAGATGACTACTTTTCAGCTAGACCCAGAGAGAAGAGAAGAGGAGGAAAGAAAATGCAGATAACCAGTGGTCTCTGATCCATATTGGTGTGAATGTAATTGATTTCCCGCTGTGAGGAATCTGTCAGAATCACAGAACAAACGCTGGCTGAATAGTTGAAAGGGCAGAGAAAATCTGGGCTTTATCGCAAAGCTCTGTTTGCATATCCTTGTCAAACTCACAAGCAAAGTATATCACACATGGCCTTTGGGTAGACATCTTAGCGTCATTACATCGCTCTCTGATAAAGCTGTATGCAAATTATGCTTATTTAAGGTCTATTTTTATAGGAACAGATGGGTCTTAAAAATATATATAAAAATATAGAGCTCAGTAGGAAAACACGCATGGAGCAATAAAAACACTGCTACAATAAAAATACTGAATAAGAAAAACAAATCAGAGACGTTCTGCCTTTGCACCGTTTCTCCATGTTTCCAGGAAATTGTGACAGCCTCACACTTTGAATCTTACACTGACAACAAATCTCCTCATCTCCCACCTACTGTGCATTTCTATATTACCAAAGTAACAACCAGAGCAATTCAAACATAGCATTCTTAAACAGTATTACAAGCTCACAGAAGTCAAAGTTAAGATGCAGGATGTGCTGGTTTGCCTTGTGTGTTTACTGAAGGTTTGCAGTATATTTTGCACACCCTGAGACCCTTTCATGTTTTCCATATTTTATTTTTCAGACTAATTTAGAAATGGGTTATGTTTGCTTCTAGCAAGTCTGCAGGAAATACTCAAACTAACCAGAAATAATTTAAAAGGCAGACACTCATCAGCAATCATAGATTGGAAAGCCAGAGTCTTCGCTTTGCCCTGACCACCGCTCAGTTCACAAGGTATTAAACCCCTACACACCTCCTGTGGGCTCTCGACTCACAGGTGGGTGAGCCTATTGCTTGTCGGTCTGTATCTGGCCGGGCTTCGTGGACTAAGCCCTGGCAACCAGGCACTCTCCCTAAAGCCTTGGTCCATGGTCGGAGTCCTGGTAACCCTGATGGAGCTAGCTGATGTTTTTTGGACATCTGACCAGGATGTCTCCTGGGTGCCTCCTAAATTAGGTGTTTCAGGTATGCCCTAGAGCTGGAAAGAGTCTCTGGTTCCCCTCACTTAGACTGTCACCCCCACGACCCAGGCCAGGTAAGACATTTGTTTGTATAAGGTCTCACAGGTGATCGTGATGCTTGTCAGAATGAAAATCACTGTTTTGAGAGAAATGTTTGGAGATCTGCAAGAAAGAAATATTTAAAGGTTTAGCTCTGAGAAAACATAAACTGTTATTTCAATCCTTGGAACTACCCATCATATTTTAAGCAGCTCAGGCAACCTGGTGAAGAAGTGATTTAATCAATAAATCATGCCATGGCACCTATGCGTTAAGGTTCCTAAACCCATTGCTCAAAGGAAACCAAAACATGGGCTGCATTGCTGCATCTTAATAAAGCTTTAAACAATTACTTATGAAGATAAAACACTAATAAGTGAGATGGGAACCTAGCCAAAAACAAACCAACAAGTTCAGTTTTATTTATGTGGCGCCAAATCACAACAACAGTCAGCTCAAGGTGCTTTATATCGTAAAGCAAAGACCCTACAATAATATAAAAGAAAACACTATCAGACCACCTGCCATGAGTAAGTACTTGGTGACAGCAGGAAGGAAAAACTCCCTTTTAACAGGAAGAAAGCTCCAGCAGAACCAGGCTCAGGGAGGGGCAGACATCTGCTGCGACTGGTTAGTCGCGTGAGGGGAGGAAGACCCGTCAAAAGATACAATGTGTCTTTAGATTTAGGCTGCCCTCCTAAACTAAATTAAATTAATGCAACCGTGGCTGAAAACAGGAGTGCCAGTAACTCAATTAAGTGACAAAAGCAACTAAATTGAAGACTGGTGACAAAACAAGAACACTTCTCCTTCTTGGGCTTTATTTGTATGCAGCTGAGCTTCTACAACCAGTTAGCACAAGGGATTTCCCAGAGTGAGGATGGAGAGAAGTGTAATAAGAATAAAAATATATAAATAATTGGATGCTTCTGTGTGCCAGTGCACCAAGACTCATTGAACACTATACAACTCAGGAACAGGGTTGCTGAGTTTACATTTAAACAAGACAATGACCTGGATGCACAGCAGTAGCTTCAGAAAAAGTTGGAAACGTCTTAGAGTGTTCCAGGTACCAGAGCCCAGCAGAGGATCTCTAAAGGGCTTCGAAACTGCCTGAGCTCTGATGCTTCCCGTGCAGCATGGTTGACCTTTAGAAGTTCTCCAAGAACAATGGGAGAAACTTCCAAAATGAAACCATTTCCAGGAAGATGTGAAGCTGGCATTGCAGCCAAAACCTCTTTTTAAAAACAAACAATTACCAAGAGAAGGATCTCAATACTTCTTTGGTTGGGATATTTCCATTCAAACATAAAATGTGGAAAACTTGAAAAGATCTGGAAGCTTCCCAAATAGTTTTAGAACTACAATAAAGCATGACTGCTTCACTTTAACTCAGAACTAGCACATTTTGTCAGGTAGGTAAGCTACCCCTAATATTTGATAAAAGAGGCCTGATTTTGTCTAAGATAGATAAATCTGTCCTGTAATTCAAAAAGGCATAAAGAAAAGCACTGGTTAGCCTGTAAGTTATCCTTAGAGTTTATCTATATGCATTAAGGTAGAGTAACTTCCCCATGAACCTGATTTTTATGGTTTTCATTTTGCCTGACTCGGGCAGGCATTTGAAAAGAGTTTTGTTGAAATTATTATTGTTTTGAAACCTCTGGGAAGCTGGAGGCTCACTCTGGTTGGCACCACACACAGTGTTTTTCCAGAGTTCTCTACATCAGAGGTGGCAAGTGCAAATGAGCATGAACTCATAAATCAAAGCGCCAGAGTTATGACTAAGTCCAGGCAGAAAATGCTTGAATTTTGCTTAACTGTTAGGTGTTGTCATGAATTCAGAATCCCTCACCTATTATTGTTGTTGTTGTTGTTATTTTGCAGAGACGCGCCTCAGCCGGGTTGCCATAAACTCTATAGAGTGCAGGCGCTGTTGGCAGTAAAGGCTAATCTTCAACACTGGAGACAGTGATTAGAGAGAGGGAATCAATAATACATGGTAAGGGATGGCTAATGTACCACAGGGACTAACAGATAGTGACGTGTCTGATACCCAGCCCGCTGTCTCATATCCGCTGGTTTTCGACACAGCCAAAGCAAGCACACGATGTATGAAAATCAACAGGGGAAATAAAAGCTGGGGAAGAGAAAGGTTAGACAAATAGATATAAAAGAGCTTTAAAGTGCAGAGAAAGCTGCTGTAGGAGTGAAGCAAAATATAAGTGAAAATGAAATTTAAACGCCTATATTTAAATTAATTTTCCGCAGTTTATCAAATAACATTATTGAAAAGACTCTTTTTTTTTTTTTTATCAGCAGCAGACTAAGAAACACAAGAGAAATACCAGACACAACAAACTTATTAGAAAATCTTGCATTTGAAAGATTGCCCTCCCTCCTCACACTGACATGATGTTTCAAAAATCAATATGGGGCTGTGAAACAGGCCAAAATGAAATAAGTGTGCAAGCTATCCGGGAAATAAGATTGGCAGACAGACAGAAGCATGCCACCAGTCTCTGGGGACGGATGCTCGCCAAGCGGTCTCTCGTTCAGAGGGATTGGGGTTAATGTCTCCTCTGCATTAGCACGCTAGCTCCACATCGGCCATCTGACCTCAGATCCAGAAATACTAGATGACCCCCCCCCCACACACACACACACACACAAACTGAAAGATGAACAATACAACTATGAGAGAATAATGATCTAATTAATGAGTGATTGGAACAACTGTGTGCGGTATACTGCTGCCCCCACCTCTCTCCCTTTTCATTACGCCCCCACTTCTCTGTCTCATTTCCAGCACTGCTCATCATTAGGCCGCAAACACAAATACACAGAGTTCATAGTTCCAAACAAAGACACTGGTCCACACACAAGGGGCTGATGTCCTGAAACGGCTTCTGTCACAATAAAAGCTCATTACCGAATTGACACTCCAAAAGCAGACTCGTGCGGCACGACGCGACAGGTAGCTCGTTATTGCTTGACTTTCTCTTTGCGGCTTGAACCCCTCCATCGGCAGTTAGCTCCCCCCTTTTACCATAACTCCTTTTCATGCCAGATATATGACAGAGCAATGGCTATTCAAGCAGATATATATTTTATTTCTCATATTTTGCATACCTAAACCCAGCATTCGGCTGTGGAATGTGAAATCTCGTTGAGGAGGACTGGAGGCAGCAGCTCTGTATGTTGAGTTAACAGTAAAAGCGTTGCCACGGAGACTCAGGTGAAGTTACTGAAATGTTTTGGCTCCTAACCTTGACTCTGACAACGCTAATGTGCAGCTCAAGAGGCATGAAAAGATGATTGTTGTGTTCAGGGGTCTCTTATTCAGTGAGTTCACGCTATTCAAACGCTCAATGCCACCAAGAGGGGAGGGAGTTTAAAAGACCTGTGCTATAATATAGTATATAACATAGAACAAAGAGAAAGGCACTACATCATAAAGGTTTAAACTGCTTTATTGTTGAGCAGCTAACATTTTTTTTTCATTAAGTGGAACATGGCCATCACTTTTACCTGAAGCCCAAAGTTTTGCAGACTGACTGAAAATCCAAAACTTTAACTTTAACCTCTAATTTTACAAAACTGAAAACAGGAGCAAATCTTTACTCTGTAGCAGCTGTTGTTTAGCACTAGTGTTAAATACTAGCACAAGTTTTCATTTTCTCCCAGGTGGATTACTTGATATAAACATGAATTGAACGGAACCAAACAGCGTAGCTTATATATGCGATCAGTGATTTATCACCCTTATTCTCTTAATTGTTGAAAAAAAGTGTCTTTTATATTTATCTCTCTCTCTCATATATATATATATATGAATATATATATATATATATATATATATATATATATATATATATATATATATATATATATATATATATATATATATATATATATATATATACTACATTCTTTATAATATTATTAAAGCTCATTGCTGAAGCTATTTAAAGCAAAAATGTCAGGAAATCATTGTTTTCATTAGCAGCTAGGCTGTTCATAATCCTTCCAGTTGATTGATCATGTATTCTGGCAGTCAGTGGCAAAAACTGTCCATCAATATTGATCAGAGTGAGTGTTTTTTGTTTTTGACTGCTTCTAAATGTTTGACCAACATTTAGAACCTAGTACATAGATTGAATTTCCTTTGCTTAAACACTTTAGTGTAATTAGTCATTTATTCTCTGTCCATCAGTTCGAAGATTAATGAACCATCTACGTCAGTCAATTTCAGTTTTTAACAATGCAATACTGTTGGTGTCCCATTCATCATTTAAACATTAGCCCCAAATTAGATATACCTGGAAACTCGTTTTTGTACTGAATCTTAATTTATCCCAGACTAGTTGGTACAGGACATTTGAATCTCTATGAAACCTCCTCTGTTACACCATATATATATACGTTATATAATTTGTAACATTTTGCTAAAACAGTTTGGTAGTGCACCAGTTGTTGTCAGCTAGAAAGACTAGCCTTTAAAGCTGAGACACTGTGATTCTTTTTTTCTTTTCTTTTCTTTTTTCTGTGTATACTGAAAGATAATGGTTAATTTAAGTAAATCGTGATTTTGTTTTAAAGGTCATATATTGGTTTTTGTAGTTTGGTGCTTGAAAACACACATGCCTGAGTCATATAATGGGACATTATTGACATTATCATTATTTATGGAAGCATGACAGCATTTAGTTCTGTTATAATGAGAATGTTCGCACAGAAAGGAATAGTGTAATGCTACCAAATGCAAAAAAAAAAAAAAAAAAAAAAAAAAATCAACTCTAATTAAAGTCTTGCAAATGGAGATCATAATAAAGAAAGAGTGAAATAGAGACCGAGTAACAGAAAAAGAGTTAATGAGAAATAACTGGATTTGGTTTTTTGCATGTTAGGTTAACATGCAAAAAACATACAAACATGTGATTCTAAAATGTCCATAGGTGCAAATGGTTGCTTTGTCTGTGTGTTAGCTCTGCCATAGACTGGCGACATGTCCAGTGTATACCCCACCTCTTGCCCTATGACAGCTGGGATTGGCTCCTTTTCTCCCCTTTTCCTTTCCTTTTTTCCTTTCCTTTCCTTTTTTTTATTTTTTAGAGAATCCTCCAACATTTCAAAGTTTTGGCAAGTCTTTCCTTTTCTTCAACCCTGGCCACCACAGCTGAATATGTTTTTAGGAGATTGCATATTTTAGATGTGATGGGTTCTCAAGTTAGATATTTGGCATGTTGGTATTTCTGGTTTCTTTTTCTTTCTTTTTTTTTGTATTAGTGACAACTTGTCAAGAAGCAAGCCTGACACAGTCTGAACATAACACTCTTAAACCTAAAGTGATTACAGCTCGTGAGTAACACCATAGGAAGCATGTCAGGTTGTCACACACCGGCTGACTGGCACCTCGTCAAATGCTCATTCACCCTCCCTTCACCGTGTGCCCTCTGTGCTGCCTACCATGATTCATCTCCCACGGGAAGGTGGCTTAACTGCAAAGAGACATTTGTATCCGAGAGGACTCCTCCTGAAGGGCCTCTGCTTAGCCCGTGATGACATTTTCATTTGACCCACAGGCAACATTCCTGTAATGAGAATCCATCAGAAAGCAATCTCCTAAAATAGAAAGGGGTTTCAATTCGAGGACGCTTATATTGATATGCAAAATATGTTAAAAAAGCCTTTCAGTTAGATGAGTTAGATACATGAGAAGCCAATGGAAGCCATGTGAAGATGCGCAGGATTGGTTTGTTCAGTGTTTAGCAGAATAAAATTATGCTAATGGGTATGGACTTAGAGAGGAACTCTTGAAAATGAGAAAAAACATTAATCTGACATTCAGGTTTATTGAAAACGTGTATGAAATAGATTTCACTCCCCAAGTGTGTTTCAGAACTGGTTATATATGTGTCTAAATATTGGTGCATAAAAAGCCCCAGTGCAGCTTCAGCTCCATAAACCTGTTTAGGGTAAAGAAGTGTTCGTAGAAGAAATCTCTTGGTATAAGAGCTATTTTGCAACTGTGATTCAACTGAGATGAGATTTTTTTAAAATGTTTTTATTATGTATAAACACAGGTTTTCAAATATAAGAAGAACACGTTATCTGTACCGCCTTGTCAGACTGGGTAAAGAAAGAGTCTGAAAGGGCTGACCTGAAAACTCTCCAAAAGTACGTTAAGTTTGAGACTATCAGTTCTGCCAAAGTTTTTTTTGCTTATCAACTTCTGCTCAGGTGATGTTGTTGTATTGTTCCTCACCGGCTCACTTGTATAGACAGATAGATGGATAACATCAAAGTTGAAATATAGAATTAGAGAATTTTTTTATGTCATTTATTTATTTGTACCTTTCTAAATTGTATTTTAGAAAGGCACAAATTCCCCTCACCCCCGGCCAGTCGTGGCAGATTGCTGCCCCTCCCTGAGCGTGGGTTTGCTGGAGGTTTTCACCTGTTAAAAGGGAGGTTTTACCTTCCCACTGTTGCCAAAGTGTGTGGTCATAGGGGGTCAAGTGCCTTGAGGCAATGGTTGTTGTGATTTGGCACTTTATAAATAAAATTGAAGTGATTTGAACTGATTTTAAATTTTATAGCATATTTCATTCTTAGTAGTTAATCTTGGATAATATTGCTTAATTTAATTCTGTCTCATACTACCTCCTTTTTTGGAATGATAATAAATCTCATCAAACTTGCATCTTGACTGAGATATTGTTATTGTACAAAAACATAGTCAGAAGTTTGGGGATTTGATCCCTGCCTCCCTGTAGTCAAAGAGTCCTTGTGTAAGACACTGGACTCTAAATTGGCCATGATGCATCCCTTGCAGTGAGTGTATTGCATTTTTATTGAGTGTGTGTCTGTCTCTGTGTGAATGGATGAATGTAGCTTGTTGTAAAAAGTATGTTGGGTGTTCAGTTTACTAATGCAGTTCACCAATCCAATCCAAAATTCATAAATTAAAAGAAAATTTAAATGGATTTTCTAAAAATTCTATTTTAGAAATATTTTTCATTTGTCAGATCTGGCTGAGCAGAATTACCCTGCAGGATTCTTAATAAACTACCGCAGGTATACCCCTGCACTAGAGTAAAAGACAATAATTAGTGCACACTGTGTTTTATGTCTGCATCTTAAAGCATAAATAGTTTGTGTTAAAAATGTCTTAAAAAATGTTTTTGCACAAATCTTCCAGCAGTTGATGTACCATCTTGGCTTGTTAAACCCAAATCTCTTTTCCCCTAAATGTGTTAGGTGTTTCTTGTTAGAAGTTCGAATGTTTTGACCTCAGGTCTTTGCCCCAGTAAGGCAGTTTTTGAAAACAGCAGCCAAAACCTCTGTAGTACTACCTTGATCAGTTCACATTTTATGTCTGTGTAGACACCATCAGATGAAACTACAACACGAGGCAAAGATGCAGCTTTTTTTTTCTCACAAAGCAGAAAAACTTCAGATTTTTCCTTGTTTTCCTAAGCTTTTCTGAAAATTTAGCTTTGATACTCTGCTTAATGCCAGATATTTTATAGACAAATTCTATTTATAAATTAATAAATAAAGACAATAAACAGCAATGAATATATCAGTCCATTAGTTGATTCAAATGCCACAGTTGTTTTTAAAAAAAATATATAATTATTTAGCTAATACCTAGCTGATAGCCGGTCAGTTGTGAATCCAAAAATCATAGATTATTAATATATGCATGAACCACTCATTCAGTTTTGTGGACGGTGATTACTGAAATCAGCTGAATGATTATTCTCCTCCATTCAGCACAAAAGGCAGCAGTTAGTTCAAAGCACATCAGGTGGTTGTACTACCATTAAAAACTACTCAGGCAGAAATCATACTCCATTTTAAGTACTGTGAAGCAAACAATCAGTTACAGTGTGAGTAAAAAAGAATAGGATAAAGGAAAAAAAAACGTGCAATGGTAATTTTCATTTAATTTTCCTCCATGGGTGGAACAAGATGAAAACATTACATGCTCTACTGTCATCGGAAGGTTTCATTTTCTCCTGAGCCGCGAATGAAATCTACCTTATTGCTGCCTCCCTCCTCCCCCACACCCAGCGTAATGAGAGAATATTTCCCCAGAGTGTGAAAGCAGATCCAAGCTGTACTTTTAGAAACTTTATTAAAGCAACCTAGCCAATTACTTTTGTGTTTGCCTTCCTTCTGATGAGTGACGATCCATTCAATAAGGCTGGTAAATGTTAATGTAGAATAAATTTTCTGCTGACTTCTCTTAGTGATCAGTGATGTCTTTTTGCCATGCTGACAGTGCTGCCAACAATAGTTTCATATCTTCCGACAGACTTGGTTTAACTGTATAGACTGTAAAGATGTGAATGGCAAAGTATTGGAGCAACTATGACAACAACACCTCTGACTGAGAGGGATTGTATTTTAATATAAAAGTCTGGCAAGTTTCCAGCTGGCAAGACTCCAGCTGGGGCAAAATCTGTTATTGAATTGGCTGTTTAGCTTGTGATCAAACACTTGGGTGGGAAATTGCTTTCCTCAGCTGACATTTATCTATTAATTTTTACAGTGAAAAGGGTAAAAATGGTAAGAAAAACAACCACCTGCAAGCTGATAGATGTGTTGTGACCTGCTATTGCCAAGAAATTCAATATTCAATATAAACCCAAAATGATGCTACTTGTAAAGAAAGTGTCATTGGAAACTGGAGAAAAATGACAATTAGTCCTATAATCTTAGCATTTTTCTAACAGATCTATAATTCTTAGTAAAACAAACAGTAATAACACACAAGATCAAATCGGATATGTTTAGTGTTATGACGTATTTATCCCCAGGTGCATCCAGATTGAGCAGGATTTCACCAAATACAGTTATGTGTGAACAAATGCAAATAATAACAGATTGTAAATATTCAAATTCTGCATTTAAAATATAGTTTTTAAACATTAGAGCAATAAATTTCACTCTTATCTCCACCAAGGATGTGCTGTACCACAAATTCATTATAAGCATAATTAGATTTATCCAAACCATCTGAAAATTCTTCCAGATTTTGTGATTACAAATTTTGTGATGCATAGACTTTTCCGCCCTCCAGGCATAGATGCATTAGAAGATCACCCTGAGTAATGGCTGTGCTAATGCATTACTCCAGTGTACACCAAAGTCAAATTCATTGTCTGCACGGAAGGCAACAGTAAGTCAAAGAACCACCTGTTACAGCCAACGTATGCAGCAGAGCATCTCTGAGTGCACAACACGTTTAATTGGGAAGCAGATGGGCTACAGCAGCAGAATATTACACCGAGTTCAACTTCTGTTAGCTAAGGACAGAAAACTGAGGCTACAGTTAAAATGGGAACAGCAAAATTGGACAGCAGAAGATTGGAAAAATGTTGCTTGGATTTATGAGTCAATTTCAACTGCAACATTCAGATGGATCAGAATTTGGTAGTGTAATGTTGGGGATACACTTTGGGTCCCTTAGTATCAATTGAGCATTGTTTACATTTAATTTTATTTCCAGTGATTCTGATAAACACTTGGGATACTTACATATTGTCTGTACTTAAACATCAATCATACCTCCTGCTACCTGTCTGTCTATCTATCTATCTGGACTGGACTGAAAGACAGTACAGATTCAATAATTATGGCAGCACAGGAACAAGCTCTGAGCACAAGATCCATAGAGGCTGGGGTCTATCACACCAGATGCAGGCTGTGTAAAGATGCCCCTGAGACAATCCAGCACATAACAGCAGGTTGCAAGCAGGCAGGGCATACATGGAACGTATGCCCTGCCTGCTAGAATCTTAACCATAACCAAATGGCCGGCATAGTATACAGAAACATCTGTTGAGTATGGCCTGGAAGTCCCGGGGTCAAAATGGGAGATGCGCCCTAGGGTGGTGGAGAATGTAACAGTGGTCCCAGTGGTAATCGGAGCACTAGGTGCAGTGACTCCCAAGCTAGGCGAGTGGCTCCAGCAGATCTCAGGAACAACATCAATCCAATGAAGCACCTTTAGAGATCAGCATTTAGTTCATCTTTATGTTACAGAATAAAGAGAAATGAAACAAAAAATATGCTAAGCAACACATTAATACAGACATCAAAAAATAACTAAAAATGATGTTGGGTACAAACTGCATCATGCAAAGCTGGCAGGCCTGTCTCAAACACACCCAGTCATTGGAGAGCAGAGTGGGGCTGGATCCTGAAGAATAGTATAATTGTTCCCAGTGAATATCACATAGGATTTTTGCTTAAAATACCCATCCCAGTATTGTATCCTGAAGTTTACGCAGTCGTTCTTTTGTTATCACAAGATGTGGAGTCATGATTTTCTTTAAGGGAGCAGTGGTTTTTGTTATGGGGTGCTTTCTTTTTTTCAGATAGTGTCAAAAGTAATTTTTAGTACCGAATGTGTCAAAGACTAAGGCCGTGCACACCAAGATTAAATTTTCTCACACCTATCCTGACAGTGATAGATGTCCAAAATATAGAAATAATGGTATGTGGGAATCATGCTAGACAATAACCTGAGATCTGAGTGTAATATTGATAAGGTTTTTGAAAAAAGTCAGCGGTGTCTCTTACAGTTTGTCTCAGAAAACTCTCCAAGTTCCTGTTTGATCAGACCCTCCTGACAATGTTTTATCAATCTTTTATTGAGTCTGTTCTCGCTTTCACCTTTATCTGCTGGCATTAGTATCTCAAGGTCAAACACAAATGTACTCAATGAAGCGGTCGATATCTGCAGCAAAACAATTGGTTCAACAGAAGAATCCCTGCAGGATCTTTACAACAAACAGTTATATATGAAAGCAATATCCATCCAGATTGTTCCCATTCTTTACAACCGCTACCCTCCAAAGAGTTCCACTAACTAAAACCAATATGTTCAGTCATTTCTTCCTAGTTTCATGCCATCTCTTTCCTAAATAAATAGTTGTTAAGTTTTAAAATGTAACAAATCTGTTTTCTATATTTTTAAGGATGCTACTTGGTTTCTACTTTTTCATCTAAACTTTTGTATTTCTTTTCCTTTTTGTAGTCTTTGTGATTTCCATGTCTCAGCATCCCACTGCAGCAAAAAACAACTGCCTCAAAAGACAAATCAAGTAATGAAGCAGAACTTCCACAAACACTATTTTTACTCAGTGTTTCTCTTATTCTGGACACTTTGGAGTTTTTGGAACAATAGGTAATGGATTTGATTGCTCCAGGTGTTTCTCTTGGGTTCTTTTCCACCACTTTGAAAGTTTTTGGTAAGATCTTTGCAGTTAGCTCACTCCCAGGCAGAGTAACAACACTGTTGAAATCCCTTGATTCAGACAGTTTTAGGGTAAAAGTTAAACCCAGATCTTTAGAAATAGTTTTGTAGTGAATTTCATGTATATTAAGTTGCTTCCTCTAAGTTGCTGTTAAAATTATATGGGCAAGGTTAACATGAGCAAATCTTCCCAAGTAAATAAGACCATGTCAGTTGCCAGACTTTACCTCTGTTTATAGGAAATAGCTTGTCAACAACACACAGTTTCAATCAAACTGTCAGTGAAACTCCTTCACAACAAACATGTATAATTATAAAAACTAAAACTGTGCTTTAACTTCATTTATACTGTATTTTTCCATAATCGTGCTTCATATAAAGATGAAGGTATTAAAACTTATCTGTGCAGAAATTCTGGTAATCGTGCAGAACTTCACTTACTCTTTCTTGGAGCTGTAATCTTTCTGGAGTTCATAGCAGCATTATAAGCCACAATCCTTTAATTCAGTGACGCAATGTGTGAAATAAGTTATTCCTTGTTTAAAAGGTTGCTTTGTTTTACTGAGCGATGGCAGCTCTTCAAACTGTAATGATTCACACAGAGGATTGAAAAAAGTTTCCATATTACAGCGTCGGTGGGAAGGAGGGATTCGTGAGAATTTTTGTCACGTTTGCAAGTTGGGTTTTTTTGGAAGTAAATGGGCACTCTATCCTCCTGAGCTCTAAACCATGTAAAACACACTGTGGAGGCAGCAACAGTCCACTTTGAAAACTGTACTAAAAGGAAGAAAGTTCTTTAAAAATGCTCATTAAAAGCAGCTGTGGTCTTCTCAGACAAAAGCTAAGATCAATCCATGAGTGATCTATGTTTAACCGTCATCCTACTCAGGTATTAAACGTACAAAGACTACAGGCTGGGGTTACTGGAGACCCCAGAAACAAAATAACAGGATGTGCTGCTACACTTTAACCACTGCTGGGTTTTTTTTAGTTTTTTAAGCAACAATTTGAACACCACCTTATTTATTGATTTGTATATCAAGTGTTGATGCTGGGACTTGTGTTTTAATCTAGATGGCTTACAGTAGAAAACAGGCTGGAAATGAGGAGATGGAGAGAAAGAAAAGGATTCCATGGGCAGTGTCTACATCCCATTACCATTTTAATTGTCTTTTTATCCCAAATTCATTCATATTTAAGTCGTCTTTCACAGAAAGTTAACCATGCCTACTCCTAATTCAGTTTGTCATCCATCGTTCATACTTAATTACAGATTAGACTGATTGTAGACACAGACATGGACAGTTAGTATAGTTATTCCTGTTATACTTCTTTGACGTTTGCTGCCAGGGGAGCATCTGTAGTGGTCTCAAAAAACTGGTGGACGACCTTCATGCTGACTGTTTGATGGTGAAATGTATGTTACTTTGACTGAGGCAAACCCTACTAAATATAATCAGGGCTTAAGTGGCATAGAATCAAGGCGAATTTGGTCACAAGCACTTAAGAGTATGCTTCCTGCTCCATTAAGTCTTGATTTATGTGAAATTAATGTACAGTCATACACGTGAAAAATTAAAAGTACAATTGTAAACAGAATGTAACTTTTAATTAAAGTTCATAATAGAATCCAACATTGCGCTGTGCCCTCTTCATTAAAGAATGAGACTGCACAGAGATTGGAAAGAAAATCACATTCAGTCCTAAAGCACCTGTTACAGGTGTAGAGTCAAAGTAGTTAAATGCATGCCAGAGATGGAAGGACATTGTCCACAGCAATATAAACATGAATCAAATGAGGGAAATGCAAATCGAGCCACAAGTGGCCTTTACTTTATATACAGCCTGTAGGGGTTAAGGAAATAAAATGCATGATGAGATACACTACAGGTTTGAGGCATTAAATACAGTATAAGACCTTAGTTAACAGTGCCACTTTGTATGTTAATTCTGCTTGATGAATTTAAATGACTGATTAAATGACACGACCGAACTAAAGTTATTCATAAAATACTTGAATAATATGAATATGATGCACTGGATGCCACAGTGACATGTCAAGGCTGAAGAGCTGTGACGAGGAAACTCACCCACCGTGCTTTGCTTCTCATTAACAAATGTTGCAATGACTGCATCAACAAACTCAATTCTTACTTTCTCTGAACTCCAGCGCAACCTCCTGTTACCAAGGTAACCACTGGAGCGTATAGTACACCATCAGAGGAGACTAAACCAAGCAGGATGCAAGCCACTGAAGTCAGACGCACAACTGACTCTGAAACTTTCCTCAGGTGCAGTTTTTGACGTTAGAATCCTAAATTTCAGAAAGGTGAAAAAGATTTTTTAACAAGGCCGCTGACACGCTGAAAGCCTTTGCATGTGATGTGAACATGTAGAATAAAGGCTGTGAATGATAGTGTTGCATTACCCGAAGGAAATGAGGGACTGAAAGGTATAGAGATAATTATTTCCTCCATTCTTCCGGTCTTTCCATTTCCCTGCTCCTCTGCATCCCATCTCTGGCTAGGCTCCGCTCCCCAGAGGTTTGCCAGTTTGCTATTTGTGTTTGTATGTACGTACTGTATCAGTGTGTGTGTGTTTGTGTGTGTTAGACAGAAACGCAGAGAGATTCTTTACATATTTCACTGCATGTGTACTGGTACTAAAGAAACAAATGTAAATGTAATAAAAAATATGATAAAAAATTAAAGTAATTTATAAAATACTGTTTTTATTTACCACATTTACCAAAAATAACTTTTTTTTTTTTTTTTTTACAATATTTTATATTTTTTCAGTTTTCAGTAATTACTGTCAATTTTTCTTCAGTGATTAATCATTTGATACATATTTGCATAGTATTATACATCTGTTAATATAAAGGTTTTGGCAGAGATTATATTTGTGTAGGTAAATATGCTGCCTAATGCAAGAGCTGGCTGATATTGTTGTCACCCTGTGAGTGAGCCTATCTGTGTCGTGTGTGTGTCTGTGAATGCCGTCATGGTTAAACGCCATCGCGACGATCCCTCCTCTAGGGGGGAACTTCTTCAAAGGCAGATTTGAGCGTTTAGGCAGGTGTTTATATTCTACGTCTGTCTGCCTGTAGACAGATTTTGTCAGCACTACAGCATCACAGCCTAACGTGCGTCAGTCGCAAAACTTTACAGGTGACATGGAAGTGAAGGCAGAATCGTGCTGTCTGAGAATGGGCTTTGTAATATCTAATGTGCTCCTGCTGCTAATTTGGTTTTGTGGCCTATATCTCAGCCTGAAGAGGGTATGTGGTTAATGTGGTCATTTAAAGTTTGTACTATTTTGTCACTTTATTCATAAGGGACGAGACATATGCCAACCACTGGCAGTTTCAAATGTCAGGGTGTTGCACTTATCAATATTTGTATATTGACTATGGAGCCAAATGTGCATCCTGGAGGTCAGGGAGGGTTAGCACAGGTCATATACACAGCAGCATTCATAGTCTGACTCCAGCTGGGGACCTTGGTGACATGTCATTCTCCATCGCCGTCTTTTTTATTTCCTTTCAGCTTTGTTGGTATCCAAAAAGGAAAAAAATACCCTCCTGAAAACACTTCCCGTTGAATGTCAGTAACTTTAAATCCACGGCAAATGTCAAAATCCGCTCACTAATTCAGTCTAAACAAGTCCTGAAGTCTTGAGAGGTGACTGGCATGAGGGTGAAGGATGATGGGCCTCTCATGACACGGCAGCACTGTGAATATTTCCACTGGCATGAAGTTGAAGGGTCATCCATCTTTCTGTGGAGACAGAAAGACAAATAGGCTGACACTCTCCGGTGACTGGCTGTCATACATCTATCTCATCATTATTGAGCTGCTGAGAACCGGCACCCCATCAACCCATGTGACACTGCCAGCATTTTCACTCAGCCATGGTGCACAGGATCAGACACAGCGACATTAGATGAAAGGCTCTTCACAGTGTGTTTGGAATGATAACAAGAAATTTCTCTCAGGTTTGGACTAAAAAGTTTGCTTTTATAGGTTTTGATGGTAAAAATTGCCTTTGGTAGTACCACTTGTTAAAGTGGTACATATTACCTCAAACTTTAAGTGACTTTTTGCAATAAAAATATATGGGCCATCTTAAGTATTTTACTTAACAAATCAAACTATGAATCCAGTAATTGGGAATAGAATTAATGACAAGATTAATAGAGAAGGAACTAACCTGAGCAGTTTAAACATATTAGCTTGGGATCTGGGAATCTGTTAGCCTTTTTTTTAATTACCAAAATGTAATCAACATACTATTCTGTAATGAACATGGGAGATAATTGAAGTCTTCCTTCTTTAGTCTGTTCTGCAGTGTCGTACGGAGTGTGTATTAAAGGAAGAAACCTCAAGCTGTTTGTAATACTCCCCAAACCCCTGACCCTGGAGGAAATGGTACAACACTGCTAAGAATAGATCCACCCTGGGAGGGTCGATCTAAGCAATCAGCCCATCAGTGGGCATATCCTGCTGTCCTGATGTGTTTTGTTTCTAGCTGACCGCTCAGTGTAATCACCAGGTGCGATGAAATCTCATTATTCCAGGTCCCGATCTTGGCATGCCGGTCTGAATAATAATGGCCAGCTAGTGTGTTAAAACTTTGACCCCAGCATTAATTGGGCATGACTTGTTGGGTGCCTGCACTGGAAGAGCTTGAGGGATTTTGTTGCGAGGGATTTTCCTCCCCACTGCAGCTGGTGGGGAGCGTGGGCAGAGTACCAGGGGACTGACGGGTCAGAGTTCATGGCTGCAGTGCTTTGGCCAAGGTAGACTTTATTTCCTTTCACTCTGTGGTTACCCAATCTGTGAAACCTGCATCCAAGCCTGCTGTACTGGAGCGCTGATACTGATTGTAGTATTTATTAAATGAAATGCCTATCTATTCAATAAGACTAGATCGACTGTGAAGGGCCATTAAAACAGGGAAGGCAATAAGAATGCTTAGCTATTAAGCAGGAGTCTTTGGAGGGTAGACACAAAATGTGAAATTACTGTCCTGTGGGCTCCATGTGCCTGTGTATGTGTTTCCCTTCGTAGGCTTTTATGTATTTTGTGTGTGTGTATCTGGGAGTGTGCACATGTCTACAGCAAGGCCTAAGGAGCAGACACGGTCGCCCCCTGAGATTAGAGTGCAATAAAGAAGGATGAACGCGTTCGGAAAGCTCCAAAATGCGTTCCAGACACCGCCTTACTGGAAATCAATCCGCTCGGTCAGGCCCCCTGCGTACTGGGTTTAAGTGGGAGTGATGGCAGGAGAGAAGGAGACAAGTAAAGGAACAGACAGTGCTAGAGAAAAGGAGGGCGGGAGGTAATAGAAGAAAATGAGTAGAAAGGCTAAGTGAGAGGAGCCGATTGAAAGCATTGTAGTTAGCTCAGTTAGTGGACTAGCACTCTGAGCAGAGGTCAGTGTGAGTCAAAAGGACAAGAAGGCATAGAGGCGGCTGTTTGGTCTTGTTTGTTTTTTGACGCTCATTGGCTGATGCTGAGCTTCATTGAACAGCCGGGTTCAAAACACCAATATCTCCGCTAGTTTAATAGCGTGCGCACATAAAAGGGAGTCCACTCTCTCTGCTGGAGCCAAACAAAAACCGAGGAGGACGGAGAACGGTTTGTATTTTCCACTTTTATGTGGTCTTCCCGTGAAACTTTCTCCTGCTCTCTTATTTGAGTGCTTGATGTGGTGGGGTTAAGCAAGGCAGAGGTCAACACTCGTATTTGTAGTGCTGAGACAAACACAGAGACTGGCTAGAGTAAATGCCGTGCTGACTTCACATCAGAACAATGATCATTGTTCTTTGCTGCGAATGTGTCAGAGGTGTCAAATGTGCCTCTTTGGACAATTACACACTGATCGTGTTGCCGCTCTAAACACAATGTGATAGAACACAAAAAAGATGTGGGTGCTCATCCAAAAGGAGAAATCTGCTGTGGAGGTGTCAAACTCACACATACTGTACAAGCACACATTAGAAAATAGTGTCTTACTTCTTAAACTTTATTGATGCGCTTTAAACACGGAGAGTTAAAAAAAAAGTGACTGATTTGTCTTGGTGACATTGGAGTACAAACATATTGACAACTTGCAGAGTTTCACACTGCATACTGATAGCGTAGACATTGAACAAGGGCAACTGCAAAGGACTAATGCTTTGACTGCAGAGAAATGTTGTGCACAAGGACTGCAACTTATTTATTTTATATAAAGCACTGGCGAGCTAAATGACAGAAGTATAAGGCCAACAAATAAATGTTAATAAATCCCTTGAGGATCTTTGTGACTTTAGTGGCACTCATTGGTTCAGAATGAGGATGTAAATATATAAAATGGGCCACAAAATATAGCTTCATTTTTAAAACATTTTTGTTTTTCTCTGATAATTTATAGCGATGCCGGCAGACAGTTGTGCTGGGCCAGATTATATTTAGCAAGCACGACCCCATTTGTCATGTTCCTGAAATATATATTCAGTGTCATAAAGCGCTGCAATGGAAGTAAATATGACCATTGTTAGGAGAATGGCAGATGCCAGTGATGGCAGCCTCAGTGGTTCAAGCTCCACATAATAATTCAAACAGCACTTTTGCAGACTCTCTGTACTGTTTTCACTACACAGAACAGCTGTCTTTCTATTTGAAAGACTGCTTATTTGCTTACTAAAACACAAAATAAGCAAAAAATCCAACAAACAGAGTGATTAAGCTCTAGAAATGTTGACCATGCAGTGATTTACAGCTGTTGATGTTAACATTAATTATTGCCCTTCAAATATGCGTCATAAGAGAAGATGCAGCTCTAAAGGCACCTTAAGGTCAAGATTATGGTTGCTGGCGCCACTGCTTGCTGACTATTTTCAATAAACGCAGCTCTGACTCTTTATTTCAGCTGATCGTTTAGAGCAGCAGGGTGATGTATGTCGACTGAACTATAATAAACTGCCTTGTAATAAATGTACACGCGAGAGCCAGTGCAAGGTTCTATCATGTGCTTTTAATAATTGGTAGACAGCAACAATTTGGCCTTATCTGTGAAGTAAATACTTGATAGATATTAAATTATTAACTTTTTTGAAGTTTCCAGAGGCCAAACTAATGGCTAATGATATTTTGCCTGGGCAAAACAGTAAAAGCAGTTACTTAGTAATCTGCATGTTGACTTAAGGGTTACCTGATATGTTTTTCCTTATTTTCGCACATATATGATTATACATTGTGTCTATCTTCTTTATTCTTTCAGCTCTTCTCTTTAGGGTTTGTCACAGAAGTTAATCTGCATCCTTCTCACCCTATTCCCACTCCTCCTCCTCTGTCACTAACCCTATGAATGACCTGCTTCACTTCATCCACGCATCTTCTCTGTGGTCTTCCTCTTTTCCTCCTGCCTGGCAGCTCTATCTTCAACATCCTTTATCCAGTATATCCACTATCCCTCCGCTACACATGTCCAAACCATCTCAACCATGCCTCTCTAACTTTGTCTCAAAAGCACTCAACCTGAGCTGTCCATGGTGGATCCTTAAACATGGCCAAAGTTTCAAATAATGAGGCCAATATTTGCACAGGTAATCCCCAGTGGGCCAGACCCTCAGGCTTTAGACTGCTCAAAATGTTCGGTTTCATATGGTTATTCTCTCTGCTCTGTATGATGTCACTGAATGCTCTCATCTCTGAATGGTCGTCTCAGACAGACGCATACACGCATTGAGTGTGAACACAGAAGACCCACCATTTACTGTTCAAGTCTTTTGTTTGGGAGGGCCAGCCAGTCGAAGGGAAAGAAAAGGCAAAAAGGATTGTTTTGAACTGTAAATCGTGAAAATTTACTCTATTAAAGTCCAATAACTAAAACATGGAGCTGGAGTTGAGCACATTGGGTCCCCTTTAATACAGTAATTGACCTAAACAGTTAGTTGATCAAGATATTTCCTCTGCATTTACTTTTAAACACTAACTGAAAACATTTCAACAATGCAATATGATGGGTAATTTCTTCCTCCTCGGGTTTTATATGATTCTTTGCACAAAGCAGATCCTTTTTTGTTGACTCTGGCCTACAACTACTGTGAGTGTCAACCAAACAAAAGATTGCTGCTGTTTTATTTTTCATTAAACTCCACGAGGCTGCTTCTCTACAATATTCCAGTCCCTAATGGATAATTAAATATGAGTCTTGGCATTATGAGAAATCACTGTAATCAAATCAGTTCCCACATAAGAGCATTTTCACCTAAGACAACTCGGCTTTCTTGCCATTTTTAAGTATATTGCCATTTCAGAGCTCTCTAGAGTAAAAACTTATATTAACTCAATGATGAAAAGAGGTAAGCTGATATTTCGAGTGTCAACCATTTCCTTGTTTAGTGGTAGTCAGTAAAAATAGATATGTGCTGAAAATATTTATATTGACAAAATGCTGGAAAAACGAGCAGGTATGGGGTAACGTTCACGAAATGAAAGAAGCAAGTGAGTTAGAATATGTGTGCTGAGTGAAAAAAACCCCAAAACATAACGTGATCGAAGAGTTTCACATGCACCATACTGAGGTTTATTCATAAGCCAAGCTGTTGCTTGTCATTTGGCCAGGGCCACTTAGAGCTGCTGGGAAAGAAATGATCCATGTCTCCATCTGAATAGAGGACCACATGTTGTCAACTCAATACTTTGCTACTGAAATCGCAGACAAAGACTTCCCTGTAAGGCAAGAAAGCTTGACCTTCAACAAATCACAACTCTTTCACCGCACTGTAAACAGCTCCGTCTGTCTGCCCTCGTGGCTGTCTGCTCTCACGTCTGTCTACAAGAAGGTAAAAGGAAACATATTTTATATGTAACTACCTGAAATCTATCTCCTAATATTTATTACTTTGTCTACTAAAGGAGGTGTATCTCTGCACTCTAAAAATAAAGTGTTACATGTTACTGTTTAGAAAAAAAGGTTGCGATGCTGTGTAAAGTCTTACTATACTGGTTGTAGCATATGTGTGTATAGTCTTTCTTCTTTATTGATTCATTTCAAATGATTAAAATTCCAATAAAACAAAGACAGGAAATGGAAAACATAATAAGGTGTTCGAGAGGAAGCAAGAAGAAGCAGTGGCTTATCCAGTCCCGCCCCCAAGTTTACTAACACAAATACTCTGTCATATCACCAACATATTAATATTCTTATTCTAAATAATAACACAACTATAGACTCATAATGTGTGATTAGCAGATATGATAAATTACACATAATTTATCTAGCATCTATATGTTTATAAATGTGTATTTAATCCATTTTTTTTATTTCTATTTTTCATTACTTTCTTCTTTTCCGTTTGTTTTTTGTGTTGTGGTCACCTTACGTTATTTCACCGTCACTAAAATTTGTTTCCCAGATGGAATTTTGTTCAACTAAACTCTAAATACAGACTTGTGCTCCAGGACTGACAAAAACTGCCCATATGACAGATTTTTTATTTAAACCTCTTTATTGAAAATATTGCAACATTTGATAAGAAAACTTGTATTGTATCCATCCATCTATTTGTCCACTTTTCTCAGCTATTCTTAGCCAGTCCCCATCCCAGTTATCACAGGGTGAGACGCCATGGACATCTGACCGGTGTGTTGCAATTTAGGATCACCACTTACTCTGACATGTGTGTATTATGACTGATGGAAGAAGTTGGAGCACCTGGAGAAACTCTTTTCTTTTACCAAACCTTACCAAAGTGTTCTGTTACAGAGCCATGTTGTGGTAATGTATGCAGAGTCTAGCTTGGTATAGTTATTATTACCTGGGGACCTGTAGTAAATTTTAATAGTTGTGTAAGCTCTCGGGATCTAATCACATCTTAGTCTTTCCAGTTTGTAAACTGAAAATTAATTTTATTTATTTGGCAGTAATATAGATGACTAATATAGGTGAGCACTTACTCTAGGCAACAAAGTAGAGGGGAATACTTTGGAAGTGTAAAGTGCACTTTTACTTTTGAAAACATGACACCAATTCAAAACTTTCTTCATTATTCTCTCAGTCAGGTGAATACAAGTGAACCCAGACCTTTTATATACACTGATCCTTTGAGTACACTACTGCACTCCGCCCCCAGCTGGTTTAAAGACATTTTCAAGGTCTTTCTAAGGAAACACCAGGAAACAATAATCTCTGTGACCAGTAGTTTATATTGTATCTGGTGGTTCCTATTTCAGGCTTGCCAGGTCTGGAGTTTTGGCACCCAAGGCAATGAGATGAATTGCTTGAGGCAACAGCTTGGGGATAAGCCTGGGGCAGGGCCGAGGCATCCAACAATGATAGAGAGAGAAAGCATGAAAGCCTGTCATCAATCATCACTCCATTAAAATGTACTGCTGGAATGAATGAGAGCTTGACGCTTGTGACTATTGATTGTTATTGTATGAGAAAGAAGAAATTCATCAATCCTAGTTTTCATAAATTTCCTTCTTACTGAATTTCTGCTAAATTCCTCCTCCAGAGCAGTGTAGTGGCAAATGCAGCCACTTAGCATGTTCAGAACTAAAAAAAAAAAGCTTTTAAAAAATTAAAGATGATCCTAAGAACAGTCTAAATAAGAACGTGATTGTAGGGAAGGTTGAGGCTCGCTGAGGAAAGCTGCTGCATTTTGACACCTTGCCATGGCCTCTGACAGTCCACCCCCGTGTAGATAGGTAGGCACAAATGAGCTCATTTAAAACAAGACTGTTGCTGCGGCAAGGCTAAAAGTCAGACAGCCAGTTCTGACAGGTGTCAAGGTGCCCGATTGTATCCTCAGCAAAGGCACTGTACCGCACTTCCTTTTACCTTCAGGTGCCATATGGGACACGGAGGGATGTGTTTTAGTGCTGGAAAAATGAAGTATTTATAGTTCTTTTACAAAAAATAAATAATTTCCTTATTGAAAATCACAGGACACATTTGAAGAACATCTGTCATAACAGATTGCTATCATCAGTATTTCTATTGGTCTAATTGACCATTTGTGATTCTAACGATACTTTCAGAGTGGATTTCAGAGTGGAATAGCAGAAATCGAGAAGGATGATTTACTGAGTTAAAGAAACACTTCAACTGTGTTTATAAAGCTTTATTATTTATATTCTTACGATGATCTGCTTCGGTCTTACAATTTTAGAATTTAGCATAGATATAAAATATATGTATGGCTGTGTAGTATATTTGTGTCTGTTTGTGTGTCTTTGTTAAATTTGTCATTCTCCGCAAAAGCAAAATTTGAAAAGAATAGCATATGTTTTCTCTATCTTTGAGTCACAAGCAATCAGGGTATCATACTGTAATGAAAAAGAGCAATGAAAGCTGTGTAGTATGTGAATTCTGAATAAATAATGATTCCTGATCCTAAATGCAGCCAAAAAGCTGCTTTGACACTGCTTCTACAAAATGCAAAATTCAAAACACAAACAAACAGACAAAAAAGAAAATAAATCTCATACCTGGCTGCTATTCCCTTTAGAGTCAAGTTGTGCACCAACACATCAATCCCAGTGGTTTGTTCTTGCTTGCTTGGAAAAGTCTTTGGAAATGCTGTTTTGTAAGTGTGGCAGTCAATACCTGAAATACCTGAGATTGCAAGGTGTTAAAAAAAAGTTGTGTTGGTTTAGACAAAAAAACAACAACACAGTTTTTGACATCCTCCATAATGACAACATGCTTTGTCATTATGGAGGACCCACAATTCCAGATATGTTCTTCCTCTGGTGCCAAAAGGGGAGTACGCATGTAACTTGCAGTAAAGTTGTGACCAGAGACCACAGAAAGTGAACAACATTCCTCAATTTCAAGCAATGCTGAGTGAAATAACTGCGAGCAGGTTCTGAGTTAAACTGTTCTTAACTTCGAGGCAAGCAACTGAAGCAACTACTAACAAGAACGAAGGATGTTTAGGTCAGGGTTGTAAATACATTACAAAGTTACCTTGGCAACCACAGCCTAGAATGACCGTTAGTGACCGAGCGTCGGCGACAAAGCCACAAGTGATGAGCGCTGCGCTTCCTGTGTGGATGCCCATTTGATTGTACAGTGGAACTCTGACCCTCGCTGACAGTCAGATGCTGGGGAGTAAATTCATCTGAATTCATGATGCAGAAGTTTGTAAGTGTCAAAGAAACTGGTAGACCCAACTCTCGTTACTGGCGAGACCCCTTGAAATAAAACTCTGTGGCTTGAGCCTGTTGATGATCCTTGCAGCCTCCAGAATGTTGCTGCTTCTGCTCTGCGGAGCAAAATCACAAATGCACCTAAACCAGTGTAACACAAAGCTCATGACATCATGTGATATCCTGACAATATCTACCGGCATCATTCCCATTAGCTGTGCTCCATTTGTCTTCATCACTGACAGTCTTCCTCATCAATCTAACATATGCCCACATATTGGTATTTTATAGTTTAGCCACAACTAATTGCCCGACAACACAAATTCAGACATTTCAGTGTTTTTCAGCACAATTAAGCATATTTCACTTCCTCCCCCTCCTGACACGGAGTGTCAATATAATTAGGCAGTATTTCTTTTACCCATTTGCTTTGCACTGCCAACAAGTCATTTGATGAGTCCAAGCACAGCATGTCCTGTCACTGAGTGAATGTGTGAAGGAAAACTTTTACCTTCGCAACATTTTCATGCCTGTCTGCTTCCTAGAAAACAACAACCACAAAGAATCAACTCATGAGTCTAATTAGAGCCACAAAGTGGTAACAATAGCTGCTCAGAGATACCAAGAGACATGTAGGAAGCCAGCCAACGTATTTATTTATTTGGCTGTTTTCATTTTCCTAGCACACATCGCTAAATCTTAATGTAACCAAAACCTCAAAAACACAGAGATGCTGTGCATTTCCAGTAAAAAGTACCAGCTAGAGAAGCTAAAAGATGACAAGGTGTATCCAATTAAAGGTTTGAAAATGATCATGATATGGCTCAATGGAAATTGCTGATTATAATAAATCTTTAGGGTTACCTAAAGTAAGATTTCCTGTTTTCTGAGTTTAGCTATCTGGGTTTTCATTGTGCAAGATGTAACCTTATAGCTACCATAATAGACCCAATGGGTCAAATGTTGCAAAAATGTTGTTGTTGATTATTAAATCTTTATGCTTTAGAGCTGGATGTCAGTATTTAGGATAAATATATCACAAACATATCTAGTCTGACACTGTGAGAAAGAACATTTCTTGAGAAAGCATTACACAAACTGTGCTTGTGTATTTGTGTCTAATATGTGCCAGGCTGGAGTGCACACTGGGGCCGTGTGTTCATGTGTGTGTATGTGCATATGTGTGTAGTCTTTAGCTCCCCTGCTGACAGTGTGTGGGTGATAGATGGCAGTTGTGCATACTGCCTGTTGTGTCACACGGACACAAACACACGAACGCATTTAACTTACAGTTTTAATAACCATCTATGTTACACAGACATAACCAAGATGACAATGCTTTCTAATACAGTATGCTAACACTGTGCATATTCCCACTAATCTGGACAACACTGCCTCCAAGCAGAAGGACCTGTTGCTAATGAGAAAAGCTTTTTGTGGTTTGATTTAAACCAGAAACAGTCTCAACAGTGTATTTTATCAGGTTATACTTCTGAAAAGTATTTTCCCACTGTGGTCCAGTGATAACTATGGATTACACATCTCTGACGTTGTCTTTAAATACTTTTCAAAGTTTGATTTAAGTTGGAATTGTGCAATTACGCTGTAAAGTCCATTAGTTAATAGTGTTAATTACAGACATACCGAAGGGAAAATGTAAGTAATTAAAGTAAAAACACCAGTCAACTTTAGATAGATGAAAACATGTTCTATATGCCATAGTCTGATTAAAAGTGTCATTCAGAGTTTTCAGATTTTCTTAATATGAGAAAAAACCTGCTTTCACACAGATCTTTTGTTTGTGTCTGTCACAGTTAATCCTCTTCTAATAACACAAACACCAGCGACTTTAACTCATTTGCACAACGATTCATTATCAAATGAATGACTGTTAGGTGGTCTTTTTGTACCTCCTTTTTCAAATTATTCATCCATCGCCTTACCTCCTTATCCAGCTCAGTTCATTATAGAATAGAGATCAACCTAGCTAAGATAGGGCAAAAGGTGTGATACACCCTGGACACATCACATCAGCCAGTTTAAAATCCAAAATCTTTGGGCATTCACTGGAGTATTGTTGTCAGATAGAAGATGGAAATACGAGCATGGACTACCCGATCACTGTGAGGTGTTTCAGTGTTTACAGCTTGAGCATTTGGTGTTGTAGTTAGTAGGCACAAAGACTACTGACAGTGTTGGTGAGAGTGGTGGTGGAGTCGTTAATTGCAAGTCACTCAAGTGTAATTTTTTTCATTATTTCAGCCAAATTTATTAACTGGAAACATTTTCTTGATAATGATCACATGAGAAAATTTGGAGAGACAAAAATTGGAGAGATAAGGCATCTGAAAGAAACTTACAATGATGAAGTTATTAAGAAAACAATGTTTTAATTCTAAGTGCTTTAATAGGTTGTTATTGAAAGTTTGGTAGCCTGAGATGAGGATGACATAAAACAACTAAAGGACTTTGAGCCTCAAGGACCAGTCTTTGCACGATGTCAGGAAGTGGTTTATTTGACCACCTGGCATTAATATGTTTGATCCTGTCTCAGGTGGACAGCTTCTAGCAGAGGGACAAATGTATCCAGCAAGGATGCATTGAAATGTGATTCCTCAGACCATACTTCAAGGTGATTTGAGCAACATATGGCTGCATTCATTTAGAAGTGTTTACAGAAATCTGTGCATAAACATTGAAGGATTCAACTGACATCTTCTCTGTAACTGTATGTACTTACAGACATGTGAAAAAGAAAGCAGGTAAAACCTTTCTATTTTAGGGTTTAAAAAAACCCCATCTCAAAATCTCAGATGAATCACAAGACGTGATGTACCGTGTCATTATTGACATAAAGCTACAAGAAGCAGAAGCAGTGTGTGTAAAAGAATAGCATCACCCTTACTGCTTCCATGGAAATTAAGAGTGTCAATTAAGAGCAGCCAGGCTCTGCTAATCAACACACTTGATTAACTGATAATCACCAAATGTGAGTGACTCTATAAAAGCAGAAACTTTTCCAGTTTGTGGATCTGCAGCATTCAGGTGTGTGTTAATACAATGCCGAGGAGGAATGATATCATCAGTGATTTTAAAGAACCAATTGTGGCTGCCCATTAAGCTGGAAAGGCTTAAAAGATTATTCCCAAACAATGTGTGCTTAGTTTTTATCTAATTATGGATGAAATGCTGTATTAAATAAATTTAGAACCTGGCAAGGGCCAGACCAGTATGCATTATGTCCTAATATGTCAAACCTTGAAAGAGGATGTACTTTCTTTTTCACATTAATGTATTTCTGGCACATTCGGCACTGGAAGTTGTGCCTTGTGGTGGTTAAAAAACATCAGTGAATTTAGTCTTTGTAAGTAGAAATGATGTGGATGTTCACTTTATTATAGAGGGAGGAAAGTATTGCAACTGATCACTAAGTGATCCACTATGTGTTGTTCTGTTGAGCTTGAAATGTTCCATTTCGTATTCGGGATAAATGATCACTTCTACAGCCATCTAAGGAAGCTGCTGATGTCAGATGTGATCTGTTAGGGTCACACATAGGTCTTGACAGTCATTGCTCACTTGACTTAAGGTGTGAATTGGTGTGAAACTACCAGTAAGGATGGTGTTAGTGTCATATTCTGTATTACCCTCCATCCTGCAATAATACTCCAGTGAATAGTTTAATTTTGACTCGAATGAGTCATCCTTAAAAAACCCCATACCTTATTAGAGAATTACTTCTTGTTTAGTTTGATTCAGTTTAGTTTATTAAGATCCCCATTCACAAATCGTTATATTGTATTAACAATGCACTATAATTATATATACATATACTACATGTACTATACTATAACTACTGTAACTATACTACAACCAAGGAGACACGTAATGTCATAAAAACCAAATACATATACAAAGAAACCTTACAATACAATATAAATTCCCGCTATTTCAGGGTAAGTTTTGTTTTATTTTATAAGATACAATACTTAAATTAAACATCCATTAACACAGCACACACACAATAACCCAGATTCATATTAACAGTTTGTACCTGTGGTCAGGCGTCATGGCAAATCATGCGGAAAGTTTTTTTTAACCCAAACCTAAATTTTGATTTGATTTTTCTTGTGTTATCTATTTCGGCAATGATTGCCTTTTCTTTATAATCTCATATAAAACTCTTCTCATTGAAATAACCAGTCAGAATCCTGAGGTTTATTTTTACAGGTTATTAGCATATTCTCTATTATTCTTATATTTACTAGATCAAAAGTAAAATTTTTATCCTTCGTAATTAGATTTTTAATCAAATAAAACAATATATCTTCATCTGTTCTTGGCACATTATTTATTAGATATGTACCTTATCATTAATTAATAAAATAATTTGCAATATCAGTGTGTTTAGTTAAGAAATTACTTTCAGTCTCCATGTTTTTTGTATGTCTGCCCATTAAATCATTTAATATTTTCCCTTACTATTTTTATGTCAGTTTTATTTTCCTAGTATGACTGTAATATATTATAACTAATATAATGTAACATGTTTTTTTCTTCTATTTAAAGTGTTTAATTCTAAGTGTATCATATTTGACAAATGAGTTTTTGAGACCTTTACATCATCAGTGTGCTTTTTTTCACCCGAAAAACCTGATGAATAAAATGCAGCGCTTCTGTGAGCAACAACTTGGACAAAAATGACAGATGTAGTGAAAAATGATAAAAATTTAAACTCATACATGCAAACTGATTTTTAATTTCTTTTCCCCCCCAGTTTGTCAGAAGGTTCAATAATGACTCCAGTTAAACAAAACAGATTTTTCTTTGTAGTTATTTCATGGTTCAGGCTTTACGGGGCTAATGTGGTAATAATATTTATTAATTTGCAATATATCTGCCAGTGTAATTTAAAACCAGGTTTAGTGGCTACTAACTTTGCCCGACTGCACTCTACTATATACTCCTTCAGTTCTTTGTCCAGCTGTGGCGTTCTGACATTTCTGGTGATAAACCTTCTCAATGATTCCTTTCAACCTCTGCCATAAATAAAGCATAACATTTTGATGGGTTTTTTTCAGTATCTAGTATAAAACATCTGACAGGCATAGATCAAATCTGAACATCATCCACAAATTTATACTGATTAAAATTTCTAGAACATCACTTAAGGACAGATGGCATTCTGGTGACTTTCTCACCACTACTGTTAGATTATGATCACTACAGTCTATCGGTATAGATATTTCTTGCATGCATGATTCTGCAGCATTGGTAAAGATGTGAACAGGACAACTAGAGGTTGTTCTGCAATCTGTTTCCTGACATATTCTTTTTGGAACATTAATTACTTAAGCTAATCCACATGCATCTGCTAAAGTTAAGAGCTTATTTTTCATAGGACATCTTTGCAAATTCCAATCGATACTCAGGTCATCCATGAAATTCATCTCATAATTAAGATAACAGACCTGATGTAATACATCACGCTTAGTATTCAGGTAAACTTTTTTGTTACTGGTTTGTTAATAAATGCGTAGAATTTTTATCTAGTTGCATTCTAACTTAAGGATACTAAATGCATGAAAAACTGATTTACTGGGTAATTTAATATTATATTTAAAAAATAAATGTACAGTTTACCTCATTACCTCATCATTATATGCCTTTTTAAATTCTCCTCACAATATATAGTCCTTTTCTTTGTATCATCTCCATATTTGGCAGGTCTCTTCGTCATTGACACCTCAGTTAGGTTGAATCATCTGAATAAAAAAAGTCTCTGCCGTCTTACGACCTCTGGGTCTTTCCCTTTTGTGGCTGGATGAATGATCCCATGTTAAATCCCAGGATGGGGCCCTTCTTTTGCCGTTTCAGCGGTCAAATCAGGGAAGATCTGCACCTTCATTCCTCGAAAGTGATGAAAAACTTCATAAATCATTTCTTCCAGTAAATGATTCCAATAATTTCTTCCAGTAATGCATCAGTTCATCCAGTAATGCATAAAAATGTACAAGGAGGAGATGCTAGATTCAGTATGTGATAGGAACATTTCCTCATTTACTTGGCATCTTTTGCAAGCATTTAAATCAGAGCCTGATGGCTGTTTTCCCAGCTCACCATATTTGTGTATTTTGCTGTGTGTGTGTGTGTCTCTGCCTGTGTGTGTGTGTCCCTTTTATAAATGTGACAGGGTATCTTTTGATAGAGTGACTGGAAATAGAAGCTGACCTTAAAAATGTGATGGATGAGTGGGTTGGATGCAGAATACTAAAGCTGCCGGCGTCAGGCACCGGCCCCTGTTGGCTTATAGCTTAAGGTCATTGCGCGGTGACAGAAAAGGGAATGGGGAGGGGGGAAAAAAGACAATTCATCTCGCAATGGCCTGAACCTCGATCCCTCATCACAACTCTGTCTGGGCCTCCTTGTGTTTTTGCGCAGCCAGACATGTCATGGTGAATTAGGCAAACTCACTCGCCAGTAATTGGTTTCTGGGGAAGGTTTTTAGGCTGACATTAGGAAAAGAGTGGCTTCCTTCTCTTGTTAATTGAGCCAGTGGTTAGTGTCAAAGAACATGGCAGAGTTGTTCCCCCAGTGAACAATGGCATTAAGAGTATCCGTGCTTAAAAAGTTTCCGCTTCTTTTCTTGTCAGGTCATCGAAAACCTGTCTAGTGTGCCACTGCGTTCTGCGAGGATTTGTATGTATCATTACAAAGGAAGATTAAAGGATAATGGCTTGAGTAAATGCTGCTGTACCACCTCATGCGATTGCAACCGATTTGCTCAGAATAATGTCAAACTGTTGTGTCACGGTGGATGGGTCTGCAGGGTATGCAACGGCTGGCAGCTGTTTAAACTTTTATCTTGCCAATGCATTTTTGATGTCATGACCCTTCAAGCAGTTGAGAGGCAAAAGAAAAGAGGATGCTTACACTAATATGTTTGCACATGTATGTCCATTATGAATTCATTATGGGCTGCAAGTTCAAAGATATTGACTCGGTAAATAGAATTTAAATTCATATAACGATTTACTGGAGGCAGGTCCATGAGTGTCTGTCTTTGTTCTTGTAACTGTCTAATCAAAAACCACAATGTCCTGGTGTGTCTATGTGTGTGTGTGTGTGTGTGTGCCCATATGTATAAATGCATAAGCTCATATCTGCAGAGGAAATATAGACATCTCAGAACCCAGCAGGCACTCTTTTTGATTATAAATTCTCTTAAAGGGAGCATTGCTTCTTTTGAAACTTTCTCAGTGTTATTTTGGGGAAGCTAGTACAAACACTGTTCATTTTAGCATTCACACCTTTTCGTGTGTCTTTGTGCGTTTGCTGGAGTTGAGGGACAGGTGAATTACGTTTTTTAGCAGCTGCACTTTGAAAGGCACCCTTTTTTAAAGCAACCTTAAACATGCCCCAGCTGATTTGAGTTGGTCATTTGGAGGTAATGGAAAGAAATTTTCATGAACACTGAAATTTTATCATATTTTATTCATGTGACATTTGGCAAACTTTTGGGCATACAAGGCTGCTAAATTTCAAGACTTTTGTTTTTGTCAAGCATGTTGCTTCTAATTTGGTATCAGATGGTAGTTGTGGCACTGGGATACTGACTGTCCCTGAAGCTCACGAACTTCTACGCTTTGCACTCTCTGAATTCTCCTCACACAATTTTCTGCTGCCTTTCTCTTTTTAAAAAAAAATAGTTATCTGTGCTGGATCGCATTCATAGGGACAGCTGCTTCTTTCCCTTGATTGCAGATACTTGTATCTGGATCCTAGTCCTCCTCTTACCTCTCCCTTTATTTACACTCTCTCTGTGTCTTGTCTCTGTCATGTTTCTTTGCCTCACTTTGCCTGTTTGGTGTCTTACTTTGATTAGTCTGTCTGTCTCCCTTTCCTGAGGACAGACTATCTTTATGTAGTCTGTCCTCTTTCCAGAAGAGGAGGTCCAGGGGCTCAGGTCCTAACTAACTACATTTTACAGCAGAGTTGGCACATTGTCTGAAGAAGATTTATAAGCCCCTTGAGGTGTAGTTAGGTTTAGAAAACATGCAGGTTCAGACCAATACAAAGCCATCAAAAAAGAAGGATAGAAGAGAAAACAAAGCAGTGAGCCTGCTTTATTTTCTGAGTAGTTCAATCTAAGCTTCAGTACGTGATTATATTTGAGTTTTTGAGAATTTGATAAACGCAACACACAATTTTCCAATACATGTATATGAAATGTAGTGTTTTCTGTCTTAGCTACAATAGCCTTCTAAAATGTGCAGCTCTCATATGAGCCATGATGGCCTCAGCCTAAAAAACTTTAAACTTTTCTACAGCAGATTCAGCTTTCATGTTTTGCAAAAAGCCTTTTAGAATATGAACACTTATAATATAACGTTAATGACTTATCTTCTACACCTTGATTGACACAAAATGTTTTAGAGATGCTTACTGTGAACCTATGGCAGCTACGGTACGTGATACAAAAGAAAGACCCAGTCCTATCACGCTTTTAAGAGCCGACTTGGAACCACAGCATTGTGTTTGTGTCATATTTTGTAAATATTAATTTCACAGTTATCTGAACTTTCTGGCATGGTGGTACAGTGATTAGCACTGTTGCCTCACATCGAGAAGGCTCATGGTTTAAACCTCCCCTTTGGCTTGGGCCTTTCTGTGTGGAGAATTTTCTTCCTTTCGTGGCTGCGTGGGTTTTCTCCGATGATTCTAAGTTGGACGTGAGAGCATGCGATTATCCATCCCTCTATGCCCTCCTCCTGCACTGTAATGGAACTGGGAATTAAATGTAAATATAGGCCTTTTACAGCGGGTTGATGAAGTAACCAGGAATGATCTCTTTATTTCCCCGAGAGGCCAGTTTCCGTCAGGGAGTGTTTGTTGATGGGAAGTGGGTGAGCAATCATGTCTGTGTCACTACATATGTAATTCCTGCTGATTCATCTGTCTGCCCATGGCCATTAGTCCATTAGTTGTTTACAGGTTTATACACTCACCGGTCATGTTGTTAGGTGTACCTGTTCAGTGGCCTGCTAACACAAATATCTAATCAGCACAGCCGATGACAGCAGCTTAACGTATTTAGGCATGTAGGCATGGTCAAGGTGACTTGGTGTCAGCTAAGAACAGAAAACTAAGGATTCAATTTGACATTGGACAACAGAAGAAAACATTGGGAAAACATTGCCTGGTCCTTTCTTGGCACCACCTGAGCATCGTTTAAAAAACACAATCTACCTGCTGGCCATGTCCTTTCCTTTACGAGCACAGTGTACACATCTTCTGATGACTGCTTCCAGGAGATAAGACACAATCTTACAAAGCTCAAATCATCTCAAACCAGTTTCTGAATGATGGCAATGGATTCCTTGAATTAAAATGACCTCCACAAACACCAGATCTCGATCCAGTTGAGCACATTTAACAACAGGAGATTTGCATCATAGATGCCCAGCTGACAAATCTGCAGCAACTGTGTGATGCTATGATGTCACAAGGATAAAAATCTAGCACCTTGCTTGATCTGTGCCCTGAAGAATTAAGACAGCCCTGAAAGCAAAAGAAGATCCAGCCCAGTACCAGCAAGGTGTACCAAATAGTGTCCAGCGAGTGCAGGTGTACACACTGTTAATAGTACACACTGCACTTTTGGTGGGGGAAATTTTAAGAAAACAAACCTTGATTTGCAAGAGCACAATAAGTTAAGTGTAGTAGTGAAATTTATTTCTACAAGTTTCTGGGAGTATATGTGGGTGTGAATACATGTGGGTGTCTTGAGGTATTGAGTACACTTTATAAAAACAGTTCAAAGTATCTCAAGTTTCTAATATGAAAAGATGAAAAAGCATAACCTTGACGATGATGACTGTATACAGTGCTTTAATGCATTCCCTCTTATTCAGTGACACATTATCGGTTCCAGGCATAATTTTTTAGACGTCATCGTCCTCAACATCTGGGAAAAAGTCATGCTCGAGCTCATCAGTGTAAAATAGACATTGACCACATTGATCATGCAACCACCTCATTTCCTGTCAGTGGAGTGGTAGAAAGTATTTGGCTCAAACTCCTCTGCAGAATAAGCGCATTCAGCAGGAGGCATTAGAGATGCAGTCATAATACCTTTTGATAACCAGTCAGACGAGAAAAGAAACTGACAGATGAAGGAATGACGGGTGGATAAGTCCTGAGAATCAGAGGACCGCTGGTAAGACACAGCGCTTGTCAGGATTTACAGGCTCTCAATTTGTTCTGGGTGGGTTGGTGTGCTGTGAGTGCAGGTATAGCAGGAATTGCAGGTGCAGTTCTGATTTGTGAGTCTAGTGATCACTATAGGCTGAGTGAAACATGAACTTCTGTTGCACTGTGAAATAAATGTATGCAATCAAAAATAGAAATCACTCCCCGTCAGAGGATCGTTTTAAAAGTCTAATGGTCCTGACCTGTTCCAGAAAAGGTTGTGTGAATTATTATTAATGTGCTTTGACTGACAGCATTCACATCCTTCCACAGAGTTACCACTGCCTTTATTAATGCTTTTTCCCTGCATTTGCTTGTGTATAAAAAAACAGTTTCTTTCAATAAACTTGCCTTATAACTGTAGGCTTCCTTTTTTTTTCTTATGCTAAGTAGATGGTGAGAGCTGACATTGTTATTTAACCATAGTGCATACAGGGTCACCCTGTTTACTGAGGTTGTTTCTTACTATATCATTATTACACGTTGAGGTAGGATTGGTCTGTGCATCGTATCTGTAACTCTGTTTTGGAAGGCCTTATTTTCTTTTGAAAAGCATGACACCGTTATCTCTCCTTTATCTTCTGTGGATTTATCATGATGATGTTGATGATGTTAATGTGGACAATAGAAAACTATTTATTTTGATAGGTATTTGTGTTAGGTGAACAAACAAGCTTTCAAAGTAGAATTCAGTACAAGTTAAACAATGATGGATCAGTCAAACATCGAGCCACCAGCTTAACTCTGCAAGCAGCATGTTTGTCCATTCATTTTCATTCAGTCATTCATTTTTTTAACCACATATTTTCCAGTATTTTGGTATTTAATGGAGTTTTTTAGATTAAAGTTATACATTTTCAAGAAAAAAAACTTGCAAATTCAGGAAAAAATCAAACAAACTCTTAAATTTGTCTTTTTTCCTTTTTAGTCAAGAGGGTTAAGTAGGAAAAAAAATACATACAAACTCATTGCTTCCATGGGAAACTGGCTGTGATGCAAGTGTAGAAAGACTGCATACAAGAACAAAAGGCTGATGTCGACCACGTTACTTGTTAGCAACCTATCAGCAGAAAGGATGACATTTGCTAGTCCGGATGTTAAACATTGACCACTAAACTGGCCTAAACTTAGTCGGTTTATCCTAAAAAGTTCTGAAATAATTCCTGTCAAATAGACATTTTGATATAATAAGTTAAGTTAATAAGGAAGGAGGCAAACGCTGGCTTTAACTTTTGAGGTGGAGAGAAGTGGTCATTACTTTGATTCTTATTGCACGAAAGGATAAGAGCGCGATGGTAAAGGACAGAAACAACCATATTATACTGCTAACACAATATCTTTGCACCGACAGCATGCTCATACAAAACTGACACACAATTACGCTTGTAGTATTGGCACCTCCATTTCTACCTATACATGTTTCTACAGCAGACTCTGAGTGCTGATTGCTTTGAAGTCTCTTTGGGTTGGTTTTCAACTTTGCTTTGTGCTTTTATCTTTTTATTTTCAAACTTAAAAACTAAAAAGACCCACTGTATGCAATGCATTTCAGTCCATGTTGCAGAATAATTCAAAACATTTTGACATTTTCCAGGGAGTAATATAGTAACAGAACCCTTATATTATAAGGGAGCCAGTTAGCTTTGTTTAGAACAAAGATGGGAAACAGCTAGCTTTGCTATGTTCAGAGCTATATTTCCCTTCCAGCCCCTTTAATGTCAAAATGCAATCAACGTAAGTCTGTCAAATATAGAGTCCAGACTTTAGTATTTTAACTAATGAATGAGACATTGTCTCCTGTATCCATTTTGTTCCTTTCTTCAGTGCAGTTGGCACAGTAGTGCACATTTGTCCAGGGACAACATGTTTGTTTACTATTGTGACTATGGAAAAGCTCTGATTAACTTTAACTAGCCTATATCTCCTCCTTGAAGCCTCAGATTGATCTTCACTGGTGTATAAGAGCAGTTGTAGAGTGTGTTCACAGCGATCGGTCGTTTGGACCGGCCGCCTCAGGGTTTGTCGTTTGCATGCTCTGTTTGCTGCTTGCTCCCTTACATTTTATTTTCTCAAACATATTTTGAAAAATGCTGACTTATCCAGGTGGCAGAGCGGTGGTTAACACTATAACCCCACAGCAAGATGGTCCAATCTGCCTGCTGGCTCAGGCCTTCCTGGGTGGATTTTGCATGCTCTCTCGTACTCTTTTGGGATAATGCAAGGCCCTGCGGTTGCCCAAAGACATGAATCTTTGGTAAATTGGTACTAATTACCAGTAGGTGTGAATGGTTGTCTGTTTCTGTGTGTTGGCCACGTCCCATGAGGTGGAGAACCATTTGAATCTTGATTTAGGTTATGTTGTCTAGTCCAGTGCTTGCACAGCGAACTGTGAGTTTTAGGTCACAGCGTCGTCTCCGGGTAATTACCTCTCACGCCTAACTGAAACTCCTTGTAGTGTTCTGCTTTTCAGCTGCACTCGCTTGTAAATCCATTTGTGGAGTGAGTCAATTACCCAGTCAAGTGTTTAGCTAACAGCTGCTGTATAATTTCAATGATCATGTAATCTAATTTAGACAAATTCTATTTTTGGGTTGTTTGGTTTTGTAATTTAAATCAGGTGAACTTTTTTTTTCTTTGTTTTTCAGGCTAGTCACTATTTCCCACGAAAGGTTTAGGCACCTTCATTAATCAAAATCATTAGACCTTTTTTTGTTTGTGTTTGGAAAATTATATCTAATGATCTCCTGCGCTTGTCATATCCTGTAGTGGTTGTGTGCTGGCGTCTCCTAATTAGTGTCAGAATGAAATATGTATCCTGTTCTGAATTTATTTTTTGGTATTAGGACCCCTTTCGGTGATGTTTGTGCTCTGGCACGAATCTCCACTCACTCAAGCAATAGCATCTGATTGAAAAGTTAGAGTTTTTATTACTTTTCTTTTCTTTTTTTCTTTTTTGTTTTTCGCCCGAATCGTGATTCTTTTTATCAAACGTCTGTCAAAAACTGAGGTCATATGAAAGCTGGCAAAGCTGAAAATAGTGGGCTATGAAAGCATAAACAAACATGCTCATAAACACAAAGTTAAGATGGGAATTCGAAGACTGGGGATAAGTGTACACACCTGTCTGTGTGTTTGGAAAAAAAAGAAAAATCTTATCTTCGTGTGTAATATCAGAACCCAGGAAAAAGGATTAGAGCTTAAATAGGTTTTTAATAAGCAAGGAAGTCATTGTGAGGTAATTATCCACCGTTGCAGGAGACGTGTGATTACTGCAGTATTACTCTCATTTCTCTTCCTTCTGCTATGCAGAGTGATAGCTGTGTGTGAGAAGCCAGAGGCCATGGTGTTGAGAAAAACACATGAACTCAAATGGTGAACAGACTGGCATTTCCCAGAACTGATGTGTGCATGTGTGCATGTTTGTATCTGAATGTTTGGTGTGTGGGTGGCTGCAGTCGCAGTTGGAAAAAGTGTGCACACGTGCCTTGCTGCGAGCACACATCAGCGTGGTTGGCTGCGTGTTATACTAAGTGGGATCCGTTTCAGTGTTGACGGTAAAGCTGGGTTTCATGTAGCAACTCTAAATTGCTGCCAGTCCATCTATGAAACTGGTAGCAAACAGTAGACATGGTGTGATGATAAACATGAATAATAAACAGCGTTTTTGTAGAGGGAGTGCTGTCAGAGATACAGAGGGAGCGAGGAAGCCGGTCAGCTACAGTGATTTGTATGTGGGCAAGGACCATCCTCTGAAGGTGAACAAGCTCCGGTGTGATAGCTTTGCTTTTTAATCAAGGTGCGTGCGGCGTCGTATCGGCAGGAGATTTATTGCTGAATTGCTTTCAGTCAGTTACCTGAAACAGAGCTGCATACTCTCACAGCCAAAGAGCAACAGAGAGCCAAAGTAAGTGTTCAGCCCTGAGAATAATTGGTTAATGTTTACTAAAACTCAGAACTAAAACAAATGAAACTTCTAATTACTTTTTTTTGGACAATATTGCTTTTGAGATTCTCCGAAAAAGACAACGGGGCATAATTCACAGAACTTATGTCACACTCAGTGATTGAATCTACAGTCTTTTCCAACTAAGAGCAGTTAAAGGGCTTTTAGCTGCAACTCTAAAATAAGTCAACAGTTTATCTCCCTATCCCTCCTCATTAGTGAAATCTCTAGGCTACCACACTGAAGATTATTGTTTTGTTTTTCTTGAGATTGTGATCTCCTAAGCACTTTGCGAGAGCTATTAAAGCTCCGCTTCCTTTACCAGAATACCTCTTCAAGTCATTTTGAGGCAGTGTTTGTTGGTTGCTGGATGTTTTTATGTTGTAGTCATATGCAAAATTAAATGTTTGTTTTGGTGTTGTGGAAGGCAGTGAATTTTCCTCTGGTGAAACACTGGTAGTTATCTTAATAACACTGATGCTTAAAACAGCAAATTTTTATATTTAAGGGAAAGTGGATCCAAGCATTTGGCACATCAAGTTTTCATTTTCTATAAAAAAAAATTAGTTTGCAATGTCAGTACTGTTGCTTAATAACAGACTAATATGAAACTAAATGAATAATGTTAAATCAGAAGAGAACATAAACTGATTTACTCATTTTATCTTTGCAATGATCTCTAAAGCTTTTTAATGCTCATAACTGGGAATGTGCAGCATGGCACTTCATTGTTGCCTCTTTGTGGTTCAGCATATTGCCACTAGAGCTCACTCTTAAGCAGAACAATGCAGTAGGTGAGGGTAGTCGTCGTTAGTCTCTAAAATGCTACTACACCCTGTTTCCTTCACATATCTGCTTACACATGGAGAAGCATTTATAATTTTGGCAACGCAATTTCTTGCTTCTATTTTTGGATCCATTTAATAGCACTGCTGCTACTTAATGTACCTAAGGTTTAGTGCTTTCTAACCCTTTACAGCCCGTGACAGGCTGCCATATTATTCCTATTAGATTTTTTTTCCTGAAAGGTTAAACCCAAAACAAAAGTTATTTTTGTTTTATTTTTCATTTTCACAAAGCAAGTCCAAAAGGCCCGACTCCTGTCCCACCAAAAGTCCCTTAAGTTAAATTCTTATCATTGCATAGGAAATTCTCATAATGATGCAGGACCAACATAATTAATTAAACACTTCCTAATGGTATGTTGATGCTCACCTGGAACCAGAAACATGCCGCTTCTCTTTGTGTTTTTGTGGATTCAGGTGCAGGCTTCGGAGTTGGACAGGGACACCATGGGAAACAGAACAAAGACAAGCGTGTCTAGACACTTCTGAGGCAGAAGGAGCCACTCTGTCACAAAAGTAATATGACAAGTGTTCACTTTTGCCGTCACGAGACCCAGGGAAACTATCCCTTGTTACAAGGCAATGACAAGTTCAGGCAACAAAGGACAGGTAAATTGACAAGAGCGTGGTTAGGGAATGAGTTGAAAGCGGTTTACGGAGTTAGAGAACACTCTGGGGAGAGTCTGGGTTGTGGGAGAAAGGAGAGAAAGAGGTTTGAGAGATAGACTTAGAGAAGAGTAATAATGAAGAATGAGAGCAAGTGGGAGGGAGCTGTCAAAGCAGAAAGAAAGTGATCAAGTAGGTGTGCGGCTCAGAGGGAGGCTGGGGAATGGAGGGACAAGGCTGGTGAGAAGAAGGTGACGAGCGGCTGTTTTAATAACTTCAACTTACCACAGGTCAATTGAGATGAGATCTCCACAAACTCAGAGGTGCCTTAATAAAAGCCTTACACATCACATTGAATAACTCACCATGAAAAACCAATGAAGGCTGCTAAGGCTGTGACAGACATGAAAAAACATGGGGACTTACCCGCCTTTATAAAGGCTGGTGTTACAGTCATCTGTAGGAGGAGAAAAGAAATCGATACCAAACAATGGCAAAGCAACTTTATTAGTTCTTATTAGACCAGGTTAATGAATCCCACTGCAGTGACAAAATGCATTGATATGGGCTGTGAATTGATTTTTTCCCCTTCAACCTTTCCATAACTCCACCTAAGTGTTTTTCATCTCTTCATTCTCACTGACTACCACATCTGCCGCAATTCTGTAATGCTCCCGGGTGACTAAAGCTTTGTGTTGGACGTAGGCTTTAACGGCTCAGCTTTCTTCCACTATGAGCTGCTTGCGTACATGATGATAAATCACGATACCCACAGGTAGTTACTGCTGTCAATCTCAGGGCAAAAAAGCCCCCGTTCTTGGCTCTGAACTTGACTTTATTATAAGCAATGACTGATACAGAGATGCGATCAGCAGCGACGCCAAATGCGACGATATCTCTACCTGTTGCTCTTTTGATAAACTATGTGGTTTTCTCGGGTGGAGGGAAAGCATTACTCAGGAGTGAACCAGTGTCTAAATTAACACTCTCCACAAGCTCCCTGGTTGTTTGTTCTGCTGATATTTGAGTGATGTTCTGCAGTCCAGAAACAACAGCAAGCAAAGCTGTAGAAAGTGGGGGTGATTCAGCACTCCCTTGGGAATGGTATAAGACTTGCAAGTTTACTAAAAATGAAGTAATACAAGTGCATAAAAAATAGAATATCATAAAAAAGTTCTTTCTTATTCTGTATTTATTACATGACTAGTGAAATATTTCCATGCCTTTTGCTTAAACTGTAGAAAATCAGAAGGCCAGTTCTTCCATTTATTAGAAAAAAATACATTTTTTTAAAAAAGAAAAAATATTTACAATACAAAATGCCCGGCTTCTGGAAAGTATGTTCATTCAGTAAAAAGGACTAGATGTTACAGTCCCTGATGATGCATTGCTTTAGATGGAGAGACTCTTGAGGGATGGCTGTTATGAGGAAAGGCAACCCAGAAACTTTGCCAGCAGCACGCATCGTTGTTTGCCTCAACTTTCGGTCTTTTACCCAGGCTAATCTGCCATTTTCCTTCCTTGGTTAGGTTTAGGGATTAGAGATCTGATCTAGCTTATCATTTTAAAATTTGGGACACATCGTCAGTAGTGGACCTTGGATTCATTGGGTGTTTTGGCCATTATCACTAGACACCCTCATCCAAATAGGCCCTGCCAGGGTTGATCAGGAAAAATATTTACAATACAAAATGCCCGACTTCTGGAAAGTATGTTCATATTTTGCACTGCTGAGGTGTTATTGAAGCCCAGGTTGATTTGATAGTAACCTTCAGTTCATCTGCATTTGTGTCTTGGGTGTTTCTCATCTTTCTCTTGACATTATCTTGACTAGATTGCTTCTTTGTGGCGTTTTTATCAGACATGTTTACTGGCTAAGCAAGCAAGGTGATATAACAGTCAGTAAACTTCTGATAGTAGCTTAGGCTCTGTGGACACGTGTTAAAGAAAACTGGCATCTCCATGAAGCTTGTCTGCAGATAAAAGTGCTCTAAAATCTCATGGTCGATGACCGCATTGACTTTGGACTCGATGAAAAACACAAGACCAACCATCATGAACCCCAGCAGATGACATTCCACCCCAAATCGTCACAGACTGTGACACTGGCCCTCAAATACCTTGGGTTCTGTGCCTCTCTGTTCTTTATCCATTCGGAAATCAAGACTTTAGGTCCATGATTTCCAAATGAAATGCCAAATTTACTTTGTTCTGAGAACTTTGGTCCACTGAGCATAGTCCAGTTCTTGTAGCTCCTTTCCTGAAGACATCTCTGTTTGACACCAGCTTCACTCCACTCCTTTGAGTGGAGGTTTGCAGGTTCTTGAATTTAATTTTCTTAATAATTCTCTTAAAGACTATAGTCATCTGTGTTGCTTGTGCACCTGTTCCTCCCACACTTTTCCCTTCCAGCCAACTTTACAAAACTCTGAACAGCCAGGCTTTTCAACATTAACTTTCTGTGGCTAACCCGGTGGCTTTTATATTTTATTTTATATTTTTATTTCTACATATTTTTGTACCATAATTGTATAAGAAAATATGTGTTATCAATTTATTCATATTGCACCATTCCCAAACATGCTCTACATGAAAAATGTTACTATGTACTATGCTTTAAAGGTACATGAAGCCTCAAACATGAAGCAAAAGACAATATCTGGACCACTCACCCTCCCAGGTCCCACATCGTGACTATTTCATCTCACCTTTTAATTAAAGATGACTAGAGAAATGCCTTCACTTAAATTTCACCAGCAGACTAGCACCTTGAAAGCTGTTCAGTGAGCCTGATCGTGATTAGATCTTTAGGCAAACTCTTCCTGAAAAAAGTGATTTTAGACCTCTTTCTAAAATAACATTTGGGGGATAGGGTTATTTTCGTTAAGCAGAAAACAGCTTTTCTGTGGAATTAATTATTAAACACCTTAATTTGTTGGCTCTGGGATGGATTGGCGACCTGTCCAGGCTGTACCCTACCTGTCACCCAAGGACAGCTGGGATAAGCTCCAGCCCTTCCATGACCCTGAGCTGGATAAGCAGTTAAACATGGATGGATGGATAAATGGGTATGTGCTATAGTAGTCTTGTCACAGTCACAAGTGTGAATAATTTTTCTTCAAAAAATATTAATCATTTTGTAATCTTTTTAATGCTGTAGATTTATGTTAGATGAGTAATATTAAAGTCTTTATTTTTAATCAGTCCACATTCAATAACCCCCCAAAAAATCCAAGTATGTTTTAAATTCTTTCCAAAATTACTAAAAGCCAAAACAGAACTCTTTCGTTTGTAAAAGTCCTTATTTCAGTTATTTAAGTACATCATAAATATAGTTATTTTTGAAGAATTGCAGCTTTATGTCTTCTTGAAGAACCCTGCAAGTTTTCCATCATGTGAATTCTGGCTTTTTATCCTGTTCTTCCTAGTAGATAATATTCAGCTTCATCTCTTAGGATGCAGTAAAGAATTTAGGCCTAGCTAAAATCTAAGGGTAAATCCAAAGGATTTCGACTTGGCCAGTGGGGCACTGTCTTGGTTATAAGCATGGTTCACAGTCTTGCTCAATATTAGCCACTGCCCCAGCCTCAGTCATGTTTTCTTCATGAACTGGTCTATGTTTGGCTACATCATTCTCCATTTGTGAAGAATGGACATGCATGATTCAGCTATTGCCATTCTCACTGAAGGTATTGGGTTTACCAGATAATGAGGAAGGCCTGGTGTTTATGCTAATGCTAAGCCTAATGCATGGTGTACATCATGTGCACTTTACCAGCAAATCATCACATGTGAAAAGCTGTAAACAAATAAATGTCCATCAATCCATCTATTTATTTTCAGGGCAAAAGGTGGGGTACACCATGGACAGGTTGCCAGTCTATCACAGGGCTAACACAGGAAGATAGAAAAGCATTCACACTCACAATCACACCAACAGCCAACGTACAATCACTTTTTAAGCTAAAATGTGCTGCTCAGACAACCCAAAGCTAAGACTGAATTCCAGAAGCGTTAAGCAGTTCTAATCCACATTAGTAAAGCAAAAGCTTAAAGTAAATACATGCTATCCTCTGCAGCTCAAAATATATTCTCTACTAATTTAGAAAATAATGGGGTACGTTCAGTTTGAGTCAATCCTGTAGGGAAGTATACACAGAAACAAGAAGTTTATATTTATCCCCCTCCCCTGCTACCATCCATGATTACATTTGAAGGTTATACAATTTTAAGGAGCCTTATTGTGTTCATTTCTAGCTCCACTTTTTTATTGCTTGACTCTGCTAGATTAGCTTTGCATGACTGACAGTTCAGAATATTCCTACAATTCTTATTTACCTTATACCGAGCTTTGGAGCAGCCGCCCAGAAATAAGCCACAGCTGTCTTCCCTTTGTTGACTGGCTGCACCTCATAAACAATCTGTGCTTATACAGTGCCTTCTACTTAATTTCAGGACTCAGAGTGCTTTCTTACTACAAGCCTCATTCACCCATTCACCCAAGCATTTTTGTACGTAACAGTCATGTACACGTGCTTCAAAGGATTCATCAGGGGCAACTCAGGGTTCATTGTCTTGCCCAAGGATACAAGTATACTAACATGCAGACTAGGGAAGCCAGGGATTAAAACACCAGGCCTCCAATTAGTAGATGATTTGCATTTTAAGCCCCACCCACTTAGAATTTAGATGGGTGAGGCTTTTCTACTCACAACCAAAACTGTGTGCCTTTAAATGACCATACAGCGCCATCAATAGGAAAAAAAACATCTATCTATCTAAAACTTTGTCTTTAAAGCACCCTGAAGCCTGGGGTTAATTATTTGACCATGAACATTGAATGCATGACAAACGTAAATGTAAACGTAAAAGTAAATGTAATTTGAGCAGATGCTAGAAGGGTCTTTAAAATGCTGGATAGAAGCAAACTACACAAGAGAAGCAAAAAAAATGAAGAAAAAAAATGACATGTCAGTGATCTTTTTGATGCGTTATGTCCTCCACTAAATGTTTATGCAAGCATGACAAACATTAGTATGCCATCATTTACTTATTCCACTTCAAATTAGTAAAAAAGTACTGATATATGGATGAAATTTGGCATGATAATTGGTCTCGATGAAAGGCACAGGAATCATCAAATTTGGCAATTATTTTGGAAAACTGTGCAGTCAATAAATCATTAAAAGTGTAGAAGTCAAAACCCACTTGAACAGTCAGACACACAAAATATGATTTTAATAAGGAAAGTCCAATGATTTCCTATTGTGCTCTTTTAAATGGATGTGTGTGGATAGTGTGTTGAGGTATGTCTGAAGTCCTGCACTTAAACCTTCAATGTAAAACAGTTTTTCTTGGTTTGTGTCATTCTAAAAGTAACAATGATACTCAGTATCAGAAGGATCAGGTTTAAAATATATATTGAGTCCATTTAACACATGTTTATGCCTTGCCAAGAGAAAAGACAATGAAAAGCATGAGAGGAGAGTTATGAAGACCTGATTGCTCACAACATCCTATTGTGTTATTGTTTTTTGTAATAGCATAACCACCTGCTATTGCTATAATATTGCTGTGTGTTTATCCACGGGTGGAAGAGCTAACAAAAGGGAGAAGAGCCTGATCCACTGAAGTGATGGCATGGATGATCAAAGCAGCATGAAAACCCTCCTGATTTAATGAGGACAATATAACTTTTGTTATTTTGTTCTTGTTTACCACTAATACAGTACACAGTCAGCAGTATTTGGGATTAAGATGCAATGTTTATGTTACAACTATGTGGCAATTACATTTGGGTTGGTTTTACCATCTCTGTTCGATGTTACAATGGAGGTCATTTGTTTCTTCAAACATTTTGAACCTGATTTTAGAAAGTAAATTATTCATATTTTCAAAAATGCTCTTTTGACTTGTGTGTGCTGTACTGTATATGCAGCAGGTTCAATTTATTTTGTGCATTTTGCCCAGGGCAGGGTCATACTTGTGCCCTGCGGGTCGATGTTGCTGAGTGAACTGGTTGTTTGGGCAAAGGCGAGCTGACGTGCCTGTGATACTGTCTCACTGTGCCGCGCCACACTGCCACAGGCACTTATGAATGCTGCTCTCTGTATGCTAACCCAGACCTGTGTTCCACGTGTGTGTTTTGTTGACATTTTCATATGATACTTTTAATCTCATAGTTTGATTCAATTCAGAATATTGGTCTAAATTGTGTAATCAAAAAAATACCCTTTTAGAAATTATTCCTGATTCAGTGGAAAATGGGTCGGAACACTTTCCTACAAAAAACAAACAAAAAAACATAACAGAATTTTATTTTTTTTAGTAAAAACAAAGTTCTTCAGATGCCATTTAATCATTGCTGTAACCTCTCACTCTCAGCCTTTGAGTGTCTGTCATCAAACAAATATTCCAGGTACAGTTTGCTGTTCCATGGTGCTTCAGAGGCAAATCCAGTCTGTAAGTGGTTTTATATAATATGACATGCACAGTATGTCACATACACCCCAGCATCTGTTCGAGCAATGGCATAAAATCTATTTTGCAGGTGTTGGAATGGGCTGCATTGCATTTTTACAGCCTTTTTCTAATCTTATTGGCCATTCAAACTGCTACATTTACACATACACATGCACATATTACCTTCTCATATATTTCTGTACGGCACTCTGTGCGATTAAGAACTTTAGCTACCTTGCCTGCACACCTACAGCCAATCTAAAATCCCTAATTAAACTATCATGCATGGCAGGTGCAATGAAAACAGAGAAATGACTGGAGACCAGGTGATTCAAAGTCAGAACCTTGTTGCTGTGAGACCATAGCGCTAAATCTGGTCAAATACCTAATTATTCCTAATGATATTTTGGAATTTGGAATTTACTGGAACATAATAAAAAATGTTTAGAACTAATTTTGCACCCAGTGAAATATTTTCTAGAGTTCTGAATTCTTCATTCTTACTGAAACGCCACAGAGGTGGTGGATGTGGTGGGTGCTGCTTGCTTATCCCTCTGAAGCTGAATAATCAGATCACAGACAGCTTTATGGCAGGTGGGGGACCTCTTTGCTTTCTGTTTTTACAGGAAACATGCAAGTGTCTGAAATCAAATGGCAACCTGCTAGCTGTTTTTATGGGAGGTCAAGCAGTGATCTCCCATAAAAAGTGTCTACAGTGCAGACAACAACTCTATTGCTGCACGAACGCTATGCTAAAACTGTCCTCAGCTCCACTGATCTATGGCCTTCGTGAACATTTTCTTGGCTTTCTGGACTCGGTCGATAGTTTCAAGTCTGACTGAACGTTCGGGTTTATTTTTATTGTGACTGATATGCTGGTACTGTTGGGTGTGTCAGGTCCTCCCCTCGCTTGTGACACCTGCTTTAAAAAGCTAAGATGGCAGTCGTACATGCACGCCATAAAGCTCATCCTGAGACTTCACAAATGAACCAATGACATCACAGTGGTGATCTATATTTTATATGCAATCTATAAATTAGATTTATGGCTCCCTTACAATCACACCCGCTACACTGTTCCTGGCATTGAGGTTGTTAGTCATAGCTGCTTTTTTTGTCTGGTTACAGGCAAAAAAAAAAAAAAAATCTTCTAGACCCTCTTTTGAACTCCCTATGCTTGCTTACAGCCCAAGGATGTCCTAGAATCTATTTTTCCTCTGTAGCCTGTGGTAAAAAGGCATAAAGGGGAAATATGCTATTGTGATTATTTGGTGTACCCACAGTTATGACATCTTTTTGTAAAACTTGGTGTGTCTCCTCTAATATGAGCCCATTTCACTGTGTCTTCCTGCTAGCAGAGCTGTATCTGAATATTAGACCTGGGTATACATTTGTAGGCATACCCAAGGTTTGTGGAGTTATATAAATATTATAAATATAAATAAATATATAAACATTAGTGTGGAATGTTCAACATGCCTCACACTTACAGCATTGATTGTCCTGCTTCAGTTCACTTCATTGTTTCTGATTTAAACTTAGAAAACCAGAAACCAGAAATTTTGTAGACGCCAGCAATGTCAGTAGAATCACACAATTCTCAGTTAATTAATTAAAAGACTCAATGAAATACCAAAGCAAAATGATTACCTCATGTACTTAAATAAAAACTCTTAAAATGTTATTTTTATTTAGGGGTCATCGCAAACCAGTTATTTAAGGTAACATTATATTTTGTGTCAGGACACAAACTGAAATGTTAGGGTGGTTTCTGAACAGCCTACTAACATTACATTACAGTAGAACTTATGTTAGCTTAAGGTTTTAAATAACATCAGCCTCTGCAAACATTTCAGCCTATGGAGCGCTGAATTTAAAACAACAATGGCAGCTTTCTCAAAAAACAAAAAAAAGGATATTGTAGGGCCTACCTTACAATATAAAGAGGCGACTGATTTGGCGCTGTATAAATAAAAGTGAATTGAATTGAATAATATTTTGGATGTTGTATAGATAGGTGCTTGGTTAAACTGGAAATATTTCCTACCTTGGTCTGAAAAGCACATCTGCATTATGTGCATATTGTCTCTAGTGTATCAGTTATCGCCCGACTGTTACTGCCTTTCTTATCTGTGAGTTGAGGTAAAGCTAAAGCGGTAGTTTGGTAATAAACGATATTTTGAGTCTTGGTTCTTGTGACATTCCTAATTAGTGATGCCGTGGCATTGACAAAAAGACAGGAGGTGGAGCTGCAGGTGGTGGAGTTAAAGATGCTAAGAATTTTGATGGGAGTGACCAGGAGGCACAGAATTAGAACTGAGTATACCAGAGAGACAGCTCAGGCTGAGCGGGTTTGGCGCCAAAGTTAGAAACGCAAGCCTGTGATGGTTTGGACATGTGCAGGGGAGGGATAGTGGATATATTGGGCAAAAAATGTTAAATACAGAGCTGCCAGGCAGGAGGAAGAGGAAAAGAGGAAGTCCACGGAGAAAATTCATGGAAGTAGTGAAAGAGGACATTCAGATGGTTTGTGTGATGGATGCTAGGGATAGGCTGAGATGGAGGAAGATGATAGGATGCAAGCCCACCTCTTTTTGTGGCTACTATGCTCAGTGAGTGACAGTGAGTAGGAAGCAGCGGCTCACCTGAATGAGCTCTTTGAACATGTGCAGTGCGATCTTGTAGTTTGCTTCCCCAATGAATGCTGTGCACTGTGTGAGAGAAAAATTACACCGTCTCTTCTTAGTTTCTGTAGGAAAGCACAGCTGTAGGTGGAGAAAAAAGAGCAGGAGAAAAACAACAACCTCAGAAATATCACTAAGTGGAGAAAGTACTAGAATGTGATGTGAGATTTAATGTTCCTTAACACTTTGGTATGACTTAACAAATCTCCATCTTGCTATAGATAACCCCTCTATTAATACTTTACTAGAGGTGTCTTCTAAACTGTGATAAAATTCTTGCACTGGAAACCTTCCTAGGGAGTAACCTTCCTCTCACCCAGTACATGCTGGGATTGCCTCGATCCCCCAGTGACGATGGATAATAGGCACAGAGAATAAATGGAAAGATGGAGCTCTATGCCCTTCTCAAAATGCTATTAGTTTGAAGTCCTACCTTGCAAAAGAAGATCTATATTTCATGTGAACGGAGAAGAGGTCAGGAATGTTTTGGGGGAAGTCAGCAGACAGGATACAAGGTCCTGTGTTATACATGGAATAACAAAATTAGTTTCAGATCTGGGTTGGAAAAGACGTGGTGAGAACTGAAAATGGGAATATGCAAGAACTTTTTAGTAAAATGTCACCTCCTGTCTTTAATTTGAACTTTAACCCTTGTGTTGTCCACGGGTCATTTTTGTCCTCTACAGAAATCTTTTGCTATCAAAAATATGTTTTTTATTCATCAAATGGTCTGAAAATAACAGAAGTTATTCATTACTATACTATGCATGATTGGAATAAGTTTTAAGTAATTTGATTTATTTATGGGGTTTTTATTCGATTTTATAACACCTGTTGTCCTCGTGGACAAAAATGACCCCAAAGTACAAAGTGTTGCAAAAGGCCGTATTTTCACAACATACTGCTATCAAACATCTTTGATCTTGGATCACTGATGTTTGGGGTCAAGCACTGGTCATAACAACCACAACAACAACAACAACAGGCAGCACAATGAGGAGGCAGGTGCTCTATATTCAATAAAATGTTATTTATACTGCGCCAAATCAAAACAACAGTCGCATCAAAGTGCTTCGTATTGTAAGGTCGACCCTACAATAATACATACACAGAAAGTATGCTCACAAGCCTCCATTGCACTAGAGATTTGCATACTTTGATGAGCATACTTTTTTTACCATGTTGTGCAAAGCAATGACCAGTAGGACAAAGCACATATTGTCCTCTAGTATAATGAGGAGGAAGAATCAATGTTCAGGAAGATCCAGGGTTAGAAGATATAGAAAATATTGTCAATATTTAGAGCACATGCTACCCTTTCTCTGAAAAAGCACATCACCCACCTGCAGAAGTGGAAGAAGGCTATGAAGTGAAGAAAAGTGATGAAGAATCTGAACTATGTTCAAGTAGGTTCTTGGGCATCCAGGGCATTGTAGTCTGAGGAACTTGGAAAGAAAGTGACTGGGCTTCTTGAAGTTTCTTGAGTTTTCAGAATGTGAAACTGGAATAGAAGATGTGTCAGAGGACTGCACATCATCCATTTCAATTATGATGAAGACAAAGAATCAAGCAGGAAAGAGGAGTCAGTTGAGACGGAGGAATATTTGCAGTAATGTGAGGAAACATTGATCTGGTCTTCTAACATCCCAATGACAGGCGATGCATGACTCTCTCATGTGCCACAGAGAAAGATAATCTATCACAGTCCAAGCACATATGCCACGTCCCATACTCCTTCATTGGCTTTTCTACTCGAGCACTGAACGCATTATACACAGTGTTCTGCTTGTATTCTGCTTTTAACGTTCACATGCCAATGGATGCATCAGAGACCAAGTTGGGGTTCAGTAACTTGCCCAAGGACACCTTGGTAAGAACTCCAGACTAGAGCACACAGAGACTGAACCAACAACCATCCAATTAGCAGATGAGCTGCTCTACAGCCAACTCAATGACAAACAAGGAGGGACAACAAGAGGGGAAAAAAATGGATCGAATGCAGCTGTAGTCTTATGTGGGTATGTTGATTCTACATCCGGTGGAGTCGCTACGGACAGTTTATGACATCCTGAGTCTGGTAGAGCAGTTTTAAAGGTGACACAAGACTAATCATAGAAGCGCAAAAAGGATATAATTTCTTGATAAAGACACAATAGATGATCATCTTGCAGGGCCCCGCCCGTCGGGCTATATGATCGCCCGACTGGAGATATCACTAGCTCCATGACGTTGGGCTAGCGATTTTGCGAGCCCTGTCGTTCATGACACAAACGCGCTCCCATTTGAGGTGTATGGAACAAGTGGGTGTTTCTCCTGCTGTGATGTAAGATCCTGATACTGATGTGACTGTATGAGCACAAAGTCCCGTTCAGAGGACTCTGTCCATTCCAACAGAACAGCCCAAGTAAACCTATGAGATAAAAACATGGCAGTATGTCATGCCAGGTCCAACTGTACATGGAACATGCTAGTGTACCGATGGCAAAGCGTCTGGCCTGCAGTCAGGACACATGAGTTGTCCCTAACATTTGCAGGTTTCCAAAAGAAAACAATCATCTGTAACAACTTGTTTACTGTATATGACCCTTGCCTGCAACTGCAGAAAAGAAAGCTGTCCATGATGGGACCAGTGCAGAGGAATAAACCTGAGCTTCCTCCTGCACTTGTGTCAAATATGGACATGAAAGTTTGCCTTCACTCAGACCCATGCCCTGGTGTCCTACCATGCCAAAATATAGAAAACTGTCAGGTAATGAGTTGGAATAAAGTTGAATAAAACCTTGAAACACAGAGATGGATGATATTTTATACTTATGGCTTTATAAACAGTCAAAGCAAACAGGGTCATTTTTGAGCGCAGAGGACAACAGATGTGATTATTTGCTGCCAGTAAAAACTTGAAGTAGTTTAAAACAGCTTTCTAAATTAACTTTGACATATACCCGTCTGTGATCATCTGCTAAAGCAACTGACTCTGGTTGTGAAACGATAATCACAATAACTGATGATTTGATTTATTTTTTACCCGAAAACAAAGAAAAAATTCATTTTTATGAGGTTTTTAACAGACTTAAATTTGAAATGGAATAAAAAAAAATGTGTCAGAATGTTTGAATTAAGTTTTAATTAAAAGTGGGGAAAAATCCACTTCATAGTAATTAAGTATCAATCAAACCAGATGGGGACATTTTTGACCCCTGAGGACCACAGGTGTGATTATGTGCTGCCATTTAAAAATTATAAATGGTTCAAAAAAAAACTTTTTCACTAAAGTTCAACATAGAGCACTCTGTAGTTAGTCAGATAGTCAAAATTATCTGAACTTTTAAATATTTTATTTTCTTGTTTTGTTTCCACTCGAAAACACAGTGTATTTTATGTAAACAAGGTCTGGTGGCCCTAAAATGTAAAATGTTGGGTAAATTTTGTGTTAATGTGTTGGTCTTAAGTAAAACTAAGATGTAACATTGAATTGATTGACAAAGTATACTTTATATTTTAAAAACAGTCAAATGAAGTGGGGACATTTTTGACCCTGAGGACCACAGGTGTGATTATGTGCTGCCATTAAAAAATGTAAATGGTTCAAAAAAAAATTTTCACTAAAGTTCAACATACAGCATTCTTTAGTTAGTCAGATAGTCAAAATTATCTAAACAATTAAATATTTCATTGTCTGATTTTATTTTCGCTCAAAAACACAGTGTACTTTATGTAAACAAGGTCTGGTGGCCCTTAAATGTGTAATGTTGGGTAAATTTTGTGTTAATGTGTTGGTCTTAAGTAAAACTAAGGTGTAACACTGAATTGATTGACAATTTTATATTTATACTTTAAAAAACACTCAAATGAAGTGGGGACATTTTTGACCCTGAGGACAACAGGTGTGATTATGTGCTGCCATTTAAAAATTATAAACACTTCAAAAAAAAACTTTCTCACTAAAGTTCAACATACAGCACTCTGTAGTTAGTCAGATAGTCAAAATTATCTAAAAATTAAATATTACATTGTCTCATTTTATCTTTGCTCAAAAACACAGTGTACTTTATGTAAACAAGGTCTGGCGGCCCTAAAATGTAAAATGTTGGGTAAATTTTGTGTTAATGTGTTGGTCTTAAGTAAAACTAAGGTGTAACACTGAATTGATTGACAATTTATAATTTATATTTTAAAAACAGTCAAATGAAGTGGGGACATTTTTGACCCCTGAGGACAACAGGTGTGATTATGTGCTGCCATTTAAAAATGTTAAATGGTTCAAAAACAAATTTTTCACTAAAGTTCAACATACAGCATTCTTTAGTTAGTCAGATAGTCAAAATTATCTAAACAATTAAATATTTTATTTTCTTGTTTTATTTCCGCTTAAAAAACAGGGTGTATTTTTTGTAAACAAGGTCTGGTGGCCCTAAAATGTGTAATGTTGGGTAAATTTTGTGTTAATGTGTTGGTCTTAAGTAAAACTAAGATGTAACACTGAATTGATTGACAATTTATACTTTATACTTTAAAAAACACTCAAATGAAGTGGGGACATTTTTGACCCCTGAGGACAACAGCTGTATGGAAATCGGGAGGACATTATGAGGGTTAATTAAAAGCCTTGTATTCTGACCTTGCCAAGAACCAACTCTCTTTTAGAGTAACACCATCTTTTGAATATTGTACTCAGTGAAAAAGGAGTGTGTTGGTGAACTGTATTTCTTTTAAACAAATTTATGTATGCTAGAAGTCGTGTAGGCACTGACAGAATATTCAATATTTTCACAGTTTCTAAGCTTCATGATTTAATCCTCAGTGTTCTTTGCCATCAAGGTGATGCTATTAAAGCAAAAGTCAGATCTTGCCACATCAATTCACCGAGTCAAACAAAGAAAGATGTGGGTGACGACTGCAATTCATTCAAGCTTTTCAAACAGTTTGCAATCATCCTTGGCTGCGATTTCCTCTTTAAATGCCGTTACATTTAAAAAAAAAAATCTGAATGCTGCACTGGAAAATAATGGCATGTCCTTGGTGTTGCTTGACAACCAGGGCTGTTTTGTCCTAACTGAATTGCTATTCTTTGCTATGGAGGCTTACAGCATTTGTGGCTCACTAGTCTAGGAATGCAGGTCTAACTAAACAAAAATCTATGATGTGAATGTTTTGTGGCTATGCGCTGGTGCAATGCTACACATGTTAGATATAAAATGAATGTGAATATACTAGAATCTACTTTAAAAGAATAATACTGACTGTGTTATTTTCAGTAATGGTGACAAAGGTCACTAACCCTCTCGATTCAGCGGAAGAGCCAGCTCATTGAAGTCACATTAACAGTTTAAGACATACCAGCAAGTCTCTGTTTCAACATGTGTCAAAAGTGCAGACTTAAAACTTCAAACCAATTTTTGAAACCTAAATAATGGAGTTATGTGGATTTTATTAACGGTACACTACAAAAATCGACTGAAGCCAACAAAATATCCATGCTTGGTGGATACAGAAGACAGAAGGACGATAGAGCTGAAGAAAACCCGAACGATGACTGGACGATTGGCGACTCAAACTCTTAAATGCAGACCTACACTGCATCACTGAGACAGAACCAAGTCCTTGTGCTTACACCAGCGACTGAAATGTCCGCCGCATCACCGATGAATGAGGGAAAGAAACAGATAATGTTAGCTGGGTGAGGTTAGAGAGACTGTTAGGGATAGACACCCAGCAGATAAGGAAAATGATGATAAACAGGACAAAACTGTTTATACTGTGGACATATCTTACTGTATATACCACAGAAGATTTTTAGATATTTTATGATGTGATAATGATACTGTTAAACTGTGTAAAATAATAAATATAAAAGAAAAAATTGTTCTGAATCACACAATCACACAAGTGTTAGATTTTAGGTCATCTCAAAAATACTGGGATTCAGGCATTTCTCTAAGTTAGAGCAATGGTTGGTGCTCTTTTCCCAAAATGCAGGGTCGGATTTGGGTTAGGGTAAGCAGATGTGATGACTTGCACCTCAGAGAGTTAAATATATAAAAGAGAAAGAATTCCAAATAATAGGGAATTACATGTAGCTCAAATGTCCAGATGACTCGAATGAACTGAGTAGAATTTCGTGGTCAAATGTCAAGATCACTACGACCTTACAAAATGCACTTTTTTGTCATAGCTCAATAGTTCATGTTGTACATATTACAACATTTCTCAGAAATGCCTGACAGAATGAAGCAAAGTGACTGCATTTTACATCCAAAAGTTTAACTTTACTGTCACATTATCCGAGCAAAAATCCGAGAAAAAAGGGAGGTTGTGACCATATTTCACATTTGATTGGAGACCCCAGTGGAGACACAGGATGCAGCACAATAAGGCAGGACTTCATGTTTAATAAGCTGTGAGACACATGTTTAGGGTTTTTTTGGTGACATTTTGCCTAAATGTCTTAGGACTGCTCCTAATTCGAACTCGGCTATTCATAAATCCAAGTTAGTATGTTCAGAAAAACTTGTGAGATAACTGAAGTTGTGAATATCATGACGATAAGGTTCTTATACTGTAGAGTGCTCCTATTATCAGCAATCTGACCTCCCCATATAAACGCTTTTCTATTTTCAGGCTTAGCCCACTCACAGTCTTGGCAACGAACTGAGGCAGAGGCTATGAGATATCATATATCTCCTCACTCGAGTCTGCTGCGACACCAACACACTGCTGCATCATTCAGCAGCGAACACGGGCTGTGTGGCCGAGAATTTTCTCAAAGTAAGAGTGGGAGTCCTCACATCCTCAAACGAACCAGCAACATTGGATTAAAATTCACTAAATGATAGTATGTGGACTTTTACATGAATGATCTTACCGGCAATCCCTCACTCATTGATTTCTTTTAGTTTGTATGTAAGACTTCTCTTATTTCATGTTCTATAAAGATCACATCTGAAACATTAATCAGTACAATACTCACAATAGTGCATAAATACAGATGCCTTGCAGCAGTCTTTTGCTTCTTCCTCCTGGTTTCTGCAGGGATTAGGAATATTTGGTGAACAGCTAAAGTTCTACGTGAAGCTCAGTAGTGATGCCACATTTGAAAAGTCTTGCAAATATAATCCTCTATCCTGGCACTGATATTAAAACTGTTTATGCTGAATTTCTTCCCTGCCGACTGACATGGCTAAGGGTGGCGTGAATGCACTCGGCACATCTTTGAATGACTAAGAGGAAGGGTGTGTGTGTGTGGTTTGTGATAAAAGGTACTGTGTTGTCCTACAGCTTACCGCTCAGCAAGCAACTCCCCGGGGGAATCTCACCTTGCCTGCCTGCAAACTTTTAAACCCGGCTGGAATCTGCATGGCGTCACATGGATTTTTTCCATGGCGTTCGATTGCCCCATGTGGATATGTTTCTCTGGTTTTTGATTTCCCTGTGTGAGTCGGCCCCACAGAGATCCAGTAGTGTATTTTAATTTGTCTTTGCTGTGTATCACATTGACTGCTACGAACCTGGTGGCTGTAGTAGTAGATGCTAGGTGACAGATCGGCTAGAAAGTGTGCTAAAACACAATTTAACCTGGCTAAAAATAAATAAATGCACTTTTTGTACACTTTAAAAAAATACTCTATCCCTAGATTCACTTTTCATTTTTATTTCACAATATAATATTTAATGCCAAAGGAGGCAGTTTTCTCCTATGATATTTTATCTTCACATCTTTTTTTAGAAGCAGTGTCTTGAGCTGTAAATTGATGGAAATACTAGACTCTGTGCTTTAACATCTTCTTAGTTTTTGCCTCCTCCTCCTTCTTTCCCTCTCAATGCTGCTCACTGTCATGCTCCTGAGCTTTTTTGGTGTCTGGGTTTTGAGTTGCTTTGGAGGTTTGGATTCCTGTTTGTTATTGATTGTTTGCCTTCTTGTACTTTCAGTTGATCCATTGACTTACGTGTTTGATTATGGTCTGGTTAACTTTTGAATTCAAGGTTTATGAAGTTTGAATGATCTACTGTTGTAGTGTTGGTTTTAAATTCTTGGTTTTTTCCCACTTTAAGTTTGTTGTTTGTGTTTAGTTCTCTCAGAGTTTCCCTTCACCTGCAGGTAGTATTGTTTACTTTCGTGTCTACTGTTAAAAGAGTATCATTGTCAGTGCAATCAATCCCATTTTTTCAAAATTAGACCAACAGCATTTCACCTATGACTCTCATTTGCACCTTTTTTGAATAAGTTAATGGACACGTTTTTCCTACAGGGCAGGGATAGTAGTTTTAGATGTATGTCTTGTTTGAAAAGCAATCCTCCACTTTCTTCCACTTGTGTAATTCAGGGTTGAGGCTGGCCTGGAGCAACGCTGCCATTACGCGAGAGGTGAGGTACACCCTGTACATGTTGTCAGCACAAAGAGATATACAACTATTCATGGTCACATTCACACCTGCAACCAGTGTAGAATCACTTACCATGGATGTCTTTAGATTGTGGGAGGAAGCCAGAAAGAATCCATCCAGGCATACACAGAAAAGCCCAGGCGGACAGAGGATTAGAGCCAAGGACCTTCTTGCCATCTTATTTGAAAATAATGAATGTATTCAAAAAAGTAAGTACATGCTATCAGGAGGAGAGCTTGAAGGGCTCCCTTGCTTTTCTGTATTACCAAAAACATTTGCATATAAATACCTCTTTCTGTTTTGTGTGGTGATTCAAAATAAAGGATAAAATAAAATGTTTATGACCAGAGCTGAATAAAATTTGATTTAATGTGGCTGGATAAAGGCTGGATAAAAAGAGATTTAAGCACACAAAAGCATTTTATTTTAAAATGAAAACATATGCTATTTACTGCCAACATACAGATTACATTAGTGTACAGAATTAAAGTTGCCATAATCATAGTGTTATATCCTCAGATGAAATAGCAATGTATAATGTAAAATTACATGGCAAGCTTACAGTTAATTCTGCACTGTTCTTCAGTTTTCAGCACAGGTTGTTTTTTTTAGTCTGTTTTCATTTACGCTGACTGGTCACGTTTGAGAAGTTAAAAAGCTAACGAGATTCCTAGCTTTCCAGAGGCACTGATGGGGAGCATAGTGAAGAGTTGGTGTCATATTTGTAAGATATCCAGAAACGTGACGCAAAAAAGGAGCGAAAATGTTGGATTTAGAAAGTAAGTGCTTCACTACATCATATTTGCACCTTCTTTCCCCCCCCAATACCTTTGAATACCTCAAGAAATGTTAATGTGGGTTTCAAGGATGTAAAATTGTCAAACTAAGATTGCAGTAAAGATTTCATGAAATTCAAATTTAAAAGCAGGTTTTGAAATATTTTCTATTTTAAGCCTTTTAATATTTGGTGCTTTCCTATGTTTTTGGAAATTCTGGATTTTGGAGGTTTGATGTTTTATTGCATTTTGTACATTAAACTCATAACTGATCAATATATTATCCAGTAATTTATCAGTGCAATAATTCCTGATTTGTTTTGTTTCCTACATTTTGTGCACTGTAGTCCATGTATTTAATAAGCGGGAGTTGTACACATTCCCACTACGTGTGTAGAATGATATAGGTCTCCATGTTTTTTTTATTGTTTACACATCTGGTAGACATGAATGTTTCATATTTTTTTTATCTCAAGGATTATCCCTTCTATACTGAATAGTAACGCCATTGCTTGTAAAATGTCTTACTGTCAGAACAGTGAAGAAGCATCCTTTTGTTATTAAATATTTAAAGATTGCTGGGTAATACAAAAAGGCATAAAGGGAGATTTGTAATTTAAATTGGACCTTGAAGATGTGTTTTATCCCCAGTATCCTGCAGCGAGGCTGCAAGGCAAACAACTAAAATTTTAATATCTACTTTTTGAAATCAAGTAGTAAGGGGTACCTGTCACCAGTGTCCACATGCATAAAACTACAAGGGAGGTTACATTTGGGCATACTCAGTGTCTTTGTGGTCTGGTTGTTTTTCTTTGTTCTTTCATTAGATAACTAGAACAGCACCATCCGCTTTAACCCCCCACCCCCTTCACCCCAAATGTAGCTTCACCCCCCCCAACCCAATTACACTGAAGCTTGTTTTGCTGCTGAATATGCCTCAAACCTCCGCCTTTGGTCCCAGGTTAGTTCAGCCTCATGTTTTATTGATGTATTGTTGTTATTTGTTTCCTTGCCGGTTCCCCTTGCGTGTGTGGCGAAATGACGCACTCCCTACACAACGCACCTCAAACAGAACAACAGCACGCATACATAGGGGACAGATGGGGGTTTGCTGGGATGGTAAAGCTAGTATTGCCCCTGTTGTGCAGTCATATGTTGTTTATATAATGTGTTTGGTGGATAAAATGCAATAAAACTGCATCTCGGTTTGGCTGGATAGCCTTCACACATATTAGAAGATCTGAGTAGCTTTTTAGATTGCATCCAGTCAGAACCTGCTCACTGTGAGGGATTATTAAAGGATAATTAAATGCATGAAAAAATTAACAACCAAAGTGACGTCAATAGGAAGAGATCATATGACATTTCATTTATTTTAAAGCTAGAAAAATAATGCCAGTGGGAAGAAGAACAGACATGGGGGAAATCAAAGTTGTTGAAGGAACGTGCTCGTTCTCATCTAAATATGACAATCTAAATTTTAGGTTTTGATGGGGAGGTGCAGAATTTACAAGAAATCTGAAAGACGACATCGGTACTGTTCATAAATCAGTGTCCAAAAACACATTTTGTTTGTAGCCCTCAAGAAAGAAGTGAACTCTATACATCACTAGATCTCTTCGAGGAACGTCTTACTCACAGCTTTCAGAGTGTGGGAACATGGGAAATACCTCTAGATTGAATTTATTTGAAAATGGGCTTGAAATTAAATAAAGAAAGTGAGAGAGCAAGATTTGCTTGTATAAAAATAGAAGTGAGTATGTGAAAATGCATTTCCTACACTGAACCTCCTTCTATTCATAGGTAACACATTGCCGGTTTTGATCATTTGAAAAATTATGGCACTAGGCGATTTCTAAACATGCAGGAATATACAGCAGAAGATGGTCTCTCTGGTATACATGAAGAAGTATTAGTTCTACACTCACTGGAAACATTATTAGGTTCACCCTGATACTAAATAGTTTGACTCTGTTTTGCATTCAGAGCTGACTTAATTCTTTCTGGCATAGATTTAGCAAGGTGCAGGAAACATTCATCAGAGATTCTGATAGCATCATGTACTTGCTGAGGATTTATTAGCTGGGCATCCATGATGCAAATCTCCCATTACATCACATCCCAAAAGTGCTCTGTTGGCTTGAGATCTGGTGGCATGTTATCTTGTTGGAATCAGAAGAAGGACATGGTCAGTCAATACTCAGGTTGGTTGTGGCCTTTGAACGATGGTACTAAAGGGTCAAAATCAAAACAGATGCACAAACATATTCAGATCCTCCTCATGTTTTTGCTCTGTTGCAAACAGATTAAAACAGTTTATCTGAAGAGTCTTAGCATTTCTTTATTTTTCCCCTCATCAGTCTTTACTCAGTACCATACCTCAGCACAATATTGACAGAATCAAAATGGCTTAAAAGAAGAAAAAATGACATTTCAGTCCCTCTATACTGTATGTTGCTGAAGTGTTTTTAGCAGAATCTTGCTTGAATATCATGCAACAAGCATAGCACACTTGGATTTAAGGATTATCCGCCATTCTACACTGCAGATTTTCTCAGGATCTGTGAGTTAGGATGGGTGTCATTGGTGACTGATTTTGTGTTTCCAGTTTCAATTATTAGTTTACTGACTGGGCTAAATTGTTACCTAACTTTGTAATGTCAACAGGTTTCATCAAAGGTACAGCTGTAGGTTTACCCAGAAGAGTCTTCCTATCCCTGCTAATGGAAACACAGCCCCACAACGTGATATTTCTACCACTGTGCTTGACGGTTGGGATGGTGCAGGGCAGGTAATGAGTGGTAACTCAGTTCATCTACATACAATACATGGAAATGAAGCCAGACATTTCAATCTTAGTATCATTGTAGAGAATCTTGTTTATAACAGTCTGCTCATCCTTTATATTATTTTTTGCAAACTCCAAATAACTGTATATTATTCTGCAAGGGGAGGTTTTTGTCTGACACTCTGCCATAAAAACCACATCAGTGTCATGCTGCACTGACAATTGTTTTCTGTCCTTTCTCTCCTGATTGCTTATTTGGCAAAGCAGCAGATTTTAAGAAGAGACCTGGATGTTATAAATGCCTTCCATTTAATAGTAAGGGAGGCCTCTGTGCTACTGGGATCCTTAAATGTAGCAGTCATTGATCTGTGCCTCGGCACAATGCTTTGTTCCTGTGACCTGTTTTCTCTCCAATAGACACTGTCAGGTGTCAGACCTTCTAGACAATATTGTTTGCCTTTAAGAATTGTGACCAGTTTGATTTTCCACAGTTGGACTCTAGTCACAGTGGATAAACATTTCAAGGGAATGTCACAGTTTTAAAGAGTGAAAGGGTCTAAAATACTGAATGTACTGCATGTAGAAACATATACATAAATAGATTTACTTTATTGGGATCTAGAGTACTCAAAAAACAAACGCTGTGTTTCTGGATTCAACATTGGTCAGCTTATTCATCATCCCACAGGGTCTCTCCTGGTGTCTGGCTGTAACATGTAGCCTCTGTGTTTCAGTATGCTGAGCTACAGTGTGACAGCAGAGTGACGGAAAAAGCTAATTGGTCCAACTGATGTGTCAGCACAGTGGTAGGCTCAGTGGAGAACAGCAAATAGGTAGCAGTTCCTGCCAGCCTCTTATAATGCCATAGCACAAGTCAAATGCAGTTCAGAGAGGCTGGATAAACCCGCAGAGCTGTTGCGTTGGAGATCATTTCCCAATGCCCAAATGGACATATTAGATCAAATAACAGGGCAGTGGAGATTCATAAATTATATGTTTAACTGCAGATGGGATGCAGAGGTGTAAAATTCACCCCAGGGGTCTTGCTCAAAAGTTTTCTGTTATTTTTTTCTCTTTTCTCAAAAATTGCAGTTTCACTTTCTGGATGGGTCTGTGTACACTCTGGGACTGAGGAGATTTTGAAAAAATGCAAATACTTCCACAACTCCCCCCCCCCAACTATAACTTTTTTCTTCTAGGCAATGCACAATGTCAGATCACAGAAACCCAGCACTCCTAGGTTGGCTGTATTGGTAAATATATGCCAGGCCCGTTTGACATGTTTGTATGTTAAAATCACTTCGTCTCCTGCAAGCATAAGAAAATTTTTGATGACTCATCGTGACTGGGGTTATTTACATATGTACTGCCTATCTAATGTTGAAGCTGCCATCATATGAAACTGTGAAAGCACTTCAGAACCAGATACTGACTCAGTTTTTTTTAAAAGTGGTAAGCCAACACTCTAAAGACATGTGGGAGCATTGGCTAATCTAAAATTGGATTCCCATCAGGGTAAAACTGGTAACTGTACCACGGCCCCCAAAGTCCTGTAGACCTGAAAGACTCAGGTACACTGTATCCACTGCTCTTCAGCTGATTGATTAATTGCACCACTTAGGAATAGTATTACCTTAACCTGCATTAGTATCTAGTGTTGTGGCCGTGTCTTGTAGCAAAGCAATTTGTCAAAATAACGATCCATATTCTGCCTTTATTTCAATCTTGAAAGTGGCAAAGTCTCTCCCAGAGCTCCAATTCACTGACATCTATGTGTATCTTCTGAAAAATCGCTCACCTTGATGCTGCCAGGATGAAAGCTTTCAAAGTGTGGACAGCTGCAAGTATTCTCTATTCAATTCCGTTTTATTTATACAGCACCAAATCACAACAACAGTTGCCTCAAGGTGCTTTACATTGTAAAGTAGACCCTACAATAATACATACAGAAAAAAAACCAACAATCATATGACCCCCTATAAGCAAGCACTTTGGCGACAGTGGGAAGGAAAACCTCCCGTTTAAGAGGAAGAAAGCTCCGGCAGAACCAGGCTCAGGGAGGGGCGGCCATCTGCTGCGACCGGTTGGGGTGAGAGAAGGAAGACAGGACAAAAGACATGCTGATATGCTCAGTCTGGATGGTTAAGGGAGCTGAAGAACAAGAAGTTCTTCATCTTTAAAGTAAAAGTAAGTGCTAACATAGCTAGCTTAAATGAACTATCACATGTAAAACTTGCATTTTGTTGATTTGAGTAATACTGTTTTTGCCCTCCAGGTGGGCATGCCCCACTAGCTCTGACGCCATGTGAAAACTATTGATAGGCTATAAATACAATAGACATGATAATCAATACAAAAGGGCATTTTTCCTAGTGTATTTCTGAGGTATAGTTTTTCATTTCTAAAACAATTCAGTGGGCTACAAATTGAACTTAGAGGGTGCAATCAAAGTATCAATCCTGTCATGCTAGAATCCGATACTGATAGTAGTATTGGTATCAATACTATCAGTAACTGGATAGATCAGCTCACCTCTGTTATCTGGGTTGTAAGGCCAGAGGGGAACTGGTTTATCCTCTTCTTGTACTTCTTTCATTTACTCCCCTTGATGTTGGCCACAGCGGATCATCTGCCCTCATCCCACCCGAAAACTTGCATCCTCTTCTGTCACACAACACCTCTGCATGCCCTCCTTCTGTATTATTCACCAGCTGTAAATCCCAAAATTGAAATTTGTGCCCTTAGGTTAATTTCTAAATTTCTAAAGATGGCTTAATGTTTATGTGCACGGATTTGGTATTGGCGCCATAGTAATGGCTGAGTAGAAGCCCTAAATTTACCTTGAATCACCCTAATTGAAGCATGATATTGATTTTGTATCAAAGGTTAGATTAAAAGACAGGAAAGAGAAGTGATTCTACACAAGAAACATCAAGTATCAAAAGAAAAAGACTTACAGTTGTAAACACATTAACCATAAAGATACTGTAGATAAAGACATTTATAAGACAATAGTGGGATGGTGGCACAGAGGGAAAACTGTGACACTGATCTGCTTGGTAATATGTAAGAATGAGAAGAAAAAAAATCCTGCTGGTACTGAACACTTCTCCAGCATTTCTGCATTTATAGTTTACAGTGCTTGCAGATGTTTTTTAATATAAATGTATTTTTCAACATGTGAAACACCAAAGGGATATCTAACTTAAATTGCAAATAGCAATAAATGTGAAAAAAGGCAGTGAATATCCTTACTAATATGAAAATTAGTAAAGATATGCTAATGCAACATCTATATTACATTTACTCAACCCTCTACACACTCTCAGATCCCCACAACTATCCATCATTAAAATATTATTTACAGATCTTTCTCTCATTTACGCTATCACTCACCTCCCTTTTCCAGGGCTTTGCAGAGAAAATGTCGCCCAGTGATACTAGTTTAATTACAAAGACCATTAGGGGAAGGTAAGATACCTGAAGGTAAATGGACTGATTCTTATACAGTGCTTTTCTCCTCTCCCGTAGCACTCAAAGTGCTTTATACAACATGTGTCACTTGAGTGCTTACCATCTACCAATCACACACATTTATACTTCATTGGTGTATCAGTGTTCATGCATAGAGCCAAAATCTCTATTCTTTGATCATACTCCATCGGAGCATGAATATGTGTGATTGGTAAATAGAGAATTTGGTTCGATTTGAGCACCTCAGAGTGCCGAGGGATGCCCAAGGATATCTGGCAGCCGGGTATTGAACCAGCACTGAGGCAGGTTGGTAGGACCAGGTAGCAGAGGGAAGGTCCAGTTTGGTGGTGAGGATGTCTGGGATTATGGTGTTGAATGCTGAGCTGTAGTTCATAAAGAACATCCTCATGTACCTCTGCCTGTTCTCCAGATGGCTCAGTGCTCAAGTTAAGTCATTGTTTTTGTACTCTGACATACCTGCTTGTTTTCTGCTGCTTGCCACTGAACACAAGCTCTGGACAAGCTGAGACTAACTCAGGGGCAGCTCTGACTTTTCCAGCAAGTCAACAACGGTGCTGCGACCTTCTTGCAAATATCATGTAAATTTTTCATGTAGATGTGTAGTTGAGCTCAAATTGAACATTACCGCCTTATTGCTTCGATGATGGGTGCGCCACGCTGACGTTGCTTTTGCCTTGAAATTCCCTGCATCGAGCCAAATTCTCTAAAGTATTTGCTGAATTATCCAAAGTGACATCTGATAGAGGTTTTTCTCTTTGAAGCGAACACTGTTTTCCCCCACAACGAAAGTCTCATCTGAATACACGATTCATTTAGAAAACAATACATATTAATGACTTTACACAGAAACCAGGGCATCTTTCATGCATTTTAAACTTAGCCTCCTGTTTTACATTTTCTTGGAAGATCACCCTTGATTTTCCTGCTGTTCTCTTTCTCACTGCATCCCCATTTTCTTCTAGCCACCTCCAGCAGACATGTTTATTTATAACAATGACTCGTGTGCAAATAAGCTATTGGGGTATAGAACACTGAGTAGTTGAGAAGCAGGTTCAGACATCAGTCACAGCAAAGCCTTAAAAAGCACAGGTTCTGGCAACTTTTTAGATCCCACCCATCCACTGGAAGGCTTAGGTAATAAAGCACTGCCCAGCTGAGGCCTCAAGGGATGGGTTGCTGCCTGTGTGACTCATTCTCCGAGGCTGATCTTGTCCTGGTTCTTTCTATTAATAGCCATCTGAGCCCATCTGAACTCTAGTTTCTAATAGCTTCACACCCTGTACTTGGCCCAGAAAAGAAAATCATCTGTTCTCAATGGTATGGCTCAGAGGCATGAGAATAAAACCACCCTATCTTTACAACTTTATGCAAATTTCAAGACCATGTCATATAAAAATACCATGTGTCAGGTAACTACAGTTCCTGTTTTTTTTTTTACTTTCAAGTCCGGTTATGAAATACAGCAAATATACTGCGGCCAGATCAAAATGACTTTTTTTGTGTTATTTTCACTGTTTTGCATTTAGGGCAGCACATATATATAACAGATGCAAGTGCAGGACATGAGTGCTCACTAACATATTAACTGTAACAATTTTACACCTGTCCAAAATATGATTCATGAAAACAAATACATGAAAATGATTCACGAGGAACATTCTGTTCTGGGAAAAACCAGAAAAGTGAAGCCTTCTTGTTTACATGGTAAGGTGTAAACAACAACACTCAGTCAGTGTACCATGAAATAACTTTTTTTTTCTTCTGCTTTCCTATTTTTGGTAGAGTACTGCTGCCAGTGAGAAACTGGAGAGGGAGCAGGAAGGAGGATTCCCACATTCTGTGATGATGTGAATGGTAGCTATATATGTGTCTGTGTGGGCAAAATTGTTGGAGCTTTGATGAAATATTACCAGAGCTACATCTTTAAATCCCCTTAGACCCACTGATATAATCTCTAGATGTTTAATATAGCGAATGTAGGATGTGCACAAAGAGCATTTGGAGATTGGTTTAAAAAAAAAGTTCATGACTGTTCCTATTACAGGAAAAATCTATAGTTTTTATTTATTACTTGCATCTCAGTTATGACTTTTTAATGCATGGCTAATATTTATCTTATACACAGAGATGTTGAAGTACAACACCACCAACAAAAAATATGAAAAAACAAAATATATGAAAAGAAAAATTACTTACTAAATATAAACATGGGCAATGCAGCTTTTTATTTAGTTTTTTATTGAAATATTTTATGATTTGGAATTACTTACAGCCCCCTGGCTTTGCATTTCTTTCACTTTATAGCACACTCCCAACTTTAGATAGTCCATAGCAACAAATGCATACAACACTGTACATAATTTCATTTATAGTACTCAAATGCTAAAGTTTTTTGTTGTTTTTTTTGTAATTGCATTTCTATATCCTTTACTTCCAAGGAGCCAGACCTTGTAGTTTTTAAAGGGATCTTGAGCAATAGTTCTCCAAACTCCGTGAAGGTCTTTCAAAGTTTTTCTTTGGACATCGGCTACTTTTTCAGTCATTTTTCAAAAAACAGCAACAGATGAACTGTATCTGAAAGTCATACCCGAAGAAATAGGGAAAAAACCCAGCAAAGACCTGACTCGGGAACTGAGATCCTTCACTTAATCCATCTACTGTTCATTGAACCCTCATGAGAAATGGTCTCAGTGTGAAGGTGGCTGTCGACAGGCTTTCTTAGCAAACAGGGAGAAAAGGCAGAGGTTTACCAAATTATATAACAACTGCACTGAAAATGACTGAATGCAGGTTTTATGGAGTGATAAAACTTTTTTTGTTCAAATTTCTATGTAGGAAGTCAGGACGAAAGTACAACAGTGAATCTTTGCAACCATCTGTAAAACATGGTGGAGGCTCTGTTATGGTTTGGGGCTGCAGGTGTGCCTGTGCTGTTGGGAATCTTGTCGAAAATTATGGAATTTTGAATGCAGAAACATCTCATCAGATTTTGAGTCGTGGCAACAAGTTTGTATTCCAGCATGACAATGATCTCAAACACACATACATACATGGAAAAACATACAATGGAACAATATCAGTGATGGATTGGCCTCCAAAAGAACAAAAGGCAGCCAACGTCCAAAGCCTGGCAAAATGTAAAGAAATGAGGGATGTTCAAGACTTTTGTACAGTGGTGTATATCTAAAGAAGCTTCCCACAAGAAATAATTCACACGATATATGAAAGCCTGAAGTGAACTGAGCAGTACATCACACACATCATGACATCAATCCTTGGCCCCTTAAGGAAACAGCAACTGACAATATACAATCCTGAAGGACATAAATACTATTCTTTACCAGCCACATCCTCACATATTGAATTCCCTTGCTGAATACAAATGTGAATGATGTTGAATGATTTTCTCAGAGGGTATGAAAGTCATTTATCTACTGGCATCTGCTGAATATAAACAAAGAAAAAACACATTTTTCTCAAGGACCTGCCCATGTTTAGAGGGAGACCAGTGTTGTAATTTATTTTGCTGAGGCAATATTTGGTTTGAGTATTGTATTAGAAGTAGCTTGTTTTAACCGATCAACTAAAAAAAAAAAAAAAAAGCATTAGAGACTGAAATCATCATGTCATCATCAAGTGTTGAGATCGCTGAATGTGAATTTCTTTTTGGAATCTCGAAACTATTTGTTACCAAAATGCTCAGAGAGTTTCTGTCCGTCACTTGGTGACACATTTAAAAGCCAAAGCTGTTTAATGCTACAAACTAAAATTGCTGCCATCTGGTTGTTTTCCTCACCTCAATTGAAGAGGGCAGCACACTGGGTATCTGACCCAATCTGGAATATGGTTACAAACGTGCCTCCACTTCTTGAATTATGGTGCTGAAGAGTTGCCAGAAAAGTCTGTCTTTACTGAGCACGATGATGTCACAGTGAAGATGACCTTTGGATATAAAATAAAATGTTTGTATCATTTTGACATAATTCTATTATGAAGTTTTGAGTTATAACAAAAACATGTTTTACAGTGACCTTAGTCTTTGGGTTTTGACCAAGACAATCTAATCAACTGTTCCTTGAGTCAAAGTGCCAGATTCAAAAAAACGACAGCTGGGTCAAGTGGTGGCTTTTTAAGTAATCTTTTAACTATTACCACCTTGAAGGCCTGTGGTATGTAGCCAATTAATAGAGGTAGGTTGATCATATTCAAGACTGAAGCATTAGGGGCTTTTTGGGTGGCTTTTTTATAGAGCAACAAACTATTAGTACAGGCTAATTAAAAATCTTCTTAATTAATACATTGTCATTTTCCCTCCAGTTCACAAGAAGCCAGTGCCAGTGATGTTATTGAGCATGTGAACATGACACATAGAGCCTGTAAATAAATTATATATATAGCATTTATTTACAGGTTTTTTCAATGTTTTTTTGTTTTGTTTTTCACTGGTGGAGTTTGTGTTGTATGCAAAAGAGCACTCATATATTGCCTCTCACGACCTCGTAATGAGTACCCTGACTTACTCAGTAAAAAAAGCAAACAAAGGGGGTTTAAAAAAATGCTAAGAAATGTAAACACTATACATTGTGGAAGTGACATAACTGCAGGTTACAAAAAAAAGACACAATCAGCAATTAGTGATTGCTGTTTGTCAGAGTAGTTACTCTGGCCACTTGATTGCCAGAGTAATATTCCACCAGGCACAACATCTGGATGCCATCGTGTGGGATGGTGGCTCACCTTTCAGTCACTCCTGCCTGGAGTTGCTGCTAGGTCTGCGGAGGAGGCTTACACTGTCACACTCTGTCGCTCTAACAACTCCACAGCTTTTCAATGGGGTTGAGATCAGGGCTCATTGCTCATGTGGTGCACTCTGCCTCCAGCATTCCAATGGCACAATCCCAGTCAGGTAGCCCCATCTCCATGTCAGTTTCTCCAAAACTGTGTTTTCAGACACAGGGCTACTCACCATAAGTCATGACCAAATCCCACATGTAGGGAATTATCATGAAGGCAAGCCTACATGCATTAGTACAACTAATTTTCTTATTAGAGAAAGGCAAACTGAGCAACAAATAGAATGGTACACCATTAAATCTCTTGAGTGTATATTTGATTAAACATATGGTTAAATTATTGACAACTAATGAATATCCCAATAGAAAAAGGTGCTCTCCATTTGGCCTTAGTTTAGCTGAACTAAAATTTTTCATTGTGCTATGTAGTTTTTGTAGGTTCGCTAATTGACCCAGTAGTTTTTAGTAAACCAGAGGCATGTGCATTAATTATTCTCCATTAAAATTTTAAAAGGCATTTCTCTTTGTCTTATTGCACCAGTAGCCTGCATCCTTGTATGTAGTGCTACGAGACATAGGGAAAGCCAAAGGGAAGAAAGAAAGGAGACAGTATCATGTGTTGATAGTAACTGCTGTTTTTAATTGCTAATGTGCATAGAGATACATGTGGTTAAATGTTTGTTGTTGACCTTGTTGACAACAGAATGTAAACCGAGGTGGCATTTATCATTCAGTGCGGAAAATGTTTTTAAAATCCTGATCTGGTGAGGGACATGGATCTCCCTTTACACCCATATTAAACTGTGTTTACTCTGTCACTCCATCCCTGCACTGTTTCTAGTGTTACTTTAGGGCACATATAAAATGATTCTTTAGCTCAGGTAAACCCAGCAGGACTTTAAAGCAGATAAGATCCAATCCCTGAAAAACAGTAGCCTCGCCAGCTCAATGACAATACCGTGTGTAGACCTCCTGAGACTGTGGTTTCACTGAGAAAACCTTTGCAAACTATTTTACCTCGTTCCTCCGCTCTCTTTTCTTGTTTTTTTTGCAGTGACTAATAAATACTAACAAGTTTAGATGTTCCCAAACTCCCAGTGGAGACAACAAGAACTCCTCCAGATTAACCGGGTAGGATATAAACTAAAATGACAGATGGACTAAATGGAAGGTCTGCTGAGATTTCTTGAAGTTCTCTTATATTTCTGTCAATACTGACCAGGTAGGAGAGACAACAATACCTGTAACTAGTATTGAGTCTTCAGTGAGTTCAGCCTTGTGCAAATAATTTCTGTTGTCATGTATAAAGTGCTGCTGCATGCTATTAGCGATTAAACTGCCTGTTGTGTGGCTTAGATCTGGCATCTCTAAGGACGAGCACAGATTTTCCTTGCAGTTTATATGCAGCTTATTTCAACTTTTTAATCTGATTTATTAGGATTAATTCAAAAGTCAATAAGTTACAAAGGTAGTTGGTCATTACTCTCAATTATCTCACCTGGCTGATAGACAGAGGAAAATATAGTGTTTGTCACTCTAATATCATCCTCATTACCTAGAAGGATCACAATTATGAGGCCGAACTGTCAGGAACAATAACAGAGGAAATGTATCAAAGAGACGTGAAATCTGCATTAGTGAGGAGCACGCCACTGGTTTCACTAATGAATCCCGTTCTCTGCCTGGAGATTAGTTTAATAGACAGGTGTGCAAATATGTGTATGCTATGGAAGTGTGCAAAAGCGTGGGCGGGTGTTTGTCTTGGATGGACTAGTAGCTGTCGTGGAGTTTTCTCTTTGATGCTGATAGTAAAAGAGGTGCAGCAGATGATATGCACCCACAAATCATTGCTGCCGGTCGCCAGCAAGGAAAATATCTGGCAGAGGTCACAGCCTTGACCTATATAAAGAGTGAACTCTCTTCATGTAATACTTAAGTTAAAACATAAAGTGCTAGTGATAAAGATGTTGGCTTCCTGCCCAGTGCAATGCAATTTAAAGCCAAATCACTGAACAAGAGCTAAATTCTCTGACAGGCTCTGATGGGACTTTATACGAACAAAAAAAAAATATGAATAGTATGGAAGACAGGAGGAATGCCAGGTGTTATCATGTTATCATTCCTCAATGACTGCAAATGTCTAAAAACAGGAATTACTGCAGCTAAAAATAGAACTACTAGCACTGACGTTCTCCTCCCCTCCTCATGAATCCTCATTATCAAATGCATGTGCATCTGTAGCTCAGGGGATCCAGACTTTCTTGAGTACTCCAGGAGTTGTTTGTAGTTGGCAAGGCTTCGATGCAAAAAATCTGCAATCTACATGAACACACTTGCAACGCTTGACACAAATCCAAGGAAATTCTTTGATTTCTGTGAGAGATGACTTGCAGATAAAGATGGGGATTCTGGCAAATCTTTTGAGGAAATCTTTTGCATTTGCAAAAGAAAAACGAAAAAATTGCAATGCCTCACTTGAGCTGGGCTTTGCATACATGTCACGCTTTTCAGGAATAACTGGATAAAATTATTCCTCCCTATCCTCATTTGTAGGTTTGAAAGGTGTTTTGTTCCCTTTACATAAACAATTGCACTTGATATGTTCTGAGAACTATAATGTACTGTAACTGACAGTTAAATGACTCATAAAGACACTCCTCCCTCCACCAGCTGTCACTGTGTTGTAATATATTCTCTTCTAATTGTCATTGCACATGTTGTTCAAATGATATCTTTACATAGCTATGCAAATGTCCAGGTAATGAAAGACAAATAGAAAACCAGCCAAACAAACAAACAAACAAAAGTGTCAAATTAAAACCAAAAAAATCAATTAACTCAGATCAGTATTTGGTATGACCACCTTTTCATGCTGTTTAGCAGGTATGTTGTTGCAATCTTATTGGATTAAACCATCTGGTGCAGGCTTCTCTTTTTTCTCCTTGCTGCAGTTATCCATCTATGACTCAGGCTTCTACCGATGCACAATTCATTTGCGATTGATCAGAAATCTCCCCGGTGATGTTCCATTCATTCTGTAGAAATGTCCGTCTTGCTGTCCCTAGCCTTTACAGAAATATCATAGCACTTAAGGTTTTCACTTTATTTCTGCATAAAAATACAAATTTTTAACCACTTAAAATGCAATGATGCATATATAACTATTAAATATACAAAGTCACTGGTATGACTCACTTAACTGTAAAACTGTACAAAAAAAAATACAAATGGTTTAAATTACAACATTTTGTGAGTACATTATGACTGAGAACATGTGATTTGATCTCCTGTAACATCCTTTAATAAAGAGCATGATTCATGAAAACTGTTACTGCTCTTGCCTTCCTTATGGGTAGCACCAAAGATCATTACCCTTCAGCTTACTGTTGCTTACTTTGGTCACATGTGTCAGTGTTGTTACTGTTTTCTGTCATATCAAACAAAATGTTGCACATTTCCCAAGATAATAAAGTTATATCCATTGAATTCTGCTACACTTAAGGTCTGAGGTCTAAAGGATGGCATCATTACTCATTTTTAACTGTTTTTCAAACATTTTCATTGTTACAAGGTCTCACAAATGAAGAAATATCATACAATCCCACTTTGAACAAAGCTGATAGCGATAAATAAAAGATAATCTCCTGATTTGTTGCAGTATCATTAATCTTCCATGACTCTAACTGTGCTGCAGAGACAGAAATAATATTTGATAAAAGCCTTTAACATAGGATAGAAGTAACTTCAGTGACACGAAGACAGCACATGTAGTCTTTAAGGAAATGCACAAAAGATATATTTTTCGGGGTGATGTTATGATGTTGATGTTATTTGTGTGTATATATTAATTCAACAAGTAAAAGCATAGTGGAAGTTTGCAAGTTAGAATAAAGGAAACTAATTTTAAGGCATCTTCCATATTCCATTTCATTACCCCTAAAAAGCATGGGGGCAAATTGGGTTATTATATACATTATATATAAAAAGTCCAAAGGACAAGAAGTGATTGTTATATTGCTCACATTCCAGACAAAGCAAGTTGCACTACTCATGGATGTCACACCCACACATCCTGCAGGAAAGCACCACAGAAACACTATAAATAGGTTTTCTACTGCATTTCTTCTTCCTGCTTGTACACCTTTTACACCACTGGATTGGTGTCAGGAAAGAGCAATTAAATGACAGTTTTGCAGGCGAAAGAAAAAAACAAGAGTATGCAGTGTGTGTGTGTGTGTGTAAAGGCAGACACAAAGGAAGAGTTAACTCAAAGCAAACAATTAATGAAAGCAAGTTTCACATAAGGAAAGAAAACATGGGAGCCAAAAAAACAGTAATGAGCGGCTATTAGCTTGCCGAGCACCTCAGTGCTCCCTTGTCTGAAGATATTGGTTATGTCCACTATTGTATTATACGGTATTACATAATCTCAACTCTGAAAAGAAATGGCATTAGATGATAGGATTGATTCAGTTACCGCCCTTCTCTTTTACTAAAAATGAGAAAGGCATAAACTCAATTTCAGCTGTCATAGGATTGTTTTTATATTATTACCACAGACAAATGCCCAGTATGAAGCTGGGGGAGAATGTCGGCCAAAACTGAGGGAAAATCTAATTACAGTGGAGTGATTGACCATTCAAAATAATGCTACCCTAGGTATGGCAAATTTCGAAAGCTAAATGCGTGGCTGTGACAGTAGATCCATTATACATCTTGCATCTGTGTAATGAAAATGTGATATTGGAGACATAAAGCACATGTAATTGGCAGTTCTGTTTAACAAAACCCACGGAAACATTGCTACTGGAACAAAGACATAACGGAGCTCAGATAAAACCACCGTTTTTACAATTTGATATTTAGCTCAGGCGGTCTTCGAGATTTCATTAGTTTTTACACCTGCTCACCACTGGAACTCGTGACACCTTGACATTCATTAGTATCGGATGCTGCAGGAATTCATTAGTTGCCAGCTGACAAAACTAAAAACTGTGGAGCTCGAGAGGAACTGAATCAATACTTTCACAGTTTTAGCAGAAGTTGCGTGATGCTCTGTAGCTGCCCGCAAAACGTTCAGATTTCTGCCTCCTGATGATTTTGATCTATGCTGATGCTTTCCATTGCTTTACGGTCACTAGAGAAGTAACAGACTGAAAGTAGTCATTTGAATGTAGAAGCGGCCATCGTGACATCCAAAATGAATTTATGCACAGTGAGTCAGATAATACTTTTCCTTCCGGTGTTAAATCCATATGGATGTTATACTGATCAGCCTCATAAATGCGTAGGTCTGTGTAGTTGAAAGCTGTCATGCTATGCACAAATAAATTCTTCACATCATGACTCAGTACAGGAGATTATTTAACAAGCTAATAAAATCATTTACAAATGTTTAAAACCATCTATTACTGGAAAACTGTGTTCCACCGGATAGTAATGTCACCAATAAGGAGAAAAAAAATCAACAGTCACTGCTAATCCTTTTGCTCCAGTGCTCTAAACATAACAAGCCCTAGGTTGATAGTTTCTATACAAATAAAACCAAAATGCAACCAGATCCACAGCTGCTTGTTAGTGTTGCTTGTCAAGACTAAGTAAGCTTCAGAGGGGGAAATGGGCAGAATACGAAGCTGCACTAATGAGCTTCATTATCAGTCAATGATTTTAAGAGGCTTTGTGAAGAGATCCACGAGGGAAATGAATTAGCAAAATTCAGATTAGAACACACCAGTGATTCATATCGAATGCGCCTTGATGCATTAGATTACTGAGTATCAGAAGTAATATGAAAACAGGAAAAGAAAGGGTGCAATGAGTGAGGCACTGTGTGGCTATTTTTTCCCCCAGTATCATCAGCCTCTCACAGCACAAGCAACATCAAAGCTGATCTAATGACACAGAGACATGCAACACACACAGAAAAAGAAACTGCTAATTTTTAGCTTTTATTTTTTTAATTATTATGTTTTTTATGGACAGTATCTCTGAAGTGGCTGTGTTAATATGTGAGTCATACTCCTCTTCCAGTCCTCCTCCCTCCTCTACTGCCTTCTCAGATCCGTTGCCCCTCCCTTCCAGACACCCTTCTCCCCCTCTATTTCTCACCGCGGCAGTAGGTAGTGTGAGCGCTGGATCCCTGCTGCATTACTGGAGCCTTCTGATCTAATTGTTTTGTAATGCGGAGATTTTGCTCGAGATGACTCATAACTTAGAGAAGGGTAGAAAAGTGCAGATGTCACCAAAAATTTGAATGAGTACAAAATAACAGCCAAGACACTCAAAGCAAATTAGAATACCCCCTACATAGCTGTGTTCAACGAAATGATATCGCTTCTCTCAGTTTTCCTTCCATCCTTCAGGTGCAGTTTCTGTTTATTCCTTCAATACATTTTTTTTTTTCTCTGTTTCATGTTTGTCGGCTCTGCTTTGGGCTTCTCAGCAAAAATGTCACTGTTAATTCTAGAATGCTTCAGCTGTCTGAGCCCAATTAAACATCTTTATACCATTTTGAACTTTCAGTAAAGCTCAGCAAGCAAACACTGATCAGCTTATATAACTGAAAAGAAGGAAAAAAACACCCTGGAGGAAACTGCAGTGTAAGGTGAAATGGTCCAATATTACCACAAAACCTCACCAAAGTTATAATAAGTTTTGTAAGGCATTTAATGGTCCTTAATACGATTTAGGCTAACTTATAGTTTGCTGTTGCAAGAAAACAACATTAGTCCTGGCAATATCCAGAAACCAGATTTAAGTAAAATTTATAATTTACTGCTAATATAAAATCAGTCCAGCATTACACCCATCCTGCTTTGAGAGCAACCAACAGCTGCCTGGAACGGTTTAGCATCTTCCCTCGCTGTTTTTTATAGTTACAGGTGCATTAGACAGGGCGCCCTTCTAGCACACCCATGATGCTGACTGTGATCAAGGGTGAGCCATTTCTGCTTTTTAGCCTGCTGTTCCAATAGTCTACTGAGTAACCCAAGCTGTTTTCACACATGTACTGCAGCACTGAACTTTTGTAGACATGACACGAGAGATCTGCGAGTGAGAATGCAGTCAGATCAGAGATTAAACATGTCAGCAACCTACAGCAAAGTCTGTGTGATGTCAGATTGGCTCCTATGTGAGAGAAGGAGAGGTAATAAGCCATAGAATTCCCAGAAAATGATTGTGTCTCATGTGCATTGGCTCCCTCTATCTAGGGAATACCCTTGCTGGATCAGAAAATGTCCTATATAAGACACTGAGTATAACTTTATCCTGTTCTGTGCTTATAACTGTGTATACTGAAACTAAGTAAAAATTTAAAAAAATACATTAAATTTATGTTTTTTCACCTCAGGATTTTAGGCATGGCAATTAAGATAACATCAAAAGAAAAGCACAATTTGCCTCACTGGAGAAGTGGGTGAAAATGACCTGTGAAGTTCAGCGGTCAGGACCCTGTAGAGGTATAGTAAATTGTCTGACTACAAGCATGAAGAAAAATAGCATTGGTTCACACAAGAAAAGCAGGTATTTATACATTTATACAGCAGTATACATACTGCTACCAGGTCTGGAGTGGGACAAAAAAATCAGCCCTGGCGTTTCTGGTCCACGCTGCCCAGCATGATTGCTCAAAACAGCGCAGATGGTCCAGTTAAATATCTGCACATTCTTTTTCTTTTTTTCAATGAAAATCAACAAATGGGCTGCTGTTACTGTTTGTAGCTCTTCAAGCCGGCCTGTAGCCTCCATATATATGGAGTAAAAATAATACATACTTGAATAAATTTAGTGCATGCTAAATTATCTATTTATGTGTGGGACAATGAGCAGACATGATTTTTGTACATATTTTCTGACTTTGTGAAGAGTTTGTGTAAAGACTGAATTAAGTCAACTAAATGCTCCTGCTTGACCGTGCTAACTAGAGATAAAAACATGACTTTTCACTCTGTTTGTGCAGCAGGGTTGTACTGTTTCCCACCAGTTCCACACTTCATCACAGGACACGGTAGACATAGAAAAGATGAAACCCAGCTGTGCAGTTGTTTGGTCTGTTGAAAGACTCGTACCTTTCACGAGACAAGTGTTACAAAGCTTTTCCTTCTCCCAACATCCAGAGTAGTTACTCTTTAATAAGCTCTGTATGAACGCTTGGAAGCGGTGTTCAAACAAACCTTTGATGAATCAACCCACTGGTGTTCAGTAATGTGTTTTGGTTGTAACATCAGGACAACCTTTCAACTAGAAGCTTAAAAAAGTATATCAACTGCAAGAATTGCAATCATTTGCTTAGTACTCTTAGAAAATGATTACGCATTTAATTTGATGAGTTTAACCAGTCAATCCAAAATAAATCATGGATTAAGTGATGACTAATATATGGTAAATAAAGCTGAACTTCCAAAGTACAATGCACAAGTAAGTGCTTTATTATTTTGGTAAACTTTCAAGGTACATAATGAAAAAAAATGAAAGAGGATAAATTTGGAGGCTGCAAAACAAATTGGAGAAAACTAATTCCACAGCAGCAATGATGAGTGGCATGACATTAAAACTTAAAAAAAAATCCAAAATTTTATAGTGTAATGCTAATGTCTTATTCCCGCCTCCACAATATGATGAAAGGTTCAATAGCAGAGATCTAAAGTGATGAACCTTTTGTCCGAGCACTTTTCTCCCCTGGACATTTAATTATGCTAAATGGCTCTCTTAGTGTGTGAGTGGCCCTTTCACTGGCTTCTCTGCTAATCAGGACGTGGGCTGCTGGCGACTTGTTAGCTGACCTGCTCATTATTCTTTAGCGTTAACGTTTCTCATGCTGAAATGCACACTAATTGTTTGCAGCAAGCTGCAGACTCGCCCACCATGCAAACCCAGGTTAACATATCCCTTGATAGATTATTTGCCTGTCAGCCTTTTTAGCAATAAGAGACACAAAGATTTCAAACTATTCTCATTAGGTCACATTAAACTTTAAATAACGTCATTTAAATCCAAGCTTTAAAACCTGTGTCTTTGTTTTATGTGACTGAACATTTTTTTGTAAAACACAGTTTTTTCAGCTGACTGAGGATCTGCTAAAAAAAAAAAAAAAAAAAAAAAAATCCTTTTTCATCACTTTAAAAAGTATGTGCTAGCACAATCCAGCACATGTGATGTAATAAGTTCGGCCAACCTACTTTCCATGACTTTTTTCTCTAATACATTTAGAATGAGCTTGTCAGACTGAAAATCCAATAGTACAAGTGACAAATTAAAAGAAAACTCAATAAAAACATGTCTTCCAAGGTGCTGGAGCAGCAGAGCAATTTAAGTGCTCTTTGGTACTGAGATAAGGTAATGATGGAAAAAAAAATTTTATTGCAGTGACCCTTTCATCTGAAGAAAAAGTAAATCCTACTATTTGCGGGATGCGAGTCACCATTCTTGGTACTTATAGAGTTCAAAGACTGGGCATTTTTCCTTTTGTTGTCATCAGTCTTGTATACAGCCAAAATTAACTATATGGTTACAGCTATCTAGTCAACTGGCTCATGTATCTTATAAATGCACAAATGTTTCTGTAATATCTTTAGTTCTACAGGTCCAAAAAAAGCTCAGGCCGGCATACGAAGAGTTAACTTTTATCTTACGTGGTGACTATTTGTCACCGTTGCATTTTTGCCATGGATATTTGTGCTCCAGTTCTAAGGGTTAAGCCCTTGAAGAAAAGAATAGGAAACTGATCATTTTTTGTCACTAAATCTCATCCTTCTTGGTGGCTTGTGTGCCTGTATGTGTTTGTTTAGCTCAGCTTCTTGTTCTTCTTATTACATGACAAATGTCACGGTAGTCACCTGCATCCTCAACTGGAGATTAATCTTGCTTAGGAGCACTCCACTGTGTGACAGGTCAGATTGAGAAAAATGTCTGTTAGCAAGAAAACATGCGCAACTGCAGGTCTTGCCTCCACCTTTCCATCTTCCTCTCAGCCCCCCCACCCCCACGCTGAATGCCAGCCCCACCAGTTCTCAATTGCCCCATGGACTCGTACTACACATCCTTACCACCAGATGTTAGGGAAGACCATGATTTATAGGCTGGGTTGTGAGGTATGTGGGTATTTGTAAGCATAATTGAGGCGTGGCGTTTTATTGGAGACTGTGTGTTGATGTGAATGTGGGTGTATCCAGAGGGCTGGGATAGCTGAATATGTACAGACTGAAAGGAGAACGCTAATAGGTGTCTGTGCATGTGCACTACTGTTGCTGCGTCTAATTAAAAAAACTAGTCTTTGCTTCATTAGGCTGTCTAAATTGAGAACCTCACTGGTGCAGTTGTGCAGCATTTTCCTGATAATTTTAATGCATTTAGCTGACATTAATTTTAATCAAACTTTAGTTATTATTTATTTACAGTTTCCAAACTACTAAATTATAATATGCAATGTTTATTCATTGGATAACAGTTGTTTTTATAAATATCCATGAATGTTTTCTGGATGGTTATTTTAAATGTGATAACTTTGTTCATAAAACTTTGTTAGTGGTTAATAAACACTTTGCACTGCAGCCATAAAATTATCCAGAAGACAATGTTTCAAATGCTTCTCTTTTTAGATATCGAACTCTCACAGACACGTGTGGAAGTTTGCCCGCACTGAAAACAAAACTTTTTTTTCTCTCCATAAGCAAAACTTTAGGGTTAGCATTTCAAATTTTCAACTTAATAAGTCAAAATTTGGAGCTGCATATCTCAGATTTTCGACTTACTAAGAAGTAACTCAAAATTTCGAGATTCCAGAGTCTCACCTTCAGTATTTAGAAGATTGCTTGGTTAGAACCTGGGACCTTTTTTGTTTCACTCACTGCTTTTACATTTTTTTTTACTCACTACATGTTTATTACACATTAAAGCTACTAACTTAGGTTGAGACTATAGCACCCAAACCAATTAACACATTATGTCTTTGTTAATGCCTCCGTTTAATAATATAATATAATATAATATAATATATGAAACAATAACAATTATTATACTGTATTAACTATTTATTAAGTATATTAAGTATAAGTACAGATAATTGTATTAGAAAATACAGTAAAAGTTGAAGCACTGATTCAGTTTCTTTCCCCAAATAAAAGTGAAAAAGTATAGGCTTGAAATGTAAGAGTAAAACAATACAAAATAACTCTTTGAATGATATTTCTACTAGCCAACTAAACTTCATGCTATTAATATAATAATAAAATAATATTAGTACACTTTTTTTTATTTGTTGTTATTTTGGTTTTAGTTTCCACACCTAAACAGGAAAATGAGCAAAGTCAAGCATTAAAGTGGGATTCATCAGGTGTTTGAACCCTAAGATTGGCTCTAGTGGCTCAGTGTGGAGAAAAGAATCACAGCTCACAATAACTGATTTTTTTCTTCTTTTTTTTCATGTGTTACTTTTATTTGCATTCATCCAGTGCTTCAGTGCTGTCTTTCTTTCTTTCTCCATCTAAGTGAAGGTATTTTACTTTCCTTTCTCGCTATAAGAAATAGAGCAGCTGGACCTTTAGCTAGCAGACACACTGTGTGACAAACTGCACAGAAACAGTTTGTGTGTTTGCAGATATTTGTTGAGCAGTTGGAAAACTTGCATTACTCCCTTTAAACTCCTTCTGCCGTGCTAGCTACAGAAGAGTAGTATATGTAGTACTGGATGCTGAAGTACCATGACCACAACTATGCACCAAAAATCTGTCATTGCAGATTGTTCCACCACAATTTAACCCCTGAGTACAGTTATATAAATGAATAAATTACATCTTTTTGGCTATTTCATCTTTGTATTTAATACACCAATAGTATTGTCCTTTATATGTTATTTTTCCATCCATTTTCATCTATTTGATGCGAGAAAGTCCCTCATCTGTGTAAACGATCCTGTTTATGTTAAAATGTAAGGAGAAAAATTAAAAGTTGTATAGAAAAATAAATACTCAAGTAAAGTACAGATACCTACAAATTCTACCTAAGTACAGTAAGAAGGTATTTGTACTTGGCATCAATAAACATAAATTATATCACTACTAATCATTATTAAAAATGATTAATGATTGATGTTGTTACCATTTTTTGCATAATTAAAATGTGAATTAACATTGTACTGTATCTATGGTTTTACATGGCAGAAATTTGTGATGAATATAAACACGTTACAGTTTTAAGTCCTGCTAATTTCCTCAAATGTTTACTAACAGTTTGGATATCAAACCCCAGAGTCTTTTATTGAGATTTCTAAGCTCCAAGTCACCAGTCATGCATACCCACTGATGGCTAATTACACAGCATATGAAAGGGAACAGAGATGCTCTTTGACATCCACACACCACAGAGCAACCAGCAGGAAGCTGAAGCCTGTTAGTGAGGACACGATAAGCTTAGGTCTAGATGCTCGGTGTGCACGATACCTTTCCAAGCTTCTTTCATTTGTAAAATCCCAGAGATACTGCATCTCATGTTGTGCTTTTACTGTATCACCACAGTTGTAAGCATGCACAAATAGGATCTGTCTGCAGCACTTTTTAAGGAAAAATGAACTGAAAAACTGTTAGGGACAGGCATGCAGTACGTAGTACGTGTGTGCAGATGGATATCCTCACACACAAGCTTTAGGGTCTTTGATCAGCTTAACTTTTAACTTCAATAAAACTGGAGATCAAGTAGAGTACATTGTTGCAATCTTACTCCCACGTCTCTTAGTTTCCATTGAAGTCTCTGATAGTGAAGGCGCATTTGCCTTAATAGTTTTAGAATTTCATCAAAGAGACTTCTCAGGTCTCAACCTGTACAGTTTTTCTGACAGTCTGGCTGCTATAATAAATATTTTAGGCATGTTCATTTTCTTCACATTTGACATGTAAAGAAATAACATTTTGGATGTCATGAAATCGTACTCACTGCTAACACTGGTTAAGATTGCTGTACCTATACATACCACGGGAATTTATTTTGTGAGTGACGTAAAGATTTGGGGTTTGTTCTCATTAATGCAGTATCAGAAGTATGCAGGAGATGATTGTTAATATTTCACTGAATAAAATAATGAAGTGAATATCTGTCAATCATACATTTTATAAGAAGAACATGCCAGTCTATTTTATATTACGGACACTCATGGATTTAATCTGTAATTTTTACTTAAAGGCGTGTAACAAGAGGTGGCAATTCTAGTATTTTTTCTTTAAATGGCAAAGATTACACACTTTACTAATGTGACTCTGCAAGTACTGCATGTAGCACCAACATGTATTTCAGTTCAGGCCTTCACAGTCTGTTGAGAATGAATATGAATGAGTTTGAAAATGCAGCCTTGACAGATGGTGGTCAGTTCAAACACTAATATTGGTTTGATTTCATGAATATTTTCTATTTCTCAAATGGAGTTTCTCATTCAAGATCTTGTGTACTCATTATAAGATATATTAATGCAGTTTTGGATGGTTTTTCTATAATTCATATACAAAACTGTGATGGTTTTGTAGAAGCGATACTTCTGGAATTGACTTTTCATTTATAGCTGTTTCTATCACCATATAACCTGCTCTATATGCTTCCTACAAACCTTCCTTACAGGCAGCATGTGGCTCATTCTACTGACATTAACAATGGCTTTAGGCGTCTAAGTCAACATTGCAAGCGAGCCAGCATAGAAGGCATGTTACTTAGATCACTAATAGGAATCGAGCCAAGAGAATTCCCATCTATTAGACCTGTGTTTTTTCCTTCCTGACATTTCTAGGTGTCCTTGGCCTGTCTTTCTACTTAACCCTAAACTCACTTGATTCATTTATTCACTTAACTTTACAGTCTCATTACTGCTCAAGTTCACTGTACATTTATTGTTAACGTGCTGCAGTCAGTTGCTTTGTTTGAGAAAACCCCACATCTTTAAATAAACACTTTGCATCCTAATTGGAGGAGTCCTGCCCCACTCTTTTTGGCTGCTGCACTATTTGGCTGCTGTAATATAAAGCCGCTGCTGCTTTCTGGATTACAGTAGGTCATTTGGTGCCAAGTGGGACTGCCTAGGCTGCCGTGCCAGTGACGGGGACAAGGTCAGCCAGAACAGTATGTAGCCATTGCCAAATCTCTGCCCAAAACTCTGTTTAAAATCATAATCAGCCATGATTATATTCACTGCAATTATATGAGCTAAGTTTTATGGTCATAAACTGTGAGCCTAATGTCTGCTAGTGATTAATTGGAAAGCATAATTAGATTTAGAGATTTGGAACATAATAATCAGCTCTACATAGTGAACAAGAATATGAAAGTGACAAATGCTTTGTTGATATGATTACCTGAATTAGATTAACATATTACAGCCTAGTGATGTTATTTGTTTACAAAATTCTTTCTTTGTACTGAAACAGTTGTGAAACACAGATAAATGAAGAACAAAGTGTAACATTTTGCATTTCAAACTGATGCATTTCATTTGTTCCTTTAAAACTATGGGTTTTAGGATCAACCCAGTGGTGTGATCATTCACAATAGTTCCATCGCCGGACATCCAGTGTCAATCAAGGAAAAATCCAACATGGCACGTTAAAGACATTTTTCTGTGGAATACTTGCACAGTTTTCATTTTCCATTATCGGAAAGACAGTTCAGAAAGATTTAGGTAAAAAAAAGCAACAACAAAAAATATCCGAACAAAAAATTTAATTTTCTTTCCTGAAAGTTGCCGAACCTGAAAAGACTGAAGGTCCTTTACAAAAGATGAGCAAAAATATTTGTTAAAACTAGAAGTGAGTCCAAAGATGGAAAAAACCTTGGCTTAAGGGAAGTCCTTCAGGATAAAACTCAGTGTGACCAAGGTTAGATGAAACCAAGAGTAAACATGGAATGTTCCACCAATGCATCCAAACATTTTCACAGTAATACTGAGGTTTAAAGGGAAATTTTATTACTGTATCAAACATAGATCATGTTTTGCGCAGGTAGATAAAAGTGTTTTGTTTTTTGTTTTTTTGGAAAACTGTCTCCTTAGCTTCTAAATTGTGAGCAAACTGGTCATGTTTTCATGTGAAGTATTTGGAAAGAATTTTTTGACATATTTGGACAAGCAAACATTTGATTTTGTTTGAAACAGTGAACCTCTGAACACTATACTCAACTAAGTCATGTCGTTACATTTTTAGACTTTTCTTTGTTCTTTCTTCAGAGGCCTTAACAGTTTTGTATCACTAAACTGATCTTTTTATTCGTCTCATTTCTGATCATTAGCATAGATAAAGTGTGAAGTTTTCACTTGTTCAGGCACTGTGAGTTTGTCTGACTTATTACCAGCAATGCGGGTCAAGCTCTTGTAATGGACATATAGTGAACAAATGCCTCATAACAGTGAGCCAGGCACCCCATACTCCTGGACCACTTACCACAGGATACTTCTCTTGATCCATAAAACACATGTAGGTTGGGTAAACTCCCACGTACCATTCAATATCCTTGAGAGGATAAAGAGCTGGTCCAGTGTTCTGTGACCAGGATGAAAACTGCATTCTTCCTCCTGTATCTGAGGTTCATCTAACAGATGTTGACTTCTTTCCAGGACTCTGCCATCTACCTTTCCAGGGCGGCTGAGGAATGTGATCCCCTGTAGTTGGAGCACAACCTCTGATCCCCTCTTCTTAACGATAGGGACCACCACCTCAGTCTGCCAGTCCCGAAGCACTGCCCCAGATCTCCACGCAATGTTGTAAAGATGTGTCAACTAGGACAGTCTTACAAAATTCAGGGCCTTAAGCTGAACCTCATCCACCTGAAGGGCCCAGCCAAAGAAGTAGTTTAACTGCCTCAGTGACCTCACTCCTATGGATGGGGAAGTTGTTCCCCTGGTCCCCACACTCTGCTTCCTCTATGGAAGATGTGTGAGTGGGACTGAGGAGGTTGGGACATGCTCCAGCCTCCCTGGGAATGCTGTCAAAGTTCTGTCAGAAGTGGGAGTTAAGATGTCAAGGACCGGCACCTCTTCCAGACAGTCCTGGAACACCCTTACAATGCCTCCTCTGCCACCTCAAACTCATCATCTGGGGGTAACAAGATTCCAAGATTGATCATCGACCTGCGACCTAGGGTGTTCTGGTGCTGTGTGCACTTATGCACATGCTTATGTTTGAACATGATTTTTGACAGAACACCACTTAGGTTCAGATAAGGCAGGCCATTCCTCCCAATCACGTCCCTCCAGGTCCTGCTGTCATTGGCTACATGAGCATTGAGGTCTCCCTGTAGGAGTTGCCAGATGGAGCACCCTCAAGCAACCCATCCAGTGACTCAACAACTCTGGGTACTCTGAAATGTCATTTGGCACATAAGCGCAACCCATTACCCGACCCAATGATGAAGGAGAAGAACCCTCTTGTCCGCCAGAAAAGACTCCAATGTGCAGACAGCAAACCGAGGGGATACAATAATACCCAGGACTGCTTGCAGCACTCTCACCAAGGGCAACTCCAAACTGGAACAGAGTCCAGCCTCTGTCCAGAAGATTGATCCCCTTGTTGGACATCTACATCACCCTACCATGCCTACCACCCTACCGTGTCCATACTCATAGGACCTCTCACCCCTTTGAATCCTCCAGACAGCTGAATGAGAGTCAAATTTAGGATCATTATCCTATTCTAAGATATATTTCTGTTTCAACTTCAACCGAAAGACAGACAGCCTTACATTATTTACATTTGATATAATGCAGAATTCTCAGTTAAATCGGTGTCTGGAAGCTTTCTGGTGAGCAGTGAAGCAACTCCAAACCATAACATTTCAACGCTCATCTGTGACAGATGATTATCTCATGGGAGGTTGTATTTATTCTTACTTTAGTCTGCTGTAAGTCTGGTCAAACAACACCAAAGAAGGCCAATTTCTCATAAGATTAATTATTATTTCAGAAACTTTAAAAATTATTTTAAAGTTTCTGTGCAGTCTACTGGTGATCTTTCTAGGGTGTCCCCTGTTTGAGATAAGCCCCCTTTCGACCCTGATATGGATCCATGGAAGAAAATGAATGGATGTACGGATGTAATGCTTATGGATCAGTGTCAGTGAGGCAATACAGCAAAAGCCAGACTTACAAATATTTACAGAAAAAAACTAATTGTTTTTATTATAAAACAGGACTTTGATGCTTTCTCTGTATTTGGTGTTAATGATATGTAGTGTTTGCATGGATCACATTATGTCAGATTATGCAACACTTTTTTGATCATTTTATCAAATTCTAATAGAGACAACAAAGGTCAGAATAAATAAAAATTAGTTTGTTGAATTTTCGTTTTTAAATTTTTGCTAAAACATTTGCACATATAGTTTATCCTTAGGGTGGATCTGCACCTACATTTGAAACTAGATGTACGTATTATGGGGTTCTTAGACTGAATTGGAGCGTTACCAGCCAGCCTTGGACAAACTTTGGGGTGTTTGCCATTTTGCATTATTGTCCTTGCACTGAAATTATTTGTTTAAAACAATTTGAAGAACTTGAAATGAAATCTCATATAGTAATCATCCCCATCTCTCTTGTTTTTGCTGAAGGCTTTAGAACACTGTTGAGCTTAAGATGATGACAACATACACTTCAAAAGGAAAGATATCACAAGACTAGTTTTCAGAGGTTTAAATAATACAGGTTTCATCTGTCACTCCCTTAGCAGGAGATTTGAAGGTATGATAAAGGTAGGGGTGTAGTTATTTTTTTACATGCAAATCCTTATTTTGTTTATATAAATAATAAAACATGAAATGACAACAAATGTCAATCTTGTGTTTTATTTGTATGAGTATATCACATTTCTATCACGTAATAGGCAGTATTTCAAACAGGATCAAATGTTTCTTTTCCAGATATGTCAAAAAAGCCAATGTTTTTCTTCTTGTATGTTTATGAATGCAAGGGTGTATCAGTCTTACTGTCATACTCCAGTGTCTCATATAATGATATAATTTTGCATTTCAACATTTCAACATGTGAATATGTGTCCTGATTTGGTATGGCAGACCACAGGCCACATATTACATATGCATGCACACACATATAGGAGTGCATGTGTAATATTAAGTTCACACCTATATGTGTCTGTGCACACGTGTTCGTGTGTAATATGTGGTCTCTATAAATCATTGACCATATCACTATGGAGCTCACTCCTCTGACCTTTTCTTGTCTCATCCCAGCAATAGAGCCTAGATACATATCGATATTGTCTAACTGCTGTATCCCAGGTGCCTTGGGTTGTCCTGTGCAACATGCTACTGATGTTTATAATGTTTGATGTTTTTAATGATTCATTGAAGTACTTATATGTATATGTACGTCATAAAACATGTTTTTGTTTTACATTAAACTCTTAGGAAAAAGGATATTCATAAACAAATGCAACTACAGTAGGTGTGTGGGGTCACGTTATGCCAGACAAGAAGCACTCTATGATGAGTATTTATGGCTTATCAAGAAGGTGGGATAAAAAACTGGAAGCCAAAAAAGTAGAAGGCCTATCTTCCTACAATGAGAAATGACAAGAAATACTTATTTTTTAAACCATCGGGTGAGAACTAATGTAGACTAAACTGTAGCTTTTATATATGTTCAACAACTCACAGTTGCACTGCATGGTAGAAAAGCAGAGACGCTAATAAATGAAGCGCTTAGCACAAACAAAGCTGATTATGAATGTGATAACCAGATGAACATACTTGACAAACACAACAATGTCCCAAAATAATATTTTATGCTAAATCTTTGGAACATTAACAGATATTGCTTTGTTTACACCAATAATTCTGTGAAATACTTTGATTCCTCCTTATGGTTATAGAAACTAAAGCTTGGTGTTGATATGAGGCCAAACATGCATTACCTTCTTGAGTAACGTAATGAAGAAGCCCATTAATTAGCTAATGGAAACATGGCCTTTGTCATGTTTACTCTAACATTAGTGGTGAATTAACATGCTCATTAGATTAGTGTAGCTGATGAGTCTGGGGGATTACGTTCGAGGCATTCTCCGTGTCCAAATTTTCAAGATAAAAAATAGATTCCAAGGTGAATAGACGAGCATGCCTTCTATCCCGAGGACTCGGTCTGACCAGTGTGCCAACATGTCTGATGGCTGGCAGCAAACGGAGCGATGAGTCATTATTTCACTGCTGCAGTGCACAATCACGCACACCTTTTGCAGCACGGAGAACTCCCTGTGTACTAAGCTCAAAGCAGATTAGCCAGTGGTGTATAAACATCTGAAAGAAAGACAGGTGACTTTGAGATGTTCATTATTTTGGTTCACACAATGTGTATATTTTTGTTTTGGAATTTTGGGAAAGTTATTTCAGAATGTTCTGTTGGGGAAACATAATAATGTAACACTAGAATTTGTAAAAATGAATGAATGAATGAAAGTGTATGTAAATCAGGGTAAATGTGTTATTTTTACAATATACAAATGTATATAGTGTTTTTTTTTTTTTTTTTTTTCCTGTCACTAACATTTGAGTCATTGTTTTTTTTTTCTTGAGGCCCCTGAAATATACATCCCAAGGTAATGAGTCACATACTGAACATTTCAACACAAAAGTTGTTCGAAAACGAAACTTTTTTCTACTTCAACACAGTTAAAAAACACGAGACATGAGACTTTTTCCACAGTACCCACATTACAGATAAGCTCACTAAGGACAAAATGAAGTGACTTTATCAACAAGTTTTAGTCATCTACGTCTTTTAAATGCTTAAAACAGGGAACATAGTTGAAATTCAGTGGGATTCAAGTGAAATTGTTTTTCATTAGTAATTAAAACTTTGATAATTTTTTCAATAAGTTTTGTTTATTTGTCCAAAAATCATAACAATTAGAAAATAGAGAACAAAAATGCCTTTTAAGATTTCCCAGAGTACAAAGCAATGCAATTAGTTTAATGTCACTAATGTTCAAAAATGTTTAAATGTTAAAAAATACAAATATTTATAAGAAAAGCCAACGATCCTTCTAATTTGAGATGCCACAGATTTGAGATGCAGATTATCTTTAAATCAAAATCTAATTCAAGTCTATTGTTCTATGGCATCTACCTCCCCTCACCCCCAACTGGTCAAGGCAGATGACCACCCCTCTCTGAGCCTGGTTCTGCAGAAGATTTCTTCCTGTTAGACTTTTTCCTTCCCACTGTTGCCAAAGCGCTTTCTCATAGTCAGGTTTATAGACTTTATAATACACTGCATGGCTCTTAATTAAGTAGGCTGTTCTTATGTCATGTAATGTACAAACACAGGTTCTAGATGTATAAATATAATGTTCCCGTTTTATAAACTCTGTTTATTATTGAGGGTGTAGTTGCTGTTGATTTTGTATTGCACTCTAGAATTTATTTAGCTTTGTTTTCAAAATGCTTCCCCCTCATATTGTAAATGGGTAGCTATTATAAATGTGATGGTTGCTGAATGCTAGTAATTTCACCTCTATACTGTATGCAATCTGGACAAGCAGCATATACCATTGTATTACCTTTATTATTATTTTTTTTTAATCAAAATTTTAGCAACATGGGATACAAAATATAAAAACATGTTTCTGAAAGACTGACACACAAAAATAGAAGCTGCACAAATCTGGCATTGTCAGGAAATAAAACAAGGCTCCCAGCTGAACTGGAAGGCTAATGGGAAATGGGAAAAACCCTTTATCATGTTACCAGCACAGTTAAAGAGAGAGCACAGCCCACAGTTATGATTCCACTAGCCCTGAGACCTCCAACAAGACTTACCTTTCATCCACTCCTCCCAAGAGGAGAGCAGACACTATAACCTTTATTCAGCATGAGTTCAGGCCTGCCCTTCCAGACACAATCACTGGTTGAGACAACCTTTAAATTAAGACAGATCTGCCTCGCCGTCTCACTGTATACTCAGAAAATTGTCTGTTGGTCTACCCTCTGCTCTCCTCTTATGTTTCAATATTGCCATCCTCTCAAAACAAGTTAGCTCTGTGTCAAAAAGTAGACAGTCGACTTGCCAGTGGGCAATTTGTTGAAATATAGACAACAGTGACAGAGAGATCTGTGTTATTGCTCATTTTAGGGTGCCCATCATCAATTTTGCAAAGCAGGTTTTTCTATTTCCCCTCAATTTGACCTCCTGTTCACATCTGAATAACAATAGCTGAAAGTGACAGTATCACATTATGATATCAGCCTGGGTAATCCTTAGTATGCCATGCAACTTTGCATTTTTTAGATATTTAAAAGTACATCAACTTATACTGAAGCTGTTGACATAGGAAGTGATTGCAGCATTAATAATTCAACATTTTATTAACATTCTACAATCCAGACTGCTGGAATAATAGCAGCATGAATACTGCAAACCATTTCCATTTTAATGGCGCTAAATATAAGACCTTTTACCACTATGTCATACATCAAAATGGCAGCATTACAAGCACGCTCACAGTTACGTTGAATGTTTGTGACTCAACAAGTGACTTTTCATGAATCATTATGTTTTCATCTAGAAGTTTTGATTGTTACTGTCGGCACTGCACTTGTGATATGTTTACCATATACACAGATTGTTTCAAGGGCTGAGAAGGCCAATACTAAGGTTTGGACCCGAATGCAGACATGATGTGCAACTGTTAGAACAAAGGTTTTATTAAACTCAGGAAACTAAAGGGACAGGTTTCTGCAGGGAGTGAATGTCACAGGAGATTTCACTGAAAGAGAGGAAAAGCTGGATTAATCTGCTGAATTAGAGCAGTGGCATCAAGGTAAGCATTTTGATGGAGAGTGGAGGGAATGAATTCTTCTTGGTGCAACAGACAGCTGTGATTCCAGGAGGGGTGTCAACCAGGTGAGCGTCAGAAGGAGTGCGGGAGAGATGTCCGAGCTTTTTCTGCTTCCAGAGTTCATGCTCAGTTTCAAGGACGACCAATCAGAGTTAATGAATTCACATTTATTGTTGCTAGTTGCTGCAGTGATTGTTAAGGTATCCCTTAAGAAGAGCAGTTCATCTTGGAGAACATTTCTGTTGTCCCTGTTAACTGAACCCTCTTATTGCACAGAAAGCTTATAGCCACATTTTTAGAAGAACATATTTTCAGCACCACTACTTTAAAGTGCTGAAAAATAAGGAGATATAAACACAGATTGGAGCTCGGCTAATTAGGATGGAAATGCCAGTAAGTAGCAATAAACTTTACCTGTGCAAAAGTGAAATAAACTAACAAGGTCATTAAAATGTGAAAGTAATGGACTATTCTTTAAAAAAATCATAGCGTTAGCATCAACAAAACAATAGTCATCATGAAAACTATTCAGCTGTCTTTTCGTTTATCATATACTTGGTTACCTTTGAGGTAGCTTTTGAAAAATAATAGAGCATTTTCTCTCAGTATGACGCATATTTCTCTATACTGTACATTCAGTTAGCTTGGTAACACAGGGTGGGGGTGGGATATGCGTATTAATATTTGAATATATGACAGAAGGAGAGGTGGAAACCGTTCACTGGTGGGAAAAAAAAGGTTTTTATCCACTGATTAGTCCCTGGGTGAAGAAATGATCCAGATAAGGTCCTTTCTCCACGTTAGAGGGGCTTATGCGAAAAGAAGTCTTAGTTCACATGACCTCTCAACATCCCATTGCTGCTTTCGATTAAATCTCCCCTCAGCTTTTTCTCACAGCATTTATTTTTTTCTTAAGCCACTTGTTTTTTGTGGGGCAAAATATTTGAGCTTCATGGGTTAATTTGTCAATCTGCCATAAAGGAGTGCATTCAAATGCTGAAGTGGTGTCGTGGGCACAAGCTGACATAGCAGGCTAGCATTAACAATTCAGATACAGCATCATCCTCACATCTTGCTCCATATGCCTCTGCTTTAACCCGTCTGGAAAAAGCAGATGGTGAAAGAGCTTAATAACACTTGAGTCCTCATCTGTCCCCTGGTCACACTCGTTGCTTTGTAGCTGAGATTTCTCTTGACTTTGAACTCTACCCTACAAAAAGAAGCCCTCCTTAATACAAAATGCATTCATTTTCTTTCTTCTTACAGCATGTAGCAACTAACTCCAGAATGGCAGGTCTATTAAAAACTAACTTTTCAGCATAATTTAGATCTGTGTTATCATTAAAAACTAACGATGATCAAATGAGGTGTTTCCCCTCAGAATCCCTAAGCAGTGAGATTCAGCATCCCCAAGATGCAGAAATTGTCACAAACAACAGATTTTTCTCACAGAGGTCATTCTTTACAAGGTTCCTATGTATTTTTCATCACCACCATCATTCCTCGATTCATCGTACCATGTTACCCTGGAGTCTGACATTATCACAGTCCTGAGGGTGCTGAGGACATTACAAATTCATGTGCCCTATTGACTTTGGCAACTCCATCAGCACATCTACCTGCAGACACAGTACACAAACACAGTTTTAGTAATGAGATCGTGAGAACTTTGGGGTTTTGTCACATTAGTTAGCACAATTTCGATCATGATGGCAATGGCAGTAATAGTGGAGATTGGAGAGTCCTGGGAAATAATAAGCACCTTCATTACCTGCAAAAAAATATACGGGCACTTCCGCTTGAATGTCAAATGCCAAGAAATGGATATGTGGGAGTTTGCTGACAATTACAATAGAACGGGAAAAATACACAAATGAATATCCGTTTACAAAAAAATGTGCCTGTGCTTGTGTGGCTAGTCTGTCCTATAGAAAGACACTTGAATACAGCCACTTTATTTTTGCCACTAACATTTTGGAGGTAATGTATTATGTTCATCTGTAGCTCTGTTTCCTCTGTTTTGCAGGTCACCTCCTTAATTTGAACGCCTTTAAAACCTTAGAGAGAAAATACAAACAATTTTATCATTCTGGTCAGGAAGTCAACATCTGTGGACTCACAACGTAGTCTGAATAGCAGGTAAACAGATAAGAGTTTGCATCCAGGCATCTGGTCAGATTTAGGCAATGAATGTACTGTGATCAAACAAAATGAAGTACAGCAAATGTTTTGTAGTTTGGATTATGGTTCTCTCAAAATGTATCTGTGTTTGCACATTAGTATAAATTCTTAAAATGCAGATTTGGCGTCTTTGTTAGGATGTTAGGATTCTGTTGTATTAGTTCATGTGTGATAAAATTCATTAGCTGCGAGCATTTTGTCATCTTGATTTCATCCTGCTATTTTATCTCTTTGTGACGTGTTTGAGCAGCACCCTGAAGATCAATATCTATCTGTTTGAGCACTAGTTGCTGGTTCTTCTATTGCTATTTTTATGGTTCATCCCTTACCGCGGGTTGATAGTCACCAAACAGAATTTTGTTATATCTTTCCACAATGACAAATAAAGAATCTTACTGTGTATATTTTAATCGTTTAACGCTTCAAGAATTTTCAACTATAACAAACTCTGAAGAGTAGTATTTCAATTTTGAAGAAGCCACTTAGGGTTAGGAAACTTGCATGTTTCCTAACCCTAATGCATTTATCCACAGAAAGAAAGGAAGCTGAAATAGAATCAGGCTAAATTATGTGCATGATACAATTTTTCTTCCAATCACCCACGTAACCATAGTGACTGCTGGTTTTTGCTCAAGACAGAAGTAACATTTTCTATATAATCAATAGTGCATAGAAATTCATTTAGGGAAAAAACTCAAAGTCTGCCTTCTCTTCTACTGATTAAAATGCCAGTGTGTCTTCAGTTAGAGCCATCTGATAGACATAACCTTTAGTGGGCCATTAGGAATATATTAAAAAAGACTCATTTCCTGGGAACATGTCACTGATGAATTATTAAAACATCTAAAACAGGCCACACCATTCTACTCCTCCTTCTCCCCTAAAAAGATCACCACTGATGAACAGTTAACCCCCTGAGTGACAAACACATAAAATAAAATTTAAATTTACACTTATAGGACGTGAGCAAAGCCAAGATCAAGCTTACAAATCCTCAGATACGGCCTCTGATATAATTTTCTTATCGATTTTGAACCTGGCCTTGCTGACTTCGCCAGAACCAAACCTTGCTCCGGCCAATCAGTATGCATTTGAAATCAATGGGTCGAGCAAACACACAAGGGTAAAGTGGGATCTTTAATTGGGCAACTGTGCAGCTATGTTTGACTGGGAAGAAGTCAAATCCTGCTGCTTAATTCAAATCAAGCAAGCAATCAATTTTTGCATCTTTTTAGTAATTTAAGAATGGCAGCTTGAGAATGAATTACAAAGTGAAATCAAATGTCAATACAGAATGAGTGATAAGTCACAGCAGTCAACAGACGTAAGCAAGGAGCCATGCAGATGAAAGGCAACAGCACACTGAGGAATGATGATTCATAGTAAGTCCATAATCTCCCTCATCTGAAACCTCTCCTGATAAGACCCACTGAGTAGTTTTCTGTTTTTGAACTAATAATTCAAGCCAATAGCCTGTTTTACTAAAAAAGCTGAAGGTTAGCATTTGAGGAGATATCTAGTAATACACATACAAATACTCTAAGGATCTTTTTTATTCCTCTGCTTACAGAAACATTTCTTCAATAGAGAATGGCAGTATCAGTATCAGTCACTTTTGATCATGTTTAAGAATGTGAATGCTGATAGTGATGGCTTAATACTGAGGAGTACTCATCTTTTGACAATGGCATACAAAGTTAACAGGTTTTTCTGTACTGCAAAAGTACTTACTGTAGCATATTAATATCACTTCTTTAGGTCTGTGGCAAACTAAAATCGAGTCATATATTGCCTTCATTATTTGTTTGAGACAGATTTTGAAAACCTAATTTAACAGGAAATCATGCCTATGCTTTTCTTTAATAAACGGTCAAATACAAATGTGATGTAGTTTTTAAATTTGTTGGTCCGGTTTATTTTTAGTTTTAATGAGTACACAACCCAAAGCAATGCCACAGAGCATTCACGGTATAATGTGATATGTGCAAAGCTTAAAAAAAAATCTCCTTATTCCCAATTACCTGCTTGATTCAGCACACACTGTGCTTTTTCCTTCATTTTGCATTTCACAGTGCCATTCGCATGCTCTGTAGGGCACGGAGTTAGACAGGTGCGTGTTGCCCTCCGATTGTTTGTACTGCGTGGGCTGGGTTTGCGTGGGCTGGCTTGGGAGTTAACTGATGTCTGTCCATAACTGAGTTTCCACTCTCTGGCTCCAGACAGGCATGCGGGAAGTCGGGCAAACAAGCTGAAGGGCTGAAGCTCATAGAAGTGAGAGGAGGAGATGGCCAGGGTGGCTGAGCTGGCAGGGGAAGGATAACGACTGGTGCATTGTGCCCAAGCAGCTTGGGCTGAAGGAGCGTGAGAGAGGCCAGCAACTGGCCCATGAGGTCCACAGATGGAGCCTCTGGATGGATAGAGGAGAAACCTGGTCAGACTTCTCGGATGCACTTTTGAATGACTCACAAGCCCTCCGTGTCCTATACACCTACTCAGAGACATGAAGCAGAACGTTGTAGTGCAGCTTGCTGCTCGTGTTTACGGATGAAGAAAAACAGGAAAGGGAAGTCATTACTTCCTCTGACTGTCTCCCTGGACCACTTTCAGATTATGATACTGACATATGACTGTACTGTTGTCTAGGTTAACAACGTGAAAACTAAATCTGACAACTCAGATGGCATGACGCTATTCTGATGAAACATATATCCTCCAAAAAATGAATGTTTTGTTTTTTGGTTTTTTTGTTTTGTTTTTTATAAAACATGAAATTCATATCCAAATCTACAAATGAAATGATAAATGGTGATAGATACGATTGCATACTTGATGGTTTTGCTTTGACACTCTTTGAGTGAGTCTCCCATACTGTATGTGGCAAAACCAGAAAATAATAATACATACTGTAGGTGGGTGTGAGCACCCAGCAAGGAGTTATTATTGCTGAGGAAGTGAGAACAGCTTTACAGTAGAGTGCAAATCCAGGAGATGTTAAATTGAATTTAGCATCTCAAGTGATGGTAAGTGGTCATTGCACAGCACTTGCAACAGATCTAAATCTTACTAAATCATTGCTACATGTACTGTGAAAACTTTTCTCATGGTCAAGTGAGAGTGGATTTTATTTTTTGTCAGCTCTTTCACTTCTAACATGTGCGTGTTTATTCATTTTTAAAAAATGTGGTTATCATTTTTGTTGCTGCTAGTGCAAACTGATTTATATATTTAAACCAATCATTTGCTGTTTATGCTGCTAGAAGAGCGAAAAGTATACATAATGATCCATATTGTAGGTTGTTTTCCATGGTCCAAAAAATATTGGCTAAGAAAACAAGTAGAGGAAATGGTCTCTATGAAAAACAGGGACACTCATAAATAGTAAGATCACAGCTGCTTTTTTTGTGCTATATTTGTTTTTTTCTAGATTATGAGATTTTAAAATATTGCTTCACCATTAAGCCGTGATAGGACAGTAATTCAAACTAACTAATATGTAGTAATTTTCTTCCGCTAAATGAAAAATGGCAGGGGAAAAAATGGAAAATGCAAGAATATGTCATCATAACATATGTTTTGTTACTGAAAGTCCATGAATTTCTGTTTCTGTCATGCACTATAGCAAGTAGACCACAGTGAGAATGATACAAATCCCTTCCTAAAGCTCAAAAGTCAATTTGCAAACATGAAGGCAAGAATCTCACTATACTTTTAATGTCCTTTTCTTTGGAGAAAAACAGAGACCACAATAGAACATAATGTTTCATAAATCTTAAGACTAGATTTTAGGATGCATTAAAATACCCACAGCTCTGTATTTAATATCATTTCCACAGGCAATCCTCCCACTGAGTGACCCCAATAGTTCGGTTCACGTTCCCCGTCCTCTTCAACCTTTCAGACCACTGCAGAACACGTCTGCAGTTTTAGCGTGATGAGGACCCAGTGTACCACGTGGGGCACGCAAACCAAACACTCCCTCCAGAAATAAACCAAGACCCTGACACAGACCTCACTCTTGTCTTGCACTATTTGTGTTTTCTTGCCCATTGTGGCCCGCTGTAACACAATTCTGCCACTCAAACAGAGGCGATGACACATTAAACCCTTTATAGACACATCATGCATATTTGAAGACAAAGCATTTGGCCCATAAATAGCACACGGGTGAAATAACTGACAAAGCAGTTGGTAGACACGTATGAGTAAAGCACTGAGATCTACTGCACATCCTGTACCTCAAGGTTAAGCAGAGCATGAATGACACTATACTGGAGCAAATGGGAATTGGGAAAGTCTTATTATTAAAAATAAAATAACAGCACTGATAAAGTTGTTTAGGAAATGAATGATTGTAATTGTAAATTTTCTTGTGATGTCTTGAAATTCAGTTGCTACATACTTACAAACTGCGACTGCTGTGGCTGTTAGGTTTGCTACGACATTAGAAATTCCAGTGAACATATTGCCGTAAAGCACTTCTATTGAATGATTTGCAAACTTGGCTGAAATATGAAGTGATAACTGCTGTAAAGTATAATAATGTATTATTATCTCTTCTGGTATGCAAATGTTATGAAACATAAAGTGAGTTCTTTCCACTATTATTGAAAGTAAAGCCAAAAGCCACCATTGTTTAAAGAAATTGAATCGAATATATTTTTTATTTAATGGTCTCTTTTCGCTCCCATTCACATGGGCATCCAAGATATTTCGTTTTCTTCAAAACTACTGCAACATTTTTGAGTGGATCGGTACTACAGTTACACTAGCAAACAAGCAAACTTTAGTCACCACCTTAAACTCCTCCCACAGTCCAAAAACAGGTGATAAAGAGGTTAATTGGTCATTCCAAATTGCCGGGTCGTAACACCCATAGGTGTGAATTGCTGTCTCAGTGTGCCCTGCCTCTTGCCCTTTGGGATAGGCTCCAGTCTTGACCTGAAAGGCAGCACAACGGTTTATTTATTGGTAAGAAAATGCAAAGATGAGGAAGCGATCATTATGCAGTTTTAATATTTATTTCAATAAATATAATAGAAAGCAGTAAAAGGTATATTTTTGCACTATTTATTTCTAGTAGGAGTTCCTAATTGTGATTCTGTGGTTTAATTTGCACTTCCTCGTTGAATCTACAGTGGCTTGCAAAAGTATTCGGCCCCCTTGAACTTTTCCACATTTTGTCACATTACAGCCACAAACATGAATCAATTTTATTGGAATTCCACGCGAAAGACCAATACAAAGTGGTGTACACGTGAGAAGTAGAACGAAAATCATACATGATTCCAAACATTTTTTACAAATAAATAACTGAAAAGTGGGGTGTGCGTAATGTGGAAAAGTTCAAGGGGGCCGAATACTTTTGCAAGCCACTGTACGTAAAGTGTACAACATAGTCTAAACAAGTGGCCACGTCATTGCCACTTTTTTTAGATGGCAGTGGAGTTTGTCGCTTCAAGTATGTTTATATAACAAGTAGCAAAGATGCATAGGGGGAAATGACGGTAGTGAACGGGCCAATCACAGAGTTTGGAGTCTTTGTGGATACTTTTCTCAGGATTTCATGGTGTAAGTTCAGACAGAGTGTCAGAAAAGTTGACATCCTTACACCACAGATTTAATGCAGAGGCATATATCCACTTTAAGTTGGCTGCAGGTGGAAATGTGAGATAGATAATGAATTAATGGGTGCCCTTGTACCCAGTTTTGCACCTGGGTTGAAATGGTCCATTTTTGTACTATTACATTAAAGTTAAACATTGTCCACAGGGGCAAAGTTAAGCACCTCCTGTCAAAGGTATAATGCCAGCACCAGATGGTACTCCCCCAGTGACAAGCAATTGTAGCCCTAAAGTTACAATAAGGTACTTTATTTTCTGAGAGTAGGGAGCAACTGCACAACTTTCACAATGGCTCACGGCAGTTAAGGAGAGGAAAAAAAAGCATTATTTCAGTTTTCCTCACAGACCTCGCTAACTAGTTCAGGGATTCACGCTGGCATCCTTCTGGTCTGATATTCTTCACTCTCACCTGCTGCAGGCTCACAGTGCTGTGTGCCGTTTTATGTTTCCAGCTCTCTGCCAGTTGTTTGAAATCCTGCAAAAGATTCATGTTCACGGTGAAAGGGAGAGTGCTGTAATAGGAGGCATGATTTCATAGCACATAGTGTTTTCTCGCACAGGGGCCAGATGAGGTCCAAGTCTGTTTCTCATACATGGGGAAAAATAAGTCCAAGAGTCGAATGAATTTTTTACTGAAAGTGCCCGGCCAAGAATGGGAATGTAACCTCAGCGTACCCTCACTATTCACTTTCTGCCACACGCATATCGCATCTTCCCTCACACAGGCTCACCCACACAGCAGTATACGCACATGCAAGCATAATGTAGGGACACGTACACAGAAGCACATATGGATTCGGCTGACTGAATAATTGAGATGTTGCTATAAAACAAATGGTGCACCATATAGTGAGAGGTGGTGGTGGAAATAAATAGAAAGCTCAGGGAATGCCTGCAGGTGAGCGTTAACATGTGAACCATCGTGAATGGGTTTTAACCGGAGAACATCACGCATTAGCAGTTTGATGTTCTAGCTGGATCCATGATTGTCATCTTTTTTTCTTCTTTTTTCTGCCTTTATAGTGCAGACACACACACACACACACACACACACACACACACACACACACACACACACACACACACACACACACACACGCAGAGTTCAGTGCACAGCAAACAAGTCAGCTCAGCTGGAACAAATTTAACTTGAGGGCCTTTTTACTGCATCCAAGATTACGACTTTATAAAATATGAATATACAAATATTGAATTAATATGTAACAAAAGAGTGACTCTGGGAATGTAGCTTTGCTCAACATACTGTGGTAAAAAGTAGAGAGGATTATGCAACCAAGAAAATGGGACCAAACAGTGCTATGTTAGCCAATGTTAGAAAAACAAAGTAAACGAGAAAAAGGTCAATATGCTGTACGTTACATGTGTACTTTGTCACAGTTCATTACCGACTGCTTGTTGAGATTATACTTACAGGCTGAATCCATGGTGCTGCAAGCAAGTATTTATTTATTTTTTTTAAGCTCAGTCCAGATTACAACAAACTCTGTGAGGCCATTATGATGGCATCTGCAGTGCTAAAGCTGGGATGCACACACACACAGCAACAATGCATGTGTGTTTGTTTAATAATGGATCAACAGAGTGGGTATTGACCAGGTGTCACAATTCCAAGTAATTCAATACTCCATTTATTTAGAAGAGTGGGGTAATAATGATGAGATGAACCCAAGCAACAGCAAATGACAAAACCAACGTGTAATACTTTAAAGTGAAATATAGCTCTAGACTCCAGTGGACCTCCATTCAAGTTAATCGTTTTCAAAGAGTCATTATTTAAATCTGCTCCACCTGATTAGTGTGCTAGTGTTCATTTTAAAAATACTTCCATAATTAAGTACATATTACCCCAGGCTTGATTGACATGCGTGGTCTATAGCAGTTGACAAGCAATTTTGATAAGGCAGTTCTGAGGGACACACGTACAGTTTTTAATTCAGGTGAAATTTGAGTTTTAGATTTTGTTTCATATTTTCCACAGGAGGCAGAGCGATGCAGTGGTTAGGGGGCTCCAACATTGTTCTGCTGTATCCTACGCACAGCCTACAGACAGCTTTGCAGACTGTCTACATGTTGTACCTGTTTACAGTGTCACAAACAACTGGTCTGTGGGCTACTCTTCCTTGTGCCATTTCTGGTTCTTGGCAGCTGTAGAAAAGGAGCTCAAGTGAAACTAGTGAAACCAAGTGTTAAAAACAATGAAGTGTCCACTGCAGCCACTGTCAACTTCTCATTATGTTTTTTGTTTTTTTCTTTGTGCATCTCCTGTTTGTGTTGAATACATAGTGGAGATGGATGAGTTGTTTTTGCTATGCGATGGCAGAGTTGGCATTAGATTTTCTGAAGTCTGTGTGCTGTTTATTAGCTTTTTTATTCATCTTCGATTCACAGTAATTATGGTTTGATCTTTGGATAATTGTACGCAGTGACCCTCAAGAGGATGTGATGCACAGTACTTCTTGTTTTTGTTAATGACTTCCAGTTTTGATGAGATTTGTGTATATTTTGAAATTTTGAATTAAGTAGAATATGCACAAGTCACGGTTCTGTGAACATAACAATATGTGTTGCAAATATTGGCAGTGGGTGGCAGTATCACTTGATTTGTCCCCTTAATGCACAAACTGTGACTGTTCTGCTTTAATTCAGAATAACAGTAGTTAGCATACAAGAACCAAATGAGAAACACATCTATATTTCTAGCATCTCAACATATGTTTGTGGATATAGAAGAAGAAAACTGAGTTATGCAAAGTTCAAGTACTTAAAGGATGAGTTGAGTGTCACAAGACTGAAAGGTTGGTACAAAAATTGGACTCAAGTGCAGGAACCCAGACAAGAGACAGCAGAATGTTTTACAATGTTTACTTGTTAAACTCAAAACTTCAAAGGGCGACAAGGGCAAAGGCAACGTAACACAGAACTTGACGTGGCGAGACCTAGTGAACGTGGCTAGGTGGACATGGATTGCGAGGGGGGAATTGGGCCAGAGATGCAGACTGGAGCTTGGCAGTTAAGCAGTCACACTGAGGAGAGAGGACAACTGAGTTAGGGAGGTAGGGGAGAGGAGCTCTGTAGATGGTGAGTATATTGTACAACTTTTCTTACTTGCAGGTGGAGAGAGTAAGCGATCAGGGAGGGGTGACATGAATCTGGAGTGAGCTGAACGGTGTGGAACGGCTGACCTGAGATCCAGAGGTTCCTGATGGTGTGTGGTGCCAGCCACACACCCAGACCGTGACATTGAGCCTCTTAATGGGGCTGAATGAAAGCCTTTACCCCAGCTGTCATACACAGAGAAGCAGAGAATAGTGAAGCCAGCTTTGTTTTAATTAATTTTAATCACAGCAGTGCAGGGTTTTTTGTCCTATTTCTTCTTAATTCTAATGTTACCTAACAACACATTAAATTAGCCAATCAAATATATGCGTGCACAGTTCTGCTCCAGTTTCATCATAGTTTAATAAAGTAGAAGTTTTGGCACTTTAATCTAGACTTTTAGGGCCTATTAAATCATGTGGCGCATGTACAAAGATACTGAGAAATGACATAACCAATGAAAACACTTTAGCTTAATGTAGTTTCCTGTAGTTTTTGGTTAAGAAATACCCCAAACCCATGTGTGGCTTTTTATTAGCTGCTTTTGGGTATGTGGAGATTGCATTCACGGAGATGAATGAATATAATCTGCATGTACTGAGCATCATTTCTAATGGAGAGCCATGTGAGACTAGAAGCTGCACCAAAGTAATCTGGAGGTTGATTTTTATACTAATTATATTCCTAAGAGGCATCTATTGCAGCTGAGTGGGAAATGCAAAGTATGCTCTCCAAGTCTAACCGCATTACATTCTATTTATTCTAATAGATAAATGACCATCTTTATCGGCAAATGTGGTCTAACAAACTGTAATGTCATGAATAGAAATTAAAAAAACTAAGTTATTTCCAAGCCTTATAGTGATTTATTGTTACCCATGTAACAGAAATAACTTTCTGGCTGCACATCAATATGAAGTTAGAATCGCCATGGTAATGTAATCTACTTTTTCTAACTTCAACTTTACAAGTTTTCTTTTTTTATCATAGCTTCCATGACAATAGGGTGACAGGTTGTGACGCTCTGCTACATATAAACAGCTGCTGCTCTGAATAAATAATAGCACCAGAATAGGCCTGCAGTATAGGTCACCTTGCTGCTCATTTAATCAAGTTCGTCAAGATTTTACTTAATGTCTGCTGAAAATATTTCAGTCGAGGTAGCTCAGTAAAATATGGATTTGTGACACGTGGCTGACCTTTGAGAAAATGCCTTTCACGGCTCATTCTTTTCATCCATTACAAATATCTTATGTTATTCAAGAGGGTGACAGATTTTTATGTGCTCTCCACTCTGCCCGATTGTTAGTATGATATCAAACACTTTATGAGGATGTCTGAAGTTTCTTTGGGAGTGAGAGCCAAATAGATACACAACACAGTCTGACTGTTTGGTAAGGAAGAGACAGGCTATCATTATTAGCCCAAAACAAAGCATGTGTGAGAATGCGAAAAGCAATTTCTGCTTTCAAAATAAACATTCTGCCATTTCTTGTTCTTGTTATCTTACCATAATGTTAATGATGCAACACGCTGATGTTTTTGTAAGTTGAATTTGACAAGGACGTAGAAAATTCCAGGTGCATTAAGAATAAGAACAAACAAATACAACAACTGCAACACATTAGTAATAAGTAGCTAACTCAAAGGTAAGACATCTGGGAATCAGAAATAAAACTGAATTTAACATTGCATGCAAACATATGTTTCTATATTCCAAGCTTGATCGTCCAACAGTAGTTTGAAAGTCAACAAGTCAATGATTAAACCATGATTTCGATACTGTGTAATTAAATTTGCATCATCATAATTAACAATGCATTAAATGACTTGAACAAGTTCTCTTCAGCCTCAGGTTCAGTCTCTGTGGTCCATTGGGCCCATCAGCCAGCTTATTTATTTTAGCTACTTGTTCATTTTTATATAGTTATACTTAAAAGTTTTTCTCAACAGTGTTTTGTGGAGGTTTGGTTGCTCCTGTTGTGTGAAACCGGATTCAAAGAAGGTCCTGCACCAGCAACCAATGATTGCTTTGATTGCTGATTGATTGCCACAGTTGCCTGCAGTTTTTCATGTTTGTGTGTAAATACTCGCTAACTACTTGCCAGTGGATAGGTACAACTTGCCTTCAAAGTACAAGTTATACTTCAGTGCTGCAGCCAGCGTATTTCATAAGGAGCCACTTTTACTTTGAAGGTCTGTATTTCCAGTTTGTGTTGTACTTTTCACAGTTTCACTAAAGCTCAGAGAGTAGCTGGACAGTGTTTGTAGACAGTCCAATCATTTCCATTAAACTACAACTGCTGCAGTGTGCTAGCCACCAGAGCAATCACAAGGATGGTTCTGTCAAACACTTGGTTAGTGCACATTTTTCCCTAGCGACATGTGCTTGGTAGGAGGTCAAAAAGCTGTAGGCTACCTGTAGGCTTGTGTCACTGGGGTTTAAGAAATTACTTTCGAAGCAACTACCACCAACACTGTAACTGTAACTACTCACAGGTGGGTGGGGAATGCTTATTTCCCCCCTTATCACAAGTGATTAACTCCTTATCTCTAGGCCTGTTTCTGTGGTCTTATTCACTTTATCTACGTTATCACCATATAGATCCTAAAATAGAGCACAAGACATTTGGGTCACATGTCTGCAAAACCTCAAAATTAACGGTCATATAGAGTGGAAACAAGATCTCTTTTACTTTTTTAATCAGGTTTTTAAAGCTAACATGTAAACAGCTCTTCAATCACATTACAGTTTACCCCAGTAATGTAACGTGCTACATTTCACTTGCAATTATGATGTTACTTATGATACAAAGCATCTTCAGTTATCTGAACAAAGAAAAAAATCACCAAATAATCTTATTTTTTCCTCCTGTGCACATCTTTAACAACCGGCTGTTTTTAGTTTGTGTGCAGGAAGATGAAAATCATGGTATGGTACAGCGATACAGGAGATCTGTATTTTTATTCCATAAAAGAACAAAGAGTGCAATGGTAAAGTGCAAATTGCATCCAGGACTGAAACAACTAAATTACACTGGTAACAGAACTTCGGCTCTTTGCAAACATCTGCATAGCCAGGATGCTAACACAAAGCTAGCGAAGAATCCAGAGTGATGATGTAGCTGAGTAAATGGCAACCCCAGCTCAGCAATCAGAGCCTGACATGGTATCAAAAGCAGTGATGTGAGAGTGAGAGTAAGAGAGCAGTCAATATTACACTTGACTTACTGTGGCGATCACTCTGAAGTCTCTTTATCATGGACTTCAACTTTGCTTTCTTTTGTCAGCTTTGTGATCACATGCAGAGACTAAAAGAAGCATTGTGTGTCGGTCCTCATTAGGATAGGTCATTGTGTTGTGTTGTGTTGTGTTGTGTTGTGTTGTGTTGTGTTGTGTTGTGTTGTGAGACTGCAGTCTAAGCTCTATATTGTTAACCAGATCAGCTCATTTTTTTCGAATAACGAGAAAGTAATGTAACAAATTAGTTTCTCTGGAAAGATATTAAGTACATTTCTGTTACTTTAAAGAAAAGCAACAAGGTCATGTGTAATATATTACTTTTTTGAGTAATGACCCCAACACTGCTGCCTGCCATGACGAAGCTGCAGGTCATGTGTTATTAGCTATTCTCTCAATGTACTGGTCTCACAGTACCTATTGCTGAAAACAGCAATCATAAAGATGATCATTTTAAGTAACAGATTAGTTGCTACACATTCCTGCACCAAGAGGCATTTGCAATATTATTCATATTTAGACTAGATGACAGGTTCAAATACTTTAACATTACAAAGTATTTAGCTGTCATTATAGTAAAAACTTTGGAAAGCCTTTTTCCTCTTGTTCATTCATGATGCCACCGTAAATGGTGACTACAATGGATCAGTTTCTCTTTGCTAATAGCTAAATGTCCTGATATTGTTTCCTGTGCCCTTTCTCCTTGTGTAATACTCTCATTGTTTAAACCTGCTGTGTATGGTGCTAGTGATGCACCACATCCTGGAGCTCATTTCAAGTGTGTGCCTTGGCACAGATGTGAAAAGCACTGTGTCAACACAAGAGCGCACATTAAATGTACCAGGACTATACATGTAACTACCAATGTATGGGAACGGCTCAGTGGACTTTGTCAGTGCATATATATTTAGCCGCTGCGGTCCTTTTTCAGTGTGGTGACGTCTCCCACAGTCTCACCCAGCTGTTTTTATCAAGTCATTCTGTCAGCCAGGCAACCCCACACTGCTGCATTATTCATACTCTGCTACGGAGACAGGGGAATTGGAAGTCCCGACCACCACTTTGAAGACATGCAAAGAAGGGGGGGAAAGACTCTGCACCGCTTACATCTGCTGTCACCGTTGCTTTCCCAGTTGCTGTGATCAAGTTGAATGCAGGAATCATTAACGAGACTATACTAACTTGTGGAGGGGACGATACATTAAGTTCGGTGAGATCTAATTGCAAATAGATGCTTACATTTATGTGCACAGGTATTTTGTGTGCATGAATGCATGCACATGCATGTGCGAAGAATATGCAATTTTGCTTAATGTCATTGTCACCCAGTTTTCTTTCTGGTTTTGTACTAATGTTCATTAAAGCCATAAATCATCTTGCGGGCTTTGGGTTTCCCTTGCACAGGCTACAAAAGAACACAGCTCCCCTCTGTACTATAAATATCTTAGATGGTGAAACACCCCTTTCAGGCGCTGTCAGAGACAAATCTAACCACCATCTTGTTAAAAAAATGTCTGTGTTCATTTCAGGATAATTACATAATCTGAAAATTCTGACAAGATAACGGATGTGATGGAAAAATGAAAAACACGTGTACCCCCCCCAAACCTCATATTTCTAAAAGTCTCATTGTCATTTCAGTTTGATAGAGACTGTAGCTGTAAGGAATATGACTGATCTTCCATCACAGAGATTTTTTTGTCAGTCCTAACATCATAATAGAAATACAGCAAAGCTGAATAGATTGACGGTATTTCGTAGATGCACACAGACCCGCACACAAAACAAAAGTAATATTCCAGAAATGAAAGAACGCATGAAACCCTGATGTAAAACTAGGCAAATAACGCTGTGACTGTGTATGCTGGTGTTTGCCGATTTGCTCGTGTTTGCATAAATGGGAAAGCCTGATTGACAGTATGACTTCCAGTGTTGACTCAGTGTGATTGAGTTGGAGATGTGAGTGCACTCTGCTGGCAGCATTCTCCATTTGTCACCATCTTGAGCCATGAGATGGGCAGGAAGACGCCCGTTGGACCAGAGAGCTCCTATCTGCCTTGCCGTAATCCCGCTCTTAGGATGTACAGGCACGGCTACGGCCCCCAAGAACACCCATCTCATGGAAACTAATCCATTGATCCCACTCTGTGTCAGCCACCAAAGCAGTTAAAGCTGCGAGCTACAGAGCTATGCTATGTCAAGTGTAGCTCTCATCACCAAGGATTCGACAATGTGAAAATATTGTGGAATGCAAATGGTCAAATGGCAGCTTTGTTTATGAGTAGTACACAAGAAAGAGGTTGTTGAAATAGCTTCTTCTCTAATTAAGACTCAACCCTTTTTATGAAATTGATTAACATGTATAACTAATGAATGGTTTTATATTCATTATAGATTTGTCTGCAACTTAAATCTAATCAAGAAAGACAAGAAAAATCAGAAACACCATTAATCATCATCTGTTTTCCTAATGTCTAAGGCCAGCTTTTTATTCCCCAAGTATATATCAAGTCTACAAATAAAACCCAAATAAAAATTGATATAACATGATTTATGAAAGAGGCTCATTGGAGAGTAGGGCAATGAAAATGCCATCCGCCTGAAAATCTAATAAGCATCCTCTCTGAATCAGCGAATGAGGCGGTGGCATGTACAGGAAGCCTTTCACAGGGTGATCATGTATTAAACAGACTTCCTCTCCTCAAATATTCATGGGCAGAGATTTACTCATTAATCTTTCATTATCTTCTATCTCTCTATTTTGCATACATCAAGAGCTTGAAGCTGTTATTGGTTACAATCACCTTCATTGCGTACATATTCCTACGTGAGGGTGCCTGCACTTTTGAGCTGATTATAGTGCCTACGTGCAGCAGATAATGAGTCAACTTAATATTTGAGCATCTGATTTTGCTGCCATTTCTGTCTGATTTAGGAATCAAATTTTAAATATTTCTGATGAAGGAGTCAAAGTGTCAGGATGCCAAACTCAAGGGTTCAGTGGGAGAGGTGTTTGGATGACCCACAGACTAACGGGATCTCTACATAAACACAGATGTTTGTCTCAAGGAGCAGATACACTTCCACTTGTCATTATGGCTGCAGACCTGTGCATAAATGCAAACAGCCAAGTGGTTGTAGAAAAAGCACTGAGATAATTAAACCTTTATTTATAGGGAAGTGAAACTCTTGAGATTAAGAAACTCATTTGCAAGAGTGTCTTGGGCCATCATGTGTGGCATGAACCTAGCATGTTTTACGTGCCCTCTTGCTGTGAGGGAACAGCACTAAGCACTCATCACTGTTCTGCTGCTTCCCGTTCAACGAACATTCAGATCCCCTGCCATTTGCTTTTGAAAGTATAAAACAGAAGAAAATAGACAGATTCACTACATGAGTAAATGTGCTTAACTGCATTTCACTACTATACAATGCAATAAGTAAACATTCTACTACTTAAATCGCCTTTACTCTCATAAAAGGCAGTAAACAAACTAGATTTATGTTAACTTCAAAGCTTTATGATCCGAGCTCACACGATGCTGCAGTGTGTTCCAAATTAGACTTTGGGGGGAGACAGAGTAGGCTACAAACTATCCTCCAAGATGAAAGCAGTTTTGAAAGTCCAGTGAGGTCAGTGGTTCACTGGATACATACTTGGCTTCCCAGAACCGCCCCCAGCATGATTAAGGATGTGCTGTGATGTGATCCCTCTGATTGCCATAGATGACTATAGGAAGGCAAAGCTGTGTGTAAGACTTCAGGGGGACACTGGTGGGCAGCAGTTGTATCGACCTGCTACCTTGGATTCCTGTTAATAATATACAGGGACTTATCACGCCTACATATGTGAACAATGTGCAAGAAGAAATGCCTGGGCAAAGAGAACACACCAAGTCGGGAAAGCAGAGGAACAAAAAAGGCATCGAACTAGAAAATAAATTACACATGCATAAAAAGAAACACTTTTGAGTGTAGGATACGCTCCTGTTTCCTGCACATGAGGAAAAACTGCTTTAAATGAGGCAAAATCTAAATGTCGCTCCTGATAATGACTTTCGTTCTGCTATTTGTCCACTACCATCATCATCACCATGGTTCTCAGAAATTGGACCTTGTTATTCTGTCGACTCTCTTTCTACATGGTCTGACTTACTGGTAACAATGCAATTAATCAGAAACTCTGGATCGAGTTTCTTTTTTCTGAAAAACACAACTTTTGGTTTTAACTTTAGGGATTTGTAAAGGAGTTCTTTCCAGTGTCTTCAATCACTAAAAACAGTTCTTTAAAAAAAAAAGTTGCTCAGATGATTTGTTTGAGTCCACTGACTCACTCAGTGGACTCACCTTCATTGTGTAACCTGTTCAGTAAATGAATCACTGAACCTGCACCTTTCCCCTCGGAGTGACGGGATCTGAGACGGTAACACTCAGGGCTGTCATTCCATGTGTGGTAGTTTCACATGAATCACTGAAAATATGCAGCTCTCTTGCATTGACTCACTGCCGCTGAAACACCAATGTGTAAGGTGAGACTAATATTTGGATTTAGCCTTTTTTAGGAAAGTGTGTTACCAAAAAACAAACTTGCTTTTGATTGTGTGCATTAGTATTCATTCCAGTCCAGTGATTATCTTGTGCTAACTCAGCCACATCAGTCTGGTTAGCCCTGCAAAGACTCTTATTTGTGTGCAAGAATGTACTCACTCATTTACTTTGAGTAACATTTATACTGAAGACTGGATGATAAACAGCACAACATCACATAATATTTTGAAAAGAAACAATGCCAGTGTAGCACTGGCATCTACAGACAGTATTACAGTTGATGTTGCACGACTAGGTGTTTGGGCAGTCAGTTAGCCCAGTATAATGAGCAGCAGTTCCTTAAATTTTGCAATATGTCTTTTGGAAGAAGCACCTGACATTGAGTTGATAACATCTTTTGACATCTTTACTGCAGAAATGAACCGGAAAGCATCTCAATTTCACAGTTTTGCCATTTGTAGATTACCCTGACCTTCTCCGGGAAACAAAATGGCTCTCTTTTCTGGGAAGGATTGGCTACGCTTCCAGACTGTTAACAAGCACAGGGAGATCTTTTCCATCCCAACAAAGAGTGTTGTACTTATTTTTTCATATTTATTTTATGAGATACGAAATGTTTTCTGAAGTCTTCCTGCTAATACTGGAGTCTTCTGATATGACTAATGCAATAGTGAATCAGCATTGTACAGAACCTGGTCAGGCTCATGCTGTTCCCACTGCTGATCCGGCTTTGAAGAGGTACGTATGTCTGCCATCTGTTGTTATCTGGGCACCCGCTGACACCACACAAAGATTCATTCATATTCATTGATTGGAGCTTGTCAGGCCCTCTCCAATGTTAAAAAATAGATGAAGGTGACTTTATGTCCACGCTGTCAATCAGAAAGTTCAGTAAATTTGAAACTATATCTAAACCTGACTATAAAAACTGTAGCCTGACCAAAATCAGCCAAAACTTAAGTAACTCATCTGCTGAATAGTAATGCACTAGCAAGTGCTGTGTAAAAGTTGACATTTTGCTAGGAAAATGGCAAAAAAGTGCAGCAATTTACTGAAAAATATGGAGAACATACATGGAAATATGGAAATATAAACAAACGGTTTATTCAGTTCTAACAAGCTTGAAAGTTAATATTTGGTAGCAATAGCAATGACCACATTTGTTCTTCAACATAGCCTGGACTACGTTAGGCAAGCATTCTTTTAATTTCTTTAACTAGTCTTCAGGAACAGTTCTTTAGGCTTCAAGGACATCCTAGATATCTTCTTGGATGTTGTCTGCCTTTTGTGCCACCCTGCATCATGCTCAGTGTTTGTGAGCGAGCGTCAGCATGGAGTGCGAATTTGGACGTGTGAGTGACTGGCTTTGTGAGGAGAGGAGCCTTGATGTGTTTTCCCTTCCCTGGATTCCCTCGAGCCCCTTTCCCTTCACCACTGTATATAGCACTTGGTGTGACTCTGTAAATAAACTCGCTTTAATTGTTTCATTCAGAGTCCTGTGTTTGAGTCCTGCCATTCACCATGACGCATTTCTATTCTGTATGCTTCTACTGCATTGTCAGTGCATTTGGGATCACTGTCATGCTGAAAACTGAAGCCATTGCGACCAGATGCTTTCCGGATGGTATGGCATGGCGGATCAAAATCTGACGATACATTTCTGCATGCAGAATTCCTACAAAATCCCCAACACCACCGACTGAAATGCAGTCCCAAACCATGACATAGCCTCCACCGTGTTTTACAGGTGCCTGTATCCACTCACAGTTGAACCTCTCTCCTGAGCACCTCCATGCATATTGATGATTCATCACTCCATAAAACCTGTTGGCACTGATTCCCAGGCCAGCTCTGGTGGCAACTGGCCCATACTTATTTTCCTCTAACCTTTCCTTAAGAACATCTTCTTGACAGCCACTGATACCATTTCTTTGTGACCGACTCACTACCCTGGCAAAACACTACTCCATTGTGACCGCAAATCGTGGACAGTCAATAGTACTGCAGGCCAAAAGTTTGTATTTTTCACCTGTCTCGAACAAAGACTACTTGGATCATCTATCCAGGGAGGAAAAACAAAGACATGAAGAGAAACTACAGATTTTGGGGACTTCATGATCTATACTCTGCCCTGGCAGCTTTATTTAAATCTCTCCTAGAGCTCCAGGATGGTGACATCTGCGTGTATCTTGTAGAGAATTGCTGATCTTCATTTATTTTTATTTATACAGGTAGTTCCATTGAGACTTAGTGTCTCATTTACAAAAGAGGCAATTCTAACACATTTGACAGAATGAAAGCTTTCAAAATACAGAAAAGCTACATGTATTGTCAATCTGGATGGGTAAATATTGCCGCTATGCAGGAGGTGAAGAATGTTCAACAGATGGCTGGAGCCGTGTTAATTTTGTTGACTCATAATTTTTGTCATCAGCCATTTTTTTTTCCTGACTAAAACAAGACGCTAACTACATAAAAACTAATGCACAAGGACAAAAGCTATGATGAAGTGTATTGACACTTTTGAAAATGTTCTGGAGAGAGGACATCCAATCAGAATTAATTAAGTTGTGTAAAAAGGCAGGATGGGTTTGGAAGTGATCCAATCAGAAGTTAAGTACTTGTGCAGCAAGGTTATACGCACACAATTTGATCAGCCACCAACAAACAGGTTGGAGGGGGTTGGTGAGGAAGCTCCCATGCTCTGTGTTTCTCATGACAATGCAACAAAAATGTCAACGCTTGGGAGGAAGAGAAGAGTCGACGTGGACACATTTCGCATTTGATGTGAAGGGAAATAAGAACTTTCAAGGGTAAAAACATGACAAGCTTTTACACTTTATAATTTTGTCAACTGAATCAACTTCAGATTTAGTCTATGTTAATCATATGATATTTATGCAACTAAAAGTAAAAGACTTTTGATGACTAAATTATGACTAAAACTAAATTATGTTTTAGTGAAAAGACTGTGAAGACAACTAAGTCAAAATTACCATTCAAAATAAACACTAGGCTGGAGGGGAAAGGACCGACCACAAAACTGTTTTTGCCCACCAGGTGGGCGTGTCCCAGTAGCTCTGATGTCACATCAACTATGGATAGGTGGATGAGCTGAAGGGCCGGATGCATCTTTCAGGTCTTCAGTGTCTTTACTAGATTTTTTCCTACTTCTTACCAACATGACCTGTTAATGAACATGATGTTCACATTCTGTCTATTTTCTGTCTATTTTCTTTTCAAACTGTGTTATCTTTGGCATTTTTTTGACTAAAGAAATGAGAACAAATGATGTGTTTTTGCAACAAGATTCAAGTAACAAAATGTCTAAAATGCTATTTAAAATTGGTTCTTTGCTAAATTGTCTGTTAACAGTGGTTCCTTCCTTGAGTTAGATGCCTGTTTTATGCTTGAATGAATTATAGGTCAGCATTAAACGGCTTTAAAAAATCCTTGAAATGGCTGAAAAAGCAGCCAATGTCCAAGGAAAAACTCTGAAAGACCTGTAGAAAACCTGGAGAACTATTGCTCAAGACCACCTTGAAAAATTACAGGAAAGTCTCTTGGCAAGAAGATAAAAAGAAATGTATCAAGACTTTTGCACAGTACCATGGTTTTATATATTGCTTTATTTTTGAAAACAAAATCCTAAATAATTTCAAAAGATGATTTATGTTTTCTATTTGTAAATTGGTTTCCATAATTTTTATGGCATAAGTAATAATATTGATTTCAAAAATCTAACCCTGGTAATGACCTACTCAGGAAAGGAAAGAAAACATTGTGAATGCAAATAAGTACAAACAGAAATCAATAAGCGAATAAGTAAAAATGTGACTTTGGTTCAACCTGAATTTGATGCTAAAGGTCAACTCCAAAGCCCACACTGTGTTAACAATATCACAACTGATACACCCATTTCAACACTTGTCACATTCACAGTAAAGATCCAAAGTGTAGAAGAAAAACAACCCACAGTGTATACAGCAAAAATGTCAATTCACACCACAGATCCCCCCCTGTGGCCCACACCGTATGCTGTCATGAAAAAAGAGCCTAACTTGTCTCTCAGTGTTCAGTCATCTGTGTTCTACATGACCTGTTAGATGTGCTTAATGACTGAAGAACACTTCAAAGACACAATGACAGAGGACACACAAAGATCCCAGAAGTTTATTTGCCAGCTTTGGATGCATCCAGGCACTCACGACTTGGCTGACGGGATGTAATGGAAAGTCCTAAGACTCATAGTGGGAACAGCGAATCAGATTCAAACAACACAGCGCAGCACTGTCAGTAGTAGAGTGCCAGCTGAAACAGATGGGCAGATGAAACAGCTGTGTGCCTAAATTAATAGGGTTTTCAGCATCAAGCTGACAGCTTGTCTCGGTGGACAATGTGTTAGTCACTGACTAAAAATGTAATCAGATTACAAACGCTTTTTAAAAATCTAAGTGATGTCTTGTTGGTTTAATCAAACACATTTAGCCCAAATTTTCATGTCGAATTTGATTTTTGTTCTTCTTTTTGTAGACAGCCAATGAGTTTGTTCTGCTTGTTTTTCCTGCTGATTGTAAATTGGATTATAAATTGGATTTGTTTGTAGCTAGTAAGAGCAAACATAAAAAATGTCATGATCAGTGGTTTGCCACCAGGTTTTGGTGTTACTGGACTTTTGATTCTTGTTTAATAGGTATTTTAGTTTCACTGTGGCATCAGCTCTCAGTTTTTCTTGACTATTGTTTGAGGCCTTGATTTTCTTTGTACTCTAGTTTCTTGTGGCATTTATGCTCTAGTTACAGCTTAGTGTTAATGAAGTTTGTGTTTGTTTTTAATTTCCTCAGTGTTATTAGTGTTTTTCTTTGCTCTATCTGTGATCATTTTTGTTCCAGTAAAACTGTTTTTGTTTTGAATATAACCAAGTTTCTGTTCTGTATTTAGAGACTGGATTACTGTTTGATTTGCTCATTATTATATTATGAACTTCTTTCCTTATCGAGTCCCCGGTTTCTGTTTTATTTATGGACTTTTAGGGAATAGTTTAGTTTTTTGTGTTTCACATCGTCTAATATTTGTAGATTGTTGTCTTGTGTTTATGCCTCAGTTCCTTTGCATTTCCTTGTCCTGTAGTTGCTGTAAAGTGTTTGTCTTTTGATTTGGGTTAGTTTTCTTCTGTTATTTCCTGTTTTATTTTCTAGTTGTTGTTGTTTTTGTATCTGTTCTGTTTTAGTTGCTCCTCCGATCTGTATTAACTTGATTGCTTGAATGTTTTGATGTCCTGTTTATTGTGTTCAGCTGTGTCTCATTTCTCCTCCTGTGTCTCATCCCTAATCAGACTTTTGCATGTCTACGTCTTTACTCGTTGATGAGTCATCTTTTTACCTCCCTGTTCATTTGTGTGCTCCATGTTTTCTTGCATTTTGTTTTCTTTGTGTTGTTGGACCCGCTTGTGTGCTTCAGGCGTCAGTCAGGGATGGAGGCACTGGCAGACGATTCCCTGGCTATTGAACCTAGGTCCTGGGATATGGAACTTCACCTTTCTGGTGGGAAAGGATCCTGAACTAGACGTTGAGAGAGACTAATTACATATAGTCAGGATCACCTCAACAGACAGGTTGGATTAGAACGTGTTTGCTGGAGAGGGTCTGGAGTTGCCCTCAGAGAGAGGCAGCGAGTGGGGCTGGGTATATGTGATTCCCTCGCTTCCTGCCTGTTTGTTGGAGGTTTCTCTCGGGGACTTCAGGGTTGCTTCCCTGTCCCTCCAGTTCAAGGAACAGACTTTGACTTTAGTTTACCAAAAAGTTCTTTAATTAAACACTGGTCACCTGCTGACCCTTTCTTCATACATTCTTATGTATTTCTATATTGTATATTGTGTATTTTGTTGTACAGTTATTTTATTTTCAACTTTAATTTATATATTTTATCTTATTCTTTCCCAGTTAAATTTACCCTTCATTCTAATTTGTTGTTGTACAGTTATTTCATTTTTAACTTAATTTTATATATTGTATTTTATTCCTTCCTAGTTAAATTTACCCTTTTAATTTTCATATTTATTTCCTATCCTATTCATAGTCTTTCTTTTTTTCTTTAGGTCACGAGCAGTTGTGTAAGCATTTCACTGCATATCGTACTGTGTATGACTGTGTATGTGACAAATAAAATTTGAATTTGACCCATCTGTATCCTTGAAATGCGACTAATTCCACAGAGGAAGGGTTATGGATTTGCAGTGAGATCAGATTTGTCCATTTTTTAATTCAAAAACGATGGTTCAGATATAAGGGACGTATTTTCCTGGCTATGAGTAGCGTGACTTATCCCACTCCTCACACCTCCTGAGTTGGACATATAAGTATAAGACTGTTTTTGGAGTGGAAACAGTGCAATCTATTTGCTAGTCTATGTAATTTTTTTGGAGACATGGTAGTGTATCAACAGATGAATGTTTAATATTCATTAACACTTGTGTCTATGGTCACCCAACTCACACAAATCCAGCCTTCGGTCTCCCGTTGGCTTCACTAATGGTTCACCCACTCCTGGATAAAACACTTGGCAGGCATATTGTGTATTTCTCAAAGCAGAGAGGAAGGCCTTCTGAGATATTGAACATCTTCAGTTCAGAGCTAATAATAATGACAGACAGGCTTTGAAACTTCTTCTTACAAACTCTAAACTGTAGATTGCTAGTTTCTGGTGCTATGCACGTCACTTCTGGAATGGGCTGCATGACAGCGTTAGGTTAAAGACCCACAATCCCCTGTGAGAGAGACGTTAAATCTTTTGAATCTCATTTTTCAGAATGTTTTAATTAGTGTGGTGTGTATGTGATGTTTTGGTGTGAATGATTGTAGCACATACATTAGTTATGTTTTTCTAGTTACTTAAGTATTTAATTCATCATCCACCCCAGTGCTTTTCTGCCCTCTGATCTTTTTTTTTTTTTTTATTAATCATTTGGGTGTTAAGCAGTTAATTTATAAAATGATTTTTCCATACTTACAGAAAGTGATTTTCCTCCAACATACCCCAATGTTTCAGAAGTTTGTGTAAGTTTATCATTGCAGTCATTGCCAGTAGAGGAAAAATAAGCAGTGCGAAAGGAAGTATTGGGAACTTGACAGTCTTTTGGGAATGACTGTCTGCAGATATTCTAAAAGGAAATTCCTGAGACATTATTACTGCTCAGATAGAGAGTGACGAAACAGCGAGGTTACGCACTGCTGACTATTTACTGACTGGAAATTTGACCCACCATGCCTACATAATAGTGCTCATTATTTTACCTGATAATGAGCACTGTGATTAATGAGTAAATTATAAACCCAATAAATCACTTTACATGAACAAATGTCATTGTTGGTATTTAACTACGCAATTCTATTGACTTCTACTAAACAACTGAGCTATAACTTCATTTCCATTCTAGTAACAGTTCTCATCACCAGTTATCTCAAGGCAACATATTTTATTAGATAAAGATGCTGTAGTATTAAAGGGAAACCCCAGTGATGAGACCAACCCCAATGACCAAGTCTTTGCAACAGAGCAAAAGAAGAACTCTCTTTTAATAGGAAGGAGGAGGCGGGGTTAAAGGGCGACCGTAGATATAAGTTTAATGTGTGAGCCAAAGGACAAACCCTGATCACAAAACTACTCCGTACTATAAAGTTTACACTTTTAATTGTAACATTATGACTGAGTACACATTTTCTTATAAATGTTGTCATTTAAATTCATGTTTATGGCATTATGTAAAAATGCATTTATACTCTCCTCTTTCAGCCACCTTGAAGTGCTTTGTGTCAGCTGCCTGCAGCAGTGTGACCTTCCTGCCTCTTTCTCTGGCTTGCTATTTTTATATATATATATATATTAGATTGCACTTTCTTATAGAACTGGAGACAGTGTGAGACACCCTGTGAGCTTCACAAGAAGTGCATCATATTTGAACATCTTTTTGAAGTTTACTCCCTGGCCTATATTTTTAAATTCCTAAGCAATATTCAAGGATAGAAGAAAGGATTATGGAGAAAGAGATTTTTGTCCTCTATTTACAAAGAAGCTTTCTCCTGTTTTATCTGTAGGGCATGTTTTATAGTTTGAAAATATGCCTCATGGATTGCTGGTCCATGAATGGGGTGTATGGGGACCGGATGTGTCACCAGGTTGATGACGTGTTGCCACTGGGAAATGCTTCTGAGGATGCAAACTTTTGACATGTGGATTTGATACCGTCTAATGGTTTCTGATGAGCGGGAAATCACCTTGAGACTAAACTTTTCACATCTATTCTTAGGAGAGGAAAAAGAAGCCAAAAAAAAGTATCATCTCTCTAGCGCCATCTCAACAGAAGAAAACCTCAGACAAGGATGAGAGAAATAATAAATGTCAAGTATTATTTCATTTTCATTTTATCAGGCAAAAGTAGATCTTAGATGTGTTTGAGTCAGTTTGATTTATCATCTGCTGAGACCAGCTGAGTGCCTCCTAATGACTTAGAAAGATATAATTCTAACATGTTTGTTTTCATCAAAAAATAAATATGTTAGTCACACCTAATTAAAATGTTGCTGTCCATGTCTGACTTCATTTTTAGGTAATCTGACCTAGATTTTTCATATTTTCACAAACAAAGCAAGTCATAATCCAATATTCACGGTTCAGTTCTGCCAAAGGGCCTTCCTTGTATGTCTCCCTCTCTCATGTGTATTTGTTGAAGTCAATTAAAAGACAAGCAAAACTTGTGTATTTTTGTGTTCGTAGACAGTAGTGATACCATGGATATGATAGTAAAGACAAATGGGCTGAGCTGTTTAATCACATGATTTAATTTAGTCACTGTTGCAAGTCTCTTGTGACTGTGTACTTAGGTGCAGCACTACAAATGCGCTGCAGGTGAAAAAACACCTGCTAACACAACATTGTTAGTTGAATGCACAATCTCAGGTTATTTACAGTGAACTGCAAGTGAAAATCCTTTCTTTTATTCTTTAAAGATACAGTCATGTATTCGATCCTCGAGTGGGTGTATGTGCAGTGATTTAAATGATTGATCTGCCATAACTAAATACATCATAACTGTCTCATTTGTGTGTAGATCAGTCCTATAGATCATAATGCAGTTTGCAGGGACATGGAGACTTATAGTAAGGTAGACTTTGAGTTTCCTTTTAGAGGAAAGGATCACCATAAATCAATAAAAAGTTGCTCTCATTGATCACCTTTATCCTTTGATGGTGTGGTGGTGTTTTCTTGCTGCCCACATTAACAGGACACTGGAAAGAAGCCATTTATGTCCACTGTGAGCGACCACCTTTGAACAGAGGCAGTGGCTTACGACATCAACTGTCTGCCATCTATAATCCAGTTTTGAGATCCCTTCCCAGACGCCTTAGCGCCAACTCACATCCTGGGCCATCTAACCTCGGGAAATCACATGATAGGGTGGGGCTAGGTTTCACAATGAGCTCCCCCGAAACCCTGGCTGATTGTGACCCACACCCATTTTCATACCTGGCTCATGTGATTAGGTAGAGGATCATCAGGGGGTCCTTTTGTCCCTCTTTGGGGGGTTACTCCCATGGGGTTTAAATCTGGGACTCTCCACCATTTGACCCTAGAACTGAAGAAGCTTCTCGGATGAGAGGTGAAACGTCATCAAGCAACTTAAAGAAGTCCAGACGCTTTTCTTTCCAAGCTCCTTAGACAACACTGGGTATGGAAATTATATGCAATGGCATTCAAGGTCACAAGGTTTTAGGTCTTACATAGCAATTTCTAGATTATATCTTTTGGAAGAACGGAGTTGCATCCCTCCACCTGTGTCACAGAAACTTGTGGGGTCAATGCCAGCGTACACTAAAGCTGTTAGGAAGACATTTTAGGCTCGTTTTTCCTATAATTTTTCACCCCCATACCTTCACCCCCAGATGTGTCTGCCATACAGACACATAAAAAGAACAAAGGGTTGGAAGAATACTGTCTGAGGTTTATTTTTAGATGAAAGAGAAAATAAATAAAACGCACCTTTTTTGAACATTTAGCGTCAACACCAACAGTCAGCGGCCACGTTTTTCCTCTAGGTTTTATCTGCCTTGTGTTTGGATCTATTTGTGAACTCACCAGGGAAATGTTATATCAGCTCCAATCAGTCCCACCGACTGAGGGAACCAGCTGCAGCGCTGCAGCATCACAGGAGGTTTAACTGTTCCTGCACTAGAGCCGGCCAAATCAACAAATCTGCTCTCTAATAAAAACTCGAGTGCAAAACAGTCATCATCTGGAGAATGCTGTGCTTGCCAATAGTGATGCATTCACTGTGGCTCTCTTGTGGTTCTTCCCTTTCTTGATCATTTACTTAAAAATCTAGGAGTCAAAGTCAGTTTATTTATGGCCTATGTATAAATGGTAGATGTTACAGAAAGAAGATACATTAAAATAGGCAAAGTTCATGTCATGTTCAAAAAGATTCCAAACTCATGCTAGTAAAATGAATATATTTTCTCATTTTAGTCAATGATCAGTCTCTTTTTTGTAGTATTGGAGTAAGTCACACAATCATTTACAGTTTCAAAGCTGGAAAAACTCTTTTTAATCTGTCTTTTCTTGCCTTTTTGAATCCATGCAAATATTTATTACAAATGTTTGTCAATCTTACTGAACAGGAGCCGTTGTGATTTCAGTAGGGCATTACAAAAATAATAGCACATTGAATTTATTTATGAAGCTGCTTTTGAGTGAATTACTTTCAAGCCAAGATGTGATGCTGGCCATGTGTAGTGGTACAGCTGCCTGAAGTGTTAAAAGAGCTGCTTTTGCTGCCGTTAGCTATTGCAAAAAAATTCATCTTCATCCTCCAAAATATTTTCCCCACAAACATATATGCAAAGGACATCTGTGCAAGTTTTGTCACTTGTGCTTCACATTTGAAATCCACAGATTCATATCTTACCTGCAAAAGCTAGTTTGAAAGTGGATTATGTCATCACAAAATAACCAGGTTGACCAGGTGGGACTAAATGGGTTGAATCAGGAAATAACATATCAAAGAATATGGGAGGAGAACAGAAATGTCTTTTTTCTTTACTTCTTTCCTGTGTGAACATTTCATTTCATCTAGTTTTTTCAGCACATGGGCTACAAGCATGAAACAACAAAGAGTAATGAAAACAATTCATTTTAGATGTTATGTTATGTTAGATATATGTTATGTTTTACATTACATGATGATAGAAATAAGGACAAGGAATGTGAGACCACAGACGACAACATAAAATGGTCCCAGTTCCCAGTGAGCCAATATCACCTCTGGTTTAAATTTACTAGCACACATATTGGATATTTCTGTTTTCATGTTTGTTTATTTCACATCATTGTCACTGTTAGTAAAAAATGTAAATTCGCAGCACTGTGCACACAACAACTACAGTCTGTCCAGAGTAAAATGCAAAGTCTGTATCCATCTCTGAGAGCAACCAAATATTGTCCAACTAAAATAAGGAGAAATAAGACATCTTGCCATCTGAATAGCAAAAGACTTCACCCTGCTTTTAACAAACCTCAGATTCCCAAATCAATCTGAATTAAAGTATTTGATTACCAGTTTCCTAGCAACCCAAGACCATGGCCATCTGTTGCTTCTGCAGACAGACGAGTCGGCCGGCGCTGTAGCCAGCAAGGAGGAATTCCACCACCCTTTCCTTCTCTCAAGTTTCTGCAGAGCCCCTTGTTTTATTCCAAAAGAAAGAGAAAGACCCAAAAGGGTACAATTTGCAGTATCTGCGAAACCCATCACAAATACTACTTTCCTGAGTGCATTCTGTTCAATAATTCAGCTGCGGACAGAAGGAAGAAATGAAATATACACACAGATAAATGTCCCGCTCTGTTCCATGCAGGCCCTGGGAGGACAGCACACTTCTCCTACACCTCTCTTCTCCTACACTTCTCCTCCACTTTGAAACCAAATTGCAGATACGTGAAGACAGGGTATCAGTTTGAGTTCATCTTATGACTGCACCTGCCAATGTAAATTTGCACCAAGCATGTTTGAGGAGAAGCAGTAAGAGAAATTCTCAGCAGTGAATATATTCTTTTCAAACCTTTCATGAGTGTGAACCATTCATCACATCCACTTTATAATTCTCTTAACCGCTTAACAAACATAAGGTCACATGGGGGCTGGAACCAGTCCATCACACACAACCACATACTTGCACACCCACACTTATGGACAATTTAGAATCACCAAAACACCTAACGAGTATGTCTTTGGGCTGTGGAAGGACACCCACACAAACACTGGGGACAACATGCAAATTTCACACAGACAGCTGACCAGGACTTCGAGCTAGGAACTTTCTTGCTGTAAAACCTTACAGCAAGAAAGTTGTGGATTGTTTTAACTCCCTCAGTGGGATTATTAAACATTCACTGAGGCAGTGAGATGCTCCCATTAGACCTGAGGAAAAGGTGCAAACTGTCTTCAATCATATAACAGAAGATACATAATTGAAAAATGGGGGAAATGCCATTCTTTACTCACTTGCACTGATTTTCAAAAGTCAGTTAGTGGTTTCCCTGCAACCCGCTGCTTGATTACCAAGTGTTATCCCCTATTACTGTGGAAACTAACTGTATGTTCCATGTGAATCTGCACTTTATTTGGAATTCAAGCTCCCACCAACAACAAATCGCTCCATGTCTCAATAATCTACACATATTGGCAATTTCAGAAGCCACAGTTTTTACTGGCCTTATCCAAGTCAAAGAAAAAGAATATTTATTCCTTTTCAATTTATTCTATCACAGTTTTTGATAAAAATGTGTTTAACCTTTGTATGAGTGACAATACAGAAACACCAGATCCTCCAGTTTATACTATGAAAGGGGATAAAACTGTTGTGTCAGTTTGTAATATGGGCTTACTGTGTGTTTTTTAGAACCAAAACTGAAATCACCTCAGTGTGATCATAAATATCACATCATCATATTTATTTAGTTGGATTCCACACGATAGATGACAGTTAAACAGAGGACGAAATGCATTATAACAACTAAAAGATGCAAGAGGCATTCAAGTACAGTAAGGCAATCCCTAACATTTAGCCTTACATCAGCACCTAGCCATATAAATCTATGTAACAGGTAGAATTTGAAAACTGATTCTAAAAAGCGCTTTCAACCCATTTGGTACATCTTCAGTGCCGTCCAGACCACACATGAACAAAATACAACCTCAACTAAACCGTCATCTCCCCCAAAGAAAAGAACATCATAAACAGTAGTAGCTTGTGCAGCAGGGGCAAGCACATAAGAATGCACAATGAGATACACCCACATTTTCTTAAATACACATTGAGGGGAAAAAAGTGGAAATATCCACAGCGTGTCGCTATTTAGTTTCTTTTGTTTGCAACAGAAGTCTTTGATTGTGAGTTAAACCTACATCAGTTTTCTACTTGCTGGAAGTTCTCATTAGATTAAACCTCCAGCTCACAGCAGATCTCCAGAGCTGAAAGGATTCTCCTGCAGGCTGCTGTCCAGTAGTGGACTCTGTGAGTCTTTAGAGAACAGCACATCAGCGACCTGATCAGTAGAGAAACACATATGGGAAGGGTTGGTGTTAGCTGGTTAGCAAGAACAGTAGGACTGTAAATAGACTGTATCGTCTGATACAGATGAAACTGTGTAGTAACTGATACACGCACACCAGAGTGTGTTCATAAATAATAAATATTAGCAGAGCCTTTCTTTGTTTTGTGATGCGGGTCTGTGCACTATAGTAGTATTGAAGGGTGAGTTCGCAACACAAGTGCCTTTTTTATGTACCTGAGTGAGGTACATAGAAAATGATTAAGTTATTATTTGTATTCATGAATGTGTGTTTGTCCATTACTTCTGTGAATTGTAATATTTCCTTCATTCACTGAAGCATATATGTAATTTCATATTTAAATGGGCCTATATTAAAAAATAATTAAAAGTGGGTTGCAAAAAATCTGCATTTTTCTAACAGAAACTTTAAGAACAAAGAGCCAGGATCATTTTGAACCAATCTGCCATGTCTACCAAAATTCATTTTCAGCACTTTCCATTTGGTTGTTCAATTTGTGGCCCTTCACTTGCTGTAAGCACTCTAACTCAGTCTGGCCCTCTGAGAAAAGATGTTTCCTCTCGGCAAATTAATATTCCTTTAGATTCTACAGAACTTGTCTTCTAACTTTAAATTTAATCCAAAGCAGTCTTTTTCCTAAAGGCTCAAACTCAAAATGTAAATTAAAGGTCACACTAGGATTCAGAAATATTTGTTGACACTGAGAGAGGCCCAATATAGAGCCATGAAAACAGAAATAGGACTGAATTTCCTCAGAGTCTAGATGCTGTTGGTATTGGAGTGAGTAGGAGGAAATATGAAACCTTTCTTCTGGAACTAAAAGAACAATTTGAATGTGCAGTGTAGGTGGGGGATTGTGTAATTGTAGTTCTGTAAGGAAAGATTGGTGCTTTAGAGCCAGCATCAACTGACATATCATACCTTTGAGAGGTTAGGGATCAAAGCTGGGATAGGCTCCAGTTTGACCCTGAATAGGATAAGTGGAAGAAAATTGATGGATATAAACTTAGAACAAAAAGAAAGGAAGTTTGTGCTTGGTGGATTATTTCTTACTTGTAACAATGGTTCTTGTTAATAAATCTTATAAAGCTGGAAAGCCTGTTTATTTCCCCTTAAATGGTGCCACATTTGTGAGGAAAAGACATTTGTGGTTTGAGCAGCAGAGTTGAGTATGTGGGTTAGGCCCAGAAAAACTTGCTAAATCTTCAATGCCAGTGCCAAACAGCTTATTCTGTTTTTGACTCTTGTTTTGAGCTTCTGGTACCCCAGATTCTGAAAATCAGGTCTCTGGTTGGTGCCTGATTAGCAGCACCTGTGAGCATGGACCCTGCTACAGCAGCCAGTTGATTCTCTACTCCCAGCATGCCACATTCTTGATAGAGCCCTACCCATAGGGTAATATCAAACTGGTGTTTCACAAAGACAAGTTGCAGCATTATTTGGAGTGATTGCTAGTGCCATCTCTAAATTACAGGGCAAGTTCCATAACACAGGAGATGTCAGAGACAGACCAGTGGGGCCCCAAGAAGACAAAGCCACAGGAAGCTGTTTCTTCATCATGTCAGCACTTAAGAACCGTAGGCAGTCTTCTACAGATTTGCAGGACGATATGGCTGTCTGCTCTCTACCCAGACAATCCAGAACAGACCACACACAGGCAATCTCCTATCTCACAGGGACACCAGGGCAACTGCTGGTTGAAGAACGAGATCCCCTCCCACGACACTGTATGACCAAGTTGTTGACTAGCATGAGGAGGAGGTGCCAGGCTGTTGTGGCCGTGTATATATACATCAGTCTTCATTAGCATAGTGATTTGTGCCAGTGTGTAGTGACTGTACAAGTTACAGAGTAAGCAATGCAAAGAGTAACAGATTACTTTCTCCTGAAAGTGAGTAAGCAATGAATGCATTACTTTAAAAAAATGTAATGAGTAATGTGCAGTGCATTAAGTCTTTTGAGTAATAACCCCAACACAATGCTTATCAAAATAACTTAATTATGTAAGATTTCTTGCTCTAATAAATACATTAGCCCAACTTAAGATACATTTTTGTATTACTGAAGTTTCTACTTATTTGTGTCTATTTGAGGGTCGTATAAACTGACCTTACAGGTATTTTTAAACACACGAGTGACTAGTTCAGCAGATTTTGTCATTTAGTTTACAAGACTAGCATGAATAATTACTTGACAGTTTAATTTATATTTATCAAAGGTTGGGAGGAAGGTTTGATGAAGTGCCTGGACAAGGACCAGGAGCAGGGCTTTGATGAGGATGTTGAAAGGACCTCAGGTGCATAATCCTGTTCCACTGTCAGGCTGAGCCCTCAAGGATTTGTTTGCTCCCATTCAGTCAGTAAAGCATTTGTGACATTGTGCGCTGACATTGGGGTTCAGCTCAGTCCGTGTGTTAATTTGGTGGTGTTGGTGTGATAGTATTGGCAGGTCCTGCTAGTAAAACATACAAAGCAAATTCCAACTAGTCATTGAACATTCTTGTTGTTTATTTGGGGACTGCCCACATAAACAGGTTGCCAACAGCTAATTATATTATATGGAGCAGAAACAATTGATAATTTTCTACATTTGCAACACATTGTCTACTATACTCCAAAGAGAAACATGCTTTTAGGGCATCTTAAAATAATTGCTGGCAATTTTCTTGCAGTAGTAAAACATCCAAGGTTTGTGCAAAATATTACCTAGGACAATTTAATCACCTTATAAAGGAAATCACTTTAAGCTCTAATACAAAAAGTCAAGATCCAATAAGATCTTTGGGTTAATAGATATACTGAGAGAGAGAAAAAGGTCTTGCATTCAAATAGCTTTCTGTGATCAAATAGTTTGTCCACTTTTTATCACAGTTTTCAATAACAAACAAAATTTTACAAAAAAGGGAAAGAAATACTTTTATGAACTTTATATTTAATGCAGTGACCAAATGGGTAACATGTGCTTTGATGTATTTAAAGCAGTGATACAGCTTACTGATGAGAAGCACATCCATCTGGCGTCCTATTAATGGGTGACCTATAGCTTTAAATCAATTCCTAAGCAAGCAGTATCTACACAAGGACTGTTGTACATTGTGACACACCCGAATAGATTTGCTTTAAACCTATTATTGTATCTTCTTAGGAATATCCCATGGGTTTATGTGAAGCCTCAGTTACCCGTATCTCCCTAAGTGCATATCAATAGCTGTAATCTATTGTGGAGAAGGAAAAAAAAGGTTTGATCATCATTTTCTTTTTACCTGTCCAAACTAAATATTTGTGGTGGAGGAAGATAAGCTCACATTATTTTTGCCGACCACACAATTGGTCCAAATTTGACAAAAGCTTCATGCAGCTGTTTGCAGTCATGCCAGCTGGAGATCCAGCAGCTCAAGTGACTTGATTTTTTTGTTTGTTTCTTTTATGTCCTTATGAAACAGCTTGTCTTTAATTTTGCTTGCGGTGTTGGTTGCTATACGAGTCATGAAAACAGTTTTGTCCAACTGGGATTCAGTAGCAATCAATTTGGCAGTGGGACACCTAAGCAGTTTAAAATCTCTCTGTCATCCTCTCTAACGCTAACCCTCCTTCTCCTCTCCTCTACCAGCCTCAGAGACAAAGTGATTTACTCCAAGGCTGTGTTTAGAATCCACTGTCACATCACTGAAACACTCAGTAATGTTCGTCTATAATTAGAAACTCTAGTGTCACTTCTTCTTTTTTTTTTCATTTCTGCCTGCTGTTGCCTTCATCCCTTGTTTGAATATATGAGCTATACTTTGCCACCATATGGCTACCTGCACTATAAGTAACTCTGTAATATCCAGTTTTGTTGCAGCACATTAATTTCCCTCCTGATTCTGTGAATGTGTCTGTAATAAACAGTATTCGCTGAGTTGCTGAACCTTTCCTAATTTATTCTTATTGGAGTAAAAACGTTTCCCGATTCTGTGTTGTTGTACACTTAGGTTAATTAACAGGAATGACATTTTCTGAATGTGCTTTTTCATTAATGTTAACCAAGTTTTGTAGCCAGATGTTCTGTATGTTTACACTGCAAACATTGAGTACTGTGCAAAAGTCTTGAGTCAACCCCAGAGGTATTTTTCTCTCCTCACAGACTCACACCAGGAACTGTTCACATGTCAGCTACAGCAATGGTTTACGCCTGGCTCCTTTGAAGCAAAACATAAAGAAATTAGGTTTGACACAAGGTTTTAGCTCAGTACTACATACAGTCAGAACATTTGGCAAACTGACATCTAAAGTATCAGCATTTCCTCATTTTCTTCATCAGAAAATATATAGACACATCTTCTTAAAAACAGGGCTGACATAGAAACACTTCATTTATTCAAAGGAAAGCACTTAAACATCCATCTTTGTTTGTATTAGCTGTTGTCTGTTTGCTCGTAGGACCCTCCCTCTCCCCTCCCTCATCCACTGCTTGCCATTCTTCCCCGCTGCTGGCATTAAAGGGGGGACACCAGCCCCTTTGGAATCCTTCGTGGCCATCATTAGTATTCTGTGGGGAAATAAAAGGACCCATCTGTGGAGGTGGTGATGAGGGGGTGACAGGAGGAGGAGGAAAAGAGGGAGGGGGCATCCCCTGAGAGACCAGGGGATTAACCACTGACACATGGAGCCTGCTAATAAGGTGGTTTGGTAAAACCCATCCATAGGATCAGTATTTACATGTGTAACAGACACCAGGCGCACATATCCATACACCTACATGCATGCTACAACAACAATGTGGCTTATACACTTAAAAAAGTGTCAAAGTCTATCACACACTGCAGCCAGACACACACAGTAACAGTGCAGCACCCTTTATTAAATTTGTAGTAGGGCCACATCTGGTCACATACACCCAGAGAACAAAAGGAGAAGTGGAGGAGGTGGGGGGCAGTGTCAGATATGGAGATTTCATTCCATGCTGTAGAGTATTAATGTGCATGTGCACACGCCAAGCATCTGTCACGTATAATTGGAGGGTGTCAGGTGTGGACATGGGGCCAGATTCAGTCCACCCACAACATGGATTGTCTGCTCCCGTGACTGGTAGAATCTGTGTGTCAACATCTATATTTATTACGGGGCTGACCCAGAGGTTTGGGAAGATGACTGGCTGATAGCGGATGAATGACTCTTGAGATCGTCATGAATCATGTTGCATCACCCACAGATGCCTCTCATCTACAACAGCCCCACCGTTGCAGTTGTTGATTTAATCGGAATTCATTGATTGCTCCAAACATTTCTCCAGAGAGTTTTTTTTCTGGCTAAGGAAAAAAATAAATAAATAATCCGCTCGATGTCAGCTGTGTTCAGTTAGAGCATCTTTGTTAAAGCAGCAAAGCAGGACTTGTTTGTTTTGCTCTCCACATTATATTGTCACCAAGTGCGACATCCAAGTGCGTGAGATCATGAACATGAGACCCTTCCTCTCAGGAGACTTTCCTGTCACTGGCACCGCTCACAAGCCCCACAAGAGTCTCCAACGCAGCTTGATAGGGAAAAATCTCCACACCTCTCCTTCTGCGGGGAAGGTTCTGACACTTTTGCAGTTTTGTTTGCAAAAGCAGTCTCCGTGTAGACTTTGAGTTTCTGCATTACCAGACTGTTCATGAACGTCTGCTGACACGAGGAAGGGGGATTGCTCATTACCTTCGGGTTTCATTCATGCTAGCTAGGTAATGTGTCGCACGGGCTGATAACACCGCTCGGAGTGGGAATTTACTCATGGGATGAGGCAATTAACTGGGATGCAGTGCAAGCTTCACAACAGTATGACAAGGAGTTTTGCCTGTCTCAGTCTCTCCGTCTCACCTAAATTTAACTTAAATGACAGTCTAGTTTAGCAAGCTCGTATATAAATAGATCACTGCAAATTGAGGAACAACAAGGTAATATAGTGTCATTCAGCGCAAATCAGGGTCTGATTGGCTTCATGAGATATGCTGGATCTAGAAATAGAATTTTGCTGACAGAGGAAGCAGTTGGGACCAAAGATCGATACGCTCTCTCTCGCTCCTTCCCCGCTTTAAACCTTAGGCATTTTGTCTGAGCGCTGCATTTTGTTTTCCCTTTTCCTGTCTGGCCATGCACTGACTAAAGAGACGGTGGTTTTGATTGTGATAAAGTTTACCTCTGAAAGACTCTAGCGCCTGCAGAGTCAGCTTGCCTCAGAATTATGCAGACTGAGGCTTAGCCACTTAGGAAACATTAGTTTTAAATGTTTAGCATTAGTGCTCAAATGTATTTTTTTTTTCAATAAATCTGCCTAAAACCAAGGAACTTCGACTTTTTTGTCTGACTTTCTTTTTTATTTTCTTTCTTTTTTGCATAACACTGAAATTTATGTCCTGTGGTGCTGTTTGAACAGCATTACCTAATGTTAGGCCACGTTTGTCTAACTATAGTCATACAATCCTTTCTTAATCATAATCATTAATAATAATAAAAAAAAAATAATCAGGACAGTGTTGGCATGTGGAGATATTAGAGAGCAAAAGTATTTTAAAAACATTAGCATTTTATAGCTGCAGAACTTCAGTGTAAATTGAGATATTTTGTTTTTGTTTCTAGTGCAAATTTGGGTGTTTAAGCTGAGCCAGAAACGTTAATGAGCATGCACAGTGGGTTGCAGATTGCACTTCAAGAAAGGTTTTTTTGGCTTCTATGATAAACTTCTAGTTAAATGAACGAGTATCTACTTGAAGTTAAATATTCAATTTTTATTGTCATGGCTACCAAGTGCTCCTGTGCAGCACTTCCTATTTCTATCTGCCTCTTTGGCTCTCTCCCTGTAAATGTGTGAATACACAGGGAGTATTACTTCATGTAATGTGGGAATTTGCATGGGTTTTCCTTAACGTAGTTATCTTTGTGAGAATCAAGGCATTTACTTATGACAGACAGTCATGTGACACTTGATGCTGATTCGAGTATTTATGTCCTGGCCTCTGTAGTGGTGATTATAAGCTGTAAGTTAATGTCCTAAACGAGCAGATAGATGGCGTGTGTCCGGCAGGGTGCGAAATTTGAAACTGTGAGTCAAACAATAATGATTTTGCCTTGTGAAACATGCGCTAGTCAATCTTTCCCCATATGGCTCCGACATGCTTGCAAGCTGCCGTCGGTCAGTGACGATTCCTCCTACACCAAACAGTGGAAGTGATCTGGGCCTGCACTGCACGTCCAGCAAAACAGCAGCAGATGGTGAGAATTCTGGATCTGCGAGCCTTTGTGATGGACACCTCTGAGACTCGAGTGAGTGACAGCTGTTTCTCAGTACGTGTCTGTTTACTGTGCAATCAGCTGCCCGGGGGGTTTGGCACAAAAAGCTTAATCACAGATGTGATGTCATGAGCATGTGCCCTTCGGTGTATCATTAACTAATGATGTAGGAAGAATCGGCACAGGATAGACTTTTTTAAAGAACTGCATAAAATGTCATTCTTTTTTTTTAATCCTTTTTTGAATATAAAAGCAACTTTTTCATTCTTTAAAGAAATTCATAAATATTCAAAACACAGCCTCTAAAAATAAACTCATTAAGCTGCGTTGTTTTTCTGTAGCCCACTGAACACTGAATTATAATGGTTTCTGAAAATAGATATGTACTGTAATAGAGCCTTGATTTTAACGACTTTACTGATACCAATTGTGGGGCGTTAAAACAAAACTGATGATATTATATTGATTATTTATTTGTATACACATATAAAACATATATAGACATGTAGTTATGCCTATACATGGTTATAAATGGGGTCTAAAGTCTGAATATATGTTTGCTTTGCTGTAATATACTACATATACTGTATTTTGTGTTCAGTAATCCATGATTGTGTCCAATATCTGCTCATTTAGAATGAGGTATTTCAAAACAGTCTGAACTCAGGTTGTAGTCACAGATGCAAAGGCATCCGCGTGATTTGATTTCCTACTATAGATGAACAAGGGAACCTTAAATTGATCTGGAATGAGTTCACAGATTCACTCTGTTTCCGCAGTATTTCTATACACTGTAATAATATTAATAATAAATGTTATTTAAGTGTATACTAATAATAAAAGACAGCTGCAAGTATCTCCGGTTTGAGATATTATGTATCTGAACCATCTAAACAGCCCATTTGTAAAGCAGCGGTTGATTACACTCATTGCTTCACACCGTGGGAAAACCTTAAAACCGGGAAGCTAATGGGTCATTAAGAGACTTTAAACATTTTACTGCCTCATTTTCAATATTTATAGCCTTTCTTTACTGTTTTTTCTACATTATTTTCCTGTTTTCGGAAGACTTTATTGTTTTAGCTGTTGTCATTTAACACTTATCACACAGTCATTTAAGTACATCATACACTAGCAAAATGTGTGTGATTATTGGAATGTGTTCAACACTTAATTTGGACAAAGATGTAATATCATAGATCTGGTGATTATGTAGCTTCTCATTTTTAAGTTTCTTCTCACCTGTGTTTTTTTTACCTGACTCTTCCAACTTTGTTGAAAACTGTGATATTAACCTCTAAGGTTTGGTGAGCATCTAATATTTGCTGAATGGCTTCACAAAATATTGACGCTGATTTTCCATTTTCATCAAGCATAAATAGCATCATTTTCACATGAAATAAACACTCATGAACTCTCACTGGAAGAAAAGCATCTGAAAGCGTGGTGTGATCATTGCTGAGAAATATTTGACCAATCCACACAGGGCTTATGCAGGACTGACTGGGTTGTTGACCTTGACTCGGTCGATTATTGGTGGACTTAAGCAGCCCTGGCCCAAGTTTAATCGAGGCTACTTATTTTTTGCGGTGAAAAAAACCTGAAAATGCCTTTATTTCATCTTTGTGTCTGATGTTTCCACTCTTCTTAAGACCAGTCAATGAAATTATTTCTAAGTGATTATCTGCAGTCTGTTTGTTTGTATTTGGAGACGTCTTTGGTGCTTAGCAGTCATTGCCATGTTGTTTTCACTGCATTTCTCAGTAATCACTGTGCCAGCATGATGATGTCACTGGACTTGCAGCAGCTGCCAAACCTCCAAACAAACAGGCATGAGCTGTCCTACTGCAACTACAAATAACAGAAGGGATGAAATTAACACAGTGCCTCAGTGACCATGTCTGAAGAGACAAAAATATCTGCAGCATGTTAAGGAAGAATGATTCCATGTCAAAAATTCTGTTTTCCATTGATTTGAGTTTGGAGCAGGCAGCTGGACAATTTTCCAAATCTTTTACATTGTTATTATTTTGCACCAAGTCTCATCTCTTTTCATTTCACACATGTTAATTTACCACAGCAGTGTGTCATTACATTTTTGTCTTTTCTCTCTCTTATTTGGTGTTTTGTCCTGTCTGTCTATTCTCTCTTTATTCCTTTTCTCTTTCCCGCAGATGGCTGCCCCTCCTTTAACCTGGTTCTGCTGGAGGTTTCTTTCTGTTGAATGGGAATATTTCCTTTGCACCATCGGAAAGTTCTTGTTCATAGGGCGTGGCTTGATTTTCGGGGTTTCTTTAAGAATACTGTAATATCTTTACTCTGTAAAGTGCCCTGAGGCCACTGTTGTTGTGATTTGCACAATATAAATAAACCTGAACTGAACTGAAAAGATGTCGATACAACTTCTTATATTCTGACAGAGAAGACAAAAGACTTTGTGTTTTCAGCAGAAAATCTGAAAAGACTTAACTTGGAAATTCTGCAGTTCATTCCAAGCCAGAGGCAGCGTTAAGATTCAGTGTCATAGCCTTCCTTTAGATTAAGTTGCACCAGGTGGGAATGCTCCAATGTCAGTGTTCCCTGTTTCCATTAAAAAAGTTTGGGGGGAAAGTTCCAGTAATAAGTCACCACTACTGCTCGAATGAACAGAATACATTTTCTCAGTCAGCTAACTTTGGCATTATTGTCAAATTTAACAAGTTGCACCAACAGCAGCAAACTAACCACCACAAATTTGGCATCAAACCAAAGCAGGTATAATAAGATAAGATTGCCATCCATGTACAGTACTGTGCACACCTCATTTCTTCATGTTTTGCCTCCAAGTGAGTGTTTGTTGACGGAACAGAAAGACTGAACATAAATGACTGAATGACGGGAAACACACAAGGAGTTGACGACGATGAGACAAGGAACTGACAGAAACTGGACTGGTTAATGAGGATTAGAAACAGCTGAGAACACAGCTGGAATGAATCTAACTAATGGAACAGAGGAAGTAAAACTAAACATAATGCACGTAAACAACAGGTTATCACAATAAACCAGGAAACATACATGGGAAGCTAAACCGTGTCCATACGGAAAACACTGGGTCAACGACTCAGGTACCATGACAGTACCTGACCATTTTCAGAGGAACAGTTGTTTGTTTGTTAAGCCAGTTAACACTGACCAATGAATCCTTCAAGCATAAACACGGTACCTAACTTACAGAATGAACCCGTGTTGGGTTTAACAGTAGTTTGTGGTCCAGGGGGAGTGAAATGGTGGAGAAGTCTAAAGCTTCTTAGGAGTGGAGATATAGACGTCCCTTTTATTTTAATTGCACAAAAGAACAAGATTACAAATGAAATGCAAACTGTGTCCAGGACAGAAACAACTGCAACAGCTGATACACAACTTCAGCTCTCTGCAAGCATCTGCATAGCGAAGTGATGTTAAAGCCCAGCAGCCAGAGCTTCCACTTCAGTGGATAGTGAAAGCAGTGAGAGTGAGCAGTAAGGTTTGCAGGATTATAGCCTCCTTTTTTCCGCCTGTACATGTTTGTACTGTATAACTACTTTGGTGATGCTTTGAAATCTGTTTTTAACTTTGCTCTGTGTTGTTAGCTTTGTGTTCATACATTAAAAGCTAAAAGAAAGACGTGCATGTCCTCATTAGGATAGGGATTCATTTTGGTGTGTGGGAATGTAGTCTCAGGTTTATCTGACAGTTACACGACAATTGATTTCAGGCCATTTTACAGAGTAACGCAAAAGTAATGCAGTGTGATGAGTTACTTTCTCCAGTAATCTGTCCATCTATGGATGCACATAGCAGAGAACTTAACAAAGAACTCATTTTAATTTGTATCTTTAGAAACTTTGGTTTTTTGAACAGGGCACTTTCTTTAGCTGAATCTACAAAAAAAATGTATCCAACTACATCTGGCCTTATAGTCGATTCATCCTTCAAGAAGCTATTCTTCAAGGAGAAAAGGCTGAGTTATGCCAAATTACCCAAGAACTCATGTGAAAATCAGATGCAACAGGTCTAATGGACTAATGAACACAAATTTGTCATTTTTAGTGTAAGTTGTCATCAATATGTAAGGGAAAGAAACAGGTTCTGTCATGATTTGGGCCTGCATTTCAGCCAGTGGTGTTGGAGATCTTGTCAGATCGATGGCATTATAATTGCAGAAAAGTACGGTCATTTTTGAGTCACACGCAATACCATCTGGAAACCTTGTAATAGGCAACAGCTTAATTTTTCAGCATGACAATGATCCCAAACACACTGCCAATGCAGTAAAAGCATAACTGGATAGAAAAACACACAGTGCGGCACTATCAGTCATGGATTGGCCTCCGCAGAGCCCGGACCTCAACATTATTGAAGCAATGTGGAATTATCTTTACAGAGAATCGACCAAAAGGCAGCCAAGATCCAAAAAAGAGCTTTGAATGTCCTTCAAGAAGCCTGGAGAACTATTACTGAAGACTACTTAAAGTCCGCTCATCTAAAAGAGTTCAGGTTGTGTTTAAAAATTTGGCCCACTGTCTAATGTCATCAGTCCAGCTATCAAGTTATCCGTGCTGCTGTCGACAGTGTTGCTAAACCTTGCCACCACAGTAACGGTTTGTAAATGGCTGAACAGGCATCGTTGTCGTTTGTAGGTCTGCGATTGTGTAACAAAGTATGAAATGCAAATGACATGGATATCTGCCTTAGGAACATTAATGTTTCAGCAGTGTGTCAATCATTGTAACAAATGTTCCCTGATGGGAAGAGCTGTGTAGGAGGGCAACCCTTCCAACAAACGGAAGAGGGAAAAAAAAAGAAGAAGCGAGAAATGGTGGGATACACAAGCACAGTCTGTTTCTGTACTACACGATTTGGATGCTTTACCCCAGGGAGCACAGGATGCCGTTCACAGGTGTGAATGAAGAACCTGGTTGGTTGCCTCGCCTCCCTATGTTTCCCACTTACACCTCTCTCCTTATCACACAGCTTCACTTTTTATAGAGCTGCCACAGACAATTCCCAAAGAGTTGTGTGTTTCTCTGTGACAGGCATTTCCTTTTGTTTTGAATACGTGTGAAAAAGATGGGAAAAGCCTGCTTTGTGCCTCTGCCTCTCAAAGCGAGCACTTACCTTTTTGGTGTGCGTGTGAGGATTGGGGCAAAGCAATCTCTAGGATCTCTATATGTGAACCCTTGGAAGCATGAGAAGTTTGTAAGACTGGAAGAAAAGGAGAAGATGCATTTTAGAAAGGCAGGAAAAAAAGAATGTTAAAACAGGAAAGTCTTCCTATTATAATCAAAAGATGTTGAAATAACATTGGTTTCTTGAATCTTTTGTGATGTTAACTGGAGAAAGGGGACTTTGCAATTTCTCTTTTCTCCAGCAACTTTTTCTTCAAACATTTGTTGTTTTCTTTGTCCACAAAACTTGTTTTTGTCAGGAGTCATGCATTCAAAAGCAGTACTGTTCCATCTCTCTGTATTCTACAGTCTCCTCAAATATTTTGCCGATTTATTAAAGCATTTCCCACCCTCACAGACACACGCGCTCATATTGCGTTCATTAAAAGGAAAGAAGAAAGATAACATAACCACAAGCTGCGTGTCAGTGTGAAAATTTGACTCTCATGAGCACATAACCCATGAAGCCTGAGCCTGACAAGCGTCTCTCTCTGCTCTCCACTGTTCTCCATTCATTAACACTCATCTCATTCAGGAAATCTCTCACAACTTTAGAGACGTGAGGGTGAATGATGTGGAAAGGGGTGCAGCAGTGGGTGTCTGTAGGGGGAAGGAGTAATAGGCTGTCTTCCTCCTTCATTTTAGAGGCAGGTGAAAGAGATGGGGAGGAGAATTAAAAGAGCATGAACATATTTCTTCTCGCAAATCTCACACTGAGTCTTCGCACCTAACTTCACCAGCAGTGATACATTATTCAGTGTTTGCACAGCCTCGCCCTAAACCAGAATGGGCACAGCGAATGTACGAGCTGCAAGAAAAATTAAAGGTGAAAAAGACGGTCAGGCTGCAAGATGCTGGTTTGTTCACATCCCGCTGAACCTTGAAGGTCTGCGTGCGTGAGGTTTAGATATTGTCGTTCGTGACCCTGTTTCTTCTCTTCAAGAGCCAAAAATGTTCTTTGAGTTTGACGTATTAGCATAACAAAACGTCCCAGTACCGTCAAATCACCACTCCCCAGGAAGTTCAAATGCAACCCACCCTGCCACTGCCACTGCTACCAGCAGAAATGTTGAGAAGCACATGGGACAAAATAGCTCTCAGATCAAGTCTTTTGGAGAACCAAGCTGGGATCAGACAGCTTTAAAGAAAATTGTTTGATGTTGAACAACGCAGAGCCATGGGGTTTGGGGAATTTTTTTTACAGTTAAATAACAGTGACTAATGGGAATATAGGGGGTTCTGGGAATAAGCCTATTAAAATGTGTGTTAACAAATTAGGGTTTTCACTAGCATGTTGGACTCGCATGTGAGAGACAGTGTGCAAATAGTCTTTAACTGAGGGTCCAATTTGCAAACTATTCATTATTTTCTATTCATTATGTTTGAGCCTACACTTACAATGGGTGTATGTATTGGCCTCCACAGACAAGATTATTGTCCGCACAGTCGCAGACCTTCTGGCAAACGCTTTGTCTTATTAAGTAAATCCACATCTATGTAGACTAGACCCAAGCATAAAAAACACCCAGCTTTATAACACCTGAAGCATCTACAAATGGAAGACTTGATATGGCTGTTTGATTTCTTCTTGAGAACTGCTCTAGTCAATATGTTTATATTGACTGGATCAAATTACTGTGTGATATGAAAGGACATGTACAGAAAGTTCATCCGTTTCCTGCAGCTCCACAGAGGGTTTTAAAGTCTTACTGCTTATTGTTCAGATTTTTAGTTCGGGTGCAGCAACAACTTCACTTTCAGCCACAAAAGCAAGATGTTTTTCAGAGGAATGGGCAACCAGAGCGCTTAAGACAAAGATGTAGACAAACAAAGAAAGAAAACAAAAAAGAAAGAAAAAATCAGAAGCTGAAAGGGTCTGAACTACACTTGGAGAGGTGGATGGAGACATAACTACACATCTGAGATCTGCTGCATATCTACAGGATATGCAAATAGGCAACTGTTTGCTAGCATAGAAGCTGTATAAGTTTATAATATCTTGTTTTTCTAGCCTTTTGTGCTAGCCTCAAGGTGTCTAGAGATGATTCATTTTTTCACATATGTGTTCTCTGTTCTCTAAATAGGTTAGAATGTGTAATTTTTATTCATGACTTATTAGTAGTCATCAGCAACAATGTAACCTCTTAAGAGCTTGAAAAATAGAAATCAATTGGACTTCTTCAAGTTTGTGAAGAAGTTTCATCTGCTTTACATCCAAGAGGAAACCTTGGATTAACCTACGTCCAAAGAGGTAGGTCTTTTGGCCTTTGCATGTGTGTCACATGATCCAGTCTTTGGAGGTTAAAAGACAACAGTTACCTTCTTTTTTCAAGTTCTGAAGATTACTGTGGACTGAATGACTGAGAACCTGCACAGACAGATACAATGTAACCTGTATCCTGTGTGCATTCTATTTTTATTGGTACTTTGCACATTACATTTTACATTATTATACATTTTATTTTACTTTGCTTTCATTTTCATTTTTTTCTATTTTGTTGTTAACTGCTTTTCATTTCCCCGAATCTGAGTCTTTTCTCACTTTTTTTTTTTACCATGTATGAACTGATTTCATTATAGCTTCATTTATCATTTGTTTTGCCATTTTTAAAAATAAACTCCTAACTTGGCGACTGTTGGAATAACCACTACACGTGATATTTTGAGCTTATTTTTGTAAAGTCGGGTTGTTGTTTTTTTAAGGTGCACATCATGTTCAAGCTTAGCTTGGAGACGTGTACATTTAGTAAAGTAGCTGAGAAAATGATGGTTGAGGTGATTTTCTTTCCAGGCCAAATAGCCTCATAATAAATGATGGATAGTTCTGGTCACCCATGATTACTCAAGCAGCACAGGTAAAGTGTTTCCCTCTAAGCCAGAAGCAACTCTTGATCAGTGGTCCATGTCTGCAAACCCTCGCCCACATCTCCTATTTTCTCCCTCCCTGTCTTTGCTGTCTCTCTCTCTCTCTAACACGTTGCTCCCAGAGGGGTTGATGTTCACCACAGTGTGCCGCCTGCTCAATGGTAGATGTGACAGAGCCCGCCACAAGAAGGGATTTAAGGGAGAGGAGGATTGAGGGATTCGTGGCTGCCACAATCAAGAGTTTCATAGCAGGCATGACTAGACTGCCCCCCCACCCCGCTCAAACCTGACCACTGAATGATTCATGGGGTAAAATGCGAGGGGGTGGAGTGGGTGGGAGGGTGATTGCATCACTGCTGTGTCTGGGCCTTTCTTGTACTCCTAACCCTGACATGCAAGAGAGATGTTACGGAAGAAGGAGGGGGCAGTGTTTGCACTTGAGATAAATAAACACACACACACACACACACACACACACAAAGAAGCATCGTGAAGGAAAGGAAATGTTAATCATAAACACAATAGAGCAGTAGTGCTCATGCACACACACATACACACTTCTGGCTTCACATGCTCATCAAAACATGGTGACAAAGAAAGATGGGTGTGGCCATGTGGGGCTGGGAGAGGTGTGGGTATCCCCACTGGAAAAGCCCTGAACAAAACCTCTCCTTCCCCCTCTAACACTCCATACGTGATTAAGACGTGTCTGGAGGCAGAGAGCTGATTATTAAAAGCCGTGTTTGATTCCAAACTGTTTATTGAGGGAGTTAGACTCTAAATTTAGGAGCTCTTTCCATTTTCCCCCAAGAGAACCAAACAAAACAAAAAACCCAGAGAGACAACTCCTGTGAAAAATCAGTTGTGAAACAGCTCAAAGATGCTAACAGAGATTTAAGACGTAGAGCGCAGAGAGGAGAGATGATGCGGCACTATGAGGAGGGAGGAGCCATCTTTTATTGATTCAGGCATTAATGTACATTATGTACAAATTGGTCAAGGGTGGCCCCTTATGTGGAAGCTGTGCAAACAAATTCAAGCATTTGTCTCAATATCCACTTGTGGGGGTGAATATCAAATCCAATTTATTTATGAATACATTTTTTGTCCGTTTCACCTGCCTCATTTGCTCCATACAGAACAAGTCTTGCAGTCTCTGCTCGTCAGGTGGACTGAAGCTGCTTTTCACTTTGACAGCAGAAGAGCAAAGGGGTAGAGGGGGTATAAATAAAGACCGGAGACAGCATTTATATCACACAGGTAGGTTTAGCACAAAAAAAAGCCCCTGACAACCAACAATCTGTCAGCCTTTTCTTAGCAACAGGGCAACTCCCATGAATTGGTGTCTTCGGGGAAGAAACAGAGAAGCGCGTCTCCGAATGAGTGTGTGGCAGTTTCTCATGGCTAATTCACTTTGTTGAATTTCATTAATCATATTTAATACCTGTGCTCCTCTGTGGCAGTGGCTGTTGGTGTTATTACTGTGTCTCTGATAGACACACATTGTGCATCTGTTTCTTCTGTTCAACAGGCAGCGTATGCACACAAACGTAAGGTGTGATGCAGAACCCCATTCCAATGCAGAGCCCGCTCAAGGTCTGCCTGTGCAGTGCACACAAATAGCTCAAAACACTCAGACATGCACACAAACACAAACGCACACAGTCTCCGTCTTTGTCTCGTTCCCTTTTTCCACACATACAAACACACTTGACACATGCGTATACATAACCGTGTCCCTTTGTGGACCGTTGCCATGCAACATTTCTCTGATTGGGTTAGTTGAGCTCTGGTGCATGTGCACTCACAGACACACACACACATACTCCTGCTGGCTTATGAGTATCAGATCACACACATAATCCTTTGCCACACCCATCCTCCTCGTCTCCCACAGGACACAGCTGCACTTCCAAGGCCAAGGATGGAGTGAGGAGAAACACAAGGCAGTCCAGGAGGAGAGAAGCCCTGTGTGGGGCTCTGCAGCTCACAGTCTTAGCTTCTCTTGATGAGCTCCCCAGAGATGTTTGATGGTTCTTCAGTTTGAATTGCAGGTTCATTTATTTGTGCATATTCAACCTTTTTCCTTTCCTCAACTTGAAATGCAAAAACACATTTGTGATTTCACTTTTGACGCATTGCAAACGTGTCTTTTAAAAGTTACACCAATTTCACACAATCCATTTGCTGCTTTATTTTCTGCTGTGCAACTCAGTGTTTGTTACAGGAGGAGATCTGTGCTCATGGAAATAGGTGGTTCTTCATGTAAGCTCAACATTCATAAGCGGGCAGTAAACTGCAAACAAAATATATATTCAAGTCAGCGTGTGTGATGTAACTTTGGCTCTGCTGCACTTTCTTTGTTTGTAAGACACGTCTCCTCGAAAAAAAAAGTGATGTATTTCAAAGATTAGACATTGATTAGAAAATGTTGTTGTTTACAAAAATTTATTCATACAAATCTTACAACACTTTCATAACAATGACAAACGTAAAACCCCATATAAGGACTCCTGTGTGTATAACGATGTCACTTGTACTAAGGTTCACTTTTAAAACACATTGTTTTCAGATAGATAAGAGATTAAACATTGAAGTAAGGCGTTCGGCGCTTTCAGAAATATCAACAACAGGCATTTTCTATGATCTGAACAACATCTCTATTATATTCTCAAACCCTTTTAAGTCTAGATAGTGATGCACAAAGTTGTAATATGTAGGGGATATTTTCTGATTAATAAATTACTGACCCAAAATAATCGACAACACGTCATAATCAACAGTAACGAACACTGGTCATTGTCTACTATTCTCACAGACACTGAACACCCCATGCACACACACACACGCACACACAAACAATCAGACGCACACACATACATCGCCTGCTCCACCGACATACACATTCTATTCACTTTTTAAATATATTTTATACTCAACAAATCATTGCCATGCTTTAAAAGAAAGCCTAATTCTACTACTCTTGGGGCAGACTAAGCCGAGCGATTAAACAGAGGAAAAGGAAGTTTTAATGTAAGCTAATGGACTGCAGCATTGTAGGGCCACTAAAATTGCCATCTGTCACTTGTGGTGAATATTTATTTTTTTTAGTATTTTTTTTTTAGTATTTTTTATGTTTTTCTCACGTCGAAGCAAGGCACCAAAAGCCAAAAGCTGTTTCCACCTCCGCATGCATGTTCAGTCACTCGTCCACACAAACAAACATTAAATGCACACACGCTCACACATAAACGCAATATGCACATACGCACTCACGCAAAGCCTGTACGATGGAGCCAAATTGAAGAAGGAGTGTGTTGATAGTTTCTATGGGGGAACACAGGCCACTGATTAGATTGCAGGGGTGCATAAAGCTGCATTTGCATAATGTTGAATAAATACATGAGATATCTCTCTAATAAAAGTCATAGGGAATATCCCTCTGCTGAAGGGCTGAATTTCATTCACCTCTGTTCTACTGGTCTCATCCACCTTGACTCGCATACTCTTAAACCTTCTTCTGAAACCAAAGTGAAGGGAATTCAACATCTGACATTTTTTATCAGACTCATTGACCCTGATCTCACTTCAGCAGGTGAGCAGAGGAAGTGGTGCTATCACTTGTTTTGTTTGTTTGTTTGTTTGTTTGTTTTGTTTCTGTATTGACGTGCGACAAACGTCCTCTGGCTTGTGGGTGCTGTAACCTGTGTCTTATGCAACAGGCTACTTTGCTTGCCTTTCCTCTCTCTCTCTCTCTCTTTCACACACACACACACAAACACACACCGTCTCTTTTTCCACTGCCTTTTCTTCGACTCCACACACACATCTCTTTATCAGCTAACACTCTTCACCCGCTTCCTCACATACTCTAACACAGATCAGCTCAACAGTGAAACTACAGCATTAACATCAAACCAGAAACTTGGCATGGCAATCTAGAAGCAAAAGAACTTGAACTACTACTACAACCAAGACAAAGGCAATCAGCATATAAGGGAGGGGAGGGGGGTCCAGTGTCTTGTTCTATGATATCCACAATGACAGCAGCAGGATAGGTAAAAGTAAAATCAACAAGTCAGTGCAGTACCAGTTTCTACCACCTCTAGCCCTCTTTCTTCACATTTCTGTCACAAAACATCTGGGGGGGGGGCTGCTGCTGAAAGAAGCTTAGCACAGCCCATCTCCTACACAGCAACAAAAGCACAATCGCATGCAGTTTGTAAGTGAAAATTAGCACGGTGTCAGTTTTCACATGCACCATTAAATCAGAAATAAGTCCAGTATCTCTAACCCCAACTCAGACGCTACCTTCCCTCTCCTCCTCTTTTGTCAAACTGCATCACTCTCTGCTCCTTCTGAGTCCTTTCTGAATATTTTGTAGCTCTGCCAAAATACAATCAACAGTTGAAGCAGTTTTTTTTCTTTTCTCTTCTCCATTTAATCCTGTTGACTGAACAGAGACAACACTGAGATGACTATGTGCTCTGTGTAATTTTTATACTGTACACAATACACACATGTGAAACATTCCTTAGACAGTCGTATCGAGCATGATTTATCTCCCACTGTAAATGACTCTCGAGGCAAGTGAGCAAGCAGTGTTTTCTGCATACTGTTAACAGCAACTCGAGTGCTTCCTTTCTCTTTAGTATAGGCATCAGTGCCCTTGCAAAAGCCTGCAATGAAATTGGAAAGAAGGTTGAATTTTTACCAGCACTTACATTGACTAAACGTGTAAGTCAATCGGTTAACCATCAAATGAGAGGCTGTGGAACAAAAGCCATCTGAATTCCCCTTGGAGGGGCAGCAAGCTATACGAACCCACAGAGCTCCCATTAAGGGAGCGTGGAGAAGCGTGGACAAGGGCAACGTCTATCATTTAGGATAAGCCGGATATGCCTCACATAGCATGCTCACTGCTTCTTTGGGCCTGTTTGGAAAACAAACAACACTAAAAAAATAGAACGTTGGTTACAAAAATAAGTATAACATTCAATACTTTGATTGTCTTTTTAAAATCTATTTATTTTCTGCATATGTAGATGACTTTTAAAGATTTCAAGCGCATAATGTTGAAGGTGCACAATTATCTCTTTTTTTTACTGGTTTCTTCTTCTTCTTTTTTTTATCATTTTGTTTTGTTTTCAACATCTTAAACATGAAAATAAAATATTGGTCCACAAAGTATAACTGTGCGGTATCAAGTGCTTTTGTACAAAAAGAAAAAAAAAACGATATTATTATTAAAATATTCATTTTAATGGCTTTACTTCATACATAAATACATGTTGAAAGAACACAGGCGCAATCCACTGGTTGGTCAGATATATCTGAATGACTTCGATTTAACGACTGGATGTATATACACAGGAGGGCAGTTTGAGCGCCTTAACAGCGCTACAAATAGGCAAGCCGGCGTCCTTTGTTCCTAACTCTCTGTCTGTACCTTCTACCCAGAACCGCTGCCAGGTATTTCTGCACGGCCATCTGCTTTCTATAGCGACTGTAGCTGTCAGTGAAGATCCCATCTGAGTGTCTTTTGGATAAGGGCTCTGATTCTTCCTCCATGCTGTTGTCGTCACTGAAAAAAATACAGAAGATAAATAAAACAACAGTGACATTAGTTAAAGCTGCGAGGTCTTGACAGGTTTGTGCTCTTTTTGATGTGGCATTTCAAGTTTGATCATCTCTTCATCTGGCCAGTAGTCATTAATAATGCATTTATGATGGGCCTTTATTTTTATAATTTTTTTTTTTTTTACGTTAAATATATATATATATATATATATATATATATATATATATATATATATATATATATATATATATATATATATATGTGAGGAAAGATTTAGTGATTTAAGCGTTTTGGAAAGGTTATCAAATATTAATTTACATCCAATTACATATTCTGACGCTTGCTTTTTCCCCCCACCACCCATTAATGTTTGTAAAAGCAAAATCAATTGATAGGTAAGACAAGGGCTACAAATAGCGTTGTATTTCAGTATCTTACTCTTAAAGAACATAAATCTTGGATGCAATGTCACGCCACATCAAAAATAGGAGCAAAACGGTGGAATGAAAATGTCCAGACGTTTTATAGAAGGGTAGCATTTTTTTAAGAAGAAGAAATAAACCACACACGCACGTAAAATGACAGACAGTGATACAGCAGCCTGAACTTGAGCAGCGCAGAAACATAAAAAAAATAAAATAAAAATGATGACTGCAGGTGAACGCTAATAAGAAATGCCCTTACCCTGCACGAATTGTCATCAGAGAATGCAGATAATGTCTCGCTGTTAACTGACCCAGGATCTCCCTCAAGGCTCTATCTAATTCTTCCTCAGCATGCCTTTCTGGTCTGAGATGATAAAACGCCAAAACACATAGATCGTCAGTGACTAAAATAAAAATAAATTAATTAAAACAAAATGTAAAAATTAAATTAAAAAGCGCGGACAAAATGATCAAAAGTAGCCTAAAATGTTCCCGCCCACTCGCAGGTCCAATATCACATCAAGTGCAATAAATAAATAAGAAAAAAGAAAGAAAGAAAAAAAAGGAATTACAGGCTATCCTTTAAGAATCTACCGACCTTTTTTTTTTTTTTTTTAATCTTGATTATCAACTGTAGGGAATCAACATTTTAGGCTACTCGAAATGAAAATAAGACAGGACAAATAACATGAGAAACTCTGGGAAAAATAAAGCAAGCAAACATTATAGCAAACAGCAACAAAGTCATTAAATTGGAATCCAGCCCAAGGCTTTGGCTGTGATACGAAGGCGCATTTACCTCTTCTCCTGTGGGTAGTATAGGGTGTATGCGTCGTCGTTTAAGGATGGCGGGCTTCGTATAGCAATCTGATCACTATCAAAACCCATGTCGGATAACGAATTCCCGTCCTCATCGAATGCGTCGTTTTCAAGTCTGCAAAAGGAAGAACATTCATCACAGTTTTGATCAATGCACACGTGTGGACGCAGGAGTGAAAGGATGCCAAATGTCTGTATCTGCCTTTAAAAACAGCGGGCTGTTAAATGCAATGGAAAAGGGTGAAAACGGGGGGAAAAGAGGCTTTTTAGAGTAAATAAATAAATAAAAATAAGCCAGAAAACGAATCATTTAAATTTGGCGAAAATAATGACTTGAATTTTATTATATGCGTCCTGCTTTATTGTTTTCTTTCTTTGAATATGTTTTTCTTTCTGGAAGAAATCGGGGTTTTTTAAATATATATATTCCACTTGATGCTCCCGGCTCCAACCTCATTAATTATTTAAAACTCGAAACAATGGGTGTGAAAATGATCACATTTAGTGTAGGCGTGGAGCTCAAAAATATTAAAAAGAATTCAGAAAATACCTTTTTTTATGTTTTGTTTTTTTTTAATCAAGGAGAACCACGCCCAAATAATGGATATGCTTTTCCCGAAGAAGGAAAAGAAGAAGACTAAATCTTAAATGGATAAAGCTCTCCTATTCGTTTTGCCTCGCCTCTCCTTGGTGACGCCAGTCCACCGTCATCCCGAGGGCTATCCATTGCATCGACTGCATTCTCATTTTTAATAAGGGGAGTTCCATGAACCGTCCCACCGGACAGATACTCCTGTGCAATTTCCATACTCATTTTCCACACCAACCTTGCATTTGATTGTTTAAAAGCCTGCATGTCCTTCTGTTATCATGCTTAACTGGAAGATTCTAAAACTTGCGCGCGGAGTTTGTGCGCAATGGCGCGCATTTATTTGAAACAAAGTGAACAAACCTCTTTTTCGTTGATTGCAACAAACGTAACAGCAACATTAAATGAAACGTGTTTATGTTCTATTTGAAACGTGCATTTCAAATAGAACATAAAAGACAACGACAACAACCCAGAAACCAGAAACCTACCTAATCTTGGGGTAACTTAGTCCAAGAGGTGTGCAGAAGACGCTGTAGTGCATAAAGATCCCGTAGATGAGCAAGATTAAAGTCGCTTTACTCGAACTGGCCATGCTGTTAGGAAATAAGAAACAGACACAACATTAAACAGAGCAGTTACCTGACAATAAAGCGGCTTTTTCTTTGTTGTATCAAACTCACAAGGCGGTGCACCTCACCACTAATAAAACTAAAAAGCTGGTTCGAACATGAACCTGTTTGAATTAACTGGATAAAGATAGCGTCCACTGGCTTATACCAAAAAAGAATAATTAAAAACGAGGGCTGGGAAGAAAAAAACTGGATATTTTGTGTTTTGTTCACCTTATCTTGTAAAAGTTACACTGCGGTAATGACACCAAATCCTCTATGTTCAGCGTCAAAGTAGCTAAAAAAAAAATGCAGATCTCCACGCAGTTCACAAAAAGGGAATTTATTCCATTACTTTATCTCGCTCTGGAGCATAAATTTCTCCGAGTTGTAAGACACTCCGCAGATAAAGCACATACCTATAGCAGGAAAGCAGAGAGGAGGCTGTGCTGTAGGTTGTGATCCGGGCGCGGCTGTGGCAGTGCGTGTTTGCGTGTGTGTGAGAGTGAGAGAGAAAGAAAGAGAGAGACGGTATCTTTCTCACGGCACTTCTTCCCTGGCTGAAGCGCCTCCGTCGTCTCCTTATGTTCCCCTCAGTGCTGCCTATCTCACTTTTATACCCAATTAATAGGACTCAACCGGTCGCAAAGCCAAACAAAAACTCGGTGGGAAAGTGCGCTGTCTGTGCGTCTACATATCGTTGCTCTAAACTTTTGTCCTGTGCTGTGATTGCCTTGGATTTTTATCCATGTATCGCAAGCCTTGCCCCCCTCCTCCTCCTCCTCGTCGTCCTCCTCCTCCCTCCAATAAGTCACATTAAGGATGCTATAGACGTCATCAAGTCTTCCTCCCGGAATATAATAGTACAGTTCCTTCCTCATCGATGCATCCGTCAGACTCACCCCCACCTCCCTCCGAAGATGGAAGTTTACTTTCAAACTTTCTTCTTTTTTTAAAAAAAAAAAAAAAGAGAGAGAGAGAGAAAGAGAGAGACGCTTGTGAATGCATACATGAAATCATCAAGTTTTGATGTGACGGCCAATACAGATCAGTTCGTCAACGCCTTAACCACGACTGCTTTTCTTTCTTTCTTTTTTTGTTTCTTTTTTTATATATAAAAGAAATAAATAAATAAAAATCTCACGTCACCAATAGGTTAATTACGCTTTAGTGATTATCCCTGATCTGGGAAGTGGTGCTGGTGGTTTCAAATGACTTGATGGTTTTGATGGAGGATGATCAGGCTTCCGATGACCAAGTCCAAGGCCCCTGGGGAGTCAGGAGCTGTCCAGTGCTGAAATGACTCGTCTCAAATTGCGGCTTTCAGACTTTACATTCACTTTTCTTTTTGTTCTAATCGTTTACAATAATTGCTCATTTGATGTCGAGGGGTGGCTTTAATGGCCGTGCAATGAGAACGCTAAGGTCTAAACCTAACCTCTGGATTGTTGAAATAAACGAGGCACATAATCGGATTTGAACAAGGGCTGGTGACGCAGGATGCTGGTTCAGAGAGTCTGCGTGGCCGAATAAACGATTCACGTTTTCCCAGCATTGTTCTCAAATTATCTATGTCATTACAATCTGCTGATTGATGTGTTTAAAAGAAAACGATGCAATGCTTTTTATATAGAACATGTGTCAAATAACCAAGAAGAAGGCCTAATCCTCTTCACCCATAGGGGACTGGTGACGTCTAATTTCGAGCTCATGGAGAGTAAGTCGAACCTCTCTGTATCTGCAGCTTCTTAGCAATATGCTCTTTATTGTTTGTTCTAATGCCGCAGTCAGATGATTGGAGCAAAACTTGGCATTCTTTTTTACTGCATACATGAGACATTTCATTTTGGAGGTTCGGAGGCCTGTCTAGCAAACTTGAAAATTTTTCGTGGGGACTGGTATTCGCCAAATGGAGGGGTCAGTAGACGCCTCGGTTTAACTCTGCACCCCCACTGAATCAGATCTATAGCTCACCAACCAATTGAAGAGTTTGCCAAAGAGGGGAGACGGAGACATTCACGTCAGCGTTTTGTTTACGCTGACGCAATATGACGAAAAGAGCCAGTCACTGCGGGAGGGGGGCTATCTAGAACCTCTCCTTGATTCATATGAAGAGAACAACTTAAAGTCCATACGTTTCAACTGGAGCAGACTGCTAATATTAGGCCGGGTACAGCAGGTAGCCATGCAGCTCCGTAGCCTGAGCAAACGGCGCCATCATGAGGACAGAGGACAAACACTCTGAGCCATTCTACCGAGGTTTAGTCATCATCACAGAAGCACACAGAAGGGAAGAAAGAAGGGAGAAGTGGAGCAAATCCTCACACCAGTATTTCATCTTCATAAAGTGTCACCTTGTTAGTGAAACAGATTAACTGAGAGCTTCATTTAAAATTCGTGTGATTCCGGCATGACATTACAACTGTGAGGGTAATTTTGCATTTAAAATACAGACGCGTAAAATGGAGCTACCCCAGTGTGGCCTTGAATGTCACTGCACCTACAGTTTAGTGGAGGCTCATAAAGGCCAGTTTACATATATGGCTGACCCATAATTGAAGTACCTGCAAACTCTTGCAGGCTCTTTTTTTCGAGCTGGAACCTCTGTGAGTTATAATCAGCTGCTAAACATCGCCCATCAGAATCAGAAACACACAACACCACAGAGAAATCAGAGATAAGGAAAAGGGGGATATATGTTCAACAGCTTTTCTACAGATTTCTGTCCGATTTGTTATCTGTGGAAGATTTAAAGTGCCCAAATTCAGATTTCCCTTCAGTCCATGTTTATCTATTAGATAATGCAATGGAGTACAAATAATAATAGTTTATGTGCTTTATCAAATGTAAATAAAATTGAATTCAATGATTCAGTGATCTCAAGAGCCATATTTGACAACAGACCATAGAAAACAGACCACCCTGTGGCAACCCGTCTTCTTTTAAAAAAAGTGTGTAGACAAGTGTGAACTGAGGAGACCATTTGCTGGTCCTTTGGGAGAGAAATGTCCCATTCTTGTCTGCTATAGGATTCTAGTTACTCAACAGTCTTTGTCATATTTGTTTCATTAATTTTTTTGGTTGGTGAAAGGGTCTCCACGGGATTCTTTTTTAATAGAGCCAGGTTTAGCATTCTCTTACTGAAGGCTTTCCCTGGAAAACATGTCATCTGGATGGAAGCATATGTTGCTCTAAAAGCTGCATATACCTTTCAGCATTGATGTGCTGCACACATCTGGTCTTTCCAGCTGTGAAAGCTGCCAATTACACAGATGCTAATGCACCCCCATACTATCAGAGACACAGGTTCAAATTTTAAATTTCAGTTCATCTGAACACAGAACGGATTTCTGCTTTTGCCTCAGTCCGTTTTAAATTAGCTTTGGCCAAAAGGAGAAGACGGTAACACAAGCTTATGTTTATGTTTATTTAAAAGAGATTATGTCTGTTAATTAACATGAGAACTTAAATTCATCATGTAAATATGCCAGATTTAGCGACACAGGCTAATTTTCATCAGCATATTGCTTCTTTTTTTGCATAGAAATGCTACTTTTGACTGCTCCCTCACTCACAAGGGGTCACAGGTAGCTTTGCTTGTTTGATTTCATAGATTCTTGCACTAGATTACCTTCCTCACCCAATCCCAAATGGATTTATGTCTCCCCGAAAATAACAGGTATCTAATATTGATTTTCAACCCCTTGCGCACAGAGATTTCTTCAAATTCTCATGTTTTGATTATGTTATTTGTTGTAGATAAATAGATATTCACGGCCTTCAAATTTTTACATTGAAGAACATTATCCTGAAATTGCTCCACAATTTGTAGACACAGTTTTGTTGAAAATTGGTGATCTTCTGTCTCTTTTCTTCTGAGAAACTCTTTGTCTCTAAGAGGTTCTTTTCATGTCATGTTGCCTGTCCAATCACGTCTCATATCCGATCATACTGCCAACCTCTTGTTAATCAACCTAATTAGTAGCAAAATGTTGCTCCAGATGTTTCTTTTTAGTTCCACTCTATGTTGCCCTGTCCCAACTGTTTTAAGGTGTGTTTCTGCCATGAAATAAAAATGAGCTAATATTTATCATGAAGTAATAAAACATCTCAGTTCAGTTTTCTATGGTGAATAAAATATGGGTATATGAGATTTGCAGATGATTGCATTCTCGTTTTATTCACAATATCCAACTTTTTTGGAATCGGGGCTGTACTGCTACTACTACAATACTACTGCTATTTATAATAATAATAAGAAGAAGAAGATGAAGGGTGAGGTGGGGTGGTCAGGATTATCTATGATGGATAATGGTTTGTTGCTCAGTGGCCTCTCCACAACAGCTTCAAACTTCCTAATCAGGTTATTTGGACTATAGCTGCCACTAGTGAAAATGCTACTCGCCCATATAATGACCTTATTACAAAAATAAGAAGAAGGCTTTCTTAAGGACATTTGCTATTAATCTTGCATCTCCTTGCAAGCCATGCACAGCCCATTGGCTGATACCCCTGAATCAGGGGGTCAGCAATTAATGGAGGGCACCACCAATAAACTCATAAAGAGTTCAAATTAACACTGAGCAGAACTGAGTGTAGCTTCTTGCTGCAGCCCTCCTCCACAGTCCCAGTTTCTTATGTGACCCTTAGGGAAAATTAATTGCACACCCCTGCCCTGAATGAAATTTAACCAAAGTGTTTGAGCAACAGTTGTGCTTATTTCCACCCCAATAACTGGTTCGCATGATATTTAATCTGAGCATGGATGTTTATTGTAAATATTGTCCTTTTTTTGTCCTGTCTGTCCCCTCACCCACAGCTGGTCACGACAGATGGCTGCCCTTTCCGGAACCTGGTTCTGCCCGAGCTTTCTTCCTGTTGAAAGGGAGTTTTCCCCTCCCACTGTCGCTAAGAGCTTGCTCCATGGCGGGGGGTTCTGTGATTGGTGGAGTTTTCTCTGTATTGCTGTAAGGTCTTTACCTTAAAATATAACGTGTTTTGAGATGACCGTTGTTGTGATTTGATGCTATAAAAATCAAATTGAATGAAATGGAATTGAATTATTTAACTTCAAAGGCTAACCGATAATAAAATGTAATATTAAATCTGAACGATAAAACAAAATGTAGATATCGAGCAGTGGAAATCATTCCATGATGACAAACAGTGACCGTGCAAACTCTGAGAATCCTTGCTCGTATGCATCCGAAGTGTTTTGCAGAGGGAGCCACTTTCTAGGAAAAAGCATCTGGAGGAAACACGCTTTGGCGCCTGCGCACTGTGTAGTTAGAGTCAGTAGGGGTCAGCAAATCACTTCAAAATTGTTTAAAAACCTCACACTTTGCAGACACACTCCCGCTGTGTCTGTAGTCAGCTTTCAGTTAGGTGTTCAAGATGAAAGCCCAACATTAGCCTCCCCCTCCCTCTCTCCTTCCTTTTCTCATTAAATTTTTTAAAATTATTTTAAATATGAATTTTAAAAAACAACAACAAAAAACTACCGCCTCTGTGTCAGTTTAGAAATCTTATGGAAACAATGAATATTTTAAAAAGTGTTTTACACACTATGATTTTTCAGTCTGTGCTGTAGACAGCCTCGCTGAAACACGCAGTCTTTTACACCTATTGTTAACTCAAGAATCTGCGTGAACACACCTCTTTTAACCGTTTGTAAAACCCAGATGGCGCTAAATGCCTGCGCAATATGAACAAAGTTCAGAGGTGAACACCACGATGCGACTGCGCTTTATTTTTATGGACAAATTCTACATCTTAAAAAAAAGAATGAATGGAGATTGTTGGAGAGCATAACTGAAAACGCTTTAGCTGTCCGGGCAGATGGTGGGCTTTCTCCTTTACAGGGATGTCGGCCATATTGGGCACACGGGAAAACCGTTCAATAGGACACAATGATACCTTCAAGTTCTATCGGAAATAATAATACGTCGGCATGAGCCGGCGTGGGCTAGATTAAAGTTTGATTTGTCTTTTTTAATGACCAAAGAATTGAATTATTCAGATAAAAAGACTCTTTATCCTGTTGCAGTACAAAATATCCCACGGAATAAGGTATTCGTTACAGATGAGTAGTTTACTGACAGATCGATCTAGACAAAATTAATTACTTTCCAGTTATCCTCGGTGTGGTTATTTGCTGTACTTCTGTGAGCAAGCTAAAAATCTTTGGGTTTCGTACAGTCTGACAATTAGAAGAAGCAATTTGGTGATATCACATTTTTAAAGAAACAAAGGCCAAACATTCAGAAAAATGATGGTCAGATTAATAATAATAATAATAATAATAATTATTGTTATTATTATTATTAATTAATCCTCATTTACAGTATAGTATACACACACAAACAAACCTTGCTATTATATATATAGTAACACTGGATAAGGATGGATATTTATATTATGCTGCCTCTCAAACTGGAGGTCTGATTGGCGTTTGAAGTTGGGATTTGCCGATGTTCGAGTCTAATCTGAGCAAGTGAAGGCAGCATGATTCCTTCTTTGGCCTCGTCTGTTCCTCGGTCCTAGTCCGGCTATTGTTGTGTGTCTTTCGGGGCAACCCTGACCTATCAGCAAGCGGTGATTTCTGATATTTTAAACTGTTTTGCTCAGCGGCTCCACCGCCATATTAAGTAGTCTTTGTCAGCTGGCGGCGTGTCCTCGCTTTGAAGGAATAATATTTAAAAAAAAAAAAAAAAGGATCCCAGTGAAGGGCTCAGTGCTCGTGAAGTAGTTAATCGGTATGGGACAGACGGAAGACTGAGATTCCACGTTAGTAGAGTCTGCTTGTGTCGCCCGTTTCCACTTAAGGTTGTCGACGTGAAATTGAAAACGCTGGGGGAGAAAAGGCTCACAGGACGCATGTAGCCGACCCACCACACTGCTACGGTCGCTTTTGAGGTAAGAAACGCTCGCCAACAACTCACATTTTATGCTGGAAGTAGATTCAGCAGGGCCTCGTTGTGTTTGTGACACTTGGAGAAAGTTGGGAGGAGTTTCCTCGCTGTGTTACATTGTAGTAAAAGCACGTTTCATTATTAATCCGCGATTAAGACCCCAGTTTGGGGGGGGTCGGTCCTGTGTTGGAGAGGACAGCTGTTTGGAAAGGCTCCAAAACCGTCCTGGGACAAGGCGAGAGCGGTGTTGTAGCTGTGATAAGAAGTATTATTTATTCATTTACATCTTGTAAATCTTTATTTCAACTATATATTTTGGTTCTTTTCATACAATAAAAGTTTACCACCCTGTCCCTATCTCTGTGCCTCACCCAGTCTCCCTCTCCACACACGCATCAGCTGCTTTAGGCCTCAGCTGTGATAGGCCTTTTAATGCAAGGCACTCATCAGATTTTTCTAAATGGCAACATTTAATTTCCCCCCCCAACTTTGCTCTTGCGTGCTTTTATTGTGATAGTGCATCTCTTTTCCTCAGACTTATACACACGTGTGTAAGATTTCCAGGCATGCTGCTGTGTTGGATTGTGTATGTATCCTAACATTTACTGCCCCTGACTCTGCATGTGTCTGTCGGTGTGCTTATATACTCTGGTGCCACGGTAATCCCTCTGTTAGTACAGCCCCAGTTGGCTGGACAGTTGTCTCCTTCTCACACAGACACAAACACACACATATACACACACAGCTGGAATGGAGAGGGCAGTTGGTAGAGGAGTGAGGAGCGCTAACAGGTGGTGTTGGCTGGGGTCCAGGAGCTTGAATTTTAACTGGGTTGAAGGATCCTTGCATACTCTTTGAGTGTCCTCATGGCACGAATGAGACTCTACACTGTCATTAAAGTTTGCTGATTAGAAGCCTCCAGTCTTTTGTGCCACAAGTGGAAAGGCTGAAGTCGTAAGGCAGCTCCACACATGTTGGCAATCTGAACAAATGTTTGGATTTTTGGTGAAAAATAAAAAAATAAAAGAGGAGAATTCACCGTGGGCAGAGGGAACAAGAAGAGCTCTTCTTTTTAATAGCTTGAAGATGGCTCTTTCTCTTTCCCAGCCTCACTCTAGCCTTTGACGGGCACAGCAGGTGGCCTCGACGGCATGAATGGATTCGGAAGGAAGTTCATCTCCCAGCTCCCCGACAGTCCCCTCCTCTCGCTCTGATTGGCAGAGATGGCAGGCTGCCCTGAAGATAAGACCGAGCTGGGCCTCAGAGAGTGTGCCAGGGCAATTACTGCGTTATGCTTTAGTAATGGGTTTTCAGGCCCCTGTATATTTTCATTGCTCAGTGCTTGTGGCTGGCATTAAAAACCAAGGCGATTAACTTTAATATTATGCAATGGCTTTATCTTTATTAGAATGAGCAGTTTGACTGTAGAAATAATGTTTACTTATGCATATTGCACATGCTCAGCATTAACCCAATGGGCTTTTTTATAGTGCTGAAAAGATCAATGGAAAACAAATTAGCAAGGCTGCAGTGATTGATGAACTAATCTCAGGAATCTATAAAGCAAAAATACTGAACATTTGCTGGTTTAAATGTGAGTTTTTTCTGTATTTGTCTCATTTACACCACTATGGCTCAATTTTTTTGATTTTTGTTTTCAGTGTCCAAAAAGTTCAAAAACGAGTCATGTTTAAGGATTTCCAGCTGATAGGGTTAATCCACTACCCGGATAACATAACCATTAGGAAATTGGTGTACATTTTCATCTATTCTTGGATATACAGTATAAACATGCTTCTCTCTGTAATTGTACCTGCTCTAATAACCTGGCCCTCCAGGTATTTGAGTATTTTAATACAAAGGGTTTTTTTATGCAACTGCTCTGTGCCAAGTTTTACTCTCTGGTCACTTCCATGTTATTGTTGTCAGATGACATTTGCAGTTAATAAAAATTAATGCCTTTTTTATTTAAAAGGAATAACGGGTGTCCTTCCTGAGTTATGACCAGTTTGTTTAACCAGGATCTCCATTAGCAGCATTAGATCCATTAGTTCAGCCTCAGCCTTAGCTATTTTTAGCTTAGCTATTTATCCTGGGGTCCCTACACAGAATCCAACAATCGCAACATACAAACAAAACAAGCAGGTTCTTTGTATATACTGATTTAACTTGTGAGAACATTGCCGTGCAGATCATGCAGACTCATTTTGAGCAGTTTGTTGCTTATTTATTCCTTTTGTTGAAGCACTGGAACAGATCACACTGTGTCACAGCTAATGCATTTTACTGTTTTACTTACATTATTATCAGACCATGCTAATTTGCAATCCACCATTATATCAAATAGTTTTGTCTCCTGCATTTATTCGATAGGAACATTCTTAACACTCAGTTGGTAACATTTAACTCCAGTTTATTATCTGTCACACAATCTTCTACAGCCTTCAACTCCTCATTACGTGTTTCCTTTAACTTATCAGTTGAGGCTATAAATACACGTACTCTTGAGTCATCAGCATATAGAGCAATCTGAGCCTATTTTAATACAACTGGAAGATCGTCATTAATAAAAAGACAAAATAATAATGGTCCCAAACAGCTACCTTGGTTACTCCACACGTTACATGTCTTGTCTTTGACAAACTACCATTAAAATAAATAGTCTGCCTGCAATTTCACAGACGGAAGTTATGTTATAGCTGAAATTAGTTTGCTGACCTGGGAGCAGTACATGTGTTACCACTGCAAGATAATATCAGGTATTATTCAGTAGGGCTGCACAATTAATCGTTAGAAAATCGCGATCTCAATTCATACTTATGTGCGATCTCATTTCCAAATGACAACGATTTTAAAAAAAAAGAAAAAAAGATGACGATTATACCGCATTGTGATCCGGGACATAATCTGCATGAAAACAAGCGCTCACTCTTCCTGCTCAACAAATGACAAGGGCGGAGCCGCAGGGTAAAACAACGGAGAGCACGTGAGAGATGACGCTGCTAAACGCCAAGAAAGTGACAGGAGAAAATCCGTCCCGGTCAACCACCCAAACATCAATAACGGGAACCTTATACAGCGCTTCCCCATATCCGTCGAACTCCCGCAGGCACAAAGAAATTACGGAGGCTATCACTTATCACCTGGCTAAAGATATGGCTCCCATCAACACTGTGCAAAACGAGGGATTTAGGAAAATGATCAACACCCTAGACAAACGCTACACAGTGCCGTCCCGCAACTATTTTTCAAATGTTGCACTACCTGCTCTATACACGCAGTGTCGAGCAACGGTGGAGACGGAATTACAAGCAGTACAACATTTTGCGGCAACGACAAAATGTGAGACATTTATTGTTTTTATGTTCATTTATTGTTTTTATGTTCAGTCTCAACTGTTACGAAGTTGATGTGCAGTTAATAAGTGCAATAAATATTTATACTGGAAAAGAAAATCGTGAGAGAATCGTGATCTCAATTCTAAGCAAAAAAATCGTGATTCTCATTTTTTGCAAAATCGTGCAGCCCTATTATTCAGGCATTTACAGCTACCATCTGAGCCTTTCAGTGACAAACACAGCACTTTTAGTCTGACATGGACAGTTGTCCAGTGGGATTACATTACAGTCGTTTCATAGTTATCCATCATAGCAGTCTCAGTCACTACCAATGCAAACTGTTTTGATCCAACCAGACTGGAACCCGTAGAGGAAACCTGGTTTATTCAATGTCGATAAGCCTGTAAGCTACCTGAATACTTTGGCTTAATAAAGCTGTCAGAAACAGAGCCTGAATGATGAAAACCTTTGCTGATAGCTTTCTGTACTTGAGCATTTTTATTATTCTGGCCAACAAGCACATTTTGCTAAAACACGACGATACTCCTTGCTGTTTGAAAGCTCTTCAAAATAAAGTCCTACACTCTGAAAAAACACATCCTCTGTTGAGCTCCGGTCTCTGGAATACACCCTACAAATCCAGTCTGCGTCATAGAAATGTCCCAAGTAACTGCAAAGTTTGCAGAAGGCAGTTGTGTAAGGGTCAAAGTCTTCTCCAAAGTTGCGTCATTTGTGATCTGTCACCTCAGTAGCCAGAGTAAGGAGCTTCATCTCACAGCCGTACTCAACCGTTCTTCAGAGAGCAGACACACTGGAGCTTGTTTTTTTTTCTTTTTCAAAATAACCTCAAATAATTAAGACCAGTTTGTCCATTAGGATTGGGTTTGTTTTCTTTTCATTTGACTGATCTGAGATTTAACATGACATTTTCTTTTCTCTGTTTTTGCTTAGTTAGTCTGCTTACAATTTCTGTTTGATATCTACACCAGTTTCCCCTCATTTCCTACTGGGAGGCATGCTGGTTCTTCTTTCAGTTCTTTGAAATTGCTATACTGACTATATAGCTGGTTATCTCGTGTGCGGTAGCTCGCTGACACATGCCATTATAACAAGTATAAGGCTAACAGTTTGTAATGCTGGAATTTTTCGTCATTTGAATGTTGATGCATGCCAGCCACAGCAAATAGCTTCCCGCCTGCAGTGCAGCTTCATTGTTGTATTTTCCCCTCTGGGAAGCAGCAGCCTGCGTCTCCTTAATCTGCATCAGCATCACTGGTAGTCTGGCACATAGCCTTGCATGTCACATGTCCCTGGATAGAGTCTATTGCCAGCATTTGTTTGAACACATACCAGTCGCTGGGAGTAAAGTTATTCATAAATATGCGTGGGAGTATCTGGATAACTATATTTCCTTTTCTTCTGTTATTCCACACAGTGGTGGTGGTTGTTTGAAGTGCAATGCAACTAATCAGTATTGTCATTCTTTATTATTCCACCATTTGTTTTCTAAATTAACATATTTTTCATTTCTGTAAATGGTCCGTTTGATCTGAAGGAAGATCAATAAAATTTAATGAACGTGAAGGTTTATGTAAATATAAAAAAATACCATTCAATTATTGTTGTTGACCTAAATGCATCAAAGCTTCAAGCACTGCCATGGTAATCAATGTCCAAATCAGTGCTTCAGTTTTGGGCTTTTTTAATACATGTACTTTACTAAAGAAATCAAAGAGACCACAAAATAACACACAAAAAAATCCTCGAACATGATTTATAATGCATCAGCATTATTAAGGTCACTTTATTGATCATGTTTGAAGCAAGCTGTGATGTCACCACAGCTCAGTCACCACGTATACAGCCGCTGAGGGTGTGCCATACTCACTGTAGTGTTCTTCTGAATGATGGGTGTCGCCATCTATACAGCATAAGTGCTGGTCTAGGAGTAGAAAATGTCAAAAAAGACAAGCAAAGAAAATCAGAGTTTGTTTTGTTTATTTTCCTTTAAAGTATTCTCAGGAAAGTCTGATCTTCCCTGGAAATCAGAGGTTCTGTGCTATCGCTGAGGTGGTGGTTAAAAACAACATGACCAGCTGGAGCAACAACAAAGCGTGGCACGCACCAGCGGATGTGGGGCCACCCTTTGTGGCGCTGTTTGCGGGGGCAACATCAGTGGGTAGTTTATTTCAGACAACATTTAATGATAGGCGAGACCACCACAGCTATCATCTGCCAACAAGTGACACTTGTCAAAATAACTGTCTGGATACAGTCTATAAAAGAAGCTACTTTTAACTGCTTGTTTATTCACAAAGGATCACCACAGCAGGCAACTCTGTATGTTTGATTTGGGAGATTTTTTTTTTTCTTTACGCTTGATGCCCTTCCTGGTCCAACTGGAATAATTTCCAGTTCTTACCTAAAACAAATTTACAGGTTACAAATCTACAGGAAGTTTGGCAAGTAACCACAACAGCTTTTGCTAATGCAAACTAGGACTGCAACTAACGATTATTTTGGTAGTCGACTAATGTGCCAATTTTTCTTTGATTAGTTGATTAGTCAACGATTGTTTCAATAACTTTTATCTCCACTTCCTGTGGGCAAACCTCCTGCTCCAATCTCCAGTACCTCACCTCCTCAAGTGTGCTCACCTGTGAATGTCACCCTGTTATCTCGTCCCACAGCAAATTAAAATAATGACTCACGAAACATTTGAATTTGAAAATTTGAAAATAATCAAATGTAATTGTAACATTTCTCAATAGGACATGGCTAATTCTAATTGTACTATGATTGCATTCTCTTTAATGACTAACGAGTACACAATAAAAATATAGTTCAGATTACAGGTTTTGCAGCATTACTGCTGTTTGCAAGCACTGCTTCCACTTTGGATGGTGATGTCCGTGTTGGTAGGGTTTCTTTGAATTTTCATGTTGGAAGTTTTTGGGGATTGTTCCAGTTGAATATTCTAACTTGCAATGCCATAGATCATAGGCTCGTTACATGATATGATGTTGCCCACACCTATGCTGATGTGTGGTGCACAACTTGTTTAATTACTGTGGTTGTGCCAAGTGGTGCCAGTTGATAGACTTTTTTTTTTTTAATGCCAAGATTATTATGTTTTTTCATTCTTGTGTCTATTTGTATTTGTCTATTCCTGTTGTACTTATTTTTTAACAATCACTTCTATTCCAATAGTTTTAGTAATCTGCCCGCAGGAATCTGCTAACGTTTATAAGCCCTTATATTGATACTATGATTAGTCTTCTTTATACTGAGGTGATGATTGTTATTCTCTTACTGATAATTAAAAAAACTGGCAAAAAACTAGCCAGAATTGAATAGGAAGAATCGATGGTGCTGAACAGGCTGATCACAATAGTTGAGGGCTGCACTGACCTGACGTGTAATTACGTTTCTCTATAGGAGCGCGTCAGGTTACGGCATAGGGTTCAGAGGGTTTTGTGGTTATGTCATAGGTCACAACGTAGGTTTCACGCTGTAGCAAAACTTGAGCATAGCACTCTTGCTAGCTGCTCCTGTTGTTGAACTGTAGAAGGAATACTTCTGCCTGTAAAGCAGTGCAGTGTTGCTGATTATCTAGTAAAACTTTTTGAGACAGGATCAGACCGATGCCAGATCAGCATGGCCAGTTTTGTCAAAATCATTGTTATGTTATGTTTTTGAGAAACTATGGGACTAAGAGTTCCTTTGTGAGCTGACAAAATACTCCCATTTCTTAAATAAGAAAAAAATTATAGCTCAGCTTCACAAAAATTTGAGTTTTTAAGAATGTATAGTTTGCACAGGGCAATAACACAATGGTAACATGCACTATACATTATCCATCTTAAATCAGATCATGACCCAAATCACTGTATGGGCTTGAGGCACCATTTACCGTGGCCCCTTGGAACCACCAGAAAAATGGCACATTTCTTTCAGCTAATCTCATTGTGTGTATAACAGCCTCATTTAGGAAGCCATCTGAGAGAAGATACAGTAATCTGCCTGTAATTTGATTTGCTGTGAAGGCGATTTAAGCTGTCATTGCTGTTGGCAGATTTGTCACACTAGAGAAAACACTGGTAGTAATATTTATCTTTGTGACATGCATTATCGGGCTTTTTTTCCTTTTACAAAACTGCAATTGATGTATAGTACAATGATTTGGTTTAGGCTGCTGTAATGATACCATTTTCTATTCATGCCAGCTGTACTTGTAAATGTTTGTCTATGAGGCCATCTGGTTGTTTTGAATATTTAATTGGAGCATTTGATTGATAGTTGGGTGCCACTGTAAGAACAGTTCTGGGCCCCTATAAGCTTTTGTGCTGCCTGTGTTGTAGGAATATGCATGGGATCGTATAGTTCGGGGGATTGCGAGTGTGATGTGCTCTGTGGGGGAGCACCACAAAATCCTTTCCACTTTGTCCATAACAAAAGGTGGGGGCAGACAAAAGAGAAAGCCAGAGGGAGAGGTGAAGTTTCTGCCTTTCTTAGAGCACATTTCCCAGTTTTAAGTCTTAAAGAAAAACTGGGTGGTTCATTTGTTACATTGTTACAGAAAAATAAAAAAACTGAACCAGAATATGATGGACTGACATGGTTAAAAAAAACTCCAATGATGTTGGGGCATATTTTGATATGGACAGTAGAAAAGCCAGTGCCAGTTCTAAAGGAATCACATTCCACGTGTTTTTAAGGCATCGTTGAAGATTTGTATTTGATAAGTTGCTGCTGTGTTATGTCTAGATTCTGCTTCAGGCCAATTCTTGAGATCTAAAGTGAAACTTGTGGCTGTTGAGCCAGTTTGACATGCAGGCTTGCTCAGACTTGTTATCCGTCCATTACTGTCTTAGAGAGCAAATAACAAGAAATCATAATGGTGTAAAAGCAAAGGTTGTTTAAACATATCTGTGACTTTGGGAACAAAACGGGAGTCTTCACAAGAGAAAGGCCATGCTTTTGTCTAGATTTTTTAAATCTGTAAAACATTTTTATGTTGATACAGTGATCCATACTGAGTCAACTTGATTTGGTCTTCATCTTTCCAGTTATTGACCCTTCATCTTAAAGCAGATATGCCACTTAAATTCATCTTCATCAGTTTTTATGCTATTAGCGGCAGGCTAGAGTGCTGCTTCCAAAACAAACAGAATTTTGGATGTTTTTTCAGAAATGTTTTCACAGATTTGTTCCTGCACTTTGTGTATCAGACAGATGAAGCAGCACATTTTGAAAAAAGGTGGGAAAGTGAAACAATAGACCAAAAAGGTTGTGCAATGGGAAAAATATTATAACAAATTAGATAATGATACGTTAGTCATAGTTTCTGTCAACAGCCCTTTTTTTCCCTAACTCAAACAAGAGGATAACTAAATAAAAACTAATGCACAAGGACAAAAAATATAATGTAATGTATCAAGACTTGTCAAGGCCAACATGTTCTGGAGAGATGAGATCCAAACAGAACTAATTAAGTGTTGTAGAAAGGCGGGACGAGTTTGGAATGGATCCAATCAGAAGTAACCTCCTTGCGCAGTAAGGTTAGATGTGGACATGTGATCCGCCCCCCCTCCCCAGCTAACACGGTGGGATGGGGGTGTTCAGCTAACGCCCACGCTTCCCGTTTCTCATGAAAATGTGACAAAATACCAATGAAAATAAGATTCCTAGTATTTAGCAAATCTGACTGGTAAAAATCTGACTTTTACTTCTTTACTTACTCTTGTGATTAAGAGTTGTGCAACAGTTTGATGTTGTGTTATATATGTATGTGTTGTGTTTTATGATTGAGAAGGAACCCAGAGCTTCCAGAGAAAAACCACAGAAGTGGGGAGTATATGCAAGCGCATCATCAATGTTCAACAGCCAGTATTGATAAGTTATAGAGGTGCATTAGTGCACATGGCATCCTATCTGTGGAGGCTTCATTATTGCTAAACAAAATCATGGACATCATAAAAGAGAGGCATGGTACTTTAAATGTGAGTTATGTTTTTGTTGGTAGAAAGTCAGTAAGTGCTTGGGGTTTTTTTTTTTTTGTATTGTTTTGTTTTTTATAATCTATTTTGGGTGAATATGTCTTGGTGACCAATGAAGTGCCCAGAGCTGGTTCGAGATATTTGCCAAACTGAGAGGCTTGCTTTTGAAGGACTCCGACGATATAGGTTTTCCGAGCAGCTTATTCTGCCAATTTTGTGGTTTCTTTTTCAGGAAAGGCCTTAGAAGATGATGTCATTCATTACAAAAACACAACTCCATAGCGGAGCAGGCTGAGTGCTGAACTGACCTGGACACAGCTCAGATCCATCACACATTAGAAACATTTAGAGCATCAAAGGGGAGGCCTAAACTGCAAATGGTGAAATCAAAATAAAAATCATTGTCCCCATAAAATCCACTTGGACCTTTTTTTTGGTCAGCTTGCTAGCAGTATAGAGTTTCTGCATTGAAACACCTGTGTAAGTATTCTGTTATACTAGTAGTTTAGTAGACAAATAAAAAAAAAAAAATGAATCTGGGGAATATCATTTTCTATCCCAGCATATTTGGTTTTCCAAAACAGTTTTCTAATCTAGTTTTTTTTTTTTTTTTTTTTGTTGCATTTTATAATAACCGACTTTAACTAATTGCCAGTCGTAGTGCTGCCGTGCCCACACAGCTCACATGCTGCTGTCACCAGCTGGTTATCTCGTCTGTGCTAAAACTTCTGTTAGCTAGACCTCCTTCTGCGGAGGATGTCTGGATTCTGAAAAGCAGCTGACTCATCCTCACGATTTCTAGTAATATATTTCATTATAATTGTCATATTTGCATTTGATTTCTTCTAACATTGTTGCTCTAGACACACAAATAGAATTTAACTGTACAGTAAAGTATAAATATAAATATTGATTGTTTCAGGTCTGATTCTTCTGGCTCAGCATTAGCTTTCCGTGAGTCCTGTTTATTTGTTCCGAGAAAGTCAGTGCACCATCCATTCATATAAATGGATCGATGTGATGGTTGACAAACAGGAGGTTTGAATTGCTGTGTTGCTGTGCTTGTAACACAGCAATTCACTATCCGAGAAGTGATTTTGTTGGTTCCAGTTTGATGAAACAAATTGGGCGTCTGATGTCTTTTGCTTGCTTTGTTGTTTATTGTTGCTGTCGACCTTTAGCTGGATTTTAAGTGGAAAGGCTCAAAGGGTTAACAGCAGTAACGCTGTAGGTCTCGGTGCAGTGTAGCTTTTGATTTTGTTGCTGATATAATCGCTGCCTTGCTGCTTGCACATTGCGATTGCGATCAGGCTGTGTTGGGCTCCTTTGGCGCTATTCCCAACAGTCGGCATGTTTTCAATCTTTTATTTACTCTGTGGTGCAGAGCTGCACTGAGCTACACACAAAGAGAAATGTGCAGTCGTTGTGTTAGGGCTCATTTATTCATAGAGAACAACAAACGGGCCGAGCAGGGGATTTGTGGTGCAGTTTCTTTGTCGGGTGTTTTGTTACTTAATGGGAGGTGACTGCTGAACAGTGTTTCTTTAGCTTCAAGGCCACTTAACCTTGGAGCCAAAGCTCAGAGCCACCAAAGCTACAGCCTAACCTCTTAGCACAGAAGAATAACTTCACCTGACTCAGCCGCTCACATATTAAGTGCTATAATCCTTAACTAGCTTCAGAACAAAGATACTAATTCAAATTGGAACATTAAAAGAGGATTTGATGTACTTATATAACCGTTAATTAGGCTTAAATTGTGATATGTTTAGGGTTATAATTTTTTTTTGCTTACAGAGATACTGAAGTTTATTCAGGCTTTTGAAAGGCTGCAATTTCCAAATTACAAGATTCACACTTTTAATGATAACTTGCACAGCTAATGTCTTAACAAGCTGGAGGAGAAAAAAAAGTTCACTTAAAGTTTAGTCAACCGGTCGTGTTCCTCGCAAATGTAGTCAACTGTAGCTAATTAACTGAAACCCTGCAAGCTTGCGAAAGTTTCTTTAGTCAGAAGTACCACTTTTGTTCCATTTTAATGACTGAAGAACACTTTGTGAAGTTGAGTGAAAGAACAGCAATTTGCACATAGTTATCAGATTTCAAGTGTCTTCAAACCGCGTCATGTGGTCTGGAATACAAAGATAGCGTTGCGGTAGAGAACAACTGGAAATCCTCATATCTGAGACACTGAAAACTTTTGTGAATTTTTTTGGCTTCAGATACAGTATAAACAATGAATCCATTATGTTAATGTTACAGATCTGATAAACACACTATTAAAATATTTACAGCCCGTCCAGCCGTAGGTCACACACCAATGAAAAAGTTTACCCATGTGATTTAAGCCAACCAAAACCGAAAACGGGCAACAAGGCAAAAAACTAAACCGTAATCCAGCATTCGAACACACATTATCTTTTTTTTCTTTGACATTTGAATGACAAGTTAAAAGTAAAATCAGTGACTAAAGCTAGTGAGAGCAAAGTGTGATGGGAAAACAACCATCATCTGATTTCTTCATTAATGCCAACTCACTTTGGCTCTGCTGTTTACCATTGATCCCTAACAGAAGTATTGTTAGTATTATCAGAAAGTATATGCGATTATACAGTAACATTGTACACTGTAGATTCTATAAACAATTATCCATTTATAATGACATATTATAAAAAGCAGTACTTTTAGATATGTGTAGTTAAATAATTATAGAACAACTTATAATGATGTATAAATAAATATAACATCTTTTTATGAAGCTGAATCTGTGTATTAGATTGGCATATTTATTTATACCGTATAAATATATTATAGATTGCATAATCAAAAGAGTTATATAAAATGAGATGGATAGGGTTTGGAATTAATGGGCATTTGCTTCCTCTTACTCCTTTTGGAGAGGGTAGTGATTAGATTATGTTTTTGTCAATATGATGGCTTTATGTTTTTTTGTGTGTTATCACATATTATTTATGTGTGAATTGAAGATTTGACTGATTGAAAATGTAGTTTTTCACAAGTAATTTTATCTCCACCAAGTGCTGACTTTAATTTTATTGGTAGATTGATTAAACCCTTAACAGTTGTATCCAAATCCTTTCAGCATTAACGGTATCATAAGGGATGAATGCACTCTTCAGCTATTCTGTTACAAATACCAATGTGACCCTTCACTTACGGGCACTTGAAACTATGTTGTAACATTTTACAAATGCCAGGATATGAGTCACTGAAACTGGAGCAATCTTGGAGTTGAGCATCCATCTGCTGTGTGGTGGCAGCTTGTTTCACTCTGCTGCCACGCGCATGTGCGCGCGCACATGCACTCGGCCTGCATACACACAAGTACTGACATAGAGGTCAAAGGTGAGAAAAATGAGTAAACAGAGCAGGCACTGTAGAGGATGCTGTCAACCCTTGACAACACACACGAGCTCTCACACTCAGAAACCAAATACATTTCTTTGCGATCACACACTCTCCTAATTTGAGCCCAGATCATACGCTTTGCAGACTAGACTGCTAAACTGCCATGTACATGCTTTTATATATCTTTATCCCAGCATGCACTTCATGCACAATGCAAGCATCCAGTTTACTGCTCCAGGGCAGGTGTGGTTGGTATGCTTGCACTGAGTACAGTCATTGAAAAGTTCCTTTTTGGGGCTTATTGGGAACTTATTCTGAAGATATGAGCCAAAATATTACTTTTTTCAAATATCCCATAATGTGACTGTATAAACAGATACAGGTCCTCACAATGTGAGTAATCCCTGGACCACACACACACACACATACACACTACTAACTCACTGAGTCATGTGTGTCAGTAAGCCTGGGAGGGAAGAACACCAGCTCTGAATGCCAAAGGGCTTTTTCTCCCTTTCAGATCTGTGTCAGTGTAGTGTGAACACAGGGGAGAGTTGCCCGTAGGCTGGAATCGTTTCTTGCTGTGCAGCCTTGAAAGGTTTTGTCGGGACTTGTAAAGTCACGTGAGGTCACTTGTTGTTTTCTGTATGCTAGAGTCAGGCTGAAACCCTCCAAAATGCTTTAGGCTAATGATGAACAATATAGTAGTTTCTGTTCATTTGTGTCATTCACGTTCAGCCCTTATGACAAAGCTTATTATCAAGTCAACGTTTATGGTGTTTAGCATAAATTTCTTTTATCCAGTGAGACATGATGGTGGCTCATGTCCCAGATATTTTTCACAGATTTGTACTTTGTTTTTGTTTTTTTTTTAATTTGCCTTATTTGGAAACATTTTTTTGGAAATTATATCATTTGCATTTCATATTTTACAGTTAAACAGCATTGCATTTACACTACAATGGTGACAAAAGCATCTTTAACCCAAAGCATCTTTCTTGGGCTACTGGCTCCATAATCCTGGTATTTGATCGTCAAATCTTCCTCTTCCTCGCAGGCTTGACGATGGGTTGTGTCAGGAGTAAAGAGGACAAGGGCCCGGCTCTGAAGTACCGACCAGACAACTCAAATGCCACTCCCGCCAGCTCGCTCCTGGGCCACTATGGCCCCGAACCTACAATACTGGGTCATTCACCTGCTATGAATGCTCACAACAACAGCTACAACAGTCATGCTGCTGGCCTCACACCCTTTGGCGGGACGTCTTCAGTAATGACGCCCTTTGGCGGTGCCTCCACCTCCTTTACTTCAGTGGCTGTGAACAGTCCCTTTCCCAGTGTCATCTCAGGTCAGTTTGTGATGAATCAACATATTCTGTATTCATAGATTTATGTATTAGAGAAGCTATAAATGAATTACTTGAACAGCTTTCCTTTCTATTGTGTGATGCACAAACTGTTGTAGAACTTTAGAATAAACTCACTTGATCATTTGTTATGCAGAGGACGTTATAAGCAGCAGATGTTATGCAAATGAGACATTTGAAACGAGTCAGCCAAAACATCATTGCTGAACAGAAACCCAAAATAGGTCTGTATTATGGGAAGCAATGCAGTGGCATGGCCTCTCCTGAGCCAAGAAAAACAATAACATGGACTGGATTGAGTGGCTTTAGTAAATGCAAATTGCATATTGAAAGTTTTTATTTCCTACACTAGTTAGACTTAGAATGACTTTAGAATTAAGGGTGTGTCAGTCATAGAATGACTCTGCGTGGATTTATGTTTAAATTATGCAGGAAATGTATGCAACAAAACATAATGTTGCCTCCTAAAGCACGCACACATCCCTCATTCCCTTCATGGCTCTTTCAGGAAGGATGCCGTGGCCTGAGGGGCTCCTGTGGATCTAATACAGCCCTTTTAATTTTCTCCCCAAGATAAACATATCGGAGTCCCGTTGTCTCTCTGCACTCCATCACCTGTCAGTTCTTTTTATTGTGAATAAAAAATTAAATGACCTCCGTTTGATTTGAGGTGATGCCACTCAGTTTGAGAACGCTAGAAGGAATATTCTGCTCCCCTGATGAATTCTTAAAAATAAATCAGAGCTGAGAGAGCCAGGTGTATATGCAGACCAGCCTCTGGTGGTATAGCAAGGAAAATAAATAACAATATTTCGCTGTATTCTGCCATATTTCAATCTTAATCTTAATCTATCTCAATCTTTGTATTAATCTGTAATTTAAGGCTGTAACAAAGAGCGATCAAAATGAGTGTGTGGAATCAGGCATTTCAATTTCTCTCACTTTCAGGTGGCGTAACATTTTTTGTAGCGTTGTACGACTATGAAGCGAGGACGGCAGATGATCTGTCTTTCAAAAAAGGGGATCGCTTTCAGATTATCAACAACACGTGAGTATATTTGATTTTTACACTGACAAACTGCTAGGCGGATTTGTGTGTGTGTGTGTGTGTGTGTGTGTGTGTGTGTGTGTGTGTGTGTGTGTGTGTGTGTGTGTGTGTGTGTGTGTGTGTGTGTGTGTGTGTGTGTGTGTGTGTGTGTGTGTGTGTGTGTGTGTGTGTGTGTGTTTAATCCTTCAGTGTATTCAGGTCTGATATTAAGGCTGAGATCTGTCTGGGTTAATGGGTTCCTTTAATGGGCCATCTGTTTAGTGTCCATTGCTTTTCTCTTGCCAAAGAAAAACATGCAGTTAAATTTATGACATTATACCAAAAAAGGATGCTTATTATGGGCGCTTTGATGATAACTGAAGGTCAAGCTCATTAACAAACCAGTTAGCTTTGTAAACCAATGCTCGTTTACTTCTTTTAATGTTATTTTGTGGATTACTCAAGTCTTGAATTCGATAATTCAATATTAGTCCTGTTAGTTCTCATAGTGCTGTGTAAGGATATCATGATTTAGAAGGAGAAATATGTCACTCGCTACCTGCCGCTCAGGTGTGAAAATAGGCGGCGTGCCAAGTGCTCTGCTCTTCTTGTTTGTCACGTTCCACGTCCCATCCTACCACTGTGTGTGTTCACATTGCTTTTGCGGTGATGAAAATGCCATCTGCTTCTAGAGAAGAGGTGGGACGAGTACAGATTGGCTAAAGGTTTTCAGACAGTTTCTCTCTTCCTTCACTTTTAATTTAAGCTCCACATCTGCTGTTAAACACACTAGTAATTGTGGCTACTCGCTTATTTTAGCCTTCTAGAAAATTTTAATTCTTCTCCAATCAGTTTTAGTGTTTCTTTGTTTTTTTTAAATAATGAAAACAGCATATATAACATTATATAATGTTATTGAGGCGTAATTTAACTTACAAATTACTTTCCCATTTTCTGCCAGTGACTTCCCTCAAAAACTAGTTCAGCCAGGACCACTTTCGTTAGGACTCCGGTCGCTAAGGAAACTTGTGGTGATTTCAAAAAGAACAATGCAAACTGGAAAAGATGAACTCTCACCATCAAAGTAAAAGCTGTGCCTTCCCTCTGCAACCGAAACATTTCAAATGCAGGAAACTTTGAAGTCAAACGGCCTCTGTTCCTGCTTTATGCCACACGTTTCAGTTTCACTATCACTTGCCGAGTAGTTTGAGTGTTTGCAGACAAGTCGCCGTCTTCCATGAAAACTACTAGCGACCAAAGCAATTGCAAGAAAGTTTTTGGTGCAGCACCACATTATCTGTTTGCGAACATTTTCACACTAGCAGCCGCCACCAACCGGTCAGGAATACATTTGCAGCTTATGGTTAGCAGTTGGTCGCCAACCAATCTGGTCTGTGTAACTGTGGCTTTAATTAAGCAATGCATGCAAAGGAGGAGCTGGGTTAAGGGTGGGTTCCAAATGGGTTTGCATCAACAGCAGTAACTGTAGGCGATCTTGAGTTATAATAGTGCTTCCTGCTGAGGTTAGCTGTTATCAGCTGATCGCAAGCTGAGCTTGACTTCCTGTTTTGACTAAATGTTTAATTTGTGGTCCTTGTGTCACATCACAAGTCTTTGTCAGTTGTTTGCAATTAAAATAAAGAAACTCAAACCCTTCAAATTTATTTTAAACATGTTTTTATCATCTGTACAAGTGATATATATTTTGTTTTTTTACAAAAAAGCTAATATCAGTCATTGTATATTAAATAATTTTGTATTCCTGATCTGTTCATGTAATACTATATATAATATATCAGTTGTTTAGTTTCAGTTGATTTAAAAAAACCAACAACATTCAGTATCTGAACTCCACCCACATTGTGATGACTCAGACTGCTGACGTCTTTGGATGATGTATAATCCTAACCCTCTTTTTTCACCCTTTGTATACTTTCATACCAGCTCCCTTTCTTTTGGAATTGGATAGTGTTTTTTTAAGTCATACTTTTGTGTTTGTATTATGTGGTTCTGATTTCTAATTTACTTCTCTCTTCAGGGAAGGCGACTGGTGGGAGGCCCGCTCCATCAACACTGGGCAGAAAGGTTATATCCCCAGTAACTACGTGGCTCCAGCAGACTCCATACAGGCTGAAGAGTAAGAACTCACACAATCACCTTTCCAAACATAGTATCTTTGCCTCTCTCCGTCATCCAACAACTTTTATTTCCACGTCTATCTTTTTTTTTTTTCTTCTTGTTATTTTCTTGTTATTTTCCTGTTCCTCACCCAACTCGGTTTTCCTCTGATTAAGACAAAATGCTGCTGCTGGGTGGACACACAATGTGACAAACCCATCATGTACACATGGCAGAGAGTCTAAACAATGAAGCCATGTATTGTCACAGGAGCCGATGGCGTTCTCTTTTCTGTTCTTCTTGTGTGACAGAAACATTGTGCTGCTTTTACACAGTTGTGGCCTAGTTTCTCTTTTAGCTGTTGGCCATTTTCACATTTTCACTTATGTTTGAGGTTTAAACTGCTCATTTAAATAAATAAAAAAAACTGGGTAAACCTGCCCAACTTTGCCTTTAGCATGAAAAATAACTTACTGTGACTGAGTGTGCGGGATTTTAGTATATGAAGCAAAAAAATTCAACTAATTTCTGTGATTGAACTTCCCAAAGTAAGCCTTACAAATAAGAAAATTTAGATTTTTTTTTATCATTTACATCTGGGAGACAAGTGGAAAATGGAAAATATACCATGGAGTGGATGTTCCAGCAAATTCATCCCAGGGTCAGACCATGTGATGTTCAGAGAAATTGCAAACAAAGCCCAGGCACTGTATACACAGACAGAACAAGTATGGCTTGTTTAGAAGGGTTGCCAGGTGAAGAAAAAAATGGCGGCACTGTTTAGATTTGCAAAGTTGCATCTGAACAAACCACATGACTTCTGTACCAATGTTCTTTAGATCGGTGAGCTAAAGTAGAGATGTTTGGCTAAAGCGTCACGTTTGGTGAAAACCAAACACACCATATCAGAACAAACACACATCATACCAGCTGCAAGCACGGTGGTGGAGGGGTGATGATTTCAGCTTTTTTTGCAATCACAGGACCTGAAGGGTTTTATTATAACACAAGATTAACCACACTGTGCATGTCCTCTGACTGGAGCCTTTTGTTTTGCCGAGCCAGCTAATTCAAAAAAAGCTTCGCTTACTTGAACCTCCTCTGTAGTAGACCCCTCAGTTCATCTTTCGGTCACCAAGTCGACCAACTGAATCTCTGAAAAAGAAAAGAATCAGGTTTGTAATGGCCCAGTCAAAGTCCAGACTTCAAGCTGATTGAGATGCAAACCTGAAGGAACGCTGTAAAGAAGAGTGGGGCAAAATTCCTCCACGATGATGTGAGAGGCTGAGAAAGTCGTACAGAAAACAAGTCCTTCGAGTTATTGCTGCTAAGGGTCGTTGTGCCTTTTGACCTATTAAAGTATAGTATATGTTTTTAAAAGGTTTCCAAAATCTTGTGATAACTTTATTTTCGCATGACTATAATTGAAACATGCAAAACGCTTGCTGAAGCAAAGTTTTAAACAGGTGATTATTATTTTACCTTAAATTATATTTTATATTTTTTCCCCCTGTCTTATTTTCAATGCAATAATATTAGCTCCACATATAAATTCCTGTCAACTGGTTGATGTCAAATATATTTAATTTCCGAGAGATTTAACTTCCCGCTGTCACATCACTAAAAAACATATCCCTACTATATGAAGGAGAAAATCTAAATTGTGTGCAGTGTATCACAGTGGGCCCTCCTCCTGTGACTGACTGTTTGACTTCATTTCTTTTGGCAGATGGTACTTTGGTAAAATGGGCCGCAAAGATGCAGAACGCCATTTATTGGTTCCAGGAAACCAGCGGGGAACTTTCTTGGTACGAGAGAGTGAGACGACTAAAGGTAGGATGATTTATAACAGACATAAAGATGGGCGTAGCCATAGAGACGTCACCTCTTCCCTTTAAACTTGGACTTTAAATCATCATGACGATTCTCTTCTTTTGGAGCAATAAATGACTCTATTTGGACACGAGCGAAGTGTTAGCTTGCCACCTCACATTTGCTGACAACTTATTTAGAAAGATGTTTCTATAGAGTGCTGGGGGCATCACAGGAGCACAGATACCTGCTGATTGATGCTAAGTAACATACAAATAAAATTTGTGATAATAACAACAACAATAATAATAATAATACATTTTATTTATAGGCGCCTTTCAGACCCTCAAGGTCACCTTACGATAACACGTGAACAATAGCATAATGGAGCACAGACATCTTGGCCAGCCAAAAGGCACCAAAAACAAAGTTTAAAGGTCTCATGTTTAAAGACTGGAATGAGTGTAGCATTTTTAAATACTGGATGATATTGAGATCCGGTGCCTGAAGTTCTCATTAGGTGAATTGAAATTTTTGGCACTTTTCTAACTGGACACACTAGCAGCGTAGCTATACGAGTGGCTGTAATGCTTTGTCACTTGACCCACCATTATCACTTTACTGTGTAGTTCACTGTAAAATAGAACCATAGATATATCTGTCTGTCTTTGTTGACCTCCCGACTTTCTCTTTAGTGCCATCATGAGATTTGTGGGCTCATCTGAGAATGTGGCTTAAAACTTTATTTCTTATCAGTTTAGTTATTTTAGAGTGTTTATTTTCCTGAGCAACACATCTAAGTTCATTTCTGTGGATTTTTAAGGTGCGTACTCTCTGTCCATCCGTGACTGGGACGATGTAAAAGGAGACAACGTCAAACACTACAAGATCCGCAAGCTGGACAACGGTGGCTATTACATCACGACACGAGCCCAGTTTGAGTCATTACAGAAGCTGGTGAAACACTACACAGGTATGCAGCCCATCTTCTGCACACTGGGCGTCTTATTTACATGTGGAACGCATTTAAACAAATTGTTGTTTATAACTGGACAGATCTTCTGGCTGGGATGAGTAATTTTTTTTTGTTCTTTCCTTCTTTCAGATGCATGTTTTATGAAGCCTAGTGGTGTAATTTGGACAGATGTGATGTAAAAGTCACTGAAACCATAGAGACTTATTCTTTTGAAGGGTTTTAGCATTGCAAGTAGTCCCCTGCCTCCTACTCTGGCTCCATACAGTGTGTAGACCAGCAGATTCAGTGCTCACAGTGGGAAATGTATTATTCAACTGCAGATCTATGTGTTGAATATGTATGCGTGTTACAGAGGCTTTTTTGCTATGGTGATTCTGAACCAGTCGCAAGCAGCGCTTTCACCGACACGGTCACAGCTCAGTAACTCAGTAACGAGGTTCTAAAAAAAAAAAGTTTAACCCACTGGGACTTAAGCCAGAGGAGGCCATGAATACAAAAAATGTTTCACTTATAAAAAAACTGTCTCAAGTAGCTGAAATCGGCACAGTATTGATAAACAGTCATTCTAAAGGTCTCCTGTGGTATCTTAAAAGAAAGCGACTGCAGCGCATGATGTGTAAACACATTGAGTACAAACTGTTTTTGAGAACTGCTCAAATCCTGTTAAACTTGTAAGAAAATCTATTTTAAAAAGAGTGTTTGTTATAAGATACTGCATTTCTGGTTGTGTTTACCGCATTTTTCCACATAACTGATAGAAATCACTCGCTGCTGTGTGTGTGGGTTTTTTTGTTTTGTGTTTTTTTTTTTTTAAAGAACTGTTACGGCTCAAAGCTCTGCAGCAGTGTAGACTTTGATCTGCAGACAGAAAGTCAGGAACAAGTGAGAAAATCTTCACTGGATCTTAACTGCTCAGTGTTTGAATACAGGCTGGATTTCCACTCATTCCTCTGTTTTCCCCTATTTTGTGTGCAGAATTCCAGCAGGACATAATGTAGCGAGTGCTGCTGCTGCCAAACAAAAAACAAAAACCCAGAACCTTGATCTTCTTGCCTTTTAGTGAAGTTGAAATCAAAATAAAACACGGGATACTATTATGGTGAAAGTACCTGAAAATCTGATTATTTTTGGAGGGCATGTTGGAAATAAATAGTTATTCTGTGAGGTGTGGGGACGGGGAATCAAATCTGTTGTGATTTGATTGTAGTTTGCTACCTGCTGATGGCCAGGACTGCATGTGGATAAAGCACTCCAGATCAAAGCTCATTCACTCACTCATTCCCCTTCTTTTTTTTTATGTACTTCTTCCTGTGTAGAACATGCGGATGGTCTGTGCTACAGGCTGACGACTGTGTGTCCCACAGTAAAGCCGCAAACTCAGGGACTAGCTAAGGACGCCTGGGAAATCCCACGAGAGTCACTCCGACTGGAGGTCAAACTGGGACAGGGCTGCTTTGGAGAAGTTTGGATGGGTAAGAGACCACTAGAGCTGTACTCCAGCACACAGTATGAATGATATTATTTATTGAAATCAACCCCGCAGGCACAGAAACCAATGCTTCTATCTTTCATTGTGCTCACTCACACTAAAGAGTGACAAAGCAAAATTCATCTACATGCCCTCTGGACGTTATGTGACAATGATGGCAGTAGTTTTTGTTTCCTGCACAATTGGTTGGCAGCAAGGACGCTACTTTTATGTCTTTGTTAAATATGGAGCTGGGGATTGAAAACAGCAGAGACTTCATAATAAAGAGACATGTCACTGAAAGAATCGTGAATGGAAGCTGTTGGTAGGAGTATAAACCCTTATTATAATCCTTATTGATGCACAACTGCTTGAATAAGTGCCTGAAGGCATTTCAAGATGGCTGCTGGGTGGCAGTGCTTGCTTCTAGAAGGACTATAGTAAACAGTATACCGGAAGTAGTAGTATAGAAGCATCCCGACTGTGAGGGGGGATTCTTGCCAAGGAGGAGCAACTTTTTTTTGTTTGTTTGGGGTTTTTTTGTTTTGTTTTTGTGCATGTACAAATTGAATAAACAAGATGCTGTCTTGCATCTGTCTGGATCCATTTCTGCTCTAACAGAGCAAGATAACGTGAAAATATAAAACAGATGCTGCCCCCCCCCCCCCTTTTTGTCGATTCAAATTTACTCAGTTTATTCAAACCACACAGAGACAGAAAAAGAGGATGTTTCCCTGCAAAAGCACTCCCGACACATTAAATGCCTACATAAATGGGTTAGTAGCGGAATAGTTATTGCGTGAAATATGTCAGAAATACTGCCAGAAACAGGAACTTTACTCAGAGACATGTTTCCAAAGAATTTGCTGTTTCAGAACGCGGTGATGAAGCACAGCTGTAAACATGACCGCGATGAGCCGTGGTGTTTCGAAAACGTCTTAAAAATTTGATATGTTGTCTTTGTGTCCTTTTCAATTAAATATGGGGTTTGATTGATTTGTGGGTCATTGCATTCTGTTTTCTGCACTTTAATATTAATGAGATTATTAACAGGGTTGTAGATGGCGATGTTAAGGGATACATTGCGATAAACCAATGGCCTCCTTGCGTTTGAGCAGTACTTCCGATGTTAACAACTTGCAGACATAAATCCCCTCTGCAGCGCTGGTGTTTGACACAAACACTTATGAATTAGTGAAGAACAGGAACAACTTTGTGGACATAAACACACACAGTCATTAGGGCCTACAAACATGCCCACTGTGCATGATTTATATGCGCATGAATATGTAACTTATGTAAAGTTAATGTGAAAAACAAATGACAGTGGTTTATATTAGTGTTTTAAGTTGAGTGGCACTAATGTCAGGAGTGGGCTTGTCTTGCTGCCTCACCGGCACATGTATTGATGTCAGAGCTGATTACGGATTCCTGTAGGTTTTCATAGACACACACACACACACACACACACACACACACACACACACACACACACACACACACACACACACACACACACACACACACACACACACACACACAGGTCCAGTAATCACAGGTCACTTCCTACGCTTCTTTTCACTGGCCTGCTTGTGAGACAGGGGCCTCTGAGTGAACACGACTCTCTTCTTTCATCGCTGAGTCTTTAATTAAGCCTGCCCTGCAGCAAGCCTCGACCTGCAAGCCTCCACTGAGCAATCCCAGGAATCCCTCTCTGTCGCTCACTGCTTCGTGGTTTCGTGATGGTTTTCTGCTCAGCTGCAGTTCGTGCTGCTCGTGCGTTTTGTTTTTTTAGATGATTTTCTCTTTGCGCTCCCCACCTCACGTTATTACTTATAGATATTATCATTGTCCTACTTTGTCCTTCAGCTTGTGTGCATGCACGCAGAGTTTGTTCGCTATGATTCATTCATGAAGCTCAGCCCTCTGACGAAAGCAGTAGATCTCCTGCCTCGGCTCATTGTATGTAAGCAGGGCGTGAGTAAGTGGCTCTCAATCAGGAAGTGGCTGATTATTTCAGCTGCCATGTTCTCTCCATACATGGGAGCACTGCCAGAGGTCCAAGTGATTTTAGAATTGACTTTTTAATCACATAAAAAAGGGTTAAAAATGGACCTTTTAGTCTTTTAATGAATTGGAAGTGTCTTAAATTGTATTTCCTCTATTGTATTCCTCTATTGCAAAAAAGTCCCTTTTGCAAAGTAAATAAGTGATCATTCACCTTTTGTTTCATATATATTCAGGCACATGGAACGGTACGACTAAGGTGGCGATCAAGACCCTGAAGCCGGGCACCATGTCTCCAGAAGCTTTCCTGCAGGAAGCTCAGATCATGAAGAAACTGAGACATGACAAACTGGTACCTCTCTATGCTGTGGTGTCCGAGGAGCCCATATACATTGTTACCGAGTTTATGGGCAAAGGTAAGAACTGTTCAGTTTCCAAATCAGAAGTTATGACGATGTACACAAAGAATGTATATCTTAAATTTATTTGTATAGCCCAGTATAACATGGAGGTTCCAAAGAGATTCACAGGAACAAAAGCATATGAACCCATATGAAAACAGACATTTAAATAAACAAACAGTCCATCAGAAATAAACACAAACACACAAATCATGTTTGGTTTTAGAGCCAATAAATGAAGAAATTAAAATGTAGTTTTAAAGAGTTTGCAGTCATTCATGTGTTAAACACAGTGCTGAAAAGTTCATTAAATCATTGTCGCCTGGCTCTACAGATAGCTGTGTATCAACTGCATAACTACGCTAACAAATGTTTTGCTGTTTGGTGACGTTTCCAAGTAGCAGCATGTATAAGGAGAAAAATAACGGATCAAGACAACTGCCCTGTGGAACGCCATAGAAGTCATGAGTGGTTGATCTCCATAGATGATAATTTCTGTTAGTGATAACATAATATGATCTAAAACATTCATGCTATGACTGAAAAGCAGATTTTCAGCTTCATTTTTCATCTTTCTTTTCATTTTTTTTCATCCATAAACTGTTTAGGAACAACCAGCTAAAAATGCCCATACCGTTTGCAGTGATGTCTCTTTGGGGCTTGTAGTTAAAGTAACACTAACACTAGGAGAGTTCGCCTCACCTGGCCACGAAACTGCTCGTCAGTCAGTTGTCTGAAAATGGAGACTGTGTATTTAAAAAATGGCTATAATACCCAAACACTTCATGCATTCATTTTTGTAAAACCTCTGAATTAAAGCTGAAAAATCTTGCCTTCAAGCACAAATTGATTTGTTTGTTTGGTTTTAAATCCGCTGTGGGCGCATAGAGAGTCAGAGCTGCAAGAAAATGTATGTTTATGCAAAGCTTGTTTGAGTGCAGCTTTGAGATAAATACATTTTTTTCCACTCCAAGAGTGAGGCAGGAAGTCTGACATATCTTGTGTAAACCTTAGAAGTGAAAATATCGACAGACTTTTCAAAGAGTAAAAAAAAAAATAAAAATTGACGTCCTCTTGGAATAATAATTTGTGTCTGTCATTTTTTCCATTAGAGTGTTTCTATGAAAGATCTTCTGTTTATCTTTTAACCTCAGAAAAGTAAATGCAAATTATTTCAGAGCTTATATAATGTTATCCCTTGCCTCAGAGCTCTTTTTAGAGCTGTCACACCGATTATACTTAAGCCAAGCGATCAATAGTCAGCTAGTCCATAGCCACTCCTTTCACTCTGATTGATTGATTGATTTTTTTTTTTTTTTTTTTTTTTGAGCAGATGTTAAACAAGAGCAGCAAAAAGGTCAAATTTGAACTTACTAACTGGTACAGAACTGTGATTACCACAGCCAGATAGTTACATCAACATTTAATAAGTATTTCATTCTTAATCTGACCCCATTAAACACACACAAACCTTCCAGTCAACAGCTTGCTCACCCCTGCACCACTGGATCCACAGCAGTCCAGCAGCCTTTAAAAACACATCACAGTTCATTTGAAGGGTTGTATGCACTTTTTAACAGTCGCGGTGCCTCCAGGTTATTTCTGTTTCTGTTTATTTTTGTGTTGTCTTTATACACGTTGCAGACGGATGTATTCATTCTCTTGACAGTAGTCTTCTAAACTCTGGCAGGTAGTTTACTGGACTTTCTGAAGGAGGGAGATGGAAAGTATCTGAAGCTTCCCCAGCTGGTGGACATGGCTTCACAGGTAAGATGAAAACTCAGTGTTTAAATGCTAACACAGGTGCAGCAGCTCCCCGTGTCTCTTCCCTGCCCGGCTGCTCTTTTAACTCTGACTGAGGGGAAAGATTATCATACATCAGCAATGCAGCGGAGAAAGCTCCACGCGGGCTTCTTTCCAGCTGTGTGTGTAGGTGTGCATGAGTCAAATATTCACGCCCTGTGAATACGGGTTTCGGTTTGTTCTCCATCTGGCTGGCATAATTTATTTAATATCTACCCTTCCCTTCTCTGCCGCTTCCTGTGCAACAATGTGTGCCTCCTCTCCCCCTCCGACAGCTCATACCGCTGCGTGTGCCTCCCCTCGTTCTCCCCCACTTAACTGCCTGTAGCACTTAAACGCTGCTCACCAGAGGCCATTTAAGCTCGCTGGTTCAGTCACCTACTGTGATCTGCTCTTAATTTGCCTCTTCACGCTCACAGGCTCCCTCTCCACTCTGCGGAGTAGTAATTTTTCTTTTTTTGGGGGTTTTTTTTGGGGGGGAGAATTAAAACTGAAACAGGCTGAAACCCAGAGATGCCTCAGAGGGAGTTTACAACAAGTGTGAGAATGGTGTCAAATGGCTGTGTTTAGGATGTTTGTCCAGATGCTGTTGCTGTCATTGTCACAGGTGTAGAGTGCTTTGTTTGAGTTTTTCCTTCATGTAGTCTTCTTGACACCTAAATACAGCTGTGTTTATTTGATCTATAATTGAAAATAAAACTTCCTTTTTTCATGCTTGCACTTTTCCTTTCTGAAGCTGTTAGAATAACGTTATTACATCCTGTCCAATCCAACTTAATCCCAGATTGCAGATGGCATGGCCTTCATTGAGAGGATGAACTACATCCACAGGGACCTGAGAGCTGCCAACATTCTGGTCGCTGATAACCTGGTGTGTAAGATCGCTGACTTCGGCCTGGCTCGGCTCATCGAGGACAACGAGTACACCGCCAGACAAGGTGTGTGACAGGGAGCGGATGCAGTTGGACACATGTTTGTCTGCACGGACTATAAATAGAGAACATGTTTATACTGGGCCTCTCAGTGCTTGCTCTGATCTATTTAGTTATGACTGCTGCTTACACTTGGAGCTTAAAAAATTGAGTTTTTATAGGTTCTTACTTGTTTATCAGAGTTTCTTCTGGAATTGTGTTGGTGTTTAGATAGAAAGGAAACTGAAAATGTCACAGCAGATTTTGATATTAGCTATAAATAATAATGCTATTTGCAGGCCCGCTACATGAACCATGATTCTGTTCATTTAGGCTACACATGCACACATTATTTAAGCTGAAGGGTGGTTCAAAAAATCAGTTAACTTTTCTAATCAGTTGACCGATTTGGCATCCTGATGTGAGGATGTGCTGCTTTTTCACAGTTTCTAACATTTGAAAAGTTTAAACTATTGATCCACCAACTGAGGAAATATTCAGCAGTCTTATTGATGTTTTCTTTGCCCATGCTTGACTCGCCTCGCTCTTTCCTTTTCCTTTTTGCCAGGTGCTAAATTCCCCATCAAGTGGACGGCACCTGAAGCTGCCTTGTATGGACGCTTTACCATTAAATCAGACGTCTGGTCGTTCGGTATCCTGCTGACTGAACTTGTGACCAAGGGCAGAGTACCATATCCAGGTAAGGACAGCACACGCAGATACATGTAATGCACTTTTAATTTTGCTGTAGATGCTTTTGGCCCCTCCTCCTTTGTTCAGCTGAATGGAGTTCTCTTGATGGTTTGCCCCAGGAGACAGTTTTGCGTCACCATTATTTTCCAGCACGCTATTGTCATCCTCAGTCATCTGGGGCTTTTTCACCCTGTGAATTAGAATAGAAATCCATGCATGTGATCTGATATGAGTCACCTCAGGTGTTTAGTGACTTGTCAGTCACGGGCAAAGTACCCTTGCATGTATGATCCCCCTTCTTATCCCTTTCTCCCACCTCGTTTCTGCCCCCTGCTGTATGGGATCAGTACTACAGTGTGTGCCTTTAACTGTGTTAAACTGACACTGATTACAGAGCATGCCATATGGACGACTTAACCATGTCTTGTAGAGGTCCATCTGGCTCCTGTGGCCTTCTTGGTTTCAGTGCAAATCATTCCTCTAATTATTTCACCCCAGAGCTGCAGATTCAGGGGGTTGAACCCACTTATTTGCATTTTTTTAAACCATAATGTGTCTAACTCTACATGGTCTACAGGTCTGCTCTTCTTATTTGAATTCCATGCTAGACAGTGCAGATGTATTTGGATGCAGTTAGACCAAGTGTCTGGACTATGATGTGTCATTTCTTTTCCATTTTATCTTGAGTGTGTGTGTGTGTAGGTATCTACTGTTACTCGAATAGGCAGACATGATGTTAGAGCTGAGGTTTTAACATGCGAGATGTAAATCATGCTACCACCTCAGCAGCCGACATATTGCTGCCACCACATCCTGGTCTCAGCAGCTGCTCGGGGCTTTTCCTCTCCTCTCCGACTGTGAGATAATCTGATCCCCACTCTCCCACAGAGAGATGGAGGGGGGAGGATGCGGCTATGCTGTGACCATGCCGCTGACTCTGTGTCATAACCTCTTTTAGCTGCAGTTGAGCTCCCATGGAGCTGTTTCTGTGCTGTGTCACGGAGTTCATGATCACTGTCTTCCTGTCTTGGGAAGAAATCTGTGACACTGGGACCCGAAACTGGAGCAGTTCTGTTTGTTTTCTTGTTGTTCAGTTTTACGAGTAAACCAGTAAACTGGAGGAAGCTACGCAGACTTCTCTGTGAGAGCGCTGGAGCACCTGTATCGATCGGTTTATTTCTGCTAACAGTCTTATCTGCCTGTATGTGTTTTAAAATTGACTAAAAGTCTTAACAGGAAATAATGAGTGAACTTCCAACTGGGTCACTGAGGTTTTTTTTCCCCCCTTACCACAGTGGTCTGCGTGGGCATTTAATCCTGCTGTCAGCTGCACGATGGCAGCGCTTTCTACAGTCAGGCTGCACACTGAGCTATTTCCTAATCAAAAGTTGTACTAGTATTCTTGACCAGAAAACTTTGGAAGGCTCCTTCTGTTATATGGTTTTTCAAATAATCAATGCTCAGCCACGGAGAGGAGAAGTCAGATTGATGTGGAAGTCAAACTATATTAGTTGATTGTGTGTGTGCGTGCGTGTGTCCAGTCTTGGCTGGATATTTTCCAAAAGACAGGACTTTCAGATACTGTAGTATTTTTATTTATTTATTTATTTAGTAGCTAATAGCGCTCTTACTATTTAATGCCTGGCGATTCAACTAAAGAGATTGAGAAGATTAATTTATTTTCTGCCAGTCTGTTTGTAACAAAGTGCCTTAAACATACAATTTAAAAGCAACTGCAGTCAAATGTCATAAATGTTAAAGAGGTAAGTATTACTTCTCAGTTGCAGTGAATAGAATAGAAGAAAATAAACTGTAGAAAACTAAACAGAAGAAAGAAGAAGAAAAATAACAATTTTAACATAAACCAGTGACACACTCCGGGGCCTGATCAACCCTGGCAGGGCCTCCTTGGATGAGGGTGTCTAGTGATAATGGCCGAAACACCCGATGAATCCAAAGTCCACTACTGACAATGTGTCCCAAATTTTAATATGATAAAATCTCTAAACCCTAAACCTAACCAAGGAAAAAAATGGCAGATTAGCTTGGGTACAAGACCAAAAGTTGAGACACACAACGATGTGTGCCGCTGGTAAAGTTTCTGGGCTGCCTTTCCCAATAACAGCCATCCCTCAAGATTTTCTCCATTTAAAGCAATGCAATGTCAGGGATTGTAACATCTAGTCCTTTTACTGAATCTGAATCTGTTTTGGGCGATTCAACTAAAGAGATTGAGAAGATTAATTTATTTTCTGCCAGTCTGTTTGTAACAAAGCGCCTTAAAATACAATTTAAATGTAACTGCAATCAATTGTCCAGTATGTGTAGCCTCAACTTGGGTTCATCCCTTGAGCTCGGTGCCTTTTTGTGCTTGAATGCTTCATAGGCCAAAATAAATGAATACATCCTTACAAGGACTGGAGTGAAAATTAGTGAAAAAGCCACCAATGTCCAAAGAAAAACTTTGAGAGCTCTTCAGAAATTCTGGAGATCTATTACTCATGACCATAATAAAATAAAATAAATTATATAAAAAACCTCTGGAGTTATATTAAACCACCAATTTATGAAATTTTATTCCCATCCATCAGAGTGCACAGCTTCACTCGGCACATAGGTTAGATGGTGCGATAATCTCCCTTTTTGTCTGCCTGTAGTGTAAATTTCCACTACTACAATCCCATTGCCTTACTTAGATCGAATAAATAAATAGATGTATGAAGTACCTTTGTAATGCATGTTTGGATAACCTGACTATATAATGGTTGTCCATTTATATTGTATTTCTTGTCCTTTTTTTTCCCTTCAAGGCATGGTGAATCGAGAGGTACTCGAGCAGGTAGAGCGAGGTTACCGCATGCCCTGCCCACAGGGCTGCCCCGATTCACTGCACGAGATGATGAAGCAGTGCTGGAAGAAGGAGCCCGATGAAAGGCCGACCTTCGAGTACATCCAGTCCTTTTTAGAAGACTACTTCACAGCCACAGAGCCACAGTATCAGCCAGGGGACAACCTCTAGTCGGGAGGATCTGGGACAAACTCTGGCAAACCGGGGTACATCGGCAGAGATCAAAATCCAGGAAAACCAACACGTTTCTGCTGAAGCTACAGAAAATACTTTTTTTTTTTTTTACAAACTTTTCCAAACTGACATACCTGATGTAGAGGAAGTAGAGGTTTGTCCCTTGTGTACCTGGGGGGCCAAATATGCGGGGAAATGTCCAAGCGTGCAGATCGGCGCTGGCGGGTTGAGCTCTGAGAACTCTGCATATCACAATAATCCATATAGGCTGGCCACAACACTGTGATCCAAATTTTCAAATGAATGGTTACTCGCGGATGCATTTTTTTAATGAACTTTTTTTAATGAGAAGTTCCCCTACCCTTCCTCCAATCCACCACCTTTTTTTAAATTAAATTTAACAACAAAAAGTCTTTGATATTCGAGTGAGAGCTTTTATATGTATATGAGTTTGGTATGAATATGTAGGTTGATAAGAACAGACTGCTGATAAATCAAAGAAAAAACAAACGGCATGGATTTGAGTCGATTTGTGGCGACTCAGTGGGCACAAAAGGGGCCAAGGATTCGGGTATTTCCTTTAATTTGTCAGCCATATGTATGTAGTAGGTGCCCAATTACTGTGTGAGATGTTACGTATGTGCTCTGACTGTAAAGTTTTGGAGCATTATGAGGTGGAATAAATGGAGGAAGAAAAACGGTGGTATCGCGCGGATGCAAGAATGTACTAAGAGATGAGCGCAGATGTACATACAGTATGTATAAAAAGTGTATTTGAGCAGGTGTGATGAGGTGGAAGAAGCAGGAATAACAAGTGTTTTATATGATTCTTTTTTTTTTAACGGGGTTGCTTGAATCTCAAATGAAATTTCCTTTTTTTTTTGTCATTTAATCTGGGACTTGAAATCATAAAGAGGTATTTTGCTAATTTACAAGTGCAAACAGTTTTTCCTGATTAACATTTTGTATAAGAAAACAAAAGATTAGACATTTCAGCTGTGAAATTTAATTAAGATTGTCTTCATCTTTCTATAAGATTTGCTTCTTGTCTTTCTTTCCCTGTTGCACAGCTCTGATTGCTACAGAAGATTCTTGTAGATTTCTCTTCATTATTGCACACATCTACACAGTCGAATTTTGCAGCGCCGTGACTGTCGGTGCAGGAGTCGCCATACGTGGGACTGTGTGCGGATCGACACTGTCCTCATTTCAGATTTTGCAAGAGGGAAAAGCTTTATCCAAAGCTACAACCTCAATCAAGTATTCTCATAGGTTTGAAATGCAACTATGCAAAGCCGTGTGGTGATGTTTAATGAAGCATCTCCAGTGGTATTTGCATGTGAGCAGCTCCCCTCCCCTATGATTTTCGTAGTTCAGTTCCCGGCGGTACAGATGATATATCACTTCGTGTGCGAGTTAACTAGAACCAGACAGACAAAACAAACACCTTGCACACGCTGTGTTCCAGACAGGGCTTTAGTGCTTTTACAGATCAAAATCTAATAATAAATTCTTAGAAATGCTTCCATTCTCTGTCCAGTTGTGTGTGATGGGGAAATTTGGGAGTATGAAAGCTACAAAGATGTGAACTTTTTGTTGTTGTTGTTGTAATTCTTTCTGTTCATCACTCAAAGAACATATGTGATTGTTCTTAAACATAAAAACATGGGGACTTGAACTTGTAGGGACATGAATAATGAAATTAATGAGAAAGGTTACTAATAATGATTTTTGTACAGGAAAAAAATAAAAGGTTTACTCAAAGGTTACTTTTACTACTTGTGTTCTTGACGAGTTGCAGTGATCCTCTTGAAGAGTCGGACCCAAGACGTCCAGGTGTTTTCTTGAACATGCCCATTTTTAAAAATTCATTTAAATTTATGCTTCTTTTTACTTCACTGAATACCGATGATTACTGACTTTGATTTGACATTTGTAGATTTCAACAAGATGATGGCTACAATACAAACATGCTCGAGTTGTATTCGCTGTTGCACACTGCAGTATTACTCATCTTCGAACCTGTAAAGAAGGAGAGAAAGCAATACCTAAATGATTTCCACCGTCCTAGTAAAACTGATGAATATTGCATCAGTATTTCAGAAAGATTCAGCCTTGCTATCTAATGACATTTCTGCCTTTTCATTTTTTTAAAAAATGATACTGACAAAAGCGTGGCTCAAAGGGTTCAGTCATTCTGGCTCTCACCTGACCATCTCCTTGTACTTCTCCAGAGCCTCCCGAGCCACATACTGAATGAAGGCTGGGTCCTGCAGCTCCAGCTCACTGGGAACGGTGAGGGTAAGCGGAGGAGAGCTTAGGATGTTTACCTCCACCTTGGTCTCACGAACAGCCTCATTCTGTTCACCTTGGCTCTCTGGTGCCACCTGGAGAGTGGAAGAAGGCATTTTACATCAAGCACTCCTGTGCAGTGGCATATACAATAAATATTCCAATTTTACGATTAGATTTAAAGTGTTCCTAAAGCTTAAAGTTCGGGCTGGATCAGATGACTGAACCATTCCTGTGTTACACTGCTATAGGTGAGTGCTGCTGGGGAGGGGCTTCCTATGATGCACCAAGCATTGCTTCTTCACTCATCTCTTTTCACTCTGTGCGTTTATTCTCCACTGCTGTGTTTAATCATTAGCAATTAAACTCTGGCTCTCTTCTATATTTTATCTTTTGTCCTATATTCCTCCCCTCACCCAACCAGACATAGCAGATGACCGCTCCTCCCTGAGTCTGGTTGTGCCAAAGGTTTCTTCCTGTTGAAAGGGAGTTTTTCCTTCCCATTGTGACCAAGTATTTGCTCATAGCAGGTTGTGTGATTGTTGGGGGTACTATTTTACTATTGCGATTTAAATTCTGTTTATTGAAGATTTAAGAGTTCCATGACAAAAGCTCTGTGGATATACCTCCATTTAAATGTATCTTTAAGAAAACGTATATATCTGCTGTTTTTATTTCATATTTCATCATAGCTTTACCACCTCTTCCACCGTCCCTCCTCACCTTGGTGATGCGGAAGATATTTTGTGGAGCGCTGCTGTTGCTCACAGCCTGAGCCACCCAGCTGTATACAGCCGCCATGTTGCTGAGCCAACTGACTGTTTCATCAGTGTGGTGCTGGACAATAGACAAGATCTCATCATACTGCTCTTTGGAGATGTCCAGCAGCTGGGAAACTTCATCCAACTCCACGTGCAGTTCCCGAACACTGGGACACTCTGGAGCCAAGAAGAAGATGAGGTTTGAAGTTTTAAAATGTCAGCTCGAATAAACGTCACAGTTGAGGCCGGTGGTTGCTCACCTGTGAGCAGAGCTCCCTGGCAGGCCTCACACTCGTTCTGTAGCTGCCAGCACTCTGATGTCTGTCTGCGGAGGGCTCTGCACAGCTTCCTGTTCTGCAGGAAGCGAGGAAGACTTTCCCTCTCTACAACAGAAACATATCTGATCATGTTTGGGGTTTTTTTTTAGTTTACTGACACTGTATGGAACACCTAAGAATAATAAAACGGAGTCTTTACACTTAACTTACAAATATGAAAATGCACTGAAATATGTTCAATTACGTTTAAAATTATTTCAACTCAGTAGTTCCAAACCATGTGACACTGGGACCAAGGAATCTGCATATTTTCATTTCAACCAATCCCGGCAGCACCTCTGTTATAAATTCACAGGTGGAACCAGAGAAATCTGCAGCTGTTAACCATTTTTTGTATATTTTAAACCAAACTGGCATATGTGTGGCAAACTGCTCAGCTTAATCATTACCTTTCTTCTTCTCCTCCTCCACTGTCTTGTGGATATCATCAAACACCTGGGTCACCACAGCTCCAAACTCATCCACCACACTTTTGCCAAAGTCAAAGAAGGATTCCAGTACTTCCTCTAGTCCCACACCCTGCAGGAAGCCCGAGTCCCGGGCAGGGTCGTAGGGATCAGAGGTGGTTTCTTCCATCAGGATATCGGTGTCGTTCAGGAAGGCTCTCTGAAGTGCTTTGTCAAGCCTGCTGCTCAGCTTAGAGACCAGCGTGACGCTACGGTTCACCAGCATTCCCACTTTACTGACCAGTCGGTTGAAGGAGTCTTCAGTCTGGATGATCTCTGTGTCTGTGGTGTTATCCTGGTTTACCAGAATGTCCCCTGCCTCCAAGTTGGGCTCACGGGGACCAAAGCGCCGGGAAACTCTTTTAAAAAAGTTTTCTACCTACAAAACAGAAGTGATGGAAATCGATGCATTTCACAGTTGCCCGCAGAATAGAATAGAACAACTGTAATTTTCAGGATTGGGAGTCACAGGATAATTCAAAAACATCCCGTTTTAGCTGAATTTAGCATCTGCTACTGAAACATCAGGATTTATTTTGAGGTATTGTTTTATTGTTAATATATAGAAAACCAAAATTGCTAAAATAAGAAATACATAATGAAAAGAATTAATTAATGATAATAAATTAATAAAATAATATTTCAGTTTTTGTCTCAGTATGTATCTATTTTTAAAAATGGATTTGCACTCAATTTTTATGACTCCCATCAAGCGACTTCAGGCAATGTGATTCACTGTATTGTTATGAAAATCCAACAATCAGGCAGTGGGAGAAGATTGCGCCAACTGTACAACTGTCATTTTTCAACTGAGAACATGTAACTGTATTTCTAGCAGCATTATTTGAAGGGCAGGGCATGAAAGTCTGCATACCTTAGTATGGAAAGAAACAAAGCCCCTGCGGCAGGTGGAGGTATAGAAGTTTTTACATGCATCCTCCAGACAGGGTCTGCAGTCCTCCCACTCAGACTGCAAGGAGTCTTTGCACTGCTCCTCTGCCTCTTTTAGCTTCTCAGTCACCTCCTTGGCTAGTTCTGCTGCCCCCTGGTGGTCAAAATAGGATTCTTTAACATATTATCATCATTGACTTGAATCTTTTATTTTCTTTTGCAGGAAAGTGAACGTCGATCCAACCTTCTTCTTTTCGCTGCTGTTTCTCAAAGACCTCATCAGGTGTTCATGCTTCCGCTCATTCCGCCACATCACCTCCTTCATCTGCTTCACCCCATACAAAGCTCTCCTCACCTCCTCATCCACAAGCTTCTCACCACCCAGTGACAACTCTGAGAAAACAAAAGGAATCTGAGTACATTTTAGTCTACACATAAACACACTGTTAAACCCTAAAAGTTTAATATTAAGAGCAAGAAACACACTTCCTTCAAAGTCAGTTACAAATATTTCTGAACAAAGGAATAATTAGATGAAACAAAACTACTTGGAAGAGTCTGTTCTGCTAACTCACGTTTTAAAGTGTCCTCTGAGATGCCTTCGCCTTGATCCGCAGGTACAGAATCGAGGAGACCCAGCGTCACCAATAAAAGTGTTAAACCCAGCAAGAAGTTCATTCTGGAGCTCTGTCACAGCGACTAATAAAGAGTCTGACAGGATATACCAAGTGTGGTTTAGGGGTTATGTATGAAACCGACTCACATTTAGACACTGAGATTTAAACACAAGTAGAGCCTATCTGTGCATAAACTTTAAGATTGTTATCAAAGAGATTGTTTTGCAAAGATGAGTAAGCAAATACTTTAGAAAATATTACATTTATGAATACTGAGTCCAATAACCTGCAAATATTCAGTTAATATAGGTAAATATAAGGCATGGATAGACTTTAGGTCCAAAGTTTGTGTTTCTAATTGATTTTATTTTTATTTTGTTTTGACTTTCAGTTGTTGTTGTTGTTTTTATACTTGACTCTGTCTTGTAGACATCCAAAGGCTCAATAAACATGCCAATGCGAGTTTTACTAAATTAACAAATATTAAAACGAAGGGTTTTTTCCCTCTAGATTTTTAATTTATTTTGTTTAGTTTTCCAGGTTCACAAAATTGCCTCAGTTTTTTATTAACTTTAATTTTAGATAACTTAAACATTTGACATCTAGTTCAGTTTTTGGTTTTGTTCTAGTTAACTGTAATAACATTGATGCCATGGCACTTCAAAGAGCTGCCAGTCTCTCCATAGATGAACTGAAGATGTCAAAGAAGCGCCCACTGTTTCTGTCGGTGTCTAGCTAAATGCAGTTATGCACTGCTTGAAATAATTAAGAATTTTTGTTCCTTATAAACACCTTTTTTCAAAATTCAGCATTTGATTAGTCAAATAAAATACACAAGTATTCAACAAGTATTTAACAATTCAACAAAGTCAGGAGAGTCCTTTGACTGAACATGAAGGTGATGTATCTAATTGCCTCTGCCGTTATGGTTTTGGTGGTATTTGCATGTCATTTTTTTTGTGAACATAACAGCTCGAAAGTTTTGAATGAACTGTGCTAAAACTTTGTAGGGGTGTAGAGTGAGGTCATGTTAACAATGCATGAACATTTTTCCTACATCCACCCAGGTCTTTAATTTCATGATTTGTTGGTTAAAAAAAAAAAAAAAATGGCAAAAAGCTTTTTAACTTCGAAAGAATGATCCGTCCAAGGGTGGTGTGTATTGCCAAGATAGGGAAAGCGCCATATAAAGATTTAAATTATCATGTCAAATCCGACCTCTGACCTCTCTTTTAAGGTCAGTAGATTAATCTGCTAATAATGCTGCACATAGTTACTTCAAATGTCAGTTTTGAGACTAACAAGAACTTTTTGAGTAGAGCTGGATATTATTTTTATGTACATTACAATTATAATACTTTAAATTGATTACAACTACTCATTTTTAAAACCTTTTAAACTTTATATTTATCCCTAAACATTTAAACATTTCATTGTTTTAAGAAACAATGAAATGAGTGCCACATGTGAACTATATGCACAAAAATAAAAAATACTCAAAATAACAATTATACTCAAAATTATGTCAAGTATATTAAGATAGTAAACACCTGCACGTTGCACTTGTCTTTACTGCACTACAAACTTCTTAAAAGAACAATGAAAACAACATGAATATGTAAAGAATACACTTCTTTTCCTTTAAATGTAACTACTCCCCAGAGAGTGAGCTCCCGCGGCTGAGGTTTGTGCTCTCTGGAGTTTTTCTTGCTTTCTTTCCTTTGCTTTCAAATCTAATAATTTGACTTATTTGTGCTTGCATACACAAATCCATCTTTATCCATTTTCAAGAAAACAACAAGGCAACAGGATTTAAGGGTGAGCATGAGCCTGATTTAACGTGGTCATGTGGAAGTCTGCCACTTGGTGGTGCTACACATCCACTAGGCGCTGAAAAATCCCACCTCTCTCATCCTTAGTTGTCAGATACCATATTTGTTTACGTTTCACCAATAGTTTCCTGCACAGAATAGTGATCACTATACTATACTGCATTTAAACCAATTTAACTTATATTGTTTAGAGTAATGGTGTAGCCTGTTATGACTCTATGAGGAGGCTTTGCCCTTTTTCTTTTGTATCTTTTTATTCATTTGGCTGACTGAGTTTAGTTTTTACTTTAAGCAGCACCAGTGTGAGGTCAGCAGCAGGCGGTGATCACCAAGCAAAAAGCACCGTAGGGTCAAATTCAGCTCAAAAATCTTGCAAGCTGTGTTTCTGACTGGGACATCTGCTGTGTCAGGAGGTCGAGCTCCATAAAATCAAAAGGATACACAAAAGAGGAAACTTTAAAAATACATTTTTTGAATTGTTTTGGGTTGGGTTGCCAGTTTGGTAACAGTTAAATCATCTCTCTGACTTTTCTAGAGCCTGTGTCCCAATTTGAAGCCTCATGAGTTACACAATTTGGCATTCAGCAGGGATTTACAGTAAACAGGGATGAACTTTTTAAGGATGTACTAAAAACAGCTTCTCTATTCTATTTTACTGTCTCCAGTTTTTATTAAAATATGTTTAAACTGATTCACCTATAACCCAATAACAGACTGCTGTCTTTTCCTTGGTGTATCTCACTTCTTGCCCTTTGGCAGCTGACATCCGGGATGAGTGGTTAAAAAACAGGTGGAAGAATGGTGTAATCTTTTTTAACATAATTTAATTATCTATGGTTATGACTTTAGGGATGTTAATTTTTAAATACAGCTGTTGAATATCTGAATTTTATTTATGGCAATAATGAAAGTATCTATCTATCTAGAACTGTTACTGCGCTATCACGGCTCATGGAAAATTTATGACTTCACTTTGAAAAGGTATAAATGATAAAAATTAGCTGAAGAAGTGTTGATTAACTAAAAGACAAACATAACAACAACAGAGCGATTACATGAGGCACAACTCACCAGCAGCAGACTGAAGGTGCTTCTCCGTCGACCGAAATAAACAAAGTGGTCGGTGTGGACAGAACTCGTCAGGATATCTTGACCTGACGAGATCTGTTCGTAATCTTTCCACTTCAGCTTTATCCTATTACTGTCTTTGCTTGAGGTTGATGCCTGTTAATCCGGCAGTCGTCACGCTGACTGAGTGGTTTGTTTTGGACAAGAGACTGCTTAGTCACATCAAACGTACTGTTTACAACCAGGAAAATTTATTTATTTCAAATGTTGTAATGGGGTATCGGCACATATCAGACAAGACTAACCATCAGAGGCCAGAAGTCTTGTACGTGCACATAAGAGGCTGAAATGTTTGAGGTTTACTCTCTGGCTGCCTTTTATATGAGGTGCAGAGAAGTCCCCTGAAGGGATTCAAGTTAAATAATCACAAAAGAGTCAAAATATGTCTCAGAATACCTATCAACTGCAAATTCTGATTACATCTGGCAGCAGCTGTACATCTGTGTAAAGGCTTTTGGAAATGTTTGCCGCACACACAAATATTAATGTTAAATTAACCATTAACCAGTCAACCAAGCAACCAAACACACATGGTTGTGTCAGTCCTGTTCACACACACACATATGAGTGATGTAAGCACAGTGAGCTGAGCTTTACATGTTATTCTTTCTGTTGTTAAGCTTGTTTTGTTTTTTTGGGACCTGAGCCAGATTGATCTCATAACCTATACTGGCACAAGTTAAAAAAAATACACACAAATCCTTACTTTGAAGTAATAGTACACTCTGTTATATATTATATGAAAAGAAGCCAATCCAGCCTATTTTTTAGTAAAGGGAAACATTCCTCTCAGCAGAAAGCTGTTTCCATTAAAAGTTTTCATTCTTGGTAAAATGTGAGGGACTCTCTCACTGCTGCCACCATCGCTCTCAAAAATGTGCCCTCTTTGCATGGTGTGACCCAGATAATAGAGTCCTTACAGATAATAATCAAAAACAGCCAATGCTTCAGCCTCACTGACACCTTCTGCACCTGGTTCCTGTAACACTGCAGGGAAAAACTGTTCTTCCCATGTCCTTCCATGGCTCAGCTCAACATAAAACAGTTGAATGTATAAAATGGCACTTGGTTGTGTAAGATTTCAAGCACACAATTACTCATCGAGAAATTCAGTTCAATTTTCAATTCAATTTTATTTATACAGCGCCAAATCACAACAACAGTTGCCTCAAGGCTCTTTATATTGTAAGGTAGATACTACAATAATACAAACCCAACAATCATATGACCCCCTATGAGCAAGCACTTTGGCAACAGTAGGAAGGAAAAACTCCCTTTTTAACAGGAAGAAACCTCCAGCAGAACCAGGCTCAGGGAGGGGCGGGGCCATCTGCTGCGACTGGTTGGGGTGAGGGAAGGAAGACAGGATAAAAGACATGCTGTGGAAGAGAGACAGAGATTAATAACAAGTATGATTCAGCAGAGAGGTCTATTAACACATAGTGAGTGAGAAAGGTGACTGGGAAGGAAATACTCAATGCATCATGGGAACTCCCCAGCAATCTACACCTATTGCAGCATAACTAAGGGAGGATTCAGGGTCACCTGGTCCAGCCCTAACTATATGCTTTAGCAAAAAGGAAAGTTTTAAGCCTAATCTTAAAAGTAGAGATCGTGTCTGTCTCCCGAATCCAAACTGGAAGCTGGTTCCACAGAAGAAGAGGGGCCTGAAAACTGAAGGCTCTGCCTCCCATTCTACTTTTAAATACTCTAGGAACAACAAGTAAGCCTGCAGTGTGAGAGCGAAGTGCTCTAATGGGTTGATATGGTACTACAAGGTCATTAAGATAAGATGGGGCCTGATTATTTAAGACCTTGTATGTGAGGAGCAGGATTTTGAATTCAATTCTGGATTTAACAGGAAGCCAATGAAGGGAAGCCAATATAGGAGAAATATGCTCTCTCTTTCTAGTCCCTGTCAGTACTCTTGCTGCAGCATTTTGGATCAGCTGAAGGCTTCTCTGGGAGTTTTTAGGACATCCTGATAATAAAGAATTACACAAATAGTGCTGGGTGTGTGTGTTATGTTTAATATTGTGGCACTGATCAAAGTCTGAAGTCCTGGGTTGAAGACATAAGCAGCTTTACAGAGAACTGAATTATAATGAATGAAACCGTTAAAAACTGGTCAAAACTGTGCCACTCCTGTCAGCTAAGAGCAGAAAACTGAGGCTACAATTCACACTAGGAACTCATTAGGATCCTTGCAAAACAGGTAAAGCCCATTGATAAATTCTCTTGATTACAGCCTGTTTACAAAGAGGAACAGTTATATTAGACATGAGAACAGATACAAACATTGGAAGTGACTTTTTGGCATGATACCTGCATTAGCACCGTGCACCTAATAAACTGTGTGTGACTGTATTTCTTCATTTGATAACCCCTTTATTCAATATTTGCATCTTTTTCCATTTTATTCAGCAGTTATTTATACAGACCAAAAGAGAATAAAAAGAAGCGCAGAGAGCTATTGTACTCAGATCCCAGTGCTCCTCATGCAATCTGGACGCGCTAACACCTCGTGATGATTAACAACAGTGACCAAAAGAGAAAAAAAAATCTTCTGCAATTTCACATTTTTAACTGCACATATTTAAACAGCTGGAGCTCCTCTTTAAAAAGTAATAATAAAATTGATGACGTAAAAATAAAACTATAATATGGAAAATCTGAAATTAAAATAGAAGTCTTCTACCGTTTATTTTATTTATTTATTTATGAATTTATTTATTTAGTTTGCCATGAGACAAACATTTCAGTCCACACTGAGTTCTTCTTCGGTCCCTTTTGTGTTTTCGGACATAAAAACTAAACCAATAACGGAGAACACAACATTTGGAATCACTATAATTCAGAATCATTCTCCCATACAAAGACTGGGGAAATCAAAATGAACCGCACAACGGCAGCTGTGCGCTGTGTGTGTATGTGCAAACACAGAATACACACCCTCTGCAGACGGTGCGCACAGATGTGAGGAACACGTGGTTTCTCCAAGCAGCCACTTCCTCTCACGTATGGATTCCTTCACTTTGGAGTTTCTCCTGTTACTCTTGCGGGTGTGACTGGAGCGCTCAGCTGGACTCGGATACACCCTCAAACTCAGCATCCCTTCAAACTACCACATAACTATTTTACATTTTTCCTCCCTGCGTTTTTAGAACTTCTTCTTCCATTCCTTATTTTTAGCAAAGTGCGTCCTTTTTTATGCACCTCTAAAGTTACCTGCGCTGAAGGAGGTCTAGCTTAAATAGCTGTGGATGGAGCTTTGAAATCTTATTATTATTATTTTTATTCTTTTTAATAACCCATCAACACGCTAAGGAAACCGGGAAAGCCCACAGATTCAAGGTGCCTTGGTGCATAACGGGAGGTTTCGGGCAAATGCCACTGCGATGCTGTGGATGTGACTTCAAACAGCAGCTTCACAACGTTAGAGTCCTGTAAACCACAATGAAAGGTAGGCTCAGTCTGGGGACAAAAAAGTTTTAAAATGATGGAAAATATCTAAATGGCACACTTTGGTCTACTTTCTGTTTACCCCACATTCCTCTCGCGCTTTTTTGTCACACTTTTTCTGCGCTCTCTCTCTCTCTCTCAGTCTGGGGCATGAGGAATGCGTAGGCTACAACTGGCGTCTAACATCTGGAATCAATTAAGGCGCTCTGTTTGGGATTGTTTTGCATCTGTCCACTGCTGCACATCAAACACTAACCCGTGTTAGGAGAACTTTTCAAAACAGAGGAAAAAAATGAATCGATTTATTCAGAACCTGACTTAGTTTATTAGTCACACTGACCTTCTTTTTGTTGGGTTCTTGATTGATTTCAACTGATCTTTGCATTTATGTGATTCACTTATTTTGACTTAAAGAAATCAAAAGGAAGTACTGAGTCACACGTGCGCACATGCTCCCACACTCTCCTAGACTTTAAATCAATCACGTGTTGCCTTTCAATGTTTCGGTATACAAGAAGAAAGAGTGCGAATCATGGTGGTCAGTGTGTGACAGCCTCGGGAGTGAGAACGTGTTGTTTTAAACCAAGGTTTAGATAAAGATTTCCCAGATGTGATTCTCATGTGTTGCCCTGGTGTTTTGGACTAAATTAAGCTCCTCCAGGCTCTGGGGTCCAGTCTTTATAGGTCAGTAAGCTGTTTCCCTCTTACAAATAACAAATACTGCATGGTTACTGCCATCTTGTGGTCTCTCTTAGAGAGCTTCACATTTTGACCACAATTTTGATCATCTTTGCCAAAAGGATTTCACATTATTTTCACCCAACAGAATGACAGACATTGCCCTTATGCTTTCAATTTCTGATATTCCTGATTTTAGAAAAACAAATATAATAATAATAATAATGAAAGGGGAATGATTTATGACTTGACCAACAAATTAAAGAATTCAAAAATTATGGCACTGCATAACCTCAATGCAAAAAATCATATAAAATCCATTGTTAAGGTAGGTAAATACTTGCTAGGATCAGCTACTTAAAATAAAATTTAAAAAAATGATAAATCAGCTACATCACAAATGACCTTTCAAAAACTACAGGCTTCTTTTTGAAGGTCTCCACAGAGTTCATACTCTGTAGAAAAAAAGGAAGTGCATTCCACAATCTGGGCGCAACAGCTTGGAAGGCTCCCCTCGAGTTCTGAAGCGGGTGTGGGGGACCACTAGAAGGTTTTGATTCAATGACTTCTGACCCTTGAGCGAGTCAGCAGTCTTGCTGTAGAGTTTTGGACGAGCCAGCCCTTTCTTGTTTAGACAAGTAAACAGACGATTACAGTAGTCCAGTCTTGTAGAGACAAAAGCATGAATTATCATCTCAAGTTCACTTTTTGACTCAATTGATCTAAGTTTTGAGATGTTTCTCAAATCACAAAACCAGGTTCTTACTATCCGTTTTAAGTGTCACTCTGAGGGAAAAAGCTTGACCAAAAATAAAACCTAAATTTGGAGACCTGGGAGAGTTTGTGACCTTCAGAAGGCTTAAACGAGCAGTATAGCAGAATATTATCAGCTAAAGATGACAAGAAACATCAAGAAACTGCCGTATTATCTGGCCTAAAGGAAGAATGTATATCAAAAACAGAATAGGCCCCAGCACAGAGCCTTGAGGAACTCCACTCTACTGAATCCTGCTGCTTATTTTCATATAGATATACAGACATGGAAGTGTAATAAACATTTTTAAATCTAATCTTGAATGAAAAAGAAAAAAAGAAAAAAAAGAAGTTTAATTATTTCTTTAAAGTGGTTGTGCTTTACAGAAACTGCACAGTTTGTTAATACAAGCAGAGATTTTAACAGAATAAATATCAGTATATATTTACACTGTTTATCTGCATGTATTGTTACTGCTTTCATTTAAAATTTGAATATAAATGTGAAGGGATGTCTTGATACAGAAGATAATTAAAGGCAAATAGATACTTACAGAAAGCAAACACAAAGAGGCACTGGACTGCTGTAGGATTCAAGTGTTAAAATACTGATGTTGATGGGGCCAATATATTGGGCGATATTAGCTGTTTTTCAATATACTGGTATCAGCATTTAAAGAAGAGACTGAAGAAACACCCTTCAATTATGTTATGACTGTTAATGTTGAATAGTTTGTCCACCAGAGGGCACTCTGCAACTTCTCTGTTGCCAACACGTGTTTGGAACACTTGCTGATCCAAGCAAAGTCAGGCAGCGCAGAAACAAGTAATCCACCACTTGCTGCGACAATAAAACACATTGTTTTTCTTTGTATTATATATAACAAATGTTATTGAAATCTGGTAATGTTTCATGTGTCTGATAGAAAAAAATATCAGCCAATATATATTAGATTTTTATATTAGTTATAGTATTTTTATTATTGTTATATATTTTAAACTTTCTTTTCCATGCAGGACTTTGTTTATATCAGAGAGAAAGATGGCCTAACCTTCCAAAATGGACAAATTGTGTCCTCTCAGTATTATGTAACTATTAGGCTCACTAGTATCCACTTCTGGAATGTTAAACAATCTTTCTTAAGTATCCTGGCCCCATGCAGCAGTACACATCGCCAAATCCAAATAACACTCACTTTGACTTGCGCTTTTTTCAGGTCAGCCCTTCGGGTAAAATTCCATTTCCCCAAAATGACTTTTCAGTAGCTCCGGACTTACACTGATATAACTATTGTAATGGGATGTTTTCATGTTACTTGGAAACATAAACAGGAAAGAGGTTGTTGGGGGTATAGGGATAGAGAAGCACAAATTCCCCTTGTAAGATTGGTTTCGTATGTTTTACAACACTTAAGATTGTTCTGGTCACCTCTTAACTCCATCTGCTCTCTGTCCATGGGGTCTGCTAAAAGGTCAGAGTCATTTATTTCAGTACTAGACCTTGGAGAGAGGCAGCTTCCCATCACATATTTCTTACTTCTCCTGTTCCTTCCAGCTGAAGAAGCACTGATAGAAAAGAGTCATTGTGCTCTAGTCTTCAGACATCTATTGCCCCTTTTAAGATTATATAGATGAAAAAGGGTTTTTTTGTCATAAGATTATTGGGACATGTTCTGTTTCTTTATTTTCATGGGTTAGAGCTGTTCCCACAGACATGGGAGAATAATCCCACACAGTAGTTTTTGGGGTTCAATCCTGTCCTACTCAGAGAGGTCGGACATGTTGATAGTCTGACTTAGACAATCTCAGTTGGACAAATTTTGGACATGTTTTAAAAATGTTAAGGGCAGATTCAGTGGGCAACAAATATACATTTCCTATATGATTTTCTTACAGTAATCTTTGAGAGAGACGTGGTTTTAAATATCCTCTACATATATTTTGATTAAAATTGATTGGAGAAGTCTGTTCTTTATTAAACTTTAATTTGTATAGAAAACAAATGCTAATCTTACTTGTTTGCTTAGGGTTTCAGTAATGTTTCAATCTCTTCACCAACAGGCACAGTTTACTGTATATTCAAGCTCACATCTCTTTATTTCTGTCTGACTTAATTTAACATTGTATTGCTTTTTGGTTTCTTTTGTTTACTTTCCATTAAATTTTATTCCTTTTGCTGTTCTCCTTTCAGACGACTTTGCTGATGAGGAGGAGGTGCAGTCCTTTGGTTATAAGAGGTTTGGTAAGTATTAGAGATGGACCGATCCGATATTACGTATCGGTATCGGTCCGATACTGACGTAAATTATTGGATCGGATATCGGTGAGAAATTAAAAATGTAATCCGATACATTAAATATAAAAAAAAACACCTCACAAAACTTGCGACACAGCGTAACTCGGCTCATAACCGTAGCACGTCGGAGCAGTATGCCTCACATGATAGAGCGGCTGTGTGTATTTGTAGCCTCGCTACCAAACCAGCATTTCATCTCCGAGGAAGTTATCCCAGAGAGAAGTAAAGCAAGTGTGTAAGTTCATCTCTGAATGTTTGTAAAGCGTTCCCATGTTAAGCTTAACAACCGATATATGGAGCGACTGCCTCTCTCTCTCCCTCACCTTCCTGCGGCTACTTCAATCGTGAAACTGCTTAATGATCAGCTGATCGGCTTTTCTGTCGCGAGTCTGTCTCTCTTCTTTATTTTTGGCCCACTTTGCACCAGAAAGAGGAAACCAGCGGCGGAACAACAGCAGCACGTTTAAGCTTGATAAGCTGCTGTTAGAATTTTTATTTAATATTACTTTCTACACCAGGATCCTTTTCTACGTAGCTGACGGCTGGTAACTGTGCAGGGGCGGATCTAGCAAAGTTTAGCCAGGGGGGCCGATAGGGCATTAACAGGGAAAAGGGGGCACAAAGACATACTTTTCTTTCTTATTCTCATTTAAAATGTCTCGCTTTTAATAAATAATTATCTGAATCTTACACCCAAAGTTTTAATCTGATGTAAAATGTATAGAAGTCCATTACTGTATATAGTAACTGTTAAGTCTAATATACCCTAGTAAGCTATAGTACTTTTTCCTTTGGGAACATACCATCTGTGCAGTCTGCAATTCTGTTGAAGAAAGATGTTGAATCTATTTAATTATTCTTGAAAAATAATTTAATTCTGTGCATTTTTTTTCACCCTGCATCAAATTAAAGTTGATTACATCGATTAAGCATCATGAGGTGGAGGGTGGGGGTGGTTCCTATTTTTTTTTTTTGCTGGGAGTTTGCAACCCTATTAGTTAGGTTGCTTAATATTTCTGCTAAGTACTCTTTAAAATACCAGAAGAGGAAGGATGGAGCAGGTTTAAGTTGATTAGATTGATCAGTTTTGCTGAAATATAAAATATTTTGGGTGCAGTGTATTTTTTACATACAGGTATAACAGAATAGCTTTAGTGTTATTGTTTATTTAAACTTGAGTATGAACTTATACAAAATGCAGCAAGATATTAAAAAACAGTTTTATTGATTAAAAAACACACTATATCGAATTCATATCGGTATCGGCAGATATCCAAATTTATGATATCGGTATCGGTATCGGACATAAAAAAGTGGTATCGTGCCATCTCTAGTAAGTATAAAGTGACTTCTGGAACCATCTGCTGTGACCACCTTAACTGGTTCATATTTCTTATGACACATCAGTGATTTTGCACAAAGAATATACTTTTTTGTGCGTGTGTGTCTCTGTGTGTGTCTTGGCTGTAGCCCATCTGCAATAATCCTTGAGGTTAAATGCAGACTGCAACTCATTTCCGAGAAAGGTACTTATTTTTGGCTGTAGTTTTCATTTTTATTTCTTTGTTATAAAAGAAAAAGATCACAGTGGAAAGAGAAACCATTATCCTGGGTGTTCCTGACTAGCTGATAACTTTGCAGTTTTATCAGCACATGTGTACTTCTGTTAAACCCAGAGCTATATAAAACATAAAAACTGCCTCCCACTGGATCTGTTCTTGGTATGTATTTGGGTCTTTCACAGACAGGTTTGTTGCCTTACCCACTCATCAGGTAATATATATATACCTCAAAACAGATGTTGTTAACATCCTAGATGTATGGCTATATTGACATGACAGTTTGGAGGAGAAGAGAAAAAGGACAGCATAGGGAGAACTATGGGAGAAAGAAGACAAGTCAGTGACACACAATATTAGCTTGTAATTGCATTATCAGTGAAAATAGGTGAGTGAAGAGGAAGAGCTCAGTTAATTATAAGAAGTCCCCCAGCAGCCTGAGCCTATAACAGCATAGTTAGGTGATGGTTCAGGATAACCTGATCCAGCCTCGACTATAAGTTTTATCAAAAAGGAAAGGCTTAAGTCTAGTCTTAAAACTAGAGAGGGTGTCTTTGTCCTGAATCCAAACTGAGAGCTTATTCGATGGGGGAAGGGCCCTTAAAGCTGAAGGCTCTGCCTCCTGTTCTACTCTTGGAAGTTCTAAGAACCACAAGTAGGCCTGCAGTCTGAGAATGAAGCGATCTATTGGGAGGATATGAGGTCTCTAAGATACGATGAAGCTTGATTATTCAGGACTTTTTATATGGAAAGAATCATTTTAAATTTAGTTCTGGTTTTAGAAGAGAAACTAATGTAGGAGAAATATGTTCTCTCTTCCTGGTTCCTGTTTGTACTCTCGTTGCAGCATTTTGGATCAACAATGTATCTTATGTACAAGACGTTCCAAATGTTGTTTATTTTTACAAGTAGCTTTTGTTTATTTTCTAGGCTGTCTATTACTGTACGTGCGTTACACATGAATGCATGTGCTGATCCAACTCTTCTTACAAGAATAGGGCCGTTTGCATTTCTTTGCTTCCAAACCAAACATCGTTGTTGCAATAAATGTGTTTTTGTGTCATTCAGACAATATTTTTTTTTTTTTTTTTCAGACAATATTCAGACAATATTTATGTAGCCCATTATTTATTCAGACCATCTGTACTTTTTACTGAGCTGTTTGACCTCTGGTTTCTAAACAGCTGCGTGGGATCACATAAGCGATAAGGGAAGTTGTATACCAAAATTGTATTTTTTCATTATGAAGTAGCTGCTGGACTTGAAATCTGCTCTTTGGCATAGATTCTGTACAAGAAACAGAATCCCTCCCTCCACAGAAATATTAGTTTTTGATTGGCAGGGAGAACTTTGTTCCATGTTGCTCTCAGACCTTCAAAACATATTCACTCGGCATGTCATTTCTATATTTTTCATACTAAAGCTAGTCATTAACTCCTCAGTCTTATAGGGAAGCATCAGCATTTCTTGTTCGTCCACTCAAGACGTAGTTTGATGTTTCGATATAAACAGTCGCATACTGAGAGCAGATTGATATTGCGCTCACGTCTCTGCATAAAACAGGGAGCTAGAAGCCATGAAGACAGGAAGCTGAGAAAAACATGTAGCCTGCATAGTTTATACGTCCACCCTGCATTTCAGGGATTTTCTCCAACACAAAATGTTAAACTGTACCTTTAACTTGTCTCCTACACTTATACATTAGCAAAAAAAAGGTATGTTGCCCTGCGTCTCCTATGTCTTCTTTTAATGACAGGAAAGACGGTGTTGACTCATTCTGACATTTACTTTTCACAAGTGGTCTGTTTTCCCACTGAGAGTACGTCCAAACCTGAGAAGTTGCTGAGCTGCTTCCTGTGTCCATACTGGAGGTTTATTCATTGCCGGCCCGTACTCCAAAAAAGAAAATGAGACAGAGGTGGAGTGTGGGTTTCAGGTCTGGCCTGTGCTGTGTCAGCAAAATGCCAAAGGAGAGAGGGAAGAGGGAAGTGGAAAAGTCAATTTTTTATTTTATTTTAAAATGTTTCCTTTATCTTAGCATCACTCAGTGCCCAGTGGTTGTTTTTGCAGTTTGTAATCTGCTTTTATTTTTTACTAATTCCACAGGGAAACATTTTTCCATTGTTTTGTTTTTGGGTTGTTGTTTTTTTGTTTTTTGTTTCTTTTTTTTTTTTGGAGCTGATGAGTCACGTTCTTTGCTTGACTTATTTTTGGGAACAAGTGGTTTTAATTTATGGAGACTTTATTACAAGAAAAGAATGCTTTCTAAATGCCTCCTTGTTACTTACACCCCCCTTCCAGAACACGCATGCATGCACTTTATGTTCCGTTGTCATAATGAAAAAACACTTTCTGGTGTTTTCAATAAAGAGCAGGAGTCTTGGGAGGAAACAGAGTGAAAATATGAATATGACTGCAAACAGAAAAAAACAAACTTAAGAAACTAGGTAACTAAAATAGAAACAATGAAGGACAAAACCCCCCAAAAAACTCTCTCTCTCTCTCTCACACACACACACAGCTCTGCTGGTTTGCCCTGTTTGACCAGAGTCAGAGTCAAGAGAAGATAAATTAATCCTGGATTGACCAGTGATAGTCTGGCAGGAATGGACTTGTCTGTGGGGGCCAGGGTAAAGCATGCCACAAGGGCTTCTGCTCAGAGCATCAAAGGGGGACAGTCGCAGGGCAGCTGAACAGACCCAAGGAGATTAGATTTAACAAGGTGCTGGAAACATTCCTCAGACATTTTGATCCGTAATGATATGATAGCATCACACAGTTGTTGCAGATTCACATAAGGCAAATCTCACATTCCACCACATCTCAAAGATGCTCTATTGGATTCAGATGTGGTGACTAGGGAGGCCATTTGAGTACAATGAACTCATTGACATGTTCAAGAAGCCAATTTGAGATGATTTGAGCTTTTTGACATAGCATGTAATTCTGCTTGAAGCAGCCAAGAGAGGATGGGTACACTGTGGTCATAAAGGGATAGAGTTAGAGTGTTGCATGTAAGCATTACCCCAAAGTGTGCCAAAAAAAATCTGTGACAGTATTACACCATCTCCAGGATTATACCATCTCCAGGGGGTTAAACCATAAATACAAGGAAGGATGGATCCATGCTCTCATGTTCTTTATTTAAAATCTTGACCCTACCATCTGAATGTTGCAAGAAAAATTTAGGCTCTTTAGACCAGTTAATTATGCAATTTTGTTGAGCACAAATTGGGAATGGGAACTGTAGTCTCAGTTTCCTGTTCTCTCAGGAGTGGCATCCGGTGTGGTCTTCTTCTGGAGTAGCATATCTGCTTAAGTTTCAACATGTTGTGTGTTCGGGGATGCTCTTCTGCCTTCCTTGGTTTGGGGCTGAGAAATATGAACTCAATTCAAAATCACCACTATGTGATCGATTGTTTTCTTCTTTTCGTTTGATGTTGTACCAAAAGTGTTCCCAAATAACGGACACGGCATTTTTATTTAGCAAAAGCTACTCAAGTTTCACAGTCAACTCGTTGTTTGAGTTTTGTGTTTTAAAGGGGTCGGTACATGCTGGAGTAGTAACACAATTTAAAAGCAAAAACAGGAAATAACTGACTTCGGTAAGATTTCGATACGCTGATTTCCTTAGAGAACTTCTAAACCCTCGAGATTGTTGTGAGGAAAATTCCCAGTAGATTAACAGTTTCTGAAATACTCAAAACAGCCCGTCTGGCACCAACAGCCATGACATGTTCAGAGTCACGTAAATTCACCTTTGTTCCCCATGCTCAGTTTGAACTTCAGCAGGTCGTCTTGACCATGTCTGCATGGCTAAATGCATTGAGTGGCTGCCATGTGATTGGCTGATTAGATATTTGTGTTTTCATTTACTGTAAACCAGACATTAAATGCAGATTTGTTTGTGGTACATCCGCTAATGTTGGCCTTTGATGCTCACATTATCACTAATAACAGTGCAGCAGTTATTCACACATCATTTGTCTCAATCTACAGGGTTCCTCTAAAAGAACTTTTATCTATTTATTCTTTTTTCTGGGTTGTGAGTGAGTTTAGTGTGTCATTATGTGCGTCAGAGGCCACTGCTCCCATGCATGTTGTATCCATTAAGGAATAGTACACGTAAGTTCTTGCCATGTTGTTTTTTCCCCATTCTGCATAAAGATAAACCTTTCTTGACTTCACCCTGCTTCCAACTGAGGGCCTCTTGAGTGTTTAAGTAGTAGTAGTAGCTTCAGCTTACCATAAATTGTTTCATCTTCACTGTTTGACTGCAAATTTGTGGAAAAGGGTGTTCAGATGTGAAAGCCAGGTGGGGTGGAACTGCAGTGCATCTGACTTTCTTGCAGTAGCAGAGTTAGTCATTTCTTACAGACCAACAGATAATTTTTTCAGCCCTGCCATAATTTTAGTTGTCTAGCCTGAACCACTAGCCTAACCAAACCTTAAGCATATCTCAACCATTCTTTTGTTTCTGTCCCCAGTTGAACCCTCATGCAGAGCACGATTGTGAATACACTTGTACATAAATATAGGAGGTAGAGAAATTGAGAGTGAATAGAATTTTCCAGAACCAGCATTTGTATGCAGATAGTAGGAGTGCAAACTTAATATAAACTGCTTTGTATCCAAAATAGGTCTTAGTCATGCACAGCTGGATGTTTTATGGTGTATATGAATTTGTATTGACTTGTGATTCTGTCTGAACTCCACTAAGGCAATTTGGAGATCACGGTATGTTCCAGCTGCCTCCAATTACATCTTATTCACAGTATATCAGACTTCCTTTAGCACAGACATTGCCACATAGATATAAACTCAATAACACAATAACTCAAAATGTCAGTGAAAAAGGATCTCCAATTTAAAACATGATATTTCTAGAGTTGCAGCAGAGTTTCTGTCAGTAAGTAGTTTTATATATAGCCACAGTTGTTTTTGACTGAAATTGGCCTAACCGCCTCATCCTTCGTCCCCAAGGGATATGTTGGTCAATTTTAACGAGATCCCTGGAACTGACTGTCATCTTCTCTCACATAATGGATGTTTGTCAAGCTCTGCATTCATGGCAGGTTCTGGCTCAAGAATAACATGGACAATATTGGAAGCATCTGACTCTATTTTCTCTCTACAGTCTCAGACGGGCTGGGTGAAGAACTTGTGTATATGTCTCAGCATCAGCGTTACACTTAATGAAAGTCTTCTGGCCCCAGTGATGGCCAACATAAACTTATCTGCTTCCTCTCTTTGAAAAACAGCAGAAAGCTTCACTGAAACTGTGCGTTTGTCATTGCGTTGCCGTGAACCACCTCGCTGCTCGCTGTCTGACTCGCAGACCTGGCTCAGGAACTCTTGTTGCTCTGGCTATGCTTACATTGGCCCCAGTCCAGCACAGAGCTAAGTGTTTTTCTTGTTTATGCCTTAATACTTTCATTTTGATGGCTTAAAATGTCTACATTTTATCCAGAAAAGTAGGTTATGTAATTTTTCCAGTTACTCAGCTCTCATGTCTTTTAAATGACTGTGTCAAGTATGCATTTGTGTATTCACATCTGTGCATCTGCTGCAAAGGAAAATCAGAACCGCCCAGTCACCCTGAGCATTACTATGCAGGACTGAATACACATAGTTCAGTACAATAGTTCAATGTTTTTCACCCACATTCCTGTAAATCAGATTTTCTTACAAATAGTCAGAGTCAGTGAATAGTTTAGATTTAGTCATGTTTGGAGTTTGGAGACACTGACTCACTGAATTAATTTCCTTTCTGGGGCTTAAAGTGTAAAAGAAACTTTCAAAGCATGCAAATGCTTGAAAGATTTAAAAGATTGAGATCAGGATTTTTTTATCACGATTATTCACTGATATCAGTGACAAAGATGTTTTTATTGCTTTGTCACATCAACTCAACATAATTTTTACATCTGGCCTGTGCTGTATTTCCCCTAATGTGCACATCTTTGCATCAAAAAAAAAATACTGGTCCTCCCTTTACACCGAAATTCAGTGCATCTTTAAGAAACAGTAGTAAGATGTTAAGTAATATTGTAAGTACTATAAGTAAAAACAAGGTGTTTATTCACATTACCAAAGCGCCAAGAAACAAAATATATTTCAGACCATTTATTCTGCCTCCATGATTGATGTAAACAAAACAGGTCCTCACAGCTGTGAGATCCCTCTCTGTCTCCACTGCAGTGTGTTTCGCACACAGTGCAGGTGTTGGCACTGTGGAAAAATAAAGCTTTCATTACTCACCATGTTTATTGGACACATATTTTTGGCCAAATAGAATGTGATTGCATTGGCTTTTTCACTGTGCCTTTGTAAAATGGATAGATGTGTATCCAATGTGCAGTACAGGCTCACCTTTAAGACTGACTTAATGTTGGGTGATTCACATTAGCAACCATTTCTTGGCCTACAGTATATTCTGCTGCAGCTAATGGTGGTTTTGCAGGCGTTTGAATAAGTTAATTGTGCTGCTTTGCAACGCAGACGCCACTCTGCAACAATCTTTGCATATGATTTGTTCTTGGTTAACATCACTTTCCCTAAATTTGAAGTATTTCCAAACAATAGACAAGGAACTTTTAGAAACAAGCTCTTTCCCTTCAACTGTGCCAGACATTTGATTTTTGTTTTGACATTGTTATCTGTTGTCTTGATAATGATACTGATTCAAACTTTATCCAAGAAACTTTGCAGCACAGGGAACAGCTTAGATTGGCAGATGCAGGCATGTGGTCAGGCAGTGACTTAGGGAGCAATAGCGTTAGATTAGCTTTGCATTCGAGCAGTATTTTTAAAATCAGTAGATCATGTTTATTTAATTGTGGGAAGCCAAAATCATGTTTGTGATTAAAATTGAAATAATTTTGTGGCCCTGTGACACACTGCGTGCATTTTTTTATTTGATGCATTTGACATAAAACAAATAGCAGCTGCTAATTTACTTCTGAGAAATGTGGACCAGAGTAATAGGTACACTGTTTCTGGGAAGGAATGCAGTGAAATCAGATCGTAAATTTTCTTCATTAATTCATGGCACTATTTTGCATCAGTGACAAAAACATCAAAAAATCTGATGTTTAGTTGTTGTACTTTCAAACTGCCTAATCAGCCATCAAAGAGCCCGCGACATATGTGAATGATTGAGAGCTCTTTATTCTGTGTCTTTGTGGCGACATACCACATCTCATTAGATACAGTAAAAGCTGTCTGAATGATCAGACTAGTGAGAAGTGAAAATTATTGGCATCCTCGGATTAAAAGGTGTATTGCATTAAATAACTACTTTGATATGGATCACAGTAAAACTGCAGCTGCTTAACAGATAGTTAGATACCATCGTCTCTGTGGTCAGCATCTTTCCCCACAAGTAAAGCCAGACTTGGCTGGACAGCCTGCTCAGTCCACGCTGTGTGGTTTTATTGGCTCTACTTGGCGATGAAGCTTGAAAGAAAGTGCTTTGTGGCGATGGGATAGAGTGTAGCACCACCTCAGACAGATTTAGGGTTATGAACATCAGGCTGGGTGATGATTGTAGCGGATTCAGTAAGTGCTTCCACGCTGGGCCACCCAGCCGGCATGACCACACAAAAATCCAGCTGCTCAGATGGTGTGTGGAGTTAACACCAGCGCTCAAGTCAAAATCCGAGTAGCAGGTTTGGACTGAAACGAGAACGCAATGAAAGATTCGTAACCTTCGTGACAAAATATGTCTCAGTTTAATTGAGGTCGTGTTCTTGTGGTGAATTTGAGATTTGTAGGGCTTTGTGTGTGAACTTGGTGAATGTCATCCAAGACACAGATAGTTCTCCATGAGGCTCCACTATGGGAGCCATTATAAAAACAATTTTCTCTGAATAGCATGGTTACAATTAAAGAAATGTTTGATATTGATCACACTTATGCAATCCACATTTTACCAACGAGCACAGCATGCTTTCCTGGTAATAGGAAAATTGCGTGGTTCTTGAGGCATAATGAGATTATAGATATGGCGCATTCGTACATGGAGGTTTCCAACATTTAAAAAAAGGTGCTTGCTTTACTAGCATCTAGTGAGTGAAGCACTTTGAACATTAAAGGTTGAGGGGCTCACTGATATGGTCAATCCTTTTATTCTTGTTGTTTTTTTTCATGTATTGGCATAATATATGAAGTACTGCCACCTTAAAGTACACAGAACAACTCAACCCTAACTGATTTCTGTGGGCTAGAGGGCTCAATTATACCAAAACCATTGAGTAAAGGCCAAATGTATCCACTTGAATCTTACATTACTTTATGTTCATGCATACAAGCTGTTCTTGCTTTTGCAGGGATTTTCATTGTGGGACACAGTGATTAAAACCAGTCTTCAATGTTCCTTCATAATTTATTGTTTGCATCAGGGATGCTGAAAGTGAGTGGCTGTTTATGTTATTTCTTTTCTGGCAGATAGAGTAATATAATTGGCAAAAACTTGAAAATAGCATTAACCCCACGTATGATGTGATTAGCTAATATTGGTCCTTTTATTATGCTTATTGGAGAAATAGTTTTTCAACCTAAAAACCATTGTTTTATCTCAAGAGTGCCAAAGGAATCCGTCAGAAGCAGAAATACTTCTTAGAGAGACAAAATTTGACTCTTTATATACAAGCAGCTACATGTCTTAATGGTGCTTTGCTTTTATCTGCTGCTCAAATATGTTTTGACTCTGTTGCAAAAGCAGAAGCTAAGGCGCAAGCCTCTGCTCTATAAAAACACATGAAAGCCTTGTGTTTCGATTTCACTCTGACTGATTTGCTGAAAAACAACCAACAAGGGACTCCTAAAGACAGAATGTTCTGGCGACACGATGCAGATGGGTAACCTGCCAATTCACACATCGCTTCCTAGCTCAGTTTTGTGTTCCTGCCTGAAACTATTCAGATTTTTAGTATATTATTAAGCTGCAGAAAAAACATGGAGTGTGATGATTCAAATCATTCACTAGAAGTTGCTGTTTGGTTTAATTAGCTATATGTCAGGTTAAATGCAAAGCTTTTGTCGTAGCCTATTTTAGCTAAATGTTTCCACAAGTGTTTCACACTACTTAACTTCATTTGTTGGAGATAATTATACCTGCTAAAAGGTTGGTTTGACTTTATGCACCACTACTGTTTTTAATACACTATCACTTGCTGTTCACATTTAAAATAATAATAATAGTAAATTTTATTTATAAAGCACACTAAAAAACCAAGGGTATACCAAGGTGCTTGACAAAAATAAAATAGGAAAAGGGAGATGGGAGGGAAAAGAGAAAGGACCTGGCACGTATGAATTATAAAACCTTGATTTAAACAGAGGCAGAGAGTCAGACGCCCGGATAGACACAGGATGGTTGTTCCATAAGACCGGGGCAGCTACAGCAAATGCGCGGTCACCGCGAGACTTCAGCCGAGAACGAAGTTGCTCCAGAAGAATTTGGGTAGCAGATCTAAGTGCTCTGACAGGCGTGTGTAACCTGAGAAGCTCATTGAGGTAGCTTGGCACCAAATTATTAATAGTTTTGTAGGTGAAAAGTAATATTTTAAATTGAATACGGTATTTAATTGGAAGCCAGTGCAAGCCAGCAAGAACAGGAGTGATGGAAGAAAACTTCCTGCTACCTGTCAAAAGGCGTGCCGCTGCATTCTGGACAGTCTGCAATCTAACGAGAAGGGTGGAGGAAAGGCCAATGTAAAGAGAGTTGCAGTAGTCCAACCTGGAAGTCACGAATGCGTGAATGAGTTTTTCCAGGTCATTGTGCGGAATGTAGCGCTTAGCCTTAGAAATGAGGCGCAGCTGATTAAAACTAGACCTCACAACAGCAGACACTTGCTTGTCAAATTTAAGCGAGCTATCCAGTAGTATGCCCAAATTACTGGCATAATCAGAAGGAGAGCTAGCAAAAGGCATCAGAGCAGCACACAGTTGGTCGCGGGGGATTTTACTATCAAACACCACGATCTCCGTTTTCTTTTCGTTCAGGACAAGAGAATTACTCTTGAACCAATCTTTAACCTCACACATGCATTCACGAAAATAGTGAAAAGACATAGCAAGATCATCAGTAATCTCAAAATAAATCTGTATATCATCAGCATAGCAATGAAAGGCAATATTATACTTCTCAAAAATTGCTCCAAGAGGGAGCAAATATAGCGAAAAGAGAATAGGGCCTAATACAGATCCTTGAGGCACACCACAGCGTACAGGTACCGAGGAAGATGAGAAGTTGCCCAAATTAACCGAAAAAGACCTGTCAGCGAGATAAGATTTAAACCAGTTGAGGGCAGTGCCTCTTATACCCACAGTATGCTCAAGTCTTAGTAGAAGAATGTTATGATCAACCATATCAAAAGCAGAGGAAAGGTCCAATAAAACCAGAACCACAGAGCGTCCAGAGTCAGTGCTTACAAATAGGTCATTGAGAACTCTAAGCAAGGCCGTTTCAGTGCTGTGCCGTGGCTTAAAGGCAGACTGAAATTTCTCTGCAATGTTGTTCGCATCTAGGTACGCCTGAAGCTGAGAGAGAACTAGTCGCTCCAGGATCTTGGACAGAAACGGAAGCTTAGAGATCGGTCGATAGTTCAAAAGATCATAACAATCAAGATTCTTTTTTTTCAGAATAGGCTGGACTACAGCATGCTTAAAGGCCAATGGGACAGATCCAGAGAGTAGAGAAAAATTCATTAGGAATAAAATGCTCGGTCCAATTACATCAAAGCAGCCCTTAACAATGCGTGATGGGAGAATATCAAACACAGCATTGGTGTTTTTCAGTTGATCAACCAGCTGCTTCAGAGTCTAAAGCGACACGGGCTCAAATTGATGAAAAGTTGAATTACACTCAGAGGAAAAGACGGGATAAGAGGCAGACGAAGAGGAAAGCTTAAGGGATGAAACCTTATCTAAAAAAAGAATTTGAAAACACTCACAAAGAGCTTGTGAATACAGTAAAGGCATATCAGGACAGGGATTAACAACAGAATTAAAAATTTTAAATAGCATACGGGGGTTGTGACCATTAGCCAAAATGACTTTGGAAAGAAAAGATGCCTTAGCTATTCTAGCAGCAGTTTGAAACTGTGAACGGCTGGTCCGTAACATATCATAAGAAACCTGAAGTTTATCTTTTTTCCACCTCCTCTCATCACGGCGACAGACACGTCGTAAGGCACGTGTAGTATCATTTAGCCAGCAATGAGAGTAGGTTCTAGGGTGCTTCATTTTGATGGGAGCAACAGAATCAAGAATAAAAGAACAAACAGATAACAGGATATTAGCACAACGGGTCAAAGGAGTTTGCAAAGAAAAAGCGTCTGGACTTCTTTAAGTTGCTTGAAGACGTTTCACCTCTCATCCGAGAAGCTTCTTCAGTTCTAAGGTCAAATGGCCGAGAGTCCCAGATTTAAACTCAGTGGGAGTATCCCCCCAAGGAGGGACAAAGGACCCCCTGGTGATCCTCTAATCACATGCGCCCAGGTGTGAAAGCGGGTGTGGGACCTAATCAGCCAGGGTTTCGGGTGAGCCCATTGTGAAACCTGGCCCCACCTTGTCATGTGAATTCCTGAGGTCAGATGGCCCAGGATGTGAGTGGGCGTTAAGGTGTCTGGGGAGGGAACTCAAAACTGGATTATAGATGGCAGACAGTTGGTGTCGTAAACCACCGCCTCTGTTCAAAGATGGTCTCTCACAGTGGACATAGATGGCTTCTTTCACTCCTCTTTCAAACCATCTGTCCTCTCTGTCCAAAATGTGAACATTGGCATCCTCGAAAGAGTGACCTTTATACTTAAGATGCAGATGGACTGCCGAGTCTTGTCCTGTGGAGGTGGCTCTTCTATGTTGTGCCATGCGCTTGTGAAGTGGCTGTTTGGTCTCGCCAATGTAGAGGTCTGGGCATTCCTCGCTACACTGTACAGCATACACCACGTTGTTAAGTCTGTGTTTTGGAGTTTTGTCTTTCGGGTGAACCAGTTTGTGTCTGAGTGTGTTGCTGGGTCTGAAGTACACTGGGATGTCGTGCTTGGAGAAAACTCTCCTAATTAGGACCCTACACCACCGGGCAGAACATGTTCCCTCTAAGCCTGAAGGGAAAAAGAAGGAACACACACATGTAAAGGAAGCATTGAAAACATGCGGTTATCCGAACTGGGCGTTCATAAAGTCAGCAAAGAGGCACAGAAAAGAAGATCAGACACCAGCGAGGGAGGATAAGAAAGACAGACGCAACAACGTTGTCATCCCCTATGTAGCCGGTGTATCAGAGAAACTCAGGAGAGTTTTCTCCAAGCACGACATCCCAGTGTACTTCAGACCCAGCAACACACTCAGACACAAACTGGTTCACCCGAAAGACAAAACTCCAAAACACAGACTTAACAACGTGGTGTATGCTGTACAGTGCAGCGAGGAATGCCCAGACCTCTACATTGGCGAGACCAAACAGCCACTTCACAAGCGCATGGCACAACATAGAAGAGCCACCTCCACAGGACAAGACTCAGCAGTCCATCTGCATCTTAAGGATAAAGGTCACTCTTTCGAGGATGCCAATGTTCACATTTTGGACAGAGAGGACAGATGGTTTGAAAGAGGAGTGAAAGAAGCCATCTATGTCCACTGTGAGAGACCATCTTTGAACAGAGGCGGTGGTTTACGACACCAACTGTCTGCCATCTATAATCCAGTTTTGAGTTCCTCCCAGACGCCTTAACGCCCACTCACATCCTGGGCCATCTGACCTCAGGAATTCACATGACAAGGTGGGGCCAGGTTTCACAATGGGCTCACCCGAAACCCTGGCTGATTAGGTCCCACACCCGCTTTCACACCTGGGCGCATGTGATTAGAGGATCACCAGGGGTCCTTTGTCCCTCCTTGGGGATACTCCCACTGAGTTTAAATCTGGGACTCTCGGCCATTTGACCTTAGAACTGAAGAAGCTTCTCGGATGAGAGGTGAAACGTCTTCAAGCAACTTAAAGAAGTCCAGACGCTTTTTCTTTGCAAACTCCTTTGACTACGATGACCTGGATGACTGAGAACCTTCACAGAGATATTAGCACAACCATCAACCAAACAGAGAGAACAGTCGTCAGGTACAGCCAAATCAGAGGTAGATGAAAATAATGATAGCAAAGTATCAGCATAACCATCAGATGAGCGAACTGAGCAACAGTCAGGAATTATAGGCGCCAAATCTAAAAAAGACACAGCAAACTTTGACACAGCTTCAGAGCTGAGTACACGTAGCGGACGAGAAAGAGCTCCAGGGTGCAGTCCAGCGGCAGATAAGCCAATATCAAAGGAAATTAGAAAATGATCTGAAATCCCAGCGTCATTTATATCCTTAATACAAATATCCAGGCCATACGTAAAAACCAAGTCCAAAGTATGGCCTTTAACGTGAGTTGGTTCATTTACCCATTGAAGGAGGTTAAAAGATTCCATTAAAGCAAGAAAGTCTTTAGCAAGCAGGTCATCCTTACAACAGATGTGTATGTTGAAATCACCAAGAATAAGAACAGAATCATATTTAAAAAGAACGGAACCCAAGAAGTCGGCAAAGTCCGAGATAAAACAGTTGTTATATTTGGGCGGTCGATAGACCAACACACATAAAGTGGTCGTGGAAGCAGTCATCTCCAATAACTGAACTTCAAAACTAGCAAAGTTAGGTGAGGAAAGTTGCCGAACATTATATACGTTTTTAAAAACCAAGGCTAAACCACCTCCCCTACCAGAAAGCCTCGGTGAACTAAAAAAGGCACAGTCCAAAGGAAGAAGTTCAGAGAAAGGAATGAGCTCACCAGGGCGAATCCAGGTTTCTGTAAGGAATAAAACATCAAGGCCACTAGTAGAGAATAAGTCATTTAAAACAAAGGTCTTATTTACCAGCGACCTGACATTAAGCAGTGCCATCCGTGGCCAGGGTACTAAGTCACCTCTAGAAGCACGACGCAGAGTGCATAGATTGCTTCGACAAACTCCCCGTTGGCGCGATGTTATCCAAATCCGAGTAGGAAAGCGTGTCGCAGAGCGGGCAGATGCTTGGTGATCAGCCGGGTAAATCCAGCGACAAGTAAGCAGTTTAGCGTCCGGGCAATCCAGGTAGGAGGGGAAAAATGATGGCGTATCCAGATTAACATGTACATGGTCCGTAATTCTGGCTCTGAGAAAGGCCCTGAGACAGACGCGACGGCCACTCCGTCTTCCCCGCTTCCTGTAGCGTTTCTTGTGGAGACTAGGAAGCGGTAGGTAGGAGAAGCCGCAGGACGAATCCAGTTGTGGTAACTTAGCTCTGCCCACACTCCAGCAGGGGTCGGCCCGAAACGAATGGAAAGTACGAAGATTTAAAAGTGTTTGCCTGCCACTAGATAAACATAAGACTAGAAAAATAAAGATAAAAAACACAGTGCCGAGGTCCATAAGGGAAGGGAAGGGAAAAAGGGAGGGTAAAAAGCGGCGAGACGGACGGCAAGCCAAGTACACCGGCGCCATCATGAGAAGCTGTGATGGGTTTATGGCACGTTTGGTTCTGGAGAAGAGTTTTACTCTCGCTGCAGGTGAAATGATGTAATAACTATAATGAAATTACAGACCATTATAATTGGTTGAATTCCATTGACTTTCATCAAGAACTGATACTAAGTGGTCTAACTTTTCCAGGGTACTGTTTAACTTGACATTAGCTCATTCCAACATGCCAACACTGGAACATAATCAGGAGAGGCCAGGGGGTCTCTTGTACTGCTCACAGGCCTATAAAAATTGTTTATGGGTTCTCTATTTTTTGCTTTTTGGGGGGGGGGTTGTTTTTTGTTTTTGTTTTGTTTTTCAAATTCATGCATGCCTGTTTTACCGGCTGGCTGGGGCCTTTCTTTGTGGGATTTTCATGTTTCATGTGTCATGTTCTCTCTAGGTACTTCAGCTTCCTCCCACAGTCCAAAAATATGCACATTAGGTGAATTGGTGACACTAATGTGGCTGTAGGTGTGAATGTGAGTGTGAATGGTTGTCTTTCTCCCTATGTTATCCCTGTGATATGGTATACCCTGCCTTTTCTTTCCTTATGACAGCCCAACTGTAGCCCTGAATTGGAGAAACATAAGAAAATGGATGGATGGATATCTGTTTTAAAATAAGAAGAAGTTTAAAATATTCTGTTCCAGAACTAAAAAGGATGAAAAGTTTGCATTTTATATATTAATAGACTACTGCCCGGAATTTAACGTGTCTCTCTTCAGATCTTTACTCGTGATGTAGTTTCAAAAATGTCTGTGTTTATTTGTGCAATAATACTTTATCTGGCTGTACTAAATATACAGCTTTTCACATTTATGTTTAGTGCCCCTCTGCACAAGAAAACAGCAAATCTTTCTCATTGTAATTAATGGTTTTATGCCAGTTCTGGAGAACTGGGATATCAAACGTTTACAAGCACTTAATGTGTATAAAAATACATACTTGCATGCGCCTGTGGTTGCAGGTGCTGTTTGAGTTGCACTTTACAGCCGTCCCCGGTAATATTAAGTCCCAGTTATGTTAAAAAGCCCTGCCTGTGAGCCTCTGCTTGCCAGCTCGTAGTGGCCCTACCTCACACGCTGTATTTTATAACACAGCCAGCAGTTGGCATTTCTTCCACTGTATATTGTGGCAGCAGATGTGACTCTAACTACATATCTCCTCATCCCATCATACACTATTGGCCTGGATTTAAATGGAAACTGCTGACTAGAACAGAAAGGCTTTTTGGTCACAGCCACACAAAGTATGAACAATACAGTGGCCCAGCTATGTTTACGAGGCACACATGCACACTTAAATGTATGTCTTAGGATTACAATATATGACCCATTTGTCATAGTCTGTCTTTCTTTAACCAAGCACAGATGGAATGACAAAACTGGGGTTAATCAACTCCATCTTGGATCTGCGATTGTCTTTGATAGGCCAGCTAACTGTTTTTGTTTTTCTTTTTTTCCCTGTACCAGTTGGAAATAAAAACACAGGAGTGCTTAAAATGAGAAATGCATCATAAAGTTTCCCCTAAAAAACAAGCTCAGTTCTATTCCTTTTCACAGTTTGCACAATTCCTTCAGTAGCTCCATTTTTTTGTTTTACTCTCTCTGTGTTGTTATGAAATCTTACTGGAACTAAGTACTCAAAGGGCTTTCAGGTAAACAAATGTTGCAGGCAGAATTTAATATTTGTTTTTATAAAGCAGCTGGTGGCATTAGGAAAGACTCATTAAGGAGATAATTTCGCATGAAATTGTGTTGTTCTTTTGTTGTTGCTGCATAAGTCAAGCAAGACAGTCTGAAAAATTAGTCATAATATTGATTGATGGTAGTAATGATCATTATTGTTTTGTTTATTCTTTTTTGTCAAATGAAATGTCCTCGATTACACATTAAAAATATGAAAACATGAATTACATCAACTGGCATGTCTTTCTGTAAGTGATACTTGGATTTTTTATATTTTCACCGTTAAATCTCACTAGCTAAAACTGAAACTGGAAAGAGGAGGCCTCTGTTGTGTAAGACAAAGGTTGATGGCATTCTGAAGAGAGCATGTGTTTGAGACACCCGTCCACATTGTATATCCCAGTGGAGTGTTTGTATTATGCTCTTTGGCCAAAGCCTTAAAGTAAAACATGGGCATGTCATCTTGTTCAGACATGCAGTTCTCTATATGTTATTGACCAACATACAGATCTCTCCTAACTATAACACTCGAAACTCCTTACTCATCATGAAAAGGAAGTGAATACCAGTGGGAAGGTTTCTTATAAAAACACTCAAGATAGTCCACTGAAAGCAAAGTTTAGAACTTAGCCACTTGCTTGGCACGAAGGAATGATGTATCAAATGTTTGCATGCATCCTTTGATTTGGCTCCACTGTAACAAGGTCCAGATGTGCTAGAGAGAACCTCAATTTCAAGTGTCATAAACCTGTCAGCGGGTTATATCCATATCTATATATCTATATATCTATATCTATATCCATATATAAATATATATATCTATCTATATATATATCTATCTATATATATATATATATATATATATATATATATATATATATATATATATATATATATATATATATATATATAGATAGATAGATGTGAGAGTCCAGCAGGCTGGCTAAGCTAGCTCATCAGTTCAAGGTGCCTAATGTCTAGGTAATTTGTCTCAGTGGTAGCTTCCCCTGTGGCATAGTGCTTACTTATTAACATTCCTGTTGGCGACTGTTAGCTGCAGGAGCCAGAGTGAGACGTAAGGACATCGGTTCACCTTGCAAAACCTGCTCAAGGTTTAACTGTTTAACATGGTCCTAAAAATGGCATCAGGAGAAACATAATCCAGTTCTTTAAACCCAAACTCCACCGGCAAGATAAAAGTGTCGTTTGCTTTGATGTATTCAATCCACCACTTCTCGCTGTGCTGAAATAACTCGGCAGTTATTAAATGGATTGCTGCATCCTCCTTGGCCCACTGTGGTACATGTTTGTTTGATAAACTGCGTGTTTTTTGTGTATCTACTCAGTTTGTTGAAGCCATTTCCAAACCAGATTGTAAAAAGACCAAGTCCAAGAATGATTATGGAAATCACAAACTTGAACTCGATCCACAAATATATCTAAGTAAAGTTATGACGGTTTATAGATCTACAGTTTACAGCTGTAGACAGACAGATAACACAGGGGGTTACCATTTAAAAGAAAAATATTTGCGTTTCCTTAGGAAATGTGAATAAATGCTGTATTGACAGAATTAGAATGTGTCAGACTCCATTCAGGTGGGGAAGAAAAGTTCTGTGTGACTAATCTGGGTTTTGGCTTCTCATCATTTTCCACTTATATACAAAACAGAAGGCAAAATCAAAGAATTAATGTGGTAGCCATCCACAGCTACTGTATATGACATTGTATTAACACTGTGCACCAACTCTTTACACAGAAAGGCTCTGACCTGCACAGGCTTTCTTTGTGTTGCTATGGAAATTTCCACTGCTACGCAGGAGGGAGACAGGGCTTGCAAGCAAGTCTAATGTCAGGTATAAGGAACTGGGGAATTTTTTTCTTTGACTGGCTCAGAGTCCAGATGAAGTACAGCTGTTTTAGAGACACCACAGTGGAATGCTTCATCTTTCACTGCCTGCTTTTCCCTCTGTCTCCTAATCCTCTTCCTCTGTCTTTCTTCTACTTTCACGGCAACAATAAATTATTTGCCAAAGATAAAACTGACTCACAGCAGAGCATAACGTCTCCTAAGTATCACCGACAACTTTAAAAGCACTCACAGGTCAATTTAATATCATTGATCTTGTCATTACAATGACACAATATGCTGGGAAACCTTGGATTCTGGAATTCACGCAGATGCTACTTTGACCAAGCCTCCCATCCACCCTGACAGCGATAGGACTCTGAAATGGCAGCAGTATCCCCCAGCAGGGGAGACAACAGTTCGGAACAATGACCCAGGCTCCATACTCTCCATATCCCAGATCTCCAAAAGGGAACAAAATACACTAGAAAAAGCTCGATACATAGAGACGCCATCGTGCATACTACAGGACCCACGGGATCTGCCTAAATAATCTGATGGGTTAGCATTCATTTTAGTATTCAATGTAAAAAACTGCAGTCAATCCTGCAGAGAAATACTCTGTGGGGAAGTGTAGAGCTTAATCTTTATGTTAGCAATGTTTATACCAGCAGCTACAATTCTAAAATGCTGAATTTGTGAATATCTGCAGCACGTTCCCTGCTAATCCATGCTTCCTGAGCTAGAGACACAAAGCAGTGCCGTCACTGTAGAGCAACACTGCTAGCTGTTGTTCTCCAGATAAGACACAGATAACACAAATAGTCTTGCATTTTTCTAGAAATATATTTCTTTTTGTCTTCATTCAAAAGGACAAACCATAAAAAAACAGACTGGAAGTACAAGGTTTTCATTTGACATCAATAAAATGTAAGTTGCAGTATCCTCCACTATACCTCTGCTCTTTGTAGCATTTTATGACATTTATTTGCCTCGTGGGGATTATTTGGCTCACGTCCAGGTTGCTGATGAGGAATCTGGCTGCTCTCCTGCTTCTCAGCTCTCACCATGCCTCAACGGTTCTCGGCATTCTGCACCAGGCCTTTGGTGTAACAGTCCCTTTTAAGTCAGCTCATGACATATGTCATCATATTTATGTTTCAGTCACAGTGGTCTTATGAATATAAAACAAAATGCATGTGCTGACTAATGAGGTACAGAAGTAGATTTGCTGTCTGCATGTACATAAAGAGAGGACTTTGTGAGTTTTTTTGATTTTCTTAATCAGACTTGAGCACTCAGACTTTCATGTTCCTTGTATCAGTGTCCAGCAGTCTCAGGAACTCATCTCTGCTTTCCTTTGGATTTTCTTTTTCCAGTTAAAATACTCCATATGGTATATTTAATTATCAAACTATGTTGTAATGTACTTTGATTGTCATCATTAAAATGGACAGTATAAGTGTAGTGTCAGAGATTCTGACTACCTTTCACTTGTTCACCTTAGAACATTTTAACGTCAAAACAAAACTGTGACAAAACAATCAAAAATGTCTGATGAATGGTTATAGAAACAACGTAGGTTTATTTTACTTCTTGATTCTCTGTAAAAGAATCTTTTAGCTACCTTGGAAGTGTTAGTGTGGACCACATCACACAAAATTGTTGTTTATGCAAAAATCACTTGGAGGTTAGAAAAAAAAAACTGCAGTGACAAGCAGTGGGAAAATGTTACAGCCCTGGAACAAGTCATCAGCTGCTCTGCCCAGAATGAATTTCCATGTTAGTTCAGTCTCAGCGTCACTGTGGGGGAGAACATGGCAGTTATGGTTTTTAACCCAGGTTATACACAGTATGTGCTAAATTCTTGTTGTGCTAAGTGTAGATACTAAAAAGTCTGCAAAAAAAACCACCCACATTTATTTTTCTGCCACAACAATTAAAACACTCTTTTTTGTCTTTGGTTAAGATTTTAAAGTCACAAACACATTTTTTTTCTATTTCTGTGGGAGAAACTCGGCCAGGAGAAAAGTTATTGATGCAAAAACGTATGTGAAATTCATCACCTTACACTTACCTTGCTTTCAACCCAGAACCTGCAGCTGTTCAGCTGCATGTTTACATGGTGTGATGCTGTACTTTAAACAGCGTGTGTTCAGGGCCAGTGGGGGATTCTCTGATGGAGCTCTCCACATTCACTCACATCATGAGGCTGTCAGTACACATAAGGACAACAGTGGCCGGCATATCCATGTCTAGCTCCACGGTGGGGCCCCCCTTAGTTTGTCAGACATGATGTTTGTACAGATGTCTGGGTCCAAAGCAGAAAGGACAAACCCTCACTGTCCCTTTGGTGGTCCCGGCCTACCCCTGACTTTAAAGCATAGAGCCTCCTTTGGCTACAGATTCTATCCCATCATGGGTGACGTGGCTTAAAGGGACACATCTAGGACTCTGATGCTGTTTGAAGGAGGAAGTCATGTGAAAAAGTCAGCCCAGCTGTGCAGTTTTTGCCCCAGTGGAATAAGTCTACATACCCATAATGCCAAGGGGCACCAGAGGACTGAAGCATTACCTATGTAATGCACTTGTTTACTCATAGTCCTGTAAAAAAGAAAGTTTTCACCAGTTTCTATGTGAGTGAAACCCATGTTTCAGTAGCCTGTAAAATAGTAGCAATAACTTAAGGTAACCATTTCCTGTATGACTTTATCAGTCTCAGTGTCCAATGTAGTGGTTTATGTGCAAGTATACCATCAACACTGATACAAATACAAGAAAACAGCCTTTGAATAGCTGTCCACTGTAGTCACCACTATGCGTGAAAGGGTTAAAATAGTATTAATAAATTTTATAAATAACATATAAAGCCATAGGTTTTGGCTAGGTCCCTGCATACATAGCAAAAAAAAATAAAAAATACAACATGACCTCTCTGATCATCTAATGAGTTTTATTAATGAGTTATCATAATGATATTGTACTAAATTAACATGAGCAGCAAGGCCAAAAGAGCTATTTAGTTATACCTGAAGTTTGAAGGGAGCCTTTTATCAACACTGCTACTGTGGAAATCTTTAAGATTCTGCCATTCTCTGTGTTATGATTACATGGCTGAATGGAAGGATCCTTAGTATCATGTTTTGTCTCCATTTTAATCTTTTAATACAAGATATACTCAACTGTACAAGTTATCTTTTGGATGAAATTTTCTGACTGTATTCTGTGACCATGGTGGGTAGATAACATGTTTCTATAAACAATTCTCTCCTAATTGATATTATTCCTGGTCAACAGCCTTGAAGACTGCTGTTGTGCTCTGTTCTGTTCTTTGACCCATTTCAATGTATTTCAGATTTACATAATTACATTTTTTATTACAGCTTAGGTTTTAGTATGGAGCTCCGATAATGATAACTAAAGAAAAATGAGCAGCCAGGACATTAGAGTGGTTGTAAGCAAACCCTGATGTTAGCTACCTGAAGTTTGAACTCTAAGACCTTTATCCATACTGCTGCCTTCTTTGTCCCTCAAATGAAGCGATAGCCAGTCTCTCCAAACATTTGGCTTGCTTACAGTCTGTATGATAGCTGCACTTTCTTCCCCAGTCAGTCTTATCTTTCAGCAGTGTCATTGTGTTCAGGGATCACTGCAGTTGCTTAAGTGAGTACACTGTTTTTATAAATAATAGAACCAATGGTGAAAGCAAATGGAAGACCCACTTTGTTTTATCATTATCTACAGCAATATGACAATTATTTTATGGATCTTATATACAGGACACCTTTTAACAACATCTTTTAAATAATGGTTTGTTACAGCTTAAGTTGTATTGATGAGTTATGATAATGATGTGATATTGTAATAGAGAAACATGAGCGTCCAGGCCAAGAAGCAAAGTTTTACACAAACCCTGATGTTAGTTAGAACTAAAGTTTGAACTGTAAGCCCTGTATCCACACTGCTGCTGTGATTTGTTTGTAACGGCAGATGGTGATATTGCGCGATTTTCACATTTTGTTTGCAAACATCCAAATCGGGAATGTGTGACAATTTTCCATAAATTCTGCTTTCCTAAATAATCTGATTTAAGTTCTTACCTCTTACATTAAGAGCTTTTTGGCCTGTTGTGAATTCACAGCAGCTGTCTTGTATCTCTGCTTACTAAATGCGACTTTGTCAATTCGAATAAAGTAAAGCAACCAACCTGCCTACAATGTTTAGCATTAAATCACTTAGTGTTGGTGGTTTTTAGGAAGCAGAAGTAAACTTCTGTGACATGAATGACCAAAAATCTCACTGTCCCAGTGTTCTAGGTTAGTTGCCAATGACACAGAAGGGGAGTAGTAGTGTTTTGTATTGGTTCCTCAGTCATATGGATAACACATGTGCAGTGTTTTCAAAGTTTCATAGTGAGTTTTCTTGCCAGTTAATGGGGCCAAATGTTTTCAATTGATACTCAACTGGAGAAAAGCACAGCGTGTGCCACCACAGACACGCAGGTCTAAACTTAGTGATGACGTAAAAAAGAAAGAATCCATGTGGTTTCGCTTTTTATATGAAAACATTTGGGGTGTTTTTATGAACTCCGTTCTTCAGCTGGAGCGTGTATGGGTTACTACTGCAATTTTATTCTTCTTGCTTACAGCCAACCTAGAATAGAATAGAATAGAATAGAATAGAATAGCACTTTATTATCATTGTACATGTACAGCGACATTATGGGTGTCCCACGTCAACTGTCCCGGAATAAAATATATAAACTATAAATAGACAGTGCTGCATACTGTTCACTGGTTTGTGACACAGACCCTGTTGTCTGTTACAGGAATTCAGGAGGGTACAGAGTGCACCAAGTGCAAAAATGACTGGGCATTAAGGGCAGCCATCGCACTCCTCTATGTGCTCTGTGCCCTGCTCACCATAGCGGTGGCTGTCCTCGGATACAAAGGTAAGCTGTAACTGAAGTTAAAATGCCTGCTTAAACAAATACTCTAGTTTTCAGCTGGACTGCAACTTTTGACATCCACAACAACTTACCTGACAACATTGAACCCACAATGTGTGCAAAATGGGTTGAAGTGGAATGGCAGATTGTGACCTCAGTTTTTCCAGAGTGGCTCAGTTAGACCCTTTCTTACAAGCCAAGAAATATTGATGCTCTAAGCCAAATACATAGACTTTCATTTAACTGCAGATGATTGAACTGTCATGGCTGGGGCAGCAGTCGTGTTGTGGAATGAAAGGAGGACCCAAAATGCAGGCAGCCGACTGATGATATGAGTGAGAGTTTATTTACAGAAGTGGCAGGGTGGCAAACCGGCAGTGAGGCATGACAAATAACTGAAGGAGACCTAAACTGGGATAAACTAAATAACAAACCTGAGAGCATACAAAAGGGCTGCGGGGCAGAGAGACACAGACAGGAACGAAGCACCATGGAAGGCAGAGATACACAGAAGAACGCAGACTAACGCAGACGAGCCGACAACAGGCACAGACTGACACCCACTATATATACACACACAAACAAGGAGACCAGGTAATGACATACAGGTGGGAGCACAGCTGATTCTAATACACAAGACGACCTGAGGATACAAGCTGAACACGATGACAACAGACACAGACCTTCAGAATAAAACAGGAAATCCAGAACACGAACAGGGCACAAGGGGAGGACACAGAATACCAAAATCAGAATAACTAGAACAGAGGAAAATAATCATACAACACAAAACGCTGGGTCAACGACCCAGCACCGTGACATGAACACTTATTTAATTGGGAAATTGTGTTCTTCACTACCCCTCCACGGACTGGCATAATAGATCACCCAATTAAGTAAATGTAAAAAACATATTCTTGCCATTTCCTTATATCTACATGTGAATTAAGTTCCTGTCCTTTGTGCGCCATGGTGATATTACTTGTACAAGCCCCTGGACTGTCAGAAGGCACAGCAACTGGCCCTGTTGCCCTTGGATGTATAATCCTGTGTTGTACTTCTTTAGGTGTGTTTGCTGGTTTAGTATGACATGATTCACAGAAAGTAAGAGGGGATCAGTATGAATGAAATTCTGTATAATTTTATTATGAAGTTCTTTCTCTTCACACAAACTTGGTTATTTTTTTCCTTTTTTTTTGTCTAATAGATAGAACGATAACAAACAAAAAATACAGTACACAAAATCTTGCTAGAAAGTCCAGAAAGGATGATAAGGCCAACTTCAGGAAAGACTTTGAACAGACAGAGAAGTAAGATGTCTGACTACGGCACAATTATAGTTTTTTTTCCCTTTGTTTACTCCTGCCCTGCCCTCTGACTCCCATGGTCCCACAGCTTCGCTCTGCCTTTGTCTTTTTCTTTTTGTAGATGTTTGATAAAAAATTAAATGGTTGTATCACTAACAGTCAAGCCAGAGGCTTTGGGCTAAGATTAACCACTCTGTTGACAGAAACCGTTGTTTACTGTCCACCATATTTGACATCTTTAGCCACAGCTCTAAATGGGAAACAGATTGTGTGGCGCTGTCCTTACTGCACGCATGCTGCTGTTACTCCCTGTTTGAACAATGGAAATAATATTAAATAGAAACAGACAGGAATTCCACATATTCAGGCATTATCATTGGGGAATGCTTTCTATGCCTTACACATTTGTGGTCCAAAGCAGTCACAGAAAAATATGCCGAAAGTATCCTCGAGTGAAACAGTGCTACAGTCCTACCTACTCCACAGGCAACGGATGGCATATTTGCCTAATGGGGAAAGACTTAATCCAAACTACTCCAGAAGTTTAGATTTAAATCAGAATTAGGTGCTGTCAGGTTTGTTTTAGGCTTCCAGCTTTGCATCTGTGTTAGCGTCGAGCCCAAGTGACTTTGATGGCTTGGCTCTAATGTCTACCAGATGACTGTGCAGCAACTACCCAGGCTTAACAGCCCAAAGCAGAATTTATGGCTTGGTTGCAATTTGTTATCTCGTGAACTACAGGCTAACTCACAAATTGCTGCGAGTGTCCAAAATACTTTGAGTGTGGAAGAAATGAATCTGAGCTCTGCAATCTATGATTTTTTTTTCTTTATGCACTTTATTATAGATATGCTGCTATTCTTCAAGTAAATGCTTTAATTCCTGTTAAAGAATTGTTTATTTAAATGTCTGCTCCAGCAGCTTTCATCGGTGTTAATCTCAGTTTGGGTAACTGCCTAGCTTTTGCTCATAACTCGTCCCAATAGGCAGCCAGACTTACTAAAAGACTTACTTAAATTAGCAGCCTTATATAACTCACAGTGCCTTTCCAATATAAGGATGTGAAAAGGATGGAAAGATTAACAGGGGTGAGTGAGAAGGTATGTTCAAGATTAGTGGGGAGTTTTGCAGGTGTTTCTTGTTTATTCTACATTTTTGTCACTGTTATCAATGGAATAAATTTATAGAGTGTTTCTGATTCACCCAAAAGAAAAGCATGTGACCATTTCAGAGAAACTGAGACAGATTTAAAGGAGATTACCTTCAAACTTCAGTTCTCAGCAGTTACCCAACAGCTCTTTGAAGCTCTTTTTTGTTTGTCCCAAATGCATGTTATTGTTTCATGTTTTTGTCACTCCTGGAATGATAACAGTGAACGCTTAGGATGTTTTCCAGTTCAGTTTTTAGACGCCCACATACTGAGAGAAAAACAAAGCATGGAAGAGAGGAGACTCTTCCTACAGTTGTAAGGAGAGAGAAAATGGAACCAGAGTCGTAAAGCGCTGGTGTGGTATTGATTATGTGTTTGACATTATTTACACTGATGAAGTGGAATTTGTGAGTGTTCACTGACGATGGAGATTTGTAGCGATCAACGGATACACAGTTGCCCGGTTACAAAAATGTTAGGAAAGTTTTTCACTCCATTCAATCCCATGTTCCCATCAGTGGTGTTTGACTTTTCCAGTTTTTCATTGCAGCAGTATGAGTGTAACAACGCCCTCTGCTGTTAAGCAGCCCTTCTGCAGAATATACTATATTTATCTTCAGCTTTAAGACAATCTCTTTCATTTTTTCTTAGTGGTTGAGAAAATGGACAACATGACAGAGGGCATGCAGAATTATGGAGGCAAGATCAATGCTGTGGAGACAGACTTAAAGAAACTAGGTAAGACTCAGTAACACAAGATTATATCATAGATACAGAAAGCTGCAGAGATTTCAGTGACGTGTACAAGAAAGTAGGTTTTGGCTTTGACACTGTACTATATTTGTATGTCCTATTAACAGATATTTGTGTGTGACTGTTTTTCAGATGATCAGGCTGGAGTGATGTCAGTTAATGCCATCAGTGAAATGAAGACTTTCAAGTCAGATCTGGAAGCGTTACATAATCAACTACAGCGCATTGCAGACAGGGCAACGAGTAACAGCGACAGGCTGGATGAACTTAGGATAACAGGAGGTGATACGGAAAGTGGACATGTCTCACTGCAGAGTTTTATGGAAAACAATGATGCTTCACTGCGTGGCATCAAGCAGACCTTGACCTCTTACAGTGGAATGATTGACAGCCTTGAGGCGGACACTGCACGGCTCCAGTCTGAGATACAGAGCCAGGTCAAAGTACAGAGCCAGACGCAGGTTGATGTCAGTGCGCTGAACATCACGCAGGCCCAGCAGCGCAATCTCCTCAGCACACTACAGAAGACAATTGAAAATGCAGGACAGGAAGTTCAGAAACTGAAAAATGACTATCAGATTCTGCAGCAAACAGCCAGACAAACATGGGCCGACACAGAGTGGCTGAAGGAAAAAGTTCAGAACCTTCAGGTTTTGGCAGCCAACAACTCCGCCTTGGCCAGGTCCAATGAAGAAGCTCTAAATGACTTGGGAGCTCAGCTCAGCACTTTAGCCAGCCAAATCCAGAATACCTCAGCTCTCACAGAGGAACATGACCAGAGCTTGCGAGAGATGATGGACCACCAGAGAGACCATGATAATGCCACCTCGTTTAAGTTTGACAAAATGGAGGCACGATTAGACAGACACGAGAATGACATGAACCGCGTGACTGGAAACATTAGCTTTGCCGCACAGATTCTTGGTGTCATCAGTTCCGAGCTGAATGGCCTGAGGTCCTGTGCTGAGACAGTAATGCGACACTCTGACCTGTTAGTGGGACTGAATGAAAGTGTGACACAGGCCAATGCAGACAACAGAGAGCTGCGCGCCCAGCAGGATGAACTAACAGCCAGGTTGGACAGAGAAGTCAACAACTTGTCCATGGTGATGGAGGAGATGAAGCTAGTGGACAGCAAGCACACACAGCTTATCACCAACTTTACCATCCTACAAGGTGAGGAATACCTGGTGTGCCTGATTTAGAGCTTTTCATCATCATATGTGTTTAATCTATATAAATAAAGCACCTTTTCCAATTATTAGTGAAAGTTATGACAAGTATATTTAATTATTCTAAATATGGAACTAGTACATTTTTAATTAATATAGAAAAGTATAAGAATATATAGATAGATTTCTTCCACTTCAATTTTCTTTAATAAATAAGTACAACAGTTTTCAGTTTCTTGGGGTAAGTTACATCATCTACCACCTTCTGGTCTTAAGAAGAATCATATTTATGAATTATTTGTGACTTCTGACAGTGACTAGGATTGTACCTCTTCTGGTTTGTAGTATGCATTTCCACCAGCAAGATGAAAAGAAATACAAGATGAAAATAAATCATTTGTGTGATGTTTTGTGTGACAGTGCATGCAAACATTAATTGTTACACCTTGTTCTATCAGTTATAGTTCACTTATCTGCTCGTATTTCAGGCCCACCAGGTCCAAGAGGGCCCAGAGGTGATAGGGGTCCTCAGGGGCCAATGGGCCAAACGGGACAAAAGGGTGATAAAGGAGACAAAGGAATGCCAGGATTGGTCGGAACTAAAGGAGAGCAAGGTGCAGCCGGACCACCAGGCGCAGCAGGTCCAAAAGGATCAGTCGGGGCTCGAGGTGTTGTAGGACCTAAAGGATCAAGAGGGTCTAGTGGTCGACCTGGAAACCCTGGTGAGAAAGGTGACCCTGGGGTTCCAGGGCCTCCCGGGAGGGATGGACCTTCCGGAATGCCAGGACCACCTGGGCCACAAGGGCCCAGAGGAGTAGCGGGACCTTCAGGTATGGAAGGACCCCGTGGGTCTGTTGGACCCATGGGCCCCCCAGGTCCTCCCGGTCTCCCAGGACTTCCTGGAACTCCCATAATTGTAAAGCCACCTCAGCCCACTCAGCCCCGTCCGGTCCCTCAACCTCCCAAACCATCTCAACCTTCTAAACAAGTACAGGAACCACAGGACTCTGTGTCTGTCCAGCCCCCTGTTGCCACAAGTCCAAAGCCTGGTGAGTTTTATCCTGTCTCACTCCCATCAAACCCAACCGCTCACAGCAGATGGCGGCCCCTCTCTGAGCCTGCTTCTGCTCGAGGTTTCTTCCTGTTAAAAGGGTGTTTTTCCTTCCCACTGTCGCCAAGTGCTTATTGATGGAGGTTGCCTAGTTGTTGTGGTTTTCTCTGTATTAGGGTATTTGTAGGGCCTTTATCTTACAATATAAAGTGTCTTAAGGTGACTGTTGTTGTGATTTGGTGCTAAATAAATAAAATAAAATTGAATCGAGTGATTAGATAAATTAGACCAGGGCATTTTTGTAAATGTCGATACCTTGTACCATCTTAACAGCATTTCCAGTGGTTTTGTTTTCTTGGATAACACGTATATGGTGATTCATTCTTCCAGGTTGTCCACGTGAATTCAGAAACTTTGGAGACAGCTGCTATTACTTTTCTTCTGGTTCACAGAGGCTCAACTTTGATGAGGCCAACCGGTTTTGTACTAATCGTTCAGCTCATATGCTCATTATCAATAACAATGAAGAACAGGTAAATTAAATTAGATCACGATATTCCATATAATGCTATTGCTAATTTTAAACAATTTCACAAACTAACATAAAACATTATTATAAACAGTTTTTCTTGTTACGTCTTCTTTTCTGTTCTACCTCTAGCAATTTGTAAAAAAAGCCATCACAGGAAAAGGATATTTCTGGCTTGGACTGAGTGACAGAGAGGAGGAAAATGTCTGGAAGTGGGTAGATGGAACCATACCAGTTTTCACGTGAGTTGCAAATTTGTGTATGTATTTTAACTGTACAGGACAATTTTAACAAAGTGTAACCAAGTGTCTTTGTGGTTGTTTTTAGGAAGTGGAAGCCTGGCCAACCTGATAACTGGAAGCATGGTCACGAAGATGGCGAGGACTGTGCTGGCCTTATCCATGAGGCCAACTGGAATGACTTTTACTGCACTGACCGCATTGGTTTCATCTGTGAACATGCCTTTGACAGTTAGTACCTTCTTCATATTGAACTTTTAAATTTCCTATTTGTGGTGTATTTGCATAGTTGCATATTTGTATTTTTGGTAACAAAGCCCATATAACATATAAGTTTGTTTATTCAACTCCAAATGTACATTTTTAAAATGTGCCACAAATGTGTAATGTCTTAAAACAGCAGGGCAAAAGTATTACTCAAACAGGCATACATACTACATTTATTTGTGGCTGTTCTTTTGTAGACTGATGCAGTTTTGTTTATCTAAACAGATCCAGTAATTATGATCCCCTGTTCAAATTGGACTGATTCAAGACCACCTAGATATATTTTATTAAGTTTTTCGAAAGAAAAATAAACAGTCTAGTTTATTTTATAGTTATATAGATATACACACAGACATATACACACACAAAGAAAGAATTGAATCTATTTTGGAATTTTGTAATACGGCTGTAACAAAATGTGGAACAAGTAAAGCACTGTGAATACTTTCCGGATACACTGTAACAGTGAATATCCCCTGCTAAGTGGAGCTTAGTCATCATTAATAGCTGTTTTTTCATACAATAACACCTCAAAATGTCACTGTGAGAGCTATAACTGTAAATGCAACATCTTGGGCGCACACACAGAGATACAGATACAAAATGTGTTGTATTTTTTTGTTCTCTTCACAGTGAAAGTTCCAGTTTTATAGCATCCATCTAAGAAGTAGTGATCAGTCTCTAGGAGAAAGGTGAAGAGGTTGAAGCCGTCACTATAACGAGGGCCATGCGGAGGAGCGCTACGTGACTAGAGGACTCTGATAAAGCCAGCCCAGTGGAACATCACTGACACTTGGACTGTTATTTGTCTTTAATGGCACCTTACAACATAGTACCGTGCAAAAGGCAGAGCAAACACAGAGCCATTCCACTGTTGTATTAATTTAGATTTTGTACTGAAAAACCATGAGTATCTTCACTTATTTAGGCTGATACAGCCACAGTTGTACATGTGTATCTGTAAATAATATTTTACAAATGACAATTAGTTGGTTGGAACTGAATTTGATATTGTTTTCTTCATTTTTTCAGTTACTCAGTCTTTACACATTAAAACTGTCAGAGTATTCTTCAAGTAGAAATCTTTGGATCCGATAAAATACTCCACAGAATCATAGATGTGTTTACAAGCAAGTTCCCACAAACATGGTGAGCAAACACTTGTCATCATTACCCAATAAATACCTGTAACCTAACAAAAAGAAAGAAAAGTAGAGTAAGTTTTCTCAGTGCTTTTTTTGGAGGGTGGGGGAGAATTGATTACTGATGTGAGCGGTGTTGCTGTCTTACAAAGGACAGTATTTCTTGGACTTTGACCTGCCAGTATTATCTTAATCTGATATATACATGATCAGTATGCACATGGTTTGTAATGTATCCATTATCAGATGATTTCTTCATTATGCCAAATGCAATATGTGAAACATTATAATTTGTATAATCAATTGTTTTTGTTGATCTTATGGACTGAATAGCAATTTTTAATCCAGTTTAAGGTTCATCTGTGAGTTCATTCAATCACCACATTCCGATGGATCAGATCAGAATGCTTAACACAATAAAATTGGGAAAATTGTGTGGAATCACTGACTGTTGTCCATAAAATATTTCAGTAAATGTGTGCAGATTGGTTAGCATGAAATGCCAAGTGTTTACATAGAAAAACTAAAGGAAAATAGAAACTTTAAATTTCAAATATCACTGCCCATCTGCTATTTATGTATTAATTACATTTTTATTTTGTCTTCAATAAAACTAGTGTATAACAGTGTAGCATCAGTACTTTCAGGAAAAGTAGCAAAACATTAGAAAAAAATCTAAACTTACATACTTCACACACTCCAGACAGTGTACATCACTGATGCTGCCTAAACCTACATACCATTGTATTAATATCATAAGAATAAAATGCTAATATTATAAATTGACAATTACAAAAGAAGCATGTAGACTGACTGTGCCCAACACCGTGACTAAATGATGGATTTATGTAATGTAATATTCAGTCTTTCGAAAGACAGATAATTTCAGATTTATTAAAGTAGATTTGTATGTTTTGGGGTTTGTTTGTTTTTTTTTAGATTTGTATGCTTTGTCTAAAAAGTGAAAAATGCATAAAATAATAAATGCTGATAATAATACCTTTTTAAAGATGATATACTTGTTCTAATCACTAACAAAATTCTTAAAATTTATAATTTTCTCAAAATTATACTTGAATTATATATATGCTAATATTGATGCCAATTTTATTTATATAGCACTTTTAATTAAACTCAGTGTGCTTTCCATACATTATAAAAACATTTTTTTTTAAACTGTATCTCTGTAATGTCCTAAAGCAATTAAAACAATTAAACAGAACTTTAACATAGACACAGTTGTGTCTTGACTTCAGGCAGCTTGGTCAAAAGGACAACAGTAACGCAGAGCACCCTCAGCTAATTTAGGTCCACTCGGGGAATAGTTCAAAGATTTGCACCTCTCTAGAGAGGTCCAGTTGGTCTTCCTGAGCAAGTCAGAGATGTACTTGAAGAGCAAACTACTTAGAGCTGTATGAACTAACAGAGATTTTAAAAGTAATCCTGGGTGGAACCAGGACCCAGTGAAGACTTCAATACTGGGTAATTTGATAAAGTTTCTGTTTCTGTGTAGGGATTCTGGATGCCGATGCTTTAAACTGGTATTATATCCAGTAATATTACTGGATAAATATCACAAATATTTATTTATTGTCTTTGTAGACATCCAGCAGTTAATGTAATCTGTGCTAGAATTACATATTGGTTCATGTATTTTAGTTTAGACCACTGTTAACTACTTAAAATGACTCATTTATTGCTTCACTTACGCCACACAAATCCTCTTAACTACAAGATTAAAGTCTTCATGTGTTACTCATTTTCACGCGCTGCAGCCTCACAGTCACATTTTGTCACGTGATCGACGTCACCTGACGATGACATGTTATTTTTTTTATGCCAAGGACAATTTGTGACTTATGATTCATTCTCTCTAGTTTGCAGACAGCACACAGGGATGAGCAGTCGTCTGACAGGGAGTGTTAAACTGTAGATGCTTGTAACCGTTTATTAAACACAGTTCGGGCTCCTTCGATTACCCAGAATGCCCTGCTTGTTGCCGTCTGGCGAAGGAGTGACTGTGTAGAAAAGAATCAGTTAGCTACTTTTGACACCCATTAGGTTGTCGTTACTATGCATTTGTCTTGTATGAAATAAGAAAAAAGAGGGAAAGAAAATATCTGGGAAAGGCGAAATCTGTTGTCGTCTATACACCAAGCGATGCCTCTCTTCACGACCAACCCCTTTGACCAAGATGTTGGTGAGTAATCACAACTGGAGGCTGTTATTAGCAGGCTAGCTAAGTAGCTGTGACCAAACAGCTTTGTTTGTGTTCTCCAGCTGTGGGCAACATTTCACTTAGCCACTGGATTTATATTATTGTTATATAGGTACCGTTTGGTACATACCGTAGGTTGTGTAAACTGACAACCTGAAGCCCATGATATTAATTTTGATGTCTGTTTTGCTTGTGTTTGAGGAACATAGATGGCTAGCTTGCTCCCCTATCCTATGTATATATTTAGCTAGCAAACAGCAAGTGACCGTTTGGCGATAGCATCCTAAACTGGTGATGTTATTCTCGAGATGTATAACGTGTATTATTTAAGTCAGGCCAACTCTTAATGAAGACTGAGACACAGGCTTGTCATCGGATCACTGAATTGAGTTCGCAAGCCATATCACTAGCTACCTTTATGCATCCCATCTTCTGTTAGCTAACCACAATAATGTGCTTGACCTCTCACAGTGAGTGGAAGTGAAAGAGGATGCGGAGCTATGTGAAACCACAGAGTATCGCTATATTTCCTGTCGTCTCTTTGATCTTTGTCGAGTGGTTAGCCACCTAATTTTCATGCAGAGTGTGTAGTTTTCATGTAGATGAAAAGTACACAACACCGTTCACTTGCACAGCCCCATAGACAGCCTCAAGCCCAAACCCAGCAGTAAATGCTGATTTGGTAAAACAAACCAGCCTTTAAGTGACCGTGCTCTTCTGTTCCTGGCTTTTACTACTGTTGTGAGCATCTATTACTTCACTATACTGTTGTGTATGACATGACAGCAGACGCTTACTTAAAGTGCTTTGCAGGCTTGAAACTCACATAGTCAGTCAACATAATGAAAAATAATAAGTGAAAATAACGTCAGAAAATAAGAATAAAAAACGTTACTAGTCAACTAAAACAGGTGGAAAAAAGACACTTGCAGTGAGTGTGATCAAACCAAGAGGGACCTCAGACTTAATGAAAGCAAGTGAAAATAGATCTTTAGAGCTGATTTAAAATCATCAGCTGTTGATCAGGTTCTTATTTGGGGAGGCAGATTATTCCAGAGCCAGGGGGCAGTAACCACATTTGCCTGGTTGCCTTTAGCTTTTTCCGAGTAAGGGGCACTGAGAGAAGTTGTTGGGATGATGAGTTGGTGACCCGCAGACAAAAAAAATTTCTCTTGCGGAACTCATTTATTTGAAACTTCACAGATAGCCAGTGCAGTCCAACTAAAACAGGAGCGATGAGCTATCTTTTCTTTGTACAAGAGTCAATCAGCTGCATTTTGAATCATCTGCAAACTGGAAAGTGTGGAATTGGGCAATCCTATATACAGAGAATTGCATTAGACCAGGTGAGATTTGATAAAGGCTTGGATAACAAAACTGCCTTTAATTTAGCAGTGGTTTTCACTTGGTAAAAGATGTCCTTCACAACATTCCTTTGATTGCTAAAATTCACGGAATGTCTCATAAAAACACAAAGATTGTCTGGTTAAGGGACTAACTGCCTCGGTGAGGATGGTTGTGTAGCTCAGGGGGGTCTGAATAAAATAACTTCAGTTTTTCTTAGTTTCTTTCTTTAGTTTAAGGGTTTGCTTTTGTTTTTTTTACATCTGTGATTTCAGATCTTCCAAACATTCAAAGAGGTTCTTTATGGTTTGAACACAGTCAGGCGTGGCAGGTAGATAAAACTGGGTGCCACATAACAAGGATAAATAATTTTGGCTTTCTGTCCATCTCTAATACTTCCAATCTTGTTTAGGGTATATAGAAATATTTTTTCTATTGCTTCTTTTTGCTCTTGACAAAAGAAGCAAAAATAACTCTTTAATGTAATTATTACTTCCTAATTATTACTTCTACTTCCCAAAAACAGCAAATGATGACTCATGTTAGAAAGCAATGTCAGCTATTTACACATCTTATTTCCATTCCTATGTTTATACTTGGAATACACTTAAATAGCTCTGTAATAGACTGGGAACCTGTCCAGGGCTAACTTAGACTCTTGCTCTATGACAGCTGGGACAGACTCCAGCCCAACTGCAACCCTGAAATATCAGCGCTGTTGATTGCTGTGGGCAAATAAAGGGATGGTATGTGATGGCACTGGCTGATGTTTATTATTGGCTAAATATTATTGGCACAACATTCAAGAAGATGTTAAAATGCTGTTGAACAACACATTTTAACATCTGTTTAATCTAAATCTAAAATGTTCTTGTTAAACACCTTATCTGCTCAAAACTGCACAAGTGGTACTTGGTAAAACATGAAGCTGCTTCCAAGATGAGAGGAGTCAAATACAGTACACATAGAGTAGATGCAAGACTAACCATTTCGTTTGGAGGAAAAACCTAAAAAACTCAATTCGTAAGTGGCAAATAGAACCCACTGCTGATTGACTGATCCTTAGATAAACTTCAGGTGAAGTCTTCGCAGATTATGAGCTGTTAGATTGTGTTCACTGTAGTGCGGTAGTGTTGATGGGGCGCTTCTCATATATTGTCAGCCCTTTGTACCTCATCATGTTTATGCTTATTTGTAGCGGAACATAGTAATCTTGTTGTTTTGATTTCTCAGTACCAAACATGATCATGAAAAGAGGATTCTCACAGACCCTTTACAACAGTGATTCTTTTTTTTCAGGATTACAGTAGCTTTATTACTCCTCTACAGAATTCCCACGTCTCTTCTTTCCCATCTCTAAATACAGTCATGCAGAAAAAACATGCTTTTCTGTAAAGACTTCTTCTCACACCGGTTGGTGTTCTTCTTTCCTGCAGAGAAAGCAACCAGTGAGATGAACACTGCTGAGGACTGGGGCCTCATTCTGGACATATGTGACAAGATAGGGCAGTCACGCACTGGGTCAGTTAACTTTCCTCATTCTGAGGCGTACCAACACATTTCTTTTCTTTTTTGAGTTTTGAATCATTATAATATATATTCAGGGAAGTATAAAGAAGTTAAAAAGAAGAGCTTAATAAAGCTTAACCTTCTCAAACCTTTGAGTTGTGCTGTTCTGTTCCAGGCCCAAAGAATGCCTCCGCTCTATAATGAGAAGAGTGAATCATAAGGACCCTCACGTAGCCATGCAGGCACTGACTGTAAGCAGACTCTTAACAAACAGCCATGTTTTAAGTTTGATAGCTTAGTGTCATTTAGGAAATAAGTTATCAGCTTGTAAAGTAACCACATTTAGTCTTTTATAAGTGATAAATTACATATGTCAAAAGTATTTCAGCTGTTTACTTACTTCATGAGGTTCATGAATAGGATGTACACTTTGTCTTCGCAGCTTCTCGGTGCCTGTGTCTCAAACTGTGGGAAAATTTTCCACTTGGAGGTGTGCTCCAGAGAGTTTGCCAGTGAAGTCAGTAATGTCTTAAACAAGGTGTGTGGTAAATTTCACTTTCTTGTTTGTTGTCCAAATAAGCCACATTAACTATGTGGGATTTCTTCAAAAAGGTTCACGTTTGATCCGTGTTGGCATAAAATGCTTTAATGTGTGTTCTCCAGGGCCACCCCAAAGTCTGCGAGAAGCTGAAGGCCCTGATGGTGGAGTGGGCGGAAGACTTCCGCAATGATCCGCAGCTCAGTCTGATCTCAGCAATGATCAAGAATTTACGGGAACAGGGTGTCACGTTCCCCGCTGTGGGCTCCCAGGTTGGTATAGGAGTATGATTAAGGAGGTTATAGTGGTTAATAGGGCTGCAACTAAAGATTATTTTGGGAGAAGACTAATGTGCCAATTTTTCTTTGATTAGTTGATTAGTGAACAATTCACAGTTGCAGTGGATATGCTCTGGAGTGAGGCCCCCTCTTATCTTTAAGATGATATTCCCAGCTGCTGATAACCACGTTAAAAATGCTCTCTGTCATGACTTCAATCTATTTGAGAGGTGCATTAGCCTCTTTAAGGACAAACTCATCTGTGTAGCGTTCAATGGCAGTTAAACTCTTTAACTTCTCATACATATATGTGTGTATGTGTGTGTGTGTGTGTGTGTGTGTATATATATGTGTGTGTGTGTGTGTGTGTGTGTGTGTGTGTGTGTGTGTATATATACACACACACACACACACACACACACACACACACACACACACACACACATATATATATATATATGTGTATATAGCATATCCACCGCAAACAAACAAACAAACAAACTAGGAGACAGTGTAGCGACTCCTGTTTAATGGTTTACTATCGCATTTCACTCTAACAAAACTGAAATGATGTTCTCTCAGTAAGAATCATTGTTACCTTATGACAGGTAAGCTAACATAAACATTACTGTAAAAACATTAATATAAACAAGGTATCAAAGCGACACACTAACTTAACTCTCTAAAACTGACCCACTCAGAGTTGACGTCACAGCTCCAGGTTGCTGACGTTTTACATGCTGGTGCACTGCAGTCGTGCTGCTGTGGAGGGAAAAGCTCCGCTTTGACTGTCTGCATTCAACTTTGTTTTCTTTGAAATCCTTTAAAATTCCACGTCGACATGTTTTTATAGTCTATGTCATCAATTATGCTGACGGATCAGTGCAGCTCTAATGGTTAAGATCAGAATTCAAGTTCTGGCTCATTCTATTTCTAATGCTAATATTTCCTTTGGTTTGCTCAAAATCCATCCACGTTCTTTTATTCTTTTGAGTCATGAGTGTGAGTCATTATTTATGTGAAGCACGTGATTATTGTCTTCACAGGCTGCTGAGCAAGCAAAAGCAAGCCCAGCTTTAGTGGCAAAGGATCCCTCCACATCAACAAACAAAAAAGAAGAGGAGGATTTGGCCAAAGGTAAAGAGGACTATCAGATAATCAGAGCACTGGGCCATTTTTTTATTTTGTTTTTGCAAAGGACTCTTGTATAAAGACTCTTTTTAGTATTCAGACACACATAGAAATGCATTAGAAGCATGTTCATTAAACACATTTTAACTGTTGTTTATTGGCTTTGCAAAACTCCCCCTGTTATTGTGGATTAATGAATCGCAGATGTTTCACAAGGTTTTCAAGGGCAAACACACAATCACACTCTCTTGTGATTATCTTATTATCTCTCTTGTGTGCAGCTATCGAGTTGTCTCTGAAGGAGCAGCGTCAGCAACCGCAGACCTCAATGTCGAGTCTTTACCCAAACACCTCCACCCTGCTCTCCTCACACAAGTCTGACGGCAGAAAAGTCCGTGCCATCTACGATTTTGAGGCTGCAGAGGACAATGAGCTCACCTTTAAGTCGGGAGAAATCATCACTATCCTGGACGATAGGTGAACTTTTACACAAATATAATCAAGCGCACACCAAGAACCAGTACTTTCATTATATAATAGTGAGCAGATTTCCTGGGCCTATGTTGCGTTCTTATTTGGATGGCTGTTCTCTTTGAAGCCTTTTTGAAATGCTCTTTAGAAGAGCACAGAATCCATGAACTCAAAAGAACAATACGTTTTAAACATCACATCTATGTATTCAGGCTTTAAAGAGGTCTGGAAATGACTTTGTAAAATGCCAATGAAATTATTAAGGATTAAATTCAGTTACTAAAGGCAGCATTTTTCTCATAATTGAATGGGCTTTGTGTTTTCTTTCTCCCAGTGACCCAAACTGGTGGAAAGGGGAAACATATCAGGGGGTGGGGCTGTTTCCCTCCAACTTTGTCACTGCTGATCTCACTGCAGAGCCTGAGATGAGTGAGTACACACACTTGAATCATTGCTGTTTCTTTGGTAGCCCATTTAGTCCATTAGCAGCATTGCTTTATAGATCTGGGAGTGTGATATCCAGAGAGCAGAGTGCAGTAAGAGACACAAAATAGGTACTGAAAAAATAACACTGCCTAAATTTCTGGGAAGAAGTTCAAGCAGTGTGTGATCAGCACTTTCTCCTGCTGATACTCTTTTCTTATGTACCAAATCTTTTTCTGGTATAATTACAGAGCCCTCTGAAATGCAACATTCATATTCATATCTTGGTATCTTGATGCTCTGTTCTATCTAATTCATTGTTTCCACAGAAATGTGTAGTCTTAAAAATGTATTGTTGGGAGTTTTCTGGCTTTTTCATCACATCCACTTTTTGTTGCTTAAGATAACCTTTGTTGTTATTGCACGCTAATTGTATGGCTTTGTCATATTGTTGATTCTGTTGGTTTGCATACTGGGTATGTACATCCTGCTGTTGCACTTCTACTGCCTTCATGCTGTGTGCCACCGTTTCTTGTAATTCAAGTTAAAGAAAAACTTTTATCAGCTCGTAACTTCTATTTTTATCTCATATCCGTTCCTGTGCTGCTTGCTTCTATCAGAGCATTACAGGTGATCAAGTTAGTTTGTCCTTATCTCTTACGTTTGCGCTGCTGACCACTGCCACTGTTGTGTTGTTTTTCTCCTGCTGCATCTACGGCTGCTTGAAAACCCACAGTGAAGACGGAGAAAAAGACAGTACAGTTCAGTGAGGACATTCAGGTAGAGACCATAGAGCCCGAACACGAGCCAGTGTACATAGACGAGGTGAGTGCTGTGCTGTATGTGCTTGCTTACTCAGATCATTCAGATTTATTAAGGTCACAAGTTGCTACAGTAAATAAAAAAATCTCTTCCAGTATGACATATAAAACTTTATTACTTCTGGATTAAGTTGTGAAATTATCTCACATTTACCTGATACTTACCACATCTTCTCAGGATAAAATGGACCAGCTACTGCAAATGATTCAAAGTGCGGATCCAACAGACAACCAGTCTGACAGCGTTGAATTATTACAGCTTGAAGGTCATTTTCATTCATTTATTTATTAATTTCTTATGCAAAATATGAATATATGAAAGTGAAAGAAAAATATTTAATAACATCGTACACATACTGCATTTTTGAAAAAGGTGGATTTCTGTCAGCTAAAGAAAGAGATTTAAACAATTTTTTCATCAGGTGCCTGCAATCAAATGGGGCCCCTCATTGATCAGAAGTTGGAGGATATTGACAGGTACATTGTGCTGATGTGGCGTGCTTTATTCATAAAAATTCAGAACAGAAGCGAAGAACTTGAAGATGCAGAAGGTGTTTGACAAGATATGGATTGCTGATTGTTTGTATCACCAGGAAGCACTCGGAGCTGTCAGAGCTGAACGTGAAGGTGATGGAAGCGCTGTCTTTATATGCCAAGCTGATGAATGAAGATCCCGTCTATGCCATGTATGCCAAGCTGCAGAGCCAACAGTATTACATGCAGCAGCCTGCCAGCGCGGCACAGCAGGTAAAGTCAATACAAACTTTTTTTTTCTTAAATTTGTCAAGCAGCTACATTCTGAAAGTGGAAAGGAAAGTACCAACACTGGGAAGTCTAAGAAGCTTGGAAAGAAAAGAGAGAGATTACTATGAACCTGAATGATTGAGAATCTATACAGACAACATTAGGAGGTGTTGTCATTCTTTCAAGAACTTTAAAGCTGATTGAATATTAATATTTACTTTATTTTTATATTTGTCACCACAGGTCTACCCTGGTCAGCCTGCATCAGGTTCATATGCCATGAGCAGCGCTGGGGTGCAAGGCTATACCGTTCCTATGGAGCAACTTCCTCCTGGAACTCCCATTCCTGGTCAACCAGCTCCCAGGTGAGTTTGAGGTTACCCACAGTCCTGGTGCAGCACACTTTGCAAATACTAATATTATCAGTTTCAGTGTCCACTGTTGTTCTCATGTCAAATAAATGTAAATGCTTAATTACATTCACGTTTCACTTATTTTTTAAGTTATTTTTACATATGGTAAATTTCCCACTAGTATCAGAGGCTGTTACTCAGCTGCAGAACCAGGCTTTCACTTGTTCCAGCATTATAGACAAAGCCTTCTTAAATACCCGAACAACTTCTGGTTTTTCCTCATTGAAATTGAATCTTGGTTTCCACTTTTTAAAATCCAACTATTTGTTGTACTTGGAATTGAAATCAGTAATTTCTCACCATTGAGCAATTCCTTACACGCCACAACAGTTCTGTTCTTAAACAGACAGAGGTCTTACTAGTGTTAATATCTCCCTCTTGCTGTAGTATAATATTCACTTTTTTCCCATCATTCTTTTCACAGTGACATTCATATGTACATGGGCCAGCCGCCAGTGTACACTGCAGCTCCAGGCGGCATGGCTCCAGCAGATGTTCAGTCCTACCAGAATCCAGCCAGCAACCCTGGCCCAGCACCATGCACGACTCCCGCAGGCATGACACAGACAGCAAACTACAGCGCTGCCTCTGCCGCGAGCATAGCACCCTCCACAGATGTCCCACAGGTCCCCTTCTCAGAGAAAGCATTGTTATAGGGCCCCAGGAGCTCACTGATATCCTCACAGGCACACATACACTCTCACATACAGACACACACACACTCACAAAAACACCAGACCTGATCAAATAGTTATAGTTGAAAATGTGTTTTTATTGCATAAGTTGACACCAGATCAATTAAAACATAATTTAAACTGAGTAAACTAACATTGGCACATTTTCTGTTGTATTCAGCTGATTTACAGTCAAAGCTGCTGTGCAGAACTTTAATTTCCTCCCTCTGGCAGTCAGAGTAATTAAACAAAAATATTATTTGATTTTCACTGGAAAGCGTTAACCGGATATTTGAAGATTCATGCTGCTGTCAAATGACTGTGCTTAGGTCTAGCAGACGTTTGACATACTACTTTTATATGGCGGAGTTTACACTGGACTTCCATTTATTTTTTGAAGGAGTTGGAGAGTGTTCATTATTGTTGGCTTTCCATGTTTCCCTTGTTTATACAGTAGCATAAAATCTCACAATGCCACATGCTCTACAAGCCCGATGCCAACTAGATACGAGTCTTTATTCTTCTATTTTTGTTTGATTTTGTTGGTTATGTAATTTTTGGCTTGCAAACAGTTTCTAGGTGCAGTCCCATCATCTTCTGGTGGTAGTACACTACATCCTACCAGGTGCTAGTAAAATAAGGGAACAATGTATTTTAGGGAAAAAAAATAGTTGGATAAACTTTCTTTTCTTTTTAAACAACTATTCAGACAGCCAGAAAGATCACATCTTTCTTTTTTAGATCTTAGTCTCTCATCTGACTGGTGAACTCTTTTCTTTTTTTAATGCAGAGTATTCAAAAAATTAGAAATGTAAATCTAGTAAAGATTCAGTTTCTATCTGCCATACGTCTAGCCCAACTCCGACTCCACGGCTCGTAAAGTTTAGCTCTGGCTATTTCGCCACACGTCTCACATTTCAAACTTCAATAAACTGCAAAGTTTAGAGAGTTTTATCAGGTGCTAATAGCCTCGACTATAGCAGACATTCATTTTTATGCAAAAGTCCCACACTCCAGCTTTAAATACACAGTTCTGCTTCTGTTACCAGTGAAGAAGTGATCATGGGGATTTATTTAAAGAGCTCACACTACACTGAGTCACAAAGTGGGCACTGTTTTTTTTTTTTTGTTGTTTTTTTTGTATTATTATTATCATTATTATTATTATTATTTTTTCCCACATTTTCACAGATGTCCTGTCTTTAGCCGATGCAGATATAAAAGGATGGAGCGGCTTTCAGTTTCCATCTCACTTCAAATCTAGATTTGATAGCAATACATACATTCTAATTTTTTCTTGTCACGTGCAAAACCATTATGGGATTGATTGCTTTGTATTTAAGACTATTGATCAATTGTGGCCACACTGAGTTACAAAACAAATTTTTTTCCAATTATTTCCTAGAAGAAAAGCTGAAAATTTGGTGCTAAAAAGTTGTTTTTAGTTCACACGGAGTTAAATTTGCATGCAGAAAAGGGTTGTTTTTCAGCAAAGCAAATACTCTTTAGCCATTAAATATTAGATTCTCTCCTCCAATATTTAATGCTGAAGCTCGACTTCAGCATATGCCATTACATTTTTGGGTTTTTTCTGCATCATACAAATATTTGAATTATTACTAAATTTAATAGTTCTTACACAACAACTTAAAAATAATAATAAGAAATGTCATTTTCCCACTTCTACTTAGCAATTTAAAAAAATGCAATTACTATTTGATCAAGTGTGAAATATATACAGACACACACAGCTTCACACTACCCTCAGTACACACACTGAGGCTGCACACACACGATGCACACTACAGGCTGGCATACAGCAGTGAATGCACATACAGACACAGCTGCACTACTTGGTTCACGTATCCTGTAGTAGTGCGTGATCATTTTCCTTCATTCACACACTAACATAGAAATAAAATGACAATGTCCCACAGCTTTCTCACCCACTTAAACAAACTGTAGTTCTAATCATGTCTCAGAAAGGGGTGTCAACTTTTTTCTTCTTCTCCTTCTTCTTCTTTTTTTTAATTAAAGGACTTTTAGGTCTGCTGAAAACATCAGGATACTCTTACATTCTGTATATGTTGTCAAGTTTTAGAAGTACTGAAAACTGAAGCCACTTTGTTTTTGGAGAGAAAAGACCGTAGAGGAACTGAAGCATGCACATAACTCTTGTATATACTGTACTGAACTAGTAGTGAAGCCACATGATGACCTCATGGGTGGGGCCGTATGCTAGCACAGCTCCGGCTGTTTCTCTCAGCCTTAAAGGCGAACTCTGCAGTCGGGATTTTCCAGATGTGTTGAAAGGTGTCGAGCCAAAGAGAACAAAGTGGTTGCAGAAAAAAGTGTCTGAAAACAAAATGGTATTTTTCTTTATTTCTATTCTTTTTGCATTCTTTTTTTTCCCCTCAAAAAAAAGACTGACTGCTTAATTCATGCTGCAGAGTTTTCCTTTTAAAATCGGGCGGTTACGCATCTTTCTTGATGGCTTTTCTTTGTACCCATCAGGGGCTGTGTTAGCAAACCCGCACCACAGACTTGGCTACTAAGTGGGAGAGCCCCAGTGCCTCCCCAGTGTCTTTAAAGCATCTCTTTAGTCAGTGTTGGAAAAATGCTTTTTCTTTTTTCTTTTTGTAGTACGTTTTAATTTATGTTTTGATTATTGTTAAGATATTTTAAATGGAGAAGCAGTGAAGGATGTATGTATTCAGAGAATAGATCAGGATATGTAATATTCTGTCTAACTTAGTTGTATATTTAATTGCTGACACAAGAACATGGACATTTCTCTCTGTGTTTGATACATGCTTGATGTACTGTAGGCTCAAATGATAACGTAAAAGCTGACTGAACCCCTCCATGCTTTTCAAACCTGTCCGTTAACACTAATACAGATTCTACCTGAAGGTGTCTCTGATTCTGAATATTCAGAGTCAGGATTTGTAAACGGCTCTTTACCAAAGTCTCCCTAAGCTAAACAGTTAGCGCCATGTAAGTCATTCAAGATCAAATGTACAGGTCTGCTCCTCATATCCTACCGTATTCACCTTATTCTTCATATTTATCTAATTTATATTGCTTCTACTCAGACAAAGCCTTTGGGAAAGAGTTCATGTTTACAAAAACTGACTGGACTATAAAATAAGAAACTAATTTATCTGTTGTATTTGACATTGAATGATGTTACATGAAGGAATTATTAAGAATTGTTCAATTTCTGGTCAAATTAGTGTGTTGATCTAACAAATTGGTGTCGTTTAAGGAGGTACTATGTTTCAAACTTCTTGACACTACTGTGAGATTACAAACTGACTCGTGTTTTAAGCTCTGTACCTCCAGTTCCTTAATTGAGCGCTAGAAAGATGAGGAATATTTTTTTTGTTTCTTTGTTGTGTTGCCTTCAACTAAAACCAGGAGCAAAATGGAAAATTAATCTGTTTGTTCAAAGAGGGTTAAAAATATCAAAGTAGCAGCTGTTCTGGGACCATAGGAGCCAGTTTATTATCACGTATCATCCAAATGTCACATCTTGTTGCACCCCCAGAGTTGGACTGTGACCTGATGTAATTTTTTTTTTATTTTGTACAGGACTGAGATGCTGCCATTTTTTTTTTTTTTTTTTTTTTAAGTTTTAAAGCAACATTATTGTAAAATGTTCCGTCTAAAGGTGTACCCTGCTGTTTGTATGTATTCTTTTAACCATACTTATTAATTGGTATTCACAATAAAACCAGGCCAAATGTACAGAATATTGACGACTTCACTTGGCTTGATATTGTGTTCATATATTTATACAAGGGTAGTCCTGATTATCACAGAATGACACACACAGTCTGAGTTATTTATGTTAGGAAGTATAAACCACCATGAATCAGTTTCACTTGCTTTGGTGTGACTCAGTGTGACAACAGGTGCAGTGATTAGGCAACGACCAAACAACCCCTCCAAAACAGCAAAGACTGTGCAGATGGTCGATGCAGACTGTTGCTCTCTCCCTCCTGAATGATTTTTCTCTGGTTTTGCTGCAGCTGGTTTAGGTTGCACAGGTAGTCCACCTTCTCCAGAATGACACATCCAAACCTGCCATTGCAAGGTTTGCTGTGTCTCCCAGCGCAGTTTCCAGAGTGTGGAGGCGATACCAGGAAATGGGCCTGCTACTGCAAAGAGAGCTTGACAGGGAAGGAGAGGACGTGTAAACCCAGCAGCAGGACCGGTATTTGTTTGTGTGAAGAAGAGCGCTGCCAGAGTTCCAGAAAATGACCTCAAACAGGTTACTCAGGCATGTTTCTGAAAGAGACTCCATGAGGGTGTCATATAGGTCAATGCTCACAGCTCAGCATCATGCAGCTTGACTGGTGTTTACCACTGGCACCATGTTCTCTTCACAGATGAGAGCAGGTTCATGCTAAGCAGATGTGCCAGATCTGAAAAAGAAACAACATGTTATGCTTTCTAACTGGACAGAAGATATCACTGAAGTTTAACTGATTTCCTTTTATACTGTGATGATTGATGCTCTCATTAATTATTAGGTTTTTGAGCAATTTTGTTTAATCATTTACTGTTTGGGAGACTTGGGTATTTTTGCATGAGGAAAACTTATTTGGTTGATATAAATTGGACATAATGGACACATCCGTTACAACAGGTAAGACAATATTTTTCAGTCTCTGTCCTACATGCCCTCTGCCTTTTAAATAAGGCAATGCAGTGAAGTAATCCCAAAATTACACAAGCACCCAGGACATTATATTTATATCATACTCACCAGTGAAAGACAGGCCGGCCAAACTTTTAAACTCCTCAAGCTCCCCCCGCTCCCTCCTACAATCAGCCCTACATGATTGAGAAACTTGGAAAAACTAAATGATTATAAAGTTTTATTTCATTTCAGTAAGAAACTAGAAAATTGTCCTCTTCCTTGCCAATAGATGGAGTTCTGTGTGTGTCTGAGCAAAGCTGTAAGCATGTCACTGTGATTTTAAATTCAATTCAGTTTTATTTATACAGCGCCAAATCACAACAACTGGCTTCTTTTTTTCTTTTTTACTCAACCCCCGCAAGCAACCCTTACTATAACTGAGAAAGTTATGTCCTGTTCTCACATCAGAATAACATAATTTTTGGTTGAATGTCAAAACTGGGGGGGAGGGGGCAAAGATATTCAAAAAATCCATCCATGGTTTTCCAAATGTTGATCCTTTACTTATCAAGAATGTATTTCATAACTTTAAATAATTTTTCTTTAAAGAAGAGCAAGAACCTAGAAAATCCTTCTTCTTCTTGCCACCAGGTGGTGATCTGAGCGTGTCTGTGCAAAGCTGCATGTAGCCAGTCAGCATGTCACTGTGATTGTAACGGCAGTAGGAAATTATTAAGGATAGTTTATGCTCACTATAAAGTTTTATCTGGTTGAAATTTTAACATCAACTCAATGCAAAATTATATCTGCAAACAATGTGCGTATTACTGTAAAAAAAAACAAAAAACAAAAAAAACCCACATTGGTCAAACAACCAAATATCTTAAGATAACACTTTTTAGACTCCCTACATCTCCTCTTTGCATAAGGGAATGCAGTGAGGTTCTCCAAAACTACACAAGCATCCAGGATGACCTAAAAATCCTCCATATTCACCTGTGATGGGCATTTAAAAACAAATGTCACTATTCCTTTTTAGAAAGTGTGCACAGTTATAGTTCAGTGTAATCTACCCCAGTGATATTATGGGATGGGAGAACTCTTCTTTGTCACCCCCCCATAAAAAAAGACAAGCATGACCACCTCATTACCTCAGCAATAAAATAATACAGCCTCCAGTGCAGTGTAAGCAATGTCAGTGTGCAGAGTCCAACGTCTCCACTGGCTCGTTTTTAGGAGATGATTGTTAAAGTCTTAAGCTCTGAGTTCAGATCAGCAACTGGTAATCCAGCACCATGCCCTCGGGGAAGAAAGTCAAGCTCATCCTGTATGAGGTGCTGCAGTTTGCAGCACTGATTGTACCCATCTTTGTAATCATGGAGAGATTTGCCAGCCTCATATACAACGTGAAAGGACGGGATCAGACAGCATACTGGCTCGTTGTGGCAGCTTCTATCGCCTATGTGACCTCTGTGACCTTGCTGGTGTGGGCTCCTGTCAGATATATGACTATTAAGCAGCGGGGATTCATCAGAGAGGTCAAGCAGTGGTGAGTTGAGGCTTTTGGAAAATGATAAGTGACAAGCTTATTGTTTTGTGTGTATAAACATAAACAGAGTCTGTGTAACCTTTAAAAAAAGAATAATCACATCTTAAATGTGAAAAGTCGAGTTTACTGAGTAAAGTTCAGTTCTGTGATTTGCTGCTACAGTCTTAAATTGCCTGGTATTACAGCTCATCATTTGGTAGTATTTATTACAACTGAAATTACGGATCAACTATTTTAACTATTAATTATTAATTTAATGACTCTTCTCTACTAAGTACTACCCCTAATAATACTACCTTTTAGCTCATGTGAGTAGTATTTATGTCTTATAAATGAAGTCTTCCCTTACTCTCAAAAGGTAAGTGAGCATAGATAACAACTGTAATTGAGTGTAGCTGCTGTGTTATGGAGTAGAATTATTAAGCAGCATAAAACTGAAAGACTACTTCAAAGTCTTTTCAAACACAAATTAAAAATCTGAATATAAACTCGCGCACTTGTTAAAAAAAGGAACAGTTACTCATCATTATGGGATGATCATTATGTAAATGTAAGCTGTGTGTTTTTCAGGAGACCAACAGCATTGGCATATCTCATCCTGTGCACATTACCGTGCTTTGCTATCCTAATAGCCAGCTCCAAGGTAATGTCACCAAGACTGATTGATCTTGTCACTGAGGAGCACTTGTTGATGTTTTGTTCAGTCATGCTCTGACAGGGTCCTTGAAGAGGCATGCAGAATTTGTTGTAAACAGTCCATTAGAGGCCACAGTATTAAGACACTATAATTATTCACTGAGTGAACAGCGACATGCTACGCTGCACCACACACAAAGAAAAGCATCCCTTCTCACGGACTCACCGTGATCTCTTGAGGTTTACTTATTCACTGTCAATCTACAGGTAGCAGGAAGTTGTACTCTTGTGCAATTGTATTGTATTCATTATTAGGTAATAATATAGTAATGAAGTAAATACAACATGTTTTGTACACCTATTGTTTTTGCCATGTTGTCAAAGAATTTCTGAGAAGGACTTTGGCAGGAAAATAGGTCCCCAGTCACAAGACTGCCATTCCTCTGAGCTATTCATTAACCTATAGTGAAAACAACAGGTTGTCCATTAACTTAAGGTTTGATGCTATCCCTGACCCTAAAAAGAAAAGAATTTTTATCATTTGGTATTTTATTGCTGTTCCAACAAGAACATAAATAAGCACAAAGATGTTTCTCATATTTATTCACCCAGTGTTTCTTATTTTACGGGTGTAAAGATGTAAATCTGCAATGATAGGAAAGTAAATCCTAATGGGTTCATAAAACTTGGAATGTAGGCGCTTCTTTCTCAGTGGAGACAAATGTTACAAAGACTGTCAGTTTCATTTTTTCTCACTCGCTTTACCATTTCTTATTAATTTATTGTTCCACTTATGAGTAGTTTTTCTATTATTGTGAAACCGCAGGTGCAGGTGGACAGAGGACAGAGACTGGACAGTTTCTCTGAGTTGCCAGTTTCCCTGGTGCTTTTCTTCCTCATCTGGGTGGATATCATTGAGAGGATCCGACCCTGCAAACTCATGGGAAAATGTAAGGCTTGAATTCTTCAAAATCTTTTATTATTATTGAATATTTTTGCGTCACATTTCATCTTCTGTGGGAGTGGTTATTTAACTGAAGCCATAGACTCTTTGCGCTTATTTGTAACACTTTATTTTATTGGCCTGTTATTTCATTAATGTAGCATAGACTGCAAGCTAGTTCAGATCAGATTTCAAACACACCCTTCCCAATTTAGCTGTTTAGTAAGCTGCAGAATTTTCCAGCTCTCCCATCCCAGTACCACTGCTACATTGCGTCAGTGCCTGATTCTGTTTATCTAGACGTAGCGTTTTCAGTGGGATAAATGTTTCGTTACCAAGTGAATTGACTCAATTTATAAGGTTGGGGAAACCTGCAGTCAGCTGAGACAGAAGAAACACTTGAATGAGTGACACTTGAAAATGTTTCTCCCACTGAAAATTCTACATCCAGATGAACAGAGTTTGGTCATAGACTTCCTGTGCCTTTTGAAACCAGTTGAATACAACCCACCTAAACAGCTGGAGAACACAAGAGCACAAAACATTGACCAAGATGACAAATTCCCCAAATTCAAATCATGTATCTGCCAAATGTACAGTAAGAAGGCTGATTCACAGAAGCTGGACCTTACAGTCTACAATAAACCCTAACACTAACCACCTTACCCCACACATGATTGTCGTTACCTATGTTAAAGATGATTTTTCTTCTCTTATTTTTAAAAAATGATTTAAAAAAAGACCCGTTCTCTTGTTATTAGCTAGTCTTTCGGAAAACCTAACTTACACAGAAACATTTGGTTTGTCATTTATAGCAGACAGCTTAGACTCAGACTTTGACATATCAGGCCCCGTCCTCACCCACATGGAACCAGTGACCACCGTATCAAGCCAGATGAATCCTGAAGAAGGCCAGAACGGTGTGACCCAAGGCCAACCAGAGGCCAAAAATGGCAGTGCCTCTAGCAGATTCCACGATGTTGCCAACTCACCACCAAGAACACGATTCACCAGCACTGCCTACTTGTACTCCTCAACCTCACGCCCTCTGTCGTACTCGGGTCGCCCGAGCATCCTGTGGAAAAGGGACGGAAGGTCAGAAATATTTGTGGATAGTTTCCTTTTCTGGTTTGACACTGTGGAGATGGTGAGAGTGGCAGGACTGCCCTCAGTGTTCTACTCAGGCTGGGTGTTCCCAGTCTACATCCTCGCCTTCCTGTCTACTCTTCGTATGATCATCACGCCTCACAACCCCTTGTTGTCTTCTGCTGGATTTGCTCTGCAGGACTTCCCTTTCTTTGTTTTTCGGGTTGCTCTGATTGCTGTGTTCGGCTTTGTAACACCTGTCTTATACCCACTGAAAAATGTCCTGGTAAGCCTAGCTTTTATCTATTTCACATTTCTGACCAGGCTGAAAATTTTTAGACATCGCAGCCTGTTTTGAGGAGGAGTGGCACATTCTGTTGTTGATGAAAAAGCCATTTGGACTGTGAGTATTTCGACAGTTGGTGTTCATGTGTGGAGAGCAGCACCAAATCAACAAGATGCTGGTGCTGATGATGGCGAGCAGCATGTTTGAATTTTACTGGCTTCTAATGCATTAAAAGGACATTCAAACCAAAGTGCAAAAATCATTCCGAATTTTGTTGAAAAAACAGGTGTACAGATGGAAGTATAAAGTAAGCCAACTCTTATCTTGATTAAAATATATTTATTGATGCAAATGTTTATCTGCTTAGTTTTGTATTTTAACTCTAAATTTGTTTACATTTCTTTTGAATAAAACCTTGAAAAACAATCATTTATGTTGACACTGGTGTACTTCAAAGCTAATCTGGTTTTACTTATTTGTTAAAGGAGACAAAGTTAGGTGGATTGACAATGGTTTGATGCGCCATATCAGATAAAGTACACATGAATCTGAAGTGAATTCAAAGTGTAATTTTCTTTGTGAGGCCCAAAGAGATTCAATTCAATTCAGTTTTACTTATATAGTCCCAATTCCCAAAACAGTCACCCCAAGGTACTTTATATTGTAAAGTAAAGACCCTACAATATTATAGAAAAAACCCCAACAAATATATGACCCCTTATGAACAAGGACTTGGCGACAGTGGGAAGGTAAAACTCCAGCAGAACCAGGCTCAGGGTGGGGCAGAAGAGAGCAAAGTGAAACAGGACAAAAAGCAAACTATAGAGAGAGCACCAGAGTTTAATAACTGCTAATCATTAAATACAATAGTGGTGTATAAAAGTGAAAATAGACAAGAAGTTCATCATGGGAAGCCCCCAACCAACCCAAGCCTATTAGTTCAGAGTCCAGCTCTAACTATAATGACATTTTTAAGCATAAGCATGAGAGATTTTAAACTAGGAGCTGGTTTTATAGCAGGTTAATTGGTGATCCTAAAGTGACTACCGGTGTGAACATGGGCATGAATGATTGTCTGTATGGTGTTAGCCCTGCGACAGATTGGTGACTTGTCCAGGGTGTACTTGGCCCTGCTGCAACTGAGATATTCCCCAGCTCCCCTCACAACCCAGAATTAGATTAGTGCATGAAAATGAATGGACAACCCACTCAAAAATGCAACAAATAAACAGATGAAGGTAAGTTAACTTAGAAAGAAATAACTGTTGGGTAAACTTTCTGGGTGTGTCGAGTAGGTGATAAGGTGATAAGCGTGATGATTTCAGACAAGTTAATTAACTTGTGATTAAAGAGCTGATGCTTTGTCTTTGCTCAATAAGTACAGTTTTATTATACAGCATAATCACCTGGACATCCTTTATAAAATATCTTGTTTGTTCAAATGGAGTGGCTTACTGCTCAGTCTTTGGCTTACTGCTCAGTCTTTGCCTTACTACTCAGTCTTTGGGAATTTTTCTCAAGAAATTGTGTGGCAGTAATGGTCATATAATTAGTGCCACAGGCCATCTGATCAAGCATTCTCATAAACAGATGGTTAGTTTGTTAAAGGCAAAAAGTAAAGCATCTCAACAAGTATCTGGGCTATCACAAGCTTCCAAAAAGATAAACACCATTCTTCCAAAAGATACGCTGTGCTTCTAAACATTGTTTGAGCGTTTGATTGGGTTGGGATCTAATGATTGTGGAGATCGCAGCATGTGATTATCATTTTCATGGTCCACAAAATCTTTGATGAGTCCTACTAGGCTACAGCTATTATCCTCACCTGCCAGAAATATCCACCCAGACCACACAGATTAACTTCCTGAAGACTCCTTCCTGAAGAACGTCTTGCCACTTGGCAGCCATTTCGATATGCCTGTGGGTAATTATTTGCACACTTATTTGAAGCATTATCTTAAACAGCTTTAAATTCAAAAAGGACCAAAGAATATTTTCCCATAACTTTTGGGAATCATCAATATGGTTCTTGGCAAATGTTACACAAGCCTTTGTGTTCTTTTTAGTCAGCAACGGTTTTCTCCTTGGAACTCTCCTATGGACAGAGTTGGCAAAGTACTTCTGTACTTAAATAGAAGTATAAATACTGCTGTTAAAAACACTCCAGTAAAAGTTAAAGTACGGATTCAACTTATTTACTCAAGTAAAAGTAAAAAAGTACCAGCTCTAAAATGTACTCAGAGTAAGAAAGTAAAAATGAGCTCTTTCGAGGATGTTTCTATTTTTGTGCAAAGCTAACTAAACCTAGTGCTATATTAGCATAATGAGAAAATAATATCACTGGACTCTATGGAAGAGTTTCATGGAGGATGCTGTGCATTGGTGGCATTTATGAAAGAACCATAACATCCATTACAATAACAATAACATTGGATGAAAGAGGACAAAGATGGCTATGTTTTGAGAGTAAAATGATGGCTGCAGACCAAATGCTGTGGACACAGCAGCAGTTTAAAGAGAAGATTTTAAGATCAATTTTTCCCCTGCTCCCACTCGAGCAGTTGAGCTGTCTCACTCTAACCTCCAACATTCCGTCCCATACACACCCATTATAAACTCTGAAACGGGTGAAAAAAAGCATGAAACTTAAACTAAGACTGAAGAATAAGTATAAAAGATATTAAAAAGATAAACACAAGCTGAATAGTTCAATGTCGTGTCTTCATTTTACAGTTTGAATGGTGTCTGTCGGTCAATGTATGTGGAAGTAGAGTTGAAAGAGGAGTAAGTTGAATGAGAATTTGAAGATTCTCCCATTGAAATACATTGTAATTTTTTGTTGAATAAAGTTGAATAATTTAAAAAATATAAAAGTTAAAAATGAGGAAAAATACAAGCAGGATGCTTAATCAGCATCCACACTAATTATATTGGAGTGGATCTCAGCATCATGAGCTAATATTCAAATGAATCTCTGCTACACTTCATGTAACTCTGACCATGAAACCACAGCCACCATGCACCAGTCACACTATTCTTTACTTTAAATTCATCACAGTGGAGCAAACTAACATGTTTATCCTGCACTGACCTACAAAGGATTTTAATGCAACCTTTAAGTGGCAGTTAGTCTACTTCAGTTTGAGTTGCAGCATGTTTTACAATATGAAAAAAAACATTTAAACATTTAAAAGCATGAGGACTTACACGTAAGCTTTAAATTTCCAGTTTATCAAATACCACTGAGCATCCTTACCTTTAAATCTAACCTTTCTTCTTCCTCTTCTGTCCTCTTTCTTATCTTTCTCCATCTCTGAGTGAAGCTCTTTCCTTTCTCTCCCTATGAAATACAGCAGCTGGACCTTTAGCTAGCAACACACTGTGTAACAAACTGCACACAAACAGTTTGTGAGTTTGCTGATGTTTGTTGAGCTGATAGAAACGTTGCATTTGAAATTACCTGCCGCTTAAAAAATTCACTCCCTTTATGTTTGCTCCTCTTCAGCAGGACTAGCTAGATGCTGAATTACCGCAACGTACAGACACCTGCAATAATTCTGGTGTTGTGGCAAAAACAAAAACAAAACCCCCCACCACCACCATTCCACTTTTAGCCTCCGACTGTGACACACGCCATCTCTTTTTATGCACCATCCTCTGGTGATAAAGAAATGAACAGGATTGCCTTTCATGTGTTTCTGTTTAGGCTTGGTTTGATGTTTGGAGGCTCGCAGTGACGGAATAATAACGCCACCTAAATGCGTTAAAGCAAAAGTAACGAGCCTGTTTTAAAAATGTAAGGAGTAGAAAATACAGATATTTGTTTAAAAAAGTAGGAAGTAAAAGTAAAAAGTACTCAAGTAGAGTACAGATACCTGGAAATTGTGCTCAAGTACGGTAAGGAAGTATTTGCACTTTGTTACTTCCCACCTCTGTCTATGGATGCCATTTTTGTTCAGCCTCTTTCTTATATATTGAATCATGAACTCTGACCTTAACTGAGGCAAGGCAGGTAAGGCCGTCCTTCTGGGTCTATTTAAGTGGTCTGGCAGCTATCAGGCCTGGGTGTGGTTAGTACATTTAACAGTGGAGATGGGGATAGCTTTTTCCATTAATTGATGAAATTATGATTTTAAAAGATGCATTTCGTATTTACTCAAGTTATCTTTGTATAACATTAAAATGTATTTGATGATCTGAAACAATTAAGTGTGAAAAATATGCAAAAAAACGAAGAAGTCGAAAGTCTAGGATTTTTATGTGCTGCCTCTTCTGTCCTTGGATGTCACAAATTAGCATTTCCCCTCTTCTTTTGTTTATAGCATGAAGGCATAGCGGTAGTTTATGTGGCTCTATGGCTGTATAACTCAATGGACTGGAACCTTGATATGCATATGTGCATGTTTCTGTGTGTGTCTGTTGTTGTGACACAACGGAGAGCTGTTGTTGGTGTTTACTGTAATCGGCAGTCTTCCACCAGGACAAACCTGACAGAATTATACCCATGGTGCATTTGGTCTTTGTCCCTCTGATGCATGAGCCGGGGCTGCAGGACTAATTGTTTAAGGGAATTTTCAATCCAGCAACTATTCTCGATCAAAAAAGGAAGAAATGAATGGATTTTAGAAACAAAGCATTCAGTTGGATTGCTGCTGATAAATCTGAGCTGTAAATCTGTTGCCACACTAAGAGAGAAGATTTGTTGAAGGTGTTATTAATGATATACAAGTGAAAGGGCAATAGACAAGCAGCTATGATTCACAGTGAGGGACCAGAGCTGGCCTGCTTTCATTTACCGGTATGGAAACTAAAATTATCTTCCCTTAATTTCCCCATAGCCACCATCAGCCTACTCTTTAATGATTCATATTATAATCTGCAAGAAGGCATTAGTGCAGCTCGAGTTATTATGACCATGTTGCAATACGTCATGTTGGCAGGATGGAGAGCACTTTTTCTTTCCCTTGTGACACTGGTTAAATGCTCCAAATGATCAAAGGAAAAACACAACAGCCGTACAATGAGAGACTAAGATCCACATTCATGGATGGAGAGTTCTCTGAGGCAGGCTTTCATTTATTTATTTATTTATCTGCCATCAAATTAACCCATCAAGCCTGCTGAGAGAGAGGCTTTGCATTAATTCTGGAATTTTAAAATTCATATTCAGCACAGTGAAAATAGTTTTTGTTAAGTAGTTTTGTCTGGCTTGAAAGTCCAATTTCCTTATAACAGGAGGAAATAATCTTCTGCTCGAAGAAATATGTGGTCAAGATAGTATACATGGAAAGTTTTTTTTTTTCATACTGCCTCTAAGAAGGTGATTTCTCGGTTGTACGGTGTAAAGACGTATTCATTTATGATGTTTAATTTAATTTTATAGATAAATTTAGATGATGAATCACAGTTACTTTGACTCCACAGTTTCTCTGTGCCTGTGGATTCTTAATCCAGTGTCCAGAACCATGCATATTGGGTTAACTGGTGAGCCTAAAATATCAAAAGGTGTTAATGTGAGGGTGTGATAGACTGGTGACGTGTCCAGTTTGTACCCTGCCTCTTACCCAGTGCATAGCCAGTAATATTTCCTCCCTTTCTGATGCTGACAACTTTTCCATCTTTAGCTTGTGTTAAACTTCATTAATTTTACCATTGTTAAATGTGCTATGAGTGAGTATTTATCGGTTTCCACTGCTGCAAAACCAAAATAGTTCAAAGAATGGATCAACACAGTTTGTCATTTTCAAGTGAAAAATTAAGACTGTAAACTAAGACCGATAAATCTACTTTTTGCATTTTGATCTCAAAGAATGAATGAAAACTTTGGACTTTAGCCTGACTTTCACATGAAGCCTGGTAAATGTCCAATAAGATGTCTCACTTTTGACTTTGGACACTCATCTCTGGTTTACTCCTTGAGAAATATTGCTGAGTCCCATTGTATCACGCTTTGAATTGGAAATTATTACATGCATTTGTTTCATCTCATTTGGACTATTGTAATTCTTTGTTTTCTTGTTTATGTAAGGCCTCCTTGGAATGTCTGCAGGTTGTTCAGAATGCTGGTGCAGGGCTTCTGACCAAGTCTGATCAAGCTGCACTGGCTCCCTATTAAAGTCCACTTTAAGATCATGACTTTGACATTCAGTGCTCTGCATGGTAAAGCATCAACATACATCAGAGATCTTTTACATCCATTAATCCCCAACAGGTCCCTGAGGTCATGTGATCAGGGCTTGCTGGCTGTCCATCATACAAGGCATCAGAGCTTTGTAAGTCTTGAGAGAAGCAAGCAGCTGACCTTAGTATTTAGTCATATCACCCACTATTAGACTGCCTGAGGTTAAAAACTGGCAGGAACAAACTGATCAAACTGTGCCTGACTATTCACATGTTAAATATAAAGCTCGGACTCAAAAATACTTCTGACTAAACCAACTCTTTCAAAACAAAATGTTCTAAATATGATTATTCTGTTTTGTTTTTTTGAGGTAAATGATTTTAATTAAAAATATAAGTCTTGATATTTCTTCAGGTAGAGTCCAAGATCAAAATGAAACATGTCAGTGCGCAGTGGTTTTTTTCTGCCTTTTGGGGTGTTTTGCTCCCACAATGCAATGGGTTGTTAGAAAACATGGATAAATACCTGTATAAAGATGTATTTATATTAGCATGGTACACTGTGCTGCATTTTTACTGGCTTAACTCACATTAACTCATTAGTAAATCATACAATAAAAGATTTAAACCTTTTAAGTTTGGGTTTTTTTGTCTATATTTGGACTGTACCACCAGCAGTAAGTTTTATTTATGAGTTGTGCAAATGTTGCCACAGACATATGCAGTTCCCATCAAGGATCTTTCACACCTGTTTTTGCATGCTGATGTCACTTGAGCACTTGACTCTCGCTAAAATCTTGTCTAAAGTGGAAATGAATGGAAATAGTACGGATGAATACACAGATTTTCCTCTCTTGATTTTAACTTAATTGTAAAGGAAACAGTCTTCATATTTTGTCACAAACGGAAACAGAGTAATTTCCTGTACCTTCTAAGCCCAGTCTCAAGATAACATGGAAAAACCCTGACATCAGAGGGAAAATGACACAAAAGGAAGCAATGGCAAAGAAAGAGAGAGAGAGAAAAGATATTGTGGAAAGAGAAGAGGATAATGCGATAGAGTGACAGGAAAAAAAACAGATAACAGAGAGAGATGGGGGGAGGAGGAAAGTTGAGGGGTGGTGTTTAAGGAGGGGTGAGGCTTTGTAAATCTGAGAGGCTGGAAGCACATTTGAATTCAGGCTGTGTGTCTCCTGCGCTAGCCGAATGTTACCTGCTCTAGCATGGCAACAGAGAGAGGGAGAGTGGTGAGCTTCAGCTGCAGCCTCCACACACACACGCACACACACAAACACACACACACACGTGCATGCACAGCAACAACAGGAGTGCGAAGAGTGACACAGGTAAGCAGGAACGCCCCTGATGGAAGACGACCCTCGAGAGAGCGAAGCAGCGTGTGCAGTGAGAGGGAGAGATACTGAAGGAGGAGCTATAGAGCTGGCATTTTTTGGAGGAGGGAGAAAAGAGAAATCACGCTGAAGCTAAAAATCTCTGAATCTGGACTCCCAGGGTGGGCTTACATTGAAGGATAGACAGGGAAAAAAGAAAGATGGATGTGGAGCGATGCAAGTGCTCTTATTGGACAATTTTGTGAGGCTGCAAAGCACTAAGGGGCACAGAAGAAAATGATATTTAGTTTTTATAGCAAGACCATTCGGAGGGCTTAAACCGGGGGGAGGCTGAATGGGAGGTTTTTTAATTTTTTGGACAGGGTGAGCTGGGACAAAGAAATGGGTGAGGTTTGGTATGGGGAAGGTAAACACACACAGGATGGGAAAAGAACCACCTGTCCTTCTTAAGATGAGGTGAGCGCACATTAACAGAAGCACACACAGAAACCTCGCACACACTCTGCACATCACACTGAGTCTTCAGGACAGTTTCACAGGATTCATGATAGATTGGATCCTCGCTCCCCTCAAAGTGCGTGACTTTGAAAATGCTTTGAGACGTCTGCCGTCGGGATCCCCTGGATTCATCTGAGGACTGAACTTGTGAATAGAACCAGCCACTAAACTCCCAGGTGACTCTCTCCTGCGACAACCTGTGGACACAGAAGCTCGGATTTTTTTCTTTTGCAGGATCCCTCCCCCTAAAAAAAAAAAAGCAAAACTAAAAACTCCCTGATGAGCTTGCAATCAGGTGGATCACCTGTGTGATGAAGATCCTGTCCTGAAACGACCCATCCCGGAGGCTTCATCAGCCTGTGCCCTTTTCTCCCCCCAACTAGATGTCTTGATGTATTGCTGTGGGCTGGGACACTGGCGGAGAGTGCAGTCCACCTATGTAAGTGACCATTACAGCATCCATCCCATCTTTTTGATCTCATAGCAACAGTGGAGTTGTTTGGTGGTGTGTGGATTTATCGTATACTTTTGCAAAAAAAATGCTGATGATGCATTCATATTTATATCCAGGGTTGTCATTCATATGTATAAGCATGACAGAATTACTGCCTGCAAGCAGCTGTGAGCGTGACTCTTGCAACCTGTTATTTGCTGCTAAGCTGTTCATTTCTCAGTGACAGTGAGTTTTCACCTGGGCTGCATTTTAACAGATGGTGAAAATGTCAAACAGCTCAGCGTATTGACTCCAGTACAGGACTTAATAGCACCGTACCAAAAGATGGAATGTCAGGTAATGGATAGTTTCCTTTTTTTCCCACCCAGGCAGCAGTTTGGTCACCGAGCAAGTAAAGTAAACAATGTGTGAAAATTGTCTTCAAAATTAAGATGATTTTCAGCATTACAGTTCCCGTCTTCCTCACATCGTATGTCCTGGCTGAGGTTTCTGAAGGTGAAAAGAAGCGGAGGAGGACAGACAGGTGCTGTTATCTAATTACAAGTCAAGTTTACTGTCCTCTCAATGACAGAGATGAGAAGGGAGGACAGTTTCCTGCCTCTACAGCGCTCTCATCCACCTGTTTTTCTTTCTTGTGCTTTTGCCTGTCCTCTAACTCTCTCTTCACTTGCCCTCCTCTCTCCTTCCGTCCAGTGTCTGTGTATCCTCTGTTTAGTTGTGTTGTAGTCGATAGAGTGAGAGTTGTGCATTGTGCAATGGCGCTGACTGCAGAGCACCCTAACCACATTCCTACATGAAACAGGCTTACTGTCAGCCCTCAGCACTCAATAGGCTGTCAGCGCAGAGCCGCGCAGATTACCACGTACTGTACTGCTGCATGTAATGTGTGCCCACCTCAGCAACGAGCCAGGAAAGGAGCTTACAGACTCAAAAGGCACGGCTGGGTAAAAGCAGTGACACATCCTACCGACATTCAGCGTAGTTTCATCAAAATGTGTGTGTGTTTGCAGGCTTAGTTTAGCACCTACTGTTAAATAAGTGTGTGCAAATATAAAGAACTAAGACACAATTCTACAAAATCTCTTCTGTAGATGCAATCACTCTTTCTAATTTTGTGCAGAAACTACATTACTCATGCATTATTTTTACTCATGTTGCTATGATACATTATGTGTCAGGGTGCTAATTACACTTGAGTGAGATATAAATGCTTTTATAATAAAAACCAGCCCGGAGGCTGCTGGGCCAATAAAGGTTGGAGAATAAATCAAAGAAGTCACCACCTTAATAATCAGATCGATAAATAACCAAATAAACATGTTCTAATACACAATTTCCATAATCGTATGTTCTTTGTTAATAAATATGTCATAGTATACATACAGTAGCATAGATTTCTGATTTAACACACAATATACATTCTGACCCAAAGGATTTCGAGCAGCATATGTTGCCATCCCCAAATGCATGTTTCAGGGAAGGCCTTCCTTTTTTTAGCAAGATAATGCAATATCTTGCATTATTATGCAATATTTTTAAGAAATTTGAACTCCTGTAAATCCCCCCAGAATTGTATAAGTTGACTAGCACAATTACTTTACTACAACCAACATGATTTAATCCGTGCCCTAAAAGCTAAGTTAAGATGAAACATCCGAATTCTACTGACAAGGCTTTGGAAATAATAAGTGGTCGATTTTTTATATTTTGTCTTTGCTGTCACTGTTTTAAATAAATATATATAACAAAAAACTGAAGCATAAGTCAATTTAAATTCTTATTTTTACAATGTTCCTCCAGGTGGAGCTTTTGCTGGCGTATAATAAAGCTGGATTATTTTAAGTGCTCATCTGGCTCTAAGAAGGAGGTTATGGACATCTTTAGATATCAAACAATTCTCTCTGTAGTGGCTGCCATTTTCACACTGAGAGTCAGAACAGCTTAGCCAACAGGTGAAGGGCAAGGCACGCTTATCCCCATTACACGAATGTGATAAAACCTTAAAAACACAAACGAAATTTCAGGAATCAGTTTGTATGTTATCTAAAATTCCCTATACTTCCCTCTCCACTTAAAGTTGTTTGTTAGAAAAAAAAGCATTAATTTAAAACTATATATAGCCAAAACATCTTTTTATAATAGATACATACAAAAAATGAAGGGAACATTTGATCAGCAGTGCAACATAACGTCAGTTCAGGTATGTCTGTCTAGGAACCACTTGAATCCACAGCTGCTGTGGTGCAAATGGAAGTGACAACAGGTGCACAGCAGAGGCAACAATGAGACAATCCCCCACAAAGGAATGGTTTCTGTTTTTTCCCTTATTTCCTCATCCCTCCTGACTGATTTCTCTCTAGTTTTGTGTTTTGCTCGGGTCCTTGTCAACACTGGTTGCATGAGTTGTATCCCATTCAGGTTGCACAGATATGGTAGCTACTCCAGGTTGGCAGAGCCACACGTCCATTTCCAAGGATTTCTGTGTCTCCCAGAAGAGTCTTATAACTGTGGGGGAGATACCAGGAAATTGGCTGTTACACAGGAGGAGCACCGCTAGACCTAGAGAATTACTTCCAGGAGGGTACTCATGCATGTTCCTGCCCAAACTGTTAGAAACCAACTCCCGATGTCCTTTAATGGGACCTGTGCTCACAGCCCATTCACTTACATTGACATTACTTTTTTCATTAGTGTACATTATCTGAATGTTAGCACGACGTGAGCATATTCTTTGGTTGTTTGGCTGCTCTAACAAACCAAATGTCATTTATCCCCCCAAAAAACATTAAGAAATGAAACCTTGAAAGTAAATGTAAATAAAAACACATTTAAATAATAATTCCACTGGGGCTTGTTTCATGCAAGGACACATCATCATGCATTCATTATTACATTGGTGAAATTTTAAACTGAGGGTTGTGGAACAGGCAAAACGAATGCATGTTAAAGTCATTTTTACTTTGGGATCATTTGAGCTGACTCGTGTGGGTTTTGATATTCAAAACAAGGGGAATTTAAAACCAGCTCTGGCAGAGAATCAAAGCTTTAAATGATAGATGTAGCAGCTGTGCCTTTTTGCCTGGATTCTCCTGCTGTAAACTTGAACACTCACATGTTTAGGGCTCGCTTTTTTCACTTTACGTGATCTGTTTGAGCAAACAGATAAAGTCATGTTCTATCTGTGACACAGAAGTTTCTGTTATTATTTCTACTTATTCACAAGTTCTTAACGTGGGACTCTTTCTCATGCTAATATAATCAAAACAGATCACAATAACAGTGCATGTTTACCGGCTCTCACACATGCCAAGATATGGTTTTGGTACAGGATGTTTCCCTTTTTTTTAGTCCAAAAGCATTTCTGAACATTTCAAATTATATTTTTACCTGCACAGAATCCAACATTAAACATGAACTCTTGACTCTTTTTCATATTGCAGAAGTGACTCTACACCGACCACAGATCTATACTGTGCTAGGGTGGGCATTGATTATAACGTTCAATCAAAACCTTTTGGATTTGGTGAACACGCTGCAAGCCGTGGTTGGTATTGACTTGTTTCTTCACTCATGCTGCTATATCCTCCTTCACTGGAGGCGATGGCATTGTGATTCATACTCAAGTATCTCTTCAGGCCAAAAAAACCCTTCAGCACTGCTCAAATATAGTTCTTTATTTATTTATTTAAACATAGATGTACTGTTCACTGAAGGAGAGTTATACTGAATAAATTATTCGAGGTCATATGATCAAATCAATGTAATATATTTTTTTAAAAAGAAAGAAATTATTTTTGATGATTGTTTGTTTTTTTAAGAGTGGGGGTTACACACAGAGTCTTACACAAGAGTCTAATAGCTTAGTGGACCATAAATTACTAAAGACAGAAAGAAGCAGCTGGTCCCAAAACACGCATCTCTGATGTACACAGGCTAAAATGCTAAAAATGCTATTTAATGTTGTTAGGTGGTGTCTTCAGTAGAGGCTCTTGGATACCACTATGACTTTCTGTTACCTGGATAAGTTCAGATTTAACGCTGAAGTTGTCTGCAGTATGAAGTTAGTTCAGTTGTTACAGGGAATATCGCCACAGTAACTTATGTAACACGCCCCTAGTGGCAGGTCCACTGACAGATTATATTTGGATCTGAACAGACCAGTTAAATGATGAGATGGACAACAGGTAGTGTGTTTTCCTCTCTCACTTCTGCCAGATCTTCATTTATACACATGCATGCGTTCAAAATGTGTTACAAACACTTCTTAATCTCTTTGTCTCAAAATCAGAATGAACTCAGAATGAAATAATATAATCAAAACCCAAACAATCATAGCTGTTCTTCACACAGGGTTTGACAGGACAACCATTCCTGCATTGCACCATACTGAGAGGCATTTCTGTAGAAATCTTCACACCACATGGCAAAGCTAACAGAATTATTATTACATTAACTTTTGACACTTACAGTGGCGGCACACAAAAACTGCCTCTCTGAACTCACTAACTCATACATACAGGAGCCATGTTTTACTGTTGTTACAAAACAGCCTTAAGTTTAGAAAGAAACCACCACCAAGGCTACACATAACTCCAGCGTGTGGTGAGCTAAGCTAGCTCCTACTGTCCTAGCAGCAACACATTACATTCCAAAAAGCAAAACAAACAAATACAAACTACTGGTCAGACCTTACCTTTATTTGGTATGTTAATTATATGGATCAAATGTGTGATTTTATTACTTACTAACCTGAAAAAAGATGGGCGACGCACTTCGCTGTCTCGTTTGGGTGGAAGTGCCCCCTTGTGGCGTAATTTAGGATCGCGCTATATGTTGGATCTTCAACAAAAATCAATCACATTACGGCCCTTCTTTAACAAAATTACGTATGAAACTTACACAATATACAAAATTAAATCACATAATGTGACCAAACATTATGGTGCGTCACACAGGGACACATACTGTGAACATGACCTGCTCCAGAGCAGGTTACAGTAGCAGGTTCTGAAGCTTTTCAATACCATCAAATGTTGGACTATCAATGAGAAATATAATTCTTTTTAAATTCTTTTTAAATTTGACCACAATTGTATTTTCAGCTATTAATATTTGACCCAAATTCTGGGCACCTTATTTGTACTTGCTGATCTCGTTTCAGATTTGCACATACTGTAGTTTAGGCCGACGTTTGACCTCAGCTTTTATATTCCTTCTTTATTTTCTCTCAAGCAAGTCTGCAGCTGAAGGCATACAAACTACTGTTTTTTACACATTAACTTAATGAAATACTCAAATATTATCCATCAGATTCTCCTGTATCTTAATTGACAGAGCTGTGATATTGATAAATCTGTTAACTTACACAGTCAGCATAGTTGTCCTCTTTCTTCCCTGGCTTGAAATAGGATAAACTTTACTAATATAGTAACTCTTTTCCAGCTCTACTGACTAAAGCACTTAAAGTGCCCACTTTTAATACTAAACTACTGTGCAGTGCTTTTCCTTTCACATGCATACTCACACTGCTGCTTTGTCTGCAGCAGCTGTGTTGCTTTCAGTGATGCTACCCGTTTAACCTCTTCATGCCCATTTTCTGAGCTGTACTCTGAGGGTCACTGGGTTGCTGCAGTTACAGTACTACATGGATGAAGTTGTAACGGAGCATGTGGGAATGTTTTTGATGACACTGTCGCGGTATCCTTGCATGGGGGATTTTTAAATGATCTTTTCAGCCACAGTCAGAAAAACGATGTTTTCGACTTATCACAGATTCCCCATCATACAAAGAAGAGTTTAAACTGAGTTTCAGTTTACCAGAAAGAGTTCTTTTTAAAATATAAAGTAAAATAAATAAAAGGTCTGGAGGTCTGGCAAAGCTGAACTAACAAATAAAGCAAGAAAGACACCAGGATCAGCATTCCAAAAGGGAAAGAGCAGGGATCTGGAGATAGCCTCCTTTAAATGTGGGGTTACACCAACACCCTAAGAAAGACAGGAGATGAGCGAGGGAGGAGCGAGGAAAACAGAAGAGAAGAAAGAAGGAAAGAAGAAGCAAACACAAGGGGAGGCTGCATATCACTGATATCACTAATAATTGTGGATACTACTAAAAATCCTGTGAATGTTTAGTAGTATCCACTACTATCCCCGTAGTATCCCGGACTACGACAATTTAAGAATGTCGAATGTTTAAACATTCGACATTCTTAAATTGTCGTAATTCCTGGGAACAGAAAAACAAATGTTTAAAATCCAAACTGCTTGCATTAAACATATGGCTTTGCTGACTCTTACTTAGACTACAGTTGAGTGCTTACCTGCACATGTGTTACATGTATTTTTACTGCAGTTGACTGAGTTCAGCCTGTGCAGTGGATCATATTGTGCAGTGTGTATCCAGTAAATGTAGCCAGATTATTCACACAATGCATGATTCAGTACAGCAGTGCAAATGAACTGCAGAGTCTCAAAATAAGCAGCAGTCAGCAGGTTAATGGTCTGACAGGGAGCATCGGTGCGCGCTGCCTGTAGTCCTCTCTCTGCATTAGGTGTTCAGTGCAGTGTGAGCAGTGGAATTTTCATCTCAACATTTCAAGACTCCCCATGAACTTTACTTGCTTATAAGACCCTCACTGCAGCCTGCTTGAGCATGTTATGAAGAAAAATGAGATATTTCACAGCAGCCAATTTAATGTTTCCTCTTTAATCTCACACGAGGGATCAGTAACCGACTCTCACATCTGTGTCTTTGCAGTTCTTTGTACTGCTTCCTCCACTTCATAACCTTCTCCTTCCTAACTCACTCTCCCTCCATCTTAAAACACTCACTGCCCTATCCCTCATATTCCATTGTCAGTCTCTTCTTTCCCAGTTGTAAGAAGGGTGGGATTGGCACCAGCATCCAACCGCCAGCATCGCAGGGAAGGGGACATCAGCCCCTCCTAAGTTATTCATACAGGTTTCATGAAGATGAAGCCACTGATAGAGAGGAGGAGCAGTGAGACTCAGGTGGACGAGTGAAAGAACGTTCTCCATGTGCTATTTCTGCCTCTGATGAGCACTTTTGGAGTCGTCCTATCTTTGTTTCCGTCTCACTCCCTGGCCTCCTCCTCCTTCTTGACTGAGTTTTGGAGCATATTCAGCGGGGTGTGATTGGAGGGCAACGCTCCAGGCAGATGTAAATCTGGTGAGGGCTGTTGGCACAGGGGAAAACAGAGGACGTCAAATGAAAAACCTGTCTCCATCTCCAAGCGGGCTATCGCGCTTAAAGGTGGACTGAAATCTGTGTCTTTGTGGATGCTAAGCTTATCACGAGCCGAGTGCTTGACCTTTTCACCTGCAAGTCATGTCAAAATTGCTCAAGAACAGAAATGTGTCCTGGGTGAGTACTGCCTGTCTGGTAGGTTGATGGGGGGAAGCAGATTATTTCAGCTCAATTTTTAATGCTTCTCAATTCTGTCAGGCTTATCTGCTTTGAAATTTGTTGTCTACGGTTGCATTTTCTAAGGAATGATGCATGTAGAAGTTTCAGTATACCGGAGTTTGGTTTGTATATTCAAAAGACATAAACTCACTGTCGGTGATGCCTCTTCTGCACATCTGCTTTGGTTTGTCCAACAGCTGTGTGGTGATAAAAAGCTCAGCTCTTCTTCAGCTTGCTTTGCACCATCCTGTTGTGTCAGTCGTACACCATCCGAGCATCGACTGATGAAAACGTATGAAAAGAAACTGATAGGGCTGAAATCGATGAATGGAAATAACTGTAAAGTTCACTCGGGGCTAACTTGTGCTCACCAGGCTTCCAGTGTTAATGATTTAATATTTTGGTTGTGTTCACTTGCTACTAAAAATAAAATTTTCAGTCTTTTATTGTTTATTTATTTATTTATTTATTAATTTAGTTCAGGGGAGGTATGTGGGTTTATGGACATTGGGGAGGGTGGAGTGTCCAGTCTTGCCTGAAAATTATGCATGCTGTCCATCTCTGGCTCAGCAGTCCTGCACTACCGGCTCCAGATTGACAGAACACACATACACAAAGGTTATAAGAAGCTTAAGGACAGATCTTTGTTTATGTATGTGTAAAAGCACATGTGCACATGAACTCATGTTGGATGACAAGTGAGATGAAAGCTCTGTGCTTTATATTTCTGCATTTTAACAGTAAAAAAATCTGTGACTATATATATATATATATATATATATATATATGGAGAGAGCGATAACTGAGTGAAGAAGTCTACGAAATTGTTTCTGTCAGATTAAGTTAGTGTAGTGAGTTCTGTCAACTACTTTTTCTATAGTGAAGATTTTGATAAGCCATTTGTTTGAATATATGTTTTTCATATGTTTTTACTGGCTATATGGCAGCAGCAGACGTAAACTAGTTTTTATCTCTTTTAATCTGCCAAACATTACTCTAACGGCTTTGATAGTTCAGGGGGAAAAAACAAGAAAAAGTTAAAGTTACCCTTCTCTGTAAGTCCAAAAAATGTTGCGGTATTATAGAAAGTATAGACATGTTGCACATAGCTTTTGTGTCTGATAAGTGAAGCCAGTGTATGCTGTAGAGACTGTTATCCGTCTAATGGCCAAAAGTAGCCAATTCTTTTGAAGAAATGTGGTTGTATAAAAAGTTCTGGGAAAAATAGCTCTTGTGTCACTTGATCTTTGACCGCTGTAAAGTTTATGGGTTCAGTTTCTATTTTCAGTTCTTACTTAATACAACATGATTTTCATTTTGTAAATTATGGTTCCGATTAATGTGCAGAAAGAAAGTAGTGTTTATGTAGAGCTACAGCACGGTACAAAAGTCTTGAGCTCATTTCTTTATATTTTACTAGGAAAAGAGGAAATCGGTGCAGACTGAAAGGCAATGTTTGGTGTGACTAGCTTTATTCTTCATCACAGCTTGAAGTCTCTTAGGCAGCTTTCTTGTCATTTTGTAGTCTGCAGGAATAGTTCTCCATGTTTCTTGAAGGACATTCAAAACTCTTTTTTTGGATGTTGGCTGCCTTTTGTTCCCGCACTGCTTTACTAGTGTACAATCTGGACTTTGGGGAGGCAAATCCATGTCTAAAAGTGCTGCTCAGTGTCTTTTTCTGTCCAGGTTTTTGCATTGACTGTGGGTTTGAATCATTGCGATGCTGAAAAATGAAACTGTTGCAATTCGGATGCTTTTGAGATGTTATTGCATGGTGGCGCAAAATCCATCTGTTGTTTTCTGAATGAAAAATTCCATCAATTTTGGCAAGATCCCCAAAACTACTGGCTTAAATGCACCACCAAACCAGGACAGAGCCTCCATCGTGTTTTACAGATGTCTGTAGAGACTCACTGTCATATCGCTTTCCTGACCTCCTCTGTACTGATGATGCCAAAATTTTCACTTTGTTGGGGTGCTTCACTGCCTCTGCAGGGGAACCTGCTATTGCTTGAGGAGATTTGAGGTGTCATAGATCAGAGTTTAGTAAAGGCCAAACTCTGTTAGAGCTCAGGTGACTGCAGCTGTCTGACCTCTGATCAGCAGCATAGATATTGACAAGGACAAGAGCCGTGTGTGTGTTTATGTGTGTAGAGCGCAGATGTACATCTGACCCAGGAGTCATTATCATCTCTCCACAGAGTCACAGCCTGGCTCAGCTGACTACAGGTCTGCATTTTCTTTTCTATTCTCAGTTTTATTTAACACTCCCATCTTTGTCCCTCTTCTCCTTATAAGCTCTCCCTGGAGATTTTGGTACCACACGCCCATCTCCTCATGTCCCCTGTCCAGCTGTCCAGGTTGCAAGCCACGGTGACAAATGGGCCAAACACTGTTACTTACCTTTAAACAGTGGAAGAGGAAGTATACAATTTTTTTGTTTTTAGGTCCTACGCAATGCATAAAGACAGCATGATCAAATTAAATTATAAACCTTTATAAACATTTTCAAATCAGAGGTATTATCAGCAAATTAGTTAAGCACTAAAAGTAAAATTGGCATTGTGTTCAACGTCTTGGTTCAGAGTGTTAATCAAAAAAGTACAAATCACTCAAGCACTTCATCGAAGCTATTGCCAATAAATGGTAAACTGGTAGTTAACTGATCTTTAATAAACAACTATTACACTATTTAAAATGACGAAATAATATGGATACAAGATAGTTAATAACTGGTTTGCAAACCATCTGTCGATTTAGCTTCAAAAGAAGCAGCGTCTATGTCTGGCTCATACTTGGCATCGAGTTTTAGTGGTGACATAATGACACCGAACCAATGTGATGAAAGAGTCTCATGAATGCGCTCTCTGGATGATGAATTCTGTTTGTCTGTAATTCCGTGCTGTAAATCGGGCGCACAATGGAATTATGGTCTGCTTGTTTTTTTAATTTCCATCTTTCTATTTTGGAGCCAGGCCATTATAACACTCCAATTCTTTTTTTTTTTTTCCACACAAACCCTAGGAACATGCGCGCACAATCAGGGACAGCACGCACAGAGGATGGATTCTGTTCTTTAATTTTTTAAAAAGTGACACTTTCCTCACTTTCCGTTATTTAGAACTCATAGAAAGCTCGGGTGGGTTGGAGACTTTCCTGGTGTGTTTGGTGCCTGAGGTCAGAGTGAACGGTGTGCGGCGTAACAGATGCCGCACGGAGAAATAAGCCTTTAATACCCACAGGACTCGGGAAGGGGCAACTACACTCAACTCACATCAGCGACTTAAGTGAAACCCTTCACGCAACTCTCGCAGTCTCCGGTGGTGTCCTGGGCGTCGCGGTCCTGGGCAGAAATTGCATCCTCACGCACAAACTGGCGCTCAGGGAACACGCGTATCGGTTGCACTTTAGAGCATCCTCGGAGTTATCCACCTGAGTGGAGGGAGAACCAATCTCATGGCATGCTTGCCCATTTCTCATTTACTGGAGCCAGGTGAATGGTGATTTGAAGTGGTCGTTACAGCCTTGGAATAGCGCTACAGGACACCTTTAACTGCCATGCCGCCCAAAAAGAAGGTAACATTTCAGATATTTCTTTTTCGTGCATATTTGTGCGCGTGTGCTGAACAGGAAGGGTTGGAGAATACGCCATCTGTTGCACTGGGCGTTAATCCTTGTGTGAGGCCTTTCCACATCATTGCACTCGCTATGTAACAGCGCGCAGGGCAGATAGAGATGCATATCCGCATGCTTGTATCATGTCATATGTCCAGCTGAAAAACAGACTTCAGATAGGGTTGCATAACCAATAGTCTGTGAAAATCGGATGGATTAAATCTCTTCTCGAGCTTTTTCCTCTCATTTATGACTATTGCACTCGCGGTGAACTTTGTGGCATGTGGTATTAAACCCCAAACTATGTGCTCCACCTATTTGGCTTTCTTTTCACTTCACGTGTTGTAGCTGTTGAGCACGCCATCAGCAGCATGGTTTTGTGTCTCTTGCACATGCTGTGCAGCCCATGCATTGACACTGAACGTCTCATCACCTACTCTGAAAGAGTGTTTTGTTTAACAGTAAAGTGGAAAAACAAAATGAAATCCACAGGCGGTAAAACCCAGAGAGCAGTTTTGTTTTAGTTATGAAACCAAGCTCCAGTTTGCAGTATTCAGGTAAACTTCACAGAGTGAGGCACCCACTTCTCAGTCTTTTAAACAGCTTGAGGGTGATGTAACAGTACTTACCGCTGTTAAGGGGTATTCCCAAAATCTATTTAAAGACTCCTCTAACAATCAGCATCAAAGCATCAAATCTTATTTCCTTATGCAAGCAAACATCTTAGCTGGAAAAATCTAGTGGCCTTACTGAATTTATGCAGAATGGACAATATTTATACGTTTGATCATCAGTCATATTGGTCTCTGTTTATTTATTTTCTCACATCTCATGTTACAAAATACATTGCCAGTATTCTCTGTCAGTGAAAAACATTTTAGGACTATTTTGGTGTGGATTTATTTTACATTTCCAGAAGCGACTATAAGAAATTCTTCTATATTTTGGTCTTTAGGTTCACTGTTTTTGTGACATACAGCTTTTCCTTTTTTTCAAACTGTGCTACTACCCAACAAAACACAAAGTTAGAGAAACGGATTGGGCAGGGAGTGTAAGAGACAGTATTTGCTGGAAAACAAAAATGGCTATAGGAAAGTAAATACCATTTGCATGGTGGCTAGAAATATTACTTCAAATACTAAAGTTCCCCTGTAGCTGCAGAATATGTAAAATGAAGTATAGTTTGATAAACAGGAGGAAGAACCGGAGGAAGTGTTTGGACATGCGCTTCTTGGTTTAACAAAGCTACACTGATATTTTTCTTCTGTTTTGGAGATGTAATACTAACACATGCAGGAAGATTTTGGCTGGCCTACTCTCTTGGATTGCAGTGCTAGTTAGTGCTGGCCCACTGCATGTTACTTAGAATAGGAAAAGCCTCTTAGTAGTTGTTACTGGGGCATTACATGCTGATACCTGCTCTCCTTCCAGGCAGGAAGTGGAGTAATAAGATGTGATGCTGTGTGGAAAGTTCCAGAAATATCAGTAAACCTGTTTCCTGTGAAATTAGGGCAGTTTCCAAATTTAAAATTTTATTGTTTGCATCAAAATTGTTTGCAGTTTAAAAACAAAACAAAAACGACTCTATATTTATTTTATTTTGCGTTTAACTTGATGTCAGGTTTGTGTGCTCATAGAGTGACAGTTCCAGTGATAGTGGTTGCTCAGTACTTGTGCAATAACTAAGTGAGAAATGATTAGAACACCAATGGCTGGCAAAATGATATTTTATAATCCCCACACAGGCGCACACCCCTCTGCACACCAGTTCTAATCACGTTGCATCACAGCGTTGTGCAGAGCAGAAGAGATTTCTGTGAACTATAGATGAAATGTATCTATTACAGGGGCCCGGCAAGCCAGGAATTAAGTGCTATAGATACAACAAATGCATCTATTTTATGTATATCTGATGACTGTCAGCGAACTTGAGCACATTCAGTCGAAGCTGCAGTGTTGGCTGTCTGTGAGGAGTTTGCATTTGTCTCTCTGTCTCTAAATCCTGGATTGACGCATGCTATCTTAATCTCCTTACTCAGAGACAATCATGACCCAAAGAGAGAGAGAGACAGAGATAGAAAAGGATCCAAATACACATTGCTTCTTATGCTTATAAAGATCCCCCCTCCCCATTTAGTCTGGCGCTGTAATTTTCCAAATCACTATGAGCAAATATCTTTTTTTGTATTTCTTGATGAATGAGTAATCATTAACTGCAAAGTGATGAGATTCTAATATGATGCTGAAAAATTAATGTTACTCTTTAGAGATTGACCAATATGGGATTTATGAGGATGATACAGATGCAGATTTTTGGGGAAAAGAAATTTGATATTGATGTGTTGGTAGGGAATCTTCACAAACCAGTTAGCAGCTTAATATTAAGACACAACTGGGGTTCAGCTGTGACGCTGCTACATGTGCTGCACACAGTGCTGACAGAGTTAAGAGTATTGCAAGCAGTGGAATCAGAACTGTTGTAATGCCACCTTTTCTAAATCACTCCAAGAGTCTTTTTCTGCAGTATATTTTAATGTTTCCCACAGATTTAAGCAGCTACAGTGTGTTTCTTGCAGGATGACTTCTAATTTCATGCCCAGGCATAGCAGAGCAGCGACCTGTTCTTCTTCACACATTTAAAGAAATTAATCAAATACTGTTTGTTAATTTCTTTAGTTGCAATTACAAACTCTAACTAGGCACTGCAGGGTGATGAAATCAGAAAAAAAGAATACATGAATGAAATGAAATCCTGCCATTAAATGTATTTTTGAACACTGCCAATAAAGCAGGGAGTTTGGGGTAATCCCAAAATCCTCCATACGAAACAGCAAGCCCATCTTAAACTGTGCAGTGATATTTCTTCTTTGTTGGCCTTTTTCTTTTTCCCAGCCTGACATGTTGATGGCAGTGACTACTACAATAAGTTCCCTATGTTTATTTGTTGTCCAGTGATTCAAGACTCTTTCAGCACTTTATACTAGAGCCTGAACAATTTGTTAGTGGGCTCATACTATTGGTCATATCGATCTATTGGTGTCATCACTGATAATGACTGATAAATGAACTTGAAACACCCTTCAACAGTGAGTGTTGGCATTACATAGATTGTCCACCAGAGGGCGTTCTGCAACTTTGTTGTTCACGAAATGTGTTTGACTCTCCACAAACGCACCAACCAGCTGATCTTAGCAGAACTGGGCAGAACCAAAGAATAACTACGCAAAAAAATTATTAGAAGCATGACATATCCCAAACTTACTGTACAGTCTGTTATTTCTGATTTTTATTATTATATTCTTTACTTTTGTGTGAATCCGCCTGCTCCATCTGCCTGTCACTTTGCTGCTGCAACACTTGAATTTCCTCCAGTGAGGGAAAATAAAGAATATTTCTATTCTATATTGGATTTTTAAATCTCCACACATCAGATATCTTTAAAAATCCAATGACAGTTGGACCCTAATTTATATATTTTTTGTGTGTGAATCCTTTTTCTACCCTGTCTTTTAACAGATTCTCCAGGAAATTAAAAAAATATGCTCATATTCTTCTGGTTTCTAGAAATGATGTCCTAACAGAATTTATAGAAGTAATGGTTAAGTTGTGGGCTTGCATTAAAAAAGCTGTTGCCACCATGTGTTGCCAGAAACTTTAGTGTGCCTTTAAACATTTCTGAAATTTTAATGACGGTGGTGAAGGGCTTTATCTAACAGACGTCCATCCATTTCCCTCCATTTATCCAATTCAGGGCCACAGCTCTCATAGGGCAATAGGCAGGGCACACCCTGGACAGGTTGCTAGTCTGTCAGAGGTCTCAAATAAAGAGACAATCAACCATTCACTCTCACATCCACGTCTGCAGCCAGTTTCAAATTTCCTTTGAAAAGTGGGAGACAGGCAGAGGATGCCCACCCCACCACTGCACCACCCTCTCATTCTAACAAATATGCTGTATCCTTTTGTGTGCTAAGGATGGGGACTGGTCTGCTACAGTATGTAAAAATAATTTCTCTTGTAACATGTAAATTAAGCATACTCTCTCAAAACCCACTTAACTGAGATACAACTAATATAGCATTAGTATTCAAACTATGGATGACCCACTGGCCAGGTGGTTAGGACATTTCAGCTCCTGACAAGCTGGAATTTTGCTGGTTGTTATTTCTCTTTGCTTTAAAGAAACAAAAGCTGACAGTATGGGCCCTTAAAGATGTGATCATGTATCAGCCATCAGCTTTTATCTACATCTGTCTGAATTGGAGGAGCCATTAAGTTACTAATAATCTAATTTCTGCAGTTTCTACATTTTTCACTGCAGCATCAGCAACCTTTTTTTTACCTTTTATTTTTACTGGCAATATCAGCAGCCATAATAATGATAAAGCCCACATTAACAAACTATATATGAATTAAAATACATTTACCGTGGTACTGATTTACTGCCTCTTTTGATCTATAATTTGAGATCTAAAGAGATGTGATGCAGCCTTAAACTCCACAGACGGAGATTCGTGCCAAAGTAAAGATAGCTGTGCCAGCCCGGCCGTATCTGCTTTATGGTAGCATCAGGGAGAGGGCATGGAGCCAGTCTCCTTCAGACGGATGATGCAAAGCAGCTGATTAGACAGGGCTTGGAGAAAACAGGATCAGGACACTCACTGCATGCAAATGAACAGGCTGTTAATGACCAAGAGATACAGTAGCAAAGAAATCATCACAATATACAGAATAGCATGTCAAAGTAAAAAATGAACAGCAGAAGAAGACGGGTGTAAGAGAGCTGAGTTTCATTATTCCTCACCTACAGAACAAAATATGAGGAAATATTTATTGGCAAAAATTGACAAATGTTCACCACACCTGGGCTTGCTGCCAGCGCCTCATTGGTGGGCCGACAGGAAATTAGTCACAATTAGATCACTGACCTGCTCTGCAGATAACAATAAACTGTAATGAAGGGGAAGCGGCATGTGTTTGCGTCCTTTTTGATGCATGACTCTCTATTCAGCAGCACGCTTTTAATAACCATCCCAGCATGTATGCACAGATCAAAAGTGTGATATGAGTAAAGATATTACATCTTTGATCTTGTTCATGAAAAAAAAAATCATTGACTCATACAAGATAAAAACGACAAACTCACCAACAGACTCTACACTCATGCTTTCTCAGCCAAAACCGGCACACCTACTTTAAACAGCTGCAGTAGAAAGATATATCCAAGTGCTGCAACAGTAAGGCCGCTATTGTCATGGAAAAATGTGGTCCTTGAGATACCTTCTGCAGCAACAGTGTCTACATAGGCAGTTTAGAGCATGTCAGTCAGGTATTTATATGCCTCTCTGACAGATTTTGTCAAATTAACCACACTGCAGCCATAGAGCCGTGGCACTTTTATAGTTGAGGCCAAAATGAAGGGCAAATGTGAAGATGAGTGCAGGTCCCTCCGTTGAGTAATGAGTAAAGGGTACTAGAAGTGGGATGGCCATATGTTTATCTGTGTGTGTCAGCAGTTGGGTATGTGCAACATCTTTTGTAGTGGCAACTTTCACTATAATGGTTTAATGTATTTGGCAGGTGCTTTAGCGGGCAGGTGACAAATCAAAATAAAAAACCGTTGCCCTCTTTGGGGTATTTGATGGTGCTGCCTGTAGAAGCAATTCCTTCTTCTAATCCATTTGTCTCTGTAGATGTAAGGATCGCTGCAAGTACCTTGAGATGACTGTTATTGTGAATTGGTAATATATAAATACTGAAATCCTGAACTGAAGTAAGATCAGCCTCATCCTGTATGATCTGCAATAGTCTCTTCCTGGACGATGTCATCCATAGCACACTGAGTGGTTTGCATAAAGGAGAAGCGACTTTAAGCCTCTCTCTTATTTACAAGGTGTCACCATAGCAGGAAGCTCCCACATTTATGATTGGGCAGATTTTTACTTTCCTAAAGCAACTCGCAAGGGATTCAATCTCTTCCTGGGGATCTTCCCTCGTGTAAAAATGTGTAAACCACTGCACTGCGGAGCTGCGGAACAGTTTGTTGAGTAGGAATACAATAAATTGTATTAATGCCATCACAGTCATCAAATCTCAACCCAGTTAAAAACCCGTGCAAGAGTTTGGACTGACATGTCTGCACCACAAACATTAAAACATTAAATTTCCTGAGGAAATAGCTTTAAGAAGAATTGTGTTTCTCCCAGAATTCCAGAGACTTGAAGAGAAAAATCCTAAATCGCACTGAAGTTCTTGTGGCTGCATATGTAGTGACAGCTTATTTCTTAATGTAAGTCTACACTATAGTGTAGTATGAAAGAAAAACTGTCTGTGGTTTCTATGAATAGTTACACTTTGGTCAGTATCTCTGGAAACCTGAAAAATGGGCAAAGCCATCATTTAACTAAAAGCAATGGCTCAAAGGCGAGTTAAAAGGTCCAACACATTGCTTTTGTTTAGTTTTTGTTTTTATCTGTGACTCATCTATATATTGTTTTCTGTATGATTTTACCGACACAACAGCATCACAATTTTGCAAAAAAAATGCTTGAAGCTTTACAAGTACCCAAATATTACAGAAAGTGTGGTCTGAAGACTCATTGTTATCACAACTGGTTTTTGCCCAGCTCAAGATGGCCTTTTGTGGTTCTGACTTAAATTCAAATTTGGATTCATGTCAACAGTAGAATTGTATCATTACTTTCTTAAAAGCTGGATTAAAGTAATGTATCAAAGCCTGCTGTCTAAGTGAGCTGTGAGTGAAGAGAATTACTGTGGCGCTGGCTGAGTTTATAAAAGTTCTGATGGTTTTTGCTGTATGCAGTTTCAGGGAACTGGGAGTTGTGGGCATGCTGAATCTCTCCTCAGTATTGTCCTTGGGGGCTTATATGCAGGGTTTGCACTGATGCCTTTCTCCTGTGATTATTTGGCTGTGGACAGAGCAACAACCAATTCACCATCACATATGAGATACACAGGGTGGTTTTAAAACTCTGTTATCATTACCATACTGTCATTTTTTCAGAACTGCTGTCATAATTGTCATTTGCATTGTGTGGTATGTCAGTGAATGATGCTGGAGTCACAGTCCTATAATAAACTGCCAAGCGTTTGAGCTCTCTTGTCAAACTTAAGGCTCTTATTACAGTAGTTAACTGCCACAGGGATGAAGGCACCACAGATTTGTTCACCTTGGTCTTGTTCATTGAAGTGGAAACTCCTAGCCTTAGATGTCTTTTTTGTGATGAATGAGATAACAGCAGTACCTGTGGAGTATCCAAGCAGGCATGGGAGGGTACAGGAGGTAGTACAATTAAGTTTCCCCATATGGATATGAGTGCTTTGAACGAATCACTATGGGATTAACTATATTGTTACCTTCCTAAATAACTACCTATGTTTTACTTCTCTGGGTTTTGTCCTGTGAATTGCTTGTCTTCTGAAGTGGTATAAGACCTGACAATGGGTACTCCATCACATAAATCCATTTAAGATGTGTCCTTTTCTGTTGTTTAGGGAGCTAGAATTTTACTAGTGTTAGTGCACTCATGTTTGTCCAATTAACATATGAATGTCTTGCCCAAATACTATATATTTACGCTAAAAGAAGCCAAAAGATACCCTAAAAACTGAGCTCTAAATGGTAGAATTGAAATCTGTTCCTGCTCTGCGAAGATATTAAAAAGGTGATACTTCTGTCATCCTTTCAGCAGTTAAAATAACTATAAAAAAGTTGTTTTCATCTAAAAAGCATCTTTAGTTCAACTCACTTCTGCTTCCTGTCTTTCATGCTGATGTTTTACACTGATGTTGGATTAGGGTCTGAACTTCGTGAAAAGATAAAAAGATTGATTTTTATGACATATTTAAAATACTATTTATAGATGAGTGTACAGGTGTAATAGTTTTCTGCTGTGTCATCTGAGGATGGAAGTACAGTAATGATGTTCCATCAGCACTTCAAAGCTGACATAAATATAATGAAAATTTTATGATGGTTTAACTAGCTCCTTGATGGATCTCCCATTGAGTTTTATGTAATGCTCTCTTAATGTCTTTAGTCAGTCTATAAGGATGTGATGAATGTGAAGGAGAGTTAAGGTGTCAGGTATGGGTTGTTGAGGTTCTTATGTATATTTGTCTGAGGATTGTGGTATACAGAATCTAACAGCAGACGTATTTTCATCAGGGGAAGTCATTTATGCTCACGTTGCATATGGTTGCCATGGAAATGTCTTTCTGTATGTTAAGTAAATATGAAGTGGGAATTACTGTATGAGTATCTTTGGCGAATACACTCTACACAGTACAGTGAATAATATATTCAAGAGGAAACACTGAAAAAAACTTAAGATAATGGATGGATTTTCCTTTCTAGTTTTTACCCCTGTGAGGAGGTATTTTGTGATTCAGCATTCATAGTAGTATTTCCTTTTTCATTTTTATTCTCGAATAATGGTGGGTGGTATGGCCAAAGATCATAGAGCAGTCATTTAAAGTAAACTCTCCTCATGTGAGTCTTCCCACAGTTAATGTGCAGAGACCTACATGACTGGTTGTGCACATAGCAGTCTGGATTTTCCCTCTGATTATATTCAGAAATATTCTGAACTTACACATCATGATGCATGAGCATTTTCATCTTTGTGTCACCACCTATCATGCTGCACCTTGAAGGAAATTTGGATTGCACATGACTGTGTTTTAATTATTTAATGTAGTAATCGTTTTTATTTCCCTTGACAATCAAAGCAAATCGAAGGATCATCCATTATCTCAAATTGTCAGTTTTCCCACTGTATATCTTGTATGTGAACTCATCCTCTCAACTCAAGAGGAAAAGGTTCTTGTACTGTTTGGTACAGTTTCCTACAGCAAAGAGTCAAGCGTGCCTCCCAGTGTCCAGCTAGTATGTGTAGACATGAAGACTCTATACATTCTCCCAACCTACTTAGGATTTCATCCTTGATAGTTAATGTTTCATGTACTCTTTGTCTTTTACAGTTATGTCCTCTGGTGGGCCAAAGGTCTGTGTGGTTTGAAATTTGGCACACTTGTCAGTTCAAGACTTGACTTTCAGCAGAGTGTCAAAGTCATTTTAGCCATTACCTACTGTCTTTTTCACCACTTGTGTTTCTGTTTTACCGACATGGAGCAGATAAAAGACAGGTGTAGCAAAGAAAAAGTTTGTCCAGCTGTCATCAACTTATGTTACTGTAAGTGCAATAAAAGCTTTCCAAATAGTGTTAAGTGCAAGACAACAAAATGAAAGAGAAAGGAAAAGGAGGAGGGAAAGGCCATAAAGAAGTCTCCAACATTCAAAAAGGAAATAATCATTTGAGCTCCACCACATGCATCTAAGTACTTCACTATATGGTTGGATGACCAGGCAATGACCTGGTCCCTCCTCACCTGACTTACAGTGAGAGAGGGCAATGAACTTTGCATTTGGGAGATTGTAGTTACTGCTTTAGTAGTCACTCAATCATGAACCAATCAAGAAACACTCAAAGTTCAAAAGTTGATTTTGTTCATCTGGACGTAGTGTTTTACTGAGAGGAACGCCACTTGGATGATTGAGTCATCTGAGGAAGACATTTATCCACTTGGATGAGTGACGAAATGTTTGATGAATGTTTGATGAAACTCCCCCCCCTTAAAATTTTACGTCCATAATAAACTTTATGGGATTTCCTTGCCTAGATGATTGAGCATGCATCAAGATATTAGTTTAGTTTACCAAACTTGGTACAGAGCCACACTTTTCTCTTTTCTTTGGTTGTTAATGAGCTAATAATTTTGCACATTTTGTCATGCAAGGCTTAAAATACCTGCTAAATATCTGATGTTGGTGCAAGCTGCATGTATAACAGGATCCCTTTGAAAACTGGTTCAGAGTTTTGTTCGACCTCTGGGGAATCACAGTCCTCCAGTGCAGCCAGCTGGCTCCTGGTGACTCGATGGTTCTGATTATTTCAGTTTGGGGATGGAGTCCATCTCCCCAATCAGATGCTCCTTTCCTAATGCACTCTCCTGGCGCGTTTTGAAAGAGCTGTGTAAACACTTTTCAGCAGAATAGGAGTCACCTTCAGGTAGCACATGAGAGAGCGTGCCTTCACTCCTTTTTTTTTCACGTCATCCTTGCCCTCTACCTTCCTTTGCCCACCCTCTAAGCCACGTAATCACAGTAATGGTCTAAAAAGATTCTCCAACAGGGAGAGAGAGAAGGACTAAGGAGAAGAAAGAAGGGGGTTTAATGAAATGATGAGGGGATCAGTTAAGGGTAAAGACTTTGAAAGAGTGGAATGAAAAATCAACTTGGAGTACCTATATAAGAGAAAGGTTTAGTGATAGAGAGAAAATACTGTACAGGGAAGAGTCTGGGTATTATTGGTCAACAAAGATGTAGTTTCTTCTAACTCAGCTGATTCAATTTAATATTAAAAGAGAAAGGACTGTAACAACTAATGAACTAATGATCATCTATTAATGTGAAGATTTATTTTCTGAATTGATCACATCTTTAAAATCACAATAACACAATGAAACAAAACATTTTTTAAACATTTAGTTAAATGTAATTTATCTCAAAGAAAAAGCTCAGATCTTCACATTTCAGAAGCTGGGGCCAGATTATGCACAGGTTGGAAAATCTGAGAGAATAATCCAATAATTATGAGAGACAATGAGAAAATGTCTCAGTTCAAGCAGGTACAGTTATATAGATGGCTTCAATGCAGCAACACAGTGAATAAAGTAAACCAGGCACAGTCTTCATCTACAGTAGAGTCTAGAATCACACACTGTAACTATTACAGACCACAGACATGCCCATTAAGATCTCCCCCACTTATGTAAAACTTTAAAATAAAGATGTGAATCAGAACCGTAAAGTAAAAGCTTACTTAACTTGGGGTATTAATTACAACCTCTTTCAAAATTAAATATATATATATATTCTTGCTTTTTGTTTCCTTTCTCTTGGAGAGCTCAACTCATTCTCGTGAAGTCACCAGCAGTAGTTCAGTATTGCTTAATAATTCAGCGGGGGCGTTTTGTACTATTGGCTGGGTGACATTGGCTCACAGGAGAGCTGGGTGCTGTGCGAACAGATGTCTTTGCCAGGCATGGGTAAACAAAAATCCTTGCCTGGGCATAATTGTGCCCCAGGGAGATTTACTTCCTCCTTCTCTTTGATTTTCTCCTCATCATGTTGAATTTTCTGTTTTGACATTGTGTCTACTGCATCCGCCAGCTTTTCATAACTGTAATGTGTAATTACCAGCACATTGCACTTTGATATGCACTTTGATATGTTATATCCTTGTGATTCTTTGATCAATAGTTTTGTTGTTTCTCAGGTATTAGTAAGTGAGTGGACTCACAAACTCATTAGACACCTGTTAGTTTTTCCTAATTTCCCTCAAAATAGAAATGATTTTTTTTTTGTGCATAAGTGTCTTTGTGCAAATTTGTGCCACCACTGAATGTGCTTTTGTTTTGTTCTCTCTGAAGATATTTTTCTTTTACATTGTTTTCTTCTTTCACCATGTAGCGCTGTAGCGCCCTCAGTCGCTTCCCTCACGCCTCATGCAGTCCCTGCTTATTCTCTTTTAATTTCATTTTAAAGCTAAGCCGTTTTGGAGTTGAAGATAGGTGAGAAGTAAAAATTGGCCTATGGTAATGACATGGTGCATAATCCATCATCATAAGTGTCTCAGTAGTGTCAGTGTGCACTCATTTGGAATAACATGGAGAGGGGGAGCAGGTGGTAGAGTAAAGGTGAGCCAGAAAAAAAAGGTTCTTTGGGTTTGCACAGTGAGCAGCCTGGACTGATATTCACTCAATATATTCTCAATTACTTAAAAAAAAGTCTTAATCATATGAACAGCCATAAACTCGTGGATTGTAGAAGTCTTCATGTTAAATGTTTAAAATATGTCAACATATTGTTAGATTTTCGAGGAGGCAGGTACTGCGGCTGACTGCAATGTTTGCTGGAGAATGTAATTGTTCCCTCTACTGTGATAAAGTGGAAACACTGTGGGGAGCATTGCTCAGGGTGGGCAGCGGGCAAACAAAAGCAACTCTCCATTCCACTTCGGAAGACCAGGAGTTGCAATTCCAGTTTTTTGCAGAAAAAACACTTTAGCTAGGACTGGGGTGTGGATTACCATAATTGAGCTTATTTGTTACTTCGCCATTTAGCCGTGTATGATTTTCAATGTGCTAACAAATTAAAGAGCATTCAAATGAAGCAGAGCAAACATTTGGAAACTAATTTTAATGTTTTATATCGTTGGTAGGGACCTAATACAAAAATCACTTTGTGCACCAACAATTTCAGATTAGATTTGAGAATATTGACTTTGACTCACCAAGGGCGCATCAGACAGAGCAGACTGTCTTCAACAACAGACCTGATTTGCGACTCTGGGATGCGAGTGCGTATCATGAGTGCCAGATTGACGCGATGGGCTGTGCCACCTCCTGGCTATGACACCAAGAGCATTAATTACCATGTCTTTGAGAGGACAATCTAATCTTAGGGACACATGATGCATAAACCTGGGTGTCCCTGGGGGAGTTTGCTGCTACATTTTTGCAGAATTACATGCAAAGTTTCTTGAAAGCTAATTGATAAGTTGTTTAATTATTGTAATTATTGATCACATGATGAGTTTCTCTTTTGCATCTGTGTTTCCTGGGAATCAGCTGTTAGTCGTTAGTAATAAATACATATTTGCATTGATAGGACTGACCCAAGAGCAACTGGGACACAGGACAAGTAAGGTCGAATAAGAGAATGTTTTTCTGTTGCTGAAATTCTGTAAAAATAATATATAACATGTTATGTGTAAACTGATCACCCCTCGTTTACCCGTGTAACTGATAGAGTCCATGCAGTTGAAAAGGCATATGTATAGGAGGGGACAGCTTATTGTGAGGCAATATTTTCTTTAGTTTTCTTTTGTTTGGTTAAATTCTCTAAGGGTTTTCCCTTTAGTTTCATTATGACTTGTTGTTTTGAAAAAATGCCATTTTTAGTTTTATCTCTTGCTAAAACTCTGCTGTTTAATGATTCTTTTTGGCTCTCGTTTGCTGAACAACTGCAGCTCTCGTTTTTTGGGACACCCTACATGACGTGAATAGATTCGGCTTTGACTAGGACAGAGAAACTTTAAAAAATAAAGTCTACCTGAGGGTGTGCGATATGTAAATTATGCTGTTTGTTCATCAGAAGAGTACGGCTCACTAATGATGCTGCTGAGTTGCATTATTGGATAGCATTTTAAAATATGAATTTTTTCCTTTCCACTGCTGCAACATGTTTGCTCATATCTGATTGGTGGGGTTTCCTCTCTATTATTCTAAGGTCTTTATTTTGAATCCAATGTTTTTGGAGTTTGAACCATGCTTGGACTGTAACCCTGCTGCTGCTGCATTGATTTGAATAAATTTTAAATGTCTCATATGTCCCCCACTATGTAACCACCCTTGAAATGACTGCAGCAGAAAATATGTAATTTCTTGTCCTCCTTCTGATGTCTGAGAGCGCACTGAGTGGCTCGGTGCACTTGTGATATTCAAATCACAACATTTTCTGCAGCATTCCTCTCTTGTCTTATTTACAGTGAATTGATCAAACTATTTGCTCTTCCTTTGTATCTCCTGCAGGGAGAGCATAAGGACACAGATGTCGTTGAGGAAAGAAACGCCCAGGTGCAGCTGGAGAAAGCCAAGGTACTTTTGCTCTGTTGCATCATGTATCACCTGACCTGACCCACTGTGGCTCTTACAGACTCATTTTTGAGAGAGGCTGCTCTCAAGGACATGATTACATCACAGACATGAAACACACACATCAGGACATTGGATTAGCGAAGCAATATTCTTCTACTGAAATGAGTCATCACAGTCTTCATCCTTGTCATTCCTTTATGTGCTCAGTGCCAGGAGAAGGATGATGACCAAGGATATTGATTATTGCTTCAAATAAATTACAATACTTTCATCTTTGCTATACTTTCTTACAAGATAGCAAAATAACCAATTTAACTGACACAAACTATACTGTAATGCAACAACATTGAAATTGTACAAAATTTGATATGTGATTAATTACTTTGCCGATGTAACAACAGTGGGACATTTTTCTGATAAAAGATTACCCTTTTATACAGTTTGTTTTTCTATAATCTATGAAAAAAAAGTGATGGTCTTTTTTCTGGTTCCTCATTTTATGGTTATGATGTCCTGAAAATGTTTTTCACAGCAAAATTTAAGAAAGTACCAGATGAACTTCAATGAACGTATAATTTACATTTACTGGGTTTCACACACACATTCCTTTTTCTAGTCATCACTGTCTTTCAAACCCATCAGGGTTTGATGTGATCCAGATGTCACAATATAAGTATGAAAAAGATAATGTAATAAAAGAGTATTACAGTCTTAAGAGTAATTTTATTAATTCATTGGCATTGGCATTAAGACGCAATAAGTTCTGCTAATGAAGAAAATAAAAGCAAATACTGTTAAAACAGTATATATAAATTGTTTGTGTATGTTTTGCTATGTTTTCTCTTTGTGTTTTCTCTTAGTCATCAAGTAATGTGGTGTGTCTGTAAAAAAAACTGCATACATGCATGTAAGATTTTACAGTTAATATTAAACACAATATGTAGATAGTCAAGCTGAGGTAAAATGATTAAACCTGTTGGTATTATACTATGACTGTAATATCATATGGTTATCATTTTAAAGTCTGGCTTACATACATACAACAGGTGCGATATAGGTTTTCTTTTTGGGGCATAATCACAATTAAGGTCATTAGAGATGTGATTCTTATAAGCCCCAGTTGATAGCAGACTTCCTCTCTTTTTGCCCTTTAAGCAGACCCTGCTGATGTGTTGTATATTAAATTAAATCCTCCCCCACAGATTTAATGTGCTCCCACTGTTGCTTTGTAATTAAGGCGGCAAAGACACTCGGCCTGTCCCCTGCTGACCCTGCAGCCTCTCCCACAGCCTCATCTTTCCAAAGTGGAGTAATTAGCAGCTTGATTGACAAGCCACTGACATTTGATTCTGATAGGATTACAACACCAACCGGCATTCGGTCAGGAGGAAGCATACAGTAGTTACAGTGCAACAAAGAAGAAGCTGCAATAGGTTATTTTTCCTAGACATAAATTAAACATATCCCTTTGGTGGAAGAAGAATCAAACAGACCATTATCATGTGCCATGACAGTCAGACAAAAGGAATTTAATCATCAGTAACTTTACCTTAAACAGCTGAAATGCAGAATTTGCCAGAATTTGTGTCCAAGCTACATTTCTAAAATATAAAGCACTTCACTTTAAACTTATACTTGTTTTCCTAACATCTGTCAAAATGTTAATTTATACATGCATCAGGCCACATATTTGTGTATGTGCACAAAATGCTGGCAACACAGCCAATTGTACTTGACACAATTACGCAGTTTAGCTACACCCCTTAATTTAAAAAAAGAAAACTGTAGAAAGGGGAGAAAAAAAATTGATACATTTTATGATCTAATGATGTTAAAACACTGTAACGAAGTCAACATTCTGAAATTCTCTAATAGTTAGTTATTCCTTACTGAACTGAGGAATCGCAATTATGTGCAACTTCACATACAGTAAAATAGGATTGAATATTAATACAAGGATAACCTAAAGTCAGTGACTTGTTTGGTAGTACGTTACAGCTTGTGGTATTATCACAGTAACTCTCTTTTCTTGACTGACTAATGGTTGTTTTTTTTAACTTTAAAATGTTTTTTTACTTACCTATAATTACTCACCTAATTTATTAAATGTCATATTTATAAAAGCTTAGCTTTTAGCTTTTGTAAAATGGATTACACAGGGTTACTCTGTTACCCTTACGTAGATTGTTTTGTATATAATAAGATTTATTAGTAATCATAACTCCTGCCTTGTATTCCCAGTACAAGCCTGTGGCATTTGCTGTACGATGCAACTTCTCTTACACGCCAGCAGACGATGACAACGTCCCTGTACCAGGCCAGGCTGTCACTTTTGAGGCCAGGGACTTCCTACATATCAAAGAGGTTTGAAACAAACACACAAATACACACATCGTGCAAAATTACAAACAGTACAAATGGGGGTTGTTAGAAGGACCTAACTGACAGGGCAGAACCAGAAGGATTTTAAAATGAGAAGCAAAATGACAACAAACTGATGGAATGTAACCCAAGTGACGGAAAAGAAATCCAAAGAGGAGAAGCAACACAACATCCCAAATTGACTTTTGGTGCATTCTTCCTCCTTTCACACATTTTTAAATGTGCTGTGGTTTAGCTGATAAAGCTTGACACCTGTTAATTAAGATTTGGGTTAATTTTTAGATACACATAACATAAAATGCAAAGCTACAGTTGCTAAATTGGACCATTAACATCATCAGATAAAAATGTGAGCCACATTAGATCATCAATCCTTAAATGTCCACTCTATTTTTTTTTTCTTCTGAATGAGCAGAAGTTTAACAATGACTGGTGGATCGGACGGCCGGTGAAGGAGGATGGTGTGGTGGGCTTCGTCCCCAGTCCGGTCAATCTGGAAACCATTCTTATCCGAAGAGAAGTCCAAGCGAGGAAAGCTGCCAAGGCATTAGCCAAGTATGTACATCATGATGCTCTTTCATTTCCTTCATGAGGGTTTTTATGCAGGAATTTCAATGCAAAAGTTGTGTTTTAAATTGACCACAAATAAATAAAATTGCTGGAGCAGAGAGACTTTGAGGAAACAGTTTTGGTTTGAATGCGTATACACTGATACTTTTGGCACAAAGACGAAAAAAAAGGAAAAGTTGTGATATCAGCCTGTCTGTGGGTGGTGGCTCGGTAGGGGACCTTTTTTAAAAAAACAAAAAGCCAATTCTAAAGTCTTTTTACTGGTGGAGTATTAAGTTTTTAATTTAAAAAAATAATCAACCAGATTGGTAAACAAGTTTGCTGTAGTGATATGGAAATAACATTTTGACTTAAAACTTGTGTCATACACAATCCCAGCTTACTTTTTAGTAATTTAGTGTGTTGCAAGTCCTCTGTGTGTTCATGTATTTGGAACACAAAAAAGTCCAGCAATGACATTAGTTATTTTATGTATTTTATGTTGTTTAACTTAAGTTTGTTTTATTTCATCGTGTGTGGTAGTAAATTAAAACGGCGATGACTATATTTTCCTTTTGTTACTTCAATAGGTTGAACCCCACCCCCACCCCCCTCACCAGAAGGCAAAAACTCATTGATTTGAACTCGACACAGTTAGACTGTAACACATCTAAAGAATCTTAAAAATGTTGCTTTGGTGGAAACTGTGCTGAACCACTTTGAGGGATTTGCCCTCTAAGCTTCATATATTTGTGTCTTATGCTATAAATAGACACACAGTCTCTAAGCATCAAAATCCTTTATTGCATAGAAACATGGTGGTCTATTTTTATCATTACTAAAGCACTGAAATTCAGAGTGTGGCAAAATCAACGTTTGGATGTTGCAGACTTAAACTAAATCAGAGATTTCCTCTCATTTTAGCAAAGCTGCATCTCAGGTAGCTCAAGATATGAACTCGAAGAAATATACTCCTCCATCACAAGGTCAGTATGTGCATACAAGCGAGTAACAATAAATATGTTTGCTTTTTTGTTCATAATAACTGTGGAACGTTTGCTATTTTGTCATTCTGCACAAGCAGCCAATCAGCAGGTGAAAAAGAAGCCGGTAAGTGATGAAAGTGTTTACACTCTGTTTACATCTGTTTCAGCCGTTTGTTGAAAAACATCTGAGAAATCTTAGCTCACAGGGTTTCCGAACTTTGAAGCCCTTTGAATAGCTCCCATGTCTTTCACACTAAAGCAAGGACATGTGTGTTGTCCATTGGACTGACAGTGTCAGGAAAACTGGCCAACTGAACTTTTGACTTGCATTTAGACCACCTTGGTATATTACGGGCTAAAAAACTAGTTCATGAATTTCTAAGTTGCTATCTCATATGACAAGCTAAAAAGTGAGAACAAAATCTGATTTTAAAAGTAACTGAAACGATTGCTTAAAACTCAAAGTGGTATTAATAACACGTTACTAAGTTATTCTTCTTTATATGTGTAAGCATTTGAGTACAGTCAAAATTGAGCTTGTGATCATCATGCATCACCAAAATTTGAGGTTGTGTATAGAAAATAAGATAATTTTAGCCTTTAAATGATGGGTGTAGTGGTTTTTTATGTAGCTCTTGTTTCATAAGCAAAAATCTAACTTTGGGGGATTTTTGTTAATTTTTTTTGCTACAGGGGGAGCAGGTGGCTATGTATGATGTAGTGCCTACAATGCGTCCTGTGGTTCTAATGGGACCATCACTGAAGGGCTTAGAGGTGAGCTTAATTTGACTTTTGAAGAAATATAAAACTCTAGTGTTATTTGTTAAATTTGGAGTAACTTTATTTGTTTCCCTCTTGTAGGTTACAGATATGATGCAAAAAGCACTATTTGACTTTTTAAAACATCGATTTGAAGGCAGGTAAGTTCTGATTTAATTCTTCACATAATCTATCACATAATTTATTTTAAAAAAAAAAACCAAAACAAAATAAAACAACAAAAATCATAACTGTGTAATCATGATTGTTATTTTGTCTCTCCTCCAGAATTACTATTACGCGGGTAACAGCAGATATCTCACTGGCAAAACGATCCATCCTCAACAACCCTGGCAAAAAGGCCTTAATGGATCGCTCCAACACCCGCTCCAATTTAGGTATGCCGTCTGTCATCACCAGAACAGCTTCCCTGGACAGCAGTGGTTAACATTCACAGCATAAAGACAACTGAAGCAGTAGTAGCAATAAGAAAATAAATCAATTACAAAAACAAATGGAGAAAATCATGAAAGCCACTCAAAATGCATCATATATGAAAACACACTGTCCCAATTTAGCGTCTCTTCCTCTGACATGTCAGTGCCATGGCTTCCCTGCACCCAAGTTCAACCCCTCCACCACCCCAGCATCCACCTTCAGGCTCCAAGGCATGTTAACTTATCACTCTAATGTGAAACACATAGTGATAAATAAGCATCCCTATGAGCTCAGAGCATGGACATCAAGCTCTAACTGTCTGCTGCTGTAATAAATCAATCATTTCAAACAACAGTGGTCTGACTACACTTCTTTAATTGTTTAAGTGTTCTGGGACTCACTTTTTTGGTCTCTGGTGGCAAAAAACTTTTGGAAACCTAATTAGGATAAAATAGGAAACCAATACTGTCTGACCCAGGTTTGATATGATGCTTGCTTTATCCCATTAACACAGTGTGGCTCATGCTCACAGAGTTTGCTTTTATATGTGGTCCAAAGATTATTCCAAATTCATAATGTCAGAAAATAATTTATCCAATGCCAGGAAGACAAAAAGTTTGAAATGAATAGTTAAATATGATAGAGACTCAGATGAGAACACTGACATCAAATCTGCATAAAGCAGTCTGTTAGTCTTGATCAGCACAAAGCCCATAAACACATGAAATTGCAGACAGACATGTTCTGATTGGTAATCATCTCAATCACTTGGGATTTCAAAAACATTTATCTCAGGTCCAAAACACTTTGCGTTGTCAGTGGTTGCTTAGTCTGTAATCGCTGAATGTCCTTAACGTTCTGTGGTCTCTGGTAGCTATGATGCTGCGACTCACTTCCAGTGTGGATGTAGCTTCAAGCTCAGTCAATTATGGACTAGATTAGCTTCGCATTTAGAGTTAACATATTAACAATAGCGCTAATCTTCATATTCAAATCTTAGATAAAAAAAGAAAATAAGTGTATTCCCCCCTACACTTACTTGGAGTATTGTGTCAGTTACGGTTATATATTGACTGGAAACTTACTGTGGATTTGATGTCTTTGTCCCAGTGACACTGTGCACTAGGATAGTACAAATCTCGCCTTTTCCTAGAAGAGTAAATATTTGGTATCAGACAGAAGCGTGATAAAAATTTGTTTGGTTTTCTCTACTCTTGTCTTTCTCATTGCTCTCTCATCCCAGATGCTGCCGGTATGTATGACTGAAAGCACTGGTAGTCCTTGTGTTTTTGAATGCTCCACTTTCCTTCTCCTATCATTACCTCATCACATCTGTCTCAAACAACTTTTTTAACACTCTGTATGTATACAGCCATTGACTTGTGGACTTCACTGTCATTAAAATTGAAATCGACTGTTATTAAGTTTTTTCCAGTTTGCTGGGTTGAGAGATATGCATGTGCTTCACTGTTATTTGTGAATACTATAACTCATTAAGGACAGAAGCAGCCACATTTTCTGTATGCCCTGCTTTACGCTCCCTCTCGTGGCCAGTCTTTAAATACACTCCCATGAGTGTAACGAGTCTGACTCACCTCGTGGATTAGCTCACCAAGAAAATGAAAACAAATAACCTTTAAAAATAGTTTTATTAAGCATGACATTTTCATTAACACAGTTTTTAATCTGCTGATGTGTTTTGTGAAGTGAGTGTGTGTACCTTTTTTGTTTGGTAGTCATTTATTTTCTATTTTAGAAATGGTATAGCAGAGAAAAGATGACAATAATGACAAATAAGCACATATCCTAGAGTGTCCGTGGTTTTGCACGTGACAGTGAGATGTGCTTAAAACTAATATTGACATTTATTTTTTGTACATTATCAAGACTGAACGCCCCCCATAAAATATATAAAAGTACTGTCTTGATACAGACTGGTCTGTCTTGATACACATCCGTAGCCTAAAAACATTTTCATAAGTTATATTCAAGATGTGTTATTGTTGTACATGTTAAAAAGTTTAATCATGCACACAGTAACTTTCCTGGATTTTAGATGTTAAAGTCTTGCTTTTGCTTTCTGGTGTTGCAGCTCAGATCCAAGGGGAGGTGGAGCGTATCTTTGAGCTCGCCCGCAGCCTGCAGTTGGTTGTTTTAGACGCAGACACCGTCAACCACCCTATGCAGGTGTCCAAGACCTCCCTGGCTCCAATTCTTGTCTATGTAAAGATCTCCTCACCAAAAGTAAGCTTCACCGGAAAAGACTGTGGAATCAGATAAGACATGATTTTTCTAAACGTGAACTCTGGACTGTTTCAGTTCTTTTATTAATAATAATAATAATAATAATAAACTTCATTTATAAAGCACACTTAAAAACCAAGGGTATTCCAAGGTGCTTAACAAGTAACATAGAGGATAAAAGGAAGATAATAGAAATAGGACCAAAGCAAGTATGCAAGCAGAAAACTGTCACTGATACATAGGAGAAGCAGCAGATACAGAACAAACAAGGAATTAAATGAGCATAAGACTGCATAATGTAAAAACATAAGTGAAATGTTAACTAGAGAGAAAGGCAAGATTGAATAAGTGGGTCTTTAGTCGTGATTTAAACAGTGCAATAGAATCAGAAGCGCGGATAGTGAGAGGGAGGTTATTCCACAGTACCGGGGCATTAATGTTTTGAACTAATACTAAAGAGAATACTAAAGAGAAACTATAACTATAAACTAGTCCCTTTTTTCACTTCTTCTTTTATTCTCTTCCTTCTCTTGATTCCTGTCAAACAGGTGTTGACAAGACTGATCAAGACCAGAGGGAAGTCTCAGACCAAACATCTCAATGTTCAGCTTGTGGCAGCAGACAAGCTTGCCCAATGTCCACCAGTGAGTGCCATCTAGTGGCAGATGAGAAAAGTTGGCAGAATTGTGACTACTTTAGTGTATGAATATATACTACATGTGTTATTTCCAGTGAGACTGCTGAGGGCCCAACAAAATTCTTCTTTTTCTTTTTTCCAGTTTTTTTTTTTGTTGTTGTTTGCTGTTTTTTTTTTTTTCAAATTTGTGGTTCCAGAAGTATAAGTGACTTTTTACGATTTTGGTGTGCCTTTGAAAAACCATTTAGACCTTATTTGTGATTCTCAAAAATAACCACAGATTTTAACTTGTCTCCTGACTGTTACACACATTTCAATTGAATTTTTCCATTTCCTGTAGGAAATGTTTGATGTCATCTTAGATGAAAACCAGCTATCGGATGCCTGTGAGCACATTGCTGACTACCTGGAGTCCTATTGGAGAGCCACTCATCCGCCAGAGATGGAGCCTGCCAACGCAGTGGTGGCCCAGCTGGCTGAGAATACATTGCCTGCCAGTCCTACAGTAATACCGGTACTTAAAACACAAACAAGTACAGAGAAAAACTACAAAGAAAAAACAGATGTAAATTATTCCTTTCACGTAATCTCATCCCATTCATCTCATGTATTAGAAAGACAGCTGAGTGTGGAAAATAAATGTTTGAACTGTGAATAATCTCATCAGAATTCATCTAACATTTTCATTTCATTTCCTCTCATCGTACTTCACTGAAAAGTTGAAGAAATGAGATAGGCCTACCTCTGGTGAGTGAAATATATTCAGATTCTATTCTCAGTCCGTGTAGCAGTGGAGATGAGTTACAGTAGTTAGTACCATGTTTATCATGACTATAGTGTAATCTATGTAGAAAATAGAAATATATAGCTTTTGCCTCTACAAAGATTCCAGGAGGCAAAAACTGAAACAACTTAACAGTGCTGTGAAACTTCCTGGGAAAATGACAGAAAACAACAGAAATAACACCGACTATATATAGATAGACTAATACTGTAGTAGATACAAACAAAAGGCAATAGTTGGATTGATAGGCTGACCTACTTTTATTTAATTAAGTTAATTATCCCAAGCTAAGGCTATCAATTAAAACACATGTACTTTTCTTCACTTCTTTGATGAATCTCTTAGCTTAACAATTGGTGAAGTTGCATTTCTTTTTTGCCATTGTCCTAATTGATTTAAATAAATATTTGTGGTGCAAACAGTTTAATATGTAAATGATTTCAAAAAGGAGTGTTGGCTATGGAAATCAGGCTCATGCTTGCACACATCTATACAATTTCAACAATTGAGCTTTATATAACAGCACCATTTCTACCTTTGTGCATAGACAAAGTTTTAGTTTTTACAGTAAATGTGGAAACTTTGTCTCTATTCACCAAACTGAAAATGGTTTTTTGAGGACAAAATACTGACAAAGAAAATAAAAGTCAAAGGTCAAAGTAAATGTCTCACAGACCTTTGCAATATTTATTAAACAGTCATGACCTGTAATGTAATTGTGGATTTAAGCTCTCCACATTCCACTACATATAAAAATAAGATATCTGTCAATTACCCCGACAGTTTTGACCAGATCATTAGACATAAGAAGATAAATATTATTACATTATGAAATGATGGTTTCCATCATGAATGACCATTTTAAACCAGTGATCCAGATATACTAATATAATAACAAATATCTTTTAATTCTTGAGAATATTTTGTCTAAAAGTCATATTTTTAACTTTTTTGCCCCAATTACAATTTCAAGTTCTATAATTTAAAATGCAAAAAGAAGATCTGTCCATAAGCTTTTCCTGGCCTAAATTTGTAAGATGTATAATCTGTGATATAATGGTTATATTTAGTCAGAAACCACTATGTTTTTTCTTTCTTTTTTTCCTAGGATGAGCAGAAAAGCAAGAAGTCAGCTGCCCCTAAGAGGAAAGGCTCACGGGAGAACCACCTAGACCATGAGCCCCCTTCAGTCCCGGCTCAGGAGCAGACCGCTGAGGAGGGCCAGAGAGAGGAGGAAGAGCAGCTCCTGAGGACTGAACCAAAAAGACCACAGCACACCCACCACCATCACCATCACCACCACCACCGGCGGATGGAGCACCACAGCCACGTCCAGCACAGCCATACTTCGGGTGGCATGGAAATACAGTCGAGCAGGGATTACGCCTCAAGGCCTCCTCGAAGGTACGTGCCCGAGGAGAGGGATGGCGAGGTGGACGATGTCCTAAAGGAGGACGAGGAGGAGATTTACTGTAACTTCCGGGTTCATAACCACCATCATCACAACAGTAACCACCAACACCATCACCACCACCACCACCAACATCATCGTGGAAACAGCCAGCCATATGTTGGGGAGGACTACGAACAGGAGCACAATGAGCGCAACCGGCAGCACAGACATCACCAGCATATTCCACAACGGACACACCACACAACGGATCACTATACTGCACACAACCATCACAGCTACCACCACTACCAAGGCAGAGACCGGGAGAGAGACAGGGACAGAGACAGGGAAAGAGAGAGAGACAGAGATAGAGACAGGGATAGGGATAGAGAAAGACATAAGGACAGGGAAAGGGACAGGGATAGGGATCGAGGTAGAGATAGAGACAGAGACAGAGATGCACGACAGTGGCACAGAGATTCCTATATACACTAGTGACTGTTGTTTCTACTCCAGGTTGATGCATGGATTTATGCTGCTCATCTTATAATGCACTAATGGGCAGGGCAGGTTATGTCTTCTTTGTAGTCAATGTTTCTCCTCATATTTCATTTTTTAAGATTTACCCTGTGCCACATGCACACATCTGGTTCTTTCTTATTTTAGCTCTTGTAAGATACATTTTTTTGTATGTTTTATCCTAAGTCTTACGGCTCCATACGTGATTTGGCACAAACAGTGGTCAAGGTTAAACTGCATCAGAACACTCACGACTCGCTCTAGTCTAGTATTCACTATAATAATTTCATATATAATTTCAGTATCCACTAAGGTTACTTTTTTATTTGTCATGATCACTGCAGCCAATGGATTTTTCTGACCATCAGTCCAATATCTAAAGATGCTCAGTTTACAGTAATTCAGAATAGCAGCAACAACAAAAAACATTTATTATGTTTTGATTCATTATACAGTAGCTGTGACATCAGACTAAAATGTTTTACTGTGACTTTGTTGCGATATTGTGGAACATTATTTTGAGTCAAACTGACAACTTGGTTCTTGAACCAAACAAAACAATGAGTTTGGAAATGTCACTTTAAGCTCTGGGGAATTGCAATTTGAATCTCTAATATTTGACTAAAGAGTAAATTTACTAATGTATAAAGTGGCAGGTTAATCAATTAAACGAAATCATTAGTTGCAGTCCATTAATGTTTATCTCCCTTATCTGACACTTAACTAACTTGTAAAATGCACAAAATGTGAAAGAAAAGTTACAGCAATGAATGTTGTATTTTAGGATATTATTTTCTACATATCTGCACAGTGAGATTTTTTTTGTCTGATCAAATGTTCATATAACTGTGGCAAACAACTGACTAGTGCATTTCGGTGTCACATCTTCATTTAAATTGATGTGTCCAAAGACGACAAGTTATTTTAAACATTGTTATGAAAAGTCAAACTATTTTTCTACATGATTTGAGAGGGAAGTCACTACTTTACTTCCTACTTTTTACACTGGTGTACAAGCATATTTACTGACTTGTGTTTGCTGTGTCTGGAAGCATGAATAATCTTTTGGTGACACTGACCTGTGCTATATGCTGGATACTCTATGCATCTTCTTGTGATAAAATATATTGCTTGAATACAATCTCTATGCATTTGTACATACTTCATAACTGCCTTGTTAAGTAAATGTAAGGAGAACCAGAGAGCCTCTTGCACTGTTTGGTAAGACTTTGGTAGAACCACAGATTTAACAAGACGGGATTGACTCTGTTCCTTTTAAGACTTTTTTTTGGCTATTTTTGTTTGTTTCTTGGTTGGTTTTGTACAGCATTCAGAAGTTAATTTTGACAAATATGCATTCTATTATTGAAAATTAAACTGTAAAATGTGTTAAGTGACACCTCACTCACTAATTACTGTCGGCTGAATCTATCAGCGAAAGTTTTCCTTTTTTTTCAAGATAAACTCATCATGATCATGATGATCATCCAGCAGTTTTGCAAGAGAGAAACAAGGTAACTTGCCCGAACACTTAAGGTCACAGGAACCAAGGTGGACAAACATTTAAGCAAGCTCATATGTACTTTTCATTTCATTTAAAACATCAAATAAACCAACAGAAAGCTAAACATAAATTCCTATCGCTACACTTTTCCTGGGTCATTTGGACAACCACTAGACTAAGTGCCAAGAAAGAGAAAAGCACGACTTCTAATTTGTGTTCTGCTGATAAAATCCTGAGCAAAATTGTCAGCAAATTATTTTTCCATTACAGTATTTGGAGAATTTTCTCTCAAGATAGTTGAATGGTTTAATGCACAGTATTTACCCAGGGACTCCAAGAAGGCTGAGTACTCTGAAGAGCCACTCGGCGCATAAGCACAGACGACGGTCAGGTCCCGTTCCCCAACCCGGAGGCGAAGGGAATGAACCCTCTCGTCCACTGGGAGAAACCCCAGCATACCAGCAGCAAGCCGAGGGGATACCTAGATACCCACCCGGGACGCCGCCTCTCACCAGGGGCAACTCCAGACTGAGGCAGAGTCCAGCCCCTCTCTAGGAGGCTGGTTCCAAAGCCCGAGGTGAGCCCGACTATATCTAGCTGGTACGTCTCAACCTCACGCACTAACTCAGGCTCCTTCCCCACCAGAGAAGTGACATTCCATGTCCCAATTGCCAGTCTCTTGGTAGCCAGGACCTCCGCTCCTGGCCGCCGCCCAGCTCACAACGCACCCGACCCCTACGGTGCCTCCTGTGGGTGGTTGGCCTGCAGGAAATGGGCCCATGTCCCTTTTTTGGGCTGTGCCTGGCCAGGCCCAATGGACTAATTTACTTCAACTCACTTCTCCGGCAGAGCTTCAACAGCATTCCGAGGGAGACTGGGGACATGCTGCCAATCTCTGGGGGCGAAGTCACTGAGGCAGTTAAACAACTCCTAGGTGGCAGAGCCCCTGGGGTGGCTGATGTCCGCCCCAAGTTCCTGAAGGCTCTGGATGTTGTAGGGCTGTCTTGGTTGACGCGCCTTGACAAAAGTCGTGTCCAAATTCAAAGTCTACGTGGGCCGGGTCCTCAGAAGGTCGGGTAGGCCGGAAGTAAACGGCTGTGAAATTGGACGGTCTAGCCCTCTGATTTGCGTCACCGCTGTCTTGGTGCAGTTTAATAAACTCGGCCGTCTGCTTCTTCCTATCTAAAATATAACAGGACACTGGGGTAAATTCTCAACCATCTCACACTTCTGTTTAATCACTTTTCTGTTTGACGTTTATTCAGCTGTGTGAAAACCAAGGAGGAACCCACCCGGGGGATTAATAAAGTTTTATTTTATTTTATCTAATCTAATCTAATAACTTTAATCTCAGCCAAACCGATTTACTCACGAATAAATAAAACACTGAAAAAAGCCAAACAATAACATTTTTAGGTTCTCTAAGTGACTTATATATTACATTTAACCTGAGCCAGCGAAAGTCCGCTGTGATCTGAAAATTATGTGCCGGGAGTTGTGCCGTTATCGGCGGCTCTAGTGACCCTCGAGCTCCCGGCTAGCTATCGAGCTGGTGGGTAACAGACGTCTCCGAAAACGTCGAAGCACTTTTGCAAATATGTGATATCTTGATAAACCGAGCAGATATTTGAAGTTTACGCACCCACATTCTCGCCTGAAAATATATTAAAAGTTTATTTTATGACCCAGAAAGATTAATAAGAGTAATTTTAAAACTTAGTAGCGGCCGCCATTGCCGGAAACTGGAGTTTGGCTGGGCCGCGCTATGAATTCTGGGATATGGTGGGTCACGAAGGACACACACGACCCTTCCTTCAAATTCGGGGAAAAGGAGGACGCATTTGTCGGCTGCATTCAGAGGAGTCTACGGATTTGGACAGCCTTCGTCGCATTGCTGTGACGTAATCGGTCTACAAATGCGTCCTCAGGAGGATGCAGCCCATGAATTTGGACACCTCCAATGTTGCGTGGAGATCAGGGGCAGTACCCCTGAATTGGCAGACCGGGGTGGTGGTTCCCATCTTTAAGAAAGGGGATCGGAGGGTGTGTTCCAACTATAGGGGAATCACGCTCCTCAGCCTCCCTGGGAAAGTCTATGCCAGGGTAGGCATTATACGATATTCTGAGTAAATAAAAAATGCTGTTTATAAATGATGATTTAATTTGATGGCCCACCCTTGGAAGCAAGAATTGCAATTAAGTGTTTGTGATAACTGCCAGTGAGTCTTCAACATCACTGTAGAGCAATTTTGTCCATTCTTCTTGCTTTAATTGCTTTAATTCAGCCCTGACTTTGAATAGGTGACTCCAAAACCTTCATTTTCTTTTCTTTTCTTTTTTTTGTTCTAGCCATTCAGAAGTGGACTTGCTGGTGTATTTTGAATTACTGTCCTGGTGCTTGACCCAAGGCCACTCGACCTTCTCAATCAAGATTTTCTGGTCGAGAGCAGAATTCATGGTTCCATCAATTACAGCAAAATCAAAGCAGCTCTAGACCTCCCACTGCCAGCACCATGTTTGACATTTCCTATGGTGTCTTAGTTTTACAGAGATATAATCGAAGTCAAACCTTCCAAAAATCTCAGCTTATGTCTGTCAGTCCACATAATCAAAATGTTTTTCAGGCAAATAAGAGACAAACTTTTGTATTCCTTTTGGTCAGCAGCGGTTTTCACATGGATGCTATTTTGCACAGTTTCTTTCTTATTGTAAACTAAGCAAAGGAAGTAATAGAATAAATCCGACGAATCTTTTGGCTAAAGTGAAGCAGATATTTTATTCTTGTAAATAACTTTAATCAAATTGTTTCATTTCCTGTGATAGAGGTCTGTCATAGATGTGATCAAGATTTCAAAGACAAAATGGATCAGTAGGACACGTATGTTACAGTGTTTGCATTATTTACAATCAACTGCACATCCCAACTTTGGTTATCACACAAAAATCAATCTACACCTATCCATGTAGAACTAATCTAACATTTATATTTGTAAAAAATAAAAAATAAAAAAAATGTATGGATTAAAATTACTGACCAGTTATCTTTTAATTGACAGTTTTTATTATAAAAAAAAACCACAATTAAATATCAAATAAGATTATCTGAAAATATGCCACTTACTGCTAATTGACTAAATAAAACTACATTTTCTAAATCAGAGCTCTATTAGATTATGCAGGTATACACATTAAACAGTTAGTTGTGAGTTCTCATCACATGCATTTGATACCAATTAATTTTCACCCACCACACCAGCCTGGACCTGTTCATTGTTAAAGAACATCGGGTTATCAAAGGTAGTTAAGTTTTCGGAGATGGACTGGCAGATACCAGACTTTTTCAACAGGAAGATGACGATGATTATCCCAATGGCAGTCACAGTAATGCCCAGCATAACCTCCAAAACCATGTGACCATTGGCTTTAGGATCCTCTATAGAAGAACTTGCTGTATAGATTGAGCACATAGATTAGTCCAACTAAATTATAAACGTAAGACAAATATAAAAAAAGACACAACTTACCAATTGTTGTTGGTGCTTGTAATACTAAAAAGAAGATTTAAAAAAAGGTAAACTTTTTGTGTCACTGCAGGGACTGGTACTGTAATGGTAAATCAATTGAAACTAGTGCTGGCAGCATTAATCTCGTTAAAATGACGTTAATGCCATAACTGCATTAACGCGGCAAATCTCCGTTAGCGAGTTAACGCGGAAACGTGTTGTTAAGTGTATGTATTGCACATTTCTGCTATTACAAAACCATTTTTTTAAATTTCTGGACTTACCTTTAGGTGCTTTACAAATAAATCCCTTGGTATTATACATCCTGCTTGTTGTCCAATTCCCATCTAAAGATGCAATTGCTCCATAGGTTCCCATGCCGTCAGGCTCATTTGGACCCCAGCTAACGTAGTCAATGGCTGTTTTATCCAACCATTTCCACAAGCCTAGAAACAAATAGAATTTCTCTTCAGAAATCCTAAAACTGACAAATGCCGAGTGAGAATTTTAAGGTCAGAAATGACTGAGAGCATGCTCTAGTTCATTAGCAAGAAAACTTATAATTTTAAATCAGTACTTTATTTTTACACTTTGCAATAGGAAATATGTATGAAGGGGAATAACTTGAAAAGTTACATTAATTAGCCACTTCAGAGCAGTAGAAGTGACTGAAAACACAAGGGGCAATTAAGATACGACAGAGCAGCATGACGTTGAAGATAAGGACAGGGCATAAACAGGCAATAAGAATGAGATAAGAAATACACAGACCAGACAGACTAACCAGCTATTTTATGTCACGGTTACAATTGCAGAGCTTTTTCAGTTTATGTGTTCTGTTTTTATTTATCTTCAAGTATACATTAATATTTTTCCATGAAAGAGTGGAAAACGTGACTGTACCTTTGTGAGTCTGATACATGCCAATCCAGAAAAAGCGTTGGCTGTCTTTAAATACTAGCACGTTGTTAAAAATGAATCTTTGCTCAGCAGGATTTTCAATGCTGGTTAGAGTTCCACCTTGACCAACAAAAGATAAACAAACCCTTAAATCCAAACACAGCTGATGGACTGGGAATTTGCATTATACCATTCCCATATCCTTACCATATCTTATACATTGTGCAGATGCATCTCCCCAGTCATAACTGCCTTTGACAAAGAGGTAACAATAACCCTTGAAGGGTACCCAGGTATAGCCAGCTCTTGACGCTGGGTCTTCAGGGCAATTTCCTGGAAAACTGACTGATTCTGTTGACTCTGTTGGTGGCACATCTGTGAATTCAAAAGTAACCAGATATATAGTTTAAATCCAATGAGCATTCACGTATCTTTAATTGGTACTGATATACAATAGAGCTGGGCGATAAAACGATAACGATATGTATTGTGAAATAACTTTTTCTCGATAGAAAAATTAAACTATTGCGATAGGCCTCATCTCTCTTGTCCTCTTAAAAAAAAAAAAAAGAACAGCCAATCCAAATTAAGTAGCGCAGAGCCGAACCAATCACAGCCGCAGCGTCACGTCACGTGACTTGTTACGTACAGCACAAGCGCCAAGGCGCACATGTGTATTTGTTTTTGCAGCCGTGCCGCCTGGGTAATGAAGGAAATGAGTTTGCCGACTAGAGAAAAATCAACCGAGAGCGTGAGCGAAGGTTACCGAAGAAAAAACAGATGATGGTTCCAATGCCGCAGAGCTTGTCGAACAGAAGGGCCACAGAAGTTCCGTAGTGTGAAGGTATTTCGGCTATTTCAAGTCTGACAAAAAACAGAGTAGCGCGCACTGTAAATTGTGCCGAAAGCAAGTCTGGAAATACAATAAAGCGGTGCATGCTCAATCTCTGACTGAAAGCGCTAATTCGCTAATTCGTCATTCGGCTTTTGTCAGACTAAAGTAACTGTTAAAACTGTTTGAAAAGCTAAGCTATACAACAAGGAGAGATTGAGAATTTCCTTTTAGTTCTCAGTTTATTTGATATTGACAAAAGTTAGTCAATTTTGTCTGTTCTTCTGTAAAACAAACTAAGATTTATTTTTAGAATTAATATTTTCTTTCTAAGTGGAATTGACAATTTAGTAGTCTGTTTTGTTTGTTCTATTTTGAAACTTAAACGCTTTAGCGGCTGCCTTTTGTGTAGTTTGCAATATTTGCCTTTATTTATCTGAAACTGAAGTCTCATGTTCCTTAAGTGCATCTACCCTGTTGAACTTATTATGGGAAATAAATATTTTAATTAAAACAAGCTGCTAATTATTTCACATTTTACTTGTGAGCAACGGCACATTTAAATCTTACAAATATAGTTACCTGACTTATATCGTGATATATATCGTTATCGCCTGAAATGAAAAAAACATATCGTGATATGAAAAAATCTTATATCGCCCAGCTCTAATATACAATAAACAAACTATGTCAGATCTAAAATGAGGAAATAAAAAAACATAGTTCATAATGCTAAACCAGAAATGTAGGATCACTTTATCAGATTTTACATGAGCCCTACCTGTAGACTTCATACAAACACTGGCCATGTTGTGAGCGCAATCAGCAGTCTTCCATTTTCCATTTTCATTATTCACATACACACAAGATTGATGCATTTCTGGTTCAAGTCGATCCCAGTTGGAAAAGGTCATTTCCCAGCCTTCAATAAATCTGAAATATCCAGTCTGAAGGAAAAAGATGAAGATGATATGTAACATGCTTCATGCTTCACTGATTCACTGGGTGAATGGGTTAAATGCAGAGTGTAATTTCCCTACAGGGGATTTATTAACATCAGGTACATTAGCAAAACTAAATAATTACCATACCCATGGTTTTACGCAAACATTTACATTAGTAAAGTTACAAGTAGATTAGGTGAAACCATTTGTGTGCTGTACCTGCTTTTTGTTCAGTCCAATCCACAAAGGACCTTTCATTTCCAAAGCCATCAGCTCGACATAGACCTGTAACCACTCATTTCGCAGGCTAGCCAGGTTAGCGCCATCAAGCTCACAGTACTTTTTGGCTGAATCCCAGTTCATTTTCTGAGTAACAACTTTGATTGAATCATTAAGTATTTTCACATAACCATTGTTAGCTGTTGGTTCAGGGGAGTCTGGGAGAGATGGATCTGTGTATAGTAAAAATAAGTAAAATAATTAAAAAACTTAAATTTTAATTTGCTTCATCTATGTTTGAAAGCTAGAATATTGTTCTGCTAGGAGCACTAGGAAATACTACATTCAAGACAAATAATACAGAGCATGAATTTAAATCATCTCTTAAATTCAAAATAAAAACTCAAAACGCTGATTTGAAGACCCAGGACCATGACACAAAATGCACTGATAGTTAGTCAAACATTTTTAGACATTTTTTTCCAAACAATCTACTAATTTCTGTGTTCTAATGCTATATACACTCTCATGGCAGCAGTACAATACATTCTTGAACATGTGAAATTAGCTGATTGTACTCAGTTGGCCTCCACAGTCACCAGATTTCAACCCAAAAGAGCACCTTAGGGATATGTTGGAACAGGAGGAGCTACTTACATAGAGCCCCATACGGTAAAAAAATACATTTTTCCTGGCCAAAATATATTTAAAATATATGGTAAATATATTTTGTATTTGTGATGCTCCAAAAAAATATATTTTTGAAATTGAAAATATATTTCTTTCAAACCAAAATACATTTCAAAACATATTTTAGGGTGAATAAAATACATTTCCAACCTTTATTTAAAATGTATTTAGTGCAATAATGATGATAATGATAATAATACTAAAAGTAACATGTTTTATGCACAGCTGCAAAAACAGTTGGATTCAAACAAAACAGAGTCAAAGGTCTATCACGAATTAGGTTGTTTATTCATTTGCTTACAGTATTTCACATTACACAATATCTCACTATAATGTAGCGTTCATTGACTTTGAAATTATCTGTCAGTGATACAGTAAACAAGATACAACAACTGCTATGTACACTTTAGTTGTTGACAATATTTACAATATAGTACTTAAAGGAACACACTACTTTTTTTTGGAAATAGGCTCATTCTCCATCTCCGTCAGACTTAAAAAATGCAGCACGTTAATAGGACTCTGGAGCGTGATCTTATGGGATGGGCGTAGCCAGGATTTTTGGTCGAGGCGCCATATTAGCAGGCCAAACAAATGCTTGCTGTGTGGCGGTTGTAATGTTAGATTGCACTACCGACAAAGGAATAAGCTTGAAAACAGGCTCTCTTTTCATTGTTTCCTCACCTGGAAGCATCATGAGGGAGCTTATGTGTTGGATGTTACCAAAAGAAGGCGTCTAGCCTGGATAGCAGCTGTGAGACGAGCTGATATTCAGTTCTCTACCATCCCCAGATATCTGTTGGTGTGCTCCAGTATTTTCATTCAGGTAAGTTCTAAATAAGTTCATATTATTCTTTATATCCTGTTAGTTTCATTTTCAATGCGCTCTGAGATCATAGCACAAACTTAGAACAAACATGCAGAACTACCTTTTATTTATAGAGTTGCTAATTATTTGGCATTATTGCAGCAAACCAGCCTATGAAATGAATGAAACACATCCTGACTGGGTTCCAACACTACACATGGGGCACTACGAAATCCCTGCTTCAAACTACATGCTACATACCACCATGCCAATGAGATTACTTTTTCCATGTGAGGGTGAAAAGGTGAACCTCCTGGATAAGATGGCAAAGGTTTGCTGTGTTTTGGTGAACATGTGCCCCAGTGTGGTAGTGAAACCAGGGAAAAATGCTCTTGTTAAATACTTTTAAGTCTTGTGCTGTTTATGTATTGATATGTTTTCAAAAGAGACAGTAAATTACAGAATGCTAGTAGTGGGTGATATTATTTACATGCTGTCATTTTTTTATGTGAACATTTTGTCATTTGTAAACTATACATAACATTGATTCTACATTTTAACTGATTTGATGTTCTACAAAGTGCTTTTAATTAAAAATAGGCAAACATTTCTTTGTTTCTTTATTCAACTTTTGAACAGTGGTACTTAGTAAGTACATATTCAGTAAATGCAAAGTATTTACATGGCCCCCTAAATTAAACATTATGGGTTATTCAGAACAGAACTATGCTTGGAAAAATATTGTCCCATCAGTTGATCCAACTCCTCCACAGTAGCAGGATGAACTTTTCTTTTTTGAGGAGGGCTTTTTACCTGTCACAACGAATGGTCTGTTTATGTTTTGATCAAGAACCTTTTTTTGGGCAGCTGAAGAGGAGAAGTCTATCTTATGGCCAACCTCTGGCTGTATCTTGGTCATATTACCAGGCAAAACCCAGTATGCAGGTTCATCTGTAAAAGTCCTTGTGCCACAGATCAACACTGTTGCTTCTACATTAAACAGAAGAGCAGCGACATGGCTGCAGGTCTCCACGACGACCGCCATACAGGTGCAGTGGGCGGCTTCAACCTTCCCTGTGATGCTCACAATGACCTGTGGCTGCAATGCTGCAATTCAGTCTTTAAGAGTGCAGTACCTGAAACACACACAGACAAAGTTCATTTAAAGACAAGAGCTTTAATAAGCCAAGGCCGACACAAATGTGCTTTATCTACTTTCAAATCCATTCATCATAAATGTAACAAATAAAGTGTTTTTATGTATCCATCTATAGAACGCTGCATGTTATATTCTAAATCTGCCTGTTTCTTTTTAGAAACCTATCAGCAAAAAATGAACCTAAAGTATGTAATGCAAGGATGTAATCACTTTCAAGAGGGAGAAAACATAATGTTCGACTTTAAATGACAATTATGGACACCTAATATGATAAGGAGATTCTGCAGGTCATTAATCAATGTATAAAACTAAAACAGAATGTATTTTTAGTGACACAGGACACAAACAAGGAAGCAAGATGTGTAATTAGGATTATTTATAATAAATATGAATTAATTAGGGCAATTTCTTTAACCATAAAGAATAACTAAATCCTTCAGGACAATGTCACATCAATGCACTGAACTCACTATGTTATCGCTCTAACAGAGCCTCTACATGTTCTCACTGTAATTTCCCACTCATGAATGAATTTATGCTAGCACTAATCTGAATGTTCAGGGGGAATCAAACACATTTTACTCGCAGTACTCAAGCTGACTTACCTTTGCTTGAATGACGGCGTACTCACAACGTGGAGGCTTAAAAATAGCCAAATCTTGTACCCAGTCCTTGGTGAATTAGATGTGCGCCTCCAGAGATTTATAATTGCAAAACTGGTGCGCCGTGTATGCGATGACTCCACAGACAAGGTATGAGAGTAGATCATGCTAAGTCAATAGCGGTTTGGTCTTCAGGGTTTCTACTCCACGGCTATATTCCATACAGGTCCACATTTCACCAATCAAGTACCGTCTCTTTGCATCTGGACACAATCTGTCTCTATACTGTCCTTTTTCTTTTCAGCTACGTTTCAGAATGGTTCGTAGCAATTTTGTTTTGATTCGTGACCAGCCAAGATGGTGCTGCGCTCCCACAATGCATTGCGACATTACGTCAACGCCAAAGCCCTTTGCGTGCAGGAGAGTATGCGCATGCGCATTGCCATGGTGGTTTAAAAAATAAAGATATAATGAAAAGTAATTAATAAAAATTAAATATTTAAACATTCCCACAAATGTGCAATGAACGTGCAAAAACTCTCTTTATTAGTTGTTGCTGTTTCTTTCTTTCTTTCTTTCTTTTTTTTTTTTTGAAAAATAACGACGTCTCTGAGGCGCGAATTCCGACAGTGAGAGGAACGGCCGGATACAGGAGACGGGAAGAAACAAGCCGATTATGTTCGCGTTAATTAGGAGGTTGGAAGATGTAAAATTCTCAATTCTGCCAACTGAACATATACGAGATTTTAATGAGGATGAATAATTAGCCGGCATGGAGGAAACGGACCTTTATTTGGTGGAGTGGCGACAAGGAGCCAAAAGGCGGGTGGCCGGTCTATGAAGCCTCCATCATCAAGCTAGCAGGTGCCTTTTCTCATATAATATTACTTTATTCTCGCTTATTTGGCACGGAAGCGTAGAGCTGCCACCCAGGCAAAAGAGAAATATAAGTATATCACGTTATAACGTGAAAAGGTTTATCGTTCTAACAATATACTATCATGTTAGTACAATATACTTTTCATGTTTGAACAACATGTTTGAACAACATTGTACGAACAATGTACATAATTATCACGTCCGTACAATATTGTGCGAACGTGACAATTATGTATATTGTAATAACGTGATATTATATTATACAAACATGAAAAGCATAATGTTATAACAATAAACATTCAAGTTATAACGTGATATAGCTCTATTTTTCTTTTGCCTGGGTGGCAGCTCCACGCTTCCATAATTTGGTAATCAAAATATGTAACTTAATTAATTTTATTGTGATGTACTTTTGCCTTTTCTTATTATTCTACCTTCCCAGAAAGGGAAAAATTACAAATAAAACTGTTTACACTTGTTATATACAATAACTATCAAAACCTATTCACATCTAATTTGGCTTTCACAGAAATCCCACCTGTCCTTCTGGCTACAGAGTACTTACCAAAGTTAGAAACAAAGCACAGTTATGCTTTATTAATGTTCGCTAATTACAATGTTCCACATTTCCTTGCTTTTTAAGTCATTTTTAGCTTTTTAGAGTTTTTGTTTTTAGTAGTAATGTTTCTGCCTATTTATTTCAGCCCATGAAATCGAACGCAGATCTTCCTGATGTGAGATTTACATAAATGTAAGTAATTTTGTTTGTCATTGTCATTAATGTTGTTGTTGTTGTTGTTTTTGTGCAGTTTGCAATCATATAAACCTAGCAAGCATCAGTCAGCACAGTGACTAACCTAAACAGATTCTTGCTTTATTCACATATATTATATGTAATTATATATACCTGCACATTGTACCTAGGGTTGCAGCCACTTGGCCCCACCCATTGTTGTGACAGCCCTGATTGTACTTATACACTGCATCTGAACAGGGAACAGTCTGCCACATTAATGTATTTTTAAGTGACTTGTTTGTAATACATGAATTTGTTTCTTACAGATGTCAAAGTCTCAACCTCATGCTGCCCTCCCCATCCTCCTAAAGTAAGTATTTGTTGTTGTAGTTTTTATGCAGTGTCTGTGTCACATGCTAATCATAATTACTGAAATAACTGTTTTCTAACAGATTTTCCAAAACACTAGTTATGTTTGTTGTCATTCAGACTAATACTACTGCTTAGACATTGCTTAGTGGTCATGCATGTTTGACAAGCTTGTTATGATACCAAAACAGTACGCCTATCACAATAACCAATATATCGACTTAACACACAATAAATGTACATGACCTCAATAATTGTTGATGATGCAAATTATCTGTCATTATATTTACAAAATAAAATATAATAATAACAACACAATAACATTAAATAACATTGTTTTCTATTTGTTAGAAAAATTACTATTTATTCAAGTTTTTATGGTATCTAATATTTTGATACCTAATTTCCATGATCTAAATATTTTAGAATTAGATGTTGGTTTGTCAATTGAAAGTGTGTAGATCTTGCATTATTATGGTGTTATATTATGATTATACATTCAAAGACATAAAATGGTCTTAAAATGACAATGACATAACTTGTCGCAATTGTTTATGGGGCAATATACAAACCAACAAAAAGTTGTTATCGTAACATGCCTTCAAAACAGACGGTTTTATGATTGATAAATTCAAAAAATAGATACATGTAATTTCTCCGAGATTCTCTAATATTCAGTTACAGTTCACAACACAGATACCTGTACATGCTGTATTATACTGTAAATATAAATCTCTGCATTTAGCATCCCACTAGAAGAGTCACAGTAACTGCTCTTTTTTTTTTTTTTTTTTTACAAATACCTGTACTATTACTAACACATTTACTGTTTTACTTTTAGCCTGTGGATACAAATGCAGATTTCCTTAATGTAGGTTGTGCATTTTAATTACATCATGTTATTTTTATTATTATTTATTTATTTATTTTATTTTACATTCAAATATGATTGCTAGTAGGTAAAGAATAGTTCACCTATAATTGATATTCCCAATTAATTTCTCACCTCTGATTGAATGCCTTTGTTTGTTTGCCTTTTTTGACTATAACAAAACATTTTTGCAGGATATATATGGTGAACTTATATGCATAGATACAGTCGTAGTGCTTGACACATGCACACAGCAGTAGATGTACTAAAAGGAAATAATTACAATCATGATGTTGATTGCTGATGTCAGTATATATGTTTTAGAGGAATGTTTTGTTTTTCACCCAAAATGAACTATATTGTTTCAGAAGAGATTTATTACCTGACTCTTATATATTGTTCTGTTTTTGTTTGTTTTGTTATTTTCAGGTTCAATGGTGCGTGTTCTTCTAATGGCCGCCTTCCCACTGGAGGTTTTGATCCACAGCAATTTAAAAGGTAAACAGCTTTGAAAGTCAGTTCAAATGGTTAGCTAATAGTATTCTAAAAAGCCTACAACTCTGTCACCAGTTTCTTTACCAAAAGTACCCATAAAAGTATCTCTCAATAGCATATCATTGTAGCTCAAATGTTTAGTTGTACAAATATCAGATTTTGGAAATCTAAAACTAGTCAAACACTCAAATGTTCATGCTTTTTATAGGACAGAGCAAAACGGACATCGCAAGAGAGTGAAGAACTGCCCTTCATAAGGACACTATGACAGCCATATATAGTAAGTGAAGACTTTCTGTGTATCTAAAATTGCATACAGCACAAGTAACTTACTTTGCAACCATTACAATAGGTTGCAAAAGTAAGTTACCAATACAAATAGGTGATGATGCATTGTAGTGGTTGGTCTCAGACAAAGAAGGTCAACAGATTTATGAATGCTGGAGGGTAAGGAGAGACGACCAAAAGGGGTGTTAGCATTACTGTAATGTGAACTGGATAGACTTTCCATCTAGGAAAAAAAAAAGAGGTAAAATTATGTGTAAAATATATCTCTATTAATATCTGTATCTATATAAACAGAAAAATATCTGTTTGCTAAATGAAGCTAGCTAACATAAATCATATTTTTATTTTAACTCTGATAAAAGTAATAGAACTGTGACTTTTGTTTGTTACAGTGGCGGTAAGGAAGAGGTTTCCCAATTTGTGCAGAAGGGCTTTGAGGATTGCAGTGAAAGCTGGGGAACTGAGACTGCTGGAAAAGGAAAAGAAATTACATTTTAAGTATGTTGACTTATGTTCATACAATCACACACACATATACACACACACATATGTGTGTATATATACACACACACATATGTGTATGTGTGTGTGTGTTTCTTTAGAATGTTTAAGTATGTAATGAGAATAAAATTATAAAATGAATATTCCTTGCTTGATTTATATGCATGTTTTAAACATCAAATAAAGATTTCTTTCAGCTATTACATGTGAATGTGGTTTCTTAGAAATATATGAAGGGTTAATTTTATATATTTTGAATGATTTTAAATAAGTTTAAATTGTATTTTGAAATATATTTTATAAATATATTTCAAAATATAAAAAACAGCAAAAAAAATATATGTGTTAAAACACATTTCAAAATATATTATAAATATATTTTTAAATATATTTTAAAATACATTTTGAAATATATTTCAAAATATACAAAAAAATGGCCAAAAATATATGTGCTAAAATATATTTTAAAATATATGTGCTAAAATATATTTTAAAATATATTTTAGCACATATATTTTTTGGCCATTTTTGTATATTTTGAAATATATTTCAAAATGTATTTTAAAATATATTTTTTTACCGTATGGGGCTACAGCATTTTTCTGATACACTACATTATAAAAATACAAATAAATAAATATATATAACAAGCATTTGAAAATCTTGGCTCACCAAGATTACGAAGACAGATATATCCATTTTTGTCACTGCAGGACCTTTGGTCCCATTTTCCAATACCAGTGGTTCGATTAGTTGTCATCACAGCACACCCTTTCTGGTGAGACAGACAGAAAGAATAGAAATAAAGAAACTAAGGTTATATCTGGATCTGTTTTGCTGGCCTTACTTTCCTACTTACTTTTTTATGGTTTGTGTTTATTGCCAATATACTACTGTGAACAATTTCTTTAATTCATTATTAACCCTTACATACTTTTCAGGTCAAATTTGATGTGGTTTGACATTTGACAGAAGAAATGTCCTAAATGTCATTATTTTATTATGACATTTGATGACTAAACGAAAATAATAGTACTGTAATTTTTTTTTCTTTTTGGGGTGGTGGGGTTATTTATTATGTTTTGAATGTTGTACAGGAATTCGTAGCACTGTTCCAGGTCAATGGGGGTGTCAAAATTCATAGGCTGCAACCTCCTGAGGCCGCATTTTTAGGCCGATTACATCACAGCGATGTGACAAAGGCTGTCCAAATTTGATTTGAAGGATGGGTTGGATGTATCCTTCGTGGCCTACCATATCCCAGAATTCATAGCGCAGCCCAGCCAATTCCAGTTTCCAACAATGGCGGCAGCTACTTAGTTTTAATATTACTCTTTTTACTCTTTCTGGGTCACAAAATAAATTTTTAACATATTTCAGGCTTGAATGTAGCTGTGTAAACTTCAAATATCTGCTTGGTTTATCAATACATCACATATTTGCAAAAGTGCTACGACATTTTCGGAGACGTCTGTTACGCACCAGCTCGATAGCTAGCCGGGGTGAGAACAGCGAACTCCCGGCACATCGTTTTCAAACCCCCCACGGTCTTTCGCTACTCAGGTTAAACATGAGAGAAAGGGACCTTCTGGTCTATAAAGGATTAGGCTGCACAGTATCTTTGCTGTTCCTACGACTGCGTTGTTCTAACCTGAGATCTCGTATGTTGTTCCTGGGATCTGACGCGGGTCACTGCCCTGGGTGCCCTTGTTACCACTAGGACCACTGTTGCCTTCACTACGGGTGTCTTCCACTGCTTGTCCACAATACTATGGCTGGTTGGTTAGCTATCACCAGTTTGCCTGTCTGTATCTGGAAGTCCCACTTGCACCCAGCTGTTATGTGATGGATTGCTCATCCATTCCAGATACACTATTTATCATGCTAAATTGAGCTTTGTTCAAAATTATTATTGTATCAATACTATGATGGAATTCTTGGTCTGGATCAAGATATAGAATACAAATAGTATGTAAGGGTATATAATATTAACTGTTTTTTTTTTTTTAATGTGGCATAAGGAGAGTAGTTACCCTGGCATCTCTTGAGAAATAACCGCGATGATCTCTCTGCAATGAAAATTAGGATATGAACTAGAGCGATATTTGAATATAAGGAGAAAGTATATTACATATAATGACAATTAAATAAAAAGCACAATGTATCATGTGCTAGAATCATTAGCTACACCCGACCTTTCTCTGAGTTGTAACAAATTAAGTGTTATTGCACCTTCCAGTTAAATAATCAAGTACCTCATCCTCATCATCCGTAAAATGCATCCAGTGCCCAGTCATCTGCAGCTGAAGAATGGTACGTTAAACATGTTTAACAATGCACAAAAATACAGTGTATACAATTCAGATGTATACAAATGACTATAATGCTAATAATTTTTTGTTGTTGTAAAGTAAGAGGAATAACAAAACTGACAAGGTTAAACTTCAAGTACACTCATGACCACTCACAGAATGCCAGTTGGTGTACCGCACTGGTTGTCCATCGGTCCAGTAAAATGAATAACCAAGCAAATAATGTAAACCGATCCAGAGGTCTGTAGTAGGCGCGTCCAACATTTTAGAAGTCAAAAACACTAGAAATAATATAAAAAACAGACATTGTTTTGTGTTTGTCACAAATATATGCTTATTTTGAATTTCATGTTAGCAGTTTAAATTAAGAAAATGGTACGACAGGGCATTGTTTAGCACTGTGTCATCATTTACATTTATAGTTTTACATCATGGAGCCCTGCTCTCAAAAACTGACATAGATGTAACACTGCCTGTGTAGCTGGATTTAAGAAATAAGTGCTTAAAGTTAAACTTTAAAAACAAGTTTACTGCCATCTTCTGAAAGTACGGAACGTTACATCACTGGTTTGGTTGGTTGGTTGTGGTCAATAGACTTAAATTAGTTTATGTTAGCTAACTAGTAACAGAACCAGTAATTCAAGAGAAAATAAAGCTAAAAATCAGTTTAAGGGGATCACTTTTGTGCTGTCCCTGGCTGCAACAAGGAGTTTTATGTTAAGAAACAAAGGATATACTGTTCACTTTTACTCTCTATTTCGTTAGCAGTAAAAGGCTGTATGCTGTTTGGCTAGCTGCACTGAAACAGGAAAATCCACCTCTTAGCCGTAATGTTCAGGTTTATAAAGCACTTTATGAATGAGGACAGGGTGGAGGAAAGTCTCTGTGAGTCAGGTGACAGGTGGCTCACCAGACCAACACACTGGAGTCAGTAAATTATTTTTCCTTGTCTGGCCAAGTGTACCCACCAGCGCAATAAGCTGATGTGATCAGCGCTATTTTATGCAATAAAATAGTCTCTTGTCATACACACATCTAGACAGTTTACATCACACAAAAGCATAACTATGTTTCTTATTGAAGCATGATTGGGAAACCCATCAGCATGTCTGCAGGGAAAATAGGTCAATGTATGCGATAAAGAAAAACAACCAAAAAACTGAGGGGATCAGAGGAAAAGATGCCACACTTTATGGACACACTTTCATGTGTCCACCACATATTTTTCCTGGTAACATAAAACAGATCTTTCTATTAGTATAACTGAGCATAAAAACCCAAATAATGAATGGGTTCAGACCTTTTAACGTCTTTGTTATAAAAGAGAATGTATAATATAAAAAGGGCAAACCTTGCACATGCTTTGAGAGAATTGAGGCCAGATTTCCTCCTTTGTTTTTGCATTGGGTTCTTGCTCCTTCCCACGTCTCTAACTCCCTGCTAATGATGCTGTAACACTGTAGTTGAAAAATGAACAGCTTGTGATACTTCAGATTTGCTCATTCTTATGCAAAACCATAAATTTTTAAAATGCATTGTTATAACACACTGTTGAGTTACATCACATTTCTTTAGGAGACAATATTAAGGTGTGACTCTGACCTTTGAATGAAATTTTTTCCAGTCCTGTGGGCAGCCACCCTTTGGAAGAACAGTTGGTACCACTGAAATGTGCTCGGGCACTGAGCTATTGCGTTTACAAATGAAGGAAAGCTGAAATCCACAGTTATAATCATGCCAGAACCCTGTGAGCCGATTCCAAATATAAAATATGCAGATAATGGACTTCATTAGTGTTTTATACTCATGTTAATATTTGGATGAAAGCTAGTGAAAATGTATCAGCTTACTCACCCGTAGAGGGAGTAATAGCCACGCAGTTCTCGTCATTGTTCTGGAAGTCGGGCTGATTTTCACTCCATGCTTGAAAGATGACTGGAGAATCATCCATCCAGCTTTTTGAAACACAGATTTTCAAAGACACAAATGTGCATTTCTTTTTCTACCTTTTAAACTCATTGTGTGTGTTAGGAACAATTCATAGTTTTGTGAGCTTTAACCTGAGATTCTGCTGTTTCTGGCAAAACACATTTATATTTAAAAATCGATTCAGGATGTAATGAATCGATATTGCTTTATTCAAGCTAAAATCGATTTTAATTGAAAAATTAAATCGAACCCACCCCTAGTTTCCAGCACCTCGTTGAATCTAAGCCATTAAGAATTAAGGCACTTCTGGCAGTAAAAGGGGGTCCAAACTGGTACAAGCAAGGTGTACCTGACAAAGTGGCCCATGTTAAGTTATTCACATAAACTGACCTAGTTTCTTTCAAATAACATAACACAGTGTTCAACAGGTAATATCGGCTATATGTCAACTATTTTTGTTAAGTTTCTTTCTCGTCTTACATTTTTATGTAATTTACTTAGAACGAGAATTTGCATATTAATGTTCAAGGAACTGACCTCCCAGCCCATTGTTCATTAAGTGGTGCTAGTTTCAGTCTTATGCAAATGTACTGTTTATAAGGTTGGGGAGACTGAAGAAGTCACTTGGATGAGTGACGAAGCATTTCTCCCACTGAAAAGGCTCCCTACAGATGAACAGAATCAACTTTTTGGAATTTACTTAGAAACATTATTTATTTTATACTCACGCAAATGTTCCATCAAGATCTACAATGAGGCCAATCCAGTAAGGACGATAACCTGTGTCTTGTATCTAGTCACAAGTAGAAAGGAACCTGAGTCAGAAATCTTCAACTTGTAGCATGACCTGAACTTAAATTCTGTGGAAATGGATGCTAGTAGTATAGTACAGTATGTTGCTGCTCACCAGCTTCCATAGAAAGACCCTTTCAGCTTCACTGCTGATAGTTACCAAGTCACTATGCCTCTGCTGGCAGTACCGACGAGCATCTTCCATGCCCATCTGATTTCTGTTAATATAATAATGATTCCTGTTCCATTCAAACCACCCATCTGATGTTTTATTATAGCCTGGAAATAAATCAAAACATGCAATATGGATTATATTCACTATAACTGTTGTTGTTTTTTTTGATTTTCTGTTTTTTTAGGAAGACATAGTGGTTGTGTAGTTGAAAATTTAGTGAACTAAACAACAGATCAGCTATAGGTTTTAAAAAGTTAACCCACAGTTGTAAGCTTTATTGGGCTTAGAAGAACAAAAAAAATGGAGATAAAGGTGATTTTCTTCAAGTTTGATGAAAAAAATGCCAGACTTACTTGGAGTGACGGGGTCTGGAGGTGGATTTGGGGTCACTCCTGTATTGTTATAAAATAATTTAAATACAGTACACTGGACAGAGAATTCGAGGTTCTGCAGCTCTAAGCAGAGAATGTGTTAAGAAATATGACTAAATCAAAGCCTATGTACATCCTAGTCTTCAAGAACATGGGTACTAAACCAAGAAATCGTGCATATAGGAACAAACCAATCTGTACACAAAATCAGCTCCCAAATAAAGATTTTATCAATAGTTTGATGTTTACTCCAAAATCTGAGGACAATAAATCTTAGGAAGACATTGTGGGAAAGTTGCTCTCACTGAGTTCACCTTCAACAAATGCATCTTAGAGAGAGAAATGTGTTTAGTTAGCAATTTCACCTGCACGGATCTGGCACAGCCAGTCGCTGTATTTCTCACAGTGTATGTCGCTCCACAGTGTATGTCTTCTGAATGTGCGCTCTGATTTCATTTCCACACAAGACTCAACATTATTTTTATTGTTTGGCTCTCCAATCTTCCATTGTTGGAAATTTAGCTTTAAAAAGAAGGAAACAACGAAAAATACAGTGACTCAAAGCCATTGTTTATTTAATTGCATCTCCTGAATAATGCATAAAAATGAACAACTTACTGGAGTTCCGTCGCTCCATACATAACCTGTGTCAGGATCTGGGGCACTAAGTCCAATCCAGACTGCTTTAAATCTGTAATAGAAATTTACATTAATGATATAAACTTAAAAAATAATTGTGAGATATTTCCCAACTCATTAGTTATCTGTGGAAGAACTTGCTAGCAATTATTATTTGTAACAGCTAGTTCTATTTTTTTTTATACTGTACCGAAGTTGTATGGATTGAAGTTCAGCAGAACTGTGGATGCTGAGCAAGTCTCCTCCGATAGCCCTGCAGTAATCTTTGGCTTCATACCAGGTCCTCTTTTGTCTAGAATACCTATCAAACAACTTAACACCAACCGGCATAAAGAAGTTCAGTGTGATTTGGTAATGTCACGGTCACAGAACTTTGATATACTGTACAAAGGCTAAGATGTTGTATTCACGTGGGGTGATCAAAAGGTTACTGGACTTAAACATCAAAAAGATTATCCAATAAAATTTTTGTCAGGCTGCTGTTTTTAAATTGTTTTCTGTAAGCCCTGTTCTGATCATACACACTGTGCACTCTGCAGTTTCAACATAGACCTTAAACTTGCACAAACAGCAAAAAACAACTTCTGTTTTAAATTGGTCCAAAAGTCTTACAAAAGGACCAACACAGCTGACGGGAGCTGGTTCTGCTGCTATGACTGAGCAGTTTTCTGGAGGTTTTAGCTGAACAGTTTCCAACCACAAAGGCAGACTGCCGTGTGAAGAGCGAGACCAGAATTGCCTGAACTTTAGCCTGAAACATGGTGTATGCTAGCATGCTAGCATGCACTACTATAGCGAGCACTGAAAAACACAGTGGCACTTTGGCCGTACCAGCATAATCTTTGCTTGCCAACTTGGAACATTCAGCATTATTGCCTCGCTGAAACATTGTCCACTTCCCGAAATGTAAAATTAAGCACAAAGGAAGATCACAGGACTGCAATGAAGTGATGTGAAAACAGAAGCTGTTTTATAAGGGAGATTTAGCACATTTAAATCACTTTTATTGATCTATACTGGGAACTTTTTGATGACCCTTTATATATATGATTTTGTCTTTAGTATGAGTTAGGAAAACCTGATCAAATTAAGTTTTTCCTTGAGATTGTACCTTAAAACACCGGTTACTAAACCCCAGGCGAGTCCAGCCAGATGCACACTCAGGAGGGAAAAGAGTGGGTGGTGGAGGGGTTAAAACTGCCCCCTCGGCCAGGTGCTTACAGATGTATTTCTCCTTATTTGTGCAGGGCACCACATCCCAGAGGCCAGCAAAAATCCCAGTTTTCATCGCAACACAACCCTGTCTGTTCCCTTTCATTGTCAGGGAAATAATAAGAAATTTGGTTGTGAGGCTACGTTCTGCAATGTCTTACTGATGGAGTTAAATGTGTCACCATACCTGGCATTCCAGCATTCCAGTGTGTGAATCTCACTGAGTCTGTGTTGGTCCATACAAATTCTTCAGTATTTTTCTGGTTTGAAAGCCCCAGCCAGAAGTATTTCTCTGGTCGCATCCCCACCAAGCTTACAAGAAATGCATTATCCACCCTGAAAATAATTTCAAGAGTTCAGCCATTTAAAAAGCTTCAAAAGCTGATGTGATTATTTATGTTTGTTTTTCGTTCACATTTTGTTTTGTGCGCTCAAAACATATGGAATAAAGACATGCAAAACAAATCTTACCCATTTGAAACATCAGCTAAGTAAGAAAGGGAACCTTTACAGTCATCTTTAGCTTCATCAAATGTTTTAGTCTGTATTCCTATAAAGTAGCAGTATGAGCCGTGTCTCCTCCACCCCTGGTTTGATGGAAAAGAAGATCATGAAGAAACACTGTAAATGATTCAGATTTTTAACAATGACAAAGAAAAGGGATTTTTTTTTTTTTTTTTTTTTTTTTAAAGCTCAGTTCTGGTCAGTTCTTATTATGACCCAGCAGCTGTGTGGGCCTCCCATGAGTAATAATATGGAGCTTGAAATGAGTGAACAGGTTCAACAGTATTTGTCAAACATTGGTCATGTTAAAAATGACTGTCAACACACTCAAGCAACCCAGTCCACTAACTTTCACCTAATTGTCTCATTGTACGAAATGATTCTTTAGCTTTAAATTTAGCAGAAAACAGTATTAATTTAATAAAATAATCATTATTTCATGCAACCTCAACCCCAACCTAATCACTTCACCATTCTTGTGGTTTATTTTTTAAACAAATTCATAATTGTACCCACATTTTTGCAGCCTGTGTTCTGCTCCACTTCCTCTCCAGATGGTCTTAAGGCACTCATCTTCTTACAAATAAAGCCATGTTGCTCCTCGCATCCACGATCTGCCCAGTTTCCATTCTGCAACAAAGTACCATAAGTAGATCTGGAAGTACTGGTATTGGTATTGTTTTAATCTTTACAAATTTAATGTCATATGTTAATGTAAATATTTATTGTATATGCTGTGCATTGTGTGTTCAGTATAGTATGTTGGAGGACGAAGACAGTGGTGCAGTCTACAGTGTGCATATGGACTTTTACTTTTATTGCACAAAAGAGAGCGCGATGATAAAGTGCAAACTGCATCCAGGACAGAAACAAATGTATTATGCTACTGACACAGCTCATGGCTCTTAGCAAACACCTGCGCAGAAAGCATGCTAACACTAAGCTAGCCGAAAACCCAGAGTGACGATAAAGCTGAGTGAATTTTGACCCCAATCCGGTGTTGTGCCAAAAAGTGATCGTCTGCCAAAAACTGATTTCCGGTATTTGCCAAAAACTGATTGCTTGTATTTAAACTGCTATAAATAACTTATTGGTCTATAATATGTGAAACATATGTCAAATGTATCACTCATGAATGATATCAAGTCATCTTGAGCAGCAAACAACATTCCTGTAACAAGGTAGAAGCCGCAATCAGTTTTTGGCAGTGACTTTTATGTATGCTTTATTTATGCAGTTAAAAACATTCTTGTTGACTTTAAAAATGTCTCTTTTAAGAGTAATCTGGCCAAGAGGACAGCTGAAATTGCAACAAATGCAATAATAGTTCTGTAAACATATTTTAAGTGGACAAAAGGGACCAGATTGACTATATTGCAAGTACAATAACACAGTTATAAAGATACTTGAGAAACAGGTAATTTTTAAATTTTATATATAACCCCTTTGTAATACCTGTTCACCAAAGTATATTTAGGAACACACGTAAAGATATTACACATAAAAAACACACGGAAACATTGGAAATCAGTTTTTGGCAGGCAATCACTTTTTGGCACAACACCGGCAGGCAGACTCTGAACTTCAACAGGTAACAAAAGCAATGACAAGATGATTACACTGATCAGAACAAAGAAGGGAAATAACTCCAACATGCACACACATTTGACCACACAGTGTGCAATTAATTTGCATGACTATAACGTTTTTGATATGCTGCTCAGCGATGGTGGTGACTCTCAAAGCAGAGCCAATGAGAACCCGAAAAGAACTGATAAGAGAATCGATAAGTAATCAAATCAATGAGTAATATTGATAATGGAATCTGAATCACAAAATCATTATCTATTTCCATCCATAGTGTTCAGAAATGCTCTACAGCCTCACGTTGTATTATATTGGTTATTGAATATTTGAGTTACTGTTGTCTTCTCAAAGTAGTCAAAGCTGAAAGCAGTCATCATCATTTTTGTTTTTCATTCTGATGCTCTGTTTAAACTTCAACGGCTCCCTATCAATGCACTGAGTTGCTGCCAAACTGCCTAATAAAGTGGCCAGTGAGTGTAGATTGAAGTAATATGTGCACCATATGCACTCAATGATGCTGCTTACCTCTCCGTGCATGAGAACACAGTCTTTTATTTCAGAAGACACAGCTGGTTTCCCAAACTCCCAGCTGGTGAAGGTGACAGTCGAGTGGTCAGACCAGTCAAATAACCCCTCTGTTTTCCTGTCATTCATTCCAATCCAAAGCTGATCAGTGGATGCTGCAGACATTGGTTAAAAACAAAAGGAAATTTTTGTATTTTTCCAAATGTACACATGGATTACATGCATGTTAGAAAACATGTTCCATACAGTTTGCTTGTTTTTATTCATGGTTGTAAATCTTTAGCCTCAACGGTCTTTATATTTTCCTGATGTCAAAGTATTGATTCATTAACATAAGGAATAGAGACCAGCACCTGAGGATTTACAGGGATTTTTTGTTTTAATTATTTGTTCCTTAACAATGATCCTTTTTAAAATAAATATCCATACATACTATATCCAAGCTGAGAGATGATGAAGCTTTGGTCCTCCACACTGTGGATGCTCACCAAGTCTCCTCCATCCTGGTGGCAAGCTACCTGAGCCTCAGACCATGTTTTCTGAGCCCGATTCCTGTGGAAGCAGTGGCCATTGTAGTGTATCCAGGGGTTTGAACAAAAACCTGTCCCAGCTGATCATAAATAACAAAGTAAAGTAAGTGTTGAGGAATACTTCAGTTATACTGTAACCAAAATCTGAAGAAAAAAAAAAAGATATTTTTATTTACCTTGTGTAGGAGCTTCTTCAGCCCCTTTACTGTAGCAGATGTAGCCCAGTTTATTGCTACAAGGTAAACTTTGCCAAAGGTACCGTACACTAGGATCAACAACTGCACAGTTGTATCCCGGATTAGGAAGTGGATGTCCTAAACATGATGATAGATATACTTTACATGTTAACTTTACAACAGTCTTATATCAGGGCTCCAATTTCTATCTTTCTTTTTGCAGATGCATTTCAGTTTTTTCAGTTAAACAAATTTTATATTTTCTATTAGTATGTTTTATTGTTGCCGTCATAGAGAGTCAGGCTGTTCTGCCTCTTTCACGTCTTTATGCTAACTTAAACAACTGTTTTGCCAGTAATCTGTTAGAATATATTATATCACCTGAGTCCCATTTCATGTAACGGTAAGGCCTGCCATTTATCCATTTCCAGCCATGTTCTGGATCTAGGATCAGTCCAATCCAAAGTGTGTTTCCCCCTTTCCATAGCAGTGCTGTTGGAGCCATTGAGTACAGAAATGAAAAAGAAAAATTGTCTTTTCCTTTGTGTTAAATAAATCTCTAATTGTAACCTCTAACAGTAATCAAAAATAGTGTTATTGTTCTTTTTTTTTTAATGATGGGGAAAAAATCATGTAATCCATAACACAAAGATAAGAGATAAGAAAAGATAGGATAAACTCTGATTAGTCACACCTGTGCAAAATTTGTTGAGTCACGGCAGAAAGTGGACAGTGCAAAGTTACAAGCAGCAACAGTCAAGAAAAACAATGGAATAGAATAAGATAAAAAGAATAACATACTATATAAAATACAATAAAATACAATGTTTGGATACACATACTTTGCAGGAGTTAAAGTATGCACATAAATACATGATCGCTTTTTCAGTGTGTCTGAGGCACATTACCTGTGATATAAGCCTGCTCGTGAGGATCATCGATGCTGAGAAGGGAAGCTCCCTGCTGTTTGCAGCTGACTTGTGCCTGGTGCCAAGTCAAAGCTGACTGTATGTTAAGCTGGTAATACGCTCCTGTTGTTGGGTGCATATTCCAGTCTTCCTTGGCTGTATATACAAAATGCATATATGTTTATAAGTTATGTCAAACTCATTTTAGATCATGGGTAACTTTAATCCTAAGTGGGCCCAACCAGTGAAACTCAACTTTCCTTCAATGCAATTCAAATGCATAGCTCAGGTTCTCCACATGAGAAATGTATGAAATGACAGAAAAGATTCTGGTAGCTCATTGCTCACACTGTCCTTTATCTTTTTAAAAGATAAAACTTTGTTGTAGTATGAATGGAAATAGTGATTGAGTCATTATCAAGGAAAATTGGCAATATAAGAAAAGCAGCACAACTTGTGAAAATACAGTTTAAAGTTTAAAGTCTATGCACTTCTTCATATTTTCCAGAGTCTTCCAGTGGGCTGGATTGGAGTCTTTGCCAGGCCAATCCTGGCCCTGGTCTTTATCTATGTTCGACGCCCCTGGTGCAATAGTTAAGGTAATACTTTACTTCTCCAACTTAATGTTGATTTTTGCCTCTGTCCAGCTATGGGAGTTGACTTAACTTAAGCTAAAAGTATATAATAAACCGGATCATTCTTGTAAGAGCTGTGAAAAATAATTGTAGGACCTAATGGTTCAATTATTTACTTAAATTGGTTTCATTACTCACATATAGTTGGGCAGTACCCCCAGCGTTCGCTTTGATAGTTTGTTTCAACTGCACACCAAAGACGCTTTTCCGAGGAGTCAAATTTAGTACAGTCTGAATACCACTGAGTTTTGTATAGAAAGGGAAACATACACGGCCTTCCTGCTGCATTTCCACCGATGGTAAAAAGCTCTAAAAGGTCAAATAAACAAACGAACAAAACAAAGAGTGACTGTAAAACACATTTATCTATTTTGATGTACTTTTTAAAGATTTTATGACAAACAGCTTTAAGACATGAAGCTAGGTAGAAACCTGTGAACCCATTTAATACAACCCTCTTATCTCTTTTTCACTTGGTACAATACCTCTATAAGTTCTTGTGCAGGCACCACTGGATGTTCCTGAAATTGTGAGGTGGTTATTTGGTCCTGTTGTCCTGGAGAGAATGGCTGTGCTATCTGCAGTGAGCTCAATATAAAGCTCCTGGCCTTTGAGAGCGAGCACTGTTTCATTCTTGCATTCCCACTTTTGGAGCTCACTGGCTTCATCGCAATCGTAGAGGTTTACTTCACTGCCCACACTTTTTCCCTGGACACCCAGGCACTTGTTCCTCTCCAGAACCAGTAGTCGATCACCAGTTGTCCAGCGAATGTCATTGCAGTGGTTATTTGTTTTTATCAAACAAAAACCAGTGGCACTGTTAGTTAGCTGAAATGGTGAGTCTGTTGAAGAATAACTGATATAAATTCACTTCATTTCCAAGACTGGGATTGCTTTTGGTGCCTCATTGACTCTGAATCATTTGACTCTTCTTGCTGACAAGAAGAGCCAAATGATATGCTGACATAAATTAACAGGATAAACACGCTTGTTTTAAAAACACAGAGCAGATGAAATCAATAAAATCTGACAAAAAATTAAAATTAAAAGTTGTATTACTGTACCATCTGAAGCCAAACCGTAAAATGTTTGGATGAGGATCACAAAGACTTTACAAGTTATCCTCATTGTTAGTATTCTTGCATTTCGTAGCAGGAAACTTTATACATGCATTTCTTGCAAAGAGTTTTCGGCTTGTGTGAATGACTCTTGACCACCAGTCCTAAGAGTATTATTTGTTCTGTCTCAGAGGAACAAGGAGGGCCTTGCTGAATTCCAGTATTACACAAATTCCGAATTCCAGTATTACACAAATTACTATGTGATAGAAATTGAGTAATAAACAAATCAGTGCGTGAAACAGGAAGTGGTAGAATTACAGTTACAATTATGTTGCAACAACCACACTGAGGAAGTTATGATATCCTTCTGTGAATGCCTGAAAGAACTCAGTGGACTTTCCATGGATGCACTGGTTCTGTTAAACTGATGTACCAGTTTTTATCATTTATCCTGTTTAGTCTTTGCCCCCTACCTATATGATGGATGTACATGTGTTTTTCTTATACACTTTCCATTAACAGTTTTGATACGTGCTATACAATTAAAGCTTTATTATTATTAAAACTCAACAATGAGTATAGCTGATGAATCAGTGTTGCCTTGAGCAGAAAACACACAATGTAAGCCTTGGCTTGCAAAGAGAGTAGAGGAATTGTCTGCATGGCTGAAGAGTGGTTTTATTAGGTAATAGAATATTGTTTCTTTTGAAATGGTAATTTAAGCACACATATCTGATGACAGCCAATTATAGTTATTTATCTTCTACAGTATAGTGGCAAATTAAAAATTGAAACACTGTTTAGAGGCCCTAGTTAAGAGGAAGTGGGTAGTGGAACTCTGAGAAATGAACCCTAACAAAGAGGAAGATATCCAAAAATTCAGCAGCTGAGAGATCAAATTATAAACTGCTTAGTAGACAAAGTAGCTGTGTAAGAATGAGAGTAAGAGAAATTTGCAGGTTTCAGCATCAAAACATTACAGTTTTTTTCAGTCGCTAACAAGCGTTTGTCCAAACAGTTGTCACATTTGCAAAACTCTAAACACAATTAGCACAGCATCGGTCTGTTGTGGCCATACCATTCACACATTTCATGTCGTGTTCACCCAATATGCAGTCAGTGAACACATTTCCACAATGCTTACATTTTCTTAACAGACAAGCTATACCTCCCAACAAAATTATGGACTGTTTTTGTAGTATTTATGAATGTTAACACACAACATCCCACAATAGCAAAAACAATATTCCAAACCTTAGATACAGTATAAAAACCTCTGCTTCTGCAATGATATCAGTACAAAAACAATATCAATATCAAAAATATATCTCAGCTGATAATAAACAAACAATTGAATAATTGACACACAGCTGATTTATGTTGGGTAAATTGGGCCAACCACAGCTTATTCCATTCTGGCTTAGACTCAGTGGGGTTTATAAGGCAAGACCTTGAGGAGTGATGTTTTTGGAAACAAAAAAAAGACAAACACTGTAATGTCTGGTCGAGGAAGAGTAAGAGCAAGGGGCCCAGGGAGAAGAGCAGGCCCAAGGAGAGGGCAAAGTAGAGGTGTAAGAATGCGTGGTGGTGGCATTCCAAGGGCTGCAAGAACAGTAGTCAGTGATGAAATTCGTGCCACTATCATTGACCATGTAATCAACCATGGTCTTTCACTAAGAGAGGCTGGTGAAAGAGTGCAGCCCAATTTGAGGCGGTCAACGGTTGCCTCCATTATACGCATCTTTCAACAAACCAACAGGTAAGTATTGCATTTACATGGATTGTTTCTATTCTCACTTGACATGTCAATATGGTCATACAGTAATGCATATGTTGAATTTTTGTCTTTCTAAAGAATGCAACGTCTTCCACCCTCTGGGGAAGAGGAAAGCTCCTCAGTAATGATCAGGAGCTTGCCATTGTAGAAATGGTTGCTGCAAATAATGCAATAAAACTGCGTGAAATTCAAACTAGAATTGTGGCGGACCATGAGATATTTGACAATATCGATAGAATCAGCCTCACAACCATTACGCGGACATTGTCCAAACACAGAGTGCGGATGAAGCAGCTCTACACTGTTCCCTTTGAGAGGAACAGTGAGAGGGTCAAGGAGCTACGACGACAATATGTCCAGGTATAGTGTATATTCAATCCAATGTCCAGTTCTATAAGCTTTGCACTTTGCAAGTAGGTAACCTACACAATACTAGGTTACAGTACAGTATGGTATACAGTAATAACATGACTTACATAAACTTTGTTTCAGAGAGTTATGGAATTGGAGGCCAACCAGGCCCCTCATGAATTCATATACATCGATGAGGCAGGATTCAATCTGGCCAAAAGGCGTCGGCGTGGACGAAATGTAATTGGAAAAAGGGCCACAGTTGATGTGCCAGGACAGAGAGGGCAAACATTACCATGTGTGCAGCAATTGCAAATGCAGGATTACTCCTTCACAGATGTCAGGTTGGACCCTATAATACAGAGCGCTTGCTTGCCTTTCTCAATGATCTCCACCAGCGCCTGGTTCCAGAGCAGGGTCAGGAGGGTGAAAACATGAGGACCTTTGTAATTACCTGGGACAATGTGGCTTTCCATCACTGCAAGCAATAACAACATGGTTTGAAGTCCACCCAAGACTGGTAAGTCTCTTCCTTCCACCCTATTCACCTTTCCTCAACCCCATAGAGGAGTTCTTTTCTGCATGGAGGTGGAAGGTTTATGACCATCAGCCACATGACCAGATGTCCCTCCTTGAAGCCATGGATGCTGGCTCCAGGGACATCACAGTTGACGATTGCCAAGGGTGGATCCGACATACCAGGCGGTTTTATCCCAGGTGCATCGACTTGGATAACATCAGATGTGATGTTGATGAAAACATGTGGCCTAACCCTGAAGATCGCAGAGATTAGATGCAAATTGTTTGCCTTTTTTAGCCCCCTCCCCTCCCCCTTTTTATCTTGGCTTTTTGCTGTTGTTTTTTGTTCAGAATGCTCTTGTGTGTTTCATGGATATTTTGTTCACTGTAAGCAATACTGTAAAACTTTCTCTGTCCTATCATACCGTGTTTCTACTGTACCTCCTGTAGTAAACAGTAAAGAAACAAAAACTTGTTTGCTTTTTACTGGAATGCTTTTGAATGTGAACATTACTGTACATGTGGACATACAGTTACCAACCAAGACATTTCTGGTGTCAAAATGGTGGATTGCATGTTTCGCATGCAAATACCTGTAAAACTGAAACATAAAAGTCTATGCAGTTTTTGTAATGTCAATAATAGCCAGTATTTTGAAACCTGGTGTACTTTGATTGACTGCATGTACCTTGTGAAGTGAAAACAAGTGTTATTCTTTGACAGACTAATTTCATTTTGAGTCAGATTTATAGTGTTTTTGTACAGTTAGTGTGTGCAGAGAAAGATGTGTTCTATTTTGAAATGAAGAGTTAGTATATATTTAACAAAATGTATTTTTGAGAAGAAAATTATCCATTTGGCCAATTGTGTTTTGTAGGTGTGAGTCTGTGTTAAGAGTTTAGAAAAAGTATCTGAAGTATGGGTAGGCGCTTGTTAGCGAATGAAAAAAACTGTAATTGTGCCTTTATGTGAATATTATTGCCTGTTTTTTCAAACTGAATATGTCTTACTTGCTTGTTTTATTAAGCATGAATTATGATGATATGAATACAACTTGTGTCAACTTATTGTCATGAATCACAGACAGAGAAGGTAGACAGGTTAAACAGAACAAAACTTTAATTCAGCAGGTTGAGCAGGTCCACAGCAAACAACAAAGCTGCAAAAGCATACAAAATCCCAAATGTTACAATGTTAGAATTTCCAAGTTGATGCAGAAACTCAGAAAAATGCTCAATACCATTTTTGACAGCTATAGCCACTACTGTGGGACAGACTGTTAATCTGCCCAGGTTGTACCTTGCCTCTAGACCACCCCCAACCCTAAACTGGATAAGCAAGTGGGAATGGTTGGATGGATAGCCACTACCTGTTGAATAGGGTAATTCAAATCACTTAATTGTTTTTGGTGTTTTGGAGAATTTTTAATGCACTTATCAAAAAAAATTGTTTAATTGTACAAACAGCACATCCAAGATTTCTGTGCTCCAGTTAGGGTAAGTAAATCTTTTATATTTGTGTGCTAGATAATACTAATTGGTAATTATTGCAATAAGTTAGCATGTAGTGATGCCTCCATGCAGTCAATAAATGCAGCTTTTGAGATCTTACTGTCTTGTCCTAGGCATGAGAGGCACATGGCTGGCATTTTTTTGGTCTTTTGCTTTTTGTTGACATAGTTGACAGAGTATAAATGTAACTCACACTTTAAAGTGTTTAAAGCTTTGAAAATTTAAAGTCGTTAATAGATCTGAGTTACTCTTGGAATAAGCCATTAACTCAGTTTCCAGCTAGACCCAGAAACACAGAGGTGTTTCATGGCCCAGGAAAGACTCTTTCTCTTATTCTGACGTCTTAGCAATGGCTTTCTTGCTGCAACTCGTCCTGTCAAACCTGCAGCTCTTCACAGTTGAAACTGAGACTTGCTTACTATAACCACTATTAAGCTGTGCTCGAAGTTGTTGTCCTGTGAGCCACCTATCACGCGAGCTGTTAACTCTCAGAAGCTTGTCCTCTGATTCAGTTATGGCTTTGGGTCTGCCAGACGTCTTCCTGTCAGAGTTTCTGAGTGTCTTTTGATGGTGAAGGAAACTGTACTCACTGACACTTTTGACATTTTTTGCAATTTTTCTGTAGGAAAATTTACATTTTTATGTGTTATGATGGTCTGTCTCTCTTCCATTGTTAATTGCCTTTTTCTTGCCATTTTTGTAGCAACACACTACTTTCTGCAGTACAATACTGTTCAACTGTTGCTCAGTTGGTAGCATCAGTTGTGTTCCAACACTGCTTTCATGGAGACAGAAAGGGTTGTAAGTAATCCAGAAAAGTTGGAACACCTGTAGGAATTAGTAGCACTAGCTTTCAAGGCTGTATAATTCTGAAATGTTCATTATTTTTCAGTTTTGGTTAACCTTACCTTTTTTTCTAACCTCTGGCAGTTCATTACTTGCCTTTGTACCATTTCAAGCTATATATTGGACTTGAACGAATTTAATTGCAATAAATAACTTGAAAATTGGGGTGTTCTAAGATTTTTGACCAGTAGTGTATATAGTCTGAATATTTAAGAACTGGTGATCTACTGGAATTTTCCACAAAACCATCTCTAGGATTTAAAGAGAATGGTCTGAAAAAGAGAAAATATCCAGTGAGCTGCAGTTCTGTGGGTGACGATGCCTCATTGATGTAAGAGGTCAGTGGAGAATGATGATACTACTACAAGCTGACAGGAAGGCAAGAGTAACTCAAATAATTTCTGAATGCATAACATGTAAAGCCTTGAAGCAGATAGAAGAAAAATGTTGCCTGGTCTGGTGAGTCTGAGCTCTTGCTGTGAAATTTGGATGGTATGGTTAGAATCTGATCTCAGCAACATGAAACCATGGATCCTTCCTGATTTGTCTTGATATTTCAGGTTGCTGCATGCATATATGATTGTTGACTAGAACATGCATTAAACTGAACTTACCCTACCTTTTATCCTAACCATAACTGAAGTGACAAAAGCCAGCATTTATGTAACCTACATTCACAGAATATGATAATATGAGATGATTCTCACCTTTTATTTTCCAATAAGCCATATTAGCTACTTGCTGCCACCTCAGCTCAAATTTTCACAACATACTAGGAAATCATATGGGCCATGCAAATGAGCCCAAAATATTTCAATTACATACTGATTAAATTCCCAGGGTTCTCTTCTACTGCATTCTCTACTAATATACTGGTGTCAGCTTGCTCAGGCTGGGGCACCCTACTGTTGAAGAAGAGCGGGTTATCAAAGGTGTTAGGGGCGGGTAACTGATGACGAAATTTCTTAAAGATGAAGACAGCAGTGACTGCCACCACTGCAATTCCAGTAATGACTAGCACAACTGCCATGGTTACATAGACACGCTGTTGATGAGGTAATCCAGTTTCTGTACAGAGTGAAAAAGTAGATGTAATCAGCTAAAAAACATTTGTAACAATTTTACATAAAATAAATAGGTAAAAGAGGTGTTACTTACGGGCTGGTGGTGATGGCGTTGGTAGTAATACTGCAAAAGAAAAAGAAGAACAAATAAGATACTTTATAAAAAAAAGTAGCTCTACTTCATTTCAAAGTAAAAATAAATTGTTCAGGATTCTTGTGGAGCAAACAGGCATTTGCATTTATAAATCTGATTTTGACTGTGCACTCAAGATTCTGACCCACAAGAGTTATTCCTTTCAGCTTTTGGATTCATGTGACTGTGTTATGTATGCAGTCAAAGTCTTACAACTGATTCGAATCAGCATTATAAAAAGGAAAAAAGGAAAAACACTGCAATAAATAAAGATTACTTTACCTTTTTGTGTCTTGCAGATGTAAGGTCTTCGAACCCACATTTCCATATCCTTCCATGTCCCATCTGATGTACTAATCTCTCCTGTGCGCGATCCAAAGCTCATATTATCAGGTTGACCTTCAGCCCAGTTAGTGTAACCCATGACGGTTCTATCCAACCAGAGCCATTCCTCTGCAGGCAAATAGACAAAAAAAGAGATGTAAAAATGTAATTTTCTTTTCCAAAATAATACTTTTAAAGAACATAGCAAAAATAATAAATCACCTTTGTATTGTTTTTTAAACAGGCCAATCCAGAAAGATGTGTAACTATCTTGAAAAGTTCTCAGGTTAATTTCTAGAAATTTTTGCTCAGAGGAATCTTCAATGCTGGGAAGCATTCCACCTTAACAAAACAAATCAGTTGTTAATGAAAACTATAGCAATTTATTGCATAAAAGTATCTTTCACATAGATTGCCTACCATGTGCTACACAGCTGGTAGATGCTTCTTGCCAGTGTTTTTGCTCTGTAATAAAAATATAACAATAACCCCTGAATGGTACCCAGATATAGTTGTTGCTTTCTATTGTTGCCTCTGGGTCTTGAGGGCAAACTCCTGGAAAAATAGTCGACTCTGTTGGCAGCACATCTGTGAATGAGAACATGTCAATGGGATTAGTTAATTACATCTTTTAAAACTTTGAAAGATACTGTTGTGGCAACAAACTGTGTGTGTGTGTGTTTGGTCGTACCTGTAGACTTCATGCAAACACTCATTAGTGTCTCATTACAGTGAGCAGTTTTCCATTTTCCATCCACATCCATGTATACACAACTTCTGTCCTTTCTTGGTTCATTTGTACCCCATCGACTGAATATTAAATGCCATCCATCAACATATCTGAAAGAACCATTGATCTGAAGCAAAGATTAATGAGACAGAAGTTACCGATATTTTCTGGTTTTCAGGAATATCTGCCTTAGTAAGCATAACTGCATGGAGGGTATAACAGTCAATAAAAAGAGTTTTCTTTCTGTTAATACAGTTAAATTAAACTAACATGATAATCTTTACTGTTTAAAAAATCCTACAGAGGTTGCATAGGTAGTCCAGCTCCTTCAGGATGGCACATGAATATGTGCCATTTCCAGAAGGTTTGCTGTGTCTTCCAGCTCAGTCTCAAGAGCACGGAGGAGAGTCCAAAGAGACATGCAGTTACTCTAAGAGAGCTTGACAGCTCTACATTTTTTTTAAACAAGTTTTTTCAGAAAGTGCAGTGTTTGGACACTTTAGAAAAACGTTTTTTTCTCTTCACCTTGGTTGTCTTGATTCTCTACCTATCTGTTGTCCACTGTGTTACATTAGAGGTGCTGTTGCTCAACATGCCTTCCTCTCACAGAGCATCTCCCTGCTGGAGCAGGGATGCTGCACTGCCACTGCTTATTTAATGAATGCCGTATTTAAGAGTGTTCTTGAGTTTGTTGGTGTTATGTGCAACTGCTTCTTTACATCTCATTTATTGGTACTGTAACGTTGGGTTGTGTTGCGGTTGAGAGGAGGCGGCAAAACACCTAGCAGGCTAGTCAGAAGAACACACACCCACGCTGGTATCGGTAATCCACGGTGGTTCTTTGTCACGCCATCTTCAACAACCATATAAAAGCCGGCTGAACGGCTGTGGCTCAACAACATAATGCCCAGCGTTCATATAACCCAAGCGTTGCAAACAAAAAAAAGGGGGTCTCTCCTCATGCACTAGCATGCAAGCACATGTCCATAGAATCACACAGAGAGGGCAGTGGCACAACCTGATGACACCATCAACCCTCGACTTGGGTGTCTTAAAGGGACACCACACCATTGTGACTGTTACATATTCCCCCCGGGTTAAACAAAGGCTGTCCCCAGCCGAACACAGCAAAGGTACAGTCCAAACTTAACCAGCCTCCATACATGGTCAGCAGGATAAGAAGATGAAACCAAAACAGGGAAATGTACAGTGCAATATTGACAACTGGCATACATGACAGTGTCCCACATGGTGAATGTCCATTTAAATAAATGCGAAAGAAAGAAAATAAACTCAGGACAGCCAGGATAATTACAGAATGAAATTCCCTTTTTTTCTTACATTGCGTTTCTTCTTTTTCAAAAACTGCAACAGTCAGCAGGAACACCGTACCAAAACATGAAAACATTATCAACATGTATTGCAGAAAACTGAAACAACAGTCCTGTTACAACAGTAGACCACATAAAACACATCAAAAAGCAAATAAGGTCACTTTAGGTCAAATCTGTCAGTATGAAAAGGGTTGGTCCACCTATTGACTCACCAGTCAGTGGTGACTCTAGGAACTCGTCTTGGTCTGAGGTTATAAGAACCTCTAACAGCACACCCATTGTCAGCAGGAGGTGAACCGTTAACCTCTGTCTCCAGAGCATTGTCAGCAGTCTCTTGGAAAGAGTTCTGGTCCACGAAAAGCGGGACAGTGTCAGTACAGTCAAAGTCAGTCTCAGCAGGGGCGTTGCTAAAGACCGTGGGAGTTGTGTCAACAGCGTCACAGTCAATGCGGCCTGGGGTTGAAAGAGCTGGAGGCAAGCTGCTGTCCGGGACACCGAGATCCAAAGCCGCTGCAGCCTTTAGTTTTGCATGCTTGCCAGATAAAGCTGAGGCCCAGGTGTAGAATGGTTGCAGGTTTGCAACATGAAAAACTCCAACTTTCTCCCCAGTGTCCACTGTGGTGAGACAGTAATTCACATCAGACATCCTCTTGGAGATGCGGTAGGGACCAGTGTAAAGGGGGGCCAACTTTGCAGAAAAGTTGGACGATGCATCTGATCTTGGTTGCGACTTTACTCTGACAAGGTCTCCAACTTCATGAGAGACTGTGCGACGTCTCAGATCATAGTAGTGCTTTTGCCTTTTATGACTCTCTTCGAGCACCAAGCGAGCATGTTCATGAGCATCCCGAAGTGAAGCTCTCAGGTCATCTGAGTAAGGCGTTTCAGGGTCGCTCAGTCCTTCCCAGGAGGGTCGAGTGACAAGGTCCAAGGGCGTGTCCAACTGTCGCCCATACAGCATCATGGACGGGCTCAGGCCTGTGCTCTCGTGAGGCGCAGTGCGCAGTGCAAAACAGATCTGGGGAAGATATTTGTCCCAGGAAGTGTGCTTATCCCCAACATATGCTCAAATAGCTGTTTTCAAAGTGCGATTGACACGCTCAGTTGCATTAGTTTGAGGATGGTATGCAGTCGTCAGTCTGTGTTCAGTCCCAAGAGTCGACAAAACATGCTCAAAGAGTTCACTGACGAAAGGTGTTCCCCTATCAGAAATAAGGTAGGAGGGAGACCCATGTCGGGCAAAAATGTCAGTAATGAACTTGTTCGCAGCAACTTGAGCCGTGGCTTCTCTCACAGCACTCACCTCGATCCATTTTGAGAAATAGTCCACAAAAACAAGGATATAAGCATTCCCTCTTTGTGTGCGGGGCAGTGGGCCAACATAGTCCACCCCAGCGTACTCCCATGGTCTTTGTGGCTGGATAGGGACCATAAGGCCTGCTGTTTTTCTTTGACTTGGCTTAGTGGCTTGACATGAACAACATGAGACCACATACTTTTTCACGTCAGAGTTCATGTGTGGCCAGAAGAATCTGAGGCATAAGCGTGCCAGCGTTTTTGCAATGCCCAGATGTCCGGCTGTGGGATGATCGTGGTAATACTTGAGCAGATAACCACGGAGTGTAGTAGGAGCAAACAGTTTAAGCTGCTTGAGAGGGTGGAGACCACATTTCATTTTGGGGTCGAGGAAATAGAGGAGACCATCATGTACAACGTACTTTTCCAGATCTTGATTATCCTCCCCAGGTCGTTGGTCACTTTCCAGCTGATTGAGCAATGAGCCTGTGACTGGGTCCTCAAGCTGCAATTGACGAACATGTGGGCGGTCCGAAACAATTACAGAAGGCAGAGCACGAAGGTCCATGCTCCCAATCACGGCATAGGGAGGGAGAAGATCAATAGGGGCATCCACATCTGGTAGAGGATTACGTGAAAGGGCATCGGGCACCTTATTACGTTCTCCAGGTTTGTGGATAATGCTGAAGTCAAAGTCTTGAAGGCGAAGAGACCACCGAGCAAGCCTGCCAGAGGGATTTGGTCAACCACTTGAGGCTGCTGTGGTCAGTGTAAATGGTTATGTGCAAGCCTTCGACATAGGGTCGGAAATGTTCCAAGGCCCAGATCACAGCCAGACACTCCTTCTCTGGAGTTGAGTAGGGCTTTTCCGAGTTGTGCATAGCACGGCTAGCAAATGCTACAGCAACGTCTTTGCCATCCTCATCTTTCTGCATTAATGCTGCTCCAAGACCAGCATCGCATGCATCAGTGTGGATGAAGAATGGACGCAAAAAATCTGGGAACCTGAGGACTGGTGCTGAGGTTATAGAATGTCTCAGAAAGTCCACAGCTGCCTGGCACTTGTCATCCCAGTGAAACTGCACGTCCTTTTTAGTGAGGGCAAAGAGTGGCTCTGCATGGCGGGCATAGTCCTGTACAAAGCGGCGATAGTAGCCAGTTAGGCCAAGGAACTGTCGCACCTGCTTTGTTGTCGTCGGCACTTTGAACTCAGTCACGGCTCTCACCTTGTCAGGGTCAGGATGAATGCCAGCCGGCGTAACACGATAACCAAGGAAGGTGAGTTCCGAAAGGCAGAATTGGCATTTGCTCAGCTTTAAGGAGAGGCCAGCGGACTGAAGCCTACCAAGGACCTCTTTTAAGTCAAGCAGGTGTTGCTCAAAGGTCGGTGATGCGACAACAATGTCATCTAGATACACCGCGCAGGACTTATAAATCAGGCCAGCTAGAACATTGTTCATAAGCCGCTGAAAAGTCGCAGGGGCGTTACACAGGCCGAAAGGAAGGACTCTGAACTGAAACAGGCCACAGTGCGTGATAAAAGCAGTCTTTGGTTTAGCTTCTTCAGCAATGGGGACCTGCCAGTAACCTCTAGCAAGGTCTAGTGTTGTGAGAAACTTCCCTCTCGACAGAAAGTCCAGTGATTCATCCACTCGCGGGAGTGGGTAAGAATCCTTCACGGTCAGCTGATTCAGACCACGGAAGTCAACACAGAACCGTGGTTCGCGGGGGGGTTTGTTCACAATGACCACGGGGGCCGCCCATGGTCCTGATGCAGGTTCGATGATGTTATCCTGTAGCATTTTTTGCACTTGCTCTTCTATGATTTGCTTTTTAGCTGGTGAGGTGCGGTATGGTGGCAAGTTAACAGGCTTTGCATCCCCAGTTACAATGACATGTTCTGCCAGAGAAGTGCGACCAAGGTGGCCATCAAACAGGTCACCGAAACTATTTAACAACTCTAACAGTCCTTCTCTCTCCTCAGAATCCAAGTTAGCTTCTCCAGCCTTATCATGGAGGGAGAGCTGCGGGGTGTTCTGCAGAGTCATAGTTCCACACTCAAGATCAGCTTCCACAAAGCCATTTTCAAAGAGTTCATCAAGACATGGGGGGTTATCATCCATAATCACAGTTCTTGTTGGGACATGTATTGTTAGTGAAGTGCGAGTCATAAAGTCCATCCCAAGAACAAAGGGGGATGACAGGTCCTGCACTATCACGAACCGCTGATATACTCGCTTGCCCATAAATCCAATGGTTAACCAGGTTACTCCCAATGGACTGCAGTTAGTGCCATTGGCCAGTCTTATGGGTGGAGAATCCCACGGATTCTTTAATGACTGATTTTGGTTTTTCTCAGGTAACAGGTCTGCATTTACTGCTGAAAGAGATGCCCCTGTATCTAGTGTGGCATCCAGAGCTGCCCCATTAAAGTTCACTTTAACTCTGAGAGGGGTGTTCCATGGTGATTGCGAAGTTCCATCTTCAACGTGATTGAGCACAGGTGGCACACATGGATCTGACATAGGCGATGAGGGCTGAGTTATTGGCTGGGGGGAGGGTTGCCCCTGTGAAACACTCTCCCCCCCCTGAAGTTTCCCTGCCTCCTGCCAGCTGGTCTCGTCTCTCTGACAATGCCAGTTTCATCTGGATCTGCAGGCTGAGTTACTGGATGGTGGTCAGGAGGCAGCGATTGAGGAGGCTCCGGAGCCGTCCTGGGAGAGTGGCGAGCTCCCTGAAAATCAGTGGAACAGTTAGGGCACGTACGAGATGTAACACCAGGCATGGCACATGTAAAACAGCGGGGTCCTCCCTCAGCTCTGTTTTTCAGCTGAACTCGGGAAGGCAGTGAAAGGCTGGTGCCAAGAACAGAATGCAGCTCATGGGCACGCAGCACTAGATCAATTACTGACCTTACAGGTGTTCCATACAGTGCTACTCTGTACTTCTCCACTGCGTGTTTACAGATGAGCTCAATTTGCTCCTGTTCAGATGGTGGGTTCCTCAGTCTCCTAAATTCACTGAGCATATGGGCAACAAACGTTGGTAGAGGCTCTTCGGGGTGCTGGTAACAGTCCAGGATGCCTCTCAAAATCTGCTCCTGGTTGTCAGCAGGCAAGAAGACAGTTCTGAAAAGTTCACAAAACTTAGCCCATGTAGCTACATGAGGAATGAGCACATTAAACCACTTTCTTGGCTCCTTAGCTAGGAAGTGTGGTAGCTCTCTGAGGATTTGGGTGTCTGTTAAGTCTAAGGAGGTTTTATAAGCATTAACAGATTGTAGCCATTCTTCTGGGTGAAGACTGCCATCATTAGCGAACACAGTGGGCTCTAATTTAGCTTGGTGCAATGCTGCAGCAAGGACTCTGGTTGTGTTAATTACCTCCAGCGAATCTGACTGGGATTGGGACAAGGCCCTGGCGGGCTGCGCAGGGCCAGGTGCTGAGATAGATTGCTCCGTTTCCCTGGTTGGTAGGCCTGGCACATATGGAGTAGAGGAGGCCTGAGGAAAAGTGTGAGTAATCTGGGCAGCTGGTACTTTTTGCACTGGTCTTTTTTGTTGAGTCCACTGCTCCAAAATATTCCTCTGGAGGTCCAAAGAGTCATGAAGGCACTGCTGAAGCATATCAACCTCTGCTTGTAGACTTTGCACTTTATGCCCAAGGTCAGCAGTACTATGTCTGGCAGTAAGTCAGTTGGGGTGTAACATAAAGTCTATATCATCACACATGTCAGTCAAGTCAGGATGAGTAGTCATAATACACACTTATCAAAATCAACTTTAGTTCTGATCACACAAAAATATCCAAACCATGTGAATTCTTAATTTAAGCAGCAAATGTATTATCTGACTTTGAAACGTGGAGGCAGAAGAAGTAAACACCCTGAATCAAAAGCGTTTTGCTGCAAAATAGATCCAAACTTATGAGTAACTGTGTATGAGTAACATCTTTTCAAGTCAAATGCACATAAAACAGCATCTCAATAAGAACAGTTAAGTCAGTGAGAATCAATAGTAAATCAGTTTGAAATATAGACAGCGTTTTTTTTTTCTCAAATATATACACTCACAACATCAGTCCGGTGATTTTCCAGTCGACTCCAAACTTGTCCAGCCCTGACACGGCATAGAGGTTTGTCCCGTGGGAAAGTTCCCACTTGCAGAGACCGTACGGATGAAGCAAAGTCTGCAGCGAGAGCTCGGCTGGTGAGGGAGAAAAGAGATCCGGTGCGCTTCACCTCGCATACATGCACTTCAGAAACTATGAAGAAGCGGCATCCGTCTCGCGTCCAGGTAGTGTGAATCCACGTCAATCCAAAAACGTCGCGGTAAAGGCGTTCAGCAGATAACGAAATTATATCCTGAAAACAGCGCTGCGGCGGCTTCACTCGTTGCCATGGAAACACACCTCCGTGATCCGGTGAATCGGTGATCTTCCCGACGTCCGCGTCGAGGCCAGCCTGGTCTGTTTCCGCGAAGTATGGCAGACATCTACTTTGCCGCGATGTACCTTTTTCATGTATCAATCATCAGCTGCTCGAAGATACTGCACACTGAGGTCCAAGAGAAGATGTTCGGGCGCCATTTTGTAACGTTGGGTTGTGTTGCGGTTGAGAGGAGGCGGCAAAACACCTAGCAGGCTAGTCAGAAGAACACACACCCACGCTGGTATCGGTAATCCACGGTGGTTCTTTAATACGCCATCTTCAACAACCATATAAAAGCCCGGCTGAACGGCTGTGGCTCAACAACATAATGCCCAGCGTTCATACAACCCAAGCGTTGCAAACAAAAAAAAGGGGGTCTCTCCTCATGCACTAGCATGCAAGCACATGTCCATAGAATCACACAGAGAGGGCAGTGGCACAACCTGATGACACCATCAACCCTCGACTTGGGTGTCTTAAAGGGACACCACACCATTGTGACTGTTACAGTACCTTCCTTAAATGTAGTCAAGTTAGCCAGTGCTTTATAACAGTAAGTCATTTCAACCACGATTGAGAGTACAGAATGTAAACACACAGCGACTTCAAATGTGTTTGCCTAATGCTGGAAGATTTATTGTCAAAAGGGACAGCTAGATTTAGCTGACATTAGTTAACAGGTTAATACTGGTCACTATTACCATAACGGACTATTATTGCGGCCAATAAACTGAAAATCATCCCATTGGTGCGCTGTATTTCTAGCTAGAAGGGAATCACAACATCAGCTAGCTCTAGACTTTTAATAAGAAATGGCAGCTGAGGCTGGCTCCATCCTCCAACAACCTTATATTGGATGATCAGAAGAGGATGGATGACAATCACAGTTCAAAATTTATCATGCAAAAATTGTGCTGGATAAATAACTGAATCAGTGGATAAATAACTGGACCAGTATATTTATCCATCAATGACAATTTCATTTTCATAATTACAGATTATTTAGTTAGATAAAATCTTTGTTGGAACAATTTATTGTACCCATAAGTAAGTTTTAGAATTTTTAGCAGAGTCAGTTTCAAACTGGTTGACCTATTATTGAGCCGTGTACTTTTTATATGTTTTTATAAGTTTACCTGTACTTTGTATAATCCAAACCATAGAGGAGCCTTGAGATTCAGCGCCAGCAGCTCAACATAAGCTTGTGTCCACTCATTCCTCAGGCTAGCTAGGAGGGCATCGTCATTTTTACAGTATTCTGCAGCCTTATCCCAATTCATTTGTTGAGGAACAACCTTAATGGAGTCATTAAGTATTTTGATGTAGTTAGTAGAAATTGTTGGTTCTGGAGGATCTGGTCGAGATGTGTCTGTTTAGGATGAGAATAGACACAATTTCATTTTTTTTTTACATTACAAACCCTCTACGGTACTCTTAAACCTATTACAGCTATTGTCAATGCAGAATCATATTCTTGATCATAGATTTTATATATCACTTATAGATATAGATATTAATTGTAGGACTAAAAAAGTCAAAACATATTTTTAGTTGTTTTAGAGAGTCTGATGGAGCTGCAGCTGAAGTTGGGTGGCAACAGGCCTGGGGGTAGAAATGGACTCACCAAGATTTCGATGACAGATAAATCCATTGGTGTCATTGCATGACTTTAGAATCCATTTCCCAATACCAGCCACAGGCTTGGTATTGATCACAAAACAGTTTTTCTGTGGAAACACAGTTGGGTCAACAGAATGATGCTATGTGGTGACACAGGGAATTTACATATACTTCCACATACAATATACTTTATTATTGGTTACTGTCTAATCATCGGAGCAGATTATACTAGGAAAGCTTTCTTTCTTATTTTATTGAAACATGCAAACATTTGAGTGCCCTTGCATAATATATAGCTATATAGATAACAGATAAATAATTAAATAGTAGTTCTGTCACTGTAGAACATGTAAAATACAACAAAAATTGTAAACTGTCATGCCATAAGGTGGCACTGCACTTTACATATAACTTTTAAAAACTACTTACCGGTTGATCGTACCAATACATGTACTGCAATGTAAACACAAAGATTTTAAATATTTATACAAGAATATACAGTTATAGATTATTTCTAAGTATCTGACCCTTCACAATAGGTAATATAGACTGTATCTACATGGTGCAAGTACACTGCTCAAAAAATTAAAGAAACACTTTTTAACCAAAGTATAGCATCAAGGCAGTTAAAGTTCTGGGATACTGATTATTTAATAAGCAGAGAAGGCTCTTAATTGGTTTCAGCTGATTTGCTGTTAATAACATTATCAACAGGTGCACTAGTGAGGCAACAGTGAGAAACACCCTCCAAACCAGGAATGGTTTACCCTCACATTTTTTCCCTGCTCATCTTTCTGTATGTTTTTTCACTAGTTTTGTCATTGGCTAGAGTTCGTGTCATTGCTGGTAGCATGAGGCCTGGACCCTACAGTGGTTGCACAGGTAGTTCTGTGCAACCATATAGTTGTGGTTGTTCACTTTTAAAGAGTATAATGTTTTCTCAGAAAGAGAAACACAATAATTTATTATTATAATTCATTCATTAAATTATCATTAATTAATGTATATATTTAGATTATCCCACTTACATTATCACCCAAATTGGTATATGACTTTGGTTGTCCATCACTCCAGTAAGTTTTCCACTCTGACTGAAATAAACCAATCCACAAGTCTGTAGTAGGTGCACCAACCATTTGAGACAGTAGAAACACTGAAGATGTAGACAAAGGTAGACAAAGACAAATGGTTGAGATATTTTCTTGCAAAAGTGCACCGTGGTATCAGTTCTAACTTGTAGGTATGCCAGAACTGCACAACAACAGAAATTCAGTGGTAATTTTAGCTACTAAGAACAGATATCTATGGACCACACAAGAGAAGAAGTTCACAAGATCTAAATACATATTTGAGTAAAATGAAAATGAAACAAACCTTCCACTTGTCTTGAAGTAATAGATGCCAATTGTCCGCCTTTTTGTCTGCATTTTTCCCTTGCATCGTGCCATGTTAAATTCTGATTGTAAATGACGCTGTAACACTAAAATGGAAACATGAAAAAGATCAATATAGTGTCCTAACCACTAATAACATATCCCTTCAACAGTAAATAATAGAAAAGTTAAAAGACATGAAAAGACATCTGACCTTAGAGTTAAATTTTTTCCAGGGGGGTGGACATCCACCTTTTGGGGACACTGTAGGCACTGCAGCAGTGGTGTTTGTGGGTGGTGAGCTGCTGCGCTTACAGAAGGAGATATACTCTAGCCCACAGTTGGAGTCATGCCAGAATCCTGCAAGCCATTTGAGTATAGTAAATTAATCATATAATCAACTTGAATGAGTGATTTAAAAAAAAAAATCTATCTTTAATCAGTTTTGATATCACATAAGCCAGCTTTCAGTTCTTGTAGTTTATGTAATAAGCAGAATCATGATCAGAATACATGGTTGTGCACTAAAAAATCTCTATGGGCTATTCTTGTTAGTCTGCAGGCCAGCAAACAAAGCTGCATGAATGGGTATACCTATTATTTCGGAACACTTACCGTTATGATGTGTCATGACAGCACAGTTTTCATCAAAGTTCTTGAATTTAGGTTGATTTTCATCCCACCTTTGAAACAACACTTGAGAACCATCCATCCACCTTAATGTAAAAAGACACAGGGTTTAAATATGTCTGTAAAAACTTATATTACCAACACAGTCACATACTGGTTTAAGTAAAAATACTCTTGGCCTTCTTTCTTTTGGTCACAGTTTTTTGGTTTTAGCTATAGCACCTGAATTAAGTTGGTAAGAAAGATAGCAAACTGGAATAGTAACTCATAAATTTTACAAATATTAATTTAAAGTAAGTTAAAGATCACAAATATAAATGCAAATGAATCACGATTTACGGTTAATATGCATTTTGGTAGTTAATAGGTAATTTTGTCTCTGTACACTACCCATCAGATTTTAAATCAAACAATCAAGATATGATTAATAACATTAAAACTGGTATTCTCATATATCCGGCATGCTGCCTTGCACTATTTTATACATGGTGTCACATAAATTTAAGTTAATTGTGTTGCATTTACATTTTTTAACTAAATTCATACTCACTGAAATGTTCCATCAAGATCTACAGATAGGCCAATCCAAGAATTCCAGTAACCTGTTGAAATCTGCACAAAAACATGGATACATAGGAAAACTGTTTGTATGGATGTTTCAGTTTGTGCAATTATATCTTAATTACCCATTACCTTGAAAAATATTTTAAAAATGCCATTGCTCACCTGTTTCCATAAAAATATCCTTTCTGCTTCACTGTTGATAAATACCAGGTCACCATGCCTCTGTCTGCAGAAGGTACGAGCGTCCTCCATGGCCATCTCGTTTTTGTTAATGTAATACTGAGCCCCATTCCATTCTAGCCACCCATCAGAGGTCGTGTTATACGCTGAGAATAGATAAGAAATGTGCATGTGTGTGGTTCTCTGGTTGAATTTAGGAAACTAGTACTATGTAAGAAAAAAACCCCACTGTAAATATAGTTGATGAGCAGATTTTAATATGAACAATTTTTGAAATAAAAAAATCTGCAGGTTTTTGATCTTGTGCTCACACCCATATAGTTCACTTTCTTCACTGTAAGTTTTATGCTCATACTGTATCAATCAGGTAAACAGATGTTTGTTGTTTTTTTTTGTTTTTTTAACCAATATCCCTTTATCTTAAGATACTTCAGAAGAGCAAGTTTAGGTTTCTTTTTTTATTTTGGATTTGTTTTTGGGTTACATTAAAAAATTTATTGTATGAGTTATCATATTACTGCCATGTAGAATTATATAAGAAAAACAAAATCAATAATACTGTTTGGCCACAGATAATCCCCATGCAGTATATCAGCATCCATTAGTTTCGTGTCAGCATAGTATGCCTCATGGCCTGGTAATCATAATAGAAAGTCAAAATTCATGTAAAGATGCTGACTGCCAATGTGGTCATATTCCTCAACATACCAGGGGTGACAGGGTCTGGAGCCGGCTTTGGGGTGTCTCCTGTAAAGGAATAAAAATAAAAAGTGCTGAGTTACTAGTGACCAGTTCCAGCTTGACATTGTGAGAATACATGAGCCAGACAACAATGTTAGTTCAAAAAAATGTTACAAAAGGATTTTATAACTGTGACTGTGCTTTACCTGCATGGATCTGACAAATCCAGCCATTGTACTTCTCACAGTGCACATCACTCCAAAACAAAGTTCCACCCCAATGCTCGCGTCCCATTTCAACACAAAATTCAGCGTCATTCTTATTGTTTGGTTCTCCATCTTCCCACTTTTGGAAGTTTACCTTTATACAAAAATAAGATAATTATGAATAGTAGTAGTAGTATTTGTAGCAGTATTAATAGTAGCTGTAACATTATTAATGTTAATAATCATCATCTTGATCGTTATCATCATTTAGGTTACATAATATCTACACATTGTAGAGAGTTAAATACTGTAAACTCACCGGGGATCCATCACTCCATACATAACCTGTGTCTGGGTCAGGAGCACTAAGTCCAATCCAGTATTGATTAATCCTATAATGGACAAATGTATGTTCTAAATTTTAATACTTATACAAAACTCACTGCTTAAGCATGACAAGGATCTATGACTTCCAATAATGTATGACTTAGGCTGGTCTCTTCTATGTCTCGTTGCCATCAAGTAAGAAAAGGGGATGGCTTCTACATCAGTAATTCAATTACATTAAAAATACAGTATTTTTATATTTACAATCTTTTGTAATGATAAAAATCTTTACAAAATACTTTCATCTTATGTAGCTCTGATTGTAGACCACAAAATACTATACCAATGATAGTAGCTGTAACTTTGTGTGTGTAGTAAATCAGCACTGCTGTGAATGCTGACTAGGTCTCCTCCAATGGCTCTGCAGTAATCTCTAGCCTCGTACCAGGTCTTTCTCTCTTCTGAATCCTCTGGAAAGATCTATAAATAAAACACAAGAAATTGAATTGTGATCTAAAGCTTTGGTAATATTTGCACATTTAGAACTACATGCTAAACTTGGGCAGTCAGTCCTACATTAAACGGCTCACAAGGTTGTGAGTTTTTTCTTTGTCCGTTTGGGTTTTTTGTTCTTTGAGCAGCACAAAACATTTGGGTTGTGATGATCTTTCTGAGTAAAATAACATTGGACATGTCCTAAACCAGTTTATATAGGTCCCCTGCCACCAGGAGGAGCTCAGGGTAAACCTAGTTTGTTTGTTCGTAGTGTTACTAGACTGTTGTTCTTGGTAACTTCACTGTCATATATATATATATATATATATATATATATATATATATATATATATATATATATATATATATATATATATATATATATAGATATATATATATATAGATATATATATAGATATATATTATGGAATGCTGTTTAGGAAATTATTATATATATAGAATGATTTTCTGAATATATAAAATGAAACTTGAATATATAGAATGAAACTTGAATATATAGAATGATCTTCTGAATATATAAAATGAAACTTGAATATATAGAATGATCTTCTGAATATATAGAATGAAACTTGGCGTCACGGAGGCGCTTGCGCCATCTAGTGTTTTCCTTGTTTGTACCTGCGAGGAATGGCACTATGAGCCAGTCTGCACGGAATCTTGTGGCTCAAATTCTAAGTAATGGGAGCTAATAAACACCCTGGTAAATGCATGTTCTGGCCAACCTAATATTAGTACCAGTGTACCGCATCGTACTACTGATGAAGAAATTTATTCACTGTTTCAACGTGGAAGACCAAATGCAGTGAACCTCCCCGGTCAGATAGCCCCTGGTTATCCAGCTAACGTTATGGAGAACGTGCCTTCCACATCACAGGAGTGCCCCACAACGGGTCCCATCTACAATCTTAGACCTTTCACTCGAAAGGGCCCAAGGCAGAAGAGGTAAGAACGGAACTAAATGCACTGAAATTACTAGTGTAAGGTTAGTAATTGGCAGGTTTCAATTGCTAGACTAAGCCAAGTAAACAAAAATATCACAGTATAAAACAGTGTGCAATAGACTCACAGCGTGTGACTGTGGAGACTAAACTGTGCACAACAGTTAATTTGTTTAATTGTGGAAACATGCGATTTCTACAATATTTCACGCCCGTAAACTTAATCTGCAAACCTTGTGTAAAAGCAAAGCACATAATTCAGTTGTTACAATACATAGTTTTTGGCAGTATATAATTTAATGAAACTTTTTAAAGCAACAAAAAGTACTTCGTGAATTTAAGAAAATTTTATGTGATTGTTAAGTTTCTCCACCCACCCATCCCACTATCTTCCATCATCTATCCATCCATTCATCCATCCGTTCTCTTCCACTTATCCAATTCAGGATTCCAAGAGCCTATCCTAGCTACCATTGGGCTAGAGGGTGTTTATTAATGCAAATTGGACATGTGTACAGCATGGTGTATTTTTTTTTTTAAATTAAATGTACTTCATTGATCAGAGAAGTGTGAATATATTACATGCAGAAATGTTTACTTTGCCTTTATCCTCCATTAGTTTTCCAGCACAGCTAAGCAGGTCACATTCTGTGGCTCAGTCATTCACCAAAGAAGTAATTCTCTTGCCAGACCATCTAACTGCACATGTGCCAAGGCGTAACAAAAAATCTTGGCTTTTTGAAAATGGACATATAAAATCTGCACTGGAGTTTAGCTGTGATTGGGACTCAGACAAAGTAATGCAGGCAATAAGGACTGCCTTCCAGCAAGTTGTTGAAGGATGCAGGTAAGCTTTAGATCCTTTTTCATAAAAATATTTTTTTTGTTACTTAGATTATTATGCTATTAAAGGTCAACTTTGGGTATTTCCAAAAAGGATCTATGAGCACTGATCAGATTGGACTGGATTGATGTCTTTTAGAGTTAACAAAAATTAAACCTTTTAATGTACTGTATTGTATTGTAGTCTGTTATCATTAACAAAACTTTCATATACACTGTTTTCTTCCTCCCCTAGGCTACAGATTTTGCTGGCATGCCACAACAAACTAGTTGAGCCATCACTCACTTCCAAACAGACTTTGAATGGAGACCTTGTAAGAAAAAACTGTGTCATCAGAAGTGAATTTATGTCAGACCTGACAAGGTTTTTTTTTTTTTACGTGAAAACAATGAATCAGTAAGTAATCCTGAGCATTTCAGCAAATGTATGTATGTTCATAAAATGAGAGTGAGAAAGGCAAAGATGGATTTTAACCTCCCTTAAACATTGTCACTTGTATTATGTTTTAATACATAATACATAAACATAATATTAATATTTACTATGCCATTTTGTTGAGTAGCCATACAAGCAGGCAGGATTTCACAGAAACGTTGAATTCTGACAAATGTGGTAAATATTCCTATCTAAAAGTAGGTCTAAATAAACTGGAAACCATGGTGCATTTATAAGTATATAAAAGATATATCTCAGAGAGATGTAATACTAGAAGTTACAAATAAATAACATGCTAAATGTGGGTAAAATTAAGGGATAAAAAGGTACTAATTACTAACTATACAATACTATAATCATAGCTGTACAATACTAACTGTACAATAAACAAAGACAGGACAGAGACAATACAAAGTGGATTGTGCAGTAGGTATAGAATACCAAGTACCGATGCAAGTGCTGAATTTACAAGGAACATTGTACCCAAATGTGATTTCAGTTTCACTTCAGTGTATTAAAAGCGTAGATAAATGCATTATTACCAATCCTGTTTACTGAGTACAAATAATAGACTATTTCTGCATCCACCTAAGCTTAAATTGTTGTGGTCTTCACTAACTTCTTTTTTCAACATTATGGTTTCACTGTATAGATTAAATGCTAATTAGCTTCATGTGTGACTTCCAAAGTACAGCTTAATTTTCAAAATATGCATGTTTTACTTTTGCATTAATCTTTTGGTATTTTAATGTATCAGTATACCAATAGTCCTAGTTAGAATCTCATTTTGATTTTGCATTTTCTATCTTATAGTTGAAAGTGATGTCTCTTTGGAACATATTCTTGTTTTCTGCACTGGATGTGACAGCATTCCAGCCCTGGGTTTTCTCCAAAGCCAAGCCTTGAGTTCATCACTAACTGCAGATTTCCAGTGACCAATACTTGTGAAAATATCCTTCGTATCCCAGTTCATGTAGTGTACACTACTTTCAAATCAGACATGGATTTTACAATACAGAATTCACCAGGATTTGGAAGAGCATGATGTGTATTCTCAAGGATTGTAGAAATGATGAGGATTTTGTTTTTGTCTTTCTATTTTGCATATGCATGTTTAATTTTCTTGTTTCTTGTTAATATTGTTAACCCAACATCAGATTATCAACCTGTCCAGGGTGTACTCTGCCTCTCATCCTGTGGTAGCTGGAATAGGCTAGCAACACAGATAAAAATAAGCAGAAGAGAATGGATGGATGCATTTGGTTTCAGTTTATACATATGAGGCATATTTTGTTTTTGGATTGTAGTTTATCTGTTTTCCTGCCTATATGGCATGTTTTGTCTCTGTTCTCTGACATGACCCATAGTAACATTAGATTATTTAGTACGCCTGCAGGGAGCAAAAGAATATGCCACAACCTCACTGTTACATAGAATTCAATTTTCTCAAATGCTTCCTGTGTCCAGCTATTCCACACAATGCAAAATGTCAGTGGTAATGTCATAACATACAGGTTTATCAGCCATGTTTTGGATTTCAGATACCTTTGTTTATTTTTAAATACTATAGCTAGATGTGGTCATTGAAAGATCTGCCACCCAGAGCAACTTTTCTTTATATTTTCAAATGAGATGAGTTAAGCTTTATTTCAGTGTCCCATTTGAACATTTATGCTTTACATTGAAATTCATATTAATTTTCACTTGATTTCCAGCTTGACTCACAGCTTTAAATAATAGTTTTTGTTGAGTATCTCCAACACTGCCAGCAAGTTGTCTATAAATGTGACAGACATGAAATATATAATAATATATAGCTGAAATATGAACATTATATCATCATCGCACTATATGACATTGCATTCTTATCAAATAATGATACTACTCATAATAATAATAATGATAATAATAATAATAATAATAATAACTGTTAAACATAACGTGGTTTACATTCTTTAGGGAATGTTTAAGGAATTTGTTTACTTGATTAGACAGGCTAATTGTATTTTGTTTGTTTTTTTCCTTTCCCTTTCTTTTCTTTTCTTTTCTTTGTTTTTTTAAGGTCAGTGTTGCCCTGTTACTACAGAATACTCTTTTCTTCCTCTGGGTACTGGAAATACACAAAGTGTTCTGTGTTCCTACCTTTTATGTGTCATTTTTTTTTCCAAATATCAGCCTGTAAGAGTTTAAATAAAACATTTCTCTGTTTGATAGTTAAAAATGTATAACAGATATTTTATTTAATAAAAGAATCACAATTTGTGTTTATTAACAGATAAATTAGTACATCATACCATGATATGTAACATATAGTGTGACATTTTTTTACTGTGACAAGTATGGTTTGTCATGAAAGAAAAGTATATTTTAAACACTTTATTTGACTACTTTTATGATTTATATGGCACAAAGGAATATGAAGATAAAACCAGTCTTATCAACCTTTACCTAAATAATAGCCTTGGAACTTTTTCAATATTGTGATATTTCACAATTTTTAGTGTCTGGCTAATAACCAAAGCATCTGGCATGTATAATCAGAAGATCATTCTATATATTCAAGTTTCGTTCTATATATTCAAGTTTCGTTCTATATATTCAAGTTTCGTTCTATATATTCAGACTTTGATTGTAATATATATATAATATTTTCCTAAACGGCATTCCACATATATATATATATATATATATATATATATATATATATATATATATATATATATATATATACATACATACATACATACATATATATATATATATATATATATACATACATACATACATACATATATATATATATATATATATACATACATACATACATACATACATATATATATATATATATATATATATATATATATATATATATATATATATATATATATATATATATATATATATATATATATATATGTATGTATATATATACTAACCATAGATAGATAGACAGATAGATATATAGCATATATATATATATATCTATGCTAGCTGTGTGGTGATAAACAGCCATATACATATATATATATATATATGTATATATATATATATATATATATATATATATATATATATATATATATATATATATATATATATATATATGGCTGTTTATCACCACACAGCTAGCATAGATATATATATATATATATATCTATCTATCTATCTATCTATCTATCTATGGTTAGGTATATATATACATATATATATAGAGAGAGAGAGAGAGAGACAGAGAGAGAGACAGAGAGACAGACAGATACTGTACCTTATAACAGACGTGTCTTGATGGCATCTTAATCCATCCATCTGTGCAGTTAGGTGTGGCAGTGGTTGGTGGAGCAGGGGTTAAAGCTTCCCCCTCTGCCAGGTGTTTGCAGATGTATTTTTCCTTATTGGTACAAGGTAACACATCCCAAAGGCCAGCAAAATGCCCAGTTGCCATAGCAACACAACCCTGCACATGACCTTGTGTTATAAAAGAAACTGTTAGCCGTCATTTGTGAAGGCATCTCTTAACTATAGATTTTGAGATTTTCATTACCTGGCATATTAGTGTTCCAGTGAGTATATCTTGCATAGGCATTGTTGGTCCACATAAAATATTCTCTGTTTTTCAGGTTTGAAAGACCTATCCAGAAGTGTTTCTCTGGCCTCAGTCCCACCAAGTTTATAAGGAAAGCATTATCCACCCTGGAAATGTTTACACAACTCAGATTAGAGACTGCCTGCAACTTGATACAGTGGTGTGAAAAAGTGATTATCCCCTTCCTGATTTCTTTAACATTTTTGTCACACTTAAATGTTTCAGATCATCAAACAAATTTTCATATTTGGCAAAGATACCACAAGTGAACACAAAATACAGTTTCTGAATGAAGGTGTTTATTATTAAGGGGAAAAGTCCAAACCTACATGGCCCTGTGTGAAAAAGTGGTGGCCCCCTAATAACTAGTTGGGCCACCTTTAGCAGCAACAACTGCAATCAAGCTTTTGCGATAACTAGCAATGAGTGTTTCTCAGCTCATGCTTCTGTGCAGAATTGGTCTAATTCGGCCACATTGGAGGGTTTTCAAGCATGAACCACCTTTTTAACATCATCCCACAGCATCTGAATTGGATTGAGGTCAGGACTCCAAAGTCTTTATTTTGTTTTTCTTCAACCATTCAGAGGTGGAGTTGCTGATGTGTTTTGGATCATTGTCCTGCTGCAGAATACAAGTGCACTTCAGCTTAAGGTCACATTCACCTTCGGGATGTTTTAGTAGAGAGCAGAATTAATGGTTACATTTGCCCCAGCAGTTTTCCAGATCCTGAGGCAACAAAACAGCCCCAGATCATTACATTACCATCACCATATGTTACTGTTTGTATGATGTTCCTTTTCTGAAATGTTGTTAGTTTTCTTCCAGATGTACTGGGAATCAAAACTTCCAAAAACTTCAGCTTCTGTTTCATCAGTCTAGTATTTTCCCAAAAGTATTGTGGATCGTTTTGGTCAGTAGTGGTTTTCTCCTTGAACTCTCCCATGGGTGCCATTTTTGCCCAACCTCTTACTTATTGTTTAATCATGAATACTGACCTAACTGAGGCAAGTGAGGAGTGCAGTCCTTTAATGTTGTTCTGGGTTCTTTTTTAACCTCCTGGATGAGTCACTGATGTGCTTTTGGAATAATTTGGTTGGCTTCTAGGAAGATTCACCACTGTTCCGTGTTTTTGTCATTTTTGAATAATGGCCCTCACTGTGGTTCTGTGGAGTTCAACAGCTTTAGAAATGGCTTTATAACCTTTTGCTTTACCAGACTGACAGATGTCAGTGACTTTATTTCTCAGGTGTTTCTTTAGGTTGTAGCATGATGTGTTGCTTTTTGAGATCTTTTAGCCTGCTTCACTTTGTCTGACAAGTTCTATGTAAGTGATTTCTTGATTCAACAGATCTGCCAGTAATCAATATCAGTGAAACTGAACACAACTTTGCAAAAAATGTGGTTAACCACAGTTAATTTGTGATGTAACATGAGAATTCAGAAGGGGGCAAACACTTTTTACACCACTGTATATTACCTTTTTGAATGGTAAAAATTTTAGGAATCATAAAAACTTTTTACCCAGTTGCAATATCAGCTAAGTAAGATTTTGAGCTCTTGCAGTCATCATTGGCTTCATGAAACGTCTTTGTCTCAGTCCCTACAAAGTAGCAGTAGGATCCATGTCTTTTCCAACCCTGCATTGCAGAGAAACAACAGTTGGAAAGTTATTTAAGCTTGGCTTTATATGCTGTCTTTGTGTACATATCTTTCTGTGGCAGCAAGAAGAAAAACCCCATATGCCCACTTTGACTACTTCAAAGTCAAAGTGAACTTTATTGTCATCTCTGCTATATACAGTACAGTATATAGAGAGACGAGACGACGAGGCTCCAGTTACATTCAGTGCAAAAGACAAACAATAAATATAAGAGTACACTTTAAGACTAAGGTAAAAGGATCAATAACAATTTAAAATTTACAATTTACAGTTTGATAATACTTTGTATTGTATGAGATTGCTTACTCCACAAGATTTTTTTTCCTAAAAATGCAATGACTAAATAAGATGCTAATTTAATCAGGAGAATCTGCCTGTTTTTTTTTTTTTATTTTCTTTTTCTTCTAAACAGCATCTAAATACAGTGTTTGAGGCATCATATCTTATGGGTATGCTGTTTTCCCAGCTATTTCTTGGACCATAGGCACAAAGTAGCTTTAGACAACGTACCATTTGAAATATACAACAGCCTTTATAAAACAAACAGATTACAGAATGTGTGCATTCAGACCAACCAGATGCAGACATTCTTTGGAAAATATAGGAACTGTTCACATACAGTTTTGCAGCCTGCATTCAGCTCCACTTCATCTCCAGAGGGTTCAGAGTCACTTGTCTTCATGCAGATAAAACCATGTTTCTCTTCACACACACGGTCAGCCCAGTTTCCATTCTGCAAGAATGGAAAGAACAAAATTCATGTGGAAACTGAAATTAACAACAGATAGGCAGGCTGTGGTGCATATCATAAAACAAAAGTCTCATACTCTTTCATATGACCAGGCTGGGTTTTTATTTTTAGTTTTTTACTGTATTTGTTTTGTTTGTTTGAAAAATCATGTGAATGCGATAATTCAAACAGGAAGTAACGTAGGACTCACAAATTCATACCGTAGGTTCATCTACTAGTAGGCTGAGCAGTAGCACTGACGTGTCATAATCATCAATAATCGCTCCCACATTGTGCACCTTACCTTCCCTCTGATGAGAACACAGTCTTCTTGTTCAGAGGTGACAGTTGGTTCCCTAGAGTCCCAGCTAGTGTAACTCACAGGAGAATGATCACTCCAGACAAACAGCCTCTCTCTCTTCCTGTCATTTAGTCCAATCCAGAGTTCATCAGTGGATGCTACAGACAGAAAATAACATTAATTTGTTGTATAATTTTCTTGATACATTCTGCTCATTTGCTACTCTTTACATGTTACTTTTGCATGTAAGTTTTAGACTGTTGCTAATTGCTGTCTGCCAGAATTGCTGGACTAAACAAACATTATCATATGTGAGATGTGCAACAGGGATCAGAAAACAACAGGAAGTTACTGAATGCTTATGAAGAGATAAACATAATGACCTGCCAAAATTAGTCGATTCCAAAAACTAACAACTGACAAACGGTCATTATTATAAAGAGGAAGTCTGCCTGTTGGCTGAGAAATGACTATTACCTGTTGTCAGAGAACTGGATTTTCTTAAGTTGGAGGACAGTTGTACATTGAAACTACAGCAGTAGACCCCTTTTCCAGGAAAAGATGGCTCACATTCTTATTAAGTGTGTAGCTATAAGATGTTCATTAATATCTGGGTTTGGTGTGTCTTTAACTTTTGAGTGTGATTTTCAACCCAACTTAGACATTTGCAAAATTAAGGAGAGACAACTACTTGTGACTTAAACACAAGATGAAAACTTCCTGGAACTTTAGCAATAACTTCTGATATCCTCGTGTTGGTGTTGTTTCTGGATCAACATAATAGTATTGTTCCAGGACTGAAATTGCAACTGACCAATCACATTGTTATGATGTCATAGCTTTGCAACTTGCAAAAGAAAAGGGAGGGGTTAGGATTAGAGTTGGGGGTCAGTATGTGATCATGGTTTGAGTTATGGTGTTAGGGTTAGGATTTGGTGTGTGGTGTGATGATGTTTCCACATCGCAACACTATGACATCACTGCAATGTGATTGATAATAAGGAATGTTGAACCTGGACAAACATTTCTTTTTTGATCATACCAACACAATCATATTAGATCATGTTTCAAAAATATTTAATTTAGTCACCAGAAAGAGCAGACATGTGGGGAAACTACCAACAAGAAAAGATTATGTTAAAGGAATACAAATGTTTTTATTGCCATACCATATCCAAGTTGAGAGATGATGAAGCTTTGGTCCTCCACATTACGAATGCTTACTAGGTCTCCTCCTTCTTTACGGCAAGCTTTCTGAGCATCAGACCATTTTTTAGTTTCATTACGATAAAGGTAAAAGCAGTCGCCATTGTAGGGGATCCAGGGTGCTGTACAGAATCCGGTCTCAGCAGCTATGAAGTATATGAAGAACAAAAGAAGAAGATCAAAGGAATAGCGTCGGTAAAATCATCAAGTTTTTTAAAGAGAAGAGAAAAGAAGACATTTTTTCTATACCTTCAGTAGGTGCAGCCAAAGGTCCTTCACTGTAGCAGATGTATCCCAGTTTCTTGTTGCATTTTGAACTTTGCCAAGAGTACTGAACAGCGCCATCAATAATTCCACACTTATATCCTGGATTAGAAACTGGATGTCCTAAAGTACAGTGATGGTAAATGATACTTGTCACGTATGAGATGAGACTCGGCAACTTTCCATTCACACGATTCTCCAGATATTTAGAAACACGCTGTGTATCGTGTATAAGCATTTTAGTTTTAATGGAAATGATGTAGAAGCCTATGATTTCTACCCAAGAGTGACAAGGTTATGTGACACACAACGCCACCGCAATAATTTAGCAGTTGTTGAAATTGCTGACCAATAACAAGTTCTCTGATTATTGCTACATCTGCAGTGTGGCTGGCACGCCCATGTGGAAGAAATTTATGAGAAATAGGGAAAAAAATTCTTTACTTGCTGACAGATAACATTTCTTATATTAAGAAAACAGATGCCAAACATGATCAAGATGAACTGCTGAGGTAATTTAACAATAGTAATATAAATTATCATCAGAATGGTAACACAAGCTCCTGAAACTTGAAAGAAAACTTACCTGAGTCCCAATTCAGATATGCATAAGGATTCCCATTAGACCACTTCCACACATAATCTAAATCCTGGAAGATCAAACCAACCCAGAGCTTGTACTCCTGTCCCCTATTTGCCCCTAATAGTGCTGTCAGTAGAGTTTAACAGAGAAAAGAGACAGAGAAAACAAAAAGTTACCAAGTGTAATACTCAAAACATAATCATCAGCTGGAGCTGTGTCTACAGTCTACAGACCACAACAACTTGAATGTTTCAAGTTTTAGCTATTTTAAACTCTCTCAGCTTAAATGAATCGTTTGGTTTTCAATACATTCAGTGTACTGTGGAGATTTGTTACCTTACCTGAAACATAAGCTTGCTCGTGAGGATTGCTGATACTGAGCAGGGAGGCACCCTGCTGTTTGCAGCTGGCGTCAGCCTGATCCCAGGTCAGCGCTGACTGTGTGTTGAGCTGATAAGATGCTCCTGTTGTGGGGTCTTTGTTCCAGGTTTCTTTGGCTGTGACACAAAAACAGTCAAAGTATTATAGTATTGCACTGAACTTGTACCGCAAGATGGTGTTTCTCAACATTTTTATTTGGGTGTCCACATCCAAACACAAATTCAGGTGGTCTGCTTATACAGTAGATTATTACTCTGAAAACTTGTATTAGAATTTATTGTGTACTTACAGTTAGTTGGGCAATAACCCCAGAGTTCATGATCATATTTTGTTTCAACCGCACACCATTTACGGTTCCCTGGAGAGTCAAATGCAGTGCACTCCGAGTACCAATTGCTTTTGTAGAAGAAAGGAAACATGCACGGCCTTCCAGCTGCATTTCCTTCAATGGTGTAAAGTTCTGAAGGACCAAAATAAGGAACACGTTTAAGAAAAGAACAAAGAATAGCTTGAATAGTTTAAGCAAAATTATACTTTTATCATCTTGTAATCATTTGACACACTATCTTTGCATTACAACTATTTTGGAACTAAATATGAAAATCTTCAAATTTACTATGCCACTACTATTATTTCCACAAAAGTAATCATGATTTACTTTACAATGTTTTTTTGTATTAATATTTCAGTTACCTGTATATGTTCTTGTGCAAGCACCACTGGAAGTCCCAGAAATTGTAAGGTGGCTACTGGGTCCGACTTTATTTGAGAGCACGGCCGAGTTATCAGCAGTGAGGTTAATGTAAAGTTCTTGGCCTTTGAGAGCGATCACAGTTTCATTCTTGCATTCCCACTTTTGGAGCTCACTGGTTTCATCACAATCATAGAAGTTTACTTCACTGCCCACAGTTTTCCCCTGAACACCCAGGCACTTCTTCTTATACTGAACCAAAAGTCGATCCCCAGATGTCCAGCGCATGGAAAAACAGAAGTTATTTAATTTTACCAAACAAAAGCCAGTGGCCCTGTTAATTAGTTGAAATTGGGGATCTGTAGAGAAAAAATATTGAAAAACAGTACTGGTGGTGATGTATAAAACAAAGCATAGGTTATAGAGGGTGATAGAGAAATAGAGGGCATAAGAATCTTACATATAGCACAGACAGGCAGGACGTTAATTATGCTCTGTAAAAGAGTAAAAGAATAAAATTAATAGTTGGATTACCGTACCATTTGAAGCCAAACAGAAAAATGTTTGGATAAGAAGCACAAAGGCTGTAGAAGTTATCCTCATTGTTAGTATTCCCATTCCTATGTCTTATATTTTCATATAAGCTACTTACACAGGACTGAAACATAGGGTGCGAATGATTGTCGACCATGACTCTTTATATCATCCTGTCTTGCCTCATCATGATGGGTGATGTTGCACAAGAAAAGGGAGGGGAAAGTTATTGTGATTTTTGCACAACTGAGGACAACTGAGCAAACAGTGTAGATAAATAACCTTGAAACTCTTTGGATGAAATAGTAAAAGTAAAAAAAAAGTTAAAACTTATAAATAAATGTAAGTGAGCTCTCTAACCATGATAGATACAAACTCACTCACTAAGTCACTAACTCACTAACAAATTTTCCCACGTGTGGGACTAATAAAGGTTATCTTATCTTAACTCAACATAAAGTTGTGGTGTACAGTATTTTCCAAAAAAAACACTAACAACAAAAATACAGAATAGTTTGTCAAGTAGTCATCGGGGTAGATATCAACATGAAGCTAGGATTTTTTTTGTCATCAGAATCAGAAATACTTTATTAATCCCGGAGTGCTTCATCAGTTGTGTTAGAAAGATGCAGGAACTCAAATTGTGATTTAAGCACAGCCAAACATAATTTGCAGCAGTGACTGATAACTGCAAGCATTGGGTAATAATTGAAAAAAATTAAACTTTAATTTTGCTGACCATCACATTATGTTGCAATGAAAAATTGTGCAATTATTTAAAAGGTTATAACTCTAAATAATGTAAGTGCCAGTGTCCTCTACAACTAACTCACAGCCCAGCAGAAAAGCTTCCTGTTGTGAATCAGAACATTGTCAGGAAAAGGGAAGGACATAAAATTCTCAGTAAACAGTATAAAACTTTCTCAATTTGTATCTGCATATTACTTCCTTATTGGGTTTAGAATTTGTAGTTTCAGATTTCAAACAACAGTGCAGATCACCACAAGCTGTGATTTGTACTCCAACAACCTCTGTATCAGTGATGCTTGTAAGTTTAACAAACTTAGCAAATGCTTGCTCAATAAAACGGTTTCAACAGTTAACAGTCTGATAAAAAAAAAAGACTTTAAGCTAGTTTTATGTTCTCATGTAGACCCACCACGTTTCCTCGAATCTCTGCATCAGAGGTGGCGAGGTTAAAGTTGACATGTCCCATTGAGCTCCAATAGTGACATAAGCAGGATATTTAGCAAGCTGTAATTTTTACTCCCAAGTTTCAAAACAACATCTCTGGTTTTCTGTTGTAATAAACACAATTGTCTATACATGTCAAGACTATTAAGATGGCTGATAATACACTCAAAAAAGTTTTGCACTCAAACTCGTTTTAATGAGCACTGAAATAAAACATGTACAAATAGATACTTGACATATGAAACTCTTTATCTACAAATAGCGTTTGACGTGTAAGTAAGTGAAAACTTTCTGGATTTAGACTTTCAATTAGATCTTTGTCTTCTGTGACTTGTGTCATTGTAAGTTTAGATGGGTGAACTACTGTATGTAAAAACACTTCCAAATTGTTTGAAATGCTATGGTGTGCAAGAAAAGGCTATTTTACTCCCCCTCTTTAGCAACTACCCTCTTCTGATCACAAGTGATGTACTTATGCCCTCAGACATGTCAGAGTTACCATTAAATAGAATGACTTGGCCCGGTCTTTAATGCTTATTCAAAAAGGGGAAGTTCCTATTTTAAAATGATACTGTGGAAAAAAACTTTCAAGACACTACTGTCAAACGAATAATCTGTACTATCCAAATAGCATAACGGAAGTCACATTATTTGGAATCCAAGCTCCACAAATATCCTCCCCAAAGAACTTAATTGTTTAGGAACATACATCAAAACTTTAAATAAAGAGAATGGCAAAATATTGTAAAGGTCAGTTTTTACCAACAGAGAACCTTTGCTAAATTAAAGCAATTTATATTATTAAAGGTCTTAAAAACTGTTATCCATTACTTTATCATCTCTCAGACGGACTATTGCGAGACTCGGCATGGGGAAAATAGGAGGACAGGAAAAACTCAATAACTAAAAGATCGAAATGAAATCATAACCTAGGCAAAGGTAATATCCAATCTGAAACTACAATGTCAAGCACAAATATATAACAGCATGTTTCATGCTTTTTCCTATTTTCAAAGCATATTGCTTTGAATTTCCTGCCCTGACACTTTACTTTTTCCTTTTGTAACTTCACCATTTTGTTTGCACATTCTCCAGATTTCCATTTTACCAATGCATGCAGTTATGTAGAGGCTAATGTAGGAACCAAAGATGAAGGACAAAGATGATAAGTGATATTTTTAAATGAGTTTGAGTAGCTTTTTTGTTTTGGGAGACTTTTATTAGTTAGAAAATTGAAACTGATCAATGACAAAGTAACTTCCATCTAAAATTAAAAATATACACGCTCATGTGATTATAACTGGTAATTTGCAAGGGGTGAATGTGTGTGTCATGTAGCAGAATTTGTTTTAGCTACATATTTGCACTCAGGAGCATAAATTGTAGTTTGTGAGTTCTACTTGAACCCAGTGAGAATTGATAAGGAATTGAATCGATAAGCAATATTGATAACGGAATCGGAATTGCCGAATTCGTATCAATTCCTATCACTAGTTCCAGGTGAGATCAGTGATGGAAATAAGATCGTTTTGGTGTGAGTGCTAACAACAAAAGAGGGTAAGTCATAACCTGATGTGAGTCTCTCACCAATTTGCTCTGTGCATGCATATATGATTGCTGACTCACACATGCATCAATTTCAGCTTAATCTGACTTTTATCCTAACCATAACTAAAGCAACAAAAGCCAGCATTTGTGCAATTTCAATGCTATTGCTGGTTAATTACACTAGTATACAGAAGTATTATTGCAGTATTGCAGTTACAGAGACAAACATGACCAGTGAGAATTATTTTAATGTTTTTTCTGATGAATGAAATAGTACCAAAATCTAACTCAAAAAACAAGGTACAACATTTTTTTATATCGTGTTTAACAAATTAGACCACCACCCAGTGCAAGGTTTATGCCACAGCTACATTACTGGAATGACCAGAATTGTTTTTCATGTTTATGTATTGCTTAATCTACCAGTATGTGCAAGCTCTTTATTCAAATATTTTAATGATGAAATCTAATATTGTTATTATCCATGAATGTTCAAATGTACAGATTTCTAAAAGATTTATGCTTTCTTGTTTTTATGTGGTCTGATTAACTTGTTAAGCCCAGTACAATCATAAGCCTACTATACACTGTAACTGTGGACAATATGTAACAGCTATAAACGTAAACACTACTAATATATACAAAATTCATCCCATCCATCCATTGATTCTGTTCTGCTTATATAATTCTGGGTCACGGGGAGGCTGGAGCCTATCCCAGCTACCATAGGGCAAGAGGCAGGGCACACCCTGGACAGGACCCCAGTCTGTTGTAGGGCAAACACCTAAGCCCCTTTTCCATTAGTTCCATTACCTACCTACTGGGGCGACTGTGGCTCAGGGGGTTGGGAAGCGTATGTGCAACCGGAAGGTCGCCGGTTTGATCCCTGGGCTCTCTGTCCTGGTCGTTGTGTCCTTGGGCAAGACACTTTACCCTACCGCCTACTGGTGTTGGCCAGAGGGGCCGATGGTGTGATATGGCAGTCTGCCCCAGGGTAGCTGTGGCTACAACAGTAGCTTGCCTCCACCAGTGTGTGAATGTGAGAGTGAATGAATAGTGGCATTGTAAAGCGCTTTGGGTGCCTTGAAAAGCGCTATATGAAATCCAGTCCATTATTATTATTATTATTACTTGGATCGACTCTGCACGGTTCGCCACGGTTTTAAGAGTTTACCATCAGGTCATAGTACATGGTACCAGGTACATTTTTAGCACCTGCTTGGCCGGGGTTCCAAGCGATGTGAGGTAATGCAATGTGTCGTCATCAAACTGCATGCCACTGATTGCCTGGTCAGTGGAGTCACTCAATGAGTCATTAGAGCCTCTCATTCCCAGTAATTAAAACTGCCATTTTTTAAATTTGGCAACGAGGGAAATACAAAAAAAACAATGTTGCGGTCCTGTGAATTTGAAGAAAAGCCACAGACCAAGCCCCAGGTATATCGTCACCTCGACATACACCTTTGTTGTAGCGTTCGTGTCGCACTAATTACGTCACTCAGCAGCATTGCTATAACGACAACCACACACATAAGTTAGTACTGGATTGTAATACCTTATCTGGATTGTAATGGAAAACTGGTTGATCGGAATCAAGTTGTAGCGATTTGATCCAAGCAAGTACTATTAGAACAGGTTCTATAGACACAGACAACCATTCAAACTCACATTCACACCAATGGGCAATTTAGATTCACCAATTAACCTAACCCCACTAATTGCATGTCTTCAGACTATGGGAGAAAGGATGGAACTCAGGACCTTCATACTGTGAGGAAACTGTGCCACCGTCCATATACAAAAATGTTTTTAATATTTACATTCACAAAATACAGCAAATTTAATCAATTTTCATAGTCATAACATACATATTTGGTTAAACATGATTCTCCCTTGTTGTTTCAAATATGCTTTTAGCCATTTACTGCCACCTTAGCTCAAATTTTCATAACATACTAGGAAATCATATGGGCTATGCAAATGAGCCCAAAATATTTAAATTACATACTGATTCAATCTCCAGTGTTCTTTTCTGCTGCATTCTCTACCAGAATATTGGTGTCAGCTTGTTCAGGCTGTGACACCTTACTGCTGAAGAAGAGCGGGTTATCGAAGGTGTTAGGGGCGGGTAACTGATGACCAAATTTCTTGAAGAAGAAGACAGCAGTGACTGCCACCACTGCAATCCCAGTAATGACTAACACAACTGCTGTGGTTATATAGACACGCTGATGATGAGGTAATCCAGTTTCTGTACAGAGTGAAAAAGTAGATGGTAATCAGCTAAAAACATTTGTAACAATTTGAAATAAAATATGTAAAATAAAGAGTTAAAAGAGGTGTTACTTACTCGATGATGGCGATGGCTTTGGTAGCAATACTACAAAAAGAAAAGAAGAACGATCAAATAAGACGCTTTATCAAAAAGTAGTTCTACTTCATTTAAAAATAAAAGTAAATTGCTGTGGAGTAAACAGGTATTTGCATTTGTAACATATTAACAAGAGTTATTCCTTTTGGATTCATATGACTGTGTCATGTCTGTTGTGAACATCTTACAAGAGATTCATATCATTACAGAAAAGAAAAGGAGAAAACACTGTTATAAATAAAGATTATTTAACCTTTTTGTGTCTTGCAGATGTAAGGTCTTTGACCCCACATTTCAATATCCTTCCATGTCCCATCTGATGTACTAATCTCTCCTCTGCGGATTAATCTGCTGCCATTAACAGGTTGACCTTCAGCCCAGTTAGTGTAACTAATGACTGTTTTATCCACCCAGAGCCATTCCTCTGCAGGCAAATACACAGAAAAACAGTGTACATCATTTTAAAAAACTTATTTATTTTGAACTGAAAATTTAGTTAAAAACAAATGATTAAAAAATATGTTATTATTATTATTATTATAATTATTATTATTTGCCATAAATAATAAATAATGACTCACCTTTGAAATGATTTTTAAACAGGCCAATCCAGAAAGATGTGTAACTATCTTGAAAAGTTCTCAGGTTACTTTCAAGAAACTCTTGCTCAGAGGAATCTTCAATGCTGGCAAGCATTCCACCTTAACAGAACAAATCAGTTGTTAATGAAAACTACAGCAATTTATTGCATACAGATATCTTTCAGATAAGTCGCCTACCATGTGCTACACAGCTGGTAGATGCTTCTTGCCAGCGTTTTTGCTCTGTGATAAAAATATAACAGTAACCCCTGAATGGTACCCAGATATAGTTCTTGTTTTCTATTGTTGCCTCTGGGTCTAGAGGGCAAACCCCTGGAAAAAGAGTCGACTCTGTTGGCAGCACATCTGTGAATGAGACAATGATGTCAATGAGATCAATGAATTACATCTTTTAAAACTTTGCAATGTATTGTTTTGACAACAAACGTGTGTGTGTGTGTGTGTGTGTGTGTGTGTGTGTGTGTGTGTGTGTGTGTGTGTGTGTGTGTGTGTGTGTGTGTGTGTGTGTGTGTGCGTGTGTGAGAAAAATTTTACGGATATCAGTACCTGTGATCTGTAATTTACGCTTCTCAACAGTGATTCAAGTATAAATGAAACAGACATGCCAGTCACTACAGGGTTATAGGCTATCTATTAGCCAGCGTTTGGTCGTACCTGTAGATTTCATGCAAACACTCATTAGTGTCTCGTTACAGTGAGTGGTTTTCCATCTTCCATCCACATCCATGTATACACAACTTCGGTGCTTGCTTGGTTCATTTTTACCCCATCGACTGAATGTTAAATGCCATCTATCAACATATCTGAAAGAACCATTGATCTGAAAGAAAAGATTAATGAGACAGCAGTTACCAATCAAGACAACTAGCAGAACCATAGGAACCATCTGTTTCATCTGTAATCCAATTTTGAGATCCCTTCCCACATGTCTTAACGCCCTCTCATGATAGGGTGGTGCAAGATCTAACAATGGGTTCACCCGAAACCTTGGCTGATTGTGACCCACACCTGTTTTCACCGCTTGGCTCATGTGATTAGGCAGAGGATCAATAATCAGAATCAGACTCAGAATACTTTATTAATCCCTAAAGAAATTATGTGGATTACAGTTGCTCACAGTAGCATTAACAAAAACAAACTAGACTATTTATCAATACAATATGTTAAGATATGAGGAATAGCACAATATATACAAGTCACCAAATAATAAACATTCAGGGTTGACAGAGGTGATTATAAATAAATATCAAGAAATTGACAGAAACATTACAGAGTATGAAAGAGTGTGTGCAAAAGGATGTAACTATTGTAGTGTTTACATTGTATTAGATGGAGGAGTTGTACAGGGCGGTGACCACAGGCAGGAATGATGTCCTGTGTCATTCAGTGGTGCTTTTTGGTAATGTCAGTCTCTAACTGAACGTGCTCCTATGGCTAGCCAGTATGTCAGGGAGTGGGTGGGAGGTATTTTCCAACATTGTCTTTATCTTGGACAAAAGTTGGCCTCTCTGACACCACCTTAAGGGAGTCCAGCTCCATACCCACAAAATTACTGGCCTTGCGGATAAGTTAATTTAGTCTGTTGGCATCTGTGACCCTCAACTTGCTGCCCCAGCATGCAACAGCATAGAGGATAGCACTGAACACAACAGAGATACAACAAGATAACACTAATTAGTAGGGATAGTGAAAAGGTCCATTTACGTTTGTTAGCCATTTGGCTATGATAGTAAACAGTAGACACTGATGTAGCTTAGTGAATCTTTTGGACTGTGTTCAGCACAATATTAATTAGTCATTGTCAGTTGTTCATTTGTCCTATTCTAATTGTCTGATGAATTATAATGGCTGTTTGTAAGCCGTTTGCATACTATGCATGCTCTCTCTCTCTTCATATATATATATATATATATATATATATATATATATATATACATATATATATATATATATATATATATATATATATATGTATATACACATATATATACATATATGTGTGTGTGTCTGTATGCGTGTGTGTGTGTGTGTGTGTGCGTGTTTGTTTATCTGGTTAAATTCAGAATGGTTCCAACAACAGTTTTTATAGTAAAATATATTATGTATGTACAATCCTTAGCTCAAATTGGGAGTGGGGTAGAGGGTGGGGGGTGGGGGGCGCCAGAGGGGGTGTTCACCCAGAACACCAAACAGGCTAGGACCTCCACTGTGGTATCAGCAACCCTCAACATGCTGTCCCAGCATACAACAGCATATAGGATAGCACTGGCCACAACAGACTCAGAAAATCCTGAGCATTGTCCTACAGATGTTGAAGGACCTCAGCCGCCTCAGAAAATAGAGACGACTCTGGGCCTCCCTGTAAAGTGCATTAGGGACACTCCTAATAGGGCTTAAAAATTTGTGACTCTCCACCAATTGCTCTTAGAGCTGAAGAAGCTTCTCAAATGAGAGAAGAAAGGTCTTATTCAGGGTCACCTGATCCAGCCCTACCTATTTGCTTGCCCACACAGTCTGAGAGCCAAGTGTTCTAATGGGGTGCTACAGTAATACCCACATAGCAAGCAGGTCTGGCCTGCTTTCCTATTTTAGTTAGAAGACCCAAATGCCATACTATACTATACTGCTATAGTAGCCAACGTTTCAAATGCAGATTTCACAGGTTTGTGAGTGTACACTTTATCCAAAACCTAGTGACAATTTACTCTGGCTTTCCACTGGGTGGCTGTAGCTCAGTCGGTAGAGCAGGTCACATTACTGATTCAAAGGTCAGTGGTTCCATCCCTGGCTCCTCCAGTCTGCACGGTGTGAATGTGTATGAATGTAGTTAGGAAGCACTCAGTTTTGTGAAAGTGGGTGAATATGGCATGTTATATAGAGCACTTTGAGAAATCTGGGAGAGTAGAAAAGCGCTATGAAAGAGTCAATCCATTCACTGTCTGAACAGAGTTTCGTCATGTTACTTTTGCACTATTATGTTCCAGCACATGTTGTCATTACATGGCTTGATTAAGGTACACATTAGACTGACATCTGGGGCCACAGCTGAAATTGTTCTGGGCCAGCACAGGGCCAGCAGTGTGTCTGCAACTGGCCCGTGGCTGCACACAACTTACACATGGCCCACATACCGCAAGGAATGACGGCCCTTTGGTGGGGGTATATATGTGTAAGCACATTGTGTGGGCCAGATCCTGGCCATACAATTTTGCTATGTGGGTATGGCATCATTAAGATAAGATGGTGCCTGATAGGGCTGCCAAGATTAGTCGACTAGTCACGATTACGTCGACTACAAAAATTGTCGACGACTAATTTAATAGTCGACATGTCGTTTGAAGCTTTGTAAGTCCTTGAAAGACGCAGGAATAAGCAGTAGGATTTAAGAGTAATAACTGACTGAAACAGAAGATGGCAGCATTGCATGTACAAGGACGCCAGCTGCCGTTAAATGCCAAAGAAGAGGAAGAAGCAGTCTCCGGTATTCTAGCTGTGTCCAAATTTAAGGGCCTCATCCTTCGGAGGCCGTATTTGTAGGCCGATTACGTTACAACGACACAACGAAGGCTGTCCAAATTTGAAGACTTGTCCAAATGCGGCCATCAAATGCGTCCTTCATTTCCCCAGATTTGAAGGATGGGTCGAGTGTAACCTTCGTGGCCCAACCTATCCTAGGATTCATAGCACGGCCCAGCCACTTCGAGTTTCCAACAATTGCGGTAGCTACTTAGTTTTAATATTACTCTTATTACTCTTCCTGGGTCACAAAATAAACTTTTAACATATTTTCAGGTGAGAATGTAGCTATGTAAACTTTAAATATCTGCTCGGTTTATCAAGACATCACATATTTGCAAGATGACGTCTGTTACCCACCAGCTCGATAGCTAGCCGGGGTTCAAGGCTCACTAGAGCCAACAAGAACACCAAACTCCCGGCACAGTTTTCAGATCCCCGCGATCTTTTGCTACTCAGGTTAAATGAGTCACTTAGATAACTTAAAAATGTTATTGCATGGCCTTTTTCAGTGTTTTATTTGTTCCTCAGTAAATCAGTTTGACTGACATTAAAGTTATAGTTTTTTTTTTTTACACAGCTGAATAAATGTCAAACAGAAAACTAACTGAACAGAAGTGTGAGATGGTCGAGAATTTACTCCAATGTTCTGTTATATTTTAGGGAGTAAAGAGCAATAATAAACTGTCAGCTTGTCCTTATTTTTAGTTGGCACATACCTTTAACACTTCAAGCTGTAAGCTAATGATAGTTATATAAGAGCAGATGCATGCTGGTTCAATAAGCTATACGTTTTACGTCCAATGAATGCATGATCTGATTAGTCGAGAAAAATAATCGGTTGACTAGTCAACAATCAAAATAATTGTTTGTGGCAGCCCCAGTGCCTGATTATTTAAGATCTCGTATGTGATGAGAAGCATTTTAAATTCAACTCTTGATTTAACAGCGAGCCAACAGTTAGCTGTTTTATAAGTACTCTTTCAAGAGATTTAGGATAAAAGGTAGGTTTGAGATCAGCCTATAATTAGCTAAGACAGCTGGAGCTTTTTAAGATTTTTAAGTAACAGTTTAACCACTCCCAGCTTAAAGGCTTGTGGTACATAGCTGATTAAGATTGAAGCATTTATAATGGTAGGACTTCTTTGAGCAGTCTGGTCTCTGTGCTCACTGCCTGGCACCGTGGAACCCAATTGCCATTTTTCATAGAATACCAGAATTGGCAGGTCTACCACCAACGCCCTGTGCTTTTCACAGATGAGAGCATGTTCAACCTGACCACATGTGACAAACATGAAGGGACCTGGAGAAGCTGTCAAGAACATAATGTTCCCTGTGATTTTGTTCAGCGTAACTGGTTTTTACTAACAAAAGAGGGAAAAGCCGTCGGCCTGTTCATATCATCATGACAGACACACTGTTGTTCTCTAAAACATCTGCAGTGAATGGTTGTAAGTGAGAAAGTTGCTTTTCTAGATGATTAATCTTTTTGAACAAGTTATACATTGCTTGTAGGTAAAAAGCCAGTGAATTGTGTTTGCAGAATGCAATATTTAGAAGCTTTAGAGAAACTGTGTTTTCACTCCACCTTCGTTGTCTTGATTGTGGCTCTACCTATGTGTTGTCCACTGTGTTACATAAGAGGTGCTGCTGCTTAACATGCCTTCCTCACACAGAGCATCTCCCTGCTGGAATACAGCATAATGTGCAACTGCTTGCCTGGTCTACACTCAATGCCATTTACCGTTACCTGAATATTGTATATGGTATATTGTATAGCTTTTTTTGGTATATGTAAAATTGTACTGTATTTATTCAAATTTTACTTTTTTTTTTAATTATTTTAATTATTTTACTTGCATTTTTAATCACTCTCTTATATTTAAATGTTCATCTAGGGTTTGAGAGTAACGAAATTTCTATTCTCTGTATGTCCTGTACATATGGCAGAATTGACAAATAAAGTTGACTTTGACTTTGACTTTGACTTTATATCAGATTTATTGGTACATTTGTAGTCAAGTTAGCCAGTGCTTTATAAAGGTCAGTCATGTCAGCCATGATTGAGAGTACAGAATGTAAACACACAGCAACTTCAAATGTGTTTGCGTGATGCTGGGAGACTTATTTTTAAAAGGGATAACGAGATTTAGCTGAAATGGATGGATGGATGATAATCTCAGTTCATAAACAACTGAATGAGTAGATAAATAACTCGACCAGTATATTTATCCATCAATGACGATTTCATTTTCATAATTACAGATTATTTTGTTAGATAAAATCTTTGTTGAAATATTTTTTTGTACCCATACGTAGGTTTTGGATTTAATTTTTAACAGAGTCAGAAGTTTCATATTGGTTGGCCCTATTATTGAGTTATGAACTTTTTATGTTTTCGAAAGTTTACCTGCGCTTTGTGTGATGCTGGCAGACTTATTATGAAAAGGGATAACTAGATGTAGTTGAAATGGATGGATGATAATCTCATTTCATAAGTAACTGAATGAGTGGATAAATAACTCGACCAGTATATTTATCCATCAACGACGATTTTATTTTCATAATTACAGATTATTTCGTTAGAAAAAATCTTTGCACTTATTTTACCCATAAGTCGGTTTTGGATTGAATTTTTACCAGAGTCAGAAGTTTCAAATTGGTTGGCCCTATTAGTTATGTACTTTTTATATATTTGTAAAAGTTTACCTGCGCTTTGTGTAATCCAAACCAAAGAGGAGCCTTGAGATTCAGCGCCAGCAGCTCAACATAAGCTTGTGTCCACTCATTCCTTAGGCTAGCTAGGAGGGCATCGTCATTTTGACAGTACTCTGCAGCTTTATCCCATTTCATTTGTTGAGGAACAACCTTAATGGAGTCATTAAGTATTTTGATGTAGTTAGTAGAAATTGTTGGTTCTGGAGGATCTGGTTGAGATGTGTCTGTTTAGGATGAGAACAGAAACAATTTTATTTTTTTACTCAATCATTCTTAAAAGGTTATTATAGCTATTTCCAATGCTGAATCATACCCTTGATCATAGATATTATTATTATTATTGTTATTATTGTTGTTGTTATATATTATTTATACATATAGATATTAATTATAGGAATGAAAAGTCAAATTCCTTGTTGTTTTAGAATAGCTAGAGAGAGTCTGATGGAGCTGCAGCTGAAGTTGGGTGGCAACAGGCCTGGGGGTAGAAATGGACTCACCAAGATTTCGATGACAGATAAATCCATTGGTGTCATTGCATGACTTTTGAATCCATTTCCCAATACCAACCAAAGGCTTGGTATTGATCACAAAACAGTTTTTCTGTGGAAACAGAGTTGGGTCAACAGAGAATAATGATACTTGATGACACAGGGAACTGTGTCAGGGAACACAGGGCATTCTTGGACCTTTAAAAACTGCTTACCTTTTGATTATAATACCAGTACCAATGCTGCAATACAAACACAAAGATTTAATTATTTGAAAATATAAAAATATACAATTATAGATTATTTCAATTCATCTGACCCTTCACAATAGGTAATATACACTGTATCTACATGGTGCAAGTACACTGCTCAAAAAATGAATGGAACATTTTTAACCAAAGTATAGCATTGAGTCAGTTAAAGTTCTGGGATACTGATCATTTAATTAGCAGAGAAGGTTGTTAATCAGTGTCAGCAGCTTTGGGGTTAATGAAATTATCAACAGGTGCACTAGAGGGGCAACAGTGAGACAACCTGCAAAACAGGAATGGTTTTACAGGTGGAGGACACTGACATTTTTCCCTACTCATCTTTTCCAAGTGTTTTTCACTAGTTTTGCCTTTGGCTAGAATTAATGTCACTGCTCCTCCAGGATGGCACATCAATATGTACCATTGCCAGAAGGTTTGCTGTGTCTCCCAGCACAATCTGAAGAGCATAGAACAGATTCCAGGAGACAGGAGGTTACTCTGGAAGAGCTGGGCAGGCCTGTAGAAGGTCTTTAACTCAACAGCAGGACCAGTATCTGCTCCTTTGTTCAAGGAGGAACAGTACTCAATTAAACAACATTTAATTGAGCACCATTTCGAGTTGTTGCAGTAAAAGTTCAACAAAATGGACTGGCCTGCTGTCTCATTTTTCAAATTTGTTTTTCAGCAAATCTTTGAATTCGGCCACTCTGTAGGTTGATCATTTTAATTTCCATCAAGCAAGGTGAAATCTGTTCATTCCTAACACATTACCCAGTCTATATCACTATTTTCAGCATGATTTTTTTTTTACTCATTGAGAACAGATTACTATTTTCCCACTTACATCATTACCCAAATTGACGTATGACCTTCGTTGTCCATCAGTCCAGTAAGTTCTCCACTGTGACTGAAATAAACCAATCCACAAGTCTGTAGTAGGTGCATCAGCCATTTGAGACAGTAAAAACACTGAAAATGTAGACAAAGATTTATGGTTAAGATATTTTCTTGCAAATAAAAGTGCACCGTGGTATCAGTTCTAACTTGTGGCTAAGCCAAAACTGCACAACAACAGAAATTCAGTGGTAACTTTAGGTATTGGGAATAGATGAATCTTCAAAGGATGGCAAAATATAGCTTGTTTAAAACAGTTGTTGGCTTTGTGAGCTGTAGCTGTAGTATCATAAACGGACCACAAAAGAGGAGAAGGTAACAAAATCGAAATACTTATTTGAGTAAAATGAAAATGAAACAAACCTTCCACGTCTCTTGAAGTAATAGACACCAAGTTTCCACCCTTTTGTTTGCATTTTTCCCTTGCATCGTGCCATGTTAAATTCTGATTGTCAATGATGCTGTAACACTAAAATTGAAAGATGAAAAAGATCAATATAGTGTTTCAAGCACTAAGAACATAGTAAATAATAGAAAGATTAAAAGACATGAAAAGACATCTGACCTTAGAGTTAAATTTTTTCCAGGGATGTGGACATCCACCTTTGGGAGGCACTGTAGGCACTGCAGCAGTGGTGTTTGCAGGTGTTGAGCTGCTGCGCTTACAAATGGACGCATACTCAAGCCCACAGCTGGAGTCATGCCAGAATCCTGCAAGCCAGGTCAGTATATTAAATTAATAACATGATCAACTTGAATGAATAATTTAAAAAATCTTCAATCAATTTTGATATCACACACGCTAGCTTTCACTCATTTTATTTTTTGTAACTTGCCTCTTGAGTACCGTAAATCCCGGACTACACAGCGCACCTGATTAAAAGCCGCATGCTCTAATTGTAGAAAGAAAATCAATTTTGTACTTGTACAGGCCGCACCGGATTTTAAGCCGTATGCGTTTCACTTGTAATATGAGATATTTACACAGAAATATTACACGTGAGGATTTTTAACATTTCATTTAATCCGTAAGGTAAGATAAACATGGTAACATACCAAAATACATACTGCAAATGCTCTTTTTTCCTCGAACAGCGCCTGTAAAACGGCTACCTTTGAGTATACGTACGTATCGGTAACATACAAATTACGTTGCTTATGGTTTTTTTTACAGAACAGTACACAAACAACATTACAACGTCTCTTAACAACCGGTAAAAATATATACCGTATATATACTACTGATCATTTTGATTGGTCTTCTGTTACCAGGCAAAATGTTTTTGGCCGCATGAAAAAAAATATGCATTAGCCGCATGTCAGTATAAGCCGCAGTGTTCACAGTGTGGGAAAAAAGTAGCGGCTTATGACCCGAAAACTACGGTAGTTGTTTTCTACATACTTTTTTACTTTCACTCTCTACATTTTTAAACAAATATCTGTATTCTCCTTCTTACATTTTCAAAACAGGCTCGTTACTATTGCTTTAATGCAAATGGGTCAAGTTATTATTTCGTCACTACGAGCCTCCAGACATCAAACTGATTTGAGCCTAAACAGAAACCAGAGGTGTGGACTCGAGTCACATGACTTGTACTCGAGTCAGACTCGAGTCATTAATTTTATGACTTTAGACTTGACTTGAAAAAAGGTTGTAAGACTTGTGACTTGACTTGGACTTTTACACCAGTGACTTGGGACTTGAATTGGACTTGAAAAGACTTGATATTTTACCCAAATCTAAAATTTAACATACATATTATACAAAAAGTGCGGACCATTAATTCACTTTATTCATTCATTCATTCTTACCACACTCCGTATGTATGTGAGCGTGGGCTGTAGCACAGCCAATCAAATTAACCAGATTTGAAAAAACAAGAACAAAACGCTCGAGCCAAAAATGCTTCCAAGAGTAATTTCTTTCGGGTACATAAACTACTGAAGTAGTCAACAAAAACGAAATGCAATATGCAAAACATGCAAGAAGAGAATCGCAGACGGAGATGGAACAACTTCCAACTTTGTCCGACATTTGAAGTTGCATAAAGAACGGTAGGTGGTGCTTTTTTTTTTTTTGCTCCGATGAAGTAGCTGACTTAGCTAACTTCATCTTATTAGCAAATGTTCTTCGGGCTACGTTGATGATACTGTTTGGCTTTAACAGGTATGATATGTTTGTCATGCTATTTTAAATCCGGTCCTGCAAGCGCATCCAAGAATAACATGCAACTTGTTAGCTCAGAATTGTCGGTGAATGGTGAGCAGGGTCCGTTTCAGAAAGTGGGTTCTGTAGCTGTACTCAGTCTCTCTCCGTCTCTCCCCATCATTAACCCCGTAGATTTAACCCAGTTTAGACTGACAAATATTTATTTTACCATCACATCACAATTCAAAATCACTGTGTTTAATTTGCAATTAGTGTATGGTCATGTTTAACTTTTGCATGTCTGAGCCAGGAAAATGTTTTTTTGGTTAGAAAATCTGGCCCACCTTAGTGTGTAATTGAGTAGTCCTGCTATACATGGCCTTTTTCTTCTGTCATTTATGTCAATACATCAAATAAAATACTTTGATCTTATATTATTAGCTGTTGTTTATTTGCAAAGGTTATTCTCAACAGGGATGCTAGACAAAAACGGCGTTTTCTACAGACAGCCTAGCATACGCTCTCCACTTGCGAGTGAAAAAAGAAAAAGAAAAAACACCCTTCCCTATTGGTGTTAGAGTTTACCATGTCAGCCAATCAAAAAATGATAAGGCAACATGTGACATTTGGTTGTTTAGGAGAAGGGAAGTTTTAGGAGTGACACCCGCAACGGAAAGCGGGCGAGCGAAAGAAGAAAGAGAGAGAGTTTTCATATGTGAGACATTAGAGACGTTTAGCGTGTTTGGAGGCTATAGTTAGTTTGTTGTGTAGTTATTGTTTTGTATTGTGTGTCGGTTAGACTGCTGAATTTCATATTTGATCTAAAAAAAAGCTGTCAAAGGCAGATCCCAGTGTAAACGCTGTCTCCACATAGAAAACTGGAGTGTTGCACCTCCAGTTGTCAGACCTGCAGGGTTTAGGCCTGTGGTGTTCTCCTCTGTCTTATACTGAACACAAACTACATTTTTGGACTGGCACAAATAATTTGTGTGCCTTCTTATTTGATGCAGCACACCTGATTGTTCTGTAAATAGATTTAAATGGTTATATAAAAACGCCTGAGGCCTTGGCTGCATTTTTAGGTAAATAGTACCATATAACTTTGTTGTTTGCAAAACTTGTGCATAATTTTTAGAAATGTACAATTTCTATTTGCATTTCAAGTTATGAAAATGATTCGTTAAACATGTAAAAAATATAACTTTTTTCTACTCGGATTCTGAATTTTTGTCTGAATTTAGATCAACTGTGCTAATATAGTATACCAAAATGAAAAAATAACTCAAATTTCAGATATTTGAGGTTGTGCTGTAAATAATGATACCAAACAAGGCAAGAAAAACATATTTTAAAAGTGAAATATAGAAGTAAAATCAAAAGTAGTCAAGAACGCCAATTATACCCGGGACCCCAGAGGGTTAAAAAAAGACTTGAAAGGACTTGAAATTCAAAGTTTCGGACTTGGGACTTGACTTGAAAGTTGTCTGTCTTGACTTGCGACTTGACTCTGACTTGCTTGACTTTACTTGAGACTTGACTTGTGACTTGAGGATAAAGACTTGGGACTTACTTGAGACTTGCAAAACAATGACTTGGTCCCACCTCTGACAGAAACACATGAAAGGTAATCCTGTTCATGTGTTTGCTCTAGAGGATGACTTATAAAGAGATGATGTATGCCAAAGTCAGGGGTTATAGGTGGGATGGTGTTTTTCTTTTTTTTTTTGTCACAACACCGCAACAACTGCAGGGGTCCGTACGTTGCGGTTTAGGTACTTTAGCATCTAGCTAGTGCTACAAAAGAGGAATTAGCATATTGAGAGTGACTTTTTTTTAAGTGGCAATTTCAAATTTAAAGTTTCTGTCAGCTCAGCAAACATGAGCAAACACACAAACTGTTTGTGTGCAGTTTGTCTCACAGTGTGTTGCTAGCTGAAGGCCCAACTGCTGTATTTATCAGGGAGAGAAAAGAAAGAGAGCTAACTTCACTCAGAAGATGACAAAGATGACAAAGACAGGAGAGGAGAGGAAGAAGAGAGCTTAGATTTAAAGTTAGTACTGCTCATTTAAACCTTACGTTTAAGTAGGTTTTTAAGTAAGATATTGGGTCTGTATATGTGACACTGTAGGTTGTTTTTCATAATGTGAAAAATGCAAATCAAACTGAGGTAAACTAAGTGTGTTATTTAAAAGTGCAGGATAAAAAGGTTAGTTTGCTGTACTGTGATGGATTTAAAGTAAAAACAGTGTGTGACTGTGACTACATTTGACTTTTTTTACGGTGACTTTTTAATGATGACATTAATTTAACTTGTATTTTCTAATAGTAGTATTTCTACTTCTGCTTCAGTAAAGAATGTCTGTACTTTTGCTGTTGTTTTATATGTGTGTATGGGGTGTGAAGGATATGTATTACTGTCATAAAACTAGGGTGCCATTAAAACTGAAGGGCTAGTTGTGACGAGCTCGCCTGAGCGCTATCTCTGGGTGATACCACTTGTTCTGTGTATGTATTTCAGTGAAACTGAATCATATTTCGGTACACTCACCATTGTGATATGCCATGAAAGCACAGTTCTCATCAAAGTTCTTGAAGTCAGGTTGATTTTCCTGCCAACTTTGAAACAACAACTGAGAACCATCCATCCACCTTAATGTAACACAGAAAATAAATTTGTTTAAATATATCTGTAAAAGATTTGTAACAATATTACCAAGACAGTGGCATACTGGGTTCATTAAAGATACTCTTATCCGTCTTCTTTTTGGTCACACTTTTGTTGTTTTTAGCTGTAATAACTGAATAAAGTTGATGGGAAAGATTACAAACAGGAAACTCCAAAATTTTACAAATACCGACAAAGCTTTGCAAATAGAAATGCAAATAGATCTTCATTTGCAATTAGAGCTTATCACGGGGTGATCGTGGCTCAAGAGTTGGCAGTTCGTCTTGGCTCCGACAGTCTCGGTCGTTGTGTCCTTGGGCAAGTCACTTCACCCGTTGCCTACTGGTGGTGGTCAGAGGGCCCGGTGGCGCCAGTGTCCGGCAGCCTCGCCTCTGTCAGTGCGCCCCAGGGCAGCTGTGGCTACAATGTAGCTTACCATCACCAGTGTGTGAATGTGTGTGTGAATGTAGTGTAAAGCGCTTTGGGGTCCTTAGAGACTAAGTAAAGCGCTATACAAATACAGGCCATTTACCATTAAAGTATTTTGGACAATATGAAACATTTAATTTCCCCTTTGTATATCAGAACAGTCTATTTTAAATCAAACACTCAAGATATAATTGAATGAAATTAAAACTGGTATACTTATCTGACATGCTGCCTTGCACTAAGTACTCTCTATTTTTAACTTGCTGTTACATAAATTTAAGTTAATTGTGTTGCATTTACATTTTTGTCACTAAATTCATACTCACTGAAATGTTCCATCAAGATCTACAGATAGGCCAATCCAAGAACTCAGATAATCTGTTGAAATCTGCACAAAAACATGGATACATAGTAAAACTTTCACTTTGTACAATTATACCTTAATTACCCATTGCCTTGGTAAATGTTTTAAAAATGCCATTGCTCACCTGTTTCCATAAAAATATCCTTTCTGCTTCACTGTTGATAGATACCAGGTCACCATGCCTCTGTCTGCAGAAGGTACGAGCGTCCTCCATGGCCATCAAGTTTTCATTAATGTAATACTGAGCCCCATTCCATTCTAGCCACCCATCAGAGGTCTTGTTATACTCTGAGAAAAGATAAGAAATGTGCAATTTATTTCAGTAAATGTTCAAGTAATATTACCCTCTTTCTCAATTATTTTTATGTTTAGAAAACATTAAAAAAAGTTTTATAAAATCACTGTAAATGTATAAATGTAAATGTATTTTTTTTTGTATAAAAAAAACCTCATGTTTTTCCAGCTGTTCACAGTGAGAATTTAAAATTATCAACAACAACTGCATGTTTTTCATCTTTTCCTTAAACTACACAATGTTCATACTGTATGAATGAGATTCGGTCGCATCAGATTGACACCCTCCTGAGCCTGGTGCTGCCGGAGGTTTCTTCCTGGTAAAATTGAGTTTTTCCTTCCCACTGTCACCAAAGTGCTTGCTTATAGGAGGTCATATGACCCAACCCAACAATCATCAAATCAAATGACAATAAAAGTGATTTGATTTGATTTGATGATTGTTGGGTTTTTCTCTATATGTGTTATTGTAGGGTCAACCTTAAAATGTAAAGCACCTTGAGGCGAATGCTGTTGTGATTTGGCACTGTATAAATAAAACTGAATTGAATTGAAAAACAGATAAATCCCACATAAGTGTTTTCTCAAGTTATCGCATTCACAAACACGACACCCATCCATCCCATCTGCCTGCCCAGTGGGAGTTACAGCAGTACGCCATCAGCCTTTAACAGCTTAGTGGTCAAAACAAAACAAAACACAATAATACTATTTAGCCTATTATTATTATATTAATTATATTATACTATTTTCAAATATTTGCCTCGCAGAAAACCAGCATCCATGAGACATCAGTTTCCCTGTCAGCATGGTATACATAATGGTCTCAGCCTGGTAATCCCAATAGAAAGTAAACAGTCATGTAAAGATGCTGTCTGGCAATGTGGTCAAATTCCTCAACACACTGGTGCACTTACCAGGGGTGACAGGGTCTGGAGCCGGCTTTGGGGTGACTCCTGTGAAGGAATAAAAACAGAGTAGTGCTGAGTTACTAGTGACCACCTTGATTGACATTGTGAGAATACATGAGCCAGACAACAATAAATGTGTAGTTAAAAAAAATGTTATTAAACAATTGTATAACTGTGACCATGCTTTACCTGCATGGATCTGACAAACCCAGCTATTGTACTTCTCACAGTGCACATCACTCCAAAAGAAATTTGTTCCTCGTAAATTGCGTTTCATTTGAGCACATGATTCAGCGTTATTTTCATTGTTTGGTTCTCCATCTTCCCACTCTTGAAAGTTTACCTTTATACAAAGATAAGATAATTATGAATAGTAGTAGTAGTATTTGTAGCAGCAGTAATAGCAGCTGTAACATCAGTAATATTAATAATCATCATCTTGATCGTTATCATCATTTTGGCTACATAAACCATTGTAGAGAGTTAAAAACTGTAAACTCACCGGGGATCCATCACTCCATACATAACCTGTGCCTGGGTCGGGAGCACTAAGTCCAATCCAGTATTGATTACGCCTATAATGGACAAATGTATGTTCTAAATTTTTATACTTGTGTAATTTCTTTTTCTTTCTCAAAGACCTTTTATTTAGTTATTTTGCATAAATATTTTGTAAAAGCATGTTTCTTTTTTTCTATCTGTGATTATGCTTATACACAACTCATTGCTTAAGAATGATAAGAATCTATGACTGCCACTAATGTGTGACTTAGGCTGGAGGTGTACTTTACGAAAGATTTTTATCTTATGTAGCTCTGATTGTAGACCAGATAACACTGTACCGTTCAAACTGCCTCGGTAGTAAATCAGCACTGCTGTGAATGCTGACTAGGTCTCCTCCAATGGCTCTGCAGTGATCTCTAGCCTCGTACCAGGTCTTTCTCTTTTCTGAAGCCTCTGGAAAGATCTTAAACAAAAGATAAGAAACTGAATTGTGATCTAAAGCTTTGGTAATATTTGTACATTTAGAACTACATGCTAAACTTGGGCAGTCATCTCTGTTTTTATGTCATCCTTATTATGAATAAGATCACAGAATAATCATATCCTTCTACAACAGAAAGGATTATGAGATGGGAAGTGACAGAAACCCTTGTGCAGAAGAATGATCAGGAATCACTAATAAAAAGGAAAGTCAAGTTGTTAGAAAAAGTCACAACTGTCACAGATACAGTGGTCCCTCGCTATATCACGGTTCACCTTTTGCGGCCTCACTGTTTCACAGAATTTTTTTTTGTGCAATTTTCCATGTTTTTTTGTTGGGTTTTTTTTTTGCAGCGCATTGTGTTCTGCGTCCTGATTGGCTGTAGACCATTGTCAGCAATCTCGTGCCGTGTCTCCTGTACAGTACAGAATGCTTTCAGCAAATTGACATAAATCTTCGATCGCTAGCAGTGTGACTCTGAAGTGCTGTACTGTATGTTTATAAGTTGTCTCCCCAGCAAACACAACGATGTCAATGAAACATTTTACACCATCAAAGGCACCTGCGGGTGCCTTTGGTTTCATTCTATAATACTGTGGTGGATTTTTGTTTGATATGTATAACTATGTAACTATATACACTATATATCTATGCGCACTGAACATATATATTTTAACTTTCATGTGGAGTCTTAAGCACAAGACATTTTGCTTCACCGAGGTTTATTAAGTTGGTACTGTAACAGGGCAGTTAATGTAGGGGGAGAGTTCTCTTGAATAATTTACTTAATTAATTAATTTAACGTCTTTAATGCAGCACAACCAAAACAGTAACATTGTAACAGAGATCCTGAACACATCACGATAAAATACCATACAAAATAAACACACACACACACACACACACACACACTTTGAACCCAAACTGAAGTGTTTTTATATATGAGAAAGCATGTAACCTATGTAGTTATAAGATTATATGTTATAAGATTGTGCCACTTGCTGTATAAGATTTAATAATTAGGATTAATGTGTGACCTTTGACCGTGTCATGACCTATTGTGATAAGCCAGAGCAAGGGGTACTCAGAGTCCTGACTGGCCTTTGGCCAAGACCTTGGCCGCTACCTGACCCCAGCAGCTGTGTTGGGCGTGTGGGAAAGTTACCCAGCAGCAGGGGGCGGGGATACTGGTCCCTATATTAGGGGACCAGAGGACACCCCCAGAGCTCTTTTTCCTCCTGCTGCTGCTTCCTGTCCGTCTCTGTGTCGCTCTGTTGTCTGTGCTTAAGGCTGTACACCCCGGGGTTTTTGCTTTGCTTGTTTTCTGCTGTGTAATTTTCTTGCTAAATGTCTGTATGTATTTTTCCTGCTGTTCATATGATTCAGTGTATTAAACTCTGTTCCAAGAATTCTACTCTTTTACAGAGCATCTTTTTGAGTGTCTTGATTTTAATTGGATTTGGATCACCACATTGTTGGTGGAAGAAGGTTATCAGGATGGCTTCAAAATTTGCGACCACAATACTGCACTTATTTTTCTACGATGGTTTGAGCTTTGAGAGTTTAAACAAGAGACAAAAGTGTGAAAATGTTCATGCCTGTCTGAAAAAAGTGTGTAAAGTGTGTAGTGAGGGGTTTTACAGCCTTAAAACATCTATAATATCCATCCATCCATTCGCTTCTCCTTTCCAGGGTGGCGGGGGGCGCTGGAGCCTATCCCAGCTGTCATAGGGCGAAAGGCAGGGTACACCCTGGACAGGTCGCCAGTCTGTCGCAGGGCCAACACACAGGGACAGACAACCATTCACGCTCACATTCACTCACACCTAGTGACAATTTGGATTATCCAATTAACCTATCCCCTCAAACTGCATGTCTTTGGACGGTGGGAGGAAGCCGGAGTACCCACGCAAACACCACACAGAAAGACCCCGGCCTGATGGTGGAATTGAACTCAGGACCTTCTTGCTGTGCGGCAACAGTGCTAACCACCGTGCCACCGTGCTGCCCATCTATAATAATTGTAAAAAATAAAGTTGGCTACTTTGCAGATTGCACCTATTGCAGATTATTTTTGGAATGTAACTCCTGCGATCAACTGGGGACCACTGTATTATGAAATTGATGGGACACAACCTGAAAACAAAATTAACATATTTTTCCTCTGCTTATCCATTTAGACATTTTTGGTGTTTTTTTTTTTGTGGGCCAGTTTTGAAGTTAGCTCTGCAAATCAAAAGGTGATATTACAGCTAAAAGGAATACCATCTATATTTACATCCTGGAAAGCTATCACAAGCAGATGCCTCTTGTCATGTGTCAATACATACTTTATTTTGCACAAATGATCCAACTGACAAGTGTAGTTTGGTGGGAGTGAAAACATTCTTACATGAAACTGATCACTGATCACTGTTGCAGCCACAGTACCTTATAACAGATTTGTCTTGATCGTATCTTAATCCATCCATCTGTGCAGTTAGGTGTGGCAGTGGTTGGTGGAGCAGGGGTTAAAGCTTCCCCCTCTGCCAGGTGTTTGCAGATGTATTTTTCCTTATTGGTACAAGGCAACACATCCCAAAGGCCAGCAGAATGCCCAGTTGCCATAGCAACACAGCCCTGCACGTGACCTTGTGTTATAAAAGAAACTGTTAGCTGTTATTTGTGAAGACATCTCTCAACTATAGTTTACATATAGATTCACATTTTTCATTACCTGGCATATGAGTGTTCCAGTGAGTATATCTTGGATAGGCATTGTTGGTCCACATAAAATATTCTCTGTTTTTCAGGTTTGAGAGACCTATCCAGAAGTGTTTCTCTGGCCTCAGTCCCACCAAGCTTACAAGGAAAGCATTATCCACCCTGGAAATATTTACACAACTCGGATTAGAGGCTGCCTGATGCCAAATTACATATACAATTTTTTTTTTACACCTGAGGCTTTTTTATGTTAAACATTTCAGGAGTTGTGAAAACTTTTTTACCCAGTTGAAACATCAGCTAAGTAAGACTTTGAGCTCTTGCAGTCATCGTTGGCTTCATGAAACGTCTTTGTCTCAGTCCCTACAAAGTAGCAGTAGGATCCATGTCTTTTCCAACCCTGCATTGCAGAGAAACAACAGTTGGAGAACTATTCAAGCCTGTTAAATGTTGTCTTTCTGTCTTTTTGTAATAGCAAGGAGTAAAACACCAGAATGCAGAATCACTCTGCATCAGTGTGACTAATTGTTTACTCTACTGGAATGTTGTTTTTTTTTCCTAAAACTGCAATGACTAAATAAGACGTTCTCTTAATCAGGACATTCGGCCTGCTTTCTTTTGTTTTTACTATAAACAAGATAAGATAAGATACGATTATCTTATCTTATCTTATCTTATCTTATCTTATCTTATCATTCAGACCAACCCGATGAAGACATTCTTTGGAAAATATCTGAAAAGTTCACATACAGTTTTGCAGCCTGCATTCAGCTCCACTTCATCTCCAGAGGGTTCAGAGTCACTTGTCTTCATGCAGATAAAGCCATGTTTCTCTTCACACACACGGTCAGCCCAGTTTCCATTCTGCAAGAATGGAAAAAACAAAATTCATGTGGAAACTGAAATTAACAAGAGATAGGCAGGCTACAGTGCATATCATAAAACAAAGACCTAATTTTCCTGGATAATAATGGACCTATAGTGGACGCATAGTTACAGAAAAAAGCTGGCGTGTCATAATCATCAATAATCACTCCCACATTGTGCACCTTACCTCCCCTCTGATGAGAACACAGTCTTCTTGTTCAGAGGTGACAGTTGGTTCCCTAGAGTCCCAGCTAGTGTAACTCACAGGAGAATGATCACTCCAGACAAACAGCCTCTCTCTGTTCCTATCGTTTAGTCCAATCCAGAGTTCATCAGTGGACGCTGCAGACAGAAAATGACATTAATTGTTATATAATCTTCTTGATACATTCTGCTCATTTGCTACTCTTTAGATGTTACTTTTACACTTAAGTTTTAGACTGCTGCTAATTGTCTGCCAGAATTGCTGGATGATGTGCAGCGATACAGGGATCAGACAACAGAAAGCGACTGAATGCTTATGAAGCGACAAAAATAAAAACGTAGTTTGTGTCCAAAATAGCAAGATTCCCAGAATGACTGACTAATAAACGGTCATTATTCTAAAGAGAAAGTCTGCATGGTGGGTCTGAAATGACTGTTAGCTGTGAGAGCCCTGGATTTTCTGAAGGTGGTGGGCTGCTGTACATTTCCAAGAATAGATTGCTCACAATTTTTATTATGTGTGTAGCTATAAAATAAGATATTCATTAATATCTGTGTTTGAGTGTGTTTTAACTTCTCAGTGTGATGTTCAAATTAGACATTTTAAAAATTAAGGAGAGACAACTTCTTATGACTTAATTACAAGCTGAACACTTCCTGGAACTTTAACAGTTAACTTCATATTTATGTGGAATTTACATCTTTCAGTAAAGTGGATTGAAGTGAATTTAGGGCTGAAGTATAAAGGAGCATAAATTTGTTCAATATTCAGTCACCTGACTTCTTGTTTTTTTTCTCTTGACTTTAGTTTTATGAGGTTAGATGTGTGCTCAGAAATGGACTATCTGATATAATCACGTTAAATCCAGAATCGAACTATAAATCCTTCTCATTACGTACCAGGTCTTGAATAACCTGGCGCCATCTTGTCTTAATGACCTTATCACCCTATTAGAGCACTTCGCTCTCAGCCTGCTGGTTTACTTGTGGCTCCTACAGTAAACTTAAACTTAGAATGGGAAACACATCACTCAGCTTCCAAGCCCCTCGACTATGGTTCAGAGAGGTAACTGTTGCTGTGATTTGCGGTATATAAATTAAATAAAATTGAATTGTTGGTGTTTTTCTTAGATCAACATAATAATGTTTGTCTAGGATCAACAGTCTATATGAGGTTCAGCATTAGTATGTGCTCTTCGTTAAGGTTTGGGGTGTGGGGTTAGGGTTTGGTGTGTGGTGTGATGGTGTTTCCACATCACAACAGTATGACATCACTGCAATGTGATTGATAACTTGCAATGTTGAACCTGGACAAACATTACTTTTGTTGATCCAGGAACACACCAACACAATCATATTAGATCGTGCCTCAAAAAATTTTGAGTTACTCACCAGCAATTGCAGATATGTCGGGAAATTACCAACAAGATAAATATGAAAAGTGTTGGGTGAAGATTATGTTAAAGGAATGCAAATGGTGCTCAGAAGTTTTTATTGCCATACCATATCCAAGTTGAGAGATGATGAAGCTTTGGTCCTCCACATTACGAATGCTTACTAGGTCTCCTCCTTCTTTACGGCAAGTTTTCTGAGCATCAGACCATTTTTTAGTTTCATTACGATAAAGGTAAAAGCAGTGGCCATTGTAGGGGATCCAGGGTGCTGTACAGAATCCGGTCTCAGCAGCTATGAAGCATAAGAAGAACAAAAGAAGAAGGTCAAAGAAATGGTGTCAATCAAGTTTTTTAAAGAGAAGAGAAAAGAAGGGATTTTTTTCTATACCTTCAGTAGGTGCAGCCAAAGGTCCTTCACTGTAGCAGATGTATCCCAGTTTCTTGTTGCATTTTGAACTTTGCCAAGAGTACTGAACAGCGCCATCAATAATTCCACACTTATATCCTGGATTAGAAACTGGATGTCCTAAAGTACAGTGATGGTAAATGATACTTGTCACTTATGAGATGAGACTCGGCAACTTTCCATTCACAAGATTCTCCAGCTATTTAGAAGCACAGTGTGTATCATGTATAAGCATTTTAGTTTTAATGGAAATGACGTAGAAGCCTATGATTTCTACCCAAGAGTGACAAGGTTATGTGATACACAACGCCACCGCAATAATTTAGCAGTTGTTGAAATTGCTGACCAATAACAAGTTCTCTGATTATTGCTACATCTGCAGTGTGGCTGGCACGCCCATGTGGAAGAAATTTATGAGAAATAGGGAAAAAAATTATTTACTTGCTTACAGATAACATTTCTTATATAAATAAAAACAGATGGCAAACATGATCAAGATGAACTGCTGAGGTAATTTAACAATAGTAATATAAATTATCATCAGAATGGTAACACAAGCTCCTGAAACTTGAAAGAAAACTTACCTGAGTCCCAATTCAGATATGCATAAGGATTCCCATTAGACCACTTCCACACATAATCTAAATCCTGGAAGATCAAACCAACCCAGAGCTTGTACTCCTGTCCCCTATTTGCCCCTAATAGTGCTGTCAGTAGAGTTTAACAGAGAAAAGAGACAGAGAAAACAAAAAGTTACCAAGTGTAATACTCAAAACATAATCATCAGCTGGAGCTGTGTCTACAGTCTACAGACCACAACAACTTGAATGTTTCAAGTTTTAGCTATTTTAAACTCTCTCAGCTTAAATGAATCGTTTGGTTTTCAATACATTCAGTGTACTGTGGAGATTTGTTACCTTACCTGAAACATACGCTTGCTCGTGAGGATTGCTGATACTGAGCAGGGAGGCACCCTGCTGTTTGCAGCTGGCGTCAGCCTGATCCCAGGTCAGCGCTGACTGTGTGTTGAGCTGATAAGATGCTCCTGTTGTGGGGTCTTTGTTCCAGGTTTCTTTGGCTGTGACACAAAAACAGTCAAAGTATTATAGCATTGCACTGAACTTGTACCGCAAGATGGTGTTTCTCAACATTTTAATTTGGGTGTCCACATCCAAACACAAATTCAGGTGGTCTGCTTATACAGTAGATTATTACTCTGAAAACTTGTATTAGAATTTATTGTGTACTTACAGTTAGTTGGGCAATAACCCCAGAGTTCATGATCATATTTTGTTTCAACCGCACACCATTTACGATTCCCTGCAGAGTCAAATGCAGTGCACTCCGAGTACCAATTGCTTTTGTAGAAGAAAGGAAACATGCACGGCCTTCCAGCTGCATTTCCTTCAATGGTGTAAAGTTCTGAAGGACCAAAATAAGGAACACGTTTAAGAAAAGAACAAAGAATAGCTTGAATAGTTTAAGCAAAATGATACTTTTATCATCTTGTAATCATTTGACACACTATCTTTGCATTACAACTATTTTGGAACTAAATATGAAAATCTTCAAATTTACTATGCCACTACTATTATTTCCACAAAAGTAATCATGATTTACTTTACAATGTTTTTTTGTATTAATATTTCAGTTACCTGTATATGTTCTTGTGCAAGCACCACTGGAAGTCCCAGAAATTGTAAGGTGGCTACTGGGTCCGACTTTATTTGAGAGCACGGCCGAGTTATCAGCAGTGAGGTTAATGTAAAGTTCTTGGCCTTTGAGAGCGATCACAGTTTCATTCTTGCATTCCCACTTTTGGAGCTCACTGGTTTCATCACAATCATAGAGGTTTACTTCACTGCCCACAGTTTTCCCTTGAACACCCAGGCACTTCTTCTTATACTGAACCAAAAGTCGATCCCCAGATGTCCAGCGCATGGATAAACAGAAGTTATTTAATTTTACCAAACAAAAGCCAGTGCCCCTGTTAATTAGTTGAAATTGGGGATCTGTAGAGAAAAAATATTGAAAAACAGTACTGTTGCTGATGTATAAAACAAAGCATAGGTTATAGAGGATGATAGAGAAATAGAGGGCATAAGAATCTTACATATAGCACAGACAGGCAGGACATTAATTATGCTCTGTAAAAGAGTAAAAAAAATAAAATTAATAGTTGGATTACCGTACCATTTGAAGCCAAACAGAAAAATGTTTGGATGAGAAGCACAAAGGCTGTAGAAGTTATCCTCATTGTTAGCATTCCCATTCCTATGTCTTATATTTTCATATAAGCTACTTACACAGGACTGAAACATAGGGTGCGAATGATTGTCGACCATGACTCTTTATATCATCCTGTCTTGCCTCATCATGATGGGTGATGTTGCACAAGAAAAGGGAGGGGAAAGTTATTGTGAATTTTGCACAACTGAGGACAACTGAGCAAACAGTGTAGAAACTTTTTGGTTGAAATAGTAAAAGTAAAATATCAATTAAAGTTAAAATTTCACTTTATATCTCAATCCGAAATGCTCCTTTGTCATATGGAGCACAGTCAGGAACAATAAGCCCTTGCCAGTTCAAAATATTAGATTCATCCACTTGAATGATTCGGAAATTCTTTATTCCATAATCATGATAGACTGGGATAGGCTCCAGCGCCCCCCGCAACCCTGAAAAGGATAAGCAGAAGCAAATGGATGGATGGATGGACTTCAATTTATAAATAAATGTAAGTGAGCTCTCTAACCATGATAGATACAAACTCAAAATAAAGTTCTGGTGTACAGTATTTTCCCTGAAAAACACAATAAAAATACAGAATAGTTTGTCATGTAGTCATCAGGGTAGATATCAACATCAATCTAGGCAACAGCTCATCTAGGATAGGTTTTTATCATCGGAGTGATTCATGAGTTGTGTTAAGATACAGGGACTCAAATTGTGATTTAAGCACAGCCAAACATGAATTATTACCCATGTTTGGGTAATAATGGCAAAAATTAAGCTTTCATTTTGCTGACCGTCACATTTTGTTGCAATGCAAACTTGTGCAATTATTTAGAAAGTTATAACTCTAAATGACGTTAATTGCCAATGTCTTCTACAACTAACTCACAGCCCAGCAGAAAAGCTTCCTGTTGTGAATCAGAACATTGTCAGGAAAAGGGAAGGACATAAAATTCTCAGTTAACAGTATAAAACTTTCCCAATTTATATCTGCATATTACTTCCTTATTGGGTTTAGAATTTGTAGTTTCAGATTTCAAACAACAGTGGAAATCACCACAAGCTGTGATTTGTACTCCAGCAAACGCTGTATCAGTGATGCTTGTAACTTTAATGAAATTAGCAAATATAATGTGCAATATAATGTCTATTTTACTTTTTTCTTTTTTTCCCTCTTTAGCAACTCTACCCTCTTCTGATCATAAGTGATGTACTTATGCCCTCAGACATGTCAAAGTTGCCAGTAAATAGAATGACTTGGCCCAGTCATTAATGCTTATTCAAAAAGGGGAAGTTCCTATTTTAAAATGATACTGTGGGAAAAAAAACTTTCTAGACATTACTGTCAAACAAAAGGTAGTACAATGACTTTCTTCATATCTAAACGATATAATCGATTGGTGGGAATTTAACGCGTAAATTGCGATTAATTAATTTGAAAAACATAACGTGTTAAAAAAAAAAATAAGGCATTTAATCGCATTTTGCATTCCAAGCAAAGCTGAACTTTTCTTTTACAAAGAATCAGAAGAAAGCGCGTTGCTAGAACTGATCGGAGGCAAATTTCATTTCAAAAGACTACCCGACAGATATGGAACGCCAGGACTGCCATAATGAATTAATTAAATACACCATTAAATAATTAATTAAATGTGGCAATAATTAATTAAAACTGGAATTAATTAATTAAAATTGGAATTAATTAAATAAATAGTTATGACACATGTAATTAAGTAATTATTGACACATTTAATTAATTATTTATGTATTTCACATTTTAATTAATTATTGACACATTTAATTAATTATTTAATGATATATTTATTTATTTCATTTTGGCAGTCCTGGCGCATGGCTCTCATCATGAATTAATTTTCTGTCAGCCTCACCCATCAAACTCAGGGGGCGGGGTTAACGCTGATCGAGTCAAAACCATTGCTTTGGCCTGGTGGCCATTGTTTTTAGCACACAACTACCGGCATGTGGAAACTAACAGAACTGAACTTTGAAAAACCCTGTTTGTATGTCACCAAATACCGTTTTAATATTTTTAGCCGAGAATGTAGTGGTTTAATCTTCATATGTCTGGTCGGTTTGTCAAGATACAGCCTCTTTGCAAAAGTGCTTCGATGATTTCGGAGATGTCTGCCCAGTCTCATGGCAAAGCGTGGGATAGACCCGCTCGCCTCGCAAGCAATCGAGCTGTTATTACCGCCGACAAAGCGCAGGCCCCGGTACACAGCTGCAATAACCCCCGCTGAGACTGACTTATTTTACTGAGGTTATATTTATCGGGGTTTTATTTCCTGATGTTCGTATGTGTCCTACGTGTTTCAGCCAATTCTGAATTATAACTAACATTAAAAACATGTTTAAGGAGGAGAGAGAGCAAATAGATTCGATTAACAGCTGATCTTTGGGTTTTTGTTCAGTAATCAGCGTATAAATGCATAAAAGAGGTAAAGTTGGTGTTTCCGTCATGTGGTAACTGCTGGCTTTAACTGTACAAAGGTTGTTTGACACTATGAAACACATACAGACTTCATGATGTTCGGCTAATATTTTTATTGTGAATATTAATCATGAGGGTAAGCGGACCTGTACACCACGGAGCGAGGTCAGCATATCCACGATATCTTCAGCTCTCTGAGTTAACCCAGCTGACTATCTAACTGTCATCTACGAATATGTCACAGGTCATATCAATATGATTTTACAGAAAAGCATCCTTATTACTGCCAACTATTCCAGAGACGTGAAAATCTACAGCATAAAGAACACAAAAATATAGCAGTCTAACGCAACACTGTAACAGAGATGAACCGTGAGTTTGTCGCAGATCAAAGTGGAATGAAAGTGATTGGTTGAACAGGTGTTCGTGATCTGTGTTTTCTGCATTTTCATCAGTGTAAGAGACTCAGCAGCAGATTAGAATAACAGTTATACATTTAATAAATCACCAAATGAATCCACAATCGAACCTGTTCCAACAGTTTGAGTTTGTATTCCCTCAGCTGCAGACTCGCTGCTGTTTAAATGTTTGAGAGGAAGATTAGATATAAAGCAAACGTCAAACACAGACTCAGTCTGCGTTCACATTTGATATGAGGCCAGCAGGTATAGTGGCTGTGTCCTGTTTTAAGATCATACATACTGACCTCCGTCGATCCAGCCACTCAGAGTCCGTGGTTACCATGGTTACTGCATCTATAATGTAGTATGTAATTAAGCAGCTATAATGTAAACATTACGCAGCATGGGTGTTTATGTTTTTCATTGCAAAAGAACTGTCTGAATGGTTAACTGAAGTCAGGGGCGATTCTAGGATCAGAGCTTTGGGGGTGCTGAGCACCCAGAGAGCTGCCCAGCCAGGCAAGATAAACTTTACTCGTCACGATGAGACGTCTTCCCTGTGTCTGTCAGTCCCTGCATCCTTAAATGTCTCCAGTTGTCCCAAGTTCCCTCTGACTGTCTCCTTGGTGCATTTAAACCCCTGTTCCTCCCTGTCCTCGTTGTCTGTTGTCTTCGTCTCCGTTATCAGTCATCATAATTTTACCATCTCTGTGTAAGTCTGCAAATTTCTTTATTAAATCATAAGATTCTTAAATTCATCAAGTCTCTCTGTGCCTGGGTCCTTGTCACAAAACTAGAGATGGACCGATCCGATATTACGTATCGGTATCGGTCCGATACTGACCTAAATTACTGGATCGGATATCGGTGAGAAATTAAAAATATAATCCGATCCATTAAATATAAAAAAAAAATACACCTCACAAAACTTGCGACACAGCGTAACTCGGCTCATAACCGTAGCACGTTGCAGCAGTATGCCTCATGTGATAGAGCGGCTGTGTGTATTTGTAGCCTCGCTACCAAACCAGCATTTCATGTCAGAGGAAGTTATCCCAGAGAGAAGTAAAGCAAGTGTGTAAGTTCATCTCTGAATGTTTGTAAAGCGTTCCCATGTTAAGCTTAACAACCGATATATGGAGCGAGTGCCTCTCTCTCTCCCTCACCTTCCTGCGGCTACTTCAATCGTGAAACTGCTTAATGATCAGCTGATCGGCTTTTCTGTCGTGAGTCCCTCTCTCTTCTTTGTTTTTGGTCCACTTTGCACCAGAAAGAGGAAACCAGCGGCTGAACAACAGCAGCACGTTTAACCTTGATAAGCTGTTGTCAGAATTTATTTAATATTACTTTCTACACCAGGATCCTTTTCTACGTAGCTGACGGCTGGTAACTGTGCAGGGGCGGATCTAGCAAAGTTTAGCCAGGGGGGCCGATAGGGCATGAACAGGGAAAAGGGGGCACAAAGACATACTTTTCTTTCTTATTCTCATTTAAAATGTCTAGCTTTTAATAAATAATTATCTGAATCTTACACCCAAAGTTTTAATCTGATGTAAATGTATAGAAGTCCATGTATATAGTAACTGTTAAGTCTAATATACCCTAGTAAGCTATAGTACTTTTTCCTTTGGGAAAGTACCATCTGTGCAGTCTGCAATTCTGTTGAAGAAAGATGTTGAATCTATTTAATTATTCTTGAAAAATAATTAAATTCTGTGCATTTTGTTTCACCCTGCATCAAATTAAAGTTGATTACATCGATTAAGCATCATGAGGTGGAGGGTGGGGGGTGGTTCCCTATTTTCTTTTGCTGGGAGTTTGCAACCCTATTAGTTAGGTTGCTTAATATTTCTGCTAAGTACTCTTTAAAATACCAGAATAGGGAGGATGGAGTAGGTTTAAGTTTATTAGATTGATCAGTGTTGCTGAACTATAAAATATTTTGGGTGCAGTGTATTTTTTACATACAGGTATAACAGAATAGCTTTAGTGTTGTTGTTTATTTAAACTTGAGTATGAACTTATACAAAATGCAGCAAGATATTAAAAAAACAGTTTTATTGATTAAAAAACACACTATATCGGATTCATATCGGTATCGGCAGATATCCAAATTTATGATATCGGTATCGGTATCGGACATAAAAAAGTGGTATCGTGCCATCTCTACACAAAACATGACATCACTGGTTTGTACATTTTAACACAATTTAATCCCCACATGTGTGAAAGAAAAGCAAACCACTTTTTTTAAAAAGTCTGTAACAAAACCATCAAATCAGATGAAGGGTATTTAAATGCTGCAAATGAAGAATGGATTGGAATAAAAAAAAAAACATATCCTTACCTTAATTACTGGGAGAAAATGATGAATGATGATCATGGTGAGTAAAAAGTAAACTGAGTGCATTTTTTGGGGACAGAGATTCACTTTTAATGTGTATGTATAATACAATACAGATACATAAAAGTACACTCCAAAAAGTAAAGTCCTTGAAATGTACAGATGTACAAAATATTGATAAAAAAAAATTATAAAAATGGAGGCAACTTTGCCTATGGTATACAATGTATGAAAAGATCTTTACGGCAGATACTACTATGGCTCTGCAGATTTTTCTTTTATTTTAACCTATGTGCCTCACCTTGAGGTTGGCAAATCTGTCTGTCACTTTTTGGTGATCAACTCTCTCAAGCAGTTTAACAGTTTCTGTTTTGCCTGTCACTGTCTCCTGTCTGTTTCCTTACCTGGTTCTTCCTGACCTTGTACTTTCTCCTCACGTTCCCCTCTTTCCTCTCTCCCTCTTGGGACTGACAATCATACACAAATAGATTGTATTCAATTAGATGAAAAAATTTAATTAATATGAAAAAACAAATACTATTAAGATCACTAATAAAAAAAAGTCCTCTCTCAGTGTACTTTCAACCAAATGCAAATAACCAAACCACATGAACATCTAATAAAAGATATAAATATTGAAACACTGATCCAACATCATTCTTGATTGACGGATCATTTGTTCTTACACTTTTACCTGAATGTTGCTCCTGGGTTTAATATCGGCACATATGACAAAATAACCAGCTTCTCTCATTCCATTTCAAACAGGACAGTGGCAACAACAGTAGGCTACAGACAATTTTAAGTTTTAGATTTTAAATAGGCTGTATACATTTCAATGGGAGCAACAGGGCGGTCAAATGTCGCTGATTTTACTACAGAGTAGGACAGATTGCGGGGTAGCAAACATCGTCGGAAAACACGTTTTCAACACTGCAGGTCACCTGGTGTAATGTTTTTCAGCTAAAAAGAAACATGGTCTGACTCCTACCTAACTATATACAGAGTAACTGAAGGTTAAATGCAGCTAATATGTCCTGTTTTAAGCCAGGCACTTACACCTCCGCTCCGCGGGTATTTTTGACAACGGAGATTTTTCTATGCGTTTGCACCTTTCGTCCACACGTAAACGGCGTTTTCGGTCACTGAAAACGGCGATTTCTAAAAACGCCTGCCAGGGTGGATATTTTCGAAAACTCCGTTTTTGCATTTAGGTGTGGACCAGAAAAACGGAGAAAACGCAGCGTCAAAGGTGTGCGCCTTTTTGACGTCACTCTGTGCGCCACGTTATTGTTTCGGTGAAATTAATTTCTACAATACTGTTACCGTTAATTGTACTCTCTGCGGTGTTTAAATGCTTACATATACACACACAGTTACTGTCCCTCCACACATAGGACTCAGTTCTGCTTCTATGCCCCATCTTTGTTTACTATTTCCCACCGAGGCTTCTAGACTTCTGATTGGCCAACATTTCTACAAGGTTAGGAATACCTGTTGGAATACATGCCACCTGTTGCTTTGGCATGTTCCTAGCAGCGTTTTCCTTCATTTCTGCGTTTACGTGTGGACCGGATTATTTTTTTAAAACGAAAACGGAAAATCTCAGTTTTCAAAAATACCCATGTACGTGTGGACGTAGCCTCAGCCACCATCGCTCTGGCAGCAACTGAGCTAGAGCCAGAGTAGGGGAGAGGCGAGCTGGAACAAACCATTTTAGGAGGGGGGGCTGTCTATACTTTTGTTGTTAAAATGTTACGTCTCAAACAAGTACTGTATGCTTTTTATATTTTAGTAGTGTGTCACACAAACAGCAAATATTGTCCAAAAAAAGTAAGAAATCTTTGGGGGTGCTTTGATTCATTTTGGGGGTGCTGAAGCACCCCCCAAAATGGGCTAAAATCGCCCCTGACTGGAGCACTGTAACCAAAAATAATTTCCTCTAGGGCTCAATAAAGTATTCTGATTCTGATTCTGATATAGTATTGCCCAAATTATTTGTATTTATTCATTTTTGCTTGATATTTATTTTTTTCTGCTTATAGGAGCTCTGTGTTTTCAGAGTTGAGTTTTTGAACCAGGAATGTAAATGCATCTAGCTTGAAAGCACGTGTCATGAAACTGTGTGAGGCAGGCAGGATTGGGGACCCGAAATGTAGACTCACAGCCAAAACAAACTCAAAATACATTTTTATTGCTGATCTGCAGGCTACAAACCTAAAACTGGAAAACGCTAACCAGATGGCACACACAACCAGCGGATGAGGATGGATGGAGGGAGGCACAGCACTGGATGGAGGGAAACACAATACATACACGAGAGGGAATCATAGCTGGACTAACTGACAAGTCAGGGAAACCAAAACTGAACATGATGTACACAGGACAAGTGACTATCAAACAGAGAGATATCACAAAAATGCAGACTAGGCATGGGGAATGGGGAAAATAGGAGGACAGGAAAAACTCAAGAACAAGATCAAAATGAAAACATAACCTAGGCAAAGATAAAATCCAAAATGAAAACTACAACATTGTCAAGCATAAATATATAACAGCATGTTTCATGCTTTTTCCAAAGCATATTGCTTTGAATTTTCTATCCTGACACTTTATCCTTTTGTAACTTCCCCATTTTGTTTGCACATTCTCCAGATTTCCATTTCACCCTTGCATGCAGTTACGTAGAGGCCAATGTAGGAACCAAAGATAAATCCAAGAACGATGATAAGTCATATTTTTAAAATGTTTTTAAATGTTGAGTTTGAGTAGCTTTTTTGTTTTGGGAGACTTTTATTAGTTAGAAAATTGTAACTGATCAATGACAAAGTAACTTCCTTCTAAAATTAAAAATATACACGCTCATGTGATTATAACTGGTAATTTGCAAGGGGTGAATGTGTGTGTCATGGCAAAATACAAGGAGTGAACAATCAAATAATGAAAACCAAAGTCTGTGCAGATGTATCTGTAAGCCAAAATGAGATTAAAGCACAAATGCAAAACAGAGGTGTAGTGCTTTTGTCTTGCAACAGTCATGTGCTTAGAACACACATTACCTTACATCTTTTTCTCCCTCACAACACTGACGAAACCACCAGTTCTTTTAACTCCAGTTTTGTTTTTTGTTTTTTCTACTTGCTACTTTCTTCAGTTGCAGTACATTTGACCTCTCAGGGCCACAATACTATATTATTATATTATAATATTATTATAGTACAGTATTGCATAATATGATGTGATATCAGAATTTGTTTTAGCTACATATTTGCACTCAGGAGCATAAATTGTAGTTTGTGAGTTCTACTAGAACGCAGTGAGAATTGATAAGGAACTGAATCGATAAGCAGTATTGATAATGGAATCGGAATTGCCAAATTCGTATCAATTCCTATCACTAGTTCCAGGTGAGATCAGTGATGGAAATAAGACCGTTTTGGTGTGAGTGCTAACAACAAAAGAGGGTAAGTCATAACCTGATGTGAGTCTCTCACCAATTTGCTCTGTGCATGCATATATGATTGCTGACTCACACATGCATCAATTTCAGCTTAATCTGATTTTTATCCTAACCATAACTAAAGCAACAAAAGCCAGCATTTGTGCAATTTCAATGCTATTGCTGGTTAATTACACTAGTATACAGAAGTATTATTGCAGTATTGCAGTTACAGAGACAAACATGACCAGTGAGAATTATTTTAATGTTTTTTTCTGATGAATGAAATAGTACCAAAATCTAACTCAAAAAACAAGGTACAACATTTTTTTATATCGTGTTTAACAAATTAGACCACCACCCAGTGCAAGGTTTATGCCACAGCTACATTACTGGAATGACCAGAATTGTTTTTCATGTTTATGTATTGCTTAATCTACCAGTGTGTGTAAGCTCTTTATTCAAATATTTTAATGATGAAATCTAATATTGTTATTATCCATGAATGTTCAAATGTACAGATTTCTAAAAGATTTATGTTTTCTTGTTTTTTCGCCACGGTTTTAAGAGTTTACCATCACGTCATAGTACATGGTACCAGGTACATTTTTAGCACCTGCTTGGCCGGGGTTCCAAGCGATCTGAGCAGGTACTACAATGTGACGTCGTCAAACTGCATGCCACTGATTGTGTAACGCAAAGTTATTTAAGGGCTAGTTTTATTGCAGTGGGTAAGTTTACTGACTGACGCGCAGAAGAAATAGTTCTTTATGGAGCCTAGATGGTGTGAATGACGAGACCAAAGACTGCAATACCTTGTACCAAAAATATATTGAATAAATGGGGGAAAGGGGAAATGGAACAAAATAATCAATACAACACACAACATAAATAAATGCCCACAATTAAATAATAAATCAATTGCTGTGATTTTCTGTGAAAGAGTCCTTTTGTTAAGAGTCCTTTTTGGTCCTTTGTTAAAGTTTCTTTTTTTAAGGCATTCCTCCTTAGGGTCCAGCTTCATACAATGGGGAAAAATATGTCCGTAATCCAAAGACGGCAAAGTGGGGGAAAAGAGGGGAAAAAAACAAAGAATGGTCCTACCGGCTCGACACTTCAATATGAAGAAGATCAATTTAAAGGAGGGAAAAAAACCTGACCGCTGAGGTGATACAATTTTATAGACGAATTTAGAGGAGAAAACGCTTTGTTTTCCAACGCCGTTCTACACGCAATAAGCTTACAGCCACAGCAGGAGTCGAACCCGCAAGTATCCCTCCACAGCCGGTTTTCATAGTTGCCGCGACGTGGAAGGAGCCAATCAGGAGAGGGACCTCAAATCAGCTGACGTGGGTCATGTGACAGGGAGTAGTTGATATGGGTTACAATTGCCTGGTCAGTGGTGTCACTCAATGAGTCATTCCCAATAATTAAAACTGCCATTTTTGAAATTTGGCAACGAGGGAAATGCAAAAAAAACAATGTCGCGGACCCGCAAATCTGACAAAAAGCCATGGACCAAGCCCCAGGTATATCGTCACCTTGACACCTTTGTTGTAGCGTTCATGTTGCACTAATTACGTCACTCAGCAGCATTGCTATGACGACAACCACACACATAAGGTAGTACTGGATTGTAACACCTTATCTGGATTGTAATGGAAAACTGGTTGATCGGAATCAAGTTGTAGCAATTTGATCCAAGCAAGTACTATTAGAACAGGTTCTATAGACACAGACAACCATTCAAACTCACATTCACACCAATGGGCAATTTAGATTCACCAATTAACCTAACCCCACTAATTGCATGTCTTCAGACTATGGGAGAAAGGATGGAACTCAGGACCTTCATACTGTGAGGAAACTGTGCCACCGTCCATATACAAAAATGTTTTTAATATTTACATTCACAAAATACAGCAAATTTAATCAATTTTCATAGTCATAACATACATATTTGGTTAAACATGATTCTCCCTTGTTGTTTCAAATATGCTTTTAGCCATTTACTGCCACCTTAGCTCAAATTTTCATAACATACTAGGAAATCATATGGGCTATGCAAATGAGCCCAAAATATTTAAATTACATACTGATTCAATCTCCAGTGTTCTCTTCTGCTGCATTCTCTACCAGAATACTGGTGTCAGCTTGTTCAGGCTGTGACACCTTACTGCTGAAGAAGAGCGGGTTATCGAAGGTGTTAGGGGCGGGTAACTGATGACCAAATTTCTTGAAGAAGAAGACAGCAGTGACTGCCACCACTGCAATCCCAGTAATGACTAACACAACTGCTGTGGTTATATAGACACGCTGATGATGAGGTAATCCAGTTTCTGTACAGAGTGAAAAAGTAGATGGTAATCAGCTAAAAAACATTTGTAACAATTTGAAATAAAATATGTAAAATAAAGAGTTAAAAGAGGTGTTACTTACTCGATGATGGCGATGGCTTTGGTAGCAATACTACAAAAGGAAAAGAAGAACAATCAAATAAGACGCTTTATCAAAAAGTAGTTCTACTTCATTTAAAAATAAAAGTAAATTGCTGTGGAGTAAACAGGTATTTGCATTTGTAACATATTAACAAGAGTTATTCCTTTTGGATTCATATGACTGTGTCATGTCTGTTGTGAACATCTTACAAGAGATTCATATCATTACAGAAAAGAAAAGGAGAAAACACTGTTATAAATAAAGATTATTTAACCTTTTTGTGTCTTGCAGATGTAAGGTCTTTGACCCCACATTTCAATATCCTTCCATGTCCCATCTGATGTACTAATCTCTCCTCTGCGGATTAATCTGCTGCCATTAACAGGTTGACCTTCAGCCCAGTTAGTGTAACTAATGACTGATCTATCCACCCAGAGCCATTCCTCTGCAGGCAAATACACAGAAAAAACAGTGTACATCATTTTAAAAAAATTATTTATTTTGAACTGAAAATTTAGTTAAAAACAAATGATTAAAAAATATGTTATTATTATTATTATTATTATTATTATTATAATTATTATTATTTGCCATAAATAATAAATAATGACTCACCTTTGAAATGATTTTTAAACAGGCCAATCCAGAAAGATGTGTAACTATCTTGAAAAGTTCTCAGGTTACTTTCAAGAAACTCTTGCTCAGAGGAATCTTCAATGCTGGCAAGCATTCCACCTTAACAGAACAAATCAGTTGTTAATGAAAACTACAGCAATTTATTGCATACAGATATCTTTCAGATAAGTCGCCTACCATGTGCTACACAGCTGGTAGATGCTTCTTGCCAGCGTTTTTGCTCTGTGATAAAAATATAACAGTAACCCCTGAATGGTACCCAGATATAGTTCTTGTTTTCTATTGTTGCCTCTGGGTCTAGAGGGCAAACTCCTGGAAAAAGAGTCGACTCTGTTGGCAGCACATCTGTGAATGAGACAATGATGTCAATGAGATCAATGAATTACATCTTTTAAAACTTTGCAATGTATTGTTTTGACAACAAATGTGTGTGTGTGTGTGTGTGTGTGCGTGTGTGTGTGTGTGTGTGTGTGAGAAAAATTTTACAGATATCAGTACCTGTGATCTGTAATTTACGCTTCTCAACAGTGATTCAAGTATAAATGAAACAGACATGCCAGTCACTACAGGGTTATAGGCTATCTATTAGCCAGTGTTTGGTCGTACCTGTAGATTTCATGCAAACACTCATTAGTGTCTCGTTACAGTGAGCGGTTTTCCATCTTCCATCCACATCCATGTATACACAACTTCGGTCCTTGCTTGGTTCATTTTTACCCCATCGACTGAATGTTAAATGCCATCCATCAACATATCTGAAAGAACCATTGATCTGAAAGAAAAGATTAATGAGACAGCAGTTACCAATCAAGACAACTAGCAGAACCATAGGAACCATCTCATCTGTAATCCAGTTTTGAGATCCCTTCCCACACGCCTTAACGCCCTCTCACATCTTGGGTCATTTGATCTGAGTAACTCACATGATAGGGTGGTGCAAGATCTAACAGTGGGTTCACCTGAAACCTTGGCTGATTGTGACCCACACCTGTTTTCACCGCTTGGCTCATGTGATTAGGCCGGAGCTGGGTAAAATGATGGAGTTTTAAGTAACGGTTTAACTACTGCCAGCTTAAGAGTTTACATAAGAGGTGCTGCTGCTCAACATGCCTTCCTCACACAGAGCATCCCCCTGCTGGAGCGACTGAGAGTACAGAATGTAAATACACAGCACCTTCAAATGTGTTTGTGTGATGCTGGCAGACTTATTATGAAAAGGGATAACTAGATGTAGTTGAAATGGATGGATGATAATCTCATTTCATAAGTAACTGAATGAGTGGATAAATAACTCGACCAGTATATTTATCCATCAACGACGATTTTATTTTCATAATTACAGATTATTTCGTTAGAAAAAATCTTTGCACTTATTTTACCCATAAGTCGGTTTTGGATTGAATTTTTACCAGAGTCAGAAGTTTCAAATTGGTTGGCCCTATTAGTTATGTACTTTTTATATATTTGTAAAAGTTTACCTGCGCTTTGTGTAATCCAAACCAAAGAGGAGCCTTGAGATTCAGCGTCAGCAGCTCAACATAAGCTTGTGTCCACTCATTCCTCAGGCTAGCTAGGAGGGCATCGTCATTTTTACAGTACTCTGCAGCTTTATCCCATTTCATTTGTCGAGGAACAACCTTAATGGAGTCATGAAGTATTTTGATGTAGTTAGTAGAAATTGTTGGTTCTGGAGGATCTGGTTGAGATGTGTCTGTTTAGGATGAGAATAGAAACAGTTTTGTTCTTTTTACATAAAAAAACCTGTGAATCATTCTTAAAAAGTTATTATAGCTATTTCCAATTCTGAATCATAGCCTTGATCATATATATTATTATTATATAGTATTTATACATGTAGATATTAATTATAGGAATGAAAACTCAAATTCTTTGTTGTTTTAGAATAGCTAGAGAGAGTCTGATGGAGCTGCAGCTGAAGTTGGGTGGCAACAGGCCAGGGGGTAGAAATGGACTCACCAAGATTTCGATGACAGATAAATCCATTGGTGTCATTGCATGACTTTTGAATCCATTTCCCAATACCAACCAAAGGCTTGGTATTGATCACAAAACAGTTTTTCTGTGGAAACAGAGTTGGGTCAACAGAGAATAATGATACTTGATGACACAGGGAACTGTGTCAGGGAACACAGGGCATTCTTGGACCTTTAAAACTGCTTACCTTTTGATTATAATACCAATACCAATGCTGCAATGTAAACACAAAGATTTTAATTATTTGTAAATACAAAAATATACAATTATAGATTATTTCAATTCATCTGACCCTTCACAATAGGTAATATAGACTGTATCTACATGGTGCAAGTATACTGCTCAAAAAATTAATGGAACATTTTTAACAAAAGTATAGCATCGAGTCAGCTGAAGTTCTGGGATACTGATCATTTAATTAGCAGAGAAGGTTGTTAATCAGTGTCAGCAGCTTTGGAGTTAATGAAATTATCAACAGGTGCACTAGAGGGGCAACAGTGAGAAAACCTCCAAAACAGGAATGGTTTTACAGGTGGAGGACACTGACATTTTTCCCTGCTCATCTTTTCCAAGTGTTTTTTCACTAGTTTGGACTTTGGCTAGAATTAATGTCACTGCTGGTAGCATGAGGCCATACCTGGACCAGGATGGCACATCAATATGTACCATTGCCAGAAGGTTTGCTGTGTCTCCCAGCCCAGTCTCAAGAGCATAGAAGAGATTCCAGGAGACAGGAAGTTACTGTGAAAGAGCTGGACAGGCCTGTAGAAGGTCCTTAACTCATCAGCAGGACCAGTATCTGCTCCTTTGTTCAAGGAGGAGCAGGATGAGCACTGTCAGAGCCCAGCAAGTCACCTCCAGCAGGCCGCTGGTGTAAATGTTTCTGACCAAACAATCAGAAGCAGAATTCGTAAGAGTGGCCTGAGATCACTACATCCTGTAGGGTGGCCTGTGCTCACTGTCCAACTTCATTGAATTTGATTGGTATTTGCCATAGAATACCATAATGTTAAATTGTTCAGCATGACTGGTTTGGTTGTGGCTCAGTGATAGTCTGGGGAGGCATATCCATGGCAGGATGCAAAGACTTTTACAGGTTTGGCAATGGCACCAGTGTTGCCAACTTGGCGACTTTGATGATATATTTAGGGAGTTTTCAGACCCCCTTTTCTAAAAAGCAACTAGCGACAAATCTTTGCTGGTGTTTTTAGGAAGACTTATGACCACTTTGTGACGTGAAAGCATGTTTCGCTTTTACTCTCAACAAGCAGCGGGTGCTCGCCCGTGCGAGGCGGCAGATCGTCCTCACGCAGCAGTGTCCCCCAGCTGGTGTCAGAGCAGGAGATGTTAACCCCTACGCGTCCAAATTGCAAATGAATCGCGCATGAGCGAAGCCGCTGCTCCAGCCCAGACTGTAACGCAGTCAGTTCTTTTACTCTTACTTTTTGTTGATCACTACTTAAAAACACACATACACACACACAAAGTAACTCCACCAGAGTGCCTATTTCGGGTCACTTTTGCCGGTTCCAAGCCCGGATAAAGCAGGTGGGTTGGAATTGTGACAAAAAAAGCAATAATTGTTAAAGAATTGAATTTGTAGTTCTAAATATATTCTAAATGCATTTAGGGTGTTTTTTACTCACTTAATGTTCTGATGTCCCAAATCTGGGAGGAGACACCAGAAACACTATCAGTCGTGTCATTAGAAACATGCCCCAATGTCATCAAGCATGTATACAAACATGCGGGGGCCATACAAGCTACTGAGTCATCTCTGTGCTTGTCCTCCTAGATCTTAGTGTGATACTGGTTGATACTTGGTGATAATAGCTTATTAAGTGATTAGAGCATGCTGTAGCTATTAAAGATACTGGACTGCAGTGGTTTGAATCATATCTATCTAAAAGACTCCAATTTGTTCATGTACACCGAGTCGTCCTTACACACTTATGGTTAATTATGGTGTTCCACAGGGTTCCATGCTAGAACCGATTCTGTTACTGATTCTGTTACATTTCTCACTTAGGCAAGTGTAATCTATCCATGAAGCCAGATCACACACACCAACTAGTTAAACTATCATGCTGTATGCCTTAAAGACACAAAGGCTTGGATGACCCCTAATTTTCTGATTCTAAATTCAGATAAAACTGAGATTATTGTGTTCTGCCCTAAAAATATTAGAAATATGGTATCTAACCACATGCTTACTCTGGATAACATTACCTTGGACTCCAGAGACACTGTGAGGAATCTTAGAGTTGTTTTGACCAGGATATTAAACAGATATGTAGGACTGCTTTCTTGTGTTTGCCCAATATCTCTAAAATTAGAAACATCCTGTCTCAGAGTGATGCTGAAAAACTAGTTCATGCATTTATTATTCCTAGTCTGGACTACTGTAGTTTTTTATTGTCAGGATGTCCTAAAAACTTCCTGAAAAGCCTTCAGTTGGTCCAAAATCCTGAAGCATGCATACTGACAGGGACTACAAAGAGAAAGCATATTTCTTTTACATGTGCTTCTCTTCACTGGCTCCCTTCTAAATCCAGAATTGAATTTAAAATCTTTCCCTTCACATACAAGGTCTAATGAGCACCCATCTTATCTTAATGACCTATAGTATTGTATCACTCCATTAGAATCCTTTTCTCTGTTTTCTTTGTATTATTGTAGGGTCTTTACCTTACAGTATAAAATAACTGGAGGCAACTGTTGTTGTGATTTGGCACTACTTAAATAAAATTTAATTTAATTTGATTGAGCACCATTTCGAGTTGTTGCAGTATAAGTTCAACAAAATGGACTGGCCTGCTGTCTCATTTTTTGACTTTGATTTTCAGGGAATCTTTGAATTCGGCCACTCTGTAGGTTGATCATTTTAATTTCCGTCAAGCAAGGTGAAATCTGTTCATTCCTAACACATTACCCAGTCTATATCATTGCAGATTTCCAGCATGATGTTTTTGTTTTTTTTTACTCACTGAGATTATTATTTTCCCACTTACATCATCACCCAAATTGATGTATGACTTTGGTTGTCCATCAGTCCAGTAAGTTCTCCACTGTGACTGAAATAAACCAATCCACAAGTCTGTAGTAGGTGCATCAGCCATTTGAGACAGTAAAAACACTGAAAATGTAGACAAAGATTTATGGTTAAGATATTTTCTTGCAAATAAAAGTGCACCGTGGTATCAGTTCTAACTTGTGGCTAAGCCAAAACTGCACAACAACAGAAATTCAGTGGTAACTTTAGGTATTGGGAATAGATGAATCTTCAAAGGATGGCAAAATATAGCTTGTTTAAAACAGTTGTTGGCTTTGTGAGCTGTAGCTGTAGTATCATAAAGGGACCACAAAAGAGGAGAAGGTAACAAAATCGAAATACTTATTTGAGTAAAATGAAAATGAAACAAACCTTCCACGTCTCTTGAAGTAATAGACACCAAGTTTCCACCCTTTTGTTTGCATTTTTCCCTTGCATCGTGCCATGTTAAATTCTGATTGTCAATGATGCTGTAACACTAAAATTGAAAGATGAAAAAGATCAATATAGTGTTTCAAGCACTAAGAACATAGTAAATAATAGAAAGATTAAAAGACATGAAAAGACATCTGACCTTAGAGTTAAATTTTTTCCAGGGGTGTGGACATCCACCTTTGGGAGGCACTGTAGGCACTGCAGCAGTGGTGTTTGCAGGTGTTGAGCTGCTGCGCTTACAAATGGATGCATACTCAAGCCCACAGCTGGAGTCATGCCAGAATCCTGCAAGCCAGGTCAGTATATTAAATTAATAACATGATCAACTTGAATGAATAATTTAAAAAATCTTCAATCAATTTTGATATCACACACGCTAGCTTTCACTCATTTTATTTTTTGTAACTTGCCTCTTGAGTAGTTGTTTTCTACATACTTTTTACTTTCACTCTCTACATCTTTAAACAAATATCTGTATTCTACTTCTTACATTTTCAAAACAGGCTCATTACTATTGCTTTAACGCATTAGGGTCAAGTTATTATTTCATCACTGCGAGCCTCCAAACATCAAACCAATTCGAGCCTAAGCAGAAGGCAATCCTGTTTGTGTATTTATCACCAGAGGATGACTCATAAAGAGAGATGACATGTGCCAGGGGTTAAAGGTGGGATGGTGTTTTTCTTTTTTTTGTCACAACACCGCAACAACTGCAGGTGTCCGTATGTTGCGGTTTAGGTACTTCAGCATCTAGCTAGTGCTACAAAAGAGGAATGAGCATAATGGGAGTGACTTTTTTTTTTTTTTAGTGGCAGGTAATTTCAAATTTAAAGTTTCTATCAGCTCAGCAAACATCAGCAAACACACAAACTGTCTGTGTGCCGTTTGTTACACATTGTGTTGCTAGCTAAAGGTCCAGCTGCTGTGATGGATTTAAAGTAAAAACAGTGTGTGACTGTGACTACATCTGACTTTTTTTTACTTTTACTTGAGTAAAGAAGTTGAATGATTACTTTGTTAAGGTTCAAAAATGTTGAGGAGGAATCCATAAATAAGCACTGATCCGGGCGTGTGCAATTAGACGGCATTTTAATGAACACATGTGTGAGTCCGAACGCTGTGCAGATTTCAGCGTCGAACTAAACTTACAATAATTAGACAAAGGTTTTATAGGGTTGGCAGTCTTCCTGTTACCAGGCAGACTTAAACAAAGCATACGTCACCCCAAAACCACAATGACTTTTAACATAGTTTAAAACAGAACATCATCTTCGCCTCGAAGGCAGATGCTTCCTGTCTCCATCCTCGCTGTTGCTCATCTCTGGGACATCTGGTGTACTTCCTGGAACAGACTACCACGTACGCACCCAAACTTTGCAGTTATAAACTCTTACCTAAATGAGTCGATCTAATATGTGTGTGCGTGCACGTGCGGGGGCGTGTGCGTGCTGTGTACTGCGTACGTGTCGTGACCTCTCTCACTATATTCTTACTGTCGCTGCAGCTCAGTCTTCTCACCCACTGAAGACTCCAGTGTAAGCATATAAAAACATTCAAAAGCCTTTAAATTATAGATTCAACTCCACAGTTTAAAGTGGTTCTTCTTGGACCTGTAATAAAGACTAATATAATACCAATATATTTGAACATCTGAATGCATCTGAATGCAACATCACTCTCAATAATGAAATGTTAATGATGATTATAGAAATAGCAGCAAATAATAGCAGTAAAATATTTCTCCTCTCGATAACTTCAATTCAACTTGTATTTTCTAATAGTAGTATTTGTACTTCTACTAAAGTAAAGAATGTCTTTACTTGTGAAACTGAATCATATTTCGGTACACTCACCATTGTGATATGCCATGAAAGCACAGTTCTCATCAAAGTTCTTGAAGTCAGGTTGATTTTCCTGCCAACTTTGAAACAACAACTGAGAACCATCCATCCACCTTAATGTAACACAGAAAATAAAATTGTTTAAATGTCTGTAAAAGATTTGTGACAATATTACCAAGACAGTGGCATACTGGGTTCATTAAAGATACTCTTATCCATCACGGCAGCTGGACCTTTAGCTAGCAACACACTGTGTAACAAACGGCACACAGACAGTTCCTTTAATATTTTGGTAAAAAAACATTACTGTCATGATCTATATTGCTATCATGCCCTAAGTTGATGGGAAAGATTACAAACAGGAAACTCCAAAATTTTACAAATACGGACAAAGCTTCGCAAATAGAAATGCAAATGGATCTGCATTTGCAGTTAGAGCTTAACACGGGGTGATCGTGGCTCAAGAGTCGGCAGTATTTTGGACAATATGAAACATTTAATTCCCCCCTTTGTGTATCAGAACAGTCGATTTTAAATCAAACACTCAAGATATGATTGACTGATATTAAAACTGGTATACTTATCTGACATGCTGCCTTGCACTAAGTACTCTCTATTTTTAACTTGCTGTTACATAAATTTAAGTTAATTGTGTTGCATTTACATTTTTGTCACTAAATTCATACTCACTGAAATGTTCCATCAAGATCTACAGATAGGCCAATCCAAGAACTCCGGTAACCTGTTGAAATCTGCACAAAAACATGGATACATAGTAAAACTTTCACTTTGTGCAATTATACCTTAATTACCCATTGCCTTGGTAAATGTTTTAAAAATGCCATTACTCACCTGTTTCCATAAAAATATCCTTTCTGCTTCACTGTTGATAGATACCAGGTCACCATGCCTCTGTCTGCAGAAGGTACGAGCGTCCTCCATGGCCATCAAGTTTTTGTTAATGTAATACTGAGCCCCATTCCATTCTAGCCACCCATCAGAGGTCGTGTTATACTCTGAGAATAGATAAGAAATGCGCAATCTATTTCAGTAAGTGTGCAAATAATATTACCCTCTTTTTCAAAGATTTTTATGTTTAGAAAACGTTATAAAAACGTGTTTGGCGTTAAACACTGTAAATGTGTTAGATAAGCAGGTCTTAAAAAAATAATTTTTTTCATGTAAAGCTCATATTTTTCCAGCTGTTCACAGTGAGGCTTTAAAATTATCAACAACAACTGCATGTTTTTCATATTTTCCTCAAACTACACAATCCAATCTTCCTTTCTTCAATGTGAGTTTTCTGCTCATACTGTACGAATGACATCCGGTTGTGGCAGATGGCCCCGCCTCCCTGAGCCTGGTGCTGCCGGAGGTTTCTTCCTGTTAAAAGGGAGTTTTTCCATTCCCACTGTCGCCAAAGTGCTTGCTCATAGGGGGGCATATGATTGTTGGGTTCTTCTCTGTATGTATTATTGTAGGGTCTACTTTACCATATAAAGCACCTTGAGGCAACTGTTGTTGTGATTTGGTGCTGTATAAATAAAATTGAATTGATAAACAAATAAATAGTTCAACTATGAAAAAACAGTTCAGTCTAATTCAACTGATCCTGCAACCGTCAGATACAGAGAAAAATAAAGGATGGTCAGCCATTAAATCCTTTCAATGGGCTTCACATAGTCATAGAACTGATTTTCTATTTACTATTAATATTCTTACAGGTTTTTGTTTTGTTGAAACCATTATCCCATTATCTTTTGAGATTTTAGAAGAGCAAGTCTGGGTTCTGTGTCATATTTTGGATTTGTTGTTGGATTACATGAAAAAAGCCTTTCATATGAGTTCATAAACATTCATACATTCATATATTCATTGTACATGTGTCCTAGCAGACACAGCTATGGTATCAATTTCAAAATCCTACATAAGTGTTTTCTTAAGTTATCGCATTCACAAACACGACACCCATCCATCCCATCTGCCTGCCCAGTGGGAGTTACAGCAGTACGCCATCAGCCTTTAACAGCTTAGTGGTAAAAACAAAACAAAACACAATAATACTATTTAGCCTATTATTATTATATTAATTATATTATACTATTTTCAAATATTTGCCTCGCAGAAAACCAGCATCCATGAGACATCAGTTTCCCTGTCAGCATGGTATACATAATGGTCTCAGCCTGGTAATCCCAATAGAAAGTCAACAGTCATGTAAAGATGCTGTCTGGCAATGTGGTCAAATTCCTCAATGCACTGGTGCACTTACCAGGGGTGACAGGGTCTGGAGCCGGCTTTGGGGTGACTCCTGTGAAGGAATAAAAACAGAGTAGTGCTGAGTTACTAGTGACCACCTTGATTGACATTGTGAAAATACATGAGCCAGACAACAATAATCTTCTGGTCCAAAAAAAATGTTACAAAAGAATTTGATAACTGTGACCATGCTGTACCTGCGTGGATCTGACAAACCCAGTTATTGTACTTCTCACAGTGCACATCACTCCAAAACAAAGTTTTCTCCCAATAATTCTGTTCCATTTGAGCACATGATTCAGCGTTATTTTCATTGTTTGGTTCTCCATCTTTCCACTCTTGAAAGTTTACCTTTATACAAAGATAAGATAATTATGAATAGTAGTAGTAGTATTTGTAGCAGCAGTAATAGCAGCTGTAACATCAGTAATATTAATAATCATCATCTTGATCGTTATCATCATTTTGGCTACATAAACCATTGTAGAGAGTTAAAAACTGTAAACTCACCGGGGATCCATCACTCCATACATAACCTGTGTCTGGGTCGGGAGCACTAAGTCCAATCCAGTATTCATTATGCCTATAATGGACAAATGTATGTCCTAAATTTTTATACTTGTGTAATTTCTTTTTCTTTCTCAAAGACCTTTTATTTAGTTATTTTGCATAAATATTTTGTAAAAGCATGTTTCTTTTTTTCTATCAGTGATTATGCTTATACACAACTCATTGCTTAAGAATGATAAGAATCTATGACTGCCACTAATGTGTGACTTAGGCTGGAGGTGTACTTTACGAAAGATTTTTATCTTATGTAGCTCTGATTGTAGACCAGATAACACCATACCATGAAAATTGCCTCGGTAGTAAATCAGCACTGCTGTGAATGCTGACTAGGTCTCCTCCAATGGCTCTGCAGTGATCTCTAGCCTCGTACCAGGTCTTTCTCTTTTCTGAAGCCTCTGGAAAGATCTTAAACAAAAGATAAGAAACTGAATTGTGATCTAAAGCTTTGGTAATATTTGTACATTTAGAACTACATGCTAAACTTGGGCAGTCATCTGTTTTTATGTCATCCTTATTATGAATAAGATCACAGAATAATCATATCCTTCTACAACAGAAAGGATTATGAGATGGGAAGTGACAGAAACCCTTGTGCAGAAATGATCAGGAATCACTAATAAAAAGGAAAGTCAAGTTGTTAGAAAAAGTCACAACTGTCACAGATATTATGAAACTGATGGGACACACACTCAAAACAAAATTAACATGTTTTTCCTCTGCTTATTCAGCAAGACTTTTTTGGTGTTTTTTTGGGGGGGGGGGGAGTTTTGAAGTTAGCTCTGCAAACCAAAAGGTGATATTACAGCTAAGCTAAGAGGAAAACCATCTATATTTACATTCTGGGACATTATCACAAGTAGAAGCCTCTTGTCATGTGTCAGTGCATACTTTCTATTGCACAAATGATGCAAATGGCAAGTGTAGTTTGGTTGCAATTAAATCTTTCCTACATAAAACCTATCAGAAGGTTGTGAGGTTTTTCTTTTGGTTTTTTGGGGCTTATAGCAGCACAACGCAATCTGGTTTCAATAATTTTTCTGAGTAAAATAACATCGGACATGTCTTTACCCATTTATTCTTTTAACAAAACCAGTTAATATTGGTCCTCTGTTACTGCCTTGAATCAGAAGGAGCTCAGGGTAAACTTACTTGTCTATAGTGCTACTATACTGCTGCTCTTGGTAACGCTACTGTTTGTAAAGGGCTTGTGAAAAATAGAGACTGCAGAATACTTAAGTCATGTACCACTGTAGCAGCCACAGTACCTTATAACAGACGCCTCTGGATTGCATCTTAGTCCATCCATCTGTGCAGTTAGGTGTGGCAGTGGTTGGTGGAGCAGGGGTTAAAGCTTCCCCCTCTGCCAGGTGTTTGCAGATGTATTTTTCCTTATTGGTACAAGGTAACACATCCCAAAGGCCAGCAGAATGCCCAGTTGCCATAGCAACACAACCCTGCACGTGACCTTGTGTTATAAAAGAAATTATTAGCTGTCATTTGTGAAGACATCTCTCAGCTATAGTTTACATATCGATTCACATTTTTCATTACCTGGCATATGAGTGTTCCAGTGAGTATATCTTGGATAGGCATTGTTGGTCCACATAAAATATTCTCTGTTTTTCAGGTTTGAGAGACCTATCCAGAAGTGTTTCTCTGGCCTCAGTCCCACCAAGCTTACAAGGAAAGCATTATCCACCCTGGAAATATTTACACAACTCGGATTAGAGGCTGCCTGATGCCAAATTACATATACAATTTTTTTTTACACCTGAGGCTTTTTTATGTTAAACATTTCAGGAGTTGTGAAAACTTTTTTACCCAGTTGAAACATCAGCTAAGTAAGACTTTGAGCTCTTGCAGTCATCGTTGGCTTCATGAAAAGTCTTTGTCTCAGTCCCTACAAAGTAGCAGTAGGATCCATGTCTTTTCCAACCCTGCATTGCAGAAACACAACAGTTGGAGAACTATTCTAACTATAAGTTAAATGCTGACTTTGTGTCTTTCTGTGATAGCAAGGAGTAAAACACCAGAATGCAGAATCACTCTGCATCAATGTGACTACTTGTTTAATTTACTGGAATGTTTTTTTTCCCTAAAAATGCAATGACTAAATAAGATGTTCTCTTAATCAGGACATTCAGCCTGCTTTCGTTTGTTTTTACTATAAACAGCACCCAAATAAAATGTTTCATTAGGCATCATACCTTATGTGTATGCTGCTTTCCTAGATATTTCATGGACCATAGGCACAAAATTAAATTTAGACATCGTGCCAATTGAAATATACAACAGCCTTTACAAAACAGAAACAGATTACAGAATGTGTGCACTCAGGCCAACCCGATGCAGACATTCTTTGGAAAATATCTGAAAAGTTCACATACAGTTTTGCAGCCTGCATTCAGCTCCACTTCATCTCCAGAGGGTTCAGAGTCACTTGTCTTCATGCAGATAAAGCCATGTTTCTCTTCACACACACGGTCAGCCCAGTTTCCATTCTGCAAGAATGGAAAGAATAAAATTCCTGTGGAAACTGAAATTAACAAGAGATAGGCAGGCTACAGTGCATATCATAAAACAAAGACCTAATTTTCCTGGATAATAATGGACCTATACTGGACGCATAGTTTTACAGAAAAAAGCTGGCGTGTCATAATCATCAATAATCACTCCCACATTGTGCACCTTACCTCCCCTCTGATGAGAACACAGTCTTCTTGTTCAGAGGTGACAGTTGGTTCCCTAGAGTCCCAGCTAGTGTAACTCACAGGAGAATGATCACTCCAGACAAACAGCCTCTCTCTGTTCCTATCGTTTAGTCCAATCCAGAGTTCATCAGTGGACGCTGCAGACAGAAAATGACATTAATTGTTATATAATCTTCTTGATACATTCTGCTCATTTGCTACTCTTTAGATGTTACTTTTACACTTAAGTTTTAGACTGCTGCTAATTGTCTGCCAGAATTGCTGGACGATGTGCAGCGATACAGGGATCAGACAACAGAAAGCGACTGAATGCTTATGAAGCGACAAAAATAAAAACGTAGTTTGTGTCCAAAATAGTAAGATTCCCAGAATGACTGACTAATAAACGGTCATTATTCTAAAGAGGAAGTCTGCATGGTGGGTCTGAAATGACTGTTAGCTGTGAGAGCCCTGGATTTTCCGAAGGTGGTGGGCTGCTGTACATTTCCAAGAATAGATTGCTCACAATTTTATTATGTGTGTAGCTATAAAATAAGATATTCATTAATATCTGTGTTTGAGTGTGTTTTAACTTCTCAGTGTGATGTTCAAATTAGACATTTTAAAAATTAAGGAGAGACAACTTCTTATGACTTAATTACAAGCTGAACACTTCCTGGAACTTTAACAGTTAACTTCATATTTATGCGGAATTTACATCTTTCAGTAAAGTGGATTGAAGTGAATTTAGGGCTGAAGTATAAAGGAGCATAAATTTGTTCAATATTCAGTCACCTGACTTCTTGTTTTTTTCTCTTGACTTTAGTTTTATGAGGTTAGATGTGTGCTCAGAAATGGACTATCTGATATAATCACGTTAAATCCAGAATCGAACTATAAATCCTTCTCATTACGTACCAGGTCTTGAATAACCTGGCGCCATCTTGTCTTAATGACCTTATCACCCTATTAGAGCACTTCGCTCTCAGCCTGCTGGTTTACTTGTGGCTCCTACAGTAAACTTAAACTTAGAATGGGAAACACATCACTCAGCTTCCAAGCCCCTCGACTATGGTTCAGAGAGGTAACTGTTGCTGTGATTTGCGGTATATAAATTAAATAAAACTGAATTGTTGGTGTTTTTCTTAGACCAACATAATAATGTTTGTCTAGGATCAACAGTCTATATGAGGTTCAGCATTAGTATGTGCTCTTCGTTAAGGTTTGGGGTGTGGGGTTAGGGTTTGGTGTGTGGTGTGATGGTGTTTCCACATCACAACAGTATGACATCACTGCAATGTGATTGATAACTTGCAATGTTGAACCTGGACAAACATTACTTTTGTTGATCCAGGAACACACCAACACAATCATATTAGATCGTGCCTCAAAAAATTTTGAGTTACTCACCAGCAATTGCAGATATGTCGGGAAATTACCAACAAGATAAATATGAAAAGTGTTGGGTGAAGATTATGTTAAAGGAATGCAAATGGTGCTCAGAAGTTTTATTGCCATACCATATCCAAGTTGAGAGATGATGAAGCTTTGGTCCTCCACATTACGAATGCTTACTAGGTCTCCTCCTTCTTTACGGCAAGTTTTCTGAGCATCAGACCATTTTTTTGTTTCATTACGATAAAGGTAAAAGCAGTGGCCATTGTAGGGGATCCAGGGTGCTGTACAGAATCCGCTCTCGGCAGCTATGAAGCATAAGAAGAACAAAAGAAGAAGGTCAAAGAAATGGTGTCAATCAAGTTTTTTAAAGAGAAGAGAAAAGAAGGGATTTTTTTCTATACCTTCAGTAGGTGCAGCCAAAGGTCCTTCACTGTAGCAGATGTATCCCAGTTTCTTGTTGCATTTTGAACTTTGCCAAGAGTACTGAACAGCGCCATCAATAATTCCACACTTATATCCTGGATTAGAAACTGGATGTCCTAAAGTACAGTGATGGTAAATGATACTTGTCACTTATGAGATGAGACTCGGCAACTTTCCATTCACAAGATTCTCCAGCTATTTAGAAGCACAGTGTGTATCATGTATAAGCATTTTAGTTTTAATGGAAATGACGTAGAAGCCTATGATTTCTACCCAAGAGTGACAAGGTTATGTGACACACAACGCCACCGCAATAATTTAGCAGTTGTTGAAATTGCTGACCAAGAACAAGTTCTCTGATTATTGCTACATCTGCAGTGTGGCTGGCACGCCCATGTGGAAGAAATTTATAAGAAATAGGGAAAAAAATTATTTACTTGCTGACAGATAACATTTCTTATATAAATAAAAACAGATGGCAAACATGATCAAGATGAACTGCTGAGATCTTTTAACAACAGTAATATAAATTATCATCAGAATGGTAACACAAGCTCCTGAAACTTGAAAGAAAACTTACCTGAGTCCCAATTCAGATATGCATAAGGATTCCCATTAGACCACTTCCACACATAATCTAAATCCTGGAAGATCAAACCAACCCAGAGCTTGTACTCCTGTCCCCTATTTGCCCCTAATAGTGCTGTCAGTAGAGTTTAACAGAGAAAAGAGACAGAGAAAACAAAAAGTTACCAAGTGTAATACTCAAAACATAATCATCAGCTGGAGTTGTGTCTACAGTCTACAGACCACAACAACTTGAATGTTTCAAGTTTTAGCTATTTTAAACTCTCTCAGCTTAAATGAATCATTTGGTTTTCAATACATTCAGTGTACTGTGGAGATTTGTTACCTTACCTGAAACATAAGCTTGCTCGTGAGGATTGCTGATACTGAGCAGGGAGGCACCCTGCTGTTTGCAGCTGGCGTCAGCCTGATCCCAGGTCAGCGCTGACTGTGTGTTGAGCTGATAAGATGCTCCTGTTGTGGGGTCTTTGTTCCAGGTTTCTTTGGCTGTGACACAAAAACAGTCAAAGTATTATAGTATTGCACTGAACTTGTATGTTAACATGGTGTTTCTCAACATTTCACACAAATGTAAAGTTTGGGTGGTCTGCTTATACAGTAGATTATTATTCTGTAAACCTGTATTAGAATTTATTGTGTACTTACAGTTAGTTGGGCAATAACCCCAGAGTTCATGATCATATTTTGTTTCAACTGCACACCATTTACGGTTCCCTGCAGAGTCAAATGCAGTGCACGCCGAGTACCAATTGCTTTTGTAGAAGAAAGGAAACATGCACGGCCTTCCAGCTGCATTTCCTTCAATGGTGTAAAGTTCTGAAGGACCAAAATAAGGAAAACGTATGAGAAAAGAACAAAGAATAGCTTGAATAGCTTAAGCAAATCAATACTTTTATCATTTATCAACATCTTGTAATCATTTGACACACTATCTTTGCATTACAACTATTTTGGAACTAAATATGAAAATCTACACATTTATCTCGTCACTACTATTATTTCCATAAAAGTTATCATGAATAACTTTACAATGTATTTTTATTCATTTCAGTTACCTGTATATGTTCTTGTGCAAGCACCACTGGAAGTCCCAGAAATTGTAAGGTGGCTACTGGGTCCGACTTTATTTGAGAGCACGGCCGAGTTATCAGCAGTGAGGTTAATGTAAAGTTCTTGGCCTTTGAGAGCGATCACAGTTTCATTCTTGCATTCCCACTTTTGGAGCTCACTGGTTTCATCACAATCATAGAAGTTTACTTCACTGCCCACAGTTTTCCCCTGAACACCCAGGCACTTCTTCTTATACTGAACCAAAAGTCGATCCCCAGATGTCCAGCGCATGGATAAACAGAAGTTATTTAATTTTACCAAACAAAAGCCAGTGGCCCTGTTAATTAGTTGAAATTGGGGATCTGTAGAGAAAAAATATTGAAAAACGGTACTGTTGCTGATGTATAAAACAAAGAAAATCTTCATCCATTTATCATACTTGCTTCAACTGATTTTTATATTTGTAATTGCAGAAAGTTTACTTAAAGAACAGTTTTTATGATAAAATCACAAATAACTCATTGTAGAATTGTAAAAAAAAAATACATAAATACAGCAAGAAACGATGGAGGACACAACAATCTTACATATAGTACAGACAGGCAGGACATTAATTATGCATGATTCTCTCTAAAAGCATAAGGAAAAAAAAAAAAAAAGAAATAGATGGATTTCCATACCATCTGAAGCCAAACAGAAAAATGTTTGGATGAGAAGCACAAAGACTGTAGAAGTTATCCTCATTGTTAGCATTCCCATTCCTGTGTCTTATATTTTCATATAAGCTACTTGCACAGGACCAAAACACAGGGTGTGAATGATTGTCGACCATGACTCTTTATATCATCCTGTCTTGCCTCGTCATGATGGGTGATGTTTCACAAGAAAAAGGAGGGGAGGGTTACTGTGAATTTTGCCTAACTGACTTGTATCCTGATTTCCTAACTTATCCAAAGAAAAGAAATTGTAGACATTATCCCTGTAAAAAGAAGTTGAATTAAGTTAATTGTTGTTGGCAAACAGAGTTTTAAGGGGGGAAGTAAAATAAAGTATTCATATATAGGTGGATTAAAATGGATCATATTTAGTGCCAGAGGAATGAGCCACTGCTCAGACTGTGAACCTTTGGTTTTGTATTTTTTGTTTTTTTCTCTGCTAATTTTTGCCATGCTAGAGTAAGGAATCAAGAAGATTTGGATTTCCACTCATAAGTGCATCTTATGATCCAGTTGTGCTTATCCTCAGACCTCGTTTTTCCCCATTGAGCTGACTCTTCAGGACCTTGATTTAGCACTTTGATTTAATTCAGCACTGTGATTTACCAATTGTGTTAGAAGGATACAGGGATTCAAATTGTGATTTAAACACAACTAAACATAATCCACAGCTGCTATGATTGGTAACTCCAAGCATAGGGTAATAATTGCAGAAATTAAGCTTTCATTATCCTGACGGTCAGAATTTGTTACAGTGGAAAATTATGAAATTATTTTTTTTAAAAATATCACTCTAAATTATGTTTGTTTGTTTGTTTGTTTAATCTAGAATTTGTGTTCGTACTTAGTTTTTTCAGTGAATTCGCCACAAGCTCTGATCACCAAGTTCTGCATCGGTGATGTTAAGGCTTATATGTTTAATGCAGTTATCAAAATACCTGCTCAATAAAACTGTTTCAACATTTTTAAATGTCTGATAATAGAAAACCCTTTGAGCTAGCTATATTTTTCTATATAGTCCTACTAAGTTTCCCTGAATCTACATGCTTAAGAAGTATAGAGGCCAACAAAGGATGACACACATAGGAAGTTTCAAAACAGCTCTGGTTTTCTGTTGTAATATCCACAACTGTATGTGATGTCTAGACTAATGAGATAGCGCATAATGCAAAAAAAAAAAAACCCCAATCAAAATGGCTTGAATAAGCATGATAATAAAACACACGTACAAAAAGATATATGATATATGAATCTCTTTATCTGCAAATAGTTGGTCATGTAAGGATGTGAAACTGCCTGGATTTAGATTTTCAATTAGGTCTTTTTCTTCTATGCCTTGTAAGGCACCCATATAACGATAAGTTTAAATGGGTGAACTACTGTATGTAAAAACACTGTGAAATTGTTAGAAAATCCTCTGCTCAGAACAAATGCAAGATAATGGCTATTTTACTTTTTTTTTTTCCTGTTTAGCAACCCTACTCTCTTATGATCAGAAGTGATGCATTTGATCATGTTAGAGTTGACTGTAAATAGAATGACTTGGTGCAGTGATTAATAGTTATTCAAAAAGAGGAAGCTCCTATTTGACTGATACTGTGTCATGAGCCGACGTTCTCACAATTACTGGACCCAGAAACAGACTCAAAACAAATTTAGCAGCAAACTATATACAAAGTTTATTTCTTGTATGAGAAAACAATAGCAAACTATGAAAGTGAAATTTAAATTCAGGCCAGAGGAAACAGAGCAAATATGGAGGTCAGTGCCGAGAGAAGCCATGATTGGGACTGTGGAAAACTGCAACAGAAGAGGAAACATTTACTTAACTGCGGGGAAGCAGCAGTTAGATGACTAAAAAACATAATAATCCTGTGGGCTTGCTGTTGGTGCCAGGCCGTGGAGCTCGGAGGCGAAAAATGTCTGTGGGAGAATCTAGAGGGATGAAGTGACAGAGAGTGTTATCCAGCATGCAGGGCAGGCAGGAGGACAGGCAGGTGAACAGGCAGGTAGCATTTCCAGCGAGCAGGACGGAGACCTGGGCACAAGGGAGCAGAATTAAACCCGAGCCAAAATCCAAAATGGGTACAGAGCACAGGCAAGTCTTAGTTACCACTAAGAGTGACTGAACAGACTGGCGTTGAGCAGCAGACCATGCTGCCTGAAGTATTCCTCCTGTGATTGCCTGTCGATGGAATTCAGGTGTGACGCTGGTGGCCCTGGCCGAGGGCGTAGCCAAAGAGCGATCCCGAAACACTCCCCGCATGATTGCTCCCACGGATCATGACATACTGTGGGGAAAAAACTGTCAAGGCACTATAAGTGTGTCCCAATTCAGGGGATGCATCCTTAAAGGCCTTCTCAGTCTACGTAAACAGTCTGTCTATTATCTCCATCGCTCAGGTAGTGCTGGCACTTACTCCTCCTCTTCCTTACACACTGCTGAGTTTCTCCTGATGTATTATCAGGGGTGGACAGCCTCCGTCCCATCAGCTCTCCGTCAGAGATGATCACAGATGATCTGCAGCACTGTGTTTCTCAGTCTGTCCTGACTCTGGACACTTGCAGTTTTCATACATGGAAATCAAATGTGTAATAAGCTGCAGGATTAAAACACAAGTTTAAAGTATAAATGCATGCAATAACAATGAATATATGCATTATTATTTTACAATCAGCGAGAAAGAAAAAGAGAGAAGGGAGAAGGGGAGGACAGACAGAAAGGTGCAAGCCTCAATTGGTATACACTACAAACACAGCACAAGAGAAGAAGCATTTACTGTTTTGTGTTATTAGGAGTACTATCATAAAGCTGAACTACTCAGTATCAGCCACTTCGACTCTCTGCCTGTGGTACATGCCGTGCAGGGGCCTGCCCTTCAATGCTGGTTCCCCTCTTTGCTCCTCATCTTTCTCTGGCTTCTGCTGCCTGTATTAATTAAGCACACTGTTAGTTATGGCCATCTTCCTGATTTTGTTTGTTGTTCATCTTGAATAGTGAATCTGAGATACACTAGCCCCTCAGGCTCCTTCCTCCAGCTTGGCGTACAGTCTCAGGGTGTTGGACTTGGGGTGACAAAGCATCTCCTTGGTAAATCCTGCATGGTGACTTGTGCTATAGGCTTGAAGTTGCCCAGTGTTGTTCACCATATCCCTGTTGATCTTATATAGTTTTAGGCATTCCAGGATCCATGTGTGAGGCATTGAATCATGGGCACGGGTTTTTCAGTTGGTCTTACAGTCTCGAGCGACTGATCTTTTTACCTGTAGCTGGTGTTTTGCCCCTCTGGTGTTTGTGCCTTTTCCTTATGGGTAGATAAGGAAAAGGCACTCATGCATTCATGTATTGATCCATGTACAGACGTGACAGCATTGTCCATGTGGTACTGAGGGAGGTTATTGGTTGATAGTTGGATGGGATAGGTCCCTTCTGTGGAATCCTTGGGGATCAGGTCCATTTGGCCTTCAGTTAGCCGTTCTGGGTGTGTCTCATTCATTAGCAGCTGGTTCATTTGTGCTGCCAGACATTCATGAAGTGCAGTTAAGATAAGATAAGATAAGATAAGATAAGATAACCTTTATTAGTCCCATGCGTGGGAAATGTGTTTTGTTACAGCAGTGGACAGCAGTTAGCTTCTTTAGCCAGTAGCTGTAAGTCATATCAGGGCCTGGTTCTTTCCAACTCTTCATGCATGAGTCCCTTCCTTGGATGCCTGCCACTGCAATGGTAAGTGGGTTCTGTTCAGGGAGGGTTCCTATGGTCTGTTCTTAGCTCCACTAGCCACTGATCACTGCTGCATCCTTTTTCCAGTATCGTTCTGTCTCCAGCCTTGGTGTGACTGGTCTCATATTGTTCCCCTGCCACTGAGAGTACACTTTGGATGGTTCAGTAGAGAACATTTAGTTTATTCTCCTGGCTTCAATCTTTCTGGTACACCTCTTCAAGCGGTTGGACTAAGCTGGAAGTTTGTGCTTGGCAGTTCCCAAGGCCTCGGCTATGGACAACTTACTGTAGTTCTAAAGCATTACTTTCTTTTTACACACATGTGTGTATTTTTTCATGAATCAAAATTGAGGTAAAATGTTCAATTAATGTTAAATTAATTAATTAATTTTGATTTGAGGTCATATCATCCAGTAATAGTAGTTATGCTATGATAGATGCAAGAAGGCAGAATATTTCTAGATCACAGTGATATTGCATTGTTAACAGTGAAGAGAACAGTGACAAAATTGGACTGAAAGGGATGAATACGATTCAAGACTAGGAAATGATTCATTTTTACAGATGCCTTTCTGATGTATTTGTGGGAGTTTTACTTTAAAATGAAACATTTGTGTAGGAGGGAATTTGAAATACAATGGTTCCTCGTTTATCGTAGGAGTTACGTGAATTTGAGATCTGTAGACTCTGTCAGTAAAACAGTTAAAAACCCATCTTTTTAAACTTGCCTTTGGTTGATGTTGTTTTATGTTATATTTTATGGTCTAGCTTCTGTGAAGCACTTTGTGATTTTATCTTGAAAGGTGCTATATAAATAAAATTTTACTTTACTTTAAAAATAACCCGCCATAGGTGAAATTCGCGAAGTAGCCAGCTTTATTTTTTTACAATTATTGTAGATGTTTTAAGGCTGTAAAACCCCTCACTACACACTTTATACACTTTACTCCAATTGTGTAAAGTACGGCCTCCCGGATCTGAACCCGAGTGGTGTTTTGTTGTTTGAATTCTGTGCAAACCACAGATTGGCCATAACAAACACCATGTTTGAACATAAGAGTGTCCATAACTGTACATGGCACCAGGGAACTCTAGGCCGCAGGTCGATGATAGATTTTGTAATCCTATCACCAGACCTGCGGCGATATGTTCTGGACACTCGGGTAAAGAGGGGCTGACAGGGACGCTGGACAGACCTAGCGCTCTTAAACATATAGTGAGGTTGCACTGGGAATGCCTGGCAGAGGCCCCAGTCAGCGAGATCGTCAACTCACACCTACTGCAGAGCTTCAACAGCATTCCAAAGGAGACTGGGGACATTGAGTCCGAATGGACCATGTTCAGCACCTCCATTGCCAAAGCCACTGCACTGAGCTGCAGCAGCAAGGTGGTTGGTACCTGTCGTGGTGGTAACCTCCTTATCAATTGGTGGACAACAGAAGTAAAAGGAGCCACCAGGCTGAAGAAAGAGTCCTATCAAGTTTGGTTAGCCTATGGGACTTCGGAGACAGCTGATAGGTACCGACAGGCCAAGCGGAATGCGGCTCGGGCAGTGGCTGAAGCAAAAACTCGGGTGTGTGAGGATTTCAGAGAGGCCATGGAAAAAGACTTTCCGATTGCCTCGAAGAGATTCTGGCAAACCGTCAGGCGACTCAGGAGGGGAAAGTGGTTCTCTACCTGCACTGTGTATAGTTCGGGTGGAGTGCTCCTGACTTCGATTGACAAAATTGTCGGGCGGTGGAAGGAATACTTCAGGGACCTCCTTAATCCCATTGGTACGGCCTCCGTGGAGGAAACAGAGTCTGGGGATGAGGGGAATGACTCGCCAATCTCCAGGGATGAGGTCACTGAAGCAGTTAAACAACTCCTTGGTGGCAGAGCACCTGGTGTGGATGAGGTCTGCCCTGAGTTCCTGAAGGCTCTGGATGTTGTAGGGCTGTCCTAGTTGACACGCCGCTACAATGTTGCGTGGAGATCATGGGCGATACCTCTGGATTGCCAGACCAAGGTGGTGGTTCCCATTTATAAGAAGGGGGACCGGAGGGTGTGTTCCAACCAATGTTCCCTCTAATTTTTCATGTGTCTGAGCGAACACACAAACTCCCTGAGCGGTCCCTTGGACCACTGTGAGCAACATCAGACGTGTGCACTGTGGTCACGCCAGCATCAAATCCATCCAAGTTACATGGTTTATTAAAATAATCAAATCACAGCATTTACATTTATGTTAGACTACTTTTCAGCCCATTTACAATGAAAATGTAAAAAAAAAATCTAGCCATTGGCCTGTGTAGTATGTTAACACTATTGGAAGTAAAAATAACTTGAACTCCAATTTCGAAAACACAACTTTCTTTTTTTCTTTTTTCTTTTTTACAAAGCTCTGACTTGTATTATGAGTCTGTGGTCTGCGAGAGAGTCCTGTAACTCTCTGTTTGCAAAATATAGTATATAATGACCAATGCTGGGCAATTAATTATATAGTTACTTCTTCAAAAAAGTTACTGAGTTTTGCAAAAACAACAAAGTTTTTGTAGCTGTTTACCTAAAAATGCAGCCAAGGTGTTTTTTTAAATAAACATTTCAAACTATTTACAGAACAATCAGCTGTTCTGCATCAAATCTGATGCCACACAAATTATTTGTGCCACTCCAAAAAATAATTTCCGTCCACTATGAAATAAAGGAGAACAACAGCCTGATACCTGCAGGCCTGACAACAGGAGATGTATCACTCCTGTAACACCTGTAACATTCAGCAGTCGCCTCATTGTTCTGACACACCAACAAAACTATTGACTACACTACACACTAACTACACAAGATTTGTGCTAAATGTCTCAAATCTCTCACATCTCAGTACACCGCCGTCACTCCTAAAACTTCCTCCCGTTTCTTAACAACCAGATGCCACATTGCCATATCATTTTTTGATTGGTCGACACGGTACTTTTTTGGACGAATAGGAAAGAGAGAGGGGGGTGGGGGTTTGTTTTTGCTCACAGGCGGAGAGTGCTTTCGAGCCTTTTTTCTTATAAAACGCAGTTTTTACCGTTTCTTCCCGCAGTAAATATAAACAACGATAGTATTCAGGAAGAAAACCAAACATATTCCATATTTTTTTTATCACAACTCTGGTTTTACGTGGCCTATCAACACAATTTAAAAACTGGTATAAAGTCCACACTTCTTCCGTCAATTGTTCCGTCTGTCCTGCTCACATCTCCAATGGTTGTACACATTGTCATTAACGTGGCTTCACTAAATATCAGCCACGCCGCTTTGCTAGCTAAAATTCCGGTGTCGGCACATAAGGACGCTGTCATACCCTGTCAACGACGTTGATTGGCTGCGTATACGAATGTGAATCGCATTATTGGCTGGACTATGGGATAAGGTGGCATCGTTCTAATCCCATACGGGAGCAGCCAGTCACTTAATGACTAACACTGCAAAACAGAATTGTTAAAGTATTAATTTTAATTTCAATTCAGGTTAGATTTTTTTGTGCGCAACGCAGATTTTCTGTGCGCAGAGACCGTGCCATCAGTGCGCAATTGCGCACGTGCGCAGCTTAGAGGGAACATTGGTTCCAACTAGGGGGGATCACACTCCTAAAGTCTATGCCAGGGTGCTGGTCCGTTAGTCGGACCTCGGATACAGGAGAAACAATGTGGTTTTCGTCCTGGTCATGGAACACTGTACCAGCTCTTTAACCTCTCAAGGATACTTGAGGGTGTATATGAGTTCGACAACTAGTCTACATGTGTTTTGTGGACTTTGAGAAGGCATTCGACCATGTTCCTTGGCGTGTCCTGTGGGAGGTGCTCTGGGGGTATGGGGTGTTTGGCCCATTGCTACGGGCCATTCGATCCCTATACAACCGTTGCAAGAGCTTGGTCCTCATAGCCAGCAAAAGTTGGACTCATTCCTGGTGGTTGATGGGCTCCGCCAAGGCTGGCCTTTGTCACTGATTCTGTTCATAATTTTTATGGACAGAATTTCTAGGCGCACCCAAGTTGCACAAGGCTTTCACTTGGGTGGTCTCAGAATCTCACCTCTGCTTTTTGCAGATAATGTGGTTCTGTTGGCTTCATCGGGTAATGGCCTCCAGCTCGCACTGGAATGGTTTGCAGCCGAGCGAACATGGAGGATGGAAAAAGCGCTGTCATGGTCCTGGGCCATGTTGGCCCAGTATTCTTAGGTTTTGTGTGTTTTGTATTTTGGTCTTTCTTTATGCATTGGTTCCTAGGTCATTCTGTTAAGATGTTCCTTTGGTTACCCTCTGTGTGCCCCTCTGTATCTGTGAACCCTCGTCTCCCCTCCTTGTGTTTTATGCCATGTTTCCCCAGCCCGCTATGCCCGTGCTCTCCTGTCTCTCTCTCTCTCTCTCCTCCTGTCTGCACCTCTGTACTTCCTGTGTTACTTTGACAGTCTCCCGTCAGTGTCGTGTTTCTCCTGCCATGTCTCGTTACGATTATATGTGTCACCTGTGCTCCCCGTGTGCTCCCACTTCCCTCGTTAACCCTCTGTGTATTTAGGTCTGCGTCTCTCTCAGTTCTGTGTCGCATTCTCCCTCATTCATGGCTGTGTGTTTCTCTGTGTGCTAGTGTATTGTTTCCCAGTGTAGTTTATCAGTTTGTTTCACCGTTTCTCTCCAGCAATAAAGCTGTGTTTTGAGTTCATTCCTGCCTCTGTGAGCTTGCGTTTGGGTCCACTTCCTGCCTGCCTGCCACACAGCCGAATCATGACAGAAGAACGCGACCACAACATGGACCCAGCAGCTCACAATCCCTCCGCGTTCACGCCGCCGTCGCCCCAGTACAGCTGAGCTGGCTTCACCCGTGGGTGAGAGTGACTGTGCGTCACTCACTCAGCCCAAGTTTTCTGATCCCGGACTTCATGACTTATCCACCACTGTGAGTAACTCTGTTTTGCCCGCCATTGTGTTGCCTGATTCGGATAACTCCGCCACTCTGTGTTTGGACTCTAAAGACGTTATTCCGAGTGACACCTCCGTGCCAAGTTATTCACCGGCTGGCCTAACCAGTGATCTTTGTGTTCCTGAGCCATCAGAGTCTTGCAATGCTCGCAGTGTTTCCTCTGAGTTAGCCAGCATGAATGTTTCACCTGTGGAGTTACCTGAACCAAAGACTGTTATCCTACACCAGACTCACCTATATACTGCTACCAGCATTGTAGCCCCGCAGAACTGTTTTAATCAGCCTGTACATTCTGAGGTTTCTCAGTCTGAGCTCAGCCACACACCACCACCACCACCATCAGCTCTAGATATAGCAGTGCATGCTGTGGAGCACAAACCATCCGAGACTGAGTGTTCTATAGCTGATGCTCCTTCAAGTGACTGTTTCATGTTCCAGCCCGTTTTGTCTTTAGACATTTCTGATATTTCTCAGCCAACTTCTCAACCAGCCACTGCTCTCTCAGCTCCTCAAAGAGTTACTGTGAATGAGGCCTGTGTTGCTGAGCAAGCCAATTTACCGTGTACTCCTAGCGTTCTGCCTGAGCCAGGTGACACAGAGACTATTAGCCATTCCTCTGCTATGAACAGTATAATCTTTAAACCAGCTCTTGTATCTGTGACTCCCAGTGTTGCTCCGTCAGTTTCTCAGGCTGTGGTTTTTTCTGTGCCACAACTTGAAAGTGCTAACTCGGACGCTACCTATGTAACCTCACCTTCTCCCGTGTCTGCTAAGCATGAGACTGTTTCTGTTTTTCCTCGTGGACTCCTTGAAACTGTGTATTCAATGCCTGCTAAGGTTAAGAGCCGCAAGGTTTCATCTGCTATACATAGACTGGCAAAAGAATTTAGTTTGAGCACTGCAGAGCTGGTTGCACAGGTTAACTTTTCTGTTCCTCGGTCGTGTCAGTTTAACTCTGTGCGCCATGCTTTTCGGCCAAGTTTCATGGACTCTGTGTGTACTACGTCTCGGGCTACATCCTGTACAACTGTGTGTAGTGTTGCTTCACACCCAGGTTATCCAGACACTGCTTGTGTGAATTCCCCAGTACCTGTGACTGCTCCTAAACTCACTCTTCCTAAGACTGCTAATTATGACATGGACAACTTAGGTACAGCAGAGTTGCTTGAACCAGCCCACCATAAGTCGCGGTTTGCTGAAACTGTGTTTGGCACCATTAACCTAGTTTACCCAGTGACTGTTACTGTTCCTGTGCTTCGCTCTCCACCTCCAGTTCCTGTACCCAGGGCAGCTCGGGCCCAGCTTTCCCTTGCACCCATATCAGTTCTTCGGGTGAGGGTGGCTGAGGTCCCGCTGGTACCCGCTTCTGTCTCCAGCCTGGCAGAGACTCCGTTCATCCCGGCACCTGTACCTGCTCCTCGGGTGGGGTTGATGGACACCCAGCCGTTGCCTGCACCTGTTCCGGCTCCCCGGGTGAGGTCAGCTGTGACCCTGCCGACTCCTGCACCCGTCTCAGTTCCTCGGGTGGGAGCGGCAGAGATCCAGCTAGCTCCTGCACCTACACCGGCCCCCAGGGTAAAGGCAGCCAGAGCCCAGCTCGTCCCTGCACCCGTATCTGTTCCTCGGGTGGGGATGGCTGGTGTTCGGCCAGGCCCTGCACCCGTTCCTGTTCCCCGGAGGAGAGCAGCCATGAGTCAGACACCTGCTCAGTCACCAGTTCAACTACCTGCTGACCCACCATCACTGCAACCACCACTACAACTTGCACTTCTGTCCATAGCGCAGTCATTATCTCAGTTGTTAGCCCAGTTTCCTGTTCTGTCACCAGTTCAGTCTCTAGTTCAGTTGCTAGCTCAGTCACCAGCCCTGTTAAAAGCTCAGCAGCCCATTCAGTCACTACCAACCTCAACTGGAAGCCTTTGTGAGCTTACTCAGCCAGCTGAGGACTGCGTGGTGCTGACACATCTTGGACAGACTGTTTGCCTCGCACAGCCCCAGCCGTTGCATCCCAAGCCGACTGCGTGCCCTGTGCAGCTACAGTTAGCGTCCGCTGAGCCAGAGGTCTCTGCACCTGCTGGCTCTGCATCTCTTCTCGCTGGGGGTTCAGGAGAACCGCTCCAGCCATCCCTCGTCTCCGCTGGGGGTTCAGGAGAACCGCTCCAGCCATCCCTCGTCTCCGCTGGCGGCTCAGGTGAGCCCGGCCAGCACTTCCTCGTCTCCGCTGGCGGCTCAGGTGAGCCCGGCCCCAGCCCGCGCCTGGTCCAGCCTCTGCTTCAGCTTCAACGTCGCCTGGTCCAGCCTCTGCTTCAGCTTCAACGTCGCCTGGTCCAGCCTCTGCTTCAGCTTCAACGTCGCCTGGTCCAGCCTCTGCTTCAGCTTCAACGTCGCCTGGTCCAGCCTCTGCTTCAGCTTCAACGTCGCCTGGTCCAGCTCCGTCGCCTGTGACTGCCACGCCGCCGTCTGGTCCTGGCTCGTCTGGTCCTGGCTCGTCTGGTCCTACGCCCACCAAGCCTCGACCAGTACGCCCAACGCTTGAGAGCCGCCGCCGTCTTCCTCCACGCGGCCGGCCTCCGGACCCGCTCTGTAGCCACCGCCGTCTTCCACGCGGCCGGCCTCCGGACCCGCTCTGTAGCCGCCGCCGTCTTCCACGCCGCCGGCCTCCAGTCCTGTTCTGCTGCCGCTGCCACTTCTCACGTGGTTGGCCCCCAGAACAATCGAACTATGAACTTTTATGCTGTCGCCCCCCGGGTCGACCTTCTGTTCTCCGTGGATACTGTTTCCCTGGACTCCAGCGTCTTTTGTTTTGAACTGTTTCTGTATGTTTCTGGGCTCGGTTTTGGTCTCATGCTCCTTGTGTTTTGTTTGGTTTCGTTCCCTCCGTCCTGGTCCTCCGCCTCCCGCCCTGGGTGGGTTGTTTTCTGTTTTTCTGGTGTTTTGGTTCTTGGGTTTGGGCTGTCAGGAGCCAGCCCTTGAGGGGGGGGGTGCTGTCATGGTCCTGGGCCATGTTGGCCCAGTATTCTTAGGTTTTGTGTGTTTTGTATTTTGGTCTTTCTTTATGCATTGGTTCCTAGGTCATTCTGTTAAGATGTTCCTTTGGTTACCCTCTGTGTGCCCCTCTGTATCTGTGAACCCTCGTCTCCCCTCCTTGTGTTTTATGCCATGTTTCCCCAGCCCGCTATGCCCGTGCTCTCCTGTCTCTCTCTCTCTCTCTCCTCCTGTCTGCACCTCTGTACTTCCTGTGTTACTTTGACAGTCTCCCGTCAGTGTCGTGTTTCTCCTGCCATGTCTCGTTACGATTATCTGTGTCACCTGTGCTCCCCGTGTGCTCCCACTTCCCTCGTTAACCCTCTGTGTATTTAGGTCTGCGTCTCTCTCAGTTCTGTGTCGTGTTCTCCCTCATTCATGGCAGTGTGTCTCTGTGTGCTAGTGTATTGTTTCCCAGTGTAGTTTATCAGTTTGTTTCACCGTTTCTCTCCAGCAATAAAGCTGTATTTTGAGTTCATTCCTGCCTCTGTGAGCTTGCGTTTGGGTCCACTTCCTGCCTGCTACACAGCCGAATCATGACAAGGTTTTATTACTTTTAACCTAATATAACATTTCTCATTAATTACATTTAATATCTCACTTCAGCTGTCTCTTGGCAGCTCAACATGCAAGTTGTGTAAGGAGAAAAAAGGAGAAATCACAACTCTAAATAACAGCAGTATGGAGCATAATGACTGACTTTGAACCAAAATAGCGTTCATTATTTAATTTACATTGTACATATCATTGACTTGTTGTCAATCATTACTTCATAGATAAAATTCAAAAATTAAGGGAAACTTAGTGCTTGGATAAATTTGGTTTTTAATTATTTTTTTTTACAAAGATAAGATAGATGTTCAAGTTGAAGCTGATATTCACATACACATGAAGAATGAGTCCCAGCCTCTTCAAAACAATGAGAAATAGTAGTAGGCGACAGGACCCGTACCCATGGCAGGTAGGAAGGTTTACACAAGAGAACCTGAGCCTTTGTTGGCTCTTTAAAGAGTACACAAAGCGCATAAGTGAAAAAAAGAGGGAGAATTCATGAGGAGCATGTATTCTTGCTAGTTACACTCGATATGACAGGAAGAGTAAACAGTGGATGAAAAATACTGATGTGGTAGAAAGCATTAAAAATTGTTTTGTGGTTACATTTCACTTACACTGTGTCACTTTATATAATGGCATCCCACCAAAATTGCGATATAACTATTGCTGCAACTTCAAATTACTGAGTCACAGTGAATAGGAACTTGTTGGTACGTAATTATCCAGCGTGGATAGCTGTTCTTCTCTTCTGCGCAAAAACAGAACATGATAGAGAAAGAGACAGCAGGGAGTTTATGCCCACAGTAATGAATTAGTGGAAATAAATGGAGAACTAGGCAGAATACATACATCCCCTTAAAACATTAAACTTTTCTTTGTTGTTTATTTCTTCTACCAATCTACCAAGCTTTTAATCAGGGAATTTCATGCGGTATATGCTGAGCCAGTCCATCACAGGGACAACATAGAGAGAGGACTATTTATTTCCAGGCCAATTTAGAATTACTTGTTAACTTTACAAACAGTGTAATGCAATAAAAGCTTTATTCCCCTCCTAGGTCTCTCAGGTCAGCTGACAAGCTGCTCCTGGAGGTACCCAGGTTTAAGAGGAGGCTGAGAGGGAACAGGGCCTTCTCTATTGCTGCTCCAAATCTCTGGAACAATTTGCCTCAGCACATAAGGGAGGCTCCATCATTGTCCACCTTTAAAGCCCGTCTTAAAACTCACTTTTACTCTCTGGCTTATGACACAGTCTGACCCGGACTTTTTATATGTTTTTGGTCTAATTAAATTTGCATTTTTTAATTTTTAATTTATTTATTTATTTTACATATACTATTTTACTTTTTTATTTGTTATGTCATGTGTACAGCACTTTGTTGTCAGCTGAGAGTTGTTTTGAAAGTGCAATATAAATACATTTCTTGCTTGCTTGCTTGCAATAAAAGCTACCCCACCCCCTACACCCACACACTCTGCCCCACCCCCATCTCAGGCCAGATTTCTTTCAGATGTTTTTTACTAAAGGGCAGCTACACTAATGCTTTCTCATGAAACACTGTCACCTGGTGGTGAAATGTTTAGTTCAGTTTTGTACAGTGACTGTAACTATTTCCTTTAAGGTATACTGACAGACAAAGACTAACAAAATCCAACGATAAATGAGAAGTGGAAACCAGGACTGCAGAAGCATGAGAGCCTAGAGCAGGGGTGGGCAACTCCAGGCCTCAAGGGCCTTTAGAGCTCACCCTGGGTCAACACACCTGAATCAAATGATTAGTTCATTATCAGGCCTCTGGAGAACTACAAGACATGTTGAGGAGGTAATTTAGCCATTTGAATCAGCTGTGTTGATTCAAGGACACATCTAAAACCTGCAGGACACCGACCCTCGAGGCCTGGAGTTGCCCACCCCTGGCCTGAAGCATAGAAGAGGAGTGCTCATCAGGGGAAACACTAGTTAACACAGATATGATTTATATTATATTAATTATATTATATTATAAATAGAATTAATCAAAAACTAAGCAATCTGTGACATGACATGGCATGAATAAAGACATATTAAAAATAAATAAAATAAACAGATGCTTTAAACTAGTAACACTGTGATAGATACAAGTAGGCAAAGGACCTCTTGTGAGATTGAGAGAAAAGAATGATGTGGTAAGTGAGAACACTGTGTCCATCTTGAATGAAGCAACACAATATCCTGTTTTGGGATGAAAACAGTCAGATGTTTGCTCTTAAATTCTTCCCAAATGTCTCTCGTAGCATTTTCAGTTCCTGTTTTGCTATCGATCTTTCTTGTGATAATATATGAAGCTTTGCTACCACAGTAAGAAAACCCCTGAGATATATATTATTGGAACAATCACTGCAGTTTTTCAAATCTCAAATATATCACAGTTCATAAAAACATCTTTTCATGTGTGTCTTTTCTAGCATCTATTCCTTTTCTCAAATACCCAGATTAAGCAATGCAACAGCACAAACAGGGATTCTGCATTTAGAAACTACCGTATTTTTTGGACTATAAGGCGCACTTTAATTTTCTCAAAAATCGACAGTGCACCTTAACGTAACCCTGTCATAGATTACATATTGTTATAATTACACAAAATGTGTTCTTTATATCTAACTGTTAGGACCTCCAAGCCTGTAGTTATATTCATTATCAGTTAGAACCCCTCCTCATCTTTTCTTCTTCTTCTTTGGTGCAACCATGTAAATACATTTGTCATGTCCAAATTCATGGACAGGTCGGCCGGGTCCTCAGAAGGTCGGGTAGGCCGGAAGTAAACGGCTGAGAAATTGGACAGTTAGCCTTCAGATTTGCGTCACCGCTGTCTCTGTGGAGTTTAACTGGAGTTTAATAAACCCAGCTGTCTGCTCCTTGCTATCTGAAATATAACAGGCACTGGTGTAAATTCTCGACCATCTCACACTTCTGTTTAATCAGTTTTCTGTTTGACGTTTATTCAGCTGTGTGAAAACCAAGGAGGAACCCACCCCGGGGATTAAGCTCTGCTATCACTTCCAACATAAATGAAGACAGAAAACTAAACAGCAGTGACTTTTGTAAGATTACTGAAGTTGGACTAGCTGGTATGTGCTACGTGATCACTAGCGACACAGATATGTTAGCATAACATAAACACAGTGAAGCTGGAGGATGAACGCTAACTTTTTTCCACTCAATAAAAGTAATGGGACAGTTCCCGATGGTTAGGGACAAATGCAATTGCATGGCGGGATGCTGTAAATGCACTACACTTTAGTCAGGAGAACAACTGAAATAATCCAGCCACATTAAAAGGTTAGTCATTAATACACTGCAACAACATGGGAATAGAGCAGCTGCGAGAGAACTCAACATTAATGAATCAATCATTAATCAATCATCATGGAGGAAGCAAGAAGAATGAGTTGAGTGAAATTTAACTTATCTGACTGTTTTGTTTCGCTTAATGCGCCTTATGGTCCGAAAAATACAGTAATGTCAAGCTTTACTAAAAAGTACAGTGTCAATTTCATGACTGAAAGGCACTATGATGGCATTAGGTATTTTCTGTCCTGCAATTTGCCTTCTAGTGGTTGTTTTTGTGTATTTTTACTCTGCAAGATCTAGGCAGAGGCAGTTTCACCTCTGTTAATCTGTTGCCATCCATGCCTTCACAAGTTGATAAACGGCATCATCTGTGAGTAATATTGTTTGTTATCACTGAGACGACTTGTGTACATTATTATTTGTTGTGAAGGCATGATACAGTTTGCAGTTTGAATTTAATTTGAATGCATGTATAACCTAAGCTAGTAAGGTTAAGCTAGCTCATATGCCATGTGGTTTCTTTAACATTTTGATCATGAGCGTGATTTCATTTGATGTTTTATTCGGGCACTCACTAAACAGATAAATATTGTGCTCATATTTTTGAATATGTGACTTACTGGTGTGTTTATTATATTGTATATTGATGCAACATTTTTATTGGTTTATTTCTGGTTTTGTCAACAGTTTCACACTTTTTCCTTATTAAATCATCCAAATCAACACATCGGCCTGTTCCTTGGATTTTGATTAGGAGAGTGTTTAGCTGTCTGTATAGCTGAGTCTACGTTCACGAGGACAACACTTAGTGAGGACAGAACCGGCACAGACAGTTATTTTTGCAGCTTTTTCGACTGTAATTTTAAATTAGAATTTACTTGACAGGTTTGGTTAAAAATTTGGGGTTTAGTCTCCATTTGGTCTTATTTAGTGTCAGGCACAAAAGCATTAGTTTATTTTGTGTGTGTTTGTCTGTTTTTCTAACAACCTGTACCCCACTGTTATCCATTGCTAACACTCACACCTATTGTCAGTTTAGAATCACCAGTTAACCTAACTTCATGCATGCCTTTGGACTGTGGGAGGAAACCTCTCAGACACATGCGAACACCACACAGAAAGCCCTGACTTTACACCCATGATTTTCTTGCAAGAGGCGAGAGGTACTAAGTAGTAATCACCAACACCATGCTGTCCCATAGATTAGATCTGTTAGTCCAAAGTGTGCCTGACAAAAATCAAATGACACAGCAACGCTAACAAAGATTTTGCTTTTAAAAACTAGAAAGATAGCGACTAAACATACTAAATACCCATTAATCGTTTATTGCCAAGTTTAATGTTTATTCAATACCAATAGGCAGTACATTTATGTATTTCAAGACTACAAGCAATGAACAGCTACTAGTGGATCTAAGCACCACATGTAATAATTATATACATTCAATTACAGGGATAAAGAAAAACAAATCAAATAATAATCCTATTCATACAGACATCCTAGAGCTTAAATTGGTCTGTAATGAGGTTGCCACCTCCACTGAAGCTCACACTTAGTGACTTACTGTTAAATAATTGCATATATTTACTGCATATAGTAAACAACCAAATATTAAATCATCAAAGTGTAATGCATCAGTTTGGAACACAGTAAAGTTTATATCCTAATAGACCCCACCTAAAATCACAAGGTTAAAACTGGTTCAGGGTTTTCTGCATTCTCTATTAGTTTATTGGTGTCAAGCACATCAGGTTGCGATCGTTCACCATTGAAGTACAGTGGATTTTCAAACGTGGGGAAGGGACCAGGAGACTTCTTGTAGAGGAAAAATGCAACGACTACCAGTGTGGAAGTGATCGTAATCACCAGCACAACTACCACACTAGTGTGGACACGAGTGCGATGATCTTGATCTCCATCAGGTCCTGCAGGTTCAAGCAAGCAAGTTCAGATTTTAAAACATGATTTAATTTAAATTTAAATTTTCACTCTAACTAGTATTACACTATATACTTTTCATGAACATATTTTTCTTATTATTAGTAGTAGTATTGTTATATAATTAAACAACGCAGAGGCATATAAAGACAGAACTTACCACTTTTTGATCCTGAAGTTTGCGGCATCACTAGTGGCAAAAAAAACAAAGGAAAAGAATGAAAAAAATGGTAAAAACTCAAAGATTTAGGTTTATTAGCTCTCTCTTTCCTGTAAACCATAAGACTTTAGCATTAACGTAAAGTAAGATGTAAGATATCCAATGGTAGATGGCATCTGTGTGGGTTACTAACAAGCTGCTTAGTAACACATGCAATGAGTATTATTAATTATTATAGTTGTGCATTTGTTAATATTTTCCTTCGATAAATAATTGGATATAATTACTTCACATTGACACAATTATTTTACCTTTGGCTGTTTTACAGATATATGGTCTGTCGTGCCATCTGCGACCTGAGTTCCAAGTCCCATCTGAGGTTTGAATTGCTCCAAAATCAGAATCCGGCTCATCTGGAGCCCAGTTAGTGAAGTCCAAAATAGTTCTGTCCAACCAAAGCCATGTCCCTAGGGGCAAACAGAAATGTATTCCTTTTTTCACTTTGCTAACTTACCAATACCCCACTGAATGTGGCTACACAGATGCTGACAAGAAAGACATGATAAACAGTACTGATTTAGCGGTGATTTGAGGTTTTAGTTTGTTTCTTCAATTAAGTCAATCAATTGTTAATATGGTTTCATTAAATAGTTTTTCTATAAACACTAAAAGATTATACTTATTGTGGCCATACCTTTATGAGTTTTAAACAGACCAATCCAGAAAGAGTTGTGTCTATCTTTGAAATTTGTCACAACGCCTTTGATGAATTCTTGCTCAGAGGGATCTTCAATGCTAGCCAACACTCCACCTTAAAAAGAAAACATCGACTGTTTGTAACAATGTTGAAAACACATATTAGGCCTAATCTTAACACCACATATTTACTGTATAGTGATTCTAAAATTGTGACAAAATATTCAGCATGTATCTTACCATGCCTTACACAGCTGCTAGCTGCATCTGCCCATTCAATTTCATCTTGGATAAACAAATAACAATAACCCCTATATGGCAGCCATGTGTAGCTCTGTTGGTACTCTAGATCTGTATCATCAGGACAATTTCCAGGAAATATTGTAGACTCAGTTGGTGCCACTTCTGTGAAGAATAGAAGCAAAAATGCTCAATGAATCACGAAATGTTCAACTGTGACTTGGTGAAACGGTTATCTCCTGGGATCAAAATGTTCTGCGATGTCTGTTACTGTAAATGAATGTAAATAATAAAAGGAAAAACACTTGAGCTGACCAACAGCCAGCTAAGAAAAAAAAAAAACTTTAGTATCTCTTATTTAATGGACAGTAATGGGTCTGAAACACTCACAGGCCATCAAAGTTCTGTTCTCGTTACTTTCACATGATCAGAACACAGAGCACTGAAAATCCTGCCTCTTACTTTTAACTATATCCTTCTAAAGACATTAATAAGCAGAGATTGCTTGACATTGGCCAGTTAATTAGCAATTGCCAATTTAGTAATATCTAATATAGAAATTAAGACGTATAATCAAGATGCCAGAGATGTAGGAAAAATCATAAACTTTTTAAAAACATACCTGAAGACTGCATACAGGCACTTTTTATGGTCACATTGCAGAAAGCGGTCCTCCATTTTCCATCCACATCTATGTACACACAAGGTTTGTCCCTGCTCGGTTCAAATTCAGCCCAGCCGGCATTGTTCAGATGCCAACCATCAATATATTTAAAATAACCTCCAGTCTGAAAATAAACATGGATCAGATGTTGTCAAATCAATAGTTTTGTTGGGGATGTTTTCTGTCTGTCATGTCTGTTTAAAACTGCTTCTGCCAATATGTATTATATAGATTACAAATTTAGATTTTATTAAGTCAGCAGCCTTGGGCCATACGCCACTTGTAATGATTTTCCAAAATAAGTTATTCAAGAACTTTATCACATCTTATTTTATACATAACTAAAGAACCCCATGTAACTCTTATTTTCAAATGTCCTGTATGTTTAATCATTTTTATAGGACACAGGTGTAATTTTGGATAGTTGCAACCTTGTACCTGCTGTTTGTTAAGTCCAATCCAAAGAGGAGTATTGAGTTTTATAGCCAGCAGCTCAACATATGCCTGTGTCCAGTCATTTCGCAGGCTGGCCAAGTTGGCTTTATCAGCTTTACAACGTTTCTGGGCATCATCCCAGGTGAGATTTTGAGTAACAACCTTGATGCTGTCATTTCCCAGAGTCTCATAGATATTATAATCTATGCTTTCAGGTGGTGCTTTCATGTTTGGATCTGTTAAGAGCAAAAAGAAAATTAGACATGAGATTAATTCATATTTTTGCATCGCTGCAAACTATATAACTGTCTACAGGAGTTTATATTTATTTTTTTTGTCCATTATTTGCAAATTCGCATAGCAGGCCAAAAACACTGATGTGAGTGAGCTACCACTGGAATGCAGTTGTACAACAACAATTTAACTTCTTAACATCTAACAGATCTCCAGCGACCTCATTATGGGTTAGAGCTGGGTTTGCATCAACCTCTCCATGACATTTTCACCTGTTTGGTTTGCTCAAATGTAAATATAATAATAGAATTAAGGCTTATGTTTGAAATGAAGCTCTTTTTGAATTTGGATCAAATGCTACTTAACCCTACCCCTAAATGATTCACTAGAGAAGTGGTGAGACTGCAGGAGAACAAAATGTTTTATGAATTATGTTTAGCCTCTGAAAATTTCTACTCCAAAGAGATGGACTCACCAAGATTCCGTTGACAGATATAACCATTGGTGTCATTGCAAGACCTTATTATCCATTTACCAATCCCAAAAGCAGGATTTCCGTTCATTACAACACAGTCATCCTGGGTAAGAATGGTAAGTGATCATGATTTTAAAATCTCTTTTTTAAAAGGTGCAATTAATTAAGATTACTTTTTGCATACAAGCAGTGGTGACATGTTTAAATTAATCTTGAATATCATTACCTCATTCCATCTTTGATAAAAGCTGCCAGGATGACGGTGATATCTCTGCAATGAAAATGATCATTATTAATATTTCATTAACATTTCTACTCCTGGGACAGGAAGGGCAGTTTGACATTGACCTCTGACCAAGCCCAGCATCACTGGACACATCTATAACCACACCTACCTGTCAAATCACAATGCATAGCTCAAACTATGTTTACCTCATTCCATCTTGGATACACCATCCCGAAAGGTTGTTCACGTCTCTAAAATCAAAATTTGCCAGTGTAAATATTTCTTTAAAATTTCTGTGAAAAATAAAATGCTGGTCAGAGCTTGACACTAAATTCTGTGTAGTTCAATTCAGAGATGGGCAGTAACGCGTTACTTGTTTACTGTAATCTGATTACTTTTTTCAAGTAACGAGTAATGTAAGGGATTACTATTGCAAAAACGGTAATTAGATTACCCTTACTTTCACGTAGGAACGCTGCGTTACTCCGTTACTAAAACCGTGATTTTTTGCGAGAGTGTCTCATGACAGTAACGTAAGCGAGTGCGACGTTCGTGACAACAGCTGTCTGCAGATCAACAATGGATAATATATCGAGTGCGGGAGAGAGTATGAGCGTGCAGTGTTTAAAGCGTGGAAGTACTGACCTTATTTTGAGTTTGATTCCATAAAAAGTGACAAAAACATTAGTGTCCATTGTGCGTGGGAAGAAAACTTATTTTTACAGCGAAAAAAACCCCTAAACTTCCAAGCAAGCACCGAGTGCGCTACGACGTAATGTGAAATTCACAGAGAAACTCGCGGATTCTTCCACTGACCCCTGTGGCACACCTGCATCAGGGTAAACCTCTGCCTACCCCAGTCCTGCTTTACAGGTGAAAATAGAGCAACAGGACCGCTAGTCTTTGATTTTATTTATTTTCTGCTGTGTTTTACTTTCATCTATTTGAAAGAGTGAGTGTAAACACAAAAAAATATTTTATTTTATGTGCTGGAATGTGCAGAAAATAGGTTTAAATGTTAAACAAATTTCTTCCAGTCAGAGAATGTTGCATATAATTAAATTTTTGCTTGATGCATAAAGTTAAAAGATTAAAACTAATAAAACAAGTTTTACAAAGAGACATTTCCATTTGATTACATTTTGTATGATGGATTATGCAGAAAAAGTTGAATTGGGTTGAAAGATCTATTGCTTTATTACCTATTCAGGTTGTAAATCATGTTTTTAAAAAGTAACTAAGTAACTAAGTAATTAATTACTTTTGAAAATAAGTAATTAGTAAAGTAACGGGATTACTTTTGGGGGGAAGTAATCAGTAATTAGTAACTGATTACTTTTTTCAAGTAACTTGACCAACACTGGTTCAATTCAATCATAGCATCATTGAATCTATATCTGTAACTCGACAAGAAATGTGAAATCATGATACAAAAGCAAGCTGTAAAATGACAATACAGCTACTGATAGTTGTACAAAGGATTAGCTTCACATTACACCTGTATGAGATTGAATGAACTCACAGAATAGCCCCAGTTGGTGTATTGCCTTTTTTTCCCATCGGTCCAGAAAAAACCCTCTTGGCTTATAGCATTCAAACCAATCCACAGGTCTGTAGATGTTGTATAAACCATTCTGGTGATCAAAAATGCTGAAAATTGAAGATACAGACACAAGATATTAAATGTAGGTTTCTGGTTTCTTTTCCATTTTTGGTAAAACAATGGAACTCGTTGGTAACTCTTTCCTCCATAATGACCTCCCCTGTGTCCTTAATGAGGATTTTTGAAACCTTAATATACACCAATAAAAATGTGGTTTGACAGCCATTTGAATGGGCTTTAGGTTTTTCTGAGCTTAGCCCTAGTAAGATGTAGCCCTAAGTACAGACAGAGATCAACCACACCAACTTCTGATGCACACCCAGTAATTTTGTTCTGGAAGCAGGCCTAAAATATAACAGAAACCAGTCCAGAAAAGAGAAACGAGGGGTACCCCTAGTAGGCATTTAAGGGGGAAAGAGTTAAAGTTTAAATCCAGTTTAAATACAAATCTGAATAAAACATAATTAGAACTAACCTTGCACACTTCTTGTAGGTATAGAGACTAAAGTGCCCCCCACCTCAATGCATTTTGACCGTGCATATTCCCAAGTGATCTGGCTTTCATTATAGATGTTGTAACACTGCAGAAAAGAAATGTAATTATTATTATGATAAGAGTTAGGTGAAACATTTCACCACTGAAACCTGTGTATTTTACATGATCTCATTTATAATTAGTACTGAATGAAGCACACAGATGGAGGGGTCAAAATTTGCTGACTCTTTTTTAAATCCACTCCACATTTGACAAACTTTTTTCTGCTTCCTTGATTCTCCTTCATTCGTTTTTTAAATCAGTTCTTTATTACATTTTAAAGAATCAACTTGACATTTGAAGCCAAATAAAAGCTCAATGTATATTTTGATGGTGGGCCTCTGCTGTAATTTTGTCATTTTAAAAACTTCTCTGAAATAAAGGTTTAAAAGCCTGACCTTTGTGCCAAATTTCATCCATTTGTTTGGGCAGCCACCTGTTGGAGCAACTGTTGGGGCTGCGGTGGTGTTGGTTGGCGATGTCCTTCCTCGCTTGCAAATAAATGAAAGCTCTCTTCCACAATTAGAAGTACTCCAGAAGCCTATAAGATCAACAGAGTATTCATTAGGAACATTATCCTAATCCATTAATCAATTATTTTATTCCAGACATCGTGTCTAGATTTGATCATTTTTCAATTCAAGCGTTCAGAGCATTTTTACTCACCCATGTGATAAGACATATAAACACAGTTTTGATCAAAGCCACTAGTGCTGGGTTGATCTGAATCCCATCTTCGAAATGACACCGAACTACCATCCATCCACCTTAATGTAGAGCATTATAGTTAAATTTTTAATTGAAACATAAGAAAATATTCATCATTTGATGTTAGACTTTTTTGTATTATGGTGTCACTATTTCTATTCCATAATAAATAAACAAACAGTCAATTGAGTGACAACATGGATTTAGTTCACTGATGACAAAAAAAAACCTTCTTTAGATTAAATGACAGGTCTTTTGAACTGATATCTGAAACTTAACCAGTAAAAAAAGGAAATGTACCTCATTACAAATAGGAAATAGGAAATGCACTTCTTATCAATGATCATGAGTCGGCCTAAAATCTCCCTTTTCCCCTTATGGCATTAATTATTACTCACCAAGGTGACCCATCAAGATCCACTGACAAACCTATATAATAACGCCCATAGCTTCTGGATATCTGTAGAGACACACACATAAATATGCACAATTATATCTAGTGTGTGCCACATTCTAATGTTTTTGGCCTGCTCTAATATATTAATAAAACAAAACAAAAAGTATGAATTAAAAATATAGATATTTACCTGTTTCCATATGAAAACATTTTCCTCTTTACTGGTTATAGATACTAGGTCACCGTGCCTCTGCTGACAGAAGTGACGAGCATCTTCCATGGGCATTGACATTCTGTTAATAAAATACTGATTCCCTCTCCGCTCCAGCCAACCATCCGAAGTGGTATTGAATTCTGTAAAAGTTTAGAAACACATTGATGGGCTTGTCAGTGTTCTACCGTATCTTTTGGTCAGATCCGTTTGTCCAGGTAGACCCAACCTTTAAACAAAACACAAAACTAAAACACCTGGTGGCCACATCAGACTTTTTAAGAGGACTGAAGGTATACAATGAATAAAAAGGTATAAAATGTAAAATCTATGCCATTGATATTCAGATCATCCCAAATATTTTTCAACAAAAATTTATTTTTATTCATTAATTTCTTCAGTGATGTCATTATCAGAGGTGGAGCAAGTAAAGTGCCAGCATTCTTTACCTAAGCAGAAGTACAGATATATTTGTTTAAAAAAAATACTGCAGTAGAAATTGAAATACTAATTCAAGTTCATTACACACTCACTCAATTCTACCATCCATTTATTATGCAAAGGTAACTGAACCTTGTCCTGTATTAATGCCATTCTAAAATAATATTATTATTACATGAGAACACAAATGTTATTCCAATCTAAATCTAAACCTAATGAATGAACTTTGCTTAAATCTGTTATGTAGGACACAAGTAGTTAAAAAACATTTTTTTAAAATAACCATTTTCAGTCGTCCACATAGTAGAGCGTGACTTTGCCTCCACACCTCCACCAAATAACTTTTAATGTGATCTCCAGTAGATTTTCTTAGTGTGCAGGTTTTGATCACTTCATCACTTTATGGATTTACAAAACTGAATTCAACATGATGTTTCACAGCTATACTAACAGTATACTGTATATTGTCCTTATACTAGACCTTTAAAGTTGGTAAAAAGGTGGATGCCTCATCTAAGCATCACATGCTTAAATGCAAATTAATATACTACATTTACATAACACTGATCATGAGCACCACAATATGAAAATGGATATAAATTATCGAAACACATCATATACAAATCCGATATGTAAAGATGATGATGATTACATGTAATCAGTTTATCAAGTGTCACTAAGCAGTCCTTATCTTTAAATATAACCTCTCTTCTTCCTCCTTAGTTTTTTTCTATATTGGTCTCATGCTTTATAAAATTACTGTTTATAATTTATAGTATAAGTTTGTTTATTTGAAAGGTAACAATGAAAATGATTTATCATACTGCTTTGGGAATTTGCAAGTTTGAGCTACAATGCGAAACCACCAAACAGGATGAAGCTGTACTCGGGCAAATCCGCAATCCAGGTGTTGTAGTGCATATGTGTTATTCACCCAGGTTATGTTTGAGGTTAATTCATGTGAACTTACCCACCACAGTATTATTCGGAGGTAGTTTTGGAGTCACTCCTGCAAGAGCACAGACAGAAGTCCATTTTATTCAAAGGAAAGGAAAGCAACAGTAAACATGTCGTTGCACTCTGTAGTCTACACTGCGGTATACTGTAATGCAGTCATTATTTTTAGTCGGAAATGTGTTTCAATAATAGTGACAATTTCTCCAATCATATACACTGAAATCATGGCAAGAAGAGATTACATAATATTGTGAATATTAACAATAATCTTTTCACCCCTGAAGACAGAAAAGAACATGCATACGAAGGTTAGTTAAAAAATGTTCCAGCAGTGAGACTGGTCAGCATTCAGTCAACTATACCTGTACGGATCTGACACAACCAGTCATTGTAACTGTCACAGTTCAGATCATTCCAAGAACCTTCTTCATCCCAGTTATGTATCACAAACTCAGCACAAGATTCTGCATTGTTGAAATTGTTTGGTTCTCCTCCCTGCCAGTGCTGGAAATCTAGCTGTTAACAATAAGAAACAACAACATTATGTTGAGTTATTGTAAATATTTTATTAAAATAACATTTAATGATTTAATAAAAAACAAAAGAACAACAAGAACAGAATTCCATTAACTTACTGGGCTTCCATCAGTCCAGGCGTAACCAGTGCTTGTTTCAGGAATGTGAAGTCCAATCCAGCCTTTTCCACCTCTGCTGTACAAAAAAGGAAACGAAAAACACTCTCACTGTCTTCTAAAGTACTAAAACAAACATTTTAGCTACATTTGCAGTTAGCTGATGGTGTCAGTCTCATCAGTCTTTGTGCTTTTCTGAAGCAGCTAAAACATCATATTTTCTCACCCTACAGGCAATATGTAGTACTTCAGGTGATGAAAGTAGAAAATATGGAGCATCTGAATTTGCTACTGCATAGAACGCAGGCCAGATAAATAAGTGTATAATTTACTACTATATGAATGCTTTTTTTCAGTTTTTCAGTAGGTTAAAACACCAACATGGTGTGTTGTGTGAATGTGAAACATATTTGCCAGCATGCTGAATATTTTAAACAGGATTATTTCACGTAGACCATCATTGTCTAGAGTTTGATCTTATGTTAGGATAAACTAATGGGTGTATCATTTAGACTGGGAAATAATTGACAGAAGATACTATAAACAGTAGTTGTTATTGTAGACTAAGTCATGCTGTACCTGAACAGTCGTAGCTCAGCAGAACTGTGGATGCTAAGCAGATCTCCTCCAATGGCCCTGCAGTAATCCCTGGCCTCAAACCAAGTCTTTTCTTCTGAGCGAGGACCTGTAAAAAACTTCAAACACAAGACAACAACTCTGTAAATTTCTCAACCGCAGATAGTTCATGCAATTGAAGGTAATTAAATTTCATTTAATTTTGTGAGCACAACACTGTATGGAGTCCTGAGGAATAAGGAGAAATAGAATGCAGAACAAGAAGAACAAGTCCCTATCGTAATGAATGAAGAGATTCCTAAAACTGACAGGTTGCTACTGTATCATAGGACTAACACAAAGAGACCCACTTACACTCACATTCACACTTATAGCATATTTTGGCTGACATCACATTGCTGTAAAGGGCCAGTGCTAAATACTCCACAATAGACACAATTTCTTTGAGTTCACTCAAGGCTGACCGAAGGTTGTACCTTAGCGCACATGGCTCTCGTTCCCACTCGAGTCCAACCCTCTGGACATTTAGGAGGAGCCACAGTTGGTGGTGGAGAAGTTGGAGCCATCCCCTCTGCCATGTACTTGCAGATATATTTTTCTTTGTTGGTGCAGGGAAGCAGGTCCCAGAGTCCAGCTAAAACCCCAGTTGTCATGGCAACACAGCCTTGCTGGTAACCTTAGGTCATTGAGGAAAGCAACAGTCATGTGCAACTTATTGGGATGCAGTTTATTCCTGATATTTAAGGAAATTCAGATGCATCCATACCTGGCATTTGACTATTCCAGTGAGTGAACCTTACTGTGGGTGAGTTGGTCCACTCAAAAACATCAATATTATTTTGATTTGAGAGCCCTATCCAGAAGTATTTCTCTGGTCTCAACCCCACCAAGCTGACAAGGAAGGCATTATCCACCCTGCAAAAATGTATATAATTCATAGATTTCTTTTCATGTTGAATATACTGTGCAGCACATGCATCTGCATGCATGTTTGTGGATTTCCCAAAGAAATCGTTATGCGATTTATAGCAAAGATGAACTGGTTGTTTTCTTACCCATTTGAAACATCAGCTAAGTATGAGTTTGAACTCTTGCAGTCTTCGCTAGCTTGACTGAAAGTCTTTGTCTCAGTGCCTACAAAGTAGCAGTAGGAGCCATGTTTTTTCCATCCCTATAGGAGAGTAAACACATCACAACTGAGGAGTACATTAAAATTTCGCCTATCTATTTGTAATCTGCTTTTTAAAATGTTCTACTGTTTTTACAAAGTGAAATTTTAACCATAATCATGCTTTGTTAATACTCACAGCTTTACATCCAATGTCTATATCTGGTTCATTTCCAGTGCTTTCAGTGGAACTTTGCTTCATACAGATAAAGCCATGTTGCTCATCACATGACCGATCTGCCCAGTTCCCATTCTGCAAGAACAAAAGCATTGTAAACACTTGCAGATTTGTGGGCTGGATTGCTGAATGGATAAAATGCAAACATTTAAAGCACTGTAATTACAGTTACTCCAAGGTGCTTTGGTATATTTCTCAAAATACTAAGAACTCAAAGTGCTTATACGTGCAGTAAAACACTATCACATCCAAAAAGCCTGTAACTTGCCCCAAACCTTCAAATCATGAAATGTTTTAAAGTTTAGATATTTCGTAAGAATGACACGAGGCTATAGAAGTAAATTCAACGCTTTCTAATTCTAAAAGAGTCTTGTCCTGTTTTCTCTCACATTTAATCTATTTTACCAGTCTGCCACACCTAAGATACTGATTTCATTTGGAAAACATTCAACTTTGTAAACCAGTGTGGAAACTATGAAGAAAAATGTCGGAAGAAAATATCCTGCAGCACACAACTAAGTTAAAACGGTAGAAAAATATGTAAAGTGTCAGTATTGTAAAACATGTACTTTAGAAACAGCACAAAAAATACAGTTTAATATTTCTTACAAAACTTTCTCTTGAAGATCAATACATCAAGTGTAGTGTATTATGCTTTCTCCATGCATGATTTGTCTAGCTTAACACATATAGATGAATAAATATGCACAAGGTTTTACCTCTCCCCTGATGAGAACACAGTCATCTCCATCAGTGGACACTCCTGGTTTTCCATATTCCCAGCTGGTGAAGGACACGTGAGATTGGTCACTCCAATCAAACAGTCCCTCTATCCTAATGTCGTTCAGTCCAATCCAAAGCTCATCAGTGGATGCTACAGAAAAATAATGGACCAAATATCAGCCAGAAGTTAAAATTTCCCCCATTACATTGAAAATTACTTGTACAGTTCATAGACTGGTAAAAAGTGACAGGCATTGTCTAAATCATACTTTAACCTATGAAAAAATCAACAGCTCCCACATGTGTGGAAATATTTGACATAGACTCGCAGCAAGCTGGAGCTGAATGAATGACATGATCTCTATTGTCACTCCTAAATGTACAGTCATGCTGCCAGTTATTACGTGTAAAGTGTGCATGTCATTCGAATCTGTTAAGGCTTTCTTAATTATTAGTCTTTTAAATTCAAAATTAGGTATTTTTTTATTATTTGCCGGAGTAAAAACAATTATGATATAGTGATGAATCCAGCACTCTCTCAATGATTTTTAAGAAGTGAAATTGTCATTCATATATTATTGAGTGTTTACTCGCTTTGTATTCACTGGCTGGTTATCTATTGGTAAACATTTTGGTTTTGATTAAGGACAAACTTGGATAAACTCAGTAGGCGTAAATAGAAACTGGATTAGGTGGAATACACATTTTGATTAGGTTTAGGTGAGATACACAGTTTAGTTAGAGTTAAAAAAAAAAAAAACACAATTTAAATTAAATGCAAATAAAAATATTGTGACCTAAACCTATGTAACTTTTTTTAAACCACACCACAAAATATCCCTAAAGTTTACCATATCCTGCCATAACAATAAAAAGTTTAATGATGCTATTAGTGAATTACAAACTGGAAACTGATATGTTCAGTCTCAGCACATGTGCACCTTCTCAATTGAATTAAATATATTTGCTGTTGGGAATCTGTTTTGTATTAACATTATTTCATGGAGACAGGATTGCCACATACCGTATCCAAGCTGAGAGATCACAAAGCTTTGATCCTCCACATTTCTGATGCTCACTAAGTCGCCGCCTTCTGCACGACAAGCTTTCCTAGCGCCAGACCATGTTTGAGTATTACGCTGAAGATGAAAACAGTGGCCATTGTAGGGAATCCAAGGTGCTGAGCAAAACCCTTGTTCAACTGATGATGAAGAGAACAAATATATAAGAACTTCACTTTGGATTCCCCCAGAAACTACTGCCACCTAGAGAAACATTCAAATAGAATAGAATATTTTTATATACTTTGTGGAGGTGCTGGTGGGACCCCATCTTTGTAGCAGATGTAGCCCATTTTCTTGGCACAGGATGAACTTTGCCAAGAGTGCTCTCCAGCAGTGTCAAAAATTGCACAGTTGTGTCCTGGAGTAGGAAGGGGATTCCCTAAATCAAGATAATAATGATGATAGTTAACACTCACACGTGACCCAATCATGCACAATAAAAAAATAGAATACAAAAAATTGTAGGAGTACTTTAAATCTTTGAGTATCATGTCATTTGTAACAATATTGGTGGTATTTGGCATTTAGAAAAACTAACAACAGAGGGATAGAATATGAAAATATTGTATTAGTTCACTTGTTAAAAAGATAAAAATGTATAATAATTAGCAGCAACTTGGAGACATGAATGAATATTCAACTGGGTTTTTTTAAGGTTTAGACTGTTTTACTTCTTACAATTATCTACATGAATTCTTGAAAAACCTTTTACCCTAAGTGTCTAGTTGTCACAAGAGTTAACCTGACAGATTAGATTTGCTTAACACTGTAATTTTCTGCAACTTTTCAGTTAATTTCCAGATCGCTCAGATGTTTGAGGATTATTGCTGAAAGGAACTTTGTCTTTGCAGTGAGGACTTACCAGAATCCCATCGCAGATAACGGAAAGGTTTGCCATCAGTCCACTGCCAGCCATGTTCTGGGTCCAAAACTAACCCAATCCAAAGTTTTTTTCTCCCTGCTCCCAATAATGCTGTGTGTTCAAGTGTTTATGAGAGAGAGGGACGAAAAAAGAAAAGCACTTGTTATTTTTTCATGAACTATAACATCAGCTTTAAAATTGTCAATTGGTAGGAATAAGACAGACAGACAGACAGACAGATAGATACTAAAATATATTGCAGGTTCATGCAATATCAAAAGTATTTGTAATCCAAAATCTTGATTATTTCATTTAAAATTCAAAATGCTGCATCTGTTTGAGTTCTGGCAAATAACCACCAGGTGGCACCTCACCTGAGATCAAAGCTTGCTCACTGGGCTCCACAATACTGACCAAGGAGGCAGCCTGCTGTTTACAGCTGGTATCAGCTTGTCCCCAAGTCAGAGATGACTGTATGTTCAGCTGGTAATATGCTCCTGTTATGAGATTTTTTTTCCAGTACTCTGTGGCTGTATGTTGAGAGAAAAAAAATTTATTCAAATAATTCTTACATTTTCACTCCAGTGATGTTGAAATTTGACAAACTCACAAGTGGTTGGGCAGTATCCCCACTGTTCACGTTCAAATTTTGTTTCAACTGCACACCATGGTCGCTTTGTTGAGGAGTCAAATGTAGTGCAGTCTCCATACCACCGGTCTTTGTACAGGAAGGGAAACATGCAGATCTTTCCAAATGCATTTCCCTCAATGGTAAAAAGCTCTAGAGGTGAAAAGAAAAGGATTCAGGTTGGGTCAAGTTAAATTAAAATTTGAAATAAGCCAGTAAACAAAAAGCATGACTTATTTGATATGAGCCTGTATTTCATTGCTCCAAGGTTTCCAGTGCCTATACACAAATGCACACTTACACACAAAAGCGTATGTTTTATACTATACCTCTGTATGTTCTTGTACAAGCACCGCTTGAGGTCCCTGTAATTGTGAATTGGTTATTTGGTCCTGTTGTTTTTGAGAGAGCAATTGTTTCATCATCTTTCATCTCAATGAATAAATCATTATTTTTGAGGGCGAGCAGTGTTCCATTCCTGCATTCCCACTTTTGCAGGTCGCTCTTGTCATCACAGTCATACAGGCTCACTTCACTCCCTATACTTTTGCCCTGAGCTCCCAGGCATTTTTTAGTTGTGGTAACAAAAAGCCGGTCATCAGTCGTCCAGCGTAGGTCAAGGCAGCGGCTATACTTTTTCAGTAAACAAAAACCAGTGGCTTTGTTCATGAGTGAAAACGGGGAATCTGCAAAGGGAAAAGTTTTTAAAAAACTGATCAGCCTATTGCACAAAGTTTATTCCAATATGGATTCAAACAAGCCTTTAATCAAAGCCTTGTTTGAATCCATAAACGTGCTAATATATTTTTTTTTTTTTCAAAAAAAATAGTAGGGTTTCTCAAAGCTTGGTAATGACAAATCGTTAAATCAAATGTTTGAGCTTATACTATACCATTTTTTGTTGAGCATTGGCATGTTGTGATGAAGAGGCCAAAGACTGCTAGAGATATTCTTGGGAGCATCATTCCTCCAATCAGTCTCAGAGCAGCAGACAATGTCCAAGCATTGCAAGCAGGGGACTTATGTGCCTGAACGTGAAAAGGAGGCAACCTTAATATCTCTGACATGACTCTGTTTCCCCCCCTTCATTGAGAAAGTCTCATGTTTCACATTGGCACATTTCCACATTTTGCTACTGGTACAGGGGTGGACAGGAAGGAAGGAAGGGCAACATACACAAAAGCACACACTCTTTCTGTTTAACTCCAGACATGGCAAAAAGCTGTCCCATTCACTTCCCCTCCATAGGAAGAAAGAAATGCGTAAGGAATTGGCTTAACATGTTTCATGAATCAGCATTAGTGACCCAGAGAAACAGTAATTCACAAGCTTTGATGCAGTACATATGGATTTATAGTTTTGCCTTTGACATCTTCCTTATGATTAAGTAGAGGTCAGAATCACAAAGTTCCTCACAGTACTACACTACCATAATACTGTAACAATGTTATCAGGATAAAGGCATTCTGCAGTATTCTACACAGTCCAAGATCATCTACTATCACACTCGGTGATATATTTGTTACGAAAGAAGAATATCGCTCTGAAGAGGCAAAAGCAGGAAATGTGCTTCTATTTATTTGTACACATATATTAAATTCATAATGCATTTTCTATGTAGAGTTTGCATGTTCGCTGCAAAGCTGCATGGAGTCCCTCCAGGTTTTCTGGCTTTTAAGCCCACAAGTAACGGACCCAATGACATGTGAGCTTAACTTGTGTTTCGAAATTGGCTGTAGGTGCAAATGTGCAAGTGAACGGTTACTCTGTGTCTGACCCGATGAAGCTGAGGTGACTGATGTTACCGATGCTATAATTCATAATGTTATGACAGATGGGGGGGGGGGGGGTGTCTTTGCTCTGTACATAAATACTTTCTATCTGACATTCACCCTACAATGGATGCATCAGAGAGCAACTTGGGGTTAGTATCTGGCCTAAGGATATTTAACATGCACACTGGAGGAGCCAGAAATCAAACCGCCAACCTTCTAGTTAGCAGATGACCTGCTTTTCCTCCTGAGCTGCAGTCACACTAATGAAGAAAACACTGTGTGCATCCTGAGTGTAGTAACATAATGTCCTGCTTTAGGGTGGAGGCATTCAGATGTTTTTTTGTTTTGTTTTGTTTTGTTTTTTTTTCCAGTTCTTCCTTAATATCTATCACTGCATTTTGTATTTTCACTTCCCCTTTGGTTATTCTCCTTTTCGTGGTGGCACATTGTGCTGAAGTATGAACCTTTGTTACCACAATGATGTTTTTATGATGCCTGTATGAAGCAAAAAAAAGGAAAATAATACTTTTTTCAACATATTTAGAAACTAAACTATTATTGTAGGGTCAATCAAAAGAAATACCTTCAACAATATAAACACAAATGCTTTACAACAAGGTGCAAGTTATTATTTACACAAAAAGCCCAGATTAGACATAAAATATCTAAAATGGAGTGCACAGTTCTGAAAAGAAATCTTTGGAGAAATGAAACTACGTAAGATGAATTTGGATGATGGGAAAAGAAAAGTACAAAGAAAGAGAAAAACATTTACGATACGAAAAATTTTCTGACAAACATGGTGAAGGCAGTGTTATGATATTGGCATGGCTACTAGTGGGACTGGGTCACTAGTGATTATTGATGATAGAAGCATCTGGATGAACTCTTTGCTCAGATTTAGCCAAATGCTGGAAAACTGTTTGGACAGAGCCTCACAAATGGATAAAGTAAAGCTGTTGGTTATTTAAGATGTTCTTAAATAACCAAGTCAGTCAGCTGATCTAAACCCAACAGCATGAGCATGCTTCTCACAAGCAAGCAGCAACTGATGGTGGCTGCTTTAAAGGCCTGGCAGAGCATTATAAGAGAATAATTACATGTGATGTACAAGGGTAAAAGGTGTGTGATTTCAATTTCTATCCAAGTATTAAAAACAATCCTTATATCCTTATATTAGTTTGTCCAGATCTTTGTAGGCTGTCAAAATGGGGGCCTATGCAAACATTTTTTCTGAAATTACTAAGTAGTTAATACAATCCTTTTTAAACCCCTTGAATTAAAACTAAAAGTCAGCACTTAAATCGCATTTTGATTCTATTATTTAGTATTCTCTTTTGAAATGTACAAAGGTAAAATTTGTGTTTCTGTCCAAATACTTATGGACCTAATTTTGTTGGAAGTCAATTTTTATTGAGGTGAAATGAATGGTTAATGGGCAGAGAACAAGGCAGGAACCTTTGTTGATTTATTGGCTTCATTTATCCCACTGCAGTGGATTTCTAAACTCTTTAACTAAATGGTGCAGTTATGGTGGTAACTGGTTTGTAGTGTTTGTGGCTTTAAGCATAATCTGTAAAGGAATTTGGTAATGTTACCGTAGTATACAAGGAAAAAAGTAAATACAGTTTATTAGTACCTCTGTTTTACAAAAGACATTTCAACTCGCATATTGAAAACCGAACATGTCTGATTTTCCTGGAGCTGACCCAGTTAGAAGGTCAGATCAGACCCAACGAAGCTTGACTATTACAGCTTTTACTTTACAGAAAGTTTACTTCACAAAAAAAGTGAGCGCGCTCAACTTTTGTATATTTATATCAATTTTAATAGCAACAAGACACATTAGTGAGACCAAAAGAAAAAAAAACACTTAAATACTTGACCATAAAACATGTTCTCAAGCCAATAAATGCTTTTGTAATCTACAAAATATGAGTTAGCCATGCATTAAGAGTTGTAAAAGCAAATGATAGAAATGCAGTGTAGTTCATTGAGCACACCCTGGACTTTGGTGTTTGATAAGGTTTCACAGTCTCAGCTCAGCTGTGGTAATAAAAGCTGCTGTCCAGTATTTCAGGTACAAACACTGGACTTACACTGTAACCTGGTTATGATGTTGAGATGTTTCTCTTTATTTGGACTCTTAACGTTTCTTTTGTCATCTTTGTTTAGATGTGAAACAAATATTTGCTCTGCTTTCAGGTATGTTTCTTCAATCTGAAATTGCTTGCAATATCTTTTTTGTACATCCTGAGCAAATAAGGGGTATAACAGTGAGGGAGAGCACTCATGAGTCATGTAAGCTATGACAAATTGTGCAATGTTTGCTGTAGTAGCTTTAAAATGTATGAATAAGAGTAATATAAATAAAATGCATGAATAAACATGTCTCCTTGATATCTTCTTGTAATGAAACTGTCTTCGCAGTATTGTTAGTCATCACCTTGTCTCGTCCTGATGAGGAATTTAACCGTAATTCTGGTGAATGTGTTCCTGCTGACCTCAACTGTGGCTTCAAGGAATTGTGGCGACGGCTCTGATGAGGAATTTTGTGGTACGTGGTCGTTCTACACAAGTTAAGCTGAAGCTTAAATTTATATTTTAGTGTCAGCTATTTAAAATTTACCAGACATTACTGGAGAAATTGTGCTGTCCTTGTCTCATGCACACGGTCAGCTTAACATGTGTTCAGTAACTCATGCGTCTGTTAAGATTTATAACTCTTTGACTACATCATGATCATTATTTTGTCCCTGTTGCAGTCTGTAAGAAATGTAAACACAATTAAAGCACAAATAAACAAATATATAAGCGATCATGTGTTCTACTTACTGTTCTACTTTGAAGTGACTTATTTTTGTTTTTGACATGAGTAAATTTGTTCATTAATTTACGCACACTGGTTGTGAGATGCTGTGTAAAAGCCTTTTCATTGCACTTTTAGTTTGTAGCTTTCAATGATAAATCCATAATTTGATATATCATCTAAAAGGCTCATGCGACTTTGAGGATCACTCCTGCGGTTGGAAAGATGTTAGTCAAACCTCTTATTCCTGGAGAAGGCAGATGGCAAACATTACCTTAATACCTGGACAGGACCATACCACAGGAAGTGCATGGGGTGATTAGTATAACTTCCTGTCATATTGTTGATGGCACATTTTAAAGTGGATTCACAAACAACTGAGATCCATTTTTTATTTGATTATGAGATTTAGTCTGTTAACACTGGATTTTTTTTTCTGATTGCCACAGGTCATGTCATGCATATAGATGGTAAGGAAGGAGGTGGTTTGTTTTCAGATGCTAATTTGGAATATTCTGTTGACCAGGGAGCTGCTCTGGGATGCCAGATTAGGTACTAAAAATTAATCATTAATATATGAGTCCCACAGCTGAGTCCTTGATTGATAGTGCATATCAGTACGCCCCGTGCCAGCAGTTATCTGTTTTTATGTAATCTGTCTGTTAATATGTTTCAGGTTTTGGTACCATATTTATGATCAAGAATCATCATCACTCCCATCAACATCAGCTCTTACAGTAAAAATGGTCAGAGACCACACTGAAACAGATTTACTGAAGATTTCTGGTGAAACAGATGGTTGGGAGAATGCCACAGCGTTAATTGGGAATCAGCCAGGAGGATACAAGGTTAGCAAAGCATCCTGTAGACTTTAACCTATACACACAGATAGTAACAGTAAACATTTAATTAAGGTTACTATCTTTTTAGTTCCTCCTTCATATTATATTGATCTTTATCTGATCTTTAACTGTTTCCTGTTCTTCTGGAACACCTCTGCATCCGGGGGAACAATAAAGCATTTTAGGTTTTATTATTCTATTTAACTTTCTTTTTGATCAGTGGCTGAATGTTCTTGCCACATCTGCAGGTACACAGTCCACATTTTCAGTGTTTGTTTTTTTTTTCACTAAAAACCTCTTAACAACCTCAAGTCCTTGTGTCCAAAAAGGACAAGGCAAAACCATAGCACTCAGCATTACGAAGATGCTTTCTTGTAAATTAAAATACACATGATAATTTCAGGTGAACTTAAGCAAACATGCCAACCAGGTAAAATCTGAATGCTTTCCATTAATCAAAGAAACAAATGTATCAAAATTTAGATGTACATGAATGTCAGTGACCTAAAGTGTTATTAAAAAAAGAGGTTACAGTAATACTAGTTTTATCGCTGTTTGTTGTCAAACTCATATAGACCAAAGTAGTTGTCATTGTTAAAAACATGCCTTTAGATTACTAAATGAAAAGAATTAATCTATGCTTCTCATTTTGTCATGTATGGACCCAATAGACGTCTTTTCTACTTGTAAAAAATGTCAACATCCATCAGTTTTTTCAGCCATACTGGAACCTGTTTTAACCCAGTAGATGACATCAGGGTTTCATGGCAAGATGAAGCTGTCATGTTTTCATGTTTTTGGGTGTCTTCAAAGAAATGCAGTAATCAGTAAGGGTGAAAAAATAATTTCAAATTTTTGATTATGAATTTAATACTGAGGTCTTTTTCTTTTTGCAGCTGCTGTTTTCATTCAGTCTATCAATTTTGGAAAAACTGGATGTTATGTTGGATGATATCAACTTTGAATACTGTAAAGAGGGGGAAATCCCAGCTGGAGGTACAGATAACCTTTCATGTGACTTTGAAAAGGATACCTGTGCATGGTACCATGACTACAGAGCCAGTCTCTTGTGGGAAAAGAGTAAAGGTGGATATGATCGCCCAACTGGGAATGGTGAGTAGTATACTGAGCATTAACATACTTATTAACATACGTTTAATATTTTGGATCTTCCTGGGATACATGGATTGAAATATTGTGATTAATAAATAATATTAAATCCACCATGAAACTATATAGCAATACAGTTTAAATAAACTTTAAACAATCCAGAGTACTATGCATGGCCTCTGATATGTCCTTTAGGTCATGTGATCTTCTGTAGTATTAATAATGCAGTTATTACAAATTGCAGTAATTTCAAGTGAGTGTATAACTTGATTTTTCCATCTCACTCATCAACTTTGAAGGAAACTTCAAAGTTTATGAGATTGCTTTGAGTGTATCTCCTGTTGTGCTTTGTTTTTCTTCTACAGGCTACTACATGCTCATAGAAGCTAAAAGAAACCTAAACATCTCATCAGCAGCCAGACTCATCAGCTTTCCTCAACCTGCCGGTCAAGTGCTTTGTGTGAGTTTCTGGTACCACATATTTGGCAACAGCATTGGTACGTGAACCCCTGTCCATAACTGCACTTGGAGGCAAATTTCGTCTAAATGCACAGAGAGAAAACAATCTGTATTTTAATGAATTGAGATACATTAAATGTATTGCTGTTTTCTCATCATCAGGGTCACTCAAGTTTATTGCAAAGCATTCTGGTGAGCCAGAGACAGTTGTGTGGATGAGGAGTGGCACCCAAGGAAACAAATGGCATTATGCTGATCTTACCTTCAACAGCGACAAACCAATACAGGTATAACTGATGGTTTTGTTATTGCTATAGTTTGTTTGTTTGTCTGTTGGCAGAATCATTTTCAAGAAATACTACTGGAAAAATATTTTTTGCAACAAAATCTGATGTATACCTGTTTTCCAGTTTATGATAGAAGCTGTTATGGGAGGTGAACAAGGGAGCATAGCCATTGATGACGTAGTGGTGTTCAGCGGTGAAAATGGTTCTTGTCCACCAGAGAGAGAGTGCACCTTCCAGGGCTCCCTTTGTGGCCTGCTGCCTCACCCATCTGCAAACTTTAGCTGGGACCGGATCACCGGAGAGTCCCAACCAGCCAACTCTTCAGGCCCCAGAGTGGATCACACACTGGGGACAGATCAAGGTATGCAAATGTTTAGGATAACAATATACGGTTGATTTTCAAAGCCACACATATTAAGTGTTTTGTGTTGTTGGAAGAAAACTCAGTGGATCAATTGAAGTGATATGATTCATCCTCTGGGGAGTATGAATGAATTACATTTCATCAAGGCCAAAGTCCACTTTATTCTCAGTATTTGTTGTTTCCTTTCCAATCTTGAAGTTTAAGGCAGGAATAGAGACGCAGTGCATGTGTTGTGTTCATTGGCACATGATACGTTTTCAGTAGAAATATTTTATCTTATTTGAAAGTACCTGCAATGTTTTTTTTGAGGATGACGCATTGTCACACATGATACATTTAGTGATTTAATAAACACTGTGCCTTTCCTTGCTAAGCAACCTGTGCACAAAGGTAAATATGCATGTCCTCAAAATAAAGCAGAATGTATGATAATGCCACATGTTTTGTAGGTTATTACCTGAGCGCCCAATTGTGGAGCCATCCTGTGGGGTCCAGAGGTGCAATGACGAGCGCGGTGCTCGAGCCCACCCCTTCAAAAGGGGAATGCCTAATGTTCTGGTACTACATGGAGGGAAGTGGCGTGGGAGAGCTAAATGTGTATCTTCAAACCCTCGGCAGCCACGAAGATCCCGTCCAGCTCTGGACCAGAGCAGGTGATCAGGGGAAGCACTGGAGGCATGGAAGAGTGACACTTCTCAGTCCTCATAGCACATATCAGGTATGTACACATAAACGCAATGTTTTTTGGTTTTTATATCATTTTATATATTTTCTGTAATTTGTCTAATGATATAATATAAAATATATACTGTTTTGGGGTTTTTTCCTCCGGCACAATATTGTGCTTCATCTAATACTTTATAGATCTATAAAGATTGCCACTGTCGATTAGCTGATGTCAAGAACCATTAACTGATTTTTTTAGTTATGTTTTCTCCTGTATGGCTTTTTCCTTGTGTCTTTGTTTTTACTATTTTGATGCAATTTGTCAAAAGTAATTAAAAAATAGACATTAGCAGTATAGTTAATTTTTTATAGGTTATTTATTCCAAACATTTTATATATTTCAAGGATAATGAAACACTTAAAAAACACTTATTTTCATCATTTTAGCAATTATACTTTAAAGGATGTCATGTAAAAGACAAAGTTATGACACAACATTTGTGCTTTTGAATTCGAGGTGATTTTTGAGGCGATAGTTGGGGATGAACCAAGCAGAGATATTGCCATTGACGACCTCATAGTCCTGAATGATGCATGCCCTCCGACGGGTAAGTAGCCACTGTAGATTTCAGATAACATATCAATCATAGTGTTTATTTGTTCAATTGATTTGATTTGATTACACTGTGTGTATCCAGCTGTATAATGTGTCTGTGTGTTTCTTTGAAGGTTTTTGTGACTTTGAGAGGGACTTCTGTGGTTGGGTCAACAATCCTCCCCCAGAGTTTGGAGTCGAGTGGGATTGGCTCTCTAGCAAAAGTGATGGCTCAATGATTCCACCCAGAGACCACACCACAGGATCTGCTTTAGGTAAGTTACATGTCACACATGTACTTTAACTACAGGCTCACTTCAATATCACTGTTATAGCATTTGCTCTATAAGTGAAGATATCCTTCAAATTCTTAGGCAATGTCAGAAGATGCCACTTTTTAAAAAATAAATATGTTTTTCAGGCCACTTTGCATTTTTCATGGCATCCGATTCTGATAAAGAAGAAATTGCCCAACTGGAGAGTGAATCAATGGCAGCTGTTGACCAAGCTTGTCTGGAGATGTGGCACCATGTTGGAACATGGCTGTCAAATAGTGAGTACAGTTTTTTTACTGTATATTTAGCTTATTTTTATTAACAATCTGCAAATATGTGGTGTAAACAACATAAGGTCTGGTTTTCTGCAGTCAAACATGAATAGTTATCAACTTTACAATAACTTAAAGACAAAAACTACCAACATTAATGTCAGTCACGCCATGTTAGTGTTAATTTCATGCTAAGTCCAATGCCAGTCATGAAAAAACTCAATCCAGATCTTAGTACAGTTGTCAACATTGGCATTGTAAGTGGAAAATTTCTTTCAACCTGTCAAAAGACCAGTGAATCTACTGTAGTAACATGTATCCATTAAGGAAAAAATGGGAATACAAAATAATAGCATCAATGTAACTACTTGCAGCCATAAATTGAAGTAGCAAAAGCATTTGTGTGCAAATTAGCATGGAGTTGAACCTTCACTTACATTCATTAAAAAACCCAAACAAAAGTCTTATCATTAGTAGTGCTTTGTGTTAGACAAATAAATTGCTGTCTCTTGTTTTTATTACCTTATTTCCTTGTCATTGTGATCCATTCTCAGCCGTTATTTAAACCCCTAAATAAACTGTCATATGTTGATTATTGAGGCACGGATCCGATACAGACAAGTGAGGCAGAGCCATTTATTGAGGCTGAAGTTAAAGTCAAAAACAGCACACTGAAGTGGTTCAACCAACTCTAAGAAAAACAAAACTGAGAGGAAAGACTGTTTATACACATGAAGGGGTGGAAATACCAAAGTAACAAGTCACAGCTGCAGATAGTCAAGACAGCAGGGGAGGGAGCAAAACCCAAAACCAGGCACAGGAGTTAACTAATTAATAAAGTATAACCAATAATGAATGCAGAGACAAAGAAATGACTCCTCTGTTAAGCATCGCCTCAACAGAAGGGATACCACGGGAGAATGAAACAAAGGGAAACTAGTAAGGGAACTAATAAACTCCATAATTAAGAAACAAATAAAGGCTCCAAATACTAAAATAATTAAAAAAAAACTTTAAATAAATATACATAAGTAGTAAACATAACTAAGAACCAAACAGAGAACCTCTAATAACAAACATAACATAAACAAAGAAATAACAGTTAATTATTCTCTTGATGACCCAGGGCCTTCAGCTATTACACTGACGGTGTTTGTCAATGAGGCTGCTGGACTGCGTGCTGTATGGAATACAAGTGGATATTCGAATAACACTTGGATCCGAGACAGGGTGGATTATAGCGCATCAGGCCCTCACCAGGTAAGAATTGTATCAATTTTGATGTTGATTTTCTCATGAAAATATTGACCAATGATAAATCAGCGCAGAGTTTTAAACTTCTATTGTTCTTTATCGCAGATTATTTTACAAGCAAGGTGTCCCGCCTCAAAAGATGAAAGCTTTTGCCTGGATGACGTTCACATAATCAGGAACATGTCTTGTGATGACCTCATTCCAACCACTACACCATACCCAACCACCACCATGACCAGTGCTCCTGCCTCAGCCATGGACTGCACCTTTGAAGAAGGTAAAACTGCTAAATTTACCAGAAATTTAGCAGAAATAGCTTTATTTGTTAATAGTATGCTACAAAAGGAAATGCCATTCAAGTTCTTATGATTACTGGCATTAGAGCTTACAAATCATGGTCATGATAATGATGGCCATGGTATGCTCTAAGTACATACCTAAGCCCACATATGGACACAACTTAGCTCAATGAACAATAAAGAAATATAAATGAATTTACAATATTTGTTGGTATTATTGGTATCCCATCTCCCTCATGTCCAGTTCAAAACACCAGGCTTCATAACAGGACTTCACTAAGTATGCATTGGCTACATCCATCGCTATATATGATCTATAACATATATAGTTATATAAGTATAACTATATATGATCTATCTATAACATTTTAAAATATTATAGATATCTGTAACCACTCCTACATGCATTTTTCTTAATTTGGGTATGTCAATTTTGTCTTTCCTCCTCATGTACTTATATAGTGTTTTAATACTAATATTTATCTCTTGTAAAAACAGGTCTGTGTAACTGGGTCCAGGAGGCCAATCATGATTTGAACTGGACTCTCAGTATTGGACTTCCAGTTGATCGACCATGGGATGGACCTCAGTATGATCATACTGTTGGGAATAATGAAGGTATTCATTATTGACACTAATATAAGCAGAGAAGCAATGCATTTACAACAGAAGTCTAGTGACACACCTTAGCTGAAAAATAATGAACAATTTTGATACCCAATTATCTTTTGTCTTGTTTTTCTAGAAAAAGTCTTCTTTCTTTCTTTCTTCTTCTTTTTTTTGGCTGTTCCTTGTAGAGGTCGCTACAGTGGCTCATCTGCCTTCAACTCACCCTGTCCTTACCATGCTCATCTGTCACATCAACCTTCTGCATGTCATCCTTCACTACATCACTACTTCTCTTTCTGTTATTCTCCCGTTTAGAAGCTCCATATTCAACCCCCTTTGTTCAGTATATCCACTATCCATATTCTGCAAATGTCCAAATCATGTCAGCCTTGCCTCTCTAGCTTTTTCTCCAAGCTGATCAACCTGAGCAGCCCATCTGATGTACATATTTCTAATCTTGTGTATCACTCCCAGTGAAAATCTTGGTACCTTCAACTCAGCCTCTTGTCTTCTTGTCAGTACCACCATACATGATTACATCATACATCTCACAACCAACTTGTAAAGATTTCCTTTCTCTCTTGTTGGTATGCTTCTGTCACCTCTGACACCCATCTCCATCCACTCCACCCTGGTTATACAGTATTCTCCTTTTTTCACAACAGTCTGGCCTTTTATTCTCATCTTCATCTGTTTTTCCCCTCTCTACCAAGGTTTCTTTCTACTTATTAATGGATTTGGATCTAAGGATGATGAAAAAGCAGTCATCTCTGTTCCTGTCATTACTCGCACATCACCAATCTGTGTTGATTTCTGGTATCACATGCTCGGGCCTTCAGTGTCAAACCTGGATCTGCTGGTTCAAACAGTATGTAACCCTTTTAACACAACTGAACCTTCAGTTTCAGGCTGTGCTTTATATCATCTTCAGATTTCTTCACATTCCTTTACATAATTTTTTCTAGCAATCATCTGAACTCTTAGTTTGGACTCGTCGGGGAACGCAGAATCCAGAGTGGATGAATGCGAAAGTAACCCTCAGCATGAATGACATAGTACAGGTAAACCTCACCACGCCATAAAAATGTCAGTCAATTTTCAAGTTATTTTTTAGCTTCTGAATAGAAATGTCTCTAATTCAGAAACATTTAATGTAGCACTTTGGCAGCATTAAACTTTGCATCATCCTTAATTCACAGATTGTGTTTAGTGGTCAAAGAGACACCAGCAGTCAAGGATTCATTGCTATTGATGATGTTAAAGTTAGAGAGGGGGCCTGCAGTAATCACGGTATTTAAATATTAACTCAGTACTCCCAGTTATCAACAAATAATATATAAATCAATATCAAATAAATAAATAAAATAAACCTTGCAGCCTTTTTGTTTTAAACACCATTTAGATGTGTGCGGGTTTGACTCGGACTTGTGTGGCTTTGAGAATGATGTGAGTCATTTGGGTCGCTGGATTCGCAGAAAAGGAACAAAGCATCATGTGGATCACACATATGGAACTGAGAATGGTGAGTGCTGAACTGTGGCACAGTGGCACTGCACAATGTGGGATGAACAGAGCAGAGCAGTCATGGTCTCACTCCAACAAGACAATATTTATGCTGTTACTATAATGCTAATATATAGTCAGTCCTAAGTTTGTCCCTTGTTATCAACCTGTGGATCAGAGCTCTGCAATAATAAGTCACAATAAAAATGTGACTCATCATCTTGTAAAATAATTATCAAGATGGAATATGTTGTGTAATGTAACACATTGTTTTAATGTGAAAATACTGCGTAGTTTTAATATTCAATCCAATCATCTGTATTTGATGTGTTATATCTAATATTTCATACAACTCTATTTTTAAAGAAGATTCTGTTATTTGAAAGGCCTGCAGGATTATCAAGGTGTAGGCTCTTCTTTTAGCTAATCCTCTGCAGTGTTTGACGCCTTTTAGATGGCAGCTAAAGCTTAAACAGCTGTTACAGACAATATAATACAACACAATATTTTACCACTGAAGCAGGAATGTTATAAATTGCCATAAGTTGATTTTCACAATCAATCATAGGAGTTCAACAAATTCTCTGAAAGTAGCAGCATTGCTCTCTGCCTCAGATTTTAGTCATCGTTTCTCAGAAATGTCCCAGTCAACAGTCGTCTTTGCATTTTTGTCACAAAACAAATTTTGTTTTTTAGGTTTCTACATGATGGTAACATCAAATTCTACACAGGGTGAGATCGCTGAGCTGTTCACACCAGATTTACCTTCAGCTAAAGAAATGTGTGTTCGTTTCTGGTAAGTTCAAAGATCCATCACAGATTTACAATTCGAGGTTGAAGACTGGTACACATATTACTGTACATTTAATGTAAATGTACTATTTTTAGGTACTGGTTACCCACAGACTCCTCTAGCAACCTCGCTGTCCATATAAGACAAAGCGCAGAAGTTGGTGATGTCCTCTGGCAGCAGACTGGAGGGCTCTCTACAGGCTGGGAGATGGCAGAGGTCACGGTGTCATCGCCTACAAAATTTAATGTAAAAGCATTTGTTTTCTTTTCTGACAATCAGACAGTCTTATTCTTCCAGTATGTTTCATTTTGTATTTTTCGCTATCTTCTGTGGGAATTCTACCTAAAACAGCTGTGTTGCTTGATCAGGTGGTGTTTAAGGCTGTTCATGTGCCTGGCACGAATACCACAGTGAAAATTGATGACTTTTCTGTGAGGGACGGAGCCTGTAGTCCTGCGGGTAGCTGTGACTTTGAGTCTGGACAATGCACCTGGGTCAACATCCTCAAAGAAGATGGACATGACTGGGTGCTGGCCAGAGGAGGCTTCCACGGTCCACCAACAGACCATACCACTCAGACCCCGGAGGGTACGGCCTTAAACAAGGATTACTGAGTCAAGGTTTTAGCCACAAAAATGTGATATACAGGGAAAAAAACGAAATCAGCCAACAGTTCTTTTTGGTACATTTGGATAAAGATTTTTACATGTTGGGGTGGTTTTCCATTGTCTTGCAAGACTTGCTACAGGACTTATGAGGATTTATATTACCTCCATTGCATTTCAGTCTGATGATATCAGCTTTTTGAGCCTTTTAGGGGGATTTGCATGCACATTGTGCATATTTGTGCATATTAAATAAAACAACCAAGAAACCACTCTTGGTTTAGAAAGTATTTATTTTGACAGCTCAGTTTTCCATTTATATCCGCACTGGGATAGACAGTATTCAGACTTATTTAAAATACATTTAAATCCTTAAAACTGCACTGACCAACATTTTTTATTTGCTTACATATTTTATGTGTAATATTAAAGTGGTGACTCTTGGGATTCCCATCAGCTCTGCACTACTTAAATGTTACTAGTGTTACAGTTTAGGCTCACCCTTACTGCTCTTATCTGCCTTATAAATAGCTAAAGCTTAACACTCAGAAAGTCAACCAATGGTGTGGATTTCTGTTCCTAGTGAACATTTTGTCTTTGTTTGAAGTTTCAAAATGTGACAGATGGTGTGAATCATCTGAAAGTTAGTTAATTATAATAAAAAACTGCTGATGTTGCAACCTGATGGTGTTGCAACCTGATCTATGTGAACTGAAGTTAATGTTTAACTAACATAACATAGTTACTTAAAACGAACAACTTCTCTTTTTTATCCCTGACTTATGTCCTGTTGCTGACCTAACCTCCTCCCTGTCTACATGTAATGTTTCTAAATTCTAGATGCTCTCTATTTATAAAGTTCATATCTAAACCTTAACAACTGCATTAATATCCTTAGAAAATAATATATTTAATTTATTAACACTTATCTTGGTGTGCCCCAAGTTTGAATTATTAAAACAACGAAAGGCAGCAGCATTAAATATTAACTGTATTTATTTATTGTGTGAATTTTGTTTTCTTTTTGAATGGAGGTTGGTTCCTGTTGAGCTCGTCACCAAACCAAAGTCACAGCAGTGTTGCACAGGTAGTGTCTGAATGGATCCAACTTAAAGACACCACATCCTGTCTCACCTTATGGTACCACATGGACAACAGGTCAGCAAAAACAAGAGAGGGGCTTTGTCACCAAGTGCAATATCAGGATGCACTTTATCCCGTTTATCTTGTGTAGTTTCCTCACTGACTTCCTCAAGAAATGTGCACAAATGTCATTTAGTCATGAATCACCTGCTTTACTTTGTGCAAGACTGACAATATTCTGTGGCAGAGTTCAGTTTTTTCCAAAAAGAGTTGCACTACCAACAGTGAAACTAACAGCTTTTTAACCCTGTAGCAATAACAGAAAGATGCCATTATTAATTTTGGAAATGAAAAGTGTACATTTCGTGTTTTTGACAAGAATCTCTCTTTTTTTTCTCTCAACAAAAACATTTTTCCTGTTGTCCATCAGCGACTCCGGGACTTTGCAGGTGTTCATACGTTCATGGCCGTCAGAGGAGGATCTGATGTTCCACAGTAACAGCAGTGAGAGCCGCTGGAGAAAGTTCTCTCAGTCTGTAGAGACGTCCAAACCTTTCCAGGTATCCCAAACAGATTTAGCTGTTACATTAGAACCCAGGAATATTGTATAAATATTTACATGCTCTCTCAAAAACAGCTGCTGATCGAGGCAGAGACTAAGAGCAGAGGATTCATTGCTATTGATGACATTGGTCTCACACCAGGCCTCTGTCAAGGTACTGCTATTCTTTTTTTGTTGCATTCCTTTTTTTCTTAGCAAAGCAAGTTACAGAAAATATTTTTTTTTCTTTTTGACACAGTTAATGAAACAGATTTGGGGTTTGCGGGTTGCTCGTTTGAGAATGGCACATGTAACTGGGAGGACATCAGTGTTGGCCAGTGTCGGTGGACAAGAGGAAGGAATGTTACTGGGAATACAGGACCGCCCGTGGACCACACTCTGGGCACTAATCTTGGCAAGGCCAAATACACACACTAAAGATATAATAATACAGTTACACCAAGTGTCAAATCAAACTGTCTCAGATTACTTTTCCTAAATCTCAGCCAGCTTTTGTCTTTTTGTACAATTTGTACAATCTTAACAACACTTGTATTTATGCAGTTTCACACTGAGATAAGTGTAGACAATCAGCAGAGTTTTAAGTAGGTTCTGATCTGATGCGTCCAGGTTGGTACATGGCAGTGGAACCTAACCGGGGTGATCAAATGAGCCCTGCTACCCTCCAGAGTCCCTCCATGAAACAGGCTAGCACCACCTGCATACTACACTTCTTCTACAACATGTATGGAGAGGGTATGTTTATAGGATGTATGTCTGCAGCAAATAAATAAATAAATAATACAATTAAAAAAAATGTATTCCAACCTTTGCAACAATCAATCAACAGATGCAGAAGAGCTGAATGTGCTACTGAAGGAGGGATCCAGGACCACCAGGCTGTGGTGGTTATCTGGTAACCATGGAGATTCATGGCACCACGGTGAAGTAACGATTGGCAGAATACCTCAGGACTTCACCATCCTGTTTGAGGCCTCCAGGACCTTCGATATGCCCAGATACATCGCTATTGATGATGTGGACTTCACCAACTGCAGCCTGCCTGGTAGGCTACCTCCTCTACCTGTGCGCTCTGATGTCCTCTTTATTTTTTTGTCCCTTTTGAAAATCACTTTTATTTTTTATCTTTTTAAAAATTATTATTAGAGCCACAGCCTCAGTGTCCTGAGGGTGTGTTCACATGCAACAACAGCGTGTGTGTGGACACCAACCATGTGTGTGACTTCAGCGATGATTGTGGAGACTGGTCTGATGAAAACAACTGTGGTGAGAAAAGAAAAATGCTCAGTGGAAGATTTTGTACTTGTACACTGAATTTTGTTTTCCTAAGAACGTTTTTTTCCCTGTATTAGTTACATTTATTTTTTAAATTCTTCTTCTTCTTTCTTTATCTGCTAATCACGTAGAGGTACAAGGTGTGTTGGAGCGATGCAGCTTTGAACACAGTCTGTGTTCCTGGGCAGCGAGTGATGTGGATACATCCGGAGCTGAGTGGACGGATCACAAAGGAGAGGACGCCTGGCCCCACCACGGGCCTCACAGGGACCACACACAAAATTCTGATGCAGGTCTGAGAGTTAAAGACTGAATTATCTTTCCTTTGCATCAGTAATGCTGTGATTTCTTTTATTGTTTAAATCCCTCTTATCCAAACAGGTCACTACATTATACCTGGAACACACCTGACTGCAAGTGGCGAGACATCAGAGATTCTGTCCAAAACTTTATTGCCCAGCTTTAATTGCACTGTGAGTTTACTGTATGTAAATGAAAGTGTTGTTTACAGAAAGACACAACCTTGTTTTTTTAGGGTACTGACAAGTCATGTTACAAAGTTACATAAAAGCTAAAAGAAAATCACCAAAATGTCAAATGGGGAGAAAAAGCAGACAGTTAATAAGCTTTTAATATGCTGCAGTGGTTTCATTAATGCAGATAATAGTAATAGCTGATGGGGGCAAAATCTTGACAGATTGACAAACTGCAGGAGATAATAATAATAACCTTTGATGTATTTAATAGCATCTATTTGAAGCACTTATGGGGCACAGTACAAATAAAAACTGCTGAACACTTCTGTAATTATACTACAGTAATAACAATGCTTATCTACACATATTTTTATTACCTTTCTGATACTTATCTCGAGTAATTGCAGTAAAATATTAACTACTCCTGCAGGTTGCTGAGTCTACAAGACTTCTTTAGCAAATATCATCCTGTCATCAGCCCGTACTTTTTTCAGGTGAGATTCTTCTACTTCAGCCTGAATGATGCTTCAGGACGACTGACTGCACAGTCCAGGACTCTACGGTCCGGTAGTGACGACAGAGTTTTATGGATCAGGGAAGCATCACAAAGCTACAGCTGGCAGAGAGCCGAGGTTACGTTGTCCTCTGCGACCAGCAGCAAGGTTAGTGAGGACACAAGCAGTTAATTAAATGGCAGCCACTGCCTCATGTGTATAAATGCTGTTAGACATCAACTTAAATAATAGGCTTAAATCCCTGACGCTTACAGACATTATTGAAATTATAAGACCAAGAAGACTGTGGAGGCCTTTGCACAAAAATGAAAATATCTGTAGATGAATGAATACTTCTTATATGTACAGTATAATTATGCATTGTATCAGAGCTGCTCCCTAGCAGAATAATAGGTAAAAGGCCACAGTGTAATCTTTGTTTTATCCTCAGATTGTCTTTAGGTATGAGCTCGGCGATGGTCCCAGAGGTCTGGTTGCACTGGACGATGTATCTTTCTCCAGGGATTGTGTATTTGACCCCGACAACAGCGAGCTACCTGACCCGTCGTTCACCTCTGCCCCACCATCAACCTCTAACACACCCACTTCTCCACACTTGACCTCTACTGCCCCAGTAAACCCCTGTCAGGTAAGCTGCAGAATTTGGCTTTATGTCTGTGATAGCAAACTAAACATAAATCATTCCATTAAAAACAACTCTAAATACACAGTGGGTATTTGTCTCTTTTTTTTCTTGATGCAGGATAATGAGTTTTTTTGCTGGCAGTCACCAGGAAAAGTGTGTATTCTGGCTACCTTGCAATGTGATTATCATCCAGACTGCCCGCAGGGGGAAGACGAAGCTGGCTGTGGTGAGAGCGGCATATTGCATTCAGCGTTTCTAGCAAGAAGTTTGTCTTAACAAAAGTGTTATTATCAAAGTCGTGGCAAAAAAACTATTGAAAAAAGGCCATTTAATCACTGTTTTTCCTGAATGTGGCTAATTGGAAAGGACATTTAAAACAGTGATGCTGCCATAAAATACACTTCTGTAGTCCTCTAAATGCTAATGTTGCCAGTCCTTAAAAAAAAAAATCCTCCTTTGCAATGGTTAAAATGGTTTATACATCCCATTTTAAAGCCTGCATGTTGTGGTGCTGCTGAATTTCATTATGAGTAGTGTTATTGTGTGGATGCCCTAAAAGGGCTTCCACACTATTGAGTTCCTGTTTCTCTTTATTCTTTATTCCACTATTTACTAGTTGCTTCCGTATGTTTTTCGGCACTTAACTACTCCCACAGTTTTTATCCGATTTTCACCATTCAAATCTTAAAAAATTCTGCTCTTTCTGCTCTTTCCGGCTATGACTTTTGGTGCTCATAACTTCTATACTTTCTGAGATATTGAATTTTTTTTTTGCAATATTTTTTGCCCATTTCTGCCATATTATAGATGGCCTCACTGATTTTCCTTGCTGGGTTGACCTGTGTTTTACCTCAGTGAGATGAGCATCCGTTCTCAGACTGGGAGGCCGGGGTTCAAATCCCGCTTATGGCAAAATTTCTTTCAGTTAACAGTTAAACTTTTTTAACTCTTTTTAACACAAATTTCAGCTTTTTCACCCCTTTTCAGCAGAATTTTCAGTTTTTTCACCCCTTTTCAGCACAAATACCAGCTTTTTCAGCTGTTTTCAGCAAAAACCTCTTTTCAGCAGAATTCTGCTCATTGACCTCTTTTCAGCAGAAGTTCTGCTGATTGAACTCTTTTCAGCAGAATTTTCAGAATTTTCACTTCTTTTCAGCTCAAATTCTGCTTATTCACCTCTTCTGCAAAATTTTCAGCCTTTTCACCTCTTATTAGCACAAATCTCAGCTGTTTTCAGAAAAAACTTTTGAGGAGAAATTCTGCTGATTCATCTCTTTTCAGTGGAACTTTCTGCTTCTTTATCTCTTTTCAGCAGAAATTCTGCTCATTCACCTCTTTTCTGCAAAGTGTTCAGCCTTTTCACCTCTTATCAGCACAATTCTCAGCCGCTTCTGCTCATTTCAGCAAAATTGTCAGTCTCTCCACCTTTTTGTTGTGAGAGTGACTTTGGCTCAGTGAGATGAGTAGCTACCTTGAGACCAGGAGGGCCAGGTTCGAATCCTGCTCAGGGCTATGTTTTTTTCACCACCATGCAACATTTCATCTTTTTCAGCTTTTCAGCAGACAGCTTCAGCATTAAGGCATCCACACAGCATTTTCGCAGGAAATGCAAATTTTTCTAGTTACATTTTGTCTCCTCTTGACAAAGTAAATATGTTCCAGTAAATATTACCAAACAGTATTATGAAATTTCACTCTTACTTACAGTGTTTATCCACTGTATAAAGATAGTTTTATTCTCAGGCTTTTTTTATGCCAAATATTCATTTTTTAAGCCGTGCTGTGTAAAAAAGAAGCACTGTAATAGTTGGGAAAGTTTTCATAAGAGCAATAAATCACACACAGATGGACTCTGCATAGAAGTGAGTTGCACATTTATCCCCAAACAGGTCATGTGCTAGTTCAGCGCCAATGAAAGAAGAAAATTAACTCCTTGCACAGTTATGCAGTGTTGTGATTTGCAACACTTAATGACAATTTCAGTGCTTTGGCATAACCCCAAAGGGGCTGTTTGTGCTAGAAAATCCTCCAATGTGGTTTAATTAAAACAAAGAAGAGTGGCTCATATTCCTCCACAGCAATGTGAAAGATTCATTGCCAGTTATCACAAACCCTTCGCTGCCAAGGGTGGTGACTACAGTTATCAGGTTTAAGGGGTGATTACTTTTCACATATGGGAGACTGGTAGGTTTGGATAGCTTTTTTTTACCTCTTTTGTGCCTTGAACAGGAGAAAACTGGATCAGTTATGCTCTTCTTTCTTTTGAGGCTTGTTTTTTTGGGCCCAGCACCTGTTTTTTCTTTGGCCGTGATCACCATGAATATTGTGACTGTTTTATCAGCAGAAATTCTTTTGACTGACGCACCTGCATACAACACAAAATCTTTTATAAGTGGTTTACTTCTCTCGAGCGAGTGATTTCTACAGCAGTGTTACATCCTGATTTGAACCCTTCAGGTCCGTGCACGTTTGAGAATGATCAGTGCCGATGGACTGATGTTAGCGATGGACAGAGCAAGTGGCAGAGGCAGCGAGCCAGTAACAACACTGAGCCACCCACTGATCACACTACAGACACAGGTGGCTGTTATTGAGCAGTTCATTGATGTTATTGTCATAGCTTCACTTCACAGCGTGTTTAATCACCAGGTGTCTGTTATTCTCAGGCTACTACATGAGAGTTAATTTCAGTAAGGGGTCTACACAGAGTGAAGCTCAACTCGAGAGTCCCTCACTGTCTCCTTCGTCCCCCTACTGCCAGATTCGGTAAGCAGTGATGCGCAGACAAATGATCGTGTAAAATCTATTTATTTTGATGGATATATTCGATGGATATGTCTGTGTATGAATTGCTCAATGCTTCAAAGCTCCCCTCCCCTCTTTCTACCATGTAAGTGTCTTCCCAATCCAACGCTCTCTCTGCTTCTTCCTTCCTTCTTTCCTACACACAGGTTTCACTTCCACATCAGTGCAGAGAGTGCTGGGTCACTCAGAGTGCTTATGCAGCAAGCTGGAGGGAGTGAAGCAATCTTGTGGTCACGTAGTCACAGCACCGTCTCTCATTGGAGCCTGGAGCATCTGCCTCTTGGCCTGCACCAGCAGCCTTATAAGGTGTTTGATTTTGCCTCCTCTCAACAATGAAAAATGTACACGGGAAGTCATGAGAACAAATGAGTTTCATATAATAATAAATACTAATCATTAAAAGGTGTCTGACCATTTTTTGTCCCCAGGTTTTGTTCAGTGGTGTGAATAATGCAGCTGCTACTCAAGACCATGTTGTTGCTGTGGATGATATCTCTTTTCTAAACTGTGAAAAATCCTACCAACCGCCAGGTACATAAAAGTTAATTCAAAGTGACTGTTAGTGAATATATGACATGAGAGGTAGGGGAATGAGTGTGGTGCATGTATCATTTTATATCCATTTTTGTGCCATGTTCAGACTTCCAGGGTTATTTCTATTTTTCTTCCCTTCTCAGCTCTGGCGTCCTTTGGCTGTTCTTTTGAAGATGGTCTGTGTGCTTGGGTTCAGGGGGCTGAGGATCAGCTGGACTGGCTTAGCGGGACAGGTCCTACTCAAACCTCTAACACCGGGCCTGCAGGAGACCACACCAGCAGCAAAGGTCCTTTTACCTCATGCTAAATTTTCATTACACTAACATTTTTACAATAATAGCAAGTCACAATATGGTATTGTTATATATTTATGGACTACCAATTGCCTTGTGTCCTTTAAGGCTGGCCTTTGTAACCTTTGCTGAGCAGCAGCCACTGTAACCATTAATGCAAATTGACTGTTGACATTATGACAAGTAGAACTGAGTGAACATGACAGAAAGTAGACTGAGTAATGTCCATCACAAAATCACAAAATGGCAAAATGCACATAGAAGACAAATCCAGGCTGTCAGAGTAAGACTAACTGCAGGACGGTGCATCTTAATTCCACAGTTAAAGCTTGAAATTGATTAACTGGGGAGTTTTCATAAACTATTATAAACATTAGCTTGGTTTTTGGGACTATATAACCAAAAAGAAAGAGTATTGTATTGCTTGAAGCAGTGGCATGCTTACATAAAATTATAGTCTTACAAAATGTCTATTTCTTTTTACCTTTAGCATTTCTCAATTTTGGTTTCTAAAATTCTCTCTTTAAACTTTTTATGACTCTAAAATGACACAATGTGAAAGTGGAGCATCACTCCTCACATGCCACATATGCAAGCTGAGGACATAAGTTGCAAATTTATTTTTACTAAAACCTTGAAGTTGTCTTGTTTTTGTTTCACAGGGAAATACCTTTACATCGAGAGTTCCTCACCGAGCATCAAGGGTGATTCAGCCCAGCTGAAGTCTTCACTGCTTCCACCTGCTGGTGAAAAAGGATACTGTTTGTCATTTTGGTACCACATGTTTGGAACCACTGTGGGTTCCCTCAAAATGTTCCTGCAAACATCTGATCCCTTAGAGAAAACCCTGGTAAAAATATGCATGAAATTAGTCATTTTCTCAATTTGTTTTATATCCAGTGAACGCCAAAAAAGATGGCAGAAGCCTTAAGAAGGCCACTTAGGGTTTTTTTTTTTTTTATTGTTAGTCATTCCGTTTTAGTCTGGACACGTTACTTCCCTTTACTGCAGGAAAAAAAGGAAAAAAAACGTCTGTGTGGCCGATTGAGAAATATTTGCGGCTGTTTCCACTGTGTTTTTCTCTGTGTTATTATACTTTTCACATTGTTGTGAAATGCTCATTGCAAAATCACATTAATGCATGGCATAATGAATGCAAGATGCACACTTTCAGTGCATAACACTGTGTTGCAAAAATCCTCCTCACATCCTCATTGAGTGAATCAGCATCCTGTCTTTCCTGTAGGTGTGGCAAAAATCAGGAAACCAAGGAGATGAGTGGCTGCAGGTTCAGAGCCATGTGATCCTGCAGAAAGTCCACCAGGTTGTTCTGGAGGCAGCAGTGGGGGGAGAGGCTGGAGACATAGCCATCGATGACATCTCCTTGAGTCTGGGAGGATGTCCTGTTTCTGGTAATGGAGCTAAAAATGATTAAAAAAAATTCCAAGCAATCACATTAATGTCTGTAATTTGCTATTTTTGCTACACATTTTGAGTAATTATTATGTTTCCTTTCCAGCATACTAGCTGTATAGATCAAGTAAAATGTTGAGTGGGGGAGTAATAGTCATTTTGCAAGTATTCGTTTTAAAAATGATGCAATAAGTGTATAAAAACATACCAGGTACTTCAGGTGGGCATTTCAAGTTGCCCTGCCTCACACTCTCCTCTCCTCATATACCAAAACAAGCCCTCCCAAATTTGTGAGGAAGCTGCCAAATTTCTATTTCTTCCTCTGTCGGCTAATGCCCTGCATCTCTCTCTGATGTTTCAAACTTCCATCATCCCAACATCCACCCCTTGGCTCCAAAGAGATGTTTACTTAAGCTTAGACTCTAATTGCATTCATTTGCTCTATTAGATTCCAAACAGGAGCTCTCTGACCAAAACATATCATTGTTAAGCAGCTCACTGAAACTGCAGCTGAAAGTAGTCTTATCCAATGCACAGGGAGCACATATAGCTTACAAGTAGACAGTAATGTAATTAACTGCAACAGATATTCCAGTATTAATCAAGAACTATCATGTCTAATGTCCCCAGATTAAGTTAAAATGTAATAATGTTGTACAGATTTGTGTGACTTTGAGCACGGGAGCTGTAACTGGCAGCAGCAAGCAGCCGGTGATTCTGAGTGGATCAGACATCAGGGATATACTCACAACCCTTACACAGGACCAGAGAGCGACCACACCACCAGCACACCTACAGGTCACTACTTCTACCTGCCTTCATCGTCTACTGACCGAGCTGGCCAGAAAGCTGCAATGTTTTCATCGCTGTACCCAGCAGGTGAGAGACTCACCGGTATTATTATTTAATGCAGACGGGGGCCTGCGTTCAAACAGGGCCAAAACAGTTCAGAGGATTCAGATGTGTTTTTTTGTCCTTCAGACAAAGGATCTTGCGTGCAGCTGTGGTACCACATGTATGGCAAAGGAATGGGGACGTTAAATGTTTACCAGCAAAGTGAAGACGGGAAGGAAGCTCTGATTTTCTCTCAGACAGGAGACCAGGGCCTTCTGTGGAGGTTTGCTCAGGCTTCTCTTCTGCCTCAGCTTCATCCTTACAGAGTGAGTCGCAAAGATCCATCCAAACTAGTGAACAGAGTAATTTAAGTCGTCCTTGATTTAGTCCAGTGAGAAAATTAGTTTTGTGTATTCAACACATACAGAAACAGAGGGCAGCGCTCCAACTGTAAACCAGTGCCTTGATCAGAGGCACAAAAACAGTTACATGAATGACACGTGTGAACAAATAGATGCACAGACAATAATTAAGCAAAGTAAAAGTACAGTGTCTAAATACATTTTTAATTTTTCACACTCAAATTTTTGGGAATATATTTATTTTAGTTGTTTTTATTCTTTATTTTTTTCAACAGCTTTGTTTACTGGTAAAAACAACTTAGCTTCAGTAACTGAATTATTTAAAAAAGTATCAAGTTTGCACAGGATATATATAAAAGTCAATATAACCAGCTCAAAGTATGCTGTAAAAAATATTTAAATGAGCTCCACCTTATCCTGATATACACCATACTTAATGCTTGTCTGTTAATTCAGTAGCTATAAAATATTAGCACATTTAAATACAGGTTTAACCCTGCCGTGGATCATTATGTCCCCATAATCAGTATTATTACTCGCTACTGAGGTTGTTCTTTTTTTTTGCTTGTTTTTTTGATGACACTGTACATTCACTTCCACTACATTGTGGTATTGTTACGCAAGTAAACTCTGGGAGTGTTTTTTTCATTACTACCACTGTATATATTTGTAAGCCATTTCCTTTATGTTGTTTTGATACGCTGCTTAATTTGACTGTGTTTAAACACCATCTGTAAATATTCAAAATAATGTAAGAGGTGTTATATTTTCATTTAATCTTTGTGTTGTGTAGTAAAAAAACTGTTTCTTGTAAAATTGAGTTGTACACATGCACTAATTGTTCCCAGAAAAGTACAGTTTCCTGGTAATAATGTGGTGAAGAAGAGTAATTTACAAAAAACAGAAGACCAATATTTCAAAACCTGACCACATTAAACTGCATAAGCACATATTACTGTGAAAGTTTATTTTCTTGGGCAGACAAAAATTGTGGCACATTAATTGGTACCAGTACTTTGAGTGTACAGCAGTGCAGTGTCACGCAAATGATACAAAAATGTAAAATAACACTAAAATAACTCTTCCACTAAGATTTTTTAAAATCCGGTGCTTTTTGTCTCAGATTGTGGTGGAAGGTGTGAAGGTTGGCCCTACACAGGAGGGGGACATGGCTATTGATGATGTACAGCTGACTGATGATCAGTGTCCTCCTCGTGGATTTTGTGACTTTGAGAACACGATGTGTAGCTGGAGCAACCTGGGTGAAGGAGTCGACCAGGGAGAGTGGCTCCGTGGCAGTGGTGGTTCCCCAAACCCACATACAGGACCCAGTGTGGATCACACTACTAATTCCACACAAGGTAGTAACTATACCGGATAGAGATATAAAGTAGACTTTACAGATGCATAAAAAACACAATTGCCACGAGTTCAGTTATACAGCACGAGTGACTCAAGCAGCATTCATAAAGAATCATTGTGGGAATAAAGCACTTTACAATTATTGGCTCATGAGAAATAGCAAATGAGCACTGACTGTTTGAACTTTCATGCATGAAACACTTGGCTTAATGCCTAATGCAGAAGTAAGCTGTAAACCACATGACAAAACTGTTAGCAAGAGGTCACTTTTTACACAAGCAGCAAATATAGAGCTACATTTATTCAATGTGTGCATTAACCTGATGTTCTTGAGTCCAACATTCACTTTTATTTTATGTCTCTTTTGGGTCTCCCCTGCTCCTGGAGGAACCTGGAGGAGTTCTTAGTTGCCTGAGTCTATGATAGTCTCCAGATATATAAATAGATTAATTAGATTAATTCTAAATAGAATATAAATATTAATTGTAGCAGTTTTATTCACCAATAAGGTTCCGCATAGAGACATAATTGATTATATAGAATAATTTGTCATCGGTAGACTGTGTTTGGGTACAAATACATAAACCTTATTATAGGTACAATTGGAAAAAAGGTATCAGTTTACCAGATTTGTAGTCAGCAAGTCCACCATTTTCCAACACTATGGCCTAAAGGAAGTATACCATCTGATAAGATAAGATAAGATAAGATAAGATAAGATAAGATAAGATAAGATAAGATAAGATAAGAACTTTATTTATCCTGAGGGAAATTCTTTTGTCGTTCATTCTTTTGATATGCATGCTTGTTTGAAATCACACTGTTTTTTATGACACTGGCTGCTGTTATTAATCTGAATGTGCTTGCTGTGTTTCCATCAGGTCACTATGTTTACGTGGACAGTTTTGTGGGTGAGTGGGGAGACTCATCCTTCCTGGTCAGTGATGTTTTACAGCCCTCCACACGAGGGCACTGTCTCACATTCTGGTACCACATGTATGGAAACCATGTTGGGACTCTCCGTGTCTATATAAATAACTGGTAAATACTTCTGTCTGAAGATCATCAATATTAAACAATATTATTATACTAATGAAATTTTCTGCATTACATAATGTCGTCCTGTCTTGCAGGAAAATGCAGGCTGGTGGCGATGAAGTGGGCCTATTGAAGTGGACTGAAACAGGAAACAAGGGAGAAAAGTGGCAGATGGCGAATGTGTCTGTCACACATGATGAAGCATTCTGGGTATTAATGAGCTTGTGATAAGTTTCATGTGGAGAAATACATGAAATATAAAAGTGAAAAATGAAATGTTGTTTTTATATTGCAGCAGATTAAATTACAGATTACTTACCATTTACAGTTGTAATATTATATTCTTATGGTATATATTTAAAATTATGACTTATTCAGTTTCATCTCATTCAGCATCACGACGTGGATGTGTGCACTGCTTTTGCCGTTACCAGACGATGAACATTTCATGACCTGATTGTTCCTCGTGTTTTAACTTTGCTCTTTGATGCATAACAGTTCTTCTCACTTGGTTCTTCATAATATTTAATGATAATTTCACTTATGGATGTTGTGCTTATCTTGCATGATCAAAATTAGTAAACTGATTTTGATGCAATGGTCAGATTGTCCATAGACACAAAATGTTAATGCAAGTCAATTATGCAGAGAAGGTCTGACAACACTTCATGAACCTCAGCATTAACAAAACACTGAAATATTAAACTAACAGCAGCACTTAAGAGATTATGTATTTGTACGGGTTTACTGAGGATTTATATAATTTGTGCCTGAGTGTTTCACTTTTTATCAAAGCCTTCATTGTCTGGGGATTGTGACAGATGTCAGGAGCAAGCGTTTGAAGTTATAGGCGATGGCATACGTGCTGTAAATGCACTTGTATTTATGGGCTTTAAGACTTTATTTACATTTAGATAACAGATTGTTTGTCATTACAGCAGTTCTCTTAAACCTACGACTCACTGACTTCATTCACTTCATTCCCTTTAATTTAACCAGTCTGGATCATAATTTTGTGTTTGCATGGAAGTAATTTTATTCTTCTTATGTGATTTGTACACAGCTGCGTGAGCTGAGAGGTGGGCAGCAGTATATATTTGACAGCTACGTTACCTCGCTACAGTCTGCTTCATGTTTTTTTTAGATATATATATAACCTTTAAACTTCTCTCTCTTTCCTTTGCCACAGTTTGTGTTTGTGTATCAGCGAGGCAGGACCGCAGGTGGGGACGTTGCTCTTGATGACATCACCATCGTCCCAGGCAGCTGCTACACAGAGCCTCCCATTGATCACTCTGATAATAAGGGTAACTGGAAGCCTCCGGAGGATACTTCATAAATACGTGTTACTATTTTTTTCATAGAAAACTAGAAGGAAATAATTTCTTGTACTGTAGAATAATGCTTTTCTTGTGTAAAAATGGACAAATTATTTGTGGGTTTACATATTATCCCCAGTCACCATAGCAAAACACCTACTTGCATTAATATTTGGGACAGACACAGTCTCTTTTTTTTCTTTTGCACTTTATAACACAGACTGCCAAGTAAGGTTTACTCCCATTTGTTCAAATCAAGATACTTTAAATTGGTCATGAATATTTATCATTTGATTTTGGCAGCTTGAAATTAATTTTTAAAACAAATCAAACACGACTAAATACTGAAAATGGATACATGTGATATTTATATATGTCTAGGTTGTTTACCTCCACAGGACAGTGTGAATTTGACTGAACAATGACTACACAGTGCTGCTCATTTATGTGCTTTTATCTGCCTTCACTGATAAGAAGAACATTTTTGAATAATCTCAGCTTCATCTTTCAGAAAGTGAAATATTGGAAAAACAATAATCTGTTTGAATGTGCATTCATCATGGTTCTCTTCGTGTGCAGGTATGATTGTCGGCCTTGCAGTTGGGCTAATTGTTCTTGCTGGGATCATCATCTTCATCGTCCTTGTTATGCTGAACCAAAATCATAATAAAATGTAAATTTAACAACAGCGATTAGGGATTCAATATCAGCTGCACAATAATGATGAATGCTCATTTTTGATGTTCAGTAACATTTGCGCTTTGTCGTCAGGAATCAGCAGTTATTTGTGAACGATGATGCGATTAACCAGAACTCAGTGTTTGACCTGTATGACTGCAGAATAGACGTAAGTAACCATGATGTGGTAACAGGAAACCTGGTTTTATATCAGATTTATTTAAATATGTTTCTTTTCAGGGCACGCAACATAGCACTGAATCTGACTTCTCCTTCTTTAACAAGATTTATGATCCATCGCCGCAAGCAAGGGAGGCCGCCACTTCATCGACTGATGCTTAGACCAGATGTTTTTCTGTCAAAATAAATAAAATAAGTAAAATCTAAATGATTTTCTTTTTATTGAATAGATGTTAATTTCATGAAATCAAGTAAATTATGTTAGAATGTGCATGTGGGACTTTTCTCAGGAGAGAACATACTGTAATCATTAATTCCTTATGTGTAGGATGCATCCCCCTAGTGGGCCCTGAAGATACTGCAGGTTGGCGTAACCTTATAACCTTATTATATATATATCTTTTATTGCCTTTTAAACTACTTAAATAAAAAAACAAAACAACACTAGAAGAAGGCGGCCATTGTATTAAAAATGAAGCATTACTCTTAATTTTCTGACCCATTTTCCCATCTTTAGCATCCACTTGTGACAAAAAAAAGACTGTCATAGGGGAAATGGCTATCAGGTGCAAGAAGTAAAGCTGCTGGCAGCAGGTCGACACGAAATCAAAGTGAATCAGTAAAAAATACAATGAAGGAAATACTTGCGAAACTTATAGTCTTCTTATTTTACGAAACAATACATTTTCTTGTCATAGTGTTATAGAGGGCACTTTTTCTACAAAGGATCTTATGATGTCCAAAAGCAGTAACTAAACTGTATAACTCATCTGCACAACAGATTCGGGGTAGTGGCTCAGTTTCTGACCACGCTATTGAGGTTTACTACAGTGTCTAATATACACTGGTGCAGCGGTCTCCATTCCATGGTTATATTAGCATCTATGGTTATATTAGCATCAAAACACACTTGAAGTGCTACTTCTAAAAGGTTTTCCTTACGGAGGATGCATATTTTCAACAATGATGTTGGGTCCTGAGCCCACCCACTTCAACAACTGTGTCTGTCCTGATTGCCCATATGAAGTATTTTCTTAGGTTTTGTTTTCAATTATCAAAAAAAATTAAATAAGTAAATGTAAAAAGAATTAATTTGTTTTCTTTTCTAAAAACAAATCTAAAAGGTACAATGTATTAAGTTATCATAGGTTATCATAGGCTAATTGTGACCAATCACAACAATCCATTTCACACTGATCAATAACTGTACTTCATGGTCCAGAGGTTGTTCAACAGAGTTAAAATTAAAAACATTTTCTTCTGTTATTTCACGGCCCATCCTAATTTAAATTTGCCTATCCAAAATCAGAAACCTATCCAAGTCAAGTAAAATACTTTTACCACAAAAAAAGAAAGAAAAAGAAAAATATTTAATTTCAAGGATGATGATTGAAGTACTCTGATGTTCTGCAGACACATTCTTTACTACCCAGTTTTTTAAAATCCTGGAAACACCTGCTTTTAAGATTACCTGTTTGCATAACGTAATAATCTGTGTGTGCAAGAGATTTTAAAAAAGTGTGTTCTAGAACATCGAGGGCCCCTTTTTTCCTATTTTCATTAATTTATTTGATTACTCAAAATAAATAAATTAATAAAAATGATAACTGGAGCTTCATGGGGCCCCTGCTTGGGTTTGAGAACATCACTACTGCGCCCCTGTGTCCGTTCGACGAACCCACAAGGGGGGGGATCGTTAAATTACATGTTTTAAAGCAAAAGATTGGCACTTAACCAACCTCCTCATTTAGTCCCACCGTGGCAGACATCTAGACACATCGAGCAGCAGTTGAAGACAGTCGCTTTTTTTTTTTTTTTTTTACGGCTGTTAGCCCACCAAACCACGTGGGACGTTATACTCGACGGCTTCATTGAACGAGCTCACAATCAGAGAGTACCAGGAAGACAGAGGGAGAACTGTGCTGAAAGAACAATGGGAGTAGACGTCGAAACCCTCAGACCAGGAGACGGTAAAGCTTTTTTTTTTGTCCTCCCCTCTTCAGTCCCAATTATTCCATCCTTTTAAAACTACATTTGCCTTTGGATGTATATCAACCTTCGTTTTCTTTCTTCAGGAAAGACTTTTCCGCAGAAAGGATCGATGGTTTCAGTGCATTATGTCGGTAAGCCTCGCCTCTTTTTGACCATTTATTCATTTACTTCGTGATTTAAAAAATAAATATGTATTAGTATAAGCTGGGGTTATAATAAGCATAATTTCTCATTTGGTGTACCTGCGGAGAGTTAAATCAGAGTATTGGTGGTGGTGGCAGCAAGCTAATTCTATAGCTAGCACCGCTTAGCTTAGCTTAGTTTAGCGTAGCATAGCTTAGCCCCTGGAAATGAGGGGGCGGATAGCCTGGCTCTAAAGACACCGTCTCTGTATTCTTGCCCACCGTTAAGATTGCCACGTAATACCTACAATAAATAAAATGTGAGAAACGCTAGGGTAGCATGTGTCTCTTTATTCTAAGTATTTGTGCTAATGTGAGCTATTCTAGCTGCATCCTGACGGCAGCTTCCGGTGTCCCAAGATGTCGAACAATTCCTGCTGAAACTAAGCAGCACCGTGTGCTCTCAGCAGTGCATTTTTACACCTTGCGTTTGAATTCCACAGTACAGCCACTCGAACCTTTACATTTTTACCGTTTGGCTTCGCGGAGGCTATCAGGCTTTGACTTTATTAATTTGGGGCTGCTGTCTGACAGGCACCCTGACAAACGGCAAGAAGTTCGACTCCTCCAGGGACCGAGGATCACCCTTCCAGTTCAAACTGGGCGCAGGTGAAGTCATCCGTGGTTGGGATGAAGGTGTAGCTCAGGTAAGTGGCGCTTTGAAGGGGCACACTGATCAATGTTATGTTAAACACATGAAGATACGTTCGTTGTTTTCGTTTTGGGATTTGAAATAGCCCCGAGTAATTTTCCCCTGAAAAATAACAAAACAAAAATATCACTGTGGCTTACTTTTGTGTTTGTGTAAGATTATTCTAAGTCACAAATGAATCTGTTAAGGTGTTGCCGCCTTTAATTATCAGAGGCTGCAAATATGAGCAGAAACCAGGCCATCCATTATCTTCATGTTACACTCTGAGCCATTTTATCTGATGTTTGCTAGCAAGCCATTTTAATTCTGTTATTTAAGTACTGTTTTTTTTGTTTGTTTGTTTGTTTGTTTTTTTAAGAGCTTGTGCTTTATCATATAGATTTTTATTTAATATTTGCATACTTATTTTGATTTCAAGAGGGTTTTATTTATATTTTTTTAATGAAGTAATGGCATGTCAAAAATACCAGAGATTTCATTGCTTGGTCAGATTATGAGGTAAAACTGTTTCATAACGGTATGTCGAAGACCGTAATTAGGATTGGTTGTTCTTTGCTTTTTATTTCATGTTTCTTATTCACTTAGTAATGAAGTACACAAAGGCCAAAACAGACTACTGTGGTTACGAGGTCTATAGGTTTAAATATTTCAAAATACAAACATATTTTTCTGCACAGAAAAAAACACATTGCGATTGGTTTGGTTGCCAGCATCTTGCTGCTATTGTCTGAAATTTGCAAGGAAGACACTGCCTTTTCCGCAAATACTCGCCCACTACTTGCTGCACAGTAGTAAAACACAAGTGCAAACTGGAAGTGCAGACCAATCAGCAGTCATGCAAACTGCAGCAGGTGCACACACAGTGAAACTGTTCATGCTGCACGCTACAGTAACAGAAAATAAAGGCGGCTTTCATCTGGTGCCTTTAGGCCTAGTTTAAGTTGTTGTTTGTTGCTGTCTTATATGGCTTCAGTCTCCTAAGCCGCATGAAACGTCTAATGAACTATATTCACTTGAGTAATAGGACATTCATTATTAAAACCAGGAGTTCTCAGCCTCAGCTGGACTTTTATCTTTTTCTTTTTTTTTCTCCGTTTTCTTATTTTTAAAACACGTCTTCAAAGCTGTATCAATCACTGGGAGGGCTTTAAAAAAAAAAGTAGACTTTGTTCATTTCACTCACCTATCTAACTTGGTCTTCATCTCCTCCACAGATGAGCCTGGGCCAGGTGGCCAAGCTGACCTGCTCTCCGGACTACGCATATGGCAGCAGAGGATATCCACCCATCATCCCTGCAAATTCCACTCTTATCTTTGAAGTGGAGCTTCTGAAATGCTGAGGGTTTAAATTGAGTGTTACTGTTCATTTTTTCCTCATCTTTTCCATCCACATTTAACAGTTTGATCAAAGGTGCTGTCATTATCATTCACAAACACTGATTAATTATTGTAGAAAGAATTTAAGATGTACTTGAGACAAATGAGACCAGGCGAATAAGCGTCTTAGATTGGGTAGCGAGATGATTGTAAAGTCTCTAAAATTTCAAGTAGTAGTAAAACAATTTGGGGAAATACTGGTAGCTTTCTTACTGGAAGTCGGATGACATCAATAATACTTCTCTTTGTTTAATAAATATGAAAAACCCAGCTTAAGTCCAGAATCAAGAGTGCTTTATCTTGTGATTTTTAAATAAAATTATTTCAGTGGTTTCTTTCTTTGACCATACTCAATCTCTCCAATGAACTGACCAATAGGTTCTGGGTTTTTTTTCTCATTCTGCTGTAGAACAGCACTGAAAATCTAACTGTAATTAGTGATCTAGAGGTGTTGGTAAATGGGTTTACTGACTTTTAAACAGTAGGTTCATGTTCACCAAATGCATATGAGCAATATTGATCTCATCTCACTTTATGTAGAAAGTCGTTACCAAAAAAAACCTGTTTAATAGGTTTCAGATGAAACCTTAAACTGTGGCATTGGATGAAAAAAATCAGTATTAAAGGATACGATTGCTGAATCTGGCCAGTTTATGTTGGTAACCTGAACATGACAATTTAATGCAGTCTTGGTTGCTAAGTGAACTTTATTTAGCCTATTTTTTTCCTGCCACTTGCCTGTTGAATTTTTAAGTTACCTGTTAATTATCTGCATCTTAGCTATTACTAAACGCAAAGGGCACACGATAAAGCGCAAAAAAAAAGACGAGTACCATTTCAAAACATGTTGGATATCAGTCCTTTTTAGGAAATGTTCATATTATTCAAGCGTTTTTAAAGTAGTGTGGTAATCCCTGTCAAAAATGCACATATAACACCTTTTAGTGAATATATTTTTTTCTGAGTAGATTTATCCCTTCAATAAAAGCGTTGATTTGACAGCTTAAACAACTGAGAAAATGGGAAACTCTTTCTTTGTTTGGAAATAGTAATGCATGGTGACCTGTTCAGTTTCAAACCTAATCATGCCATTTATATTGTTGGTTACATTTTACGAAACCTGTTCTCCTTTAACTTTCCTCCTGTATCTTTTGAAGTTACAAAGTGTCCTTGTCTTTTGTCATAATACAGTCACATTACTGGTAGTGGGGTTTTTTCTTCACTGTATCATCCATTGGAATTTGTCTTATGTTTGGAAACTGCATTCTTGAATTAAAAGCGTAAACTACAAATGTCTCATTCATTGCTACAACAAGTCTCTTTGGGAAGTCTAGTTTAGAAGACTGTTTTATTTCCAAGCATTGGTGCAGATTTCTAAATGACTAAAAATGTGTTTTTGTTCTGCTTGCTTAAATGTATGTTAAAATTGAAATCCTTAATAGAAAAGATCAGTTCATAATGAAACAGCATTGTGTAAAATAGCATAAAGAATATATTGCAAAATTAAATTTACTCAAGTACATGTGTTAGAGTATATCATCTCATGTGCCACTGTGCTTTTTTTTCATTGTATATTCTGATCTTGATTTGTTGAGTTGTAAAGTAGAATTTAGCAAAAAACATATACAGATATATAGCCTTTAATATAGTTATATAGTATAGCTACACTTCTACTGTGATGCACAAGATGCCGGAGAAACAAAGCAGAGTAAAGCAATAAACAGAAATATTTGGGTACAACCTGGTGGCTCTGAATGTCTCAAGATTACTTTATGTAAGAAGGATCCATCAAGTGGAACGATCTTTGTTAAAAGAATCCCGGTCATTCGATATGTGTTTGGGCTTTTATGAAGCCTATTTAACAAAGCCCACCTCTGCAGCCAGTCACGGGCTCTCCAGCTAATGATCCAGATGATGAAGTTTTAGACTGTTACACTTCCACTTAATAATTTGCCTGCATTAGCTCATTTAATATAAGATGATTTTCCTATACTAAATCAAACTCTATAGTATCCATTATTTTCCACTTTCTCCAGAGCTACATACAGGTTTTCACTTTTTAGCTTGTGTGTCATCCAGCAGTCACTTTCTTTCTTGCAGAAGCATTGTAGTAGAAAAACAAACAGATCTTCAGTACAAGACATGTAGTTTGCCTTTCTGAACACTAGAGGGCACTCTGGTACTCTGTGGAGTTCATGAATTCAGAAGGCTATAGAATAATCATTCCAAGAAACAGATTGCTGCAGCATTCTTAGTGTGCTCTTTGTTCTCTTGCTGGGGATTCAGAACGTACATGATCAGTTTCAGCTGCTCGTTTCATTGAACATGAGTTAAAAGGAGACAAATGCTAGCTGGTCGCTGGCAGTTATTACTTTTTTTCTGCAATGACCAAAGTAGATAGGAAAACATGGTTATGATCAAAACATAAAGAAAATAATTTTCTTCACAACACAGAGAGCTTTGTGATCTGGTAGGTGGAAAATCAGGTAGGTGGAAGATCTCCATAATTTCCACTATACATGATTTGCTTGTAAGAGTCACATTCTCAGGCCTTAGAAATGTGAAGAAAACACAAATATACTCAAATTTATGCCATTCTACTCCATGCACCTCCTTTTCTTTAGGAACCATATGTAAATTATGAAAATGTGATATTTAAAAAAAAGACTTATCATATTAAATGTAATTTTACCTTTTCATCACTGGAGGTTGGTGATTTTATTCCTGTGTGGATCATTTTGATCTTTGTAGCCCTGGTTATTGATCCACTCACTCATGGTAGTTAGATGGTCATTTGTCATAACACCTTTGTTTTGAAGCAGAGAAAACCATGTCTTTACCATCTCTGTGCTGTGTTTCTGAAAACTGTTTTTGAAGCTGTCAAGCCTGGTTTTACTTATTGGGTTGTTCTGAAAGTTTTTAAAGTCCTTTTCACTGATCCAACCAGAATTTTGGCATTGAACCAAGGATCGTCAGCTTGAAGGTGCCCACAATATCATCTTTACTTATTGTGTTGGCCAAGTGCGTTCTGAAGATTTGTGATGTACTGGAATAGTACCACTTTAAAGGTTACACTGGAAATCGGTTTTGTGCTGAAATAGCTCATGGGTTTTAATAAGGATAAAAAATTACATTAAAAAATCGGTTTGATACATATTTGTACCTGGTTTTTTAAGAATGGGCTAAAAAATTCATGGTTTAGTGGGGTTTTTGTGTGAGTTTAGATTGAACGAGGTTGCAAAATCGTGTGTGTGTGAGAGAGAGAGAGAGAGAGAGAGAGAGAGAGAGGTGTAGTTTTTTTCCCTCTCCTCAATAAGTACGTGTGTTTATGTGTGAGGTGAATGAGCGTAAGCAGCTGTTGTCTGTCTTTTGCTGGGTTTTTGGCTCAGGGGGGAGCCGGAAACAGTGAGAAAAGCCGTGTCTGGGCTCCATTCGCTGAGCCACTGTGAGATTTTGTCGGTTATACTGAAAAAAACAAAAACGGATAAATATCCTACATCATACATGTAAGGGAGAAACAGAAAAATATCTAATCATGCAATTCAAGACAAGGTTTACAATTTAAAGCACAACAATGACAACTTTTAACAAAGTCACTCTAACAGATAGAAACTTTAACATAATTTAAACAATAACAAAGAAAATTAAAATAAAAGCATGATGGCAGACATTGCAATTTCACCGTGAATAGAGAATTTGGGTCAGTTAGAGAAATATGTTAACGACCGGATGCTGGATGGTATAGAAGATAAGAAAGCAAGATCTACAAGGGAGAAGAAATTGAACAAGAGATGGGATCAGTGGAAAAAGGAAGGCTATATATCATCTTGTCTTGGGGGGCCAATACCCAGGAGTGCAACCATATTCCAAATAGAGAAACAAACTAATGACGAATATGAGTACGCACACTCAGAATGGAAGAAGGAAGGAAATCTGGTGCCTCCAAAAGGAAGGAAATGGACAAAAAACAAGAGCACATGATGACAATCATAGATACGTGCTACTGGATATTAAGTGGAAAAGGAAGACGAGTAAGAATCGAAAATCCAGACTACAAGTTACAAGGTGAAGACCAAAAATTATAAACATCATCACAAAGAACTGGGCTGCCAACTATAACACCTGGAGCTCTACTGTGCTTAAACTCCACCCTGATCTACCTGACTGTTTGAGTTTGCTTAAATCTGACAGCACACCTGGGGACATCGGTCATCCAGTGAACTTGAATTCCATGATAATGGACGTTGCACCTGAAGGAGAACCTGATGCAGAGAGAGAAAAACAACAGGGTGCTGGTGAACAGAGTGTGAAGGAGAAGCTATCAAGAGATCGGTTTGACATAACTACCAGAGAGAATGCAGCCACAGGCAAGCAAACTCAAATTGCACAGATGTCAAGCAAGGAAAGCACATGGATGCTGGGGCCCTGGTCTGAAGGAGATTCCCCCTCCTCTTCCCAAAACCCCTTCCTTCCAACAGACAAACTACAAAGAGATTCCACACTGATTCCTCCAATAACAACTCAGGAGATTTCAGGAGGAGAACAGCAAACTTGAAGAAAGGAGAAGATGAGTGACTCAGATTCTGAGAATCAAAAAGAAAACACCAACAACGACCAAGAGGAGGAGACTGCGGCTCTCAGTAAGAAACATGCCAAGAAAACTGAGAGACATCAGTCCAAGGAAAAATCTAAACGGACCAAACAAATAAAACAGACAGACTGGCTTGCTGAATGCTGAAATGATGCCATGAATGGAAGAAGAGGACACAACTGGATCAGAATTGGAGCTGGGAAAAACACATGGTTCACCAGCAACATCAAGGAACCAGGAGGATGAAAATGAGCCGGAGGATGAAATTGATGATCGAGCAATACCTGCATCTATCCGCAGAGGTAGCCGTGTCCACCGGACCAGACTGGAGGCAAGAAAGCAACATCAACAACTCGCTATGCCAGTTCACATGACAACAACAGGAGAACCAGTTTTTCTTAAAGATATAGAAGAACTGGTGAAAACATTACCACCTTTATCTGCTGGAGCACCAACATGGATTTTGACTTTTGAAGACAACACAGCAGGAGATACACTTGCCATTGGAGACATTCCTACCTTGCTTTTTTGAACAGAAGGAGTACACAGGGCATGGAGACTCTTGGAAGGAATTGGGATTGGATCTGAAACCCGTTATAGTGATTGCTTTGATCCCTTAAGAAATGCAGTGTGTGGGAACATATGAGAACCCTGTACCCAGCAATTAAAGATCTAAAGGCACTTAAAGGATTGAAGTTGGAAGCCAATGAGTCCTTATCTGAATATCTAGAACAAGTAGCCAAGCTCTGGGAACATCACACAGGAATGTGGCTTAAAGGAGTGAGACAACCATACACTTGTGCAGAAAACAGTGTGTAATTGGTCTGCCAAGATCTGTGCAAGGCTCTCTTAGTGTAGTGGTTGGATTGAGTGTTATGACGGATTCATTGTGGAGAGAACACTTGCAACATCATGTCAGGAGACACAGAGAGAAAGCAGAGAGGAAGACGAAACAACAAACCAAAAGGCTGCTTAAGCATCAGAAGGAAGAAAAGGACTCAGAGGTCAACAACAACAAAGTTAAAGTCAAACAAATGGTGGCTGTGTTTGTCAACCTAAAAGCAGAAATACAACAAGCTGTGGCTGCTGCATTTGCTACACAAACACGGCCTGAGCATGAACCACAGCTATGACGACAACAACAAGGTCCAGGCCCTAGATCTGCACCAATGTGGAATGCTGGAACAGGACGCTTTAGAGGGGAACCCCAGCCAGAGGTGCATGAAAGACAACAAGGAGGCTTCACATGGACAGAGTAATTTGGTTTGCCTGTGGAACGAGAGGACATTGGAGGAATGCCTAAACCAACATCCACAACAGATGAGGGCCCATAGACCAATATTTGGACCACAACAACGGATTCCAGACTATGACAATAGGAGAGCACCAAACTACCAATAAATGCCCCAGCCTAGACGGAGAGGTGGTCCCCGAGATCTAGACCAAAACCCATACAGATGGGGCCCTGGGGTCCATTCTTCGTACCTCGCTAAGTAAGTTAGCTGGATTTGATTGTTGACGATTTCGCGTGATCTTGGATCGTTCGGTTCTCCGAAGCTCATCCGGGACTTGCTGTCATAGCAACAGATCCGTGGCGTAAACCTGCTTGGGAGCAGGCTTACTTTATGTAAACAGGATTAGATCGCGCCACTCAGGTATGTCCGCTTCATTTATCTGAAAGCAACAGCGATATTTCTCCACTGTTTTCCATAAATAAATATTATCAATGTAACTAAAGATAATGCAGTATTTGATTCTTTTATTGATTTCATACAGATACATACAGGTCATTTCCTAAAAAAAGGGAAATGTACTATTAATCATTCTATTTCATGTATTTGATTATTTCAGATGTAATCCATATTTTAGAGTAGTAATAGTAAATTACTTCGTGTAATCAAGATGAGAGACCACGGCTATAAAAGCGATAAATAATTTTAAAAAAAGATATATATCTCTCCCAACTTACTGTGCATGCTTCAGTCACCCCTTGCATGGGAACAGGTAAAAGTGATGGAGTGTTATGTGAAACTACACACAAGAAAACCCACAATGTCAATAAATGTCACAGTACAAAAAGCATTTTAATTAAGGCAACAACCAAATATTTTACATTGTACAAATAGAATTATGAGCTCATTTACCAGTTATGAAGGTGCTGCTGCTACTGCACCCGGCTGCTCGTCTAAGGAGGAGCTGCCCCAGGGATACCCTCAACAATGGGTCTGGTGGCATTCAACCCTAGGGCCAGCTCCTTTGCCGGGTGTGACGAGGGGTGCAGGACCACCACCTGTCTTTATTTGCTCTGCCCTTTTCTTGGTTGCTGTTATAAACAAACAAACAGATTATTTCAGGGTCTCTTTTCAAGAGACTAAAAGCAATATAAGTGATAAATATTACCATTCTGTAGAATATTCTTATATTTCACTTTTACTTGTTCCCATGTTCTAGTGGGTCCTGTTGTGGCTCTAATGTGAAAGAGGATATAATGTAATATAATATAATATGATATAATGTAATATAATATAATACATTACTTACGAGTTTGATTTGTCAGCAACTTTCTGCCAGCCCTCTCTCCTTGCTTTTGCAGCCTTTGCAGTGTTCCCTTGCGTTTTAGTTAAACTCTGAAACTCCTGATATCCCTCAATTAAGAGTTTTTGCTCTGCTGCCGTAAAATACTGAGGGCGCTCCTTCGACATCTTCGCCGACCAATCAAAGGGTTGCCGATCAATGTTTCTACTATCGATCCGTAGCCCCTTTTAAGCCACCCAGTGATCTCACATTACTTCATCCAGCTATACTAATCGTCAACAACAGGTGTGTTCGGAGAACCGGATTAGCGAACTCAAAGTTGGCGCGATGATTTGATCTTGGATGTGTCATTTGATCTTGGATGTAGTAAGCGAGGTACGAAGAACGGGCCCCTGGACCCTGTATGTGCAGGTCTGATTACAACACCTATGACAGAGCCAATGGAAACCTGTACAATCTAAGGTGAGAAGATGTTCTTAATGGCTGATGCTGGAACAATAATTTCATCATTAAACATTTTAACCATTGCCAACAGACTCTTTACAGCTGAACTGACTTGGACTCAGAAAGGAGGAGTGGCGTTTTGAGACCAAACAGGCATAGGCACAAGCAGTGGCCTACCTCACCAGACTACAAAACAGATTTTTGTGGATGTTTCTGAAAAAGACGGAATTGTAAATGCTGTACTTTTTCAGAAAAAGGAGGGAGAAAGAAGAAGACTGGACAACATGGAAAATGGACGAGAAAAATCAGCAGAAAAATCAAAAATCAAGAGAAATCCCATCAAAAGCCATCAAAGATCAATAAAAGTCAACATAAACCATCGAGTCGAGGCATTTTTGAGCTCAAATGCATCCACTTTGACACCAGCAAAAAAGATAAAGATCTCCAGCATGCTTATACAGCCGCATATCACCCATGGCACTCAAGCATACCCCTCTGACCTGTCTTCCCCATGTGATGTTTGTGTAATGTATGTATGGTCAGAAGGGTAAGACGGCGCTGGCATGGCTGGCAGCCTTAACCCAATTTCCCTCAGGATGAATAAAGTATGATCAATCAATCAATCAATAAAGTAATCAACATGGCTGAAGGGATGACATCAAGGAAACATCAACAACATGACTGCAAAAGGAAGCAGTTATGGACATCAGATTGATATAAAAACTGAGCCACTGGAACATCCAGATCTCGAGAAAACTTGTTATGGTGAGACAGAACCATGATGAAAAGACACATCGGTACAAGGAAACATCACGTAATCTGCCGTAGCTCAGGTGGGAGAAATTTTGGCTCTCACCAAAAGCACTACAACTTTCAGGAGGAAGAAGGACTAAAACATCTATACAGACTCAGCAATGCATGTCATGTGGATCACAATGGAAATGGAGTTTTCTACAACCAATCAAGGAACCAAACATGGTTGACAAAAGGAAATGAAGCAGGAGACCTGGCAACTAGAGAGGAAAGGAGGGCATCAAAGACAAATGATCTAACAGAGGAGACACTACCGCTATTTGACAGAAGATGACATCAAAACAATGCAAAAAGAGGCAGGAGCCTACAAGATCAATGAATGGATGGAGAAAGAGACAACACAGAATAATGGAGAGCACATGATGGGAGGTCAAGTTGCTCCAACAAAATTTCGTCAACTATTGTTAAAACAACCACATGGTCCTTCACATGAGAGCAGAAAACAGACTCAGAAGAACATGGAAGGCCTGTAAGTAACACCTGTAAATGCCGGCAAAGCCACTTTACTTTGCGCTTTTATTTTGAAGAGTACCTTAGCACTTCCTCTTTTATTGTGTCAGACTTCCTGTTCTGTTCTCAGTGAAACGACACAAACACGTTGCTTCAGAGTGAGTAAAAACGTTTATTTTTTGAAAATACTCATGCAAAACTATGTTTTCTATTTACCTGTCACATGCTATAACTTTGAAAGTTTACTCAGTGTGGTTGAATTCATTTTATTGTGTATGCATGTCATTTGTTTGTGGTGTGGAAAGACTGGCAAAGAGATGTGCATGGAGGAGGTTGGCTAGCTGGTTCAGCATGATTAGCACCCTTGGAAGCAGAAAGAGGTTGGTTTAATGATTGCGAATGATTGTTTATGTATTTAAGAGACAGAAAGGTTGTTGTTAATTCATTTTATTAAATGCTGTAACATAAATTGTTTAAAAGCGGTTGATTTATGTCAATGTCATGATTTGAGTTATCAAAATAATTTTCTATATAGTAAAATGTGAACATTTCTGCACTTTCTACTTGAATGTTATAATGGTATTTGTTTGTGCATCGTTATAGTTTTCACGGTGCCATATTGTCGGTGGTAAAAGAGGAGAGAATAAAGTTGCATCAGTCGAAGCTCTCTGCGTCACGTGTGGTAATTCCAAGTGGGCAGCTACAGTGAAAACTCCTTGACTGCCAGAGACCTGCCATCCCTGTAGAGAACCTGACACCATTTCATCAGAGATCCAGCTACCAACCTGTTACCAGCCAGCTGATTCTGCTCGCATCCACAAAGTGCACTCGCAAGGTTAGAAAGAACAGCACACTAAAGCTCAGGACTCCAGATACTGAAAGAGACATTGACTACCAAGAAGAAACACGGGACTGCTTACACACATGCACAACCTTAATGCATAACTAGAAACTCTTTAAATAATATTATGAGGCCAAAAATAATTCATGGACTTCCAACACATAATATTCCTGAATCTGGTTAATGTTTCTTGGAGAGCGAAATGTGTTTTTTTTGTGGAATAATAATTCACAGGATGTCTGTTTATGAAAAGGTTTAAAGGGTGAAGCTCATTAGCTAATTTATGAACATTTGTTGTTGCTGTCTTACACTAAACATACCTTTGAATGTCCATAATAAGTAAATGTTTGACACAGCGGTACTCTGTGGTAAAGATTAACTACAGCTTAAAAGTATAGTCAGACAGTAAGGCAATCAAAGCTACAATCGACTTAAGGCAGCTACGGAAACAAAATGTCACTACCAGAAGAGCAAACGGACAACCCCACACACGTACCATGCGAATCCAGCTCACCAGAAGAAGAAACAGGCAACCCTACAAACGCACTATGCAAATCTAGCTCACGTGAGAGAAAATTAACAGAGAAAGGCCTAGAGATGCAAAACCAGGATATCAGAAAACGTGAAAAATCATTCAACAAGACTTATGACTCTTGGAAGCTCGTAGCAAGGGAAACTAGAACAAAACTAAAATCCCTCTGCTCAGCAGAAGACCTCAATAAACTGCAGCAAAACATTGAAGCAAAGCACGACGCTGTAAGTTCACAGTATGAACCTATCCTGCGTAACAGTAACACCACACCTGACATTGTCTACAAAATGGACGCCTGTGTTACACTAACAAAGGAGGTATGTAACCTCATAAGTGACCGTCTAAAGACTGTTCATGAGGAATATAATAACCATCTTGAGAAAGAAAGAGTAAGAGAGGTGTTAAGCAAGAACGAATATGGGTCTGTTTTTGGCGACAGCATTACGGAAACTGCAAGCTCTATAGAGTTGTCAGAGCAATTGAGCCATCACTCTGGCTCATCCTGTACCCGTAGAAGTAGAGTAGATGCAGAAGCAGAGCTTGCTGCCAAGCTGGAGCAATCAAAGGCTATGGAAGAAATTCGAGCACAGCAAGCACATCTTCACAAGTTAGAAAGTGAATGGAAACTCAAAGAGGCAAAAATGTTGTCAGAAATTAAACTAAAAGAGGTGGAAATGCACCAACAGTTGGAACAAGAAAGAGCAAAACTACAGCAGTTACAAGCAGACAAAGAAGTTGCTATAGCAACAGCTCGCGTGAAGGCGTACAACAGCCTTGAAGGATTTGAGAACCACAACGGGGAGATTGACAGCAAAATTAGCTCTGCTTGCTACAGAAGGCAAATGGAACCTCAACTGAATCCAAACGCCGCATCATTCCAACCTCACCAAGCAATTCCAGAAATGACAATGACCCAGGAGTCTGTCAGCTTAGCACAAGCAATCGCTAGCTCATTAAGTATGAATCGCTTGCCAGTCCCTGAGCCTGCCACATTCAGTGGGGACCCTTTGCAGTTTACCGATTGGAAGATGTCATTCATGAATCTGATTGACCGAAAACCCCTTCCAGCAAGCGAGAAGATGTTTTATCTGAAAAATTATCTTGCAGGCGAAGCACGCAAAGCGGTAGAAGGTTTCTTTTACCAAGATTCAGAAAATGCATACAAGGGAGCATGGAAGGTTTTAGATGACAGATATGGGAACCCATTCATTATACAGAAAGCATTTCGTGATAAACTCATGAGATGGCCAAAAATCAGCGCAAATGACCCACTAGCACTACGAGAGTTTGCCGATTTCCTCAAAGGATGCTCTGAAGCAATCACATACATCAAAGGACTAGCTATCCTAAATGATTGTGAAGAAAATCACAAATTGCTCAAAAAACTGCCAGAATGGATCGTGCGCAAGTGGAGTCGAATTGTTGTAGATGAACTTGACGAATCTGGCACCTATCCAAATCTTGCATGCTTCACAGACTTCCTGAGTAGAGAAGCATGGATAGCTTGCAACCCGATAGCTTCTCCACTGTTGATGAATTTCAAACCCGTAGATGATCGAATCCCAAAGAGAGCCAAAGTCTTCAACACAAACATGCAACCAAAGAGTTCCGCTCAAGAGAAACAAGACACAAACATTAGTAAACCAAAATCACCTTGTTCTGTTTGTAAAAATGAAACTCATGGAATCTCAAAGTGTCCCATCTTCGCAGCTAAGAGTGTTGAAGATAAAAAGGCATTCATCCATGAAAACCGGCTTTGCTTTGGATGTTTAAGAAAAGGTCATATCACCAAAGATTGCAAAAGGCGACACACGTGCAACATTTGTGAACGTCGTCATCCAACCTGCCTGCACGAAAACAGGAAGCAAAACCCTGCAGAAGCAAGAACAAATAGCTCCACTCCCACGGAAGAACCTGCAAGCCAGGAAACACACAAGGTCATGTCTCATACATCAACACAACGTGTTTCAGCCACCTCAAGTATTGTCCCAGTCTTTGTGTCTTCTGTACAAGAACCACAGAGAGAAATACTCACCTATGCATTGCTAGACGCACAAAGTGACTCAACATTTGTCTTGGAGGACATACTTGATAAGCTGAATGTGGATGTCCAACCAGTAAGACTGAAACTCAGTACCATGACAGCTATTGACACAGTCATCTCGAGTAAGAGTGTTCATGGTTTACAAGTTAGAGGACTCCACTCTGAAAGTTGTATCCAACTACAACAGGCTTATAGCCGCGACTTTATCCCAGTGGACAAGTCGTACATCCCAACGAAGGAAACAGCATTACTGTGGCCTCATCTCAGAAGCTTGGCGGAAAGGTTGCCGCCTCTCCAAGATTGTGATGTAGGGCTCCTGATTGGATATGACTGTCCATCTGCGCTGGCTCCTCTTGAAATCATCATAGGTGACAAGCATGAACCCTTCACACAAAGGTCAGAACTAGGATGGAGTATAATTGGCTCATCAAACCCCCACCTAGACAGACAAGGAAACCAGAGCTTTGTGCATCGGCTCACAGTAAAAGAGTTGCCTGTTCCATCAGCGACAGATGTTATAAAAGCCCTGGAATCAGATTTTGCTGAGAGAACCTATGAGAACAAATATGTGTCCCAAGAAGATGTCCATTTCATACAGTTCCTCAGTAATCACATCACACAAAGGGAAGACGGACATTACGAAATGCCTCTCCCTTTCAAAGGCAACAGCCCACCCAACCTGCCAAACAACAAGAGGTTAGCCACAGTGCGTCTACAGTGTCTCAAGAAAAAACTAAAGGCTAACAAACAATACTACAATCAGTACCGAACATTCATGGAAGAAACCATCAACAGGGGTGATGCAGAGCCTGCTCCTACAGCATCTCAGGGGCAGACCGAGTGGTACCTGCCACATCATGGAATCTATCACCCCAGGAAGCCGGACAAGCTAAGAGTTGTTTTTGATTGTTCGGCCAAATCTCATGGTGTCTCTCTTAATGATACCCTATTAACTGGACCTGATCTCATCAACCCTCTGGTTGGGGTGCTTTGCAGATTTCGGAAAGAAGCCGTGGCCGTAATCTGTGACATTGAAAGAATGTTCTATCAATTCGCTGTCACCCCTGAAACCAGAAACTATCTGAAATTCCTCTGGTGGAAAGAAGGTGATTTGGAGAAAGAACCTCAGGAGTACAGAATGGCAGTTCATCTGTTTGGAGCTGCATCATCTCCAGGATGCGCCAATTTTGGTTTAAAGCATCTTGCACGACAACATCAAACCGATTATCCTCTAGCATCAGCCTTTGTGGAGAAAAACTTCTACGTTGATGATGGATTAGCCAGCGTTTCATCAGTTGAGGAAGCCAAAGAACTGATCACTCAGTCACAAGAGTTGTGCAGAAAAGGAGGCCTGCGCCTTCACAAATTCAACTCAAATGAAGAAGCTGCTCTCTCCAACTTAGACCCTTCTGAAAGGGCAGCAACCATTGAACCTCGTGGGTTTGACCCATCCGCTTCAGAACGCGCTCTTGGCATTCAATGGTCGATAAAGGATGACACCTTCAGCTTCAACATCAGCCTGAAAGATCAGTCTTCGACCCGCCGTGGTTGTTTGTCTGTCATTGCCTCACTCTACGATCCACTTGGATTTATCGCTCCATTCAGCCTAAGTGGAAAACATATCCTACAAGAGCTTTGTCACAGAGGCATTGGATGGGATGACCCACTCCCAGAAGATGTGAAGCCACGGTGGGAGAAATGGATAAATGGTCTTTTCAAGTTGAATGAGGTCTCGATTCCAAGATGTTACCACCCACATGACTTCCAAAACATTGTCAGAGTAGAGCTACACCATTTTTCGGACGCCAGCTGCGTAGGATATGGTGCATGTTCTTACCTGAGATATAAAAATGACAAGGACAAGGTTCATTGCAGCCTTGTGATGGGAAAAGCAAGGGTGGCACCCTCAAAGGTCACAAGTATCCCGAGGCTTGAATTCGCAGCGGCGGTGGTTTCTGCAAAAGTAAGCGTCCTGTTAAAGGCTGAGCTTGACATGAAAATTGATGATGAGTTCTTCTGGACCGATTCCCAAGTGGTCCTTGGTTACATCAACAATGACGCTCGCAGGTTCCACATATTTGTTGCAAACCGTGTTCAACTCATTAGAGACAACAGCAATCCCAATCAATGGTATTATGTGGACACCTCAGAAAACCCAGCGGATCATGCATCCCGAGGGCTCCATGTTTCAGACATCCACTCTACAAACTGGCTGCGAGGACCAAAGTTTCTCTGGGAACGCGAGTTACGTCTAACACCCAGCACTCCAGCTGAGTTACTTGTTGGTGATCCCGAAGTCAAGACAATTCAGGTGCTTGCAACTGACGTCAGTACCTTCAATGATATTCTCGATCATGTGAATCAGTTTTCATCTTGGACGAAACTCATAAAGGTGGTTGCAAGAATCAAAAGACTGAGGTCTCAAAAAAGGCATATTGAACATGCAACTATCGAGAAGCGTGAAAAGGCTGCTGAAGCAGTGATAAAGATCGTACAGCAGCACGCCTTCCCTCATGAAATAAAAACGCTTCAAGCCAAAAGGGACCTTCCAAACTCAAGCTCTCTCTTCAGTCTTGACCCCATCTGATCTGATGGATTCTTGCGTGTTGGTGGGAGATTAAAGTGGTCGTCTCTTTGCCACAAAGTGAAGCACCCACTCATCTTACCAAGCAACAGTCACATAACCAAGCTGATTGTGTCCCACTACCATGCTAAGACATGCCATCAAGGTCGAAGCCAGACACAAATGGAGCTTAGAGCAAATGGATTCTGGGTCATTGGTGGGAGCAAGCTGGTGGCCAAAACGATACACACCTGTGTAAGCCATGAGGAAACTCGACGACCTACAGAGAGCCAGCGAATGGCTGAACTCCCTAAAGAACGTCTTGAAGCCTCAGCACCCTTCACATTTAGCGGCATGGACTGCTTTGGCCCGTTCATCGTAAAGACAGCACGCAAAGAACACAAAAGATATGGTCTGATTTTCACGTGTTTGTACTCAAGAGCTGTCCATATTGAGATGCTTGAAGATTTGTCAACAGACTCTTTCATCAATGCATTGAGATGCTTCATCAGCCTTAGAGGAGCTGTCCAACAATTACACTGCGACCAAGGTTCCAACTTTGTTGGTGCCAGGAACGAATTCAAGGAAGCACTTAAGCAATGCGACACCAAGCAATTGGAGACCTTCTTATCTGAAAAACAGTGCGAATTTGTCTTCAATGCCCCTTCCGCAAGCCATGCAGGAGGTGTCTGGGAAAGGCAAATAAGAACGGTTAGGAATGTGTTGAATGCTACCTTCGCACAATGCCCAGGTCGACTTGATGATGCCTCTCTCAGAACGCTGCTATATGAAGCCATGGCTATTGTCAACAGTCGCCCATTATCAGTTGATGGAATTAATGATCCTCATGCACTGGAACCTTTAACGCCAAATCATCTCATCATGATGAAAACAAAGGTCGCTCTTCCACCCCCCGGAGTGTTCGTGAAAGAAGATTTGTATGCTACAAAAAGATGGAGAAGAGTCCAATATCTTATTGAACAGTTCTGGGGCCGCTGGAAAAGAGAGTATCTGCTCAACATTTCAACAAGGCAAAAATGGCACTTACCTCGGCGTAACCTCAAGGTCAATGATATCGTTGTTATCAAGGACGACAACCTCTCACGAAACCATTGGCGACTAGGTCGAGTTGTGGAGACCTTTCAAGACCATGATGGCTTAGTCCGTCGAGTTAAAGTACGAGTTGGGGAGAGAAAGCCTCAAAGAAAGCAAGATGCCCCTTCTAAACCTTCAGTTATTGAGAGACCAATCCAAAAACTAGTACTACTCCTTGAGAATTAAATAAAACAAAATATGTTAAGACAATAATAGTCATGTTTATACACTACCTCAATGCATGAAGTGCACTTACCTGTATAACTCTGATAGTTCAATTCAGTCATCCATTTATTAGTATAAGAAAATTCTGTACAATTCACTTGCTTTGTGAATTTGTTCGTTCATTGTATCAGGATTTGGTGGGAGTGTAAATGCCGGCAAAGCCACTTTACTTTGCACTTTTATTTTGAAGAGTACCTTAGCACTTCCTCTTTTATTGTGTCAGACTTCCTGTTCTGTTCTCAGTGAAACGACACAAACACGTTGCTTCAGAGTGAGTAAAAACGTTTATTTTTTGAAAATACTCATGCAAAACTATGTTTTCTATTTACCTGTCACATGCTATAACTTTGAAAGTTTACTCAGTGTGGTTGAATTCGTTTTATTGTGTATGCATGTCATTTGTTTGTGGTGTGGAAAGACTGGCAAAGAGATGTGCATGGAGGAGGTTGGCTAGCTGGTTCAGCATGATTAGCACCCTTGGAAGCAGAAAGAGGTTGGTTTAATGATTGCGAATGATTGTTTATGTATTTAAGAGACAGAAAGGTTGTTGTTAATTCATTTTATTAAATGCTGTAACATAAATTGTTTAAAAGCGATTGATTTATGTCAATGTCATGATTTGAGTTATCAAAATAGTTTTCTATATAGTAAAATGTGAACATTTCTGCACTTTCTACTTGAATGTTATAATGGTATTTGTTTGTGCATCGTTATAGTTTTCACGGTGCCATATTGTCGGTGGTAAAAGAGGAGAGAATAAAGTTGCATCAGTCGAAGCTCTCTGCGTCACGTGTGGTAATTCCAAGTGGGCAGCTACAACACCCACACATGGAACGTGGAAAACTGTGAGGGAATGCAACACCTGCAATGAACACAACCCAAAGCAGCTGTACCAGTGTTCAAAAAGGGAAGTTTCCAACACTGAAGGCTCCTTTTAAGGGCATCAAAATGGATTCTACAGACATGAGGAGCTGACAAAAGACAACAAAGAACATTCTTGTGACGGTGGAAATAAGAAGAAGCAACACCCTGCAGAGAAAAGACATAAACCCAGTCATAAAATGGCTGAGAAATGAACTGGTACCAAGATATGAAGTACCAAGAACCATCAGATCAGACAACAGATTCCACTGAAATGACAAACATCTGACAGAAGTGGATAAAACTTTTGACATCACTCATCGCTTCAGCATCTTACCATTCAGCATTGCGGGCCATTGTAGAGAAGCTAATTAAATTTTATAGAGGAAACTAGCCAAAAGCAGAGCAATATTTTTGTATAACAAAGGGTATGGTAGATTTGTCATGTCCAAAATAGAGTTATGTAATAACAAACACTGGTCCACGTGACTAAGGTTTTTCCCCTTAAAATAGTCAATAATTAAAAAGTAGAATACAACCAGCAGGGGCATATGCTAGGATGTGGTACTGCAACAGAACAAAAGCAAAATAAAGAAAGAAAACCCATTGTGTTTAACTTTGATAAATTCAAATTATAATGTACCATTACACTCAGAGGATCAATATGAAATTAAAATGGTAAATGGTAAATGGCCTGTATTTATATAGCGCTTTTCTAGTCCCTAAGGACCCCAAAGCGCTTTACATATCCAGTCATTCACCCATTCACACACTGGTGATGGCAAGCTACATTGTAGCCACAGCCACCCTGGGGCGCACTGACAGAGGCGAGGCTGCCGGACACTGGCGCCACCGGGCCCTCTGACCACCACCAGTAGGCAACGGGTGAAGTGTCTTGCCCAAGGACACAACGACCAAGACTGTCCAAGTTGGGGCTCGAACCTGCAACCTTCCGATTACAAGGCGAACTCCCAACTCTTGAGCCACGATGTGTGTAAATTTTGTATGAAACACATGACTGATAACTGTTCTGTCCTGAGCTCTTGTTTCCTATAGCACCCAACTTGACCACACCACCAGTTTTCACGCCAAAGGAAGGTAATTGCACATGTCTGATGGAGGAATCTCACCAAAAGTGGGAAAGGTAAGCCCCGATGGGGGTGACAACACCATAAATGTCACTTATGGTCAAATTCCTAAAATTTTGACACCAGGGACAGAGTTTTTAGAAACTGTTAAATTTCCTGCCCAGTACCTGGTCAGGTATTTGCACAGATGTCCACTTGGGACAGCTAGTAACAGATATAGGTCATAGGCAAAATACAGTTGTCCAGAAAGTTGAAATAGACTTTGACAATTTTAATCCTACACAAAATTCTCCAAAATTTATAGACAGAGAGGAGTTCTAGATAAATATAATTTAGCAAACCCTATAGCTATTGGGGGTTTGAATCTATAGTATTTCAAAATAACACCCGATAAAATGATTGACCATGTTGATTATGTTCATTACAATGTGCAGAGACTGGCTAACCTAACCAGGGAATGCAATAACAGGACTATCAGTACAGTCGACGTTAAAGTCACTTGTGACAGTCCAGAATAGGATGGCGTTGGATATGCTCTTGGCGAAAAAAGGATTGGTGTGATCAAGGTGTGGTTTGGCCTGTTGTACGTATATTTCAAAAATGATTCAGCTCCGGATGGGTCAGTTACCAGGGCATGGAAGGACTACAGACATTATCAAATGAGGTGAAGGAATTTTCTGGGATTGAAAATCCTCTGGGTGAGTGGTTGACTGAAATATTCAGAAAATAAAAAAAACTATTATTTTATCATTGATGGTGTAATTGGCCACATTCACAGCTATATTGACTTGTTGTGGATGTTGTCTATCCCATGTTTGAGGACTCTAATTAACAGATTGAAAACAGCGGCACTAATGAAAGAACATGCAGTGCCACCCTATCAGATGCCAGTGTCGGTTGGGGTCAGTGATGAAACAGGTGAGCTGGATTCATGACTGAACCAAGACATAAATTGCCCCTAGGTGCTTAGAGGTAGGAAAAGCTAAATGTATATTGCTATTTTCGTGCTAAAGGCTTTAATGATCAAAAGAAACTGAATCATGTTTAGAAGATAAAATGCCTGTGTTCGTTTAGTGTGTTCTCATGAGGAAGCATGCTGACGGTCTGGAAGACCCAGTATCTGACCAACTGAATGGGGACGACAGCTGATTTAGCACTGACATCACCAAAAGATGCCACCCCAGTGAAGAGGGAAAAGCTGAAAGGCTGAGTATCACACTGGAAGGGAACCTGTGGGATAGCAGGCTGAACGAAACACATGCTCTTTTGTTCACACGTTAAAAACGTGTGAAAGGAGGGACTGTTAGGGTTGAAAATTTATAATTATTCTACTAAATAAAGTTGTTTCATATACACATGGCAAATGTGCTCATATGAGGTCAAAAGCTTTGTTCGGCGTGACTGTCCAGACTGATATAATGTAAGAATGACGTAGAGTGGAGAGGGTTGATTGCAAACACGCTTACACACAGATAATGGTTAGAGAGTCCTGAACACAATATTCTGAACCAGAACTTATCACCAGAAGAACAATGGATAATAACATTAGACTATCAAGGCTAGGCAGAGAGGTGTTTGCCTTTTCTGTCTCTTACAGAGGAGGGAGCAGATACCAGATGAGGTCACGGAGGTACGAGAATGATTCGCAGCAGACAGCAAGACTGCCACGTCCGTGCGGGAGCCAGATAACCATAATAATCGATGTTATTGTCGTAGTATAAAACCTGTACCGCCTGATTCAGTGTCATCCTTTTTGTGAACCAGATGCTTGATTTCACACAGAGGTCCACAGCGCTGTGTAAACTTGTAATTTCAAATGCCAAAGCAAATTCAATCTTTTTAAATGACAGACCTTTTGTCACGGTTCTGGGTCATTTTGACCCAGCATTTTCTGTTTCTTATGTTTTGATGTTTTTCTGTACTATGATTTATGTCTGATTCTTTAGCTATCCTGTTTTGATGATTATTATAAATCGATATTTCAGTTTGGTTCTGATCATGAGTTTAGTTTGATGTTAATTCTTCTTTAAGTGTCTGTCGTCCCTGGGTTCCATGTGTTATATTCTTTCAGTCTGCCTCTCAGTGTCAAGTCTGCGTCTTTGTGATTTGTTTTGTGTTTTATTTTGATAGTCCCAGTCTGATATCAGTGTGTTCAGTTTTACTTCTCCCCTGTCTCGTTAGTCTAATTTCTCCCAGCTGTGTCTCCCTCCAGTTTCCCATTCCCTGATTACTCCCCAGTGTATATAAGCCCTGTTTCCTTTGCTCTCTGTCACGTCGTTAACGTCTGTTCACCCTCATTCTCTCTGTGTGTTCCATTTGCTCGCTTGCCTGCCTGTTAGTTTATTTGTTTTCCCAGTTCAGTTAGTTTTCTGTTCTTCTTATTTTCCTGTATTAAACCGAGTATCTTAAGTTCACCTCTGCCTCCGCGAGTCCTGCGTTTGGGTCCAATCCTGCCTGCCTGCACAGCACGCAGCCATGACACCTTTCTCCTGAAATTCCTTCTGAAAAATTTTGAACATGACAACACTCAGAGTGAAATTTACACATGCTTCAGTTTTGCATGAGTCAGCCATATATCCAAGAGCGAGATGCTGCAACTAATGACAAGACCTTTGACTGACGGTTCAAACAGCGACCTGGAACTCCTCCCTGAAAGTCAATGAAATCATTTCAAAATACAGGTGGCCCTACCTTTTACCAATAAGCAAAAAACAAAAACAAGGAGCAAGAGTCTAAAACAAACCAAAACAAAGCCCATGAAAGGTTCAGGAAAACAGGAAACAGTTCTGAAAGGTTCAGGGGCCAGCCCGGAGGTCGACAACACAAAATGGTGGCTGACTGGACTCACCAGAGCCGTCAGCAGACCTGAGGAGGTGCTGAAGCGATTCTTCGCTTCAGCAGACCTGAGGAGGTGCTGAAGCGATTCTTCGGACCCTCTAGCGGAGACTGAAGGCTGAACTGGCCCCTCAGACCCTCCAGCGTGGACAGACGAAGGCTGGAGCGGTTCTCCGGGACCCCCAGCAGGAACAGACGACTAGACGGGCCCCTCGGCCCCTCCAGAGGAAACAGAAAATGGCTGGGCTACAGGCAGAGCTAATGGTTGAGCTGCGGGCAGTGTAGATAACTGAGCAGGTGGCAGAGCAGATGAAAAAAGTCTTTTAAATCCAGAGAGAATAAAACAATTGGCTCCGAAATTAATGCAGTCTGGGACTGCGATTCCACAGAACACGTCACAGACTCAGCATTAGCAGGAACAGGAAAAGTGCTCTTGTGAATCACTATTGCGAATTGCTCAGTAATCCCGGAAAAGGGCTGAGGAGAGAAGTGGCGGTGGCGAGGGCGACGTTTCCTTCTGGAAGTGGGAACTGGGACTGGTGGAGAAATGGAGACCTCCTCCTCATCTTTCGACCACATAGCCACAAGGAAAGAGGCAGACGAACGGACAGGCGAACGAGGTCCTGGCTGGCGTGTGGAGGAAGACAAAGTCTGTGGCAGCGGCGCAGAAACTCTGTCCCACTGTGGTGACCACTGCGTAAGCTGCTTTACGGCGAGCTCAGACCGCTGCTGCGTTGGCGTAGTGAGGAAGAGGGCAAGCTCACATCCCCTGACCTGCCCCCTCCACGCAGCTATGGTGCTGTCCAGATTGGTGTCCAAGGCAAACTGTTGAAGCCAGGGGCTGGTTTTCACCATTGCTTCCACTGTGCTCAGTCCCACAGGCATAGCCCGTAGGCAGTCGGACTGGGATATGCGGTCCAGCAATTTAACCAGCCTTCCCATCTCAGCATCTAACTCCAAAGTGAAAAGGTCTGCGGGGTCCATGTTCTGGTCGCGATCTTCTGTCATGTGAAGGCTGTGTGCAGGCAGGAGTGGTGATATGGAGGACCCAAAGTGCAGACACTCAGAGGCAAAACGTGAACTCAAAACAGCTTTAATGCTGAACTCAAAAAGTAACAAAACTATGAATCTAAAATAAACTGACGCAGACAGACAGAACACACAGCAAGATGACGGTAGATCGCAACACTGACACAGAGAAACACAGGCCTAAAATACACAGAGGGAGCAATCAGGGAATGGGTAACAGGAGGGGGCAAATCAGGCCTAACGACACAGGGGAAGCAAAACCAGATACATTAACATAAGACATGGACCTTTAAAGTAAAACAGGAAACATAACACAGAAACGCGGACTTGACACGGGGATACAGCAGACAGAGGAGACAGCAACTATGGATCACAGACAGAAAACCAAAACACTAAAACTCTAACAAAACCCACACAGAGAACCTAAACTAAGAATAATCCCATAACCCATAAGACAAAGCTAGAATATAATGAAATAAACAAAATCAAAGAACCAAAAACACAAAACACTGGGTCAACAAGCCAGGCACCCTAACAGACTTATGGCCAATATAGTAATTAAAAGAGAGGAAGGCCCTAACATTGGCCAGTGAGAGAGTGGGGGAGGCCAGCTTTGGGGGGCTTTGACACAACACCACCCCGCCCCGGGTGAAGGCAGAGATCAGAGAGAGACTGGAACCACTAGCATGCCATTAGATTCAATTACAGGAAGAGGCCCCTGAATCCCACCCACAGCCAGGATCTGGATAGAACACAAATAAATAATGAAATGAAATAGACTGAAAATTTAACTGAGTAATCAGGAAGTCCTGTGTTTGGGTCCAATTTTCCGTAAATCTGAAATTTGTTTCTTATAACTGTTGCTTCACACTAACGGTGCCTATTCCATCTAAAAACAGCAACATGGTTTCCATATGACACAGAGTGATGACTTTGATTGAACCTGGTTGATTGAATCTTGATTAAATTTGTATTGTTGCTCTGACCCCTTTGCAAAGACAAATTAAAAACTCACAAAGACAACCAGCTTGTGTGTAATTCTATTTATTTCAGAATGTTCATAACAGTGGCCAATTATGTTTATAGGCCGTTTTCACCAGTATGTTTTAAATACATTTAGATAAACTTTTAAAGTATGTAATATCATATTGGTACATTTCCCTGCAGTTTTATTGTCCACTATTGTGTAAAAACATTTCCATAGAAATAATATATTTTATAATTTCACTGTTAACCCCCCCTCACCACCACCATCATAGTTACACTGAATTAAACAAAAATTATACACCGTTTGCAAGATAACGAATGGGATGCTGCTGACAGAGAACTACATGCAGGTTTTTTTTTCCTGTAGCTTCTGTGATTCATCTCAAGCAGTTTCTTTATTTCCAGAGCTCCTTTCACAGTCAGGCTCTGCAGAATCACTCCAGCTGTCACCTTGTGCTCCAACCAACAAAAAAGAAAATCAAGTTGCTAAATCTTAATATGACACATGTGTAGTTTGTCTCTTGAACACTGGAGGGCACTCAGGTACTTTGTGGATGATTTAGAAGCCTTTCAGAGTGATTAGTAATGTACTACAAGAAATACTTTGTTGCATCATTTTAGTAAGCTCTTTGTGCGCAACAAAAAACAAAATAAAAAACAAAACAAAACACAAAACCTGTCCTAAGTTTGCAATCTACATTAAGCTATAATGGCTCAACAAGCAGTTAGGACTTTCTTTTTTTTTCTGTGATAAGTACAAAAATTAAGTTAAAATTAAACCAAAGGCACAGAGATATCTGATAATGATGATTAGACAGGTGGAAGATCTCCAGGTTTTCACTGTACTTCATTTGCTTGTAAGAGTCACATTCTCTTCTCTTGCAAACTGAAAAGAAAACAGAAATCCCCTCTGGTCAGATGTTTACCACAATGCATGCAGGTACCTCCCATCCCTTTCATTATGAATCACATATAATATGATGTAAAATTTGACGTTACCTTTTCATCAGAGGAGGTTGGCAACTTCTTTCCTGTGTGGATCATTTTGATCTTTGTAGCCCTGGTTAGCGATCCAATTATTAATAGTAGTTAGATGGTCATCTGTCATAACACCTTTGTTTTTAAGCTGGTCACACCATTTATTTACCATCTTTTCACTGTGGTGTGGAAAACTGTTTTCAAAATCTTTAAGTCTGCTTTTGCTTATATTTGTATTCTGAAAGTTTTTGAAGTTCCTGCTACTATCCAACCAGAATCTTGGCATTGAACCAAGGATCGTCAGCTTGAAAGTACCCACAACATCATCATTACTTATGGTTTTAGTCAAAAGGTCTCTGAAGGCTGGTGATTTTGTACTGGGAAATTCACGATGTACTTCTGCAGGCACATAAACTGTTGGAAGTTCACGGCCATGATATTTGTGCACATCAGAAATGTTCCCAGTAGATGAGTTTGTTGCCAGTTCAAGCATGGCCTTTGCTAATCTGCTATTCTGGTTCTGTTCATGGGCCTTCAATATACTACTGACTGGTGGCTGGTGATCTGCATTGATGAACTTTCCAATTCCTTTATTTTCTTTTGCATATGTTTGCCAATCTTTGTATTTTTTTACTTTTCCAACTTCTTCCTGGCGTAACTTTTTGCTTTCTTTTATGACTTTTCTGGCTCCAGCTCCCTCTAACATGTACCAGTCCCCTCCCCTGATTGTTTCAGTTAATTCTTTCCGCTTGATGAAAGGCTCCCATTGGCCTGGGTGTCTGAGGAGAGTATCGGCCTCCACAGATCGAAGACGATTTGCTTCCAAAGTGATCTCTTCTTTGCTGGCTTGTGGTTTCATTCCACGTGCCAAAGCATAAAACAGACAGCTCTTGCCTTTGTTGTCTATGCTCACTGTCTGGTTATTGATGTGCACATCATAATGGCTATTGGGGTATTGGTCACTCTTTGGTCTGTAGATCAGGGTCACAGTTTGATTGGCATGTCGAGTGTCTGGGCTCAGCTCCTGCATTTTGGTAAGTCTTCCATTGCTGTCCTCTGTTAGGATGACAACTTTAGTGCCAGTGGCTTCTGACAGGACTCTGATATCAAGGATGGTGCCTGCAGTCGTGGAGTTCTTGATGTTTTCAGCATGTGATTGTGAGTGTTGACCTGCCTCTCCTTCAACTTTGTGTTTAGAATTCAGTTTTCTTGGCATGTATGCAATGTATCTGTTGTTCTGTCCAGCTCTGAGCTTTTCCTCTGTTCTGTCACTCTTTAAACCCTTTCTCACATATTTACCAATAACACCATTTGCCTGGCCTTTAACAATAGAAAAAATGTGACTGGAGACCTTTTGGTGGAAAACTTCTACCAAAGCATCAGCCAATAAAGTACTGATGGTGCCGGCTAAATCCTGCTTGAAATCTTTCAACAGTTTAATGTCTTCTGCAGACAGATCACTTATATTCACAGTCTCTGATTTTTGTTGCTTTTCTTTAAATATTTTCAGCTGTTCATGAAAATTTGAAAAGAACTTGTCTGACAGGCTGAGCACTGCAGTGATGGCTTCTCCTGCCAGTGTGACCATGTGGACACCTTGTATAACTGTCAGAATTGCTTTTGCTTTTCCTCCAGTGTGTGATTTAGCTTTTTCAATCACTGTGAAGAGGGATGAATTCAGTTTGTTCTGCCAGCTGAGGTCTGCATAGAATGGCTGTATTGCAGTTTTGCTTAACTCTGTGAAAACGGCCAGCAGCTCTTTCTTTCTTCTCTCGTTGTTTAGGTCATGAAGTTGTTTTTTGTCCTCAAGTTGTGAAAGAATAATGAAGTCTACTAATGAAGATGGAGGCTCTTTTTCTATTTTTAATTTCACTTCGTGATCAGTTGTCTCTTTCACTATGCTTTTGATTCCTTCTAATATTTTTTCAAGTATTTTATCTTCTATCTTTCCCACTCCAAAGGTGATGAGTTCTTCTGCAATTTGTTTAGCTGTGTATTTTACGGCATTCTTCATATTTGCCTTTAAAACAACACTGAGGCCATCTTTAGCTTGTCTAGAGAGAAATTTTGGCATTGACTTAAGCTGTTTGCCAAATTTAAGTAAGGTTTTAAAACATTTGAAGCCCTTTGATATCAGCTTTCCAACTCCGAACCCAATGAGAGAGACACCAATAGAAATGGCTTTGTCTATAGCCCATGACTTCCAGCTGAATTCTCCTGTCCTCATGGCCTCAATGCCAGTGATGCAGTCTGATATTCCCTCAGTAATGAGTCCCATTCCAACTAGAGCAAATGTGCCAAATGTAAATACAGTGAGCAGTGCTCCTCCAACAATCTTTAAAACGCCAAGAAAGAACACCAGAAGACCTTCCCATGAGAAACGAGGCTTTTCTTTCACAGAAAACACATATTTCAGACCTCGTCTGTAGAGATTGTAAACTTCATCTTGGAGATCTTCATCAGTATCTGAAAATAGTGAGAACATGGGAGATTTTTGGGTAATTGGATTCCTGCCTTTCTCTCTTATTTCTTCTAACTTTTGGATGGCCTCAGTAATGTTTTTATCAAAGTAACTATACATTGTAGACCTGGTTGATAACTGTTTTTCCAGGCTGGTTGGGTTGCTGTTGGCTGAGTCTGCAGAGGACATTTTTACAAACTGAAGACAGACTATTAGTTCCTCATTGAGAAACTTCAGAGATTCCTGTGCCTTCATTAGATCATCTATGGCCTTAGTGAGGTAATCTGCTTTCTTTTGTTGTATAGTGCAGTATGCATGATTGTAAAAAGCTACAGCTGCCCAGCTTTTATCTTGTTTCATGGCTTTTTCAAACATTATGGCTGCAGCATCCCACTGTTTTTCATCCAGTGCAATATTTCCAAACTTGATGTAGTGATAAATGCTGGAACATGGTGAAGTCTTACTTTCAGACTGACTTTTTGCCTTTGACAAATCAGCTTTCAGACTCTCTTGCAGTTCATTTCTCTTCAACTGATCAATTTCCTCTGATTTAGTTTGGAGCCAAATCCCCCAAAACTCATTCATCATGTCAACAACAGCTCTTTCCTCGTCTCCATCAGTGGTGTTATAAATATGTTGAAGTGTTTCACAGTATTCTGAAAACAGGTCCTCCCGCAGTTTCATCTCAGCAACATCGTTCATCATGTGACTTATCTTTTCTGCTGCAAGTCGGTCCCTTGTGCTCTTGGCTTCCTCCAGAGAGGACACTGTGTGGAAAGATGGCTGCAGGTGTTCAGTGGAGATGATTATCTGAGCAGATCCAGGTTTACCTTTGCGTGCAGTTCGTCCAAATGCCTGGAGTTCCACCCTCGTATTTTCAGAAAGGAAGGAGAGGATCACAAATAATCCTCCATTATTGTTCACCTCTCTGGACACTTTAATGTCTGTGCCACGGCCGGCAAGGTTTGTGGCAACAATGACATCACCAGGAAGCAGCTCCTTGTCTATTTTACTCAAACTGTCTCTGTCACTGCGGCAGTAGAGAATCACTTTTTTACTTGGGATGCTGCTCTTCAGCTCTTCGCAGATCTCTTTGGCTGTATTGATAGTTTCACAGATCACCAACGCTGCTCTTCCTTCTCTGTATGAATTTGGGGAAATCTGAGCCGTGACCACATGTTTTATTTCAGATTTCCATTCTTCAGCTGTTTTTTTCAGAGTACCTTTGACCTCAAATAACTTCTTTCTGTTGAATGTTGGTATTTTGCACACAGAGAGATTTGGATATAGATCCTGCAAAAACTGAATGTCTGCTTTGCTCCCCAGTGTTCCTGTTGTTCCGTATATTTTTCCCTGGTATTTCTCAAAAAAGGAGATGTTGGAAATGTAGTTTGTCACTGTTGAAATTGTGCTCAGTTTGACTTGGTGTTTAATCTCCACAAACTGCTGCAGACCATCACCCCATTTCTTATTCAGTTCAACAATACCAGTGGATCTGAAGTCCACTGGACAGACGTTGTCATTTTCTACAACATATTCTCGTCCTTGTTTCAGTAACATTGCCAGAAAGGCATTCTGAACCCACACTGAGACTTTCTTCTCCACCAGATTCTTCAAGAATCCAGGAATGCTGATTTTATCTTTATTGTTTTCACATGGGGTGTACTGAATCCTCTCAGAGATCAATTCTGCAATGGGCTTGATGAGAACTTCTTCTGACTCATAGAGAGGACAACACAATCCTTCCTCCAAGACAAGAAATGAAAGCTCTGGGATGTCCCGGTCATTGTATGGACTGCACTTTTGAAGACAGAGCAGTCCTTTGTCATCTAGTGTGTAAACAGTAAAGCCGTAAGGAACATAGTCCTCAATTTCTTTGAAAAAGTCAACCATAGCATCCTGACTCACTGTTTTCAGTTTACTGAGAAGTTCATCCTTTTCACTCTTGTAGATATCTTCTGTAAATCCTTTTGACACAATGTTGGATTCTTCAGCAATACTTAAAATGTCCATTGGATCATTAATTTCAGTGTCTTCTGTGTTCATTGAGTCATAGATAGCCTTGAAGAATGAAGCAGGAGGACCTCGTACAAATGTCTGGTGTCCTGTAGATAGGAAGCCATACTGACTGACGTGGCTCCAGATCATGGTGAGAATAATGTTCAGGTGCTGCATGGACACCATGGGGCTGGACAGGTATGTCAGCTGCACTCCTTGATCTAGCAGCAGTGAGTCCACTTCATCCATAATGATGCACTGAAAGTTACGATCAGGCCTCACATCCTTCATCTCAAATATTTGGCGAAGGTGATCAGCAGCAAAGGCTTCAATGGTTCCATAGACCACGTCCTTCTGATAGCATTCTTTCCGATCTTTATCCTCATTTTTATTTGTGTTTGTGTCGACTGTAATGCCAAAGTATTTGTAAAATTTGGCCCATTCTTCAGCATCTCTTTGACATAACACAGAGGAGCTGGACACTACATCCACCTTTTCACCTCTAAGCACACGCAGCACTGCAAACATCGCTATGACACAAGACTTCCCTTCTCCAGTTCCCATCTCCAGGAGCTTCCCAGTGTCAGACAGGGCCAACAGGCACCAGCTTATCATCTGAGTTGTCCTGGGAAACCACTTCCTTTCTGCTTTGTGGAGGTGTACAGCATTGCATAAGACTGCAAGGATCTCCTGTAAATCCCCAACCTCCATGCTGTGACTCAGAGTCCTAGCTCGCTCTATGTCTGTGTGTTTTTTAATTTCACCAGTTTTGATTAGGTTTGTTACATGAGTTACTATGTTGTATGATTTACTCAGTGTTTGCTCAACAATTTCTTTCATCTGCCGTATTTCATAAAAAAGGTTGTCAATCCTTTTAGTTTTCTCACCTCTGAGGCTCTTTTCTAGATGCTGGATCAGAATCTGAGTTGTGCATGAATGTATGAGCTCAATGAGAGATTTATTGTTTTCATCTGTCCAATTGGAGGAAACCTGGTATGTTTCCATCAAATGTAAAATCTTCAAGATGGAAATACAGCCGCTGTCATGGTGGTTGTGAGTTAATGCACCAAGAAGGTTTAAGGCCTCTACTGGTGACCAAAGTGCTTTTTTTCCAAGATTTGAAACCATCTTGAAGACTTCTTTGGTTTCTTTGTCTAAGTCTTGGAATTGTTCCACACAGGCAAATAAGCTCTCTAAACACCATTTGCCCGCAGGATCTGTCATGTTTTTAACAGCTTCTGTTTCTCTAGCAAACACTTGCAAGAGATTTTCAAGAAATGTCAAAATAAAGATCTCATTAGAAAGCAATTCCTTCCCTGTGATTTTCTTTGAGATGGTGATGATTTTTGTGTCAGTAATTGTATCTTCTTTTAGGTTACAATGGAGGACCTGAAAAAGGGCCTTAATAAACATATGTCTCAGTTCCACATCTTCACTGTGAAATTTACTCATGAGGTTCTGCAGGACCTCTGCAGCAAACACCAGGGAGTCATCGTCTTTGAGTCTTGAAAGCTCCAGAGCATGCAAAGCACTGAGACTTTGTTTTTCAATGATGAATCCACGATTTAACTGTGGGTTCCCTGTTTCCATCGTCTCTATGCCTTGTCTAAAGTAATCAGACACAAAATCATCCATTGTACCATAAACAATGTCAGCTTCATAGACATCCTGGAATGATGGATCAGTCTTCTTCATGTTTGTGTTGAGTGAAATGTCAAGGTGCTTGTAGAAGTCAGACCACTCCTTTGTTTGCTCCTCTGAGTGAACATCAGAGCTCAGCACAATGTCCAGTTTGTTTCCCATGCAGACTTGCATGGCTGCAAACATGGCTGTAACACATGGGTCTTCTTCCACACCAACCAGTTGTACCACTCCACTTTTCTGAGTCAGCACCAGTCCACACCACCGCACCACCTGCCTCACTGTGGGCCACCAGCCTTTTATGTTGAACACTGCTTTGCAGAGCTGACACAGACACTTCTGTTTGTTGTCTGAATTCAAAGATTCACATTTAAATGAATCTTTCATAAAAAGTTCCTCTTTTGGTACATTTTCTGTATATTTCAGGACACCAGTGTTAATGTTTTTTATCATATCAATGGCAGAGTCATTCAAATTCCACAACATCTTTACTTCTGCTAAAACTGCAGTTACACTGCTCTCATCGTTTCCTCTTAGAGTCTTTTGGAAATCCTGACAAAATCTCTCAGGAGCAGCAGATTCAAGGAGCTGGATTAGAGAGCGCCCACAGTCATCTATCCAGTCTGGTGGTATGTCATACACTTGTACCAAGGTAAGGATTTCAGTTATGGAATCATCATCTGCATATTTCTGTGACAGTGCTTTAAGCAGTGTGACTGCTTCCATTGGAGTCCATTGGTTTCTTTGTACAAGTTTGAGGAGCATTTCAGTGGATTCTGAGTGGGCTTCTTTTCCATTTAGATCTGTGAGTGTGGATAAGAGAAGCTTTAAACATTGGATTTCCATCTTTAAAGTGAACACAGAGGCTCTTCCAACTGCACTTTGCAGTGATGATGTGAGGGTGCTCAGGAATTCAATTATAAAGAGGTTCTCAGTGGAAATCTCATATTCTGCCCATTGTTTGGCTATGAGGACAGCATCATTATTAAATCTGCTATCGTCACGGAAAAAGTGCATCAGGTTCAGATACAGGGCTTGAGTCAAGAGGAAACTCTCAAAAACACCACATGCTGATTGGCTGATGGATCCCAAATAGGACTGCATATGATTGCAGATGGTTTGTAGGGAAACTCCTTCAGATATTTCCAGACACAGAGCACAGAGCTCTGTGATGAACACCTGAGTGTGCTGCAGAGTGCTGATGGATGGAGCAGCACGAATCCACTCATCAAACAGAAGTTTGTCCAGGACTGAAAGGATCTCACTGAGCTGATCAGCTGTGAGCTGACTCAGACTGATATTTGAATGTGGAAGACTGCATTTCACTGAGAGGATTTCAAGAAGCTCATCGCTGTCACTACCTGATTCATAGATAGCTTCAAACTCATCCAGATGCTCTATTAGAACATCTCGCTTAGACTCACATTCATCTGAGATGTGGCCACTCTGTTGTTTCTCAAGCTGCTCTTTAGCTTGTTGGTGAGATTCTTTTAGTCTTTGATTCAGTTTTTCTTTCTGTTGCTCCTCTTCTCTTCTCTTCTCCTCCTCTATTCTCTTCCTTTCCTCTTCTCTTCTCTTCTCCTCCTCTCTTCTTCTCTCCTCTTCTCTTCTCCTCTCCTCCTCCCTTCTCTTCCTTTCCTCTTCTCTTCTCCTCTGCTCCTCTCTTCTCTTCCTCTCCTCTTCTCTTGTCATTTCCTCTTGATCTCTGATTGGCTTGTTAAAGCAATATTCACATTCATACAATTCATTGTCACCAACTGGTCTGTAGTATTCACCTCCATTGAACACATGCATGTGTCGCCCATAAATAGTACTTTGGTATAAGTCTTCAAATGATTTGCATGGAGGCAAGACTTTAAAACATTTGCAGCATCTCAGGCGGCTTCCCATGTTACTCTCCTTTGGTAATTGATTACCCATTTGTGATGGTTTGGTGTTTGTTTACTAGAAGAAAAAAAGAAAAGAAAGAACAACTTAATGATCACAGACTACCCCAAGTCAGTGCCAGAGCATTTAGGCAAAAAGTCACTCAAGTGCTGCTTTAGGTCATCTCCCAAGTCAGGATCCTGGGATCATTTGGGATAGAAGGCAGAGGCAGTGATACAGGAAACAGAAACGAGCCTGCCAAGGTGGTGAGGGTAAAGAAAACACTCCACAAACCTATGCTGCCTAGCCTTTTCCTCACAAACGCCAGACTATTATGAACAAAATGGATGAGCTGAGGGTACAGCTGGAAGATAATAGACTCACTGGGGACTGCTGCAGAGTTTTGGATTTACCCAGCAAAACCCAATGCAGTTGTCAAGACAGAAACCAGAACTCATAGAAACAACAACAAGGTGGGGGTCTTTGCCTTTATATTAATGAAAAATGGGCAAATAATACTACGACTGTGGACAATCACTGCTCTCCAGACTTAGAGTTTGTGAGATTTTTCTTCCCCATGAGATTCAAGCTATTCTGACCACGGCACTAGATATAGCTTCCAATGCCAAATGTAACTCAGCCCATAGCCTTCTACATAATGCCATTCGCACCCACCTGAATAAGAAAGCTTAATAAGAAGCAGCACACATTAAAGCTGACGTCTTTAATCTTTGAACTTAAAAGTAGCGTTCCCCAAATTCCACCTGCATGTAAACTGTGCTACATCTGGGAAAAGGATAAAGTCTGCTCCAACATTAAACAGAGCTACTACAGAGCCTTTCCCATCACCCGCCTGGGTCAGTTGGACCACATATCCCTGTTTATGTTACCACCTTACATGTCCCTCAGGAAATGACCCCCCACCCCCTTAATTTGTAAACGTTTCAGTTTCAATGGTATTGAACAGCAGAAATTAGGCTTTCTTGTCAGAGGTCATTTTTGAAAAAATTAAATAAAAAAATAATAGCGGGCGACAGTTGCAGCCAGTGACTCATGCTGGGTCCCAGCTTTTGAATTACCTCTCTGCTCTCCTTGTAATATATGTATTCAAATAAAATAATTTGAATGCAGCTAAACAGAAACAACATACAAAAAATTAAATTTTCATCTTCATTTAACTCGATTTAAGCCCAGAAGTCTTTTACCACATGTTGTGGGCATCTGTTGAATTAGCAGGAGCGTTTTTTCTTCTTTTAAAGAAAGAAATAAACTCATCATTTCAAATCCTTTTTGTAAATTGCTTTCATTTTACATTTAAAGCACCCCCAAAACAAAAGCTTCCCTGTCAACTTGTGGCATTCAATTCATTTCAATTCAATTTTATTTATATAACGCCAAATCACAACAAAAGTCACCTCAAGGTGCTTTATATTGTACAGTATATCCTGTAATAATAGATACAGAGAAAACCCCAACAATCATATGACCCCCTATGAGCAAGCACTTTGGTGACAGTGGGAAGGAAAAACTCCCTTTTAACAGGAAGAAACCTCCGGCAGAACCAGGCTCAGGGAGGGGCGGCCATCTGCTGTGACCGATTGGGGTGAGAGAAGGAAAAAAGAATAAAGACATGCTGTGGAAGAGAGACAGAGATTAATAGCAGATATGATTCAATGCAGAGAGGTCTATTAACACATAGTGAGTGAGAAAGGTGACTGGAAAGGAAAAACTCAATGCATCATGGGAGTCCCCCAGCAGCCTATGCCTATTGCAGCATAACTAAGCCCTAAATGCTTTAACAAAAAGGAAAGTTTTAAGTTTAAGCTTAAAAGTAGAGATGGTGTCTGTCTCCTGAATCCAAACTGGAAGCTGGTTCCACAGAAGAGGGGCCTGAAAACTGAAGGCTCTGCCTCCCATTCTACTTTTAAATACTCTAGGAACAACAAGTAAGCCTGCAGAGCGAGAGCGAAGTGCTCTAATAGGGTGATATGGTACTACAAGGTCATTAAGATAAGATGGGGCCTGATTATTTAAGACCTTGTATGTGAGGAGCAGGATTTTGAATTCAATTCCAGATTTAACAGGAAGCCAATGAAGGGAAGCCAAAACAAGAGAAATATACACTCTCTTTCTAGTCCCTGTCAGGACTCTTGCTGCAGTATTTTGGATTAACTGAAGGCTTTTCAGAGAGTTTTTAGTACATCCTGATAATAATGAATTACAGTAGTCCAGCCTGGAAGTAATAAATGCATGAACTAGTTTTTCAGCATCACTAAGAGACAGGATATTTCTAACTTTAGAGATGTTGCGCAAATGGAAGAAAGCAGTCTTACATATTTGTTTAATATGTGCGTTGAAGGACATGTCCTGGTCAAAAATGACTCCAAGGTTCCTCACAGTGTTACTGGAGGCCAAGGTAATGCCATCCAGAGTAAGAATCTGGTTAGATACCATATTTCTAAGATTTTCAGGGCCGAGTACAATAACCTCAGTTTTATCTGAATTAAGAAGCAGAAAGTTTAACTAGATGGTGTGTGTTATCTGGCTTCATGGATAGATAGAGCTGCGTGTCATCTGCATAGCAGTGAAAATGTATACTATGTCTTCTAATGATGCTGCCTAAGGGAAGCATGTATAATGTAAACAGAATTGGTCCTAGCACTGAACCCTGTGGAACACCATAACTGACCTTAGTGTGTGAAGAGGACTCTCCATTTACATGTACAAATTGAAGTCTATTAGATAGACATGATACAAACCACTGCAGCGCAGTACCTGTAATACCTACAGCATGTTCTAATCGCTCTAATAGGATATTATGGTCAACAGTATTGAACGCTGCACTGAGGTCTAGCAGGATAAGCACAGAGATGAGTCCACTGTCAGAGGCCATAAGAAGATCATTTGTAACCTTCGCTAAAGCTGTTTCTGTGCTGTGATGAGCTCTGAAACCTGACTGAAACTCTTCAAATAAGCCATTCCTCTGCAGATGATCTGTTAGCTGTTTGACAACTACTCTTTCAAGGATTTTTGATATGACAGGAAGGTTGGAGATTGGCCTATAATTAGCTAAGACTGCTGGGTCTAGAGATGGCTTTTTAAGTAAAGGTTTAACTACTGCCAGCTCGTAGGCCTGTGGTACATAGCCGATTATTAGAGATAGGTTGATCATATTTAAGATTGAGGCATTAATTAGTGGCAGGACTTCTTTGAGCAGTTTTGTAGGAATGGGGTCTAAAAGACACACTGATGGTTTGGAGGAATTAATTATTGAAGTTAACTCAGAAAGATCAATTGGAGAAAAAGAGTCTAAATGAATATCAGTGGTACTAAAAGTAGCTATAGATTAGGGCTGCACGATATTAGGAAAACCTGCGATGTGCGATAACTGTGATCAATATTGCGATAACGATATGACTTGCGATAAAATAAATAGCAAAAAACAAAACAAAAAAAGAATACATAATTTCCATTTTACTGCAACAGTTTTATTTAAAGAAAGCTGCTCTATTAGCAGTGTAACAGCAAAGTGCACTTTAACATTGAAACATTGACCCCATAAAAAAAATTTCTGAGGCTTGAATTCTGAAAGACATCCTTCCGGGTCTCTATAATTAGTTTTAAATAAACATAACTTAAATTATACTGCAAATTATCTCAATGCAGTTTGTCAATGGAAAATTGTACTTAGTAGTCAGTATAAGCTTTTAATGATATAAGTTTGCATATGATAGAATACTGTATGTTGACATTTTGATGACTTAGACTGTTGTCCACTACAAGACTGTTTTATAAATTCTTTCTCACAGCGATAATAGCTGAACAAGCAGGAAGAGGAGAGCTGGACACTTTTATCTGCGCTCTCTAACAAGAAGAAGGGTTGCGTCCTTCTGAATCTCACAACACACACACATACACCTGAACCACTCTTATCTTCACTCCCTACGCACTAACATTCCGGAACGGAATGTTCCAGTAAGATAGCCACATACTGTTGTATAGTCATTTTTCTGAGAAGAGCGAAAATACGCCGCCCTGTTGTGTGGGCACCAGTGACTATAAATGCACGAATAAAGAGGTACACTGTGTGACTCTCTGCGGAGACGTTCACCCATGTACATGTGATTAAGTATTTTGTCTCACTGTGTTTCTGTTTGCCTTGGCAGACTTCTGTTTGGGATTTTCCCTTAACACAGTTGTTCATCATTTTACCACTCACCAAGTAGTTATGATGTAAGTCAAAACTGGAGAGGAAACTTTACTGTAGGGCTTGTGTAGTTTTCAACTTGGCTCAGTTCAAACATGACGGTCTTGCGGCATGTTTCGTACATTTGTGGAATGGCGACATGGGAAAAGTAGTTTCGTGAGGGGATGCGGTATCTCCGGTCCACTTTATGTATCAGACTGGTGAAGCCCTCTCTGCTAACTGTATTTATAGGCATCATGTCTTTGTCAAAAAATGTGTAATGGCGTCTGTTATTTCTTTGTAGCGCTTCGACATTTTCTCATGAGTTCCACTTGAAAAACTCAGATACAGAGATGGCTGTTGGACTGCTGTGCTCTTTGTCTTAACATTAGCAACCTTTGTTTGGCTAGCCCTATCTTTCTGGAACTCTTCAAACAGTTCTCTGTGGTTGTATTGAAGATGATGGTGGAGATTAGTCGTGTTTCCTCTGGTGGTTGCCACGAGTGTTCGGCAAGTTTTGCGGAGTACCTGTGTTTGGAGAACGTCCAAAGTACCTCCAAATAAGCAAGTTACTATTTTTTTTTAGGCACGAGTTCATAGTCAGAAGTGTTCTCGTCATGCGTCTCGCTCTCAGCCTTTACAACTCTGACTCGTTGCTGCAGCGTTGTTCGCTCCCCACCTGCGTAGGAGGCGGGCCTCTAATCCATTTGATTGGTTAATGCCGTGAAGGGCTCTATTCAACTGGTCAAATGTGTAAAGGGGTTTCTTTGATTGGTAAATTCGTTAAAGCACGTGTGTAAACATTTTAAGGTACCCAATTATCGCAGTTTACGCCGTCTTTTGCGATGGGCCCATCGCACAGGCTGATATTGCGATGACAATAAATTTTCGATTTATTGTGCAGGCCTACTGTAGATAATATTACATCTGCGGGATGATTATTGGTAATTTTTTCTCTAATGTTAAAAATTTTATTTGTGAAGAAGTTCATGAAGTCATTACTAGTTAACGTTAAAGGGATGGTTGGCTCAACAGAGCTCTGACTTTTTGTCAGCCTGGCTACAGTGCTGAAGAGAAACCTGGGGTTGTTCTTATTTTCTTCAATCAGTGACAAATAGTAAGATGTTCTGGCTTTGCGGAGGGCTTTCTTATAAAGCAACAAACTATTTCTCCAGGCTAAATGATGATCTTCTAAATTTGTGAACGCCATTTCCTCTCCAACTTACGAGTTATCTGCTTTAGGCTACGTGTTTAAGAATTATACCACCGAGTCAGGTACTTCTGATTTGAGGCCTTAGTTTTCACCGGAGCTACAGTATCCAGAGTCGTACATAGTGAGGAGGTAAAATTATTAACAAGATAATCGACCTCTGTTGGAGTAGCATTCAAATAGCTGCTCTGCTCTATGTTGGTACAGGGCATTGAAGATGATAACAGTGGGTGGATTATAGTCTTAAACTTAGTTACAGCGCTTTCAGAAAGACATCTACTGTGATAAAGTCTACTCTCCACTGCTGTGTAATCAATTATTGTAAATGTAAATGTTATCAGAAAATGATCAGACAGCAGAGGGTTTTCAGGAAACACTGTTAAATGTTCAGTTTCTATGCCATATGTTAAAACAAGATCTAGAGTGTGATTAAAGTGGTGGGTGGGTTCTTTTACAGTTTGAGAGAAGCCAATTGAGTCTAATAACAGATTAAATGCCATGTTGAGGCTGTCATTTTTAGCATCTACATGGATGTTAAAATTACCGACAATAATTATTTTATTTGAGCTGAGCACTAAATCAGATGAAACGTCTGAAAAATCAGACAGAAACTCTGTTTAAATGGTAAATGGTAAATGGCCTGTATTTGTATAGCGCTTTACTAGTCCCTAAGGACCCCAAAGCGCTTTACACATCCAGTCATCCACCCATTCACACACTGGTGATGGCAAGCTACATTTAAGGCCCAGGTGGACAATAGATGATAACAAGTAAGACTGGTTTCTGAGTTTTACAGCTGGGTGGACAAGGCTAAGCATCAGGCTTTCAAATGAATTAAAAGTCTGTCTTGGTCTTTCGTTAATTAATAGGCTGGTGTGAAAAATTGCTGCCACACCGCCCCCTCGGCCTGTGCTTTGAGATTTCTGGTAGTTAGAATGACTCGGGGGTGTTGATTCATTTAAACTAACATACTCATCCTGCTGCAACCAGGTTTCTGTAAGGCAGAGTAAATCGATTTGTTGATCAATTATTAAGTCATGTACTAACCAGGGGCGATTCTAGGATCAGAGCTTTGGGGGTGCTGAGCACCCAGAGAGCTGCCCAGCCAGGCAAGATAAACTTTACACGTCACGATGAGACTTCTTCCCTGTCTCTGTCAGTCCCTGCATCCTTAAATGTCTCCAGTTGTCCCGAGTTCTCTCTGACTGTCTCCTTGGTGCATTTAAACCCCTGTTCCTCCCTGTCCTCGTCGTCTGTTGTCTTCGTCTCCGTTATCAGTCATCATAATTTACCATCTCTGTGCAAGTCTGCAAATTTCTTTCTTAAATCATAAGATTCTTAAATTCAACAAGTCTCTCTGTGCCTGGGTCCTCGTCACAAAACATGACATCACTGTTTTGTACATTTTAACAATTTAATCCCACATTTGAGAAAGAAAGGCAAAACACTTTTTTGAAAAGTCTGTAACAAAACCATCAAATCTGATCAAGGTTATTTAAATGCTGCAAAAGAAGAATGGATTGGGATAAAAAAAAAATACATATCCTAACCTTAATTACTGGGGGAGAATAATGAATGATGCTCATAGTGAGTAAGAAGTAAACTGAGCGCATTATTTGGACAGAGATTCACTTTTAATGTGTGTGTATAATATAATACAGATACATAAAAATACTCCCAAAACAGAATAAATTATTACAAATAAAAATCTTTACTGCAGATACTAATTTTACTAATTTAATAATACTAATTTTGTGTTGTAAGATTTATGAGTTTCATGCTTTCATAGTGGTGCTTGGGAGAGCTTGACATTTTTCTCAGGTGGTACACACTGTAAAAAGTTTGAGAAACACTGATAAGTGTATGTGTGCTTTTGGAAAACATTTAAAGCTGCTGTACAGAATCTTTGAAACAAGCTTAAAACACTTTTAGAATATAAACAGAGCACTCTGCTTCTCTTTACAGCTCCTCACTCCACCAGGGCTGTTTGGCACTTTCTGATACTGTACTGCGACAGTCATACAGACAACTGGACAGTCCAAAAGTTGGCCCACCTATTACTGGCTGAGGTTTTAGTAGAGTTGTGGCTGAACCATAAAAATATATCATTAATTTTAATCTCCCAATCAATGATAATGTTGGAATGTTGTTAAAGAGGGTCAAAATGTTTCAACCCAGTTTGTTTTGCAGCTTCTGTATAGCAGCTTTAATATAGGGAGGACACAACTTCCTGATTGTATGAGTAAAATCAGGTTTTTTCTCTTTGTCAGTTTAATAGTTTCTGTTTTGCCTGTCACTGTTCCCTGTCTGTTTTCTTACCTGCTTCTTCCTGACCATGTACTTTCTCCTGACGTTCCCTCTTTCCTCTCTCCCTCTTTGGACTGACAATCATACACAAATAGATTGGATTCAATTAGATGAAAAATTACATTAATATGAAAAATACTATTAAGATCACTAACAAAAGTCCTCTCTCAGTGTACTTTCAACCAAAAGGCAAATAACCAAACCACATGAACATCTAATAAAAGATATAAATATTGAAACACTGATCCAACATTATCCTTTATTGATGGATCATTTGTTTTTACACTTTTACCTGAATGTTGCTCCTTTTTTTGAAAAAACTTCCTTATATCCCTTATGAACCTGGCTGTCTCTCTGTACACAAACACACACACACACACACACACACACACAACCGTAGTTTTAAGGTTAATGGGCATCCAGTCAGTTAGCTAGTTAGTATCCATTTCAAACAGGACAGTGGTAACAACAGTAGGCTACGGACAATTTTTAGTTTTAGATTTTAAATATGCTATATAAATTTCAATGGGAGCAACAGGACGGTCAAATGTCGCTGATTTTACTACAGAGTAGGACGGATTGTAGGGCAGCAAACATTGTCGGAAAACATGTTTTCAACACTGCAGGTTACCTGGTGTAATGTTTTTCAGCTAAAAAGAAACATGGCCTGACTGCTACCTAACTATATAAAGAGTAACTGAAGGTTAAATGCAGCTAATATGTCCTGTTTTAAGCCAGGCACTTACACCTCCGCTCCGCTGCGTCTGCTGCCGCTCTGGCAGCAACAGAGCTAGAGCCAGAGTAAGGGAGAGCCGAGCTGGAACAAACCATTTTGGGAGGGGGGGTGTTATCTATACTTTTGTTGTTAAAATGTTATGTTTCAACCAAGTACTGTATGGTTTTTATATTTTTAGCAGTGTGTCACACAGACAGCAAATATTGTCCAAAAAAAGTAAGAAATCTTTGGGGGTGCTTTGATTCATTTTGGGGGTGCTGAAGCACCCCCAAAAATGGGCTAAAATCGCCCCTGGTACTAACAAAGACTTGGAGGAGAGAGACCTAATATTTAATAGTCCACATTTCACCGTTTTACTCTTTGGTTCAGATGTGGATACTGTATTGTTCTTTCTTTGTGATTTTTTTATGTTTAAGTTGCTTATTGCTGGTTTATAGTTTGTTTTTTGTCTGTTTGGGAGCTGACACAGTCTCAATGGAGGTGGGTTTTTGGGGGGGTAGCAGGAGGAGAGAAGCTGCAGAGAGGCGTGTAAGACTGCAACTCTGCTTCCTGGTCCCAACTCTGGATAGTCATATTTTTTTTGGGGGGGGGGGGGGGGTTTAATAAATTTGTCCATATTTCTAGAAATGAGAGCTGCTCCATCCAAAGTGGGATGGATGCCGTCTCTCCTAACAAGACCAGGTTTTCTCCAGAAGGTTTGCCAGTTATCTCTGAAGCCCACATCGTTTCTTGGACACCACTCAGACAGCCAGTGTAACGATGTCAAAGAATTAACATGGTTTTGTTATGTTTAAATTCCTGTTAAACTTGGGATCGCAACCATGGATTTATTTTGAATGATTTGGTTCTGAAACTTTTATTTTGAAAATCCACAACGGAAGTCTGCTACTGGTAAACTGGTTTTCCCAAAGCTTATCCGTTTAGTAGCAACGAAAGTAACTGAGTAGATTTCGGTTTTATGATCTTGTTTTGAAATTAATGGGTTAGACGGTAGAACAAAAATGGACACGCTGAGCTAGCGGCTAACAGCTAGAGGAGACTGTTGTGTCTAATAATTTGAAACTTCCTTTGATAGTTTGGGCGGAATCCTGTTGCTGGAAACCCGTGGTTATTCATGTCCCATGTTATTGCAGGTATGTGTATTTTGAAACATGTATTTGGTTGAGCTGCTGGTTAATTCTGTTTAGGAAATACTGCTTATTAAGTTTTGCCCAGTAGATGGCAGCATTGTTCCATTTACTATTGTACATGAAAGGACATTTTGGCTTTGGTCTGGAAGTTTATTTATTTTCACATGAATATGAATGTGCATTTAAGTGAATTAATTTCTCTCTTTTTTTTACCTAAACCACAATGCAGTAATATTTTATTTTCCGTAATAAGTTTTGTTGCCATTTTATTTTTCAATCAATTTTTGGTTTTTATTAATTTTGAGAAAACTAAGAGTTCCACTATACGATCATTTGTTTATCCCGTAGTAGCAACGAAGCTTTTGCTGTGTTTGGGCGGAATCCTGTTGCTGGAAACCCATGGTATTCATGTCCCATGTTATTGCAGAGACCCTCAAAAGGGGGAATAAACCACACCTGAGCTCTACCCATCTCGAGTCCAGAGAGTTTTACTCATACAGCACCAGAAATAGACACTGAGAGGGGTTACACCAGCAATTTAAGAAGAACATGCAGCTAAACATGTCACTCCTTCTCTGATTGGGGAGGGGACCATAGAAAACAACAGGCATCACGGCAGCATCTTAGTACCATCTAAGTATGTTTCTTTAAGTGTGAGGTGAATGGTGATAATGTCATGTTTGGAGTTGGTTCAAGTGTGGACCCAAAAGCAGACAGAGAAGGAGGCAGATTGCAAAGTGAAGCAAAACTCATGAGACAAGAGCTTCCAAAATAAACCAGGAAATAACTAAAGCATGAGAACATCTTACACGGAGATGGTGAATTAACAAAACAGGGAAGGTGGTATAGACTGAAACAGTGACTATAATCAAACTATAACCAAGAACTAAACCTGCAAAACTGTAAATAAGAATAGCCCAAGGATGAAAACACGAAACTAACCATGAATATTTGCAATAGAAAACTCCAAAAACTTAAAGCACAATAACACAGGATGCCCAAAAATAAACATAAAAGCAAATGACATGATTTTAACTAGCTGTCTCTCCAGCAATATTTTATATTGTGAATGTATTGTGGAAGCTGTCCCCAAATCTTAGATGAATTAATAAGATGTCATTAATACAGCAGTAGGCCCAGGCTATAACTAAACAATGGACACACCATACAGTTTATCCTACATACTTTGCTTTGAAATGACGACTGGTTCAGTTTTGTTGAATTCCCATTTCCCGACTCCGCACTCCTTTGCTTGTATTTCTGAAGATGTAGAACTGTGAAGAGAGAATGGGGGGACTGAGAAACAACAAGGGAAAAACAGAAGTGCAAAATGCTAACCAGTGTCTTATTTTAATAATATTTTAGTAATATCTTTGACAGCCCATGCTGCTCATATGCAGAGGAATTTGGCTGAAAGTCTTTTCTCCTCAGCGCATCTCTCCATCAGTATTTTCTAACTGTATCTTTGGGAAATATAAATATGCAAAACAAGTCCATCTGAACAACACTATGCAGGTCTGTGTGTCTTCATAGCTCCAAATCATGTTAACTTAGTGTGTGCAAAGTAACTGGAACAACAGAACATAGCTGTCAAACAAAACCCAGTCAAACAGACTATTTAATAGCCAAATCTAGAAATGAACACACACACAAAATACAGCACTTACTTTCTTTCTATGTCAAAATAAAAGCAATACAAAAACAACGTCTCATCATTGCACTGTTTTATGCTTTATATGTAATAATGGCCATAACTCCTAGCAGCTAATAGCCATACTTTAGGATAACCTCTCGAAGTAAAGCTGAAAGTCTGTGCATAAATCACATATTGACTGAAGAAGTATGCATTTAAATCAGTCATTTAATCAAATCAAATTTGATTATTGGTCACATTTAAGTATAAACAGATATGAAAGAACGTCCTTGGCTCACACTGGATGTGCATGAAGTGTTCTGAAGTCTGCCACATATAAAATAACACATTTATGCTTTTCACCTGTCTCTTGGTGTGATTTCCTGCTGTCTCGACGTAAAGACAAACTTACACGTCTTTGTTTCAGAGGATCTCCAACACCGTCTGGGTTTACAGCTGTGTCATCCAGAAAACCACAGTTTGTGTCCCCATCTGAGCTTTTATTCTGCCCGTGAGTTTCGTTTTGAGTCGCTGTAACGGGACATGTTATGTCCCGTGTGCTTTTTTGTGCTTTTTTTAAACTTAATGTTTTGGGGTTGTTTCACCAGCTATTTATTTCCGCTTTCAGAGTTAGTCATTTGAGCTGTTTGCAAAGGTCGAGGCATGTAAGGGCTTAGAAACGTGACAATGAAAACAAATGTTGACTTTTCAGATTAAAGATATTTTCACTTGGATTATTCCACCAGGCTACTCTCACAGTGGTACATCCCATCTTCCCAATATAGAAAAGTTACGAGTTTTCTGAGAAATTTTGTTGAAATGTCCCTAATTTATGGTTGACCATAAAACGACAATGATGCATTGTCAAGAGATGTATTCTATGACACTTCTTCAGCTGAGAATCAAAGAGGAGAAACACACACACGCTGCAGTTTTTACTTGTAAGAGCAGTCACAGAGAACTCACACGAGAGTGGGGGCCTTGTGAAGTGCGCTCTGCTCCTGCTCTGATCTTTATTTATACAACAGTAGGTGCATTTGTTCATGACATTGGAATGTGGATGTGTATATGTGTGTGTGTGTGCCAGGAGAGGCTTCTCTTCCTGGTACGAAGTGAAACTGCTTGCTCAGTTCTTATCTATCACTAGCAGGAACTGCTCCTTCCCTGCATGATAACGGGTCACAGAAAAAAACAACAGTCTGAGTCATAAAGCGGTCATCATGCAGTATTCTATCTTTCGCAGACTTATATTATTAAAAGATTATACTGACTACTAAGTACAATTTTCTATTGACATGCATATTAAGTAGAAAATCTTGAATGAATAAATGAGTATAAAAGTTTGTTATGTTTTTTTTTTCTCATTAGATTTATTCACTTTTTGCTTTTGGTTTTTTCTTTTGTAGATGGAGTGACTGAGCAGATGGGCTGAGTGGTCCTCTCCATTACAGATGTGATCCAGACCAGTTGGAGACAGAATATCATACAATTTAAAAAAAAGAAAAACAACACCAACAAAACAAACAAAAACAAAATTCTAAACTTTTAATATTGATTTAATAAAATGAATAAACCTGTCATTTTAATGCAAAGCTGCCTCTTGTTATTTACATTTTAGAATCCTAATGTTTATTGGTAAGGTTAAAAAGGTTACAAATATCTGAAAAAACATCATCACAACATTCATCTTGGCCATACATAAAGAATAACAATAGTTTAAAGTTTTATTAGTAATTTGCTGTGTATCAGCAGAAATACCACTGAAGTCTTACTTCCCCTTAGCAGTGACCTCGCTGCTGTTTCAGTATTGCGTTAGGGTGCAAATATGATCAAGAATCAATGTCAGACTTCAACATATATATTCAGTTAAATTCAGTGATGGGAATAACAGTGTTACCTTTTTCAGTAACAAGTAATCTAACTAATTACTATTTCTATCGTTACAACGCCATTACCGTTACTAACAAGAAACTCGACCACTTCAAGATGACACAGCAACAAGGTGCTATATACCATTTTTTAAATTGTGTTGATAGGCCACGTAAAACCAGAGTCATGATAAACAATATAATACGTGGTGTTTTTTCCTGAATACTTTTGTCATGTTTACTGTCCAAGGGCAGCACTAGCAAGCACTCTCTGCTTATGGCCAAAAATAAAAACATAAAACAAAACAAAAGACACCCCTTTCATGTTGGTGGAAAAATGTACCATGTCCACCAATCAAAAAATGATATGGCAACATGACATTTGGTCGAGAGAGAAAGAGCGAAAAGAAAGAGAGAGAGCGACTTTTGAGATGTCTTGTGTAGTTAGTGTGTAGTGTAGTGGATAGTTTTGTGTGTCAGAACAATGAGGCGACTGCTGAATGTTACAGGTGCTGCTAGAAAGCCACCAAAGGCAGATTACAGTGTAAACGGTGTCTCCAGGTAGAAAACAGGAGGAGTGATACACCTGTTGCTGCCAGACCTGCAGGCTGTGATGTTCTCCTTTATAGTCGACAGAAATTCTTTTTTGGAGTGGCACAAATAATTTGTGTGGCATCTTATTTAATGCAGAATACCTGATTGTTATGTAAATAGTTTGAAATGGCTGCAAATAACTTTGTTTGCAAAACTTGTGCATAGGATTTTAAAATTTACAATTTATATTTACATTTAAAGTTATGAAATATGATTCAATAAACATGTTTGTGGTTGTTACAGTAAAAAATATAACTTTTTCTACTTGGATTTTTTGTTTTTTGTCTGATTTTAGATCAGGTGTGTTAATACAGTATGTCAAAATGAAAACATAACTGTAAATTCAGACATGTGAGGTTGTGCTGAAAAGAATAATACCAAACTAGGGAAAGTAAATAGTTTTAAAAGGTGAAATGAAGAGGTAAAAATAAAAGTAGTCAAAAACGGCCAATTGTACTCTGGACCCCAGAAGGTTAAACATTAACCTTAAGTAGTGCAATAGTTACTTTTCCTAGCAATTAATTACTTTTAGAATCTTGTAACTCAGTTACTTTTTTGAAGAAGTAAGTAGTAACTATAACTAATTACTTTTTCAAAGTAACTTGCCCAACACTGGTTAAATTAAATATTCAGTTACGTTAAACCTGACAGTCGGTTTTCATACTACTGAAGTCCCATTGACCTTCAGTCATGATTTCAACATCGTTTCAGTATAGACTAGTGTAATTTCACAGTGATGTGACTTTAAACTTAATATTTTGGATATTTACTCTAATTGACACTTTTCTAAGCAGTGATGATGATATCAGTTGGATATAAAATAAAACAAGTTGAGTGTTAAGACGAACAATTTGGTGGTAGATTAAAGTCAACCACTGACTGAGTTTAACCTCAGTTTCAGTGTTGAGAAATCACAGTACCAAAAAAAGATTTATTGTTAGTCGTTATTCTGAAAGTCAATCACTTAAACTTTGTTCCAGTTTTGTTAAAAACTTTCCACTCAGTTTGAGGCAACTGGAAATCCCGGGAAATTCAGCATTATAGCATTATAATGTTCCATCTAGCTTTGGCCTGCCTTTGTTTGTCCCAGATTCTAGTGGCAAACATTTCAAAGACCCATGAAAGTCTCGCCAAAGACACAAAGAAAACCTCTGCTTCTTTCCCAAATGCGACCAAATTTTTCAATGGTGCGACTAAAAAAATTCTTAGGTTGCACAACTTTGTTGTTGTTGTTTTTTGTTTTTACTTAAATGTCCTCAGACAAGAAAGTCTAATTTCTGCTGTTCAATACTGAAGAAATTTAAACTTTTTAAAATTATGCAAAATTGCAGAATATTTTTAAGGTTATCTGCTATAAAAAGCCAGGCCAGGAAAAAGAGTTTTATTCTCAGTTACTTTGACACAAAGGCATCTGCTGTGATGTTCACACCTCTGATGAAGTCTCACAAGTGTCAGTACTGATAAATGATTAGAATTCTAATATTTCTGACTATCTGAGGTAGGGCTGCTCAATTAATCGAATTTTAATCTCGATTACGATCTGGGTTTTCAACGATCATTAAAAATGACTGAGCCGATTATTAGCACCTCCCTCGTGCTTTACTCTCGCGCTGCTCCGTGTGGCAAATCGAGCGCACCTCTCTGCGTTTCGAACACGCGTCACAACAATTAAGAGGACCCGAGGGAAGCTCGGAAAGCTAAGCAGAAGTTATTTGGAGAGGAGAGGATAATGGCTGCTGAAGAAAGAATGCCGTTGGTTGAAAAGAGAGGTAAAACGACTTCAGTGGTGTGGAAACTAATGTTCCCTCTAAGCTGCGCACGTGCGCAATTGCGCACTGCTGGCACGGACGGTCCCTGCGCACAGAAAATCTGCGTTGCGCACAAAAAAAAATCTAACCTGAATTGAAATTAAAATTAAAACTTTAACAATTCTGTTTTGCAGTGTTAGTCAGTAAGTGACTGGCTGCTCCTGTATGGGATTAGAACGATGCCACCTTATCCTATAGTCCAGCCAATAATGCGATTCACATTCGTATATACGCAGCCAATCAACGTCGTTGACAGGCTATGACAGCGTCCTTATGTGCCGACACCGGTGTTTTAGCTGGCAAAGCGGCGTGGCTGATGTGCAGTGAAGCCACATTAATGACAACGGCCGTTTATCAATGCCCAAGTACGCGAGTACGTACTCGCGTTCTCGGTGAGTACGTACCCGCCGAGAACGCACGGGAGTACGTACCTGCCGAGAACGCGAGCACGGACTCGTGGGATGTTTCTCAATTCTCAAGTCCGCGAGCGGGGGGGGGGGAGTCCGCTGTTGAGTTTTGGACGAAATGCATTCTGGGATATTTAGCTGTCCCAAGTCTACACCGATGCATGCTCGATAAAATGGGCGGATCGAGAACACATCCGGGACTTTTTCGCGTTCTCGGCGTGATGCGCATGCCAATTGGAACAGTACTTGGTCTCCGACTGATGACGTTTCACGAGTACACGAGAACGCAAGTACGCACAAGTACGCATATTGATAAACGCCCAACGTGTACAACCATTGAAGATGTGAGCAGGACAGACGGAACAATTGACGGAAAAAGTGTGGACTTTATACCAGTTTTTAAATTGTGTTGATAGGCCACATAAAACCAGAGTTATGATAAAAATATTTGCAATGTTTGGTTTTCTTCCTGAATACTGTCGTTGTTTATATTTACTGCGGGAAGAAACGGTAAAAACGGCGTTTTATAAGGAAAACGCTCGAAAGCACTCTCCGCCTGTGAGCAAAACCAAAACCAAAAAACCCCCCACCCGTTCCTATTGGTCGAAAAAAGTACCATGTCGACCAATCAAAAAATGATATGGCAACGTGGCATCTAGATGTTAAGAAACGGGAGGAAGTTTTAGGAGTGACAGCAGTGTTCTGAGATGTGAGAGATTTGAGACGTTTAGCGCAAATCTTGTGTAGTTGGTGTGTAGTGTAGTCAATAGTTTTGTTGGTGTGTCAGAACAATGAGGCGACTGCTGAATGTTACAGGAGTGATACATCTCCTGTTGTCAGGCCTGCAGGTATCAGGCTGTTGTTCTCCTTTATCTCATAGTGGACAGAAATTATTTTTTGGAGTGGCACAAATAATTTGTGTGGCATCAGATTTGATGCAGAACAGCTGATTGTTCTGTAAATAGTTTGAAATGTTTATTTAAAAAAACGCCTTGGCTGCATTAAAAAAAATAAATAGCTGCAAAAAACTTTGTTGTTTGCCAAACTGAGTTACTTTTTTGAAGTAGTAACTATATAATTAATTGCCCAGCATTGGTCATTATATACTGTATTTGGCAGACAGAGAGTTACAGGACTCTCCCAGACCACAGACTCATAATACAAGTCAGAGCTTTATTTAAAAAAAAAAAAGAAAAGAAAGAAAGTTGTGTTTTCAAAATTGGAGTTCAAGTTATTTTTACTTCCAATAGTGTTAACATACTACACAGGTCATGAACAAGATTTTTTTTTAAATTTTCATTGTAAGTGGGCTAAAGCAGTTAATTAAAAGTAGTCTAACATAAATGTAAATGCTGTAATTTGATTATTTTAATAAACCATGTAACTTGGATGGATTAGATGCTGGCGTGACCACAGTGCAAACGTCTGATGTCGCTCACAGTGGTCCAAGGGATCGCTCAGGGAGTTTGTGTGTTCGCTCAGACACATGAAATATTTGAGGGAACATTGGTGGAAACATTATGGGTTCGCGGAGTCAGACGTGGATCAAATATTGTGCAGTATTTTGAAGTTCACTAAACAGATGTTTACATTTTTCATTTATTTTTTATATTGCAAACATTTGCACTGTAATCAGTATTTGCACACTATTTTATATTATTTTTTGACAATCTTTAAAGCCATTATTCAATACATTGTTATTGTTAAATAAATATCATCAAATAATCGAGATCTCAATTTCAGTGAAAATAATAGTGATTATCATTTTTGCCATAATCGAGCAGCCCTAATCTGAGGCAAAACTGAATTGAATCGAATCTGGACCTTGTGAATCGGAATCGAATGGATTATAGAAATCAGTGATGATACCCAGCCCTAGTGAGTAGCCTAGGCCTGACAGAAGTGGATGTAGCTGTGGGTAATAAGAAAAGATGAAAAGAACTATTGATAACTTTTGTGTTAAGTTAAGGCCTGATCCGTCTGAAATTCATAGCCAGTGCTCTGACACAGAGCCATCAATCTTTGAATGCTGAAAAAGCACAGTGTATCCAGAAAACACATTATATGTCGTGATAAATGCACTGCCCAAGTGTCTCTCGCCCCACTGCCTTTCAGCAGCAGGCAGCAGCAAACAGGTCGTCAGAGGAGGCCGAGATGATGATTAAGTTTAATATTGTCTACAATATTGCCAAAGAGTGCCAAAGCACTTTAAACACAAGCACAAGATTGTTAGTTAATCATTTAAAAATCAATATTGTCTGTATGGACAGCAATTCCCCCCCCCCAAAAAAGTGCACATGTAAAACTGCGGTGTTAAGCGATGCGGTTGAAAAATTTGGGTGCGCCTAACAGTGCAAACGTGGCAAAAGTTAGTCTAGAGCCCTGGGTAGTGTTTACAACTCTGCAGAAAGGAGGCGGCTTGACCCGGAACTGCAACCGGTAACCCATAGCAACGGTTCGCAGCACCCACGGAGAGGGCGCAAGTGTGTCACTGTGGGAAGTGAGCAGCCAGCCTGCCGGCTGGCCTGCAGCATCATCAGTGGGGCTTTGTCGCCCCCGAGTGTGTCTGCAGGGGAATGCATTGCCTGCCTCACCTGGCTCATTCTGCCTGCGGGACTCTTTCTCCACTCAGAACCAAAGTGGGGAGGGCTGAGGCCTCTTCCTCCTTGGCATTGGGTCCCACCGGGGGCCTTTGCTCCAGGCCAACTGCCGTGTAGCTCGGACTGGAGGATGTGCTCCCGCTGGTGGCACACCCACTGCAACAGTGGGTGCCAGCCTCTTGCCAGTCGGCAGATGAGTGGCAGGCCTGTGAGAACTAGCTGCGGGCTTGGGGTTCGCCTGATGTCTGGGGATGATGTCGCGCAGAGCTTCTGTCTGCTTCTTCCTCAGATCAAACCTAGCCTGAATGGCTTCAAGTGAATGTCCGAATAACCCAGCTGCAGACACTGGTTCGTCCAGATATACAGCCCTGTCCCTTTCCGGGACATCAGAGAGGGTCAGCCACAGGTGCCTCTGCGCCACTACTGTCAGAGCCATCCCTCTGCACACGGAGAGCGCTGCACAGCGGGACTGACTCATCAAGAACAGGGCTGTCATCAGGAACCAGCGATCCGAGCTCCGCCAGGCACATCGCCTGGTACGTCTGGAGCATGGTGACAAATCATAGATGTCCAGGCTGATGTCCAGCACGTCATCATCTTCCTGGGAAGCGCTGGTGGGCTTCAAGGCAGGCTGAAGCCTGTCAGCCAAGGCTCGCAAAATTTCAAAATCTCTGGTAGCCCTTCGGGCAGGCACTCTTCAGTTTTTGGTAGCCCAAAATAAATTTAAGTAGCCCGAATAAAAAAGCTCGTCATATTCCAGCCACAGAAATTCTTTTGTCCATGAAACCAAAAAAGCTGAGCTTTCTTTTTGCCTCATAGTCTGATTTGTCATAACTTTTCCGTTTTGTGGTAGGCTTTTATTTGGCTGCCCCTTCTTCACCCTGACCTGTCTTATTTGGCTCAGCAGAACTAAAATACCGGCGTAAATCCTGCTGCTTTTACACGCGCACACATAACGGTCAGCGATTCTCTGCGCAATCAACCTCTCACATGTTTAAGCTTGCTGTGGGAGATTTCACTTGTCGCGTTTGAATAGTAAGCTAATGAGTGATAAGAAGATGTCAGAGGAATTGGTGCGCAATTAATCGTCACTCACCAATTAGTGCTGCCGCTCTCTACACACCGTTCGCGCGATCGCAAAGTGAAAGTGAAAGCAAAAAACAAGCACAAATTCAAACGCGATTTCAATATGTCACATATTGGCAGTGGCTCATCGATGCCAATGAGATAATTACTCAGCTACATTTTCGAAAGAATGCAAAAGCATTGACATATATTTTCCCTTTCTATGATAGCCCGACGGGCAGGGCTGAGATGGATTTTGGTAGCCCGACTGGAAAAATCGCTAGCCTCGGGACGTCGGGCTAGCGATTTTGCGAGCCCTGCTGTCAGCACTCCTGCATGGTTCCGGCTCGTCTTTGACTAACACCTCAACATATTCCATGTGGTCAGCCCAGCTAACTGCAGGGACATCAACCAGGCTTCGGGCTCTGTCAACGCTCTCCCAGCGTGGACGATCCCCAGACAGGGCAGGCATCGTGCCGGCTGTCGTGAAGAGAGAAACCGCATCCCTGAGGACAGGGGTGAACAGAAGATTTCTGCTTTGCTCAATTCAGTTTGTAGTCCATTCCAAAACGCAAAGCAAACCGTTGCACAGAAAAACTCGAAATTACCGCTCCACGGGCAGCCTACGCACCAACTGCGCGGTGGACGCTAAAACCAACAGGGGTAGTTAAGCACACCATTGTTTTTCTTGTGACATTACCAATAAGTTTGATGTGTCACATGGCCCTCTTCCTATTGGAAAAACAAAAGTTGTATCCAAGATGGCCAACTTCTAAATGGCCACCATGGTCACCACCCATCTTGAGGAGTTGGCCCCCTCACATATACTAATGTGCCACAAACAGGACTTTAATATCACCAACCATTCCCATGTTATTGTGGTGTATCCATATAAATGGCCCACCCTGTATATTTCTGCACTACGTCACACCGACACGCAGTTTACTTAGTTCCGCTTTTTGTGTCTGGTTTATTAATATGCCTATTAATATGCCAGCTCTGCACTAAAATTTCCTGTCTCTGCAAAAGCATGCAGTTTCCTGGCAGTACTATTGGCTCAGATTCTACTCAGAGTTGGCCCTTTTAGACTGGAAGCAAACTATATTAAAAACAAGTAGCAATAAGCACTAACAATATATTAATTTTGTGACACTAGCAAAGGTGTTCTCAGCACGGTGAAGAGCGTAAGTACTGAGGGATGACTGTGATGACAGCGGTTATATGTGCAGGCCTGGCTATGTGCATGTCATCAGAGGTCATCTGCCTCAAAGGCGTGAATAAAGGTTTCTTCAGCCAGGAAACGTGAAGGCGTGATTTACCATACCTATGTGTTGTACCGAGTGAATCAACTTAAAGGGAACCTATGGACTCCCTCTGCTTCTGAATTATAAACTATAGTGGTCCCTCATTTATTGCAGGAGTTACGTTCCAAAAATAAGTGAAATCCGCGACAAGTGAAATCCGCGAAGTAGCCAACTTTAGTTTTTACAATTATTATAGATGTAAAGGCTGTAAAACCCCTCACTAAACACTTTATACACTTTTCTCAGACAGGCATGACCATTTTCACACTTTTCTCTCTTGTTTAAACTCTCAAAGCCCAGACCTTCCTAGGAAAAAAAAGGCAAGTATTATAGAATGAAAACAAAGGCACCCGTGGTTCCCTTTGACGGTGCAAAACATTTTGTCGACATTGTTGTGTTTGTTGGGCAGAAAACTTAAAAAGATACAGCACAGCATTTCAGAGTCACACTGCTAGCGATCAAAGATTTATGTAAATTTGACAAGCTGAATGCATTCTGTACTGTGCCAACCAGGGCGCAGAACACAATGTGCTGTAAAAAAACAAAACAAAACAAAAAAAACCCCAAACATGCAAAATTGCACAAAAAAAAATCTGTGAAACAGCGAGGCTGTGAAAAGTGAACCGCGTTATAGTGAGGGACTACTGTACACAATTAATACTTATCTGAATAACTCAGTCTATATGGCTTTCAACAAATCTCTATCCGTTCCACAGTCACTTCCAATTGAACACCTCACTATATTTAACACTGACTTGCATTTTTCTACTTTTTAAAAAATATTTTTATCCATGCCACTCTTTGATCAAACAGGAAATCAAGAAGCTTCAGTTTTTTTCTTAAACTCTTCCGTGTATAATTTGATTTCATCACAATTTCCCTCGTAAAAAAACATTTCTGTATTTTAATATCCAGACAATTTAAAACCCTCATTCCTATGACCACTTTTCCACTTTTGAAATTGCTCCCTGTAGCTTCTTTACAATAAATTCAAAAGTTCTTCCTCTTCTTGAGACTGGCCCATCACCCCCATTCAACCATCTATGTCCTTAAATAACAATGAAAATAATAACAGGCTCAGTGTGCTGTTTTCCACTAGCAAACGTCCTAAATAAATCCTTTATTTGTCTTGCACTAAAAAAAAAAACTTTATCCAGATGTAGAATCAACCACTGATACCTGCTTAGATCATTTTATTTAGTGGAACTTCTCTCCACATCATTTCATGTGCTTTTTCTGTTAAAAAAAAAAAGAAAAAAAAGACCAACACACTGTTTACTTTGCTTTTCTTATTTGGTAGGTTTGGTTGTACTGTATAAGAAATACAATCTTTTCTTTCCTGGTGATATTTAATTTGGATTTCATAAGTTATCATTTAAGTTCTGTCTTTGTAAATGGTATATTTAATCAGTCATTTGTGTCTTCAACTTGCTTTTGGCTGCTCTCCTGTCACAAGGATTCACTACATTGGTTCGCTTCAAATATTTGATTTGTCAGTTTTTGTCACTTCTGTTTCTTGTCCAGGTTTCAATTATGATATTTTGTGTGTTCCTTTTACCAAAGTAATTGCAATCGTACATTTACACTAATCAAAATTCAAGACAAAGTGATGTATTCAATTGAACATTTTATTCAAAAAACATAAACAGCACAGGGTGGCTATAAATTACTACCCAGTCGTATGCTAAGTGTTAAGGCCAATATGTGACCCACCTTCCACTGGGACACAAACTTCAACACAAGAGTAGCAGATTTAGGTCAGTGTAATTTCACAAACTAACCACCTATTACTAGTTTTAATTCACTTTTTGCATAAATAAATACATTTCTTAAAATATGGGAACCATACATATTCTCTTGTGAGTAATTTCAAGCACTGGCGGGCTTCAACCCAGGCTGAAGGCTTTACACCAGTTACCCATCCTGACGTGACCCCAAAGGGGATTTTTTTCTATTTGCTACAATATCACCCTTTTATCTAAAGATTTAATTTCTCTTCATTTTTCCACTTATTTACTAATCTTATCTGAACTATGACAAATATACAGGCAAAGCGTTTGCTTTTGCCTGTATATTTGTCATAGCTTCATCATTCTCATCATTCTCTTAGGGCATCTCCTAATCAGAAGGTTGGTGGTTTGATCCCTGGCTAATTCAGTCTGTATGCCAAACATCCTAAGATATCCAAGATACTAACCCCAAGCTGCTCTCTGATGTGTGTGAATGTTAGATAGGACAAAAAGTGAGGAAAGTTGTGTAAAGCACTTTAAGTGCTCAGATAGAGTAGAAAAGCAGAACCAGTCCATCATGTAGCTACCCTGTCATCTAATACTGGATACCATACTCTCTTTTAATGGAATTCATCCTTTTAACCACTGATCAGACTTCAAGAATTTGTCTTTTTCCTTACCGTGTTTGTCTCCCTTTGCATTTTTACTAATTCTTCTTGTGACCTTTTATTTTGAGTAAGATTTATTTAAAAAAAAAAAAAAAAAAAGTTATTTCAGCTTTTAATTGCTTTTAATTACTTTATCACATTCCTTTGTCCACCTGGGTACAATCTTCTTTTTGCTCTCACTTTCTTCTTTATAGTCAGCTTGCTGCTTGTAGAACAGCGTTATAAACATCATAAACATTCATATCAAATATTTTGCATTTCCTGGCCACTAAAAAACCTGAGTGTCCCCCAATCTGCAGAAATGAAACACCACTTCTGCACACCCCCTGTATCATACTCCTCTACACTCAGTTTGCTCTCAGTCATTACAGGATGGTGGTTACTGATCTGAGATCCCTGTGTTGCTTTTGTTCTGCCATTATCATAATAACGTTGGTCCAGGATCGATGTGATGTCATGGCTTTGCAATGTGAGGAAAATTTTTAAAAAGATAAAAAAAAGCCTTGGTTTCTGTAAAACTGTTAAGCATTTTGGGCATTTCTTTACTGATTTATGTAGTATCTTAAATATGCTATCAAGCTGTTAGCCAAATTTACATTATTCATGTTGGTTTACTAGTGAGCATTTTTTCTTTGTTTGTTTGTTTGTTGTTGGGTTTTTTTGCTAATGCTAACTGAATGCTCAGACAATTTCACTGGTCAGTTGTTCCCCTCCTCAGTTGTGTCCCTCAACATAAATACACCCTCAGTAGAGAGTGTATTTAACTCACAATACACCATCTGCTGAGAGAGGCCTACCTCAGGCTGTTCAGATCTGGGTGTTTACCGTAACATCTCAGGGCCCAGATGGAGTTTTTTTTCCTCCTCATCTGGCCATAGACTGCAGTGCTCAGCAGTCCCTGAAATTTCCCTGAGGGTGTTTAGGAAGTGTGTCTGTGGTTGTAGTGATGAAACCCAGCAGTCGACATCCACTGGGCAAACTGCTGCTCTCCAGATTTCCTGTTCTGCCTTCAGCTCGGTATATCGCAGCCTCTTCCTCTCACTGACGTCTTCCTCTGATACTGTAGTAGTAGTAGTACAGAGAGAGGTGGACCAAAGTACCAGACTGGTCTTAGGATGAATAAAAATGTACTACTTTGGCACTTTTGTTTCTTGTCCAGGTTTCAATTATGATAATTTGTGTGTTCCTTTTACCAAAATGCAATCGTACATTTACACTAATAAAAATTCAAGACAAAGTGATGTATTTCCTTGAAATTTTTATTCAAAAAACATACACAGCACAGGGTATTGGCTATAAATTACTACCCAGTTGTATGCAAAGTGACCCACCTACCACTGGGACACAAACTTAAACACAAGAGAAGCAGATTTAGGTCAGAGTAGTGATGGTAAATTTGATTCTTTTTACTGAATCGAGTTTTAATGAGTCACTCACCAAAGTGAATCGGGTTTTTTGAGTCATTTGAGTCACTGAGTCAGTTGACCAGAGAGTGCAAAAAATGTACATTTTCACTCAAACTTAATTTGTTTCTCTTTTAATGTAAATCCTACTGCTAAGATGAGTGATTCTTAAAGAAAACAACTATTTTATCGAGCAAAAAAGACCAAAAGAATTTCTAAAGGGAACATTTCTTTTGTTTATTTTTATTTTATTAGTATTTTCCTTACATGTGTCAAATATATATTTTCTCATCTAAATGTCCACTGAGCTGTGAGCCAGGGGGCGGTAGTGCGCCTTAACATTGGTTGCCAACCAAGAAGAAGAAGAAGTAGCTGCGAGCCAGGAGGGAGGGGGTGAGTGAGTGAGTGAGTGAGTGATTCGTTCGCTCTATGATTCAGCACAGGAGGGAGGGGGTTAGCGAGTCATGAGTGATTCGCTTGCTCTATGATTCAGCACAGGAGGGAGGGGTTAGCGAGTCATGAGTGATTCGCTCGCTCTATGATTCAGCACAGGAGGGAGGGGTTAGCGAGTCATGAGTGATTCGCTTGCTCTACGATTCAGCACAGGAGGGAGGGGTTAGCGAGTCATGAGTGATTTGCTTCCCCTACGATTCAGCGCAGGAAGGAGGGGTGAGTAGCTCAAATGTGCTGTTAGCATGTTAGCAGAGCGATGCTACTGTGAACCGAGGAGCTATTGTCTTGATGTGAGCTTCTACTCAGGGTTTTTTCTTCCAGTTCAGAGCAGAAATGTTTTTGTTAAGATACTGGATGTTGTGTTTTTCTTCACAATTTGAATTATAAGCTAGATATATTTCTACTAATGAAATTAGTTTGCTAACAGCAACAGGGATGAGTCAGTGAGTCAGTTGCGCTTGTGAATCATGATTCACGAGTCAGTAAAGTGATTCTCGAGTATTGAACGATTCGTTCATGATTCGCGCATCACTAGGTCAGAGTAATATTACAAACTAACCACCTATTACTAGTTTTAATTCACTTTTTGCATAAATAAATACATTTCTTAAAATATGGGAACCATACATATTCCCTTGTGAGTAATTTCAACTTTTGCGAGATCTCGCAAAAGTCCATCTTTATTATTTTTTTCTGTTGCGGGCCTCCGTATTTCCGGACTATACTACCTCTGTCTGAACTGTTTCTTCTAAACTGTGTCCCCGCCACACTTCCATCCCATCACCGGTTTCTCCGTCTTTCTGGCCCTGTCCCACTACGAACCGTCGTCCACTCATCTCGGAAGTCGGAATACGCCCTAGTTCAATAATTCTGATTTAATCAAAAACGCACCATGAATTCACGTCGTCGTGCTCCACCCAGTACGCCACAACCGGTGCGTTCCAGATTAAGTTTAAAATCGGATTCCAGTTTTTTCCTGTCGGAATTTTCATTTGAAAAATGGTCCTCCTTGAGATTTCCACCTCGCAAACGTCGGAGCAGCCTCACAATCCCAGAGTTAACCATTCAGAACACTGATGGCTTTTAGGCATGAACGCCCACACTAAACGAAGAACAACGTTTAAGCTAACTTTCTCTACAGAATTGTAAAGGGTTACTGTTATTTAAAAAAGAATTGCTTCAGCCGCGATATAAGGCAGCATGTTAGCCTGTGATATCATGGTTTCTGTGTTCCTCGTATTTGGTAAGTCAAACAGCAGCTCCATGTTTGCAGCACATCCTTTATGTAAAGCTAACCTTAGCTTAGCTTGTAGCCTGTGTGGAGGATTATCACAGCGTCTTGATCCTGTGCTTGCCTGCAGCATGTCTCGCTGCCCCCGTGGTTTCTGCGGTGTCTTGTCACACAAAGGAGTATGCAACAAGGGATGGGCAGTGCTGCCCGATGTGCCAAGAAGGTACGATAAGAAAACATTTCTAGAAGTAAACCCGCCCACATTATGTGAGTTCCCACTGTGAGAACAAAGAGTAAATAAACAAAGAGCCATTTTTCTTATTTGATGTTACATCTGCTTCTTTTATCTCACAATTCTTTAAGTTAATAAACCAGAAAATCTGCTGACTTCATCTCTTTTTTTTTAATCATTTTTTTCCCCTGAAACTGTCAACTAACCTTCATAAATAGTTAGAATTGACACAGTTCAGATAATAGCTTTCAGGAAACATCACAAGTATTGTAAATACATTGTAACTGTTTGTCTGAGAAGGCAGCACACAAACAAGTTATTAAGTTGCACCTTCAGATGAGATAAACCTTTTTTTCATACCTCCAGTCCACCTCGACTCAGTTCATCTTACACATACTGAAACGTCATTTCATATGATCATATGTGTTGAGCATGTGCCTCTACAGCACTGTTGGCACAGGGTGAAGTGTGGGGTAATGCAAGGCTTTGTGGCACACTATAACCATTTCAAATGTACCAGAGCTGTAGAGGTTTAAAAACAACTTGATCCCCATATTCACAGTTCAATTCACATGTTATTTATATAGCGCCAAATCACAACTACAATCGCCTCAAGGCAGTTTATACTGTAAGGTAGACCCTACATACAAGAGACGCCCAATGACCTCTTTTGGTATCGTCACATCTTGAAACTGCTACTGTGTGAAAAAATAATGATGCACACAAGGATTGTACAATTCTAAACAAGGCAATTTCTTATACCCATCTATCAATACCTGAAAAAAGTTGTTCTTTTCATCTGCACGTACATTTGAAACAGTGATGAAACATTTCTCTATCTATCAACAATTAGTTCTTCATAATGCCCAAAAGATGACTAGGTAAGCTACTAGTTTGTGTTATCTTGTTGTTGTAATAATTATGTGAAATATGCAGATGGTTCACAGAGCAGAGGCTCCTCCACTATCAGAAAAAGTTGTAAGTGGTGCATACTGTTATCTGCTCCACAGCACACATCCACACAGGCTTGTATTTTGCAATAATTGCGCACACCAATTGTTCTTGAAATATAAAAAATTTCAAAATATAGTAGGAGTACAGAGGAAACTATTATATTCTGGCAGTTATTTTGCCAGTACCAGCTGCTGGTTGCTTAGTAACTTTACACAGTCTATTGTGGTGTTTAAAGTTTTCTAAAATGTGTGTCTAAAAAGATTCACCCCAGATTTAATACACTGTGCATTCACTGTGGGTTTGTGTTCTTGAGCTTTAATGTGGCTTTAATGTTCACATAAATGTTGTGCTGTGTTGAACAGGTACAGTTGTTCAGAGAGACTGCACAGCATATTCAGGAACTCGGTGCCGTTTCTGTGAACTGGGGACTTACGTGAACCAACTCAATGGTCTATCTCACTGTTTCCCCTGCACTACCTGTGATACAGGTACAGATGGAAACTTCTTAGTCAAATTTTAATTTAAAAAATAAAAAGGTTTTCAAATTGCACCGATGTTTTTTTTTCAGGTCATGGTCTCTTTGTCAAGCGGAACTGTACACCAAAAACTGACACAGTGTGTGATGTTTTAAATGGATATCACTGCAAAGATTTGATAGACAGTAATGGATGTAGTTTGGCAGAGAAACATTCACAGTGTGCAGCTGGTCAGAGGATAAAAGAACCTGGTAAGAAAAGTTAATGTCACAGTCTATTTTTTAGATGAGCTGATAAATTTGAATTTTTTTTGTGTAACAATGAATGCGTTTCTTTCAGGAACCAGCAGAAGTGACACAGTGTGTGAAGACTGTCAGCCAGGCTTCTTTTCCAGGGACGGTGTGAACTGCACGGCTTGGAAAATGTAGGTCATAATTTATAACAAAATCACTCTAAATGTTTATTTTATTTTCAGTTACTGATCATCAATGTCTTAATGGAATCTCTCATATACTTTGGACCAGGGCTGTGCCACATCATGTCATCTGCAATAATATCGGTATTACACTATACACTATGTGTCGCTATAGCAAGAATATGTGTTTGTATCCTAGTGTTTATGACAAGGAGTCAAAACCATGCATGTCTGAATGTAAGAGCAGTGTGCAACTAAAAATGGAGCTACTTCAGCAGCTTCCAGTGAACACAGAACAAAAACATGCAGGAAAACTGTTTGGAAAAAAGTGAAAACAACAAACTGGTAGAAGAGGGTAGAAACACACCTTTGAGTAGAGAGAGACACATAGGACATGAGCAGTCACTAGCTGCACTCGCTAGTTAGGCTCTATATAACAGGAGGAGCAAACAGTGGATGGAAATTAGTGATGCAGTTACATGATGGAAAAGCAGGACTTTAAGCATACACTTTAAGCATAGACTGACCAAGGCAGAAAATATTTTTTATGTTTATATTTTTTAATATTAATATATGACAATATTGTGCAGCTCCTAACATTTCACAAGAGTAAGGCCATTTAGTTATTGTCAAACTCAAGTTTTAAAATTTATTTTATACTTTCACTTGAAAATTCCAGGGAAAATACTACCTAGGCTAGTTTTGTGCTCACATTTTCTTTCATTAGATTCACACTTCAGTTTAAGTAGTCTGACATTGATGAGAGTAGCTCTCTGGAAAAAAAGGATGCTTCATCTACTTACAGTTATTAATGCTGCTGCCTGTAAGCATTTAAAAAACATACAGTATTTTTTTCTATATCTTCATATCTCTGTCATCATATATTACCCACCTCCACACAGGACTTTGGGAATTGCCCTCCTTTAGTAACCTGAGGTGAATAGTTTAAACTACAGTCATATATTATTAGAGAGTCATTAATAATAACATGGTGGTGTCTCAGTTACTGTGTATTGAAGATAAACATGAGTACCTCTGGAAACCTCTGCATGTGTGCCATTCTGTCTGTAAACATGATAGCTTGAAAGGTTTTGAATGAATTCTGATAAAACCTTGTTGGAGTGTAGAACTGACAAAAATCCTAATAACTTAAGAGTGTATAATTCTTACATACATGTTGCATATTATCAACACATAGAAAGCACCAAATAAAAATGTAAAACACTATGTCACATTTGACCTCTGACCTCTCCTTCAATATTCTGAGACAGATGACAGCACAGTTGTGGCATCAGTTAATCCTGATGGCCACATTCAAACACATAAACATGAGCTCTGCTTTATCACAAACATCTTGTTTTTAGAGTGAAAACAGAAGATGTTTGTCAGCAGGAACACTAACTGGAGCCCATATAGAATGCACTTTACAGATATTAATACATTGTTACATTTTTATGTCAGGCTCATAAAATAAAATAATAATTAACTTAGAACTTAAAAGTTAGAACTACTGATGTGATATTCAGACTTGCAAAATTACTTCAGTTTTTCATCAACATATGACAGGATATTGAAATATTATAACAATTTACTTACAATTATTATCTTGAAAATTCTCTGTGGTCCTGCTCATCATGTGGATTTATTTGGATTTATTTGGATTTTCTTTCTCTTTCACCTCTTCTTTCCAACAGTTGCTCAAACAGACAGATAAAGGTCAAAGGAAGCTCAACCAGTGACGTTGTCTGTGGGAGAACATCAAGTCAACATTACTTTGTGTTTTTACCTTTTTTGCTTTGCTCAGTAGCATTTACTAGCCTCGTAACAGGTTAGTGCATCGTCTGCATTGAGTGTTTTTTTCCTGCTGTAACACTAATTTTCTTTGAGTACCAATAAAGCGAAGAAGAAGAAGGAAGGAAAAAAAATGCCTTTTTAAAAAGAAAATTGAACTCACTAATTATGAGCAATTTATTTATATCATTAATAGACTTTTAGCTAGGAAGGCCAGAAGACCCAGCATCGACAACTGAACAGGTGCATTTGGATCACGGTGTTGTTCCAAAAGGTGATTTCTGGTGTTTCTGTATGTTTTTTGTTTTGTCTTTTAATGTGTAATGTCTTTGCTTTTATTGGAAGGTAGACTGTAGTCAAAAGGATTTATGAAGGAGTTGTATATAAAATAAAGAAACTGCCTGTTTTGCAAATATCTTTATGACTGCATTATTGTACCCAAATTATAATCTGGTTGCTGGCCACTTAAAATGTCTAAAAAACTGTTATGTTATATATTTGTTGCAATTTCTGCAAGCCTCTTGGCCCAACATCTCTTTAAAAAGACATTTTTAATGTCTATGAGGTTTTTTAACTGGATCCATGAAGCATATCTAAAAGTCACTTTGTCAAAAACTGATTGCAGCTTCTACCTTGTGGAAAAAATGTTGTTTGTGGTAAAAATGACTCGATATCATTCAAGATGGAAACATTTGACATATTCTTTTACACATTATAGGCCAACAGGTCATTTATGACAGTTTAAATGGGGGCAATCACTTTTTTGGCACCACAACTAACCACAGAAAACAGATGTGTCCAAAGTCAGAGGCTGTATTCACTAAAAGTGTAATTTAGTCACAAAGGACTAAGATGTAGAGTATCACATTAAACAGTGCAGAAATGTAGTGTATCCTCTGTACTGTGTGTGCTGATGGGCTTTGGTCTGAAGGAAAAGAGTTCATGTACAGCAACATCAGATAAAGTCTGTGGAGGGACTTTACTGAATCTGAAGGTGTCCACTGCATGAAGATAGAAACACAGGAGCTGTAAACCAGGACACATCAGCCAGAATGGTTGATTTTCTTGCTACAAGACATAAAGTACTAAGATGAGCCTAATATGTAATATATAAATAATATACAATTCTGTTCAGTCTTGTATAAAGTTATTAAAATCAAACTAACAGATTTGATGGCTGTTATGATGTATTTGGTTGATGCTGAAACTAAACTCTGAATATGGTGTTAATTTGAAGTAAAATGGTAAGGAACATCCTCTCCGTGAATCGCTACCTTATCGTGGTGGAGGGGTTTGTGTGTCACAGGGATCCCAGGGGCTATGTTGTCTGGGGGCTTCTGCCCCCTGGTAGGGTCTCCCATGGCAAATTGGTCCTGGGTGAGGGACCAGACAAAGAGCGATTCAGAAGACCCGTATGAAAAGAACATCGAGGGAACAGTTTACCCTGCCCGGGATAGGGTTACCGGGGCCCCGCCCTGGAGCCAGGCCCGGGAGGGTGCCCGAGGGCGAAGCGCCTGGTGGCCGGGCCTTAGTCCACGGGCCCGGCCGGGCACAGCCCGAAGAGGAGACATGGGCCCATCCTCCCGCAGGCCCACCACCCGCAGGAGGCGCCATAGGGGTCGGGTGCAATGTGTGTCGGGCGGCGGCCAGGAGCGGAGGCCCTGGCGGACCGATCCCGGCTGCCAAGACTGGCAATAGGGACATGGAATGTCACCTCTCTGGTGGGGAAGGAGCCTGAGTTAGTGCGTGAGGTTGAGAAGTACCGGCTAGATATAGTCGGGCTCACCTCACGCATGGCTTGGGCTCTGGAACTAGTCTCCTGGAGAGGGGCTGGACTCTGTCTCAGTCTGGAGTTGCCCCTGGTGAGGAGGCGGGCTGGGGTGGGTATTCTAATATCCCCCGGCTTGCTGCCGGCACGCTGGGGTTTTTCCCGGTGGATGAGAGGGTTTGTTCCCTGCGCCTCAGGGTCAGGAACGGGTCCTGACTGTCATCTGCGCTTATGCGCCGAGTGGCAGTTCAGAGTACCCAGCCTTCTTAGAGTCCCTGGGGGTGCTGGAAGGTGCCCCACCTGGAGACTCTGTTGTCCTACTGGGAGACTTCAATGCTCACGTGGGTAACGACAGCGAGACCTGGAGGGGCGTGATTGGGAGGAACGGCCTCCCTGATCTGAACCCGAGTGGTGTTTTGTTATTGGACTTCTGTGCAAATCACAGTTTGGCCATAACGAACACCTTGTTCAAACATAAGAGTGTCCATAAGTGCACGTGGCACCAGGATGCTCTAGGCCGCAGGTCGATGATCGATTTTGTAATCGTATCACCAGACCTGCGACCATATGTTCTGGACACTCGGGTAAAGAGAGGGGCTGAGCTGTCAACTGATCACCACCTGGTGGTGAGTTGGATCAGGTGGCGGGGAGGACGCTGGACAGACCCGGTGCACCTAAGCGCGTGAGTGAGGGTGTGCTGGGAACGTCTAGCAGAGGCCCCAGTCCGCGAGATCTTCAACGCACACCTCCGCAGAGCTTCAACAACATTCCGAGGAGACTGGGGACATTGAGTCCGAATGGACCATGTTCAGCGTCTCCATTGCCGGCTGCTGCATTGAGCTGCGGCCGCAAGGTGGTTGGTGCCTGCCGTGGTGGTAATCCCGAACCAAATGGTGGACACCAGAGGTGAAGGGAGCCACCAGGCTGAAGAAGGAGTCCTATCGGGCTTGGTTAGCCTGTGGGACTCCAGAGGCAGCTGACAGGTATCGACAGGCCAAGCGGAATGCGGCTCAGGCAGTGGCTGAAGCAAAAACTCGGGTGTGGGAGGAGTTCGAGAGGCCATGGAAAAAGACTTTCGGACTGCCTCAAGAGATTCTGGCAAACCGTCAGGCGCCTCAGGAGGGGAAAGCGGTGCTCTACCTGCACTGTGTATAGTGCTGGCGGTGCGCTGCTGACGCCGACTGAGAAAATTGTCAGACGGTGGAAGGAATACTGAGGACCTCCTTAATCCCACTGACACGCCTTCCGAGGAGGAAGCAGAGTCTGGGGATGAGGGAATGACCCGCCAATTTCTGGGGTCGAGGTCACTGAGGCAGTTAAACAACTCCTCGGTGGCAGAGCCCCTGGTGTTGATGAGGTCCGCCCGAGTTCCTGAAGGCTCTGGACGTTGTAGGGCTGTCCTGGTTGACACGCCTCTACAATGTTGCGTGGAGATCAGGGGCAGTACCCTGGACTGGCAGACCGGGTGGTGGTCCCCATCTTTAAGAAGGGAGACCGGAGGTGTGTTCCAACTATAGGGGATCACACTCCTCAGCCTCCTGGGAAAGTCTATGCCAGGGTGCTGGAAAGGAGAGTTCGTCCGTTAGTCGAACCTCGGATACAGGAGGAACAATGCGGTTTTCGCCCTGGTCATGGAACACTGGACCAGCTCTTTATCCTCTCGAGGATACTTGAGGGTGCATGGGAGTTTGCCCAACCAGTCTACATGTGTTTTGTGGACTTGGAGAAGGCATTCGACCGTGTCCCTCGGGTGTCCTGTGGGAGGTGTTGCGGGAGTATGGGGTGTCTGGCCCACTGTTACGGGCCATTCGATCCCTATACAACCGTTGCAAGAGTTTGGTTCGCATTGCCGGCAATAAGTCGGACTTGTTTCCGGTGGGTGATGGGCTCCGCCAGGGCTGCCCTTTGTCACCGATTCTGTTCATAATTTTTATGGACAGGATTTCTAGGCGCAGCCAAGTGGCGGAGGGCTTTCACTGGTGGCCTCAGAATCTCATCTCTGCTTTTGCGGATGATGTGGTTCTGATGGCTTCATCGGGTGGGGCCTCCAGCTCGCACTGGAACGGTTCGCAGCCGAGTGTGAAGCAGCGGAATGAGGATCAGCACCTCCAAATCTGAGGCCATGGTTCTCAGCCGGAAAAGGGTGGAGTGCCCACTCCGGTCGGGATGAGTTCCTGCCCCAAGTGGAGGAGTTCAAGTATCTCGGGTCTTGTTCGCGAAAGTGATGGGAGAAGGGAGCCGGAGATCGACAGACGGATTGGTGCTGCGGCTGCAGTGATGCGGACGCTGCACCGGTCCGTCGTGGTGAAGAGGGAGCTGAGTGTAAAAGCGAAGCTCTCAATTTACCGGTCGATCCACGTCCCGACCTCACCTATGGCCACGAGCTGTGGGTAGTGACCAAAGAACGAGATCGCGGGTACAAGCGGCAGAAATGAGCTTCCTCCGAAGGGTGGCTGGCCTCCCTTAGAGATAGGGTGAGAAGTTCGGCCATCCGGGAGGGGCTCAGAGTAGAGCCGCTGCTCCTCCACATCGAAAGGAGCCAGTTGAGGTGGTTCGGGCATCTGACAAGGATGCCCCTGGGCGCCTCCTGGGTGAGGTGTTCGGGCATGTCCCACGGGAGGAGGCCCCGGGCAGACCCAGGACGCGCTGGAGAGATTATATCTCTCGGCTGGCCTGGGAACGCCTTTGGTGTTCCCCGGATGAGCTGGAGGAGGTGGCTGGGGAGAGGAGGTCTGGGCTTCTCTGCTTAGGCTGCTGCCCCCGCGACCCGACTTCGGATAAAGCGGATGAGGATGGATGGATGGTAAGGAACATAACTAACTAGTGACCTGCTGGTTCACTTTTCATTCACGACTCTTTAAGTTACAGCTTACAGGCAAACAACTCAAAGCAAACCTGATGAAAAGAAGCAAAGACTGTGGGAGAAGCAGTTGGAAAAAAGAACTGCAATAAGAGTAAAAGTTACAGTGAAAATAAGATGTTTGAAATAATCTGTTGGCCAAGTTCAGTGTTCTGTCCAATAGAAGCTGATTCGCCTTCTGTGGTGTGATTTTAACCTGAAGCTTCACTGGGTCATTCTTTCACAGCTTAAAGAATAAACAAAGAAATGTTTTTAGATGTTTTAAACTTTTTTTTTTATATCAGAATGAAAGAATGACTCAGATGAGGTCATAACCCACACATCCTTCATAATATGACCTGTAAGTAGAAAGTGGTGTATATTTGTGGTTTTGCAGGAACAGCCTCCACAGATAGTGGATGATATGACTGCAGCAGTGGAACATTAACACCTTGTCACTCACGCACTAAGTGACACTTCAGAGCAGACATGGACACGTGATTTCTTCCAGTGCAACAACTTTTTCATTTTTTCCCCCCTCTGTACCTTCCAGATGTGAGTCATTAAACCAGGTGATAACTCCTGACTGATGCTCAGTGTTGGAAACAAAAGGGAAAAAATTGCTACCATCACTGGCTGTGTGGTGGTTTTAGTTATGATTTCCATAGCTTTGGTGATTTTAATTATTATCATTTTTAAAAGATGTATCTATGTGAGGATGTCAAAGAACTCTGACATCATGATTTAGATGATATTTTCTGTCAAGTAATAACTTTTTTTCAGACAAAAATAAAACTCAAAACAATAAAGGAAATGAATTTTGTTATATTTTTTATGTTATTTCTGAGAAGGAAAGAAAAGAAACAGAGCCACTGAATGGGTCAAAGCACCAGGTAAGACAACAGTGAGGTGTTCACTGTGGACTCTGTGATCTCTTTTAAAAAGCAGCTAAAAACTCAACTTTTTGAACTTGTATTTGCTTAAAGTTTTGTTTTAATGTCTTAGAATTTTGTAATGAAGCACTTTGCATATTTATGAGACGATCAGACCTTTACTGCAGCATTATGGAACAAAGAAGAGCAGTTTCTAATGTTTTTATCTTTGCGATACAGATTTTCCTTGGAACTGGTTGTGGATGTTTGTGTAGATAAAAGTTCATAGTCAACACGTTCTCACTCCCAAAGTGTAACATTTTACGTTGCCATAGTTATCCTTGTAATGTATTTATGGGGAATATTTCATAAAAAAGGTTGACTGCACAGAGACAATAAAGAAAACCTTGAACAAACTTGTGTAAAGCAGACGTACAGTAGTTCTTAATCAGATTCATGGACACTAAAAAGTTTGCATCTTTTTATGAAGTTAAGGAGCCAACATGTTAGTCGGTATCACAGACAGCTGGTTTTATTTCATTTCCTGCACCCTCACATCTCCAGTTTCACAGCCTTGCACTTCCGGCCTTCTCGGTCTTCTAATGACCCGGCCCACGTAGACCGCGAAGGGCGGTATCTGTCGGGGATACCTACTTTGGCACGACACCGGGTCCTGCAAGGATGCGGTGCAGGTTTTGGGACACAACTATTAGGTCCTACGATTTCCTTCAAGCCCTCTCCCCTTTTTTTGTCTTTGTCTAAGCCAGAGGTTCCCAAACTGTGGGGCCCGAAAAAGAAAGAAAAGAACGCTTGGACACTGCAGCATAACGGACAGGTTTTTGACGGGGCACCCACACAAACGCAAAGCAGGAGATGAAGCATCGCCAAATATGTTTCCAAACCAACTTCCTTCCAAGCCAAAGACTAGAAAATATGGTGAAGCATATCTTCCCTTTGGCTTCACCTGCACAAGTGCCAAGGTAGGTCTCCCCTGCAGAATTAGTTTTCCTTGCGTCGGGAGCACGCGCTGGGCTCTTCAAATCACGGACAAACAGTATCCCACATGCTTGATTTTTAGTTCACAAACACTTCTTGTAATGACTAACTACTCCTGACATTTTGGACATGTTAGCTCTTTATGCAGTAAAGTTACAGTGGGATACAAATAATATCAGGCTGATCCTGCAATTTGTTCCCCCCGGTTCAAATCACGGACTAACAGTATCCCACAGCTGTTTTTGTTTTTGAACCCATTTTGCACAGAGAGGCATCAATACATTTTTGAAAAATGTATTGATAGCAATGTTGAATATTATTACACAGGAAAAAAAACAACTACACGTAAAATAATTACACCGTGACGCCTCTGCCTTTCTAAATGGAGGGACAGTAACTGCGTGTGTATATGTAAGCGTGTAAAACCTGAAGATGGTCAGATTAACAGTAACAGTATTTTGTCTCTATCTGCCATTCTGCAATTCATCTCATGTAAACAATAACGTGGCGCACAGCGTGACGTGAAAAAAGGCACATACCTTTGTCGTTGCGTGACGAACTCTGTATTCCTCGTCCACACATAAACGCAAAAAAGGAGTTTTAAATAATCTCCGTTTTCAGTGAATCGCAACGCCGTTTACGTGTTGACTAAAGACCCAAACGCATAGAAACAGCGCGTTTTCAAAAATACCTGTGTAGGTGTGGACGTACCGTAAAAGAGTTAGTAGTATATTTTATTACGACCTGTAATTTATTGCCGTTTACTTGTATTTGCTTAATTGTTTACTAAATGTTTGAGGTGTCAAATAAACCGCAATGGAGTTTGTAAACCAAATATGGGTGTGTGTGTTTGGAGGATGTGTTTGTGCGGGGGGGGGTAGGTGGTGGTGGTGGTGTTTAGGTGGTGGGGGGGCGCGAACATTTTCCTTGTAAAACAAAGGGGGGCCTAGCGAAAAGGGTTTGGGAACCACCATCTGGCCTCAAACGTCATAAAATGGCTTTTTTTGCTCATTTTTTCCAGCAATGAATAGATTTCCTGTTTACACCCACATCAAAACCCAAACCCATTGCTGTTAGATTTATATAGAAATTTGGTGAAATAGAGTCTACAAATGTGTTATAAGGCAGCGTGTTAGGATGTGATATCATGGTTTCTGCGTTGCTTATCTTCGGTAAGTACAGCAGCAGTTTCGTGTATACGACACAGCTTTTAGCTTAAGCTAACCCTTAGCTTAGCTTGTGAGCTAACTGAGCTATATATCTATCCCACGATATTAAAACTCATGTGTTTTCCTGTAGGATATGCCGCCGTCTTCATAGTGCCCGTGTTATCCTGTCGACCAAAGGAGTATAAGACAAATGACGGACAGTGCTGCCCGACGTGCAACGAAGGTACGAAGAAAAGGGACGACTGCAATGAAACTCTTTGTAGTATGTAAACTATTGTTTTGACAGAAATGTGTACAAACCTCCAAAGCAGGCCATTCCGAAACATAATAGCTTTATAGAAGAAAAAAAAAAAAAAAAAACTAAACAAACCCCAGATAGATAAAGGGGACATGACTTTAATATTTGATCTTTGCTTGATTTCGTTTTTGAAATGACAGGATAGACAGAAGTGTTTCTAACATGAAATGAAGGGTTTGCTTATACAGATGACAACCTTGTTTTTAGTGTAAAAGTTTTAAACATTAGTGTTAAATGAAAACACAATCTATCATTAGATATTTTATGTTGCATTTAAGTAATTAATAATTACTTCCTGCATCTCAGTCAAACATAAAAGGAGAAATATGTGTGTTTCATGTGTTATTGACCCAGAAAATCTGTTGTCTTAAATTTTTTTTCCTTCCAACAATCAGCTAAATTTATTGATACTTAGAACTGACACAGTTCACAAAATGTTTTCCAGAAGCAGTAAAATGAAGCACAAGTTGCATTACCAGCAACGGGAGACAATATATGTAAAGGCAAGAAGTCGGTAGTGAGAAAGCAACGTATGAAGTACATTCCAGGGTTCTTAAAACAATTAAGCAAGATGGATAGTACGTCTTTACATGTAAATGTATTAATAATGTCTGTTTACCCACTTTCCTGTGATTATTTCCATGTTGGGTTGAAGTGAAATATCTCCCTCTGCTGTTACTTCAGGTTGCTGGAACTGCACATGTGTCCATTTCATGCTTTGGAGAGGCCAAGCATGAAATGGACACAGTGGACTGATGTGTTTATTACATGTTTTCCTGTACTGGGTCAGGAAATAGGGGCACATTGAATTTGCAGATCAGTAATGTTGTATCGCTCAGTTCACTTTTGATTCCCAAGCTGCTTGACTTACCGTAAAGTACACCCCAACACTACAACACTACTGTAGGTTCACTCTGGGACAAATGGTAAAAGTTTGATATAAAGGTTATTCTGTGCTTAACAGGTAGAGTTGTTCAGAGAGACTGCACAGCATATTCAGGAACTCAGTGCCGTTCGTGTGACCTGGGGACTTTCATGAACCAACCCAACGGCCTATATAACTGTTTCCCCTGCACATCCTGTGACACAGGTACAGTCAGATGGGAAATCCTTAGTAAAGTTTAAATAAAAAAAAAATAAGGCTTTCATTTAAAAGTAAATTAGATAATATTTTACACTAATGTTTTGTTTTGTTTTTTTAGGTCATGGTCTTTTTGTCAAGCAGAAGTGTACAGCAACAACTGACACAGTGTGTGATGTTTTAAATGGATATCACTGCAAAGGTTTTACACACAGTAACAGATGTAGTTTGGCAGAGAAACATTCACAGTGTGCAGCTGGTCAGAGAATAAAAGAACCTGGTAAGAAAAATTAAAGTCTAAGACCATTTAGATGAGCTAATAAATTAGAATTTTTTTTGTGTGTAACAATGAATGTGTTTCTTTCAGGAACCAGCAGAAGTGACACAGTGTGTGAAGACTGTCGGCCAGGCTTCTTTTCCAAGGACGGTGTGAACTGTACAGCTTGGAAAACGTAGGTCATAATTTATAATAAAATCACTCTAAACGTGTTTAATATATTCAGTTATTGATCATCAATGTCTTAATGGAATCTCTGATATACTTGGGACTAGGGCTGTGCCACATCATATCATCTGCAATAGTACCAGTATTATACTATATACTGTGTGTTGCTATAGCAACATTATGTGTTTGTTTCCTAGTGTTTATGACAAGGAGTCAAAACCATGCATGTTTAAATGTTAGAGCAGTGTTTCAATGATGATTTAGTAACTAAAAATGGAGCTACTTCAGCAGCCTCCAGCAAACACAGGAGAAAATATGCAGGAAAACTGTTTGTAAAAAGTGGAAAACACTCCATTGAGTAGAACAAGGCTATGAAGACACATGAGAAGACAGGAGCAGTTACTAGCTGCACTCGCTAGTTAGGCTCTGTATAACAGGAGGAGCAAACAGTGTGTGGAAATTAGTGATGCAGTTACATGATGGAAAAGCAGGACTTTAAGCAGTTGGTTAAAATCCTGACATGATAAACCGCCCCAGATAGAAAATATTTTTTATTTTTATATTTTTTAATATATTAATAACAGTTTTAAAAGTTTTTTATACTTTATTTGAAAATTCCAGAGAAAATACTACCTGGGCTACTTTTGAACTTACATTTTCTTTTGTTAGATTCACACTTCAATTTAAGTAGTCTGACACTGATGACGGTAGCTCTCTGGAAAAGGATGTCAGTACTTACAGTTATAAATGCTGCTGCCTGCAACCATTTTAAAACTCAATGCTTTTTTTTCTATATCTTCATATCTCAGTCATATATTACCCACCTCTACATGGGACTTTGGGATTTGCCCCCCTTTAGTAACCTGAGGCCAGTGATTCAGCTGATTAAACAGAAAATTAGCCAACTTTTGATTTTAATGTTGTAATTGTAGAATAAATACTTTGAATTTGTTGAAAATAAAGTTTGAATAGTTTAAAATACAGTCATATATTATCAGAGATTCATTAATAGTAACACTGTGGTGTCTCAGTTACTGTGTATAGAAGATAAACATGATTACCTCTGGAAAGGAGGTCATGTTTTTAACAGGGTGTGTGTGCATGTGTGCCGTTCTGTCTGTAAACATGATAGCTTGAAAGGTTTTGAATGAGTTCTGATAAAACCTCGTTGGAGTGTAGAACTGACAAAAATCCTCATAACTTAGAGCAGTGTTTCCCACCCACTGTGCCGCGGCACATAAGTGTGCCATGAGAAATGATCAGGTGTGCTGTGGAAGATTATCTGGTTCCACCTGATTAGTACTCTAACGGTGTGTTCACACCGAACGCGATAGAGGCGGCCAGAGCATCAGGTTTACATGTAAAGTCAATGGAAAAGCGCGATGACACGCGATTGCGCGTCCGGCGAAAATTCGGAAGCAGATTTGCGTCGCGAAAACGCCAAAACGCCTGAAACGCGCGTCAGTGTAGCGCGTGGGGGCGTTTGACTCGCCGAAGAAAACCCGCGCGTGAGTTTCTGTGTTGCATTTTGTGCATACGCGTGTTTCGCCTCTACCGCTCGAGTTGGAAAATCTGAACTCCGGCGTCAATTCGCGCCGCAACAACCAATCAGGAGGCTGGTGACGTGGCTCTGACCTAGGTACTGACGCGTACTGTCCCGCTATTTTCCCACTGATGTACAAATACCTTTCCGCTAACAAGATAATGTGTTTATTCAGAGGACATCTGCAGGAGAAAGTGGAAGAGCCTCAGGGACACATATAATAAGGAGAAGAGGACAGAGAAGGAGAAGAGGAGTGGGTCTGCAGCAGGATCGGGGAAGAGATGGAAGTTCTTCGCGGTCATGGGGTTTCTGGACCCCTTCCTCACCCCGCGGGAGACTAGTGGCAATATGGTGCGGACCGTGGAGAACTTCCCCCCCGAGGACCAGGGACAGCCCGGAGAGGCAGGAGGGGAGTGTCAGTCAGAAGGACAAGGTTTACAGTGAATTAATGTAGGCAGTTAATTTATGCGTGTTGTCATATAGGAATATATTTTGGTTATTAATAAAACAGTATACAGTGGTCCCGCTGTTCACCCGTCACATTTCGCTGATTTTTGTTATTGCACCGTACAGCTTTCAACAATGCGCATTGCATTCTGCAGCCTGATTGACAAATCTCCTCCGTGTCGTGTCTCCTGCGCTTGCCAAACTTATCATGTTTGGTTTTGATAACCATCACGTCCAATAGAAAACACAGCACAAAAACACTCATAACTATGACCCTCATTCGGAGATACACACCTGCACCACGAGGGAAAAAGGCGCACGAAAAGTGGCGCAGACGGAGAAAAAGCACAGCAAACTTCCTCCCACATTCCTCCCACATTTCGGTTCACGCGTCCAAAATATGCAATTTTGATGCGCGATGGATTTTTCTTGGACACGCGTTGAGGTGCGAATGTGCACGCGTCAAATTAGGGGCGTTTGGGGCGTTTTCGCTCGCGCCTTTCGCGTTCGGTGTGAACACACCGTAAGCGTCCAGCATGAGTCACGGGCAGAACAATTACATTCTCTTCCACTAGAGGGCAGTACAACTATCTGCTCTAATTAAATGAGTTGCCAACTGCCAGTAAAACAGAAGAAGACCAAGAAGAAATTACATAATAGTCACGCGGTGAGTGAGACAAGGCAGCGCATAATAGCAATAAATAAATATTTAAAAAGAAAAAGTAGTCAATCTGACCTGGGTCCTGGAGAAAATTCCGACCCAGATGATGCCCCTAGCACAGGGGTCTGCAACCTTTAACACCCAAAGAGCCACTTGGACCCGGTTTCCACGCAAAAGAAAACACTGGTAGCCGCAAATACTTTTTGAAATCTAAAATGAAGATAACACTGTATATATTGTTTTTTGTGCTTTGTGCGAACAACTAAAGTAAGTAAGTAAAGTTTATTTATTAAGCGCTTTTCACAGACAGGCAGTCACAAAGCGCTGTACACAAATATTAAAATAAACAATACAATCAATAGACATTATACACAATGTAAAAGATCAAATGTAAATAATGTAAAGAATATAAAATAATGAGATCAACAAAAGGCTTGTTTGAACAGAAAGGTTTTTAACTGCTTTTTAAAAGAATCTACAGAGCAACTAAGGTGTGTTGCTTATGTAATCCATGAAGTGCTACAGAGAAAATTACATTTTATTTATGTAATTAACACATTTTGAGCTCTTAAAGAAATATAACAAAAGGAAAGACACCCAGCTGAACTAAAATGATCCATGTAGCAAACAAAAACTGTTGTGAGCCGCCACCCTTATATCGCCTGTTGGCTTTTGGAGCCTTGACCTGACTTTTAAAAAGTAATTGGAAAAAAAAAAAAAAAGATATTTGCAAAATTCTGCCTAAATATCTATTTTACCTTGTTAATGTGTGTGGCGGGGCGTGGTCTGCAGCGCCGCTGCAGGGGAGGCGGACACACCTGAGCGGCACCCGCAATCGCGCCTCGCCGCCTTAAAGCCTGTGCTCTCTCTGCTGTTGTGTTGTCGGGCTGTGAGCTGAAAAGCTACAGCCGGCTTTATGCGAACAGCAACCGTGTGTGAAAAGTGGTTAATAAAGAGATGCTGAAAAGCATGTCCATGCAAACATCGTCGGGTCTGCCGTGATGTGTTTACAGTGAGACTTCTGGTCCCGAACCTCTACGCACAGCGTCTGCAAATCGGGGCTTTCATCTTTACGCAGGACTGTAAGCTGTCATCTGTGAGGCGGGAGCGGTGTTTGTTTTTAACATAGTTCACGGTGGAGAACAGCTGCTGACATAATGTGGATCCGAAGATCCATAATTGGCCTATCTGGGGTTGAAAGTCTCGATAAATGCACGGCGTTTCTGCGGGTATACCGGCTTCCGCGAGTGTGACGCTTATTTTGAGCGATGAAAAAAATAATAAGATATAATTTTATTTTTATTTCAAAATCACAATAATCTTCCAATTTAGAACTACAAGTTAAAAAAAAAAAAAAAAAGAACTAAACACAAATAAAATGCACTTCAGCTAAATACTTCTTCTATTTTCCCAAACCACCCGGAGCCGCAAAATAAGGACTAAAGAGCCGCATGCGGCTCCGGAGCCACGGGTTGCCGACCCCTGCCCTAGCATGAGTAGTGGTCAGAAGAAAGCAAAAAAAAGTGTACTCGGGACAAACCGAGCCAATTCTGCTATGCCATGTGCACGGGGAAAAATGATCAATATGCTTTTTGTGACATTGTTCTTTAGTGCCTTGCCGTGTGATTTTTTTTTATGTGAAATACGTGCTGTGGCCCCAAAAGGTTGGGAAACACTGACTTAGAGTGTAAAATTCTTACATACATGTTGCATATTATCAACACATAGAAAGCACCATAGAAAAATGTAAAACACCATGTCACATTTGACCTCTGACCTCTCCTTCAATAGACTGAGACAGATGACAGCACAGGTGTGGCATCAGTTGATCCTGATGGCCACATTCAAACACATCTACAGATGTAAACAGGAGCTCTGCTTTATCACAAACTTCTTGTGTTTAGAGTGAAAACACAAGATGTTTGTCAGTAGGAACACTAACTGTAGTCCATGTACTTGTACAATGGACTTTACAGATTTCAGTACACTGTTACATTAGATGTCAGGCTCATAAAATAAAATAATAATTAACTTAGAACTTAAAAGTTGGAACTACTGATGTGATATTTAGACTTGCAAAATTCAGTTTTTCATCAACATATGACAGGATATTAAAATATTATAACAATTATTATCTTGATAATTCTCTGTGATCCTGCTCCTTCACGTGGATTTATTTGGATTTATTTGGATTTATTTGGATTTTCTTTCTCTTTCACCTCTTCTTTCCAACAGTTGCTCAAACAGACAGATAAAGGTCAAAGGAAGCTCAACCAGTGATGTTGTCTGTGGGAGAACATCAAGTCAACATTACTTTGTGTTTTTACCTTTTTTGCTTTGCTCAGTAGCATTTACTAGCCTCGTAACAGGTTAGTGCATCGTCTGTATTGTGTTGATTTTTTAGTTTAAAGCCTTAACAACACAGTGTTGCCTTTTTATTATTGGTTAGGGGTTTTTTTTTTTCCTGCTGTAACACTAATTTTCTTTGTGTAATAATAAACCAAAGAAAAGGAAGGAAGGAAAAAAATTTCTTTTTACAAAGAAAATTGAACTCACTAACCATGAGCAATTTATTTATACCATTAATAGACTTTTAGCTGGGAAGGCCAGAAGACCCAGCATCGACAACTAAATAGGTGCCGTTGGATCACGGTCTTGTTCCAAAAGGCGATTTCTGGTGTTTCTGTATGTATGTGTAATGTCTTTGTTTATATTGGAAGGTAGACTGTAGTCAAAACGATTTATGAAGGAGTTGTATATAAAATAAAGAAATTACCTGTTTTGCAAATATCTTTATGACTGCGTTATTGTACCCAAATTATAATCTGGTTGCTGGCCACTTAAAATGTCTAAAAAACTATTATGTTATATTTGTTGCAATTTCTTTTAGCCTCTTGACCCAACGTCTCTTTAAAAAGACATTTTTAATGTCTATGAGGTTTTTTAACTGGATCCATGAAGCATATATAAAAGTCACTTTGTCAACAACTGATTGCAGCTTCTACCCTGTGAAAAAAATGTTGTTTGTGGTTCAAAATGACTCGATATCATTCATGATGGAAACATTTGACATATTTTTTTTACACATTATAGGCCAACAGGTCATTTATGACAGTTTAAACGGGGGCAATCACTTTTTTGGCACCACAACTAACCACAGAAAACAGATGTGTCCAAAGTCAGAGGCTGTATTCACTAAAAGTGTAATTTAGTCACAAAGGACTAAGATGTAGAGTATGACATTAAACAGTGCAGAAATGTAGTGTATCCTCTGTACTGTGTGTGCTGATGGGCTTTGGTCTGAAGGAAAAGAGTTCATGTACAGCAACATCAGATAAAGTCTGTGGAGGGACTTTACTGAATCTGAAGGTGTCCACTGCATGAAGACACAGAAACACAGGAGCTGTAAACCAGGACACATCAGCCAGAATGGTTGATTCTCTTGCTACAAGACATAAAGTACTAAGATGAGCCTAATATGTAATATATAAATAAATCATATACAGTTCTGTTCAGTCTTGTATAAAGTTATTAAAATCAAACTAACAGATTTGGTGGCTACTATGATGTATTTGGTTGATGCTGAAACTGTGGAACATACCTTAATTAATGTTTCATAAACTCTGAATATTGTGTTAATTTGAAGTAAAATGGTAACTAACTAGTGACCTGCTTGTTCACCTTTCATTCACGGCTTTTTAAGTCACAGCTTACAGGCAAACAGCTCAAAGCAAACCTGATGAAAAGAAACAAAGACTGTGGGAGAAGCAGTTGGGAAAAAGAACTGCAATAAGAGTAAAAGTTACAGTGAAAATAAGACAGAAGAAATAATCTGTTGGCTAAATTCAGTGTTCTTTCCAATAGAAGCTGATTCGCCTTCTGTGGTGTGATTTTAACCTGAAGCTGCACTCGGAGTGATTAAATTTGGAATCTAAAAGCAATGTGAGGATGACAAAGAACACTGACATCATGATTTATATTATATTTTCTGTCAATAACCTTTTCTCAGACAAAAATGGAACTCAAAACAACAAAGGAAATGACATTTTTTATATGTCTTTTTTTATTTCTGTGAAGGAAGGAAAAGAAACAGAGGCACTGAATGGGTCAAAGCAGCAGGTAAGACAACAGTGAGGAGTTTGTTGTGGATTCTTTTTTTTCCTTTTCTTTTTTTTTAAAAAAAAAAGCAGCTAAAAATTCAACTTTTTAAACTTGCTTTTGGGTAAATTTTTGTTTTAATTTCTTAGTATCTGTCACAGATTATTAGGCTGATGACTCACTCACAGGACTCTGAAGTTTAGAGAGAAGGTGAAGGATTTATTTACAATGTGGCACCTAGTGAGGATATATACAGTGAGACAGATAACACAGGACTCCAGGGGGTCCGAAGGGGAGGGAAGGTCCAAGGCAGGCGCACACACACTCCTCTTCTACTCAATCCACAACTCACTCAGATAGTCCAATCCAGAATGCTCATGCTCACTCACACACATCCACAGGAATCCAGAAGGCCTGTACAGAGAGGGAAAACAACGTTAGGACGAAGCTCTAGGAAATCACAAAGAATACTCAAAGGGCTAGGCTACACTGACGCTAGGTAGTGTGACGATCCAGTGAGGAAGCAGCCTCTCCTGCCGTCTTAAGTAGTCTGCCAGGGATAATACGTGTGATGAGAAGCCAGAGCAGCATCAGTGTTAACGAGCCACAGGTGTGTGTTGAGGGCGGGCTCAGAGGCGGGGAAGCAAGGTCCACTTCTGCCCTGGTGGGAGAAAAGACACACACCACAACCTCTCCAGATCTTGAGAACCATGACAGCATCCTGTAGTGAAGCACTTTGCGATATTTATGAGATGATCAGACCTTTACTGCAGCTTTATGGAACAAATGAGAGGAGCAGTTTGTAATGTTTTTATCTGTGCTATACACATTTTCTGTGGAATTCGTTGTGGATGTTTGTGTAGATACAAGTTCATATTTATCCTTGTAATGTATTTATGGGTAATATTTCATAAACAGCTTGACTGCACAGAGACAATAAAGAAATCCTTCAACAAACTTGTGTACAGCAGACGTACAGTAGTTCTTCATCAGATTCATGGACACGTCTTCTAAAAAGTTTACATCTTCTTAAAGAGTTAACATGTTAGTTGGTATCACAGACAGCTGGTTTTATTTCATTTCTTGCATCCTCACATTTCCAAGATTCTGTGTAACTGAAGCACTGCCGTGTTGATCATTATGAGGTCACAAATTATTTGAGTCTACATACAAAGAAGATTAATCAAATGGAAGAGGAGACTGTGAAGATGGAGACAGAGAGACATCAGGATGTCCTGAAAGATAACATAGCTGTTGAAACTGCTGGTTTTCTCCAATCACTGCTTTGTACCGATGCTGCTTAATAATACCAGTGAATACCAGTGACTGGCTACAAGTCATTTCAGTCAATTCTATATAAAGACACTCACTTGTTTTTTTGTTTTTTTTATTTGTCTTATCTATTTATAGTTGAAGTAATGATGGTACTGAACTGTTTTATACTTCTAGTGCTCTTTTATCCAAGCCATCACTGGATTTTCAACTCTTTGCAGTGAATACACCACGACGTGTCATCATCTGGAGATTACGTTTCACCAAACTAATCCCTCTTAAATAATTAATCTTAAAACCTAAATATTATTAATTAATGGTAACCATCTACGTGGTTATAAATTATTTAATTTTTATTTCACAGTGGCAAATAAGAATCCAGGTGCAGGTTCAAATAAAAATCTCAGCTTAGCTATGTCATTATTCATTAGTAAAATCTTCGGCTACGAATACTTCCGCAATCCTCAGTCTCGTGTTACTCATAAATATTCATCGGGTTCAAGAGAAGGAGTAAAACATGTGTATAAATTAAACATTAAATCCTACGATTTCCTTCATCTTCCTTCAAACTCTCTCTGTTTTATTGTCTCTGTGTAAACGAAGATGATCCTTATAAAAGATAAGTAAAATATCTTCAGTTTCTTATTGTCGACAAAAGTCACGAGAATCGTCAGTGTGTGGGATGGACTCTGGCTCTCTTCCCCAAGTTTTCTTCCTGTTACGCCCACATCGCAACCGAAAGTGTAACTTATTTTATCTGTTTCTGTTAGATTTGTATAGTAATTTAGTGAAATAAAGCCTACAAATGTATTACAGAGCACCGTGTTAAGATGTGATATCATGGTGTCTGCGTTGCTTATCTTCGGTAAGTACAGCAGCAGTTTCGTGTATACGACACAGCTTGTAGCTTAAGCTAACCCTTAGCTTAGCTTGTGCGCTAACTGAGATATAGGTCTATCCCAGGATATTAATATTCTTGTTTTCCTGTAGGATATGCCGCCGTCTTCATAGTGCCCGTGTTATCCTGTCGCCCAAAGGAGTATAAAACAAATGATGGACAGTGCTGCCCGACGTGCAACGAAGGTAGGAAGAAAAGCGATGACTGCAATGAAACTCTCGCCAGTATTTAAACAAACTATTGTTTGGACAGAAATGTGCACAAACCTCCAAAGCAGGTCATTCTGAAACACAATAGCTTTATAGAAGAAGGAAAACCCCCACAAACCACATATCGATAAGGGGACATTGATATTTGATCCGCTTTTGGTTTCGTCTTTGAAATTACACGATAGACAAAATGCTGTTCACAGGACAGCAAGAGTAATCGATCTGGAGAATCTTGTCTTCGCTATCGTTCCCCTCGTATGTTTTATCACTCCGACTTCAGCGTTTTCGCTGCATAACTAAAGCGTGCAGTTTACTTTGTGTTCACGCAAATGGAGTCGAGTCAACTATCGCCACCTGTGGCCAAGTGCCATAGCCTACCTACAGCCAGATTAACTTGTGACACACACGACTGCACCACGTTTGAATTTGTTTCATGCACAAAACATTTGTAACTTTCAATTTTGTCTGTTTTTGCATCTTGCAAATAAACCTTTAAACTGAATGAAATTATATTATGTATTTATTTTCAGCCTACATCAGTAGAAAATGCCAAATTACATACTGAAAGTAATAGAAGTCACCACTCATGATTTTAATTTTATTTACCATAACAAAGAAATACATCTTGAACAAATATATGACACATTAATATTTCACTAGAGTTGTAACATCACATGCTGTAAGCATAGTCTGCCTGTGTTAGGAGGTTAGGACCTATCACACAATCTGTTGTGTGATAGGTCCTAACACATCTGTTGTGTAGAACACAACAGATTTAGAACACAACATTTTAACTTTTTTCTTCTTTTTTTGTCTTGTTTTAAGCTTGTTTGCTTAACTGGACTCAGTTTGCAACTGAACAGCTCCACTCTCCTTTCTCCTCAATCCACTCTACAACAACAGTTCTCCTGCTTCCCTTTTGAAAACTCTTACAGATTCATCCATATCCAATTTTTTTGCTACTGACTTCTCATGGACCAAAATGACCTATTATGTAACATGGTGTGACGACAGGGGGTTAGGACCTATCACACAGCATTAACTTTCCCTTTGCGGGCTGCTGGAAGCTGGGGTGAAAAGTAAATGAGTTTTAGTAAAATCACTGAGCTTGACTAAAATAGATGTATTTTTTAGTTGTTAATTATCTCACGAGTCGCTGTGATTTTGACGACAGAGATTTGCTGCTTCATTTTGCTCTGCTCTGCCTACTGAGAAACCTATCAATGGGTCATTTATATACTAACAGTGATTGGATGTTTAGCTTGTGGGGGTGAGAGGGGGTTTTCTGCTGAGTTTTGTGTGAGCCTGTGCACAAACGGAGCACGAAAGGAAAGAGCGAACAAGAGGTGAAACCATGTCATCTGTGCCTTTTCCAGTGCATTTTTCAGATGCTGTAGTAAATCTTGTCCATATTCAGTTGTGGGTAATCTATTTTTTCCTTTCTCAGCTTCTGAAAGGTTGATTTAAGGGGGCAGGACGTTTGTTTAAGGGGGCGTTTTCCCTTCTTGCCCCAGTGTAGAGCCGCCTGGTCTATTATTAGATATTTTATGTTGCATTCAAGTAGTTAATATTGACTTCCTGCATCTCAGTTAAATTTAAAAGAAGAAATATGTGTTTTATTATTTTTATTATTATTTATCACAAGCAGTAAAATGAAGCACAAGTTGCATTACTAGCAATGGGAGACAATATATGTAAAGGCAAGAAGTCGGTAGTGACCAAGAAACCTATGAAGTACATTCCATGGTTCTTAAAACAATTAACAAAGATGGCTAATATGTATTTACATGTAAATGTGTTAATAATGTCTGTTTAAACATGATTATTTCCCATGATTATTTTCATGTTGGCTTGAAATAAAATATCTCCCTCTGCTGTTACTGCAGCTTCTGCATAAGTGTCCATTTCATGCTTTGGAGAGGTAAAGCATGAAATAGACACAGTGGACCGATGTGTCTGTTACATGTTTTGCTGTGATACTGGGTCAGGAAACTGGGCCACATTAAATTTGCAGATCTGTAATGTTGTAGCTGCTTGAATTACTGTATATTACACCCAACACTACAACTGCACAACTGTAGATTCACTCTGGGTTAAATGCTAAATGTCTGACATAAATGTTGTGTTATGTTGAACAGGTAGAGTTGTTCAGAGAGACTGCACAGCATATTCAGGAACTCGGTGCCGTTCATGTGAGCTGGGGACCTATATGAACAAACCCAACGGCCTGTATAACTGTTTCCCCTGCACTACCTGTGATACAGGTACAGTCAGAGGAGAAATCCTTTTTCAAATTTAGATTGAAAAAATAAAGCTTTCGTTTTAAAGTAAATTACAGAAACATCATTTTACACTAATGCTTTTTGTTTTGTTTTTTTAGGTCATGGTCTCTCTGTCAAGCAGAACTGTACAGCAACAACTGACACAGCGTGTGACGTTTTAAATGGATATTACTGCAAAGGTTTGACAGACAGTAACGGATGTAGTTTGGCAGAGAAACATTCACAGTGTGCAGCTGGTCAGAGGATAAAAGAACCTGGTAAGAAAAATTAAAGTCTAAGACCATTTAGATGAGCTGATAAATTAGAATTTTTTTTGTGTAACAATGAATGTGTTTCTTTCAGGAACCAGCAGAAGTGACACAGTGTGTGATGTTTTAAATGGATATTACTGCAAAGGTTTGACAGACAGTAACAGATGTAGTTTGGCAGAGAAACATTCACAGTGTGCAGCTGGTCAGAGGATAAAAGAACCTGGTAAGAAAATGTAAAGTCTGAGTCTATTTTTTTAGATGAGCTGATAAACTATGATTTTTGTTTTTTTTTCTGGATTCTGTGTAACAATGAATGTGTTTCCTTCAGGAACCAGCAGAAGTGACACAGTGTGTGAAGACTGTGAGCCAGGATTCTTTTCCAAGGACGGTGTGAACTGCACAGCTTGGACGATGTAGGTCATAATTTATTCTCAAATCACTCTAAAGGTGTATTATATATTCAGCTATTGATCATCAGTGTCTTAATGGAATCTCCAATATCCTGGGCTGTGTCACATCACATTGCCTGCAATAATACCAACATAAATTTCCATGTGATTTAGTGTCATACCAGAATATCATTGCTATAGCAACACCATGTGGTCATGTTCTCTTGTCTGTATATACAGTTGTATATTATCAATTATTAATTACCAATAATAATGTGGTGTCTCAATAATTATGTACTGATAATAATCATGATTAGGGATGGGTATCGTTTAGGTTTTATCCGATACCGGTGCCAAACCGGTACTTTTAAAACGGTGCCGGTGCTTAAACGGTGCTCAAACCGGTGCTTAAAGAATGGAGAACACAAACTTTGTCCAAAAACCTCTCATGTTTTTATTTTTAGCAGTCTCTATTTTTTCTGCAAAATGATAACCAAGTTAGCGTTTTCTGTTGATACAACATACCTCCTTTGGTTGGAACTGGTGCTTAAACAATGGAAAACACAAACTTTGTCCTAAATCCTCTCATGTTTAGCTGTTTTTTTTGTAAAAAGATAACAATGTTAGCCTTTTCTGCAGTTATAGGGCATATATGGTAAGAAGACAGCCGCATGTAACTACGACGGTGTTTGCTAGTTACATGCATTAATGTAATAATGTGGTTAGCGTACTCAACGTAAATTACACACGAACAACATGAAGCTACTCACGCAGAGGAGAACGGCGGCTGCTGCCATCATCATCCGTCATCATTTCTGCTACACTGACAGGGCTAGGGGCCAGGACTCTACTCTTCGGGTTTTTGGGGGATGCTAACTCCGGGTCCGATAACAGGCACCACACCCGCAGTAAATGTGCTCGGTGTGAGGTCTCGCAGCAAGCTATTAAATACGGTGCATTTCTCGGCTTTTAAAAAAACACTATGCGTCGCCAGGTGTTTCATCGGATTCGAGGTGTTACCTCCTTTGACAGTATCACAGTATCAGCTTAAAGCACTTGTTGCAGGCTGCTGAGTTTGCATCTTTTGCTGTGAAGTACAGCAAGACTTTTGACTGCTTCGCCTTGGGCATTTTTAATCTGTAGCTCTGCTCTAAAAGAACGTACACACCTGGGCCCGCCTACTATCCTTGTAAAGGTAAAATGATTGGCTAGAATCCAAAGTGTATGACATCTCAGGAAAAAAAAGCACCGAAATAAAGCACCGAAATGTGCGCTGCTTTTCGGTCTGGTTACTACAGTTTGTGTCAGAACCGGTACCATAATGGCACCGGATACCGGTACCCATCCCTAATCATGATTTTAATAATATAATATCTGTAGTGTGAAAGTCACATAGTGATAAATAATTGTCTATTTATTTGTTGTACACACTCTTGCTACATTCTCAGACTCTTTTTTTTTTCAGTTTAATTATTTTGCCACAAAGACAAAATAAAGGTTTAGAAAACCTTGACTTTAAAGTGTTTCTATAGATATTGCCGTAATGATTATTTACATGATTGTTGTGAAAATTGAATCATGACACCCCAATAAAATGTTAGTAAAATGATGAGAACTGGGTGGGCACAGATAGATTACTGGGTAGTTACAGGTAACTAGATATTAAAGTGGAGCCAGCTATTTGTTGATTGGGTCCATTGCAGGACATGTTTGTGCTGCACATTTGAGCCACAGACAGACAACAGGACAGTTAAACAGTTAATTCACATTGTTACAAACATCTTTACAGTGCAAACACAAATAAATACTGATAATAATGATTTATATATATTTTCTTTCTCTTTTGCCACAGTTGCTCTGAAAGCCAGATTAAAGTTGAAGAAGGAAGCTCAACCAGTGACGCTGTCTGTGGAAGCGCATCAAGACATCGTTATGGTTTAATTCCATCTGTTGTGCTTTTCCTAATAGTAATTTGCCTTGTGATAGCAGGATTTGTGAAAGCATGTAAGTACCATCTAACCAGTGTCAAATCTGCTCACTCTGCACAGCACCCACAGTCACTAACATGTTAATAACTCTGTTTTTTCATGAATCCAGATAAGAGCAGAAAATAATTGCTCAGGGACCACCGATGATGTCTGAGACTCGGGTTTCATGGCCTGATGGCAGAATGCGAACCTCGTGTCTGTCATCTCTCCAACATTTTAAAGGCAGGAGTGATGTTCTGACATTGATGGTGGCTTCACCTGATTCGGGACTCACTGTCCAACGTGTCATGTACCCAGATGTGCACAGCTGTTTAATCAAAGTGCCGCTGCAGTCATCTGTTGAGTGTGCTGACCAGCCATCACCAGTCCAGTTTTCTCTGCTTGATGCTCGCTCCATTACAGACAAACCACTTATTCTAAATGATCTCTTCATCAAGGAGTCTCCAGACGTTCTGCTCCTCACTGAGACATCACAGCAGGATATGGATCATGTTTATTTTGAGGAAATCTGGACAGCTGGCATCTCCATCATTGTAACTCGGTGTCTTTCGGGATGTGGCAGAGGACTTTCTGCTGTGTACCAGCACAGATTCACATGCAGGCTGATGAAGTCAGACGCTATTTCTTCATTTACATTACAGATGATTAAGGTTGGTTCTTTGAAAACATTTTATTGTATTTTAATCTACCGACCTTCTAGAGTCTTTTCAGCTGAATTCAGCGACCTTTCATCGTCAGACATTACATTGGGGAAGGTTGTAATTCTGAGATATTTTAACCTTCATATCGATGGATCCTGTAACTCAGCTGCTGATCTCATAACAGAGTCTTTGAACTTTAAGCACCATGTTTCTGGCCCCACACATATAAAAGGCCACACGCTGGATCTTGCTTTCTCCCTGGGTTTAAAAACAAATGATGTATGTGTGAAAAATGTACGTGTTCGAGACCACGGCTGTATATTTTTTAGTCTGTCATTTGTTCTGGATCCTTCACTTCATAAACTGATGGTTCAAAGGTGGATTATAAACCAGGATCCTGCTGCTAGGGTCCCTGCCTTTTTTGATGCCAACATGACTCATAGTGATTTTCACACATTTATTTTGTCCTTTAACAATGAATGTAAGTCTACTTTTAACACACTGGCACCCCTAAAACAAAGAATTGTCCAATGTTCAAGTTTTTGTATTTGGAAAAATGAACATATTAATTATTTTAGGAGATATTTGTACAAGTTGGAACATTTGTGGAAGGCTTCCAAGCTCCAGCTTCATGAGTTACATGTTAAAGAATCAGTTTCTTCACTAAATGACAGGTCAAAAAATGCCAGAATAGAGTATTGTTCTAATCTTATTGCTTCAGAAAAGAAAAATCTTCAAGTCTTGTTTGATACAATTAAGAACTTTGTCTCTCAGAATATTCCTCATGCACCAGTGTTTTTAAAGTCTGAGTGCAATAAGTTTTTGCACTGTTTTGTAATTAAGCTAATGATAAACAGGCTTAAGGACATGTTTGGGATTACTGGTGATGTTTTAAAATGGCTCATGTCATATCTATCTGGGAGATCTTTTAGTGTTTTTATGAATCAAGTTATCTCTGAAGCAACAGTTGTTCCTTCTGGGATACCTCAGGGGTCTGTTTTGGGTCCGATTCCTTGTTTGCTTCATGTGCTCCCTCTGGACCGAAATATTAGAACTCATTCATGCTGTATAGAGTCTACTAACTCTTTAAAAGAGCAGCCGAACACATTTTTGTACAAAGCTTGGTATTTTATGTTGTATTATATCTTTATGATACATTATCCTTTTGTTTCTTGTATAATTGTGAGGCAGTTTATTTGTAAAAAGTTACAAAATGTAAATAAATTTTAGTTACTCTCCTCTCTACTACACTTGATACTGTGTCCTTGTTTTACAAGAATAATTTCAATTTTTTATTAATCAATAACACTTCATAATAACTGTACACTTTTAACATAAGTAAGGTATTAGTTTTCAGTCTCCTTCAAATTTACAGTTCAGATTAAAGAAAACTTGTATTCACTTTGTCTAATCCCAAACATCTTCCTTGCTTTGCTCACTGTGCATTTAAAAATTAGCCTTTATGAACACTTTAGAGGATGTGGGGGTGACAGTCCATCTGTTCTGTTCTCTGTTCTGCTTTTTTTTGCTGTGCTGTTTGTTTTTAAGCCCTGACTCAATATACATGATTTCCTGCACATGCCTCAGGCTAAGTACATGCATTATACTGTGGAGTCCAAGTGTTCAGAGATATTTATAGGGAACTACGTCAAGACTTCACCATTAATTTTAGGTCATTTTTATTCTTCTCAAGAAAGTGCCTGATTAGTCCCATATTCATTTTACAACAAGACAAGCTCAAAGATAAGAGTCACAAACAACTACAACCACACTTCCAAACAAGATGGAAAGATGTGCAAAATATAAATAAAAACAATGCAATGATACTTACCTGTTGCTATGTCACCTGATGAGATGCAAAATGTTCCTCCAGCTGTTTCTGTTTGTTGCTACTTATTTCTTCAGCCTTCTGTTGCACTAATAGCAATGTTTTTCAGCGATCTTGTCATTGAAATTTTTTTTTCTTAAAATATAAATAAAATATGGGTTTATGAGATACGAAAATAGTTTATTTAACTTTCATAGTTCAAAACAGTAGTCATATACTATAATGTATGAGCACTGTCTCTGAACTATAAAAGCTGAATTTATAACCGAATTAACAGTTTACCTGTGTTCTGTTGCTCCTCACTGGTCGTCACTGCCCTGCCACTCCTGCTCTTGGCTGTGGGAGCTCTGTCTGCTGCCTCCATCTCCCCCTGCTGGGGTGGAGGCACAGTTGTGATAGTGATGTGTGGCCTTGGGTTTTCAGCACTCATGGGGGACCCCGGATGGCCGGCGTCTCCTGGTTCTTTCTTCTCTGCCTCTTGCTCTCCCTGTTTTCTCTTTCAGGCACTGCAAATAAGTGTGCTTTGCTACAGATGCAGCAATTGGAGACCAGCATGTCTGCTTGTTTCATCCCCCACCCCACTTCTTTTCTCTTTCTTTCTGTCCCGTTTTTTTTGTCTGTTCCTCTTTTTCCTTCTATCTTTTGCCAACCTGGCCTTCTCCTCCTGCCTGCTCCAGCATAATATCCAAACAGATAATAATAAAAATAATAAATAAATACAATAAAAATTTGAATAAGAGGAGCCTACAGAGAGTCCATAGTGCTTCTCTTAGAAAAGCAAATGGGTTTTGCACAACAAAGAAATCAGATCATGATTCTACAAACTACAAGTGTCGCATATGGCAGGTGTTTAAAAAAGATAATCCGCTGATCTGAATTTCCTTTAATACAAATAAATCATTTAACAAACATAAATACATTTATATTATCCAGGTATTTTCATATTTCACAAATGTTTGATTTTTTAGTGTAATCATGAACCTTAAAAAAACCCACACACATCAATGCAACAGATTCAAAAAGAAATCACTGAAACATTGAAAATGTTGCAGCTTCAATCCTCTTCCTCAGTCGTCTCCATGGATACATCATGTTTGTTACCTGTGGGCAAAGTTGAGAAATCAGGATGGAGAACTGAAGTGGATGATTGGTGTATGTGTTGAAATCTAGATAAGAGAGTGTACCTCATTTCCTGCTGCAGCAGATCAACAGCAGCAGGATGGTAGAGATGAAGTATGGACAGAAAACCAGCAGGTGGCAGAAGAGTCTTAGTACAGGTACAGAGGGTGAACGAGGACGAAGAGAGGAAGAGGCCGAAGGCTCAGTATTACCAGAAGGCGAGGGTGAGGGTGAAGGAGTGTACATTATGGTTGTGTGAGGGGGAGGAGGAGGAGGAGGCTCTGCAAGAGACATGATGAAGATGGTTCAGTTTATTATCAGGTCAGCAGTTTAGTTTATGCTTGTGAATGAATGCTTTTCTTATTTTAACTTTCTCACTTCCTGGAGTAAAGAGAGAAGAGGGATTTGTTTTAGAATTTTTTTTGCCCCCGACTCATATCTTTACAGCAGGAGTGATGTCGCTGCTCTGACCTTTGACCTTCAGCCTGCTTTGAGGAGACTGATGAATAGGAGTAGAACACCAGTAGAGCCCTTCATCAGACTGCTGCACATTATGGAGAATCAGTTTTCCTTCAGGTCCATCTCCAAGTTTGACTTCATCTTTGAAGAAATACGATTTTTTTGCTGAACCATTTCTGGGTTTGCAGAGCAGAGTGACATTACTTCCTGTGTTCACTGGAAGTGCCGGGATCTCCAGGATCAATTGTTTTTCTGACCAGCAGAGACAAACAGAGTCATTTAGAGACAGAGGTCCACAAAGCAGAGTCATACAGAGACAGCAAGACAGATGGGAACAGATCGCTTTCTGTACCTGAAACAGCGATGGAGACTTCATCGCTCTTCTGTCCAGATGAGTTTTCACACCAGAAACTTCCACCAGATGAGACGGAAAGATCCAGAACACAGAAGGAATTATTAAACCTTCTAAAGTCTGCAGCTGCTCCACAGCCCTCAGTGGATACTCCTCTGGTCCTCTTTACTGTCCATCCATCAGCTGTCTGACCATCATCAACACAACTCAGGGAGACATAACGGTCTCCTTTAAAGAACTGCTGATGGTTTGGGCTGACATACAGAGAGACTGGAGGACAGACAGAAACACAGATGGAGTAAATGTATTTGTATTATTGGTCGAGTGCCACTGAATAATTTCACTTCCATAAACTCACCTGCAGATACAGTCGGTGCAGACAGCAGCAGCACACACAGACCTGCAAAATGAAGACAGTCAATAAAGGTCAAAGGTCAGAGAGAGAGGAGTCTAAGTAAATTTTAGCAGCTATTAAAATTGCTGTGGGTAATAATACATCTGTGGGATGACCCCAACGATCATGGTGAGGTTTTCTTCTCGAGTGATCTTTTTTCCCCTCGCTTATTTATTCATTAGTTATTATTACTCTCTGGCTCTTCCACAGCGTGTCTTTTGTCCTGTCTCCTTCCCCACACTTGCTCATAGATAGTCATCTGATGTTTTCTCAGTATAATTGAAGAACCTTCATCTTACAATGTAAAGCACCTTGATGTGACTGTTCTTGTGTTTTGGAGCTATATACATTAGATTTTATTGAACTGTATTGACATTTAGTTATTATTTCACAAGAATACACTTTGCTGGGACAGTTAAGCCCTGATAACCTGACTGTTTATGTTGTACACACTTTACCAGTTTGAACTGGACATGATCAGAGAAGCACAGCAGTTAAACAGTAGAATAGAACAGTTTAATAATTCAGTTAAAACTTGTAAGGAAAAAGAAATTAGGGTCAAGTTTTGGCATTAGATGTGGGAGTTAAATGTTAAATGTTTTTTAAATCAGATAAAAATACTCTGCAGGTTAGTGCAGGATAAACAGGTTAGTTTGCTGTACTGTGTGATGGGGCACATTGGCTGTGATGCTCATGGTCTAGTATAAAGTTAGCACGTATAAACAGTATACTTCCAGTGTAGAGGATGGACACCTCAGGAAATATCTGCTTTCATCTTGATAGGTTTAGTTGTGTAAATCCACAAAGAGCAGTAAACCTCAGAGCAGCAGCAGGTCAGCTGATCACAGCCTTTACATTTATAAAATCTACCGTAGCTCTCAATAGAAATTATTGTAAGTTATGATTCTTTTCTGCACACGGAGACATTTCAACCGATTTTGGAGTTTTCCCACCTGCTGTATCTCACTTTAACCCCTGACTGTACACAATTTCTGTTTAGAGGCAAAGTCACCCTCTACAAAGTAGGAACAGAAAACAGAGCTAATTTTTATTTTCATGTTCACCTTAACTGACTCAAGCTGAGAATATTTATTAGAATTAAAATTTAGACTAAAATAAAGTTTGTATTCCCATCTACTAATATTATTTTATTATTACCTTAATATAGCAAGGTTTCGTTAGCTTTGCACGAAAATAGCTCTAAAAAGAATGTGTACTTTTTCACTTTTACTTGAGTAAAGAAGTTGAATCAGTACTTCAGCTTTTACTAGAATATTTTTAATACTAGTATCTGTACTTCTACTTAAGTACAGAATGTCTCTACTTTTGCCACTTCTGGTCACTTTCATAATCACAAATATAGTTTCATTTTTACTTTTACTTTTTTCCTTTTTGAGCAGGGGCATAATTTCCAGGGGGGTTAGGGGGGTTATCAGCCCCCCAGTAATCAGACCCAACCAATATAACTAGGGGTGGGTTTTTATAATCGATTTATCGATTAAAATCGATTCTGGCTTGGATAACGTAAAATCGATTCATTAAAATCCTGAATCGATTTTTTAATATAAATTTATTTTGCCCGAAATGCCAGAATCTCTGGTGAAATCTCACAAAATTTCAACAACCACCAAACAGCTAAGACAGTAAATGAGAGCAGGTACACGGATTCTGCACAAAGACTTAAACACACAGCGCGGAAACGCGGATCAGAATCAGTGAGATGTCACCTTTCTCACGGTCGGGGCTGAAAGCCGACAGCTCGCTGATTCTGATCTGTCGGCGGGTCCGCGCTTTGTGTTCACGCCCTTTATGCGCTGATTCTAAAGCTGTTTGTTTTATCTCTCTCCAAACAATATTGACCAAACCAGCAGCAAAAGAAGACCCAAACTACGCTTCACATGAACAACAACTCTTACTTTTACTGTTTTGCTTCCACCATGATTCTCTCTCTCTCTCTCTCTCTCTCTCTACTTCAAGAACAGTTTCCTATCTAAAAATCTGTTTTCTTCATTATTCGCTTGCTTGTTACGCACAAGTCTACCGTTGTTTACAGCGCTGTCGGCCGGTGTTTTTTTCCCCTTTTACATTCTTCCGAAAAGAAAACCTCATTTCTGCTGTTCAGTACTGAACCAATTTAAACTTTTTAAAATTATGCAAAATGCAAAACGCTTAACGTGTCTCTAATAAAACCACTGTAACGTCAGAGGTAATATTCATGTGTTGATTAATGGTTTTCTTTCGTTTTTGATGTACTGCAGAATGTTTTTTTATAAAACCCCAGGCCAGGAAAATCACCTTCATGTTTTTCTGTGTTTTATCATCAGCTACTTTGACACAAATGCATCTGCTGTGACGCTCACACCTTTGATAAAGTCTTGCGAGTGTCAGCTTCCTTTTTATTGATACAAAAATATGTAAATGTACTGATCTGAATTATAATATTTCTGACTGTCAAAATTTCCCAGTTTTAAATCGAATTGAATCGAATCGAATCGAATTGAATCCAATCGTGGATCGAATCGATTCAGGACCTTGTGAATCGGAATTGAATCGATTCTAGAAATCAGTGACGATACCCAGCCCTAAATATAACCACCCCAATAAAATTATGAATTATCTTGCATAAATAGGCTGTTGATTTTCTTTTACTCGTTTCAGGTATTACCAGCAAAAAAGTTGCATGTTTAATCATCTAGGAATTTACCCAGATTTCTGTTCAGCACAAAGTTACGCCGATGTTTTTGAGTGTGCACTGTGGTTTCCATTAGCTTCTGTTGTTTTCTAACATCTTTCTTTATTATTTTTTTCAGTCATCTAAAATGTTTCATATCTAGGTTTAATTAACTGTAAAAAGCTTGATGTTAAAAGTCTTCAGAAAGTCCTGACCCTTGTCTTAGATAAGCTTCTTCCCTGTCAGTGAAAGCTTACCAAATCCGATTCACATGTTTTCTGTTTTTTTCCTTAAGGCCAAACTTTCACTTCATTTTTTTCAGACCTTACATCTTTCCTTGTGACTGTAATGACCAAAGTTACAACATTTGTCTTAACAAAAACTGTCTTTCGTCTAACTTCGGTTTAATACTTAACTGAATTCTTACATAATTTTGCTCATACAAATACAACTAAAACAAATACAAACACAACTTTGTATATCCCAACAACAAAGTCATTTCTTTCACCTTCCCATAACATGTGAGTCCGGTAAAGTATGACTTAACACAGCAGCCTAATTGATGACATCACCATGTCACTAGGTGCTGGAAAATTTTATCCATCTAATCGACTTATCCATTTCAGGGTTGTGGGAGTGCTGGAGCCTATACCAGCTTATACAAGCAATTTAGAATCACCAGTTAACCCCATGCATGCCCTTTGATGGTAGGACAATCTGGAGTACTCGGAGAGAACCCACAAAATATGGAGAACACAAACTCCACACAGAAAGACCCCGTCAGATGGCTGATTCAAATGCATGACCTTCTTGCTGTGAGGCAACAGTATAACAGTGACAGAAATGTATAAAATAGAAGATAAAATGTGCCTCTTAAAGTTATAGTGAATGTTAGATGTTTTTCAAAGCAGTATTAACTAAAAATAAACAGATATTTCTGTGTTTTAGAGACAGAGTGACCCACAAACTCAAACAGATAGTATGAGAGAGAAATTCAACTAATCTCGAGGAGATTTTAATCTGTCTCTGAAATTATGTGTTTTCCGTTACTCATATGTGCTGAATCTATACTGAATTAATTAATAAATGACTAAGATAGAAGCTCTGTGTTTGACTCACCGAGTAGCAGAGAGACAGATGAGGTTTTCATGGTGTCTTAATGAAGATTTAACTCCACACTGAGCAGATAAACAACTTCAGCTTCCCCACTTCCCTGTTAGCACATCTAGGGATTTACTGGTTGGACTCTAAAGACTTTTATTTCCTCCTCTCTGTGACCTCAGTATCAGTGCTCCATGTTAAAGGTTCTCTCAGTTCCTTAAATGTCTCAGGAGGACAGCGCTATCCTTTAGAAGTGGGAAGCATCACATTCATCTGTGTGATCATTTCTCCCAGGCTGCCAGATTTATTCTCCTTCAAATACACACCAGTCCAGAGAACAATAGAAGATGATATGAAACACTGGAGGAATCTCCCACTATCAACCATCAAAATTAAAATCCTTTGTTGGACCATATTAGTCTTGATACAGCCTCTCCTGCCACATTAGATCAATCTCTCTCTTGTTATTGTAGTTGTTGTCAGGGTGTATGGGCTAAGCGTGTCCGGGGGTTGATACAGGGGCTGTGGTCTTGGCCAGCCCTGGCGCAAGGGCCTTTGGTGCATGCGTGGAACTGGTCTCTTTAGAACAGCACGCATCAACACCACATATGTGGGTGGAGTGAGGCATAGGGTCTTCTCAAAACCCCGCTCTCTGTTGGTCATCTTGGGCAGGGGGCGAGGAGGAGAAGCTGGCCGTCTGGTCAGGGTCTGGGCTGGTGGGCTTCCCTGCTGCTGGAGGACCGGGGCGTTCTGCTTGTCTCCACCCCAGAGTAAAGCGAACCATCTCCTGTGTCAGGGGGCAAATTGCCCCTCTGGGCGTGCTGGTGCCTGGACCTGGGATTATGGGGAATGTGAGCGTGCCTACTGCATTCAGTTCTCCATCACTCCACCTCTATTAGAACATCTTAGGCTCCCCCAGGTGTGGGGGCCTATTTACCCCCACCACACTACCTGCCAGTGGCCTGTGCCCCCACCCACCTCGGACTGATTTGGTAGATGGACTGATTCTTACATAAAGTCTACTCTAACTGAGCACTCAAAGTGCTTTATACAACCTGCCACATTCACAAGCATTTTTTCTATGCTTTAAATGCTTTCTAGCTAACATTCACACACATTCATACTCCGACGGATGCATCAGAGAGCAACTTGGGGTTAGTATCTTGTTAGGATATTTGGCATGCAGACTTTAGGAGCCAGCCCGGGGTTTAGTCTGCTAGGGCATAGCCGGCTGCCTGCAGAGCCTGCGGGGTTGTTGCTGCGGCCCCCTGTAGCTTCTGCACTATTGGTGACCCCCTTCCAGGTCCTCCTGGGGCTCTTGTGCTCTGGGGGACCTATGGAAGTCTGGGGTCTGGGTCTCCTCTGTGCCTGCTTTATGTCCTGGGGGGCAGGGCTGGGGCTCCTCACACCTACCATTAAATACTTAAATGGAGAAACCTTATTAGCACACACACAGGTTTGCACAGAAGCATTCACACAGCTGTCTAAACAGGTACTCACAAATGCACACTGTCTTGGTCGGCTGTTGCCTCTAAACATGTCATGTGTCATTTATACTGTGTGCTGCTCAGTAACATTTAATATTTATTATTTACTGCTACGCATGTTGGTTGTCTCTGTGGTTTCATACTGTTTTGTTTTTTTTGCTTGTTTTTGTTTCAGTGTTTCTCTCTCTCTCTCTCTCTCTATCCCTCTTCTTCTCTATTTTTCTCTCCCTCTTCTTAATTTTCTCCCCAACTTCTCTTTCTCTCTTCTTTCCTTTTCCCGGTATTGTCTATTCGGGCTGTAACAACTCAAAATAAAAAAAATGTTTATAAAAGTTTAATAAAGTACGCATATCAAGTGGACTAGTATAGCAAAAGCAATAATGCTCCACTTGGACATTTTGTTTAACCTTCAGACAACAATTCTGATCGCTACACTGCCGGAGAGGACAGGTAAAAAAGAACAAATAAAAGAAAAAGTAAAAGAAAGAAGTCAGCATCAAATGCATTATTATACTTTAACCAGAAAATGTTTTATTCCTTAAAACATAAGCAAATTAATTGTTAAGCTTTATTATCCACAGCAGTTTCCCTTGTATTAAAAATTAGTCAATAATACAACAACTCAAAATTTCAGAGAGTGGATATCCAGTGTGGTCGTCTCAGCTGCACAAAGCTTCTGCTTACAAGGAGCAACTAACCAGAAAATGAACATGCAATCTTAAAAGAAGAGGAAGTAACATGGCTCATTTCAGACAGAGCTGAGGTCAACACCAGTGCCCACCAAAACTGTGAAACAACTGCAGAAGAGCTGCTGTTCCAGGAAGCATTTAAATCCACTGTTTTTTATTTAATTTGGAATTAAATTTTTCTCTTTGAAGCTTTATTTCAGAATATCAATGAGCAGACCACATAAACACTAATCTCTTACACAAAACCCCAAACAGGAATAATCACAAATCACACATTCCTTTCCAAAATGCAGAGAGAAGACATGCATCCACTCAAAACTCTGTTACATATCTGAGCATTATGTGTCAAGCAGTCAAATCAATCACTAAATGCAAACATACCAGCCTTGCTTATAGATTGTTGTTCTTAAATTTCAATGAGCTTAAACTCTTTGGTGGAAATAAAGAGAGGCTCTGTCGGTAAGAGAAAGAAAGTCAAACAGGAGGATAAACAGGAGAGGATTGAAAAGATGTCGAAGAGTGAGCAGCTCGTTTGGGTGCAGGTCAGCCACAAACACAAAGTATTGGTATTGTTGAAGCTTTCGTTCACTTTTAGTCAGTGTGCAAGGTTTTTCATTATAATTTATCTGGATGCTCCCACATAAAGATATTTAATCCATTTTGAAGGTTTGTGCTCACTTTGCACCATGTTTCTCTTTTAAAGATTTTAATTATTTTGGCCTTGAGTGCTTCAGCTTCAGCTAACATGCACATTAACAGATATGAGAATTTCCTTCTTGCATCTATGTAATGTAGATAAAATCACATATCTTATAATGATGCTAATCATAAACTAATCTTCTGTAGAACCCTGACGTCTGTGTGAAACACACAGCAGAACACAGAACATTATTTAGCGTCAGCCCTCCGTGTGTTCATGAAGAAGCCGCTCCTCTGCTACGCGTGTGAATGTGAGCGTGCTGTGTGAGAGTATAGGTGTTCATGAAACTCAACCCGTCCACCATATTGTTTCACTTCAGCTATAAACACGAGTAAGTTTAGCTGAAGGCTGAACCGCACTACCTCATATCTAATCAATTATCTTTTTACCTGGAACTAATCACAAGCATATAACTTAATATCATCGAGAACCCTTCACATAAAACTTTCTAAGTCCATTTCTGTGTCTGTCCTCAACGAAGCACCACCACGATTCCCTCAGTAAGAGCTCTGCTCACGTTTATTCGCTGAGGCTCTAAAACCGCACCCACACTGAAGCTCACCTTTCATTGTCTGTGAGCAGATAACATCAGACATGTTCACAAAATAGTTACCAGTAAAGAAGATGAAGGTCCTCAGGTTGAGCTCCATGCTTCTGTTTCACTGTCAGAGCTCAGAAACTTTCAAGAAACCCGTTCACATCACCTCTGAGTGCAGCTTAAAGCTTCAAATATCCGCAGCATCAGAAATCAGCACCACACTAACACAGCTTCCTGTGTGACCTCACAGTGGGTAAAACGTCAGGCTCACTTATCACTGCTTTAATAACCTCTGAGAAAAATGAACTGCATTATCTGAACATGTGTTATTTTTAATATTTATTTCTTTAGCACATAAACACATTTTTACACTGAAACACAAAAAGATTTTCTGCTGCCATCCATGAACCTCTGTGAGGCCCCAGGAGAAGACAACAGACCTTTGAATGCTTTGAATCCATCACAACTTTTAACTTTACAAGACTTTAAATGCTTTACAAGAAACTGAAGTTCATACTGTATGGTTATTGTATTTATGATCACCTGTGTCAGTATGCAGTATAAAGACATTATATGAATGTAAAGTTTTAATACTTGAAAATATATCTCATAAATTCATAAATTCAAACCCTTTAATATTCATAAGGGTCAAATATTTAGGAATACTTTCTCTTTCAGGGTTTAAAAACGAACCCTTTTATATAAACGTGCATTTGTTTCATATTTCCTGAAAGGAGGCTGACTTGTTCTGCAGAATCTTAACCAGCTTCTTGATGTTGTCACTTTAAATGGTTTTCAGACACATTTCAACATTTGCTGGAGGAGGTTGTGTGAATCAGACCTTTGGTTGCCCATCAACATTTACAGGCAGCATTTAATAAAGCTGTGACACAGCTGCTCATTTCTACAGTGCATCTGGAAACACAGATTCCACCGATATCTGACTACCAGGAAGCAAATGCAACTTTCTAGATTCTCCTTCACCCCCTAGATGATCGTTTGAGTCTCGTTCTGTTAAAATTCTGCTCAAAGTTCTTCTTCCACACTTTAAAAGGAGTGCTGTTAAAAGGAGATTGGCTTATCACTGTGTGCTGTAGAGTCTTTACCTTACCATGAAAACACCTTGAGAAGAGCATTGTTGTGAAGTGTTGTCATATAAATCAAACTGAATTGTTATTTAATCTTTTTTTCCATAAAGTAATCATATTTGTGGCTGAAGCAGGTCGTTAACTGCAGGTTAAGTTTGTGGGAATAGAAAAGAAATAACAGTTCGCTCACTGCAGAACTCCAGTTTCCTTATTTATTGCATCTTCTCAGACATTTCAGGCACACCTACTGTTCATCAGTATTAAGGTTTGTCCAAATTCAGGGGCAGCAGCCATCATGAAGCACAGGGCAGTACCATCTTAAATCAACTGTGATAGGTCACATGACCAATAGGAATAATATCCAATCAGAACAATGTCTTATGTCAGACAAACAGGTGATAAACCATCTATAAGTGATACATATTGCCTTTACTTGAGTGAGAAAAGGGCAAACGGGAAGAAAGAACAAGAAAAGAAATGGAAAAACGATTAAAAAAAGAAAAGAAAGAAAATGAAAATCCTCATTCAGATTGACTAGTTTTTCTCAGTGCTCCCCAACTTTCCCATAGCTCAATCTCACTTTTCTACTGGAAAAGCCAAAAAAGCAGCTGACCTGAGGACGGGCTCCTCATCCTCACTTCTGCTTTTCAGATCGTCATCTGTTCTGACCGCACTCACTCATAGTCATTTCAACACCATCAACACTGAACCTACAAAAACACAGTGCAGCGTGTTTAAACCACATCAGGATCTTATATACTCACTCTGTGATCCCTCTTTAACATTAAAAAGCTGGGTAACGGTCAGACAGCATCAGGTGACCCTGCGCATCTGTATTTGTTCTATACAGAGTATAAAAACACAGGTGGACAGTGAGACTAACAGACTGACACTGGGTCATCCACAGCAAATAAAAGCAAATATTTACAGAAATATCAATTTAAAAAAGGAAAAAACAAATGCTTTGGTTCAGTTCATCGGCTTAATTCAGTTTTCCATAAAGCAAGATTGCAAAGAACAATCTTGCTTTATGGAAGCAAGCATCTGTAGACTAACAAGACTACAGATGGTGAGACTTTTTGATGTCTTTAACTGTCAAAATAAGGAGAGTAAATAGTGGTGAGGACATGTATTGTAGTGGCTGTAAAAGTAAAGGATGTTAGCAACGATAACCTGTAATTTTGTGGTTTTGGAAGAAATCCATTTTCTTTTAGGTCTCCTAAACGTCTCCCACCAAGTTTCAGAATTAAGGTTCTTATTAAATAATTAATTGAAAATAAAAATAAAAAAGAGCGATCGTGGCTCAAGAGTTGGGAGTTCGCCTTGTAATTGGAAGGTTGCCGGTTCGAGCCCAGGCTTGGACAGTCTTGGTCGTTGTGTCCTTGGGCAAGACACTTCACCCATTGCCTACTGGTGGTGGTCAGAGGGCCCGGTGGCGCCAGTGTCCGGCAGCCTCGCCTCTGTCAGTGCGCCCCAGGGTGGCTGTGGCTACAATGTAGCTTGCCATCACCAGTGTGTGAATGTGTGTGTGAATGGGTGGTTGACTGGATATGTAAAGCGCTTTGGGGTCCTTAGGGACTAGTAAAGGGCTATATAAATACAGGCCATTTACCAAAAAGAAAAAAAAAGGCAATTAGTCGATCACAAATGAAAAAATATTTTACAGAAGTCGTCCATCTGTTTTAGAAAATTTTGTATTCTTCCAAAACCAGGAACACAAAACTACAGACAAGTCAGAAAACAACATTGTCGTGCAGATAAAACATAACATGTTTCAATGAGTTGTGTTAGATTTTAGCAGTAATTTAGAGAAATGTCACGTATTCTTATGCCAGCATCGTCCTCTTTGGGAACGAACAGCTTTGAGCAGAGAGTTTGGGACCTCCCAGTCACCTCTCCACAAGGGTGCAGACCCCTCTCATTTTAGGTTTTCTGCAGCACTGGGATTAAAGGTATTACAGAAATACAAATACAAAGAAAATGTTGTGATTTCCTCCAAAACTGTTTGTTTTGAAGCTTTTGTCCATGTCTCTGCCCTAAATCTGCATTTTGTTCTACTCATGATCATTGACTGAATATTTTCTCTTTGCTCTGTTACAACCAGCTCACAGGCCTTAACAATGGTGTGTGGTGCGTGGTTAGCACCACTGCCTCACAGCAAGAAAGTCCTGGGTTTGAAGCCACTGGCCAGCTGAGGTCAGCAAACTTTGTCCATCTACTCACGTGCATGACAATAACCTGTCATGACAATAAGCCAAAGAATTAAAATAAATAGATAAAATAAATAAGCAATATAACTTCATAAGCTTGTGGGGATAGGTTAATTGGATAATCTAAAATTGTCACTAGGTGTGAATGTGGGAGTGAATGTGAGCGTGAATGGTTGTCTGTCCCTGTGTGTTGGCCCTGCGACAGACTGGCGACCTGTCCAGGGTGTACCCCGCCTCTCGCCCTATGACAGCTGGGATAGGCTCCAGCGCCCCCCGCGACCCTGAAAAGGATAAGCGGAAGCGAATGGATGGATGGAACTTCATAAGGACATACCTAATAGAAACTATAATCCAGCATATTGAAAACAGTTCAGCGCAGGAGGTCAGAACAGTGTAGTGCAATTATAACAGTGGATGTGAAAAAAGATTAAGGTCCCTTAAAAAAGGAGAAATAATGAGCAGACGAAACGTGCTGCCATTCAGCTGATCAGTTTGGTCAGAAAGGCAAGCTTATACAGTCATGTCATTATTGCAGTCCCATGGTAGGCACTCTGCTGCCCTCTCCTGCCCACAGTGGTACACATTTACTTGAAACACCAAATTTGGAGGACTTGGTGAAACTCATAACACAAAAGTGTGAAATGTGTTTGTTCGAATGAATTAAATTAAAAGGATCTTATTTTCACACTAAATACAACAAATAGCAGGCTAATAGCTTTGGAGGGTGTGAAGACGAGGCCACTGCAGTGCAGCAGCCCCCATGAAGCAGCAGGTCAGAGTAATATTCCAGGAAAGAGAGTGTGCTCATAAACAGATAACATCTCTCCCAGGCTGTGGTGCCAGTGTGCCTTAAGACATGTACGATGATTGCAGCAGTAAAACGCATGAATGACTATCACCCGTTAGCTCTGAACCTGATAGTCATGGACCACTTACAGAACAACATCAACACAGGAGAAAGCCACAAACCCGCTCTGCTATTCATGGAAGCAGCAGAGGTGGAACCACAGAACCGCAGAATCACTGGTAACGATTGCTAACACGTTTTGTTTTTAGAGCCACTAAAATTAACGTCCTCGCCACTTCTGATTCTCCTTATTGCTCCTTTTTTCAGTGTTTGCTTTCTTTTGCTGTAGTTGATCCAATGTCAGTCTGTTACTTTCACTGTCTGTCTCTGTCTTAATTGACAGGATCTCTTTTTCTGAACATAACAAACCAAGTTCTTTGGTTCAGGTGGGTTTAAAAAACATCACAATGTGTTCAGTGTTGATGATGGGCACTGAAGTGGCTCAGTGTGATGATAGGTTCCTAAAACAGATGTGAAGATCTGAAAAGCAGAAATGAGGTGCAGAAGTTGTTGCTCGGCTCACTTTCATATTCATGGTGTGGTGAAGTTATTCAGTCCACAGAAACAGTGTTACTCACACTTTAGATCTTACTTCTGTTGTTTCTGTAACCTGCTATGTTTACACCTGCATTTGTGTAGCGTTTGCATGGATACGGTTTGTCAGCTGCCATTTTCTTCTTCTTCTTTTCTTTTTTCCTTCTTCTCTTCTTTCTCAGAGAGGCCCACAGCCATTCATGCTCACATTCACACCTACAGTCAATTTAGAAGCAGCAGTTATCCTTATATACATGTCTTTGGACTGGGGGAGGAAGACTGAGCACCTGGAGGGAACCCACACACACACAGGACCAGGAAGAAGAAGATGGGAAACTCCACAGCGGAAGAACTCAAATTCAAACAGGAAACTGTTGTGTCACTCTCACGGTTTTTTCAGTCCTTATCAATTATTTGGGAGAATGAGGAGAACACAATAACACAATAAACAGTAGATATAAAAAACTTTGACTATAAAAACTTTCACAGAAACCCAAGTATAAACTAGAAGGTCAGTGTTTGCACAGCACAACCTGCAGCTGAATCCAGTGCCACCAATATAACTTTAATTCTACTGTGAACACCTGGCGTATATTTTGAAGGTTGCTGCTCAGTAAATGTTAAAATCAAGCCTCTACTGGTTGAATGAGTCATGCTTTCAACAAATGCAGACATTTCAGTATTCAGTATAAAACTGGAAAGAAAAAGTGTTTATGACGTGTAGTGGGAATAAAGAATGACTCCTAATAACACGTCTGTGTCATTGTGACCCTGTTTTCTGTAAGTGTGATCACGGAACTGAAAGAGGCAAGTTTTAACCCACCATTAAACACTCGACTGAAACTATGAAGGAGAAAATAGGTGACTTTTAATGAACTGACTCCATATCAGTATACGTTTATTCATATTTAAATGTTAAATGTAGAATAGAATAGAATAGAATAGACCTTTATTGTCATTGTACATGTACAACAAAATTATGGGTGATCCAAGCCAGCTGTGCAGGAATAAATAACAAAGAGGAGAAATACATACGATAATGTATTTCTGTATGTAAGTAAATGTATGGTTAGTGTAGACCTGGAAACTGTGTAAGGAAATGAATAGCATTCAGCACAATCAGAACAGAGTGCTGCACATGCAATAACTAACTGTAACAACTGTGGAGGAAGCCACATGGCAAAAAGAGATAAATGCCCAGCATATGGCAGTAATGTCATAAATGCAAAAAATGGAATCACTTCCAGAAATGCTGCAAGTCATCACAAACAAGGGGATTTAAAAAGAGATCTGTAAACAGTGTTGAGATGCAAGCGCCCAGCAGTGATGAGGAAATGTTCTTTGTGAATGGGGTCAATGTAGACTCTGTGAATCCCGGTTTTCTCTACAGGAATGACATATTCACCGCTGTGCATATTAATAGAAAACCAATAGAGCAGTGCTAAATGTAATGACATTCCAGCCGTTCTTTTTGTACAACTGAAACAAGATGGAAAACTCCTGCCATCACAGAAAACCAAACTGGAGGCATATGGAGGTGAGGAAATCAAACAGCTGGCACAGCTAAACGCTCGTGTCACTCTGGAGGCAAGGAATACCCTCTGCAATTCTTTGTAGTGGATCAAGATGTACAACCTCTACTCTAAAATTCAGATGACATTAGACTGCATTGATCAAAGAGATTTAAATAAAGCTCTGAAACGCCTGCATCACCCTATCCATACCATAGAGGCAGTGGGCGCACAAATGCCTAACTTCACAGTCTTTTCTGTCCTGGATGTGAAATGCTCCTCTAGGCAGATAACGCTTGGCAGATAACGCTGAGGTGTTCCAGAGTGCAGTAGAGCAGATCTTTGCTGGATACCCCTGTGCTGTTGACGACATAATCACTGGTGGAAGAGATATGAAAGAGCATTAACAGAATCTCAGAACGGTACTCAACCGTGCAAGGGAAGTCAAACTGGGACTTAACCCCCTAAAGTGCAAATCCTACTCAAAGAAGTCTGTTATGTTGGACATGTTTTCACAGGCAAAGGCTTAAAGCCTGATCCAGCAAAGACCAAAGCAATTAATGAGATGCCCACACATTAGAAAACGTCACAGCTCCAAATCTAAACTGATCATCAGCCATTAGTCACAATCCTAAACAAGCCCATACAGTCAGCTCCAGACTGCAGCGCATGATGCTGAGACTGCAAAAGTACAACTTCCAGATGGTGTACACAAAAGGCTTGCAGATGGCTGAACAGTCCTGTCAGCTGGCTGGCAGTTCTTACATTAGATGATCTGGGAGAGTTTGCAAGCCAAAACTCCATGTATGAACACTAAGGCGTAGAAGATGGACTGTTTAAAAATGCTATTGCTATTCATGGAAACTACATGTAACTTGATGATGACAAAGTGAAATGCTGATTATGTTCTTACCAGTGAAAGATTTTCAGGTTTGAAGTGAATAATTATTTTCAAGCTATAATGCTATAAACTAGAATCTATTGTTAATGTATTATGCTGAAGATGTTGTTAGTCATTTATACAGTCCTAAGCCAAAGAAAGAACATCTCACTAGTGTTACTGTAGAACGGGGGTTTCCCATAACTGTTAGAAGCAAATAGTGCACTGCGCATGCACCAGTAAAAATGTCTAAGACAGGACTGTGCAGGTGTTGTGCCCAAAAGTGATTGTCTGCCAGAAAGTGATTGCCGTCCGCGGGAGCGCGCGCAGCTGCTTAAAGCTGCAGCGCCCGGATTACTTGCGTTGCCAGCTACTTCCGTGCCACTGATAAAACGTGGGGAAAAAAAAAAAACATTTATGCTTTTGTTATTAGGCAAGGGTATGCATTTATGGAACTTTAATGTTTCTTGTAACCGAATTGTGACGCTTATCAGAAGGTTGCTTTCAGTGTGTAGCGCTGTCACGATGGACTACACGCATCACGATGGAATAATTAATGCCTACAGGTTTAGTATGTCTACTCTCGTTGTTCATATTTGTTATAAGACTGTCGAATAGTAGTTAAAACAATAAAGACCTATTGTGCCAGTATCACCATGACTCTTTCTTGTTTGTTCAGAACAACGACTGAGAACATGGCATTTTAGCACTACCAAAAAGTGATTGTGGCCTACAACTTGTAACTGAAACAATATTTCGGCTTCAAACTTGTTGGATATATTCCAGAAGGGTTACATGTGATATATTATATCCCAAAAACTCTCCAAGAACTGCTGAATAACTTGTACAGGAACAACAAAACTGATAATATGCAATTTCCAACCTGCCAAAAAGTGATTGTGGTCTATAACTTGTCACTGAAATACTATTTCTGCTTCAGACTTGGCAGATGACATTCAGAAGGGTCATATGTCAAATATTACATCTCAAACAGTTCCTTAGAACTGCTGGATAACGTTTAAAGGAATATTAACATTGATAATATGCCATTTTCAGCCTTCCAAAAAGTGATTGTGGACTATAACTTGTCAATGAAATACTATTTCTGCTTCAAACTTGGTGGATGTCATTCAGAAGGGTCATATGTCAAATATTACATCTCAAACAGTCCCTCAGAACTGCTGAATAACCTTTAAGAGAACAATAAAACTGATAAAATGCCATTTTCAGCCTGCCAAAAAGTGATTGCCGCCTATATCTTGTCACTGAAACAATATTTCTGCTTCAAACTTGCTGCATATCGTTCTGAAGGCTCATATGTGACATATTATATCTCAAACAGTCCATTAGAACTGCTGAATAACCATTAAGGGAACAATAAAACTCATAATACGCCACTTACAACCTGCCAAAAAGTGATTGCCGCCTATATCTTGTCACTGAAACAATATTTCTGCTTCAAACTTGTTGGGTATCATCAAGAAGGGTTAAATGTGACACACAGGAGCCCAAACATTCCCTTAGAACTGCTGAATAACTTTTAAAAGAACATTAATACCGATAATATGTCATTTTCAACCTGTGCATAAAACGTCAAATTTCAAAAATGTTGTAATTCAAAAATAATACAAAAAAAGGATAATGGCCAAATGGAAACAGGTGGGAGGAGATCTGCTTAAACACATTAGGAACACTAAGTAATAGGAAAGAGAAAACAAACGGTAATAAAAATGTCATTCCAATACAGCACTTATTAATTGAAATGAAAACCAAAAACGAATAACAATTACATCCAATTAAAGAAGAAACCACCAGTTAAAATAAACTAACAAATAGACCAGAAACAGGGGGTATAGTGGAAGCTCAACACCAGTAAACCATGGAACAACATACATATTAATTCTTTGCATACAGTAACTATGCTAACATGTTAGGAAACACAAACTAATTGAATAATCCTACAAACAAATTGCAATCAAAGCTGAACTATAATGTTGTGAACAACACAGAAACACACACAGCAACACGAACATAAATTAATGAATTAATAAACAAATAAAAAAAAACAATAAATATTATAGGAGACAACGATACAAAACAAGAAACAATTCAAATCCCTAGAAAAACTGATAGCGACCCTAACTTTCTGACCAGCATGCTTCACAAACAAATGGGGTTTTTTTTGCTCTTGCGGGGCTTCTTGGCACAGCTCCTGTGGTACCAACATGGGTAAATGTTGCAGCCAATATGAATTAGACAAAACAAGGTAACACGAGTATTTTGTTAAAAGTGTTATACAAATAAGTATGTAAATAACAATCTTGCAAAATACTCAGATCATGAAGCAGTCCACCATTCATAATCACTTTTTGGTAGCGCTAAAATGCCATGTTCTCAGTCGTTATTCTGAACAAACAAGAAAGAGTCATGGTGATACTGGCACAATAGGTCTTTATTGTTTTAACTACTATTCGACAGTCTTATAACAAATATGAACAACGAGAGTAGACATACTAAACCTGTAGGCATTAATTATTCCATCGTGATGCCTGTAGTCATTCGTGACAGCGCTACACACTGAAAGCAACCTTCTGATAAGCGTCACAATTCGGTTACAAGAAACATTAAAGTTCCATAAATGCATACCCTTGCCTAATAACAAAAGCATAAATGTGTTTTTTTCTGTTGTTGTTTTTCCCCCCACGTTTTATCAGTGGCACGGAAGTAGCTGGCAACGCAAGTAATCCGGGCGCTGCAGCTTTAAGCAGCTGCGCGCGCTCCCGCGGACGGCAATCACTTTCTGGCAGACAATCACTTTTGGGCACAACACCTGTTCCCCAGCCCTGAGTCAAGCTGTTTGCATGCAATGTCTCCTCAGTTACAGTAAATGCTTACAAGGACTCACGAATCCAGCGTCTTTACTAAACATCAAACAGTTAGAATAACAATATTAAGAATCAGTCAAATATAATGATGAATTAAATGGCTTTATAAAAGCCCAGAACATTGTTTAGTGAAATTACTTAATACGTAATTTAAAAAATGTATTGTATTGTGAAAGCATCAGACTTCCGGTTCAATCCGAAAGTAAAGGTGGATTCGTTGTGGGAAGGGCGATAAACTAGTGCAAGGTGAAGGAGGTCTGTTCATCTGTTTTCTTCCTCTCGGTCACTTTAATCTGGTTCTTCGGTCTGTCAGATTAAACTGGAGTCGTCCAGGAGGATGAGGATAACCGTGCTGCTTGTCTCCCTCCTGCTCGGTAACATCACCTTTATTCCTCTTTCTGTTTCTGTCAGTTTGATCAGTCAACAGTTGAAATACTCACTTGGCGCACACACGCACCGGGTGTGGCGCTTCTTCATGTCCAAGAGCGAGTTGACGTTTTTTCACCACAGTAACAACTTGAGATTACTCAGATATAACTTGTTAAAATGTCAGTATGAAGTTAAGAACATGAAGTCGTCTGTGTGAGCATCTGTATCAGTTCTTAATCGCTGCTTTCGGCTCCCTCCCGTGTGCGTGTTTTCTTACGTTTTTCATTCTTTCCTCAATACCTCTCTGTCTCTCTGTCATCCCTCTCCCTCACTTACAGTCGGGTAAATATTTAAATTCCACCGCTTTTCACAGAGATATCAACACAGATATAACTGATAGCTCAGGTGGACGCAGGACTCGCGCAGCGCTGCTCTGCGTTCAAATATGGGTTGTTCACTTGGGCAGAGTGTAGAAGAACAAAACATGATCTGCGTCGCACGCATCCGCATTACACAGTAACTGTGTCATTTGGGTAAATACGCACATACACATGCCAATGTACTGGTATTGTGCAGTGTCATACTGGGTATTTATTAAAGTCGGTAGCCTATTATGTACTGAAAGAGTACACATTAATGTAAGACACGTCTGAGTCCTATTAATTGTTGCATTTTGGCAGACATTTCAGTTTTGTATGGTGCAGGTCTGAGAGAAGAAGAAATATACACTACATGAAAGTAAGATGTGGTGTTGCAGAGCTGACTGCATTTGTGTTCATTATGGACTTTTTGGTTATTTTTTGTTAACATGACTAAAATCCTGCCAGCCCACTTTGTACTGGGTTTCCCTTGCCGCTGTGAAACTGGCTACCCCAGGTCATCAATAATCATCAATGCTGTTGAAACCTGTCCTACTGAATTGTACTTTGCTTCTCTTACTTGACAGATGTTGATGATGTACATGCAGTGACACATTTATTAGGCTACTTGAAAATATATTTCATTAAATTATAATGCATGTGGGACATTATGATATTAGGCAGAAGACTTGGTCCTGAACAGACTGTGTTCTCTATATGTCAGTATATAGCATAGCATTAGTTTATTATGTTTATTAAATTAATTGTATTTATATTTATAATCAATAACTAACATTTCTGTTCATCTAAAGGTCACAAAAGAAAATGCATGAACATCAGAGAATCGCTGTATATTGACTACTTACTGTCATGTCACCCTGAGGCTCTGAGGCAGGAAATTTCCTTATTTTACTCGATTTACACACCCTGTGCTCCTCCTGCATGTTTTCACATGTGCTGACAGAGTTTTCACACAGTGTGTATACCTCTGAGGATTTAAACTATAGTTATATTGAATAAGTGACATTGTCATGGTCCTCCATCTTTGAGTTATGGACCTTAGAGTTCTGTTTGTTGTTGACTAATTCCTGCTTGATTCATAGTTTGTATATTGTTATGTTTTTTCAGTTTTGTTTTTAGTAGATATTTTCTAGCTTATTTCTATAGGTTCTGTCTTAGTTTTGTAATCTAGTTTTGCAATTCTGGTTCAGTTCAGCTGTATCTACTTTTCCACTTGTTTTTTAAACATTAAAATAATTCATTTAAATTCTGTCCTATTTATACACCACTAGTTCAGAACAACAGTCACCTCAAGGAGCTTAATATTATAAAGAACCTACAATATTAGAATCAAAACCTCAACAGTCAGATGATCCCCTATGACCAGCACTTGGTGACTGTGTGAAAGAAGAAAAACAACAACAAAAAAGGGAGAGAAAAGACAAAGGGTAATGATATCCTGTGGTGGTGTATAAATGCACGGGGAATGAAAACAATGGGAAAGGAGAAAAAATGCATCATGGGAAGCCTCCAGCAGCCTGAGCTCATAACTAAGGAATGATTCAGTGTCACCTGATCCACCCGCAACTATGACAAAACTCAGATCTGCTTTCAGAAACTGATCTCCAGTCTGTTTTTTAGCCTCAGGAACTCAGGACAGAAGTTGACCCACTACCATTTTCTTTTTGTAGTTTCTTAAATTTCAGAATAGAAACAGGAAAGCTGGACTTTCTTTTCATGTGTTTGCACAACTGAGCTACAGATAATTGTACACCGGCTCACATTGTTTGTTTAGTATGGAACTCAGATTGATTTAACCTCTTTCTGCATCCTCAGTTTCCCAGTATGCCTCAGGAGTCGAGGTGTATGAGGGGGAGGAGTCTGTCCTTCTGCTCTGCCAGCTTCCTGTTCCATCTGAAGAGGGTGTAGTTGTGTGGGGACGCGATGACCTGAATCCTTCAATCATCCATGTTCGCACAGAGGAAGGTGATTATCTTACAGAGCAAAATAAACAATACATCGACCGAACATCCATTCAGAAGGACGCCCTGAAGACCGGAGACCTCAGCCTCACTCTGAGAAAACCTACATTCTCTGACAGCGGAATCTACACCTGCAGCGTACGCAAGCTTGGACAAAAACAGAACCAGACTGAAGTGCAACTAAAGGTCAAAGGTCAGTGCTGTAGATTCCCCTTAGAGAGTGACCAGAGAGAAAAGTGACCATCCAACATTACAAAGATGAAGGGCTTTCAGGAACGGTCAACATAACCAGAGAAGATCAAAGGCTACGTTCACACTGCAGGTCTTAATGCTCAATTCCGATTTTTTGATCAAATCCAATTTTTTTTGACTGGTTGTTCACACTACAAATAAAATGTGACAGCAAACGCGCTCTAGTTTAAACCATTCACGGCCCTCAACGCACAAAAGAAGACGTCACACACAACGCGCTCTGTTTAGACCCAGACCAAACAGTATTGTTTGACTGATTGCCTTAATATAAAGACTTGTTTCGGACTTTACGTTTCTCAATTTTGCTTTAAGTTATAAAGTTATTTTGTTTCTTACATTTGGCCTAATAATGATCCTTATTGCTGTTTTAGAGAGGAGCGGTGCTTCAAAGGATAGTTGCAGATTTCTGTCAGAATCTGCAGATTATACAGTACAAATAAAATGTTCACGTTTCTCCAACGTTGTCTTCCCAACAGTTTCATTAACAGCTACACTGGATGGCCAGGAAGCGTTCACGATGTCTTGCCAGGCGCTGATAATTGGCGTCTGTCTTGTGTCAGTGATGTAAAAGGCAGATTTAATGCGGCATGACCATTCAAACAGCAGTCGCTTTCTAAAACATCAGATATGTATCGGATTTAGTACCACATACGAAAGTGACCCAGATCGGATTTGAAAATATCGGATTTGTGCTGTTCAAACTGTCATACCATGACTGGATATGGGTCACATGGGGTCAGAAAAGTCGGATTTGATGCGCTTTTGCCTGCAGTGTGAACCTAGCCAAAGTCAGACTTCTGTTTAAAAATGATAAACCAACATATAACTGTGATTTCATCAGCAGAAATCATTATAAAAATAATCAAAATAAGATTTAAAAATCTTAAATCCATTTGAAGCAGAGGTCATACTAGAATTCATTTCAATTAGCATTGTTATTAACAATTAATTTATATTAATTATAAATGAATTCTTCAAAACATTCAGCATCATGTTCAGGTTGTGTTTGTGTTCATTACAGAGCGTCCTCCTCCTCCTCCAATCTGGCCCAAAGTTCTCCCAGCAGTCCTGGTTCCGGTGCTTCTCCTGGCTATTGGCATTAGTGTTTTCATGTGTCTTGTATATCAAAGGATGAAGAAAACAGCAGGTGGGTGTAGTAGTGTGTGAGTGGGTGGGTGGGTGGCCCTTTATAGATCACCATAGTAACAAATACTGAATACCTGGCCTGCTCCTAAAGGAGCGGTGCTTACAGTTTCAGTTTTACATTTGATGTCACTGAGCTAAGTTTCTACAGAAGCCCCAACTACTACATGTTCTGACTGGATATAAAAAATAAGATAATTTTTTTTCTATTTTCTCCAGAAATCCTTTTGGAAAAGTATTATTGATAACTTGACAGAGTAAACCTATAACACACCTGTCTCTGATGGACAGGTGTGTTATAAAGATGTGTGGTATGAATCTGTATCTGTCCTCCTGGCAGCAGAGCTGAATCAGCCTGAGCAGCAATCCTTCTGCCTGTCCAGCAGTGGTGTGTGGTGACACTTATAGGAAGACTACCAGAAATGATGCTTTCTGCACTTCTTGGCTTCAGAATTGTAAAATATTATTACCTTTATAGTTGTCATGTAATTATTTATTTAATTTTGATTTATTTAAAACCATTTCTTTCAGAAAAGTAACAATAAAACACAATGAAAACACCCCAATACACATAAAATTGTATAAAAAGGACATCAATTATCAAAAGTAAATGTACTATGGCTTAAACTCTGTACATTCATGGAAATAAGTGATTCCTAATAGATGTTTTTTTGAAAGATGGCGCCTGCATCTGTTCAACTTACCAGTTTTATTAAACAGTGTTGCTGAGATGGTAACAGAGAAGTGAAAGAGCCAAACGCAGGTTGCCTCAAACACTTCTCCTCCATCAGGCTCCCAGTAAAGACCCAAAACATGTGTGTGCAATCAACCAGAAAAAAGCTACTGACCTCTCAATGTCATTAAATCACATTTCTCTCAATGAAGACCCCCAATGCAGGATTTAAACCTCATGTTAAAAGAACAAAAAGAAAGGTATTGTAACCTTTATTAAAGTCAAATTCAAAGAGCATTGAAATCCAAAAAGCCAAAAGAAGTCCAAAAGAACATGAGGGTAAAAAAAAACAATGAACAAAACAAGGATAAGAAACCTGAGGAGGACAATACAGAAACTCTGACAAAAGACAAAGGTATGCTGGAGCTATGTATACATACAGATACAATGAGGACTAATTAGGGTAGAGTGGAAACACCTGAGTGGAGTTTGTATATTCTTGTTGTGCTATCTGAGTTCTCTGTGTGGATATTCCTGGCATCTCAAACCTGCCAAATGAAAAATTAAAGGCAACCCCTTGTGAGTGAGAGAATATCCAGAAGTAGCTTCGTCTCATTTCTAATGTTTTTAAATCAGTGTTGATGTCTTGTGCAGTTTCCTCTTTCTTTACCTCTGTGAAACCTCTCAATTATCTTTTGTCTGAATAGTGGAACACAAAATAACTTGACTTAATGACAATTATTCCTCAATCAGTCTCCAAAAGTCGATTCTGTTCATCTGGACGTAGCGTTTTGTGGGAGAAACGTTTCGTCACTCATCCAAGTGACTTCTTCAGTCTCAGCTGACTGAAACCAGCCCACTGAATAAACAGTGGGCTGTGAGGGCAGTTCCTTAATCATAATCATGCAAATTCTCATGACTTGCAGCCATTCCCCAACTCTCTGTGAATAGTACTCATGGCCATTGATCAGTGGTCTTTGATCAGTGGTTGTTGATCAATGGTCGTTATGCAACTGTACTGTTTATAAGATTTGGGGAAACCTGCAGTCAGCCTAGACTGAAGAAGTCACTTGGATGAGTGACGAAACGTTTCTCCCACAAAACGCTACGTCCAGATGAACCGAATCAACTTTTGGAGATTTACTTTCCTAGATGATTGAGAATGCATCAAGACATTCCTCAATCAGATTTTTAAAAAGATTTTAAACACTGATTTTCGTCTCAACTATACTTCAAATGTTTGTTTTTAATGTGATTTACAGTTTCTGTTTGGCACAGCTCATGTTCTGCTCTGTTCCCTCAGTCTGCCAGCTCAAAGTTGTTGATGTGACAGAGGGGGCAGAGTCTGTCCTGCTACCCTTCATATCCAAAAAACTGAAGAATACGGAGACCACCAAAGTGGAGTGGAAACATATCCAAGAAGACGAAATGAAGGTCGTGTATGAGAAGGATCGGAAAAGTCGAGACGCAACTCACACAGGCCGCACAGAGATGAGGAAAGATCCATGGAACACAGGAAACGCCAGCCTAACTTTGTCAAGACCTCGCTCTGAAGATGGAGGTGTTTACATATGCACCATGTATGACACGAATGGAAAGGCCCTGAAACAGAAAGTAGTGGCACTCTGGGTCAAAGGTCAGTATTAGAGGATGTGAGCTTGAAAGATCCTGATGATGTCTTAGTGTGTTAACTTGCTTTGTTTCAAAGAAACATCTACAGTCATATTTGAGCATATTACTGAGTTGTCTATGAAGGTCTGTCTTCACATAAAAAAACTTTGAAGAACTGATGAGTTATACAGGAAATGAACAGCAGTGTGAGAGACAGAAGGATGCAGGCTATCAAGAATCTTAGAACCTGTGTAGTAAACTACAAAAGTGGCAAGTGACAGCAGTTGTGAGCTGTGTTGATGCAACAGGCAGTTACATTTGTAGGGAAGAGCACATCAGGTTACAAAATGGGTTACCTCATAGCATTTCAGAATGGTTTGCAGTTGCATTTGTGCAGATTTCCCACTGAAGCATTAATCTCCAGTAATAGTGAAGAAGTGGGAAGAGTTTATTACAGATGAAATCATAGAGAATAAAACTACAGTCCTAAGTTATAACTATATTTAGTACAAAGTAATTGTTTTCAGCAGAGATGTTTTCAGGAAACAGGAAAAACAGCTCTGAATGTGAGTGTCTATTATCCTTTGTCCTTCATACTAACTGTATGCAGTCATTTGATCTTGGTCTTGGTCAGGACTCTGCTTTGCTCAGGATCTGACCTGATGCTGTGTTTCTCCTTTACAGAGGGCTGGCTGAAAACCATCAGAAGCTTCTTCCCGTGTGCCAGACAGAACAATTATGTCATCTGAATCAAAAGGCAAAGGTGAATCTGTTCACTATGCAGTCAATGTGATTTATCTCCTGACAAAGCTTTTCCAAATGAAATTCACAGGAATGAGTGTCATTACCAAATGAAAAGTCACATTGACAAATATGTGTGTTTGTGAGCTCTCAAATGTCTGTTTCAGTCAGTTTGAACACTTGACACATGCACTCAGCACAACCTGAACTAATATTCAGATCGTCTGTGCACACTTTAAACTAAAGTTCTGCATAGAGAGGTGAGAGCAGTAAAGTGTTTTTTTAGAACATTTTTAAATACATTTAAGATTTATTTCATTTATTTGGGAATAAAATAGAAAAATTCTAAAAATGTTAGCTATCTAACATTGACAAAGGTAAACAGTTACTTTGATGACAGATGTCTGTACTAACTAATACTGTAGTGTTTAACTATTTTAACTTTGATTTCGATTTACTGAAGGTTACCTGTGGGGTTCAACAGGGTTCAGTGCTGGACCCCAAACAGTTTATACTGGACATGCATGAATTGTATCTAAATTACTAAAACTTTATTTGCTGTAATGTATCATCAGTTATAGTCATTTATTTTTCTCTGGGAAAAGTTTAGAACAGTGCCTGAATGCAGTGGAAAAAAATGTTGCGACAGATACATCACCACTAAATTACAGCAAAATAAAATGTATAATAATTAGTAACTAGTAAGTAGTAGCTGTTATAAATTATTACGAGTGTGTACCACTATGTAAGTTTTAAAAACATGGTGCTAAAAAATATGAAAGTGAATCAAGACTTTCATTGTTCATAAAAAAGTATATTTTTTTGTGTGTTTATTTCTGTATGTTTGTTGTTATTTATTCTTTCAAAATTATTTTACTTTTTTTGTTATGTTTTCCTTTGGTCTTAGTTTCGTTTATTTAGGATATACTGCATGTAAAAAGTGTAGTTGGAACATGCTGTAGCTTCAGCCTTCAACTTTAAGACTAAAATCTCCAATTCATTTTTTGTCATTTATTTATTGGTATAGCATCTCTTGGTTGTTTTTGTTAGTTAGGGTACTCTTTGTATAACAGATGTTTGAAGCTGTTCTGGAGTTTCAGAGCTGTTGTAGATCATACATAAAATATGCGTGTGTGTGTTCAGACTGTTTGTCAATGGCGAGACTCTCAGGGAAACATACAAATTGGACTCTGCTTTCTATAGAGAGTCCAATTTGTATGTCCAATTTGTGCAACTCCTGAAACTCAGGACTGAGCCTGCAAAACATTGAATTTGAAACCAGGGTTGTACCTTTATCTGTTGTCAGGTACAATGCAGTGCTCTCTGCCGATGCTCGTGCACATAAGGTCTTGGTGTGGATTTTATTGTCATTCCTTGAAAAGAGAACTGGTAGAGTTCCTTCTTTCATTTTTCAGCAGTCACAACAAAGTAACTAAAAGTGCCTGTTACAAGTATTTTTTGTAGAGCAGAAGTTGTCCCTGTTGATTCTGATTATTTGTGCCATAACAGTGGTATAAACAGGAAATTATTGAAACCAACTGTGAATTCAATGAGATGAACTGTTACAGAAAAAAACAATAACAATGTAATGTTTACTTTATCTCATCTCTCTTTAATCCTAAGTCTGCTCATCCTCACTTACTAGCTAGCTTTTTTTGTTTAACATTTGCTATCAGCTGTGGCATGATACTTAAACTGAAACAGGAACGTGTATCCCAGACACTGACAGATCCCATCTTGTGCACAGTGTATTCCATTTTTAATGGAATATCTTTTGAGGACAACCAAACTCTATTACCAGAGTCATAGGTACAGGCCATGGTCCTAAGGTGATGTTTGCTTTGGTCTGCAGTCCTGAGTAGAGCTATTCAAGTATCAACACTACCATAGACCAGTGTCAATGGTAGTGTTGAAGAAGATGCTGCACTTGGGAATCCCATTTACAAGTTAAACTCTGATTAGTTTAGAGAGTGATTGAAAAAAGGCACAAGAATATAGAATTTTACAAAAAACTGTGAAAACCCCACTCCTGTCCTTGCATCAGATGCATCTAGTTCTTCATTAAATTCACATGGGCTCTTGTTGACCTTTAAGTAAAAATTTGTAACACAACACTGCATAAGTGCTTGCAGTAGTGGCGTCGGAACCGCGACCAGGACCTTGAATTTTCATGCAACGTGCATGGTGTGTATTGTGCTCTTATTGGTTTTCAGCTAATAGCTCCTTGAGAATAACATTTTAGGTGCAAAAAATATTTTATGTCAGTCCAGTTGTATTGTTAGTTTTTGTAATATAGATTCAGAAATGGGAACAAATTGTGTACTTTTGCAACATGCTGCCATTGTAGTAAAGTGCCTAAAGATACAGATTTGCTAAGTTGATTCACAGGTCAGTGTTAAGTGGTTTAACGAACAAACAAAAAACATAATTCTGAAAGCAGTCAGGTAAAATAACTGGATTGAAAGTGTACGGAAATGCCAATATAAGGCCATGCATTCATTTCCAAGGCAATGAAAGAGCTTCACAGAGCCTAGAGAACTATTGCTTCAAACTACTTTATAAAACTGTACGACAGTCTTTCTCCTGGGTAGCAAAATATGATGAAATAAGTGTGATTTAAGACTCTTGCACAATGTTTATTTACAACAATCTCGATATACTCTTTTAATACAGAATATCCTCAACTGTACAAGTTATCTTTTGTATGAAATGTTCTGATTGTACTCTGTGACCATAGTGGGTAGATCATTTCTGTTTGTACTTATTCTTGGTTAAAAGCCTTTCTGACTCTGTATTACTCTGTATTGATTGACCCCTTTGCAAAGGAGAATAAAACCTCACAAAGACAACTTGTTTTGTGTGCATTTCAATTTATTTTAGATTTCCTGAACAAGGTTAAGATTTTCCTTCAGAAAACACCCCAACTTAAAATTTATCACTGACAACATTCAGTCATACTGTCAGAATTTCTGTTACTGAAACTTTGGTGATTTATTTGTTGGATTTATTTGTGGATAAATGAGTTCAATAACAGCCAGAAAGACAATATTTCATTTGGTGACACCGATCCCACTCCACGGTTTGCTACGCACGTGATCCGAAGATTCGAAAAAGAAAAAAAAGTTTGTGTATGGTGCGCATGGTCAGTCTGTCAAGCGGTAGTTATGGTCAGCGCTAGTGGTCCAAGTAGTGGAGCAGAGGAGTTTGCGGCATTTAAGCAGCACTTTGTTGCTCAGTTCGACCGGGCTAAAGCTATTACAAAAGCTAATGGAGTGTTTAGCTGCAGAGGGAGGCCGTCATCTGTTGTGCAAAACAAGGTGTTTAAACTGTGATGAACGTGCTTGACCCACGCTATGATATCTCGTTGCGCGTCCACTTCAGTGTGACAAGATCGTTTCAAGCATGTATGAGCAGGAGAAGTTTAAAGTTATGGCTGAACTGTCCCAGGCATCTTCTGTGCTCTAACTACAAAAGGGTGGCACTCCAGGGCAACGGAAAGCCACGTGACCGTGACCGCTCGTTATATCACAGCAGAGTGGTAGATACAAAGCCCTGCACTGTCCTATAGATTACATTAGATTAGATGAAACTTTATTTATCCCTCGGGTGGGTTCCTCCGGGAAATTCAGTTTCCAGTAGCACAGCACCCACAGAAGTTGCAACAATAAAATGTATATCTTGGCCCCAAGATATACATTCATATATCATATATGTTCGTAATTTTGGTTCAAGTGAATTGATAAACTTTTTGAAGGCAATTGACTCACACAGTTGTGTAGATATCCCAGTCCCGTTGTCTCGGGATGCATCACGCTGCCTTACCTGGGGTTAGCTTCTGTTTCTGGGGATGAGGGTTGATGGTGCTCCCTAATCTTCTCAAGGTAAGCTAGGTTAGCCTTCTTGTGTGAGTTTTTCAAGTGCACTTTAAGGTTTGTGGGATTTTTTCCCTTAGAAACATCCCTTATAATTTGTCTCTTTCCACTACAAGACACTTGCTTTATCCAAAACACAGTCATATTCAAAGTAATCCCAAATTGGAAGCTGGCGCTTTCTTCCAACTTTTCCTGACATGATTCTGCGCGTGGACGGTGCAGCAACATAGACGACTCGACTAACGTACTGTCACCTGCTGGCATAATGAGACACAGCAAGAAAAAAACCTGGAAACTAAACTTCAATTTCACCCTTGACTGTTGTATGATACACACACATCAATGAAAACTAAACACATTTTTGCTATAAATTCAGTTAATTTTAGTTAGTTTTGTGAACACTGGTTACAGTTTTAGTCAGTTTTCCTTTTTTCGTAGTCTCGTTTTTATTTTTATTTCCGTTAACGAAAATGTTTTTTCACTTCTAGTTTTCGTTATTTCGTTAGTTTTTGTTAACGATAATAACCTTGGTAATAAGTTACAAATAGTTTTCCTTATTAATTAACTCTAAAATATCAGTAAAAACCTAATGAATTCAAATTGCTCTGAGAGTAATCAGTCATGTAGTCTGAGAAAAACCTTTATTACAGCATTCTGTGAGTCTTTGTGTTCTCTTTGTGCTTTGGCTTAAAGAAAAAAAAGGTAAAATAGAAATATCAATTTATCTGATTTTGCAAAACATGAAGATTTTTTCCAAAACAGACAGAACATTTTTTGTTGCTATTTTTAACAGCATTTCTAACTATTCTGTTATGTTATACAATGTACTATATTCAGATATTACAAAACTCACTAAGTAACTAGTCACAAAGTCACTGAAATAGAAACTAAGCAAACACAGCAAAAAGCCTGTCTTAATTTTACAGTTAACATTGAGCTACAATGGCAAAGCAAGCAGTTAGGATTTAACTTTTTCTGTAATGTACAGTCTGAAAAAACAAAACAACAAAACATTATTGCTTATTAAAGCAACAATCAAACTCACACGCATCATCATAACCAACTGGTCTGTAGTATTGCCCTCCATTATACACATATACGTGTCGGCCATGAATAACACATTTATATAAATCATTAAATGAGGAGGCAGGATTTAAGGACATTTGCAGCATCTAAAGCAGGAGCCCATGTTACTCTCCTTTGGTGCTTGGTTCCCCATTCTTGATTGTGTATTTAGCAGTAATATGTTTGTTTCTGAAAAATGAAAAATAGATTAGAAAGATGTTTAACATAACAGCAACTGTTTAAAACTTTATCAAACGCTGCACTGAGATCATTGGGGCCAGAACAAGCAGAGAGATGAATATAAATTTATATTTATTATTATTATATGATTATATTATAATTTAATATAATAATATATTATTTATTTATAAATATATAAACAAATAAAGTGATAAAGTAGGCTAAATTGCTATCATTGAAATTATTTAAGCTTTACGAGGAAAAAATAAAAATAAGTAAATAGCAGCTCATATCCCATTTCTGCTTCAACTGCCAACTCAGCTCATCTTAAAGAGGAAGCTAAAGCATCCATCCAAGAAAAGGTAAGTACTTTAAATAAAATAACTTCATCTGAAAAGTGCTGAATAAAGAATAAATGAAGAATTTGAAGAAAGACTTCTTACCTCCAAAGTAGAGCAGATGACATGCTTTGGTCTTTCAAACAGCGCCTTATAACAAGAACCAACCCCCCCTCTTTGTGACTCAGTATGTCGCTCATGTAAATCAGCAGTAGAAAATTTATACCGTTAATGGAAATAAGAAGGAGAAAATTGATAACATTACCAGAAATGAGCAGAAGTAGATTAATAACATCGAGAACATTGCAAAGTAATGCAAATTGCATCATTACATCGTTATCATGGTTCAACTGTGAAAACTGCACCACAGTCAGCCAAATGTGGACTTTATTTCCACAGCCAATGGTGGTTGAGCCGTGAAAGTAAAACCAAAAATTTGAACCAAAGTGTACCTGGTAAAGAGATAATATCATACAGCTACACAGTATCCACTACAAATTGACCAGCATTAGTGGATGCTTTTAAAAAAAATATTTTTATTATTCTTTACGTTCATGTAAAAACCAAATTACATTACAAAATTCTTTAGAAATCACTAATATATACAAAAACGTCTTGGTTATTTATGAGTGGAATCAGTCATGTTACTGTAATATGAATCAAAACTACTGCAGATAAGCTATAATATCTGAATGAATGAACAAAAATAGATACATTTATTTTTATTGATGATAATTCAGGAACTAATAATATATCCAACAACACAAAGGTTGTGTGACGGCAATGAAAACTGCTGCAGAATCAGTATGGAAGTGACTGATATTATGAAACTTATTTCCTCCCTCACTGCTTTCTCCTTGCAAAGAGTGGAGTTTCCAATTCTGTGGAATGTCAGAATTTATTTTTAGGTTCATGTATCGCATTATTTTATGTTGCTTTGTGGTTTGTGGCAAAGATTTGTGTTTTGTCCTTTGCTGCATGCCGATTTGCATTTTAGTATATACACAGAGAAGCCTTCTTTTTTGAGGAATGCGTGAGGGGGGATGGTCCACCTGGATTGGTGATGACACCAGAAGGTACAAATCTTTAAGGCTGACTCTCCTACACCAAAAGAGGGCCATACATTCTGGTGTTAGGAAATGGTCTTCCAATTCTTCCCTCTTCTTTAACTCTACAGCCCTAAGCAAAATGCAAGAGGTGGTTTCCATGGTAATGCAAGTGTTACCTGTAAAAGGGCCATCTCTATATACCAACAATAAAAGTGTTTGCTGACTGGGTGTGGTGCTCTTTGTTTGTTTGGGTCTCCTGAGTGAGCTAAGAGACACGGCTACCGTTTTTAACTTGAACCTTGAACTGCTTAATAAATTTAAGAAAATACGCTTTGAGCATATTTGTCTTCTCTCTGATTAAAAAAACCCAACAGGAAATGAGGCAGCGAGGCAGCTTGACCTGCAACAAGTAACCCATAGCAATGGTTTGTATCACCCACAGAGAGTTACAGTTCATTCATGTAAACCAGCCAGTAATACATACACATCAAGTGGGTGCAACCTGGTGAATCTGAAGAGAGCAAGAATACTTTATAGTTGAAAAATTCACCAAGTAAAGTTATCTTTGCTGAAATGCTCCCCATCACCCAAACTGTGTGGTGTTTCATGAGGTCTGTCTCATAAACCCCACATCAATCTCTCCAGCTAATCAGCAGCCCTCCAACAAATCATCCACTGCACAGGGACAGCTAAACATTTAACCTGTAATACACATATTTTTCCTTGCATTACATAGTTAATCATTACATTATTAACCTGCATTATATCAATAGCTATACACATAATCTCACAGCTTCATTTATAGCTACATGCTATAATTCTGTTACTAATTCTTTCACTGTACATCTTTCTGGCTTTTATGATTCAAAGTTAGCATTTTATTACCTGCTCTGTCTAGCTCTTACACAATAACTCCAGCTGCCAGAAAAGAATGATAAATAGGCATCCTTAGATCTAAATGCAAGAGATGTGTGTTTTGCCTTTCTGAACACTAGAGGTCACTCAGGTAAAGTTCATGAATTCAGAAGCCTATGAGAGTGATTGTTAATGTTCTCTAAGAAACACATTGCTTTTTATGTGCTCTTTATGCTCTGGCTGGGGAGTGAGAACATATGTGATCAATGTCAGCTGCTCATATAATTGAACATGAGTCAAAAGTTGGTAACTGTCAGCAATGGTTTTGATTATTTTGAAAAACATAAAATCTTATATGACCATACAAAAATGTTATGTTTCTGAGTTTACAAACCATGAGCTTTTTTTTTTTTACATAATTCGAACAACATTCAAAATTGTTTTATATCCACACATTGTGCCATACTACAAAATTATTAAAATATCAAAAATAAACAAAATAAAAATAGTTAAAATCAGTCGATTTACTATTGAAGTTATGCTAGTATGGCTAAACAAGCAGTTAGGATGTTTTTCTGTGATGACCATTCTTAATAGGAAAATAGTCGTTATTAGTCACGACACAGAGAGCTCTATTGATGATGATCAGCCAGGTGGAAGATCTCCATAGTGTCCTGTGTGATCTGCTTCTAAGTCACATTTTCAAACCTCGCAAACTGAAAACACAAATCCACTCAAATGAATGCCACTCTAAGCAGCTCCATTCCCTTTTATTAAGAATCACACATAAGTTATGTATCCGTGATTTATTTAAATGTCATTTTAAATGTGATTATACCTTTTGATCTGAGAAGGTTGGTGACTTCGTTTCTGTATGGCTCATTTTGATCATTGTAGCCTGATTTGCCAATCCAATCTGTAATTGTTTTTAGATCATCATCTGTTATAACACCTTTGATTTGAAGCAGAGAAAACCATGTCTTTACCATCTCTGTGCTGTGTTTCTGAAAACTGTTTTCAAAAATTTCAAGCCTGGTGTTACTCATTGAGTTGTTCTGAAAGTTTTTGAAGTCCTTATTATGATCCAACCAGAATCTTGGCATTGAACCAAGGATTGTCAGCTTGAAGGTGCTCTTTATATCATTATTACTTATGGCTGCAGCCAAGAGGTCTCTGAAGGCTGGTGATTTTGTACTGGGAAATTCACGATGGACTTCTGTAGGTACATAAACAGTTGGAAGTTCCCGGCCATGAGAACTGTCCACTTTAGAAATCAGACTTCAATCCAGAGGAGATGAGTTTGTTGCCACTTCAAGCATGGCCTCTGCTAATCTGCTATACTGGTTCTGTTTATGGGCCTTCAATATACTACTGACTGGTGGCTGGTGATCTGCATTGATGAACTTTCCAAGTCCTGGATTCTGAACTGCATATTTATGCCAGTTTTTGTATAACTCTACCAGCCTCTCCCTGAAGTATCTTTTTGCATTCATTTATGATTTTTCTTGGTTCACTTTTCTCTTCCCCTCCCTTGATAAAAGGCTTCCACTGGCCTGGGTAACCGAGGAGAGCATCGCCCTCCACAGATCGGAGGCAATTTGCTTTCACAGTGATGTCTTCTTCACTGGCTGGTTTCATTCCCTGTGCCAAAGCATGAAACAAGCAGCTCTTTTCCTTGCTTTCTTTGCTCATTGTCTGGTTCTCAATGTACACATCTTAATTGTCATGACAATTACTGGCACTGGACTCTCTTTGTCTGTAAACTAATGTCACAGATTTTTTTTAGCAGGTCTAGTGTCTGGGCTCAACTCTTGCATTTTGGTAAGTCTTCCATAGCTGTTCTCTGTTAGGATGACAACTTTAGTGCCAGTGGCTTCTGACATGACTCTGATATCAAGGATGGTGCCTGCAGGTGTGGATTTCTTGAACTTTTCAGCATGTGATTGTGAGCGCTAACCTGCATCTCCTTCAAATTTGTATTTAGAATTCAGTATGGCGAGGTTTGGCTTGTGGTGCTGTGCAGGGAAGGCAGATACAGCAGAGCTGCAGCCCGTTGTGAGTGTACAGCAACCGTGTGTGTAAATAAAGGATGCAAAGCATGTTCACGCTGTCGGCTCTGCCGTGGTCATTCACATTCAGGTTTCTTGACATGCATGCAATGTGTCTGTTGTTCTGTTCAGCTCTGAGCTTTTGCTCTGTTTTGTGACTCTTTGAGCCATTTCTTTCGACCAATAGTACAATTTGCCTTGACTTTAACAATACAGTTGTGTTGACAACCTGTAAAAAAAATAAAGAAACAGTTCAACTGGAATCGAATGCTGTGTGGGTCCATGGTGTTCACAGAAATATTTACAGTAATCCTGGTTTTGTTTTCTGATCGTGCAAAAAGACAGAGGTCAGCAAAGCCCAGGAATGGGACTGATTTTCCCATCAGGAATCTGTAGTGTATTAACCCGTGGTATTAGCAACAGTCATTGAAATATTACTGTTTCAGATGATAAATCTACCACATAAAAGCCAGGATGGGAGAGTTTTTAGGTGACCTCTGAAAAACTAACTTATCTCTGCAAGCAATGGCAACCTGAAAAGGGAAAATGAAATTGAAATAAGATTGCCATAAAGAACATATTGGAATCAATAATCAAAAAATTGATCACAAATTTATTTTTAAAAAAATCATTGGTTCCTTTTTTAATTAAACATTAATATATTCCTTAACTGTAAGTTAAGGTGTGATTTGATGTACATTACCCACGATCCTGGGTCTTATGACCCAGTGTTTTGAGTTTTATTTTTATGTTTAAGTCCTTTAGGTTTTGTCTGTGAAGGTTCTCAGTCATCCAGGTCATCGTAGTCAAAGGAGTTTGCAAAGAAAAGCGTCTGGACTTCTTTAAGTTGCTTGAAGACGTTCAAGCAACTCTTCAAGCAACTCAAAGAAGTCCAGACGCTTTTCTTTGCAAACTCCTTTGACTCCTTTAGGTTTTCTAAGTTCATTTCTATTATGCCCAGGTTACCATTAAAGTTCTTTGTTATTAGATCCCACTTGTGTCTTCAGCCCGTGTGTTAACTCTCCCTTGCCTTTCATGTATTTCAGGTCTGTGTGTCTTGTGTTGTGTCTCATTATGTGTCATGTTTTATTTTGAAGAGGTCTTGTGTTGCTACATTCAATGTGTTCAGTTTTACTGTTGCTCTGTGACGTCGTTATGTTCATTCATATCAGCTGGTTCCCCGTGTGTTTCCACTTCCCCTGATTACCTCGTGTGTGCCTTTAGTCTGTGTGTTTCCAGTCATTTGTTATCAGATCGTCTGGTAAGTTCATGACATGTTTCCAGGTATTTCCGTATTCTTGTTTCCATGTTTAGGATTTTTTCATGATACTTTCTAGTTTCCTTTAGGGTTTTGTTTAGCGTTGTCATTAATTTTGCCTTTTGTTTTGTACTTATTCATCATCCACAATAAATATATCGCTTTCTGTTAAAAGTTTTAGTTTTGCATTTGGGTCCTCTTCCTCACTCCATACTCTTGGCAAAGGCAGTCACACTTTTCTCCTCTCCCTTCATTTATCTTCCCTGCCTAGCTTCTTGTGTCCTTGTCTAGTCTTGTGTATTTTCCTGTTGCTTGTCATGTGTTTCTATGGTGTATTAAGAGTTTTTCATGTTCACTCACCATTTTCTGTTCTCAAACTGATCTCCCTGTTGGAGTTCAGTCTGGGGGGAGTTCTTTTTTTTCTCCTTGTCTTTCCTGATGTTGTTTATTTTCTATTGTTCGGTTCCAGGTTGCTGCTCCTGTGGATGACCGACGAGCTACCTAGCCTGACCTGTCTCCCCAATGTGATGTTTGTGTATTGTATGTACGGTCAGCAAGGTCAGTCTCTCAATTGACACTCAGGGATAAATAAAGTCTTCTGAATCTGAGTACAGTCTGCCTCAGCCAGACTGTGACACGTCCTTCATGTACCCAGCACATTTGTTAGCACCTCAGGCACTGATCATGTATGATGTATTTGGATGCATGATGTAAACTTTAACTTTCTAGCTGACTCAGTTGTGCCAGCAGGAAAGTGGGTCAATAAACCAGCATCCTGTGGTTTCTCATGCAGGATTACAGGAGCCAGACTTTGTTCAGACAGGTAGGATTGTATTTTAAATTGTCCCTGGGTCAGTATGAGTATCAGTTTAAATGAAGCACTGGATGTAGCACGTATTTATTATTGACAGATTGAAGTTAATCAGGATGTTTATTGTGAATCTGTGGCCATTGCACTACAATATGCTAACCTTTACTCAATAACTTTATACTGGCAACATAAAGATGGGAAAATACATAATGTATCGACAAATGGACCTCAAAGCTTTTATATCAGCACTCGTTGTATTACTCTAGGCTTAGACTTTAAGGTTAAAGGGAATGTCCACAATTTTGACTTTTTGTAGGATATTTATTAAAGCAGTTTAGCAGGAGCAAAGCAAGAGCCGAACAAATAACCATAATAATCCCACAAGAATCAAATCACTTGAATTATATTTATCTTATTAACCTACTGCTGATTTTGTTCTGGTCTTTAAGAAGAGAAGGATTGAGAGGACAAAGGGTACCGATGACCCCATCTTATCCATGTAGGTACAGGAGAGGAGCCAAGTCCACTAGGAAACAATAAAAATCCAAATCCTCCTGAATTTATACTGTAACAGGAGCATAAAATGAGCAAAGGAAAAAGTAAAAATAAATAAATAAATAAAATAAACCAATTTGTGGCTCCAATGTTTAGGCAGAAGCTGTTTCTCTGGTAATGTCTACCAGAGAGGTAATTTCATATGAATTTTAAATCCCATATCCATATACTTTTCTTCATATATCATTCAGTTTGTGATTTTACTTCAATTAAATTTACTATTCATTCAGTCTCACATAACGTCCATTTCAACACAATTAAATCAATTCAACTAAATAGAAATATTTTTCCTCTCGTTATATCTCCAAAATGTTGTGCTTGTTAATTACATTCTACTCAATATAACTTCAAATTATACATATTAGAGTCTCTGAGATCAGTGTCCTCTATATACATCCCCTATATGGAATCTCAGTAAAAGTCTTTTTTTTTTTTTTTTTTTTTTTTTCCAAATGATTTCATAGATTATATTTTCTTATAAACCTGCGCCTGTTTCTATTCTGATCGGTTTTAAAACATTAAGCATAATTAATCAGAAAAATCACATCTAAATTATGATTGTGTGCTTAACAGTTACAACATAGCAACAACAGCATTTTTCTTATTTAGAATCATGTGTACTGATTATGTGATCGTATCATGTTATCATTTTAAGCATTAAAGACTGGATCTTAAGTCCTTTTGCACTTTTTTTAGATGTAGGAAGTAAGTCCGGGGGGATTCAATCCCTTTCAGTCCCACCTTTCTTAACCCATATTCCTATGAAATGTGGCATCAGTTTTTTCTCAAGCTGTTGTTTTAGCTTGTGGGTGAGATTCTGGTTTTCTTTCTGTCGCTCCTCCTCTATTATTACTCTTCTCATCTCTTATTTAAGCTTATGAAAGCAATCTGCGCAGATGTATATATAATTCGGCCCTTCTAGTCTGTAGTATTTCCCTCCACCAAACTCGTGAACATGTAAGTTTTTAACCAAACGTTTCTCCACTTTGTCGCTTGGATCCAGCGCTTTAGAACACAAGCAGCAAGTCAGGCGATCACCCGAGTGAGCTTCCCTTGGTACTTCGTTTCCCATTTTTGATCTTTTCAGCCAGGATGTGCTGGTTTTCTAGACAAAAAAGATGCAGGATGACTTAATGATCGCAGACTCTTCTTGAAGGACATAAAAAACAAAAAGATGCCCTGACCTCATAAGAGACGTGGAAGGCCCAGGCTATTTCATTTATGTGTTGACGTGTATACTGTGTCTGTATTCAACATAATCAATATATGCATGAACATTACAGTGTTTTCTGTCTTTTCTGTAAATGCCAGGGCTGTATGACCCCTGCTTATATGGAAATGTTTTTTTTTTTGTTTTGTTTTTTTTTCCATGTTGCTGATGTTCATTTAGAGAACCCATGTTTACCAAACAAATCTTCTGAAAAATCAGTGGGGTTAAATACTATGGCCTTCCAGTGGAGACTTAAGACCTCTTCACTGTTTCTGTCCTCTCAAGTGGACTCAGCATTGAAGCTCTAATATTTGTAGTTGTACTTTTCTGTTAAAATACTTTAGAATACTTACAGTCAGACTAAAATGATTAATTCTCTGCTCCAGCCAGTTGAACTTGGAAGGTCAAACTGTGCCTAAGCAAAGAAAAATGTCCTGTCAGATATGACAATGCTACAGCTTTCAAATACCAGAAGCAATTATCAAGTCACTGGGCAAAGGCACACTGCAATGCAAATATAACATCATTCAGTCTGACCCTTGAGACCTATGGAATATATAGGAGAAATCAGTATGTTATCAAGTATTAATGAAGGGAGAAAAATTGGCAGTCACTGAAACAATGTTGGGGGAAAAAAAAAAAAAAAAAACCCAAACATGTTAGATTTACAGAAAACAAACAGCAAAAACAAAACAATATTTTCTTCAAAATCCTCTCTGAATATTGTTTACACAGCATTTTCTAGAAGACCTTGTACTGAGTAAAATCTTTAAAGATGTTAAATTACCTTCAAATAAAGATTTCGATGGTGGAAAAAGTCACTCCAGCAATGTCAGAAGTGAAACTAGAGAGTTTATCCCAGGGTTTATATCTGTTCACGTTCAGGAATTATTTGAATAATATGTCAGATATGAGGAACTACGTTTGCTTCCTGTTAGTGTGAATAATTCCACAACATTCCTTGGAAGTTGTTTCTGTGAACATACGGTTGATATTTATGTTTCTTAAGTCTTTCAAAAACCAAATATTGTTATGGTTTGTGGGGGCAGTGAGTGAGTGGATTCCAGGAGCAGACTCAGGCGAGGAGACCACAACTAACTTGAACAAAATGCAAGCCTTTTATTTCGGCTGAACAAAACAAGGCAGTAAGCACAGAGGCAAAACTGGAACCTAAACTGGGGAAAACTGAAAACTAAGAAAACTGAGACTTAACTATAAAGCTAGGAAGACTTAGACTTAGAGTTTTTTATTGTCATTGTGCAGTTTCTTGCACAGCAAAATCGGGTAGCTGGACCACAAAGGTGCAAAGGTAAGAAGAGAAAACAATATAAAACAAGGGGAAAACGAATAAATAAATAAAATAAAAAGCATATATGTATACATATATGTGAGTAAAACTATATTAGAGATGGACCGATCCGATATTACGTATCGGTATCAGTCCGATACTGAGGCAAGGCAAGGCAGCGTGATGTTTCTGGGGATGAGGGTTGGGCGTGCTCCCTTACCTTCTCCAGGTAAGCTAGGTTAGCCTTCTTGTGTGAGCTTTTCAAGTGCACTTTAAGGTTTGTGGGATTTTTTTTTTTTTTTTTTCCTTTAGAAATGTCCCTCATAATTTGTCTCGTTCCACTACAAGACACTTGCTTTATCCAAAACACAGTCATATTCAAAGTAATCCCAAATTGGAAGCTGGCGCTTTCTCCAGACTTTTCCTGACATGATTCTGCGCGTGGACGGTGCAGCGACGACTCGACTAACGTACTTGCCACCTGCTGGCATAATGAGACACAGCAAGAAAAAAACCTGGAAACTAAACTACTTTTTTACCCTTGACTATTGTATGACACGCACACATCAACGAAAACTAAACACATTTTTGCTATAAATTCAGTTAATTTTAGTTAGTTTTGTGAACACTCATTACAGTTTTAGTTAGTTTTCCTTTTGTTTTCATTTTTATTTCCGTTAACGAAAATGTTTTTTCACTTCTAGTTTTCGTTATTTCGTTAGTTTTCGTTAACGATAATAACCTTGGTTATCCCAGAGAGAAGTAAAGCAAGTGTGTAAGTTCATCTCTGAATGTTTGTAAAGCATTCCCACGTTAAGCTTAACAACCGATATATGGAGCGATTGCCTCTTCTCTCTCCCTCCCTCTCCTGCCGCTACTTCATGAAACTGCTTAATGATCAGATCGGCTTTTCTGTCGCGAGTCCGTCTCTCTGGGTTTTGTTTTGGTTTTTTTTGGCCCACTTTGCACCAGAAAGAGGAAACCAGCGGCTGAACAACAGCAGCACGTTTAAGCTTGATAAGCTGTCGTTAGAATTTATTTAATATTGCTTTCTACACCAGGATCCTTTTCTACGTAGCTGACGGCTGGTAACTGTGCAGGGGCGGATCTAGCAAAGTTTAGCCAGGGGGCCCATAAGGCATGAACAGGGAAAAGGGGGCACAAAGACATACTTTTCTTTCTTGTTCTCATTTAAAATGTCTAGCTTTTAATAAATAATTATCTGAATCTTACACCCAAAGTTTTAATCCGATGTAAAGCGTATAGAAGTCCATTACTGTACATAACTGTTAAGTCTAATATACCCTAGTAAGCTATATTACTTTTTCCTTTGGGAAAGTACCATCTGTGCAGTTTGCAATTCTGTTGAAGAAAGACATTGAATCTATTTAGTTATTCTTGAAAAATAATTTATTTCTGTGCATTTTTTTTTTTTTTTTCCACACTGCATCAAATAAAAGTTGATTACTTCGATTAAGCATCATGAGGTGGAGGGTGGGGGGTGGTTCCTTTTTTTTTTTTTTTTTTTTTTTTTTTTTTTTTTTTTTTTGCTGGGAGTTTGCAACCCTATTTGTTAGTTTGCTTAATATTTCTGCTAAGTACTCTTTAAAATACCAGAATAGGAAGGATGGAGGAGGTTTAAGTTTATTAGATTGATCAGTATTGCTGAACTATGAAATATTTTGGGTGCAGTGTATATTTAACATACAGGTATAACAGAATAGCTTTAGTGTTGTTGTTTATTTAAACTTGAGTATGAACTTGTACAAAATGCAGCAATATATTAAAACAATTTTATTGATTAAAAAACACACTATATCGGATTCATATCGGTATCGGCAGATTTCTAAATTTATGATATCGGTATCGGACATAAAAAGTGGTATCGTGCCATCTCTAAACTATATACATGGAGTATGCGTAAGAAACATTGAAACAGAAACATTGTGGGTCTGTATACAAGAGCAGTTATATAGTATAATAAATAAATAAATAAATAAGGGTGTAGGGGCTATGGTCATTTAGGATGGAGATGGTAGTTCTCCTGAGACCAGAATATTGCACAGGACTGAAAAATATTGCACATACCAAATATATTGCACATGAGCCCATAAAAAAAATATTGCACAGAACATGGAAAGACTGAGATATTGCATATAGATGATCAATAGCAGTGTCAGAGTGGATGTGTTGGAGGAGTCTGTACACTCTCTTTGCATTAAGAGTTCTCACAGCTCATGGGAAGAAGCTGTTCTTTAGTCTGTTGGTTTTGCACCTGATGCATCTGAATGACAAGGGGACTCCAAATATTAAGTATATAAAGTGAAACTACATTTAAATCTGTTCTTTCTCAGGAATGATTTGAGAAATATGTCAAATATGAGGAACTATGTTTTGCTTCCTTTAACACATTTAACACATTAATTGCGACTAATTAATTTGATCTAATTGCACTTTGACAAAAGTTCCCCTTTGCTTGGAATGCAATGCATGATTTCCTGGTATACCGATTACACGGATGCACACAACTACAAAAATGGAAGAAGAATTAGAAGAAAGTATGTTGGTACGATTGCTTGGAGGCATATTTCATTTCAAAAGACTGCCCAATGGAAGCCTTGATGAAAGCATGGCTTTGGGCAAACTGGGCAAAAACGAGTTTGTACACCACCGAAGCACTTCAGCCTTACAGTACCGTCTAAATGCAAAACATGTTGCAGCAAGCACAAAAACTGTGGGAGCTGTTAGCGCTAGCAGTTGAGGTACCAACAAAAGGTATTGGCAGCCTAAACTTGATGAAATTCTTCAGGACGAAAATTAGTAAGTCAACATTGTACAAACAAATTCTCTCGCAAAATTGATTGCTCTGGAATGTAGATCACTATCAGTAGTAGAAGATTAGAAAATGTGCAGTTAGCATCAGGTGATCAACTTTCCAACTCCCGACTATTTCAAGTAAAATGGAGGTATGCAAAGACAACACGAGAGTTCCTGAGGCTCTTCTGGGAGCCGGAGTCAACCAGAAAATGTGTCCCCGAGTGTAAGTCCTCTCTAAAGCGTAGCCTTTCCTTATCGCCAGCGGTTGCGGCCACTATGAAGCGTTGGCGGGATCGTTTCCCTGAAAAGGCGGCATGGCGCTGTCACACTGATGGTAAAAACACAGCCCTTTTTCACGTTGCCACAATCCCAGCCACCATCGATGATTTTGAGGCCACAGGGAGAATCAGTGGGGGCACGGGAGATGTACATGTGATTTGGTTATTTGCCTTTTGGTTGAAAGTACACTGAGAGAGGACTTTTTATTAGTGATCTTAATAGTATTTTTTTTTTTTTCACATTAATGTTGCTAAAATGGAGGAACTACAACAGCAGCAAACAACACTGGGAGAACAGAAAGAGCCACTCACACAGGATGTTGTATAATGTATAAGTTTAGAGAGCGTGTTGAGAGGTGAAACAACTTTTAAACCCGTAACACAACTCTGCTCATTGTCAGGCATGATTTGAATAATATATCAGGTACGAGGAAGTGCATTTTTCTTCCTTTCACACTGTGGCAGGGCGTAGTCTGCGGTGCCGCTGCAAAGGAGGCAGACACACCTCGACTGAATGAGCAATTACGCTTCACCCACCAAGGTAGACTGAACTAGGTCCCAATGTTGTTGTTTTTGTTACTGTGTGTGACTGCAAGCTGGAAAGCTGCAGCTGATTGTAAAACAGCAACTGTGATAATAAAGATGCTGAAAAGCATGAAACTGAGGATGGGTCTGTCGTGGAGTTATTCACACACAATTTTTTTCAACTTACTTTTTTTTGTTTTATTTATAATTTCTCAATGTGTTTTAATTGTTAATACTGTAAACAGATGGCTAATGGCTAAGATATTAGGTATGTAAGGTTTGCATTTATGGTGTGCCTATGGTGTAGATCCTTCTCTCCTCTATACTAAGTGACAGTAATGCTACAAAGTCACATAATTTCAGGTATTCATCAGGAATCTTATCTGACACACTGCTGTGTTTAAACACAAAATTATAAATAAAAATTCATTGTAAGTGTCTAACCAGTATTATCAGGTCAACTAAACCAAATTCTATTCTGTCATTTCATGCAGATTTTCAACGACTCAAGTAGAGCTGGATGTTAGCACCAGCCTAAAATATAGTATGAAGCATGTACCCACTGTGTACAATGATCATGTATGTTCATGTATTCCATATAACAGCTTACAGCTTTCAGTAAAGCTCTGTGAACTAGAAGAGTAAATGTAAGAAACAGCCACACACTAAATGATATTCTGTGTTTAAAACATGTTTAGTCAAAGCTGTTCAGGAGTTTCAGAGTTGTTTTAGATCAAAGATAAAACCTGCTTATGTGTAGTCAGAGAGTCATTCAGTGTCGAGACTTAGGGAAATGTTTAAACCAGACTCTGTTTTCTATGCTTGTAGGTTGATTTTCTGCCTTTAAATTCACTTTGTTGGTAACTTTGGGATCTCCACTACAGAGAAGTAAGTGAAAGTGGTGCAGGACAGACAGTGATCAGGACTGCAACAGAAAGTGTCAGGTGCTTTGAAACACTTCTTGTACTACAAAGCAGCCACCTGTAAAAAGCTGAACATATTCATCAGAACTATCTACAGACACATTTTAGCAAACAGCTTAGTTGCCTCTGAAGGTCTGTGTTCACATTACCAAAAGCCCAGTGCTCTATTTCTTAAAGTTTAAGCTGTCCATATGAGAATACACACAGAGCATCTTGCATTTTATATCTCCACGTAACCTTTTACATGTATGTCTACACGCGTGTCCGTTCAGCACATAAAGGAATCAAGTCCAGTTGAGCACTAAGAGAGAAGATTGGTCAAGTGTAGTTTTTGCGTCGTTCTTTGTAGATTCTTTCCCATCCATTCAAAGTTTTAGCAGTCTTCCTTCAGAAATTTGCTGAGATATTTCAATATTAAGTGCATTTAGGCAACTTTTGTTGCAATTTGGTGTTATATAAATAAAACTGAATTAAACTGATAAAATGCACAGGAGGAATAGCTCTGAAAAGGCCAGTTACAGTAGTGCACATCCAGTTACAATGTGGGTTAGGGCAGTGTGAGGAGCTCAGATGATCATGTCCCAACAGGTTTATTTTGTTCATAGTGAAAGGTAAGGAATCTCACTGGCTGGCTGTTGTGCTTTTTTAAACATAAATTCCTCACGTTTTGTGTGATGGAGGGAAATGGGGATAATTTTTGGATTAAAAAACATAAAATTTTGTAATACCTCAATTCGTTTTCTATTTGTATTTCTCTTGAGTCTCACTCTTAGAAATATTTAAATAACATAAGAAATCATTATTGGATATGTTTTTTGACTCAAGTATAGGATACCAGATTTCGGTTTAAAAAAGGGAAATTTTTTAAGCTTAATTAAACTAAAAACATGAGTTTTGCAAGAAAACCTCACGGGATGTAATTTAAAAAATATTTTTCCCAGTTTCAGTGGGTAAAAATATACAAGAACCAAAAATGCAGTTTTTTGGCTGCAGACCTGTTTTATCAGCCATTAATTACTATGTGAACACACGTGAGCCGTTACGCATTTACACAGCCGTATTTTGCATACTATTGACAGACGGAAGAAGTAGTAGTTCCTACCAACCATTTAGACACTCCCAACTTGTTTAAATATCAACATTTTAATATTATAATTGATTATATAACATTAAATATCTGGTATTGGAGGAAGTGATGTTTCAGTATTAATTCGCACACCACTACCAGTCAGAGAGACACTTAATTCACACAGCATGGCTAATTTGCATTGCTTTTTCAAGTACTGCGGGAATCGCAGAAATGCTAAATGGGATAGCGAATCTGTTTGTTAGTTAGTTAGGTTACTTAATCTAAAAGCCAATCCATTTGCTAGTAATTTTATTAATTGTATTAAAAACAAGAAGATTTTGAAAAACTGTTAGTTAATTTGAAATTGGAAAATGTTATTTGAAATTAGGTTTTTATTCAGGGTATTTCATTTACTATTTTGTAATTATTAAGTATGGATATTTCATTTTGAAATATAGATTTTTTTCCTGTTTCCATTTTAAATAGAATTACTATACAATACATTAATTTAGTAATGTTTAAATAAATAACAGAATTAAAAAATACATTCTTAAATGAATTCACAAGTCATTATTGAGGTACAAAGTTTTTATTTTGATGGTGTGGTAGGTATGCACAGGTACAAGGATTAGAATGAAAAAGAGTAGAAAAAAAAAAGAAGCCGGTGTCCAAAGAAAAACTTTAAAAGACCTTGAGAAAGCCTGGAGAACTATTGTTCAATTCCAGTTTAAAAACTGACAAGAACATTTGAAGCAAAATGTAAAGAAAGAGAGGTGGATTCAAGATTTTTGGAGAGTATCTATTTACAATAATAAATTAGTTTTACTGATGTACTTTTAATGACCCTAGCTCACATAAATCTTGCGGCTGGTAAAACTGGGTCCATCTTGCATTTTGAATGCACAACATTTAGGCAAATTTAAAACAACAGAATGTGTAATTTTTAAAATTGTCTAAGAATGTGCAGTAAGTTAAAAATAGTTTTCATTATTAATGAACACAAAAATATCAGTAAAAACTTAAATCATAAAGCTGTCAGAAGAATTTCCTTTCCTTCACTGTCATTGTTTTGTTTGTTCATTTTGTTATTAAAAGTTGTTAAAACACACTTTTTTCCAGTGAAAGTGTGATCAAGTATTTTGATTCAGGTTTTACAATTTTGCTGTGAAAATGCCTACTGGGTTTATTTAGCAGATAGTTTTTCACATTCTGAATCTGAATACAGGAGATGTGTGTTTCTCCTCTATGAAAGCACTAAAGAGGACACTCAGATGGTCTATTGACAGTTCATGAATTCAAATTGCTCTGAGAGTAATCAGTCATGTAGTCTGAGAACAAATTTTATTACAGCATTCTGTGAGTCTTTGTGTTCTCTTTGTGCTTCGGCTTAAAAAAAAGGTAAATTAGAAATATCAATTTATCTGATTTTGCAAAACATGAGGATTTTTGCCAGAACAGACAACATTTTTTGTTGGTATTTTAACAGCATTTCTAATTATTTTGTTGTGTTATATAATGTATTATATTCAGATTATATTAAAGCCACTAAAGAAACTGGTCACAAAGCCAGTAAAATAAAAACAAAAAACAAAAACAGCACAAAGCCTGTCTTAAATTTGCAGATGACGTTGAGCCACAATGGTAAAGCAAGCAGTTAGGATTTAACTTTTTCTGTAATGTAAAGTCTGAAAAAGAAAAAGATAATAATACACCTTTGCTTATTGCTTAGTAAGTGCAGTTTTTGCTTATTGCTTATTAAAGCAACAACTGCACTCATACGCGTCATCATAACCAACTGGTCTGTAGTATTGCCCTCCATTATACACATATACCTCTCGGCCACCAATACAACATTTATAGAAGTCATTAAATGATTTGCATGGAGGCAGGACTTTAGAACATTTGCAGCATCTGAGGCAGCAGCCCATGTCACTCTCCTTTGGTACTTGGTTCCCCATTCTTGATTGTGGATTTAGCAGTAATATGTTTGTTTCTGAAAAATGAAAAATAGATTAGAAAGATGTTTAACATAACAGCAACTGTTTAGAACTTTATCAAATGCTGCACTGAGGTCATTGGGGCCAGAACAAGCACAGAGATGAATACACTACTGCCAAATCACAAAGCAGTTGCCCCACAACAATCAGATGATCCCCATGAGCAAGCACTTGGCAACCATGGGAAGGAAAAACCTCCTTTTAACGGGAAGAAGCACTGTGGAAAAGAGTGCGACATTAATAACAACAACTAATGATTAAATGCAAAGTGGTCTGTAAACACAGTCACACAGTGAGTGAAATGTGAGTGAAGAATAAATACGCAGTGCATCATGGGAAGCACTCAAAACAGAGGCTTATTGCAGCGTGACTAAGGGAAGATTTTTTTTGTTTAAACAGGCCTTCTATTGATCAACGCTTTTGAATTGTTTTGAATTTGCATTGTTTATATGGTTTATTATATTACCTAATGTTTTCTTTATTTTAACCTTTGTGTACAGAGCTTTGTGACTGCCTGTCTAAGAAAATAAATAAACTTTACTTACTTACTTAATGATTAAATGCAAAGTGGTCTGTAAACACAGTCACACAGTGAGTGAAGAAGGAATATGCAGTGCATCATGGGAAGCCCTCAAAAGTGGAGGCTTATTGCAGCGTGACTAAGGGAAGATTCAGAGTTACTCGATCCAGGCCTAACTATCTGCTTTGTCATAGAGGAAAGTTTTAAACCTAATCGTGAAAGTAGAGAAGGTGTCTGAATCAAAACTGGGAACTGGTTCCACAGAAGAGAGGCCTGAAAGCTGAAGGCTCTGTTTCCCATTCTACTTTTAAATATCATAAGAACCACACGTATACGATCAGTCTGAGAGAAAAGTGCTCAGTTAGGGTAATACAGTACTGTGAGGTCTTTAAGATAAGACTGAGCCTGATTATTCAAGACCTCGCATGTGATGAGAAGCACTTTAAATTCATTTCTGGAAAGAAGAGACACCATCGTGGAAGGGCAGGCCCCTGGACAGCAGGTACCACCGGCAAATAGAAGAAGTGGCAACTTAAATGGTGCCAACCAATCAGTGTTTTAAAAACTATCAAATTTCAGTTCATTAAGATTTTAAAGTCACTGTCAAGCTTGATTTGAAAGTGGAATGTCCTTTTCTGACACATGGTCAAAAGACCACAAGGTGTGAGAAGAAGGTAAGAATATTTGGTGTAGTAATCATATTTAAAATGGCATAAATGTTTAAATGAAAATTAATGTGTGTGTGAAGCTGTAGAAAGCAGCTTTTCAGGTTTTAGAAAGTGTCTTTTATTTTGCACGTTAACTACATTTTCTTTTCTTTTCCTCAGGGCAACATTGTGTAATAAGGGATACTTCTTGATGGCAGCCCAACATTGGGATATCTCAAAAGAGACCCACAGCTCCCATTCCAAATCAGGATCTCCGGTTAAACAATACAAGTAAACATTATATGACAACCCCTCATCCCCAGCCAGTTGGGGCAGATGTGTTCACTACATGAATCTGGTTGGGCAAGGGATTTATTCCTGCTTTTCCTTCCCGCTGTTGCCAATGCTCACTCATAGAGGATTATCTGATTGTTGAGGTTTTCTCTGTATTATTGTAGAATCTTTACTTTTCGATATAAAGCACCTCAAGGTGACTATTGTTGTGACTTGTCGTTAAATAAGTAAAACTGAATTGAGCTGAACAAGGAAAGGGAAGATGCAGGATTCCTGGGTGCTAAAGGACACACAAGTTGTTGTATAATGTGCACCTCTGTCTTACAGCACAGAAGAACAGTTTTCTGAAGTTTCACACAGAGTGCCTCACACATGAAAGTAAATGACATGACATAGTACCATATGAACCAAAGATTGTATCAAGTCATATTTGTAAATATGTTTCAAGTGCTTTTCAGTTCTTTGTTTCATAATTTGTTGGAATATTTTCATAGCTAGATAAACAGATAATATTACACATGTACTCATGTGAATAATAATGGAAATGAATAAGTAAATACATAAGAAAAGAAAGGAACACCAACAAGAGCCTATAGTAAATTTATAGAGCTCTTCTCGGAAAAGCATATGTGTTTGGCACAACAGTGCATTCAGATCATGACTCTGATTGTAAAAGCTGCCAGACGAGACCGTCCTCTACATTAGGGGGGACTAATGTTGAAACAGAAACAAAGTGACTGGTACGTTTTTGTCATCCTCAGTTAATACAGCCTATGTTCTATGTTCTCTGTCAGCTATGGTTGTTGGCTATGCAGCTGCAATTTCTCCAATTTCGTTGTACCCTGTACAATGACAATAAAGGCTATTCTATTCTATTCTATTCTATTCTCTGATGGTACAGTTTCTGATCAGCTGATCAGCAAATACACAGGAGCAGCCAACAGGTCAGTCCTTACCTCACTGTTATTCACTGCACAAATCACAAGTTAAGACCCACAGTCCATGATGCTGTAGTGCATATTACATACATACTACAGTATACACATTACACAATAGCTTCCTCTTTGTTCAGACATTTATTTACTCGATGTCATGTTGTGCAGCTCTATTTGCTTTAAGAGATTGAAATATTTTTAAACATATAACCTTAACTGCACAGAAATAAAGTTATAAAGTAGGCTACATTGTTATCATTTAAATTATTTTAGCTTTAAGGGGAAAAATAAAAATAAGTAAACAGCTGCTCATATCCCATTTCTGCTTCAACTGCCAACTCAGCTCATCTAAAAGAGCCAAGAAAAGGTAAGCACTTTAACTAAGATGACTTCATCTGAAAATTGCTGAAAAAAATACATGTGGAAACTGCTTTATCAGGATCCACTGCCAGAATAAAGAATAAATGAAGAATTTGAAGACAGACTTCTTACCTCCAAAAGTAGAGCAGATGACATGCTTTGCTCTTTCAAACAGCGCCCTATAACAAGAACCAACCCCCCCTCTTTGTGACGCAGTATGTCGCTCATGTAAATCAGCAGTAGAAAATTTATACCGTTAATGGAAATAATAAGGAGAAAATTGATAACATTACCAGAAATGAGCAGAAGTAGATTAATAACACCTGAGAACATTGCAAAGTAATGCAAATTGCATCATTACATCATTATCATGGTTCAGCTGTGAAAACTGCACCACAGTCAGCCAAATGTGGACTTTATTTCCACAGCCAATGGTGGTTGAGCCGTGAAAGTAAAAAAAAAAAATTGAACCAAAGTGTAGCTGGTAAAGATATAATATCATACAGCTACACAGTATCCACTACATCTTGACCAGAATTAGTGGATGCTTTTTAAAGAAATGTTTTTTATTATTCTTTAAAAAAAACATGTTCATCAGTTAGTTCACTAGAATAAGAAATTAACACTAAATATATATCTTTACTTTTAATATTTCTTATTCTTATTTCTTCTTATTTCCAATACAAGAAACATTTTTTTTTATATAATTTTGTGTTTTTATTTCAACCCCTGGTGTTTTTTCAGTCTTGCTCTGATACTATTTGTCTTACAATAATAATAAAAAAACAAAACTGAATTGAACTGAATTACTTTAGTAATATAAAGTAAATAATAAAAATCTAAACTGAAACAAGCACACCCACACTAGAAACCAACTTAAACTTAACTGAACTGGCACAGAAAAAAAAGTCAAAATGAAAGGAAAACTGAAACTGATAAAATGATAAAGCAGGTCAGGGACCACGTAGAAAATGAACAGCTAAAACTGATAAGATGGGAGAACTTTGCAAGTTCATGTAAAAACCAAATTACATTACCAAAATCTTTAGAAATCACTAATATAGAGAAATGAAAGGAATGAAACTGCTGCTGAACCAAAAAGGCATTAGCATAAAAGTTTCTGCAGCCATTTATGAACTGTCACTCAATGCTTATACTGTCCATCCATACCAGCAGCTCCCTGATTTTGTGACTCTCTTTTAAACCAGCATGTCACTCATGTTATTTAGACAAGTCAGGCATTACATGGAAATGAAGCAGAAAACTGATTACACTGGCAGAAACGAACAGCAGAAAACTGATCCCGTCGGAGAACTTTGCAAATTAATGCAAAAACATAATGATATTACTGCTTTTCTGTTGAGCATTAACACCTTTTTCGCATGCCTGCAGAGGATACTGTCATTTTCAGTGCATTTTGGTTATTTCTGAGTGGAATCATTTATGTTGATGAAATATGAATCAAAACTACTGCAGATAAGCTATAATATCTGAACAAAAAAAGGAAACATTCATTTTTATTGCTGATACTTTAGGAACTAATAATATATCCAGCAACACAAAGGTTGTGCAAAGGCAATGAAAATTGCTGCAGAACCAGTATGGAAGTGGCTGTTATTATGGAACTCAATATCTCTGCTTTTTCCATGCAAAGAGCGGTGTTTACAATTCTGTGGAATGTCGGAATTTATTTTTTATCTTTAAGGTTCGTGTATCCACATTATTTTATGTTGCACAGTTGCTTTGTGGTTGTGGCACAGATTTGTGTTTTGTCCTTTGTTGCATACTGATGTGCATTTTCGTATAATTTTGGATTTAGACTGCTACACTCAGTTAACAAGCGATCTAACAAGTTATTTTGCCAGTAACAGGCATAAACAGAGAGAAGCCTTCTTCTTTGAGGAATGTGTGAGGGGGATGGTCTGCCTGGAAAGGTGATGGCACCAGAAGGTACAAAGCTTTAAGGATGACTCTCCTACACCGGAACAGTGCCATAAATTCTGGTGTTAGTCTTCCAATCCTTCCCTCTTCTTTAACCCATTTAATCCCAAATGTTTTCCTGCAAAATAAGTGCATGCATTTTACTCCTTATACATCCCCTACACGTATGTTTAATGTTTTTAATGTCATGGGGGGTTAGAATGTTAACAATTGTTGCTGGTGGGATTACAATGTCACTACAGGCCTGACCGGAGGGCAAAGGTGAGCAGCAAGTTGGCTGACCTGTGGTACTATAGGCCGGGCGTTGTTGCCCCCCAGTGTGTCTGTGGGGAAATGCATCACCTGCCTGACCTTGGTTATTTTGCCTGCAGGCTGAAGATTTGCAGTTATTTGAAAATAAGCATCCTAAATGATTTTAACATGGGAACATGAACATTCAAACAGTTTTTTGGAGACACCTTTTTTGGGGCAAAGCAATGACACTCAGTGAATGAATGTGATGTGGTCATCTGAACATTTAACACACCCACACTGGGAGTTACAGCATGAGCTATTTGTGTGCTTAGGAGGCATGGTTAGGAAAGTGAAGCACCTTCTGGGACTGACAATGTGAACAAACAAAGCATAACTGGCACCTCTTGGGCGGCAACAGACATGTTCTCCCTCTGTACCTGTATAGTTCCTGCCTGCAGCACCAAAGGAAAGCAAACAACGTCTGCCTTGCCCTAGCAGCACCTGTACCTATGCTCCTCTTTAGTTCCACTTATCATAAACTCATCATCGTATTCTTATCGTATCTTTTTGTAAATTCTGTTTTTTAGGGTGCTGAATCCAAAAATGATCTGAATTTCCCTCCATCAAGTATTTTATTTTATTTTTTGCAAAACATGAGGAGTTAAACACTTAATTAAACTAAAAAGCTTAGACCTCACATTTAAAAATATGAGTTTTTAAAGAAAAGCTGACGTGATGGAGTTTTAAAAAGTATTTTTGTAGTTTCAGTGAGTAAAAAAATATAAGAGAAGCAGCACCTGTACCTATCAACTCAAGAAGTCAAGTCAAGAAAGCCTTTATTTGTCACATGCAAGTTGCCCTGCAGCGAAATGGGTCCCCCCCAGTTTGTTATCAGGGGAGAAATTGTTTGTTATGTTCAGCTCCAGCCTTGAGACCGCAGCTGGCGCCGATAGTAGCCGCATTAAATAATGGTGGTGTTCTTGCTTTAGTGCGAACCACTGCATGTCAATTTTAAAGTCGGTCTAATGTCCATCACTGATTCCTCACCATTCCCGTTGGAGAGCCGTGAGCCTCTCCACGATGTTATTCAGCTACACTGAGATGTTATCCAGTTTGCTCATAGAGCAAGTGTTCACGACAGCTGTGAGCCTCTCCAAGATGTTGTCAGAGTCTCAGCACTCACAGCAGCCGCAAGCTTCTCCAAGATGTCATCCGTGCTGCGTCTAATGAGCCCATTCTGAGAAGCCACGGCTCGCTCCATCGTTCCAATCAACATAGCGGGCAGCCTTGTGGGGATTTGAACAGCTGTTTCCACTTTCTTTATTCTTCGATAAGCCAGGGCCAAGCCAGGGCCAAGCCAGGGCCAAGCCAGGGCCAAGCCAGGGCCAAGCCAGGGCCAAGCCAGGGCCAAGCCAGGGCCAAGCCAGGGCCAAGCCAGGGCCAAGCCAGGGCCAAGCCAGGGCCAAGCCAGGGCCAAGCCAGGGCCAAGCCAGGGCCAAGCCAGGGCCAAGCCAGGGCCAAGCCAGGGCCAAGCCAGGGCCGATCAGCAAGAACCCTGTTATCATGGTTCCAAAAAGATAGATGTCTTCAATGAGCTCTCCCGAACCCAGGCTTCTCGTCGAGAAGAGGGTGTCAATTGCATTCAGGGACCAGTTGATTAAATCCATAATTCCTCTTTTAGGTTTTAGGGAACAGACTGTGAGACTCTTCCAGGGTAGAGGGACAGAAGTAAACAAGACTAGACAAAGACATGGGAAAGCCAAGCAGGAAAGGTAAGGGAAGCAAAATATAAAGAACGAGAGTTGGATTCAAGATTTTTGGAGAGTATCTATTTACAATAATAAATTAGTTTTACTGATGTACCTTTAATGACCCTAGCTCACATAAATCTTGCAGCTGGTAAAACTGGGTCCATCTTGCATTTTGAATGCACAACATTTAGGCAAATTTAAAACAACAGAATATGTGTTATTTTTTAAAATTGTCTAAGAATGTGTAATAAGTTACAAATAGTTTTCCTTATTAATGAACTCTAAAGTATCAATAAAAACTTAAATGATAAAGATGTCAGAAAAATTTGCTTCTCTTCACTGTCATTATTTTGTCTGTTTATTTTGTTATTAAAAGTTGTTACTCACACACATTTTTCCAGTGAAAGTGTGATTAAGTACTTTGATTCAGGTTTTACAATTTTGCTGTGAAAATGCCTACTGGGTTTATTTAGCAAATAGTTTTTCACATTCTGAATTTGAATACAAAAGATGTGTGTTTTGCCTCTATGAAAGCACTAAAGAGGACGCTCAGATAGTCTATTGACAGTTCATGAATTCAAATTGCTCTGAGAGTACTGTGGTGGCAGATTTCTTTTCTCATGTATTAATCACATATTTAATCATATCACATTGGTTATAGTAATATCACTTTCTCACTTTACTATAGTAAGAGCACTCCTGTCACTAGTTTATATGCATGTCTAAAGTGAGGCCATTGTAATGGGAGACGTTAAACAGATAGTGGGACTCCTTCTGCTTATCAGGGATGTAAATCCTTAGGTGACGGCCAGGCAGAGGAAGAAGGTATAGCCCCCCCACCCGTGAGAGGGGCCAACATGTAAGAGTTTGTGGAATGTTCTTTGTCTGTGTCTCTGTATATAAGATGTAAGGGCGGTGGCCACAATTCAGAGATGGTCCTAGGGTTTCACTGGGATGTTCTCTCCACATTGCAATGTGTTTATTAAACCCACTTCAAATCAAGCTCACTGGGTATGTTGCAGGTTATTGTTAAATTTTCCACAACAATTTGACGTTGTCGGGCAGGGTTCCTCCGGTGAGTTTCGCTGAACTATGGGCATGCGGTGACTGGCCATCCTGAGGTAAAATTGCCTCAGTCCCACCGTTCCTCTTTTTTCAAAAAAAGGGGGAACCGCAACGTGTGCTTCAGCGACTCACACATGCAGGATTTTTTTTAACGAACCAAGAGACGGACTGCAAAGGATTTGCAACGGTGAGCTGCTTTGATTTGGGCAGGGTTTTTAACCAGACCGACGGGAAAAGCTTCGGTTCCTTATTACTGCAACAAGTAGATGCAGGGTCCTAGAAACTCAACGAATTGGGTATCCTAGTATGAGAAATTGTGCCTTGTTGTGGTAGTAAGTGCAGGATCTTAGAAGCTCAATAATTTGAGCGTTCTAGTGTATGGTATTTTAGCACTTTTGCACCAGTGAAAAAAGGCAGAAAGGCCGAACAGCGGACGCGCTTGTTCGTACAAAGGAAGCTGAGCTCAGCAAAACGGCTACTGGAGCCGTGGGAGGCATTCCTCTACATGGTCTGGTTGAAAACTCCAAGTGTGTGGAAGATGGTTGTGTGATAGAAAGAGATGTTGACAGAGATAAGAGTTTTTTTGTTTGTAGTTTTTTGTTGTTTTTTGTTGTTTGTTTGTTTGTTTGTTTTTTGTTTTGGATGGACCACTGGAAGGGAAACCTCAGGAATACGACACCTGATTTCAGGACTGTTGTGGGAAGGACTCTGTCCTTAGTTTATGGTGTTTAACACTTTTGCACCAGAAGGAAAAAGCCGGACGGTGAATGCGCTTGTCCACAAAGCTGAGCCCAGCAGTACGGCCAGTGAGGCTGTAGGAGGCATCCCTTCGGGTGGTTTGGGCAAATCCAGGTTTTGATTGTATGATTTTTTTTTCTTTCAGAAATATGGGAAAGAATACATGGAGTATGAAGTGTGTACAAACTGAGGAATGCAGATAAGTGTGTGTGTGTGTGTGTGTGTGTGTGTGTGTGTGTGTGTGTGTGTGTGTGTGTGTGTGTGTGTGTGTGTGTGTGTGTGTGTGTAAGAAGTGCTGTGGGCGTGTGTATAACAGAGAGTGATGGATAGAAGAATAAGAGAGGGAAAGTGTTATTGAGCAGTGATGAAAATGATATTAAATAAATGTTTTAGTGTGTTAGTACAGGTGGCTACGGAACTGGATCAACACCCTCCACAAGCACAGTGGCTGCAGCAAAATGATAGATTAACATAATTGGAACCACACCCAGCCCATGTTTTGGCTGAATATTTCACAGCTTCACTTCATGTACACCTTACACGGAAGAACAAGCTTCGAGGACAATCAATCTCTCCCTGAAGACAAAATGCAATTCGAGAGCATTGGCGTCTGTCACGGTATACAGGGTGGACTCACGCACTGGACTCCGGGGATTAATGCACGCAAAGGGTGAGAGGGGCAGGGCTCCAGGGAAATCCAGGGGAACACTCTCGCTTCTCTCCAAACAATCCACACACGAGCTCACGTCTCTCTCCAAGCAATCCACACACGAATCCAGTCACTCTTTTCCAACACTCGCCGCTCAGGAAACACTAGGGAAAATAGTCCGGAGGGTGTGCGCACAAAGAAATGCTCGTTAGTTCCAAACACACAACTACACAGGAAAAATAATTGCTAAATGCTCGACTTTCACTGACGCGATTCACACAACGATCCAGCGAAGAACAGCCGTTGCGTCCTGGCTTAAATGCCAGCCACACTAATGAGGCACAGGTGTTTCTTCCTCTGAGGGCATGGGCCAAGGGCGTGAACCCATAATGAGTTTCACCCCAGTGAGAGAGAGAGGGCGAGAGAGATAGAGAGAGAGAGAAACAGCTGATCGGCGACCAGCTGAACCGCCAGGCCGTGACAGTGTCGACTTCGAGAGTCAACAAGGTGAACAGACAGCAGCATTACCCTAAACCTTAAACCTTAAAGGGTTCAGCAGCATGTACAAATACCATCGTGGATGGAAGCATGCACTCCCAATCACAAGCTGAGAGGTTCACCAGCGACATCACTGTGTGGGAATGGACTTGAGAAGACTGTCTGAGTTTCACATTTGCCATACTGAGAATTGAAATGGCAAAGGAAGAGACAGAAAAGACTGAAAGACATAAGACAAAGCTGAAGAAGAACGGCCCACTGGGCCCTGACACGCCACAACCATGAACTCCTGCAGGTGTGGGAGAGAGACAGAAGCTGTGAGAAGTGGGGAGAAGAGAGCATGGAGGAAAAATGAAGTCTGTCATTGTTAATGTGAGAGCACATGAAAATTGAATTCAAAATTGGGGCCGACTGTCTTGTGGAGGTTGAGAAAGAGTCCGTAGGATCGCAACAAAGGTAAAAATAAAATGCACACCAACACACATAAACAGAGAAATGTGAAGGAAAGGCACGTTTAAGGACATGCCCTGCTGAATCTGCAGCTCCACTGCACACACATCCATTGAACTTGCCTACTAACACATACACACATGCAATGAAGATCAGCTTGTTATCTCTCATCAGTGTTAAAATAGTGTAAATTTAACAGACACTTGTTATCAAATGCTGAGTGTATCACGCCTGACAATTAACTCTCCAGGTTGCAGGACGAACAGTTTAACTTTTGTAAAAGGGAAAAAAGATTCTGGTATGACCAACCAGTGATCAGACAATACATTTAGTTGTTAATACAATAAATTGTGAGATGCTTTCTGCTTGATTGGTGCAGCACAAGTAATTTACTGTATGAAGGAAATTCTCTTTTGTGATAATATTTTGAACATGCATTTCTGTTGTCCTGTCAACTTAGTGGGTTAATAGCTGATATGCAAATTAGTTGATTGTTACTAGATCGGGAAAAGATGACTGGATTATAAAACAAGTGAATAAGATGTAGCAGAGGGTTGAAATGAGTTTCCTGTTTCTGATGTATGGGTGAAGCTTGCACCCAGATACACATCACTGAATACATAAAAACAAACTTGTTTTGTGAAATACATGATGACATGTTACACGTTTACTTTTGGAGGGAAAAAGAAGGAGAAAAGCTAAATGAAATGATTGGGGCTGTGAAAATGAAAAATGAGTGCAAAAGCACAGACCGGGGGAAGGAATTAACATTTAACAGTTCATTTATAGGTATTAAACCTCTACATGGGGCACAGACATGTTCAGATAAGGGTTTGATAACCTAAAAGTAAACTTCACTGAACTGAAAGGAAAATGTGGTTTGATGATGATTGATATGTTTTCCAAATGGTTAGAAGTAAGGAGTAAGGAGATACAGGTGCAGTAGCCAGAGTATTGCTGGAAGAAATCATCCCAAGGGTGGAATCTCCAGACTGAGATTGAGACTGGGTGCTGATCAGGTCTTCAGAGACCCAGCGAGAAGTAGGAAACACTCATGGCATAGCTGACAGCCCAGGCAGTGGTTGAGGTCAAAGGTCGTGCGGTTTGGGGCCCTACTACTCAACATGAGAAGATTCCAGAACCACAGAAATAACCATAAAGCTGTGTTGGAACGAGAGAGTGAGGGGTGAAAAGAGCGCCCTCCTCCAACAAGGGCGTGCCAAGCTCCAACTCAGCGACCGCAGAGCAGACTCTGTGCCACCCAAGAGGGATCAGCGAATAAATGCAGATGACAATTGATTAAATAGTCAGGCATTTTTGCTTGAAGTAGTTGTAGTTGTGTTTTTGAGTTAAGGTGGTCGTTGGTGTGAAGTTAATAATCTTTGTATAAATGATATGCATTTACATGACTCTCCGAACATCACAAACTCTGTTAAATCAGCCTAAAATGGCTGAGCAGCAAAAATACTCACACTGGTTACCCTAGGGACCGTTTTCGGCCCATTGACAACCATTATAAACGCTATTTTTCATCCCAAAATAATTATTATGTATTTTTATTTATTTCTTTTCCTTTGAATGTCTATGTAGACTCAGGGGGTTGAAATTGTAATTTTTATATTTGTCCACCAGGTGGCGCCCTTTCTTCATTTTTGGCCAAGTGCATGGAACGGAGTAAATTCTGTATTTATTCGATAGACTTTCTGCTCAAATAAATGACAATTCTGTGTCAGTAACAGTCTTAGACAATGGCGTGTATGTTTTAAAAAATAAAATAAAGGTCTTTATGGCTAAAATTTTTTTAAAAATGACACACGCACACACACACACACGCGCGCGCGCACACACACACACACCCTTTTTCCGTCTTTTCTCTTAGGCCACAATGCAGTACCAGCAGAATACATAAAAGCTGGAACCAAAACCAAATTAGACTTTTATTATGGCCTCGAGTTAATTTTTCAGTGCCGCTGCGGTGGAAAAACCAGCTTGTGCCCCCGGAAGTACTACTTTTTGACGGCGGAAAGGGGTCAGCGCGCATCGGTGATCTTCCGGAAAGGCACATGGATCGCAAAAATAACGGTAAAAAAAAGCACCTTTGGCACTCATTTTAAAATTGGGAGCGAAAGGGAGATGAATGAAACAGTAACAGGGTGATTTTTGAAACATTTAAACGTATTTTGGTCACCCGCGGACAATGATCCTCCATCGACTTCCGCGATCCATCGCGATAGCGCAGCGCTGTTCGCTGGTGACAAAATCCCCCCCTCTGCAATGTTTTCGTTATTTGAAAAATTACTATCCCGTCAATTTGAGGTTACAAAAGAAAACTATTATTACTACGATTTATTGCGTGGGATCGGACATGTCGAACTGTCGTGTAGGTAGCTACCGACAGAACACGTCACCTGCGTCACGATGACGCAGCGACGTGTTCTGTCGGTAGCTATCGCTGTCGGATGTTTTGGTTTCATGACAAATGTGTATTATTACCAGTTTGACGGTTACAAAAGAAAACGATAGATTTATTGTGTGGGATCGGACATTGCGACCCGACAGATGATGGCACATGCGTCGATGACGCAGCGATGTATGGGATGTTTTGGTTACAAAACATTAGTAGTATTGTTGCATTACCATTAAGTTTTCAGGGTTAGAAAACATTTTATATTTTAGTGTTCTCACGTTCAGACGGGATTATTGTAATAAACGAAGGACATTTTTGCCTGATAATTATTTATATCGTGCTGTAACTTTTCTGTATAAAGAACTAAGCTCTCCAAAGTTTCAGGCGTAAAACGTCATAATTAGAAGTGTTTGTGAACTAAAAATAAAAAGTGATTTAGTGATCTCAGCCTGTGCTCCCTACACAGGGAAAACCAAACTTGGCCAGGGAAACCCACCGGGACCCACCGCGGCAGCCAGATAGAGGAAGCCGGCAGCCAGCGAGAGGGAGACCCCTGGAGGCGGCGCGCTGCGGCAGGGGAAATCATAAGTTTTGTCGATTCCCGATAACATAACTGTTCATATTCATCCTTCTGAAATAAATATTTTTCTGGTTCAAAGTGATCTCGTATTGTTATTAACATATTCTTGTAATTTTATTTTAGAAAACAACGAGGTAATAAGCACTTAGTATGTGAAAACTAAAAACATAACATACCGTTTTATTATAATTTACTATGGTGCTGCAAAAAATAACGCTCGATCAAAATGAATGTTAGTGCCAATCTTTGACTCATCTAAAGGCCTAATTATAATAATAATCAAATATTACTTCAAATGTATTTTATGGAAAATATTTAGTCTTTTTGTTTTGGGGGGCTAAAAAAAGAGGGCGCTCATGTCATAAAACTGGGATTTAAAGGGTTAAAACAACGAAAATATAATTAAAACTTTATATGAATATTTCAGGCAGAAGTAGTTCTAAAAGACTGACCAATTTAAAGTGGAAAAAATATGAATATATAATATTTTTATTGCACTTTTTGGGGCGGGACCGTTTTCGGTCCCTAGGGTGATCAGTGTGAGTATTTTTTAAATTTGCCCTGCAAAAAAATAACGCTCGATCAAAATGAATGTTAGTGCCAATCTTTGACTCATCTAAAGGCCTAATTATAATAATAATCAAATATTACTTCAAATGTTTTTTTTTTGGAAAATATTTAGTTTTTTTTTTTTGTTTTGGGGGCTAAAAAAAGAGGGCGCTCATGTCATAAAACTGGGATTTAAAGGGTTAAAACAACGAAAATATAATTAAAACTTTATATGAATATTTCAGGCAGAAGTAGTTCTAAAAGACTGACCAATTTAAAGTGGAAAAAATATGAATATATAATATTTTTATTGCACTTTTTGGGGCGGGACCGTTTTCGGTCCCTAGGGTGATCAGTGTGAGTATTTTTTAAATTTGCCCTGCAAAAAAAAAATAACGCTCGATCAAAATGAATGTTAGTGCCAATCTTTGACTCATCTAAAGGCCTAATTATAATAATAATCAAATATTACTTCAAATGTTTTTTTTGGAAAATATTTAGTTTTTTTGTTTTGGGGGGCTAAAAAAAGAGGGCGCTCATGTCATAAAACTGGGATTTAAAGGGTTAAAACAACGAAAATATAATTAAAACTTTATATGAATATTTCAGGCAGAAGTAGTTCTAAAAGACTGACCAATTTAAAGTGGAAAAAAATATGAATATATAATATTTTTATTGCACTTTTTGGGGCGGGACCGTTTTCGGTCCCTAGGGTGATCAGTGTGAGTATTTTTTTAAATTTGCCCCTGCAAAAAAAATAACGCTCGATCAAAATGAATGTTAGTGCCAATCTTTGACTCATCTAAAGGCCTAATTATAATAATAATCAAATATTACTTCAAATGTTTTTTTTGGAAAATATTTAGTTTTTTTGTTTTGGGGGGCTAAAAAAAGAGGGCGCTCATGTCATAAAACTGGGATTAAAGGGTTAAAACAACGAAAATATAATTAAAACTTTATATGAATATTTCAGGCAGAAGTAGTTTTAAAAGACTGACCAATTTAAAGTGGAAAAAAATATGAATATATAATATTTTTATTGCACTTTTTGGGGCGGGACCGTTTTCGGTCCCTAGGGTGATCAACGTAAGTTTTTTAAAGGATGACATGAGGGTTAATAAAATCAGACTGAAATTTTAAATTTTTTTAAAAAACCAAACCGTTTGGTAAGTTTGGCTATATTACACCCAACACAGTGGAAATGGCTTTCATACGAAAAAAAAAGTGGCACAAAAAGGACCCAATATGACACAAGGGTTAAGAGTCCTGAGCATGAGTAAAAGTGACTGGAGTAATTATAGCATGCACGTTTTACAGCAACTTGTGCACATTTTGTAGGGTAGTTAGACTGACTTTCTAGCATGTCAGTTCCTGATGTGTAAGCGCATAAGGTCGTCATTGTCTGAGTAAACATAATTACAACAGTTGTGAGTTCTTGACATGTGTACTCAACTTTGACACATTGTTTGACACCGTAAAGGTAGGATTTTGGGTTCATCACATTTCATTGAGGGATTTTGATAGGCCTCAAACATGCTGGAAGCACCTAAAGAATGAGGTTGTTCTTCCAGAGTTAAATGTGGTTGTTTTGGTTCCCCAATCACTGATGTGGGCACAGTAAAGGTAATTGTAAATGCCTTTGAGAGGGTTTACACCTTTTAAACGGGCTGATGGCCCTACAATAGTAAAGAGTACAGTACACTGCATAGATAGAGAAGAAAGATCTATGACTCTGTTGTAAAATTTAGCTTAGAAGTGTTTGATATATGTTGGCTGAGTGGAAATTCAAGGCTACCTCTGGGTTTTACTCTAGAACTTGAGAAGCACTAACACCAGCGTTATGGCGTTATTTTTGTGCCATTATTCTGAGCGCACGTAAAAAAAATTTTGAGCGCATGTAAAAAAAGATTTGCAGGTGAAAGTGTTGTATTTTGAGGAGAAATTTATTTTGAGTGAAGAAAAGCTAAATTTGAGTGAACAAAATTCATAGCTGCGTGCAAAAAATGTATTTCAGTGTTTGCTATTATCCTTACACACACACACAATAGCAGCCCCTCTCGCTCAGATTTTGCATTTGCGCTTGCTCGCAATGTGTTGCTTTTGCTCTAAACATTTCTGCCCGTGCACGCTCAACTCTTTCTGTACACCGTTATATTTGTGCCACAAAACCAGCCAATCACAGACTTGGATGGAAAAAAAATCTGATTGGCTGTTTTGGTCTCCAGTCAGCTCGAAATGACGAAATGCAATATCCCAGAATCCATTTCGACCAAAACTCAAACTAGGCAGTGGCGGAGGAACGCAGAAGAGTTTGAAATATTACTCTGTCTGGGTCACAAAATAAACTTTTAAGATATTTTCATGTGAGAATGGTGCTGTGTAAACTTCAAATATCTGCTTGATTTATCAAGACGTCACATATTTGCAAAAGTGCTCTAATGTTCTCGGAGATGCCTGCTGTTTCATTTCTCTATATGATCTCATATTGTGTTTTCTTTTATGATATAACTGCCATCCTTCAAACAAAGGGTGGAGACTCAGATGGAGAGAAGATGACTATAAAATGTGAATTTGTTTTTTCCTTCTGACTATAGGGAGGATGCACATTGTGAATTCTTTGAGTACACAATGGTGCTGATGTTCAGTAGTTAGAAAAGAAATCTCCATGTGTTTTTATGTGATTCTTAATTAATTGTTTTTAATTCTTAATTGTGGTATCACAAAGGGTGGAATGTGGTGGCAGATTTCTTTTCTCATGTATTAATCACATATTTAATCATATCACATTAGTTATAGTAATATCACTTCCTCATTTTACTATACTAAGAGTACTCCTGTCACTAGATTACATGCATGTCTAATGTTAACACAGTGAAGCTGTTGTAATGGGAGACGTTAAACAGATAGTGGGACTCCTTCTGCTTACCAGGGATGTAAATCCTTAAGTGACGGCCAAGCAGAAAACAAGGTCATAATTCTCTCTGTGAGGAAGAAGGTATAGAACATAGAATGTTCTTTGTCTGTGTCTCTGTATATAAGATGTAAGGGCGGTGGCCACAATTCAGAGATGGTCCTAGGGTTTCACTGGGATGCTTTCTCCACATTGCAATGTGTTCTTTAAACCCACTTCAAATCAAGCTCACTGGGTATGTTGCAGGTTATTGTTAAAATTTTCACAACAGTAATCAGTCATGTAGTCTGATTAAAAACTTTATTACAGCATTCTGTGAGTCTTTGTGTTCTCTTTGTGCTGCGGCTTAAAAAAAAGGTAAATTGGAAATATCAATTTATCTGATTTTGCAAAACATGAGGATTTTTGCCAGAACAGACAGAACATTCTTTGTTTCTATTTTTAACAGCATTTCTAATTATTCTGTTGTGTTATATAATGTATTATATTCAGATTATATTAAAGCCACTAAAGTAACTAGTCACAAAGTCACTAAAATAAAAACAAATAAGCAAAAACAGCACAAAGCCTGTCTTAAATTTACAGTTGACATTGAGCCACAATGGCAAAGCAAGCAGTTAGGATTTAACTTTTTCTGTAATGTACAGTCTGAAAAAGAAAAACATAATAATAAACCTTTGCTTATTACTTTTTAAAGCAAGAACTGCACTCATACGCACCATCACAACCAACTGGTCTGTAGTATTGCCCTTGATTAAACACATATACCTCTCGGCCACCAAAAACACATTTATGTATGTCATCAAATGATTTGCATGGAGGCAGGACTTTAGAACATTTGCAGCATTTGAGGCAGCAGCCCATGTTACTCTCCTTTGGTAATTGGTTCCCCATTCTTGATTGTGTATTTAGCAGTAATATGTTGGTTTCTGAAAAATGAAAAATAGATTAGAAAGATGTTTAACATAACAGCTGTTTAAAACTTTATCAAATGCTGCACTGAGGTCATTGGGGCCAAAACAAGCACAGAGAAGAATACACTAGTGCCAAATCACAAAAGCAGTTGCCCCACAACAATCTGATGATCCCCATGAGCAAGCACTTGGCAACCATGGGAAGGAAAACCTTCCTTTTAACAGGAAGAACCCTCCAGCAGAACCAGGCTCAGGGAGGGACAGCCATCTGTTGCGAGTAGTTGGGAGTGATAGGAGGAAGACAGGACAAAAGACGTGCTGTGGAAGAGAGTGCGAGATTAATAATAACTAATGATTAAATATGCAGTGCATCATGGGAAGCACTCAAAAGCGGAGGCTTATTGCAGTGTGACCAAGGGGAGATTCAGGGTTACTCAATCCAGGCCGAACTATCTGCTTTGTCATGGAGGAAAGTTTTAAACCTAATCGTGAAAGTAGAGAAGATGTCTGAATCAAAACTGGAAACTGGTTCCACAGAAGAGAGGCCTGAAAGCTGAAGGCTCTGCTTCCCATTCTACTTTTAAATATCATAAGAACTACACGTATACCAGCAGAATGAGAGCAAAGTGCTCAATTAGGGTAATACGGTACTGTGAGGTCTTTAAGATAAGACTGAGCCTGATTATTCAAGACCTCGCATGTGATGAGAAGCACTTTAAATTCATTTCTGGAAAGAAGAGACACCATCGTGGAAGGGCAGGCCCCTGGACAGCAGGTACCACCGGCAAATAGAAGAAGTGCAACTTAAATGGTGCCAACCAATCAGTGTTTTAAAAAATATCAAATTTCAGTTCATTAAGATTTTAAAGTCACTGTCAAGCTTGATTTGAAAGTGGAATGTCCTTTTCTGAGACATTGTCATAGGACCACAAGGTGTGAGAAGAAGGTAAGAATATTTGTCCTACTAATCATATTTAAAATGGCATAAATGTTTAAATGAAAATTAATGTGTGTGTGAAGCTGTAGAAAGCAGCTTTTCAGGTTTCAGAAAGTGTCTTTTATTTTGCACGTTAAAAAAATCAGTTTTCTTTTCCTCAGGGCAACATTGTGCAATAAGGGATACTTCTTGATGGCAGCCCAACATTGGGATATCTCAAAAGAGACCCACAGCTCCCATTCCAAATCAGGATCTCCGGTTAGACAATACAAGTAAACAATATATGACAACCCCATCACAGCACAGAAGAACAGTTTTCTGAAGTTTCACACAGAGTGCCTCACGACATGAGAGTAAATATGACATGACATAGTACCACATGAACCAAAGATTGTATCAAGTCATATTTGTAAATATGTTTCAAGTGCTTTTCAGTTCTTTGTTTCATAATTTGTTGGAATATTTTCATAGCTAGATAAACAGATAATATTACACATGTACTCGTGTGAATAATAATGGAAATGAATAAGTAAATACATAAGAAAAGAAAGGAACACCAACAAGAGCCTATAGTAAATTTATAGAGCTCTTCTCTGAAAAGCATATGTGTTTGGCACAACAGTGCATTCAGATCATGTCTCTGATTGTAAAAGCTGCCAGACAAGACCGTCCTCTACATTAGGGGGGACTAATGTTGAAACAGAAACAAAGTGACTGGTACTTTTTTGTCATCCTCAGTTAATACAGCCTATGTTCTATGTTCTCTGTCATCTATATGACAGTGTCAAATTTCCAGCAGGTTGTTGGCTATGCAGCTGATGGTTCAGGTTCTGATCGGCTGATCAGCAAATACACAGGAGCAGCCAACAGGTCAGTCCTTACCTCACTGTTATTCACTGCACAAATCACAAGTTAAGACCCACAGTCCATGATGCTGTAGTGCATATTACATACATATTACATACATATTATACAATAGCTTCCTCTTTGTTCAGTCATTTGTTTACTTGATGGCATGTTGTGCAGCTCTGTTTGCTTTAAGAGACTGAAATATTTGTGAAAATGAACTTATTCATATTCAAAAAAATTAGGAAAAAAAAGCTCTGTCCAGCAATCTCATTGTTGTAGCAGTTGAGTAAATGCACTTACCAGTCTTTCAAGAGTCGCTTGAACAGTTTGTAAATCTTTGATAAAAAAAAAAAAAACACAAAAAAGGTTGAGAACAGGAAAATCGGTGTCAACAAATACATTAATAACCCCACTCATGCCCCTCCAGGTCTCACTGCCCACATGAGCATTCAAGTCTCCCAGTAGTCTACCCAGGTGGAGCACACTCAAGCAACCTGCCCAGGGACTCCAAGAAGGTCGGGTACTCTGAACCATCATTTGGCTCATAAACACAGATGACAGTCAAAACCTATTCCCCGACCCAAAGGCAAAAGGAACAAACTCTTTAGTCTACTGGGAAAACCCCAATGCACGTGCAGAAAGCCGATGGGATACTAAGGGTGTGTGTGTTTTTTCTCTTTTGATTATTTATTATTGCTTATTAATAAGACATATAAAATTATTTCTTATCCAATTACTTCATTAATTGATGGAATATTTGAGAATACTCAATTACTAACACAATTTATAGCAGCGGTCCTAATTTGATTCAGTTCAATTTTATTCATATAGCTCCAAATCACAACAACAGTTGTTTCAAGATTTTATGTGTTGAAAGGTAAAGACAACACAAGAATAGAGAGAAAACTCCAACAATCAAATGACTCACTTTGAACAATCACTTGGTGATATTTGGAAGGAAAAACTCCCTGTGAACAGAAAGAAACCTCCAACAGAACCAGGGTCAGGGAGGGGCAGTTATCTGGTGTCACCGGCTGGAAGTGATGGGAGGAAGACAGGAAAAAAGATATTCTGTGGAAGAGAGCCAGAGATTAACGATGAATGTTAAACGGACTAGTTCTTATAGAGCACTTTTCTACTTGAGCACTCAAATTGCTTTATATAACATGCCTCAGTCACCCAAGCACATTTTTCTATGCGCTAAGTGCTTTCTATCAATTTTAACTCTCTGATGGACACATCTGAGAGAAATTTGGGGTTATCCAAGGATATTCGGCATGCAGACTGGAGCAGCCAGGGATCAAACCACCAACCTTCCTATTAGTAGATCATTTATTCCAGCGGTCCCCAAACTTTTTTGCACCACGCACCGGTTTATGCCCTACAATATTTTCACGGACCGGCCTTTAAGGTGTCACGGATAAATACAACAAAATAAAACTAGTACCGGTACCGAAAAAAAGAAGATTTATTCATAACACACGTGAAAAGACCCAGGAAAACCGAGTTAACGATAAAAACAAAATAACGCTGAAAACCGATAAAAACCCTGAAAACCATACATTTCACACCTGAGCCTCAACTCTCGCGGCCCGGTGCCAAACGACTCACGGACCGGTACCGGTCCGAGGCCCGGGGGTTGGAGACCGCTAATTTAGTCTACTTGCTGAGCTACAGCCACCCCAAATGACTAATGGTTAAATACAGGGTGGTGTATAAATGCATAGCCAGTGAAAAAGGTGACTGAAGAAGAAACATTTATTGCATCATAGGAATCTCCCAGCTACCTATAGCAGCATAACTAAGGGACCATTCAGACTACCCGATGAGTTTTTTGGACAGCATAATAACAATGAATCACAGTAGTCCAGCCTAGAAGTAATAAATGCTTGAACTAATTTTTCAGCATCACTCTGAGAAAGGTTGTTCCTAATTTTAGAGATATTGCACAAATGCAAGAAAGCAGTCCTATATTTGTTAATATGCTCTTTGAAGGACTGGTCAAAAACAGTTCCAACATTCCTCATAGTGTTACTGGAGGCCAATATAATGCCATCCAAAGGAAGTATCTAGTTGGACACATGTTTCTAAGATTTTTAGGGCTGAGCAAAATAACTGCAGTTATAACTAACTTTAGAAGGAGAATTATATAGGTCCTCCAAGTCTTTAAATATTTTAAAAAATGTTGTGCTTTAACTAATTGTGTCATTGGTCTGGGTCATTGTGACCCAGCATTTTGAGTTCTTGTGTTTTGGTAATATTTTATATTATGGTTTTTGTTCTGAGTCCTTGGTTGTGCTCTTTTGATTATTGTGATTTCTAGCTTTTAGGTTTAGTTCTGCCCTTGTTTTTATTGTCTTGTTCCCCAGTCAGTCATGTCTCATGTAACTCTGGTCCCTGTACTCTGTGTTCCCTTAGTCACTCATCATAGTCACTTATAGTTTGCTCCAGTTTAGGTAATAGGATCATTACTTATGATCCTATTACATAAATTTCAGGGTAATATTACTCATCTGTAACCACTGTTGCTACCATGATATTACTTGGATATTACATGGTTCCTACTTTGGCAATTGCATAGTATTAACTTAGAAATAACCACATTATTAACCTCTTGTTTTCTCTTGTTACCTTGCTGTTACCCTTTTATTACCGAGCTGTAATAGAAAGTGCTACCAAGATTATTTTATTAAATAAAAATGAGTTGTTGCATTTCCTTCATGTGTAGGTTTAGATGGCGAAAGCAGTCTGCACTAGAGCGTTCATATGAAGCAAAAGTAAAGTTAACTCAGAGATTATATATACCTGCCAGGAATGTCATAACTGCTCTACCTGATCTCAGAATGTAGATTATTGTTTTATTAGCATGCAACGTTTGCACAGACTGATCGCACTTGCCACATGTTATATCAGGGAATACAGTGTTTTCTGGATTGTTGTCTTTATTCAGAATCTTGAAGACCTAAATTTGACTGAATAAAATAATAGGAATGGCCCGTTTTCACTGAAATGAGACATTTTTTTTTCTGTTGCTTTTTATGATATAATAGTAGTGACACCACCATTTGGTGTTAAAAATCTGGTGCCATTACATAAATCAAAGGGACTTAAAAGGCACAAGGAAAGAAAACCAGAAGTATAAGGCAGCAATTACCTGTCCTATTTTTGTTAAGCCCAGCACACAGACTAGTTCTGCACGTGATTTGCTTTTGCTTGCTTTCATATTTACAATTCGGTGCCATCTAATAGAACAGTTCAGGATTGCATTCAGGGCAAAACCACTGCTGTATTCACGTTTTCCCCATAATTGTAAGACTGTGATTCTGATTTATAATAAAAGACTTATAAGTTACTCCTGTCTGCGAGAGAACTATTCAGATTTACAGTGAATTAGAGGCTTAATAAAACATTTTTATAACCTGTAGGTTTTACAACAGTATAATCTGACTGGAAAAGGTTGAAGGGCTATAAATATACCTCTGATGAGTCATCCAGTTTTTTGGTGTTTTTTTACAGACAATTTTTATATATTGAGGTAGGGAGGAAAAAAGGACAGGCTATCACCATGTGTCCTCAGATTTTTAAATTTGTCTATGTGATCATTGGTCTTCCCCTTAATCTCCGCAAGAACAGATTTAGTAGTGTTCATGTTTGTCCTCTTGATAATCTCTGTCTGTCTGTCAAAAAAATAGCGAGTAGAAAAGTTCCTGACTTTTGTCTGTACAATCATTCAAGGAAATAATAATATTTTTCAGTATGCAAGCAACCATCTTGGTGCTTCCTTTTGCAGGAGAGACGGATCCTTTGGGTGGTTAGGGACCTTTTTTTCTAACTTAACCTACCCTTTTTAGTTTTGTTAATATTAGCAATAGTGAGAAGTATTATTGTTATATTTGATGTAGGCCATCCAATTAAGGTAAATGCCATGTTCTTAGTTGCCATAGTCTGATGAGGAGTATTTTATTTTATATTTTGTTGAATTATTTTTCAGTTAATGTGGTCCGAGGGTTTGCGTGCCTCAGTGACCCTAAGAGTTAGACCAGCAGAAGCTTAGCCTTCATGTGGGAAACCCAAGAAACACCCCACAGAAACGACAACAATAAACTAGAAAAAACTGCGAAACACACATTTTCCTGCGAAAATGTAGTGTGAATTTTTTTTATGCAAAAGAATTGCATAAAAAATTTAATATCTGAAAAAGTATAGAATTGATGAGCACCAAAATTTATAGCCGGCAGAAAGAGCAGAATTTTTTAAAATTTGAACAGCGAAAATAGCACAAAAACTGAGGAAGTAGTTCAACGGCGAAAAACGTACGGAAGCAGCTAGAATAATAATAATAATAAAGAATAAAGTGAAACAGGATTGGACCCCAGTGACTTAAATAAAACAATTTTGAGACAACATTACTCAATCTCCACAGCTGATGAAAACTCAAAGCTGATGAACTCAAAATGTTAGAAAATCAGCACTGCTCAGTGTTAGTCGTTGTTAATCTTCAAAACTGACTAGGTTACTTTTAAAAATATGACACTAATAATTTAACACTGGAGATTTTGCTGTGTACAATACATTAAAGAGAAATCCCACTACAGTGTGTTCTGTGTTGTTTTCGTGGTGTTTTGTTGTTTCTTTTCCTAAAGGAAGAGTTTGAAAAGTTCCTTGACCACTTGTCATTTTCAGCTAATAGGGGGATCATCTCTGCTTGCCACCTCACAACACTGATGAACCCTATGCTTCTTTTGAACATATCTTAGTGGAATCATTTCTCAAATAGAGCGACACATAAACAGAGATTTAAGTTTAGAAAATGAAACAGGTGACAAATATTTGAATGATCTATTCCAGACCTTTAAGGTAAAGAGTGCTTGCTTCTTAAAACCGAATGCCCTTTGTGCAAAATGTTCACAAAAAACAAAAACAAAAAAAACAAAATAATTCTCAAAATATATTCACAAAACAGTTTTATCTCTGCTCCCTATTACACAGTAGTTGCAAAACCTGTACACAACTAGTGACAATAATATTAAGTAAATTAAAGTAAAGTAAATTAAAATGTATGTGTTTAATTTTAATAAATAGTCAGTATTTAAATCTACTTAACTTAAAAGAATAAAGCAATAAAGGAATGCTGCTATTAATATTTAAGAGAAAGGACATAAATTGCTTTTGAATTCTGAATATCCAAAAGAGTGACTTATTGAATTGCTTGACTCAGAATATTGAAGATTTAGCTCCGAGAATAAAAATGAGTGTTTTAGCAATTCAGAAAAGTAGTAAAACATTTCAAGTTTGTTACATTACCTTCATCTGAAGAGAGAAAAAAAGCCCAACAACATCTGTGGAAATGAAACTGGACTTTTAGACAGTTGGCTGCCAGTGTTATAAATGTGAAAAAAAGGGGCGTGTTTAAAAGGCTGTCACTGGTGTTACTCGCAATATTGTTACTTCTGCTTAAATAGAGGGGTTTAATGTTTCTCTCAAATCTTGCTAAAAAGTAATTTAATACAAGTAAAAAGAGTATTTGGTATTTGGTCCTTTCTATGCCAATATATTTGAAAAATCGAGTATTTGCACATTGTGCGAATGTGGAGTGGAAGCATATACTGTTGCCTATCACAAGCATAAAGAATGTGTAGGGTGATGAGACGTAGGAAGTTCAGTTTCTGGTGCTGTACTTCATGGTGTATTTATGTTTCATTTGATATTTCACTATTAGTGCCCTGATGTATATGTGGCACATTTTCCTAGTTCACAAATAAAAAGCATAGAGAATAACATTTTCCCTGCACTAGTCTCTTCTTGTCAGTGCTTGGTGCAATAAGGTATACAAGAGTGTCACTCTAACTCTATCTTGAACAAATCCCTGCTGACTGGTGAAGACCAATTTCTTTCACACGCACGCACACACACACACACACACACACACACACACACACACACACACACACACACACACGTGTATATATATGTATACAGATGTGGACAAAATTGTTGGTACCCTTCGATCAATGAAAGAAAAACTCACAGTGGTCACAGAAATAACTTGTCTCGGATAGACTGAATGGGTAATTTTGCTTCCCATTCAGTTTGTACACAGCAGAGAACGTGTCTCTCTGCTTTTGTGTACCTGCAGTTTGTGTGCTGATTTGACCACACATTTGAATCCTGTTGTTGCATCAGCAACTTTTATAGAAAAATAACGAAGAAGCAACTTCAAAATGAACCATTACTTTGAGATAATTACAGTACACTACTCTCCTATTTTTACTTGCCTCACAAAGGCTTTAAAAATTTCCCTCAATTTCTGAGAAATTAAACATTTGTTTAAAAAAAAGTGGGCAGTCTGGAAAAGGCGCCCTTCTTATAGCAAGTAAATATGCATAAAATGCAATGCGTCATTTTGAGCCATAAGGCTAGTAAAGATGGCTCTTGCTGTTTACTGTCTTCCCCTGGTCTTTCTCCACCATCCTATTACATTAAAGGCTAAAAAGCCCCCAAAATAATATTACAAAAAATGAGTGGCGCACTTGGGCCACTCTAATAGATTCTCCTGCTGAATTAATAATCAGAAATTAAATGTCTTAGACCACAGAGACCCTGAGGTAACATTGATAAATGAAGCACATTAGACCATATTTATGCCTCTATTATACAAACACAAACTTTAGTCAGGAATGTCAGGCATTTCTAGTAAATGAGCATCTGTGTTAATTTCACTGGTGCTTTGGGTCTCTTAATGATGTTAAAAATTGTATAGGCCTGAATTAAGTCTATTATAAAGCTATAACTAATATAGTTTTCTTTAATATAATCTGAGTTATTTCAGTGTCTCTGGCACATCCACAAATATGATATGTAGGTAAGTCTGGTTTCTTTTATCATGTAGCCTGATGATTTTGGTAATAAAAGTATTGCCTGAGAGCTCTTGCAAATGCAGTGTTATGAAGTGTTTAGAGACAATGTGAGAGAAAAAGTTCTTGCCCTGTTTTGCAAAACTGCACAGAGGACTGGAGCAAAGTAAAATAATAAGCAGTTCCCTGCTCTTTTTATCCGTCCAATCCTTTTCCCTCCAAACACATCAGTCTTAGTTTCTACCTTTAGCTGTTTGCAGGACTGACTTTAGCTTCACACCATGTATCCTAAACTTCTGACTGTTTCTGACCATCATCACCTGCTTTTTATGTTTTTTGTTTGCTGATTCTGCCGCAAGTCCCGTGGAAATAAGACCCATTAAACAGCACGTGTTACTGAAGTGATTTAAGAATAATATCGTGACATAGTGTCTGCAAAGCATTAAGATATGACTCCAAGATTATTGTTCATTCATGATTGCACACAGTCACAACCCAAGTTTATTGTTATTATCCATTTTCTCTCAATAAGTGATATGAACAAACTTTCATCACTTCCACGTCGCCTTGGCAAGTGGAGAAGCGCTCGGATAGACCCTAATCAGGATTTATCCTGCTTTTCTCTCAGAAACCAGGCCTGGCTGCGCAGAAACACTTCCCCCCCTCAATCTTTCATATGAAAAAAAGAAAAACGATGAAACAAGGCATCGCAGACTCACTGGATTATAATAAGTGTTTGACTTTGTCTCACTGATAATTCCCTCTAGAAGTAAACGGAGTGTGGCTTTAAAGGTGTTTCTCTATTTCAGAAATAGATTCTGGTAAGTTGTTGTAATCAAACTATGAGTTTATCACCTTCAGCCTGAATGAAAACCATTAACTTGCATGTTTCTGTTCGTATTTTGCGTTAAAATCACGGAGCACGTGCTGCAGGTGGTGCAGAGGGACATGAAGCTGCGCAAGACAGAGGAGGAGAGACTCAGGTGAGTTTTGAACTGTAAATGGAGCAGAAGTGGAGCTCCAGATATTTTATGTTTAGGAAGTGAACTGCACTGACTTTCCCCCCAACCTGCTGTTTGTCGATTGCAGCCTGGTTGCTCTCACTGTTCATATGAGTGTTTGACAGTTTTGAACTTCCTTACCTCTGATGAAATCTTATTTCTTTGAGTCTGGTTGTGAATGTGAAACTGCTGGATAATCAGCGTATCACAGCGGTTTATAAAAGTACACTTTTTCTGTTCTTAGTGTTGTAAAAAACCAAAAACCTAGGTTCGTGTATCCACATTATTTTATGTTGCACTGTTGCTTTGTGGTTGTGGCAAAGATTTGTGTTTTGTCCTTTGTTACATACTGATGTGCATTTTAGTGTAATTTTGGATTTAGACTGCTACATTCAGATAACAAGCGATCTAACAAGTAATTATGTCAATAACAGGCATAAAAAGAGAGAAGCCTTCTTCTTTGAGGAATGTGTGAGGGGGATGGTCTGCCTGGAATGGTGATGGCAGCAGAAGGTACAAAGCTTTAAGGATGACTCTCCTACACCAAAACAGGGCCATAAATTCTGGTGTTAGTCTTCCAGTCCTTCCCTCTTCTTTAACCCATTTAATTCCAAATCTTTCACCGCAAAATAAGTGCATCCATTTTACTTCTTATACATCCCCTACACGTATGTTTAATTTTTTTTAATGTCATAGGGGGTTAGAATGTTAACAATTGTTGCCGGTGGGATTACATGGGTCACTACAGGCCTGACCTGAGGGCAAGAAGTCATTGCCATGGTAATGCAAGTGTTACCTGTAAAAGGGTCATCTCTACATAAGGAGATTCTTCTTATTTCTTTTACAAGAAACATTTTTTTATATATATATAATTTTGTGTTTTTATTTCCACCCCTGGTGTTTTTACAGTCTTGCTCTGATACCATTTGTCTTACAATAATAATAAAACATAAATAAATAAATAAACTGAACTGAATTACTTTAGTAATGGGGCGATCGTGGCTCAAGAGTTGGGAGTTCGCCTTGTAATCGGAAGGTTGCCGGTTAGAGCCCCGGCTTGGACAGTCTCGGTCATTGTGTCCTTGGGCAAGACACTTCACCCAATGCCTACTGGTGGTGGTCAGAGGGCCCGGTGGCGCCAGTGTCCGGCAGCCTCGCCTCTGTCAGTGCGCCCCAGGGTGGCTGTGACTACAATGTAGCTGTGTGTGTGAATGGGTGAATGACTAGTTGTGTAAAGCGCTTTGGGGTCCTACTAAAGCGCTTTACAAATACAGGCCATTTTATAAAGTAAACAATAAAAATATAAACTGAAACAAGCACACCCACACTAGAAACCAACTTAAACTTAAATGAATTGGCACCGGAAAAAAAAGTCAAAATGAAAGGAAAACTGGTAAAATGATAAAATGATAAAGCAGGTCAGGCAGTACATGGAAAATGAGCAGCTAAAACTGATATGGCAAATGGTAAATGGCCTGTATTTATATAGCGCTTTACTAGTCCCTAAGGACCCCAAAGCGCTTTACATATCCAGTCATTCACCCATTCACACACACATTCACACACTGGTGATGGCAAGCTACGTTGTAGCCACAGCCACCCTGGGGCGCACTGACAGAGGCGATAAGATGGGAGAACTTTGCAAGTTCATGTAAAAACCAAATTACATCACAAAACTCTTTAGAAATTGCTAATATAGAGAAATGAAAGGAATGAAACTGCTGCAGAACCAATAAGGCATTAGCATAAAATTTTCTGCAGTCTTTTATGACCTGTCCCCCAATGCTTATACTCTCCATGCAGGAGTCGCCTTATTACAGGACTCGTCTGGCCTTAGGTGGCCCTTGCAGCTGCCAAGCCCGATCCTACGGTGGTAAAAATCGGACGGCTATGTTTTTAACCGGCTCTTCACTTTACATCTTTTCCACCTGCCAGCTCTCTCCCTCCGTCGCACTCCTGGTAACTCAGGAGTGCTGGAGGCTCAGGAGACCCAGTGCAGCAGTCTTACACGTCACCGGCTGTTCCAGCTGGTGGCTCTGGTGAGCCTCTCTAGCATCTCTTAATGTCCACTGGTGGCTCTGGTGAGCCCGGCCAGCACCTCCTCATGTCCGCTGACATCTCTGAGTCCATTCAGCCACCTCCTGCTTCATTGCCTGCAGCTGCTATGCTGCCACCTGGTCCAACTCCATTGTCTGAGGCTGCCACACCACCGTCTGGTCCAGCTCCACAGTCTGCGTCTGGTCCTGCCTCGTCCTGTTGTTGCCATGCCCCCATCTGTTTCTGTTCCCAGGTTAATGTCTAACGTTCCCAGTTTAGTTTTCTGTATTTACTTGTGCCAGCAATAAAGCTGAGATTTTGTAATATTTGCCTCAGAGAGTCTGCATTTGGTCCTATCCTGCCTGATCCGCACACAGTTCATGACAGAGATGTCCAGAAAAAGAAACATGAGCTGATATCAAACCTAAGGCCACCCTCAACTGATTCTACCAATCATGTTAACATTATATGTCTCTGACAAGAAATAAAAGTGTTTGCTGACTGGGTGTGGTGCTCTTAGTTCGTTCGGGTGAGCAAAAAGATACGGCTCCCGTTTTTAACGTGAACCTTGAACCTCTTAACAAATTTAAGAAAATGCATTTTGAGCATATTTGTCTTCTCTCGGATGAAAAAACCCAACAGGAAACGAGGCAGCTTGACCTGCAACAAGTAACCCATAGCAATGATTTGCATCAACCACAGAGAGAGGGCGCAAGTGTACCATTGAGAGTTGAGCAGCAAGTTGGCTGACCTGTGGCACTATAGGTGGGGCATTGTTGCCCCCCAGTGTGTCTGTGGGGAAATGCATCACCTCCCTGCAGGCTAAAGATTTGCAGTTATTTGAAAATAAGCATTCTTAAAATATTTTAAATGGGAACATGAACATTCAAACTGTTTGTTGGCAGCACCTTTTTTTGGGGCAAAGCAATGACACTCAGTGAATGAATGTGATGTGGTCACCTAAACATTTAACAAACCCACACTGGGAGTTACAGCATGAGCGATTTGTGTGCTTAGGAGGCATGGTTAGGAAAATGAAGCACCTTCTGGGACTGACAATGTGAACAAAACATAATTGGCGCCTCTTAGGCGGCAACAGATGGGGGAAAACTGCATCACCCTGCCAGTGGAGCCCCTGTCCACTCAGTCTCACAGTTAGGAGGACTCAAGCTTCTTACTCCTGGGCGTCGGGTCCTGCTGGGAACCCAAAGGTGTGCCTTTCATCCAAGCTGACTGGCGTGGAATTCGATCCAGAGGCTGCGGTCTCATTGGAGACCACATTTATTAATGTTCATTTGAACAAATGGGATTCCCTAGTTTTAATGATGCGAAGAATACCAGTTGTTTAAACATTAGCACAAAAACCTAAGCATAGACCTGAGTCTCTTTCCAAAATTCAGCAACAGTGCTACAGGTTGCCAACAGCTCCACATGTTCTCCCTCTGTACCTGTATAGTTCCTGCCTGCAGCACCAAAGGAAAGCAAGCAATGTCTGCCTTGCCCTAGCAGCACCTGTACCTCTTCTCCTCTTTAGTTCCACTTATCATAAATTCATCATCATATTCTTATCGTATCTTTGGTAAATTCTGTTTTTTAGGGTCCTGAATCCAAAAATGATCTCAATTTCCCTCCACCAAGTATTTTTTATTTTTTTGCAAAACATGAGGAGTTAAATGCTTAATTACACTAAAAAGCTTAGACCTCACATTTAAAAATATGAGTTTTGAAAGAAAACCTGACGTGATGGAGTTTTAAAAATGTTTTTGAGGTTTCAGTGAGTAAAAAATTATAAGAAAATCAGTCAAAAAACAATTCTGTGCAGTTCTTTGGTTGCAAACCTGTGTTATCAGCCATTATTATCAACTGAGTGAGTGAGCACACGAGAGCCGTTATGCATTTATACAGCCGTATTTCACATACCATTGACAGATGGAAGAAGTAGTAGTTCCTACCAACTGTTTAGACACTCTCAGCTTTTAAAAACGTCAACATTTCAATATTAGAATCAATTCTAGAACATAAATTTAAAGTGTGATCAGGTATTTTGATTCAGGTTTTGCAATTTTGCTGTGAAAATGCCTACTGTGTTTATTTACCAGAGTTTTTCACATTCTGAATCTGAATACAAGAGATGTGTGTTTTGCCTCTATGAAAGCACTAAAGAGGACACTCAGATAGTCTATTGACAGTTCATAAATTCAAATATCTCTGAGAGTAATCAGTCATGTAGTCTGAGAGGAAACTTTATTACAGCATTTTGTGAGTCTTTGTGTTCTCTTTGTGCTTCGGCTTAAAAAAAAAAGGTAAATTAGAAATATCAATTTATCTGATTTTGCAAAACATGAGGATTTTTGCCAGAACAGAAAGAACATTTTTTGTTGCTATTTTAACAGCATTTCTAATTATTTTGTTGTGTTATATAATGTATTATATTCAGATTATATTAAAGCCACTAAAGTAACTAGTCTCAAAGTCACTAAAATAAAAACAAATAAGCAAAAACAGCACAAAGCCTGTCTTAAATTTACAGTTGACATTGAGTCACAATGGCAAAGCAAGCAGTTAGGATTTAACTTTTTCGATAATGTACAGTCTGAAAAAGAAAAAGATAATAATAAACCTTTGCTTATTGCTTATTAAAGCAACAACTGCACTCATACGCGTCATCATAACCAACTGGTCTGTAGTATTGCCCTCCATTATACACATATACCTCTCGGCCACCAATACAACATTTATAGAAGTCATCAAACGATTTGCATGGAGGCAGGACTTTAGAACATTTGCAACATCTGAGGCAGCAGCCCATGTCACTCTCCTTTGGCACTTGGTTCCCCATTCTTGACTGTGTATTTAGCAGTAATATGTTTGTTTCTGAAAAATGAAAAATGGATTAGAAAGATGTTTAACATAACAGCAACTGTTTAGAACTTTATCAAATGCTGCACTGAGGTCATTGGGGCCAAAACAAGCACAGAGAAGAATACACTAGTGCCAAATCACAAAAACAGTTGCCCCACAACAGTCAGATGATCCCCATGAGTAAGCACTTGGCAACCATGAGAAGGAAAAACTTCCTTTTAACCGGAAGAACCTTCCAGCAGAACCAGGCTCAGGGAGGGACAGCCATCTGTCGCGAGTAGTTGGGAGTAATAGGAGGAAGACAGGACAAAAGACGTGCTGTGGAAAAGAGTGCGAGATTAATAATAAGTAAAGCGGAAGCAAGATGGTGCCTGTGTCTGGCTGTACTGCTGCCGCCTCTTTCTGTCTGTTTGTTTACTTTTCATGTTGTGCTAGTGTCTTTGCTACACTTTTGTCCGGCGTCATCTTTCTTTGTATTTATGATCACCACACATTATTGGCAATCAAATCTGCTATGGATAATTTTCAGAGTCAACGAAACGAGGTTGTTTTCCCACTGCCACTTGAGCACAGCGCAGCACCTGGTTTACCTCCATTCTGTCTGGTCAGGTCTTTTTTGCTTCCAAGGCCTCATCGGAGGAAGCGGGGCAAGAGAACAAGCTTTTTTGTGCTGCTTCATCGGCTTCCAAGAGAACTGGATCTTCAGAGGCTTTATTCCTGGGCTGCTGCCGGTATGATACGCCTGAGACTTGTTGGAGCTAGATTAATACCCACAACCCCCTCTGTTTACCATCCGGGCTGTCACCTGAAAACATGGAAAGCCACGGCTCATCGCAGTAGAAACCCTGATTTACTGTGTGGCTTGTGCCAACAAGTCTTATATTTTAAATGACTTGCTCTGTGCAGAGACGCTTGATTTTATGTTTATCACTCAGACGTGGCAGCGTAGAATGAAGGCTCACATCTTTTAGAGCTATGTCCCACAGACTGTTCATTTCTCCGTGCACCTCAGATATCTCAACGAGGAGGTGGAACAGCTGTAATTTTTAAAAAGACATTTTTATGCCAGATGATCTCTTCGAGCTGTTTCAATTCTTTCAAGATGATCATGATAAAAATTGGAAGAGATCAGCCCATGTACGGTATCTTAATTTATCGTCCACCTGTGTCTGCTGCATCTTTTCTGGCAGACTTGCAAGAACTTTTAACTTCCACTATTAAACTGGGCAAGGTCATCATTGTTGGAAACTTAAACATTCATGCAGAGGACTCATCAAATAGTACCACTAAGAAGTTCCTAAGCATCATGGACTCTTAATTTTGCTCAGCATGTATCAGGCCCTACTCACACTGCTGGGCATACTCTGGACTTGGTCTTCACTTATGGCATTTCCCTTGACCACTTGAATTTAAATGACATTGTCTTTAGCGACCATAAGTCAGTCTCTTTTAATGTGTCTGTCAACTCAGAGTCTCTTCCCCAAGGTTTTGTTAGGCGCAGGCGCTTTATTGATGACTCGGATATTTCTAAATTTTCTTCCCTTTTTGATTTTAAAACTTCTTTTGATGACGTTGAGCTCCTTATTAACAATACTGTTTGGTACCATCAACAGTATTGTTTCTCCTCCAACTCAGCATGCTATATTACTTTCTGATGAAGATTGTAATACTTTTCTCCATCACTTTGTAAAAAAGGTGATGGACCTGAGATCCAAAATCTCCTCAAGTGCCTCTCCTTATAAAGATGCCCCTCGGTGTCCTGGGTCATTTACTTCCTTTTCTCCAATCACACTTAATGATTTAATTAAAGTGATAGGTAAAATTAAATCATGCTCTTTAGATATATTACCTCTCTCTGTCCTGTCTGGGACTCTCACCAGCATTGGTCCCACATTGCTGTCCATCATCAACAGTTCACTGAGGCAAGGCTGTGTTCCATCCTATTTTAAACATGCCGAGGTAACTCCTCTATTGAAAAAACAGAATCTAGATCCTAGCTCTACTAGTAATTACCAGCCTATTTCAAAATTGCCATTTTTAAGCAAATTACTTGAAAAAATTGTAGAAAATCAGTTCAGGTCCTTACTATGCAGATTACAGATTGCTAACCCTTTTCAGGCTGGCTTTCAAAAGCATCACTCCACTGAGACCGCTCTCTTAAGGGTCTATAATGATTTATTAAAGTAATGTTTATGTTGTAAAGTTTATTAATAAATCTTATTAATAATTTATTAATAGCTTCTGGGATGTTGCAATGCAGTGGATTGTTCTGTGATCATTTTGCTTGACCTCAGTGCAGCCTTTGATACCATTGACCATAAAATCCTACTTAACAGGTTGAAGGTTTTGGCTGACATATCTGGATCTGCCTTAGACTGGTTTTCATCTAAACTTATCAGATAGGACCTTTTCTGTTAGGACTGACAGGTTTACCTCTAACATTGCCCCCCTAACCTATTCTTCCTTTAGCTGGCATTATTCAATCTTTTAGCGACGTTTCTTATCATTTCTATGCCGATGACATTCAGCTGCATATGTCCTTTAAGCCTCACCAGCTGGATAGGCTGTCCACCCTAGTCCAGTGTTTAACTCAAATCTCTGATTGGCTTTCTAACAATTACCCTGTTTTAAACAAAAATAAAACAGAGACCATGACTGTAGCTCCTTCTGAACTACATTCTAAAATCAGTCAGGTTCTTGCCTCTTTCTGTCCATCTGCCAAGTCAAATATTCAAAATCTTGGAGTAATATTTGATTCTTCTCTGGGCCTGGACTCACATGTAAAGTCTTGGTCTCGTTCCTGCTTCTTTCATTTAAGGAATTAGAATTAAAAAAATTGTTCGGTGGCTGTGGCTACTACGTAGCTTGCCATCACCAGTGTGTGAATGTGTGTGTGAATGGGTGAATGACTGGATATGTAAAGCGCTTTGGGGTCCTTAGGGACTAGAAAAGCGCTATATAAATACAGGCCATTTACCATATTTTCATTTGTGTCATCGCGTTTAGATTATTGTAATGCCCTGTTTACCAGCTTGGATAAATCATCTCTTTCTCGCCTCCAAGCTATACAAAATGCAGCGGCCAGGCTACTAACACGTTCTAGCAAGCATGCTCACATCACTCCCATTTTATATTCTTTACATTGGCTCCCAATAGATTTTAGAATTCATTTTAAAATTATTGTTTTAACATATAGAGCACTAAATGGCCAGGCCCCAGATTATTTATCCAAGCTTTTTATAAAATACACTGCCGCTCGTTGTCTTCACTCACAGTCTCAGAGTTTGCTGGTTGTTCCCCGTACACAACTGAAGACGAAAGGGGACAGAGCCTTTCAGTCTGTGGCACCAAGGCTGTGGAACAGTTTACCTCCACAACTGCGTTTGGTTTACTCTGTGGAATCCTTAAAAAGCAGTTAAAAACTTTTTTTGTTTAAACAGGCCTTCTATTGATCAACGCTTTTGAATTGTTTTGAATTTGCATTGTTTATATGGTTTATTATATTACCTAATGTTTTCTTTATTTTAACTTTTTCTACAGAGCTTTGTGACTGCTTGTCTAAGAAAATAAATAAACTTTACTTACTTACTTAATGATTAAATGCAAAGTGGTCTGTAAACACAGTCACACAGTGAGTGAAAGGTGAGTGAAGAAGGAATATGCAGTGCATCATGGGAAGCCCTCAAAAGTGGAGGCTTATTGCAGCGTGACTAAGGGAAGATTCAGAGTTACTCGATCCAGGCCTAACTATCTGCTTTGTCATAGAGGAAAGTTTTAAACCTAATCGTGAAAGTAGAGAAGGTGTCTGAATCAAAACTGGAAACTGGTTCCACAGAAGAGAGGCCTGAAAGCTGAAGGCTCTGCTTCCCATTCTACTTTTAAATATCCTAAGAACCACAATATACGATTATACAAAAAGTTGTTGTATAATGTGCACTTCTGTTTCACAGCACAGAAGAACAGTTTTCTGAAGTTTTACACAGAGTGCCTCACGACATGAGAGTAAATATGACATTACATAGTACCATAACCCAAAGATTGTATCAAGTCATATTTGTAAATATGTTTCAAGTGTTTTTCAGTTCTTTGTTTCATAATTTGTTGGAATATTTTCATAGCAAAATAGACAGATAACATCAGACATGTACTCATGTGAATAATAATGGAAATGAATAACTAAATACATAAGAAAAGAAAGGAACACCAACAAGAGCCTATAGTAAATTTATAGAGCTCTTCTCGGAAAAGCACATGTGTTTGGCACAACAGTGCATTCAGATCATGTCTCTGATTGTAAAAGCTGCCAGACAAGATCGTCCTCTACATTAGGGGGGACTAATGTTGAAACAGAAACAATATTTGCGAAAATGAACTTATATTCAAAACAAAAACAGAAAAAAAAGCTCTGTCCAGCAATCTCTAGGAACATGGTTGTAACAGTTGAATAAATACTTACCAGTCTTTCCAGAGTCGCTTGAACAGTTTGTAAATCTTTGATAAAAAAAAACACAAAAAAGGTTCAGAACAGGAAAATCGGTGTCAACAAATACATTTATAACAATTTAGGCCTAACCAGAAAAAAGGAAACTAAACATATAACCTTAACTGCACAGAAATAAAGTGATAAAGTAGGCTACATTGTTATCATCGAAATTATTTTAGCTTTAAGGGGAAAAAATAAAAATAAGTAAATAGCAGCTTATATCCCATTTCTCCTTCAACTGCCAACTCAGCTCATCTAAAAGAGGAAGCTAAAGCATCCATCCAAGAAAAGGTAAGTACTTTAACTAAAATAACTTCATCTGAAAAGTGCTGAAAAAAATACATGTGGAAACTGCTTTATCAGGATCCACTGCCAGAATAAAGAATAAATGAAGTATTTAAAGACAGACTTCTTACCCCAAAAGTAGAGCAGATGACGTGCTTTGGTCTTTCAAACAGCGCCTTATAACGAGAACCAACCCCCCCTCTTTGTGACGCAGTATGTCGCTCATGTAAATCAGCAGTAGAACATTTATACCATTAATGGAAATAAGAAGGAGAAAATTGATAACATTACCAGAAATGAGCAGAAGTAGATTAATAACACCTGAGAACATTGCAAAGTAATGCAAATTGCATCATTACATCATTATCATGGTTCAGCTGTGAAAACTGCACCACAGTCAGCCAAATGTGGACTTTATTTCCACAGCCAATGGTGGTTGAGCCGTGAAAGTAAAAAAAAAAATTGAACCAAAGTGTAGCTGGTAAAGATATAATATCATACAGCTACACAGTATCCACTACATATTGACCAGAATTGGTGGATGCTTTTTAAAGAAATGTTTTTTATTATTCTTTAAAAAAAAGTGTTCATCAGTTAGTTCACTAGAATAAGAAATTAACTGTAAATATATATATTTACTTTTAATATTTCTTATTATTATTTCTTACACAAGAAACGTTTTTTTATAATTTTGTGTTTTTATTTTAACCCCTGGTGTTCTTCAGCCTTGCTCCGATACCATTTATCTTACAATAATAGTAAAAAACAAAATAAAGTAAACTAAATTGAAGTTAAGAGTTTTAGTAATGTGAAGTAAACAGTAAAAATCTAAACTGAAACAAGCACACCCACGCTAGAAACCAGCTTAAACTTAACTGAATTGGCACTGAAGAAAAAGTCAAAATGAGAGAAAAACGAAAACTGATAAAATGACAAAGCAGGTCAGGGACCATGTAGAAAATGAGCAGCTAAAACTGATAATATGGGAGAACTTTGCATTTCATGTAAAAACCAAATTACATCACAAAACTCTTTAGAAAAAATGTATAGAAGTGAAAGGAATGAAACTGCTGCAGACCTTATGTTTTTTAGACAAGTCAGGCATTACATGGAAATGAAGCAGAAAACTGATTACACTGGCAGAAATGAAAAGTAGAAAACTGATCCCATCAGAGAACTTTGCAAATTAATGCAAAAACATAGTGATATCAATGGTTTCCTGTTGAGCATTAACACCTTTTTCACATGCCTGCAGAAGATACTGTACTTTTCAGTGCATGTGCTGTGGATTTCTCGGTTATTTCTGAGTGGAATCAGTCATGTCACTGAAATATGAATCAAAACTACTGCAGATAAGCTATAATATCTGAATGAATGAACAAAAATACATACATTCATTTTTATTGCTGATAATTTAGGAACTAATAATATATCCAACAACACAAAGGTTGTGTGACGGCAATGAAAACTGCTGCAGAATCAGTATGAAAGTGGCTATTATTATGGAACTTATTCCCTCCCTCACTGCTTTCTCCTTGCAAAGAGCGGTGTTTCCAATTCTGTGGAATGTCGGAATTTATTTTTTATCCTTAAGGTTCATGTATCCCATTATTTTATGTTGCTTCGTGGTTTGTGGCACAGATTTGTGTTTTGTCCTTTCTTCCATACAGATGTGCGTTTTAGTATAGTTTTAGATTTAGACTAAAACTCAATCTCACAGTTAGGAGGACTGAGGCTTCTTACTCCTGGGCGTCGGGTCCTGCCGGGGACCCAAAGGTGTGCATTTGATCCAAGTCGACAGGCGTGGAACTCGATACAGACTGTGGTCTCATTGGAGGCTCACTCACAGCAGAACTGGGCGCTGCTCTCTTGCTGGTGGGCAGAAGAGCGGCGGGTCTGTGAAAGCTAGCTTTGGGATGGGGGTTCACATGACATCTGTGGATGATGTCATGCAAAGTTTCTTTCTTCTTTCTGCTTCTTTCTCAGATTAAATCTAGCCCGGCAGTCTTTGAATGATTGTCCGAATAACACAGCAGCAGACACTGGTTTGTCCAGATAAACAGCTCTGTCCCTGTCCAGGACATCAGAGAGGGTCAGTCACAGGTGCCACAGGCCTGAACCCACTAAATCGAATCCAGCTGCGAAGCAGAGAATCTGCAGTGCTTGAATGCCATAGTTGTGGGGCCACTGACACCATGGTTGTGGGACTGAGCCACAGGAAGTGGCTTAGGCCAGCCTGTTCATTGCTCCATGATGCGGTTAGCTCATAGACAAAGTCTGGGAACATTGGAAGGCTGTTTTTGACCATTGTGGGCTCTGGTGGGGGGAAAAATCATGAAAACCATGATGCTTTCTGAGCTGCCAGAGGAGAGGTCCAACTGCAGCTTCTCCACTGCATGGGGAAACAGGGATAAAAGAGACGTGTCATCATGGCCATTTGAAGAGGCAGCAGCTGCACACTTGATCAATCACTGATTTTCCTGCTCATCCGCCAACATACCATAGATGTCTTTGCCAATATCCAGCACGTTATCATCTTCCTGGGTCTTCCTTTAGTTAACACATCAACATATTCCATGTAGTCAGCCCAACTAATTGCAGGTACATCGACTGGATACTGCTCTGCTTTGGGCTCAGACAAAGTTAGGGCCCTAGACACAGAGAGGAGATGGTCATTCAATGCAACAGCTGTCCATCCACTTTCTCCACAAATATCACAAGTCTTGCATGGTCAAGCACTGGAGCTGGCAACAAAACGCAGAGGCTTTGGGCTTAGTCAATGCTCTCCTGGCATGGACAATTCCCAGGCAGACAGGGCACGGATTGTGCTGGTCGCTGTCATGCAAAGAAAATCTGGACTCTGTGGACAGGGGCGAACAGAAGATTTCTGCTTGGCTGCCTTCGGTTTGGTATCCATTCCAAAACGCAAAGCAAAATGCTGGACAGGAAGACTTGAAATCTGTGGGCAGCCTATGCACCAACTGCACGGTGGAGGCTAAGACTGACAAGGCCAGTTAAGCTAACTTTAAGTCGGCAGACAATAGAGCTAACTAGCTGTAGCTAGCTAGCTCAACTCAGTAGAGGCGTTCTTAGCAAGGTGAAGAGTGTAGAACTGAGTGAGTATTCTGACATCCTGTCACAGTCGGGCAATAAGAGATGGAACAATTAAACCTGGTGAAGATAATGACGAGGGGACTTGATGGGCATTCAGTCTCTTGGCTGTGAAAAGGTATGTGAGATTCTTGTGATCAGTCCAGATGATGAATGTTTATTAGCCAAGTCAGGCATTACATGGAAATGAAGTAGAAAACTGATTACACTGTCAGAAATGAACAGCAGAAAACTTATCCCATCGGAGAACTTTGCAAATTAATGCAAAAACAGAGTGATATCACCGGTTTCCTGTTAAGCATTAACGCCTTTCTCACATGCCTGGAGATGATACCAGGGGCGATTTTAGCCCATTTTTGAGGGTGCTGAAGCACCCCCAAAATGAATCAAAGCACCCCCAAAGATTTCTTACTCACAGACTGTAACGCAGTCAGTTCTTCTTTTACTGTTATGCTGTTTTGTGGATCACAAGGTTTAAAACTACTTATAAACACATACAGACACACACACACAAAGTAACTCCACCAGAGTGCCATTTTCGGGTCACTTTTGCCGGTCCAAGCCCGGATAAAGGAGCAGGGTTGGAATTGTGACATTAAAAAAAACAATAATTGCTAAAAGAAATTTAATTTGTAGTTCTAAATGAATTCTAAATGCAATTTTTACTCACTTTATGTCTCTTCCACGATGTTGTTTCTCTCTCCAACAACGTAGATAGGTTACAATTACATTAGCATGACCAATTATGCAAATTAGGCGATGACGAAATTTAGCGACTTCTAGCGACTTTTAGGACAGCCAATAGCGATTTTCCTTACTGAGGAGTTGGCAACACTGAGCGGAGCGGAGGTGTGAGTGCCTGGCTTAGGAGTCAGGCCATGTTTCTTTTTAGCTGAAAAACATTACACCCAGGTAACCTGCAGTGTTGAAAACGTGTTTTCCGACGATGTTTGCTACCCTACAATCCGTCCTGCTCTGTAGTAAAATCAGTGACATTTGACCGTGCTGTTGCTCGCATTGAAATGTATACAGCCTATTTAAAATATAAAACTTAAAATTATCTGTAGCCTGCTGTTGTTACCAGTGTCCTGTTTGAAAAAGAACGAGAGAAGCTGCTTATTTTGTCATATGTGCCGATATTAAACCCAAGGTACTTACTAGCTAACTGACTGGATTCTCATTAACCTTATAACTTCTGTTGTGTGTGTGTGTGTGTGTTTGTGTACAGAGAGAATGTGAGGAGAAAGTACAAGGTCAGGAAGAACCAGGTAAGAAAACAGACAGGGAACAGAAACTGTTAAACTGCTTGAGAGAGTTGACCACCAAACAGTGATAGATTTGCCAACCTCAAGGTGAGGTGACATAGGTTAAAATAAAAGAAAAAATCTGCAATGCCATATTAGTAGTATCTGCAGTAAAGATCTTTTCATACATTGTACCATAGGCACAGTTGCCTCCATTTTTATAATTTTTTTTAATTAATATTTTGTACATTTGTACATTTAAAGGACTCTTCTATTTTTGGAGTGTATTTTTATGTATCTGTATTATATTATACATACACTTTAAAAGTGAATCTCTGTCCAAAAAATGCACTCAGTTTACTTTTTACTCAGTGTGAGCATCATTCATTATTCTCCCGCAGTAATTAAGGTTAGGATATGTATTTTTTTTTATTCCAATCCATTCTTCTTTTGCAGTAGTAGTCTTTTGCGGCATTTAAATAACCTTTATCAGATTTGATGGTTTTGTTACAAACTTTTCAAAAAAGTGTTTTGCTTTTCTTTCACAAATGTGGGGATTAGAATTTTTTTTTTTTAGAATTGAATATTGATTTATTGATTAGCATTCAAATATCTCAGTGAAAACAGAATAAAGATTACCACAAAGCAAGAAACCACGAGACAAGGCTAATCAAAAGGTATTGGCTGAAGCATATGCTCATTAAATTGTGTTAAAATGTACAAAACAGTGATGTCATGTTTTGTGACGAGGACCCAGGCACAGAGAGACTTGATGAATTTAAGAATCTTATGATTTAATAAAGAAATTTGCAGACTTGCACAGAGATGGTAAAATTATGATGACTGATAACGGAGACGAAGACAACAGACAACGAGGACAGGGAGGAACAGGAGTTTAAATGCACCAAGGAGACAGAGAGAACTCGGGACAACTGGAGACATTTAGGGATGCAGGGACTGACAAAGACGAGGTCTCTGTGACAAGTAAAGTTTATCTTGCCTGGCTGGGCAGCTCTCCTGGTGCTCAGCACCCCCAAAGCTCTGATCCTAGAATCGCCCCTGGATGATACTGTAATAAGAACAGTTTCAACACAATTTTTGGTGACTTCAACTTTGAACATTGGTCAGTTTAACCCAATTTTTGGATATTTATCCTAACCCAGTGTGCTGGGTCAAACCAAAACCCAACCCTGTTAAGTTGAAACAATCCAGAATTGTTTTGACCCAGTGTTTTTTAGCATGCAAAGAGCAATGTTTACAATTCTGTGAAATGTCAGAATTTTTTATGTTTAAGGTATCCCCATAATTTTATGTTGCACAATTGCTTTGTGGTTTGTGGCACAGATTTGTTTTATGTCCTTTGTTGCATACTGACTTGCATTTTAGTATAGTTTGGGATTTAGACTGCTACACTCAGATACTAACAAGCATAAACAAAGAGAACCCTTCTTCTTTGAGGATTGTGTGAGGGGGAATGGTCTGCCTGAAATGGTGATGGCACCAGAAGGTACAAATCTGTGAGGCTGACTCTCCTACACCAAAAGAGGGCCATAAATTCTGGTGTTAGGAAATGGTCTTCCAATCCTTCACTCTTCTTTAACTCTACAGCCCTAAACGAAAGTCAAGAGGTGGTTGCCATGGTAATGCAAGTGTTACCTGTAAAAGGGCCATCTCTATATACAGAGATGTCCAGAGAGGTCCAGAAAAAGAAACGTGAGCCAATATTCTGTTTCTGTGGCCTACAATAAAAGTGTTTGCTGACTGGGTGTGGTGCTCTTTGTTTGTTTGTTTGTTTGTTTGGGTCTCCTGAGTGAGCTGAGACACGGCTACCGTTTTTAACTTGAACCTTGAACTGATTAATACATTTAAGAAAATACACTTTGAGCATATTTGTCTTCTCTCTGATGAAAAAACCCAACAGGAAATGAGGCAGCTTGACCTGCAACAAGTAACCCATAGCAATGGTTTGCATCACCCACAGAGAGTTACAGTTCATTCATGTAAACCAGCCAGTAATACATACACATCAAGTGGGTGCAACATGGTGAATCTGAAGAGAGCAAGAATACTTTATGGTTGAAAAATTCACCAAGTAAAGTTATCTTTGCTAAAATGCTTCCCATCATCCAAACTGTGTGGTGTTTTCTGAGGTCTGTCTCATAAACCCCACACCAATCTCTCCAGCTAATCAGCAGCCCTCCAACAAATCATCCACTGCAGAGGGACAGCTCAACATTTAACCTGTAATACACATATTTTTCCTTGTATTACATAATTAATCATTACATTATTTACCTGCATTATATCAATATCTATATTTACATAATGTCCCAGCTTCATTTATAGCTACATGCTATAATTATGTTACTAATTCTTTCACTGTACATCTTTCTGGCTTTTATGATTCAAAGTTAGCATTTTATTAGCTGCTCTGTCTAGCTCTTGCAGAATAATTCCACCAGCTGCCACCAGAAAAGAATGATAAATAGGCATCCTTAGATCTAAATGCAAGAGATGTGTGTTTTGCCTTTCTGAACACTAGAGGTCACTCAGGTACTCTGTAAAGTTCATGAATTCAGAAGCCTATGAGAGTGATTGTTAATGTTCTCTAAGAGACACATTGCTTTTTATGTGCTCTTTATGCTCTGGCTGGGGAGTGAGAACATATGTGATCAATTTCAGCTGCTCATATAATTGAACATGAGTCAAAAGTTGGTAACTATCAGCATTGGTTTTGATTATTTTTAAAAATATAAAATCTTATATCACCATACAAAAAATGTTATGTTTCTGAGTTTACAAACCATGAGCTTTTTTACATAATTCGAACAACATTCAAAATTGTTTCATATCCACATAATGTGCCATATTACAAAATTATTAAAACATCAAAAATAAACAAAATATAAACAGTTTAAAAAAAACAGTCAATTTACTATTGAAGTTATGCTAGTATGGCTAAACAAGCAGTTAGGATGTTTTTCTGTTTTGACCTTCCTGAATAGGAAAATAGTCGTTATTAGTCACGACACAGAGAGCTCTATTGATGATGATCAGCCAGGTGGAAGATCTCCATAGTGTCCTGTGTGATCTGCTTGTAAGTCACATTCTCAAACCTCACAGACTGAAAACACAAATCCACTCAAATGAACGCCACTCTAAGCAGCTCCATTCCCTTTTATTAAGAATCACACATAAGTTATGTATACGTGATTTATTTAAATGTCATTTTAAATGTGATTATACCTTTTGTTCTGAGAAGGTTGGTGACTTTGTTTCTGTATGGCTCATTTTGATCATTGTAGTCTGATTTGCCAATCCAATCTGTAATTGTTTTTAGATCATCATCTGCTATAACACCTTTGTTTTGAAGCAGAGAAAACCATGTCTTTACCATCTCTGTGCTGTGTTTCTGAAAGCTGTTTTCAAAAATTTCAAGCCTGGTGTTACTCATTGAGTTGTTCTGAAAGTTTTTGAAGTCCTTATTATGATCCAACCAGAGTCTTGGCATTGAACCAAGGATTGTCAGCTTGAAGGTGCTCTTTATATCATTATTACTTATGGCTGCTGCCAAGAGGTCTCTGAAGGCTGGTGATTTTGTACTGGGAAATTCACGATGGACTTCTGTAGGTACATAAACAGTTGGAAGTTCCCGGCCATGAGAACTGTCCACTTTAGAAATCAGACTTCGATCCAGAGGAGACGAGTTTGTTGCCACTTCAAGCATGGCCTCTGCTAATCTGCTATTCTGGTTCTGTTTATGGGCCTTCAATATACTACTGACTGGTGGCTGGTGATCTGCATTGATGAACTTTCCAAGTCCTGGATTTTGAATTGCATATTTATGCCAGTTTTTGTATAACTCTACTTTTCCAACCTCTCTCTGAAGTACCTCTTTGCATTCATTTATTATCTTTCTTGGTTCACTTTCCTCTTCCCCTCCCCTCATTGCTTTAGTTAATTCTTTCCGGTTGATGAAAGGCTCCCATTGGCCTGGGTAACCGAGGAGAGCATCGGCCTCCACAGATTGGAGGCGATTTGCTTCCACGGTGATCTCTTCTTCACTGGCTTGTGGTTTCATTCCCCGTGCCAAAGCATGAAACAAGCACCTCTTTCCCTTACTTTCTATGCTCATTGTCTGGTTATTCATGTGCACATCATAATGACCATCAGGATACTGGACACTCTTTGGTCTGTAGACTAATGTCACAGTTTTTTTAGCAGGTCTAGTGTCTGGGCTCAGCTCTTGCATTTTGGTAAGTCTTCCATTGCTGTCCTCTGTTAGGATGACAACTTTAGTGCCAGTGGCTTCTGACAGAACTCTGATATCAAGGATGGTGCCTGCAGTCGTGGAGTTCTTGAACTTCTCAGCATATGATTGTGAGTTTTGACCTGCATGTCCTACAAGTTTGTGATTAGAGTTTAGCTTTATTGGCATGCATGCAATGTGTCTGGTGTTCTGTCCAGCTTTGAGGTTTTCCTCTGTTTTGCGACTCTTTAAGCCCTTTCTTATGTAACGACCAATTGCACCATTTGCCTGGCCTTTAACAATAGAAACTATGTGACTGGAGACCATGTAGACACTTTGGATACCTCCCAGAAGTGCTGTTGTTTTTCTGTGGCTATGTAATTTAGCTTTACCAGTCACTGTGGAGAGGAATGGATTCAGCATGTTCTTCCAGCTGAGGTCTTCATAGAATGGCTGTATTGCTGTACTGACCTCTTTGAAAATGGCCAACAGTTTATTCTTCCTGCTCTCGTCCTTCAGGAGATCGTGACGTTGCTTTTTATCATCAAGTTGTGAGAGAATAATGAGATCTCCTAATGTAGATAAAGTGAAATTAAAAATAATAAAAGAGCCTTTATCTTCAGTGTCATTTAGTGTCTGAGTCAGTATTTTCCCTTCAGTCTTTCCTGGTACATAGCTGATTTTTTCTTTTAACATTTCTTTACTTGTCTGTTTTACTACATTCTTCAAATTAGTCTTTAAGACTACACTGAAGCCATCTTTAGCCTGTCTTGAAAGGAAAATTGACATTGATTTAAGCTGTTTACCAAATTTAAATAAGGTTTTAAAACATTTGAATCCATTTGATATCAGCTTTCCAATTCGTGACGCATTAAGAGAGACACCAATGGAAATGGCATTTTCTATAGACCATGACTTCCAGCTGAATTCTCCTGTCACCATGGCCTCAATGCCAGTGATGCAGTCTGATATTGACTCTGTAATGAGTCCCATTCCAACTTGAGCAAATGTTCCAAATGTAAATACAGTGAGCAGTGCTCCTCCAACAATCTGTAAAACTCCAAGAAAGAACACCAGCAGACCTTCCCATGAGAAACGATTCTTCTCTACCACAGAAAATACACATTTCAGACCTCGATGGTGGGCGTTCATGGCTTCAGCTTGGAGATCTTTTTCCTCGTCTGACACCAGTTTAAAAATCTGGATTGTTTTGAACATTGCATCCCTCGCTTTCTCTTTTATTTCATCCAAATTTTGGATAGCCTCAGTAATGTTTTTGTCAAAGGAACTATACATTATGCACTTGGTTGTTAACTGTTTTTACAGGCCATTTGGGTTACTGTTTGTTGAGTCTGCAGAGGACATTTTTACAAATTGAAGACAGCCTGTTAGTTCCTCAATGAGAGTGGTATTATAAATATCTTGAAGATTTTCACAGTATTCTGAAAACAGGTTCATCTCAGCAACATCATTCATCATGTGAATTATCTTTTCTGCTACTAGTTTCTCCAGAGAGGACACTGTGCTGAAAGATGGCTGTAGTTGTTCATTGGAGATGATTATCTGACCAGATCCAGGTTTACCTTTGCATGCAGTTTGACCAAAAGCCTGGAGTTCCACTCTTGTGTTCTCACAGAGTAAGGAGAGGATAACAAATAATCCTCCATTATTGTTCACCTCTGTGGAAACCTTTATGTCTGTGCCACGTCCAGCAAGGTTTGTGGCAACAATGACATCACCGGGAAACAGCTCCTTGTGTATTTTGCTCAAACTGTCTCTGTCACTGCGGCAGTAGAGAATGATTTCACCTGGGATGCTGCTGGGAGTCCTAGCCTGCTGTATATCTGTGTGGTTTTTTATGTAATCAGTTTTGATCAGCTTTGTTACATAAGTTACTATGTTGTATGATTTACTCAGTTTTTGTTCATCAATATTTTTCATCTGGCGTATTTCATAAAAAAGAGTGTCCATGCCTTTTGTTTCCTCATCTTTATACCACTGCACCATCTGCCTCACTGTGGACCACCAACCATCAGGTTCAGATACAGGGCTTGAGTCAAGAGGAAACTCTCAAAAACTCCACATTATGATTGGCTGATGGATCCCAAAAGGGACTGCATGTGATTGGAGATGCATTGTAGGGAAACTCCTTCAGATATCTCCAGAGACAGAGCACAGAGCTCTGTGATGAACACCTGAGTGTGCTGCAGAGTGCTGATGGATGTCTTTAAACAGAAGCTTTTCCTGGACTGAAAGGATCTCACTGAGCTGATCAGCTGTGAGCTGACTCAGACTGAGATTTGAAAGTGGGAGACTGCATTTCACCGAGATGATTTCAAGAAACTCATCACTGTCACTGCCTGATTCGTAGTTGGCTTCACACTCATCCAGATGCCCTATTAAGCCATCTCACTGTGACTCACATTCATCTGAGATGTGGGCACTCAGTTTTTTTTTCAAGCTGCTCTTTAGCTTGTTGGTGAAATTCTTATAGTCTTTGATTCAGTTTTTCTTTCTGTCTCTCCTCTTTCTTCCACTTCTCTTCTCTCCTCTTCTCTTCTCATTTCCTCTTGATTCCCGATTGGCTTATTAAAACAACATTCACACTCATTCAACTCATCGTTAACAACTGGTTTGTTGTATTCCCTTCCACTGAACACATGTATGTATCGTCCATGAATAGTACTTTGGTATAATTTATGAAAATGATATTCACGGAGACAGGACTTTATTCACAACATCTCAGTTTGTCACCCATGTGGCTTTCTTTTGAAAGTTTGTTCCCCGTTTTGATCTGAACAGTGACGTGGTACTTTCTGAAAGATAAAATAAATAAATAAACAAATTAGAAATACTTCTTGATATAACAACCAACTCAAGCACTTTAGGAGACTTCATTCATTAGAAAAAAGAAAAAAAAATCAGAAAACAAACCTAATTTAATTTTGAAGGTTCTCCTCTTTATATTACTGTCCCGCTTACTTTGGTGCAACAGCACCACAGCCAGTATTTTTAGATCTCTTCCTAGAAGGTCTGTTTAGCCAACATGCCTTCTTGCTCTACAATTTCATCATGAACCTCAATCCTGCACAGAGGGTAAACATCATCTGTGTGAACTGCCTGACTGTCATGTCAAGGATAATCCTGATGATGAAATCTAGATCCCCAGCTAGAATTCAGAGACCAAACAGGGATCTTCAAAGGTCAGTGCATTCAAGCCTGAAGTTCGCACATAGATCAGAAATTAAAGTCTTATAATATGCAGTTAGGCTAATCATTTTAAGTCTCTCCACAAAATGATAACCATGTAAAAGTCTTTTGGGATGAAAATCTCAAACTGCTTGCCAGTTCACTGCTGAACTTTCTTGACAGGCATTGATTTGTCAGTTAAAAGGCTTTGGAGTTAAAAGTCCTCTAAGCAGTGACCAAGCCTAACATCAACAGAAAACCCTAAAAGGTAGTTTCAAATGTACTAATGAACAGATAGATTCAAAGGAACATATTATGTGAACAGAGAAGAAGTAGTCCAACCATCAATGGGAGCCATTAGTAATATCCCAGTGGTGCTGATATGCTAAAGCCATTCCAAGAAAAAGGCCTCTACACTTCCTACTGGTTTCTGAGCGCTGTAACCATCAATAATTTAGTTTTCTCAATTTCAAGGCATTTTTTATTGACATGGCACAAACTGATTAAACATTTGCCAAAGTGACTCACCTGTTTCCAAAAGTTTCAATGCCAAGAAGCACCAACTTTAATGTACTGGAATGTGAAAATTGCCTTGGCCTTGTTATATTCCATTTCTTCAAACTAGAGCATCCCACTGGAATTTCTTGAGGATCTGTTGAAATGACAAAGGTGGTAAGGTCAGTGGTATTTAAAGTCTTTATTAACTCAGTTTGCTCCGTTGTGTAGTGGCTAACACATTAGCCTCACAGGTGAAAGATTCCTTGTTCAAGGCCGGGAAGACACAAGAATCTGGAAGGGTTTCCAATGTATGATTTGGCGTGTGCAATTTTGAATTTGTCAAAATGTGTGCCAAATCAAACATGTTTTTTCTATGTCAGATATAGAAAAACAGCAACATGGAAGAAGGAACACAAGAAGCTGGAGAAGTACCAAGGGCTCAGAGAAGAGCTCGAGAAGATATGGAGGGTAAAGGCAGCAGTGGTCCCAGTGGTAATCGAAGCATTCGGTGCAGTGACCCCCAAGCTAGGCGAGTGTGTCCAGCAGATCCCAGGAGCGACATCTGACATCAGGACCCTCAAGCTCCCAGGCCTCATGTAGAAGACCCAAGCTTGAAGGATAAAGACCGGCCGCAGTGAAGTGGGAAGACATGCAACAATTCCACAGATCAGACTCCACCTGGGCCTACTGCTCTCGAGCCATACGGCATATGGTCGCCTGCTCACCCACTGGTGACCAGGGGAATTTTTTATATACCAAGGTATGTGAAGATGTGAATGCAGTAACCAGTTGATGTACACCACAGCAGTAGTGATCCTTGACATACTTAGCTATAAGTTAAACAGTTACAAGAAGCAGTACCGAACTAGCGATCCCTAACCTTAACCCAGATAGCCCGCGAGTTTAAACAATACTCACTACATACCAAGTGGTCTAAACAGTCCCAAAAATATGGCATTATCTCAATTATGTTTTCCAGGTTCCTGAAGACCTAAACTTAAGTAATCAATATAAAATGTCTAGTATAGCACAAAACTTTGTGTTAGTAAGTAAAACAGTTAGAACTTGTTATGTTTCCTTCATCTGGAGATTTAGATGGACGCCATTTAACACAGAATGGCTGTACTCCTTGTATGTTGAATAAAGTAAGACAGGGTTGTCCGTGTTATTTTCTTTATTCAAAAATGCTCCCCGGGAAAGTCTGTGGAGAGTCCGTCCGTTATGTGAACCTTGGATGTAGGAGGAACAATGCGGTTTTTGTCCCGGACCAGCTCTTTATCTTCTTGACGATATTTGAGGGAGCATGGGAGTTTATCCATGTTTTTTCTTGACTGGGAGATAGCATTTGACCGTGTTAATCGAAGTTTTCTCTGGGAAGTTCTTTAGGAGTATGGAGTGTCTGGCCTGTTACAAGCCAGGAGATGGCTGTAGAGAGGGAGGCCTGAGCTTCTCTGCTTAGGTGAAACAAGTAGAACAATTCATTCTTGTTACATTACATTATGTGGAACGACCTGCCTTTAGAGATAAGACAGGCTTCTTCTCTGCCTGTTCTTAAATCACACCTGAAAACCCATATCTTCACCCTGGAGATGTTGGTTTTTAGTTCTAGTTTTATTTTAGTTGTTTTAATTTAATTTATGCTGTTTTATCTTATTTTTAAATATAGGGCTGTTTTAATTTTTATGTATTATGTTTTTTATTTTTTACTGTTTTGTTTTATTCTATTGTTCTTAACTTATTTAAGGTACAGCACTTTGGTCCTGTGCTTTGTATTTTAAAGTGCTTTATAAATAAAGATGGATTGGATTGGATTACCTTCCTCTGGAAGTTTAACTGGCAAAAACTGTCTGTGCAACAATGTCCATATGAAGTGAAACTAAACTTAGCCCAGAGATTATATCTCCATACCAGGAATGTTTTACCTGTTTTACTAGATCTCAGAATGTAGATTGTTTTGTTAGGATGCTACTGTTTGCACAGACTGATTCCACTTGTCACATGTTGTATTAGATAATACAGTAGAACACAGTGTTATCCGGGTTATTTTCATTGGTCAAATTCTTGAAGACCTAACCTTGACTGCACAAAATAATAGGTATGGCTCGTTTTCACTGAGATGAAACATGACCTTTTCCTGTTGCTTTTATGATACAATAGTAGTGACAAAACCACTCAGTGTTAAAAATCTGGTACCATTAAATAAATGAAAAGGATTTAAGATGAACAACAAAGTTTTTTATTTTGGTTGGTTATCTTTTGAATTTTAAAGTATGTTTACCTCATAATAGTGTACACTTGCAATTCTTACTCTTTTATTGTATCTTGATTTATCTTGATGTTTTTTCATTACTCAGAATGTAAAGTTAATGTAGAAGCCCTCAATTAAAGGACAGATAGTCTAAGATTATTAAGTTGTGTGGACTAAAACTCAAACTGAAATTCAGCGAGTGGCTTCATGCATTGTTAGAACAAAATTCACAGATTTGCCTACATTTTCCTTCGTTTTCTTCATCTCACAGAAATCAAAGAGCTGTTAATATTCATAAAATTCACTTTTCAAGTAGAGTCCATTCTTCTTTACTGATTAAAATTGACCAATCAATATAAAAATATACTTTCGTTTATAATTCAAGCCATGCAATAATTTGCATCAGATAGCAAAAAATATTACATATGATCTATGTCCATTGTTACACAGCTACTGATCTGCACATATTTGTTAAACAGAAAAATCCATAAAATCACCTTGGAGAAATATCAGAATCAGAAAGACTTTATTTATCCCCAAGGGGCAATTAAGTTAACTGTAGTCCTGAAGAAAGTGGACAGAAGATGCATCCTTGTTTATAATAATAATCTTATTATTATGAAGAATAATCTTCTTTCACCATTTTTAGGTTCTAAGTTCAATGAAAACTGAAACGTTTTTAAGCTGCCATGACTGTGTGATACTCATGATTAGGTAAAGGTAGCTTTCTAAATTACTTTTAATTAATCAGAAGTTAAACATGTGAATTTAATGATTCTTCACAGACTAAAAATAGTATACGAACATTTACAGTTTATACACTGACATAAAAAGACAGTAGTTCTTTTATATTTTTTGTGAAAAAAATAAAACATCTAAGCTCCTCAAAGTCCTCTGAATGCTCCTTTGTTTTTGTGATATTGTGTAAATATAATACCAACAGCTGTTCCCCATCATTTGTTCAGCGAAATAAACACGCACAACAAGGCAAATATTGTACTGGGGGCCCCTTTATCTTTAAGTTTAGTGAGAATTAAAAGAGTTGATTAATTAAATTTGTATTAAAAATAGAGTCAAATTTTTTTAGTCTAGTCTAATTAAGGTAATAAAATATATTTTTTTTTATTATTAAATAAAAAATGTCAAAGCTGTTGCATTACCTTCATGTGGAGGTTTCGATGGAGAAAGCAGTCTGCACTACAGCGTCCATATGAAGTGAAACTAAATTGTAACTCAGAGATTAAATCTGTTACCTCCCAGGAATGTTTGAACTGAGAGTCAAACACAAGGCTGTGGCTTTTTGTTTTGTCTACATGTTTCATTTTGCATTGAAATGTTTGGACCACACATTTTAAAGACATTTTCCATGAATTCAATTGCCTATATGCATATACTTCTTTCAGATCTAACCTTAAAAGACTGGTCTTGTTTAAGGAGACTGAAGTAGAGAAAGTTGGAAGAGGCAGAGTCTGAACTAACTGGTTCCAACACTGTCAGCTCTGTGACGACTCCTCAGCTCTACAGCATCTTTAAATATAACCAGTTATTCTGTTCTTGCCCGAAAGGTGGGTTTTTATCTCAAATTCATACATCACCAGGTAATTTAATTTTAGTGGCAAAATGAGATTAAAAAACATTAGTATTATTATGCTCCTACCTCAAAGCACACTGTGCGCTGTCGATCTCACGTGCTGCACAATAATGTTTAATATTTAGTATTTACTGTCATATTCCCATATATCATTGTGATCTTGTTTATTACTCTCGTTTTCTTCTGCTTGCTTTCTTTTTTCTTTCTCAACAGGTGATCCAGGTGATCGATATATGTATTTTTTGTCTGCTTATTCTGTTGGTTTTTTTTTGCCCTTTTCCCCGTCCCTCCTCTCAGTTTTTTTTTTTTTTTTTTCTTTCCTCTTTCTTTCTCCCTTTCTTTCCACCAGTCAAGTCTGTCCCGTATTCAGCAAGTGAAAATAAAATAAACAATAAAGGTGAATCAAATGGACCATTACGGCAAGGCTGGGATGGTCAATTTGGTAAAGTAAATCCGTTGGGCATCTTTCTTCGCCTTTAGACAATAATTCTGATGGCAAAAGAACCAAACGGGACAGGTTAAAAAAAAAAAAAAAAAAAAAGATATCACATAGTCAAGGTTACTGACTTCAGAAGAAATTCACAAGGAAAAAGAAGCTAGAATATTGAAAACTTGGCCCAACATGATCTGGCAGAGAGAGACAAACGAATTACTCACAGGGTATGGACCATAGAGCCCGGGTGCAGTACTTTTTCTTCATGTCAGGAATCACAACAACAGATGTCACTGTCAAGGTCTTGCGTCGTGTGACCCAGTGTTTTTGTGTTTCATTGTATTTTGATATTCATTGTTTATCTTTTAGCTCTGGTCTTTAGCTCCTAGGTTGCCTAGTTGTAGTTCTTTGTTCATTTAGACTCCTTTGTGTCATCTTCCCCTGTGTTAAAGTTCCCTTTGTTGTTGAGTGTGTCTTATCTATCATGTTTTATGTCTGCTTGGTTCATGTAATCAAGTTCGGGTCACGTCTGCGTCCCGTCATGTTTCCTGTTTATTTTGAAAGTCTTGTTTCCATGTTCTATGTGCTTGGTTTACACTTCCCCTGTGGTGTCATTATGATTTGTTTGTGTCAGCTGTTTCCCAATGTGTGGCCACTTCCCCTGATTACCTCATGTGTGTATTTAAGTCTTTTGTCTCTTACTGCTCGTCTGCTGCACAGTCATAGTTAAAGTCACAGTTTAATTCGTAGTCTAGTCTAGGTTATCGTTTTTGTTTGATTTATTCATATATCAGCCAAATAAAGGTTTGCTGTATTTTGAAAAAAAAAAAAAAAAAAAAAAGATTATTATGTTATGGTATCATATAACATGAGAGATAATTAGGCTTTTTTCTTTATAATCCTATCCTGTCTGGCAACTTTTGCAATCAGAACTATGATCTGAATGCAGTGTTGTGCCAAACATATTCTGCTTTTCAAAGATCAGCTCTATAAATTCTCTATAGGCTCATCTTTTGCATGTGTTTCTTTTCCCTCTTTATTTATTCATTTCTATTCATGTTATTTCAGCTATTACATTACATCTAAAATATATATTATAGTAAGACAATGTCTAAGATGACAGGCAAGGGATAAAAAGTCAAGAGAAGGGGGATGAAAGAAGACAATAGGAGAAAATACCATAACAGGATAGAGCACATATAGAAATGTGCCACTAACTGCTGCACCTGTAAGAAAAAACACATGGGGAAAAAACACACTGCATTTTTTCGAATATGTGTCATATTATTGGTGAAACACCTGCTAATAAAACAACAAATTCAAGTAACTGTGTGCATTTGAGATATTGGACAAAATGATATTTTCTTCTGTATGACTGAAATGTTCACGTAGCCTAGCCAAAACAATGTATTACTGAGGAGAGCGTTCTGATTAGAGATTATACATTTTAATGGCCAGTAAACATGGATTATGTTTAAGATAAGCATTTGGTGCAGCTACTGAAGTCACAGGCACAAGGAATGAAAACCAGAGGTTTGAGGCAGCAATCACCTGCCCTATTTTTGTTGAGCACAGCACTCAGACTAGTTCTGCAAGTGATTTGTTTTTGCTTTTTTTTCATATCTACAATTCTGCGCCATCTAATGGAGAAGGTAAGGATTGCACTGAGGACAAACTATTCACTGTGTTTCTCATAATTGTAAAACTTTGATTCTAATTTACAATAATAAACTTGTCATTTACTAATTTCTACAATCATTTGATAATGAAACTTCATCCTACTCCTTTTCAAGCATAAGCATTGTGTAGACATAGAGATTTTCATGAAAAATTGATGTTTTTATTCTCTCTCTCTCTCTCTCTCTCTCTCTCTCTCTCTCTCTCTCTCTCTCTCTCTCTCTCCATCTATCAGTAAGCTCCACATGTGCATCTTTCTGACAATCAGAAACATGCCTCATGAGGGCTTGGCATCCTTCAGAAGGACCTGTGCTCAGTAATCCAGCTGAGAATCATAAGATGTATTTTGTCTCAGAAAGTGAGATATAGCACTATGATTTATAAAAGGAGTACAAAAATGTAAGTCATAATTTTTATGACAATCATTAAGTTATACACAGGGCAGTGACCATGAGGGGAGCTGGATGCTGCATACACTGCAATTTTGGACCTAATGACTTACGGTTCAAACATGCGACCTGGAACTCCTCCCTGAATGTCAATTAAGTCATTTCAGAATAGAGGTTGCCCTACCTTTTACCAATGAGTAAACTTATGACCAATATAGTGATTAAAAGAGAGGAATGCCCTAACTGTTAGGATGCCTGGGTCGTTGACCCAGGGCTTTTGGGTTTATTATATTATTTATCATTTCTAGTCTTTGGTTTCTTTCTTAGAGTTCTGTTTTATGGTTTATGTCTCTGTGTTCTATAGTTGCTCTGTCTCCCCTGTCGGCTGTATCCCCTTGTTAAGTTCGCGTCTCTGTGTTATGTTTCTTGTTTTACTTTGAAAGTCTGTGTTTCATGTTAGTGTATCTGGTTTTGCTTCCCTTGTCTCGTTAGCCCTGATTTGCCCCAGCTGTGTTTCCCTCCTGTCTCCCATTTCCTGATTGCTCCCTCAGTGTATTTAAGCCCTGTGTTCTCTTTGGTCTGTGTTGTGATCTACTCTTATCTACCCTCACTCATGCTGTGTGTTTTGTTTTCCGGCCTGTGTTAATGTTTGTACTTTGGAAGTTTGTTACTTTGAGTTCAGCATTAAAGCTGTTTTTTGAGTTCACGTCTGTCTCCGGAGTCTGCATTTTGGGTCCTTTTCCTGCCTGCACACAGCCGTCACATAACACTAACATCAGGCAATGAGAGAGTGGGGGAGGCCAGCTTTAACCTGATGGATGAGAAACAACTATTTGGGGGACTGTGACACTGCCTCACTCCACCCTGGCTGAAGGCAGAGATCAGAGAAAGACTGGAACCACTAGCATGCCATGAATTTCAACTACAGGAAGAGGCCCCTGAATCCCACCCACAGCCGCGATCTGGATATTTCACAAATAAATAATGAAATAACATAGACTGAAAGTTTGACTTAGTAATTAGGAAGTCCTGTGTTTGGGTTCAATTTTCCATAAACCTGACACTTGTTTCTTATAACTGTTGCTTCACACTAACGGTGCCTATTGCATCTAAAAACAGCAACATGGTTTCCATATGACACAGAGTGATGACTTTGATTGAACCTGGTTGATTGAATGTTGATTAAATTTGTATTGTTGTTCTGACCCCTTTGCAAAGGCAAATTAAAAACTCAGAAAGACAAACAGCTTGTGTGTAATTCTATTTAATCCAGAATTTCATAACAGTGGCCAATTATGTTTTTAGGCTGTTTTCAGTATGTTTTAGATACATTTAGATAAACTTTTAACACATGTAATATCATATTGGTACATTTCCATGCACGATTGTGTAAAAACATTTCCATAGTAGGAAAGGAAATTACTACAGTTTACAGTAACCTGCACCACTGGAAGAATACGGAAACACTGCAATTATTGCTACTAACTCGCTTTTATTTTGACAGAAATATTTGAGAGATATGGATATATGGTTTCAGGTAAATACAGATAATATATATTATAATTTCATTGTTAACCTCCCTCACCACCACCATCATAGTTACACTGAATTAAATTATGCACCATTTTCAAGATAACGAATGGGATGCTGCTGACAGAGAACAACATGCAGGTTTTTTTCTGTAGCTTCTGTGATTCATCTCAAGCAGTTTCTTTATTTCCAGAGCTCCTTTCACAGTCAGGCTCTGCAGAATCACACCAGCTGTCACCTTGTGCTCCAACCAGCAAAAAAGAAAATCAAGCTGCTAAATCTTAATATAACACATGTGTAGTTTGTCTCTTGAACACTGGAGGGCACTCAGGTACTCTGTGGAGTTAATGATTTATAAGCCTTTGAGGGCGATTATTAATGTACTATAAGAAAACACTTTGTTGCAGCATTTTTGTGTGCTCTTTGTGCACTGGCTGAGGAATCAGAACACGTGTGACCAATTTCAGCTGTTCATATAATTGAAGATGATAAATGTCAGCAAGTCCCTGGTTTTAAAATTTTCCCTTTTTGTTATCGTCAACATTGGTATTGAAAGATTCAAACTATCACAGCTAATATCACCACACTAATTTGCTGGACACAGTGTAATTATTGCTTTGCTATAAAGTCTAAGCAAGTAGTAACGCCTTTGTCCAAGTTTAGAAACCACAGAGACTTTTGACATAATGGACCAAGTCTGTATCATAATTCTTTTGTTGTCTTACATAATCTGACATATTCAGATATATTATCTAAGTATCAAGAGTAAGTAAAATAAAAAACAAAAAAGTACAAAACCTGTCTTAAATTTGCAATCTATACTGAGCTATAATGGCTAAACAAGCAATTAGGACTTTTTTTCTGTGATAAGCACTCTTAAAATTAAAAAGTTAAAATTAAACCAAAGGCACAGAGATATCTGATAATGATGATTAGACAGGTGGAAGATCTCCAGGTTTTCACTGTACTTCATTTGCTTGTAAGGGTCACATTCTCTTCTCTTGCAAACTGAAAAGAAAACAGAAATCCACTCTGGTCAGATGCTTACCACAATGCATGCAGGTACCTCCCATCCCTTTCATTATGAATCACATATAATATGATGTAAAATTTGATGTTACCTTTTCATCAGAGGAGGTTGGCAACTTCTTTCCTGTGTGGATCGTTTTGATCTTTGTAGCCCTGGTTAGCGATCCAATTATTAATAGTAGTTAGATGGTCATCTGTCATAGCACCTTTGTTTTTAAGCTGGTCAAACCATTCCTTTACCATCTTTTCACTGTGGTGTGGAAAACTGTTTTCAAAATCTTTAAGTCTGCTTTTGCTTATATTTTTATTCTGAAAGTTTTTGAAGTTCCTGCTACTATCCAACCAGAATTTTGGCATTGAACCAAGGATTGTCAGCTTGAAAGTACCCACAACATCATTACTACTTATGGTTTTAGCCAAAAGGTCTCTGAAGGCTGGTGATTTTGTACTGGGAAATTCACGATGTACTTCTGCAGGTACATAAACTGTTGGAAGTTCACGGCCATGATATTTGTGCACATCAGAAATGTTCCCAGTAGATGAGTTTGTTGCCACTTCAAGCATGGCTTCTGCTAATCTGCTATTCTGGTTCAATTTTCTGGCCTTAAATATGCAAGTGACTGGTGGCTGGTGATCTGCATTGATGAACTTTCCAGTTCCTTTAATTTTTTTTTTGCATGTGTTTGCCAGTTTTTGAATTTTTCTACTTGGCCAACTAATTTCAGACGTAACGCGTTGCTTTCTTTTATGGCTGGCTCCAGCTCCCTCTAACATGTACCAGTCCCCTCCCCTGATTGTTTCAGTTAATTCTTTCTGCTTGATGAAAGGCTCCCATTGGGCTGGGTAACTGAGGAGAGTATCGGCCTCCACAGATCGAAGACGATTTGCTTCCAAAGTGACCTCTTTTTCACTGGCTTGTGGTTTCATTCCACGTGCCAAAGCATAAAACAGACAGCTCTTGCCTTTGTTGTCTATGCTCACTGTCTGGTTATTGATGTGCACATCATAGTGACCATCGGGGTATTGGTGGCTCTTTGGTCTGTAGATCAGGGTCACAGTTTGATTGGCATGTCGAGTGTCTGGGCTCAGCTCCTGCATTTTGGTAAGTCTTCCATTGCTGTCCTCTGTTAGGATGACAACTTTAGTGCCAGTGGCTTCTGACAGAACTTTGATATCGAGGATGGTGCCTGCAGTCGTGGAGTTCTTGATGTTTTCAGCATGTGATCGTGAGCGCTGACCTGTTCTTGTGCAATTTGTTTAGCTGTGTGTTTTACTGCATTCTTCATATTTGTCTTTAAAACAGCACTGAAGCCATCTTTAGCTTGTCTAGAGAGAAATTTTGGCATTGACTTGAGCTGTTTGCCAAATTTAACTAAGATTTTACAACATTTGAAGCCCTTTGAAATCAGCTTTCCAACTCCGAACTCAGTGAGAGAGACACCAATAGAAATGGCTTTTTCTATAGCCCATGATTTCCAGCTGAATTCTCCTGTCACCATGGCCTCAATGCCAGTGATGCAGTCTGATATTCCCTCAATAATGAGTCCCATTCCAACTTGAGCAAATGTTCCAAATGTAAATGCAGTGAGCAGTGCTCCTCCAACAATCTGTAAAACTCCAAGAAAGAACACCAGCAGACCTTCCCATGAGAAACGAGGCTTTTCTTCCACAGAAAACACACATTTCAGACCTCGACTGTAGCGGGCGTAAGCTTCAACTTGGAGATCTTCACCAGCATCTGAAACTAGTGAGAACATCGGGGATTTTGGGGCGATTGCATCCCTCCCTTTCTCTCTTATTTCTTCTAACTTTTGGATAGCCTCAGTAATGTTTTTATCAAAGTAACTATACATTGTAGACCTGGTTGATAACTGTTTTTCCAGGCTGGTTTGGTTGCTGTTGGCTGAGTCTGCAGAGGACATTTTTACAAACTGAAGACAGACTATTAGTTCCTCATTGAGAAACCTCAGAGATTCCTGTGCCTTCATTAGATCATCTATGGCCTTAGTGAGGTAATCTGCTTTCTTTTGTTGTATAGTGCAATATGCATCATTGTAACAAGCTACAGCTGCCCAGCTTTCATCTTGTTTCATGGCTTTTTCAAACATTATGGCTGCAGTATCCCACTTTTTCTCATCCAGTGCAATATTTCCAAACTTGATGTAGTGATAAATGCTGGAACATGGTGAAGTCTACTTTCAGACTGACTTTTTGCCTTTGACAAATCAGCTTTCAAACTTTCTTCCAATTCATTTCTCTTCAACTGATCAATTTCCTCTGATTTAGTTTGCAGCCAAAACCCCCAGAACTCATTCATGATGGCAACAACAGCTCTTTCCTCGTCTCCATCAGTGGTGTTATAAATATCTTGAAGTGTTTCACAGTATTCTGAAAACAGGTCCTCCCGCAGTTTGATCTCAGCAACATCGTTCATCATGTGACTTATCTTTTCTGCTGCAAGTCGGTCCCTTGTGCTCTTGGCTTCCTCCAGAGAGGACACTGTGCTGAAAGATGGCTGCAGGTGTTCAGTGGAAATGATTATCTGAGCAGATCCAGGTTTACCTTTGCGTGCAGTTCGTCCAAAAGCCTGGAGTTCCACTCTTGTGTTCTCGGAAAGGAAGGAGAGGATCACAAATAACCCTCCATTATTGTTCACCTCTCTGGACACTTTAATGTCTGTGCCACGGCTGGCAAGGTTTGTGGCAACAATGACATCACCAGGAAGCAGCTCCTTGTCTATTTTACTCAAACTGTCTCTGTCACTGCGGCAGTAGAGAATCACTCTTTTACTTGGGATGCAGCTCTTCAGCTCTTCGTAGATCTCTTTGGCTGTATTGATAGTTTCACAGATTACCAACGCTGCTCTTCCTTCTCTGTATGAATTTGGGGAAATCTGAGCCGTGACCACATGTTTTATTTCAGATTTCCATTCTTCAGCTGTTTTTTTTCAGAGTTCCTTTGACCTCAAATAACTTCTTCCTGTTGAATGTTGGTATTTTGCACACAGAGAGATTTGGATATAGATCCTGCAAAAACTGAATGTCTGCTTTGCTCCCCAGTGTTCCTGTTGTTCCGTATATTTTTCCCTGGTATTTCTCAAAAAAAGAAATGTTGGAAATGTAGTTTGTCACTGTTGAAATTGTGCTCAGTTTGAGTTGGTATTTAATCTCCACAAACTGCTGCAGACCATCACCCCATTTCTTATTCAGTTCAACAATACCAGTGGATCTGAAGTCCACTGGACAGACGTTGTCATTTTCTACAACATATTCTCGTCCTTGTTTCAGTAACATTGCCAGAAAGGCATTCTGGACCCACACTGAGACTTTCTTCTCCACCAGATTCTTCAAGAATCCAGGAATGCTGATTTTATCTTTATTGTTTTCACATGGGGTGTACTGAATCCTCTCAGAGATCAATTCTGCAATGGGCTTGATGAGAACTTCTTCTGACTCATAGAGAGGACAACACAACCCTTCCTCCAAGACAAGAAATGAAAGCTCTGGGATGTCCTGGTCATTGTATGGACTGCACTTTTGAAGACAGAGCTGTCCCTTGTCATCTAGTGTGTAAACAGTAAAGCCGTAAGGGACATAGTCCTTAATTTATTTGAAAAAGTCAACCATAGCATCCTGACTCACTGTTTTCAGTTTACTGAGAAGTTCATCCTTTTGACTCTTGTACATATCTTCTGTAAATCCTTTTGGCACAATGTTAGATTCTTCAGCAATACCTAAAATGTCCATTGGATCATTAATTTCAGTGTCTTCTGTGTTCATCGAGTCATAGATGGCCTTGAAGAATGAAGCAGGAGGACCTCGTACAAATGTCTGGTGTCCTGTAGATAGGAAGCCATGCTGACTGACGTGGCTCCAGATCATGGTGAGAATAATGTTCAGGTGCTGCATGGAGACCATGGGGCTGGACAGGTACGTCAGCTGCACTCCTTGATCCAGCAGCAGTGAGTCCACTTCATCGATAATGATGCACTGAAAGTTACGATCAGGCCTCACATCCTTCATCTCAAATATTTGGCGAAGGTAATCAGCAGCAAAGGCTTCAATGGTTCCATAGACCACGTCCTTCTGATAGCATTCTTTCCGATCTTTATCCTCATTTTTATTTGTGTTTGTGTCGACTGTAATGCCAAAGGACTGGTAGAATTCTGCCCATTCTTCAGCATCTCTTTGACATAACACAGAAGAGCTGGACACCACATCCACCTTTTCACCTCTAAGCACACGCAGCACTGCAAACATCGCTATGACACAAGACTTCCCTTCTCCAGTTCCCATCTCCAGGAGCTTCCCAGTGTCAGACAGGGCCAACAGGCACCAGCTTATCATCTGAGTTGTCCTGGGAAACCACTTTCTTTCAGCTGTGTGGAGGTGTACAGCATTGCATAAGACTGCAAGGATCTCCTGTAAATCCCCAACCTCCATGCTGTGACTCAGAGTCCTAGCTCGCTGTATGTCTCTGTGGTTTTTAATTTCACCAGTTTTGATCAAGTTTGCTACATTAGTTACTATGTTGTATGATTTACTCAGTGTTTGCTTATCAATAGTTTTCATCTGCTGTATTTCATAAAAAAGAGTATCACTGCTTTTTATTTCATCACCTCTAAGGCTCTTTTCTGTTTCCATCCTTACAGGGCTTTTCACAAATAAGAATCTGGATCAGATTCTGAGTTTTGTACGATTTTATGAGCTCAAGAAGAGATTTGTTGTTTTCATCTTTCCACTTGGAGGAAACCTGGTATATTTCCATCAAATGTAAAATCTTCATGATGGAAATACAACCGTCGTCATAGTGGTTTTCAGTTAATGCTCCAACAAGGTTTAAGGCCTCTACTGGTCCCCAAAGTCTTTGTTCCCCAAGATCTGAAACCATCTTGAAGACTTCTTTGGTTTCTTTGTCTAAGTCTTGAAGTTGTTCCACACAAGCAAATAAACTCTCCAAACACCATTTGCCTGCAGGATCTGTCATGTTTTTAACAGTTTCGGTTTGTTTTGTAAAACTTTTCATCAGATTCTCCAAAAAGGTCAAAATAAAGATCTCATTAGAAAGCAATTCCTTTCCAGTGATTTTCTTTGTGATTGTGATGATTTTGCTGTCAGTAATTGTATCTTCGTTTAGGTTACTGTGGAGCACCTGAAAAAGGATCTTGATAAACGCGTGTCTCAGTTCCACATCTTCACTGTGAAATTTACTCATGAGGTTCTGCAGGACCTCTGCAGCAAACACCAGGGAGTCATCGTCTTTGAGTCTTGAAAGTTCCAGAGCATGCAAAGCACTGAGACTTTGTTTTTCAATGATGAATCCACGACTTAACTGTGGGTTCCCTGTTTCCATTGCCTCTATGCCACGTTGAACATAATCAGACACAAAATCATCCATTGTACCATAAACAATGTCTGCTTCATCGACATCCAGGAATGATGGATCAGTCTTCTTCATGTTTGTGTTGAGTGAAATGTCAAGGTGCTTGTAGAAGTCAGACCACTCCTTTGTTTGCTCCTCTGAGTGAACATCAGAGCTCAGCACAATGTCCAGTTTGTTTCCCATGCAGACTTGCATGGCTGCAAACATGGCTGTAACACATGGGTCTTCTTCCACACCAACCAGTTGTACCACTCCACTTTTCTGAGTCAGCACCAGTCCACACCACCGCACCATCTGCCTCACTGTGGGCCACCAGCCTTTTATGTTGAACACTGCTTTGCAGAGCTGACACAGACACTTCTGTATGTTGTCTGAATTCAAAGATTCACATTTAAATGAATCTTTCATAAAAGGTTCTTCTTTTGGTACATTTTCTGTATATTTCAGGACACCAGTGTTAATGTTTTTTATCATATCAATGGCAGAGTCATCCAAATTCCACAACATCTTTACTTCTGCTAAAACTGCAGTTACACTGCTCTCATCATTTCCTCTTAGAGTCTTTTGGAAATCCTGACAAAATCTCTCAGGAGCAGCAGATTCAAGGAGCTGGATTAGAGAGCGCCCACAGTCATCTATCCAGTCTGGTGGTATGTCATACACTTGCACCAAGGAAAGGACTTGAGTTATGGAATCAGCATCTGCATATTTCTGTGACAGTGCTTTAAGCAGAGTGACTGCTTCCATTGGAGTCCATTGGTTCCTTTGCACAAGTTTGAGGAGCATTTCAGTGGATTCTGAGTGGACTTCTTTTCCATTTAGATGTGTGAGCGTGGATAAGAGAAGCTTTAAACACTGGATTTCCATATTTAAAGTGAACACAGAGGCTCTTCCAACTGCACTCTGCAGTGATGATGTGAGGGTGCTCAGGAATTCAATTATAAAGAGGTTCTCAGTGGAAATATCACATTCTGCCCATTGTTTGGCTATGAGGACAGCATCATTATCAGATCTGCTATCGTCACTGAAAAAGTGCATCAGGTTCAGATACAGGGCTTGAGTCAAGAGGAAACTTTCAAAAACACCACTTGCTGATTGGTTGATGGATCCCAAAAGGGACTGCATATGATTGGAGATGGTTTGTAGGGAAACTCCTTCAGATATTTCCAGAGACAGAGCACAGAGCTCTGTGATGAACACCTGAGTGTGCTGCAGAGTGCTGATGGATGGAGCAGCACTAATCCACTCATGTTAAGAGATTTTTACATTTACTTACTTTGATAACCTTTATTTTGCTTAAGTATAATTTCTTGTGAGAACATGATGTGCCTGCAACCTACAGATTAAGGAACAGAAGCATGCGTAAGGAAGTTACAAAGTCACACACGCTCAGGCAGAGACAGTTCCAACCTGAAGCTGATATGACAAAAGATACTAGTTCCTCTTGTCTTATGGATAACGGCCACTCATGCGATAACCATATCTAGAGATGTTTTTCTATTACATATGCTCCACCTAGAGATGCTGTGTAATCTATTCTCTGCTATAAAATAAAGAACGGACTGAGGCTCTGCGCGACTTGCTTGTGTCTTGCCACGCAGTAAGCTTTGCCGGTGTACACAAAATAAACTGAGTTTGTGTTTCTTGCTCTCCTTCCAGGTTTTCCTTTGACAACTCATCAAACAGAAGTTTGTCCAGGACTGAAAGGATCTCACTGAGCTGATCAGCTGTGAGCTGACTCAGACTGATATTTGAAAGTGGAAGACTGCATTTCACTGAGAGGATTTCAAGAAACTCATTACCGTCACTGCCTGATTCATAGCTGGCTTCAAACTCATCCAGATGCCATATTAGAATATCTCGCTTGGACTCACATTCATCTGAGATGTGGCCACTCTGTTGTTTCTCAAGCTGCTCTTTAGCTTGTTGGTGAGATTCTTTTAGTCTTTGATTCAGTTTTTCTTTCTGTTGCTCCTCTTCTCTTCCTCTCCTCTTCTCTTCTCTTCTCTTCTCTTCTCTTCTCTTCTCTTCTCTTCTCTTCTCTTCTCTTCTCTCCTCCTCTCCTCCTCTCCTCTTTTCTTTTCCTCTCCTCTTCTCTTCTCCTCTCCTCCTCTCTTCTCTTCCTCTCCTCTTCTCTTCTCTTCTCTTCTCTTCTCCTCTCCTCCTCTCCTCTTTTCTTTTCCTCTCCTCTTCTCTTCTCCTCTCCTCCTCTCTTCTCTTCCTCTCCTCTTCTCTTCCCCTCTCCTCTTGATCTCTGATTGGCTTATCGGCTTATCTCGACCATCATCATCTAATGGAGAAGGTCGGGATTGCATTCAGGTCATGTTTTTATGGCTGATGTTTAACTAAAAATGTTTGAAAATTACATTTCAGGAATTGATTGTTTCGCCAAAAATACTTTTTATTTTAGTTGTTACTTCATAGCCTGAAAGGATGCTTAGAAATAACTAAAATGCTGTTTTCTTAAAATGAATGTATTTATATTGTATTACAGGTAATTTTTACTTCACAGCTTAAAAATGAATTGAAAAATAAGTCAGTAAACAAAACAGTATAGCACAACGTCATAAAAGTGCACTGATATCAGTCTGTCCGGTCAGCTAGCATAAACCATTGTGAATCCCTTTCATCTGCTTTGGTGTAAATGAAAGTAACAACAGGTGCACTCAAGAGGCAATAATCTTTCTATATAAGAGAAATCCTGTGTCTCTATGATCTTTCCGCTCCGTTACATGTACAGGGAAATGGCCCCCTCTGCCTTGGTCATGGATACTTCTTTAAGACACTGTGGCTAGCCTGGTCACGCCCCACAGCTTACATATAAAACAGCTGTTAAGATGTGAAACCGGTGGTGGTTTGATTGGAGGACGGTGCTTCTGTGCGTCTTACACATTAACTGTTACGCAGAGATTTCAGGATGAAGCAATAGGCTGTAATAATGCAGACCTTCTCTGGATGAGTCATGTGCTCTTCCTTCACGGTCAGATTTATCCAGACCACGTGGATTTATGCACACACAACCCACAGCAGTTATTAATAGGATCAGTTTTCCTGATATCAAAAACATGTTGATTTTCCTAAATTGTAATGCCATTTTTGAAGAGAAACATGTATAAAACCTGCACACACTGTATTATTAGTCACTCAGACTATTATCTAGTCATTGATATTTATTGAAAGAAATATGTGTTTAAAAAACGTCCATTGTTAGTATAACACTCTTCTCACATTGGCACATTGCTGGGAGTGCATCATTTCAAAATTTACCCTACTAGCCAAATATGACCCTTACACTTCACAGTAGTGGCACCATAAAGTAGTGCTGGCAGTGCAATTTTTTTGTCAGTTCAGCTCCCCATGGCATTATACAGGATTTCGTTAGAAAAGAGAAGTGAAAACGGCTTCACTGAATTTCAGCAACAGTTTATTTTTTACACAAAGCAGTGTGAATGCAAAGGAATACAGTGAAATGCACATATGTTGTTGCTTTTTTTAACTGGATCAGTGAAAAACTCAAAAATAGATATTATGTAAAAGCATTTACAAATTAAATCAATATGTAAATTTAAGAAAGATTGTTTAATGGATAGTCATGCAGGTCCTCGTTGACAGCAGTACTTTGTTCTGTGAAAACAACTTTCTGGCTAATAGTTGTGTTCTGGCCAGTGTCTCTCTCTCTGTTCTTCCTGCACACATTTTCACAGCGCAAAAGATTCAACAGATGCTTTCGCATCTTCTGTGAGATCATATACAGCAGAGGGTTCATACAGCAATGAGAATAGGCAAGCATTTCACAAATACAAGACATGATAGCCAACTGTTCCTGTGTCTTACAACCTTTGGGTGTATAGAGAGAATTGATTAAAAGCATAATATGGTATGGCCCCCAGCAAATGAAAAATGCTGCAACAATACACAACAGCACAACTACAGCCCTGTGCTTCTTTCTGTTTAAAGCTTGTAAAACCTTCTTGAGGATGGCAGAATAGCAGAAAATAACAATGGCAAATGGGAGGAAGAATAGCAGTGACACTTGGAGGTGTTGTCCGAGGATGTCTTCAGATGCCAGACAGTAGGTATAATTCTCCCAGTTTCCCACCTTTGCATTCACGGCTTCACTCACGGATGCAGAGATGCTGATGACCCAGGCAGCTACACAAGCACCAATTGTGTACTTCGTTCTGTCTAGTTTGTTCAGCCGGTTGTGCAGCACCACAGTAATGAAACGATCCACTGTCATTGCAGTCAGCAGAATGACACTGCTGTACAGACCAACAAAGAATGCGGCAGAAATCAATTTGCAGAAAAAGTCTCCAAAGACCCAGTGGTGTAAATGATCAACAGCCCAAAATGGAAGTGTGATGGTGAAGATCAAATCAGAGCAAGCCACGTTCAGGATGAAAATATTTGTGATACTTTTCAGGTTCTCGTAGATGAAAAGGACACATAAGAGGAGACTGTTGCATATGACACTGAGGATGAAGATCAAGATGAACAAATTGCCAGTAAAGGTTGAAAAGTTAACCTCACATAGATAATGTTCTTCTTCAGTTGTGTAGCTGCTTTCCATTGTCAAGTTTCTATAAAACACAAACACAAAACTAGATTTTTAAAATGTAATTAAACACATTAACTGAGCAGTTTTCTTTTTGACAACTTTTTTTTTAGACTTTTTTTTTTTTAGATTTTAGTTTTTGTATGATCTGTCAGTTTTTGTATGATCTGTCAACACAGAGAGTAATAAAGCACCAAATTAGGAGAACAGGCATAGCAAGCACTGATCAACTTACCCCAAGCATCAGCCGTCAATTTCTTGTGATTGAAAGGTTTTGATGTTCTTAAGTAAACTAATAGTTCCTCTTTTTAAGTTAGTCAGAGCACTGCCTTAAAGGAAAGCGCACGTTTTTGGTTTTTTTTACATTGTTTGTCATACTTTTTTCTGACAAGCATCCTGCATTAATCATACCAGACAGCAGAATATAATATAACCTACCTTATCGTGGTGGAGGGGTTTGTGTGTCACAGGGATCCCAGGGGCTATGTTGTCTGGGGGCTTTTGCTCCCTGGTAGGGTCTCCCATGGCAAATTGGTCCTGGGTGAGGGACCAGACAAAGAGCGATTCAGAAGACCCGTATGAAAAGAACATCGAGGGAACAGTTTACCCTGCCCGGGATAGGGTTACGGGGCCCCGCCCTGGAGCCAGGCCCGGGAGGGTGCCCGAGGGCGGCGTCTGGTGGCCGGGCCTTAGTCCATGGGCCCGGCCGGGCACAGCCCGAAGAGGAGACATGGGCCCATCCTCCCGCAGGCCCACCACCCGCAGGAGGCGCCATAGGGGTCGGGTGCAATGTGTGTCGGGCGGCGGCCAGGAGCGGAGGCCCTGGCGGACCGATCCCGGCTGCCAAGACTGGCAATAGGGACATGGAATGCCACCTCTCTGGTGGGGAAGGAGCCTGAGTTAGTGCGTGAGGTTGAGAAGTACCGGCTAGATATAGTCGGGCTCACCTCACGCATGGCTTGGGCTCTGGAACTAGTCTCCTGGAGAGGGGCTGGACTCTGTCTCAGTCTGGAGTTGCCCCTGGTGAGAGGCGGCGGGCTGGGGTGGGTATTCTAATATCCCCCGGCTTGCTGCCGGCACGTTGGGGTTTTTCCCAGTGGATGAGAGGGTTTGTTCCCCGCGCCTCAGGGTCGGGGAACGGGTCCTGACTGTCATCTGCGCTTATGCGCCGAGTAGCAGTTCAGAGTACCCAGCCTTCTTAGAGTCCCTGGGGGTGCTGGAAGGTGCCCCACCTGGAGACTCTGTTGTCCTACTGGGAGACTTCAATGCTCACGTGGGTAACGACAGCGAGACCTGAGGGGCGTGATTGGGAGGAACGGCCTCCCTGATCTGAACCCAGTGGTGTTTTGTTATTGGACTTCTGTGCAAATCACAGTTTGGCCATAACGAACACCTTGTTCGAACATAAGAGTGTCCATAAGTGCACGTGGCACCAGGATGCTCTAGGCCGCAGGTCGATGATCGATTTTGTAATCGTATCACCAGACTTGCGACCATATGTTCTGGACACTCGGGTAAAGAGAGGGGCTGAGCTGTCAACTGATCACCACCTGGTGGTGAGTTGGATCAGGTGGCGGGGAGGACGCTGGACAGACCGGTGCACCTAAACGCGTAGTGAGGGTGTGCTGGGAACGTCTAGCAGAGGCCCCAGTCCGCGAGATCTTCAACGCACACCTCCGGCAGAGCTTCAACAACATTCCGAGGGAGACGGGGACATTGAGTCCAAATGGACCATGTTCAGCGTCTCCATTGCCGGCTGCTGCATTGAGCTGCGGCCGCAAGGTGGTTGGTGCCTGCCGTGGTGGTAATCCCGAACCAAATGGTGGACACCAGAGGTGAAGGGAGCCACCAGGCTGAAGAAGGAGTCCCTATCGGGCTTGGTTAGCCTGTGGGACTCCAGAGGCAGCTGACAGGTATCGACAGGCCAAGCGGAATGCGGCTCGGGCAGTGGCTGAAGCAAAAACTCGGGTGTGGGAGGAGTTCGGAGAGGCCATGGAAAAGACTTTCGGACTGCCTCAAGAGATTCTGGCAAACCGTCAGGCGCCTCAGGAGGGGAAAGCGGTGCTCTACCTGCACTGTGTATAGTGCTGGCGGTGCACTGCTGACGCCGACTGAGAAAATTGTCAGGCGGTGGAAGGAATACTTCGAGGACCTCCTTAATCCCACTGACACGTCTTCCGAGGAGGAAGCAGAGTCTGGGGATGAGGGGAATGACCCGCCAATTTCTGGGGTCGAGGTCACTGAGGCAGTTAAACAACTCCTCGGTGGCAGAGCCCCTGGTGTTGATGAGGTCCGCCCCGAGTTCCTGAAGGCTCTGGACGTTGTAGGGCTGTCCTGGTTGACACGCCTCTACAATGTTGCGTGGAGATCAGGGGCAGTACCCCTGGACTGGCAGACCGGGGTGGTGGTCCCCATCTTTAAGAGGGGAGACCGGAGGGTGTGTTCCAACTACAGGGGGATCACACTCCTCAGCCTCCCTGGGAAAGTCTATGCCAGGGTGCTGGAAAGGAGAGTTCGTCCGTTAGTCGAACCTCGGATACAGGAGGAACAATGCGGTTTTCGTCCTGGTCATGAACACTGGACCAGCTCTTTATCCTCTCGAGGATACTTGAGGGTGCATGGGAGTTTGCCCAACCAGTCTACATGTGTTTTGTGGACTTGGAGAAGGCATTCGACCGTGTCCCTCGGGGTGTCCTGTGGGAGGTGTTGCGGGAGTATGGGGTGTCTGGCCCACTGCTACGGGCCATTCGATCCCTATACAACCGTTGTAAGAGTTTGGTTCGCATTGCCGGCAATAAGTCGGACTTGTTTCCGGTGAGTGATGGGCTCCGCCAGGGCTGCCCTTTATCACCGATTCTGTTCATAATTTTATGGACAGGATTTCTAGGCGCAGCCAAGTGGCGGAGGGCTTCCACGCCGGTGGCCTCAGAATCTCATCTCTGCTTTTTGCGGATGATGTGGTTCTGATGGCTTCATCGGGTGGGGGCCTCCAGCTCGCACTGGAACGGTTCGCAGCCGAGTGTGAAGCAGCAGGAATGAGGATCAGCACCTCCAAATCTGAGGCCATGGTTCTCAGCCGGAAAAGGGTGGAGTGCCCACTCCGGTCGGGATGAGTTCCTGCCCCAAGTGGAGGAGTTCAAGTATCTCGGGTCTTGTTCGCGAGTGATGGGAGAAGGAGCCGGAGATCGACAGACGGATTGGTGCTGCGGCTGCAGTGATGCGGACGCTGCACCGGTCCGTCGTGGTGAAGAGGGAGCTGAGTGTAAAAGCGAAGCTCTCAATTTACCGGTCGATCTCGTCCCGACCCTCACCTATGGCCACGAGCTGTGGGTAGTGACCGAAAGAACGAGATCGCGGATACAAGCGGCAGAAATGAGCTTCCTCCGAAGGGTGGCTGGCCTCTCCCTTAGAGATAGGGTGAGAAGTTCGGCCATCCGGGAGGGGCTCAGAGTAGAGCCGCTGCTCCTCCACATCGAAAGGAGCCAGTTGAGGTGGTTCGGGCATCTGACAAGGATGCCCCTGGGCGCCTCCTGGGTGAGGTGTTCGGGCATGTCCCACGGGAGGAGGCCCCGGGCAGACCCAGGGCGCGCTGGAGAGATTATATCTCTCGGCTGGCCTGGGAACGCCTTGGTGTTCCCCCGGATGAGCTGGAGGAGGTGGCTGGGGAGAGGGAGGTCTGGGCTTCTCTGCTTAGGCTGCTGCCCCCGCGACCCGACTTCGGATAAAGCGGATGAGGATGGATGGATCTGACAAGAGCTGTGTTGAAACTTTAAAGGTTATCATTTTGAAAGCTCCAGTTTTTATTTTGCTTTTTTGTTTAGTTTTTTCAATGTTGTTGTGTTATACTATTTGTAAGGTAAACCATGAGTAGCCAGTATTAAACTGCAGTGCATAAACATTTCATATTTTAAGATGTTTAAATATTTCTCCAGCATATCAGTATATCTTATTTAAGTGTTATGTCTTCAACATTAGTCAAGAAAAATATAATGTAAATTTAAGTAAAAGGAATGAAAGTCAGACAGTGTTGACCTGACTCTCAAAATGGACTATTAGACCTACGAATAACACATAAAGCAAGTCATTGCAAGTTATTGTGAGTCAGCAAAAACAAATGCTTTTGAATCCAAAGGAAGTCTGCAGAGTCAAATTTGAGATAAACAAAAGTTCACCCTTTATTGTAGCTTAATGGCGATTAAGAATAACAAAGTCCAAAGTCACAGGTACAGCATAAAACACTCGAGGGGCAACAAACTACGAAGAAAGTTCAACAAAGTCAGGCTTTCTTTTTGTTAGCTGCCTCAACAAAACCTAAAAGAGAGATGAACAGATACCCGTCAGAGATAACAGGTATGGATGCATATCAGCTTTCTCTTTTAGACTTTCTACTTGTGATTCTGTGCACACTCACAAAAAGGGGCACTTTGTGGATCATGTGACTCTTCTTCTGTACAAAATGATCCCCATGAGCGCTACCTATTCCAAACTGGAGACATCGTCATCATCATTAAAAAAAAATGGCAGTAAAAGGCAACTTGGCTGCAAATAAGACTAAAATAAACAATTCAAGCTAATAATTTCTATTTGTAAGACAATGTAGGCTCTGAAACTATGAATATGTTTAAGCATTAAAGTTTACATCTATAAAGGAAACATCAAAATCACTTTAGTTTGTGGGCAATAAATTAATATTAATATTATATAGCAGCAGATTAGAAACATAAAAACATTTACACATTTTCTGCTTCATTAAATCAGTATCAGTATATTTCAGTGGCAATGACATGCACAGGCTGTGTTGCTGTAACGTTACAGCTGGGCTTCATTCAGTGAGTGTAGTAAGGAACGCTTTATACGGCAGAGAAGCTATATACATACAAAAAAAAAAGAAAATCAGTAATCATGTGGCACCTCCAGCCAATTTTAAATCAATACTTAGAAACTTATAAAATAAACTATCCCCAACTAGGTTATGTATTCAGCATAGGCTACCAGATTTTAGGGCGGTGTTCATGCCCTTTACTCAAAGTTCAATGCTGAGCTGAGTTGTTGCGGTGTTGTTTTTCCTCATTTAAAAAAAGAGTAGCAGATTTTTTTCCATTTCTGGTCTAGCACAGTTTAGCAAAGAAAACCATGTAAATAAGTAAAATCTTACAATATTCTGACATTACCGACCTCTAGAAGTTTAGATGGAGAAAACAGTCAGTGTCACAATGTCGATATGAAGTGAAACTAAATTCTCCCAAGACATTATGCCTACCAGGACTGTTTCATGTGTGCTATCTGGGTTATTTTCTTTATTTAAAAAGAACCAACCTTGATGGCACAAAATAATAGTAATGGCCTGTTTTTCATAAAATGTAACCATTATGAACACAAACAACAAACATTGTAGATTCACTGTATGTTGAATTAGTTGCTATGTGGCGTGAGGTAAGCAATACATTTTGAGGAAGCCAGCACATTTCTGGGTGATAAATTTAAATACCACAGTAATGCTGCTTCTACTGAAACACCATCAGACATGGATTTCCATGTATTACAACGTCATCGGGTATATGTGTGAGACCATTACACTCTAAATTTATTCTGTGTGCTTTTAAAATGTTGCGCTGTGTTCTAGGAAAGTCAGGTTTTTTTTGTCTGTTCTAAATAAAGACTTTTTTTTTTTTTCAATTGCTATGCAGTTTAGTAAGAATTGTCTCATGGCAAGGTTTTGAGGGTTGAAAAGTGGAGAATGTAAAGAGTACAATTTTTTAGTTGACTACCCTCACAACCACTATAGATCCAGCGGGGGAACGAGAGGGAACGAGATAAGACTTAGCTGATTATAGGGTGATAGTCAAGAAAGGCCAAAAATCAACTGTAGGCTTTCTTGTTGCCTGTCCCGTTCGGCACTGTAGCAATCAGAATTATTGTCTGAAGACCAACAAAAAATGGATTTATTTTTCCAAGTGGATTGTTATGGCTTTGTCATACTGGTCCACTTGATTGCTCTTTATTATTGTTATTTATTTATTTAAACTTTAGAGTTATTACAAATGGAACAGACATGACTGGGGGATAGGAAAGGGAAAGACAAAGATAAGAGAAGTTCAAGAAAACAAGAGGGAAAGAAAAACAGAGGTAAGAGGGACAGTGAGAAAAGACACTAAAAATCCGCTGGATCACCTGCTGGAAGGCGGGGGACAAGCAAAAACAGAACAACAGAGTAGGGAGACCACAGCAACAACCTCGATAAGTATAAGTAACACTAAATAATAAATATTGAATGTTACTGAGCAGCACGTAAGTCTGTGAGTTGGTGAGAGTGTCCAGGTGATACATGTTGAGGGAAGATGAGAACATAGCAGGTTAATTGCATGCATGCTTACAATACACATATTAATCTAGTAGCAGGCCTGAGCGAAGGCCCCAGTGTCTTCTGCTTCTTTTTGAGACCTGCTGCAATTTAGTCTACTTAGTGATTGATGACGAGGGTCAATTATTAGCCCTTAGAGACCCTGAAGCTTGAAGTTTATTACCTTAAAAGGCAAGTGTTATAGAAAAGAGAAGTTACATAGTTATTAGAGATGTACATGATGTACCCTTGTCTGTAAACAATGTATTTTTGACCTGTGTTGACGTGTATGTGTGGGCGTTAATTTTCTATGCTATAAAACCAGCATTCAATGTATTTTTGTCAGAGGAAGACATATGCTGATGGTTCCTCTCCTGTGTTAATAAACTCATCGTTTGATTGCACTTGTCTGGTGCCTCCGTCGTTTGTTGTCTGGTCTGCAGTTGATTGATCTCGCTTCAACCTGTGTGCACACAGGTGTATACACAGACACAAACATGCATTCCCACCCTCATGCACACATATACAAATAGTCAGCATTCACCCAGTGTGGAGACAAACAGAAATGAACACTGTATACACACTCACGCTCCCCAAACATACTCTATACCCCCAGGTCCGGGTACCATCACCCCCAGAGGGGCAATCCACCCCCAGACCCAGGAGATGTTGCCCTTGGCCCTGTGGTGGAGACAAGCAGACCACCCCTGGTCCTGCAGCAGCAGGGAGGCCCAGCAACCCAGACCCCAACCAGACTGCTGACTCCTCCTCCTGCTAGTTGCTCAACAGTCCTGGGTCTTCTGTGTTGTATTTTTCATTTCATTCAATGTTCCCAGTTGGTGAAAAGTTTGGACTGCAAGCATGCAGGCCAGTTCAGTAGGAAGGACTCATTGTGTGCTGTAATAGATGCAATATGCATTTTAACATAGTCAAAAGACATCATCTGGTTGTGAGCATGTTACTCTAAAACTAAAATATGATAACCTGCATTTTACGATGGCGAAATGAACTGTGTTCATAGACCGTTGCAAAATATTGAAAAAATTGTCTCACACATCAAAATCATTTTCAGGTGTTCAAATCAATTCCACATTTCCACAAGTTCAAATCACTTCCACAGATGTGGAAAATCAAACATTCAATATATTTTATATCTTCTTTAGGTTTCTGAAAAAATATGGACTTATGGGATTTGTATGTCATCACATTCTGATTTTATTTATATATTCAACCTGTAATATGCATTACAGGTTGAATATATAGGCATTTTGTTTGTTATAATATGTGGCATATTATTAGTGAAATAAGCGGTAATGAATCAGCATACTCAAATAAATGCATAACTCATACTAGTCCCACGAGTGGGTTGCTTTGTCCTTTTCTCAGTTGCACAATCTTGCGCCATCCAACGGGAAAGGTTGGAGCTGCGTGGATGACCTGGTGCATTCACTTGTTCCCCGTAATCGTGAAACTTCAATGCACACAAGATAAGTCAGTGTTACCAGAAACACAGTTTGGCATCTCTCCATTTGCAGGTGTAGGTTTTTGCAACATTCTTTGGATAGAAGAGTGAGATAGACAAGGATACTCAGGTTGTTATTAACGTGAATGTAGGTGCAGGTGCAAATAGAGCAAACTCTGATAATGTCTTCTAACGTTTAGAAATTTGAGTGTATGGTTGAGTTAAGATACATCCTGGCAGTGTGTGTGATTTCTTTTGCTCTTTATCTCTGCAAGACGATTATGATATGGGACACTTTAGTCTTAATTTGCTGCTGTTGGTTACTTTATAATACTCATGCATGCATGGATTTTTATGTATTTGTCAAACATTGTAATTGCAGAATTGTGCACTGTGCACATCACAGGTGAACACAGTCACAGGAATGATATAGTTAGTAGTCTAAGCCTAAGTTTTCTGTCAGTTCTCTGTCTGGTTGAGATGCACAGATTTTTTTTCAAAAACATTTAGATTTATTCAAATAAAATTCAGACAAATAAAAACAAATAATTAAATTATATCAACGAAATTACGTTTAAGATGCTGATCAATACGACAGCACCTGAATGCAACGTTTCGTGCAGCGTTGAAGTTGTTGCAGACTGAACTGATGCACAGAAGGCTTGCTGATGATGAACACCGATGGAGTTGGACATCAACATCACATGAGGATACATAAATATCTAACTTTGCTTCGTCTGCTTTTTCCTTTCTTTCTTTCTTTCTTTCTTTCTTTCTTTCTTTCTTTTCTCTTCAAAACACTGGACTGCATTTGTCTTTTTAAATCGAAAACTGCCACCAGTGAAAAAGTGAAGAATCTGTTGGGATAATTAATGAGCTTCTCTGCGCTCAGAAACTGGAGCCACAGGAACGATGGCGACGACAAAGACGGTTTATCTCGTCAGATGTCTGGTCTTTGTTCTCCAGCTTGAAATCAGCTTCGTGAGGCTAAAATCCGCCTACGGTGAGTCATAAAAATGTTATTGACACCAGCTACAAACATCACAGGCCCACATCGTAAAATAATTTATTAATTATATTATTAATTTTAGTTAGACAATTTTTAAATCACGTTTTTTTTTCACTTTTTAATATTTTTTTGTTGTCATTAGGCTAATAATGGGTTGGCTGTCACAACGTGTAACCTTTATCTATTAATACTGTGCAATGATTTCGCCTTCAGACTCCTTGTTTAAAATATTTAAAATGTTCTGAATATGCTTATTACAGTGTCCATGTATTCCTTACCATATAGCACTGACACCCCGATGGCCTTTCAGTTATTTTAGTACCAAATCACAAATTTAACCTCCTGCTTTGAAAGCAGTGATTTATTTATTATTTTAAGACAGCAAGCTAATGAAATGTTTAATCACGCTGTTTTGTTGCTGCTGCTTTGTGTAATAGAGTTCATGTCTGTAAGAAAATCTAACACATCTTGCATGGAAGCACCTATTGGCATTTGCTGTGCGTGTTTTTGAGCCCCGACAGTCACCGTGTGACAGAGACACATCACCCACTGATGTCTGGCCTCACACGCCAGGTCCCGGAGCTCCTGGTGTGAAGAATGTGAAGCATGCATTCACTGTCCGCTGTGAAAGGAAAAGTTAGGACACTGTTGTCACTGGAAGGGAAGAGTGACCACATGTTTGCCACATGGCACCCACTGACGAACTGTTTACATCCAGCCGGACATGTGTAAAAGAGCGAGTCTGCTTTCTGACGTTTTAGACATCGTGTTGTCCATATCTAATTTCTTTAATATCTAATAATCAAAGATTATTTTCATGCTGTTAAACTAATCTTTTAATCAGTTTAAGCCTTTTAGTTTGGGGTGTTTCAGTAAAGCTGATGCACAGCAGCCTCACAGCATACAGACTGTTTTTGGCAAGGTGTTGTTTTACAGGATGTGATTTGTGCTACTGTCGTTTTTAAAATTTGTTAAAAGGTTCAATCAGATCAGACTTTACAGACTTTAATTAGAAAAGCAAAATAAATTTTAATTAGAAAACAACATTTTTCATTTTAAATTTTGTGTTTGTTTGTTTACTGATTTGGGAAAAATCAGTACATTAATGGAGAGAAGTAAAAGAAAAGCCTCAAGAGATCATATTTGAGAGGTACATTTAATGTTTTCGATTTTATTTAAAACTCTGTCAGTGTGGTATTTTTGTAAGTGCTCAAATTGCAGTAAGTTAGTGATCTGCTGAATATTATATTGTCAGATTTTGCTTCAGGTTTATCTACTACATCTGCTAAATCCACTACATCTGTTCATTGGACTCTTCAGTGAAATGTTGTCTAAAGCCTTCAGTCAATAGATGTTTAATTAGATTTGTTATGATGTTTGATTAGAACCCCTTTGTCTTTTAGAAGTATACATTTATAAAAAAAAATTTATATCAGAACAAAACAGGAAATTGCAAAAACAAAAAACAAAAAAACAAAAAAACAAAACAACAACAACAAAAACAGCAAAAAGACCAAACTAAAAGCACTGGTTTATAATAAATTAATTTATGATAAGATACCTATGAAGCCCTACAAAATGCTTCATACAACAAATGTATAATTGTTTGTATTTGGCTACATTGTTGTTGTCTCATTAAAAATTCTAATCTAATCAACCTATTTTCTTTGCTCTCATCTGTTACTCCTTAGGACTCTACCCTGCCAACATGCAGGAGCCGTCGTCTCCAGAGCAGAGGTTATATATAATCTCTGTGAACCACCAGCCCAGAGAACGGAGGTGGGCATCTAGGCCCAGGTTTGAGGCCCCTGACAGGACTGCAGATAAACGGGGCCACTACAGAAACCAACACCAGTCAGAGGAGTCAGATCCAAATGTAATGATGGAGGATGAGCCCAGTAATTCTACACAGATTGTAGTAAGGTTATTCTACTGCAAAGACATTCAACAGTAGATAGAGTTAATGTAATATAAATAATACTGTATTACTGATTTAGTGTTTAACAAAGAGTACATGCAAAGATGTGATAAGAACATATAATAACATATATAATAAATATCTGCTGTTGTAGGATATGGATCATGTCTACTATACATCTAAAATCTATGCTCCTGGAGATGCAGCTGGTAAAGAGTTGTGGGTCAACATCAGTAAGATGGAGGCGGATCAGCAGAAGGTCCATGGCTTCCTGTCCAGCACTCACCGACAAGCTGAGGTAAGAGATCAGTCTGTGAAGAAATAACTAAAGTAGGAACAAATATGTGGTGAGTGAAGTGGTTTATTTTCCAGGTATGATGTCCAGACTGCCTTGTACACCTTTCATATTAGTTTTAGTTTCATCTTCTTCCTAAATAAAGACAAAAAAAACCCTTTGTTTTACCTAATTTCCTGCTTTATGTTTCTGTGCCTCCAGAGAGTGAATCTTTCCTTTGACTTTCCTTTTTATGGTCATTTACTCAAAGAAATCACAGTTGCAACTGGAGGTGAGTCTTTAACTTCACTCAGTGTTGTTTCTGTGGAGGTTGTGAGCCCAAAGCTGCACGTGTCAGGCAGTTTCAAAGGAAATCCCATCACCTTCTTCAAATCTAACAATAAACACACTTTTGTTAGTTGGAATTCCACCTACTTAATAAGTATATTAGTTTATTAAATGGTAATAAATAATTGTTACTTGCATATTTCTCTCTGACTTACAGGGGGAAATATTAAAAACAAAATATTTTTTTCTATATTTTTCTGTATTGGAAGTTTTATTGGGGCAGTAACAATGCCTGAGCTTTATTGATTCAAAGATCTGACCGTTGCATCGATAGGAACAAAGTACATAAGTTAAATTAATGACTGTGTCTACAAGCAATTTACATGACAGCTGTCAGTGTCAGATTATAATGTATAATAAATTACTGATGCCAACAGCTGCACATCTTTTCCTACCAGGTTTTATTTACACTGGAAACATAATCCATCGGATGCTCACAGCCACTCAGTACGTCGCTCCTCTGATGGCGAATTTTGATCCAAGCCTGTCGAAAAACTCATCTGTGTTTTACTTCGATAACGGTAGGAACTGTTGATTTTATTTATTTACTAGACTAAATATTTTTACTGAATATGCGCCCTAACATGTGCTGCACACATTTGGCAGGGAACATGCAAACATGCATACAAAACGTTACAGTATTGTGTGTGTCCATGTCCATCCATTAGGCACAGCAGTGGTGGTTCAGTGGAACCGCCTCCACCTCCAGGACAACATCAGCGCGGGAGCTTTCACCTTCCAGGCCGCTCTGCACAGTGACGGGCGGATTGTCTTTGCCTACAAACAGGTGGCTTTTCTTCTCTCTTTTGCACCCATCTTATAACACGAAGTAAATTTATTCATGCAGTTTTTACCTCATAGATTCCTATTAGCATCAGCGACATCAGCTCTGAGAATCATCCTGTCAAAGTGGGCTTGTCCGATGCGTTTATGGTGCTTCATGAGCTAGAGCAGATTCCCAGTAAGCTGTAAATTTTTCCTGTTAAAATTTCATCAAAATACTTTCTTTAATTATTAGCAGCTTATATGTGACATCTTTATTTTCTATCCGACATGTGTCAGATGTTCGTCGGAGAACCATCTATGAGTATCACAAAGTCGACATTCCACTGTCCAAAATCTCCCGTTTAACAGCTGTGGAGATGCTTCCTCTCCCTAGTAAGTTATTCCTATTTTTAATACTATTTGAACCAGTCAGCATTCAAAGAATGTATAAGCTTTGTGCTACAGGGTATTCTACTATTATGCTGTTTTATTTGCAGAAGGCGAAGCAGTTTCTTCCTCCTCACTCTCTCTATGTTTGTCTGTCTTCTCAGCGTGTCTGCAGTTCTCCAGCTGTGGCCCATGTGTCACTTCTCAGATTGGCTTTAACTGCAGCTGGTGCAGTAAGCTACAAAGGTAACCTGGAAAAGCAGTCAAAGAGATCTTACCAGTGACTTTACCACTATTTTAGGAATAGAAAATGTTTCATGGTCTAATGTGGATCCATTAAAATTAGAGATCATTTTTAGTTGAAGGCAGTTACAGTACGATTTGTTTCCAGTGTGAAACTGAGGCATTTCTCACTTTGGATAATTATGAAAAGATAATAACTGCATTACCTCTAATTTTAATAATAATGAATTTAAAGTATTTTGTACATGAGGTCTATTCAACCTCACAGTTTATCCACGAGAGTTTTTTGTTGTTGCCCACAGTTTGTTGAGTTCAGCTCTCAGTCAGTTGCGGTTGCGTGTGCAGGAATACACTCACTCACTCACGCTCAGTAAACCTGATTCATAGGCGGTGCTTCCTGAGACTGTCTCATATCCTGTCACTGTGAGTAAACAGAGCAGGGTCGCAGAGTCATTCGTATGTCATTCACATGCAGTACAGTCAACAGGAAGCCTGCGGGATAGTCAGCAACCCCAACTACCCGAATCTGGCCTAGCGACCTTAAGAGATGAATATACAAAGTTCACTGCAGTTAGCAGGAATACGCAGTTGAATCTCCTGTCAAGCACTGAAGAATCTAATAAACTTATCTTTTAAATAAATAATTATAATACATTTAGTGATTTGTGACAATGAAAAGGTTTTTAAGCATCAGTAATGGTGGTTTAAATATTTTGTGATTATTGTCCACATCTCCAATAAATCATTTTAATTTTAATTAAAAACTAAAGCATCAGCTGCCAGCACATGGTGGATAACTTAAATCTGCTTTTGGAAACATTCATCTCCATGAATAAAGCGGGTTGCGCTCTCACAGAGTGAAAATGTAACAGCAGTCATTTCATTCTTTCTCAGATGTTCCAGTGGTTTTGATCGTAAACGGCAGGACTGGGTTGACCTTGGCTGTCCAGAGGAGGTTCTTCTGTTTTTCTACATAAAGAGTGACCACATTAGAGTTTAGCACCATTAGCGTGAGTCTGAACACACTTTTGTTTCCCAGAGGCAGAATCTGCGATGTCCCCGGATGACGGAAGTCACAAACGCCACATCACATCACCTGAGACACCGAACCACTCCAGTTACTGTGTCTGCAGGGCAGCAGAGGACCTCTGGCATCACCTCCACCCCTGAGACTCCCACTGTCACCATCCCCTCAACACACAGCAGCATCAGCAGAGAAACAAAATCACATCCACAGCATCCCACCAACAAATCTGCAGATGGTAAACTCACAAAGCTTTTTTATCTGCTTTGATAGTACTCATAGTTTGTTGTGACTGATTGTCTGATCACACTCCTCATGCACATGTTTTCACTTGACTCTAATCAGAGAAACAATAAGAATACAAAAACCGGTTTTGAAATATAATTGAAATAATTTCTTTGCCTTGATTACACTTTTATTTCGTTTGCCTTATAAACAAATGTCAGTTTTCTACTAACATAGAGGAGCGTGGATGCCTTTAATGGAATCCTTTTGATTGTTAACATTCAAATAAACCATCTTGAATGCTGAATCATCTGAGATCACTCTGTCGCTGTTTGTGCAGACTGCAGCTCTGCAGCGCAGCCATCATTACAACCCCATGAATGAATGTTTGTTGTTGTTGTCGAGCAGTATCCATGCTTGGTGTGTTGTGGAACATCTGACAGGGTGGGGGTCAAGTGGCCAGCTATTTCCCAGCCCCCTGTTAGCTCATAGCTGAGCATATACAGCGCCATGTTAAATACTGCATGATGTCCTCAGTGTGCTGAAGGATGGCGTGATATACGTTCATCACTCTGGCAGAGTGAGAAGGATTCAATATCCGACTCAAGCGAAGATATTTTTGTTGATTATCACTTTTTTCTTTCTTCTGCAGACTACGTTTTAAGTCAAGTCCATTGAAGTGAAAGCTTAGGAAAAGAAAATGAAGTTTACAGATTGCTCAGAAACCGCCACTTGTGAAATTTAACCAAAATATTTTTTAATGTCATGTCACAACATGTTATGTACTGTGTGGATTTAAAAGTCTTTGGTTTTTCTTTTCTAGATGGTGCAGAGACTGCTTTTCACATCAGTGACACACGTAAGTCATTCACAGTCGAATGAAAGTGTCTCGTGCAGCTCTATTGGACCTGAAACGGTCTCTGCTTTCCAGCTCCTTAGTACAAAGTGTGTGACGTTAAATTGCACCCATGTGAGAATAGTGCACGTAATTTCCTTAACAAATTCACATCCAGTGTGTGTGTGTGTGTGTTGAGTCTTGCTTCCTCTGCGCTCTACCCAAGCAGTACCTCCGCCTTAGTCAAACACAGTGTTTCCCCATAGTGAGAATGTGTCTGAGGCAGAAGGCCTCCTATTGTGTTTCATGTGAAAAGGCGCCAATTCACACAATGTCACAACTTAATGAACCTGATATTGTTCAAAGCTGGTAAGATTTTTTATGTCGAGAAAAATGAAAAGTTAACGTGACTGCAGCAGCATTTACATTTAAGTCTATGAGCTGAATCTGACCATCCTCTCTGTACAGCAGGAGAGGAGGCGAGCACCCACACCTACGAGGGATCGCCGATGCGTCTGCTGGTGGGAGTCCTCGTAGTGATGGTCCTGCTGGCAGCAGCCATCCTTACATACATCTACGTGTATAACCACCCCACGTCCAGCGCCAGCCTCTTCTTCATGGAGGTGCGTCAACCTAAAATCAGCCAAGGTTTCCGTAACAGACTTCCCTGAAAAAACGGCACTAGTGGTATGGCTTAATTTATTTGAACCTACACTTGCCAACATTATATTTATGCAAAATCCCGAGTTCCTAGATCCTTTTAATTCCCCCCTCTTTAAAATTAAACTTGAAATACAGTGAATTTTAATAAATTATCAGAAGCAAACCTAACACAGTAAACATTTGGTTAGATTTAATTTGGAGGAAACTACTGACATTTACTATGAAACTAGTTACTCAAACTTCCCTTTAAAACATGAGTTTAAATTAATGTCCAGACATTGCTCGACATTTGCAGACGTTACTCATCAGTTATTTCAGTGTGTTTGGAGAAGTGAATCTGCACCAATGAGTCACCTTGTTTTTACTTCCTATTGAACCTACAAGTACATCACTGAGTATGTTTTACACCACATGTGTCAAAGTCGAGGCCCGCGGGCCACATCCGGCCCGGCGTACATTTATATCCGGCCCGCAAGATCATTTTATATAGATGTACTATTATTGTTATGCATGGCCCAGCGATATGAGGCGCTAATAATATACAAACTACAGATCCCATAATGCAGCGCTGCAGCCTCCTTGCTGACCGCTAGGCTAACTGGGAACATTCCCCCGTCAATCAAGTCAAACCTCTGTTATTGCGAAGCTAGCCGCTCACAATGGTGGAGAGAAAAGTTGAATCTGAAAGCAGAGCCTTTCAGCGCCGGTGGGAGGCTGAATATATGTTTACAGACATTGCTGGTAAACCCGTGTGTCTTATTAGTGGAGCTAATGTGGCTGTAATTAAGAAATTTAATTTAAGACGGCACTACGAGACAACACGTCAGGATAAGCTGAAAAACCTGAATGCAGAGCAGAAACTACAGAAAGTAGAAGAGCTAAAGAAGAATCTGACATTTCAGCAGACTTTTTTCACCAGAGCAAAATCATAAAGTGAAGCTGTTGTGAAAGCAAGTTTAATTGTAGCAGAGGAGCCAAATCAGCCCGGTACCACTCTGAAGAGCTGCATGATGAAGGTGTGCGACGTCTTGTGTCCAGACAAAACGCAGATTTTGGCAAATGTGAGCCTGAGGAGAAATACGATTGCTGATCGGGTTTGTGAGATGGCCACTGATTTAAGAACACAGTTGTGTGAAAGAAGCAAAAACTTTATTGCATACTCTCTTGCTGTGGATGATAGTACAGACATGATGGACATTGCACAGCTGGCCATCTTCATCCCTGGAGAGGAAATAATGAACATTAAATGACTGCACATTTTTTAAAACGTATGTCAAAGTGTAACCGACATGAAACTGCCCTGGGACAAACTTGTTGGACTCACAACAGATGGAGCGCCGGTGTTGTGCGGTGAAAAAAACGGACTAGTCAGCAGGATGCGAGTAAAGATGCAGGAGGAGAACCGGTGAGTTAACAGCATATCACTGCATCATACACCAGGAAAGGCTGTTTGGTAAAGTCCTAAAAATGGAGCATGTAATGATCACCGTAACGCAAACCGTAAATTTTATCTGAGCTAAAAGTTTAAATCACCATCAATTTCAGTCTTATGTGGGAAATAGATTCAGAGTTTGCCGACATTCCTCATCATACAGAGGTCCGTTGGCTGAGTTGGGATAAAAATTCTCAATACAGTTTTTGAGCTCAGCAAGGAAACCTGTCAGTTCATGGACATGTATGATGTGGTGAAGGCATTTCAAGTGAAGCTGTCACTAATGCATCAGTGCAACCTGCCTCGCTTTCCCTGTTGCCAAGTAATGTTGAACCAAGTCAGCGGACTTTGCTGAACTGCACCTGTGCAGATTCAGATGGAGCTGCAGTGTAATGATCCACTCAAGGGAAAGTACGACACTGAATGGCCCGCACAGTTTATTAGTTCCATTCCTGAAGCAATGCCCCAGCTCAGTCTACATGCGGCTCCAACCTTGTGTTTGCTTTCATTTATTTTTTCTGGGGTTTTTGGCAGCATGTTCATATTTCTAACTTGCATAATTTTGACAGGATATATTTTTATGAAGAGCAAAATATTTAAAGTTAAAGTTTATTTTTTTTAAGTTTACTTAATCTGGAATAATGTTCCTGTCTGTTTTTATTCATATTTATGTTTAAAAACATTGTTTTAGTGTGTTCAATAAATGTTTATCTTGTTTGGCCCACGACCTAAAGTGTGCCTTGAGTTTTGGCCCCCTGTGCAATTGAGTTTGACACCCCTGTTTTACACTAATGTACAAAAACATGCAATCATATTCCAAACAGTGTAATTATATAAAATTAAATAATACATATCTTTTGTTTGAATAGATTCTGTCTCAAAACAGTAGTGTTGAAAGGGCTAAGTGGCACTGAGTGATGTTTTTTCGGCTCCAGTGACACAATTAAAATATTAAACTTAAGGCTTGAATACTTTTTTTTCTCGTCTGAAGGAAGAAAATGGATGTTGTAATTTGGTGCTATATAAACAAAATTGAACTGAATTGAATTGAACTGTTTTAGCAACGTGGAAATATTTCCCATTGAGAAAAATACTTGAAGTGAACTTTAACTTTTTATTGTATGGCTCTTATTTTACTTGACATTTGTTGTGAGAGCTCAGCCAGAAATTCTTCCATCAGTTCTTATAATATTCAGTGAAATATGGACTACACAAGGACTTTACATACATTAAATAAATCTAAATACAAGTCAGTCTGATAAAAATGGGCTCTGTGTTAAAACCGAAATGAACACGTCTAACGTGGAGCATTATGTTTGCTTTAGGTGAAATGTGATGAATGTTTATGTGATCTTCATGAGTGTTTGTTGTTGAACTGTAATGACTGCAGGAAATGGGGGATAATAGTATGGGCTCTATTTTTAATAGTTTTTTTCCTTGAACTGTCTGCTAATTGTGTCCCCCCTCCACCAACCCCACAGCGACGCCCAACCCATTGGCCAATCCTAAAGTTCAGGCGAGGCTCGGGTCGTCCTTCCTACGCTGAGGTGGAAGCTCCCGGTCAGGACCGAGACAGCATCGTGGTCATCGATCCCAAAAAGTGTTTTGTGATTTCCGACAGACGAGAGAGCGAACAGAAAGAAGGATTCGTCATTCCTGATCAGAGGGAGCGCTTCCTAAGTTCAGAGAGCTCCTGACCAAAACTACAAATCCCACCATCCTTTGGGAGAGATCTGGTTCTCGATGGACGCCTTCTTCCTTTTTCAGATGTTACAATTTATTTGTATTTAGCTGTTGCACTTCACTTTAAGGACAACAGCTGAGTACTCAGAAACACAAAAACACCAAACCTCTATGAGGAAAGTGTTACGATTATGTTTATGCACCAGTTTTACCTCCTGTTTGTATCGGTTAGGCCAGCCACAGCACTTTTATGAAGCATAAAGGACAAAATAATGAGTTTACTCTGCTCAGGTCATCCGCTCATCTTTACCGCAGCTCCACAGAGAGCGCGAGGTGATGCTGCTGAATGGTTTAAACCGCCTCTCAAAGACGGCCTTTATTTTCCACAGCTGTCCTTCCCACACCTTCACAAAGAGGAATGTCATATTTGAGTGTCATTTCCTCATCTCAAAATTACAGACTAAATTCCTCACCGTTACACCCACATCCACCTGAGGTGGAAAACAGGATGCACAGTGTTTTCAGCCCTGTGTAACATTTAAAGACTGCAGCAACTTTTGCTTATTTCTCTTTATTTTCTATATTTAAAAGGCAGAAAACAATGTTTACTGATTGCTTTGCAGATATGTACACTTCAACATACACACTTAAATAAAATACAGGTATACATTGTAAGTTGTTTAAATTTATATTAACTGTAGACATAAAGCAGTATCACAACATTTCTCTAACATGCTATAACTGCTCCTGTGTAAATGTAATCACTGTATTTTCTATATAATGTACAGTGTAAATTGTAGGTTTTATCCAGTAACAGCAGTGAAATGAAGACTGAAACATTTTCTAAATAAAACATTAAGACTTTTTTACACCTGACGTTTAATCATTTCAGATTGCTGTTTCATTGTTTGGGAAATTAAAAAGTAAAATGATTGATTTTTTAATAGTGATCAGTGCTGATAGAAATCTGCTGGATGCATCCGATAGAATGATGCAAATCAACTATTTCCTGCATTATCTGTACATCTCATATTACACATACAGTACTAAAGTCTTATGGGTATTTTAAAATTAAATTAAGGCAAATGGTGTCTAGATGGATTGTTTAAGACTGGCCTGTAGGCTGCAGTGTGGCAAGGCACAGATGTGTTGGAGGTACTACAGACGTTCTGGTCCGGTGACTTATTTGTCTTTGTACTCTAAAACAGAATGAAAGAAAATGAGGAGAAAGACACGTTAATTTGTAACCCAGGTACTGCTATAAAATAGCAACTGCATACACAAATAGGCCTGTTTTACAAAAATATTTTCAATAGCAAAATACACATTAAAAGACCTTTGGGTGTACCTAACCCGAACCCCTAATCCCTAACCCCCCTCCCCATTTGATTCAGTGTCACTGACACAAACTGAGTAGCAATTCTTGCTTCACCTATGCTTTTCCTGGCATGACACAAAATGAATTGCAAAACTTATATAATGTATAATTAATACATATTATTTAGTGTGCAATGAGTATAAAGTCCATGATGTCCAAAAACAAGTGGAAGTCCTGCTACACCCACTAACACTTTGCAGTATCCAAGCAAGAAACCATCTGCACCAGCTATGCTCCTGGGGGAGGGTCACATATCAAAGTCGTGAAGAAAAAATATGTCCTATACTGGACATAGATTTGAATATTGTCTAAAAGCAGCTGCATGATGCAGTGAAATAAAAAGAATGTAATTTGGAACACAGGGAAGATGAAAAGTTACAAAATAAATAAATATAAATACAGAATCAATGCAGTATTCCTAGAAAATACTCTACGTAAATGCTGTGGTTTTGCATTTAGCTGATATTGGGTCAATATAAATGAAAAAGTCACATATTACATCATAAATCATATTCATATTCATTATGAATAACTAAAACATTTCATATGGTTTATTTTGACATAAACCATATGAAGTGAAATAAACTATTTCAAACTCTCCTGTTTGAAGTAGGACAGTGTTTCTCCACCTTTCAGTGGGGGTGCAGGTAATCGCCTTCTCATCTGTCTCGAAGAGTCCAGGGTGACGGGCTGCAGGGAGATGCGTGTGAGAAATAGTTTTGCGTGCAAAGTTTGACTTCCTGTTCTGATGGACTCACTGCAGTGTGTTAGTGTAAACAGATACTGTACCATAACTGGAATAGTCCTGCTCTTGATCAAGCGCGACTGTGTGTCCACATTGAGACCGGCGTTCTTCAGAGCAGCAATCCTTGCTGAGATGTCACAGATCTACAGCAGAAGCAGAGAAAGGATTAAAATATTTTTTGTTTTTTTTAAACAAACAAATCTGCACTGTTCAATATTTGAATTGTTTTTCATTTTAATCCGTCGGTGTAATTTTTATGTTTTTACAGCCAAATCTTTTTTAAAAGGAAATACCGTCTTCCATCAATCTGTGCATCCAAATCTCTCCTTCTATTTACATTTTACTAGAAATCCAAACCCCAACCTACCTGCAGTTCAGACTGTTGTACCTTGGCAGCTGCTGCTGCCACCTGCTCCTCCAGGAAGGACAGCTCCATGTCAGGCGTGGAGCTGCAGATTCCCCGGGCACACTCCTCCAGGTCACTCAGCTCGGCCTCCAGACTGTACACTGATCCCGCTGCCACGTACACCTGCAGCACATTTTAAAAATCAAGTTTAAGTGCAGTTACCTCATTTGAGCATGTTTTTGAAATCTGCGGATGTTTGAAGCAGAGTAAATGTAAGGGAAAAAGGAAGCAGCCAAAGTAACTTATTATTCAATTGGTTTTGTTTCTTTTTAATGTTTGTTGAAATATTTATGGTAATATTTAATTATACTTAGCGGACCCTTTCAAAGCCTAAATTAAAAAGCTGCATCAGTAACACAAGAGCTAACCGTGCCGCATGTGATGTAGAATATCTTTAAACTGAACTCACGTTTTCCTCCAGTCTGGAAAACTGCTGGTCCAGTTTTTTGGGGTCAGTGTTGGGGGGCAGGGAGGTGGATGGGGGTCGGGTGTTTTCTCCTCCCTCCACACCCTGCAGCAGGTCTTCAGTGGCGTTCAGCACCTTCAGCATCTCAGTAGTGATGCTGCGCAGGGACACGGCTGAGTATCTCTACAACACACAAACAGAGACGGGTGTTACTCTAAATACTGACATCTCCTGGCAGTGTGAAAATAAACATACCTTTATTTTCATTTAAATTTGAAAACTAAGTAGGAGTGCAGTAGAACAACTGTTCATACCCAGCTGACCAAAATATAGCAGTTTGAATTTCCTCCACATCCTGATTTTTTTTATGTCATACTGGGATATTAACATTCTTAAGTTAGCCTGTACTCAGATTAATGAAACGCAGTGCCACTCCACTTACTGCTCTAAATAAAGTTCAAAATAAAAACATCCAGATGCATGAATGAATTAAAATGAATATCAGGAGGAGGGACTTCAGTCACAGTGGACAGTAATCAGCTATAAAAGCTAATAAATCATTAATATTATGGATTTTCTTTCTTGGGGGGTAACGTTGATGACATGTTGAAAAATAAGTTATGCACGACAAACATGGAAAAATATTAAAAAACAAAAACTAATCTAAGTACCCGTCTTCAACCAAAACAAAGTTCATTCTCACCTGCTCCAACAGAGTCGACATAAACTCGATTGTTTTGTAGTCTCTACCCTACAGTTCACACAGCGCAGGAGGAAACGAAGCACACAGAGGAGAAAGAAGCATCAGATAGAAGTTAGTTGCATTCAAAAGGATTTTTAGGGAGTTTGCACTGGACTTTAAAGTGAGCCTATGTGACGTCTGCAGAGCACTGCCATGTTTATATAAATGGAGATTTCAAGAAGTTATTCAAATTCTTTAAATGTATTTAAACAGAATTGGCTGATAAAACATTTCTGGCACTTGTGTGAGGCACCTTTCACTTTTTTCCACTTGTTGGAGGTCATTATGTCGTCCTGGCTGACAGGTGAGAGGCCTCACAGATGTGCACAGAATCAAGAAAGTTGTTTTTGTCCTGCCAATTAACCTATTTATGAATATACTGCAAGTAAAGGAGACACAGCAGAACCTAAACTCGTAGAGAGTTCTACTGGGGCTCTTACAGCTCTATGATAAACTCTGCATTTCGCATTATCAGTATTATTTTATTATGTTATTATCATCTAGTCCAGCAGCATGAAGCACTATAAGCTGTAATAACACAAATCAAGACTTCTTCTGGCAATGTAATCAAACTCTCAAAACAAGCAAAGTTTGTAAATGAAATTTTAGCACAGGCCTGCTGGACTGAATACAAACACTTGAGCTCAAATGTACAGAAAACTTTCAGGAAGTGAGAGGAAAACAGCGATGAAGCAGGAAGTTATGTAAAGCAGGTTTACACAAACGTTTGTTTTCTTTACGACAGGCAGAAAATGCAATAAAGGTTTGGCCAGCCAGGAATTAATCAGGGACCCTGTGGCAAATGAAACACACCATGCAGACTTGTTAGCACGATTATACATTCTTTGGAGGGTCTTTAATAAATCTGGTTATTGGGACAGACTATGTCTGACGCAGGATTATGAGTAATCCTGTCGCACTGATAGAAATAATGAATCCTGTGTTTTATTTCGTATGAACTGACCTTTTCATTTGTAACGGGTGAAATATGCATGTGTGTGTTTGTTTTTTGTAAGGTGCATAGGCTCACTTTACCCAGCAGACTGTTAGTAGGAAATAAGTGTCAGAACAAAGCTTCTGAAACGGTCTCACAGCTTGAGTGCTTACACTCTGAATCTCCTCTGCTGACAGTAAACCCTCAGGCAGAGACGAAGAACTGCTTTCTTCCATGATGTCTGCACTTTTGTCTTTGACTTCCTTCATGTCTGTCTTCTCCATGTCTGCAGTATCTCCCCATGTCTCCAATGCTTGCCGCTCTGCTGCCAGACTTCCTCTTCCATCCTCTTTTTCCTCCTTGTCCTCTTCAGTTCTTTCACACATCAGGTTAGCTTCACTTGTCTCAAATATCTCGGTAAATGTCAAAGCTGCAGGTTTTTCTTTAACCAAACTTTTTTCACTTTCTTTTTGCTCATTTACATCTCTGCCTGCCTTGTCTGTGCTCTCCCGTTTTGCAGAAATATCTCTTTCAGTTTCCTCACTTCTATTTTCTTCATGATGTTTTCTCACCTCTGACTCAGACCTCTGGTGGCCTCTTTGACTTTGAAACTCCTTTGAAAGATGTCCCGTCTCCTCTGAAGCATCTGTGCTTTGTCCAACCTTTTCTCCTTTCTCTCCTCCTCGATCACTGCTTTCAAATGTCTCTTCATCCTTTAGCTCTTTGTTTCTTCCTCCAGCATTATCCGTTATTGGTTCTGCGTCCATGTCGCCCAAAGTCATCAACAACATGCTGCTGATTATTCTGTGAAATTCTTCATCGCTGTCCTCTAAAGATTGCCTCTTCCTCTCGCTCTCTTTGCTTTCTTTCTGAAACTTGTCTTCTCTGTCTTGGTCGGGCCACTTTGCCTCGAGCCAATTCTTTTGCTGTAAGTCGCTTCCTTGTGCTTCCACCCCTGTTTTTAACTTAATCTCTTGTCTTTTCTCAGAGTCGTTTTCACTCTCATTTCCTTTCAAAACTTCTACTTTTTCAGCGCCTAAGTGCCCCTTGGCTATTGTTTCGTCCACTGTTACCCTCTCCACTGTGCAATCTTTATTTTCCGCCCTCTCATTTTCATCATGCTGGACAGCCTCGACTTGTATCTGATTAAGAAAAGCATCCTCATGTATTACTTTTCCATCCCTGCCCTCTCTCTTTGTTTTCTCAGTATCAGCCATTAACTCAAACATTTTCACGTCCAGGTCTCCAATGGACTCTGTCCTCTCCCTATCTGCTCTCTCCCAAAGCTCTTCCATCTCAATGCTGTTCTCAGTTTCTCCTTGTTTCATCTCCTCCTCCATTTCTCCCTCATTCAATCCAATTCTATCCAGCTCATCCTCAGTGGAAGAAAACTGAGAAGCCCTCACTAAACTGACCAAATCGCGTAGCTGTGCTGCTTCCTCTGCTGGCAGTTTCCACAGACACTCTTCGTCCATCGTCTCCTCTCCTTCTCTGCTCACTCTGTCCAACTCGTCCTCTGTAGATGAAAACTCGGAGGCACTGACTTGATTAACTAATCTGCACACTTTCATCGCCAGCTCCTCCTCCTCCTCGTCCTCTCCCTTTTCTTCTATGCCAATTTTGTCCAGTTCGTCCTCTGTGGATGAGAACTGTGAAGCTCTGACTTGTTTTTCCAACTGACATATTTTGTAAGTCAGGCCTTTTGGCTTTTTCTCGTCTTGCTCTTTATCTTCCTCCTCCATATCTTCATCTTTCTCTCTTTCCCACTCTCCTTCACTTTGCCCCACTCTGTCAAGGTTATCTTCAGTAGACGAAAAGTATGAGAGTCTGGACTGTGCAACAAGTCTGTAAAATCTATATTTCATCTCTTCATCCAGTTCTTTCTCTTCCTCATCATCCATTCTCCTTTCATCCAAATCAATCTCCATTTTCCACAGCCTCTCATCTTCCTCCTCTAAATCCTTACTTTCTTGAGTCCTTTTCTTCATCTGTCCATCATCTCCATCTCCATCTTCATCAAGCTTTTCATTTCTTGTGGTCGAGTCAGAAACTCGTGCCGCTTGCTGTTGCAGATTTAACTGAAGCTCCTCGTCCACTGGATTGGATTTATTTACAGTGATGTTACCCTCAGAGTCAAACGGTTCAGGGGTCGTGGCTTCAGACGTCAGAGTGTCAGAGGTCACATCATCAGAAGGATGTGGTGGGACGTTGTCATTTTGATTTAACTCCTGCAAAAAGAAAAAGCGTTTGACTTAGAAAATAGGATTATATTTATCAGTGCTGTTGTGTGTGAAGTGGGTTTGTTGTCTTGAAAAACAGAGACTTGACTGATTGATTTATCAGTTAGCTGAGTAATCATCTCATTTCTTTATCATCATAGCTCCATGCAAACAACTGCAGAAATTAGACAAGTTTCAGAGCAAAAGCTGTCAGCTTTGCATGTTTAATGGTCCTTGAATGACTCAGCTGGATAGTCCAGTGTCCTTTCATCTCTATTTATTTCTTACCGACACAGGAGAAGAAGCAACTGTTTCTTTTTTACTCTTTCTCCTCTTCCGTGACTTCCTCATTTTTGCCACCTTCGTCTCTCCCTGATTCCCTCCTGCTCCCTCCAGGTTAAAGTTCACATCGATGATGTTGGTCCTGTGGGACGACGAAGGTCTCCTGATCTCTGCCGGCACCTTCCGCTTTAAAAGAGCCATGAGAGGTTTTTTAGGTTTCCAGTTCCCCTCAGAGTCTGAAAACAGACCATCTTGGCTGCCTCGCTCGCCCGTTGGCGGTGACGGGATGCTGTCGCCGGCGTCAGGCAGGTGAAAGTTAGAGTCCGTCATCTTCCTGTGGATCTCCTTGAGGACGGCACCCCAGGAGCTGTCAGGCTCTGGTCTGCTTTCGTTGTCTGAGCCCAGACCTTCGTAGGCTGACACCACTCCCGACTCCCTCTCCAAGGCGCTGTAGACTAGGCTCTTCCTTTTAGTGAGTAGGCTGGGACGAGACAGCTGGGCGCTCTGCAGGGCAATCCAGTTCCCGTCGGGGCTCTTCAGCACTGCGGACACACCGACGCATACAAGTATTTACACAGACATGCACATACACACACAAGGACGCAGATATCACGCAGAGAAGCAGAGCAGTGTGCCAAACGAGGCATATAATGATGCAACAAAAACACCCACACAAGTATTACCTGACACACCTTTAACTAGAACTGAGAGCGTGACATTACAGCTCACAGTTCCCCAACAAGGCAGAGGAAATTTGGATATGAAGCCAGTTTGTATGAAAACTTTGAAAAGAGATAAAGTATGAATTTTTTTTTTAAAAGCATTAAATTTTGATGCAAATGTGGACTGCGTTCCTTAAAATTGCGAGACTGTAGCATTGTTTACCTTTCACTTAAATCATGTTGTTCCAGTTACAGGAGCACGCATGTTGTATATATCATATGTAAATGAACCTGTTCCAACTTTTTATGGCAATACATTCAATCATAATCATCTACAGCTAGCGTTGTTAATAAAGTTGGCTATATAGATAATTACATTAGGTATTAAAGTCAAGAAATCTCAATAAATCCATTCAATCTACTAATAAAATATTAGATGGAAAAGATAATTAATGTCAAAAGAATATTAAAATATCAAGTTTTCTCATTAGTTTCTCTCAGTTTCTCAACAGAGCGCCTCAGGAATCATTATGCTTGGTTCAGGGTCCTATAAAGACATTATGGGTAAGGATTTGGATTAACCCTGACTCATCAGCTATGTGCAGAATTTTATTTGAAGTTAGAAATATGAAAACTAGGTTTTAATATACAACAAATCAATTGTAAAAATAAATCCATAAGCAGTTTGAGGAGGCTGAAAAGGTAACTGTGTCTAAATTTTGAGACAATTATAGATTTTTCTGTGACAGTCAAAATGTGAGGAGAGAAATATACATAAAATAAATCAAATTTACAACTGTGAGTTTAACATACTTGTTGAGTCTTTGAGGATCTTACCAGCGTTATCCAGCCGGTCTACACTCTTCCAAGCTGACCCAGCTCCTTCCTTCTGTAATGTCTGCGGGGAGTCTTCTATAAGACCCGGAAGGTCATTGTCCAATAGTGAGAAAGCAGACTGTGACCTCTGAGGAAAAAGATAAAAGTCATTGCATCTTTTATTTCTATAAACTGATGATAAAATAAAGGTTCCTTGTTGAATAGTTCAACCAGCAGAGGTCAGCATGTGAAAACAGAAAATATCATGTCATCCTTTGTTTCAGTGAAAGAAGAACTGATGTCTTACTGTTCAGCTGCTTCAAATGTGCGTGTGAAGAAGAACCTGAAGGTCCAGCAACATTTATTATATGAAGAACAACTTTATTACTTGACTGGCTCATTTTGGCCCATGGCCTTCATCAGAGTCATCACAGAACAGACTCTAAGTACCAAATATTCTTTTTAAAAAACACAGCCTGGGTGGTCTAATTTGTTCTTCATACTACATGTGCTCCTGGAGCTTTAACGTCTTCTAACCAACTGGTTTACTCATTAAGAATGAATACAAATATGAACTTGAATTATTTCCCACTAATTATTGGCAAAGGTAGAGTAAAGTTACTGGATCACAAAACGTGTTTCTGATTTCTTTATTTTTACCCAGAGGCTTGGTTGATGTTTCTGTGAGCTGGACGCTTGATCAGAGGGGGGCTGATGTTGATGATGAAGGTCAGGGTTGCGTTCAAGGGCCAAGTCGTGATCATATTCTGCTCTCATCTCAGCCAGAGTCTTTCTCCTACTAATGATCTTACATAAACAGAGACTAGGATTAGTGCTGCATACAGCTCAGGACTGTGCAGAAAGAAAAAAAAAACTTAAATTAAATAATCAGCTCCTTTCTAATACTTGAAGATTTGAAGAGGCCTTCACATGCAAAATTATTTTTCTTATATGTTTTACTTTTTGCACAATTGTTTTGGCCAGTTCCTCAATGAGCTCTCCTTTGTGCTCCCGCAGATAGCGTGCTTCATTCTGCTTCTCCTGTTGTAAAACACAAATAAAAAAGCAAACAAACACTATAAGCTGATTGCTCCTCTGAATATACACTACATATACATGTTTGCTGTGCTGCATCCAAAAGCTTTAGCATACTTTAAGAGATTAGTAAGAAGTAAATCTTTTCTAACATAGCTGTGTTTTTAAAGACGCAGCAGCATCAGAAATCTAAGTTAGAAAGGTCAAGTGACGAATTAAAACATGCACTGCACAAAATAATTCCCCCTATATGAAAAAGTATAAAATGTTAAAGTCTAGCATGTCAATGGGGTTTCTCGTGAACACATGGTGTGAACACTTTTCACCACTGAAAAACAAACAAACATTTAGACTGTATATAAATGATGGCTGTAGCTTGGGAGCCACTGCATTCTTAGACCAACAGGGGGCACTGAAAGAAATTTAGGGAAAATTTCCCCTCAGCTCTGCTTTCTATGACCTCATTAAAGACCCAACCTCATGAATACAACATGATGTTAATTTTTTTTAATTATGATTCAAGTTAGAATAGAAAAGGATGCGGTTTCATGGCAGTCCCTCCTTGTGACTGACAAGTTATAACCATACAAGGGTCACTCAGCCAAAACACATCAGCAAACGCATTCAGCTGGAGGATTCACATCATGACCTCACTAAACCCTCGGGTTATTTCATGGAGCGCCACATGTTACATACAGTCAGCTATGAGCAAAGATAGCAATCGCCCTGCTATTGTCTTATACTGTAGTATTAAACCATCTGGGTTTTGGACTGGAACATAATCCTGATGGTTTAACTTAATCTGACTGAAAGAAAATAAAAAAACAGAAAAGTCAGATTAAAAAGAAACTTCATGTAAGGTCTCTAGAGGCTATTTATCAAAGTGCAGATTGAGGATAATCCCCAACATAATGTAGCATTTCCAGTAGAAGACTGTATGGGTGGATTAAGGTTCAAACAATAAGTAACTATTTGTATGAGAGGAAAAACATGAATAACCTGATTGGAAGTGTCAAATTCAGCCTTGGAAATGGCCTCGTCTATGGCCTCCTCTGCCACCCGCCTGGCCACAGTGAGCGTCTCCGCCATGCTGTGCTCTAAATACAAAAATAACAATCACATATTTTGTTGTTATTGGAATGACTTTTGAATCAAAAAGTTGTTTACATTGTTTACTCTGCAAAAGTTTATGAAGAAGGCGCAGTTTTTAGTTCAGTTCACTTTTAGGGTTACGTGCATCTGTCTTCATTCAGTCCCAGTTTCTGAGGCACTGCAGACTGAGACATGACCATCAGCCCAGAGCAGCTTTTCATTCATGTTTGGCCTCACTCATCCTGTTAGCGCAGTGAACTAGGCGCGTGATGACAAATGAGAGCAAGGCAGGACACAGAAGAGAACAGACTGACATGGCTGTTTGAGATGCAACTGGGAACCTGCGCCAAAAGATTACAGCTAAGATCATAAAACTACTCAATTCTTCTGCTATAAAGCATTACATGAAAGTCAACATGGGAACAAATATGGATTCATGTGGACTCATGAGAGGATTATTTTTGACCTGGATATTGTGAAATGTTTTTTTCTTATGGAAATTCACTATAACAGGAAATGGATCACCAATCAGGAGAAAAAGGCCAAATGTTCGAGTAGCCAAATCTGCTGTATGGCAAATAGATGGTGAGCATTTCACTGACCGATTTAGGTAAAAGATGGAAAAGCTCTCACATTTGAATGCAATCACTCTCATATTGGTGAAGGTTTGCAAATATTTGCTGTCTGAGTCTGTCTGCACCAATGAGACCAACCCAGTTGCCATGGGTGTTTTTGCAATAAACGACTCAAACCAACTGTTTGCCAGGTTGTATTCTTATAGTATATAAAAATGAAGTTGCCAAGCGCAATTTTGCCATTAAATTTCTGTATTTCTGGCCAGGCTGGAACTTCATTATTATCATGGAGATAAATAAATAAAACAGGTAGCACCATAACACCTCTGTTTAAGCTATTAAATTCACTCCATAAGAGATTAAATCAAGAAACGTAAAATTAATAGGCCTAAAACTGATGCTCCAGGAAGGGCTAAAAGAAATAGGTCAGCATTGCAATACAATACATATTGGTTTTTTTGCAGAGTAACACAAGATGATCATCTGAACTGTGTTAAGTTAACAAAATCCACCTTTGTGCATTTTAATATTCCTTGCAAGAAAGCAAATATTTTCCTGCAAACCCAAATTCAGCTTTAATATTTTCAATATAAAAGTTGACGTTATAATATTGTGCTGCAGATTCTTAAATTTGCATTTGCCCAACCTCAAAAATTAAAGAAAGCAGAGCTACGCTGGGACTTAAACGCGGACAGCTCCAAAGGGCTCACTGATGAGTTACCTGACCCTTGTACTTAAAGTTACTTTGGCACATTTTACAAATACCAAAAGTACAACTAAAACCAATTACATTTATAACTGCAAGCAAAACTTGAATGAAAGCTCTTTTTTTTAACTTCATTGCTAACAAACGAAAACTGAAACTAATCTTTATCTTAGCTAGTTACTGGGAGAAAGCTGAACTGGGGAAAATTTGTAACTTTTGTACATTAAACAAAGCATTTATGTCACCACAAGGTGTCATATTTTTGATATGTGGCGGCGGCGGGCTGGGGTGGGTATTCTAATATCCCCCCGGCTTGCTGCCGGTACGTTGGGGTTTTTCCCGGTGGATGAGAGGGTTTGTTCCCTGCGCCTCAGGGTCAGGGAACGGGTCCTGACTGTCATCTGCGCTTATGCGCCGAGTGGCAGTTCAGAGTACCCAGCCTTCTTAGAGTCCCTGGGGGGGGTGCTGGAAGGTGCCCCACCTGGAGACTCTGTTGTCCTACTGGGAGACTTCAATGCTCACGTGGGTAACGACAGCGAGACCTGAGGGGCGTGATTGGGAGGAACGGCCTCCCTGATCTGAACCCAGTGGTGTTTTGTTATTGGACTTCTGTGCAAATCACAGTTTGGCCATAACGAACACCTTGTTCGAACATAAGAGTGTCCATAAGTGCACGTGGCACCAGGATGCTCTAGGCCGCAGGTCGATGATCGATTTTGTAATCGTATCACCAGACCTGCGACCATATGTTCTGGACACTCGGGTAAAGAGAGGGGCTGAGCTGTCAACTGATCACCACCTGGTGGTGAGTTGGATCAGGTGGCGGGGAGGACGCTGGACAGACCCGGTGCACCTAAACGCCAGAGTGAGGGTGTGCTGGGAACGTCTAGCAGAGGCCCCAGTCCGCGAGATCTTCAACGCACACCTCCGGCAGAGCTTCAACAACATTCCGAGGGAGACTGGGGACATTGAGTCCGAATGGACCATGTTCAGCGTCTCCATTGCCGGGCTGCTGCATTGAGCTGCGGCCGCAAGGTGGTTGGTGCCTGCTGTGGTGGTAATCCCGAACCAAATGGTGGACACCAGAGGTGAAGGGAGCCACCAGGCTGAAGAAGGAGTCCTATCGGGCTTGGTTAGCCTGTGGGACTCCAGAGGCAGCTGACAGGTATCGACAGGCCAAGCGGAATGCGGCTCAGGCAGTGGCTGAAGCAAAAACTCGGGTGTGGGAGGAGTTCGGAGAGGCCATGGAAAAAGACTTTCGGACTGCCTCGAAGAGATTCTGGCAAACCGTCAGGCGCCTCAGGAGGGGAAAGCGGTGCTCTACCTGCACTGTGTATAGTGCTGGCGGTGCGCTGCTGACGCCGACTGAGAAAATTGTCAGACGGTGGAAGGAATACTGAGGACCTCCTTAATCCCACTGACACGTCTTCCGAGGAGGAAGCAGAGTCTGGGGATGAGGGAATGACCCGCCAATTTCTGGGGTCGAGGTCACTGAGGCAGTTAAACAACTCCTCGGTGGCAGAGCCCCTGGTGTTGATGAGGTCCGCCCGAGTTCCTGAAGGCTCTGGACGTTGTAGGGCTGTCCTGGTTGACACGCCTCTACAATGTTGCGTGGAGATCAGGGCAGTACCCTGGACTGGCAGACCGGGTGGTGGTCCCCATCTTTAAGAAGGGAGACCGGAGGTGTGTTCCAACCACAGGGGATCACACTCCTCAGCCTCCTGGGAAAGTCTATGCCAGGGTGCTGGAAAGGAGAGTTCGTCCGTTAGTCGAACCTCGGATACAGGAGGAACAATGCGGTTTTCGTCCTGGTCGCGGAACACTGGACCAGCTCTTTATCCTCTCGAGGATACTTGAGGGTGCATGGGAGTTTGCCCAACCAGTCTACATGTGTTTTGTGGACTTGGAGAAGGCATTCGACCGTGTCCCTCGGGTGTCCTGTGGGAGGTGTTGCGGGAGTATGGGGTGTCTGGCCCACTGTTACGGGCCATTCGATCCCTATACAACCGTTGCAAGAGTTTGGTTCGCATTGCCGCCAATAAGTCGGACTTGTTTCCGGTGGGTGATGGGCTCCGCCAGGGCTGCCCTTATCACCGATTCTGTTCATAATTTTTATGGACAGGATTTCTAGGCGCAGCCAAGTGGCGGAGGGCTTTCACTTGGTGGCCTCAGAATCTCATCTCTGCTTTTTGCGGATGATGTGGTTCTGATGGCTTCATCGGTGGGGGCCTCCAGCTCGCACTGGAACGGTTCGCAGCCGAGTGTGAAGCAGCGGGAATGAGGATCAGCACCTCCAAATCTGAGGCCATGGTTCTCAGCCGGAAAAGGGTGGAGTGCCCACTCCGGGTCGGGGATGAGTTCCTGCCCCAAGTGGAGGAGTTCAAGTATCTCGGGGTCTTGTTCGCGAGTGATGGGAGAAGGGAGCCGGAGATCGACAGACGGATTGGTGCTGCGGCTGCAGTGATGCGGACGCTGCACCGGTCCGTCGTGGTGAAGAGGGAGCTGAGTAAAAGCGAAGCTCTCAATTTACAGTCGATCTACGTCCCGACCCTCACCTATGGCCACGAGCTGTGGGTAGTGACCGAAAGAACGAGATCGCGGATACAAGCGGCAGAAATGAGCTTCCTCCGAAGGGTGGCTGGCCTCTCCCTTAGAGATAGGGTGAGAAGTTCGGCCATCCGGGAGGGGCTCGAGTAGAGCCGCTGCTCCTCCACATCGAAAGGAGCCAGTTGAGGTGGTTCGGGCATCTGACAAGGATGCCCCTGGGCGCCTCCTGGGTGAGGTGTTCGGGCATGTCCCACCGGGAGGAGGCCCAGGGGCAGACCCAGGACGCGCTGGAGAGATTATATCTCGGCTGGCCTGGGAACGCCTTTGGTGTTCCCCGGATGAGCTGGAGGAGGTGGCTGGGGAGAGGGAGGTCTGGGCTTCTCTGCTTAGGCTGCTGCCCCCGCGACCCGACTTCGGATAAAGCGGATGAGGATGGATGGATGGATGGATGGATGGATGGATGGATGGATGGAAAATACAAGTGTATTCATGTGTAATTACAGCAGATGTACAGTATAATCAAGCATCAGTGAAGTCTTTATTAAATGTGTCTGCACCTTCAGTTTGTCTGTAAAACGTTGAGTCGCTCCCGCAGACGCTGTCCTCATTGCAGATGCTCTCCTCATAGGCGCTGCCCTCTGCAGACACACACGTGTTTACATGAACATGTAAACAGACTTCCACATTTTTTATCCTGGAACCTGATCACGGGAATAACCTTTAAATAAAATGAAGCACTAAAGAGATGAAGGATCATCTTTTTGGTCACTGTCATTTTTGTAATGTGAGTTATGGAAAATACATTTGTGCAATTATGAAAATTAATTTTGATATTTTATTATGACAAGAACAGTTTTTATTGCAGATACCTAAACCTCAGCTGTCTCCAGTGAGATGTTCTTCCCTGTATGAGAGCCTAATTTTTGATTTATTAAGCGTAACTTTTGATAAAAATGACACTCTACCATGTTTTTTGCTTGGTTTGATTACTTGTTTCCTCACTAGATTTGCTGGAAATGCATCTGTGGTGTAAACAGATTTAACTACACACACTTATCTACAGTATCTCTGACAGATATTTGAAATACATAATCTGATTTTAATGTCGGTAACTGCTCAGTAGAGAGCACTCAGTCACTCTCTACATAGTTTCCCCTTGCAGCTCTTGAGCTCTGAGCTCTTTTCACATCATTTAAATATTCATGCAACAATGTGGCCATTTGTGGTTATATAAGTGCATTAGTTTCCTCATGCATGGCATTACCAGCCAACTGGATCTGTGCACAGCAGGGCCTGGTTCAAGGGTACAGCTGAGTACACGGGGTCACTTCAATTCATTTAAAAGGCCAAAGAGCACTTAAGTAATATGAACTGTTCAGATTTTTAAAATGTAGCAAGCACTTTACTCCACTGGTTAAAACTCCAGAGACAAGCTTGATTTCATTAATGTGAAATATCCTGAAATAGAGACAAACTGAGGATTTTTTTTGTGTTCATATGTAGGAAAAGCGATTTTGTTCTAGTGACCCCTGGTGTGTATGTCTGCAGACATCTGTGTCATAACATCTAATGAGTCAGGACACATTTGGCCCCAGCACAGACACATGCAAAAAGATGTATGACCAGAACAGCAGCTGGAGGTCACTGTAACCCTGAAGGCACCATGAATCTCTCGGGAAGGCGAGCTGACAGAGGCATGCATGAGAATATGAACTCTGCAGCAGAAAGTACTTCTCCTGTGTATCATGAATGGCAGAGTATATTCCAGTGATTTGAATAACATAAACCTACATCTATTCTACCTTTAGATCTTACAGAAATCCATAAATTCCTTCAACCACAACTACCAATGAATTTATGAATTCCTTCAAAAATAAAAATTAAACCATTAGAGAGAAAACATTTCTAACCATCTTACAGACTCATTATTATATACAGCTACTTTCAGCACTACTAATATTTACTTAACTTCAATATATACTTCCTCCAAACCCTATTCCTGCAAAACTGCTCATAGAAGTCCTACCATTATTAATTTTTCAATCTTCAGTATGATCAATATATATTAATGGGCTATGATTAAGTAATTAAACCATCATTTAAAAAGCCATCACTCGACCCATCTGTCTTTTGGCCTAATTATATGCCAATCTCAAACCTTCCTTTTATCACTTTCTTGAAAGAGTATTTGTTAAACAGCTAACTGATCATCTGCAGAGGAATGGATTATTTGAAGAGTTTCAGTTATTTTTAATATCTCTTCCACGGTGTGTCTTTTGTCCTGTGTTCGTCTCCTCACCTTCAACTGCTAACGAAAGATTGAGTCCAGTTTTTGTCAGGTTTCTTCCTGTTTAAAGGGAGTTTTTCCTTCCCACTGTCACTAAGTGCTTGGCCATAGGTAGTCATCTGTTTGCTGGGGCTTTCACTGTATTATTGCAGGGTCTTCACCTTATAATATAAAGTGCCTTGAGGCAACGTTGTTGTGATTTGGTGCTTTGTAAATAAAACTTAATTGAAATTGAATTAAAATGAAAATTAAATCAGTACTAAAGCTAACCTATTATTTTACAGTCTTAGATATCTTTAACGTGCTACCAGGGTTTAGAGCTAAATGCTAAAGCTAGCAGAACCCTAAATGTCATCATTATGCCCACAATGTTTTTTGATTTATTAGTGTGCTAATAACTAATCTTTAGCACTGAGGATGCCATTGGTTCTCCATGTTTACAGCAACAAATCAAAAAACTGAAAAACGGAAAAAAGAATTGTTCTTGTGATGGCGCTCCAAGCTACATGTACTTAAAATCCATCCATCAAAATAGCCAGTAACACATAAAATGCCTAGAAAATGTTTGATGTGGTAGTAACTTACACCTCATACACCTACCATCTCTTTGCAACCACAGGATACGCCCTCTGCTGGCCATTAGAAATACTGCAGGTTAAATGCCATGTTTTATCCAGTCTTTGACTAAATGTTTCCTCAGGCTGAAATCTATCTCAGTGAGTCACTCAGATCATATTCATAGATCTGCAACAGTTTCATTAATAAATTGATTAATCAATTGAAAAATGTAAACTTGCCTCAGCCAGCAATAACATATATGAGATGACAATTTCTGATTTTACATGATATATTAACACTTTGATGAACACTAAATTCTTATAGTAAAATCTGTTGATTCCCATATGAATCATCATCCCATATGAGTAGCCTTTAGGTATTGACTTGTTTCAGAATTCTCAAATGGTGAATCACAACAGTAATCATTAGTTTAGATGATAAAAAATGCCTGTATGTCTGTACTATACAAAACCTTGAGTAAATTACATATATATGAGTTCGCCTCACTTCCTCTGCTCCTCAGGGCCACTTTGTTCCTTTGCGTCTCTCTTCAGAGGAGAATGTCTCCAAGCTTTGTTGAATCAGTGGACTGTGTTGAAAGGTCTTAAGGGGAAATGTTTCATTGCTGCACAAATCTCACACAAGGTTCAGGATCACACAGCATTTAGTTCTCAAATGTCAGCTCCGCTAGTTCTGATGCTATTCATGTCATTCGCATTATTCATATGCAAAGTAACATCATGAGTCACGCTGAGTCGATCGCATTTTGCAACTGGAACGAGAGTTTAGTTTTCAGTGTCGGTCTGTCATAAAAGTACGAAAACGGAAGAAACAGAGTGCTAAAGAGTGCGTATGCGTGTGCGTGTGTGGAGAATAAAAAAAGCTACCTACATCAGAGGAGCGGCGGCCTGACGCCAGCCCACATCAGTCCTCCTCCCACCAGGGTCAGAGCTCTGCATCATCTGCAGCAGGTATGACCTCTCCTCCACAAAACACACATAATTCTCTGAAATCCCTCGTCGGTTCAATCAGATCATACTCTGAACCAGTGGCTCACAGATGCTCTGGTGCTTTGTCACTGACTAGACCTAGATGCCTGAGCATATGTCACTATGAACACATTTATTCAAAGCTCTCTGTGTCTGAACCAAAACATTTTCAGTGTGAAAGCTTCTCATTTAGCTGTGAAAACACAAAAAGATTCTTATACACTGACTTTGCTTTCATTAAAGAAAAGCTCAAAGCCTTTTTTTTCTTACTGTGACTGAAATATAAACAGGTTAAAACTGAAAGATCTGGTGTAAAAACAACACTTTGAGGAAAAGATATTGCAACGTTAATAAATAATGAACTTTTTCAAAGAAAATCTTTTGAATCAAATTCCTCTGAGAACAAATTCTTCTAATCTAAAACCAGGTCCATCCCTTAAAAAAGTAAAGGGTTAAAGAGCTGCCGTCTCAAAATAGCTGGACCCAACACTGATATTAGTCATTAGGGCAGGGGAAGTACACTGTTCACAGATGATTTGCTGATGCAGTGCAAAGATTCTGTCTAGCATGACTTTCATCCCTCAGAAATTCAAGCCCACCACAAAGCTGTTGGATCAGTGAGCTGTGCTGAAAGGCTTTTAGAGGAAATGTTTCATTGCTGCACAAATCTCACACAAGCTTCAGCATCACACAGTACAAGGAAAAAACTGACAAAAAGAAGGTACCTAACCATAACTGGCCCTGCGCTAACATCAATTAAAGAAAGTCTACAGTCTGCAATACACATTACACCTATTAATAACATTAATTAAAGACTAAAGATTATAAATATAAAAACTTTGATCACTGCAGCTTTAAATTACACGAATTCTGAGGCCAAAAACAGAAGAAAACAAATTAAAAAGTGATCCACTGATTCGAATCAACATAAACTGTGCTTTTAACAGCACTGTCATGTTCACATCTACGTCTGTAAACACTTTTGAACAGTGGATCATAAAACCTGCATACATACAGAGTCCCTGCTGAGTGAAGATATGAAAGAAGCAAACAAACATTAATAGACTTGAAGTGTAGCAACAGCCTGAGTGATTTGCCAGAGTTATGTGGGATGAAAGCCAAGAGCTTAATCCTGTTTCACCCTCTTCCCAAGTTCATGTTCTCCACTGCTTTGAGATATGAAACAGCAAAAATCAGACAACTTTGAGCAGGCACACTAATTTCTCATCAGAGTAGATTCTCCCTACAGTAAGCTGTTATGAAACGAGCCAATCATATGTGAGGTTTTAGTGAAGTAAAAGTTGGGAACTGTTTCCTAACTGAACATCTTAATCATCTAACACAGTAAACGTAGTTTACCTGTTAGCTCTGAAAGCGCACTGTGTTCTGCCAGGTGCTTCCTGTAAAGAGTCTTCAGCACTTTGGCGCTGCCAAACCTCTTGAAGCGTTTCTTCACATTAGTGTAAAACCACTCCAGTGACTGTGTCTTCAACAACCTGAGAAAGAAACACACACACACGCACAACTTAATTTACATTAACATAGATTATGCTAATCATCCTACCAAATGTGAAGAAAACCCAGTCCCAGAAGATAAAGCGTATTTTTTATTATCCACATTTTGGTCAAGCAACATTCAACCAGAATTTCATTAACCAGGTCAAACACAAAAAAGCAAAACCATCAGTCAGTCCTGGTGCCAATCTACATCTGACTCACAGATGAACACAACCAGCTGCTGGCAGCTGTGCAGATTCATTTCCACTATGTCTCTCACATCAATAGCCAAAAACTCTCTGGAGTTGCTTCATAAAACAGGAGGCTGAGAGAGACTCAGCAGGATATGGTTTAATCATTAGTAAAAGGCAGACAGAAGACACATAAGCATGTCACTTTGATGTTTGCAAGACAGCAAGAAATCACACGGGCCGCTATCCACTGAAGTTGGGGTGTCATGGAGGGTAACACAGTGACAACGCTGATTAAATAGCAGGATTGTCGCATTGATTTCATCTTACACCTTACCTAAAGAATAAGTGTTTTTAAAGCTGGAAGTGAGTTGGAAAAACACAGCAGCTGTTATCATTTGTGACGGGTAAGAAGTCACAGTGACACTATCTGATCTGTATGAAGAAGGCAGCATTACAGAAACACTTCACACAAATTTAGCAGAGTCTTGCTGGAGTAAAGATAAGAAGCAATCTGTAGATATGAAATCACTGTTTGGTTAACTGTGAAAAGTTTGAACCACCAATAAATCTAAATGCAAAGATGGTTGGGAGCAGTCCGGTGGTGCAGTAATTAGCACTGTCACTTCACAGCAAGAAGGTCCTGGGTTCAAATCTAGCCCGGATCTTTCTGTGTGAAGCTTGAATGTTCTCCCCATGTCTGCGTGGGTTTACTCCGACTTCCTCCCACAGTCCAAAACAAAACCTGTATACCACAGCTCAGAAAGGCTTCAGCCCCTCTACAACCTTGAACTGGAAGAGGAAAGATGGACAGACGATAGTTGTGCAGTTATCTTCTACTGAAGACAGTCAGCCAAAAAAAGACTAAAACTAGGTGTTTAATGTCACACATCTTGTAGATACACTGTGCTAACTTTATCATATTAATTGGAGAAAACCCACACAAGCATGTAAGGCCATGCAAACCCCACACAGAAGGGCGTTTATGGACCCAAACCCAGAACACTGCTGCTGTGAACAGTGTTTCAACAATGTTAAACTTAAATGGCTCAATGTGAAGAATTTGAAGATTTCTGTAGACGTATCAGAACGACCTTCGTTAGCGAGGTGACATGAATTAGACTAATGTGAAGGTGACATGTTAGTCTGCAGAATCTGAGTACAAAGTACAAAGAAAATGTATCTCAACTACTAAACAGACCCAGTGTACGATCTAATGTGTGCATGATGTTGTTACTCTAGCTCAGTTACATGCTGCATTACCTTCAAGTATATTTAAGATTAAATTTCCTATCACTGCTGCTTTTACAATAACTGTATAATGACACGTTTATGTTTAATGAGGAACCGTCCAATCTCTGAATGGCTGTAAGTGTGTGTACACAGCGAGTGCTTTGACAGGAAGCAGAAGCAAACCATAAAATGTCACACATCATTACTGCACTTCTACAGGCTTTGTGAGGTGCCTCCTGGTGTAGACTAAGCAGTCAGGTTTTAACTACCAGCTACTGGCAATGATGCCTCACTGGAAAGAAAGAAATACGTCTACAAAGCACTATTACATTTTTATTACGGTGCAGTTTTTTCTTTATTTTAAATCTGTTTGGAAGTTCTACCTTTAGGTTCTCTGACAAATACTAAAGTTAACGTAGCACCTAAATACATCGTTCAATGCATGACTGGATATCTGCAGTCACCGGTGACCCCACGGCTGATGCTATATTGAATGATCTGGAGGCAGGTGGCAGGTAGGTAAGCTTATCACAGTGATTCCTGACACCAGCGCATGTCATGGCTCTCTATTCTCATATTATCTACTGAATTGATTTTGAATGTCTGGGTCAGACAGCAGCACAACCCTGATCCACTGCATACAGAGTGGCATTTAAACCAGCAACTGCTTTAAACGTTTAAAATGTACATCTACAGTGTCTTTGAAGTTTCTGGAATATATTAAAGCTTTTAAAAAGGTGCCATTGTGAAGTATATAACGTAAGCATTTAGCAGGAAAAACAGGCCTTTAATTTGGACTCTGTGCAGCAGATATGACAGGACATGGTCACTTCAGAGTTTGACTAGAGGCTGCAGAAATACATTCCCACTAAAACCCCATAAATCTGACAGTCTGTAACTTTCAAACACCAACAATCAGAGGGTCATACTCACATGTTTAGAGGTGAGAATGGTGGCTCCATTTTTGTCTTCTACACGCAATCACTTTTGATTAGGAGCCTGTCTAGAAATGTGTTCTCCACACATTTGAATGATTATCACGTCTCGACCTTTTTTATGATTGCTGCATTTTCAGCAGGCCTTACAAGACAGCATTCAATTTGTCATAGAAACTAGTTTTTTTGCTGTGTACCCCTCAGCAATGAGAAAAACATATAACAAGCACAGCCTCGTCCTTTTAAAAGAAAATGTCAACTCCTGAAATGTCAGCGTTTCATGAACAAAGGGAATTTTAATTATGGCACACTTTCAATTTTATCCATAAGGCTTTATGGTTAGGCTTTACAATCTGAGTAAACTGCAAAAAATATAAAATTACACAAAAATATAGTGAAGTACAGCGTGTGGATTAAAAGTTCACATGCTTAATGGAGCGTTTCAGGATTTCTGTAACATTAAACAGACAAGTTGAGTTCAAGAAAAGACCTCTAAAGGGAAAATTTGGGAAAATGTCTTTGAAAATCCATTTTATGTTGCTGCACATCTCCCTACCTCATCTCCTCCTCTGTCATCTTGCATTAGTGCAAACGCTGGGGCCAAAGGAGACTTTATCCTGCACTGTATCTTAGTGTCTATGTTATGTGTAATAAGTGCTAAATCCATCTCTCCAGCAGTGGAGTAAGACCTTAATAACCTTTGACGTCACTCTCGGCCTCTCATCCTCACTTAGTCTCCTTGTATATCGCACACACACAAACACACACACAGATACACACCGCAGCACTTCCAGGCGCTACCGCTGACCTTACCTGCTCTTCTGGCAGGCGGAGCAGAGCCAGGTCTTGTCCCGTTTGTTGTACACCCGGCAGGCCTTGCAGACGTTGTAGTGGCAGTCGTGGCACTGGCGTTTGGGGTTGAGCAGGAAGGTGAAGGGCGAACAGCAGCGGATGCAGCAGCGCTGGTTGAAGCAACTCTGCCGTGACAACAGGAGGCAGCGACTGCCCTCCTCGTCCAGCTCCTGCTTCAGCTCACTGTGGGGAGGAGGGGGGAGAGAGATAGTGAAACCAGGAATGCGTGTGTGTGTGTGTGTGTGTGTGTGTGTGTGTGTGTGTGTGTGTGTGTGTGTGTGTGTGAGAGAGAGAGAGAGAGAGAGAGAGAGAGAGAGAGAGATGTATAAAATCTGTTTGAAAAAAGATGCTTATGTGTCAGTGAGTAAGATAAGAAGTATAGTATTCCAAAGGGATCATATGAAGTTTCTGTACATGGATAAAGCAGCAGACCAGGGTTTACTGTGTCAAATAGGATGATTATGTGAATGAGGACACAGAGTGCACATAACCAGATGAACGCACACTGATCCTCTGCGTCCCTTTAATGAAAATGGAGCAGAAATTAAAGTGGTTTCAAAAATTCCGTCAGGTCGTTTCATCATTTTGTAAACAGAAAATAAGTAGACACGGTGAGAATTATGGAGCTACTTCACATGTTTATCGAGCTGCTTGTTAACCAGAAAGCCTGTATTAAATAAATAACGGCAGTGGTGACTAAACCACAAATACGTGGGTAAAACACACACAAAGACCCAAGTGTCTTCAGTGCCCTGCATCTTCACTAAGACAAATGAATTCAGTCACTTGTCCTGATAATTAATTAATTTTGATAATTGAACAAGTGTCTTCACTAGTTATGGTGTTAATGAAGGCATGAATATATGAGAACTTGTTGAGCCTTGAAGAGAGAGGTGAAAAATCAGGTAACATTGGACTGAAAGGGGTTCATTTGAGACCCCTGATGTATTTTTTTAGGTTAATATGGATGAAAGTGCAGAAAAAGTGAGAAGAGCTCAAGCCATGGAGATTACTGCAATAATAATTAAATGGTAACTAATGTAATGTAATTTTGTAATTGTGTGCCTCGATATGACTTTTTTTACATGCCGTCTCTACTTTACACGTTTGAATGCATTTATAATCCTTTTGCAAATACAAAGCAGACTTCCAGCAGCCTGCATTTACAACCTGCAAACAGCACTTACATTAAGTGCTTTGAGTGCATCACTATATAAGGACCAGTCCATTTACCATTTTACCATCTGTTTCAGTGCTATACAAAGACAGCAGTCTGCTTCTTTTGTCGTGGAGTTAAATTAATGTTGCTGTTTGACATCATCGGCACAGTGTTTCTGTTTCTGTGCGTTTGTGAGGAACAAATCTGTTCTGGTCAAACTGGTTAAAGTAATAGAATCAAAACTGTACGCAAATTTATTATTTGTTTTTATTAAAATGAAACGCATTAATTCAGTTACTCATTTATTTATTTATTTACTCATCTAAATTAATTGGACTTGATTTGCACATCTCTCTTCATTTGTGGTGTTACGAGATCACATTTATCTGAATTTACATTGTTATAAATTTGTTTTAAACTGGTTGCTTTCTGCCAGGGAGCTGAATAACTGCCAGCTATTTTTTTCTGTTACATTCAGTAAATGTGACAGCAAACAAACACGGGTAATTGTGTAACAATTTAGCATTCATTTGTTCTTATCATTAGCTTTCCAGCAAAGAAATACAGACAAAAGCAGATGATTTGACAGGAGCTCCAACATGATGGAATATGAAATTAGTCAAACAAATGAAGGCAAAGCAGGAGAGGCAAAGAGAAAGTGTAACTGTGTAGGTGGCACTAGAAAAAAATCCATTATTTTCACATCATCACAGCAGGAGCATCAGCCATAACTGAATCATTTATAAATTATTACAGCTCAAAACTGATGGAGTCTCACAAGATGAGGAGAGAGGCAGGAACTGCTTCTGCAGGTATGCAGGTTGGTTTCATTTCAGTTTCTGATGACATGAAATTCAAAATGTAAAGCACCAAAATAAATTCCTCATTTTGCACGTGACAATGTTTTTTAAAGTAAGTTTACAGAATGTGATTTATGGAAAATTAGGGGTTTCCTTAAAACAGAAGATGATAATGTCATATATGACAAAAGGTCAAAGCAAAAATGATGATGAAAAAGATTAACTTAGATTTTTTTTTTTTTTTAAGAATAATTATGATAGCAAGCTTTGGTTCTGTTGGCTAATCACTTCAGCTCTGTAGAGTTATATGACTTAGAAATCCTTTAAAAAGGGTTAACCACAAATATTTAAATGAAACTTGTAACTTTAAAACCATAAAAATTTTACAGTCTCCCTCGGATGCCCCTCACTGCCTCACCACATCCATTACTAAAGCTCAGTGGACGATATAAATACCTCCCAGACACAACAGCATCAGCCAGACTCAGTAATAACATCAAGAAAGTGAAGAAACATGCACAAACATACCTGAAACATACAGCATCCCATGATACTCAACATAAAAAGGCTGTGGACCTTTTTTGGACCTAATAAGACATGTACAGTAATGTTTCGCAGCACTCTGGAGCTTTATCCTCACACACCCTCAGCGAAAGAAGCTTTTGAGCTTCGGTCATTCAAAGAGAACAAACAAGAAGAGGCTCAGGCTGTGTCAGCTGCAGTAATCCTCACATAAAGTCTGCTTCTTGGTGATAAGCTAACTAATGTCTGCTGGCATTTGTCTGAATGGAGCTTAGTTTATTTTTCTTGTGTTTGAAGATTTGAATGGGGATCAGTTATCTTTTGTCATAAGAAGATAAAAAGACGAGTCATGTTGTTCTCTGTAAACAGTGTATCTTACCAATGAATGTGCCTGCTGTGCTGCTTCTGAACAGCAGGGGACAGCTGTGTTTTAAGATTTAGGATTTGGGTATCTGGTGAATGGAGGTTTTCACTATTCACAATTCCAGGACAGCTAATCTCTCATATATCATCAACTTCTAGGCTGATGCATGGAAACGTCTGACACCTTATTTGCATGTTAGCATCTATGCGACAACATTATAACTCATTTATAGTTGTTTTTCTCATCTACTGATCAATTTTAGTTCAGTCATTTCAATTATGGGAACCATGTCTAAGAAAAGCTTTGCAAAATCACCTTTTTTGCAATGTGCATTTAACTTGTCTCTGATCATAGCTGGGATACAATTCAGTTCATTTCTGATGTTGACATGTACAAGATGACTTACTGAAGTTCAAACTGATTATCAGAATGAGGAAGAAACAGGATTTAAGTGACCTTGAATGTAGCGTGGTTGTTGGCTGGTCAGAGTATTTCACAAACTCTCGAGGGTTTACAGAGAAAGCTTTGAAAAACAGTGAGCAGCAGTTCTGTGTGTGAAAATGCCTCATTGATGCCAGAGGTCAGAGGAGAATGTCCAGTATGCTTTCAGCTGATGGGAATATCCATCCATCCATCCATCCATTCGCTTCCGCTTATCCTTTTCAGGGTCGCGGGGTGCACTGGAGCCTATCCCAGCTGTCATAGGGCGAGAGGCGGGGTACACCCTGGACAGGTCGCCAGTCTGTCACAGGGCCAACACACAGGGACAGACAACCATTCACGCTCACATTCACTCACACATTCACACCTAGTGACAATTTGGATTATCCAGTTAACCTATCCCCTCAAACTGCATGTCTTTGGATGGTGGGAGGAAGCCGGAGTACCCGGAGGGAACCCACGCAAACACGGGGAGAACATGCAAACTCCACACAGAAAGACCCCGGCCTGATGGTGGAATTGAACTCAGGACCTTCTTGCTGTGCGGCCTGATGGGAATAGTAACTCAAATAACCACTCATTACACTCATGCTTCTAATATTTTTTTCTGTGCTCGTATTTTCAGCCCTTTTCGATCCCTTTATAACCACACGCGATGTCACAAAACTCAAATCATGTCAAACTAGTTTCTTGAACAGTGAGTTTGCCTCCACAGTCACCAGATGTCAATCCAGCAGAGCACCTTTGGGATGCTCTGCTGGATTGAGAATGGGAGATTTGCATTATGGATGTGCAGCCTACAAATCTGCAGCAACTGTGTCTGAGGAATGTTTCTGCCCTTCCATGCCATGAAGAATTGAGGCAGTTCTGAGGGCACAAAGGAGTCCAACTAAGTATTAGCACTGGGTTAGTGTAAAATCAACAGATGCTGTATTTAGCTTCAGAAATCCCCAGCACACTGCTTTAAAAATAAATCTCATCTGGAGTATTTATTTGTGTTTTTGTGTCTTTCTTCCTTTTCTATTATTATCTAATGAAGTAGTTATGCTTGAACATTCTTGAGAAAAACAGAATAGTATTTTTATCACACATAATATCATCTCAGATCAGTTATAAAATACATGTGTGACATTTCAGTTATCCAAATCAGTCCTGAACATCTTAAAGTTCCTCCATTCATGAGAAAAACATGCACCAGAGGTCACAAAGAAAGTCAACAGCATCCAGATGTGTTCTCCTGTTCTTCGCTCATCTCTATTCCTTTCCTAACTTCATCTCTGCCCTCTGATTGCTGTTTCAGATGCATGAACACTCCTGGGTTTCATCTCAGGGATGTCGGTGCAGAAATTGAAAAGCAAGATGCATGAAGTGAGAACCCACGTAACATGTTCGGGAGTGAGGAAGCAGAAAAGTGAACAATCGAAATGACATGACAGATTAAACTCATACGTGTGATGACTGAAAGCAGTACGTGACCTTTTGTGTCAAGTACTTCTGCTAAAGAGGGGATTGGCTGTGGAGATCTTTGGCGACATTTATCAGCTGTTAAAAACTGCAGTATAGATTTATTATTGTTTTGACCAAAGAAATAACTTCACTTTTGGGCAAAAGCATGTCTGTGAACTCACACAATGTCAACAATGTCTAATCATGCCGGGTAAACAATTACAAGATTAGCTGGTGGTAAGCGCTTTGCTTAGCAACACTTGTTGAAGTTAAGGAATGTAGAAAGCTCACCAAGTAATCACTTCTGGTCATGTCATGTGGGGATTTAACAGAAAAACCACTTTCAGTTGCACATATGATTCAAGTAGAGAAACCGTTGTTGTTTCAGTGGCCTCAGATAGTGATGATGGGCCTTTTTAAACATTAATGCAGGTACAGTGAAGCAAATACACAGATTTTTGAATATGGACACAACATTGGATCGAGACTGTCACAGAGATTTAGATAGAGTTAGAGTTTTGGAGTTGGGAAAATAAGTTAAGGTGAATGTACCAAATATATATATATGCAACCGAAGGGTTATAAATTTTAGTTGTATAGTTTAGTTTTTCACTATTTCTACAACTCGTAGAGTCAGTTAAAGTATGATACGTAACAACCACCTGCCCGTCTAATGTACTAAAGTTCACTTCTTTAAAGCATATTTTTCTTACAGTTATATTATGGTGTCTCTGTTTCCTCAACTTTACAGACACTTTCCTCTAAAATGTAACCGGAAAATAATCTGAAAAAGCATAGATTAAAAGTTTAAAGAAAAGACCACGGGCTGAAAATCTGTTTGCTGGTCCTCAAAGACTGCGTCTGAAGAGATTCAGGGATATTTTATGGTGTTTCATTGATAATTCTGTGGACCCTGTTTCATCTTCAGTATGTGGTAATGAAAAATGCATCCATCTGCTTTTTTTTTTTTAATGTGAATGTAGCTAATGTAGCTAACTAATCTGATAGGTGGCTTATAAAGTAAAACATTTCATATTAAATATGAAATACTTTTCAAAACATATGCTTAGTCTGACCTACAGGCTGAAACCTCCTGTCCTCAGTGTGTGGACAGAGTGAGACTGGAGGGTAATAGCAACAACAATAAACAGTTCTTATGGGAAGTTATAATAGACCACACTGGGCTGATGAGCACACACTAGACATACTCTTAAGAATATGTATTTTTTTTTAAATCTAGCTGTGAAGTTACATTATCAAACACTACAGATAAAGACTTAATTAACCAAGCCAGATGTCCACATAAAAGGGCTTTTGCTGATAAAAATCTAAAGGAAATCCTGACGATTAGATTCATCTTGTATGTGTGGTCCTTCTCATGGGTTTTCAGACCACTGAAAGCATTTTGGTAAACAGTGGAATAATGCTGTAAGAGGTGAGTGTTTTTCTAAATAAAGCACCAGGACCAGCAAGGACTCTTTTTTTGTTAAACAGGCAAATCATTTTCCACTATTGTGTAACTCTCATTCTGAGGCTACAGGGAAGAAACCCACCTGTTTACCACGTTATTGTGCCTTTGTATCTATATATGTTGAGGTTGGGGTGAAGGAGGAAGCTGGTCTGAGTGCAGCGGAAAAAGGCTTCACTTCCTGGCTACTGTGTTTAGGACACACTTCAGAGCAAAGAGGCGGGAAAGGAAATCTCCACCAAGGTCTAAAAATTCCTCAAATTAAATTGTGCTAAAGAAAAGCAGCCTGAGAAAATTGGTGTAAAAGACCTTAAAGGTATACTGGTTACACAGTGCCTTACTTACTTATATGTTCTTCATTTTGTTTTCATAGCCATACTTTATATTTTCATCAATGGTAGAAATAGTTCAGAATCTGAAACACAACATATCTGTCAAACACAGTGGAGGCAATGGTATGACATTGGAACTGGTGGAACTGGGTCATTAGTGTTTATTGATGATGTGACTGTGGATAGAAGTAGCAGTATGAACTCTGAAGTGTACAGGGCTGATCTATCTACTCAGATTCAGCCAAATGCTGCAACTGCAAAAGCAAAGAAATGAGACATAGTTCCCATTCCCAATGGCCAAGTGAGTCACCTGATCTCAGTCCAACAGAGGAGGCTTTTCAATTAATAAATAAAATACAAAACTGGATGCAGAGAAACTCACAAACAAACAGCATCTAAAGGTAGCCGCAGTAAAGGCCCAGCAGAGCATCTCAGGGAAGGAAACAACATTTTGTGATGTTCATGAGTTCTCCGCACACAAGTGCGTCTCTGTGGTCTCTGCACAATTTTAATTTCCACAATCCCTCTTTCTGTCTAGACCAAGATCTACTCAAATGGAAACCAAAAATAAAAGAATATCTGCAATAATAAATCCTAGGTTTTTGGTTTTTTGCAACACTAAGAACAGAAAAAGTGTACTTTTATAAACCGCTTTGATAAGCTGATTATCCAGCAGTTTCACATTTACTAGCAGACTCAAAGAAATAAGATTTCATCAGAGGTAAGGAAGTTCAAAACTGTCAAACACTCATATGAACAGTGAGAGAAACCAAGCTGCAATAGAAAAACAGCAGGATGGGGGAAAGTCAGTGCAGTTCACTTCCTAAACATAAAATATCTGGAGCTCCACTTCTGCTCCATTTACAGGTCAAAACTCACCTGAGTCTCTCCTCCTCCGTCTTGCGCAGCTTCATGTCCCTCTGCACCACCTGCAGCACGTGCTCCGCCTCATTGTCCGTCAGTCCTGTCAGATCAAGCTTTCGACCCATGGCTGACACCCCACCAGCTCTCTCAGCCTCACCGACTAAACAATCAGCTTGTTGTTTTCATCTGGAAAAGAGAAAAATAGTCAGGCCAAATAAAATACACAAAATACAAACAAAAACACCTGAGAGTGACAAAGTTCCCAGAATACCTGAGTTTACAGCTGGATGGTTTAGTGCAAACTGGTGGAGGAAAATAAATATATTCATTGAACAAGTACTTCACTACTTTATAGTACTTTACAGTTATAGTTACGAGTTCTAAGCCTGTGATTTTACACTTAAAAACATGATATGATTGTAAAACACAAACATTAAACTACTGTTAATCAAACATGTTTGAGCCTGATGTCCAAGGAGTCATTAATTTTTTTCTCTTGGGTCTTTAATTAAGACATGATTCCTAAAATATATGCTGAGACTCTTTGGAGAGAGTGAACCAGATCCAGCTAACATGTTTTCCATTCAGGCTTCTTTATAATTCTCAGCATGTCACATATCACTCATAGGGACTAATTTATTACAACTAAAGTACTTTTACTCACTTTTGATACATTTTTATTATTAATTATACTTCACTGGGTTTAGTGTAAACTTGTAATCGAGTACTCTGACATAACTTACAGCATTCACAAGAAAAATCAGAGCTACTGACACTTCCTGTAGAAGAAATCTGCTTTCTTTCCATCAGACCTGACGCTGCAGCTTACTTTTCTTTTTGTTTTTGAAACCGGAATGCGGACGTGAAACTAATAATGAACTATAACTCTCCCAATCACACGTATTTTACTGGAATGTGAAACAAATAGTACCGATTTTAACGCAAAAATACGAACACGAAGGAGTGCAAACATGCAAGTTAATAGTTTTCATTCAGGCTGAAGGTGATAAAGTCATAGTTTGATTACAACAACTTACCAGAATCTGTGGCTGAAATAGAGAAACACCTTTAAAACCGCACTCCGTTTACTTCCAGAGGGAATTATCAGTGAGACGAAGCCAAACGCTTATTGTAATCCAGTGAGTCTGCGATGTTTGTTTCATCGTTTCTTTGTTTTGTTTTTTTCGTATGAACGACTGAGGGGGGGAAAGGTGTTTCCAGCCTGATCTGCGCAGCCAGGCCTGGTTTCTGAGAGAAAAGCAGGATAAATCCTGATTAGGGTCTATCCGAGCGTTTCTCCACTTGCCAAGGCGACGTGGAAGTGATGAAAGCTTGTTTATATCACTGATTGAGAGGATAACAATAAACTTGGGTTCTGACTGTGTTCAGTCGTAAATGAACAATAATCTTGGAGTCATATCTTGAAGCTTTGCAGACACTATGTCACGATATTATTCTTAAATCCCTTCAGTAACACGTGCTGTTAACAGAGTTTAATGGGTCTAAATTCCACGGGACTTGCGGCAGAATCAGCAAACAAAAAAATGTAAAAAGCAGGTGATGATGGTCAGAAACAGTCAGAAGTTTAGGATACATGGTATAAAGCTAAAGTCAGTCACAAACAGCTAAAGGTAGAAACTAAAACTGGCGGGTTGAGAGGGAAAGGGAATGGATGGATAAAGAGCAGGGAACTGAGGGCATCTGGTGGACAGGGGGAGAACTGCAGATTGTAGTTGCCGTTGTGAGGATGTCAAACATCCATCCATGAACCACGGCAGACCTTCTGAATTATGAGACACACATGTGTCGCACATAGGGTCGCCAACTCCCTGAAAAATAAATAAAGGACACCTCGTGGCCAGGGCCGGGCGACCCAATTGTCTTCACCCTTCCCAGTGTGGTGAATTTTTTCGCTCTTTTTTTGTGTGTGAAATTATTTTTTTAACCATTTGACTTGAAGTTGATTTAAGTAGATGCATATTCTTTGTGATATGAACACATGGGAAACAAATGATCATTTAGCCATTTGTTTTTAGCTCAAAATGACAACATTAACACAATAAAACAGGTCTCTTTCTTAAACAGAAGCCTGTCATGCTTATCTTTTGAGAATATAAGTAAATCTTTCTTTAAAAGAACTCTGTCCTGCTTAACTTAAAATTATATAAAGTAATAGAAAACAATAGAAAGAAAAACATTCTTGTAACAGTGCACATATAGTGCACATTTAGTGCAATTGGCTTCAGTTGAGGCATTATTTCAGCTTTTCTAATGCTAATCAGCTGCTCCCATTTGTAAACCCGCTTGTTCCCACGATTACGCATCATAACTCATCATCATTATTCATCTATGTATTACTTTTATGTATTAGTCATCTATTTGTTGTAATCATCTATCCTTGTAGTTGTTTATTACACAAAATAAATTATATTATCACACTTCTGGCCACATAGCGCTGATATTCACTCCACATGCCCATATTAACCTTAACCAGAGAGTTTAAAAAGAAAAACAATGTTTACATACCATATCTGCTTCTGCCGTGGCCTGGTGGACAACAAATTGGTTAGGGGTTCCCCGAGCTTTCACGCCCCTCATGTTCTTCATGTGCCCACCATTACAAGCATGCCTATGGAAAAAGTGTGCCGGCACACAATGCAGTGCGCTTTATAGGTGTTATCGTGCACTTTTTCCAGCCAGGTGTTTTCCTTTTCCCATTCCTCCCTGTACTTTTGCAGCCTTTTTTTTCCTTCTCGGAGGGGAACAAATTGATCAGGCAGCTGTGATTTAGCAGCAGTGTAGATCACTGTCAGTGAAAAAGATGGCGCATCACGGCAGTGCAGCGTGTGATCTGGACACAAGCGATGGAGGCACAACTTGTAGAACTATGGCAAGCTCATCCGAGCCTTTTCGATGTAGCCTCACAAAATTATCACAACCACAACAACCGTGAAAATAGTTGGATCTACACTGCTGCTCAATCACAGCTGCCTGATCAATGTTTTTCATTAGCAATTTAGCAAAGTTGATGGTGGTGGTGGTCTTTCACGTGTTTGAGTGAAAGACAGAGAGGGAGAGCAAGCGACAGATTTTCTGTTATAACCTTCATTTTATGGACGCACAGTGTGAGCACTCAGGTCGCATCAGAGCATCGGGCCGTATAGTGTGAGACCCTGCATCATGACCTACGAACTTATAACCTCTGCATTCAATCGTACAGTTTGAGCAGGAGCTGAATCGCACGACTGAAAAAATCGCACAATGTATGCCCAGCTTAAGGTGTACTGTCGTCCGAGACTTGCACCGCAGTGTCGGCGTTTGTTTCCCTGTTGGCCATGCTTCTTGTTGTGGTCATCCGTTGTCTTCCGGTATTTTCTCCTCAAGCGACCTTTCCTCGACCAATGAGATAAGCGGTAATCTGAATTGTGTGAAGTGTGCTGTCAGCTCATTGGTCACAAAGCAGGAGAGGGGCTGGGAATTATGTTTTCAAACAAACCGTTAATTCCATTAACATTTATAGACTACTTTTGATTCTCATTGTATTACGGGACAAAGTGCGTCCCTTTTCAGCTCAATACGGGACGTTTACTTTTGTTTCTAAATACGGGACAATTCAGTTTTTCAAGGGACGGTTGGCAAGTCTAGTGGCACATGTTTTAGTATTTTTAACAGCGGCTCTCCTTCTAGGTTATTGATGAGAAGTAGGAACAGCTGTCCGTGGAATCAGCAGTGGTCTGTATTTCCTTGATGTGCAGACAGTTTGCTTTATGTGTTTATAGGTCAAAGGAGGCTGACCGGCTGACAAAACAGTGATGGTTTGAATTGTACAATGACTCACGTCTATTTTATTTTACTTTGCTCCAGTCCTCTGTACAGTTTTGCAAAACAGGGCAAGAACTTTTTCTCTCACATTTTCTCTAAACACTTCATAACGCTGCATTTGTGAATGAAAGGAAGAGCTCTCAGGCGATACTTTTATTACCAAAATCATCAGGCTACATGATAAAAGAAACCAGACATACCTACATATTATATTTGTGGATGTGCCAGAGACACTGAAATAACTCAGATTATATTAAAAGAAAAAGATATTAACTATAGGTTGATAATAAACTTAATTCGGGCCTATACAATTTTTAACATCATTAAGAGACCCAACGCACCAGTCAAATTAACACAGATGCTCATTTACTAGAAATGCCTGACATTCCTGACTAAAGTTTGTGTTTGTATAATAGAGGCATAAATATGGTCTAATGTGTTTCATTTTTCAATGTTACCTCAGGGTCTCTTTGGTCTAAAATATTTAGTTTCTGATTATTAATTCAGCAAGAGAATCTATTAGAGTGGCCCAAGTGCACCACTCATTTTTTGTAATATTATTTTATGGGCTTTTTAGCCTTTAATGTAATAGGACGGTGGAGAAAGACCAGGGGAAGACAGTAAACAGCAAGAGCCATCTTTACTAGCCTTATGGCTCAAAATGGGCAATTGCATTTTATGCATATTTACTTGCTATTTCCAGGATTTGCCCACTTTTTTTTAAAACAAATGTTAAATTTCTCAGAAATTGAGGGAAATTTTTAAAGCCTTTGTGAGGCAAGTAAAAATAAGAGAGTAGTGTACTGTAATTATCTCAAAGTAATGGTTCATTTTGAAGTTGCTTCTTCGTTATTTTTCTATAAAACTTGCTGATGCAACAACAGGATTCAAATGTGTGGTCAAATCAGCGCACAAACTGCAGGTACACAAAAGCAGAGAGACACGTTCTCTGCTGTGTACAAACTGAATGGGAAGCAAAATTACCCTTTGGGGGTTTCTATAAAAAAGAAGAAGAAGAAGAAGAAACAAAAGTCAAATGATCTTTGTGAGCCTAACACCTTTGTGAAAAGCTTTTCAGCCAAGCTCTAGTTGGGTTAGGGTTAGATTCCCCTGACCTCTTGCTTCTGAGTTTGTCCCTGAGTCAACTAACCAATTTCCTGTTTTCGTGTCTGTGTAAGCACACAACCTTTCTGTTCATGAAAACATCCCTGGGTCAGTTAACCAGCTTCCTGTTTCTGAGTGTAAATACATAGGTGACCTTTCTGTTCCTGAATATATCCCTGGGTCAGCTAACCAATGTCCGCTTTCTGAATATCAGACAATCTTCCTGTTCCCGGTCTTTGTGAGCTGATGACCGCCAGTCCGTGAGATTGTTCCTGGGTGTGGGTCACCTGGCATTTCTTTGATATACCACTGTGTCTGATGATCTTTAAATCCATTTCCATTGTGTTCTACAATCAACCTGCAAACATCTAGAATCATTTACTTCCTTAGATGTACAGACCACAGGACTTATTTTAAGCCAGTTTACTGGGACCATAGGTGGTTTTTTAAAGGTACTTTTAAAAGTAAGTTTAAGAGATGAATTAACATATATGACGTTATTTATACATACTGATGTTCACTAGACACTTAAATGCGAAAGAGCTAATATATACAGACGTGGACAAAATTGTTGGTACCCTTCAGTCAATGAAAGAAAAATTCACAATGGTCACAGAAATAACTTTAATCTGACAAAAGTAATAATAAATAAAAATTCTATAAGGCTTAACCAATGAAAGTCAGACATTGCTTTTCAACCATGCTTCAACTGAATTATTTAAAAAATAAATGCATGGAACAGGCCTGGACAAAAACGATGGTACCCACAACTTAATATTTTGTTGCACAACCTTTTGAGGCAATCACTGCAATCAAATGATTCCTGTAACTGTCAATGAGACTTCTGCACCTCTCAGCAGGTATTTTGGCCCACTCGTCAAGAGCAAACTGCTCCAATGACTACCTGGAGTCCTATATATAGGCCCACTGACTGATTACAAGATTGTAGACACCTGTGATGCTGATTAGTGGACACACCTTGGATTAACATGTCCCTTTGGTCACATTATTTTCATTGTTTTCTAGGGGTACCATAATTTTTGTCCAGGCCTGTTTCATGCATGTATTTTTTAAATAATTCAGTTGAAGCATGGTTGAAAAGCAATATCTGACTTTGGTCTTCACCAGTCAGTGGGGATATGTTCAAGATAGAGTTAGAGTGACACTCTTGTATACCTTATTGCACCAAGCACTGACAAGAAGAGACTAGTGCAGGGAAAATGTTATTCTCTATGCTTCTTATTTGTGAACTAGGAAAATGTGCCACATATACATCAGGGCACTAATAGTGAAATATCAAATGAAACATAAATACACCATGAAGTACAGCACCAGAAACTGAACTTCCTACGTCTCATCACCCTACACATTCTTTATGCTTGTGATAGGCAACAGTATATGCTTCCACTCCACATTCGCACAATGTGCAAATACTTGATTTTTCAAATATATTGGCATAGAAAGGACCAAATACCAAATGCTCTTTGTACTTGAATTGAATTACTTTTTAACAAGATTTGAGAGAAACATTAAACCCCTCTATTTAAGCAGAAGTAACAATATTGCGAGTAACACCAGTGACAGCCTTTTAAACACGCCCCTGTTTTTCACATTTATAACACTGGCAGCCAACAGTCTAAAAGCCCAGTTTCATTTCCACAGATGTTGTTGGGCTTTTTTTCTCTCTTCAGATGAAGGTAATGTAACAAACTTGAAATGTTTTACTACTTTTCTGAATTGCTAAAACACTCATTTCTATTCTCTGAGCTAAATCTTCAATATTCTGAGTCAAGCAATTCAATAAGTCACTCTTTTGGATATTCAGAATTCAAAAGCAATTTATGTCCTTTCTTGTTGGTCTACTCTTAAATATTAATAGCAGCATTTCCTCTATTGCTTTTCTGTTTTTCTTTTTTTCTTTTGAAGATTATTGCGTCTTGAATGGCAAAGTTAAGTAGATTTAAACACTGACTATTTATTAAAATTAAACACATGCATTTTAATTTACTTTAATTTACTTAATATTATTGTGACTCGTTGTGTACAGGTTCTGCAACTACTGTGTAATAGGGAGCAGAGATAAAACTGTTTTGTGAATATATTTTGAGAATTGTTTTTTTTTTTGTGAACATTTTGCACAAAGGGCATTCAGTTTTAAGAAGCAAGCACTCTTTACCTTAAAAGGTCTGGAATAGATCATTCAAATATTTGTCACCTGTTTAATTTTCTAAACTTAAATCTCTGTTTATGTGTCGCTCTATTTGAGAAATGATTCCACTAAGATATGTTCAAAAGAAGCATAGGGTTCATCAGTGTTGTGAGGTGGCAAGCAGAGATGATCCCCCTATTAGCTGAAAATGACAAGTGGTCAAGGAACTTTTCAAACTCTTCCTTTAGGAAAAGAAACAATAAAACACCACGAAAACAACACAGAACACACTAAACTGTATTGCTGGAAAACCTTTAATAAAGTATCAAGACCAAAAATAATTATTTTTATTTTTGTTCCCAATCAGTGTAAAAGTAATTAATGCTACTACTGCATATCTGTAAGTCAAGCATCATATTCTATAAAGCATATGTGAAGTGACTTTATATAAACTGATATTCAGTCTGTTAACTGCTTCTGCCACTCACTGTTTTTCGTAGCAGTTGGCTCAATGAGGTCATCATTTTAGCCTCTCCCAGGATGCATTGGGTCAGGTATTTTACCATGACCAGCATCCACTGTAATACTACTTTGTTACAAGAAGGCGGCACACTGGCAATGTCACTGAGTTTTGTTTCGTCTGCCTTCACACCTTCTGATGTCGTGGTGTGGCTCCATGTAGCTGACACTCCCCTATCTTGTAATGTATTTTGTCTAAATTTGACATTTGCTTCTTTCGCTCTGTTCATTACTTTCTGTATCATCTCATTATTTTTCTTCCTTGTAGATGCAGCAATAACCATGTCGCCAGTTACCATGTGAACTCAGGGAACACCTCCAAATGTTTCACAGTTGCACTGCTGGAAAACTTCACTTTCAGATTTGATCCCAAATGGTAGGCATTTGAACCTATATCTTCCCCATGTAATACTGAATATACACAGAACTGATGACTCTTTGCATAGCTTTACTTGGCAGTAACTATATTTTCATCCAGCAATGTGAATATTTTCTAGCTGGCAAGCCTACTCAAAACTTCATCAGTTGTGGAGATTAGATAGAATAGAATGATCCTTTAATTGTCCTACAAGGGGGAAATTTGGTAAGTAATGCTGTCTCAAAATTGTTTTATTTAAGCCACTGGGGTCCAATCACAACCTTAATTTATTGTTGTCTTTTCTGTGGGGTGTTTCTTGGGTGTCTAACCTGAAGGCTAAGCTTCTGCTGGTCTAGCTCTTAGGGTCACTGAGGCACGCAAACCCCCTGACCACATTAACTGAAAAATAAATCAACACAAAATAAAATAAAATATTCCTCATCGGATTATGACAACATTACGTTTACCTTTAATGGATGGCCTATAACAAATATAACAAAAACACTTCTCACTATTATCAATATTAACAAAACTAAAAAGGGTAGGCCAAGTTATAAAAAAAAGTAAATTCACCAAATCTTGAAAAATAAAACTGAAAAATGGAATAAAAAATAAAATAAAGGATCAAAGAAAATATCCATCCAGATCTTTACAACCAACAACAAAAAATGTATTTTAATTGGCTAGTCAAATTCAAGTAAATTTGCAAAATAAAATAAAAATAAAATAAGTCCTCTCAATATAGCCAAAATTTACAAAACCCAAAAGGGTTGGCATAGTAATAAAACAAAACAATTCACCATGTTTTTTCCTACAACTCTCAAACTAATTTGTAGAACACAAAAGATTTAGAACAGAACACTTTAACTTTTTTCTCCCTTTTTCTCTTGTTTAAACTTGTTTGTTTGCAAGGAACTAAACTCTGTTTGCAACTGAACAGCTCCACTCTCCTTTCTTCCCAATCCAATCTACAACAAAACTCTCCTGCTTCTCTTTTCAAAAACTCTTACAGATTCATCCATGTCCAAGTTATTTGTGATGGACTTCTCATGGGCCAAGATCACCAAATTCCTCTTTCTTTTATGTAACATGGTGCTACGACGGGGGGGTTAGGACCTATCACACAGCATTAACTTTCCCTTTGTGGGCTGCTGGAAGCTGGGGTGAAAAGTGAATGAGCTTTACTAGAATCGCTAAGCTTTATTAAAATAGATGTATTTTTTATTTGTTAATTCTCTCTCGAGTTGCGATGATTTTGACAACAGAGATTTGGTGCTTCATCTTGCTCTGCCCTGCCTACCTGACACATAAAAACAGTGATTGTATGTTTAGCTGGGGGAGGGGTTCCCTGCTGAGTCTTGTGTAAGCCTGCGCACAAAGGGAAAGAGAGAATGAGAGGTGAAACCATCTCATTTGTGCCTTTTCCAGTGGATTTTTCCCCTACTGTAGTAAAACTTGTCCATATTCAGTTTGTGGGTAACCAATTATTTTCTTTCTCAACTTCTAAAAGTTAAGGGGGAAGGACGTTTGTTTAAGGGGGTGTTGCCCCCTATTGCCCCAGCATACAGCCAGCCTGGCTGGCAGGTAGCACATCTCTGAGTTAATTTTAGTTTCACTTCATATGGACGCTCTAGTGCAGACCGCTTTTGCCATCTAATCCTCCACATGAAGGAAATGCAACAGCTAGGTTTTATTTAATAAAAAAATCTTGGAAGCGCTTTCTATTACAGCTCGGTAATAAAAGGGTAAAAGTAAGGTAATAAAGGGAAACAAGACATAATTAATGTGGTAATTTCTAAGTTAATACTATGCAATTACCAAAGTAGGAACCATGTAATATCCAAGTAATATCATGGTAGCAACAGTGGTTACAGATAAGTAATATTACCCTGAAATTTATGTAACAGGATAATAAGAGCCAAAAAAAAGTGGGGGCAATAATTTTGAAATACAGCTCCATAATAAAGTGGTAATAGTAGTGTAACAAGGAAGAAACACAACGTAATAATGTGGTAATTTCTAAGTTACTATCACTCAATTACCCATGATAGTTTCTCTGTAACAGGCAGGAAACAGAGCTGAAAAATGCAAAAATACCTGTTTTCTTTACTAACATATGAATAACCTATTAAAGCTAACTTAAAGGAGTGTGGTTGTTACCTTGAAATATCTCTGGTATTTTATGTGTAATAAAAAGAAAACAAAGCTGCAAAATGCAAAACTGGCTGTTTCCATTTAATTACATATGAATAACCCATTAAAGCTAACTTAAAGGAGTGCGACTATTACCGGGAAGTATCTCTGGTAGTTTCTGTGTAACAACAGAGCTGCAAAATGCATAACTGTTTGTTTCTGTTTAATAGCATATTAATAACCAGGTAATAACCTCTAAAAACAAACTTAACTACTACCAGGAAACCCCTGTGGCAGTTTCTGTGTAATAAGCACCAATTTAATGCCATGGCCATGATAGCTAAATAAAACAAGCATTAGGAAGTCTGTAATGAACTGGAAACACGTATGCAAAATATTATTAATTAACTTTAAAAGAATAACAAATATGAATGCATTAGATTCACATGGGAGTGTAGAGGACCCTCTTTCACAGCATAGTTTAGACATGGAGGACAACATATAATATGGTAAATATATTTCAGGTAGGACAGAAAGTGAAGCACATTTTTAAAATGTTTAGTACACAAAAATAAGATGCTATCCATATTCTCCTGCTTGTCCAATAAGGGTTGTGGGGGGTGCAACACCATCATCCTGCACCGCTTTTATCATAGATTAATCCCTAACCATCCAAAGATTCAGTCTCTCCTGCATAAGGAATCACCAAGCCAAAGTCTTACAATTATGGGGAATACCGTGAATACAGCAGTGGTTTTGTCTTGAATGCAATCCTGAACTTTTCTGTTAGATGGCACCGAATTATAGACATGAAAGCAAGCAAAAGCAAATCACTTGTAAAACTAATCTGAACAACTAGTCTCCAAAAAAATAGGGCAGGTAATTGCTGCCTATACCTCTGGTTTTCATTCCTTGTGCCTTTTAAGTCCCTTTAATTAATGTAATGGTACCAGATTTTTACCACCGAATGGTGGTGTCACTACTATTATATGATAAAAAGCAACAGAAAAAAAATGTTTATTTCAGTGAAATAAACATGTTTTTTTCATATTTGACACTTTTTTCATATTTGACACTCTTTCACAAAATAGCACAAAAATAAATCGAATGTCGTATTGAGTACTCATAGTCAGGTTTAGAATTTTTCAAAGAGGTATGCAACCAAGAAAATACATTCATTTAGCATGAAGATGACCTCATTAAAGTGGACATTCATTGCTTTTAGAAAAGATTTTTTTTAAATATAACTTCTTCTTGAAACTTTTTTTTTTTTTTGATTGTTTAGAAAAATTCTAACTACATGTACTATGTCCACATAATTGATGCATATTAAGTGGATGCTTTTGGACCTCAGTACCCAAGCAGAATTCATGGATCAGTTTGATGCTATTCACACTATATTCACATTCTTAGATTAAGAACACAGCATTCTCTAATTTTAGATTAAGCATACATTTTCATTACTATGCAGATGATACCCAGCTCTGTATATCAATGAAATCAGATGACACACACCAATTAGTTAAAGCACAAAAATGTCTTAAATATTTAAAGACCTGGAGGCCATATATTTTTTTCCTTCTAAAGTTAGTTAGAACTGCAGTTATTGTGCTCAGCCCTAAAAATCTTAAACACATGTCTAACCAGATATTTACTCTGGATGCCATTATGATGGTCTCCAGTAACACTATGAGGAATGTTGGAGCTGTGTTTGACATGAAGTCCTTCAAAGAGCATATTAAACAAATATAGGAATGCTTTTTTGCATTTGTGCAATATCTCTAAAATTAGGAGCAACCTTTCTCGGAGTGATGCTGAAAAAGTAGTTCAAGCATTTATTACTTCTAGGCTGGACTACTGTGATTCGTTGTTATTACGCTGTCCAAAAAACTTATTGGGTAACTCTGAATGGTCCCTTAGTTATGCTGCTTAGGCAGCTGGGGAATTCCCATGATGCAGTATTTCTTCGTCAATCACCTTTTTCACTGACTATGTGCCACCCTGCATTTAATTATTAGTCATTTGGGGGAGTAGATCATCTACTAATTGGAAGGTTGGTGGTGCGGTGGAATTTTCTGTTAATAAAGCCTGTGTGAATGAGGCATGTTATATAAAGCACTCAAGTGATCAAATAGAAAACACTATATATGAACTAGTCCATTTAACATCCATTGTTAATCTTTGGCTCTCTTCCACAGCGTGTTTTTTTTCCTGTCTTCCTCCCATCACTGCTAAACGGCCACAGCAGTGGCTGCACCTCCCTGAGCCAGGTTCTGTCGGAGGTTTCTTTCTTTTAAAAGGAAGTTTTTCCTTAAGACTGTCACCAAGAGATCATCTTGGGTGAGTGATTTGATTTTTGGGGTTTTCTCTCTATTGTGTTGTCTTTACCTTTAAACACATAGCATCTTGCGATTTGATGCTATATGAATAAAACTGAACTGAATCGAATTAGGACTGCTGCTATCGATTATGTTATTAATTATTCTCTCAATTATTCCATCAATTACTGAAGTAATTTAATAAGAAATACTTTTGTCTAATTAATGAGTAATAATAAATAATCAAAAGATGAAAAAACACACGCACACTCTTAGTTTCCCCTCGGCTTTCTGCCTGTAATTGTGGGGGGTTTCTGGTGGACTAAAGAGTTTGTTCCCTTTCCTTTTGGGTCGGGGAATGGGTCCTGACTGTTGTCTGCGTTTATGCACCAAATGAGGGTACAGAGTACCCAACCTTGGAGTCCTTTGGCGGCTTGCTTGTTTTGTAAACTTGCAGAAAGCATTCGACCATGTTCCTCCAATGTCCTCTGGGAGGCATTTCGGGAGTATGGGGTGTTTGGCTCACTTCTACTGGCCAGTCGGTCCTTTTATAACCGTTGCAAGAGCCTGGTCTGAATGGCTAGCAATAAGTCAGACTTGGTGGGGCTGTTCTCATAATCTTTGCCTGCCACTGAGTGTGCACCTTGGATGGTTCAGTGGAGAACATCTGGTCTACTCTCCTGGCTTCTGTCTCTCCTTCTTGGCCAAATAGCCCTTGCACAGCCTGGAGGTGTGTTTGGGATCAATGTCTCATTGAAAAATAAGTGATGGTCCAAATAAAACAAACCGGATGGGATGGCATGTTGCTGCAGGCAGGATGCTGTCGTAGCAATGCTGGTTCAGTGTTCCTTCAGTTTTGAAAAAGTACCCCCACACCATCACACCACCTCCTTTATATGTTTCACGGTGGGAAACATGCATGTAGAGACCATCTGTTCGCCTTTTCTATGGCACACAAAGAAATGGTAGGTGGAAACAAAAATCTCAAATTTGGACACATCTGATCAAAGCACATATTTCCACTGGTCTAATTTCCTGGTGTAGGGTTTCTTGGCCCAGACAAATTTCTTCCGTTTGTCGTTTTCCTTTAGTAGTGGTTTCTTAGCAGCTATTTGACCATAAAAGCATGACTCGTGCAGTCTCCTCTGAACAGTTGATGTAGAGATGTGTCTACTACTAGAACTATGCGTGGCATTTATCTGGGCTCTAGTCTGACGTATTGTTAAGGCTGGTGACTCGGATAAATTTATCCTCAGAAGCAGAGTTGACTCTTGAATTTCCTGTCATGCAGCGGTCTTCATGCGAGCCATTTTAGTCGTGGCGCTTGATGGTTTTTGCAACTGCACTTGGGGACACATTCAACATTTTTGCAATTTTCCAGACTGACTGACCTTCAGTTCTTAAAGTAATAATGGACTTGTTTTTCTGTACTTAGATAATTGGTTCTTGCCATAATAGGAACTGTAATAGTTGTCAAATAGGACTTCTCCACAACACAACTAAGGGTCCCAGTCCAATTAAGAAAGCAAGAAATTCTACAAATGAACCTTGACAAGGGATATATATATATGACTTGTGGTCCAGATTGATGGTTGTATTAGATTATTACATTTACAACAGTTATAACTTTAAACAGCTGCTATAATGTTAAACATTATTTTAATTTCTTTTTCATTTTTCAGAAACAAACATCACGGCTAAATACATAATCAAGAATGGGGAAACCAAAGGAAAGTAACATGGGCAACAGACTTAGATGCATCAAATGTTATAAAGTCCTGCCTCCATGCAAATCGTTTAATGACTTGGTTCAACGAACTGTTCATGGGCAATACGTGCATGTATTTAATGGAGGTCAATACTACAGACCAGTTGGTCACAATGAGTCGTACCAGTGTGAATATTGCTTTAATAAGCCAATCAGGGATCAAGAGGAAATGAGAAGAAGAGAAGAGGAGAGGAGAAGAGAAGAGGAGAGGAAAAGGAGAGAGGAGGAGAGGAGAAGAGAAGAGGAGAGGAAAAGGAGAGAGGAGGAGAGGAGAAGAGAAGAGGAGAGGCAGAAAGAAAAACTGAATCAAAGACTACAAGAATCTAAACAGCGAGCTAAAGAGCAGCTTGAGAAACAATTGAGCGGCCAGATCTCAGATAAATTTGAGTCCAAGCGAGATGTTCTAATAGGGCATCTGGATGAGTTTGAAGCCAGCTATGAATCAGGCAGTGACAGCGATGAGCTTCTTGAAATCCTCTCAGTGAAATGCAGTCTCCCAGTTTCAAATCTCAGTCTCACTCAGCTGACAGCTGATCAGCTCGGTGAGATCCTTTCTGTCCTGGACAAACTTCTGTTTGATGAGTGGATTAGTGCTGCTCCATCCATCAGCACTCTGCAGCACACTCAGGTGTTCATCACAGAGCTCTGTGCTCTGTCTTTGGAGATATCTGAAGAAGTTTCCTTACAAACTATCTCCAATCATATGCAGTCCCTAGTGGAATCCATCAGCCAATCAGCATGCAGTGTTTTTGAGATTTTCCTCTTGACTCAAGCCCTGTATCTGAACCTGATGCACTTTTTTAGTGACCATCAAAGATTTAATAATGATGCAGTTCTTACAGCCAAACAATGGGCAGAATATGAGATTTCCACAGAGAACCTCTTTGTAATTGAATTCCTGAGCACCCTCACATCATCACTGCAGAGTGCAGTCGGGAGAGCCTCTGTGTTCACTTTAAAGATGGAAATCCAATGTTTAAAGCTTCTCTTATCCACACTCACAGATCTAAATGGAAAAGAATCCCACTCAAAATCCACTGAAATGCTCCTCAAACTTGTGCAAAGAAACCCATGGACTCCAATGGAAGCAGTCACCCTGCTTAAAGCACTGTCACAGAAATATGCAGATGATGATTCCATAACTGAAATCCTTACCTTGGTACAAGTGTATGACATACCACCAGACTGGATAGATGACTGTGGGCGCTCTCTAATCCAGCTCCTTGAATCTGCTGCTCCTGAGAGATTTTGTCAGGATTTCCAAAAGATTCTAAGAGGAAATGATGAGAGCAGTGTAACTGCAGTTTTAGCAGAAGTAAAGATGTTATGGAATTTGGATGACTCTGCCATTGATATGATAAAAAACATTAACACTGGTGTCCTGAAATATACAGAAAATGTACCAAAAGAGGAACTTTTTATGAAAGATTCATTTAAATGTGAATCTTTGAATTCAGACAACATACAGAAATGTCTGTGTCAGCTCTGCAAAGCAGTGTTTCATATAAAATGCTGGTGGCCCACAGTGAGGCAGATGGTGCGGTGGTGTGGACTGGTGCTGACTCAGAAAAGTGGAGTGGTACAACTGGTTGGTGTGGAAGAAGACCCATGTGTTACAGCCATGTTTGCAGCCATGCAAGTCTGCATGGGAAACAAACTGGACATTGTGCTGAGCTCTGATGTTCACATAGAGGAGCAAACAAAGGAGTGGTCTGACTTCTACAAGCACCTTGACATTTCACTCAACACAAACATGAAGAAGACTGATCCATCATTCCAGGATGTCTATGAAGCAGACATTGTTTATGGTACAATGGATGATTTTGTGTCTGATTATGTTCAACGTGGCATAGAAGCAATGGAAACAGGGAACCCACAGTTTAGTCGTGGATTCATCATTGAAAAACAAAGTCTCAGTGCTTTGCATGCTCTGGAACTTTCAAGACTCAAAGACGATGACTCCCTGGTGTTTGCTGCAGAGGTCCTGCAGAACCTCATGAGTAAATTTCACAGTGAAGATGTGGAACTGAGACACATGTTTATTAAGGCCCTTTTTCAGGTCCTCCATTGTAACCTAAATGAAGATACAACCACTGACAGTAAAATCATCACAATCTCAAAGAAAATCACAGGAAAGGAATTGCTTTCTAATGAGATCTTTATTTTGACCTTTCTGGAAAATCTCTTGCAAGTGTTTGCTAGAGAAACAGAAGCTGTTAAAAACATGACAGATCCTGCAGGCAAATGGTGTTTGGAGAGCTTATTTGCCTGTGTGGAACAATTCCAAGACTTAGACAAAGAAACCAAAGAAGTCTTCAAGATGGTTTCAAATCTTTGGGAACAAAGACTTTGGTCACCAGTAGAGGTCTTAAACCTTCTTGGAGCATTAACTAACAACCACCATGACGACGGCTGTATTTCCATCATGAAGATTTTACATTTGATGGAAACATATCAGGTTTCTTCCAAGTGGAAAGATGAAAACAAAAAATCTTTCCTTGAGATCCTTGAATCATCCAAAACTCAGAATCTGATCCAGCATCTAGAAAAGAGCCTCAGAGGTGAGAAAAAAAGAAACATTGACAACCTTTTCTGTGAAATACGGCAGATGAAAGTCACTGATGAACAAACACTGAGTAAAACATATGACATAGTAGCTCATGTAACAAACTTAATCAAAACTGGTGAAATTAAAAAACACACATGTGATGTGGAACATGTTAGGTCTCTGTGTCAAAGCAAAGAAACGGAGGACCTTCAGGAGATCCTTGCAGTCTTATGCAATGCTGTACACCTCCATAAAGCTGAAAGGAAGTGGTTTCCCAGGACAACTCAGATGATAAGCTGGTGCCTGTTGGCCCTGTCTGACACTGGGAAGCTCCTGGAGATGGGAACTGGAGAAGGGAAGTCTTGTGTCATAGCGATGTTTGCCGTGCTGCGTGTGCTTAGAGGTGAAAAGGTGGATGTAGTGTCCAGCTCTTCTGCGTTATGTCAAAGAGATGCTGAAGAATGGGCCAAATTTTACAAATACTTTGGCATTACAGTCGACACAAACACAAATAAAAATGAGGATAAAGATCGGAAAGAATGCTATCAGAAGGACGTGGTCTATGGAACCATTGAAGCCTTTGCTGCTGATCACCTTCGCCAAATATTTGAGATGAAAGATGTGAGAGCTGATCGTAACTTTCAGTGCATCATTATGGATGAAGTGGACTCACTGCTGCTAGATCAGGGAGTGCAGCTGACATACCTGTCCAGCCCCATGGTCTCCATGCAGCACCTGAACATTATTCTCACCATGATCTGGAGTCACGTCAGTCAGTATGGCTTCCTATCTACAGGACACCAGACATTTGTACGAGGTCCTCCTGCTTCATTCTTCAAGGCTATCTATGACTCAATGAACACAGAAGACACTGAAATTAATGATCCAATGGACATTTTAAGTATTGCTGAAGAATCCAACATTGTGCCAAAAGGATTTTCAGAAGATATCTACAAGAGTGAAACCCATGAACTTCTCAGTAAACTGAAAACAGTGAGTCAGGATGCTATGGTTGACTTTTTCAAAGAAATTGAGGACTATGTCCCTTACGGCTTTACTGTTTACACACTAGATGACAAGGGACTGCTCTGTCTTCAAAAGTGCAGTCCATACAATGACCGGGACATCCCAGAGCTTTCATTTCTTGTCTTGGAGGAAGGATTGTGTTGTCCTCTCTATGAGTCAGAAGAAGTTCTCATCAAGCCCATTGCAGAATTGATCTCTGAGAGGATTCAGTACACCCCATGTGAAAACAATAAAGATAAAATCAGCATTCCTGGTTTCTTGAAGAATCTGGTGGAGAAGAAAGTCTCAGTGTGGGTCCAGAATGCCTTTCTGGCAATGTTACTGAAACAAGGACGAGAATATGTCGTAGAAAATGACAACGTCTGTCCAGTGGACTTCAGATCCACTGGTATTGTTGAATTGAAAAAGAAATGGGGTGATGGTCTGCAGCAGTTTGTCGAGATTAAACACCAAGTCAAACTAAGCACAATTTCAACAGTGACAAACTACATTTCCAACATCTCCTTTTTTGAGAAATACCAGGGAAAAATATACGGAACAACAGGAACACTGGGGAGCAAAGCAGACATTCAGTTTTTGCAGGATCTATATCCAAATCTCTCTGTGTGCAAAATACCAACATTCAACAGGAAGAAGTTATTTGAGGTCAAAGGTACTCTGAAAAAAACAGCTGAAGAATGGAAATCTGAAATAAAACATGTGGTCATGGCTCAGATTTCCCCAAATTCATACAGAGAAGGAAGAGCAGCGTTGGTGATCTGTGAAACTATCAATACAGCCAAAGAGATCTACGAAGAGCTGAAGAGCTGCATCCCAAGTAAAAAACGGATTCTCTACTGCCGCAGTGACAGAGACAGTTTGAGTAAAATAGACAAGGAGCTGCTTCCTGGTGATGTCATTGTTGCCACAAACCTTGCCGGCCGTGGCACGGACATTAAAGTGTCCCCAGAGGTGAACAATAATGGAGGGTTATTTGTGATCCTCTCCTTCCTTTCCGAGAACACAAGAGTGGAACTCCAGGCTTTTGGACGAACTGCACGCAAAGGTAAACCTGGATCTGCTCAGATAATCATTTCCACCGAACACCTGCAGCCATCTTTCCACACAGTGTCCTCTCTGGAGGAAGCGAAGAGCACAAGGGACCGACTTGCAGCAGAAAAGATAAAACACATGATGAATGATGTTGCTGAGATGAAACTGCGGGAGGACCTGTTTTCAGAATACTGTGAAACACTTCAAGATATTTATAACACCACTGATGGAGACGAGGAAAGAGCTGTTGTTGCCATCATGAATGAGTTCTGGGGGATTTGGCTGCAAACTAAATCGGAGGAAATTGATCAGTTGAAGAGAAATGAATTGCAAGAGAGTCTGAAAGCTGATTTGTCAAAGGCAAAAAGTCAGTCTGAAAGTCAGACTTCACCATGTTCCAGCATTTATCACTACATCCAGTTCGGGAATATTGCACTGGATGAAAAAAAGTGGGATACCGCAGCCATAATGTTTGAAAAAGCCATGAAACAGGATAAAAGCTGGGCAGCTGTAGCTTTTTACAATCATGCATACTGCACTATACAACAAAAGAAATCAGATTACCTCACTAAGGCCATAGATGATCTAATGAAGGCACAGGAATCTCTGAGGTTTCTCAGTGAAGAATCAGTAGTCTGCCTTCAGTTTGTAACAATGTCCTCTGCAAACTCAGCCAACAGCAACCCAACCAGCCTGGAAAAACAGTTATCAACCAAGTGCAACGTTCTAAGTTACTTTGACAAAAACATTACTGAGGCCATCGAAAAGTTGGATAAAATAAAACAACAAAAGGAGAATCCAGTGGTAAAAAAATCCCCTATTTTCTGCTTGGTATCAGGGGCTGATAAAGATCTCCAAGTTGAAGTCTATACCCTCTATAATCGAGGTCTGAGATATATATTTTCTGTGGAAGATGAGCCTCGTTTCTCATGGGAAGGTCTTCTGGTGACCTTTTTTGCAGTTTTACAGAATATTGGAGGAGCATTGCTCACTGCATGTTTGTTTCGTACATTGGCTCAAGTTGGCATGGGACTCATTTCTGAAGAAAAAACAGACAGCACGAGTGAGTCTATGGTGACAGGAGAATTTAGCTGGAAGTCATGGGCGATAGAAAAAGCCATTTCTCTTGGTGTATCTCTCGTTGGGTTTGGAGTTGGAAAGTTGATCGCAAAGAGCTTCAAATCTTCTGAAACATTACTCAAAGGAATGAGCAAAAAGATGAAGCCGATGCCAAAGTTTCTCTCCAGACATGCTGAAGAAAATGTTAGTGCTGTAACAAATATGAAGAATGCAGAAATGGCAATTAAGAATGGTTTTGGCAAAAAAGAAGAGAAAATACTGGCAGATGTAGTAAACAGCATCAAATCTGATTTAAAAGAAAGGATTGTCCCCAGTGTGGAATCAAACATGGAAAAAGACCCCTTAGCTACATTAGTAGACTTCATCATTCTCTCACAACCTGAGGATAAAAAGCAACTTCAAGATCTTCTGAATGATGAGAGCAGAAAGAAAAATCTCTTGGCCATTTTCACAGAGTTAAGCAAAACTGCAGTGCAGCCATTCTATGCAGACCTCAGTTGGCAGAATAAACTGAATTCATCTCTCTCCAAAATAACTGAAAAAGCCAAATCACACACCAAACAAAATGCATCTGCAATTCTTACCACAATCCAAACTCGTTACATGGGCCCACTGGCAGACAATACCATCAGTACAGTGCTCAGCCTCCCATATAAGTTTTTCTCAAATCTTCATGAAGAGCTGAAAATATTTAAAGAAAAGCAAGGAAAACTAGAGAATGTGAAAGTAAGTGATCTATCTGCAGAAGACATTAAACTATTGAAAGACTTCAAGCACGACTTAGCTGGCACCATCATTACTCTATTGGCTGATGCTTTGGTAGAAGTCTTCCACCACAGGTTCTCTACTTATATTGTTTCTCATGTTCACGGTCAAATGAAAAGTAATATTGACCATCATATAATCATAAACAGCTTAAAGAGTGACAGGACAGAGGAAAACCTCAGAGCTGGGCAGAACAACATATATGTGTCAAGAAAGCTGAATTCTAAACACAAACTTAAAGCAGAGGCAGGTCAGCGCTCACGATCACATGCTGAAAAGATCAAGAACTCCACGACTGCAGGCACCATCCTCGATATCAAAGTTCTGTCAGAAGCCACTGGCACTAAAGTTGTCATCCTAACAGAGGACAGCAATGGAAGACTTACCAAAATGCAGGAGCTGAGCCCAGACACTAGACCTGCCAATACAACTGTGACATTGATCTACAGACCAAAGAGTGACCAATACCCTGATGGCCATTATGATGTGCACATCAATAACCAGACAGTGAGCATAGAGAGTGAGGGCAAGAGCTGTTTGTTTCATGCTTTGGCACGGGGTATGAAACCAGAAGGCAGCTCTGCCGAGATCGCTTTGGAAGCAGACCGCCTTCGATCTGTGGAGGCTGATGCTCTCCTCAGTAACCCAGGCCAATGGGAGCCTTTCCTCAAGCACAAAGAGTTGACTGAAGCAATCAGGGGAGGGGACTGGTATGTGGCAGAAGTAGCTGCACCCAAAAAGGCCATAAAAGAAAGCAAAAAGTTACACCAGGAAGAGTTTGGAAAAGTAGAGTTATACCAAGAATGGCAAAAATATACAAAGAAAAACAAGGAACACAATCCTCAGCGTCCTCTACTGAACAGGTACAATCACATTTGATATGATACTAAATTACAGCTAAAATAAAAAAACTGTGCTTTAGTTTTTATTATTATGTTTTGCTCCCTGGTATAGCGTTATGGATTTATTCATTTGTAAAGCATGATTATAACAATTAATGAATGTGATTGGTGCATGATGCTGTGACACTCAATACTTTGATTTGTGGTGAGATTTGACAAGATGGATGTGTGTTTTTTTTCTTCTCTCTTTTCTTTCCAGAAACAACAACTGAGAATGAGACTGGTGAACAATCAGCAACAATTCTTCCACCTGTCTGATCATCATCAAGAGACCTCTCTATTATGATATGTTACTTTTAATTCAGTTTTTTTAACTTTATTGAAGAAAAAATACTAAAAAAAACCCCACACACATTTATCTCAATTTTGACTTTGAGGCATTTTTTTTAATTTAGTTTTAATTTAGATCTTTTGATTCTGTAGTAAAACATACATTTTTAATACAGGTAAGACGGCATAAGAATCATACATGCTGTTAGAAAGCCTTGGTCCTAAATGCTGTTTAGAATCAGGTCAGGTAGGACCGTTTGATTTGTTTCTAAAAGGTTATTTTCAGACTTCAAACAAATTTTGACATGATCAGAAATGAGTAAAATTTAAAGGTCAAATATTCAATTCTAAGGAACTCCCAGACACAATAGCAAAAGCTAGCATATTTGAGTCCACTGCATTATTAATCAGTCAGGAAAAAGAAAGGTTAGCCTGTCTACATGTCCTTCTCTTGTCAGTTTCCAAGTATATTCCCAGTTACTGCCCTATAGTGTAGATCTATCTAATATGTAATCTTTTTTCAACAAAAAAGTCATTTAATTTCAATGCAATTTGATTATTATATTGATTATATTGTTTTGCTTATTTACAAAACCAATTCCAAGTATTTGGGATTCTGTGTAAAATGGAAATTGAAGCCAAATACAATCATTTGCAGATATTACAAGTTCATATATCTACATTTCAGCCTTGTGAATGCTGCCAATTCCATAGACCCTTATTGCTGCCTAATGGCGCAAAGATATCCAGTTGTGATTTTTTGCTTTGACCACTGTACAATTTTTTTTCCAGACTCTGAATGCTTTAATGATGTTGTCATATCTTCCTAATTTTGGACATAGTTATATTATTCTTATGTAGTTCCACAATTTAAAGCCAGTTTCTTGCAGACCGGTGAACCTCTACCCATCTTAACTTCTGAGATTTTCTTTTTTTTAAATACCCGGTCATGTTAGTGACCTGTTGTCAATTCATATGATTAGTTGCAAAATGTTGCTTCAGTTGTTTAAGTTTAGCACCACCCTCTTGTTGCTCTGTCCTGTCTGTTGCTACTATTAAATTCAAAATAAGCTAATATTTTTCATAAAATTCTAAACTATGTCTCATTTAAAACATTTGATATATTTTCACATTTTATTAAGATCATTGCTTTCTTTTTGTATTTAATTTTTTAGCTTTTTAAAAAAAAATGGTTTGTAATCTGATGTATCTCTCCTGTGTTCTACACCGCTTAATTAATTTGATTGTTCAATAACATAAAATCAAACAAAAGTATTAATCAATTGACTTATATGGAATTTGTCATATATGTGTCAACTAAAAAATGGAAATTAAGTAATGATGTAATTATGCATTATCATTAAAGTGTTTCAAATTTATGCTAAAATCAAGACTTTAAAGTAACTACAGGTGTTACCGTATAATTAAAGAACACTTAAAATTGATGTTTCTGAGGTTAAAAGTGATCTGTGCAATTGCAAAATCTTCTGTGTTTTAATTCTCACAATTTTTTTTCTCTCTCTCTCTCTCTCTCTCTCTCTCTCTCTATATATATATATATGTATCTATCTATCTATCTATCTATCTATATCTATATATATCTATATCTATATATCTATATATCTATATAGCTTAAATTTAAATTTACTGTGATCTTTGACTATTTTTTTGACTAATTTTTGACCAAGTTTTTCCTCCACTAGGTGGTGTAATATATAAAACATCCCAAGTACTGCAGTTCAGGTCCATCCATTTGTGTTAAGACTCACAGGGTATTTTTACACAGCATCAGACTGTAAAACAGCACATTATGAATTTTAACCCTTTATCATAAGAGACCTAAAGTGACACTAAAACAAAATAGCTGTCAGTTTAACAACTGGGATTTGCAAATACACTTCATGTATATGTGAACATAATTTGGACATCCTATAGACTCTTCTGCCAACCATCTGGCATTGACCAATCATGAGAGAAAATGAATATTTCCTGACTGATCATCAGGGGTCCCTGTAGTTTGATGGCAGTCGCTACATAGATAATGGCTAAAGCCCCAGTGATGCATGTCTACAGACTAGTAAGAGACTCTTCACAACCCCTGTTGCTAGGAAGAAACTGGTGTTTTACAACCATTGGCAAAAACCTTCTGATTTGTGACCTTGGTACCAACAAAGACAAACAAATACATGATCACACTGTCATCTTTATAGCAGAGACTGAAGTGTCCCAGAAGCTGCAGGCAGAGTCAGACTTAATCTTGGAGAAAGGTATCAGTACAGCTCATCAGTTCGACAAAATAATCAGAGAGTTGTGTGGAAGAACAACAGACAGCAAAAAACAAAAACTTCTGAAAAGTGAAACCAAAGCTGAAGTGTCTTAAAGCTGCACTTTTTATGGCCACCAGGGGGTGATATTTGTAGTTCTAGTCCTATGTAAGTGAATGAGAAAATGGCTTTCTGACTGATCTCTAAACATTTTCCTGGTGAGTTTGTGTGCTCACATTTTTGGTCATATTGAATGCACTAAGGCCCAGTAGAATAACAAATAAATAAATAAATAAATTGTCAGTTTTGGCCGGCGGTCATAGGTTCTGTCCAATAATATGACGCGAGACTGGAGTAAAATACATCCATGGATTGGCACTTTATTAAAGAAGGAGCATGATAACAGCACAAAAACACTACCTACAACTAAACAAAATGGCTTCCTTTTATACTCTACCTTTTCAGGTGAGCATCTGAAAAGTCCAAGTATGGGGTTAACTAATCAAAATGAAAACATAACCCTCCACACAAACAAACATACAATTACATTAAAGCACATCACAACATATACATATTTCCAACACGTACTATAAACAAACCAATAACATAAGCTTCACCCATTACTATATAAATTAAAACCCTCTTTATCCATACTCCCTAACCTGGCACACTGGTCTGCTCCAAGAGCTCTTAAACAGGTGATTGAGCCGCTTTCAATCTTTTGCTCCACATCCTGCAAGAAGCAACCAGGCCAGGTGAGTACCTTTATAAGTTCACATTTCACATAGATTTAGGTTACTGACAAATGATTAACTGTAAGCAGCTCTAACTTTGGCTCTTCTTTGACACAGGTAGGATGGCCAGTCCCACTGTCTCTTCACCGTTACAAGCTGTCAATTTAATCGTATGTCAAATAACCCAATAAAGAATTCATAAGAACTAATGTGTTTTTCTTTCTTATACTAATTTAAATTCCCAATCCAACAATTAATCTCTAACAATACCAACCAGGTAATGAAACCCTGGTCTCCATTACATAAATAAATATCATTTTGAATTATTTTGAATGCAAAGCAAATCTATTAGTCTGAAATAAGTATAACAGACCCAGTTTTACATGCCTATTTATCTTCTGCATTGTCTCAGTCAATGAACTGTCACAGACATTAAACACTAAGATTGTGTAGATGTACTTACTGAACCAAGTGACACAGTTACAATGAGCTTGGGTTGTCAGAAGAAGTCATGTAACACTAAACACCGCTGACTGATGTAATCCAGCTAAAAGAAACATAAAGTCTGTGGATTGTGCAGTATTACACACAAGTTACATAAATTCATGCATATTACCAAAGAGCGGCAGTAAAGAGGTCTGTCTTCTTTTTAATTATATCACAGCTTGACTTGATCTAACTCTTTGAGGCCTAAAACATGAAACATTTGCCAGAAAATTTAAATTTAAAAAAAAAACTGGTGTTTATTGAACTTTCTGACAAAAGTTTGTCAAAATGAAATTGAATATTAATTTGCATATATGAGTTTTAACTTGTATAACATTTGCTACATCTTGCACACTGATGATGTAGAAGTCTCAAAACACAAAAAACCCCTCATGATGTGATTTCTCAGCACAGATAACCTTTAATCTTGCAACCTAAAAACTAGCTTGAAGCCAGACAGAAGTTTTGATGAACTAAGAAAAGACATGTTTCTCTCTGAATGCCTAAAGGTTTGTTGGGGTTATTTCTTCGTGTGTTTTTAGTAGCACGCAAGTCTTTGTTGATACCTCAGTAAAGAGAATAGCCACTTCCTTCTGTTTTCCAGACTTTCTGACAAACTAAGCTAACACTGAGTTTGTCATAAGTCATATTTTCACAGAGATGGAGAGAATTGAGCCACAAGTTTACAATAGTTAGTACGTGACAAGTGATGAAACTGTGGCTTTGACTGTGGGTTTGTGTGAGTGTATATGAGCCAAGAGATGGCTGTTTGCTATGTCTATTGCTGTAGCGTAAACTGCTATTTCCTCATTATTGTTCTGTAGACGTGGCTTATTGTGACACCAGTTTTATTCATCTCCTATGGTTGAAAGCTTACATTCACATCACAGGAATAATTTAGGTGATTTTAATGATTTATTTGAAGTGTTCTTTCTCCAGGGTAGAATGATTGCACAGAGTACATCTTTAATTCGGTGCACAGCCACACAGCACTGTTGATGTTGTAACAGCAAACTATACTTTGGCAAATATATGAACAGGTTAAACAGTCAGTAAATACTGAAAGTCATTACTGCAGGCAAACCACCAGCATCAGTCAGATCAGATCACTGTAGTTTATTATTAAACTTAAAGTGCTCTATGAATATGTGAACACTTTAATCACCACTTTTTAAGATGTACTAAAATTGATGAATATTTGGCCTATTTGAAGCCAGGCAACAACAAAAAAAAAAGGAAAAAATGGCAAAAAGTGCAACTTTGTAATTTCAACAATCGAGAATTTGATGGATTCCAATAAACTATTTCATGAAATGAATGTTTGAACAGCATTTTTACTTTTTCTTTATTCAGCTGCAACCTCACTGGTGTTTTAGGATCTGAGAGGAAAGAATAAATATAAAAAAAGAATTCAAACAACAGCTTAGACTGTTGTGCAAATTTTGTAAATAATGTCAGCAAATATAAATAGAGGCCCTTTAGGATTAAATATTAAAATTTAAAGAACAATAAAAGTATTGTAAAATTATTTGCATCCAACAGGGGGGAAAAAAGCCCTATAAATCTACATTTATAACTGCAAGTCATCAAGGAAATGTCTGATGGATCTTTCAGGAATAGTGATGTTGCTTTTAAGATTACTGATTGGTTAGTAGGCGGCAACAACCTTCATAGTATAGAAACAGTTGCATACTTTGATCTTTTCGATTTGTTTACTTGTAAGTTTGTGAAAGTAGATGTGAAAGGGTTGTGGCTGCATATTCATAGGCTTTTTACACGTTATGATACCAATTTAAGGGCTTGTAAACAGATCTTGTCATTGTTGAGATAGCATGGAAAGCTGTGACATCCTGTCTTCAGTCTTTATGCTACATAATTAAGTTTGTAAGCTGTTTTTCTTTAAATATAGTCTTCCATCTATCACCTAGCAAGAATATAAAGAAACATATTGAAATTAACCTCAACCAAGATTTTAAAAATGGTTTTCACTGTAGTAAAACCACAGCTGTTAATGTATTTGGGTCACATCTCTTATGCACTCTTATTAATGTAACTAAATTTCATGTTGAGACTGACTTGCATGCTGTGGACATGACTTGCAGTTTCCTGTTAGTACAAAAACACAGCTGGCAGTCTGTTATTGTCACATCTTTGCCCACAGCGGTTCTAGTGAGCATCGGCTTGCTGTTCATTTAGTTTCTCAGTCATGGACAAAACTGTGCTGCTCCTGCTGTACCTGCAGGTTGTTCTGCTCATCACTGCCTTTCCTTCGGACGCAGCTGGTCAAGTTGTAGTGAAAGGTCCAGATCAGGTAAAAAGATCCGCAACAGCAATCAAACAGGTAGGGATACATAAATATAATAATCTGTCTGAATTTACTACAAATTCCATATTATATTTTGTGGAGAGTAGAACTTTAACAAAAAGATTAATGCCGCAGAAGAGAAAGCTCTCTGTTTTAGGTTGTATCAAGAGACCTGGATAATGTGGCTGGCAAATGTGTTTGATTTTGAGTGTATTTCTACTTTTCCATTACGAAATTGGAACGTAGCATCATAATAGGTGTTTGTGCAGTTTTATACTCCCTTAAGTTCATTCTTTGTGTTTGGAAAGATTCATCAAAACTTGAAATTTTTTGGAAAACATGCATGCCGTATCCTCCAAACAAAAGAGGAGAGACCATCAGGCTTGTTATCAGTGCTCAGCGCCAATGGAATTGATACATGTCAACAATGCACATGTCTAAAGCCACCATTACTGCATAAATGTATATACAGGCTTAAGAGCAACAGATGCTCCCAGTCATATGACATATTTTGTCAGGGGGTCCTTTGGATATTTCAGCAAGACATTGCTAAGCCACATACTGCATCTTTGCAATAGCATGGTTACGTGAAAGCAAAGTCCGGGTGCCTAACTGGCCTGTCTGCAGTCCAAACCTTTCACCAACTGAAAACTAAGTCCACTGTGAAAAAAGAAATCTGTCATGAACAGCTGTGTGGCAGGAAGAGGTTGGACCCAAAAGCAGGACTCAAAAACAGAGGTGTAAACTAAAACAGGAAGTTTTATTGCTGCATAAAAATATTCAAAAATAAAAGCACTAACAACTGAAAACTCTGAAACTAGTAACAAAACTAGAAATAAACAATTAGGGAATACCAATAGAAACTAACTGGTCAAACTAGGAACACACGAGAGACTACACAGCTAGCAGGGACAATGTGACAATGAGCAGAGCGCGACTGAAGATTTAAATACACACAGGATAACGAGGGGATGGGCAACAGGTGGGAACACAGGAGGAACAAATCAGACACAATAAGACGGGGGAAGAAAAACTGAGGAAAATGCACGAGAGACCAGGACTACCAAAATAAAACAGGAAACACAACACAGAGCCAGACAGTGAGACAGCGATGGAGACATGATGGGCTGGGGAGAACACAGATGAGACAAGGACACAAAAGGAAACAGACTAAATGAACAAGTAACTAAGAACTCGTTACTTGTACCAAAATGGTACATTTTCTCAGTTTAAACATTTGACCTGTTTTCTATGTTTTATTAGATCAAATGTGGGATTGTGAGATTTGCAATTTATTGCCTTCTGTTTTTATTTATTGTTTACACAGGATCACAATTTTTCAAACTCCTTCTGGACTCTGTATATCAATCTATAAATGTCATGACTATGATTTCTTTATACAGTAACAACATGTCTATATTTTACATGTTGATTTTAATTTATCATCATTGCATAAAAACGCAATGTTCATGTCGTTTCATCATAGGTGGCAAACAGGACGGTCAACCCATCAAAGAAAAAAATACAGGCGAGAAATTGTTCCTGGAGACCTGGAGCGTGCGGCCCATTGTAAATAACAAAACAATTTACCATTTTCTTTATTTCCTGCTGTTACAGAACAGCAACGTGATAAACACTGAATCATCTTGTGAATTATCCTTCTGTTTCCAAAGCTTTCGTATTAAAGAAAACCAGGGGTGATTCTAGGATCAGAGCTTTGGGGGTGCTGAGCACCCAGAGAGCTGCCCATCCAATCAAGGTAAACTTTACTCGTCACGATGAGACTTCTTCCCTGTCTCTGTCAGTCCCTGCATCCTTAAATGTCTCCAGTTGTCCCGAGTTCCCTCTGACTGTCTCCTTGGTGCATTTAAACCCCTGTTCCTCCCTGTCCTCATAGTCTGTTGTTTTCATCTCCATTATCAGTCATCATAATTTTACCCTCTCTGTGCAAGTCTGCAAATTTCTTTATTAAATCATAAGATTCTTAAATTCATCAAGTCTCTCTGTGCCTGGGTCCTCGTCCAAAACATGACATCACTGGTTTGTACATTTTAACACAACTGAATCCCCACATTTGTGAAAGAAAAGCAAAACACTTTTTTGAAAAGTCTGTAACAAAACCATCAAATCTGATAACGATTATTTAAATGCTGCTAAAGACTACTACTGCCAAAGAAGAATGGATTGGAATTTAAAAACAAAATACATATCCTAACCTTAATTGCTGCGGGAGAATAATGAATGATGCTCATAGTGAGTAAAAAGTAAACTGAGTGCATTTTTTGGACAGAGATTCACTTTTAAAGTGTATGTATAATACAATACAGATACATAAAAAATACACTCCAAAAATAGAAGAGTCCTTGAAATGTACAAAATATTATTAAAAAATTTGAAAAATAGAGACACCTTGGCCTATGGTACAATGTATACACTGAATGAAAAGGTCTTTACTGCAGATACTACTAAGGTTAAAAGAAAAGAAAAAATCTGCAGAACCAATGTCGCCTCGCCTTGAGGTTGGCAAATCTGTCTATCACATTTTGGTGGTCAAGTCTCTCAAGCATCTCTTTCTCAACTGACATCACAGCCAGGTGATGGTGTCTGCTTTGACCCATGGTACTTCTCAGCCAGGTATGGAGCTGACGCAAGACACTAAAAGACCTTTCACAGATACAGCTGCTAACTGGGTTTGTTAGGGCAACCTGAATAACAGTTTTCAGTGTGGGGAAGATCTGATTATCCAGAAGATTGTACAATGTTAACATATCTGGAATGGCACCAGCCTCACTCTTGAGCTTCAAAAAGTTTTTGGCAACCGGGACTTCCTCTGACTGAAGTTCAATATGGTAATGCAGTGCCAGGGCTGACAACCCAGTTTGTTTTGCAGATTCTGTATAGCAGCTTTAATATAGGGAGAACACAACTTCCAGATTGTATGAGTAAAATTAGTTGTTGTTTTGTTCTTTGCCAGTTTAACAGTTTCTGTTCTGCCTGTTAGTATTCCTTGTCTGTTTTCTTACCTGGTTCTTCCTGACCTTGTACTTTCTCCTCATGTTCCCCTCTTTCCTCTCTGCCTCTTTGGACTGACAATCATACACAAATAGATTGTATTCAATTAGATTAAAAAAAAAAATACTATAAAGATCACTAATAAAAAAGTCCTCTCTCAGTGTACTTTCAACCAAAAGGCAAATAACCAAACCACATGTACATCTAATAAAGGATATAAATACTGAAACACTGATCCAACATTATCCTTTATTGATCTTACACTTTTACCTGGATGTGGCTCCTTTTTTTGAAAAAAACTTCCTCATATCCATTATGAACCTGGCTGTCTCTCTGTACACAAACATACACACACACACAACAGGAGTTATAAGGTTAATGGGGATCCAGTCAGTTAGCTAGTTAGTACCTTGGGTTCAATATCGGCACATGCAAATATGACAAAATAACCAGTTTCTCTCATTACATTTCAAACAGGACAGTGGTAACAACAATAGGCTACGGACAATGTTAAGTTTTAGATTTTAAATAGGCTCTATAAATTTCAGTGGGAGCAACAAGGCGGTCAAATATCGCTGATTTTACTACAGAGCAGGACGGATTGTAGGGTAGCAAACATAGTCAGGAAACACGTTTTCAACACTGCAGGTTACCTGGGTGTAAGGTTTTTCAGCTAAAAAGAAACATGGCCTGACTCCTACATAACTATATAAAGTGTAACTGAAGGTTAAATGCAGCTAATATGTCCTGTTTTAAGCCAGGCACTTACACCTCCGCTCGGCTGCGTCTCAGCCACTATCGCTCTGGCTCTGGCAGCAACGGCGCTAGAGCCAGAGCAGGGGAGAGCAGAGCTGGAACAACCCATTTTGGGAGAGGGGGGGTTATCTATACTTTTGTTGTTAAAATGTTCCATCTCAATTAAGTACTGTATGCTTTTTATATTTTTAGTAGTGTGTCCCACAAACAGCAAATATTGTAAAAAAAGAAAAGAAAAAAGAAAAGAAATCTTTGGGGGTGCTTTGATTCATTTTGGGGGTGCTGAAGCACCCCCAAAAATGGGCTAAGATCGCCCCTGCAAAAAACAATAATGGATTGCAAAGCCCATGTTTTTCTTTATAAAGAAAAAGCTGGTCCTGTTACTATGATCACTATTGCAATTGTTTTTATTTTTGTTTCAAGCACATAGATATTTAGAGCTAAAGCAGAGCAAAGACTGTTTTATCAACTATTTTTTCATTTCTATTTCTCTGCAGGGCCAGTTTACCCATCATACATTGCTGCAACCAGAAACTCCTTCCTGCATTTTTCCATTGACCTGGGTGCTTCAATAATCGACGCATATAAACTATCACAACAACAGATTCTCTGCAAACATGTTGCAACATTGCAGTTGGTGCAGCAGTCACCTCGCATACATGACCAAAATAGACAGATGCTAAATTTGAGCCAGCTCACTAGATTTCCCTGAGAAGTCAGAAATTAAACACAAATAACATTTAACCACTAAAACTAATTTCGGAAGTAAATATAAGGCGGAGTATTAGGGCCACATTAGGAAAATAAAATATTTTGATCAATTTGAGAATAAAGTCAAAATTTCAAGATTAAATTTGAAAATCTATTTTGAGCAAAGCATCGAAATGTTGTTGTTTCAAGACAAACTGCCACGTTTCTTATACCCTCTACAAAATGCCTTGTGTAGATGAATTAGCCATTTCAAATTGTACAAATCCACTCTTCCAAGTTTGTGTTTTTCCGTCTGACCAGATGCAGCTTTCTGCACCATCATTTCAACGTCCTTTTACTTATCACCATAATATGTTTGTGTGCTAAAAGAGAAATCATTTCCTTCCTTGTTACTTAAGCCAATTCTGAAGTGCAATTTCACTCAGAGGGTACAGCAACCATGGCTGATTGTCTTGAAACAAAATAGAATTACAATGTTATTCTCAAAATGATCATTAATATTATTTTTTTATCTTTATGTGGTCCTAATACTACTTTGTATAAATAACCTTGGCATCCTATTTTTTTTAAAAATCCTAAAGCACTTAACTGTTTTCAGTTTTTTTTAGTAAAACTATGAATTTGAAAAATCGTAGATAACAACAATAATTATTTTTATGTTATAAAAATGTATAAACATTGCATGTTGGAGGATTAACCACAGGAACATAAAAAGTGTTTTTGCTAATTACCAGTACTGTGTATTTAGGCCAGCTGTGGTGTAAACCTTCCACTGGATAGTAATAATAATTTTGTTAAGTACTGCATGTGCTGAGTATAAACTGGACTAATAAAATATTTAATGCACTTCACATTTGTGTGAATTAGACTGATATTCTGAAAAGAAGCTGTGTAATAAATTGTAAGATTATCAGATCAACTCAGAGCAAAGAGGCGGGAAAGGAAATCTCCACCAAGGTCTAAAAATTCCTCGAATTAAATTGTGCTGAAGAAAAGCAGCCTGAGAAAATTGGTGTAAAAGACCTTAAAGGTATACTGGTTACACAGTGCCTTACTTACTTATATGTTCTTCATTTTGTTTTCATAGCCATACTTTATATTTTCATCAATGGTAGAAATAGTTCATAATCTGAAACACAACATATCTGTCAAACATGGTGGAGGCAATGGTATGACATTGGAACTGGTGGAACTGGGTCATTAGTGTTTATTGATGATGTGACTGTGGATAGAAGAAGCAGTATGAACTCTGAAGTGTACAGGGCTGATCTATCTACTCAGATTCAGCCAAACGCTGCAACTGCAAAAGCAAAAAAATGAGACATAGTTCCCATTCCCAATGGCCAAGTGAGTCACCTAATATCAGTCCAACAGAGGAGGCTTTTCAATTAATAAATAAAATACAAAACTGGATGCAGAGAAACTCACAAACAAACAGCATCTAAAGGTAACCACAGTAAAGGCCCAGCAGAGCATCTCAGGGAAGGAAACAACATTTTGTGATGAGTTTTAGGCATCAAGCAGTCATTCATTTCAAAGGATTAAAATAACCTTCATGTTTAAATTAGGTTGGTTTGTGTAATTAATGTTGCGACTCTGAAAATGGCAAAGTATAAAAATGACTGTAATTCTTGTAATTTTTGGAGGACTGCACACAAGTGCGTCTCCGTGGTCTCTGCACAATTTTAATTTCCACAATCCCTCTTTCTGTCTAGACCAAGATCTACTCAAATGGAAACCAAAAATAAAAGAATATCTGCAATAATAAATCCTAGGTTTTTGTTTTTTTGCAACACTAAGAACAGAAAAAGTGTACTTTTATAAACCGCTTTGATAAGCTGATTATCCAGCAGTTTCACATTTACTAGCAGACTCAAAGAAATAAAATTTCATCAGAGGTAAGGAAGTTCAAAACTGTCAAAAACTATGAACAGTGAGAGAAACCAAGGTGCATTAGAAAAACAGCAGGATGGGGGAAAAGTCAGTACAGTTCACTTCCTAAACATAAAACATCTGGAGCTCAACTTCTGCTCCATTTGCAGGTCAAAACTCACCTGAGTCTCTCCTCCTCCGTCTTCCGCAGCTTCATGTCCCTCTGCACCACCTGCAGCACGTGCTCCGCCTCGTTGTCTGTCAGTCCTGTCAGATCAAGCTTTCGACCCATGGCTGACACCCCACCAGCTCTCTCAGCCTCACCGACTAAACAATCAGCTTGTTGTTTTCTTTTCTTTTCTTTTCTTTTTTTTTTCTTTTTAAACTGTCCCGTTTGGTTCTTTTGCCATCAGAATTATTGTCTAAAGGCGAAGAAAGATGCCCAACGGATTTACTTTACCAAATGGACCATCCCAGCCTTGCTGTAATGGTCCATTTGATTCACCTTTTATTGTTTATTTTATTTTCACTTGCTGAATACGGGACAGACTTGACTGGGGAAGGAAAGGGGAGAAAGAAAGAGGAAAGAAAACAGCGGGGAAGAGGGACGGGGAAAAAGGGCAAAACCCAAAACCAACAGAGTAAGCAGACAAAAAATACATATATCGATCACCTGGATCACCTGTTGAGAAAGAAAGAAGAAAGCAAGCAGAAGAAAACGAGAGTAATAAACATCATCACAATGATCTATGGGAATATGACAGTAAATACTAAATATTAAACATTATTGTGCAGCACGTAAGATCGACAGCGCACAGTGTGCTTTGAGGTAGGAGCCAAAAAGGGTGTAGTTTGTGTGTGTGATCACCTGTGTGTACACCTGTGAGCATGGACGCGCTTGTTTTTTTTTTGTTTTTTTTTAAAAGGTTCCTTCATGTAATGATCGGCTAGAGGGTGTGGGGGGCCACTGCCCCATCCTCCAGGGCATGACGCAGGTATGGAGGAGATCAAAACTCTAGACATCCAGAGGCCCCCAGAACACAAGAGACCAAGGAAGACCAACAGAGGGGCAGCCGCGCCACTATCCCAGAAAGAGCTGAGGAGAGTCCCAGATGAGGGGTCACTCAGCAGCCGCGGAGCAGAAGCCAGGGGGGGTTGCAGTGACGTGCCCGTGAGCTCCGCCGGCAGCCAGCTGTGCCTGAGTGACCGAGCTCCGGGCCGAACGGCCGAGGGCACCCGCCTCCGGCGGGCCCGAGCGAGCCCCAGGCTCCAGGCCCCGATAAGCAGCCGCCAAGGAGTGAGGAGCGGTGTGTACCTGGGCGCCCACCCCGGACACACAGAACCACCAACGCACCGATGTCTGAGGGCGTCCGCCACCAGCAGGGGAAGTGGTGGGGGGAGATAGGCCTCCAAACCTTGGAGGGCCTGAGATGTCCCCAGAGAGGTGGCGTCTGATACCCAACCTGACATATAGACACAGACAAACAGGCACACACAGATACAAACATCCATTCCCACCCTCATGCTCTCATAAGCAATTATTCCACACTCAACCAGCGGAGACAGACATAAAGAGACGCTGTACACACAATCACTCTCCCCAAGCGTACTCTAAGAACCGGGTCTGGGTACCCTTGCCCCTGGAGGGGAAACTACACCCAGACCCAGGTGGTGTTACCCTTTTCCTGCGGTGGGAGAAGCAGACCGCCCTGACTCCTGTAGCAGCAGGGAGGCCCCACATTCCAGACCCCAGTCGGACGGCCAACTCCTCCTCCCAGCCCCCCCGCTCCAGCAGGCCGCAGAGAACGGGGGTGTGTGAAGACTCCAAACCTCCCTCCACCCGCTCATATGTAGTGTTGGTGTATGTTTGTTCTAAGGTGCATTTAAAACCCAGGAGGGCATGGAGCTACCTGCCAGAGCAGCAGGTAAGCGCATAGCCCCCCCTGCTAGCCCTCAATGTCTACGTGTATTTAAAATTGAGAGGTGGGCAGCGACGCCAGGGGTGAGGTGTACACCCTTGTTGTTTTCATCTGGAAAAGAGAAAAATAGTCAGGCCAAATAAAATACACAAAATACAAACAAAAACACCTGAGAGTGACAAAGTTCCCAGAATACCTGAGTTTACAGCTGGATGGTTTAGTGCAAACTGGTGGAGGAAAAGAAATATATTCACTAAAGAAGGAGTACTTCACTACTTTATAGTACTTTACAGTTATAGTTACAAGTTCTAAGCCTCTGATTTTACACTTAAAAACATGGTATGACCATAAAACACAAACATTAAACTACTGTTAATCAAACATGTTTGAGCCTGATATCCAAGGAGTCATTAACTTTTTTCTCTTGGGTCTTTAATTAAGACATGATTCCTAAAATATATGCTGAGACTTTATGGAGAGAGTGAACCAGATCCAGGTAACATGTTTTCCATTCAGGCTTCTTTATAATTCTCAGCATGTCTCATAGGGACTAATTTATTACAATTAAAGTACTTTTACTCACTTTTGATACATTTTTATTATTAATTATACTTCACTGGGTTTTGTGTAAACTTGTAATCGAGTACTCTGACATAACTTACAGCATTCACAAGAAAAATCAGAGCTACTGACACTTCTTGTAGAAGAAATCTATTTTCTTTCCATCAGACCTGACGCTGCAGCTTACTTTTCTTTTTGTTTTTGAAACCGGAATGCGGACGTGAAACTAATAATGAACTATAACTATTCCAATCACAAGTATTTTACTGGAATGTGAAGCAAATAGTACCGATTTTAACGCAAAATACGAACACGAACAGAAGCGAACATGCAAGTTAATAGTTTTCATTCAGGCTGAAGGTGATAAAGTCATAGTTTGATTACAACAACTTACCAGAATCTGTGGCTAAAAATTATATTTGTGGATGTGCTAATACAGCAGAGATACTTAAATAACTCAGATTATGTTAAAGAAAATTATATTAGATAAATCCTTATAATAAACTTAATTCAGGCATATACAATTTTTAATATCATCAAGAGACCCAACGCACCAGTCAAATGAACACAGATGCCTGTTTACTAGAAATGCCTGACATTCCTGACTAAAGTTTGTATAATAGAGGCATAAATATGATCAAATGTGCTTCATTTTTCAATGTTACCTCAGTGTCATTTCTGATTAGTAATTCAGTAGGATAATCTATTAGATTATCTATTATAGGACCATATTATAGGACCAAGACAGTAAACAGCCAGAGCCATCTTTACTAACCTTATGGCGTATGGGGCACCGGCTCAAAATGGCATGCCTAATTACTGCATTTTAAACTAAGATGTGTTATTTAATGTACTCATTGGAGAAAAAAATCACTTTCCCACTTTGTAAAAAAAAACACAAAAAAACAAAGTGTTAGGATGCCTGGGTCGTTGACCCAGAGGTTTGAGTTTATTATATTATTCATCATTTCTAGTCTTTGGTTTCTTTGTTAGAGTTCTTTCTTATGGGTTATGTCTCTGTGTTATCCTTAGTTGCTATATCCCCGTGTCCAGCCAGTGTCTATGTCTGCCCTGGTCCCACGTCTCTGTTCCCTCTGTTGCAGTGCCTGCGTGTGAGTCTGTGTCTTTAGTTCAGTCTGTGTTATGTTTCCTGTTTTATTTTGAAGGTCCATGTCTGATGTTAATGTATCTGGTTTTGCTTCCCCTTGTCTCGTTAGGCCTGATTTGCCCCAGCTGTGTTTCCCTCCTTTTACCCATTCCCTGATTGCTCCCTATGTGTATTTAAGCCCTGTTTTTCTCTGTGTCCGTGTCGCGATCTACCATTTATTATGCTGTGTGTTTTGTCTGCTTGCCTGAGTTTATGTTTGAAGTCTCAGTTCTGGTACCTTTTTTAGTTCAGCATTAAAGCTGTTTTTTGAGTTTACTTTGTGCCTCCGAGCGTCTGCACTTTTGGGTCCACGATTCCTGTCTGCACACAGCCTACACCTAACAGAAGATCGCAACCAGAACATGGACCCCGCAGACGTTTTCACTTCGGAGTCAGATGCTGAGATGGAAGTGTTGGTTAAATTGCTGGACCGCATATCCCAGTCCGACAGCCTACGGGCTATGTCTGTGAGACTGAGCATAGTGGAAGCAATGGTGAAAACCAGCCCCCAGCTTCAGCAGTTTGCTTCGGATGCCAGTCTGGGCAGCACCATCGCTGCATGGAGGGAGCAGGTCAGGGCACGTGAGCTTGCCCTCTCTCTCACCACGCCAATGCAGCAGCGGTCACCACAGCGGGACCGAGTTTCCGCACCGCTGCCACGGACTTCATCTCCCTCCCCACGCCAGCGGGGGTCTCGTTCACCTGTCCGTTCGCCTGCCTTTTTCCTGGCGGCTATGTGGTCGGAGGGTGAGGAGGAGGTCTCCATTTCTCCACCGGTTCCCTCTTCCAGAAAGAAACGTCGCCCTTGCCACCGCCACTCCTCTCCCCAGTCTCATGCCTCTCCTGGAGGGTCCGAGGGGCCCGACCAGCCTTCTGTTCCCGCTGGCAGTTCTGGAGAACCGCACCAGCCTTTGTTTGCCTCTGCTGGAGGGACCCAGGGGCCTGTCCAGCCGTCTGTTCCTGCTGGGGGTTCTGGAGAACCGCTCCAGCCGTCTCCCGTCTCCGCTGAAGGGTCCGAGGGGCCCGTTCAGCCTTCTGCCTCTGCTGTGGGGTCCGAGGGGCCTGTCCCGCCTTCTGCCTCTGCTGGGGGGTCCGAGGGGCCTGTCCAGCCTTCTGCCTCCGCTGGAGGGTCCGAGGGGCCCGTCCAGCAACAGCAACCTGCCTCCACTGGAGGGTCCGAGGGGCCCGTCCAGCCTTCTGCCTCCGCTGGAGGGTCCGAGGGGCCCGTCCAGCCTTCTGCCTCCGCTGGAGGGTCCGAGGGGCCCGTCCAGCCACAGCAACCTGCCTCCGCTGGAGGGTCCGAGGGGCCCGTCCAGCCTTCGTCGCCACCACCTGCGGCTCCCACGCCGTCGCCTGCTCCTCCATCCGCGGCTCCCATGCCGTCGCCTGCGCCATCCTCATCTGGTCCAGCCTCCGAGTCTTCACCCTCGCCTGGTCCAGCCTCCGAGTCTTCACCCTCGCCTTCGCCTGGTCCAGCCTCCGAGTCTTCACCCTCGCCTTCGCCTGGTCCAGCCTCCGAGTCTTCACCCCGCCGCCTGGTCCAGCTTCCGAGTCTTCACCCCGCCGCCTGGTCCAGCTTCCGAGTCTTCACCCTCGCCTTCGCCTGGTCCAGCTTCCGAGTCTTCACCCTCGCCTTCGCCTGGTCCAGCTTCCGAGTCTTCAACCTCGCCTTCGCCTGGTCCAGCTTCATCCTCGCCTTCGCCTGGTCCAGCTTCATCCTCGCCTTCGCCTGGTCCAGCTTCAGACTCTTCGTCCTCGCCTGTAGCAGCCTTTGCTTCTGCCTCTGCGTCGCCTGGTCTTGCCTCACCCCGTCTTGCTTCGTCTGCGCCTGAGGTCTCCATGCCGTCTGGTTCTGCCTCACCCCGCCCTGTCCGCCTGCTCGCCCTCGCCCTGTCCGCCACTTTCCAGGCCGTTGGCTGGACATCATCGCTGTCGCGCCGGCCTCCGGACTTGCTGCATCGCTGCCGCTGCCCTCTGCGTGGCCGGCCTCCGGACCTCCTTCGCCTGGGTCGCTGCTGCTGCCCTCTGCGTGGCCGGCCTCCGGACCTTCTTCGCTTGCCTCGCCGCCGTTGTTTTTCGCACGGCCGGCCTCCTGAACTGCCCAGGTTTGGACTTTGGTGCCATCAGCCTCCGGGCCGGCCTTCTGACCTGCTCCGTCGCCGCCGGTGCCTCCCGCCTGCCCGGCCCCCTGAACTGTTTTCTGGGCTCTTGGGCTGTCAGCCTCCGGGCCGGCCCCCTGAACTTTTTTGGGTGTGTTTTGCCTGGCCGCCTGTGCCTGTCATGAGCCTGTTTTTGTTCTGTTTTCCAGGCTCCAGTGTTTGCGCTTTTTTTGTTTCTGGCTCCTTGTGTGTAGTTTGTTTATCATATTTTATCATATATATATATATATACACACACACATATATATACATACACACACACACACACACACACACACACACACACACACACACACACACACACACACACACACACACACACACACACACACACACACACACACACACACACACAGCAGGCCTTTTCCACGCCTAGGCTGGAAACACACGCTGACCAGCACAGAGGAAACCCACCAGAAACCTCTCCCACTGCTCCTACCACTCCACACCGTAGGCAGGACGCACGGAGACACCAGAGAAAGCCACCCTCCCACATCCAGTCCATCCCCAGCTTATATAACCTCAGAGAGGTGATTGCTGACTGGGCCCAGGTGGTAAACGAGGCCAATGAGCAGCAGCTGTGTCCTGGGGAGAGGGAAGAAGTGAGAGAGAGACAGAGGGGTGGAGCAAGAAAGGAGGAGGCGGAGAAAAACACCACGCCCACACAAGGGCAGTTTCAGGAGGCCCAGCTAGGGCCGTAACAGTGTAAATAATCATTTTTCAATCATAAACATAAACATTTTATTTTATTATGTCAATAACAGAAGAAGGACAATGTGTACTATATTAATGTTTAAGTACATCACTTTGTAAATGTTTATATCATTTACATCACTTTTATATCATATTTTTGTGTGCAGTGAATGTGCCCTATAGATAGAAACATAAACATAAATACACTACAGTCCTTATAGTATGATATGTTATTGTGACGGGTTGTGTGCATGATCTGAAACTACTGTGTCTTTTGTGAATGTAGTTAAGAGTTTGAGAATTAATTTTTATGTTAGTATAGCAGAGATGAATTTTCTGATGATGCTTGGATTAATTCACTGAAATTCCCACTTTATAGCCACCTCATACTGTACAGTATAAAGACAGTATAAACAGTATAGTGTTAGTGTAGGGAATGCAAATTAGCCAAGATAGCTGGTCAAACGTTGTACATATTGTTGAATTCAGTTGTGTAAATCCACAAAGAGCAGCTGGCCAGCTGATCACAGCCTGCACATAAGGGAAAAAAGTATATGAGCCAACATACTGGACACTGTTCTGCCAAACAACAAACAAGTATATTGCCACTATTGTGCCTGACGTTATTTAATCATATTTTAAATATTATTGAATTTAAAATTTATATTTATTTGTTGCACAACTTAAAACTTTAAATTCCTTTCAATAAAACAAAGTCTCAGATTAAATTATTCTGAAACTAAGTTTAAGATTCTCATAACATTGTATTGCAAGTTACATTACTAATAAGATCAATATAAAATGCATTTATTGTTCAGCCACAAGTGCAGTCTTAGGTCAAATAACACATTTGTTTTGCATTCAAACAAAGAAGCTTGGTTTGCTGTAACATTTTAAGGATGGTTCATTTCTCAGTCCAGGCATTACTGCCTGTCATGAATGTAGGTGATCCAAGTGCAATGGCCTGAAGTGGCCGCAGCTCACTGCAGCAGCCTCAGCTATGGAGCTGCAGGACATTGTCCATTCTGAGTCAATGTCCCCAGCCTCCCTCACAATGCTGTCAAACTGGGAGTTGAAGATCTCCTGAACTGGAACCTCTGCCAGGCCTCCCAAGTGCACCCTCACTATACGTTTTGGTGCGCCAGGTCTGCTACCTGACCCAACTCACCATCGGGTGGTGACCACTTCACATCTCAGCTCCTCTCTTCACCTGAGTGTCCAGAACATCCAGTCACAGATATTCAACTCAATAAACAGCTTGGGGTATCTCTCAACCTCATGCACTAGCTCGGGCTAGCCGAGCTACCCCACCACACAATAATTCCATGAAAGCATATTTTTTAAAAGGGCTATGGAAACATAGCCACTAACTTTTTATTCTGGATGCTTTCTTGCTAGATATAAAATGAATTCAAGATGCCTATATACTCATCAGATTTGCAGATCATGACCATGAAACAAATTTCACTGTTCAAAACTTGCAGACTTCACTATATACTGTGCAGACAGTGTGGACCTTCTAAACTATGTTTGTGGGATATGATGTTTCAAGAAATGTAGAACAACTGTCGTTGTTTGTATTTACATACACAGCGTGTCTTGTAGAATTTACTGGGCTCAACAGTAATAGCATAGTGCAGTCATATCTCAGGTGTAATAACAGAAGACAGGAAAAGATCAGTAAAGAACCAATTTCCCCAAGCCAAAGCACAAATGAAACGAGAAGTAAAACAGGTTGGCCTAAAGCATGATTAAAGTTCAGCATGATCATAAATGACACTGACGATTACTAATATATTGCAAAATCAAACTACTTACCACTCATTTTGAAGTCTTAGTCCAGGAGCTTGTTTTCTAGACTTGCAAGAGTCTGATGTAATGTGGGGAGGAAAAAGCAAAGAGAGGGAGAAAAAACAACAAATATTTAAGAGCTGATTTGATCCTTTATAATAATGCTTGCAGAGTCATAAACTTACAACATAGAAATCCAAATCAGAATATTTTCTTGAGCCCTAAGGTAATTGGTATTGGCATTGCCACCTTCAGTTGAGGCCTAAAGACCACCTAAATTAAATGTAATCATTACACGCTTATATATATATACGTATATACAGGAGTGCAGAATTATTAGGCAAGTTGTATTTTTGAGGAATAATTTTATTATTGAACAACAACCATGTTCTCAATGAACCCAAAAACTCATTAATATCAAAGCTGAATGTTTTTGGAAGTAGTTTTTAGTTTGTTTTAGTTTTAGCTATTTTAGGGGATATCTGTGTGTGCAGGTGACTATTACTGTGCATAATTATTAGGCAACTTAACAAAAACAAATATATACCCATTTCAATTATTTATTTTTACCAGTGAAACCAATATAACATCTCCACATTCACAAATATACATTTCTGACATTCAAAAACAAAACAAAAACAAATCAGCGACCAATATAGCCACCTTTCTTTGCAAGGACACTCAAAAGCCTGCCATCCATGGATTCTGTCAGTGTTTTGATCTGTTCACCATCAACATTGCGTGCAGCAGCAACCACAGCCTCCCAGACACTGTTCAGAGAGGTGTACTGTTTTCCTCCTTGTAAATCTCACATTTGATGATGGACCACAGGTTCTCAATGGGGTTCAGATCAGGTGAACAAGGAGGCCATGTCATTGGTTTTTCTCCTTTTATACCCTTTCTTGCCAGCCACGCTGTGGAGTACTTGGACGCGTGTGATGGAGCATTGTCCTGCATGAAAATCATGTTTTTCTTGAAGGATGCAGACTTCTTCCTGTACCACTGCTTGAAATGGTAAATGGTAAATGGCCTGTATTTATACTGCTTGAAGAAGGTGTCTTCCAGAAACTGGCAGTAGGACTGGGAGTTGAGCTTGACTCCATCCTCAACCCGAAAAGGCCCCACAAGCTCATCTTTGATGATACCAGCCCAAACCAGTACTCCACCTCCACCTTGCTGGCGTCTGAGTCGGACTGGAGCTCTCTGCCCTTTACCAATCCAGCCACGGGCCCATCCATCTGGCCCATCAAGACTCACTCTCATTTCATCAGTCCATAAAACCTTAGAAAAATCAGTCTTGAGATATTTCTTGGCCCAGTCTTGACGTTTCAGCTTGTGTGTCTTGTTCAGTGGTGGTCGTCTTTCAGCCTTTCTTACCTTGGCCATGTCTCTGAGTATTGCACACCTTGTGCTTTTGGGCACTCCAGTGATGTTGCAGCTCTGAAATATGGCCAAACTGGTGGCAAGTGGCATCTTGGCAGCTGCACGCTTGACTTTTCTCAGTTCATGGGCAGTTATTTTGCGCCTTTGTTTTTTTCCACACGCTTCTTGCGACCCTGTTGACTATTTTGAATGAAACGCTTGATTGTTCGATGATCACGCTTCAGAAGCTTTCGCAATTTTAAGACTGCTGCATCCCTCTGCAAGATATCTCACTATTTTTGACTTTTCTGAGCCTGTCAAGTCCTTCTTTTGACCCATTTTGCCAAAGGAAAGGAAGTTGCCTAATAATTATGCACACCTGATATAGGGTGTTGATGTCATTAGACCACACCCTTCTCATTACAGAGATGCACATCACCTAATATGCTTAATTGGTAGTAGGCTTTCGAGCCTATACAGCTTGGAGTAAGACAACATGCATGAAGAGGATGATGTGGACAAAATACTCATTTGCCTAATAATTCTGCACTCCCTGTAGATATATATATTAAAAAAAAAACACCCAGCACGCCCCTGCGGGCGGTTTATCCTTCAAGCTCGGGTCCTCCACCAGAGGCCTGGGAGCTTGAGGGTCCTGCGCAGTATCTTAGCTGTTCCCAGGACTGCGCTCTTCTGGACAGAGATCTCCGATGTTGTTCCGGGATCTGCTGGAGCCACTCGCCTAGCTTGGGAGTCACCGCACCTAGTGCTCCGATTACCACCACGGGACCACCGTTACCTTCACCCTCCACATCCTCTCGAGCTCTTCTCTGAGCCCTTGGTATTTCTCCAGCTTCGTGTTCCTTCTTCCTGATATTGCTGTCATTCGGAACCGCTACATCGATCACTACAGCCGTCTTCTTCTGTTTGTCTACCACCACTATGTCCGGTTGGTTAGCCACCACCATTTTGTCCGTCTGCATCTGGAAGTCCCACAGGATCTTAGCTCGGTCATTCTCCATCACCCTTGGGGCATCTCCCATTTTGACCTCGGGACTTCCAGGTTATACTCGGCACAGATGTTCCTGTACACTATGCCGGCCACTTGGTTATGGCGTTCCATGTATGCCTTGCCTGCTAGCATCTTGCACCCTGCTGTTATGTGCTGGATTGTCTCTGGGGCATCTTTACACAGCCTGCACCTGGGGTCTTGCCTGGTGTGATAGACCCCAGCCTCTATGGATCTTGTGCTCAGAGCTTGTTCTTGTGCTGCCATGATTAGTGCCTCGGTGCTGTCTTTCAGTCCAGCTTTGTCCAGCCACTGGTAGGATTTCTGGATATCAGCCACCTCCTCTATCTGCCGGTGGTACATACCGTGCAGGGGCCTGTCCTTCCATGATGGTTCCTCGCCTTCCTCCTCTTTCTTGGGTTTCTGCTGCCTGAGGTATTCACTGAGCACGCTGTCAGTTGGGGCCATCTTCGTGATGTATTTGTGGATGTTTCTTGTCTCATCCTGGACTGTGGTGCTGACACTCACCAGTCCCCGGCCCCCTTCCTTCCACTTAGCATACAGCCTCAGGGTGCTGGACTTGGGGTGAAGCCCTCCATGCATGGTCAGGAGCTTTCTGGTTTTGATATCTCCTCCTCTGGCCAGCTTATTATCCCAGCAGGGTACCTGATCACAGGCAGGGTGTAGGTGCTGATAGCTCGGATCTTGTTCTTACCATTCAGCTGACTTCTCAGGACTTGCTTGACCCTCTGCATGTACTTGGTGGTTGCAGCTTTCTAGCGACCTCTTCATGGTTTCCATTTGCCTGTGGGATGCCCAGGTACTTGTAGCTGTCCTCTATGTCTGCAATGTTGCCTTCTGGTGGTTTGATCCCCTTAGTTCTGACTACCTTCCTCTCTTCATTATCATCCAACTATACTTTTCCAATCTGAACAACATTCCAATGTCATTGCTGTATATCCTGTTGGTGTTGATCAGTGAATCGATGTCTTGTTCATTCTTGGCATACAGCTTGATGTCATCCATGTACAGGAGGTGGCTGACAGCTCCATTTCATAGTCCGTATGTGTAGCCAGTCTTGTCAATGATGTAGCTGAGGGGTTCAAGCCTATGCAGAATAGCAGTGGGGACAGAGCATCTCCTTGGTCCCGCACTTGATGTTGACTTGTGCTATTGGCTTGAAGTTAGCCTCTAGTGTTATACACCACATCCCCAATGAGTTCCTAATGAAGGCACTTAGGGCCTGTTGATCTTGTATAGTTATAGGCATTCCAGGATCCAGGTGTGGGGCATCGAGTCATAGGCCTTCTTGTAATCACTATGATGCCTGACAGGAGCTTCCATGTGGTACTGAGGCAGGTTATTGATCAGTAGGTGGATGGGACCGGTCCCTTCTGGCAGTCCTTGATGATCAGGACTGTCCGGCCTTTGGTTAGCCACTCCAGGTGTCTCTCATCAACTAGCAGCTGGTTCATCGGTGCTGCCAGATGCTTGTGGAGTGCAGTCAGCTATATTACCAAAGAGCATCAGTAAAGAGGTCTGTCTTCTTTTTAATTATATCACAGCTTGACTTGATCTAACTCTTTGAGGCCTAAAACATGAAACATTTGCCAGAAAATTCAAATAAAAAAAAAAAAACTGGAGTGTTTATTGAACTTTCTGACAAAAGTTTGTCAAAATGAAATTGAATATTAATTTGCATATATGAGTTTTAACTTGTATAACATTTGCTACATCTTGCACACTGATGATGTAGAAGTCTCAAAACACACAAAAAAACCCACATGATGTGATTTCTCAGCACAGATAACCTTTAATCTTGCAACCTAAAAAGTAGCTTGAAGCCAGACAGAAGTTTTTATGAACTAAGAAAAGACATGTTTTCTCTGAATGCCTAAAGGTTTGTTGGGGTTATTTCTTCGTGTGTGTTTTAGTAGCACGCAAGTCTTTGTTGATACCTCAGTAAAGAGAATAGCCACTTCCTTCTGTTTTCCAGACTTTCTGACAAACTAAGCTAACACTGAGTTTGTCATAAGTCACATTTTTCACAGAGATGGAGAGAATTGAGCCACAAGTTTACAATAGTTAGTACGTGACAAGTGATGGAAACTGTATCTTTTACTGTGGGTTTGTGTGAGCGTATATGAGCCAAGAGATGGCTGTTTGCTATGTCTATTGCTGTTGCGTAAACTACTATTTCCTCATTATTGTTCTGTAGACGTGGCTTATTGTGACACCAGTTTTATTCATCTCCTATGGTTGAAAGCTTACATTCACATCACAGGAATAATTTAGGTGATTTTAATGATTTATTTGAAGTGTTCTTTCACCAGGGTAGAATGATTGCACAGAGTACATCTTTAATTCGGTGCACAGCCACACAGCACTGTTGATGTTGTAACAGCAAACTATACTTTGGCAAATATATGAACAGGTTAAACAGTCAGTAAATACTGAAAGTCATTACTGCAGGCAAACCACCAGCATCAGTCAGATCAGATCACTGTAGTTTATTATTAAACTTAAAGTGCTCTATGAATATGTGAACACTTTAATCACCACTTTTAAGATGTACTAAAATTGATGAATATTTGGCCTATTTGAAGCCAGGCAACAACAAAAAAAAAAAAGGAAAAATGGCAAAAGTGCAACTTTGTAATTTCAACAATCGAGAATTTGATGGATTCCAATAAACTATTTCATGAAATGAATGTTTGAACAGCATTTTTACTTTTTCTTTATTCAGCTGCAACCTCACTGGTGTTTTAGGATCTGAGAGGAAAGAATAAATATAAAAAAAGAATTCAAACAACAGCTTAGACTGTTGTGCAAATTTTGTAAATAATGTCAGCAAATATAAATAGAGGCCCTTTAGGATTAAATATTAAAATTTAAAGAACAATAAAAGTATTGTAAAATTATTTGCATCCAACAGGGGGGAAAAAAGCCCTATAAATCTACATTTATAACTGCAAGTCATCAAGGAAATGTCTGATGGATCTTTCAGGAATAGTGATGTTGCTTTTAAGATTACTGATTGGTTAGTAGGCGGCAACACCTTCACCTTCATAGTACAGAAACAGTTGCATACTTTGATGTCTTCAGTTTGTTTACTTGTAAGTTTGTGAAAGTAGATGTGAAAGGGTTCTGGCTGCATATTCATAGGCTTTTTACACATTACGATACCAATTTAAGGGCTTGTAAACAGATCTTGTCATTGTTGAGATAGCATGGATAGCTGTTACATCCTGTCTTCAGTCTTTATGCTACATAATTAAGTTTGTAAGCTGTTTTTTTAAATATAGTCTTCCATCTATCATCTAGCAAGAATATAAAGAAGCATATTGAAATTAACCTCAACATGGATTTTTTTCTAAACCAAGATTTAAAAAGTGGTTTTCACTGTAGTAAAACCACAGCTGTTAATGTATTTGAGTCACACCTCTTATGCACTCTTATTAATGTAACTAAATTTCATGTTGAGACTGACTTGCATGCTGTGGACATGACTTGCAGTTTCCTGTTAGTACAAAAACACAGCTGGCAGTCTGTTATTGCCACATCTTTGTCCACAGCGGTTCTAGTGAGCATCGGCTTTCCGTTCATTTAGTTTCTCAGCCATGGACAAAACTGTGCTGCTCCTGCTGTACCTGCAGGTTGTTCTGCTCATCACTGCCTTTCCTTCGGATGCAGCTGGTCAAGTTGTAGTGAAAGGTCCAGATCAGGTAAAAAGATCCGCAACAGCAATCAAACAGGTAGGGATACATAAATATAATAATCTGTCTGAATTTACTACAAATTCCATATTATATTTTGTGGAGAGAGGAACTTTAACAAAAGATTAATGCCGCAGAAGAGAAAGCTCAATGTTTTAGGTTGTATCAAGAGACCTGGATCATGTGGCTGGCAAATGTTTGATTTTGAGTGTATTTCTACTTTTCCATTACGAAATTGGAACGTAGCATCATAATAGGTGTTTGTGCAGTTTTATACTCCCTTAAGTTCCTTCCTTGTGTTTGGAAAGATTCATCAAAACTTGAAATTTTTTGGAAAACATGCATGCCGTCAATGGTAAATGGACTGATTCTTATATAGCGCTTTTCTACTCTCCCGGAGTACTCAAAGCGCTCTATACAACATGCCTCATTCACCCAATCACACCCACTGTACAAGCACTTCTAAACACAGTGCAAACTAACCTGCATTCACACACATTCGCATCCGATGAACGCATTGGAGGGCAATTTGGGGTTAGTATCTTGCCCAAGGATACTTGACATGCAGATCGGGGAAGCCAAGAATCGAACCACCGACCTTCCGATCAGTAGCTGATCTGCTCTACCACCTGAGCCACAGCCACCCCGTATCCTCCAAACAAAAGAGGAGAGACCATCAGGCTTGTTATCAGTGCTCAGCGCCAATGGAATTGACACATGTCAACAATGCACATGTCTAAAGCCACCATTACTGCATAAATGTATATACAGGCTTAAGAGCAACAGATGCTCCCAGTCATATGACATATTTTGTCAGGGGGTCCTTTGGATATTTCAGCAAGACATTGCTAAGCCACATACTGCATCTTTGCAATAGCACGGTTACGTGAAAGCAAAGTCCGGGTGCCTAACTGGCCTGTCTGCAGTCCAGACCTTTCACCAACTGAAAACTAAGTGCACTGTGAAACAAGAAATGCAACTGTCACGTACAGCTGTGTGGCAGGAAGAGGTTGGACCCAAAAGCAGGACTCAAAAACAGAGTGTGTAACTACAACAGGAAGCTTTATTGCTGCATAAAAATACTCACAAATAAAAGCACTAACAACTGAAAACTCTGAAACTAGTAACAAAACAAGAAATAAACAATTAGGGAATACCAATAGAAACTAACTGGTCAAACTAGGAACACACGAGAGACTACACAGCTAGCAGGGACAATGTGACAATGAGCAGAGCGCGACTGAAGATTTAAATACACACAGGATAACGAGGGATGGGCAACAGGTGGGAACACAGGAGGAACAAATCAGACACAATAAGACGGGGAAGAAAAACTGAGGAAAATGCACGAGAGACCAGGACTACCAAAATAAAACAGGAAACACAACACAGAGCCAGACAGTGAGACAGCGATGGAGACATGGTGGGCTGGGGAGAACACAGATGAGACAAGGACACAAAAGGAAACAGACTAAATGAACAAGTAACTAAGAACTCGTTACTTGTACCAAAATGGTACATTTTCTCAGTTTAAACATTTGATCTGTTTTCTATGTTTTATTAGATCAAATGTGGGATTGTGAGATTTGCAATTTATTGCCTTCTGTTTTATTTTTACACAGGATCACAATTTTTCAAACTCCTTCTGGACTCTGTATATCAATCTATAAATGTCATGACCATGATTTCTTTATACAGTAACAACGTGTCTATATTTTAGATGTTGATTTTAATTTATCATCATTGCATAAAAACGCAATGTTCATGTCGTTTCATCATAGGTGGCAAACAGGATGGTCAACCCATCAAAGCAAAAACTACAGAAGAGAAATTGTTCCTCGAGACCTGGAGGGTGCAGCATAGTAAATTCTTTTATTATTTACATTTTCTTTATTTCCTGCTGTTACAGAACAGCAACTTGATAAACACTGATTCATTTTGTGAATTATCCTTTTGTTTCAAAGCTTTCATATTACAGAAAACAATAATGGATTGCAAAGCCCATGTTTTTCTTTATAAAGAAAAAGCTGGTCCTGTTACTATGATCACTATTGCAATTTTTTTTTCAAGCACATACATATTTAGAGCTAAAGCAGAGCAAAGACTGTTTTATCAACTGTTTATTCATTTCTATTTCTCTGCAGGGCCAGTAGTTTACCCATCATACATTGCTGCAACCAGAAACTCCTTCCTGCATTTTTCCATTGACCTGGGTGCTTCAATAATCGACGATATAAACTATCACAACAACAGATTCTCTGCAAACATGTTGCAACATTGCAGTTGGTGCAGCAGTCACCTCGCATACATGACCAAAATAGACAGATGTTTGAGCCAGCTCACTAGATTTCTCTGAGAAGTCAGAAATTAAACACAAATAACATTTAACCACTAAAACTAATTTCGGAAGTAAATATAAGGCTGAGTATTAGGGCCACATTAGGAAAATAAAATATTTTGATCAATTTGAGAATAAAGTCAAAATTTCAAGATTAAATTTGAAAATCTATTTTGAGCAAAGCATCGAAATGTTGTTGTTTCAAGACAAACTGCCATGTTTCTTATACCCTATACAAAATGCCTTGTGTAGATGAGTTAGCCATTTCAAATTGTACAAATCCACTCTTCCAAGTTTGTGTTTTTCCGTCTGACCAGATGCAGCTTTCTGCACCATCATTTCAACATCCTTTTACTTATCACCATAATATGTTTGTGTGCTAAAAGAGAAATCATTTCCTTCCTTGTTACTTAAGCCAATTCTGAAGTGCAATTTCACTCAGAGGGTACAGCAACCATGGCTGATTGTCTTGAAACAAAATAGAATTACAATGTTATTCTCAAAATGATCATTAATATTTTTTTAACCTTTATCAAGGTTATTTATACTTTGTATAAATAACCTTGGCATCTTAATTTTTTTAAAATCCTAAAGCACTTAACTGTTTTCAGGTTTTTTTGGTAAAACTATGAATTTGAAAAATCGTAGATAACAACAATAATTATTTTTATGTTATAAAATGTATAAACATTGCATGTTGGAGGATTAACCACAGGAACATACAAAGTGGTTTTGCTAATTACCAGTACTGTGTATTTAGGGCAGCTGTGGTGTAAACCTTCCACTGGATAGTAATAATAATTTTGTTAAGTACTGCATGTGCTGAGTATGAACTGGACTAATAAAATATTTAATGCACTTCACATTTGTGTGAATTAGACTGATATTCTGAAAAGAAGCTGTGTAGTAAATTGTAAGATTATCAGATCAAATCAGAGCAAAGAGGCGGGAAAGGAAATCTGTCATGGTCCGACAGCCCTTGCCTGGCTGCCTGCCCATGCGTTATTGTGTGCATGTTGCTCCCTTCCTCTCTCTCCCATTCTCTCTCTCTCTCGGAACGGGATTGTTTACCTCCGAGCGGTAACGAGCATTCCCGAGAGTGTTCCCGCGCAGAGACTGACCGCACCTGTTGTTGATCGGAGCCGACCAGCTGTAACCAATTATCCGCCATCTCCCGGGCTGCCATCTTAACAGGGCGATCGAGCTTCAGTCAGCGCTGGATCATTGTGTGAAGCACGGTAGAGCAGCACCGACGGTTTTTGTGGCAGTTTATGTTGAGCTGAGGATTGTTTAGTTACTCTGCGTGTGTTTGTGTGTTTGCCACTAGGAGGGAAACGAAGATATATATATATATATATATATATATATATAGAACTGTTGCACCTTTACCGCACTGTAAATAAATCCACTGTCTTCTCCCAACGGAGTCCAGCATACGAGTCCTACTTTCTACACCAACCCTGACAAAATCTCCACCAAGGTCTAAAAATTCCTCGAATTAAATTGTGCTAAAAAAAAAAGCAGCCTGAGAAAATTGGTGTAAAAGACCTTAAAGGTATTAAAGGTATACTGGTTACACAGTGCCTTACTTACTTATATGTTCTTCATTTTGTTTTCATAGCCATACTTTATATTTTCATCAATGGTAGAAATAGTTCATAATCTGAAACACAACATATCTGTCAAACATAGTGGAGGCAATGGTATGACATTGGAACTTTTGGAACTGGGTCATTAGTGTTTATTGATGATGTGACTGTGGATAGAAGAAGCAGTATGAACTCTGAAGTGTACAGGGCTGATCTATCTACTCAGATTCAGCCAAACGCTGCAACTGCAAAAGCAAAGAAATGAGACATAGTTCCCATTCCCAATGGCCAAGTGAGTCACCTGATCTCAGTCCAACAAAGGAGGCTTTTCAATTAATAAATAAAATACAAAACTGGATGCAGAGAAACTCACAAACAAACAGCATCTAAAGGTAGCTGCAGTAAAGGCCCAGCAGAGCATCTCAGGGAAGGAAACAACATTTTGTGATGTTCATGAGTTCTAGGCATCAAGCAGTCATTCATTTCAAAGGATTAAAATAACCTTCATGTTTAAATTAGGTTGGTTTGTGTAATTAATGTTGCGACTCTGAAAATGGCAAAGTATAAAATGACTGTAATTCTTGTAATTTTGGAGGACTGCACACAAGTGCGTCTCCGTGGTCTCTGCACAATTTTAATTTCCACAATCCCTCTTTCTGTCTAGACCAAGATCTACTCAAATGGAAACCAAAAATAAAAGAATATCTGCAATAATAAATCCTAGGTTTTTGTTTTTTTGCAACACTAAGAACAGAAAATGTGTACTTTTATAAACCGCTTTGATAAGCTGATTATCCAGCAGTTTCACATTTACTAGCAGACTCAAAGAAATAAGATTTCATCAGAGGTAAGGAAGTTCAAAACTGTCAAACACTCATATGAACAGTGAGAGAAACCAAGCTACAATAGAAAAACAGCAGGATGGGGGAAAAGTCAGTACAGTTCACTTCCTAAACATAAAATATCTGGAGCTCAACTTCTGCTCCATTTACAGGTCAAAACTCACCTGAGTCTCTCCTCCTCCGTCTTGCGCAGCTTCATGTCCCTCTGCACCACCTGCAGCACGTGCTCCGCCTCGTTGTCTGTCAGTCCTGTCAGATCAAGCTTTCGACCCATGGCTGATACCCCACCAGCTCTCTCAGCCTCACCGACTAAACAATCAGCTTGTTGTTTTCATCTGGAAAAGAGAAAAATAGTCAGGCCAAATAAAATACACAAAATACAAACAAAAACACCTGAGAGTGACAAAGTTCACAGAATACCTGAGTTTACAGCTGGATGGTTTAGTGCAAACTGTTGGAGGAAATGAAATATATTCACTGAACAAGAAGTACTTCACTACTTTATAGTACTTTACAGTTATAGTTACGAGTTCTAAGCAAGGGCGTAGATTTGGCATGGACGGAAGGGACATGTCCCCACCAATATCCAGCCATTATTGAATTGTCCCCACCAATAATTTGATCTCTTCAAGTAAAGAAAAACAAACCCAATAGAAAGAAAAAAAAAAAAAAGATCTGTCATTCACCTGCAGCGCAGAAAGAGTTAAATTACATTCTCTACTGGAGTCCTACCTCATGTGACAAATATGGCCAATGTGATTGGCTGTGCCTTTCAGGGAGCTCTGTTTAGTTTTAGCAGCGGCAAGCCTGCGCTGCGAGGACCTGCAAGGAGGAGAGGAGGACGGCAGCAAAAAGGAAGAACCTGGATATAACAAAGTATTTTTCAAAGAAACCTGTAAGTCACTTAAAGTCAAGTTCACTCATAAAATGTGTCCGGCATAATAACGTTACAGGCTCTGCTAGGCCATACATGCCAACGCTCCCGATTTTTCCGGGACAATCCCGAATATCAGTGCCCCTCCCGAAAATCTCCATTCTCCCCAATTTCTCCCAATTTTCCACCCGGACAACAAAATTGAAAAACCATACACCAGATTGGCACTGCCAATTCCAGTTTCCAACAATGGCTACTACTACTGCAGCTACTTAGTTTTAATATTACTCTTATTACTCTTTCTGGGTCATAAAATAAACTTTTAACATATTTTCAGGTGAGAATGTAGCTCTGTAAACTTCAAATGCGAGCCGGGTGTTGTGCCAAAACTGATTGCCTGCCAAAACTGATTTCCAATGTTTCCGTGTGTTTTTTATGTGCAATATCGTTAAGTATGTTGCTAAACAGACTTTGGTTAACAGGTATTACAAAGGGTTTTATATAAAATTAAAAATTACCTGTTTCTCAAGTATCTTTGTAACTGTGTTATTGTACTTACATTATAATCAATCGGGTCCCTTTTGTCCACTTAAAATATGTTTACAGAACTATTTTTGCATTTGTTGCAATTTCAGCGGTCCTCTTGGGCAGATTACTCTTAAAAGAGACACTTTTAAAATCAACAAGAATTTTCTTAACTGCATAAATAAAGGATACATAAAAGTCACTGCCAAAAACTGATTGCGGCTTCTACCTTGTTGCTCAAGATGACTTGATATCATTCATGAGGGATACATTTGACATATGTTTCACATATTATAGACAACAAGTTATTTATAGCAGTTTAAATACAAGCAATCAGTTTTTGGCAGACAATCTCTTTTTGGTACAACACCAGGTCCTCAGGTGGACGCAGCCACTGAATTTCGACACCCCCGGCCTGTTTCTGGCCGGACAGTAATAACGGTGACATGTAACTTATTTTATCCGATAAATAAACATTGTAAAATTCAAGTTTTTTGTGTATATATATACATATAAATATATATATATATATATATATATATATATATATATATATATATATATATATATATATATATATATATAAAAAAACACCCAGCACGCCCCTGTGGGCGGTTTATCCTTCAAGCTCGGGTCCTCTACCAGAGGCCTGGGAGCTTGAGGGTCCTGCGCAGTATCTTAGCTGTTCCCAGGACTGCGCTCTTCTGGACAGAGATCTCCGATGTTGTTCCCGGGATCTGCTGGAGCCACTCGCCTAGCTTGGGAGTCACCGCACCTAGTGCTCCGATTACCACGGGACCACCGTCACCTTCACCCTCCACATCCTCTCGAGCTCTTCTCTGAGCCCTTGGTATTTCTCAGCAGCTCGTGTTCCTTCTTCCTGATATTGCTGTCATTCGAACCGCTACATCGATCACTACAGCCGTCTTCTTCTGTTTGTCTACCACCACTATGTCCGGTTGGTTAGCCACCACCATTTTGTCCGTCTGCATCTGGAAGTCCCACAGGATCTTAGCTCGGTCATTCTCCACCACCCTTGGGGGCATCTCCCATTTTGACCTCGGGACTTCCAGGTTATACTCGGCACAGATGTTCCTGTACACTATGCCGGCCACTTGGTTATGGCGCTCCATGTATGCCTTGCCTGCTAGCATCTTGCACCCTGCTGTTATGTGCTGGATTGTCTCTGGGGCATCTTTACACAGCCTGCACCTGGGGTCTTGCCTGGTGTGATAGACCCCAGCCTCTATGGATCTTGTACTCAGAGCTTGTTCTTGTGCTGCCATGATTAGTGCCTCTGTGCTGTCTTTCAGTCCAGCTTTGTCCAGCCACTGGTAGGATTTCTGGATATCAGCCACCTCCTCTATCTGCCGGTGGTACATACCGTGCAGGGGCCTGTCCTTCCATGATGGTTCCTCGCCTTCCTCCTCTTTCTTGGGTTTCTGCTGCCTGAGGTATTCACTGAGCACGCTGTCAGTTGGGGCCATCTTCGTGATGTATTTGTGGATGTTTCTTGTCTCATCCTGGACTGTGGTGCTGACACTCACCAGTCCCCGGCCCCTTCCTTCCGCTTAGCATACAGCCTCAGGGTGCTGGACTTGGGGTGAAACCCTCCATGCATGGTAAGGAGCTTTCTTGTCTTTATGTCAGTGGCTTCTATCTCCTCCTTTGGCCAGCCTATTACCCCAGCAGGGTACCTGATCACGGGCAGGGCGAGGTGTTGATGGCCCGGATCTTGTTCTTACCGTTCAGCTGACTCCTCAGGACTTGTCTGACCCTCTGCAGGTACTTGGTGGTTGCAGCTTTCCTAGCGCCCTCTTCATGGTTCCCATTCGCTGCGGGATCCCCAGGTACTTGTAACTGTCCTCTATGTCTGCAATGTTGCCTTCTGGTAGTTCAATCCCCTCAGTTCTGACTACCTTCCCTCTTTTGTTACCATCCGACTACACTTCTCCAGTCCGAACGACATTCCAATGTCATTGCTGTATAGCCTGGTAGTGTGTATCAGTGAATCGATGTCTCGTTCACTCTTGGCATACAGCTTGATGTCATCCATGTACAGGAGGTGGCTGACAACCGCTCCGTTTCGTAGTCGGTATCCGTAGCCAGTCTTGTTAATGATCTCACTGAGGGGTTCAGGCCTATGCAGAACAGCAGTGGGGACAGAGCATCTCCTTGGTAGATCCCGCACTTGATGGTGACTTGTGCTATGGGCTTGGAGTTGGCCTCTAGTGTTGTACGCCACATCCCCATTGATTTCCTGATGAAGGCTCTTAGGGTCCTGTTGATCTTGTACAATTCTAGGCATTCCAGTATCCAGCTGTGGGGCATTGAGTCATAGGCCTTCTTGTAATCAATCCAGGCAGTGCACAGGTTGGTCAGTCTGGTCTTGCAGTCTCGGCTGACTGTTCTGTCTACCAGTAGCTGGTGTTTTGCGCCTCTGGTATTCTTGCCAATCCCTTTCTGTGCCCCGCTCATGTATTCCGCTATATATATATATATATATATATATATATATATATATATATATATATATATATATATATATATATATGTGTACACACACACACACACACACACACACACACACACACACACACACACACACACATATATATATATATATATATATATATATATATATATATACATATACAAATATAAATTTCATCACAGTCAGAAGTTTAGGATACATGGTGTAAAGCTAAAGTCAGTCACAAACAGCTAAAGGTAGAAACTAAAACTGGTGGGTTGAGAGGGAAAGGGAATGGATGGATAAAGAGCAGGGAACTGAGGGCATCTAGTGGACAGGGGGAGAACTGCAGATTGTAGTTGCCGTTGTGAGGATGTCAAACATCCATCCATGAACCACGGCAGACCTTCTGAATTATGAGACACACATGTGTCGCACATGTTTTAGTATTTTTAACAGCGGCTCTCCTTCTAAGTTCTTGATGAAAGTAGGAACAACTGTCCGTGGAATCAGCAGTGGTCTGATAAAACAGTGATGGCCTATACAATTTTTAATATAATTAAGAGACCCAATGCACCAGTCAAATGAACACAGATTCCTGTTTACTAGAAATGCCTGACATTCCTGACTAAAGTTTGTATAATAGAGGCATAAATATGATCAAATGTGCTTCATTTTTCAATGTTACCTCAGTGTCATTTCTGATTAGTAATTCAGTAGGAGAATCTATCAGATTATCTATTATAGGATGGTGGAGAAAGACCAAGGGAAGACAGTAAACAGCCAGAGCCATCTTTACTAACCTTACTGGCTCAAAATGGCATGCCTAATTATTACATTTTAAACCAGGGGCGATTCTAGGACCAGAGCTTTGGGGGTGCTGAGCACCCAGAGAGCTGGCCAGCCAGGCAAGATCTTTACTCGTCACGATGAGACTTCTTCCCCGTCTCTGTCAGTCCCTGCATCCTTAAATGTCTCCAGTTGTACAGAGTTCCCTCTGACTGTCTCCTTGGTGCATTTAAACCCCTGTTCCTCCCTGTCCCCATCCTCTGTTGTCTTCATCTCCGTTATCAGTCATCATAATTTTACCATCTCTGTGCAAGTCTGCAAATTTCTTTATTAAATCATAAGATTCTTAAATTCATCAAGTCTCTCTGCCTGGGTCCTCATCACAAAACATGACATCATTGTTTTCTACATTTTAACACAATTTAATCCCAACATTAGTTAAAGAAAAGCAAAACACTTTTTTTAAAGTCTGTAACAAAACCATCAAATCTGATAAAGGTTATTTAAATGCTGCAAAAGAAGAATGGATTGGAATAACAAAAAATACATATCCTAACCTTAATTAGGGGGAAAATTATGAATGATGATCATGGTGAGTAAGAAGTAAACAGAGCATTTTTTGGACAGAGATTCACTTTTAATGTGTATGTATAATATAATACAGATACGTAAAAATACACTCCAAAAATAGAGTCCTTGAAATGTACAAATGTACAAAATACTGATAGAAAAATTATAAAAATGGAGGCAACTTTGCCTATGGTACAATGTATACAATGTATGAATAGATCTTTACTGCCGATACTACTATGGCTCTGCAGATTTTTTCTTTTATTTTAACCTATGTGCCTCACCTTGAGGTTGGCAAATCTGTCTGTCACTTTTTGGTGGTCAACTTTTAACAGTTTCTGTTTTGCCTGTCACTGTTCCCTGTCTCCTGTCTGTTTTCTTACCTGGTTCTTCCTGACCTTGTACTTTCTCCTCACGTTCCCCTCTTTCCTCTCTCCCTCTTTGGACTGACAATCATACACAAATAGATTGTATTCAATTAGATGAAAAAAATCACATTAATATGAAAAAAAATACTGTTAAGATCACTAATAAAAAGTCCTCTCTCAGTGTACTTTCAAACAAAAGGCAAATAACCAAACCACATGTACATCTAATAAAAGATATAAATATTGAAACACTGATCCAAGATTATCCTTTATTGACGGATCATTTGTTCTTACACTTTTACCTGAATGTTGCTCCTGGGTTTAATATCGGCACATATGACAAAATAAGCACCTTCTCTCATTCCATTTCAAACAGGACAGTGGCAACAACAGCAGGCTACGGACAATTTTAAGTTTTAGATTTTAAATAGGCTGTATACATTTCAATGGGAACAACAGGGCGGTCAGATGTCGCTGATTTTACTACACGAGGACGGATTGTAGGGTAGCAAACATCGTCGGAAAACATGTTTTGAACACTGCAGGTTACCTGGGTGTAATGTTTTTCAGCTAAAAAGAAACATGGTCTGACTCCTACCTAACTATATAAAGAGTAACTGAAGCCTAAATGCAGCCAACATGTCCTGTTTCAAGCCAGGCACTCACACCTCCGCTCCGCTGCATCTCAGCAACCATCGCTCTGGCAGAAAGGACGCTAGAGCCAGAGGGGGAGAGGCGAGCTGGAACAAACCATTTAGGGGGGTTATCTATACTTTTGTTGTTAAAATGTTCCGTCTCAATTACGTACTGTATGCTTTTTATATTTTTAGTAGTGTGTCACACAAACAGCAAATATTGTCAAAAAAGTAAGAAATCTTTGGGGGTGCTTTGATTCATTGGGCTAAAATCGCCCCTGTTTTAAACTAAGATGTGTTATTTACTGTACTCATTGGAGAAAAAATCACTTTCCCACTTTGTTTTTTTGTTTTTTTTTTTTTTTTACAAAGGTTTAATTTCTCAGAAATTGTTTAAAGTCACTGTGAGCCAAATAAAAATAAGAGAGTAGTGTACAGTAATCTGTTGTTATCGCAAAGTAATGGTTCATTTTGAAGTTGCTTCTTCCTTATTTTTCTATAAAAGTTGCTGATGCAGCAACAGGAGTCAAACATGTGGTCAAATCAGCACACAAATTGCAGGTACACAAAAAAAAGAAAAACACGTTCACTGCTGTGTGTACAAACTGAAAGGGAAGCAAAACTACCCTTCAGTATTTTCAGAGATAATATTAAGCCAAGCCAAGGCAACTTTATTTATAAACCACTTTAAAAACAGCAACCACTGATCAAACAGCTGAACCTGGAGCAGCGGTTTGGTGTTGAAAGTATCTGTTTGTGTGGTGCATGATTTAACAAACCTCAAAACCTTCTGCTTTTATGGAAGTGCTCAAACTTGGTGATGATATATTAATCAGCAGCACCTAGCTATTTACCCTCTTAATTCCTATGAAGACACTAATGGTGTACTTAGTTTTTCACAGTACTGCACAAAGTCATGCAAAAACATTCTTTTCACATGACTGTGTAACTTTCTGATACTTCTGTGTTACAAAAGCTGTATCCAAACATCAATATTTGGTTCATGCTGAATTTGAAGGCTGAGGTGAGTGACGGAAGTGACGGACAAGGTAAGGGACTCATGTTGTAACTGACGTCAGACGCCGGAGATTTTGGCGGAAAATTGAAGCGAATGGTAGTTTAGATTTGAACAAATTCCTTTAAGCTTCAATCTTACCAAATACATTTATCAATTGTCTTACAACTAACGTTATTTGTCTAAATAATCTCCAACACCCTGGAGAACAACGGGAGAGTTTAGAGGCTCTCCAAGATTATATTGATCAGTGCTTTCAGGATCTAGTGATGAAGAAGGCCTAGTGTGCAGCTTCCCCGGCTAAATCTGAGACGCCGTCGTCGAAAAGACTTCGCCCGCAGATTCCCCGGCACAACATCGCCAGCCGGCAAAGATATTGCCGACATACTGGAGTCAATCGACAAGCGATTGTCCACTTTCGACGCAAGGCTGTCCTTGGTGGAGCTTCTTCACCGGGAATTTAAATGCTTACGAGAATCACTGGAGTTCAGCCAGCAGCAGGTGGAAACGCTCGCTGCTGAAAATGCCACGCTAAGGGAGTCGGTGAAATGTCTCACAGACAATGTTACTGAGCTAAATAGAGAAAATAAAAAAAATAAAAGAAACAGTTATTGATCTACAAGCCCGTAGCATGCGTGATAATCTGGTATTTTCTGGTATTCCAGAAGCCGCTGGAGAGGACGCGGAGACCACGGTAAAAAGCTTTATCAAAACCCACCTAAAGCTGCCGGAGGACACGGTGAAGAACATCGTCTTCGATAGGGTGCATCGCCTCGGCCCTATTCGGGCTGCAGCCGGGAGACCACGTCCTATCGTGGCCAAATTCGGCCACTTCAAACAAAAGGAACATGTGAAAAGCCGCGGCAGGGAATTAAAAGGAACGGACTTCAGCGTGAACGATCAGTTCCCCAAAGAGATCCTGGAACGACGCAGGGTCCTCTTCCCAATCCGACGCGGCTTCATCCAGAAGGGCTCCCGCGCTGTCATCGCTGTGGACCGGCTGTACGTGGACGGACAGCTCCACCGCGACCCCGACACCACTCCGTGGCTGTATTAACTTCACACCAGATAAGAATCCGCTACACCCTTTCCCCATCCACTCACACTAACTTGCATTAACATCTGTCTAACTTAGTAGTATTAAATCGCATCTTAAGTGTGATATCATAGCAGAATTAACACCGTCACTCTCCGTCAGTGGTTTAATTGGAATGTTTCCGTTTTTTGTTTCTTTTTTTTCTTTCTTCCCCTCTCGTTTTTTCCTCTCTCTTTTCCCCCTCTTGTTTTTATGCTGCTCACCCTTGTCCTTGGTTTCTTTATTTATTTATTTCTTTCACTGCTTCGATCACCTGCTTCCACACTCATCCACAAACAACATCCTTTATTTCGACACATGCACAGCACGATCATCACACAGTCATCATAGCGCAACGGCAGCACATTTACATCAGTCAGACAGCGCACACAGTCGTATAGGATACACACACTTAAGCCAAGCGTACTCATATTAGTAAATATGCAAACACATAGTCAGACTCAGGGAGCATCTCGCCACATATTCCTTCTCTCTCTCCGTCTCTTTATTTATGAACAAGTGATGCACTCTCTCCACCTGTCTAAGCGACACACACAGCATACACCCCTAGTTATGCACAGACATCTATGGGTGCACTAAGATTCGTTACATGGAATGTAAATGGAGCTGGCTCCAGAGAAAAGAGGTTAAAAATATTTAACCAACTCAAAAAACTACAGGCAGATGTTGTCCTTTTACAAGAGACCCACAGACCTCTTAGAGGTTCGAATGAACTTAAAACACCTGAGTTTCCTAATGTGTTCTCAGCTTGTTATAACTCTAGACAAAGGGGAGTAGCGATTTTAATCCATAAAAAAATTAATTTCACAGTACTCGATACAGTTATAGATCCAGAGGGCAGATTCTTAATCATTAAACTATCTATACTTGATAAAAGCTATGTATTGTAAGTGTATATGGTCCAAATGTTGATGATCCCTCATTCTTTCACGGTTTTTTCAGTGCACTCTCTGAACACTTAGATGGCACACTTGTTCTTGGAGGCGACCTCAACCTTGGACTAAATGAAGAAATGGATAGGCTCAATACAGCAGGAACTCAGCGTAATTGGCAGTCCACAAATATAATCAAACAGTATATGAGTGACTTTGGTCTTTGCGATGCATGGCGCTCCCTTCACCCCACCAGTAAGGAATATACTTTCTTCTCACATGTTCATCGCTCCTACTCTCGTCTGGATTATTTTTTTGGTCAGCAGCTCACTGCTGAGTGACATTTCAGACACTGAGATTCACCCTATAGCTGTCAGCGATCATGCTCCTGTATCTTTAACACTAATGCACAAGAATAATACCACACTAAGTAAAAACTGGAGATTTAATACATCACTGCTTAAAGATGAAAACTTTATTAAATATTTTAAAAAAGAGTGGACTTCATATTTAGACTTTAATGACATTCCTGGAACATCAGCTTCTGTTTTATGGGAAGCAGGGAAAGCTGTGATGAGAGGTAAAATAATTTCTTTCTCATCACATAAAAAGAAAAAGAAAACAAAAATATTCAGGAATTAGAAAAACCATCAAATCACTAGAAGAAGCCTACGCGTCCCACCAAGATCAGGAAACATTGAACAAAATACGCAAAACAAAACTAGAATTAAATGAGATAATTGATAAAAAAAACAAATTCTTAGTACAAAGACTACGCTTACAAAATTATGAACATAGTAATAAATCCGGTCAATTTCTAGCAAACCAGCTAAAAATAAATAAAGAAAAAACAACTATATGTGCTGTTCAAGATTCATCTGGGAACACAGTATATGACCCGAAACAAATAAACAACATCTTCAGGGATTTCTATAAATCGTTGTATTCACCACAAATAAACCCATCTAAAAAGGAAATTGATCAGTTTTAGACAACATAACTCTCCCAAAATTATCAGACTCTCAAGCAATTGCACTGGATTCGCCACTGACATCAGGTGAACTCCAGGAAGCCCTGATAAGCATGCCCAATAATAAGGCTCCAGGTCCAGACGGCTTTCCTGCAGAATTCTACAAAGAATTCTGGACGATTCTAGCACCAGTTTTTACAGAACGTTGTTGGAAATCAAAGAAAAGGGCAGACTTCCATCAAATGTGAATTCTGCAAACATTAATCTCCTGCTAAAACCAGACAAAGACCCTGTATATCCCTCAAGCTATCGTCCAATATCCCTTATAAATGTAGACCTTAAAATAATCTGCAAAGCTCTCTCGAAGAGACTAGAGAAAATAACCCCCTCTTAATTCATCCTGACCAAACTGGTTTCATAAAAGGTAGGCACTCATCAACAAATACACGTAGATTACTTAATTTGATAGACTACTCATACAGTAAAACCTTGAAACTACAATATTTTCTTTAGATGCAGAAAAAGCGTTTGACAGAGTTAACTGGAAATTTCTATTTACAACTTTAAACAAATTTGGTGTTGGATCTTCTTTCATCAGCTGGTTAAAAATATTATATAATTCCCCAACAGCTTGTGTCAGAACAAATGACCAGACATCCTCCAGCTTTTGTCTCCTGAGGGGCACCAGGCAGGGATGCCCACTCTCCCCTTCACTGTTTGCAATTTTATCGAACCACTAGCAGCAGCAATTAGACAGAATTCAGTAATTAAGGGCATAAAATGCAAGAACATGGAACATAAAATCAGCCTTTATGCGGATGATGTGTTACTCTTTCTCCAAAATTCACAAACCAATATCTCTGGGGTGATTGAACTGATAAACTCTTTTGCAAGAATATCAGATTACTCAATTAACTGGTCAAAATCTACAGTCCTTCCGATTAATTGCTCCTTCCATAATTCCTCTTCTACTCCACTGCAATCGGAAATATAAAATATTTAGGTATTAATGTTTCTCCCAAGCTTGCAGATCTAACTAAATTAAACCATATCCCACTTTTAAAGAAAGAAGGTGATCTGGCTAGGTGGAAATGTCTACCCATATCACTCATGGGAAGGGTTGCCGCTATAAAAATGATGGTATTACCAAAAATAAATTATTTATTCTCAATGATCCCAACTAAACCGCTGCAAGATTGGTTCAGATCTCTAGATTCATATATGTCCAAATTCCTTTGGAAAAATAAGCCCCCACGTATAAGCTTAAAAACATTACAAAAGACCAAGGATAAAGGAGGATTAGAACTACCTAACTTTCAGCACTACTTAGCCAACAGGCTTCAGTTTATCTCAGGATGGCAAAAACATACCCTCTTAGATGAACCTTGGCTAGATGTAGAACAAGCACTTTGCAATAATCTAGAGATTTCAAATCTACCATTTATTAGCTCAAACATCCAACGACATGAATGCTTCAAAAGCATCAACATCAGCTCTTCTCTGACAGCATGGTGGGAGTTTCTGAAGTTGACAGAGTCTTCATTAATCCCATGCAAACGTACACCTATCTGGAACAACCCTGACATATTACAAAACAATAATATGATAAACTTTTCAGATTGGAGTGGTAAAGGAATCAAATATTTAGAACATATACTAGAAGGAACAGAATTTATTTCATTTGACAGACTAGTTACACAATACGGGATCAGCAAGAAAAGATTTTTAGAATATCAGCAAATTAAATCCATAGTAAAAAAAGAGATTTAAACCAGGTCAAGATGAACTACAAACACCACCAAGTGTGGTTCAATTTCTGACTCTTAAAACCCCAAATTACTGTCCAAAATATACAGAATGCTTTCTAAAATAGATGAATCAATATCACTTCCTATTGCAAAATGGGAAGCGGATTTATCAGTTAACTTAGACCAAAACTTCTGGTCTCAGATTTGCTCAAAAACCTTTCATCTAATTAGAAATCCCAGTCTTCAATTAATTCAATACAAAATACTACATAGAGTGCACTATACAGGTCATCGGATGTTCAAGATGGGCTTTACATCTACCAACAACTGCTCACACTGCCAAACCAATTCACCGGACAATTATATCCACGCTCTTTGGTTCTGTCCACCAGTTCAGAAGTTTTGGCGCGAGATATGTGAAGACTTATCAAAGTGTCTGAAATGTAACATTCCAACTTCCCCTTTAGTGTGTTTGTTGGGCAGCTTAGATAATGTCACTACGGAAAAGAATATAGCCCATATGGTTTTCACTGCACTATGCATAGCCAAGAAAACAGTCCTCATGAACTGGAAAAATAAAAATAATCTTAATTTTAACCAATATAGAAATTATCTATTAGATTACATTAGTCTTGATACAGCCTCTGCCACCACATCAGATCAATTGCTCTGGGCTCCTTTGATCAGCTCCATCACCTAGTGGGGTGGGGGTCATAGTTTGGTCCCACCTTCACTGTTGTGATTGGTGTGGGGGTAGGGACAGGCTTAGGGCATCGGGGGTTCCCAGGAGCATCTTCCTTGGGGGCTCAACCGGGGTAGCGGTCATGGCCAATTAAGGGCTCTGTTGGCTCTTGGGTGACGGTTTCCTCGTGGCTGCGTGCAGCGGGGCTAGGGAGGGTCTGTGCTGACGGACGTGGGTTACTGACCTGGTAGCCTGGCTGCCCCTGGGTGGGTCCGGGATGGGCGTGAGGTTCTGGGGCGTTCCGTCTCTGGGCTGGGGCCCTGGCCGGGCCTCAGGGGCCTGGGTCCTGGTTGGTGTGTTGCCGGGGTTGTGGGCGGGTGGGTGTATGGGGCCCAGCCCTGGCGCAGGGTGCCGCTGGTGCATCGAGCCACCTGGGGGGCTCTTCAACTGGTGGGGGAGGTTGTCACATCTTGCAGGAGCTTTCCTCTCTTCGGGAACTCTCTCTGCAGGAGGGGGATACAGGAGAGGTGGAGGAAGCTCTCAGCCTGGGCGTCTATTGTCTTGTGTAGTCTGGAAGATGAGTGGATGATGGGGTGGGTGTAGTTTTCTCTGTGGTGGGGTCGGGTGGACTGTCCCGGGCTCTGTGGGGCTGGGCGGCGCTGCTGCACTCCCTTCCTTCCCTCCCCATCTCCAGCTGCCTCCCTCTTCTCGCTCCACCACAGTCACCCACACATGCAGGGCCTTGGGGTAGGGGTGTGTCACCAGGGTGCAGGGGAGGCATCCCCCCCCCCCCTCTGTCCCCTTCTGGCTGCCTCTGCCTCAATTTTATCTCACAACTTAGACATTCACATTACTCACACTCTCATTACACATACATATAGGATCTTGGGGGTGGGCACGCCACACAGAATCCAAATTACCATCAGGGTGTACACCTCACCCCTGGCGTCGTTGCCCACCTCTCAATTTTAAATACACGTAGACATTGAGGGCTAGCAGGAGGGGCTATGCGCCTACCTGCTGCTCTGGCAGGTAGCTCCATGCCCTCCTGGGTTTTAAATGCACCTTAGAACACACATACATCAACACTACATATGAGCGGGTGGAGGGAGGTTTGAGTCTTCACACACCCCGTTCTCTGCGGCCTGCTGGAGCGGGGCGGCTAGGAGGAGGAGTTGGCCGTCCGACTGGGGTCTGGAATGTGGGGCCTCCCTGCTGCTGCGGAGTCGGGCGGTCTGCTTCTCCCACCGCAGGGAAAAGGGTAACACCACCTGGGTCTGGGTGCAGTTTCCCCTCCAGGGGCAAGGGTACCCGGACCCGGTTCTTAGAGTACGCTTGGGGAGAGTGACTGTGTGTACAGCGTCTCTTTATGTCTGTCTCGCGTTGGTTGAGTGTGGAATAATTGCCTATGAGAGCATGAGGGTGGGAATGGATGTTTGTATCTGTGTGTGCCTGTATGTCTGTGTCTATATGTCAGGTTGGGTATCAGACGCCACCTCTCTGGGGACATCTCAGGCCCTCCAAGGTTTGAGGCCTATCTCCCCACCACTTCCCCTGCCGGTGGTGGGCGCCCTCAGACATCGGTGCGTTGGTGGTTCTCTGTGTCCGGGGTGGGCGCCCAGGTACACACCGGCTCACTCCTTGGCGGCTGCTTATCGGGGCCTGGAGCCTGGGGCTCGCTCGGGCCACTCGGGAGGCGGGTGCCTCGGCCTCTCGGCCCGGGGCTCGGTCACTCAGGCACAGCTGGCTGCCGGCGGAGCTCACGGGCACGTCACTGCAACCCCCTGGCTTCTGCTCCGCAGCTGCTGAGTGACCCCTCATCTGGGACTCTCCTCAGCTCTTTCTGGGATAGTGTGTGGCTGCCCCTCTGTTGGTCTTCCTTGGTCTCTTGTGTTCTGGGGGCCTCTGGATGTCTGGAGTTTGATCTCCTCCATACCTGCTTCATGCCCTGGAGGACGGGGCAGTGGCCCCCACACCCTCTAGCAGATCATTACATGAAGGAACCTTTTTAAAACAAAGCGTTCATGCTCACAGGTGTACACACAGGTGATCACACACAAACTACACCCTTTTGGCTCTTACCTCAAAGCACACTGTGCGCTGTCGATCTTACGTGCTGCACAATAATGTTTAATATTTAGTATTTACTGTCATATTCCCATAGATCATTGTGATGTTGTTTATTACTCTCGTTTTCTTCTGCTTGCTTTCTCTTTTTCTCAACAGGTGATCCAGATGATCGATATATGTATTTTTTTGTCTGCTTATTCTGTTGGTTTTGTTTTTGCCCTTTTCCCCGTCCCTCTTCCCGCTGTTTTTCTTTCCCTCTTTCTTTCTCCCCTTTCTTTCCCCCAGTTAAGTAAAGAAATTGAGAAAAAAAAAAAAAAGAAAAAAAAAAAAAGAATTTGAAGTCCGTCTCAGAGCATCGGCACATGTTATACTAAATACAGCAATCCATCCATATGTAGTATTTTTTACATATTGTGGAAAGATGATGGTAAAGTCAAATAAATTTGACTAAACTGACATTTTCATTCAAAGAAAAAGTTAAGAGAAAGCTGCAAATTTCAAATAGTTGTTACGCCTGACATTTACTACTGATGTGTCTGCTTTATTTTACTGATGGCAAGATAACCTCAGCGGCATTGACACTATTTAAATATGATTTCAGTGCACAAGGTTTAAAATATAACATTGTAAAAACAACCACATTGTACATTTCATAACAGCTTTACTTATAATGATCATCAAAATGATAACAACAACATATTCATTCTGGATGCCCGACTCTGCAAATTAAACCAATAGAGCTCCTTTTATGGATGACCAGCATAAATACTGTCTTTGGTCAGTCGACTCTTCTCCTTTCTTGAAGGGATGCACCTGAATAGGTTGCAAGTTCCCCTGACCTTGAGTTTGTCATACCTCCTGTAGTTTCCTGAGTCAGCTAGCTGGTTTCCTGTTTCTATGTCTGAATATCTTTCTGTTCCTGAGACCATCCCTTGGTCAGGTAACCGATTTCCTGTTTCTGAGTCAAAATATGTAGATGACATTTCTGTTCCTGAAAATATCTATGGATCAGCTAACCAATTTCCTCTTTCTGAATGATCATACAATCTTTCCGTTCCCTGATGTATCGCCAATTCCTGAAACTGTTAGTGAATCTGGGTAATCTGGCATGTCTTTGAAGCAGCCACAGTCTGTCATCATTTTATTTGATGTCTTTCCTGATACCAAGTCTGAATCGAAGGCATTCTGTCCTGAGTCTGTTCTGCCATGTGCATCCTGATCCTGAGTCAGCCAATGACGTCTATCCCCTAGAGTTGTTTGACGTCTGCGTCAACCTCCATCAATCTAGACAGTCACTGCCATAGACTCGCAGACCAAGGACCTTATATCCGCCAGCTTCACTAGGATCTAACTGGTTTCCAGCTGGTCTTGCTCTCAGGCCTTAGCCTATCTATGATTTTCCTTCAGCTTCACTGCAAAGATCAACTGAGATAATTTCTGAGGTGCCTTGACCACCTTCTACTCGGCTTTTACAAGAATTCTTCAGGTTTCTGTCCTTGTGACAACCTTCTACCCAGGCCTATCGTCACAGTAGTTTCCCCTGTTTTCTCTGCTTCTATATGTCTGCATGTCAGAATCAAAATTAGAATATGTCTGTATGTATGGATGACTTGATTGAATTTTTCAGCAGCTTGTGTTATTTCTCTTTGGATGTTTTCCTATGCTTATAATTTCTTTTATCAACCCACTCGAAACTGCCTAGTTGTGAATAAGCCATTTGATCATTTCGTTACTTACTGCAAGTCTCGGGCTACAAGTTTGAAGAAGCCAAATAAACCTACATAGTAGATTTCTAACATTATGTGTTATATTTGGTCAATTCAATAACTGAATTGAAGGTTGCATAAAACTTTCTATGTCGTGAAATATCTGGCTATATCACATGATTTTAGACTGCGTAAAGATGCACCCAAAAAGCAGACAAGATGGAGTGTAACTGGAGACATCACACACTCATAGCTAATTAGGCAAAGAAAGGTTTATAACTTAAAAATTGATGGAAGTTTGTTCGTTCTGTGTTAAGGTTATAACATAGGTAATAGGTAATGTCTATATCTCTGTCTAAATAATGTCTAAAACTCTGAAAGAGTAATATGAGCCAATTTTTTGTTAAATGTTATACTTGTTTCCTACTCTTTTCTCTACAGATGCTGCTGACTCAAACATATGGTCAAATTACGACACACTGAGATACAGTCCATGCTACACTCTGTCACGTTCATTGCTGCGTTCAGACCTAAAGTGCAGCAACATTTATTTCATTCATTTCTTCTTATAAATGTTACTGATGTGGCTGTGTCACTTGTACTTCTTTTCTACCTAAACATTTTTTTCCCAGTTCATATTATTTCATAGAATTAAAAGAAATGCTTTGCATATAATTTAACTGATTAATTGACTTTACTGGTGTTATTTGGGGTATGCTGTGGGGTTTTAAAAACTCAGTGTTGCCTCATTATATTTAAAAGATAATGAACATTGTATATAATATGTATTTAGCATGTGGCAGGTGACATAAAAAATGGGTGTTTACTAGTCAGAGAAGTTTTGTGCAGGATGGTTAAAGTTGGAGTGAAACTTTTACATTTACATTTACTTATTCCATCGAGCATTTCAGACAAGAGACTAGAGCAAGACCATCCTTAGGGAAAATGTTATTTTCTCAGTTTTTTTTATTGATGTTAACATCATTAACTAGGAAAATATGCCACATGTACATCAGGGTACTAATCGTGAAATATTGGATGAAACCTTCACACCATAAGAAGATAATGTGCTCATTGCAGTGCTGATTCTTATAATGAATTATTTGTGCAATATAGCCCCAGAAGTGAAACTTCCTACTTCTAATACCTTTGAATGTCATTATTTATGCTTGTGACATGCAGATATGCAGCGGCAATTATAGAATTTTTCAAATATGATGGGATTGAAAGACCAACCAACCAGTCAGGAGAGAAGGACTGAGATGGCAAGAAAATTCAGAAATTTCTAAATTTCAGAAAATTCATTCAGAAGTAAATGAAGCATTAAAAACTACCTTAGTAAAAAAAGAGGCCATGTTTTCATGCTCTTTGTATTCGTATTGAACGACTCTTGTACAATATTTGGACCGTTTACTTAAGCAATAGTTGCAATATTACCGTGTAAAAATGCTCTATTACAAGTAAACTCAGAGACAACCCTTTAGACACGCCCCTGTCCTTCACTCTTATATCACTGGCAGCTTTAGCTCTGAGCCTTAAGGTCAGTTTCACTTCTCTAGATGTTGTGGGGCTGATTGTTTCTTCCTCTCTTCAGATGAAGGTAATGTAAAAGTTTTACATTTTGTATACATTTTACTGAATTGCTAACACAGTAACATATTACACTAACAGTGTACTATATTAATGTTTAAGTACATCACTTTATAAAAGTAAAACAGAATGAGGTCCATTTCTTTCTTTCTTTTATATCATATTTTTGAGGAATTTAAGAGACACATGGTGCTGCAAACAGTTGAGCTACTGCGCTGTTTAGTGTGCAGTGAATGTGCCCTAGAGATAGACATATAAATATAAATACACTACAGTCCTTATAGTATGATGTGTTATTGTGACTGGTTGTGTACATGATCTGAAACTACTGTGTGTTTTGTGAATGTTGTTCTAATATTTTAAATATTACTAAATTAATACTACTGAATAGTATTTAGTTAATATTACGGAATTATTTGTTGCACAACCTAAAACTTTAAATCCCTTTCAATAAAACGTCTTTAAGTTTTAACGGCTGCACCATCTAACAGTTTCTAAATGAACAACAGTAAATTTCACAGAATCTTTTATATAAGGTTTTTAAAGCTGTGGCGTAATTTTTAAAGCAACATGAGACAAGAGGCAGCAACATGCACACAGAGCATCAGTGACATGAAAGCTAGACTAACATTAGCTAGCTAACAAGTTCATAAACCTGGTGCTAAACTGCAAGAAGGCACAAAAATATGATGCAAAATAGTAAACCATTTACTCTTTTGCACCACATATAAGAATTACAGCAATGCTAAAAATGAGATCTTAAACTGAGGCTAATCCAGTTGCACCAAAGTTTGCTCAGCATATTCCAGACAGACTCATAGCCGCCATGAACATGTGGACTGATCTGTGCGAGGAAAGCAGTTAGATAGCATTTTCAAACCATGGTTGGTTGTCCCATACAACAAATTCAAGATAAGCACTTAATTAAAATTTAGATTTGAATAATATTTGTGTTCACATGTACTAATATTATTTTATTATTATATTAACATAATACAAGGTTAAGTTACATTTGTACAAACATGGTTAGTAGAATTTTCAATTACCTAATTTTTACTTTGAGTACATTTCAGAGCCTGTACTTTTTCACTTTTACTTGAGTAAAAGAGTTGCTTCAGTACATCAACTTTTACTAGAGTATTTTTAAACACATATATCTGTAATTAAACTGAAGTAAAGAAAGTCTGTACTTTTGCCACTTCTGGTGTTCTACCAAACGGTTTTGGTCAGGTTGACTTCTTGGTTGATTCTGTTGTTCAAATAAATAAATAAATAATTGATCAAAATAAATAAAAATAAATAAAATGAGTGTAATTTGAGTTTTCATTTCAACTATGTATATATAATAAATCCCCTCTCACACCTGCTGGTGGTCTATCCTTCAAGGTCGGGTCCTCTACCAGAGGCCTGGAAGCTTAAGGGTCCTGCGCAGTATCTTAGCTGTTAGTACAACTTCTGGACAGAGATCTCGGATACTGTTCCTGGGATCTGCTGGAGCCACTCACTTAGCTTGGGAGTCACTGCACTTAGTGCTCCGATTACCACTGTGACCACTGTTACCTTCACCCTCAACATCTTCTCGAGCTTCTCGTGTTCCTTCTTCCTGATGTTGCTGTCATTCAGTATCGCTACATCTATTACTACAGCTGTCTTCTTCTGCTTGCCTACCACCACTATGTCTGGTTGATTAGCCACCGCAGTTTTGTCCGTCTGTATCTGGAAGTCCCACAAGATCTTAGGTCAGCCATTTTCCACCACCCTAGGGGCGTCTCCCATTTTGACCTCGGGACTTCCAGGCCATACTCAGCACAGATGTTTCTGTATACTATTACTTGGCTACGACATTCCATGTATGCCCTGCCTGCTAGCATCTTGCATCCTGCTGTTATGTGCTGGATTGTCTCAGGAGCATCTTTACACAGCCTGCATCTGGGGTCTTGCCTGGTGTGGTTGACTCCAGCCTCTATGAATCTTGTACTTAGGGCTTGTTCTTGTGCTGCCATGATTAGTGCCTCTGTGCTGTATTTCAGTCCAGCTTTTTCCAGCCACTGGCAGGACTTCTGGATATCAGCCACTTCCTCTATCTGCCAGTGGTAAATACAGTGCAGCGGCCTGTCCTTCCGTAATGGTTCAATTTTCAATTCAATTCAATTCAATTTTATTTATATAGCGCCAAATCACAACAACAGCCGCCTCAAGGCGCTTTATATTGTACAGTAGATCCTACAATAATAGATACAGTTCCTCCTCTTCCTCGAGTTTCTGCTGCCTGAGGTATTCACTGAGCATGCGGTCGGCTGCAGCCATCTTCCTGATGTACTCGTGGATGTTCATTATCTCATCCTGGACTGTGGTGCTGACACTCACCAGTCCACGGCCCCCTTTCTTCCACATAGCATACAGCCTCAGGGTGCTGGACTTGGGGTGAAGCCCTCCATGCATGGTCAGGAGCTTTCTGGTTTTGATATCTCCTCCTTTGGCCAGCTTATTATCCCAGTAGGGTACCTGATCACGGGCAGGGCGTAGGTGTTGATAGCCCGGATCTTGTTCTTACCGTTGAGATGACTCCTCAGGACTTGCCTGACCCTCTACATGTACTTGGTGGTTGCAGCTTTTCTAGCGGTCTCTTTATGGTTCCCATTTGCCTGTGGGATCCCCAGGTACTTGTAATTGTCCTCTACATCTGCAATGTTGCCTTTTGGTAGTTCGATCCCCTCAGTTCTGATTACCTTCCCTCTCTTCATTATCATACGACTACACTTCTCCAATCCAAATAACATTCCGATGTCATTGCTGTATATCCTGGTGGTGTGGATCAATGAATTGATCTTGGCATACAGCTTGATGTCATGCATGTACAGGAGGTGGCTGACAACTGCTCCATTTCTTAGTCGGTATCCGTAGTCATACTTGTCAATGATCTCACTGGTTCAGGCCTATGCAGAACGGCAGTGGGGACAGAGCATCTCCTTGGCCCATCACTTGATGGTGACTTGTACTATTGCAGGGCTCTAGAGTGCGACCAAATTTTTCAATGATGTGACTAAAACAAAATCCTTGGTCGCACTGGTGCAACCAGCTGTTCCAGTAAAAAGAAAAAAAAAAATCTCTCCGCAACTCTGAAAGTCTCCGTGTGGTCAACAACTGACACACATCATGCCCCTATCATGTGTCCCAGTCAGAGATAGTCAGGGGCGGGACCTCTATGGTTGGCCGTGGTCCTGTAGTTGTCCCGTAGTCCTGCATGTACATTTGAAAGTGCAGGTGGAAGAGAGAGGTGAGTAGCTTGAATAAAGCAATATCGATTCATTAAATCCTGAATCAACTTTTAAATATAAATATATTTTGCCAGGAACGCCAGATTCTCAGGTTAAAGGTCTCAAAACTATTTCAACCACCACCAAACAGTAAATGAGAGCAGGTAAACAGATTCCACACAAAGACGTAAACACACAGTGTGGACCCGACGCATCAGAATCAGCTTTCTCTTTCTCAGCTCTCACGCCGTTGGGGCTGAAAGCCGAACGGCTCACCGATTCTGATGCATCTGCGGATCCACAGTTTGTGTTTACCTCTTTTTTGTGCTAGATTCTGAGTTGCAGGTTTTGTCTCTCCCCAACCAAAATTCATTGAACCAGCAGCAAAATAGGCTTCACATTTGATAAACATCGTCATGAATTCCCTCTTACTTTTGCTGTTTTGCTTCCACCACGATAAAATCACACCTCATGCACAGCTCTCTCTCTCTCTGTGTGTACTTCAAGAACAGTTTCCCATCTCAAATCTCTGTTTTCAGCATTATTCATTTGCTTATTACCCACCAGTCTATTACCACTGTCTTTTTTTTTTTTTTTTTTTTTTTTGTTACTTAAATGACCTCGGACAAGAAAGCCTAATTTCTGCTGTTCAATACTGAAGAAATTCAAACTTTTTTAAATTATGCAAAATTGCAGAATATTTTTAAGGTTATCTGCTATAAAAAGCCAGGCCAGGAAAATCTCCTTCATGTTTTTCTGTCATGTTTCGCCTCTGTCAGTGCGCCCCAGGGTGGCTGTGGCTACAACGTAGCTTGCCATCGCCAGTGTGTGAATGTGTGCGTGAATGGGTGGATGACTGGATGTGTAAAGCGCTTTGGGGTCCTTAGGGACAAGTAAAGCGCTATACAAATACAGGCCATTTACCATTTACCATTTTTTTATTCTCAGTTACTTTGACACAAAGGCATCTGCGCTGATGCTCACAATTCTGATGAAGTCTCACATGTATCAGTACTGATAAATGATCAGAATTATAATTTTTCTGACTGTCTGAGGCAAAATTGAATCGGGACTTTGAGAATCGGAATCGAATGGATTATAGAAATCAGTGATGATATCTAGCCCTAGTAAGTAACCTAGGCCTGAGAGAAGTGGATGTAGCTGTGGGTAATGAGAAAAGATGAAAAGAACTATTGATACATTTTTTGTTAAGTTAAGGACTGATCTGTCTGAAATTCATAGCCAGTGCTCTGACACGGTGCCATCAATCTCTGAATGCTGAAAAAGCACAGTGTATCCAGGAAACACATTATATGCTGCGATAAACGCACTGCCCAAGTGTCCCCTCTCCCCACTGCCTTTCAGCGGCAGGCAGCAGCAAACAGGTCGTCAGAGGAGGCCGGTGTGATGATTAAGTTTAACATTGTCTACAATATTGCCAAAGAGTGCCAACACACTTTAAGCAGAAGCACTTTTTCAGTAACTTATCTTTCTTGTAGAAATGTGCTCCAAATAAAGAACTTTGTGTTGACAAGATTGTTAGTTAATCATTTACAAATGAATATTGTCTGTATAGACAGCAATTTTCTCCCCCAAAAAGTGCACATGTAAAACTGCAGTGTTAAGCGATGTGGTTGAAAAATTTGGGTGCGCCTAACTTTTGTGCTGGTGCGCCTTCTTAGGCACACCAGTGCAACCGTGGCAAAAAGTTAGTCTAGAGCCCTGTATTGGCTTGAAGTTAGCCTCCAGTGTTGCACGCCACATCCCCATTGAGTTCCTTATGAATGCTCTTAGGGCCTGTTGAGCTTATATAGTTCTAGGTATTCCAGGATCTAGGTGTGGGGCATCGAGTCATAAGCCTTCTTTTAATGGCTATGATGCCTGACAGGAGCTTCCATGTGGTACTGAGGCAGGTTACTGGCCAGTAGTTGGATGGGACCGGTCCCTTCTGGCAGTCCTTGAGGATCAGGACTGTCCGGCCTTTGGTTAGCCATTCCAGGTGTCTCTCATTGACCAGCAGCTGGTTCATCGGTGCTGCCAGACACTTGTGGAGTGCAGTCAGCTTCTTCAGCCAGGAGGCGTGAACCATATTAACCTTTTTTTGATATTTCCCACTATGATTGTTACTGGGCTCTGTTCAGGGAGGTTGCTGTGGTCTTCTCTTAGCTCCACCAACTGCTGTTATGGGTTGCGTCCTTCTCCCATATGCTCCTCCTCCAGCCTTGGTGGTGTTGTTCTCATATTGTTCCCCTGCCACTGAGAGTACATCTTGGATGGTTCTGTGAAGAACAGCTGGTTTATTCTCCTGCCCTTTATCTCTCTAGTGTACCTCTTCAAGCAGCCAGACAAGGCTGTGAGATTCCAAGGCAGTTTTCAAGTCCTCCGGTATGGACAGCTTGCTGTACTTATTAGGCACCTTCTCATATATATATGTATATAAACTGCTGGGCATTTTTTGCTTAACGGACATGTAAATGGAATGTATATGTATGTTTACCTACATTCTATGTATTTAATCTATTTTAATTTGGTCATTTAGTATACTATAAATGAATCAGTTTTTGTATTTTTAATTTATTATATGTTTAAATGTCTTAATGTTACCTATTTTTTTCAGTGCCATCATGGCTTGATGTACATTAGTGGTAAAGAAATATGAATTTTTAAAATTAATTATTATGTGCTTTAATATTTATGGATTTATGGATTATGGATAAGTTGTTATATAATTAAGTCATTAAATTTTTATTTATTTATTGGCTTTTCAGAAAAACGCTGGATACATATGACAGCCACTGACTAATTGCAGACTAAATCATCAAAAATGGGGAATGTACCATCAGAAAGTAACATGGGCAGCAACCTGAGATGCTGTAAATGTTATAATGTCCTGCCTCCATGCATGAGCTTCAACAATCTTTATCAAACTACTCTTTATGGGCGATATGTGTATGTGTTCAACGGAGGTCAATATTACAGACCAGTTGGTCAGGATAATATGTACGAGTGTAGAAGTTGCTTTGACCAATGGGGGAGAAGTGAAGCGGAGAGGCCGGAGAGACAGAGGAGAGAGGAAGATCAGAGAAGAGAACAGGAGAGGAGAGAAGAGGACAAAAGAAGAAAAAAACTCAATGAAACTCTGGAAAGTTATTACCAACGAGCTAAAGAGCAGTTTGAGAAACAGGTGAGAGGGTACATTTCACAGGAATGTGAGTCTAAGCGAGATGTACTAATAAAGCATCTGCATAAGTTTGAAGCCAACTATGAATCAATCAGTGACAGTGACGAGTTTCTTGAAATCCTCTCAGTGAAATGCAGTCTCCCAGTTACAAATCTCAGTCTGAGTCAGCTCACAGCTGATCAGCTCAGTGAGATCCTTTCAGTCCTGGACAAACTTCTGTTTGATGAGTGGATTAGTGCTCCTCCAACCATCAGCACTCTGCAGCACACTCAGGTGTTCATCACAGAGCTCTGTGCTCTGTCTCTGGAGATATCTGAAGAAGTTTCCTTACAAACCATCTCCAATCATATGCAGTCCCTTTTGGGATCCATCAGCCAATCAGCAAGTGGTGTTTTTGAAAGTTTCCTCTTGACTCAAGCCCTGTATCTGAACCTGATGCACCTTTTCAATGACCGTGGCAGATCTGATAATGATGCTGTCCTCATAGCCAAACAATGGGCAGAATATGAGATTTCCACTGAGAACCTCTTTATAATTGAATTCCTGAGCACCCTCACATCATCACTGCAGAGTGCAGTTGGAAGAGCCTCTGTGTTCACTTTAAATATGGAAATCCAGTGTTTAAAGCTTCTCTTATCCACACTCACAGATCTAAATGGAAAAGAATCCCACTCAGAATCCACTGAAATGCTCCTCAAACTTGTACAAAGAAACCAATGGACTCCAATGGAAGCAGTCACATTGCTTAAAGCACTGTCACAGAAATATGCAGATGATGATTCCATAACTGAAATCCTTACCTTGGTACAAGTGTATGACATACCACCACACTGGATAGATGACTGTGGGCGCTCTCTAATCCAGCTCCTTGAATCTGCTGCTCCTGAGAGATTTTGTCAGGATTTCCAAAAGACTCTGAGAGGAAATGATGAGAGCAGTGTAACTGCAGTTCTAGCAGAAGTAAAGATGTTGTGGAATTTGGATGACTCTGCCATTGATATGATAAAAAACATTAACAATGGTGTCCTGAAATATACAGAAAATGTACCAAAAGAAGAACCTTTTATGAAAGATTCATTTAAATGTGAATCTTTGAATTCAGACAACATACAGAAATGTCTGTGTCAGCTCTGCAAAGCAGTGTTCAACATAAAAGGCTGGTGGCCCACAGTGAGGCAGATGGTGCGGTGGTGTGGACTGGTGCTGACTCAGAAAAGTGGAGTGGTACAACTGGTTGGTGTGGAAGAAGACCCATGTGTTACAGCCATGTTTGCAGCCATGCAAGTCTGCATGGGAAACAAACTGGACATTGTGCCGAGCTCTGATGTTCACTCAGAGGAGCAAACAAAGGAGTGGTCTGACTTCTACAAGCACCTTGACATTTCAATCAACACAAACATGAAGAAGACTGATCCATCATTCCTGGATGTCTATGAAGCAGACATTGTTTATGGTACAATGGATGATTTTGTGTCTGATTACATTCAGCGTGGCATAGAGGCAATGGAAACAGGGAACCCACAGTTTAGTCGTGGATTCATCATTGAAAAACAAAGTCTCAGTGCTTTGCATGCTCTGGAACTTTCAAGACTCAAAGACGATGACTCCCTGGTGTTTGCTGCAGAGGTCCTGCAGAACCTCATGAGTAAATTTCACAGTGAAGATGTGGAACTGAGACATATGTTTTTGAAGGCCCTTTTTCAGGTCCTCCATTGTAACCTAAAAGAAGATACAATCACTGACACAAAAATCATCACCATCTCAAAGAAAATCACAGGAAAGGAATTGCTTTCTAATGAGATCTTTATTTTGACATTTCTTGAAAATCTCTTGCAAGTGTTTGCTAGAGAAACAGAAGCTGTTAAAAACATGACAGATCCTGCAGGCAAATGGTGTTTGGAGAGCTTATTTGCCTGTGTGGAACAATTCCAAGACTTAGACAAAGAAACCAAAGAAGTCTTCAAGATGGTTTCAGATCTTGGGGAACAAAGAATTTGGTCACCAGTAGAGGTCTTAAACCTTCTTGGAGCATTAACTCACAACCACCATGACGACAGCTGTATTTCCATCGTGAAGATTTTACATTTGATGGAAACATATCAGGTTTCTTCCAAGTGGAAAGATGAAAACAAAAAATCTTTCCTTGAGATCCTTGAATCATCCAAAACTCAGAATCTGATCCAGCATCTAGAAAAGAGCCTCAGAGGTGAGAAAACAAAAAGCATTGACAACCTTTTCTGTGAAATACGGCAGATGAAAGTCACTGATGAACAAACACTGAGTAAAACATACGACATAGTAGCTCATGTAACACACTTAATCAAAACTGGTGAAATTAAAAAACACACATGTGATGTGGAACATGTTAGGTCTCTGTGTCAAAGCAAAGAAATTGAGGACCTTCAGGAGATCCTTGCAGTCTTATGCAATGCTGTACACCTCCATAAAGCTAAAGGAAGTGGTTTCCCAGGACAACTCAGATGATAAGCTGGTGCCTGTTGGCCCTGTCTGACACTGGGAAGCTCCTGGAGATGGGAACTGGAGAAGGGAAGTCTTGTGTCATAGCGATTTTTGCAGTGCTGCGTGTGCTTAGAGGTGAAAAGGTGGATGTAGTGTCCAGCTCTTCTGCGTTATGTCAAAGAGATGCTGAAGAATGGGCCAAATTTTACAAATACTTTGGCATTACAGTCGACACAAACACAAATAAAAATGAGGATAAAGATCGGAAAGAATGCTATCAGAAGGACGTGGTCTATGGAACCATTGAAGCCTTTGCTGCTGATCACCTTCGCCAAATATTTGAGATGAAGGATGTGAGGCCTGATCGTAACTTTCAGTGCATCATTATCGATGAAGTGGACTCACTGCTGCTAGATCAAGGAGTGCAACTGACGTACCTGTCCAGCCCCATGGTCTCCATGCAGCACCTGAACATTATTCTCACCATGATCTGGAGCCACGTCAGTCAGTATGGCTTCCTATCTACAGGACACCAGACATTTGTACGAGGTCCTCCTGCTTCATTCTTCAAGGCCATCTATGACTCAATGAACACAGAAGACAATGAAATTAATGATCCAATGGACATTTTAAGTATTGCTGAAGAATCTAACATTGTGCCAAAAGGATTTACAGAAGATATGTACAAGAGTGAAAAACAAGAAATTCTCAGTAAACTGAAAACAGTGAGTCAGGATGCTATGGTTGACTTTTTCAAAGAAATTGAGGACTATGTTCCTTACGGCTTTACTGTTTACACACTAGATGACAATGAACTGCTCTGTCTTCAAAAGTGCAGTCCATACAATGACCGGGACATCCCAGAGCTTTCATTTCTTGTCTTGGAGGAAGGATTGTGTTGTCTCTCTATGAGTCAGAAGAAGTTCTCATCAAGCCCATTGCAGAATTGATCTCTGAGAGGATTCAGTACACCCCATGTGAAAACAATAAAGATAAAATCAGCATTCCTGGTTTCTTGAAGAATCTGGTGGAGAAGAAAGTCTCAGTGTGGGTCCAGAATGCCTTTCTGGCAATGTTACTGAAACAAGGTCGAGAATATGTCGTAGAAAATGACAACGTCTGTCCAGTGGACTTCAGATCCACAGGTATTGTTGAACTGAAAAAGAAATGGGGTGATGGTCTGCAGCAGTTTGTGGAGATTAAACACCAAGTCAAACTGAGCACAATTTCAACAGTGACAAACTACATTTCCAACATCTCCTTTTTTGAGAAATACCAGGGAAAAATATATGGAACAACAGGAACACTGGGGAGCAAAGCAGACATTCAGTTTTTGCAGGACCTACAGTTAAGCCCATAATTATTCATACCCCTGGCCAATTTTGACTTAAAGTTACTTTTATTCAACTAACAAGTTATTTTGTGACTGGAAATGACACAGGCGTCTCACAAAAGATAATAAGATGATGTACAAGACGCATCATTGTGGAAAAAAATATTTCTCAGCTTTTATTTACATTTGAGCAAAAAGTATCATGTCCAGAATTATTCATACCCTTCACAAACTGTCACAGTCTCTGGGAAAATCCAAAGTTCCATACCATTCCAAATAGTCAAAGCTGTTCTAAAGCATCCTAATTACCCTGATTAATTGGAAATAGCTGTTTTGATCAACTCAACAGGTGAAAAACAGCAGCTCTCTGCAGGTGGTCTGTGGACATTCATGGCTAAGACAAAGGAACTCAGTGAGGACCTGCAGCTGTGCATTGTGGCTGCTCACAAGTGAGGAATGGGCTACAAGGCCATATCCAAATGTTTTCAAGTTCCAGTGGCTACAGTGCAAAGTATTATTAAAAAATACAAGATGTTCCGCACTGTGGAAAATCTCAGAGGACGTTGTCGGAGGCCAAAAGTGACACCTGTGCTGGCCAGGAGAATAGTGAGAGAGGTGAAAAAGAATCCAAGGATCACCACCAAGGCCATTCTGGTGAATCTGGGCTCTGCTGGTGGCAATGTCTCAAGGCAGACAGTCCAACGGACACTGTTGGGTTCCACGGATGCAGACCAAGGAAAACGCCACTTCTCCAGGCACTTCTAAGGCATGCAAAAGCTCATTTGGCCTTTGCAAATGCTCATCTGGACAAAGAAGAAGGTTTCTGGTCTTCAGTGTTATGGTCAGATGAAACAAAAATTGAATTATTTGGTCACAATGATGTTGCCTTCATTTGGCATAAAATGGAGAAGCCTTCAACCCACAGAACACCATCCCCACTGTCAAACATGGTGGTGGGAACCTAATGCTTTGGGGGTGTTTTTAGCCAATGGACCAGGGAACCTAATCACAGTAAACAGCACCATGAAAAAGAGCAATACATGAAGATTCTCAACAACAACATCAGGCAGTCTGCAGAACAACTTGGCCTTGGGAACCAGTGGACATTTTAGCACGACAATGACCCAAAACATACAGCAAACATGGTGAAGAAATGGTTAGCAGACAACAACATTAATGTTTTGCATTGGCCTAGCCAGAGTCCTGACTTGAATCCAATTGAGAATCTGTGGAGGAGCTAAAGATCAGGGTGATGGCAAGAAGACCTCCAACCTGAAAGATTTGGAGCTCATTGCTAAAGATGAATGTGCAAAAATGCCTGTGGAGACATGCAAAAAGCTGGTCTGCAATTATAGGAAGCGTTTGATTGCTGTAATAGCCAATAAAGGCTTTTTTCTATTGATTATTGAGAAGGGTATGAATAATTCTGGACATGATACTTTTTGCTAAAATATAAATAAAACCTGAGAAATATTTTTTTCCACAATGATGCCTCTTGTACATCGTCTTATTATCTTTGGGGAGACACCTGTGTCATTTCTGCTCAAAAAAGAACTTGCTTGTTGAACAAAAGTAACTTTAAGTCAAAATTCGGCAGGGGTATGAATAATTATGGGCTTAACTGTATATCCAAATCTCTCTGTGTGCAAAATACCAACATTCAACAGGAAGAAGTTATTTGAGGTCAAAGGTGCTCTGAAAAAAACAGCTGAAGAATGGAAATCTGAAATAAAACATGTGGTCACGGCTCAGATTTCCCCAAATTCATACAGAGATGGAAGAGCAGCGTTGGTGATCTGTGAAACTATCAATACAGCCAAAGAGATCTATGAAGAGCTGAGGAGCAGCATCCCAAGTAAAAAAGTGATTCTCTACTGCCGCAGTGACAGAGACCGTTTGAGTAACATAGACAAGGAGCTGCTTCCTGGTGATGTCATTGTTGCCACAAACCTTGCCGGCCGTGGCACGGACATTAAAGTGTCCAGAGAGGTGAACAATAATGGAGGGTTATTTGTGATCCTCTCCTTCCTTTCCGAGAACACAAGAGTGGAACTCCAGGCTTTTGGACGAACTGCACGCAAAGGTAAACCTGGATCTGCTCAGATAATCATTTCCACTGAACACCTGCAGCCATCTTTCCACACAGTGTCCTCTCTGGAGGAAGCGAAGAGCACAAGGGACCGACTTGCAGCAGAAAAGATAAAACACATGATGAATGATGTTGCTGAGATGAAACTGCGGGAGGACCTGTTTTCAGAATACTGTGAAACACTTCAAGATATTTATAACACCACCGATGGTGACGAGGAAAGAGCTGTTGTTGCCATCATGAATGAGTTTTGGGGGATTTGGCTGCAAACTAAATCAGAGGAAATTGATCAGTTGAAAAGAAATGAATTGCAAGAGAGTCTGAAAGCTGATTTGTCAAAGGCAAAAAGTCAGTCTGAAAGTCAAACTTCACCATGTTCCAGCATTTATCACTACATCCAGTTCGGGAATATTGCACTGGATGAAAAAAAGTGGGATACCGCAGCCATAATGTTTGAAAAAGCCATGAAACAGGATAAAAGCTGGGCAGCTGTAGCTTTTTACACTCGTGCATACTGCTCTATACAACAGGCGGAAGGAGATTACCTCACTAAGGCCATAGATGATCTAATGAAGGCACAGGAATCTCTGAAGTTTCTCAGTGAAGAATCAGTAGTCTGCCTTCAGTTTGTAAAAATGTCCTCTGCAAACTCAGCCAACAGCAACCAAACCAGCCTGGAAAAACAGTTATCAACCAAGTGCAACGTTCTAAGTTACTTTGACAAAAACATTACTGAGGCCATCGAAAAGTTGGATGAAATAAAACAACAAAAGAGGAATCCAGTGGTAAAAAAATCCCCTATTTTCTGCTTGGTATCAGGGGCTGATAAAGATCTCCAAGTTGAAGTCTATACCCTCTATAATCGAGGTCTGAAATATATATTTTCTGTGGAAGATGAGCCTCATTTCTCATGGGAAGGTCTTCTGGTGACCTTTTTTGCAGTTTTACAGAATATTGGAGGAGCATTGCTCACTGCATGTTTGTTTCGTACATTGGCTCAAGTTGGCATGGGACTCATTACTGAAGAAAAAACAGACAGCACGAGTGAGTCTATGGTGACAGGAGAATTCAGCTGGAAGTCATGGGCGATAGAAAAAGCCATTTCTCTTGGTGTATCTCTCGTTGGGTTTGGAGTTGGAAAGTTGATCGCAAAGAGCTTCAAATCTTCTGAAACATTACTCAAAGGAATGAGCAAAAGATGAAGCCGATGCCAAAGTTTCTCCAGACAGGCTGAAGAAAATGTTAGTGCTGTAACAAATATGAAGAATGCAGAAATGGCAATTAAGAATGGTTTTGGCAATAAAGAAGAGAAAATACTGGCAGATGTAGTAAACAGCATCAAATCTGATTTAAAAGAAAGGATTGTCCCCAGTGTGGAATCAAACATGGAAAAAGACCCCTTAGCTACATTAGTAGACTTCATCATTCTCTCACAACCTGAGGATAAAAAGCAACTTCAAGATCTTCTGAATGATGAGAGCAGAAAGAAAAATCTCTTGGCCATTTTCACAGAGTTAAGCAAAACTGCAGTGCAGCCATTCTATGCAGACCTCAGTTGGCAGAATAAACTGAATTCATCTCTCTCCAGAATAACTGAAAAAGCCAAATCACACACCAAACAAAATGCATCTGCAATTCTTACCACAATCCAAACTCGTTACATGGGCCGACTGGCAGACAATACCATCAGTACAGTGCTCAGCCTCCCATATAAGTTTTTCTCAAATCTTCATGAAGAGCTGAAAATATTTAAAGAAAAGCAAGAAAAACTAGAGAATGTGAAAGTAAGTGATCTATCTGCAGAAGACATTAAACTATTGAAAGACTTCAAGCACGACTTAGCTGGCACCATCATTACTCTATTGGCTGATGCTTTGGTAGAAGTCTTCCACCACAGGTTCTCTACTTATGTTGTTTCTCATGTTCACGGTCAAATGAAAAGTAATATTGACCATTACATAATCGTAAACAACTTAAAGAGTGACAGGACAGAGGAAAAACTTAGAGCTGGGCAGAACAACATATATGTGTCAAGAAAGCTGAATTCTAAACACAAACTTAAAGCAGAGGCAGGTCAGCGCTCACAATCACATGCTGAAAAGATCAAGAACTCCACGACTGCAGGCACCATCCTCGATATCAAAGTTCTGTCAGAAGCCACTGGCACTAAAGTTGTCATCCTAACAGAGGACAGCAATGGAAGACTTACCAAAATGCAGGAGCTGAGCCCAGACACTAGACCTGCCAATACAACTGTGACGTTGATCTACAGACCAAAGAGTGACCAATACCCTGATGGCCATTATGATGTGCACATCAATAACCAGACAGTGAGCATAGAGAGTGAGGGCAAGAGCTGTTTGTTTCATGCTTTGGCACGGGGTATGAAACCAGAAGGCAGCTCTGCCGAGATCGCTTTGGAAGCAGACCGCCTTCGATCTGTGGAGGCTGATGCTCTCCTCAGTAACCCAGGCCAATGGGAGCCTTTCCTCAAGCACAAAGAGTTGACTGAAGCAATCAGGGAGGGACTGGTATGTGGCAGAAGTAGCTGCACCCAAAAAGGCCATAAAAGAAAGCAAAAGTTACACCAGGAAGAGTTTGGAAAAGTAGAGTTATACCAAGAATGGCAAAAATATACAAAGAAAAACAAGGAACACAATCCTCAGCGTCCTCTACTGAACAGGTACAATCACATTTGATATGATACTAAATTACAGCTAAAATAAAAAAACTGTGCTTTAGTTTTTATTATTATGTTTTGCTCCCTGGTATAGCGTTATGGATTTATTCATTTGTAAAGCATGATTATAACAATTAATGAATGTGATTGGTGCATGATGCTGTGACACTCAATACTTTGATTTGTGGTGAGATTTGACAAGATGGATGTGTTGTTTGTTTTTTTTTCTTCTCTCTTTTCTTTCCAGAAACAACAACTGAGAATGAGACTGGTGAACAATCAGCAACAATTCTTCCACCTGTCTGATCATCATCAAGAGACCTCTCTATTATGATATGTTACTTTTAATTCAGTTTTTTTAACTTTATTGAAGAAAAAATACTAAAAAAAACCCCACACACATTTATCTCAATTTTGACTTTGAGGCATTTTTTTTAATTTAGTTTTAATTTAGATCTTTTGATTCTGTAGTAAAACATACATTTTTAATACAGGTAAGACGGCATAAGAATCATACATGCTGTTAGAAAGCCTTGGTCCTAAATGCTGTTTAGAATCAGGTCAGGTAGGACCGTTTGATTTGTTTCTAAAAGGTTATTTTCAGACTTCAAACAAATTTTGACATGATCAGAAATGAGTAAAATTTAAAGGTCAAATATTCAATTCTAAGGAACTCCCAGACACAATAGCAAAAGCTAGCATATTTGAGTCCACTGCATTATTGATCAGTCAGGAAAAAGAAAGGTTAGCCTGTCTACATGTCCTTCTCTTGTCAGTTTCAAGTATATTCCCAGTTACTGCCCTATAGTGTAGATCTATCTAATATGTAATCTTTCTTCAACAAAAAAGTCATTTAATTTCAATGCAATTTGATTATTATATTGATTATATTGTTTTGCTTATTTACAAAACCAATTCCAAGTATTTGGGATTCTGTGTAAAATGGAAATTGAAACCAAATACAATCATTTGCAGATATTACAAGTTCATATATCTACATTTCAGCCTTGTGAATGCTGCCAATTCCATAGACCCTTATTGCTGCCTAATGGTGCAAAGATATCCAGTTGTGATTTTTGCTTTGACCACTGTACAATTTTTTTTTTCCAGACTCTGAATGCTTTAATGATGTTGTCATATCTTCCTAATTTTGGACATAGTTATATTATTCTTATGTAGTTCCACAATTTAAAGCCAGTTTCTTGCAGACCGGTGAACCTCTACCCATCTTAACTTCTGAGATTTTCTTTTTTTTAAATACCCGGTCATGTTAGTGACCTGTTGTCAATTCATATGATTAGTTGCAAAATGTTGCTCCAGTTGTTTAAGTTTAGCACCACCCTCTTGTTGCTCTGTCCTGTCTGTTGCTACTATTAAATTCAAAATAAGCTAATATTTTTCATAAAATTCTAAACTATGTCTCATTTAAAACATTTGATATATTTTCACATTTTATTAAGATCATTGCTTTCTTTTGTATTTAATTTTTAGCTTTTTAAAAAAAAAATGGTTTGTAATCTGATGTATCTCTCCTGTGTTCTACACCGCTTAATTAATTTGATTGTTCAATAACATAAAATCAAACAAAAGTATTAATCAATTGACTTATATGGAATTTGTCATATATGTGTCAACTAAAAATGGAAATTAAGTAATGATGTAATTATGCATTATCATTAAAGTGTTTCAAATTTATGCTAAAATCAAGACTTTAAAGTAACTACAGGTGTTACCGTATAATTAAAGAACACTTAAAATTGATGTTTCTGAGGTTAAAAGTGATCTGTGCAATTGCAAAATCTTCTGTGTTTTAAGTCTCACAATTTTCTCTCTCTCTCTCTCTCTCTCTCTCTCTCTCTATATATATATATATGTATCTATCTATCTATCTATCTATCTCTCTCTCTATATCTATATATCTATCTATCTATCTATCTATCTATATCTATATATCTATATATATCTATATCTATATATCTCTATATATCTATATATCTATATAGCTTAAATTTAAATTTACTGTGATCTTTGACTAATTTTTTTGACTAATTTTTGACCAAGTTTTTCCTCCACTAGGTGGTGTAATATATAAAAACATCCCAAGTACTGCAGTTCAGGTCCATCCATTTGTGTTAAGACTCACAGGGTATTTTTACACAGCATCAGACTGTAAAAACAGCACATTATGAATTTTAACTCTTTATCATAAGAGACCTAAAGTGACACTAAAACAAAAATAGCTGTCAGTTTAACAACTGGGGGGGGGGGGGGATTTGCAAATACACTTCATGTATATGTGAACATAATTTGGACATCCTATAGACTCTTCTGCCAACCATCTGGCATTGACCAATCATGAGAGAAAAATGAATATTTCCTGACTGATCATCAGGGGTCCCTGTAGTTTGATGGCAGTCGTTACATAGATAATGGCTAAAGCCCCAGTGATGCATGTCTACAGACTAGTAAGAGACTCTTCACAACCCCCTGTTGCTAGGAAGAAACTGGTGTTTTACAACCATTGGCAAAAACCTTCTGATTTGTGACCTTGGTACCAACAAAGACAAACAAATACATGATCACACTGTCATCTTTATAGCAGAGACTGAAGTGTCCCAGAAGCTGCAGGCAGAGTCAGACTTAATCTTGGAGAAAGGTATCAGTACAGCTCATCAGTTCGACAAAATAATCAGAGAGTTGTGTGGAAGAACAACAGACAGCAAAAAACAAAAACTTCTGAAAAGTGAAACCAAAGCTGAAGTGTGTTAAAGCTGCATTTTTTATGGCCACCAGGGGGTGATATTTGTAGTTCTAGTCCTATGTAAGTGAATGAGAAAATGGCTTTCTGACTGATCTCTAAACATTTTCCTGGTGAGTTTGTGTGCTCACATTTTTGGTCATATTGAATGCACTAAGGCCCAGTAGAATAACAAATAAATAAATAAATAAATTGTCAGTTTTGGCCGGCGGTCATAGGTTCTGTCCAATAATATGACGCGAGACTGGAGTAAAATACATCCATGGATTGGCACTTTATTAAAGAAGGAGCATGATAACAGCACAAAAACACTACCTACAACTAAACAAAATGGCTTCCTTTTATACTCTAGCTTTTCAGGTGAGCATCTGGAAAAGTCCAAGTATGGGGGTTAACTAATCAAAATGAAAACATAACCCTCCACACAAACAAACATACAATTACATTAAAGCACATCACAACATATACATATTTCCAACACGTACTATAAACAAACCAATAACATAAGCTTCACCCATTACTATATAAATTAAACCCTCTTTATCCATACTCCCCTAACCTGGCACACTGGTCTGCTCCAAGAGCTCTTAAACAGGTGATTGAGCCGCTTTCAATCTTTTGCTCCACATCCTGCAAGAAGCAACCAGGCCAGGTGAGTACCTTTATAAGTTCACATTTCACATAGATTTAGGTTACTGACAAATGATTAACTGTAAGCAGCTCTAACTTTGGCTCTTCTTTGACACAGGTAGGATGGCCAGTCCCACTGTCTCTTCACCGTTACAAGCTGTCAATTTAATCGTATGTCAAATAACCCAATAAAGAATTCATGAGAACTAATGTGTTTTTCTTTCTTATACTAATTTAAATTCCCAATCCAACAATTAATCTCTAACAATACCAACCAGGTAATGAAACCCCTGGTCTCCATTACATAAATAAATATCATTTTGAATTATTTTGAATGCAAAGCAAATCTATTAGTCTGAAATAAGTATAACAGACCCAGTTTTACATGCCTATTTATCTTCTGCATTGTCTCAGTCAATGAACTGTCACAGACATTAAACACTAAGATTGTGTAGATGTATTTACTGAACCAAGTGACACAGTTACAATGAGCTTGGGTTGTCAGAAGAAGTCATGTAACACTAAACACCGCTGACTGATGTAATCCAGCTAAAAGAAACATAAAGTCTGTGGATTGTGCAGTATTACACACAAGTTACATAAATTCATGCATATTACCAAAGAGCGGCAGTAAAGAGGTCTGTCTTCTTTTTAATTATATCACAGCTTGACTTGATCTAACTCTTTGAGGCCTAAAACATGAAACATTTGCCAGAAAATTTAAATTTAAAAAAAAAAAAACTGGTGTTTATTGAACTTTCTGACAAAAGTTTGTCAAAATGAAATTGAATATTAATTTGCATATATGAGTTTTAACTTGTATAACATTTGCTACATCTTGCACACTGATGATGTAGAAGTCTCAAAAACACAAAAAAACCCCACATGATGTGATTTCTCAGCACAGATAACCTTTAATCTTGCAACCTAAAAACTAGCTTGAAGCCAGACAGAAGTTTTGATGAACTAAGAAAAGACATGTTTCTCTCTGAATGCCTAAAAGTTTGTTGGGGTTATTTCTTCGTGTGTTTTTAGTAGCACGCAAGTCTTTGTTGATACCTCAGTAAAGAGAATAGCCACTTCCTTCTGTTTTCCAGACTTTCTGACAAACTAAGCTAACACTGAGTTTGTCATAAGTCATATTTTTCACAGAGATGGAGAGAATTGAGCCACAAGTTTACAATAGTTAGTACGTGACAAGTGATGAAACTGTGGCTTTGACTGTGGGTTTGTGTGAGCATATATGAGCCAAGAGATGGCTGTTTGCTATGTCTATTGCTGTAGCGTAAACTGCTATTTCCTCATTATTGTTCTGTAGACGTGGCTTATTGTGACACCAGTTTTATTCATCTCCTATGGTTGAAAGCTTACATTCACATCACAGGAATAATTTAGGTGATTTTAATGATTTATTTGAAGTGTTCTTTCTCCAGGGTAGAATGATTGCACAGAGTACATCTTTAATTCGGTGCACAGCCACACAGCACTGTTGATGTTGTAACAGCAAACTATACTTTGGCAAATATATGAACAGGTTAAACAGTCAGTAAATACTGAAAGTCATTACTGCAGGCAAACCACCAGCATCAGTCAGATCAGATCACTGTAGTTTATTATTAAACTTAAAGTGCTCTATGAATATGTGAACACTTTAATCACCACTTTTAAGATGTACTAAAATTGATGAATATTTGGCCTATTTGAAGCCAGGCAACAACAAAAAAAAAGGAAAAATGGCAAAAGTGCAACTTTGTAATTTCAACAATCGAGAATTTGATGGATTCCAATAAACTATTTCATGAAATGAATGTTTGAACAGCATTTTACTTTTTCTTTATTCAGCTGCAACCTCACTGGTGTTTTAGGATCTGAGAGGAAAGAATAAATATAAAAAAGAATTCAAACAACAGCTTAGACTGTTGTGCAAATTTTGTAAATAATGTCAGCAAATATAAATAGAGGCCCTTTAGGATTAAATATTAAAATTTAAAGAACAATAAAAGTATTGTAAAATTATTTGCATCCAACAGGCAGAAAAAAGCCCTATAAATCTACATTTATAACTGCAAGTCATCAAGGAAATGTCTGATGGATCTTTCAGGAATAGTGATGTTGCTTTTAAGATTACTGATTGGTTAGTAGGCGGCAACACCTTCACCTTCATAGTACAGAAACAGTTGCATACTTTGTCTTCAGTTTGTTTACTTGTAAGTTTGTGAAAGTAGATGTGAAAGGGTTCTGGCTGCATATTCATAGGCTTTTTACACATTACGATACCAATTTAAGGGCTTGTAAACAGATCTTGTCATTGTTGAGATAGCATGGATAGCTGTTACATCCTGTCTTCAGTCTTTATGCTACATAATTAAGTTTGTAAGATGTTTTTTTAAATATAGTCTTCCATCTATCATCTAGCAAGAATATAAAGAAGCATATTGAAATTAACCTCAACATGGATTTTTTTCTAAACCAAGATTTAAAAAGTGGTTTTCACTGTAGTAAAACCACAGCTGTTAATGTATTTGAGTCACACCTCTTATGCACTCTTATTAATGTAACTAAATTTCATGTTGAGACTGACTTGCATGCTGTGGACATGACTTGCAGTTTCCTGTTAGTACAAAAACACAGCTGGCAGTCTGTTATTGCCACATCTTTGTCCACAGCGGTTCTAGTGAGCATCGGCTTTCTGTTCATTTAGTTTCTCAGCCATGGACAAAACTGTGCTGCTCCTGCTGTACCTGCAGGTTGTTCTGCTCATCACTGCCTTTCCTTCGGACGCAGCTGGTCAAGTTGTAGTGAAAGGTCCAGATCAGGTAAAAAGATCCGCAACAGCAATCAAACAGGTAGGGATACATAAATATAATAATCTGTCTGAATTTACTACAAATTCCATATTATATTTTGTGGAGAGAGGAACTTTAACAAAAAGATTAATGCCGCAGAAGAGAAAGCTCAATGTTTTAGGTTGTATCAAGAGACCTGGATCATGTGGCTGGCAAATGTTTGATTTTGAGTGTATTTCTACTTTTCCATTACGAAATTGGAACGTAGCATCATAATAGGTGTTTGTGCAGTTTTATACTCCCTTAAGTTCCTTCCTTGTGTTTGGAAAGATTCATCAAAACTTGAAATTTTTTGGAAAACATGCATGCCGTCAATGGTAAATGGACTGATTCTTATATAGCGCTTTTCTACTCTCCCGGAGTACTCAAAGCGCTCTATACAACATGCCTCATTCACCCAATCACACCCACTCGTACAAGCACTTCTAAACACAGTGCAAACTAACCTGCATTCACACACATTCGTACTCCGATGAACGCATCGGAGGGCAATTTGGGGTTAGTATCTTGCCCAAGGATACTTGACATGCAGATCGGGGAAGCCAAGAATCGAACCACCGACCTTCCGATCAGTAGCTGATCTGCTCTACCACCTGAGCCACAGCCACCCGTATCCTCCAAACAAGAGGAGAGACCATCAGGCTTGTTATCAGTGCTCAGCGCCAATGGAATTGACACATGTCAACAATGCACATGTCTAAAGCCACCATTACTGCATAAATGTATATACAGGCTTAAGAGCAACAGATGCTCCCAGTCATATGACATATTTTGTCAGGGGGTCCTTTGGATATTTCAGCAAGACATTGCTAAGCCACATACTGCATCTTTGCAATAGCACGGTTACGTGAAAGCAAAGTCCGGGTGCCTAACTGGCCTGTCTGCAGTCCAGACCTTTCACCAACTGAAAACTAAGTGCACTGTGAAACAAGAAATGCAACTGTCACGTACAGCTGTGTGGCAGGAAGAGGTTGGACCCAAAAGCAGGACTCAAAAACAGAGGTGTAAACTACAACAGGAAGCTTTATTGCTGCATAAAAATACTCACAAATAAAAGCACTAACAACTGAAAACTCTGAAACTAGTAACAAAACAAGAAATAAACAATTAGGGAATACCAATAGAAACTAACTGGTCAAACTAGGAACACACGAGAGACTACACAGCTAGCAGGGACAATGTGACAATGAGCAGAGCGCGACTGAAGATTTAAATACACACAGGATAACGAGGGGATGGGCAACAGGTGGGAACACAGGAGGAACAAATCAGAGACAATAAGACGGGGGAAGAAAAACTGAGGAAAATGCACGAGAGACCAGGACTACCAAAATAAAACAGGAAACACAACACAGAGCCAGACAGTGAGACAGCGATGGAGACATGATGGGCTGGGAGAACACAGATGAGACAAGGACACAAAGGAAACAGACTAAATGAACAAGTAACTAAGAACTCGTTACTTGTACCAAAATGGTACATTTTCTCAGTTTAAACATTTGATCTGTTTTCTATGTTTTATTAGATCAAATGTGGGATTGTGAGATTTGCAATTTATTGCCTTCTGTTTTTATTTTTTACACAGGATCACAATTTTTCAAACTCCTTCTGGACTCTGTATATCAATCTATAAATGTCATGACCATGATTTCTTTATACAGTAACAACGTGTCTATATTTTAGATGTTGATTTTAATTTATCATCATTGCATAAAAACGCAATGTTCATGTCGTTTCATCATAGGTGGCAAACAGGATGGTCAACCCATCAAAGCAAAAACTACAGAAGAGAGATTGTTCCTTGAGACCTGGAGTGTGCGGCCCAATGGTAAATTCTTTTGTTATTTACATTTTCTTTATTTCCTGCTGTTACAGAACAGCAACGTGATAAACACTGAATCATCTTGTGAATTATCCTTTTGTTTCCAAAGCTTTCATATTACAGAAAACAATAATGGATTGCAAAGCCCATGTTTTTCTTTATAAAGAAAAAGCTGGTCCTGTTACTATGATCACTATTGCAATTTTTTTTTTGTTTTATTTCAAGCACATAGATATTTAGAGCTAAAGCAGAGCAAAGACTGTTTTATCAACTATTTTTTCATTTCTATTTCTCTGCAGGGCCAGTAGTTTACCCATCATACATTGCTGCAACCAGAAACTCCTTCCTGCATTTTTCCATTGACCTGAGTGCTTCAATAATCGACGCATATAAACTATCACAACAACAGATTTTCTGCAAACATGTTGCAACATTGCAGTTGGTGCAGCAGTCACCTCGCATACATGACCAAAATAGACAGATGTTTGAGCCAGCTCTCTAGATTTCTCTGAGAAGTCAGAAATTAAACAAAAATAACATTTAACCACTAAAACTAATTTCGGAAGCAAATATAAGGCTGAGTATTAGGGCCACATTAGGAAAATAAAATATTTTGATCAATTTGAGAATAAAGTCAAAATTTCAAGATTAAATTTGAAAATCTATTTTGAGCAAAGCATCGAAATGTTGTTGTTTCAAGACAAACTGCCATGTTTCTTATACCCTCTACAAAATGCCTTGTGTAGATGAGTTAGCCATTTCAAATTGTACAAATCCACTCTTCCAAGTTTCTGACCAGATGCAGCTTTCTGCACCATCATTTCAACATCCTTTTACTTATCACCATAATATGTTTGTGTGCTAAAAGAGAAATCATTTCCTTCCTTGTTACTTAAGCCAATTCTGAAGTGCAATTTCACTCAGAGGGTACAGCAACCATGGCTGATTGTCTTGAAACAAAATAGAATTACAATGTTATTCTCAAAATGATCATTAATATTTTTTTATCTTTATGTGGCCCTAATACTACTTTGTATAAATAACCTTGGCATCTTAATCTTTTTTAAAAATCCTAAAGCACTTAACTGTTTTCAGGTTTTTTTTGGTAAAACTATGAATTTGAAAAATCGTAGATAACAACAATAATTATTTTTATGTTATAAAAATGTATAAACATTGCATGTTGGAGGATTAACCACAGGAACATAAAAAGTGGTTTTGCTAATTACCAGTACTATGTATTTAGGGCAGCTGTGGTGTAAACCTTCCACTGGATAGTAATAATAATTTTGTTAAGTCCTGCATGTGCTGAGTATAAACTGGACTAATAAAATATTTAATGCACTTCACATTTGTGTGAATTAGACTGATATTGTGAAAAGAAGCTGTGTAGTAAATTGTAAGATTATCAGATCAAATCAGAGCAAAGAGGTGGGAAAGGAAATCTCCACCAAGGTCTAAAAATTCCTCGAATTAAATTGTGCTAAAAAAAAGCAGCCTGAGAAAATTGGTGTAAAAGACCTTAAAGGTATACTGGTTACACAGTGCCTTACTTACTTATATGTTCTTCATTTTGTTTTCATAGCCATACTTTATATTTTCATCAATGGTAGAAATAGTTCATAATCTGAAACACAACATATCTGTGAAACATGGTGGAGGCAATGGTATGACATTGGAACTGGTGGAACTGGGTCATTAGTGTTTATTGATGATGTGACTGTGGATAGAAGAAGCAGTATGAACTCTGAAGTGTACAGGGCTGATCTATCTACTCAGATTCAGCCAAACGCTGCAACTGCAAAGCAAAAAAAATGAGACATAGTTCCCATTCCCAATGGCCAAGTGAGTCACCTGATCTCAGTCCAACAGAGGAGGCTTTTCAATTAATAAATAAAATACAAAACTGGATGCAGAGAAACTCACAAACAAACAGCATCTAAAGGTAGCTGCAGTAAAGGCCCAGCAGAGCATCTCAGGGAAGGAAACAACATTTTGTGATGAGTTTTAGGCATCAAGCAGTCATTCATTTCAAAGGATTTAAAATAACCTTCATGTTTAAATTAGGTTGGTTTGTGTAATTAATGTTGCGACTCTGAAAATGGCAAAGTATAAAAATGACTGTAATTCTTGTAATTTTTGGAGGACTGCACACAAGTGCGTCTCCGTGGTCTCTGCACAATTTTAATTTCCACAATCCCTCTTTCTGTCTAGACCAAGATCTACTCAAATGGAAACCAAAATAAAAGAATATCTGCAATAATAAATCCTAGGTTTTGGTTTTTGCAACACTAAGAACAGAAAAAGTGTACTTTTATAAACCGCTTTGATAAGCTGATTATCCAGCAGTTTCACATTTACTAGCAGACTCAAAGAAATAAAATTTCATCAGAGGTAAGGAAGTTCAAAACTGTCAAACACTCATATGAACAGTGAGAGAAACCAAGCTGCAATAGAAAAACAGCAGGATGGGGGAGAAGTCAGTACAGTTCACTTCCTAAACATAAAATATCTGGAGCTCCACTTCTGCTCCATTTACAGGTCAAAACTCACCTGAGTCTCTCCTCCTCCGTCTTGCGCAGCTTCATGTCCCTCTGCACCACCTGCAGCACGTGCTCCGCCTCGTTGTCTGTCAGTCCTGTCAGATCAAGCTTTCGACCCATGGCTGACACCCCACCAGCTCTCTCAGCCTCACCGACTAAACAATCAGCTTGTTGTTTTCATCTGGAAAAGAGAAAAATAGTCAGGCCAAATAAAATACACAAAATACAAACAAAAACACCTGAGAGTGACAAAGTTCACAGAATACCTGAGTTTACAGCTGGATGGTTTAGTGCAAACTGGTGGAGGAAAAGAAATATATTCACTAAAGAAGAAGTACTTCACTACTTTATAGTACTTTACAGTTATAGTTACGAGTTCTAAGCCTGTGATTTTACACTTAAAAACATGGTATGACCATAAAACACAAACATTAAACTGCTGTTAATCAAACATGTTTGAGCCTGATATCCAAGGAGTCATTAATTTTTTTCTCTTGGGTCTTTAATTAAGACATGATTCCTAAAATATATGCTGAGACTTTATGGAGAGAGTGAACCAGATCCAGCTAACATGTTTTCCATTCAGGCTTCTTTATAATTCTCAGCATGTCTCATAGGGACTAATTTATTACAATTAAAGTACTTTTACTCACTTTTGATACATTTTTATTATTAATTATACTTCACTGGGTTTTGTGTAAACTTGTAATCGAGTACTCTGACATAACTTACAGCATTCACAAGAAAAATCAGAGCTACTGACACTTCTTGTAGAAGAAATCTATTTTCTTTCCATCAGACCTGACGCTGCAGCTTACTTTTCTTTTTGTTTTTGAAACCGGAATGCGGACGTGAAACTAATAATGAACTATAACTATTCCAATCACAAGTATTTTACTGGAATGTGAAGCAAATAGTACCGATTTTAACGCAAAATACGAACACGAACAGAAGCGAACATGCAAGTTAATAGTTTTCATTCAGGCTGAAGGTGATAAAGTCATAGTTTGATTACAACAACTTACCAGAATCTGTGGCTGAAAAGCCTACATATTATATTTGTGGATGTGCTAATACAGCAGAGATACTTAAATAACTCAGATTATGTTAAAGAAAATTATATTAGATAAATCCTTATAATAAACTTAATTCAGGCATATGCAATTTTTAATATCATCAAGAGACCCAACGCACCAGTCAAATGAACACAGATGCCTGTTTACTAGAAATGCCTGACATTCCTGACTAAAGTTTGTATAATAGAGGCATAAATATGATCAAATGTGCTTCATTTTTCAATGTTACCTCAGGGTCATTTCTGATTAGTAATTCAGTAGGATAATCTATTAGATTATCTATTATAGGACAATATTATAGGACCAAGACAGTAAACAGCCAGAGCCATCTTTACTAACCTTATGGCGTATGGGGCACCGGCTCAAAATGGCATGCCTAATTATTGCATTTTAAACTAAGATGTGTTATTTAATGTACTCATTGGAGAAAAAAATCACTTTCCCACTTTGTAAAAAAAACCACAAAAAAAACAAAGTGTTAGGATGCCTGGGTCGTTGACCCAGAGGTTTGAGTTTATTATATTATTCATCATTTCTAGTCTTTGGTTTCTTTGTTAGAGTTCTTTCTTATGGGTTATGTCTCTGTGTTATCCTTAGTTGCTATATCCCCGTGTCCAGCCAGTGTCTATGTCTGCCCTGGTCCCACGTCTCTGTTCCCTCTGTTGCAGTGCCTGCGTGTGAGTCTGTGTCTTTAGTTCAGTCTGTGTTATGTTTCCTGTTTTATTTTGAAGGTCCATGTCTGATGTTAATGTATCTGGTTTTGCTTCCCCTTGTCTCGTTAGGCCTGATTTGCCCCAGCTGTGTTTCCCTCCTGTTACCCATTCCCTGATTGCTCCCTATGTGTATTTAAGCCCTGTGTTTCTCTGTGTCCGTGTCGCGATCTACCATTTATTATGCTGTGTGTTTTGTCTGCTTGCCTGAGTTTATGTTTGAAGTCTCAGTTCTGGTACCTTTTTTAGTTCAGCATTAAAGCTGTTTTTGGAATTTACTTTGTGCCTCCGAGCGTCTGCACTTTTGGGTCCACGATTCCTGTCTGCACACAGCCTACACCTAACAGAAGATCGCAACCAGAACATGGACCCCGCAGACGTTTTCACTTCGGAGTCAGACGCTGAGATGGAAGGGCTGGTTAAATTGCTGGACCGCATATCCCAGTCCGACAGCCTACGGGCTATGTCTGTGGGACTGAGCATAGTGGAAGCAATGGTGAAAACCAGCCCCCGGCTTCAGCAGTTTGCTTCGGATGCCAATCTGGGCAGCACCATCGCTGCATGGAGGGAGCAGGTCAGGGCACGTGAGCTTGCCCTCTCTCTCACCACGCCAATGCAGCAGCGGTCTGAGCTTGCCGTAAAGCAGCGGTCACCACAGCGGGACCGAGTTTCCGCACCGCTGCCACGGACTTCATCTCCCTCCCCACGCCAGCGGGGATCTCGTTCACCTGTCCGTTCGCCTGCCTTTTTCCTGGCGGCTATGTGGTCGGAGGACGAGGAGGTGGTCTCCATTTCTCCACCGGTTCCCTCTTCCAGAAGGAAACGTCGCCCTCGCCACCGCCACCGCCACTCCTCTCCCCAGTCTTATGCCTCTGCTGGAGGGTCCGAGGGGCCCGACCAGCCTTCTGTTCCCGCTGGCAGTTCTGGAGAACCGCACCAGCCTTTGTTTGCCTCTGCTGGAGGGACCCAGGGGCCTGTCCAGCCGTCTGTTCCTGCTGGGGGTTCTGGAGAACCGCTCCAGCCGTCTCCCGTCTCCGCTGAAGGGTCCGAGGGGCCCGTTCAGCCTTCTGCCTCTGCTGGGGGGTCCGAGGGGCCCGTCCCGCCTTCTGCCTCTGCTGGGGGGTCCGAGGGGCCCGTCCCGCCTTCTGCCTCTGCTGGAGGGTCCGAGGGGCCCGTCCAGCCTTCTGTTCCCGCTGGGGGTTCTGGAGAATCGCGCCAGCCTTTGTTTGCCTCCGCTGGAGGGTCCGAGGGGCCCGTCCAGCCTTCTGCCTCCGCTGGAGGGTCCGAGGGGCCCGTCCAGCCACAGCAACCTGCCTCCGCTGGAGGGTCCGAGGGGCCCGTCCGGCCTTCGTCGCCACCACCTGCGGCTCCCACGCCGTCGCCTGCTCCTCCACCGCCTGCTCCTCCATCTGCGGCTCCCACGCCGTCGCCTGCAGCGCCATCCTCGTCTGGTCCAGCCTCCGAGTCTTCATCCTCGTCTGGTCCAGCCTCCGAGTCTTCACCCTCGCCTTCGTCTGGTCCAGCCTCCGAGTCTCTACCCTCGCCTTCGTCTGGTCCGGCTTCCGAGTCTCTACCCTCGCCTTCGTCTGGTCCGGCTTCCGAGTCTCCACCCTCGCCTTCGCCTGGTCCGGCTTCCGAGTCTCCACCCTCGCCTTCGCCTGGTCCGGCTTCCGAGCCTTCACCCTCGCCTTCGCCTGGTCCGGCTTCCGAGCCTTCACCCTCGCCTTCGCCTGGTCCGGCTTCCGAGCCTTCACCCCGCCGCCTGGTCCGGCTTCCGAGCCTTCACCCTCGCCGCCTGGTCCGGCTTCCGAGCCTTCACCCTCGCCGCCTGGTCCGCTTCCGAGCCTTCACCCTCGCCGCCTGGTCCGCTTCCGAGCCTTCACCCCGCCGCCTGGTCCGGCTTCCGAGCCTTCACCCTCGCCGCCTGGTCCGGCTTCCGAGCCTTCACCCTCGCCTTCGCCTGGTCCGGCTTCCGAGCCTTCACCCTCGCCCGCCTGGTCCGCTTCCGAGCCTTCACCCTCGCCGCCTGGTCCGGCTTCCGAGCCTTCACCCTCGCCGCCTGGTCCGGCTTCCGAGCCTTCACCCTCGCCGCCGCCTGGTCCGGCTTCCGAGCCTTCACCCTCGCCTTCGCCTGGTCCGGCTTCCGAGTCTTCACCCTCGCCTTCGCCTGGTCCGGCTTCCGAGTCTTCACCCTCGCCTTCGCCTGGTCCGGCTTCCGAGTCTTCACCCTCGCCTTCGCCTGGTCCAGCTTCAGACTCTTCGTCCTCGCCTGTAGCAGCCTTTGCTTCTGCCTCTGCGTCGCCTGGTCTTGCCTCACCCCGTCTTGCTTCGTCTGCGCCTGAGGTCTCCATGCCGTCTGGTTCTGCCTCACCCCGCCCTGTCCGGCCTGCTCGTCCTCGCCCTGTCCGGCCACTTTCCAGGCCGTTGGCTGGACATCATCGCTGTCGCGCCGGCCTCCGGACTTGCTGCATCGCTGCCGCTGCTCTCTGCGTGGCCGGCCTCCGGACCTCCTTCGCCTGGGTCGCTGCTGCTGCCCTCTGCGTGGCCGGCCTCCGGACCTCCTTCGCTTGGGTCGCTGCTGCTGCCCTCTGCGTGGCCGGCCTCCGGACCTTCTTCGCTTGCCTTGCCGCCGTTGTTTTTCGCACGGCCGGCCTCCTGAACTGCCCAGGTTTGGACTTTGGTGCCATCAGCCTCCGGGCCGGCCTTCTGACCTGCTCCGTCGCCGCCGGTGCCTCCCGCCTGCCCGGCCCCCTGAACTGTTTTCTGGGCTCTTGGGCCGTCAGCCTCCGGGCCGGCCCCCTGAACTTTTTTGGGTGTGTTTTGCCTGGCCGCCTGTGCCTGTCATGAGCCTGTTTTTGTTCTGTTTTCCAGGCTCCAGTGTTTGCGCTTTTTTTGTTTCTGGCTCCTTGTGTGTAGTTTGTTTTATCATATATGTGTATATACACACACACACACACACACACACACACACACACACACACACACACACACACACACACACACACACACACACACACACACACACACACACACACACACACACACACACACACACACACACGTGATAACAAATAATGATCATCAAAATGATAACAAACACATATTCATCCTGGATGCCCGACTCTGCAAATTAAACCAATAGAGCTCCTTTTATGGATGACCAGCATAAATACTGTCTTTGGTCAGTCGACTCTTCTCCTTTCTTGAAGGGATGCACCTGAATAGGTTGCAAGTTCCCCTGACCTTGAGTTTGTCATACCTCCTCTGTTCCTGCACTCAAAAAAATCTGTTGTTGGATGAATACAATTTAATCATGGCACCTGATTTAACCATGTACAATAACCCATTTTTGACCATGTCAAACCAACACATTTGGCATTTGGTGGTTTAATGTAATCAGATTACATTGGATCAACGTAGTATACTTGCATTGACTTGAAGTGATTTATTTAAGTATGTAGAGTGAAATTTGTTTTAATTCATTCTACACGAGTTCAAAACTTTAGGAAAACACAATGAAATCTTGTTTTTTAAACAACTACTTTGTTAATCAAGGCAATTACTGTTAGTCTTGCTTAATGAACCAGTATCGGGGTTGATGATTTCATAGAGACAAACAACCATTTGTACTTACATTCATGGGTAGTTTAGAATCACCAATTAACCTAACTCTAATTATACACTGCAAACCAGCCAGATTGAGGATTTGAACCCAGGCCCTTCTTGCTGTGAGGCAACAGCAAAAACCATCACGCCACCAAGCTATCAATCCAGGCTTAAGAAAACTAGGAAAGCTATGATTACAAGGCTTGATGCAGAATTCTCTGTACATTTTTATCCATGACAGGTTAAATGGAGAGAGCATACACATGGTGTGGGTGTAGTTTTCTGCCTCTTAAAACTCCAGCGATTTTCCTGCAGTTTGACATCTAATGTGATCTTGTGAATTTCGTGAGTCCAGGCAACTAACTACTCTTACTAGATTGTTTCATGTCATCTCAACAAGAACAAATTAAGTTGCTGAATTTCATGCAGATGCTACATGATTTAATTACGTTCACCATAGAAACATGAAATTATTTAGTTCAAATTACAAGGATGTTTGTACATGTAACAACCACCCAATTTAATTTTTTTGAGTGTGAGTTTGTTCCTGAGTCAGCTAGCTGGTTTCCTGTTTCTATGTCTGAATATCTTTCTGTTCCTGAGACCATCCCTTGGTCAGGTAACCGATTTCCTGTTTCTGAGTCAAAATATGTAGATGACCTTTCTGTTTCTGAAAATATCTATGGATCAGCTAACCAATTTCCTCTTTCTGAATTATCATACAATCTTTCTGTTCCCTGATGTATCGTCAATTCCTGAAACTGTTCGTGAATCTGGGTAATCTGGCATGTCTTTGAAGCAGCCACAGTCTGTCATCATTTTATTTGATGTCTTTCCTGATACCAAGTCTGAATCAAAGGCATTCTGTCCTGAGTCTGTTCTGCCATGTGCATCCTGATCCTGAGTCAGCCAATGACGTCTATCCCCTAGAGCTGTTTGACGTCTGAGTCAACCTCCATCAGTCTAGACAGTCATTGCCATAGACTCGCAGACCAAGGACCTTATATCCGCCAGCTTCACTAGCATCTAACTGGTTTCCAGCTGGTCTTGCTCTCAGGCCTTAGGCTATCTATGATTTTCCTTCAGCTTCACTGTAAAGATCAACTGAGATAATTTCTGAGGTGCCTTGACCACCTTCTACTCGGCTTTTACAAGAATTCTTCAGGTTTCTGTCCTTGTGACAACCTTCTACCCAGGCCTATCGTCACAGTAGTTTCCCCTGTTTTCTCTGCTTCTATATGTCTGCATGTCAGAATCAAAATTAGAATATGTCTGTATGTATAGATGACTTGATTGAATTTTTCAGCAGCTTATGTTATTTCTCTTTGGATGTTTTCCTATGCTTATAATTTCTTTTATCAACCCACTCGAAACTGCCTAGTTGTGAATAAGCCATTTGATCATTTTGTTACTTACTGCAAGTCTCGGGCTACAAGTTTGAAGAAGCCAAATAAACCTACATAGTAGATTTCTAACATTATGTGTTATATCTGGTCAATTCAATAACTGAATTGAAGGTTGCATAAAACTTTCTATGTCGTGAAATATCTGGCTATATCACATGATTTTAGACTGCGTAAAGATGCACCCAAAAGCAGACAAGATGGAGTGTAACTGGAGACATCACACACTCATAGCTAATTAGGCAAAGAAAGGTTTATAACTTAAAATTGATGGAAGTTTGTTCGTTCTGTGTTAAGGTTATAACATAGGTAATAGGTAATGTCTATATCTCTGTCTAAATAATGTCTAAAACTCTGAAAGAGTAATATGAGCCAATTTTTTGTTAAATGTTATACTTGTTTCCTACTCTTTTCTCTACAGATGCTGCTGACTCAAACATATGGTCAAATTACGACACACTGAGATACAGTCCATGCTACACTCTGTCACGTTCATTGCTGCGTTCAGACCTAAAGTGCAGCAACATTTATTTCATTCATTTCTTCTTATAAATGTTACTTATGTGGCTGTGTCACTTGTACTTCTTTTCTACCTAAACATTTTTTTCCCAGTTCATATTATTTCATAGAATTAAAAGAAATGCTTTGCATATAATTTAACTGATTAATTGACTTTACTGGTGTTATTTGGGGTATGCTGTGGGGTTTTAAAAACTCAGTGTTGCCTGATTATATTTAAAAGATAATGAACATTGTATATAATATGTATTTAGCATGTGGCAGGTGACATAAAAAAATGGGTGTTTACTAGTCAGAGAAGTTTTGTGGAGGATGGTTAAAGTTGGAGTGAAACTTTTACATTTACATTTACTTATTCCATCGAGCATTTCAGACAAGAGACTAGAGCAAGACCATCCTTAGGGAAAATGTTATTTTCTCAGTTTTTTTTTTATTGATGTTAACATCATTAACTAGGAAAATATGCCACATGTACATCAGGGTACTAATCGTGAAATATTGGATGAAACCTTCACACCATAAGAAGATAATGTGCTCATTGCAGTGCTGATTCTTATAATGAATTATTTGTGCAATATAGCCCCAGAAGTGAAACTTCCTACTTCTAATACCTTTGAATGTCATTATTTATGCTTGTGACATGCAGATATGCAGCGGCAATTATAGAATTTTTCAAATATGATGGCATTGAAAGACCAACCAACCAGTCAGGAGAGAAGGACTGAGATGGCAGGAAAATTTCAGAAAATTCATTCAGAAGTAAATGAAGCATTAAAAACTACCTTAGTAAAAAAGAGGCCATGGTTTTCATGCTCTTTGTATTCATACTGAACAACTCTTGTACAATATTTGTACCCTTTACTTAAGCAATAGTTGCAATATTACCGTGTAAAAATACACGTAAACTCAGAGACAACCCTTTAGACACGCCCCTGTCCTTCACTCTTATATCACTGGCAGCTTTAGCTGTGAGCCTTAAGGTCAGTTTCCCTTCTCTAGATGTTGTGGGGCTGATTGTTTCTTCCTCTCTTCAGATGAAGGTAATGTAAAAGTTTTACATTTTGTATACATTTTTCTGAATTGCTAAAATACTAATATATTACACTAACCGAACGAACAACTATAAGGCTTCAACAGAAAAAGACAGCAACGCTGCTATTAACGATAACCAGGCAGGCCAAACAAAGTAAAGGAGGCCGCCGTCACCTAAGCAAAAACACTGCCCAGTTGAGCTACTCACAACAAGCCACGCACGGTGGGGCTGGTCACACACACACACAGCAGGCCTTTTCCACGCCTAGGCTGGAAACACACGCTGACCAGCACAGAGGAAACCCACCAGAAACCTCTCCCACTGCTCCTACCACTCCACACCGTAGGCAGGAGAAACGCACGCAACGCGGAGACACCAGAGAAAGCCACCCTCCCACATCCAGTCCATCCCCAGCTTATATAACCTCAGAGAGGTGATTGCTGACTGGGCCCAGGTGGTAAACGAGGCCAATGAGCAGCAGCTGTGTCCTGGGGAGAGGGAAGAAGTGAGAGAGAGACAGAGGGGTGGAGCAAGAAAGGAGGAGGCGGAGAAAAACACCACGCCCACACAAGGGCAGTTTCAGGAGGCCCAGCTAGGGCCGTAACAGTGTAAATAATCATTTTTCAATCATAAACATAAACATTTTATTTTATTATCTCAATAACAGAAGAAGGACAATGTGTACTATATTAATGTTTAAGTACATCACTTTGTAAATGTTTATATCATTTACATCACTTTTATATCATATTTTTGTGTGCAGTGAATGTGCCCTATAGATAGAAACATAAACATAAATACACTACAGTCCTTATAGTATGATATGTTATTGTGACGGGTTGTGTGCATGATCTGAAACTACTGTGTCTTTTGTGAATGTAGTTAAGAGTTTGAGAATTAATTTTTATGTTAGTATAGCAGAGATGAATTTTCTGATGATGCTTGGATTAATTCACTGAAATTCCCACTTTATAGCCACCTCATACTGTAGAAGTATAAAGACAGTATAAACAGTATAGTGTTAGTAAATTAGCCAAGATAGCTGGTCAAACGTTGTACATATTGTTGAATTCAGTTGTGTAAATCCACAAAGAGCAGCTGGCCAGCTGATCACAGCCTGCACATAAGGGAAAAAAGTATATGAGCCAACATACTGGACACTGTTCTGCCAAACAACAAACAAGTATATTGCCACTATTGTGCCTGACATTATTTAATCATATTTTAAATATTATTGAATTTAAAATTTATATTTATTTGTTGCACAACTTAAAACTTTAAATTCCTTTCAATAAAACAAAGTCTCAGATTAAATTATTCTGAAACTAAGTTTAAGATTCTCATAACATTGTATTGCAAGTTACATTACTAATAAGATCAATATAAAATGCATTTATTGTTCAGCCACAAGTGCAGTCTTAGGTCAAATAACACATTTGTTTTGCATTCAAACAAAGAAGCTTGGTTTGCTGTAACATTTTTAAGGATGGTTCATTTCTCAGTCCAGGCATTACTGCCTGTCATGAATGTAGGTGATCCAAGTGCAATGGCCTGAAGTGGCCGCAGCTCACTGCAGCAGCCTCAGCTATGGAGCTGCAGGACATTGTCCATTCTGAGTCAATGTCCCCAGCCTCCCTCACAATGCTGTCAAACTGGGAGTTGAAGATCTCCTGAACTGGAGCCTCTGCCAGGCCTCCCAAGTGCACCCTCACTATACGTTTTGGTGCGCCAGGTCTGCTACCTGACCCAACTCACCATCGGGTGGTGACCACTTCATATCTCAGCTCCTCTCTTCACCTGAGTGTCCAGAACATCCAGTCACAGATATTCAACTCAATAAACAGCTTGGGGTATCTCTCAACCTCATGCACTAGCTCAGGCTAGCCGAGTTACCCCACCACACAATAATTCCATGAAAGCATATTTTTTAAAAGGGCTATGGAAACATAGCCACTAACTTTTTATTCTGGATGCTTTCTTGCTAGATATAAAATGAATTCAAGATGCCTATATACTCATCAGAATTGCAGATCATGACCATGAAACAAATTTCACTGTTCAAAACTTGCAGACTTCACTATATACTGTGCAGACAGTGTGGACCTTCTAAACTATGTTTGTGGGATATGATGTTTCAAGAAATGTAGAACAACTGTCGTTGTTTGTATTTACATACACAGCGTGTCTTGTAGAATTTACTGGGCTCAACAGTAATAGCATAGTGCAGTCATATCTCAGGTGTAATAACAGAAGACAGGAAAAGATCAGTAAAGAACCAATTTCCCCAAGCCAAAGCACAAATGAAACGAGAAGTAAAACAGGTTGGTCTAAAGCATGATTAAAGTTCAGCATGATCATAAATGACACTGACGATTACTAATATATTGCAAAATCAAACTACTTACCACTCATTTTGAAGTCTTAGTCCAGGAGCTTGTTTTCTAGACTTGCAAGAGTCTGATGTAATGTGGGGAGGAAAAAGCAAAGAGAGGGAGAAAAAACAACAAATAATTTAAGAGCTGATTTGATCCTTTATGACTCTGCAAGCATTATTATAAACTTACAACATAGAAATCCAAATCAGAATATTTTCTTGAGCCCTAAGGTAATTGGTATTGGCATTGCCACCTTCAGTTGAGGCCTAAAGACCACCTAAATTAAATGTAATCATTACACGCTTATATATATACGTATATACAGGGAGTGCAGAATTATTAGGCAAGTTGTATTTTTGAGGAATAATTTTATTATTGAACAACAACCATGTTCTCAATGAACCCAAAAAACTCATTAATATCAAAGCTGAATGTTTTTGGAAGTAGTTTTTAGTTTGTTTTTAGTTTTAGCTATTTTAGGGGGATATCTGTGTGTGCAGGTGACTATTACTGTGCATAATTATTAGGCAACTTAACAAAAAACAAATATATACCCATTTCAATTATTTATTTTTACCAGTGAAACCAATATAACATCTCCACATTCACAAATATACATTTCTGACATTCAAAAACAAAACAAAAACAAATCAGCGACCAATATAGCCACCTTTCTTTGCAAGGACACTCAAAAGCCTGCCATCCATGGATTCTGTCAGTGTTTTGATCTGTTCACCATCAACATTGCGTGCAGCAGCAACCACAGCCTCCCAGACACTGTTCAGAGGTGTACTGTTTTTCCTCCTTGTAAATCTCACATTTGATGATGGACCACAGGTTCTCAATGGGGTTCAGATCAGGTGAACAAGGAGGCCATGTCATTGGTTTTTCTCCTTTTATACCCTTTCTTGCCAGCCACGCTGTGGAGTACTTGGTGATGGAGCATTGTCCTGCATGAAAATCATGTTTTTCTTGAAGGATGCAGACTTCTTCCTGTACCACTGCTTGAAATGGTAAATGGTAAATGGCCTGTATTTATACTGCTTGAAGAAGGTGTCTTCCAGAAACTGGCAGTAGGACTGGGAGTTGAGCTTGACTCCATCCTCAACCCGAAAAGGCCCCACAAGCTCATCTTTGATGATACCAGCCCAAACCAGTACTCCACCTCCACCTTGCTGGCGTCTGAGTCGGACTGGAGCTCTCTGCCCTTTACCAATCCAGCCACGGGCCCATCCATCTGGCCCATCAAGACTCACTCTCATTTCATCAGTCCATAAAACCTTAGAAAAATCAGTCTTGAGATATTTCTTGACCCAGTCTTGACGTTTCAGCTTGTGTGTCTTGTTCAGTGGTGGTCGTCTTTCAGCCTTTCTTACCTTGGCCATGTCTCTGAGTATTGCACACCTTGTGCTTTTGGGCACTCCAGTGATGTTGCAGCTCTGAAATATGGCCAAACTGGTGGCAAGTGGCATCTTGGCAGCTGCACGCTTGACTTTTCTCAGTTCATGGGCAGTTATTTTGCGCCTTGGTTTTCCACATGCTTCTTGCGACCCTGTTGATTATTTTGAATGAAACGCTTGATTGTTCGATGATCACGCTTCAGAAGCTTCGCAATTTTAAGACTGCTGCATCCCTCTGCAAGATATCTCACTATTTTTGACTTTTCTGAGCCTGTCAAGTCCTTCTTTTGACCCATTTTGCCAAAGGAAAGGAAGTTGCCTAATAATTATGCACACCTGATATAGGGTGTTGATGTCATTAGACCACACCCCTTCTCATTACAGAGATGCACATCACCTAATATGCTTAATTGGTAGTAGGCTTTCGAGCCTATACAGCTTGGAGTAAGACAACATGCATGAAGAGGATGATGTGGACAAAATACTCATTTGCCTAATAATTCTGCACTCCCTGTAGATATATATATAAAAAAAAAAACACCCAGCACGCCCCTGCGGGCGGTTTATCCTTCAAGCTCGGGTCCTCTACCAGAGGCCTGGGAGCTTGAGGGTCCCAGTAGTATCTTAGCTGTTCCCAGGACTGCGCTCTTCTGGACAGAGATCTCCGATGTTGTTCCCGGGATCTGCTGGAGCCACTCGCCTAGCTTGGGAGTCACCGCACCTAGTGCTCCGATTACCACGGGGACCACCGTTACCTTCACCCTCCACATCCTCTCGAGCTCTTCTCTGAGCCCTTGGTATTTCTCCAGCTTCTCGTGTTCCTTCTTCCTGATATTGCTGTCATTCGGAACCGCTACATCGATCACTACAGCCGTCTTCTTCTGTTTGTCTACCACCACTATGTCCGGTTGGTTAGCCACCACCATTTTGTCCGTCTGCATCTGGAAGTCCCACAGGATCTTAGCTCGGTCATTCTCCATCACCCTTGGGGGCATCTCCCATTTTGACCTCGGGACTTCCAGGTTATACTCGGCACAGATGTTCCTGTACACTATGCCGGCCACTTGGTTATGGCGTTCCATGTATGCCCTGCCTGCTAGCATCTTGCACCCTGCTGTTATGTGCTGGATTGTCTCTGGGGCATCTTTACACAGCCTGCACCTGGGGTCTTGCCTGGTGTGATAGACCCCAGCCTCTATGGATCTTGTGCTCAGAGCTTGTTCTTGTGCTGCCATGATTAGTGCCTCGGTGCTGTCTTTCAGTCCAGCTTTGTCCAGCCACTGGTAGGATTTCTGGATATCAGCCACCTCCTCTATCTGCCGGTGGTACATACCGTGCAGGGGCCTGTCCTTCCATGATGGTTCCTCGCCTTCCTCCTCTTTCTTGGGTTTCTGCTGCCTGAGGTATTCACTGAGCACGCTGTCAGTTGGGGCCATCTTCGTGATGTATTCGTGGATGTTTCTTGTCTCATCCTGGACTGTGGTGCTGACACTCACCAGTCCCCGGCCCCCTTCCTTCCACTTAGCATACAGCCTCAGGGTGCTGGACTTGGGGTGAAGCCCTCCATGCATGGTCAGGAGCTTTCTGGTTTTGATATCTCCTCCTCTGGCCAGCTCATTATCCCAGCAGGGTACCTGATCACAGGCAGGGTGTAGGTGCTGATAGCTCGGATCTTGTTCTTACCATTCAGCTGACTTCTCAGGACTTGCTTGACCCTCTGCATGTACTTGGTGGTTGCAGCTTTCTAGCGACCTCTTCATGGTTTCCATTTGCCTGTGGGATGCCCAGGTACTTGTAGCTGTCCTCTATGTCTGCAATGTTGCCTTCTGGTGGTTTGATCCCCTTAGTTCTGACTACCTTCCCTCTCTTCATTATCATCCAACTATACTTTTCCAATCTGAACAACATTCCAATGTCATTGCTGTATATCCTGTTGGTGTTGATCAGTGAATCGATGTCTTGTTCATTCTTGGCATACAGCTTGATGTCATCCATGTACAGGAGGTGGCTGACAGCTCCATTTCATAGTCCGTATGTGTAGCCAGTCTTGTCAATGATGTAGCTGAGGGGGTTCAAGCCTATGCAGAATAGCAGTGGGGACAGAGCATCTCCTTGGTCCCGCACTTGATGTTGACTTGTGCTATTGGCTTGAAGTTAGCCTCTAGTGTTATACACCACATCCCCAATGAGTTCCTAATGAAGGCACTTAGGGCCTGTTGATCTTGTATAGTTATAGGCATTCCAGGATCCAGGTGTGGGGCATCGAGTCATAGGCCTTCTTGTAATCACTATGATGCCTGACAGGAGCTTCCATGTGGTACTGAGGCAGGTTATTGATCAGTAGTTGGATGGGACCGGTCCCTTCTGGCAGTCCTTGAGGATCAGGACTGTCCGGCCTTTGGTTAGCCATTCCAGGTGTCTCTCATCAACTAGCAGCTGGTTCATCGGTGCTGCCAGATGCTTGTGGAGTGCAGTCAGCTATATTACCAAAGAGCATCAGTAAAGAGGTCTGTCTTCTTTTTAATTATATCACAGCTTGACTTGATCTAACTCTTTGAGGCCTAAAACATGAAACATTTGCCAGAAAATTCAAATAAAAAAAAAAAACTGGAGTGTTTATTGAACTTTCTGACAAAAGTTTGTCAAAATGAAATTGAATATTAATTTGCATATATGAGTTTTAACTTGTATAACATTTGCTACATCTTGCACACTGATGATGTAGAAGTCTCAAAAACACACAAAAAAAACCCACATGATGTGATTTCTCAGCACAGATAACCTTTAATCTTGCAACCTAAAAACTAGCTTGAAGCCAGACAGAAGTTTTTATGAACTAAGAAAAGACATGTTTCTCTCTGAATGCCTAAAGGTTTGTTGGGGTTATTTCTTCGTGTGTTTTTAGTAGCACGCAAGTCTTTGTTGATACCTCAGTAAAGAGAATAGCCACTTCCTTCTGTTTTCCAGACTTTCTGACAAACTAAGCTAACACTGAGTTTGTCATAAGTCACATTTTTCACAGAGATGGAGAGAATTGAGCCACAAGTTTACAATAGTTAGTACGTGACAAGTGATGGAAACTGTATCTTTTACTGTGGGTTTGTGTGAGCATATATGAGCCAAGAGATGGCTGTTTGCTATGTCTATTGCTGTTGCGTAAACTACTATTTCCTCATTATTGTTCTGTAGACGTGGCTTATTGTGACACCAGTTTTATTCATCTCCTATGGTTGAAAGCTTACATTCACATCACAGGAATAATTTAGGTGATTTTAATGATTTATTTGAAGTGTTCTTTCTCCAGGGTAGAATGATTGCACAGAGTACATCTTTAATTCGGTGCACAGCCACACAGCACTGTTGATGTTGTAACAGCAAACTATACTTTGGGAAATATATGAACAGGTTAAACAGTCAGTAAATACTGAAAGTCATTACTGCAGTCAAATCATCAGCATCAGTCAGATCAGATCACTGTAGTTTATTATTAAACTTAAAGTGCTCTATGAATATGTGAACACTTTAATCACCACTTTTTAAGATGTACTAAAATTGATGAATATTTGGCCTATTTGAAGCCAGGCAACAACAAAAAACTAGGAAAAAAAATGGCAAAAAGTGCAACTTTGTAATTTCAACAATCGAGAATTTGATGGATTCCAATAAACTATTTCATGAAATGAATGTTTGAACAGCATTTTTACTTTTTCTTTATTCAGCTGCAACCTCAATGGTGTTTTAGGATCTGAGAGGAAAGAATAAATATAAAAAAAGAATTCAAACAACAGCTTAGACTGTTGTGCAAATTTTGTAAATAATGTCAGCAAATATAAATAGAGGCCCTTTAGGATTAAATATTAAAATTGAAAGAACAATAAAATTATTGTAAAATTATTTGCATCCAACAGGGGGGAAAAAAGCCCTATAAATCTACATTTATAACTGCAAGTCATCAAGGAAATGTCTGATGGATCTTTCAGGAATAGTGATGTTGCTTTTAAGATTACTGATTGGTTAGTAGGCGGCAACACCTTCACCTTCATAGTACAGAAACAGTTGCATACTTTGATGTCTTCAGTTTGTTTACTTGTAAGTTTGTGAAGGTAGATGTGAAAGGGTTCTGGCTGCATATTCATAGGCTTTTTACACGTTATGATACCAATTTAAGGGCTTGTAAACCGATCTTGTCATTGTTGAGATAGCATGGATAGCTGTGACATCCTGTCTTCAGTCTTTATGCTACATAATTAAGTTTGTAAGCTGTTTTTCTTTAAATATAGTCTTCCATCTATCATCTAGCAAGAATATAAAGAAACATATTGGAATTAACCTCAACCAAGATTTAAAAAATGGTTTTCACTGTAGTAAAACCACAGCTGTTAATGTATTTGGGTCACATCTCTTATGCACTCTTATTAATGTAACTAAATTTCATGTTGAGACTGACTTGCATGCTGTGGACATGACTTGCAGTTTCCTGTTAGTAAAAAAACACAGCTGGCAGTCTGTTATTGCCACATCTTTGTCCACAGCGGTTCTAGTGAGCATCGGCTTTCTGTTCATTTAGTTTGTCAGCCATGGACAAAACTGTGCTGCTCCTGCTGTACCTGCAGGTTGTTCTGCTCATCACTGCCTTTCCTTCGGACGCAGCTGGTCAAGTTGTAGTGAAAGGTCCAGATCAGGTAAAAAGATCCGCAACAGCAATCAAACAGGTAGGGATACATAAATATAATAATCTGTCTGAATTTACTACAAATTCCATATTATATTTTGTGGAGAGAGGAACTTTAAAAAAATAAGATTAATGCCGCAGAAGAGAAAGCTCAATGTTTTAGGTTGTATCAAGAGACCTGGATAATGTGACTGGCAAATGTGTTTGATTTTGAGTGTATTTCTACTTTTCCATTACGAAATTGGAACATAGCATCATAATAGGTTTTTGTGCAGTTTTATACTCCCTTAAGTTCCTTCCTTGTGTTTGGAAAGATTCATCAAAACTTGAAATTTTTTGGAAAACATGCATGCCGTATCCTCCAAACAAAAGAGGAGAGACCATCAGGCTTGTTATCAGTGCTCAGCGACAATGGAATTGACACATGTCAACAATGCACATGTCTAAAGCCACCATTACTGCATAAATGTATATACAGGCTTAAGAGCAACAGATGCTCCCAGTCATATGACATATTTTGTCAGGGGGTCCTTTGGATATTTCAGCAAGACATTGCTAAGCCACATACTGCATCTTTGCAATAGCACGGTTATGTGAAAGCAAAGTCCGGGTGCCTAACTGGCCTGTCTGCAGTCCAGACCTTTCACCAACTGAAAACTAAGTCCACTGTGAAAAAAGAAATCTGTCACGTACAGCTGTGTGGCAGGAAGAGGTTGGACCCAAAAGCAGGACTCGAAAACAGAGGTGTAAACTACAACAGGAAGCTTTATTGCTGCATAAAAATATTCAAAAATAAAAGCACTAACAACTGAAAACTCTGAAACTAGTAACAAAACTAGAAATAAACAATTAGGGAATACCAATAGAAACTAACTGGTCAAACTAGGAACACACGAGAGACTACACAGCTAGCAGGGACAATGTGACAATGAGCAGAGCGCGACTGAAGATTTAAATACACACAGGATAACGAGGGGATGGGCAACAGGTGGGAACACAGGAGGAACAAATCAGAGACAATAAGACGGGGGAAGAAAAACTAAGCAAAATGCATGAGAGACCAGGACTACCAAAATAAAACAGGAAACACAACACAGAGCCAGACAGTGAGACAGCGATGGAGACATGATGGGCTGGGGAGAACACAGATGAGACAAGGACACAAAAGGAAACAGACTAAATGAACAAGTAACTAAGAACTCGTTACTTGTACCAAAATGGTACATTTTCTCAGTTTAAACATTTGATCTGTTTTCTATGTTTTATTAGATCAAATGTGGGATTGTGAGATTTGCAATCTATTGCCTTCTGTTTTTATTTTTTACACAGGATCACAATTTTTCAAACTCCTTCTGGACTCTGTATATCAATCTATAAATGTCATGACTATGATTTCTTTATACAGTAACAACGTGTCTATATTTTACATGTTGATTTTAATTTATCATCATTGCATAAAAACGCAATGTTCATGTCGTTTCATCATAGGTGGCAAACAGGATGGTCAACCCATCAAAGCAAAAACCACAGAAGAGAAATTGTTCCTCGAGACCTGGAGGGTGCAGCATAGTAAATTCTTTTATTATTTACATTTTCTTTATTTCCTGCTGTTACAGAACAGCAACTTGATAAACACTGATTCATTTTGTGAATTATCCTTTTGTTTCCAAAGCTTTCATATTACAGAAAACAATAATGGATTGCAAAGCCCATGTTTTTCTTTATAAAGAAAAAGCTGGTCCTGTTACTATGATCACTATTGCAATTTTTTTTTCAAGCACATACATATTTAGAGCTAAAGCAGAGCAAAGACTGTTTTATCAACTGTTTATTCATTTCTATTTCTCTGCAGGGCCAGTAGTTTACCCATCATACATTGCTGCAACCAGAAACTCCTTCCTGCATTTTTCCATTGACCTGGGTGCTTCAATAATCGACGCATATAAACTATCACAACAACAGATTCTCTGCAAACATGTTGCAACATTGCAGTTGGTGCAGCAGTCACCTCGCATACATGACCAAAATAGACAGATGTTTGAGCCAGCTCACTAGATTTCTCTGAGAAGTCAGAAATTAAACACAAATAACATTTAACCACTAAAACTAATTTCGGAAGTAAATATAAGGCGGAGTATTAGGGCCACATTAGGAAAATAAAATATTTTGATCAATTTGAGAATAAAGTCAAAATTTCAAGATTAAATTTGAAAATCTATTTTGAGCAAAGCATCGAAATGTTGTTGTTTCAAGACAAACTGCCATGTTTCTTATACCCTCTACAAAATGCCTTGTGTAGATGAGTTAGCCATTTCAAATTGTACAAATCCACTCTTCCAAGTTTGTGTTTTTCCGTCTGACCAGATGCAGCTTTCTGCACCATCATTTCAACATCCTTTTACTTATCACCATAATATGTTTGTGTGCTAAAAGAGAAATCATTTCCTTCCTTGTTACTTAAGCCAATTCTGAAGTGCAATTTCACTCAGAGGGTACAGCAACCATGGCTGATTGTCTTGAAACAAAATAGAATTACAATATTATTCTCAAAATGATCATTAATATTTTTTTTAACCTTTATCAAGGTTATTTATACTTTGTATAAATAACCTTGGCATCTTAATTTTTTTTTTAAAATCCTAAAGCACTTAACTGTTTTCAGGTTTTTTTTGGTAAAACTATGAATTTGAAAAATCGTAGATAACAACAATAATTATTTTTATGTTATAAAAATGTATAAACATTGCATGTTGGAGGATTAACCACAGGAACATACAAAGTGGTTTTGCTAATTACCAGTACTGTGTATTTAGGGCAGCTGTGGCGTAAACCTTCCACTGGATAGTAATAATAATTTTGTTAAGTACTGCATGTGCTGAGTATGAACTGGACTAATAAAATATTTAATGCACTTCACATTTGTGTGAATTAGACTGATATTCTGAAAAGAAGCTGTGTAGTAAATTATAAGATTATCAGATCAAATCAGAGCAAAGAGGCGGGAAAGGAAATCTGTCATGGTCCGACAGCCCTTGCCTGGCTGCCTGCCCATGCGTTATTGTGTGCATGTTGCTCCTTCCTCTCTCTCCATTCTCTCTCTCTCTCGGAACGGGATTGTTTACCTCCGAGCGGTAACGAGCATTCCCGAGAGTGTTCCCGCGCAGAGACTGACCGCACCTGTTGTTGATCGGAGCCGACCAGCTGTAACCAATTATCCGCCATCTCCCGGGCTGCCATCTTAACAGGGCGATCGAGCTCCAGTCAGCGCTGGATCATTGTGTGAAGCACGGTAGAGCAGCACCGACGGTTTTTGTGGCAGTTTATGTTGAGCTGAGGATTGTTTAGTTACTCTGCGTGTGTTTGTGTGTTTGCCACTAGGAGGGAAACGAAGATATATATATATATATATATATATACATACATACATATAGAACTGTTGCACCTTTACCGCACTGTAAATAAATCCACTGTCTTCTCCCAACGGAGTCCAGCATACGAGTCCTACTTTCTACACCAACCCTGACAAAATCTCCACCAAGGTCTAAAAATTCCTCGAATTAAATTGTGCTAAAAAAAAAAAGCAGCCTGAGAAAATTGGTGTAAAAGACCTTAAAGGTATTAAAGGTATACTGGTTACACAGTGCCTTACTTACTTATATGTTCTTCATTTTGTTTTCATAGCCATACTTTATATTTTCATCAATGGTAGAAATAGTTCATAATCTGAAACACAACATATCTGTCAAACATAGTGGAGGCAATGGTATGACATTGGAACTGGGTCATTAGTGTTTATTGATGATGTGACTGTGGATAGAAGAAGCAGTATGAACTCTGAAGTGTACAGGGCTGATCTATCTACTCAGATTCAGCCAAACGCTGCAACTGCAAAAGCAAAGAAATGAGACATAGTTCCCATTCCCAATGGCCAAGTGAGTCACCTGATCTCAGTCCAACAAAGGAGGCTTTTCAATTAATAAATAAAATACAAAACTGGATGCAGAGAAACTCACAAACAAACAGCATCTAAAGGTAGCTGCAGTAAAGGCCCAGCAGAGCATCTCAGGGAAGGAAACAACATTTTGTGATGTTCATGAGTTCTAGGCATCAAGCAGTCATTCATTTCAAAGGATTAAAATAACCTTCATGTTTAAATTAGGTTGGTTTGTGTAATTAATGTTGCGACTCTGAAAATGGCAAAGTATAAAAATGACTGTAATTCTTGTAATTTTTGGAGGACTGCACACAAGTGCGTCTCCGTGGTCTCTGCACAATTTTAATTTCCACAATCCCTCTTTCTGTCTAGACCAAGATCTACTCAAATGGAAACCAAAAATAAAAGAATATCTGCAATAATAAATCCTAGGTTTTTGTTTTTTTGCAACACTAAGAACAGAAAATGTGTACTTTTATAAACCGCTTTGATAAGCTGATTATCCAGCAGTTTCACATTTACTAGCAGACTCAAAGAAATAAGATTTCATCAGAGGTAAGGAAGTTCAAAACTGTCAAACACTCATATGAACAGTAGAGAGAAACCAAGCTACAATAGAAAAACAGCAGGATGGGGGAAAAGTCAGTACAGTTCACTTCCTAAACATAAAATATCTGGAGCTCAACTTCTGCTCCATTTACAGGTCAAAACTCACCTGAGTCTCTCCTCCTCCGTCTTGCGCAGCTTCATGTCCCTCTGCACCACCTGCAGCACGTGCTCCGCCTCGTTGTCTGTCAGTCCTGTCAGATCAAGCTTTCGACCCATGGCTGATACCCCACCAGCTCTCTCAGCCTCACCGACTAAACAATCAGCTTGTTGTTTTCATCTGGAAAAGAGAAAATAGTCAGGCCAAATAAAATACACAAAATACAAACAAAAACACCTGAGAGTGACAAAGTTCACAGAATACCTGAGTTTACAGCTGGATGGTTTAGTGCAAACTGTTGGAGGAAATGAAATATATTCACTGAACAAGAAGTACTTCACTACTTTATAGTACTTTACAGTTATAGTTACGAGTTCTAAGCAAGGCGTAGATTTGGCATGGACGGAAGGGACATGTCCCCACCAATATCCAGCCATTATTGAATTGTCCCCACCAATAATTTGATCTCTTCAAGTAAAGAAAAACAAACCCAATAGAAAGAAAAAAAAAAAAAAGATCTGTCATTCACCTGCAGCGCAGAAAGAGTTAAATTACATTCTCTACTGGAGTCCTACCTCATGTGACAAATATGGCCAATGTGATTGGCTGTGCCTTTCAGGGAGCTCTGTTTAGTTTTAGCAGCGGCAAGCCTGCGCTGCGAGGACCTGCAAGGAGGAGAGGAGGACGGCAGCAAAAAGGAAGAACCTGGATATAACAAAGTATTTTTCAAAGAAACCTGTAAGTCACTTAAAGTCAAGTTCACTCATAAAATGTGTCCGGCATAATAACGTTACAGGCTCTGCTAGGCCATACATGCCAACGCTCCCGATTTTTCCGGGACAATCCCGAATATCAGTGCCCCTCCCGAAAATCTCCATTCTCCCCAATTTCTCCCAATTTTCCACCCGGACAACAAAATTGAAAAACCATACACCAGATTGGCACTGCCAATTCCAGTTTCCAACAATGGCTACTACTACTGCAGCTACTTAGTTTTAATATTACTCTTATTACTCTTTCTGGGTCGCAAAATAAACTTTTAACATATTTTCAGGTGAGAATGTAGCTCTGTAAACTTCAAATATGCGAGCCGGGTGTTGTGCCAAAAACTGATTGCCTGCCAAAAACTGATTTCCAATGTTTCCGTGTGTTTTTTATGTGCAATATCGTTAAGTATGTTGCTAAACAGACTTTGGTTAACAGGTATTACAAAGGGGTTTTATATAAAATTAAAAAATTACCTGTTTCTCAAGTATCTTTGTAACTGTGTTATTGTACTTACATTATAATCAATCGGGTCCCTTTTGTCCACTTAAAATATGTTTACAGAACTATTTTTGCATTTGTTGCAATTTCAGCGGTCCTCTTGGGCAGATTACTCTTAAAAGAGACACTTTTAAAATCAACAAGAATTTTCTTAACTGCATAAATAAAGGATACATAAAAGTCACTGCCAAAAACTGATTATGCTTCTACCTTGTTGCTCAAGATGACTTGATATCATTCATGAGGGATACATTTGACATATGTTTCACATATTATAGACAACAAGTTATTTATAGCAGTTTAAATACAAGCAATCAGTTTTGGCAGACAATCTCTTTTGGTACAACACCAGGTCCTCAGGTGGACGCAGCCACTGAATTTCGACACCCGGCCTGTTTCTGGCGGACAGTAATAACGGTGACATGTAACTTATTTTATCCGATAAATAAACATTGTAAAATTCAAGTTTTTGTGTATATATATACATATAAATATAAATATATATATATATATATATATATATATATATATAAAAAAAAACACCCAGCACGCCCCTGTGGGCGGTTTATCCTTCAAGCTCGGGTCCTCTACCAGAGGCCTGGGAGCTTGAGGGTCCCTGCATGCAGTATCTTAGCTGTTCCCAGGACTGCGCTCTTCTGGACAGAGATCTCCGATGTTGTTCCCGGGATCTGCTGGAGCCACTCGCCTAGCTTGGGAGTCACCGCACCTAGTGCTCCGATTACCACGGGACCACCGTCACCTTCACCCTCCACATCCTCTCGAGCTCTTCTCTGAGCCCTTGGTATTTCTCCAGCTTCTCGTGTTCCTTCTTCCTGATATTGCTGTCATTCGAACCGCTACATCGATCACTACAGCCGTCTTCTTCTGTTTGTCTACCACCACTATGTCCGGTTGGTTAGCCACCACCATTTTGTCCGTCTGCATCTGGAAGTCCCACAGGATCTTAGCTCGGTCATTCTCCACCACCCTTGGGGCATCTCCCATTTTGACCTCGGGACTTCCAGGTTATACTCGGCACAGATGTTCCTGTACACTATGCCGGCCACTTGGTTATGGCGCTCCATGTATGCCTTGCCTGCTAGCATCTTGCACCCTGCTGTTATGTGCTGGATTGTCTCTGGGGCATCTTTACACAGCCTGCACCTGGGGTCTTGCCTGGTGTGATAGACCCCAGCCTCTATGGATCTTGTACTCAGAGCTTGTTCTTGTGCTGCCATGATTAGTGCCTCTGTGCTGTCTTTCAGTCCAGCTTTGTCCAGCCACTGGTAGGATTTCTGGATATCAGCCACCTCCTCTATCTGCCGGTGGTACATACCGTGCAGCAGGGCCTGTCCTTCCATGATGGTTCCTCGCCTTCCTCCTCTTTCTTGGGTTTCTGCTGCCTGAGGTATTCACTGAGCACGCTGTCAGTTGGGGCCATCTTCGTGATGTATTTGTGGATGTTTCTTGTCTCATCCTGGACTGTGGTGCTGACACTCACCAGTCCCCGGCCCCTTCCTTCCGCTTAGCATACAGCCTCAGGGTGCTGGACTTGGGGTGAAACCCTCCATGCATGGTAAGGAGCTTTCTTGTCTTTATGTCAGTGGCTTCTATCTCCTCCTTTGGCCAGCCTATTACCCCAGCAGGGTACCTGATCACGGGCAGGGCGAGGTGTTGATGGCCCGGATCTTGTTCTTACCGTTCAGCTGACTCCTCAGGACTTGTCTGACCCTCTGCAGGTACTTGGTGGTTGCAGCTTTCCTAGCGCCTCTTCATGGTTCCCATTCGCTTGTGGGATCCCCAGGTACTTGTAACTGTCCTCTATGTCTGCAATGTTGCCTTCTGGTAGTTCAATCCCCTCAGTTCTGACTACCTTCCCTCTTTTTGTTACCATCCGACTACACTTCTCCAGTCCGAACGACATTCCAATGTCATTGCTGTATAGCCTGGTAGTGTGTATCAGTGAATCGATGTCTCGTTCACTCTTGGCATACAGCTTGATGTCATCCATGTACAGGAGGTGGCTGACAACCGCTCCGTTTTCGTAGTCGGTATCCGTAGCCAGTCTTGTTAATGATCTCACTGAGGGGTTCAGGCCTATGCAGAACAGCAGTGGGGACAGAGCATCTCCTTGGTAGATCCCGCACTTGATGGTGACTTGTGCTATGGGCTTGAGTTGGCCTCTAGTGTTGTACGCCACATCCCCATTGATTTCCTGATGAAGGCTCTTAGGGTCCTGTTGATCTTGTACAATTCTAGGCATTCCAGTATCCAGCTGTGGGGCATTGAGTCATAGGCCTTCTTGTAATCAATCCAGGCAGTGCACAGGTTGGTCAGTCTGGTCTTGCAGTCTCGGCTGACTGTTCTGTCTACCAGTAGCTGGTGTTTTGCGCCTCTGGTATTCTTGCCAATCCCTTTCTGTGCCCCGCTCATGTATTCCGCTATATATATATATATATATATATGTGTGTGTGTACACACACACACACACACACACACACACACACACACACACACACACACACACATATATATATATATATATATATATATATATATATATATATATATATATATATATATATATACATATACAAATATAAATTTCATCACAGTCAGAAGTTTAGGATACATGGTGTAAAGCTAAAGTCAGTCACAAACAGCTAAAGGTAGAAACTAAAACTGGTGGGTTGAGAGGAAAGGAATGGATGGATAAAGAGCAGGGAACTGAGGGCATCTAGTGGACAGGGGAGAACTGCAGATTGTAGTTGCTGTTGTGAGGATGTCAAACATCCATCCATGAACCACGGCAGACCTTCTGAATTATGAGACACACATGTGTCGCACATGTTTTAGTATTTTTAACAGCGGCTCTCCTTCTAAGTTCTTGATGAAAGTAGGAACAACTGTCCGTGGAATCAGCAGTGGTCTGATAAAACAGTGATGGCCTATACAATTTTTAATATAATTAAGAGACCCAATGCACCAGTCAAATGAACACAGATTCCTGTTTACTAGAAATGCCTGACATTCCTGACTAAAGTTTGTATAATAGAGGCATAAATATGATCAAATGTGCTTCATTTTTCAATGTTACCTCAGTGTCATTTCTGATTAGTAATTCAGTAGGAGAATCTATCAGATTATCTATTATAGGATGGTGGAGAAAGACCAAGGGAAGACAGTAAACAGCCAGAGCCATCTTTACTAACCTTACTGGCTCAAAATGGCATGCCTAATTATTACATTTTAAACCAGGGGCGATTCTAGGACCAGAGCTTTGGGTGCTGAGCACCCAGAGAGCTGGCCAGCCAGGCAAGATCTTTACCGTCACGATGAGACTTCTTCCCGTCTCTGTCAGTCCCTGCATCCTAAAATGTCTCCAGTTGTACAGAGTTCCTCTGACTGTCTCCTTGGTGCATTTAAACCCCTGTTCCTCCCTGTCCCCATCCTCTGTTGTCTTCATCTCCGTTATCAGTCATCATAATTTTACCATCTCTGTGCAAGTCTGCAAATTTCTTTATTAAATCATAAGATTCTTAAATTCATCAAGTCTCTCTGCCTGGGTCCTCATCACAAAACATGACATCATTGTTTTCTACATTTTAACACAATTTAATCCCAACATTAGTTAAAGAAAAGCAAAACACTTTTTTTAAAGTCTGTAACAAAACCATCAAATCTGATAAAGGTTATTTAAATGCTGCAAAAGAAGAATGGATTGGAATAACAAAAAATACATATCCTAACCTTAATTAGGGGAAAATTATGAATGATGATCATGGTGAGTAAGAAGTAAACAGAGCATTTTTGGACAGAGATTCACTTTTAATGTGTATGTATAATATAATACAGATACGTAAAAATACACTCCAAAAATAGAGTCCTTGAAATGTACAAATGTACAAAATACTGATAGAAAAATTATAAAAATGGAGGCAACTTTGCCTATGGTACAATGTATACAATGTATGAATAGATCTTTACTGCCGATACTACTATGGCTCTGCAGATTTTTTCTTTTATTTTAACCTATGTGCCTCACCTTGAGGTTGGCAAATCTGTCTGTCACTTTTTGGTGGTCAACTTTTAACAGTTTCTGTTTTGCCTGTCACTGTTCCCTGTCTCCTGTCTGTTTTCTTACCTGGTTCTTCCTGACCTTGTACTTTCTCCTCACGTTCCCCTCTTTCCTCTCTCCCTCTTTGGACTGACAATCATACACAAATAGATTGTATTCAATTAGATGAAAAAAATCACATTAATATGAAAAAAATACTGTTAAGATCACTAATAAAAAAGTCCTCTCTCAGTGTACTTTCAAACAAAAGGCAAATAACCAAACCACATGTACATCTAATAAAAGATATAAATATTGAAACACTGATCCAAGATTATCCTTTATTGACGGATCATTTGTTCTTACACTTTTACCTGAATGTTGCTCCTGGGTTTAATATCGGCACATATGACAAAATAAGCACCTTCTCTCATTCCATTTCAAACAGGACAGTGGCAACAACAGCAGGCTACGGACAATTTTAAGTTTTAGATTTTAAATAGGCTGTATACATTTCAATGGGAACAACAGGGCGGTCAGATGTCGCTGATTTTACTACACGAGGACGGATTGTAGGGTAGCAAACATCGTCGGAAAACATGTTTTGAACACTGCAGGTTACCTGGGTGTAATGTTTTCAGCTAAAAAGAAACATGGTCTGACTCCTACCTAACTATATAAAGAGTAACTGAAGCCTAAATGCAGCCAACATGTCCTGTTTCAAGCCAGGCACTCACACCTCCGCTCCGCTGCATCTCAGCAACCATCGCTCTGGCAGAAAGGACGCTAGAGCCAGAGGGGAGAGGCGAGCTGGAACAAACCATTTAGGGGGTTATCTATACTTTTGTTGTTAAAATGTTCCGTCTCAATTACGTACTGTATGCTTTTTATATTTTTAGTAGTGTGTCACACAAACAGCAAATATTGTCAAAAAGTAAGAAATCTTTGGGGTGCTTTGATTCATTGGGCTAAAATCGCCCCTGTTTTAAACTAAGATGTGTTATTTACTGTACTCATTGGAGAAAAATCACTTTCCCACTTTGTTTTTTTGTTTTTGTTTTTTTTACAAAGGTTTAATTTCTCAGAAATTGTTTAAAGTCACTGTGAGCCAAATAAAAATAAGAGAGTAGTGTACAGTAATCTGTTGTTATCGCAAAGTAATGGTTCATTTTGAAGTTGCTTCTTCCTTATTTTTCTATAAAAGTTGCTGATGCAGCAACAGGAGTCAAACATGTGGTCAAATCAGCACACAAATTGCAGGTACACAAAAAAAGAAAACACGTTCACTGCTGTGTGTACAAACTGAAAGGGAAGCAAAACTACCCTTCAGTATTTTCAGAGATAATATTAAGCCAAGCCAAGGCAACTTTATTTATAAACCACTTTAAAAACAGCAACCACTGATCAAACAGCTGAACCTGGAGCAGCGGTTTGGTGTTGAAAGTATCTGTTTGTGTGGTGCATGATTTAACAAACCTCAAAACCTTCTGCTTTTATGGAAGTGCTCAAACTTGGTGATGATATATTAATCAGCAGCACCTAGCTATTTACCCTCTTAATTCCTATGAAGACACTAATGGTGTACTTAGTTTTTCACAGTACTGCACAAAGTCATGCAAAAAACATTCTTTTTCACATGACTGTGTAACTTTCTGATACTTCTGTGTTACAAAAGCTGTATCCAAACATCAATATTTGGTTCATGCTGAATTTGAAGGCTGAGGTGAGTGACGGAAGTGACGGACAAGGTAAGGGACTCATGTTATAACTGACGTCAGACGCCGGAGATTTTGGCGGAAAATTGAAGCGAATGGTAGTTTAGATTTGAACAAATTCCTTTAAGCTTCAATCTTACCAAATACATTTATCAATTGTCTTACAACTAACGTTATTTGTCTAAATAATCTCCAACACCCTGGAGAACAACGGGGAGAGTTTAGAGGCTCTCCAAGATTATATTGATCAGTGCTTTCAGGATCTAGTGATGAAGAAGGCCTAGTGTGCAGCTTCCCCGGCTAAATCTGAGACGCCGTCGTCGAAAAGACTTCGCCCGGCAGATTCCCCCGGCACAACATCGCCAGCCGGCAAAGATATTGCCGACATACTGGAGTCAATCGACAAGCGATTGTCCACTTTCGACGCAAGGCTGTCCTTGGTGGAGCTTCTTCACCGGGAATTTAAATGCTTACGAGAATCACTGGAGTTCAGCCAGCAGCAGGTGGAAACGCTCGCTGCTGAAAATGCCACGCTAAGGGAGTCGGTGAAATGTCTCACAGACAATGTTACTGAGCTAAATAGAGAAAAAAAAAAAATAAAAGAAACAGTTATTGATCTACAAGCCCGTAGCATGCGTGATAATCTGGTATTTTCTGGTATTCCAGAAGCCGCTGGAGAGGACGCGGAGACCACGGTAAAAGCTTTATCAAAACCCACCTAAAGCTGCCGGAGGACACGGTGAAGAACATCGTCTTCGATAGGGTGCATCGCCTCGGCCCTATTCGGGCTGCAGCCGGAGACCACGTCCTATCGTGGCCAAATTCGCCACTTCAAACAAAAGGAACATGTGAAAAGCCGCGGCAGGGAATTAAAAGGAACGGACTTCAGCGTGAACGATCAGTTCCCCAAAGAGATCCTGGAACGACGCAGGGTCCTCTTCCCAATCCGACGCGGCTTCATCCAGAAGGGCTCCCGCGCTGTCATCGCTGTGGACCGGCTGTACGTGGACGGACAGCTCCACCGCGATTCCGACACCACTCCGTGGCTGTATTAACTTCACACCAGATAAGAATCCGCTACACCCTTTCCCCATCCACTCACACTAACTTGCATTAACATCTGTCTAACTTAGTAGTATTAAATCGCATCTTAAGTGTGATATCATAGCAGAATTAACACCGTCACTCTCCGTCAGTGGTTTAATTGGAATGTTTCCGTTTTTGTTTGTTTTTTTTTCTTTCTTCCCTCGTTTTTTCCTCTCTCTTTTCCCCCTCTTGTTTTTATGCTGCTCACCCTTGTCCTTGGTTTCTTTATTTATTTATTTCTTTCACTGCTTCGATCACCTGCTTCCACACTCATCCACAAACAACATCCTTTATTTCGACACATGCACAGCACGATCACGCACAGTCATGCGCAACGGCAGCACATTTACATCAGTCAGACAGCGCACACAGTCGTATAGGATACACACACTTAAGCCAAGCGTACTCATATTAGTAAATATGCAAACACATAGTCAGACTCAGGAGCATCTCGCCACATATTCCTTCTCTCTCTCCGTCTCTTTATTTATGAACAAGTGATGCACTCTCTCCACCTGTCTAAGCGACACACAGCATACACCCCTAGTTATGCACAGACATCTATGGGTGCACTAAGATTCGTTACATGGAATGTAAATGGAGCTGGCTCCAGAGAAAAGAGGTTAAAAATATTTAACCAACTCAAAAACTACAGGCAGATGTTGTCCTTTTACAAGAGACCCACAGACCTCTTAGAGGTTCGAATGAACTTAAAACACCTGAGTTTCCTAATGTGTTCTCAGCTTGTTATAACTCTAGACAAAGGGAGTAGCGATTTTAATCCATAAAAAATTAATTTCACAGTACTCGATACAGTTATAGATCCAGAGGGCAGATTCTTAATCATTAAACTATCTATACTTGATAAAAAGCTATGTATTGTAAGTGTATATGGTCCAAATGTTGATGATCCCTCATTCTTTCACGGTTTTTTCAGTGCACTCTCTGAACACTTAGATGGCACACTTGTTCTTGGAGGCGACCTCAACCTTGGACTAAATGAAGAAATGGATAGGCTCAATACAGCAGGAACTCAGCGTAATTGGCAGTCCACAAATATAATCAAACAGTATATGAGTGACTTTGGTCTTTGCGATGCATGGCGCTCCCTTCACCCCACCAGTAAGGAATATACTTTCTTCTCACATGTTCATCGCTCCTACTCGTCTGGATTATTTTTTTGGTCAGCAGCTCACTGCTGAGTGACATTTCAGACACTGAGATTCACCCTATAGCTGTCAGCGATCATGCTCCTGTATCTTTAACACTAATGCACAGAAATAATACCACACTAAGTAAAAACTGGAGATTTAATACATCACTGCTTAAAGATGAAAACTTTATTAAATATTTTAAAAAGAGTGGACTTCATATTTAGACTTTAATGACATTCCTGGAACATCAGCTTCTGTTTTATGGGAAGCAGGAAAGCTGTGATGAGAGGTAAAATAATTTCTTTCTCATCACATAAAAAGAAAAAAGAAAACAAAAATATTCAGGAATTAGAAAAAACCATCAAATCACTAGAAGAAGCCTACGCGTCCCACCAAGATCAGGAAACATTGAACAAAATACGCAAAACAAAACTAGAATTAAATGAGATAATTGATAAAAAAACAAATTCTTAGTACAAAGACTACGCTTACAAAATTATGAACATAGTAATAAATCCGGTCAATTTCTAGCAAACCAGCTAAAAATAAATAAAGAAAAAACAACTATATGTGCTGTTCAAGATTCATCTGGGAACACAGTATATGACCCGAAACAAATAAACAACATCTTCAGGGATTTCTATAAATCGTTGTATTCACCACAAATAAACCCATCTAAAAAGGAAATTGATCAGTTTTTAGACAACATAACTCTCCCAAAATTATCAGACTCTCAAGCAATTGCACTGGATTCGCCACTGACATCAGGTGAACTCCAGGAAGCCCTGATAAGCATGCCCAATAATAAGGCTCCAGGTCCAGACGGCTTTCCTGCAGAATTCTACAAAGAATTCTGGACGATTCTAGCACCAGTTTTTTACAGAACGTTGTTGGAAATCAAAGAAAAGGGCAGACTTCCATCAAATGTGAATTCTGCAAACATTAATCTCCTGCTAAAACCAGACAAAGACCCTGTATATCCCTCAAGCTATCGTCCAATATCCCTTATAAATGTAGACCTTAAAATAATCTGCAAAGCTCTCTCGAAGAGACTAGAGAAAATAACCCCCCTCTTAATTCATCCTGACCAAACTGGTTTCATAAAAGGTAGGCACTCATCAACAAATACACGTAGATTACTTAATTTGATAGACTACTCATACAGTAAAAACCTTGAAACTACAATATTTTCTTTAGATGCAGAAAAAGCGTTTGACAGAGTTAACTGGAAATTTCTATTTACAACTTTAAACAAATTTGGTGTTGGATCTTCTTTCATCAGCTGGTTAAAATATTATATAATTCCCCAACAGCTTGTGTCAGAACAAATGACCAGACATCCTCCAGCTTTTGTCTCCTGAGGGGCACCAGGCAGGGATGCCCACTCTCCCCTTCACTGTTTGCAATTTTATCGAACCACTAGCAGCAGCAATTAGACAGAATTCAGTAATTAAGGGCATAAAATGCAAGAACATGGAACATAAAATCAGCCTTTATGCGGATGATGTGTTACTCTTTCTCCAAAATTCACAAACCAATATCTCTGGGGTGATTGAACTGATAAACTCTTTTGCAAGAATATCAGATTACTCAATTAACTGGTCAAAATCTACAGTCCTTCCGATTAATTGCTCCTTCCATAATTCCTCTTCTACTCCACTGCAATCGGAAATATAAAATATTTAGGTATTAATGTTTCTCCCAAGCTTGCAGATCTAACTAAATTAAACCATATCCCACTTTTAAAGAAAGTAGAAGGTGATCTGGCTAGGTGGAAATGTCTACCCATATCACTCATGGGAAGGGTTGCCGCTATAAAAATGATGGTATTACAAAAATAAATTATTTATTCTCAATGATCCCAACTAAACCGCCGCAAGATTGGTTCAGATCTCTAGATTCATATATGTCCAAATTCCTTTGGAAAAATAAGCCCCCACGTATAAGCTTAAAAACATTACAAAAGACCAAGGATAAAGGAGGATTAGAACTACCTAACTTTCAGCACTACTTCTTAGCCAACAGGCTTCAGTTTATCTCAGGATGGCAAAAACATACCCTCTTAGATGAACCTTGGCTAGATGTAGAACAAGCACTTTGCAATAATCTAGAGATTTCAAATCTACCATTTATTAGCTGAAACATCCAACGACATGAATGCTTCAAAAGCATCAACATCAGCTCTTCTCTGACAGCATGGTGGGAGTTTCTGAAGTTGACAGAGTCTTCATTAATCCCATGCAAACGTACACCTATCTGGAACAACCCTGACATATTACAAAACAATAATATGATAAACTTTTCAGATTGGAGTGGTAAAGGAATCAAATATTTAGAACATATACTAGAAGGAACAGAATTTATTTCATTTGACAGACTAGTTACACAATACGGGATCAGCAAGAAAAGATTTTTAGAATATCAGCAAATTAAATCCATAGTAAAAAAGAGATTTAAACCAGGTCAAGATGAACTACAAACACCACCAAGTGTGGTTCAATTTCTGACTCTTAAAACCCCAAATTACTGTCCAAAATATACAGAATGCTTTCTAAAATAGATGAATCAATATCACTTCCTATTGCAAAATGGGAAGCGGATTTATCAGTTAACTTAGACCAAAACTTCTGGTCTCAGATTTGCTCAAAACCTTTCATCTAATTAGAAATCCCAGTCTTCAATTAATTCAATACAAAATACTACATAGAGTGCACTATACAGGTCATCGGATGTTCAAGATGGGCTTTACATCTACCAACAACTGCTCACACTGCCAAACCAATTCACCGGACAATTATATCCACGCTCTTTGGTTCTGTCCACCAGTTCAGAAGTTTTGGCGCGAGATATGTGAAGACTTATCAAAGTGTCTGAAATGTAACATTCCAACTTCCCCTTTAGTGTGTTTGTTGGGCAGCTTAGATAATGTCACTACGGAAAAGAATATAGCCCATATGGTTTTCACTGCACTATGCATAGCCAAGAAAACAGTCCTCATGAACTGGAAAATAAAAATAATCTTAATTTTAACCAATATAGAAATTATCTATTAGATTACATTAGTCTTGATACAGCCTCTGCCACCACATCAGATCAATTGCTCTGGGCTCCTTTGATCAGCTCCATCACCTAGTGGGGTGGGGGTCATAGTTTGGTCCCACCTTCACTGTTGTGATTGGTGTGGGGTAGGGACAGGCTTAGGGCATCGGGGGTTCCCAGGAGCATCTTCCTTGGGGGCTCAACCCGGGGTAGCGGTCATGGCCAATTAAGGGCTCTGTTGGCTCTTGGGTGACGGTTTCCTCGTGGCTGCTGCAGCAGCGGGGCTAGGGAGGGTCTGTGCTGACGGACGTGGGTTACTGACCTGGTAGCCTGGCTGCCCCTGGGTGGGTCCGGGATGGGCGTGAGGTTCTGGGGGCATTCCGTCTCTGGGCTGGGGCCCTGGCCGGGCCTCAGGGGCCTGGGTCCTGGTTGGTGTGTTGCCGGGGTTGTGGGCGGGTGGGTGTATGGGGCCCAGCCCTGGCGCAGGGTGCCGCGGTGCATCGAGCCACCTGGGGGCTCTTCAACTGGTGGGGAGGTTGTCACATCTTGCAGGAGCTTTCCTCTCTTCGGGAACTCTCTCTGCAGGAGGGGATACAGGAGAGGTGGAGGAAGCTCTCAGCCTGGGCGTCTATTGTCTTGTGTAGTCTGGAAGATGAGTGGATGATGGGGTGGGTGTAGTTTTCTCTGTGGTGGGGTCGGGTGGACTGTCCCGGGCTCTGTGGGGCTGGGCGGCGCTGCTGCACTCCTTCCTTCCCTCCCCATCTCCAGCTGCCTCCTCTTCTCGCTCCACCACAGTCACCCCACATGCAGGGCCTTGGGGTAGGGGTGTGTCACCAGGGTGCAGGGGAGGCATCCCCCCCCCTCTGTCCCCTTCTGGCTGCCTCTGCCTCAATTTTATCTCACAACTTAGACATTCACATTACTCACACTCTCATTACACATACATATAGGATCTTGGGGTGGGCACGCCACACAGAATCCAAATTACCATCAGGGTGTACACCTCACCCCTGGCGTCGTTGCCCACCTCTCAATTTTAAATACACGTAGACATTGAGGGCTAGCAGGAGGGGCTATGCGCCTACCTGCTGCTCTGGCAGGTGGCTCCATGCCCTCCTGGGTTTTAAATGCACCTTAGAACACACATACATCAACACTACATATGAGCGGGTGGAGGAGGTTTGAGTCTTCACACACCCCGTTCTCTGCGGCCTGCTGGAGCGGGGGCTAGGAGGAGGAGTTGGCCGTCCGACTGGGGTCTGGAATGTGGGGCCTCCCTGCTGCTGCGGAGTCGGGCGGTCTGCTTCTCCCCACCGCAGGGAAAAGGGTAACACCACCTGGGTCTGGTGCAGTTTCCCCTCCAGGGGCAAGGGTACCCGGACCCGGTTCTTAGAGTACGCTTGGGGAGAGTGACTGTGTGTACAGCGTCTCTTTATGTCTGTCTCGCGTTGGTTGAGTGTGGAATAATTGCCTATGAGAGCATGAGGGTGGGAATGGATGTTTGTATCTGTGTGTGCCTGTATGTCTGTGTCTATATGTCAGGTTGGGTATCAGACGCCACCTCTCTGGGGACATCTCAGGCCCTCCAAGGTTTGGAGGCCTATCTCCCCCCACCACTTCCCCTGCCGGTGGTGGACGCCCTCAGACATCGGTGCGTTGGTGGTTCTCTGTGTCCGGGGTGGCGCCCAGGTACACACCGCTCACTCCTTGGCGGCTGCTTATCGGGGCCTGGAGCCTGGGGCTCGCTCGGGCCACTGGAGGCGGGTGCCCTCGGCCCTCGGCCCGGGCTCGGTCACTCAGGCACAGCTGGCTGCCGGGCGGAGCTCACGGGCACGTCACTGCAACCCCTGGCTTCTGCTCCTCCGCAGCTGCTGAGTGACCCCTCATCTGGGACTCTCCTCAGCTCTTTCTGGGATAGTGTGGCTGGCTGCCCTCTGTTGGTCTTCCTTGGTCTCTTGTGTTCTGGGGGCCTCTGGATGTCTGGAGTTTTGATCTCCTCCATACCTGCTTCATGCCCTGGAGGACGGGGCAGTGGCCCCCACACCCTCTAGCAGATCATTACATGAAGGAACCTTTTAAAAAACAAGCTGCGTTCATGCTCACAGGTGTACACACAGGTGATCACACACAAACTACACCCTTTTGGCTCTTACCTCAAAGCACACTGTGCGCTGTCGATCTTACGTGCTGCACAATAATGTTTAATATTTAGTATTTACTGTCATATTCCATAGATCATTGTGATGTTGTTTATTACTCTCGTTTTCTTCTGCTTGCTTTCTCTTTTCTCAACAGGTGATCCAGATGATCGATATATGTATTTTTTGTCTGCTTATTCTGTTGGTTTTGGTTTTTGCCCTTTTTCCCGTCCCTCTTCCCCGCTGTTTTTCTTTCCTCTTTCTTTCTCCCTTTCTTTCCCCAGTTAAGTAAAGAAATTGAAAAAAAAAAAAAGAATTTGAAGTCCGTCTCAGGGCATCGGCACATGTTATACTAAATACAGCAATCCATCCATATGTAGTATTTTTACATATTGTGGAAAGATGATGGTAAAGTCAAATAAATTTGACTAAACTGACATTTTCATTCAAAAGAAAAGTTAAGAGAAAGCTGCAAATTTCAAATAGTTGTTACGCCTGACATTTACTACTGATGTGTCTGCTTTATTTTACTGATGGCAAGATAACCTCAGCGGCATTGACACTATTTAAATATGATTTCAGTGCATAAGGTTTAAAATATAACATTGTAAAACAACCACATTGTACATTTCATAACAGCTTTACTTATAATGATCATCAAAATGATAACAACAACATATTCATTCTGGATGCCCGACTCTGCAAATTAAACCAATAGAGCTCCTTTTATGGATGACCAGCATAAATACTGTCTTTGGTCAGTCGACTCTTCTCCTTTCTTGAAGGAATGCACCTGAATAGGTTGCAAGTTCCCCTGACCTTGAGTTTGTCATACCTCCTGTAGTTTCCTGAGTCAGCTAGCTGGTTTCCTGTTTCTATGTCTGAATATCTTTCTGTTCCTGAGACCATCCCTTGGTCAGGTAACCGATTTCCTGTTTCTGAGTCAAAATATGTAGATGACATTTCTGTTCCTGAAAATATCTATGGATCAGCTAACCAATTTCCTCTTTCTGAATGATCATACAATCTTTCCGTTCCTGATGTATCGCCAATTCCTGAAACTGTTAGTGAATCTGGGTAATCTGGCATTTCTTTGAAGCAGCCACAGTCTGTCATCATTTTATTTGATGTCTTTCCTGATACCAAGTCTGAATCGAAGGCATTCTGTCCTGAGTCTGTTCTGCCATGTGCATCCTGATCCTGAGTCAGCCAATGACGTCTATCCCCTAGAGTTGTTTGACGTCTGCGTCAACCTCCATCAATCTAGACAGTCACTGCCATAGACTCGCAGACCAAGGACCTTATATCCGCCAGCTTCACTAGGATCTAACTGGTTTCCAGCTGGTCTTGCTCTCAGGCCTTAGCCTATCTATGATTTTCCTTCAGCTTCACTGCAAAGATCAACTGAGATAATTTCTGAGGTGCCTTGACCACCTTCTACTCGGCTTTTACAAGAATTCTTCAGGTTTCTGTCCTTGTGACAACCTTCTACCCAGGCCTATCGTCACAGTAGTTTCCCCTGTTTTCTCTGCTTCTATATGTCTGCATGTCAGAATCAAAATTAGAATATGTCTGTATGTATGGATGACTTGATTGAATTTTTCAGCAGCTTGTGTTATACTCTGAAAGAGTAATATGAGCCAATTTATTGTTAAATGTTATACTTGTTTCCTACTCTTTTCTCTACAAATGCTGCTGACTCAAACATATGGTCAAATTACGACACACTGAGATACAGTCCATGCTACACTCTGTCACGTTCATTGCTGCGTTCAAACCTAAAGTGCAGCAACATTTATTTCATTCATTTCTTCTTATAAATGTTACTTATGTGGCTGTGTCACTTGTACTTCTTTTCTACCTAAACATTTTTTTCCCAGTTCATATTATTTCATAGAATTAAAAGAAATGCTTGGCATATAATTTAACTGATTAATTGACTTTACTGGTGTTATTTGGGGTATGCTGTGGGGTTTTAAAAACTCAGTGTTGCCTGATTATATTTAAAAGATAATGAACATTGTATATAATATGTATTTAGCATGTGGCAGGTGACATAAAAAAATGGGTGTTTACTAGTCAGAGAAGTTTTGTGCAGGATGGTTAAAGTTGGAGTGAAACTTTTACATTTACATTTACTTATTCCATCGAGCATTTCAGACAAGAGACTAGAGCAAGACCATCCTTAGGGAAAATGTTATTTTCTCAGTTTTTTTTATTGATGTTAACATCATTAACTAGGAAAATATGCCACATGTACATCAGGGTACTAATCGTGAAATATTGGATGAAACCTTCACACCATAAGAAGATAATGTGCTCATTGCAGTGCTGATTCTTATAATGAATTATTTGTGCAGTATAGCCCCAGAAGTGAAACTTCCTACTTCTAATACCTTTGAATGTCATTATTTATGCTTGTGACATGCGGCGGCAATTATAGAATTTTTCAAATATGATGGGATTGAAAGACCAACCAACCAGTCAGGAGAGAAGGACTGAGATGGCAAGAAAATTCAGAAATTTCTAAATTTCAGAAAATTCATTCAGAAGTAAATGAAGCATTAAAAACTACCTTAGTAAAAAAAAAGAGGCCATGTTTTCATGCTCTTTGTATTCGTATTGAACGACTCTTGTACAATATTTGGACCGTTTACTTAAGCAATAGTTGCAATATTACCATGTAAAAATGCTCTATTACAAGTAAACTCAGAGACAACCCTTTAGACACGCCCCTGTCCTTCACTCTTATATCACTGGCAGCTTTAGCTCTGAGCCTTAAGGTCAGTTTCACTTCTCTAGATGTTGTGGGGCTGATTGTTTCTTCCTCTCTTCAGATGAAGGTAATGTAAAAGTTTTCCATTTTGTATACATTTTACTGAATTGCTAACACAGTAACATATTACACTAACAGTGTACTATATTAATGTTTAAGTACATCACTTTGTAAAAGTAAAACGGAATGAGGTCCATTTCTTTCTTTCTTTTATATCATATTTTTGAGGAATTTAAGAGACACATGGTGCTGCAAACAGTTGAGCTACTGCGCTGTTTAGTGTGCAGTGAATGTGTCCTAGAGATAGACATATAAATATAAATACACTACAGTCCTTATAGTATGATGTGTTATTGTGACTGGTTGTGTACATGATCTGAAACTACTGTGTGTTTTGTGAATGTTGTTCTAATATTTTAAATATTACTAAATTAATACTACTGAATAGTATTTAGTTAATATTACGGAATTATTTGTTGCACAACCTAAAACTTTAAATCCCTTTCAATAAAACGTCTTTAAGTTTTAACGGCTGCACCATCTAACAGTTTCTAAATGAACAACAGTAAATTTCACAGAATCTTTTATATAAGGTTTTTAAAGCTGTGGCGTAATTTTTAAAGCAACATGAGACAAGAGGCAGCAACATGCACACAGAGCATCAGTGACATGAAAGCTAGACTAACATTAGCTAGCTAGCAAGTTCATAAACCTGGTGCTAAACTGCAAGAAGGCACAAAAATATGTTGCAAAATAGTAAACCATTTACTCTTTTGCACCACATATAAGAATTACAGCAATGCTAAAAATGAGATCTTAAACTGAGTCTAATCCAGTTGCACCAAAGTTTGCTCAGCATATTCCAGACAGACTCATAGCCGCCATGAACATGTGGACTGATCTGTGCGAGGAAAGCAGTTAGATAGCATTTTCAAACCATGGTTGGTTGTCCCATACAACAAATTCAAGATAAGCACTTAATTAAAATTTAGATTTGAATAATATTTGTGTTCACATGTACTAATATTATTTTATTATTATATTAACATAGCACAAGGTTAAGTTACATTTGTACAAACATGGTTAGTAGAATTTTCAATTACCTAATTTTTACTTTGAGTACATTTCAGAGCCTGTACTTTTTCACTTTTACTTGAGTAAAAGAGTTGCTTCAGTACATCAACTTTTACTAGAGTATTTTTAAACACATATATCTGTAATTAAACTGAAGTAAAGAAAGTCTGTACTTTTGCCACTTCTGGTGTTTTTTGGTCAGGTTGACTTCTTGGTTGATTCTGTTGTTCAAATAAATAAATAAATAATTGATCAAAATAAATAAAAATAAATAAAATGAGTGTAATTTGAGTTTTCATTTCAACTATGTATATATAATAAATCCCCTCTCACACCTGCTGGTGGTCTATCCTTCAAGGTCGGGTCCTCTACCAGAGGCCTGGAAGCTTAAGGGTCCTGCGCAGTATCTTAGCTGTTAGTACAACTTCTGGACAGAGATCTCGGATACTGTTCCTGGGATCTGCTGGAGCCACTCACTTAGCTTGGGAGTCACTGCACTTAGTGCTCCGATTACCACTGTGACCACTGTTACCTTCACCCTCAACATCTTCTCGAGCTTCTCGTGTTCCTTCTTCCTGATGTTGCTGTCATTCAGTATCGCCACATCTATTACTACAGCTGTCTTCTTCTGCTTGCCTACCACCACTATGTCTGGTTGATTAGCCACCGCAGTTTTGTCCGTCTGTATCTGGAAGTCCCACAAGATCTTAGGTCAGCCATTTTCCACCACCCTAGGGGGCGTCTCCCATTTTGACCTCGGGACTTCCAGGCCATACTCAGCACAGATGTTTCTGTATACTATTACTTGGCTACGACATTCCATGTATGCCCTGCCTGCTAGCATCTTGCATCCTGCTGTTATGTGCTGGATTGTCTCAGGAGCATCTTTACACAGCCTGCATCTGGGGTCTTGCCTGGTGTGGTTGACTCCAGCCTCTATGAATCTTGTACTTAGGGCTTGTTCTTGTGCTGCCATGATTAGTGCCTCTGTGCTGTATTTCAGTCCAGCTTTTTCCAGCCACTGGCAGGACTTCTGGATATCAGCCACTTCCTCTATCTGCCAGTGGTAAATACAGTGCAGCGGCCTGTCCTTCCGTAATGGTTCAATTTTCAATTCAATTCAATTCAATTCAATTTTATTTATATAGCGCCAAATCACAACAACAGCCGCCTCAAGGCGCTTTATATTGTACAGTAGATCCTACAATAATAGATACAGTTCCTCCTCTTCCTCGAGTTTCTGCTGCCTGAGGTATTCACTGAGCATGCGGTCGGCTGGAGCCATCTTCCTGATGTACTCGTGGATGTTCATTATCTCATCCTGGACTGTGGTGCTGACAATCACCAGTCCACGGCCCCCTTTCTTCCACTTAGCATACAGCCTCAGGGTGCTGGACTTGGGGTAAAGCCCTCCATGCATGGTCAGGAGCTTTCTGGTTTTGATATCTCCTCCTTTGGCCAGCTTATTATCCCAGTAGGGTACCTGATCACGGGCAGGGCGTAGGTGTTGATAGCCCGTATCTTGATCTTACCGTTGAGAATGACTCCTCAGGACTTGCCTGACCCTCTACATGTACTTGGTGGTTGCAGCTTTTCTAGCGGTCTCTTTATGGTTCCCATTTGCCTGTGGGATTCCCAGGTACTTGTAATTGTCCTCTACATCTGCAATGTTGCCTTTTGGTAGTTCGATCCCCTCAGTTCTGATTACCTTCCCTCTCTTCATTATCATACGACTACACTTCTCCAATCCAAATAACATTCCGATGTCATTGCTGTATATCCTGGTGGTGTGGATCAATGAATTGATCTTGGCATACAGCTTGATGTCATGCATGTACAGGAGGTGGCTGACAACTGCTCCATTTCTTAGTCGGTATCCGTAGTCATACTTGTCAATGATCTCACTGGTTCAGGCCTATGCAGAACGGCAGTGGGGACAGAGCATCTCCTTGGCCCATCACTTGATGGTGACTTGTACTATTGCAGGGCTCTAGAGTGCGACCAAATTTTTCAATGATGTGACTAAAAAAAAATCCTTGGTCGCACTGGTGCAACCAGCTGTTCCAGTAAAAAGAAAAAAAAAATGTCTCCGCAACTCTGAAAGTCTCCGTGTGGTCGACAACTGACACACATCATGCCCCTATCATGTGTCCCAGTCAGAGATAGTCAGGGGCGGGACCTCTATGGTTGGCCGTGGTCCTGTAGTTGTCCCGTAGTCCTGCGTGTACATTTGAAAGTGCAGGTGGAAGAGAGAGGTGAGTAGCTTGAATAAAGCAATATCGATTCATTAAATCCTGAATCGACTTTTAAATATAAATATATTTTACCAGGAACGCCAGATTCTCAGGTTAAAGGTCTCAAAACTATTTCAACAACCACCAAACAGTAAATGAGAGCAGGTAAACAGATTCCACACAAAGACGTAAACACAGAGCGTGGACCCGACGCATCAGAATCAGCTTTCTCTTTCTCAGCTTTCTCACCCAGCGGCCCGTACATGGACACGCCGTTGGGGCTGAAAGCCGAACGGCTCACCGATTCTGATGCATCTGCGGATCCACAGTTTGTGTTTACCTCGTTTTTGTGCTAGATTCTGAGTTGCAGGTTTTGTCTCTCCCCAACCAAAATTCATTGAACCAGCAGCAAAATAGGCTTCACATTTGATAAACATCGTCATGAATTCCCTCTTACTTTTGCTGTTTTGCTTCCACCACGATAAAATCACACCTCATGCACAGCTCTCTCTCTCTCTGTGTGTACTTCAAGAACAGTTTCCCATCTCAAATCTCTGTTTTCAGCATTATTCATTTGCTTATTACCCACCAGTCTATTACCACTGTCTTTTTTTTTTATTTTTTTTTACTTAAATGACCTCGGACAAGAAAGCCTAATTTCTGCTGTTCAATACTGAAGAAATTCAAACTTTTTAAAATTATGCAAAATAGCAGAATATTTTTAAGGTTATCTGCTATAAAAAGCCAGGCCAGGAAAATCTCCTTCATGTTTTTCTGTCATGTTTCGCCTCTGTCAGTGCCCCCCAGGGTGGCTGTGGCTACAACGTAGCTTGCCATCACCAGTGTGTGAATGTGTGCGTGAATGGGTGGATGACTGGATGTGTAAAGCGCTTTGGGGTCCTTAGGGACAAGTAAAGCGCTATACAAATACAGGCCATTTACCATTTACCATTTTTTTATTCTCAGTTACTTTGACACAAAGGCATCTGCGCTGATGCTCACAATTCTGATGAAGTCTCACATGTATCAGTACTGATAAATGATCAGAATTATAATTTTTCTGACTGTCTGAGGCAAAATTGAATCGGGACTTTGAGAATCGGAATCGAATGGATTATAGAAATCAGTGATGATATCTAGCCCTAGTAAGTAACCTAGGCCTGAGAGAAGTGGATGTAGCTGTGGGTAATGAGAAAAGATGAAAAGAACTATTGATACATTTTTGTTAAGTTAAGGACTGATCTGTCTGAAATTCATAGCCAGTGCTCTGACACGGTGCCATCAATCTCTGAATGCTGAAAAAGCACAGTGTATCCAGGAAACACATTATATGCTGCGATAAACGCACTGCCCAAGTGTCCCCTCTCCCACTGCCTTTCAGCGGCAGGCAGCAGCAAACAGGTCGTCAGAGGAGGCCGATGTGATGATTAAGTTTAACATTGTCTACAATATTGCCAAAGAGTGCCAACACACTTTAAGCAGAAGCACTTTTTCAGTAACTTATCTTTCTTGTAGAAATGTGCTCCAAATAAAGAACTTTGTGTTGACAAGATTGTTAGTTAATCATTTACAAATGAATATTGTCTGTATAGACAGCAATTTTCTCCCAAAAGTGCACATGTAAAACTGCAGTGTTAAGCGATGTGGTTGAAAAATTTGGGTGCGCCTAACTTTTTGTGCTGGTGCGCCTTCTTAGGCACACCAGTGCAACCGTGGCAAAAGTTAGTCTAGAGCCCTGTATTGGCTTGAAGTTAGCCTCCAGTGTTGCACGCCACATCCCCATTGAGTTCCTTATGAATGCTCTTAGGGCCTGTTGAGCTTATATAGTTCTAGGTATTCCAGGATCTAGGTGTGGGGCATCGAGTCATAAGCCTTCTTTTAATGGCTATGATGCCTGACAGGAGCTTCCATGTGGTACTGAGGCAGGTTACTGGCCAGTAGTTGGATGGGACCGGTCCCTTCTGGCAGTCCTTGAGGATCAGGACTGTCCGGCCTTTGGTTAGCCATTCCAGGTGTCTCTCATTGACCAGCAGCTGGTTCATCGGTGCTGCCAGACACTTGTGGAGTGCAGTCAGCTTCTTCAGCCAGTAGGCGTGAACCATATGAACCTTTTTTTGATATTTCCCACTATAATTGTTACTGGGCTCTGTTCAGGGAGGTTGCTGTGGTCTTCTCTTAGCTCCACCAACTGCTGTTATGGGTTGCGTCCTTCTCCCATATGCTCCTCCTCCAGCCTTGGTGCTGTTGTTCTCATATTGTTCCCCTGCCACTGAGAGTACATCTTGGATGGTTCTGTGAAGAACAGCTGGTTTATTCTCCTGCCCTTTATCTCTCTAGTGTACCTCTTCAAGCAGCTAGACAAGGCTGTGAGATTCCAAGGCAGTTTTCAAGTCCTCCGGTATGGACAGCTTGCTGTACTTATTAGGCACCTTCTCATATATATATGTATATAAACTGCTGGGCATTTTTTGCTTAACGGACATGTAAATGGAATGTATATGTATGTTTACTTACATTCTATGTATTTAATCTATTTTAATTTGGTCATTTAGTATACTATAAATGAATCAATTTTTGTATTTTTAATTTATTATATGTTTAAATGTCTTAATGTTAACTATTTTTTCAGTGCCATCATGGCTTGATGTACATTAGTGGTAAAGAAATATGAATTTTAAAATTAATTATTATGTGCTTTAATATTTATGGATTTATGGATTATGGATAAGTTGTTATATAATTAAGTCATTAAATTTTTATTTATTTATTGGCTTTTCAGAAAAACGCTGGATACATATGACAGCCACTGACTAATTGCAGACTAAATCATCAAAAATGGGGAATGTACCATCAGAAAGTAACATGGGCAGCAACCTGAGATGCTGTAAATGTTATAATGTCCTGCCTCCATGCATGAGCTTCAACAATCTTTATCAAACTACTCTTTATGGGCGATATGTGTATGTGTTCAACGGAGGTCAATATTACAGACCAGTTGGTCAGGATAATATGTACGAGTGTAGAAGTTGCTTTGACCAATGGGGAGAAGTGAAGCGGAGAGGCCGGAGAGACAGAGGAGAGAGGAAGAACAGAGAAGAGAACAGGAGAGGAGAGAAGAGGACAAAAGAAGAAAAAAACTCAATGAAACTCTGGAAAGTTATTACCAACGAGCTAAAGAGCAGTTTGAGAAACAGGTGAGAGGGTACATTTCACAGGAATGTGAGTCTAAGCGAGATGTACTAATAAAGCATCTGCATAAGTTTGAAGCCAACTATGAATCAATCAGTGACAGTGACGAGTTTCTTGAAATCCTCTCAGTGAAATGCAGTCTCCCAGTTACAAATCTCAGTCTGAGTCAGCTCACAGCTGATCAGCTCAGTGAGATCCTTTCAGTCCTGGACAAACTTCTGTTTGATGAGTGGATTAGTGCTCCTCCAACCATCAGCACTCTGCAGCACACTCAGGTGTTCATCACAGAGCTCTGTGCTCTGTCTCTGGAGATATCTGAAGAAGTTTCCTTACAAACCATCTCCAATCATATGCAGTCCCTTTTGGGATCCATCAGCCAATCAGCAAGTGGTGTTTTTGAAAGTTTCCTCTTGACTCAAGCCCTGTATCTGAACCTGATGCACCTTTTCAATGACCGTGGCAGATCTGATAATGATGCTGTCCTCATAACCAAACAATGGGCAGAATATGAGATTTCCACTGAGAACCTCTTTATAATTGAATTCCTGAGCACCCTCTCATCATCACTGCAGAGTGCAGTCGGGAGAGCCTCTATGTTCACTTTAAATATGGAAATCCAGTGTTTAAAGCTTCTCTTATCCACACTCACAGATCTAAATGGAAAAGAATCCCACTCAGAATCCACTGAAATGCTCCTCAAACTTGTACAAAGAAACCAATGGACTCCAATGGAAGCAGTCACATTGCTTAAAGCACTGTCACAGAAATATGCAGATGCTGATTCCATAACTCAAGTCCTTTCCTTGGTACAAGTGTATGACATACCACCACACTGGATAGATGACTGTGGGCGCTCTCTAATCCAGCTCCTTGAATCTGCTGCTCCTGAGAGATTTTGTCAGGATTTCCAAAAGACTCTGAGAGGAAATGATGAGAGCAGTGTAACTGCAGTTCTAGCAGAAGTAAAGATGTTGTGGAATTTGGATGACTCTGCCATTGATATAATAAAAAACATTAACACTGGTGTCCTGAAATATACAGAAAATGTACCAAAAGAAGAACCTTTTATGAAAGATTCATTTAAATGTGAATCTTTGAATTCAGACAACATACAGAAATGTCTGTGTCAGCTCTGCAAAGCAGTGTTCAACATAAAAGGCTGGTGGCCCACAGTGAGGCAGATGGTGCGGTGGTGTGGACTGGTGCTGACTCAGAAAAGTGGAGTGGTACAACTGGTTGGTGTGGAAGAAGACCCATGTGTTACAGCCATGTTTGCAGCCATGCAAGTCTGCATGGGAAACAAACTGGACATTGTGCCGAGCTCTGATGTTCACTCAGAGGAGCAAACAAAGGAGTGGTCTGACTTCTACAAGCACCTTGACATTTCAATCAACACAAACATGAAGAAGACTGATCCATCATTCCTGGATGTCTATGAAGCAGACATTGTTTATGGTACAATGGATGATTTTGTGTCTGATTACATTCAGCGTGGCATAGAGGCAATGGAAACAGGGAACCCACAGTTTAGTCGTGGATTCATCATTGAAAACAAAGTCTCAGTGCTTTGCATGCTCTGGAACTTTCAAGACTCAAAGACGATGACTCCTGGTGTTTGCTGCAGAGGTCCTGCAGAACCTCATGAGTAAATTTCACAGTGAAGATGTGGAACTGAGACATATGTTTTTGAAGGCCCTTTTTCAGGTCCTCCATTGTAACCTAAAAGAAGATACAATCACTGACACAAAAATCATCACCATCTCAAAGAAAATCACAGGAAAGGAATTGCTTTCTAATGAGATCTTTATTTTGACATTTCTTGAAAATCTCTTGCAAGTGTTTGCTAGAGAAACAGAAGCTGTTAAAAACATGACAGATCCTGCAGGCAAATGGTGTTTGGAGAGCTTATTTGCCTGTGTGGAACAATTCCAAGACTTAGACAAAGAAACCAAAGAAGTCTTCGAGATGGTTTCAGATCTTGGGGAACAAAGAATTTGGTCACCAGTAGAGGTCTTAAACCTTCTTGGAGCATTAACTCACAACCACCATGACGACAGCTGTATTTCCATCGTGAAGATTTTACATTTGATGGAAACATATCAGGTTTCTTCCAAGTGGAAAGATGAAAACAAAAAATCTTTCCTTGAGATCCTTGAATCATCCAAAACTCAGAATCTGATCCAGCATCTAGAAAAGAGCCTCAGAGGTGAGAAAACAAAAAGCATTGACAACCTTTTCTGTGAAATACGGCAGATGAAAGTCACTGATGAACAAACACTGAGTAAAACATATGACATAGTAGCTCATGTAACAAACTTAATCAAAACTGGTGAAATTAAAAAACACACATGTGATGTGGAACATGTTAGGTCTCTGTGTCAAAGCAAAGAAATTGAGGACCTTCAGGAGATCCTTGCAGTCTTATGCAATGCTGTACACCTCCATAAAGCTAAAAGGAAGTGGTTTCCCAGGACAACTCAGATGATAAGCTGGTGCCTGTTGGCCCTGTCTGACACTGGGAAGCTCCTGGAGATGGGAACTGGAGAAGGGAAGTCTTGTGTCATAGCGATGTTTGCAGTGCTGCGTGTGCTTAGAGGTGAAAAGGTGGATGTAGTGTCCAGCTCTTCTGCGTTATGTCAAAGAGATGCTGAAGAATGGGCCAAATTTTACAAATACTTTGGCATTACAGTCGACACAAACACAAATAAAAATGAGGATAAAGATCGGAAAAAATGCTATCAGAAGGACGTGGTCTATGGAACCATTGAAGCCTTTGCTGCTGATCACCTTCGCCAAATATTTGAGATGAAGGATGTGAGGCCTGATCGTAACTTTCAGTGCATCATTATCGATGAAGTGGACTCACTGCTGCTAGATCAAGGAGTGCAGCTGACATACCTGTCCAGCCGCATGGTGTCCATGCAACACCTGAACATTATTCTCACCATGATCTGGAGCCACGTCAGTCAGTATGGCTTCCTATCTACAGGACACCAGACATTTGTACGAGGTCCTCCTGCTTCATTCTTCAAGGCCATCTATGACTCAATGAACACAGAAGACAATGAAATTAATGATCCAATGGACATTTTAAGTATTGCTGAAGAATCTAACATTGTGCCAAAAGGATTTACAGAAGATATGTACAAGAGTGAAAAACAAGAAATTCTCAGTAAACTGAAAACAGTGAGTCAGGATGCTATGGTTGACTTTTTCAAAGAAATTGAGGACTATGTTCCTTACGGCTTTACTGTTTACACACTAGATGACAATGAACTGCTCTGTCTTCAAAAGTGCAGTCCATACAATGACCGGGACATCCCAGAGCTTTCATTTCTTGTCTTGGAGGAAGGATTGTGTTGTCCTCTCTATGAGTCAGAAGAAGTTCTCATCAAGCCCATTGCAGAATTGATCTCTGAGAGGATTCAGTACACCCCATGTGAAAACAATAAAGATAAAATCAGCATTCCTGGTTTCTTGAAGAATCTGGTGGAGAAGAAAGTCTCAGTGTGGGTCCAGAATGCCTTTCTGGCAATGTTACTGAAACAAGGTCGAGAATATGTCGTAGAAAATGACAACGTCTGTCCAGTGGACTTCAGATCCACTGGTATTGTTGAACTGAAAAAGAAATGGGGTGATGGTCTGCAGCAGTTTGTGGAGATTAAACACCAAGTCAAACTGAGCACAATTTCAACAACAGTGACAAACTACATTTCCAACATCTCCTTTTTGAGAAATACCAGGGAAAAATATACGGAACAACAGGAACACTGGGGAGCAAAGCAGACATTCAGTTTTTGCAGGATCTATATCCAAATCTCTCTGTGTGCAAAATACCAACATTCAACAGGAAGAAGTTATTTGAGGTCAAAGGTACTCTGAAAAAAACAGCTGAAGAATGGAAATCTGAAATAAAACATGTGGTCACGGCTCAGATTTCCCCAAATTCATACAGAGATGGAAGAGCAGCGTTGGTGATCTGTGAAACTATCAATACAGCCAAAGAGATCTACGAAGACCTGAGGAGCAGCATCCCAAGTAAAAAAGTGATTCTCTACTGCCGCAGTGACAGAGACAGTTTGAGTAACATAGACAAGGAGCTGCTTCCTGGTGATGTCATTGTTGCCACAAACCTTGCCGGCCGTGGCACGGACATTAAAGTGTCCAGAGAGGTGAACAATAATGGAGGGTTATTTGTGATCCTCTCCTTCCTTTCCGAGAACACAAGAGTGGAACTCCAGGCTTTTGGACGAACTGCACGCAAAGGTAAACCTGGATCTGCTCAGATAATCATTTCCACTGAACACCTGCAGCCATCTTTCCACACAGTGTCCTCTCTGGAGGAAGCGAAGAGCACAAGGGACCGACTTGCAGCAGAAAAGATAAGTCACATAATGAACGATGTTGCTGAGATGAAACTGCGGGAGGACCTGTTTTCAGAATACTGTGAAACACTTCAAGATATTTATGACACCACTGATGGAGACGAGGAAAGAGCTGTTGTTGACATGATGAATGAGTTTTGGGGGATTTGGCTGCAAACTAAATCAGAGGAAATTGATCAGTTGAAAAGAAATGAATTGCAAGAGAGTCTGAAAGCTGATTTGTCAAAGGCAAAAAGTCAGTCTGAAAGTCAAACTTCACCATGTTCCAGCATTTATCACTACATCCAGTTCGGGAATATTGCACTGGATGAAAAAAAGTGGGATACCGCAGCCATAATGTTTGAAAAAGCCATGAAACAGGATAAAAGCTGGGCAGCTGTAGCTTTTTACACTCGTGCATACTGCTCTATACAACAGGCGGAAGGAGATTACCTCACTAAGGCCATAGATGATCTAATGAAGGCACAGGAATCTCTGAGGTTTCTCAGTGAAGAATCAGTAGTCTGCCTTCAGTTTGTAAAATGTCCTCTGCAAACTCAGCCAACAGCAACCCAACCAGCCTGGAAAACAGTTATCAACCAAGTGCAACGTTCTAAGTTACTTTGACAAAAACATTACTGAGGCCATCGAAAAGTTGGATGAAATAAAACAACAAAAGAGGAATCCAGTGGTAAAAAAATCCCCTATTTTCTGCTTGGTATCAGGGGCTGATAAAGATCTCCAAGTTGAAGTCTATACCCTCTATAATCGAGGTCTGAAATATATATTTTCTGTGGAAGATGAGCCTCATTTCTCATGGGAAGGTCTTCTGGTGACCTTTTTTGCAGTTTTACAGAATATTGGAGGAGCATTGCTCACTGCATGTTTGTTTCGTACATTGGCTCAAGTTGGCATGGGACTCATTACTGAAGAAAAACAGACAGCACGAGTGAGTCTATGGTGACAGGAGAATTCAGCTGGAAGTCATGGGCGATAGAAAAAGCCATTTCTCTTGGTGTATCTCTCGTTGGGTTTGGAGTTGGAAAGTTGATCGCAAAGAGCTTCAAATCTTCTGAAACATTACTCAAAGGAATGAGCAAAAAGATGAAGCCGATGCCAAAGTTTCTCTCCAGACATGCTGAAGAAAATGTTAGTGCTGTAACAAATATGAAGAATGCAGAAATGGCAATTAAGAATGGTTTTGGCAATAAAGAAGAGAAAATACTGGCAGATGTAGTAAACAGCATCAAATCTGATTTAAAAGCAAGGATTGTCCCCAGTGTGGAATCAAACATGGAAAAAGACCCCTTAGCTACATTAGTAGACTTCATCATTCTCTCACAACCTGAGGATAAAAAGCAACTTCAAGATCTTCTGAATGATGAGAGCAGAAAGAAAAATCTCTTGGCCATTTTCACAGAGTTAAGCAAAACTGCAGTGCAGCCATTCTATGCAGACCTCAGTTGGCAGAATAAACTGAATTCATCTCTCTCCAGAATAACTGAAAAAGCCAAATCACACACCAAACAAAATGCATCTGCAATTCTTACCACAATCCAAACTCGTTACATGGGCCGACTGGCAGACAATACCATCAGTACAGTGCTCAGCCTCCCATATAAGTTTTTCTCAAATCTTCATGAAGAGCTGAAAATATTTAAAGAAAAGCAAGAAAAACTAGAGAATGTGAAAGTAAGTGATCTATCTGCAGAAGACATTAAACTATTGAAAGACTTCAAGCACGACTTAGCTGGCACCATCATTACTCTATTGGCTGATGCTTTGGTAGAAGTCTTCCACCACAGGTTCTCTACTTATGTTGTTTCTCATGTTCACGGTCAAATGAAAAGTAATATTGACCATTACATAATCGTAAACAACTTAAAGAGTGACAGGACAGAGGAAAAACTTAGAGCTGGGCAGAACAACATATATATGTCAAGAAAGCTGAATTCTAAACACAAACTTAAAGCAGAGGCAGGTCAGCGCTCACAATCACATGCTGAAAAGATCAAGAACTCCACGACTGCAGGCACCATCCTTGATATCAAAGTTCTGTCAGAAGCCACTGGCACTAAAGTTGTCATCCTAACAGAGGACAGCAATGGAAGACTTACCAAAATGCAGGAGCTGAGCCCAGACACTAGACCTGCCAATACAACTGTGACATTGATCTACAGACCAAAGAGTGACCAATACCCTGATGGCCATTATGATGTGCACATCAATAACCAGACAGTGAGCATAGAGAGTGAGGGCAAGAGCTGTTTGTTTCATGCTTTGGCACGGGATATGAAACCAGAAGGCAGCTCTGCCGAGATCGCTTTGGAAGCAGACCGCCTTCGATCTGTGGAGGCTGATGCTCTCCTCAGTAACCCAGGCCAATGGGAGCCTTTCCTCAAGCACAAAGAGTTGACTGAAGCAATCAGGGAGGGGACTGGTATGTGGCAGAAGTAGCTGCACCCAAAAGGCCATAAAAGAAAGCAAAAGTTACACCAGGAAGAGTTTGGAAAAGTAGAGTTATACCAAGAATGGCAAAATATACAAAGAAAAAAACAAGGAACACAATCCTCAACGTCCTCTACTGAACAGGTACAATCACATTTGATATGATACTAAATTACAGCTAAAATAAAAAAAACTGTGCTTTAGTTTTTATTGTTATGTTTTGCCCCCTGGTATAGAGTTATGGATTTACTGTACATTTGTAAAGCAGGATTATAACATTTAATGAATGTGATTGGTGCATGATGCTGTGACACGCAATACTTTGATTTGTGGCGAGATTTGACAAGATGGATGTGTTGTTTGTTTTTTTTTCTTCCTTTTCTTTCCAGTAACAACAACTGAGAATGAGACTGGTGAACAATCAGCAACAATTCTTCCACCTGCCTGATCATCATCAAGAGACCTCTCTATTATGATATGTTACTTTTAATTCATTTTTTTTTTTTGTTTTACTTTATTGAAGAAAAAAATACTAAAAAAACCACATTTATCTCAATTTTGACTTTGAGGTAATTTTTTAATTTAGTTTTAATTTAGATCTTTTGATTCTCTAGTAAAACATGCATTTTAAATACAGGTAAGACAGCATAACAATCATACATGCTGTTAGAAAGCCTTGGTCCTGAATGCTGTTTAGAATCAGGTCAGGTAGGACCGTTTGATTTGTTTCTAAAAGGTTATTTTCAGACTTCAAACAAATTTTGACATGATCAGAAATGAGTAAAATTTGAAGGTCAAATATTCAATTCTAAGGAACTCCCAGACACAATAGCAAAAGCTAGCATATTTGAGTCCACTGCATTATTAATCAGTCAGGAAAAAGAAAGGTTAGCCTGTCTACATGTCCTTCTCTTGTCAGTTTCCAAGTATATTCCCAGTTACTGCCCTATAGTGTAGATCTATCTAATATGTAATCTTTTTTCAACAAAAAAGTCATTTAATTTCAATGCAATTTGATTATTATATTGATTATATTGTTTTGCTTATTTACAAAACCAATTCCAAGTATTTGGGATTCTGTGTAAAATGTAAATTGAAACCAAATACAATCATTTGCAGATATTACAAGTTCATATATCTACATTTCAGCCTTGTGAATGCTGCCAATTCCATAGACCCTTATTGCTGCCTAATGGCGCAAAGATATCCAGTTGGGATTTTTTGCTTTGACCACTGTACAATTTTTTTCCCCAGACTCTGAATGCTTTAATGATGTTGTCATATCTTCCTAATTTTGGACATAGTTATATTATTCTTATGTAGTTCCACAATTTAAAGCCAGTTTCTTGCAGACCGGTGAACCTCTACCCATCTTAACTTCTGAGATTTTCTTTTTTTTTTTAATACCCGGTCATGTTATTGACCTGTTGTCAATTCATATAATTAGTTGCAAAATGTTGCTCCAGTTGTTTAAGTTTAGCACCACCCTCTTGTTGCTCTGTCCCAACATTTTTGAGACATGTTGCTACTATTAAATTCAAAATGAGCTAATATTTTTCATACAATTTTAAACTATGTCTCATTTTAAACATTTGATATATTTTTACATTTTATTAAGATCATTGCTTTCTTTTTGTATTTAATTTTTTTTAGCTTTAAAAAAATGGTTTGTAATCTGATGTATCTCTCCTGTGTTCTACACCGCTTAATTAATTTGATTGTTCAATAACATATAATCAAAGAAAAGTATTAATCAATTGACTTATATGGAATTTGTCATATATGTGTCAACTAATAAATGGAAATTAAGTAATGACGTAATTATGCATTATCATTAAAGTGTTTCAAATTTATGCTAAAATCAAGACTTTAAAGTAACTACAGGTGTTACCGTATAATTAAAGAACGCTTAAAATTGATATTTCTGAGGTTAAAAGTGATCTGTGCAATTGCAAAATCTTCTGTTTTTTAATTCTCACAATTTTCTTCATCTTCTGGATCAAGATATATATATATTTGTCTTCATAAATCGAGCTTAAATTTACTGTGATCTTTGACTAATTTTTTCCTCCACTAGGTGGTGTATTATATAAAAACATCCCAAGTACTGCAGTTCAGGTCCATCCATTTGGGTTAAGACTCACAGGGTATTTTTACACAGCATCAGACTGTAAAAACAGCACATTATGATTTTTACCCTTTATCATAAGAGACCTAAAGTGACACTAAAACAAAAATAGCTGTCAGTTTACCACACTGAAAAAATAAGAACGGGGGTGGGGGTGAATTTGCAAATACACTTCATGTATATGTGAACATAATTTAGTCTTGTACTTTTCACATATTCTTTAAGGATATTGTAGTTTTGCAAAACATCCTATAGACTCTTCTGCCAACCATCTGGCATTGACCAATCATGAGAGAAAAATGAATATTTCCTGACTGATCATCAGGGGTCCCTGTAGTTTGATGGCAGTCGCTACATAGATAATGGCTAAAGCCCCAGTGATGCATGTCTACAGACTAGTAAGAGACTCTTGACAACCCCCTGTTGCTAGGAAGAAACTGGTGTTTTACAACCATTGGCAAAAACCTCCTTCTGATTTGTGACTTTAGTACCAACAAAGACAAACAAATACATGATCACACTGTCATCAGTATAGCAGAGACTGAAGGTCCCAGAAGCTGCAGGCAAAGTCAGACTTAACCTTGGAGAAAGGTATCAGTACAGCTCATCAGTTCGACAAAATAATCAGAGAGTTATGTGGAAGAACAACAGACTGCATAAAACATAAACTTCTGAAAAGTGAAGCCAATGCTGAAGTGTCTTAAAGCTCCATTTTGTATGGCCACCAGGGGGTGATATTTGTAGTTCTAGTCCTATGTAAGTGAATGAGAAAATGGCTTTCTGACTGATCTCTAAACATTTTCCTGGTGAGTTTGTGTGCTCACATTTTGGGTCATATTGAATGCACTAAGGCCCAGTAGAATAACAAATAAATAAATAAATATCATTTTGAATTATTTTGAATGCAAAGCAAATCTAGTAGTCTGAAATAAGTATAACAGACCCAGTTTTACATGACTATTTATCTTCTGCATTGTCTCAGTCAATGAACTGTCACAGACATTAAACACTAAGATTGTGTCGATGTATTTACTGAACCAAGTGACACAGTTACAATGAGCTTGGGTTGTCAGAAGAACTCATGTAACACTCAACACATCTGACACAATTTCAAAAGAGTTTCAAAAAGTAAAGCACAGAATAAATCAGAATTTAAAAGCGGCACTGATAAAATAATGATGATGAATAATCAGATTTCCTCCTCTAAACTGATGTAATCCAGCTAAAAGAAACGTAAAATCTGTGGATTGTGCAGTATTACACACAAGTTACATAAATTCATGCATATTACCAAAGAGCGGCAGTAAAGAGGTCTGTCTTCTTTTTAATTATATCACAGCTTGACTTGATCTAACTCTTTGAGATCTAAAACATGAAAGATTTGCCTGAAAATTCAAATTTTAAAAAAAACCTGAACCTTCTGACAAAAGTTTGTCAAACTGAAATTGAATATTAATTTGCATATATGAGTTTTGTTTTTTTGTTTTTTTTTTTTTGTCTGTCCCATTTGGTTCTTAAGCCGTCAGAATTGTTGTCTGAAGACCAACAAGGATACCAAATGGATTTATTTTGCCAAATGGATCATCATGGCATTGCCGTATTGGTCCATTTGATCAAACTTTGTTGTTATTATTTATTTTATTTTCAGTTGTTACAGATGGGACAGACATGACTGGGGGATAGGAAGGGAGAAAGAAAGAGAGGAAGGAAAAGAAAAACAGAAGGGAAAAGGGACAGTGAGAAAGGGCACTTATAAAGACAAAGAGAAAGAAAAAAAAAATCTCTCCTGGATCACCTGTTGAGAGAAAAGAAGAGAAGACAAGCAAAACAAACCAAACAAAAACAAAGCAACATACTAAACACAACACCATCACGTTAATCTAGCTGAGTGTGAACAGCAGTAAATACTAAATATTGAAAGTTGTTGTGCAGCACGCAGGACAGACGGCGCACAATGTGCTTTGAAGTAGCAGCTAAGAAAGGTGTAGTTTATGTCACGAACAGTGAACACCCGTGTGCACACCTGTGTGGATCAACGCTTGTATACAAAAGGTTTCCCCATGTAACGGTCTGCTAGAGGGTGTGGAGGCCCATAGCCCCGCCCCCAGGGCATGAAGCAGGCATGGAGGAGATCCAGGCTCCAGACATCCAGAGGACCCAGAGTGCGAGAGCCCAAGGAGTACCACCGGAGGGGCATCCGTGCCACCTTCCTGGGAAGGGCTGAGGAGATCCCCAGACGAGGGGGTCATCCAGTAGCCACGAGCAGAAGCCAGAGGGGCTGCACCGGCGTGCCCGCCGGCTCTGCCGGCAGCCAGCTGTGCCAGAGTGAACCGAGTTGCAGGCCCGAGGCCGGAGGCCCGAGGGCCCCTTTGCCCGGAAGAGGCCTGACCGGCGACAGGCATCGGGCCCCGCCAAGTAGCCACCGGGAGTGAGCGGTGCATACCTGAGCGCCCAGCCCCGGACACCAAGAACCACCAATGCACCAACCCCTGAGGGCATCAGCTACCAGCAGGGAGTGTGGTGAGGGGAGATAGGCCTCCACACTTGGAGGGCCTGGGAGTACCCAGGGAGGTGGAGTCTAAGACCCGACCTGACATATAGACACAGACAAACAGGCACACACAGACATAAACATGCTTTCCTACCCTCATGCACACATATACAAACACTCAGCACTCACCCAATGTAGGGATAGACATACATAGACATGTACACACAATCATACTCCCCAAACATACTCTATGCCCTGGGTCCAGGTACCCTCGCCCCCAGAGGGGGAAACGGCACCCAGACCCAAGAGATGTGACCCTTTCCCCCGGGGTGGAGGCAAGCAGACCGCCCCAGGCTCCGCAGCAGCAGGGAGGCCAATCGGACAGCCAACACCTCCTCCCAGCCCCCCGCCCCGATGGCTAGTAGAGAACGGGGGTGTGTGAAGACCCCATATATGCATATATGAGTTTTAACTTGTATAACATTTGCTACATCTTGCACACTGATGATGTAGAAGTCTCAAAAACACAAAAAAAACCCCCTCATGATGTGATTTCTCAGCACAGATAACCTTTAATCTTGCAACCTAAAAAGTAGCTTGAAGCCAGACAGAAGTTTTGATGAACTAAGAAAAGACATGTTTCTCTCTGAATGCCTAAAAGTTTGTTGGGGTTATTTCTTCATGTGTTTTTAGTAGCACGCAAGTCTTTGTTGATACCTCAGTAAAGAGAATAGCCACTTCCTTCTGTTTTCCAGACTTTCTGACAAACTAAGCTAACACTGAGTTTGTCATAAGTCATATTTTTCACAGAGATGGAGAGAATTGAGCCACAAGTTTACAATAGTTAGTACGTGACAAGTGATGAAACTGTGGCTTTGACTGTGGGTTTGTGTGAGCGTATATGAGCCAAGAGATGGCTGTTTGCTATGTCTATTGCTGTTGCGTAAACTACTATTTCCTCATTATTGTTCTGTAGACGTGGCTTATTGTGACACCAGTTTTATTCATCTCCTATGGTTGAAAGCTTACATTCACATCACAGGAATAATTTAGGTGATTTTAATGATTTATTTGAAGTGTTCTTTCTCCAGGGTAGAATGATTGCACAGAGTACATCTTTAATTCGGTGCACAGCCACACAGCACTGTTGATGTTGTAACAGCAAACTATACTTTGGCAAATATATGAACAGGTTAAACAGTCAGTAAATACTGAAAGTCATTACTGCAGGCAAATCATCAGCATCAGTCAGATCAGATCACTGTAGTTTATTATTAAACTTAAAGTGCTCTATGAATATGTGAACACTTTAATCACCACTTTTTAAGATGTACTAAAATTGATGAATATTTGGCCTATTTGAAGCCAGGCAACAACAAAAAAAAAGGAAAAAATGGCAAAAAGTGCAACTTTGTAATTTCAACAATCGAGAATTTGATGGATTCCAATAAACTATTTCATGAAATGAATGTTTGAACAGCATTTTTACTTTTTCTTTATTCAGCTGCAACCTCAGTGGTGTTTTAGGATCTGAGAGGAAAGAATAAATATAAAAAAAGAATTCAAACAACAGCTTAGACTGTTGTGCAAATTTTGTAAATAATGTCAGAAAATATAAATAGAGGCCCTTTAGGATTAAATATTAAAATTTAAAGAACAATAAAAGTATTGTAAAATTATTTGCATCCAACAGGCAGAAAAAAGCCCTATAAATCTACATTTATAACTGCAAGTCATCAAGGAAATGTCTGATGGATCTTTCAGGAATAGTGATGTTGCTTTTAAGATTACTGATTGGTTAGTAGGCGGCAACAACCTTCATAGTATAGAAACAGTTGCATACTTTGATCTTTTCGATTTGTTTACTTGTAAGTTTGTGAAAGTAGATGTGAAAGGGTTGTGGCTGCATATTCATAGGCTTTTTACACGTTATGATACCAATTTAAGGGCTTGTAAACAGATCTTGTCATTGTTGAGATAGCATGGATAGCTGTGACATCCTGTCTTCAGTCTTTATGCTACATAATTAAGTTTGTAAGCTGTTTTTCTTTAAATATAGTCTTCCATCTATCATCTAGCAAGAATATAAAGAAACATATTGAAATTAACCTCAACCAAGATTTAAAAAATGGTTTTCACTGTAGTAAAACCACAGCTGTTAATGTCTTTGGGTCACACCTCTTATGCACTCTTATTAATGTAACTAAATTTCATGTTGAGACTGACTTGCATGCTGTGGACATGACTTGCAGTTTCCTGTTAGTAAAAAACCCCAACTGGCAGTCTGTTATTGTCACATCTTTGTCCACAGCGGTTCTAGTGAGCATCGGCTTTCTGTTCATTTAGTTTGTCAGTCATGGACAAAACTGTGCTGCTCCTGCTGTACCTGCAGGTTGTTCTGCTCATCACTGCCTTTCCTTCGGACGCAGCTGGTCAAGTTGTAGTGAAAGGTCCAGATCAGGTAAAAAGATCCGCAACAGCAATCAAACAGGTAGGGATACATAAATATAATAATCTGTCTGAATTTACTACAAATTCCATATTATATTTTGTGGAGAGTAGAACTTTAACAAAAAGATTAATGCCGCAGAAGAGAAAGCTCTCTGTTTTAGGTTGTATCAAGAGACCTGGATAATGTGACTGGCAAATGTGTTTGATTTTGAGTGTATTTTTCCTTTTCCATTACGAAATTGGAACGTAGCATCATAATAGGTGTTTGTGCAGTTTTATACTCCCTTAAGTTCATTCTTTGTGTTTGGAAAGATTCATCAAAACTTGAAATTTTTTGGAAAACATGCATGCCGTATCCTCCAAACAAAAGAGGAGGGACCATCAGGCTTGTTATCAGTGCTCAGCGCCAATGGAATTGACACATGTCAACACATGCACATGTCTAAAGCCACCATTACTGCATAAATGTATATACAGGCTTAAGAGCAACAGATGCTCCCAGTCATATGACATATTTTGTCAGGGGGTCCTTTGGATATTTCAGCAAGACATTGCTAAGCCACATACTGCATCTTTGCAATAGCACGGTTACGTGAAACAAGGGCGTAGATTTGGCATGGACAGAAGGGACATGTCCCCACCAATATCCAGCGATTATTGAATTGTCCCCACCAATAAGATATCTTTGGGTAAAGAAAAACAAACCCGATAGAAAGAAAAAAACGATCTGTCAACGTCTCATTCACCTAGCGGTGCAGAAAGAGTTAAACTGGAGTCCTACATCATGTGACAAATATGGTCAATGTGATTGGCTGTGCCTTTCAGGGAGCTCTGTTTAGTTTTAGCAGCGGCAAGCTCCTCTCCTCCTGTGCGGACCTGCAAGGAGGAGAGGAGGGTGGCAGCAAAAAGGAAGAACCTGGATATAAGAAAGTATTTTTCAAAGAAACCTGTAAGTTACTTAAAGTCAAGTTCACTCATAAAATGTGTCCGTCATAATAACGTTACAGGCTCTGCTAGGCTTTAGCCCACATCAGTCTAAAAGTGTATGTAACCATGAATAACGTGTTTTGAAAACTAACTGCACAACAGGCAGCACTATTAGCTCTCTCAATCTCAGAGTAGCATTTCTAATTTTGATTGAAACTGTCAGAGAAAACGGCAGCCTCGAGCAAGCCAGGATATTAGTTTACAGAGGCTGTACCATGTCCACCAGAAAAGACTGGACAGTATAGATGTAAAACAAACATACCAGCAGTTTATCTCAGTTAACGAGAGGAGAAAGCATGTGTTTGGCTCCTTCACATAGTGGACATTGAGTTGTTGTGTGGGGCACCAGTAGTCCATGTCTGTTGCTGTAACAGTAGTTCATGTTTAGAATAAAAAAAATCCCAGCTCACTGACTTGATCGGGGCAATAGTGCCTAAAATGTTGCATAATTCTGCTGAGAGTTCTTTTACTTTGTGCTAATCTTAGATGAGTAGTTTTATGGACAAAAACCACCAGGTCAATCAGTGTTCCCTCAGTGCTAATGTATCAGAGATGTTGGTGTACTATAACTGAAGTAATGTTGTTAAGTCCTTAAAGTCATATTCTTTCATTGTCATGACTGTGTTTGAAGCTATTTTTATTTTTGTATGATACCTGATTTATATGGAATATGGCTGAAGTAAACTAAAGTCCAAAATAGTTAGTCAGTCATTTGTTTAATAGTAATTTAACATTATATAATTCACATATAAAACTATGAATTGTCATTTTAAATGGTTTAAAAGCATGTAGAATAGCATATGTAGGCAAGTATATTTCTCCTTTTTTATCAAGAAGCAAAGACAAAAAGGAAAAAAAAAATGAAACAGGGCAGGGTTCGGTGGTTGAATCATCCGTCCCCACCAATGCCAAAACCAAATCTACGCCCTTGGTTTTAAGCCTGTGATTTTACACTTAAAAACATGGTATGACCATAAAAGCAAAGTCCGGGTGCCTAACTGGCCTGTCTGCAGTCCAGACCTTTCACCAACTGAAAACTAAGTCCACTGTGAAACAAGAAATACAACTGTCACGTACAGCTGTGTGGCAGGAAGAGGTTGGACCCAAAAGCAGGACTCGAAAACAGAGGTGTAAACTAAAACAAGAAGCTTTATTGCTGCATAAAAATATTCAAAAATAAAAGCACTAACAACTGAAAACTCTGAAACTAGTAACAAAACAAGAAATAAACAATTAGGGAATACCAATAGAAACTAACTGGTCAAACTAGGAACACACGAGAGACTACACAGCTAGCAGGGACAATGTGACAATGAGCAGAGCGCGACTGAAGATTTAAATACACACAGGATAACGAGGGGATGGGCAACAGGTGGGAACACAGGAGGAACAAATCAGAGACAATGGCTGTATCCCAATTCAGGGTCTGCAGCCTTAAAGTACGCAGCCTCAACGGTCTTCAAGGGCCGCGTACTCAAAGACCGCTAAGGCTGGAAGTGTGAGGCTTGTGAAATGGGACGGTCTAGCCTCCGTCGCGCTGCCCAGGTTGCCTAGCAACCATGATAGCTGGAAACATGTGGTTGACAGAAATGAAGGAGAACATATTTTGTTCATTTGTTTGTTTGTTTCTACACGAGCTTTGTGTGATTTAATGAGTATCTGAGGCTGAGACCACAGGACTGTAAAACATGATTGTTGGCCTTCATATCTGTACTGAACAGTCATATAAGATTAGCTAGTAAATAACAATTAGTTAACGTTGTTCATGAGACTAAAGTCAGTGTAAATATGATATGGCCAATATTATAGTTATTATATTAATCATTATAAGTTATTACAGCAGTGAGTTTGAAGTCTCAAATCAAATCACTTTTATTGTCACATCACATGTGCAGGTACACTGGTACAGCACATGTGAGTGAAATTCATGTGAGTGAACTCTGTGTCAAATACTGAGCTTCAGTAAAGATTCAAGTTGCAGTTATTTATATTTCCTATCACCTTAAATCTTCACTCAAAGACAAGTATCTCTGACAGTGTATATATAGGTGTATTATATATAAGAGACAAATGTTGTTCCTTCAGTATGTTGGCATTACTAAATTTGGCTCAATGCTTACATATATGTGTAAAAAGCAAATGTATGAGCTGTGATAACTGTTTCTGATAGAATGAAGATCAGACTGATATATGAAATATTCCTTTATTGGGTGAGAAAATCAGACCATGTCATAACTGCTTTAAGTCATACAGAATAGATATCAGAGCCTTAAACAGGCTGACTTCTGCTAAATGGGTCAAACTGGGCAGAAAGTACACAAACACATAACATCCTTATAGAATATGATGTAACACTATAGATCAACTTACCTCAGAATATATAAAGCATATAAACAGTTACAGCAATATGATGCAACAAACACAGCAGTGCTACTAATCCAAAATACTCAAAGCTTCATAGAACTGAAACAAACATTTATTTTTAGCTCCATTCTGCTGCTGATACATACTTTAGGTTTCTGAATATTAAACTTGTTGCTGCCTTTCATAGTGTGTAACTTGAAGGCCCTGAGTACTTTCTCCCACACTGAAAACACTGGAATGATCAAATTATCTGAACATTACCTAATAAGACTGATTCAGGACAGACAATTAGTTATTTTAAACTTTCCTAGCAGTCCTTCACAAACAGGGAACAGTCTGTCTATTCTCTCCATCTGTCAGCTGCTGCTGGCCCTTCCTCCTCCTCTTCCTCACACACTGCTGAGTTTGTCCTGGTGGATCATCAGGGTGCAAAGCCTCACAGATGATGTGCAGCAGTGGGTCCCTCAGTCTGTCCTCACTCTGGACACTTGCAGTTGTCACACATGGAAATCAAATGTGTGATAAGCTGCAGGATTCAAACACAAGTCTAACTTATTAATACATGTTCATACTTTTATTCCACAAGAGAAAGAAACAGAGAGAGAGTGCAGGACAGACAGACAGGTGACAGTCTCAGGTGTACACACTGCTACAAAACAGCACAAGAGAAGGAGGATTTAGTGTTTGTGTTATTACGAGTGCTAAACAAGAAGAGTTCCCAGATGGTACAGTGGACACATGTGTGACTCCTGTGATTAAAGCATCTTTCTTTCAGCTTAACGAGTGAACCGTCAGCTCGTTCAAACACACGTTAAAGTCCGTTTGGCTCGACACCACCGAACAGAGGCAGCAATATAACATAGCTAACATTAACAGTGCAGTGAATCCTGCTTGTGCCGTGATATTCAGGACTGCAAACCGAGCAGCATCACTGACTTTCAGCTTGTTGTGTTTGTAGATATATGACTGACTTTAATTATGCATAAAATCATCACATTCTATGTAATATTAAGGTCAACTATATATATATGTTAAAGTAAAGGCTTTAAAACCAAGTAAACGCTGAAAGTATAAACATCGCTAATGTCACATAACTTTGCCGACATGTGGCCAACAGTAATGTTTTAATGTTCTTTATCATTAAACATTTGAACATAAATAAGTGGCATATTATTCAGTACTTACTTTAAACAGTTTACTCTTCGGCCGCTCCGCGTCTGCCGCCTGCAGCAAAATTATCCACACTGACTGCCGCGCTATGAATTGTGGAATATGTTGGGCCACGAAGTCTACACTGCCACAGCCTTAAAATTCAGGGAAATGAAGGCCGAATTTGAGGGCCGCATTTCGAGCAGCCTTTGAATTGGGACAGCCTTCGGCGCGTCGCGGTGACATAATCGGCCTTAAAATGCGGCCTTTAAGGCTGAAGACCCTGAATTGGGATACAGCCAATAAGACGGGGGAAGAAAAACTGAGCAAAATGCACGAGAGACCAGGACTACCAAAATAAAACAGGAAACACAACACAGAGCCAGACAGTGAGACAGCGATGGAGACATGATGGGCTGGGGAGAACACAGATGAGACAAGGACACAAAAGGAAACAGACTAAATGAACAAGTAACTAAGAACTCGTTACTTGTACCAAAATGGTGCATTTTCTCAGTTTAAACATTTGATCTGTGAGATTTGCAATTTATAGCCTTCTGTTTTTATTTTATTTATTTTTTTTATTTTTTATTTTTTACACAGGATCACAATTTTTCAAACTCCTTCTAGACTCTGTATATCACAGGTGTCGAACTCCAGGCCTCGAGGGCCGGTGTCCTGCAGGTTTTAGATGTGTTCTTGAGCAAACACAGCTGATTTAAATTGCTAAATTACCTCCTCAACATGGCCGTTTATCAATGCCCAAATACGCGAGTACGTACTCGCGTTCTCGGTGAGTACGTACCCGCCGAGAACGCACGAGAACGTACCTGCCGAGACGCGCGAGCACGGACTCGTGGGATGTTTCTCAATTCTCAAATGCACGCGAGCACGGACCTGTGATTTGTACAGTTGGAACACCTGCGTGCGTGATGATGTCACAGGTCCGGAGTTTTTACTGCCGTCCCCTCCTAATTTAACTGTGAGTAACATGTTATGAAGCTTAACTTTAATCACAGCCAAACCGGTTTACTCAGGAACAAATAAAACACTGAAATGAACCAAACATTAACATTTAGAAGTGATCTAAGTGACTTATATATCATTCTTAACCTCAGTAGTGAAACCTCTATTATTAATAAAATAGTGTACATGTACATACGTGTACATACCTTAATAAAAACAAGCAGGTGAGATGTTAGAACGCTTTTATTTCTATTCTAGTGGACACTCAATACTATAGACAGCTGCTGGGGTTTCTTTAACCTGAGTAGTGAGAAGTCCATGAGCGGGGGGAACGATGTGCGGGAGTCCGCTGTTGAGTTTTGGACGAAATGCATTCTGGGATATTTAGCTGTCTCCCAAGTCTACAACGATGCATGCTCGATAAAATGGGCGGATCGAGAACACATCCGGGACTTTTTCGCGTTCTCGGCGTGATCGCGTGCCAATTGGAACAGTACTTGGTCTCCGACTGATGACGTTTCACGAGTACACGAGAACGCAAGTACGCACAAGTACGCATATTGATAAACGCCCCATGTCTTGAAGTTCTCCAGAGGCCTGGTAATGAGCTAATCATTTGATTCAGGTGTGTTGGCCCAGGGTGTTATCTAAAACCTGCAGGACACCGGCCCTCGAGGCCTGGAGTTCGACACCTGTGCTGTATATTAATCTATAAATGTCATGACCATGATTTCTTTATACAGTAACAACGTGTCTATATTTTACATGTTGATTTTAATTTATCATCATTGCATAAAAATGCAATGTTCATGTCGTTTCATCATAGGTGGCAAACAGGACGGTCAACCCATCAAAGCAAAAACCACAGAAGAGAAAGAGACCTGGAATGTGGGGCCCATTGGTAAATTCTTTTGTTATTTACATTTTCTTTATTTCCTGCTGTTACAGAACAGCAACTTGATAAACACTGAATCATCTTGTGAATTATCCTTCTGTTTCCAAAGCTTTCATATTACAGAAAACAATAATGGATTGCAAAGCCCATGTTTTTCTTTATAAAGAAAAAGCTGGTCCTGTTACTATGATCACTATTGCAATTATTTTTTTTTTTTATTTCAAGCACATAGATATTTAGAGCTAAAGCAGAGCAAAGACTGTTTTATCAACTATTTTTTCATTTCTATTTCTCCGCAGGGCCAGTAGTTTACCCATCATACATTGCTGCAACCAGAAACTCCTTCCTGCATTTTTCCATTGACCTGGGTGCTTCAATAATCGACGCATATAAACTATCAAAACAACAGATTCTCTGCAAACATGTTGCAACATTGCAGTTGGTGCAGCAGTCACCTCGCATACATGACCAAAATAGACAGATGTTTGAGCCAGCTCACTAGATTTCTCTGAAAAGTCAGAAATTAAACACAAATAACATTTAACCACTAAAACTAATTTCGGAAGTAAATATAAGGCGGAGTATTAGGGCCACATTAGGAAAATAAAATATTTTGATCGATTTGAGAATAAAGTCAAACTTTCAAGATTAAATTTGAAAATCTATTTTGAGCAAAGCATCGAAATGTTGTTGTTTCAAGACAAACTGCCATGTTTCTTATACCCTCTACAAAATGCCTTGCGTAGATGAATTAGCCATTTCAAATTGTACAAATCCACTCTTCCAAGTTTGTGTGTTTCCGTCTGACCAGATGCAGCTTTCTGCACCATCATTTCAACGTCCTTTTACTTATCACCATAATATGTTTGTGTGCTAAAAGAGAAATCATTTCCTTCCTTGTTACTTAAGCCAATTCTGAAGTGCAATTTCACTCAGAGGGTACAGCAACCATGGCTGATTGTCTTGAAACAAAATAGAATTACAATGTTATTCTCAAAATGATCATTAATATTTTTTTATCTTTATGTGGCCCTAATACTACTTTGTATAAATAACCTTGGCATCTTAATTTTTTTTAAAACTCCTAAAGCACTTAACTGTTTTCAGGTTGTTTTGGTAAAACTATGAATTTGAAAAATCGTAGATAACAACAATAATTATTTTTATGTTATAAAAATGTATAAACATTGCATGTTGGAGGATTAACCACAGGAACATACAAAGTGGTTTTGGTAAACCTTCCACTGGATAGTAATAATAATTTTGTTAAGTACTGCATGTGCTGAGTATAAACTGGACTAATAAAATATTTAATGCACTTCACATTTGTGTGAATTAGACTGATATTCTGAAAAGAAGCTGTGTAGTAAATTGTAAGATTATCAGATGATGACAAATAAAAAGATAAGATGGTGTTAAACACAGTGCCAGAAAATCAGATGAGTGAGTGTAAAATGTACTGATTGACACCGTGTTTGTTATTCTAGATGAATATTTGCTTCTCCTTCAAACCCCTGACTCACTGACTTTGAATAACTGTAAAACTTCCACATGTCTTCTGAAAATTTTATTCAGTAACTTACTGACTTACCTGTGTTGGTTTTAAGACAGTGAAAGAAGATTTTTCTAATCACTGTATTTTAAAAAAAAAAAAAAAAGTTTGATCAGACAATCTGTTCTTGCACTGAGTATGCAACATCAAAACACAAGACGCTTTTCTATATGCAATAAAATCCCTATTTTCTTTGTAACACTGACTGAAACTGTCAATCCTTTTCGAGCAGAGGCACAGTCACATCACTGTCTCACTGGGCTCTTCCCAATATTACACAGTATGTAACTGGTGGTCACAAGCAAACACTACAAAATAAGACTTCTGTTGCCCAGAACATGAACACTTAAAAGCACTTCAGTCTTAGTTTAGTAGTTTCAGTATCAAAAACAGCATTTGTCACACTGCCAGTGTACTTCAATGTAGTTTATTTATTGGAGGTAAAAACTACTGAATGTGATATTCCTTTGTTTAAATCATCCTTTATACAAAAAACGTAAACTTCTACACTTTAATACCATCAGTGACACAAAAATATTAGAACTGCAAGCACAAATGTATTCAGTAGACCATTGGATGAGGAGTGAGGGGTGATCAGAGGCAATAGGTGTTTTGACTCATCAGTAGGTTGGCTCCAGATCAAAGAGTGTAAGCCTGTTTGCTGTGAGGTGCACATTATTTGAAATTAGACAAATTTAAGTACAACTTTATCCTACTATAAAATTAGCGTATGCAGAGGGAAAATTTACAGCTCAGCAGCATTTTAAAGGGATCACCTGATGCCTCCACTTTGACTCCAAAGATTGAAACACAAACAAAACTTAAACTGTGACTGAACAAAAACTGTAAATGACATTAAAAAAATCAAAACAAGTTTAATAGTTCAATAATTTTGTAGGTAAGTTTGAATAGTGTCTATAGCTGAAAGTATGTGGAAGAAGTTGCAACCACAGCTTTCAACTCAGTTGCCCAAATAACTATTGTTATCTTTAAGTTTCATGCCGATAACAGCTTGCATGGTGTGGTGATGACTTGCCTAGTAGTGAAAAAAAACCTGCAAAAGCAGAGTATATCACATTCACAGTGGGTTGATAAATGTGAAAATCAAAACGTACAGACGTCATTAGTCGCCATATGTGTCGCATTTCATTAAGACTGGCTCACTGGTTAAGGGGGAGATAGGATGCATACGCACGTACATACATACACTACGATCATAATAGTAAGTATATAGTAACCAAAAAATAGTTAAGTCCAAAATGTATTTTTTCCCATTGCATTCCTGCTTTGTTTTGTTTTGTGTGTGGGTTTTTTTTTTTAAAGTTGAGCAGTGTCAATTGCCTAGCCAGTGCTAACACTGGCTAACTCAGTGGTTCCCGAACTTTTTTTGCTAGCCCCCCCCTTTGTTTTACAAAAAACATCTTGCCCCCCCCCCCAAACACATCCTCCAGCCACACACACCCATATTTTGTTTTCAAACTCCCATGCAGTTTATTTCACACCTGAAACAATTAGTAAACAATTAAACAAAAGTAAACTGCAATAAATTACAGGTGGCAATAAAATAAACTACTAACTCTTACGCTACATCCACACCTACACGGGTATTTTTGACAACGCAGCTTTTTCTTTCGTCCACACGTAAACGGCTTTTCGAATCACCGAAAACAGAGATTTTTTCCGTAATTTGGACAGGGGGAACAAATTGTGGCAGGATCAGCCTGATATTATTTGTATCCCACTGTAACTTTACTGTATAAAGAGCTAACATCTCTAAAATGTCAGGAGTAGTTAGTCATTTTAAGAAGTCTTTGTGAACTAAAAATCAAGAATGTGGGTTTCTGTTTGTCCGTGATGTAGACAGCCCAGCGCGTGCTTCCGACGCAGGGGAAACAAATTCTGTCAGGGAGACCTACCTTGGCACTTGTGCAGTTGACGCCAAAGGCAGGATATGCTTCATCATATTGTGACGACCGCGGGTTAGTAGAGCTGAACTGGCTAAACTGCTCACTAGCTAAAACGGCTAGCGGGGCGCTAGCAGCTATCGCTGATCTTCCGCCACGAATGGAGAGCGCTCGTGTCCCATACACCGCGCGACCCCGAGCGTCTCAACAGCAGGCTTATAATCCCCAAAGGATCCAGCAGGAGGCAGTAGTGGTTCACACCAGTCGTTTATTTACCATCTTTTCTTTTCTCAACAACAACTGTAACGCTGCTGACACTGAACCCCTATCTCGCTCCCACCACATGGAGTCGCGGTGTCAGCCAACCATGCCAATTCAACCCGCTCCACAGAATACACATCAACTCCACTGTGGCTTACATTACATAACACTAGGGATGCACCGATCCCGATACTGGTATCGGGTATCGGGGCCGATACTGTAAAATGTGTGCGTACTCGTACTCGTAAAAGTCAACCGATACCATGAACCGATACTAATGTAGCCCGGATGGGAATATGGGAGTAGATACTCATAATTCCCATGGACTTGAACGCCACATAAGGTGTTCACAGTTCACAGAAGAGAACGGCATGGAGAGATGCACGAGGTTAGCTGAACCAAAGTGAGAGACTCGGCTAGTTTTACTGAGGTTAACTAGCACAAAAGAGTGTGTGACTAGAAAGCTAACCGTGTGAGAGCTTCGCAACAGAGTGTGGGTGAAGTGACTTTTTGTTTCAACGGTCGCACCACCGTGGAAAACTGTGTTTCCAGCCATGACCGCCGAGGCTAAAGGCTAGCCGGACTGCTTGGTTGCGCCACGGAGGCAGGACTGTCGGAGAGCTGGACAGTGACTGGCTAACGCGCTGTAGCAGAGACAGCATCAGGTCCGCAGGGAGTGGATTTAGTGTGGGACTGGTGAACGGCGACCTACCGAGCAACGGAACTGTAAGTCAGACTTTTGTGCTCTTACTGGGAGAAGAGGATTTTCTCCATCGTCCGGCGTGAGCAGCAAACAGGCCTGCAACAAGTGTGAATGTGAGTGTGTGTGGGGCCCATGTGTGAATATTGTATGTTTAGTGGATTTATATAACGTGTTTTGGAGTGTATATTAGTGAGTCACTTACCAAAAGGTGATAACATAAGTTGGGTTGTTTAATATAATTTGAAAGGGCATTATTTCATTTATACAGTGTATTTCATTTGGTTAAGGAATTGGAATATCATTTGAGTTTAAAAAAGGGATGTGTTGTACAGTATTTGTCTCTGCCCTTACGTTCAGTAAACGTTTCGTTTGTGTTAAAGAGTTGTCTGGGGTCGTTTCTTTACTACTGGTTAAGTTTAACTTGTGTGTGGTAGAAGTATCGGTTTTTGTACTCGGTATCGGATCGGTTTGAAAAAATTGGTATCGTTGCATCCCTACATAACACTAACACAACATGCGAATCAACACATAGGAACTAGCAGGACGATAGAGAACTCAGACAACACAATACCCAGAATGCACCTGGCTAACAACCCCAGCCAGGTCATTACACAGCCCCCCCCAAAAGGTTTAGTGTCCCCACAACCTGAACTGTCCACTCTGTAGTCCAGCAAATGTCCGGGCCGGCGTCGAGTACGCTTCGGCCTTGCCTGGGAATCCATGCCGCCCCCATTCGGGCCGGGCGTAGGGGGCAAGGGGTCCCCAGGCTGCACACCAGTCTGTGGGTTGGGGGCAAGCGGATGGTATGGCGCCAGCCGGTCCTTGTGTAGCACCACCCGCCTTCCCCGCCCCGGCATCCGGACTCGGAAGACCACCTCCGATAGCTGTTCCAGGATCTCGCCCGGGCCTTGCCAGTGGCTCATGAGCTTGGGGGTCAGCCCCCGCTTCGTCTGGGGGCGGAACACCCAGACCCGATCTCCGGCCCCCAGCATAGGACCATGCGCACGGGTATCGTACGCCCGTTTCTGGCGGGCCCCGGCTCCCTCCAATGTCCGTCTTGCCAGCTGATGCACCGTGTGCAACCGCTCCCTGAGCCGCCGGTAATAGTCCATCTCTAGTCCACCAGCAATCTCCGGCTCAGGGGGTGCCCCGAACACCAAGTCCACCGGGGTTCGGAGCTCCCTTCCGAACATTAACGCTGCAGGAGTACACTGACTTGACTCCTGCACTGCTGTTCGATACGCCCACAAAACAAGAGGCAGGTGTTGGTCCCAGTCCCTCTGATGTTGGCTGGTCAGGATGGCCAGCTGGGTGGCCAGCGTGCGGTTGAACCGCTCAACCAGACCATCGCTCTGAGGATGGAGGGGGGTGGTCCTCGTTTTTCTCACCCCCAGCCTCCGACACACTTCTCCCAGCACCTGGCTCTCAAAATTCCTCCCTTGGTTGCTATGGAGCTCCTCCGGTACACCGAACCGCGTAAACATCTCGTCCACCAGAGTCCGCGCCGTCGTCACCGCACTCTGATCCGGCACCGCGTACGCCTCTGGCCACTTCGAGAAATAATCCATCGCGAACAGGACATACCGGTTGCCGGCATCAGTAACAGGGAACGGACCTAGGATGTCCACTCCGATCCGCTCCATTGGCGCCCCAACTAGGTACTGCTGCAATGGGGCATTGGAGCGCTGGCTGGGACCTTTCTGTGCTGTGCAGTCGTCACAGCAGTGGACATGGATCTCCACGTCCTGACAACACCCCGGCCAGTAGAACCGCCGTCTCAGCCGCCGCACCGTCTTGCCATTCCCAAAATGGCCCGTACCTGCAGCCCCATGAACCCAGCGGAGGACCCCAGGCCGCAAGGCCCGGGGAACCAGGAGCTGGAGTATGTCGCCTCCCCCGTCTGGCGCTCGCCACCGCCGGTAGATTACACCGCCATGGAGCTCCAGGTTGTTCCACTGGGAGTACAGCGACTTCGTCTCGGGCCCCTGGGAAGACACGGCGGACCAGTCTGGCCGTGTCCCTGCCTCCATCCAGTCCCTCACCATCCCCAGCGCTGGATCGCTCACCTGGTGCTGCTGCAGCTCCGCCGCGGTGAAAGGTTCCTGCCCTTCATCCTCACCCTCGGGTTCTGCTGCTGCCGATGTCGGACCCCGGTCCAGCTCCTCCAGGCGCCTGCAGTACCGGCACTCATCCGCAGAACAGGGGCGCCTGGACAGGGCGTCAGCGTTGGCGTGCTGCCGCCCCGGTCGGTGCTGGGCCTCATAGTCGTACTCTTGTAGTACTTCCAGCCACCGGGCCACCTGACCCTCCGGCTGGCGAAAGTTCAGCATCCAGGTTAGGCTGGCGTGGTCGGTCCTGAGCAGGAACTTGGTGCCCAGGAGGTAAGGTCAGAAATGACGAACCGCCAGGACCACAGCCAACAGCTCACGCCGGGTAACACAGTAATTCCTCTCGGCCCGGCTGAGGCTGCAGCTGTAGTATGCCACCACTCGCTCCTCAGCCTCTCCCCTCTGGGAGAGCACAGCTCCGACCCCCACGTTGCTGGCGTCAGTGTCCAAAAGGAAAGGCTGGCTGGGGTCAGGATACGCCAAGACCAGGGCACTCACAAGGGCCGTTTTCAGCTGTTCGAAAGCCGCTGCACAGTCCTCAGTCCAACCAAACCGCTGACCCTTGTTTGTCAACTGATGCAAGGGGCTAGCAACGGTGGCAAAGTCTTTTACAAACCTCCTATAATAGGAGGCCACCCCCAGGAAGCTTCGTAGCTCGGCGACGTTCGATGGGGGAGGCCAGTCCCCCACAGCAACCACCTTCTCGGGGTCAGTAGCCACCCCCTTCTCGCTGACCACATGTCCCAGGAACTTCACCTGGCGAGCAAGAAGATTGCACTTGGCCGGGTTCAGCTTTAGTCCGGCCCCGCGGATGGCAGTCAGGACCTCTCGCAGGTTAGCAACAGCCTGTTCAAAGTCCTTGGCATGAGTCAGCAAATCATCCAAATAGACCACGCAGCGGGCACGGGGAATGTCTTTGAGGACCCTTTCCATTAACCTTTCAAACGTGGCTGGTGCATTGCATAGTCCAAAAGGCATCACCCTAAACTGCCACAGTCCTTGCCCTATGGTGAATGCAGTCTTGGGCCGTGCCTCAGCAGCAAGCTCCACCTGCCAGTACCCACTGCGGAGGTCTAGCGAGCTGAACCAACTGGACCCAGCGATGTAATCCAGTGCGTCATCGATGCGAGGTAGCGGGTAAGAGTCCTTGCGGGTGACCGCGTTCAGACGCCTGTAGTCCACACAAGGGCGCCAACCCCCCGTTTTCTTCCGCACCATAACCACAGGTGCGGCCCATGGATTATCCGAGGGTTCAATGACACCATTAGCTGCCATCTCTTTTATCAGTTCCTCGGCAGCTTGGCGTTTGGCGAGGGGCAGGCGGTGGGGCCGCAGCCGGATTGGAGCAGCCGCTCCAGTGTCGATAGTGTGCTGCACCAGGCCCGGCCAAGTGCAGTCCTCTTCCCTGGCGGCAAAAATATCCATAAACTCTGCCAAGAGGCTCTGCAGCTGCCGCTGCTGTGTCGCACTGAGGTGCACCCCACTCCGCCGCCCAAGCTCCTCCACTGCCGCGACAGTCTCGGGTGACGGGGAGACTGCCGAGCTAGGCAGCGACTCTGGGTGCGGGATGTTGGCCCTGCTTACGTTCACCCCCTGGATCCTCTTCCGCACCCTTGCCACCCTCGATCCCTGGCTGTGGCTTGGAGCTGTGGAGCGCGAGGGCTTTGGGGGTGCTGGTGGGGTGGGGGTCTGTCCCTGGCTACCGCGGCCCACTCGGAGCTGCACGGTCTCAGCACCAAGGTGGATGGCAACTCCCGGCACATCGACCCGTGCCCCCCAGTGGGCCAGCAAGTCCAGTCCAACAATGCACTCGCCTGTTATGTCGGCAAACCAGAACTCATGTTTCACACTGTTCGTTCCCACCACCACCTGCAGAGTCTTTTTCCCCGGCATCACAGTCTTTTCTCCTGTGATGGTGTACAACGCTGTGTGAGTAGGGGTCCAATCTTTCGGCAATGAACCGCCCGTCTCCGGGAGCACCCCTCTCCGCAGCAAGCAGATGGTGGACCCCGTGTCTACCAGGGCCCGGCAAGACCGTCCATCAATTATACAATCCAGGTATAGTCCACGGGTGGACCCACAGCGGCCCACCACAGGATGAGTGTCACGGAGAGGGTTTAACGATTGGGGTGGGGGTTCCCTCACTGTCCCGCCCCGTGGCCGTTTCCCGTCGGTGATGTCACTCGGGCCCGAGGACTAGGTGCAGGACAGTTCCGGGCGAGGTGACCGGGCTCCCCGCACCGATAACAACAGTCCGTCCGGCGCCTCCGACGGGGGGTTGCCTCTGGTTGGGCTCGTCTGGCCTCCTCCTCCTCGTCCGACTGGGTCGCGCTCATCATCTCGCTCGACCCCCTGGCCGATCGCCGGGTCACTGGCTCGCCCGCAGCACCTCCTCAGCCCACTCAGCCTCCTCAATGCCTCCTCCAGGTCTCGGGGATGACAGCCGGACATGCTGTCGCAGCCTCTCGTGTGAGGCCCCTCAGGAAGGCGTGGAGACCCAGCTCCTCTCGTGCCGCTCCTGGGAATGTTGGATAGCCCGTCGGGGGCAGAGGCGGACGTCCGCAGCAAAGGACCCCAGGCTCTCTCCCTCGCGTCGGCGTCGGGCGAGCCAGCTCCTCCCTGCTCTGTTCGGCTGGTGGTCTGTGTCCGAACCGTCTGCCGAGCGCCGTGGTCAGAGCCCGGAGGTCGCGCTGCTCCTCTAGGGGCAGGTCCAGCAGAACCTGGAGCGCGGGGCCCTCCAGTGCGAGCGCCAGGTGGGTGGCAGTCTCTTCTTGACCCCACCCGTTGTGAGTGGCAGCCAGCGTGACTTGGGCCAGGTACGGCTCCAGCTGCGTCGCCCCAGTGTAGTGCTGTAGCTTAGCAGCCGTCCTGCCAGGAAGCTGTGGTGCGGCCCCAGGAATCCCTTCCAGCTGCGGGGAGAGCAGGGGGTGGCTGTTCCGGGGCGCGCTGTGGGCCTCTGGCCGCCCCAGCTCGGGTCTCCTCCGCTGGGTCTCGGCAGCCATGCTTTCCAGAAGCGAGCAGTTGTCTCGGATTAGACGCTCTAATTCGCCTATGGTCGGCTCCATAGTGTCTGCTAGACACTCATAGATCCCACTTCTGACACCAATTGTGACGACCGCGGGTTAGTAGAGCTGAACTGGCTAAACTGCTCACTAGCTAAAACGGCTAGCGGGGCGCTAGCAGCTATCGCTGATCTTCCGCCACGAATGGAGAGCGCTCGTGTCCCATACACCGCGCGACCCCGAGCGTCTCAACAGCAGGCTTATAATCCTCAAAGGATCCAGCAGGAGGCAGTAGTGGTTCACACCAGTTGTTTATTTACCATCTTTTCTTTTCTCAACAACAACTGTAACGCTGCTGACACTGAACCCCTATCTCGCTCCCACCACATAGAGTCGCGGTGTCAGCCAACCATGCCAATTCAACCCGCTCCACAGAATACACATCAACTCCACTGTGGCTTACATTACATAACACTAACACAACATGCGAATCAACACATAGGAACTAGCAGGACAATAGAGAACTCAGACAACACAATACCCAGAATGCACCTGGCTAACAACCCCAGCCAGGTCATTACAATATTTTCTAGTATTTGGCTTGGAAGGAAGTTGGTTTGGAAACATATTTGGCAATGCTTCGTCTTCTGCTTTGCGTTTGTGTGGGAGCTCCGTCAAAAATCTGTCCATTATGCTAGCAGCGTTCTTTTTTTTTTTTTCCATTCTTACCACGCCCCCCTGCAATGGCTGGGGGGGCACGCCCCCCACTTTGGGAACCTCTGGGCTAGCTTGTTGTAGCAGCTCTGAAGGACTGTTAAGTGACTGACGGACAGCCGTGGGGAAATGATGAGACCTCACCTGTCACTGATCAGCAGACTGCTGCACAGGCTACAGCATGAAGAGGTGTTTTTATATTACAGGTAGTAATCACATCCAAAATAACTCTTGCACAGGCAAAATTTAATTTGCTAGTACTAAAGTGAATTATCTCTCATCCTAATTTTTGTTATCATCTAATATGTTCCATACTAGTTCTAGGAGCATATAAAGTTTGGCTTTGTGTTATTTTTAGTGGGTCGGTCATGGAGAGAACTTTGATGCTGATCCTGTCAGGCCTGCAGGCTTTCCTGCTCATCATTGCCTTTACTTCTTCTGCTTCTGCAGCTGCTCTGGTCACAGTGGGTAGTTTATATTCATATCAGTTACGAAGACTCACAACAGCATTCAAACATGAAAAGACAGTCAATCTTATTTAAAATATATAGATGACAATGCGGTAATAACATTTAAAAAAATTATATCTGCAAAATCAACATTTTTTTTGTGATGAAGAGGGAAGTTTACAAAACCTAGTGTAAGACTGAGTAGAACAGAAGAGACAGTTCTGTAGTCTAGATTGAGAGCATGTGGCTGGTAATGTTTGGTTTTGACAGCTTTATACTTCCTTAAATTGACAAAATATGTTAGACTTTAATCTGACTTTGTGCTGAAGAGGGGGTCAGGTAAGGTCAGCCAACCCAAAACTCAGGGGAGGATGGAAACGATATAAATGTTTCAAGGTTCCTGGAGCGTGTGGCTTTAATTTTTTAGTATTCTTTTCTATCTTGCACTTACAGAACGGCAACTTTAAAAAAAAAAAAACATTATTCAATCTTATGAACAATACTTGTGCTTATTTAACTTAAGAATTATTTCTTAAAATAAAAAGGGGGCGTTGTCAAGCAAAGATCAAAGTCATCAATAAGAACAGGATGGACAAAACTGGTACATGTACTCTCAGGGGCGATTCTAGGATCATAGCTTTGGGGGTGCTGAGCACCCAGAGAGCTGCCCATCCAGGCAAGGTAAACTTTACTCATCACGATGAGACTTCTTCCCTGTCTCTGTCAGTCCCTGCATCCTTAAATGTCTCCAGTTGTCTCGAGTTCCCTCTGACTGTCTCTTTGGTGCATTTAAACCTGTTCCTCCCTGTCCTCATCGTCTGTTGTCTTCATCTCCATTATCAATCATCATAATTTTACCCTCTCTGTGCAAGTCTGCAAATTTCTTTATTAAATCATAAGATTCTTAAATTCATCAAGTCTCTCTGAACCTGGGTCCTCGTGACAAAACATGACATCACTGTTTTGTACATTTTAACACAATTTAATCCCCACATTTGTGAAAGAAAAGCAAAACACTTTTTTGAAAAGTCTGTAACAAAACCATGAAATCTGATAAAGGTTATTTAAATGCTGCTAAAGAAGAATGGATTGGAATTTTTAAAAAAAATACATATCCTAACCTTAATTACTGCGGGAGAATAATGAATGATGCTCATAGTCAGTAAAAAGTAAACTGAGTGCATTTTTTGGACAGAGATTCACTTTTAAAGTGTATGTATAATATAATGCAGATACATAAAAAATACACTCCAAAAATAGAAGAGTCCTTGAAATGTACAAAATATTATTAAAAAAATTGAGACACCTTGGCCAATGGTACAATGTATACAATGTATGAAAAGGTCTTTACTGCAGATACTACTATGGCCCTGCAGATTTTTTCTTTTCTTTTAACCTATGTGCCTCACCTTGAGGTTGGCAAATCTGTCTATCACATTTTGGTGGTCAAGTCTCTCAAGCATCTCTTTCTCAACTGACATCACAGCCAGGTGCTGGAGTCTGTTTTGACCCATGGTCCTTCTCAGCCAGGTATGGAGCTGACTCAAGACACTAAAAGACCTTTCACAGCTACAGCTGCTAACTGGGTTTGTTAGGGCAACCTGAATAACAGTTTTCAGTGTGGGGAAGATCTGATTATCCAGAAGATGTTAAGATATCTGGAATGGCACCAGCCTCACTCTTGAGCTTCAAAAAGTTTTTGGCAACCGTGACTTCCTCTGACTGAAGTTCAATATGGTAATGCAGTGCCAGGGCTGACAACCCAGTTTGTTTTGCAGATTCTGTATAGCAGCTTTAATATAGGGAGAACACAACTTCCAGATTGTATGAGTAAAATTAGTTGGTTTCTTTTCTTTGCCAGTTTAACAGTTTCTGTTTTGCCTGTTAGTACTCCCTGTCTGTTTTCTTACCTGGTTCTTCCTGACCTTGTACTTTCTCCTCAGGTTCTCCTCTTTCCTCTCTCCCTCTTTGGACCGACAATCATACACAAATAGATTGTATTCAATTAGATTAAAAAAATACTATTAAGATCACTAATAAAAAAAGTCCTCTCTCAGTGTACTTTCAACCAAAAGGCAAATAACCAAACCGCATGTACATCTAATAAAGGATATAAATATTGAAACACTTATCCAACATTATCCTTTACTGAGGGATAATTTGACCTTACACTTTTACCTAAATGTGGCTTCTTTTTTTTGAAAAAACTTCCTCATATCCATTATGAACCTGGCTGTCTCTCTGTACACAAACATACACACACACACAACAGTGGAGTTATAAGGTTAATGGGCATCCAGCCAGTTAGCTAGTTAGTACCTTGTACATACGACAAAATAACCAGTTTCTCTCATTACATTTCAAACAGGACAGTGGTAACAACAGCAGGCTACGGACAATGTTAAGTTTTAGATTTTAAATAGGCTATATACATTTAACTGGGAGCAACAGGACGGTCAAATGTCGCTGATGTTACTACAGAGCAGGACGGATTGTAGGGTAGCAAACATAGTCGGGAAACACGTTTTCAACACTGCAGGTTACCTGGGTGTAATGTTTTTCAGCTAAAACGAAAAATGGCCTGACTCCTACCTAACTATATAAAGTGTAACTGAAGGTTAAATGCAGCTGTTTTAAGGCAGTTGCTTTCACCTCCGCTCCGCTGCGTCTCAGCCACCATCGCTCTGGCAGCAACGGCGCTAGAGCCAGAGCAGGCCCCAAGAGCAGGGGAGAGCCGAGCTGGAACAAACCACTTTGGGAGGGGGAGAGGGGTTATCTATACTTTTGTTGTTAAAATGTTCCATCTCAATTACGTACTGTATGCTTTTTATATTTTTAGTAGTGTGTCCCACAAACAGCAAATATTGTCAAAAAAAAAGTAAGAAATCTTTGGGGGTGCTTTGATTCATTTTGGGAGCACCCCCAAAAATGGGCTAAAATCGCCCCTGTGTACTCTACAAGACTGATAAAGTGAGGGGAACTGGAGGGGAACTAATCCGCATGTGAATGATGGTGGAGTGTGGACTGAACAACTGAGGACCTCTGCTGGGTGAAATCGGTGGTGCATGGAAACAGTCATAAATGACCAACAAGGGTTGTGTATGACTTTTTATTTAGATTGACAGAAATATTCAGCACAGACCAAACTGGCTTACATAATTGATGAGGCTGTACTCGTGTCATATGTGCTGAACTGTAGAGATCTGAGCAGTTCCCATGTTGATATCTTAAACATTTTTGTAAAGATTAAAAACTGCACTGAAAATGTAATGCAATGTACATAAAATTTGAGTTTCAGACTGTAATAATACATAAATTAATAGACAACCAGCTCCAAAACTGCACTTCTGATTTAAAAATAATTCATTAAGGAAGAAGATATGGCAGAAGAATTGGAAATAAAACATTTTTCGGTTAACATAAGTTTTTAAAAAATGGACATCGTGACGTGGGCGTCATGTAATTTTCATCAACATTCAGAAAACAGTCTGCAAGTGAGCACAAAAGCAGAGTCAGTCTGACTTATTTTTAGTTGGTCTATCTTTATTTTTAACTCTTGTATACAAAGTGAAGTACTTTGAGGTGACATCCCTTCACCATACACATATACATTCCTCAGAGTTGTTAAATTTGTTGATATTTACTTGTCTTGCATTAGTCTAAGTCAGGGGTAGGTAACTCCAGGCCTCTAGTGCCGGTGTCATTCAGGTTTTAAATCTCACCCTGGGTCAACACACCTGAATCAAATGCTTAGTTCATTACCAGGCCTCTGGTGAACTTAATGACATGTTGAGGAGGTCATTTAGCAATTTGAATGAGCTGTGCTGGATCAAGGACACATCTAAAACCTGCAGGACAGCAGCATTCGAGGCCTGGAGTTGCCCACCCCTGGTCTAAGTAAATGCTGTAGTGGTCTCTCTTAGTGTATCTATGTAATATGACCACAAGATGGAGTCAGTCCACCTTTACTTTCATTCAGTCTAGTTTGTTACATGCAAAATTAAGTATTTATTGGGAGACGTTGAAACAGATAACAATTTACCCAAAAACTGTCTTTAAATAAACATCTAAACAAAGAAGAAGCCTTGTTTATTAATTAATTTATTATCAGCTAATGAATATAATCAAAGGTAAAATGTGGTAAATACTCTAACTTTAGTCTTACTAAACTTACTGTAACTTTCCATCTTGTTTATAGTCATATTCAGGATGTGATATGAAACATATTATCCAATATTTCTTATGCAAAAGCTACTGGAAAATTACATGTTTACCATTTACAATTTTTCTTGTGAAAACCTAAATACACTCTTACTGCTTCCAGGTGTGTCTTACACAATACCAAGAAGGAAAAACATCAGCAATAATCCTAGAGAAGCTGCAGTTGCTTCCTATCAATCTGGGAAGGATTAAACACCATTTCTAAATAATAAGTCCATCATTTTTCCAGACGTGGCTGTCTGAATAAGTTCACTGCAAGGCCAATTATGCACACAAACTACAGATAAAGAAAAAAGAGCCTCAGACTCTAGAGACATTAGTTAACATTTTAAATGTATGCTAATAAGTACAGTTTGGTTTGTTTGGAGTGGTTTCTGTCACAGTTACGTCAAAAAGGGCCCAGATGCAGATCCCACGGACAACAAGGAAACAAAACTAAGCTTTAATTAGGTCAGGTATAGAAACAAAACAAAACAAATAAAACAAAATCCAGAGGGAAAAAGGGACTGTGAACAGCCTCATGAGACCCACAGAGGAACAAACCCAGCTGATCGGACGAAGATAAAATGAATGACGCCACTATAGATACACACAAGGTAAAGATAAAATGAATGACGCCACTATAGATACACACAAGGTAATCAGAGGAAGTAAACACAACTGGGGGAAACAGGGCACAGGCGAACAGGATCTAGAGAACCCAACAAGGGGGAGTAAGACTAAATGCAAAACACAGGATTGTGACAGCTGCCAGGAGAGAGCCGCGTCTTTCTAAAAGGAACATGGCAGCACAGGGACAATGTCCTCTGGTCAGACAAGACCAAAGTGGAGACATTTGGACATAATGCACAGCCCTGTGTTTGGCAAAATCACACACAGAATATCAACACAAGGATCTCATACCAACATTTAAGCATGTTGATGGTGAGGTGATGATTTAGGCTTGTTTTGTAGCCGCAGGAGCTGGGCACCTATCAGTTATTGAGTTGATAAGAACTCAAATATATGAGAAAGTATAGAGTCAAATGTGAGGCTAACTGCGGGACAGCTAAAGCTTGGACAAAATTGCAAAAGGCCCAGACAAAGTCCAGACCTCAACCCAATTGAAATAATTTGGCAAGACTTTAGAGAGCTGTGCAAAAACAAATGTTCACAAATATCACTGTTCTACTCAGTTAAGCCCTCAACCAGCTTTCTACTGGAAGCCTCATCCAACCACTGACACATGCATTTCTATGCCTACGCACTTTTTAACACTAACTTCTAAGTAATAGTAGACTAGTGTTTACACCACAGACACTCACCTAATGCATCAGATGGATGCATTGTGAACAACTCAGGGTTCAGTATCTTGTCCAAGGGTACTTTGTGACGCAGATAAGTGGGGCAAATTCTTCCACAAACATCTACTTCAAATTATTGTTTCTGAGGGTGATTCTACAAGTTAGTCAGTTGAGTTCTAGGAAAACATTCTTCTGTGCATAACTGCATGTGCTGAAGTCAGAAGAGAGCCAGCGTTCTGAAAATATGTGCATGTGTATGGACGAATTAAATGCCTCGATTCTGCCTCTATCGGATATCGGATTTCAGAATCTTTATTGTAAACTCCCTCCTCTCTGTCCACGTAGAAATGATTATTTAGCAGGGATTATATAAATACTGGAGTGTTTCACAACCGCATCACACTCCTCAGTTCACCATGGACAGAAAAGTGCTGTTGCTCCTGTTGAGTCTGCTGGTTTTCCTGCTCATCACAGCCTTCACTTCCACAGATGCGGCCACTCTGCCAGACGATCCTCAGAAACAATCTCTGGATGTGGTAAGAAGTCATAAACTTTGGGAAATGCTGGATACATATTAATGAATATTTCATGTTGTTGCATTAGATGTTTTATTTATTTATTATTTTTACCAAAATTTGCTAATACCAATAGTGAATAAAGCATTCTCTTGTTGGTGAAGGGAATAACCAGGGATGACAGACGAAAGGAAAGAGAAAGAGTCAAACGACAGTCCTGTGCCTTAAGGCCTGGTGGATGTTCCATCCTCGGCCTAGTAAGACCAGATTTCTTTATTTTTTCATTCACAGTAAAATAAATGGATCTAATAATAAACTCATCATTGAACAGATCGTCTTGCATATAAATGACACAAATGAATTATTTCTTGTTGTTGTTTTGCAGCGGCCCATGCCTAATATTCCTGGTTATAAGGTAAAATTACCACAGATTTCTGCAAGTAGCATAAACAAGTGAAATGAGGTGTTTAATGGGAGGCACTGTGTATTGTATGTTTGTGTGCATGCTACAGAATTATTTATTTTTTTAAACTGATTTAGAAGTTTAGATGTTGCCAAAAGAACATCTCACTCAGGCAGCGCTGCTTTCATGTCCAACACTTGCAGCCTGTGGAAGCAGGCTGTGTTGTAATCGCACTCTGTTTCTCTCTCTGGTTTTACAGAACGGTGAAACAACATCAAAACCTCTCCAGGCCGTTCTGAAGAAAAACTGAAATGTTGTTTTCGATATACAGGACAAAAAAAGGTGAGCAAAAAAGAGCTCATCTATGCACTCAGGAAAACTGCTATAGCAATTGATATATTACGATCAGTCAAATGTTAATTCCTTTTTTTCTCTGTGTGTGTCTCAGTGATCTGAAGAAAAGCCAGACGAAACACCGGAGAGCTGAAAACTGAGACCTTTACCGACTACATCTTTTCTCTGAGAGACATTTCTTTCCTTGTTAAAAGAAATGTTTTTCATTGTTTCCATGTACTGTTATGAAGGCAATAACCAGTGAAGCTTTGCATGATTTAAGAAATCCCTATATTCTTCACTGATATGTATACTTTAGCTCCCTGTATCTGCATTAAAAAATCAATAATCTTCAGTATGCATTTGCACTTATCACACCTGACTGAAGGAAAGCATTAATCATTCAAACTTGCAGAAAGGTTTTAGGGCGTTACTCATGTTCTTCAATGAAATAATACGCTTTCTTCAAGTGCTGCTGATTTCACAACAGTTCACTTTGTGTATTCTGTGCTGCAAAATAAAGCTGACTGGAGTAGAAATTTTCATCTTTGTGCATCATCTTTAACGGTGAATAGAAAGCCATAAAGCATTAAACTTAAAAAAGCTGTCATCGTGCAGCGCTCAGCTGGGTCAGTAAATCCTGTAGAGTTCTGCATAGTTTTAAAAGCAAAGCCGTGGAGGCACTTGAGCTCTGTATATTGTTTGACTACAGTGTTATTATTTCATTTTGATGCTGCCTCTCAACTTCCTCCTCCCGGTCCACATTGAAATTATAGCTAACAGGGAGAATACAAATGTTCAAGAGTTTCACAGCTGCATCACAGTCCTCAGTTCATCATGGACAGAACTGTGCTGCTGCTCCTGTTGAGCCTGCAGGTTTTCCTGCTCACCCGAGACAATCCAGCACATAACAGCAGGATGCAAGATGCTAGCAGGCAGGGCATACATGGAATGCCATAACCAAATGGCGCCATATTATACAGAAACATCTATGCCGAGTATGGCCTAGGAGTCCAGAGGTCAAAATTGGAGGCGCCCCTAAGGACAGTCGAAAATGACCGAGCTAAGATCCTGTGGGACTTCCAGATAGATGGACAAACTGGTGATGATTAACTAACTGGACATAGTAGAGGTGGACAACCAGAGGAAGACGGCCGTAGTGATCGACGCAATGATAGCTGCATCTGGAAAAAGGAACACGAGAAGCTAGAGAAGTACCAAGTGCTCAGAGAAGATGTTGAGAGTGAAAGTAACAGTGGTTCCAGTAGGAATCGGAGCGCTTGGTTGAGTAATTCTCAAGCTAAATTCAAATTCAAATTTTATTTGTCACATACACAGTCATACACAGTACGATATGCAGTGAAATGCTTAGACAACTGCTCGTGACCTAAAGAAAAAAAGACTATGAATAGGATAGGAAATAAATATGAAAATTAAAATGAAGGGTAAATTTAACTAGGAAGGAATAAAATAAAATATAAAAATTAAAGTTAAAAATAAAATAACTGTACAACAACAAATTAAAATGAAAGGTGAATTTAACTAGGAAAGAATAAATAAAATGTAAAAATTAAAGTTAAAAATAAAATAATTGTACAACTAAATACACAATACACAAATACACAATATAGACATGTATAAGAATATATGAAGAAATATAGAACAATAACAGCAGCTGTACAAGTACTAAATGGTAATGAAGAAATATAATGTCCAGGGTTGTGCAATCCACATGTGTAAGTGTCTTGTGCAGTGCAAATATGCTTAAAGTGATTTATTTAAGTGACTTAGTGATAAAGTGATTCGATTAGATGACCAAGCAGTGTAGTTGTGCAGTGGCCACTAGTGTAAACAAATGTCCAGAATGTCCAGTGTGTGTGTAAAAACCATAGGCGAGTGATTCCAGCAGATCCCGGGAACAACATCTGAGATCTGTCCAGGAGAGCGCAGTCCTATAAACAGCTAAGATACTGCGCAGGACCTTCTTTTTGTGAAGGTAATTATGTATGAATGTCAACTCAGAAATCAAAACATTACCTTGCATTGAAATGAATTGTCATGTGTCACGTGTGCAGTTACTACACCCTCGGAGTCATAAAGATCTTGAGTTAAATTTATAACCACTTTATGCAGGAAGTAAGAAACACAAACAAGTTAAATCAGGTGTGTAATATCAGGTCATGTGTACTGGATAAAGAAGTTCTGATGTCTGCTAAAAGAAGATCTGAGCTGGATGGTGCTGCTTTCATGTTGAACACCTGCACACAGGAAACAGTGCAGGCTGTGGAAAGATCAGTTTCTCTCTTTTTACAGTTTATGGCAACAACATAACCCTCGACAGGAAGCTCTGAAAAAACAGTGAAACACATTTTGATCAAATTTTGATCACATCTGTTGTGCAAGTGAGGGAAAAAACCCATCTGTGCATGCAAGAAAAGTGCTGCTGTGTTATTACCGTCAGTCCAATGTTAATTCCTCTGTATTTGAGTTTTCCTCTTTTCTGTGTGTGTGTGTGTGTGTGTGTGTGTGTGTGTGTGTGTGTGTGTGTGTGTGTGTGTGTGTGTGTGTGCGTGTGTTTTCAGAAGAAAACCAGATGAAACAAGACCAGAGAACTAAAGACTATCGCAAGAAATATTAATCACTGCAACTTTATATCAAAGTTAATATTTCATATTGATTTGTATACTGTAGCGCCCACTATCTTCATCAAGGATCAACAATTTGCAAGTACCTGCTAGTTATGAAGTATAACACACATATGTTTTAACATAAAAAAAAGTCAAACTCACATCAACCGCTACAGTTCTGAGTTATAATCACAACGACAGCTGGAAAGCATGAAGAGCATTCATTCTTCTATTCAGTAAATATATCACTTGAAATAATGATCTTACTCCAAGTCTAAGTACCTTGGAAAGCAGGACTCGACTTTTTAGGGTTTTCCATTAGATGGTAATGCACGGTACCAGATTTTTCTGGCCTGGGTTCTAAGCGAGTTGAGTCAATCTTAAAATGTGACGTCAACAGACTGCACACCACCAACTGGCCACTCAGTGATGAGGGCAATAGGCTAAGCAGCAGGTATATCATCGTGTGGACGTCCTCCGTGTTTTTGTGTTGCTTGTGAGTCGCATACAAATGATGTCACAGACTTTTGGACGCCATGACTACCCCAAGCAAATTGAGGTAATACTAAGTTTCAAGGGAAATTGGAGTAATTGTAATTGTAATCGGAGTCTTTGCTGGGCTCATGCTGGCCTTCGGGCCTTAAATTTGACACCCCTGTTGTAAAAGAAAAGTCCACATGTATTAAATAACAGCAGGTTTTCCTTTTCTTTACATGGAGTTACAGGACAAACAAGCACTTCTCTTGTAGCTGTAATGTGGCAGACAGACACAACAGTGCGCTTCAGCTGTTGGAAGAAAACATTTAGTAAGTGCACATTTCACAATAATGAACCCACACCCACCCACTCATAAACGAAACAACGTCTAAGAATGTTCACTTTCTAGTGGGGTTTACGTTCTACTATTTCCCTGAAGATTCCTCATCTCAACATATCGCTTGCTACCGTAAAACAGAGATAAAATCTATTTAAACTCACACCACTTCCCTTACAGTACAGGGCATGTTGTGGTTTTATGCATGTTAGCAACACTTTGTTATGCAACTAAGGCCACAGTGGTTAACAGCTACCAAATCATTATGTGTGCCTATGCCAAGAGGCACACATATTACTATTCGTCGGATTTATTATTCTTATTATTATTATGTGTGCCTATGCCAAGAGGCACACATATTACTATTCGTCGGATTTATTATTCTTATTATTATTATTATTATGTGTGCCTATGCCAAGAGGCACACATATTACTATTCGTCGGATTTATTATTCTTATTATTATTATTATGTGTGCCTATGCAAGAGGCACACATATTACTATTCGTCGGATTTATTATTCTTATTATGTGTGCCTATGGAAAGAGGCACACATATTACTATTCGTCGGATTTATTATTATGTGTGCCTATGCCAAGAGGCACACATATTACTATTCGTCGGATTTATTATTCTTATTATTATGTGTGCCTATGAAAAGAGGCACACATATTACTATTCCTCGGATTTATTGTGTGGATGCTGGAGGCATCCACACTATTGAGTTCCTGTTTCTCTTTATTCTTTATTATTATTATTATTCTTCAAGTTGCTTCTTTATTCTTTATTACATTTTGCTGTTTAACTACTTCAACAATTTTTGTGCTATTTTAACAATTTTGTTCAAATTTTAAACTATTCTGCTATTTCTGCTAAAAGTGTGCTATGACTTTTGGTATTTTTTGCTGTTATACTTTTTAAAATATTAAGCTTTTTTATGCAATTTTTGTCCCATTGAAATGAATGGAAAACTTCCAAAATTCTGCTAAAACTTGCTTGTTTTTGAAACTTAACTACTTCCTCATACTTTCACCTAGAACAACCATTTAAACTTTAAAATGTTCACAAATTATTGGGCTATTCCTGTCTGATTCAGCTTTTTAATATCTGTTACCATTTTCATCTTATCCTCTTTAAGTTCTGAGATTCATTTTTCTGATTTTTCAGAAAATACATGCGTTGTTATGGTTGCTATGCAGTTGGTTCTAAGTGAGCCACTCTTCCTTTTCAATCTTCTCCTCATGTCCGAACAACTTCTTGCTACTCGCTCAATTTTCACTCAACCCACACAAATTATACATCAAAACGTAGGTATTTTTGCTGGCTTTCAGAAAATGGCACTATCATTGTTGTGGGATTCATAGAATTTTGGCAAATCTCCTCAGAGCAACACAAAGTCCCAAAAATCCCCATAGAAAGTCAATGGAGAGTTCGTTTAAAATCACCGCTTGATTTCTGTAATGAGAGGCATTTTCGAATCGTCATATCTCCCGAACAAGCGAAGTTAAGACATGAGGCTTGTGCCAATATATCTTCAGACACTCCTGACGCTCACAATTCAAGAATTTTTTTTTCATCTATTACCATTTCGCCATGAATTGGGTTTGTTTGAGGGTAGGAAATTTGTCCGTCACTCAGATTTCTTCAGATTTCAAACTCTAGAAATGAGGCACTTTTTTCTCTCGTCATATCTTTTTGATAGATTTCCACAGAGACCTGAAAATTTCCATGACTGTTCACCAAAGCCTGCTGTCACTTACGGTGAAAGAATGATATCTATACTCCAAATAGATTTAGAGTTAGAAAGCGTTGTTTGAGGGCAAGTCAAGGCAGTTTTCGCTTTGCCTCTACTCAGTTATGGTGCATTAGAAGTCAAATATCTTCAATAATTCATATTTTAATGATAAATTGTCCACACTGTAAGATTCCCCCATCTCTTCTGAACAAAACGGTGTAAGAATGACTGTTCTAGCCCCTACGGTTAGGAAATTATAGCCATTTGTTTGAGGGGAATCCTGACTATGAAAAATAGACAGCACAAATCCTTTCTCTGTGCTGCGTGTGTGTAAAAACAGGTGCACCTGTTTTGGCGGGGAAAAAGTAAACAGCCTCTCTGATTGGTGGATTCAAATTTAGCAGCTCCCAGGCTGCTTGACTGACCTAGAAACTTGATTTTCTCTCCCTGTTTGTGTGTGTGTGTGTGTGTGTGTGTGTGTGTGTGTGTGTGTGTGTGTGTGTGTGTGTGACAGAGAGAGAGAGAAAGAGAGGCGAGAGAGAGTTTTATGGGAGCATCTTATTGTATGATTTAAATTCAATATATTTAGACTGGTTGACTGAATTTGATCCTGTGTCTTTCTGTGCTTGTGTGTTTCCATATGTGTCCATATTTGTGATTGTGGGAGTTTTTTTCAGCTGTTCATTTTGCTTTTCCAATTTTTCTATTTAAGTTATTACTATTGTGCTAAGTCATAGCATTTCTGCTGCTTTTCAGTATTTGTGCTAAATACAGCATTTCTGCTAAATCATACTATTTCTGCTATTTTATAAGATTTGTGCTAAATACAGCATTTGTGCTAAATCATACTATTTCTGCTATTTTATAGGATTTGTACTTAATATAATATTTCTGCTTAATTATAGTATTTCTGCCATTTTATAGTATTTGTGCTAAAACATAGTATTTCTACTGAATGCAGTATTTCTGGGTAATCATTGTATTTCTATATATTTCTGCCAGGTCCCCAGGGAGTCAGTCCTCTGTAAGGACTGTAATATTAAAATTTACATATCAGGACCTGGACGGCTTCCCAGCCAGCCAATCATATATGAGGCCTGGCACATTCAAATTTGCATATTGGGACCTTCGTGGCTTCTAAGCCAACCAATCATCTATGTCATATATCTCTAATATTTCATATTTTTATTTTAAATGGTCAACATTTCAAGATTCCCCATGTCTTCTGAACAAAAACGGTGTAAGAATGACCGTTTCTAGCCCCCACGGTTAGGAAATTATGGCTGTTTGTTTGAGGGGAGTCCTCACTATGGAAAATAGACAGCACAATTCCTGTCTCTCTCTGTGCTGTGTGTGTGTAAGCAGGTGCACCAGTTTTGGCGGAAAAAGTACACAGCCTCTCTGATTGGTGGATTTAAATTTAGCAGCTCCCAGGCTGCTTGACTGACCTAGAAACTTGATTTTCTCTCCCTCTGTGTGTGTGTGTGTGTGTGTGTGTGTGTGTGTGACAGAGAGAGAGAGAGAGAGAGAGACACATACATACACACACAAAGACCTTTTTTAGGGCAGCATCTCATTGGTGGATAAAAATATAATATATTCAGACTGGTTGACTGGCATAGACCCTGTGTGTTTGTCTCTCTCTGTACATTTGTGTATCCATATTTGATTTTCTGTGTATTTGGTGATTTGTGTATCCATATTTGATTTTGTGTATCTGTTGGCTGTTCTTATTTTTTTCTAAATGTATTTTTATTTTATTTTTCACAGGTGAACAAAAATTAGTTTTGAGCGAACTTAACCATGTTCCTTTTATTCAGCTTATCATTTTACCGTTCCAATATTTTCACTTAAGTTATTACTATTCTACTCAGTCATATTATCTGTTCTAAATCATTGTTATTAAGCTATATTGTAGGATTTCTGCTAAATCATAGTATTTCTACTATATTATATTTTTCTTTCTAAATATAGCATTTCTAATCTGCTATAGAATAGTGTTTCTGCTATATTATAATATTTGTGCTAAACTGGAGTATTTTTGCTAAAACATAGTATTTATATAAAATTACAATATTCATAGTATATTACAGTGTCTCTGGTAAATCACAGCATTTCTGCTATGTTGTACTGTTTTTCTAAATCATAGTATTTCTGTAATGTTTAAGAATGTTTGGCTAAATATATTCTTTCTGTTATCTTATACTATTTCTCCTAAATTCCTGTATTTTTGAGAAGTTATGTTTCTGGTAAGTTACAATATTTCTGCTAAGTTCTGCTATGCTATTTTATTTCTGCCAAGTATTATGTTTCCTCTAAGATATTACAGTTCTGAAGTTACTACATTTTAGCAAAGTTCCTTTGCTTCTGCAAAGTTTTTTACAATTTCTGCAACTTTTCAGCTTTTTTTCAGCTAGTTTCAGCAGACAGCTTCAGCGTTCCAGCATCCACACTGCATTTTCGCAGGAAATGCAAATTTTTCTAGTTATTATTATTATTGTGTGGATGCTTTATGCATCCACACTATTGAGTTCCTGTTTCTCTTTATTCTTTATACTTTATTTGTGTGGATGCTTTATGCATCCACACTATTGAGTTCCTGTTTCTCTTTATTCTTTATACTTTATTATTCTAGTTGCCACTTTTTGTACGTTTTTGGCACTTAACTACTTTAACAATTTTCAAGCCGATTTTCACCGTTCAAATTTTAAACTATTCTGCTATTTCTGCTAATGATGGCTATGACTTTTGGTATTTTATGCTATTATACTTTTTAAAATATTAAGCTTTTTATGCTTTTTTTGTCCCATTGAAATGAATGGAAAACTTCCACAATTCTGCTAAAACTTGCTTGTTTTTGAAACTTAACTACATTCTCATACTTTCGCCTAGAACAACCATTCAAACTTTAAAATGTTCACAAATTATTGGGCTATTCATTAATGATTCAGCTTTTTCATATCTGTTATCGTTTTCATCTTATCCTCTTTAAGTTTTGAGTTTCATTTTGTGATTTTCAGAAAATACATGCGTTGTTATGGTTGCTATGCACTTGGCTTCCAGTGTGCCACTGTAGGTTTCGCAGTCTTCTCTTCATGTCCGAACAACTTCTTGCTACTTCCTCAATTTTCACTCAACTTCCACAAATTATACATCAAAACGTAGGTATTTTTGCTGGCTTTCAGAAAATGTCACTATCATTGTTGTGGGATTTATAGAATTTTGGCAAATCTCCTCAGACCAACACAAAGTCTCAAAAATCCCCATAGAAAGTCAATGGAGAGTTCGTTTTAAAATCACCGCTTGATTTCTGTAATGAGAGGCATTTTCGAATCTTCGCTCAGTTTTCTT